>NC_142514.1:148007500-150407500 GCF_057876585.1 Rhinolophus sinicus | reverse complement strand
CTGCCATTTACTAGCTATGACATCTCCGTGCTGCAGCTTTTTGGTAAAATACAAATAATAACAGAACCCACTTTAGATGGTTGATGTGTGGATTCAACTGGATAATACATTTTAAGTGATTAGCACAGTGCCAGACTCATGGTAAGAGCTCAGCAAATGGTAGCTATTGTATGCGTATATGTTATATACATATGTATTATATATAACCTTATATATAATATATAAATAAATGCTGTACATATTGTTTTGTAGCCTACATAAATAAAAATTATTTATTAACTTTAAAAAAATCATTTTTCATGGCCACATTGTATTCCATACTATAGCTGTAGCATTATCTATTTAACTGAGCCCCTGTTGTTTAATATTTAGGTAGTTTTTGATTTTTCATTATTTTACAAAATGCTATGGTGAGCACCCAAGACGTGTGGTGTGACTTTGGCACTGCTCAGCCTTCTGGGCTCTTGGCCACCCAAGCTGGTGCTCCATGCTGGGTAATGCCCATGCTGGGAGACAGAATCTGAGTTCCAATTGTGCTTCTGCTCTATCTCTAGGCAATGCTGGGACTGCTCCTTTGTATCTGGGCCTTTGCTTCCTCATCTGTAAAACGAGAGCTTTAGAGGGAAAGATCTCAGGGACACCCTTCCGCTCTGTGATTCTCAGATTATCCTCCGCTAAGCTGTGGATTTCTCCAGCTCCGCTGTGGCCTTCCTCAGGGCTGTGTGAGCACACGCCTGAGCGTGTGTTTCAGTTTCTATTCTTAGCAGTGTGATTCTTTAAACAAGGAATAGATTTGTGCGTCTGTCTCATCTAAGACACATGCAGCTCCTGCTGGGCTGTTTCATTCTCCACGAGCCATTCATTCACATTAGAAACAGTGGCCCATTAAGGAAATAAGTGGATAGTGCTCTTCCATCAACCAAGATAAGGATTGAATGCTCTCTGATTTTGGGGGTTGGCCCTCTTTCGTCACCAGGCCTGGGCTCTGTCTGATTCAGCTATGGATGAGGTCAGGGGAATCTTGGTTTCAGCACCTCCCTCCCCATTCCACTCCCAAATCCTTTCTCTGGGCCGGGCCAGGGATGGTATTTGGGCAATGGTGGTTTTTAGAGATGATGAGTAACCAACATTCCAGATGAGAATGTCATTGTTTGTCCTGAAACAGTGTGGACCTCAATGAGTCTACTCTCCACCAAGAGTTCTCAGTTGTGGAAGTGTCTCAGAGTTACTTTAGAAATTTAAATAATACAACTTCAGATTCTTGGTCTGTAACTTCAGAGATTCTTATTTATTCAGTCTGGGGTGGAGCCCAGGTTCCTCATTTTGAGGCACTCAGGGGATTCAGAGGTGCATCCTCTGTTGAAAACATTGGCGTAGAGCAGTAGGATGTGCAAGCTCTTAACGCCCACAAACACCAGGCAGGTGACATCAAAGGGGTGGGGTGTGATACAAGAGTGCTGGAGACTGAAGAACAGGAGCGTCCACACCTTCTCCTCAAGGGCAGCCTGTACTTAACCTTTAGTCAGCTGTCAAATGATAATGCTGGCCTGGTGTTGCTAGATATTCCACTTAAGTTTTCAGGAAGAGTTAGAAATCCAGATTTGTTTGTAACATAGCCTATTTTTAAATATTGGCAACCAATTTAAAAAAAAAACAACACTTTTTTTTTGGAATTGAGTTGTGGGCTGAAACCTATCTGTTGGTCAAATCTGGCCCTAAATCTGCCTGTTGAAATCTCTTGACAACCCTTTAACCAGACAATTGCTCAACTTAAGTCAAAATGATGCATTCAACAGCCTTGATTGACAGTGTCACGTGGTCTACGTTGTGAGGCTCTGAGGGGTTCTGGACAAAACACAGCTTGGCGTGGGGCAAAGTACTCTGAGCAGGGGAGTCAGGAGACCTGTATCCTGCTAACAACCTGCTAGGTCATATTGGGAAAGAAGTTCCTTCCCTAGTCACAGGATTTCTTTCGGTAAGGGCAATGATTTCTATCATTCTTCCCAAGGTTCTAGGTCACCCTTCCCATGTGGATTTACGTACCTTACCTGTTATCTCCCAGCTACTTACTTGAGAAGGAACCTTTTCGGATTAAGGTGAAAATCATCTTTAATTGGCTCCAACGACAACTAGATTTTTCCCATATTCTCCTAGGTCTTTAGCAATCTGTTTTTGCAGGGGAGTTTCTTTTTGCTGTACATGTTTGGGGTATTTTCTGAGGGCAAGAAAGCATTTTGGAATAGAATGTCGAGGTAGAGTTGAGCATATGGGCTTCTTGCTTTCTGAACCTTTGACTTTGAGTTAAATAAAACAAATAAATAAAGGACTAGAGTTGATATGGGGGACATCTTGAAGTAAAAAAATATTTTCTTGATAGCTCAAATAAAACCCTGTAATTGAATCTTTCTCCTTATAGCTTTATTGAGATTTAATTCATATACCATGAAATTCACTTTAAAAGTGTGTAAGTCAGTGGTTTTTAGTATATTGAGAGTTGCGCAACCCACACAACTATCTAATTTCAGAACATTTTCATATCTACAAAAGAAACCCCATACCCATAATCAGTTACTCAACTGGTAATACCATTATTCCCTGAGCTCCGGCAACCACTAATCTATTTTCTGTTTCTATAGATTTTCCTATCCTGGACCTTCCGTATTATGGCATCATATGATATGTGGTTTTTTGTGACTGATTTTTTCATTTAGCATAATTTTAAGGTTCATCCATGTTGTAGCATGTATCAATACTTCATCCCTTTTTATTGCCAAATAATATTCCATTGTATGAATAGACCTCATTTTGTTTATCCATTCATCAGTTGATGAACAATTGAGTTGTTTCCACTTTTTGGCTACTATGAATAATGCTACTATGAATTTGCATGTACAGTTTTTATATGGACATATGTTTTCATTTATCTTGGGTATATACTTAGGAGTAGAATTTCTGGGTTGTATGTAACTCTGTGTTTAACTTTCTTTTTTTGGGGGGGACTCACTTCTTTCTTTATTAGAATAGCCACATTTGGAGAGGTACCACACACTTACGTTTTACATGACTACAAAGTTATCACAAATCCCAAACTTTTTAGCCACAGATATTTCATTTACTACATTTAAAGAAAAGCTTTCAAAACATCTGAGTTAGCTTGATATACAGAGACCCTGAATATATGAGAACTACATATTTTTAAATGCTTGTACTTCCTGCTCTAATAATGTCTTCTTTAAATGGAATCCAGCATTAAAGGGATTGAAATATGTAAGGTCATGACGCAGATGCTTTGGAGACAGTGAAATTAATCTGTACAACATGGGAAAAGATGTCGTGTGCACAGAAGTTCTATAAGGATTCACTGAGCCATCTGGGCTTCCATGGCTTGTGCTGTCGGTTCTGGTGCTAATTTTCCAAAAGGTTATTCACTTGGAAACAAAGCGACTGGATCTGTTTGTCCCATGTTGGCAGGGCTTCTCATGTTTCAAAATGAACTATTCCACGAATCTGATTCATTCATACATCCTTCTGTTATCATTTGCAATGCTATCTTTTCTGCCTTCGCTGCAGGGATTTCTAAAAGAGCTTCAGGTTCTTCAAAGGTAATATTATTAGATAATTTGCTTGAGGACAACAAATTGTGTTCCATAACAGCTCTAAGATGCTAGAACCATCAGCTGTAGTTGCTTTTTGGTGGGCATCAGCATGGCAGCGAATTCTTGAAGTTGATTTCCTCTGATGAGCCTATGCAGGTACATGTTCTCTAGGATCCCATAAGCAGCAAGTTGCTGGCACCTTTCATCCTATAAAGAGTAGCTAGCATTTGACAACACTGCTGTCCTGCTGATGCTAAGATGGTACAGTGCAAAGCATATTTTAAGGCCTCTAGTCTTTCACTTTCATGCACTGTTGTCTTGTAAGAGCTCGTTGTACCTTTGTGCAGCTTCAGTGAATTTTCTTCTATAACCAGGAACATGTGAATAGCATCCCTTATATTGTATCTGTAACTGTTCATTGGTTGGTTCATTCTGAAGCAATGGTGCTTGATTTATGTGAGCCTCCGCCTGGACTAGATCATCGTCCTCTAGCTATAGCCTCGCCATCTTCATGGAAGCCTCCAGGTTATAATCTACATTGTACTGTTTTTGTCCTGTTTCCAAAGGAATTCCCACCAACCCTTCGGCTGCATTTCTCCAATCTTCTTCTTTCTCATATACGGATGCAAGATGCTGTCTCATGGAAGCAGACTGCTCCTCAAATGAAATGACTTTAGGCTGGATGTTTTCCAAGGTAAAATGATAGATTTTTATGGCTGTGCTATCAGGCAGGTTCGGGAGATGTCAGAACTACCGTGAGATCACAAGGCTGACATTCTCATTTACCACTGCTTACACAAAAGCTTTCAAAGCTTCTAGTTGTTCTGCCCCAGATAACTGAATGGTTTTTTTTCCAGGATCTGACAATAGTTGCCTACCAGATCTTTATGAGAGCAGCTCGAATTCATGAGGTGGGCCAAAGCCTGTTGCATGGTTGCCGCCATCTTTCGTCCCTATGTTTGACTTTCGAGGAAATGCCAGACTGTTTTCCAAAGCAGCAGCACCATTTTACATTCCTGTCAGCAATGTATGAAGGTTCCAGTTTCTCTACCTCCTCGTCAACATTTGTTATTATCTGTCTTTTTGACTATAGTTACCCTAGTGGGTATGAATTGATATCTCATTGTAGTTTTGATTCTGTAGTTGAATCTATTCCTCTTGGCCTGTCTTCAGTCATATGCCCATCCTTCAGCTAATTATCGTGTCCAGTGGAGGTTGATAATCTTAAGTGAATGAGGGTGATCCCCTGGAGCTGGGGGTGCATGTCAACCATTCCCAAACTATGGAGGGGAAATTTGGAGATACTATTTGAAAAGAAGGAAAATAGATGCCTGGGAGGCAACCAACATGTTTTCAACAGAATGGGTTTGCACGCTTGGTTTCAGTGTTGGAATTGTCCAATACATAGGATTGTAGTGGTGCAGAGTAGGAAGGAAAGAAAATCTTGGTCAGGAATCAGGCAAAGAAGCAGCTCAGCAAATAGGTTATTAAAATAGGTTCTACTGAAAATGGATTTCTCCCTGAAAACTCTAGTCACCGAACACATAAGTGCTCACTATTGTAGCCTCCTTTCCTTTTGCTGGTCAACTAGCATCAGGCTCAGAACCCCCCCCGAGCACTCCTCTGCCAGATACAGTCACAGAATACTGAGGAATTCATTATAATTGTTTTATGACCTACTCGTATATCTGATTTCCCCAGACTAAATAGTTGTGGCTGGTATAGCTATGTTTTTTTGCTCAGAGAATAACTTACTTTCTTTTGGATATTTTTTAGATTTGGTAAGCTTTTCTGATTATCATACCTACTTGAAAGGAGAGAAAGATTTTGGATTGTACTTTAGGAGGGAAGGAGCATAAGGAGGACTCTTTGGTCATCTTCTCGGTCCTGAAGTATTACGGGACATTTCAGGGCTAGGCAAACACTGAGAGGCATTTGTCGGAAGCATAACTGGCCCTTTCTCAGCTCCTCCTTGACATGGGTTCCTTTTTCTTTTCTCTTTCCCTTTTCTCCTTCTTTTTACATTGATAATAATATCTGTCATTGAGGCTTTTCTGGCTACTACTGCTGTGTAACAAACTCCCTCCCCCCCAAAGAAAAATAGGTGCTTAAGACAAACATTTCCACACTTAAAAAAGCAAAAGATATTTGACAACTAAATGCAAGGCCTGCTGACCCTAGACTGGATCCTGTACTAGAGGGGAAAAGTGCTTTAAAGTACATTATTGAGTCAACTGACAAAATTGGAATATAAATGGTAGATTAAAGTATTCATATCAATGTTAAGTTTGCTAAAGTTGATAAATGCACCGTGGTTATGTGAGATAATATCCCTTTTCTTAGGAAATACACACTGAAGCACTTAGGGATAAAGAGTCATAATGTCTGTAACTTATCCTTAAATGGCTAAAAAAGGTCATTTTTACTAATGAATTACACATAAATTTATATATATGAATATACATCACACATGTATGAAAGAGAGAGAAACAAAGGAAGATAGAGAGAATAATAAAAGAAGTAGGGTAAAATACTCACAATAGTTGAATTTGGGTAAAGGTGTATGGGTGTTCTTTATATTTTATACATAGAAATTATTCCCAAATAAAAAGTTTTAAAAAGTAAAACCAGTTTACTATTTTATTTTATTCATGATTTTGTGGGTCAGGAAGGGCTGGGCTGGGTAGCTCTTGCTTGGAATCTCTCAAGCAGTTGCAGTCAGTCAGATGCCAGCAGAGGCTGTAGTCATCTGAAGGCTGGACAGAGCTGGGTGTCCAAGATGTCTCACATGGCTGGCAGTTGATGCTGGCAGTAGGATAGGGGCTCAGCTGGACCTTTGACTGGCATGCTTACATGTGGCTTCTCTGGCATGGCAGTCTCAGTGTAGCCAAACTTCCTACTTTGTTTCTCCCAGAGCGAGAATACCAAGAGAACAGGTGGAAGCTATGTGGCCTCTTCTGACCTAGCCTTGGAAGTCATACAACATCTCATCTGCTGCATTCTACTGGTTCCAAGGGAGTCACTAGGTTGTGTCCAAGAACATGCAGTCATGTTCCAAAACTGCCATAAGTACTTACTATATGCCAGGCACTAGTATATGTATTAACTCATTTGATTCTTGCTGAAAAAAAACAACCCTTAAGGTAGGTAGTCTTACTCTCCTTATTTTAGAGAAGAGGAAACTGAGGCACAAAGGTTAAGTTAGTTCCCAACATCACATCATTCTTGAAAGATCTAGGATTTGAATCCAGTCTGGCCCCAGAGCCCATGGCCTTATATAACTACTACCCTACACCGCCTCTACATAGAGTTGTGGTTCCTGCTACATTTGGTTAAACTACCATACACATAGATAATCCACGTTTCATTCACAATCTGTGGCATGCAAACTCTCCCAAAACGTTCAAAATCATGTAACACAATTTTTCTCTTCTCAGCTCTGGCTTTGGCATATGTGGTTTCCTTTTCCTGGAGTACTTGTCTTCCAATTATTTGTCTGTCTATATTATTTATTATTCAGGTCTTTTAGGAAGCCTTCCCTGACCACGCAGCTCTGGGGTGAGTGCTTCTCCTATGGGCACACAGGCCACCAGTGCTTAGTAGTTACAGCCCTTATTATTATGCCTTACCCTTGGCCTGTTGCCCTGACTGTCTCTCTCATTGGACGCTAAGTTCCCTGAGGGCAAGGATATCGGTTTGTTCACAGAAGGATTTCCAGCACAGTGCCTGGTATGCAGAATGTAAATAAATACAAACTAATCTCTCACACTCATACTCTGCATACACAATTATCATATATTTCTCACACATAGACACACCACTAAAACACTCTTCTGCCACATACAAAATCTGTCACATGCACTCTTGTCCACGCATGCTCAACCACTGTGACTTATTCCCCAGTGCTCAGTGTCTGTCACATTCCTCACACAGTCACCACAAGCTCATCACACACACAATTACTGTGACACTGCTCTAATCCTCAATCATTGTCACATACTGTTTTTCACACAATCCTGGTCACCATCGGTACTCTTACAGCAGGATATTTACTCTCTGACAATGTGAGTTACAATGAGAACAGCTCTATTTTTCACACATGCCTTCACATACTGTATTTTTCATCCACATAATCCCTGACAATCCCTGACATACACAATTATGGTCACACACTGTCTACCGTCTTTCCACTTCCACTTGACACCCACTCCCATGCTGTTCCTCACACAGGTCCGCACGCGCGCGCGCGCGCGCACACACACTCGCAGTCAAGGGATTGGAAGGGCAGGGCCGCAGGGGTCTGAGCCCCGGGTCAGCTCCTGAATCTCAGCTCCAGCCCGCGCGGCCCCGCCCCGGCCCGCCCCCCTCATGCATATGCAGCACCTCAGCCTAGCAGTCCAGCCCCCAGACGGCCATTTGTAGCGGCGCTGAAGGCTGCGTTCGGCAGGCGCTGCGGAGACGTGTGGACTAGCGCGCCCCCCGGCCGCTGCCGCCCCTGGCCCCTACAGTCACCCCGCTTCTCTGCGCCTTGGGCGGATCTCGGCCAGCCAGGGCGACGCGCTGCCGCACCGACCGGCCCTCCCGGCAGCTCCGGGCGCCTGGGACCCCCGCCCGGCCGCTCGCCCGCAGCCAGCCGGCCGCACACGTCCCCAGAGCCGGGCCTAAGGCAGGCGGCGGCTCGGCGTGGCCGGGCTGGGCTCGGCGGCGTCCCCATGGCCGCGGCCGGCTGGCGGGACGGCTCCGGCCAGGAGAAGTACCGGCTCGTGGTGGTCGGCGGGGGCGGCGTGGGCAAGTCGGCGCTCACGATCCAGTTCATCCAGGTGCTTGGAGCGGGCCTGCTGGGGGCGCCGGGTTGGCGGCGGGCGGGGACTCGCGCTACCTGTGGCGGGGCGGCCGCCGCGACCCCGCCCCGGAGACGCCGCGCGGGCCCGGGGCGGGCGAGAGGGGGGCACGCGGCGGGTTCTGTCCTCTTACCCAAGGGCTGCAGCGCCGCACTCCTCTGTCCGCCCAGCGTCCCGCGCTGCGTCCCGGGAGTCGGGCTTCTCAGGAATGTGGCCGGGAGGGCGGAGCTGGGAGGGTGGGAAGCGCCGATCCACCTTATCGCTCCGGCCGGGGCCCGAGCCCTTTCGGAGAGGCAGCGCCGCCGCGCCGGGCTTCCTGCCCGGAGGGCCAAGGAGCCGGGCGTCAAGCGTGGGGCTGGAGCCCTGCGCTCTGGGTTTCCAGCCGCCCCGGCCGCCTGCTGCACCGTCGGTGCGATCGCGGTGGCAACTTGGCCGCGCGCGGCTCCGCGTGGTCTCCGGGCTTCTCCGCTCACGCTGAGCGGGAGCTGCACGCTTCACGCAGTGTGTTTCTCTTTGTGTGTAGTTGTGCTTTCTTTTAAGTAATCTCTTAGGTAGTGTGTCCGGGTGGGAGTGTGTGATAATGCCCCAGGGAAATGGTGGCTTCGATGAAGTTAACAGTGTTCTCCGATAGGGGTGAGACCATTTCCTAGGAATTCCTGGTGCCAAGGTGAAGTTTGGGATGGGCCAGGCTGGGAGGTGATCGACCGAGCGTTCTGTGTCTGTTCCAACCACCCTCTTCCCCACCCCCAACCCTCTCTGTTAACTGGAGATGGAAAGTCAGGGGTTGTAAAGAAAAGGGAGGTGGAATTCTTCATGCTTAGGATTTGCCCTTGGTAAGAGGTTTGAGTGAAATTTTGGGGCGTTTAAGAAAAGAGAAAACCAGATATTGCTTTTTGCCAACCTAGAAGGTGTGGCATATGCTGGGAGAGAACGACGGTACCCCGTTATAACAGGTAACAAAGATGCTCTTGTATCATGAGTACTGTTAAGATGCTTTGGTGAAGTATTTATTTCTGGTTTCCGTTTCACATATTTGTTATCAGTTGGGATACTGGAAGAGTTTATTTCATTTCACTTAATGTTAATAGTGACATTAAAATACAGAGTACTTACTATAACATAAATGTGATCGTTACCTTTCCCATTGACTAAATGAGCAAGAATTGCTGTTCCACTGTTTCAAGATATTAAAAACTGCTGCTAGAGCCTTTGTATCCAGGAAGAGAAGATGTTTATGTAAATGAGCATTTACAGTATGCTCATTAGTGGGTTAAAAAATTACACTTAGAGGTGAGATTGGTTTAAGTTTAGCAGGCTACAGAATCAGGAATGCTGTCGTGTTGCTATTTTCCTAGAATCAAGAGAGACTAACTAATGGCAAAGCAAAACAATTTATAGCTAACCCTTTCTGTGGAGACTGTAGTTAATGGTGGTGGTGGTGGTGGTGGTGGTGGGGAGGTTGGTGAGGAGTGAGAATAATCCTGTGTTCTAGTATTAATAAGCAGTGTTACCTAAAAGACTTCAACTACAAATATTTCTTTAGATTTTTTTTGGGGGGAGGGACCATCTGAATGTATTTGAATCTGAAGGTAAGCTGCTAATTATTTAAGGAATTGGAAACCTTTTGTTTTTGGAAATAGTATTAGAAACCATTAAGATAGCGGTAATTTGCTGTCTTCCTAATGATTTTATAGAATTAATTTTTAAAGAAATACCTCCTTCAAGAAGCGTAATGTACCTAGGTGCTCTAGGTGATATAAAAGAAATAAAGGAGACATGTATGCGTGGGGAAGACATGGAGTTATACATAGAGAAAGAGTGTGAGCACTGAGTTACACAGATTGGACTGCGTGGTCTTGCTGTGTCATTTATTCACTGTGAGAACATTGCCACAATATTTAGCTTCTCTGAGCCTCAATTCTGTTTAGTAAAGTGGGTCCCATCACAAATTCTTTACAATCCTTTAAATTATGGGAATACTCTTAGTGTTGGACTTAGTGTGTAGTATGTACTCATTTAACGATGATTATAAGTGTGTGACATTTAAATGCAAAGAGAATTCAGAATCAGGGAAAAGTCAGCTTGGAGAGAATCCATGAAAGAAAGTATTGTGTAGGCTTGGTATAGGGAGAGAGGGCAGGTCTTACGTGAGTATGTGGGAGTGACAGTCTAGCTGGGAGAGAAGAAGCAGGGAAGGGAGGGGTGTGGCATAGGCAGATGACTTGGGGCTAGAGAAAGGGAGGAACATAGCCTCCCACTTTGGGGAGACTTGGTGGAGAGGTAGGAGCCAGACTACCTGGATAGAGTTTCAGCTCTGTGTAATCTTAGGCAAATTATTTAACCTCTCCTTACCTTAGTTTTCCCCATCTGTAAACTGGAGAAATAACAAAATACCACATACCACTGATGTGAAAATTAAATGAGTTAACATATGTCAAGGGTTTAGAAAAATGTGTAGTGCATATTAAGGCTACAAACATTATTCTGCTTGTTATTATATTAATCTTAGATTATGGAGCTAATGTGACTATTTATCACTTACTCTTAATGGATCCGCTATTTATTGTCTCACTCCTGGGAAATTAAAACTCATTCTGCTGTGATTGTCTAGCAATAGTAATTGGAGGGAGAGGAAAGGGCAGAGGATAATAATCTTAACAAGCGGAAGTCAGTTTCTTTCTCTTTGTAGGAGACCAGGATATCACAAATTGGTTTTAATTATTTTTTAAGACTCCTGAGATTTAAAAAAAACAACATTTTATAGTGTTCAATATATATTTTTCTGTTTTATAATTTTGAGCAGAAAAAAATTAAACAGATTTGGGAGTGGAGAACTTAAAAACATCTTTGCCTTTAGCTCTTTCTTTAACCTTAGCTTTATTTGTTGCCTCCTGTAATAATGAAAAACTGCAAAATTATGAAATTAAGGCAATAATTACTTAATTGAGGTGCTTTTCTTTAAAACGAGTATAACACATTATAAAATGTGATAAACGTAAAATATTTTGTTATTAAGAGTATTGTGAATACATGACCTTGTTTCTGTTCATAGTTCATAGTTTTTTGAAAACTGTTTTAAGTTCTGTTGGTAAATAGAATACCTAAACGGTGAGTAAACTCTAGTTAGGAGATTATCTTAACATTGTACAAAGTGCAATGAAGAGAACACTGAATATTGGGGTCCTAGGTCTCCCTACTCAGCCTACACTGGGGAATCTTAATCTCCCTTAATCTCGTCAAAGCTTCAGTCTCTTCTCTATAAAATGTTGACTTTGGGTGAATAAATCTTTGAACCTTTCAAATTCAAGGTTCTTTTTTGCTCAGTTAACTAACTAGCTGTGTGTCTTTGGTCAAGTTTCTTAGGTTCTCCAAGCCAATTTCCCCATATAAAAAGGGAGATTAATAGTACCTTTAGGGTTTACATGCAAATCATTCAGCACAGTGCCATCTACAAAGTAAATAATACTTGTTACCTGGTTTTATTTGCTATTCTAGATCTTGTTCCTTCAAAACAAAGTTCGTAATGTATTCATTTTTCCTTGACATGGAGGCTGTTCTCTTATTGTTAAGTCTTCAACAACCCCCACCCTCCCACCCCAAACTCATACTCATACTCCCCTCCTCAGTTCTGTGTAGCACTTAGGTGATGAATATTGATCCCAGTTTGAGTTGGGGAAATTCTCTTTATCAGTTGGGGTTTGATTTTGAGAAATAATGGAGTAATCATTGGGGTTTTGAGTTAATGCTAACCTAGCAACTCTGAGAAAGAGACCAAACATGTTTTGCACAATTAAAGAGAGGAATTTCTCAGCTTCTGTTCTTCGTTTAGCATCCTGACTTTCTATTCAGCAGTTTGTCAGATTTTGAGCTATATAGGGGATAGCTGGGTTCTCACATAGTAGTTTCAGTTAGTTTTACAACCTGTTAATTTGGACCTGACTCAGGCATTGCCTTTTACCTAGAGTGCTTTTTCCTTGCCTTTTCTTGGGACAGAGATCCTAGAAGAGATTTCAAGACTCATGTATTTGTGTTCATAATGAATTAATGCAGGTGCGAAGATTTAGATTGCTGAATTGCTGTTCTATTGCTACATCTTGACACATCCTGCAATTATAAGTCACTTAAATTAACTTTGTGAATTTGAAACTATACTGTAGACTTATTTTTCAGTGTGCAAATTTTTATTTTACATTTTCAGAGTAATTTACAAATGAATTCTTAGCATTGGAAAATAAGGCATCTCTCCCAATGGTGGTACATACTAGAGATTACCTTATTTGATCAGTTGAAATGGTTCTACTGGCAGTTATCAGATACAGGTGCTAGGTACTCGAGGAAGAGCTAGATTCTACTTAAGATTGACTGTCTTTGTCAATAGAAAGAAATAGGAGAAGTAGAAGGAAATTCCGGGATTTCTTAAAACTCATTCGTTTTATTCGTTCTAACTTGTGTGTATGTGTGTGTGTGTGTCCGTCCGTCTCTCCAGGTATGAGGAAGTTGCAGGGGTGTAGAGGGGTCATGTATGTTGAGTAGTTCAGAAGGCAGAGTGATGACAGGCAGCTACTGGGGTGGGGTTTTTAATTTATCTGTGTGGCTGAAGTGTCATGGGTCTTTCCTAAGTGTTGAAATAAATGAAAGTAATCTGTTGAATTCACTTAGGAAAATAAATTGGTAACTTTAAAAGTGGGGGAGGGATGGGGAAAAAGACTTTCTTAAATAGTATGTTTTTACATTTTTGAAAAGATTCCAAGGTTCCTTTTTCAAATTAAAATTGAAACAGATTTTGTGATGCCACATGAACATTTATTCCTTTTTTCTTTTTTTTTGTGAGGAAAAATAGAAGTGCTGTTAGGGTATTAGTTCTACTGTGCCCTCCTTACTGAGAAGTGATAATTAGTAGAAGGCTTTCACTCTCTCTGCAGGCTGTGTGGACTTACTGGTCATTGAATCTTCTTGAAAGGCCTTGATCTTGAATTACTTTGGCTAGAACCCCTGAGTCTATGTTTGGGATTGAAATTTAGTTTAAAGTGATGTCCTTGGTAGGCCTTTGGTTTCTATTTCATAAAGAAAAATGTCTCGCAGGCTTTTATGAAAAATACAAAGATTTGTATATTTATTCACATATTTTCTGTGTGGTTTTGAAAGAAGCAAAGAAATGTAAGTTGCCTAAAACTGTGCTACTGGAGACATAATTCACTGAGTTCCTTGTCTTTTATCAGTTATGTTATATTTTTAAGTGTTTTATAAAAGCAATGTGATTGTTTCTTGGTTATATAGCATTGAATAGCATTGTCTTAGTTTAATTAAAACTTTTATAGTCTTACAGAATTTGTTGTTTGTAGATATTAATAGTTTAATGCCAACAATCTTGTCACCTCGTATGGTCATGTTTTTTCCTAGGAGACGGAGTTTTGTTTACAAGTAAGTAAACGTTCAGTACTAGAATTATGAAGATAAATGTCAAAATGACACCCTGTGTTGCTTTTTAAAAAAACTACCTAGATTTCCCCAATGCTAACATTTTATCATATCTGTTTCATCCTTCCCCCCATATATACATACAATTTCTTTCTGAATCATATGAGTGTAAGTTGAAAACAGTGCCCCTTATTTTTAAATACCTCGTTGTACATTTCCTAAAAACAGGGTCATTTACTTATATAAACATAGTATATAACTAATATTAGAAATTAACATTGATATATTTACTACTAATCTGATATGCAGAACTTTTTCAGATTTTGCCTATTGTCCCAGTAATGCCCTTTATAGCAAAAGAAAAATCTCAGGGGCGGCCAGTTGGCTCAGTGGTTAGAGCGCGGTGCTCATAACACCCAGGCTGTCGGTTCGATTCCCACATGGGCCACTGTGAGCTGCGCCCTCCACAATTAGATTGAAAATAACGACTTGACTTGGAGCTGATGGGTCCTGGAAAAACACACTGTTCCCCAATATTTCCCAATTAAAAAAAAATTAAAAGAAAAGAAGGACATCTCAGATTATACAGTGCATTCTGTTTCCATGTCTTCTTTAATTTGGAACAGTCTTTGTATTTTATGACATTGACATTTTTAGAGTACAAGTTAGTTGTTTGTAGAGTTCCCTCAATTTGAGTTTGTTTCTTCATGGTTAGATTCAGGTTATACATTTTGGGGGCAGGAATAACACAGAAATGATAGGTTCTTCTATTCGATAGTGCATTATGTCAGGAGACATAAGATGGATTTTGTTTTGGCTACATGTGTGCTTACCTTTTCATTCAGTAACCCCAAATCTAGGAATTTATCCTGAAGATACACTTTCAAAAGAATAAAAATACACATGTATGAGGTCACAGCCTTGTGATTAAAATAATTACAAGCAACCTACAAGAGAGTAGAGGGGTTGAAGGAAATACGATACATTCACCCAATGAACGTTATATGCAGCTATGAAAACAATGAGAAATATCTCTGAACTGATGTGGAGTATTTTCCAGGATATATTGTTTAGTGAAAAAAGCAGAGTAGAAAAGTATCTGTTGTATGCATAATATACTACCTTTTGTGTAAGAAAGAAGGGGAAATAAGGATAAACTGTATGTTCTTTGGGATAAAAACAGCACAGGAAGAAGTCTGAAATTAATGAGATTGGTTACCTGTAGGTGTTGGGTGGCAGTGAGGGTGGTGACTCTTCTGAGGATACCTTTCTGACTTTTGGAACCATGTAATGTCACATACTCAGTGTATAAACAGCAAACATCAATAAAACAAGTGATGAAGGAAGAAAACCACCCTAAAGTAGACTACACACAGAAGCGAGTGAACAGAACCTTATTGCAAATGAATAATATAACTACACTGAACGGGGGAAGGTAAAAAACTAAGTAATTTTTGAATGTGGTGTTTGGACTATATCCCTAGGATAAGTACAAAACACACACACACACACACACCCTTCAAACAAACATTGAACTCTGGTTAATAGGCTTTTTTTTTTTTTTTTTTTTGTCTGTCACAGAAGCATGAGTTTGCAATTTTGAAATAATTCTTATACTGGGATTAAAAAAATGTACACACATTTTAAGAAAGGAAAACTATTAAAATTGTAGTGTATTCAATATATACTGATAACAAAAGATGAACAGAGGTTTCATTTGACTTCTGCAATTACAAGATGTGTTCAAAGTGGTTACCATCAGCGTCCAGACATTTTTGATTATGGTAAACTACTGCTTGAGCAACGCTGACCAAGTGTCCACTTGTATACATACTTGTATACATTGTTTTGGCCCTCCAGCCCTCCCCGTATATTTGTGGAAAATAGGAGCCACATTTTCTCACTGTTGGAGAATGAAATTATAAATGTGGAAAGGGGGAAGGCTAGAGTGAGCTCTGATATTTGATTGGAATTCAAGTTAATTGCATGAACTCAAGGTTTAAAAAGTATGTGAGTAGATACAGAAATAGATGTTTGTGGACACACAGACACACATCTACATGTCTTTTTTCAGTTCTGTCTGCTGAGAGGGGCTAGAAATAGTGAACACCCTGTTAGCAGTGAGAATATCTAGAGCCAGATCTTGGTTTCTAAAAACCATTTTTTACGAAAAGGAGTCTTGGTGAAATGACTGACCCCATGGCTGGGGCAGAGAAAAATAGAAGATGACGCTTGGAGCATCTTATAGGGCCATAAAGTAAAGAAGTGCTCAAGAAACAAATCGATGGTGGCATGTCAAAGAGATACAGCTAAGCTGTGAGAATCCCCACTGGTTAACTCTGGGACAATACATGATCATCAAAATAAATAATGATAATAATTGATTATTGCCCAGAAAGTAAGAATCTATGACTCCAGAGTGATAAATAGATAAATGAAGGACAAAGGGAATTTCTTGTTTAAGGTAGAATTCTGACTAATAGGTGTAGAGGAAATAGTGGAATTACAAAATCATCCATTTGGCAATCATAACAGTTGATTCAATATGCATCATAAGTGGATGTTAAAACTACTGGGTGAAAGTTTAAGTAGTTGGATGTTAACATAGTCTCAAAGTATCTATCAAGGGGAAAATACAGTGGTACCTCTGTTTTCCAACGTCTGTTGACGAACATTTCAGTTTACAAACGTCGTATATTGTATGGATCTATGGTATCATTAGATAGTAAAATTCATGCTAAATTTGCAGTTTTAGGGGTTGATTTTAAAGGTCTGGAATGGATTAGTCCATTTTTCATTACTATCTATGGGGAAACTGTGCCTCGGTGTTCGAACGTTTCAGAACTCGATCGGTCTTCCCGAACGGATTACGTTAAAAAACCAAGGTACCAGTGTAATAACCATGGGAGGAACCTGGTGACATGACCTTGAACGACTGATCACAGTTCACATCTCTTATGTTGCTTTGGGTAACGATAGTAAGCAGAGTTTGTTTTCCTCAGTCTTGCTAACAAGATTTGGTCTTTGTAATCACCCTCGCTAGGCACTGAATGAAGTTAAGCCTAAAGGAACCAAGTTGAGGCAAAAAGGGGACCAGCTTTCTCTCTAAGGGGAAAATTTCTGCTTAATTTTGTAGGCAGATGTCTTTCAAGGGAAACGTTGATAAGTTTAGGTTAGGCCGATACAAAGTTTGGCTGTGATCCTGAGCATAGTGACCTCCCTTTGCACCTCCCTTTGTCTTTTGCTATATAGATTTTTCCTCTGTGTTCTGTGGTGGTTTTGAATGGTTGATTCTCTCTCTTTTTTTCACTTGTTGGATTTATCTTAAAATTATTCATATTCTTAGACATTTAATTAAAAAATCAGATTAATAGTGTTTTCATTTATGGAAAATGAGGTATTTAACAGTTTTGTTTGCTCCGTTTCCAACCCACTTCTTTCATAAATTTAGTGTCCTTATTTAAAGCAACCAAAACTGTGTGTGATTGCGATGTTTTTAAAAGATTGCTTTTTGTCTTTTGCATTTTATTTTGTTATTTTAAAAATACTCAGTGGTATGAATCCCTTTCTCGTTAAGGGTTATTATTGCTTTTGCCATTTCTGTCATTCTCACTGGTTTCAGTGCTTACAAGCAAGCAGTCCTCATCCACAGCTAATTTCTATAATGAATTGTGATTTAGAGAATACTTGTAAGTAGTTTTTACTGTAAAGATATGTAAGATTATATTTACTTTTGCATGATGAACGGTGATTTGACTGGGTATAAAATTATTGGGTCTCAACATTTTTGTATTAAAATAGTGGAGGGTACTGCTTTATTTCTCTTCCAGGGCTTTACCTTTATCTGGCTGGCCTCAAGTTTCTATTCTGCAGGAATAACTTGTTTTCTACTTGTGTGCTTGTAGCCTTCTCTTATCATTGGAAATGGAAACATTTATCAGAAACTAGAAGTTTTTCTATGTTGACTAGTTTTCTCTGGGAAATGGTAAAACACTCTCGGGTCTGGGAAGGTTTTCTTCTCCATTTTTGTATTCATTGTCTCAGTTATATTCTGAAATACCAATTTGTGCATTGATTCTCTGAAATCATTGTACCATATTGTCTTAAGTCAACCAGTGAAAAGGATAAGAGGTATTCATTCTAGGAGAATTTGTCAAATTTGCCTTCTGTATGACTGATTTTATTTTTCCCTTGTGTGGCGGAATGTTTTTAAAATTTATCTTCCCATGAGAGTTGATCTTAGCTGTTCTTGGTGTTGGAAGTAAAGACTGGCCATCCCTCAGAATTACTGTGGGTCACTGAGATTCTCATTCTTTTTTGATGCTGAAGGGCAGGTTGATACCAGGGAGCTTCAGTTTTTGGAGTATCAGTAACAGGATTGCAACAAATGTGAAATTTGATTTAATGGTCTAAGACAGGGGTGTCCAAACTTTTTCAACGTTTTTTACCAAGGGCCATATGCGGTAAAATACACAAACAGCTGGGCCACTCACTCGAGGTGAAGTACGTATTGCCTCACCTGGTTTATTTAAGTAAACTAAATATATTTTTGGAATTTGCTGTGGGCCAATTAACAATGGATTGCGGACCGCAGTTGGCCCGCGGGCCGCAGTTTGGACACCCCTGACCTAAGACATTCAGCCACGTTTGGGTTTTTGGCTGAGGTACAATTTTGGAGAGTTAGAGATGGTTAAAAGGGACAATTTTCAAGTTTATTAATCCTTCAATTCTAGCTTTCTGCACTGAGACAAGTGGAAAAGTCGGGGAGGGCGGGGGTAGAAAGAGAGAGAGAGGCTGTGAAATGTAGATCAACGAGAGGTTTTTCTTGCTGTAGGTATGAGTAGAAAATGAAATGGCTTAGAAGCAAAAGGAGTCCGTTTTTCTGCGCGCACGTGCAATCTGAAGTGTGGTTATTTTATACTGCATAACGTATAGAAGTCTTTTTCATGATTTCATATATAAACTTTTGTTACTGCTTTCTCCTTTTTTAAAAAATGAGATTGCCATTTTTTCTCACAGTAGTACTCCATGTAACTTATGTGCTATAATTTATATTTTAAAAAATTATTTTAAAGGATTTTAGTGAGGGCAGAATGTTTTCTTAGGATGGAACCATCATCACAAAGTCTGTAGCATCCTAAATGACTTTTAGGATCATTGTTAGAATGATTTTGCATTGTTTCCTTTGATAAGAAATCTTGCACTTTTATCAATTCTTAGATCATTTTCATTTGAGTTTGGATGTCCCCTTAATTTTTAAGTAATTTAATTTAGGGAAGGATTGAGTTAATTCTTTTGTAGATTTCTAGCTTTATTGGGCTATGGTCCAAGAACATGACCTGAGAATTCTCTGTTTTGGAACATTAAGAATTTTTAATGGCAAACAAATCATTGATTTTTGTAAATATTCCAGGAACATGAGAGAAGAATGAGTATTTATTTGTATCACAAAAGGTACAAAGTTTTACACAAATCTACTAAAATGGAATTTGTTGATTGTGTTCAAATCTTCTATATCCTTCCTTTTTTAATCTGCCTATTTAATCTGTGAAACTGAAATAACGTTTAAGTCTCCCATGAAGACTTTTAATTTTTTTCCTTGCATTTCTGATTTTGCTTTATTTTGATGTTATATTATTTAGTACATAAAATATTATGATATTAAATCTTTGTGTCTCTTATAATTTGTCTCAGCCTTTTGCTGAGATTTTATTTTTTCCATAAATTTTATTGGGGAATATTGGGGAGCAATGTGTTTCTCCGGGGCCCATCAGCTCCAAGTCGTCCTTAAGTCTAGTTGTGGAAAGTGCAGCTCAGCGTCCAGTTGCTGTTTTCAATCTGTAGTTGCAGGGGACGCATCCCACCATCCCATATGGGAATTGAACCAGCAACCTTGTAGTTGAGAGCTTGCGCTCTAACCAACTGAGCCACCCCTCCAGCTGCCCTTCTGGAAGCTCAGCGGCAGCTCATTGTCTCCAGTCTAGTTGTGGAGGGCACAGCTCACTGGCCCATGTGGGAATTGAACCTGCAACCCTGTTGTTCAGAGCTTGCGCTCTAACCAGCTGAGCCATCTGGCTGCCCCAGCCTTTTGCTGAGTTTTGCCTTGAATTTCATCCTGTGATATTAATGTTGCCATTCCTACTTTTTGTATGCATTTACTTCATTTGTTATTTCACTGTTTTGTTTTGGTCATTTTGTGATAAACTGTTGTGAATAGTGTGTAATATGATCTTTAAAAATTAAGCTTTGAGAGTCTGTGTCTTTTAGTCCGAGAATTCAGCCCATTCACATTTATTGTATTATTTGGTTATGTGTTTGTGAAATAATCAAGGTA
Organism: Rhinolophus sinicus; assembly: GCF_057876585.1. Classification (NCBI taxonomy): domain Eukaryota; kingdom Metazoa; phylum Chordata; class Mammalia; order Chiroptera; family Rhinolophidae; genus Rhinolophus; species Rhinolophus sinicus. The sequence continues at coordinate 150,387,311 of NC_142514.1, read as the reverse complement.
ACTTTGTTTTTATTCTTTTTGTATTGTATCTTTGTATTTAACCTTTATTTATGCAGACTTAGGTTTTTTTTATTAATTTGTTTATTACTTTATTTTCCCTGCATTGAGAGTATAAGAGAATATTTTAAAAGTAGAGGTTGTTTCTGAGAAACTTACTCCTTGTGGTTGCCTTACGAAATTAGACACCACAGCTGCCATGTTTTGTTTTTAAAAAGATGTCCTGAACTTGGAAGCTTCATGGGTTGCTTATCTGAGAAAAGGCAGCTTGAAGTGTGAAGAATCCTTCTTGCACTTCAAGACATTTATTTAGATCTTCATTTCAGCCACTGTGTGACTGGGCTTTAGACAGCCGTTCTGCGGGTGGTTCATTTTGGCTTTATTATTTTAAATCCTATAAACACTAGAATATTTGCAAGTAAAACAAATATTTTAGTAGAGAATTTTATAGATTTGCAATATTTTGCCTGAATGTCTGCCCTTTTGTTGTGTTTGTTTGTATGTTTTATTCATATTTCGATTTTAAGAATCATAGACCAGGAATACCTTTGTTACATAGAAGTGAACACATAGCAAAATATTTGTTAATACTTATTCATTGCTAGTATTAGGTCATGAACAGGATGTAGTAAATAGTTGGAAATGAAAAGAGGTCTTAGGAACGCTGAGTTGTGTCTATTCTAGTTCCATAGCAGCTAGTTACGGAAGAGGATAAACAACTGAACTGGCTTTCGTTTTGGATTTTTTAGTTTCTCCATAATTAAAACATTATCTGTATGTGACATGTGCATATTTGAATCTTTGAGTTTCAGAAGTTTCGGCAGTTGATCCATGGCATTCAGTTTTATTCAAAATAGTCTTTGGAGAAGATAGTCCTATTTTGATTTCTCTCTGGAAATTCTGAAATGTAAAACAGCCTGAGAATAAGGTCTTAAAGATTTATTACTTTCGTTTTATTTCCTGGTGGGTTTTTTCTTAATGTCTTGTTTTTGGTTAAGTGATGATAATGTGGTTGAGATTACAACAGTCAGCAATTTGTTAGCCGAAAGGAAAAGAATAGTAAGCAAGTAGTCGAGTCAAACTGCAAAGGAAGATTTGTGATAGATATAAATAACATTTACATTTCAGAAATCTTGGGGAAAATATATGTGACTATTAAATTTGTAATTTGGTCCTTTTGCCTCTGAAATTAAGATGTGTCAACTAAATAAGGTAGGGAAATTCATTTCATGCATGTATATGCACATAATATAAGCACACACAGGCATGTGTCTTAAACTAAGAAAGGAGTGAATTTAAGGTTAGAGAAGTATTCATGGGTTTTTGGAACTAAAAAAATAGAAATAAAATGTAAAACAAAGGTGTCGGTCTGCGATAATTTAATGACTTGCAGACGTTTAAAGGAAAAGTTGTAGTAGCTTAATTTAGTACTATATGACTTCATTATTTTCAGATATTAGCATGGAGTTTCCATGACAACAACTTGGTTTGAAAGAGCTACTTTTAAATTATCAAGTTATTTAATGTTAAAAATTTTATAACCATTGCAGTTTTTATGGTAAAGTACTTTTCATTAAATTGAAAGTTAAGAATGGAGTAGAAATTGGTGAGGTTGTACATTAGTAATTTAAACTTTATCAAATGTTGGGTTTGGATTATTTCCTGACCATTATGAAGTCTGATTGGTTCTGTCGTCATAATTGTAGCCAGTGTGAAAATAGCTTGGAAAACTTCGACTTCTGTTATAATGTTAGATTGTGAGTCTCAGTTTTATTTTACATTTAAAGACAGACTGATGTTTTATTTTTTTCTTCTCGAGTAATTGCAAATTATTTAGTTAGTTAGATTTCTTTGTAGCAGCCTCAGGAAGGAGCCCTGGGCTGAGCTGATTAGTCAAATGAAGTTGTCTGACATGGGTTACTTTAGTTTGTGGTTTTAGATGAATAGTACATGGTGCACAGCTGTTGCTCCAACAGCTTTGTTCCAGCTGTCTTACTGGCCCGTCACAAAATACCCCACATTCTTTTTTTTTAATGGAACTCCTTGTAATATTCTATATTTTATTACTTACAATGGATCCTAGTAATTACTTTAATGGCTTTTATGCCTCTCAATGACTATTTATTTAGAATGATGCTAGAATGGGTTATAAGTAATAGATTTAAACCTTGTATTTATAATATTTTGTTGTGAATTAAAGTTGCAGTAGTGAAATATTTGTATAAGACAAGTTAGGTGGTTAACATTGAAAACGGCACCCAACTTAATGTCCTCAGATAAGTAGTTAGTAGCTGGGTAATGAAACTGGCATTTTCTAATTTCTTGTTTTAACTTTGAGTTTGTATTAATTTCAATAGAATTGTAAGACGGAAAGGCTTAATACTGTGATTATAAAGCTTGTACAGAACCTGTGTAGGTAGATTTAGTTTGTTTAGTTTTGATAAGGTGGTTGGACTTCAATTCATTTTCCTATCCTATACAGTAACTAGATTATAATACTAAGCATTTCAAATTTTTTTTTAAAATAAAGAACAGTAACCTGTGAAGACTATTTCAGATCAATAATGACTAATAATAGAGGATTTTCTGTGCACCAGACACCATGGTAGAAGCATTGCCTTATTTAATCTTTACCCTTTATTACCTCTTTTTTATAGATAGGGAAACTGGGTCAAATAAGTTGCTCAAAATCCCACAATATGACTGAGATGGGACTTGAATCCATGTTTTCTGATTACAAAGTACCTAAGGAATATGGTAGCTTGCCCAAAGAAAACACTTTTAATTTCATTTTTTTTTTTTACTTACCTTAATAATGAAGTCTTTGTCTAAGGTTTTTTTTTTTTTTTTTTTAAATATGGTTAGATTCATGGAACATTTTTCATTTAGTTGAAAAATTAGGAACGCTGCGATTGAATAGGGAGTGAAATTTTGTTGGAAGTGTCCTTTTGCCTCCCTTTTTCCTCCCTCCTCCTCCTCCTCTGTGATCCATTTCCCTGTTACTCCTACACTTGCTGCTCTGATGGCTGCTATTTCCCCACCTGGCACCCCCCAGATACCTGCCCCATACCAGTTGTAATTCCTGCTCTCACACAGTGTGTTGTATTACATCTGGAGAAACAATCTGCTCACTTAGTCACAATCTGTGTGAAATACATATCCATGACTCTTCTGATGCTGTATCATCCTTTACCGAATATGCCCTTTTATCTGACTAATTCTTAGTCATCTTTTTAGATGTTACTAAGGCTTTTCATCTCCAGCAAGCCTTTCCTGAGGGAATATCCAGATTGGACTAGGTGCCCCTCCCATGTGCTTCCATAGTATTCTGTGCATTTTTTCCCCTGAATGTTTTGAGAGTAAGTCGTGGCAGTGATGCCTACCTTTATTTAGTGTTTAATTCCTGAAGATCAAAAAAAAAAAAAAGGTCTTTTATATAACCTTAGTACATTTATCAAAATCAGGGAATTGTGATACTATTATTATGTAACTTACATTATTCAAACTTCACCAATTGTTACAATAATATCCTATTTTATAACAAAAGAAAGAAAATTTTTTTGGTCCAGGATCCAATCAGGATTACATGTTGCACTTATTTTTCATGTCAGTTTAGTCCAATAGTTATTTGTAAAATATCCCACAATTTGGGTTGTCTGATGTTTTCTTACCATCAGAATCAAACTGTGTAGTTTTGGCAGAAATATCACAAAAGAAAAGTCTTTCTCCAGTACATCATATTTAGGAGGCACATGATGTCTATTTTTCCCATTATGGGTGATGTGAAATCTGATCACTTAGTTAACCACTAAAAAATTAGTAGTTATTCCCTTTGTCATTAATAAATATCTGTGGGTAGAGATAAATAACTAGTTATTTTTGAGTCTTTGGGGTTGTCTTTCTTTCTCAGCTCCTCCATTCTCCCTTCCTGGTTTCCTAGTTTTCCTTTTTTCTTTTGTATTACATTTACTGTCTCCAATTTGCACTTTGTGAAAAGAATTTTTTTTAATGCCTTCAAAGAACACTTGCATGATACTCATTTTCTTTAGGGGTAAAAGCCCCCACTTACTGCATTTTCTTTATTTAGTAAAAAGATCTATGTTTTCTTGGCCTTGGTTTCTTCATCTACAAAATGAAGAGGCTGAAATAGCTTTTATCTAAGGTCCTTCCTTTCAGATTCTAAAGTCCTATATAGCACAGAGTGCATGAGTTTTTAAAAATTACTTAGATTGTTATATCTTATTTGACCTCTTTCCCCTAAGGTTTTTAAAAGGTTGCCTTCATACTTCCTTCTGTACAATACATGAATGTCGCATCGCTTTGGCTTGTCATAGAACTGTCCTTATTTTCACTGGGGTCATGATAGTCTTCACACCTAGAGAATGCCTCTTCCCAAGCTGGAGGACAAAGTGGTATTCTTCTCTTCTGGTGGGGTAGGAGTGGGAGAGAGGGTCTTATTCCCACAGCAGTCAAAGAAATCCTGTCATTCCTTAAAGTTTTCTAAATTGCTTGCAACACAAAAGAAGAAAAAAACCATTTCATTCCAATAGTGTTTGTACACCTTTAAAAACATGATTTATGTGTAATTTCTTTGGGAGGGTTTTATAGAGTTTTTAATCATAATCTCCAAAATGAGAATCTTGACTCAGTATGGAATTTAGAACAAATTATTTAGTTGTGGAACTTTTTTATTGTAAACAGACTGAGTCAAGTGTTATTTCAACATTGTTAAAACTTTTAAGTTCTGCAGTAAAAGCATTAGGTTATTTAATGAATTATTAAAAAATTAATTTTTTGGGGGGGGCCGGATGGCTCAGTTGGTTAGAGCGCCAGCTCTCAACAACAAGGTTGCTGGTTCAATTCCCGCATGGGGTGGTGGGCTGCGTCCCCTGCAACTAAAGATTGAAAACAGCAACTGGACTTGGAGCTGAGCTGCACCCTCCACAACTAGATTGAAGGCCAATGACTTGGAGCTGATGGGCCCTGGAGAAACACACTGTTCCCCAATATTCCCCAATTTAAAAAATTAATTTGGCCACATTTTAACTTTTTAAAGTAATTCTTAAGAATTTTTGTAATAACTAGTACTTTTTATAATTTCTGTGTGTGATATTTTAGTTCTCAGAGAACTTTTGTGTACATGATTTCCTTCTCCACTGGCAACACCCCTTTATGATTGGAAGGCGGTGTGACAGTGTCGTGGTCATCCTTGTTTCCGTTCTGGAGATGAGGAAATGGAGGCTTGGGAAGAAGTGATTTGCCCAAGGTCCTCTAGTAAGTAAACAGTGAAGCTGGGATTTATGTTGGTTTCCTGACTCCTAAAATGTAGCGGTCTTCTTACTACAGAATTATGAATGTTAAGTTGGAACAAAACTGCCAACACTTACTAGAGAGGACCTGAAAAGCGTGATAAATACTCATTTAATGAATGGAATTCTGTTATGTGACTGTTATCAGTATGAATCTGGGAGGAACACTGAACGGGAAGGGGAAGAGTAAGTGAGGTTTCGTCAGAAACACACTTGATGACTTGATACGTTTCTACAGAAACTGTTAATGATGGTGACTGATGAAAGCTAGTACAGGGCCAAAGATTTGCAATGGCATTCTCTCTAAAACGTAGCTTAAGAAGATAGGGGTATCTAGTCTACAAATACTGTTGTATGAATGCCTGAGAATGACACACACCAAGGTTAGCCATTGATTGCCTCTAGGGGTGGGGAGAGGGAGGAGGGGGGAATGTATTGTCAAAGGACACAGAAGGGTCTAGAATCATATTGCTATGTTCCCCCCCGCCCCCAAATTGGGAGGTAGAAATACATATTCTTCTCTTTTTCTTCATATCATTTTCTGAGATATTTTATAGTTAATTAAGAACAAGAATGTACTCTGAATTGACTTAAAATATATAGTCAAATGGAAACTTTTAGCCTCATTTGGTGTTCAGGGTATCTTGACTTGGTTGACAAGACACAAGTGTGTTCTTTAGGGGTTTTCCTCCAGAGTGGGAAACTATTTTTTTTCTCTGTCTATTCAAACAACAAATAAAACTTCAGTACAATTCTTATTACAGTAAAAAGTTTATATTTGAGTTTGTGAATTAAACTGTCTTGTGTAAACGTGTGTGTATAAGTATGTGTTGTGATTTACTTTTAAAATTACTATACACAGTTTCTGAAGATTTCTCCAAAGTAGTATCTGATTTCATCTTGGTGGTTACAGGAAGTGATGATTAATTTTGCCTTGAATTTCCTGTATGAAGAAGTGATACCTTTAACTTTCCCAGCACAAAATTCTAAATACTACTTGTAGGTATACAAAATGAATACTCGCATAACATGTAAATGTGAGGAAGGATTTAAAGAAAATCTAGAGTTACCATATATTAGACCTGTGCTCTGTGCTATATTGGTGACATTTTTGCTCATGAAATATAATCATTTATATTTAGGACAGAGAACATTTTCATCGAGTTGATAGTTTTTTTTTTTTTGGTAGGATCATTTGTTTAAAAAGTGTGCTACCCTTTTGGTAGCCTTGTCAATGAAAGGAATCTTATTTCCAAGTTTGAATGATCATGGGATTAGAAAAAAAATGCTTTTGGTAGTTGTTCATCTCAAAGCTTTGCCTCTATTTGGGTACATCTGCTTTTTTGGAGAGGTAAGATGAGAGCACAGGAATTCTGTATTCTTCAGTGTGAAAGTAAGTACACTTAGACGTTGCTAATCCTTGATAAAGAAATTGGAAATGTGATTTAAGGGCATCTTTAGATTTACAGATTATAATGTGTGTTTAAGAGGACATGGGTGGGGTGACGTGGGATGGGTAAGAGGTGGCAGGTTGGGGAAGGTGGAATAAGTGCTCTTGTTCTTGAGATTACAGTTTTGGATGGTCTCCTTTTGGGGGGTTACCTATGAATTAACTCCTGGTAAAAGTTGGGAGACCCTTAGTGATTTTGGATAGATTCTGACTGTCATCTAAGGCCTGGACTCTTGTGGTATTGATTTTTGAGAACTTGAAAAAGTGTTTTGCTTCTGGCATGGTTTAATTTTATAGGTTTTCTTTCTCTGGTATTTTCTCACAAGCAGAGCTATTCTTCCTGTACTAGTGGCAAGTGGAAGCTATGGTCCATTAAGACGTTTGTGAGAGAGAGGATTTGGAAAATATTCTACGTACAGTGGTTCTTCAGCCTTTTTTGTACACAGTACTCTTGGCAGGTTGATAAAGCCTACTGTGTGGACTCCTCAGCACTGATTTTTATATGTATAAAGTAGAATGCAGACGATTATAAAGGAAACCAATTACATTTAAATATAGTTATAAAAGTATTAAAAACAACAATTCCTACTTAACTTGTGTTGAGTGTAAATGCTATTCCTAATGATCTGCAACCACTGTTCTATGAAATATCTGATTTCTGTTGGTGACAGTCACAGGTACTGCTGCAGTGGTTTATTGAAGGAAATGCTAGATTTCAGTTAGCGGCTAGTTAAAAAAATATGTTTCCCCATCCATGTTTTTGAAGTTTTAATCCCAAGAACCCCTTTTTAAATGCAGTGAAAAAGAAAATCAGGATTTGGAACCAGATGACTATAGATGGATTGAGTTTCGTATTCACTACTTACAGTATTAACGTACTTTTGCACTGCGGAGCCTTTATTTCCTCATCAACAGAATGGAGATGGTGCTAGTACTTGTGGGATTTTAGCTTTTTCTATCTAGAACACTCACAAAAAAGTTAAAATCCCACAAGTACTATGACTATCTCCATGTACTATCACAGTTTACTGGGACTGTCATTTTTACCAGTTTGAGTGAAGTATAAAAACCTTATCTCCCTTTATGACCCTTTACTCTTTCCTGTTTACAGTATAATTATTTTAAATGTTACCTTTACATACATAGAGAATCACATCAGACAGTATTATAATTTTTGCTTCAAATGTCAAGCATACTTAGAAAACTCAAGAGAAGGAAAGCCTGTCTTATTTATCCATATTTTTGCTAACTGGATTCTCCCTGAGGTTCCTTCTTTCATTCTTTCTGGTTAGAGAACTTCTTTAGCCATTCTTTCAGAATAAGTCCTCTTGTGACACATTCTCTTATGTTTGTTTTACCTTCATTCCTTAAGGCTATTTTTTTTTTTTTGGCGGGTGCTCTGGGAGGAGATAGGATTCTGGGTCTATAATTCATTTTTATTCAGCACCTGAAAAATTGTGCTACTTCTGGTTTTTAATGCTCAGTCTGCTATCATCCTTTGTTTTTGCCCTATAGATAAGATGTTTTTCTCTGCCTTCAAGATTTTTTCCTTGTCTTTAGTTTTTAGATGTTCAATTATCATGTGTCTTAGTGTGGATTTCTTTGGGTTTTTTTCCTTTTTAGTTTTGCTCTGCTTCTTGAGTGTGTAGGTTTCTATCTTGCCAAATCTGGGAAGTTTTCAGCTATTATTTCTTCAAGCACTTTTTCAGCCCCGCTCTCATTGTCCTCTCCTCTGGTACTGATAATGTGAATGTTAGATCTTTTGTTAGAGGCCCACAGGGGACTTGAGGCTCTGTTCCTTTATTTTTTTTCAGTCTATTTCTCTCTGGTTTTTCAGATTGAGTAGTTTCTGTTGTTCTATCTTCCAGTCCATTGATTATTTCTTCTTCCTTTTTATTCTGCTTTTGAGACCATCCTCTGAGCTTTTTATTTTTGTTAGTTTTCAGTTTTAAGTCCCATGTGGTTCTTTATAAAATATTTGTTTGCTGAGACTCTGATTTTTTTTTTTTGCTGAGGTTTCTTTTTTCTTTTTTCATTTATTTTAAGTGTGCTTGTAATTGTTGAAACATTTTTACAAGACTGCTTTAATGTCTGTCAGATGATTCTAACATCTCTCATCTCAATGTTGGTATCTTTTTTTTTTTGTCATTCAGTTTGAGATCTTCCTGGTTCTTGGATTTTTCTGTTGAAACCTGCACATTTTCATATTTTATTCTGAAGCTCTGGCTCTTACCCAAAGCATCTGTTTCAGCTCTTTTTGATACTGCCCTGGCTAGAGAAGGGAGGTGGAGCTGCTGCCTCATTACTGCCAGGTGGAGGTAGCCATCCCAATTCCCCACTGAGCTTCTGTTGAAATCTGAGGTGGGAGGACGCTCCTTATTCCTGCTGTTTGGGGGTGCAAGTCCAGGCTCCCCACATGACTTCCATTGATGCTGTTGGGGGATAGAGATTCATTACCGGCCAGCGGGATGAAAGTCCTTGCTCTGTACTTAGGCTTCTCTGATACCATCCCGACTGGTTGGGGTACCTCTTTATAACCTTGAGTGTGAAATTCTAGGCTCCCCCACTGCCTTTGCTGGCGGGGTTAGGGGTGGGCCATGGTTCTTTCTGTGGTGTGTGACTGGAGTACAGTGGTTATTGTTTTAAGTTTGCCATCTTTCTGGGCTGCCCTTTTCCTGGTCCCTTGGCTAGAGAGAGCACGTTCTGGTTGGAGTTTGTTTTGTCTACTTCTGTTGGCATTTCCAGGTCTCAGGCTTTTTCAGTTCCAATTCTGGGATTTTTAAGGAAACAAGGAAACCCAGGGCACTCACCATGGTGGTGTTCCTTGGGCTCCAGAGCATTAGCCTGTCCGCCTTCTCTCCCATTTTCTTTCAGAGTCTTCATGTATTTTTTGTTTTAAATGTAGTTCAGCCTTGAACAACACAGGGATGCCCCTGCACCATCAAAAATCTGCATATAACTTTTGACTCCCCCAAAACTTAACTACTACTAGCTTACTGTTGGTTTGGAAGCCTTACTGATTAATACATATTTTGCATGTTATATATGTTAAATACTATAATCTTTTTTTATTTTATTGTTTTTTTCAGTGACAGTTGACATTCAGTATTATTTTATATTAGTTTCAAGTGTCCAGAGTAGTGGTTAGACATTTATATAATTTATGTAGCGATCCTTCCGATTAGTCAGGTACCCAGCTGGCAAGATATATAGTTGTTGCAATATCACTGGCTATATTCTCTATGCTGTACTTTACGTCCCTGTGACTGTTTTGTAACTACCAATTTGTATTTCTTAATCCCTTCACCTTTTTCATCCAACCCCTCAACCCTCCTCCCCTCTGGCAACCATCAGTTTGTTCTCTATCTGTGAGTCTGTTTCTGTTTTCTTTGCTCATTTATTCTGTTCTTTAGATTCCACATATAAGTAAGATCATATGGTATTTGTCTTTCTCTGTTGACTTAATTTCACTTAGCGTAATACCCTGTAGGTCCATCCATGTTGTCACAAATGGTAAGATCTCATTCTTTTTTATGGCTGAGTAGTGTTAAATATTCCATTGTACATATAGAGGCTGCCAAAAAATGTATACACATTTTAAGAAAGGAAAAAACTATTAAAATTGTAATACTGAATATATGAGATCTGACAATTAAGTTTGCGAATTTATTGCAACGATGTTGCTAATTTTTTTTTTCCGATATCAGAGGGATTATTCATTATGAATTTGTACCAACTGGACAGTTAACCAAGTTTACTATTTGGAAATGCTGAAAAGGCTGCATGAAAAAGTTAGACGACCTGAACTTTTCGCCAACTATTCGTGGTTCTTGCATCACGACAATGTACCAGCTCACACAGCACTGTCTGTGAAAGAGTTTTTAGCCAGTAAACAAATAACTATATTGGAACATTCTCCCTACTCACCTGATATGACCCCCAATGACTTCTTTGTTTATCTGAAGATAAAGGAAATATTGAAAGGAAGACATTTTGATGACATTCAGGACACCAAGGGTAGTATGACTACAGCTCTGATGGCCATTCCAGAAAAAGTTCCAAAATTGCTTTGAAGGGTGAACTAGGCGCTGGTTTCCATGCATAGCTTCCCAAGGGCAGTGCTTTGAAGGTGACGGTAGTGATATTCAGCAGTGAGGTATGTGGCACTATATGTCTTTTATATTTACTTCAGTTTCTCTAGTGTGTGATGAAACACATTATAGACTACAAATCAAGATTTCTTCTATCATTTTAAGCTTAGAAAAAAAATTTCTCTTATGGTCTGATAGGGAGTTTTTTTTTTTCCCCCTCTATCAGATTTTAAAAATATTGTTATATCTTGTTTTTATAAGGAATTTGTTTCTTGGCTTTCTGATTTGCTCCAATGACTATATGTGATTTTTAAAAATTGATTGAAAACCAGTGAAATATTTATGAAAATTTCATTAAAAATACAAAATCTTTACCTTATATGCAAAGAGGTACGCAACACAAAGAAGTGAAATATAAAGTAAAAGCCTCCCGCTTACCCCTTCGATGGTATTCCTGTGCAGGTTCTCATTCACAAGTAGCAGCCACATACAATAAAATGCACCCAGTTTAAGGGTGTCATTAGATGAGTTTAGACAAATGTGTATGTGAAAACTGGAACCATGACCAAAAGTAAGATAGAGTGCACGTCCATAACCCAAGAAGTTTCCTTGTGCCCCTTCCCAATCAGTAAGCTCTAGAGGTAACCGCGGTATTGATTTTGATCACGTAGTTTAGTTTTGTCTGTTTTGGACTTTATATCATGGAATCAAATACAGTATGTCCTCTTTTTGTATCTGTGATGTTTTTGTCTGGCATCATGTTCTTGGGATTCATCCATGGTATTGTTTGTTTTGGTAGCTTGTTCCTTTCTATTGCTTGGTAGTGACCTGCACTATGAATATACCAAATTTATTTGTGTAGTTTGTTGATGGAACGTTTGGGTTGTTTACAGGTTTTAGAAATTATGAATAGAGCTTCTCTAAACATTCATGTACCAGTTACTATATGGATTTATATTTTCATTTCTCTTGGATTAAAACCAAGTTGTGGGTTATTAAATCATATGGTAAGTGTATGTTTAACTTTGGAAAATAGTTTGGCAGATTCTTATGATATGGTTATACCATTTTATATTTCCACCAAAGATGTGTGGAAATTCCATTTACTCTTGAGTCCTTACCAACACTTGGTATTTAGCCGATCTAATGGGTGTGTAGTGGTATCTCGTTGTGGCTTTAATTTGCTTTTTTCTGACTGATGATGTTTAACATTTCTTTGTGTGCATTATTGTCCATTTGTATGGCTTCTTGAGTATCTGTTCAAGTGTTTTGTCTTTTTTAAAAATTGGGTTGCTTGTGTTATTGAATTGTAAAGATTCTTATATTTGAAACAAATCCTTTGTCAGCTATGTGAATTGCAAATATTTTCTCCTGGCCTTTTTGTTATTTATTTATTTGAGGTATAATTGACATATTAACTTTATATTAGTTTCAGGTGTACAAAATAATGATTTTGTATTTGGTATGTTGTGAAATGATCACCATAATTAGTCTAAATTAACTTCCGTCATCATGCATGTTTTTTCCTTTTTTGTATTTATATCCTATTTCTTTAGTTGTATTGCTGGGGCCAGAACTTTTAAACTTTTAAAATAACAAAATGGTTAAATAAAAATGAATTATAGTAGATGTCCTTGTTTTGCTAATGATGTTTTTCCTACATCATGTAAAATAAAAATTTTTCTGGGTAAGTTATGTTAAGAGTCCTTTAATGTTTTTAGTTAATGTTATTATTAGCAATGTAATTTTATTAGATGCTATTTTGGCATCTATGGATATGGATCCTGTTTTTTTTTTTTTTTATTAAACTGTTATTGTGATATCCCTTAATGTTGAATTGTTTTTGTATAATTAGGACATGTATCACTTCATTAAATATTTATTTAGCACACTGAGGAATTTTATATACTATCAATTTTACCTGATAAGTGTGTTTTTTTTTTTCAATTGTATGGGTGTTGTATTTCTTGTTTCCGTTTCCTGGGTACATAATAATCTATGATCAAGACTATATTTGTCTTGTAGGATGAATTGGATAGTATGTTCATCTTTACATCCTTGAAGAGTTTTAAATTTTATGTTCTTTAAAAATAAGAATTTACCACTGTTGTAATTACCAGATATTCATTTTGTTGATAGATTTTAGACATTTTCATCCATTTTATCTTTTATTGGTTTAGTTTTCTATTTCTTGAGATAGTTTTGTGTATAAATAAGTTTTTTCTGTTATAAATTTTGGTGTAAAACCATTACCTTAATTAAACTTATCAACTTTATTATATAGTTGTGTATAAGAGTGTCTTTATCTTTTTTATAGCTTCTTTCCCTTGAATATACACCATATACTCTGTATATCTCGTCTGAACATTTTTTTGAGTGTTACTACTTGTCAACATTCTGCCTCTGCTTTCCCAAGAATTTAAGATGACTAAGGCATCCCTGCCCAGTGGTTCTCATTTAGATTTTCTAGAATGGGTCTGCCCTCACCCTTTTCCCCAGTGCTAGGTCTGAAATTGTCAGTATTACCAATTATGTTGTTTTCCTTTCGGTTTAACAGTTTTGTAAAATCTTACAATTTATTGCTTTGTTTTTCTCTTTTGATGAGCACATTCAAAATTATGTATGCACCTTTGAATACTGCATTCGTCATTTGGATAGATGTTGAAATCCTGTATTTATTTTTTCAAAGTATGTTTTTCCTCATTTGAGTTGTTTAGCATAATATATATTTGAAATGTCTTTGTTGATTTCTGCTTTTTGTTTTGTTTTATTTTGGGCATTGTGGCCAGGGATCTGGACTTTTTAGACACTGGAGAAGATACGTTTCTTCTCTTTAGTGCAGGGACATATCCAAGTGTTAAGGGGCCTAAAGCTAATTGTAGTTTTGAGGACCCTCTTTAAGAAAGAATACAGAATTATGTATACAGATGAATATTTGTTTAGAATGAAAAAAGAAGGAATCTATGTCAATTAAATGCCTCAAAGCTGAATCTTCACTCGTTTTGTGATGAATCTGCCTCTGCTTTAAAGTGTTAAATGTGGTTTATGTGCATTGAATATACATTCATTTTATTTATATCCTTTGTGTCCTATATTTTTGACTACATGCTATAGAGAGTTTCTAATAGTTTTTACACTGATTTGTACTTTTTGTTGCCTAAAGAATGTTTCCGTTATTGCAAAATGGCGTTTTAAATTCTCACTATAGCTCTTGCCAAATAAATTTTACCATGTTTAATAATGTTTTCATACTTGCTTTCTTTCCTTTGTTGACAAATTTGATGCATTTTTTTTGGTTCACTCCTTTGTTAGCTTTGAGTTTTTAAAGCACTACATTGTTGTATTTTACTTAGAAAGAAATCCTATTGAACCTCTTTTCTAGGGAAGCCACTAAACTTTCTGACAATTATTTTGGTCTCAGTTTGGCCTCTGTATTTTTCTCTTCATGCTTTCTTATGTTTGAGCTGGTTTTTAATTTCTTTATTTTACAGTGACTTTTAAGGAGCAACTCCTATTTTCATTATCTGTAGTATTTGGTGGCGGTTGGGTAGTAAATAAAGTTTTCATCCAAGAAATTTTTTCTCTGTTGAGTTACGGTTGTGGGTAAGAAGCGTGTATAAATGTATGAAGAGTTGCTTGGAAGAGATGAAAAATGTTTACTGCACATTTTGTTTTTCCCTGATACCTTTAGAAATTCGTTAAGTGGGGGAGAATTTACTTCTGTTTTGTTTGCATTATGTTGCAGAAATTTATTTTGTCCCAATTCTAGTGGCAGTTTTACTGATCACATGACTTTCTAATGCAATCAAGTGAGAATAGGATAACCAGTTATTGTCCTGGAATAAAATTTTAATTCCCACATCCTCTGGGGCCTTTGAGATTTTGTGTGTGTGTATGTGTGTGTGTGTGTGTGTGTGTGTGTGTGTGTGTGTGTGTATACAATCAAGCAATGCTTAGTGTAAATTGAAAGGCAGTTTTGCTAGTACTGATAAAAATGCTTCTGAAGCTAACATAATACTGCTTGCCTTTTTTAGTGTTAGTAACGGCAGATTGTATTTGTTCTTTAAACACTTAGGAAGGTCATGGAACTGATTTCCCCCTATGGGACTCTCACCTCAGTGGGATAGTTAGTAGATAGAATGAGACTTTTTTCCCCCTCATAACTCTGAAGAAGACAACTTCCTTTATTTTGCATTTTTGGGTGGTGGTTATAGCACTTGTTTTGAGGTTTGACCAGTCTCTGTTCAGCTATTTTTATTTTCACATGTCACTTTGTGTATACTCAGTTTTATTTTAACTACACTATCCTCTGTAATGAGATTTGTGCATGCATATTATGTCTTGAAACACCACTGTTGTTTTGACTTAATTTGGCTTAATTCGTTTATACTATTTCTGTTTCATCTGAGTTGTTTTTTTAAACAAGTGAATGCCTAGTTTTCCACAGCTGAACTGAATAGCAAAATCATACTCTTAATAGATTTGCAGTGTTTGTTTTCTCTGTTTAACATGTAAATGACTTAAGATATGACATGAGTTTCAACTGCTCCGTTGCTGTGTCCCCACTCTCCCACCCCTAACATCCCACTAGAGGACATTTTGCTCTTATTGGAATCTGTGTCCTAAATTGAATTGGACTCTTGATTTTGTCATGTCAATCAAAGTATAGGAGTAGAGGTACAGGAGAACTTCTACCCCTTAATTTTTTAATTTTTTGTTTTACCATTGTTTAGCTTTCAGATGTCTTACTAAACAAATTTAAGAATCAGTGAAACCTGATAGTTTCGTGTTGCATATTTAATCTTTTCCAAAACTTTATTAACATTGGAAAGCATATATTCCCTGAAATAAGTTTTATTATCACAACAATTGGTGTTTAATCTAATATGTGCTGTAACTTTTTATGTAAAATAAAATTTAAGCATCTTGTAAAATAGTTAATAATTTTATACTTCCTGGCACAGAAATTCAGTATATACAGCATGCTAAAAATTATATAATAGCAGCATTTTGGAGGCTATTGTAACATTCTAGTTACTTGTAGTTTTAAGCTATCACTATTTCTGGTTTTAAATTTGAGGAAGTAGATGTGAGAAGCCTCGAGAGATTCTAAAGTCCATCCTCCCTCAAAATGGGATCAATTGCTGCTCCTTCCCCAACCTCCACAGCATTCCATAATTAGATAGTAGTATTTTATGCAAAAAGTATCGTTTTACAAACCAAATAGAAGATATAATGGACGAAAAGACCCCTTGTGCAATAGCAAACAAAAAGACATTTCTTCCACACACTTAAAAAATGTGTAATATCCATATTGGGAAACCTAAAAATGCTACCATGGTTCACAGAGAAGACTTAAATCAATAGAAAAGCACACTATATTCTTGGATTTGAAGATTCAAATTCTTAACTGTGTCAATTCTCAAACTTAATGGCATTCTAAAATAAAAAAATAACTAAAGGACTGAAAAAAAACAAACAAACAACAAAACACCACCAGAAGGTTACTCTGCTGAGATAGTAAGTATTAGTGTAAGCTCATTTTGTAGATGAGTAAAATGAAGCTCAGAGAAATCAAGTAACTTCTCCAAGGTCTCAAGTTTAGGAGGTGGTTGAAGCTCCAAGGCTTCACAATAGGTGAGTTTGAGGGCTCAGGTATAATAATAGCTAATATTTAGTAAGTACTTACGTTACTAAGCATTATTGTTCCATGCAAAGTATTATATATTTTAATTAGAAAAGCATCTTAATATATTTAGAAAGTCAAAATTTGTGAGACTTTCCTAGGGAGGTTTTGGAGATAATGCATGCCGTATTTATAGATTATATATAGGTCCTTTATAATACCCTCCCAATTTCACGTTTTCCTACATGTATAAGTAGTTGCTCCAGCATCATTTGATTAGTTTATCCTCACCATATGATCTGCTATTCTAATTCTTTACATATCAAATTTCATACATGTGGATTTGTTTTTTTAGGCCTTCTCTTCAGTTCCATTAATCTTTTTGGCTATTCTGTGTCAGTTCCACACTATCTTAATTTAATAAATTGTTAGGATGAGCTTGACTGCTCTTTTCATTCAATAAAAATTTCATTAAACAAGTATTTATTGGATAACTATTCTGTGCCAGAAACTGCAGGTGCTGGGAAAATAGCACTGAACAACAATAAAAAATTCTCATGGAGCTTACACTTATAAAGAATTTATTGGACATTTATTTTGCTTATAAATTTTAAGATCAGCTTGTCAAATTCCATGAAAAACCCAATAGCTTTTTTATTTTAAATTGTATTAGGCAAAATTGACAGTTCTATTCATGAACATAGAATGCTTTTCCCTTCATAGATATCTAGTCCCCCTTTGGCCTTTGTTGAAAGCTTTATAGTTTCTTTCCATAAAGGTCTAGAATGTATTTTATTAGATTTACTCTTCATTACCATCTTTGCAGTTGCTATTGTAAATGGTATCTTGTATTTGACTTAAGGTTTCTAATGGCTTATACACAGAAATGGCTTTTTGGGGGCAGGTGGGGAGATGTAGATTTTTATATCCAGACACCTTGCAGAACTCCATTCCCAGTAATTATTCTGTATATTTTGTAGGGCTTTCTGTATAGATAACCATATCATCAAATAATGTTTTTAACTCATCATTTTGTTTTCTTGTCTTATTGCATTGGTTAAGACCTCTACTGTAATATCGAATAAACATAGTAATAGTGGACATTCTTCTTGTTCTTGCTTTTAAAGAGTTTCACTGTTTAAAAAAATGTTTGTGATAGGTTTTCGGTTCCCTTTTAGTCCCACTTGCTATTAATTTTTAAGGTAAGTGTGACATTTTCTCATGCTTTTCCTGTATCTTATGATCACATTGTTTTTCCTTTAATCTGGTCATAAGGTGAATTACAGTGTCGTTTTCCAAAAAGGTTTATGTATCCTTGGATTCCTGGGATACATTAGACAATATATATTTTTGTTTATGTGCTGTTAGATTCTGTTTGCTAATATTTTATATATGACTTTTTACTTTATTTTTTGTATCTATGTTTTTTTAGTGAAGTTTGACCTATAAATTTTCTTTTTCATTATGTCCTTTTCTGATTTTGGTATCTAGCTTATAAGTTGGGGAGTATTTCCTCCTTTTCTGTTCTCTGGAAGGATTTGTGTAATACTGGAACTACCTGCCCCATGGAAATTTTGTAGAACTGACTTTTCCAATTCTGGACCTATTTTTTTGTGTATGTGTGGTGATGTTCTTTTGTTTCTTAATTTTTCCTCCTTTATCAATCCTAGGCTTTGTAATTATTCCATCCTCAAACAAGAGTGAGCACAAATAAGAGTAGGGAGTACTTATTGATAAGGAAACAGGAAAGGCAGAACTTCAGGAATGAGTCAGAATTTCAGAGACTAAACTTTGGGCCAGCAGCAAGCTGGTGGTTGGAAAGGGAGCTAAATCTGAGACTTTTCCTTATTAAGAAAGCTCTCTCTAACCAGGCTGAAGTGGTCATGGATGGGCTATTGTGGTATTGCATGTAGACAGTGCCCTGTTCTCCCTACTCCCACTCACTCCTGAATGATCAAACAAATGTACACTAACGGAGCCCAAGACATGGCAGAAATACCAAATAACAGATTTAAGCCCCACCCCCACCTTGTGCAGGAACTTGAGATATTTTGACACTTTAATCGTTCTTAAGAGTGTAAGTATAAAGAATGAGGGACTTCAATGTCATCCTTTTAGAGTTCCCCTGCCCCATCCTACCAGCCTTCCATGAAGGGTGATTGATTGAGAAAACCTAAAATTGGCTCTCAACAGTCAGGCTAGTAGGAGAAATAGTATGGACATTCCCAAAGGTTTTAAAGTATTGACGTGCATTTGTTTATAATCAGTTTATCTTTTATTGTTATGTTGTTTAAGTTACTAAGAAAATTAATGCACATTTTCAAAGTTTTCCCATGTTTTATACCATACTTCTTTTTATGATTGGTTGTCAGCGTCTTGAAAAATGAATTTTGAAATAAATTTAAATTATTTGGTGTGTTTATTTTTGCCAGTCCATGCTATTTTATATAAATTGACAGTATATTTAGTGCCTTTTCAGAAGTTTCTTCTGTGTTTTTATCATAAGCCATTCTTAGCTAATGGTTTTGTACAACTTTCTGAAAGTAACAAAAAAATTGGTGAAGGGGAATCTCTGGGCCAACCGAGAGTTTAACCTTGAAGGCTAAGTGTCGATGATGAGATTGGTATAGGAAAAACTTTCTACTGCTTTTATTTTGCTTATAGTTTGACATTAGCTAAATGAGTAATAGGTCAATGAGAGTTGCTTAAAGAAGTTTAAATTTTTGACTTGGTTAATTTCCAGTCTCAGTGTCAATTGACCTCTGACTTTTGGTAGAGATCATGTTACTCTACACAAACATGCAGTCATTCTAGGTATGTTGCCACTTAAGGAAACGACTTTAAAAAAATCTGTTAGGACATGGGAAACAAAGATCTTGCTATCTTGTGGTTTTCAGAGTGTCGGGAGGTTTGGTTGCTCGTATATTTCACTCAATTGCTTTGTGTTCAATGAATAAGATCACACCTTGCCTTGCCTCTGCAGACTCACTGCAAAGGAAATAGCTAAAGGTAAAATGACCTCAACTGAATGTGGTTTTCTTGTGGGGATGGAGTGGGTGGGCAATGTTACAACTAAATAAACAAATTGAATTATGTAGGAAGACCTTTATTTAACTCATCTTTATATTCTTTTCATACTGTGACTTTTTATTCCTTATTCTTTACACATTTGTACTATGATTAAGTTCATTGTAAATATGTACCATAATTACAATTGAGATATTTAGTATTTTTAATACTCTTATTTTAATTATAACTTCTCTAGTAAGTTCTTTTTTGCTTGAACTGAGTCTACTTATTGTGAATGCCTTCAGGTAAGAGAGATGTGTGGGTTGAATGAAACCCCCTTTTTCTTGTCATGTTGGATTCTTTTACATGTTTTTGCTAGTTTATTTTGCAAGTTTCTGTTGTTTTGATCACACAATTGTTTTGTACTAAAAAGTAAAATTGATATTTGCCTCTTGACCATCAGCCTTTTATCTGTTGAGTGTTGGGCATGAGATATGACAATACTTTAAAGGGGAGGAAGAAATCCTTCATTATGTATGGTAATGTTGCAGTTATCTGTGCTCTTAGACGGCAGAAGGGAGTTTGGCTAGTTTTATCTGTGTTCATTGCAATGCTCAGTGAGATCATGCTCAAATACCTAGGAACCCTCCTCGCTTGCCACGTATTCATTGCCAGTGTTAGGACTGACTGAGGTGTACGGGGAGCAGGATTTGAGGGTTGGACATTTGACTCCATAAGTATAGAGAAAATAGAGGCAATATGTTTATTTTGTTTTTCGAAGGTAGCTCTCGGGAATGTAGTGGTTTGGAGCACAGAATTGAGGCAGATTGCTTGGAATCAGTCTCCACCCCACCACTGATAACCATGTGGCTTTGGACAAGCTACTTAACCTGTTATGTCTCCCTTTCCTCGCCTGTAAGATGGAGGCAATAATAAGAGTATCTACCTACTTCATGGACTTCTCGAGAGGTTTCAATGAATTAATATACGTAAAGCACTTAGTGCCTGGTGCATAATAAACTCTATAGCGGTATTGTTGCCAAGTCAATACATGTGACTCAAGGTGGGCAGATACATGTTTCCCGAAGGAGTTTTGAAAGAATCAGTAAAATGTCTGTGTTTCGATTAGCTTTACTGTGCACTGTCTGCCTTCCTTGGGAAACATTTCTTCTGTCTTAGCTGCTCCATGGCCCCAGCGGAGCTGGGCTCTCTGCTGGAGGGACCACAGCAGGGAACTTTGTCCTGGGAGACAGGGTGAGGGACCTGCCTGGGTGGGTACAGGAGTCCTGCTGTGAAAGAAGGTTTTTGCTTCTCTTATAAGGGTACCTCGCTGAACAGGTTGCTATCTCATCCTTGGGCACTCTAGTGTTAAAATAAGTAAATGTCCAAATAGGATTTATTGGGGGTAGTGATTCATTCCTTCAACAACTATTTCTCTAGGGTTTATGTGCATGGCCTTAAGGAATTTATAAAGCCAAGGTTTTCTTTCCTAAAGTAGAGCTTCAGTGCTAACCGAAGGGAAAAAAATGAAAATGGTTGCTTTGTTCTTCCTGCTATCTTTGAAAATGACGCGATTCTCCTTTAGAAATGTAGTTTATTTTACGTTTCTCCCCTTTGTACATTGAAAAGCTTTGCTGAGGTATGTTTTGTAGAAGAAGATCAAGAGGAAAAACTGATTAAGGTCTCTGATCTTCTCAGTTTCTTTTTTTTCTTTTTAAGATTTTTATTGGGGCAGGGGAACAGGACTTTATTGGGGAGCAGTGTGTACTTCCAGGCCTTTTTTCCAAGTCAAGTTGTTGTCCTTTCAGTCTTAGTTGTGGAGGGTGCAGCTCAGCTCCAGGTCCAGTTGCCGTTTTCTAGTTGCAGGGGGTGCAGCCCACCATCCCTTGCAGGAGTCGAACTGGCAACCTTGTGATTGAGGACGCATTCCAACCAACTGAGCCATCCAGGAGCTCAGCGGCAGTTCAGCTCAAGGTGTCGTGTTCAATTTTAGTTGCAGGGGGCGCTGCCCACCATCCCTTGCGGGAGTCGAGGAATCGAACTGGCAACCTTGTGGTTGAGAGGATGTGCTCCAACCAACTGAGCCATCCAGGAGCTCAGCGGCAGCTCAGATCAAGGTGCAGTGTTCAATCTTAGTTGCAGGGGGCAGAGCCCACCATCCTTTGCGGGACTCAAGGAATTGAACTGGCAACCTTGTGGTTGAGAGCCCACTGGGCCATGTGGGAATCGAACCGGCAGCCTTCGGAGTTAGGAGCTGGAGCTCTAACCGCCTGAGCCACCAGGCCGGCCCCTTCTCAGTTTCTTGTTGATAGAAAGGTTACATTTCTTAGAAGTAAAGAAATTCCCTCAATTTTGTTTCCCAAATAATTTAATGAAGTGTCAATATGAATTTATGCTGGCTTTAAAACTGTTTATTAATAAAGACATTCTGCATCTTTACAGGACTGTCTTGTATTTTGTAAATAAATCTGTTCCTGGTAAAATGTATAAATTTTGAATTCTATTTGCCCATTGATTTAAAGGATTAGTAATCTGTGGAACTGCTCCAGCGCTACCCTCCTCTACCCAATACCTATGAAGATAGCAGTGTGAATGGTAGAACATTCACACCTGTGCTCCCACAGTCCCTTACGCTAAACCTACTCTAGCACTTACCATGGAGAAACTATGGTATCTTATCCATCCTAAGACACATTAAAAAGTTTTCTTATTTTAATATCTTTGTAGTTAGGATGCATCTTCCAATTGATGGCATGCTAGTGTCAAAGAAGGATGGTATTTGTTTTCTCGTTATTCCTTCTGCTTGACAATGAGTTGGCTCCTTGAGGGCAAGAACTGACACTCACTTATTGTTATCTCCATGGTCTGATTTGCATTTAGAGCCCCACTTTTGCTGAATTACAGTGTAGCAGTTTTTAGGATCATCTCAATAAAGTGTTAGTTGAAATGAGAGTTTCATCAAGACACTTTTGCAGGATGAGGCATAGAAAAGGAGGGCCTGGTGTAAATGCTGTAAGTTGTTAAAGTCTACTTCTACTTCCCCCTCCTTTGTACCCTTTCTCTTTCTCTTTTGGTTGATTGTCTTGTTTGCTACTGATGCATCCTCTGTCACAGACAAAGTGTTACATACACTTTACTGGAATTAGTTGCTTTTAGCAGATGCCTGTGAAGGGAAAGAGTAAGAATGTTACATTCTCCTTTATGATACCCTTTAGGGTACCTATTATGTTTTGAGCATCTTTTGGGTATTGGCACTGTGCCATAGTCACTGTCCATTATGTAAATGAGGAAACAGGATGGGGTGGGGTATGTGTGTGTCAGTGTTT
The DNA here is from genome assembly GCF_057876585.1 of Rhinolophus sinicus. NCBI lineage: Eukaryota > Metazoa > Chordata > Mammalia > Chiroptera > Rhinolophidae > Rhinolophus > Rhinolophus sinicus. The sequence continues at coordinate 150,364,503 of NC_142514.1, read as the reverse complement.
TTAGGGACATAAAGTTTACTCTGTGGTGATAGAAGAAAGGCCAGACTTTCTGATCATAGCTTCTGCATTACTAATCCTCTACCTAATCCTCTTCTGCATTACTCTGTTTGTTATTTTTATTAGTTTAAAATTATCCATTTTATTTATAAATAGCTCTGTGATTATGAGACTTTGGATTTTCACACCCATATCACAATAAATCAAAAGGTGGGAGGAGGTCTAGTCTCCCTTTATTTTGCCCAAGTCCCTTGATTATCAGTCTTGCAAAATCTAGCTGTAATCTTAGTGCTGGAAGAAACTGCTTAGTGGATCTAGTTGTCTTCCCGAAGTTAAACGTGGGTAGTTAGAAAAGTCTTATCTGGGACCACAATTTTTATTTTTCTGGAAATGACTGCCATGTAAATTGTTTTAATACACTATTTTGTTTCAGAAGAGTTTCAGATGTGTAGAAAAATGGAGAAGATAAAAGTTTCTATATAGCTGGCACCCAGTTCTCCTGTTACTAACATCTTACATTGTATGTACATTTGTTAAATTTAACGAATTGGCACATTATTATTAACTAAAGTCTCTTCGTATTCAGGTTTCCATAGTTTTTACCTAATATCCTTTTTCTGTTTTGGATCCCATCAGGATACCACATTACATTTAGTTGTCATGTCTCCCTAGGTGCTTCTTGGCTGACTCCTTGTTTTTGGTGTCTGACCATTTTGAGGAGAACTTGTCTAGTATTTTGTTGAATAGCCTTCTATTGGCATTTAGCTGATGTTTTTCTTATGATTGAACTGGGTTTTGGGGTTTGGGGAGGAAGACCACAGAGGTGAAGTGCCATTTTCATCATATCGAATCAAGGGTACATATTACTAGCGTGGTTTATGGCTGTTGATGTTGACCTTAGTCGTCAGGCTGAGGTAGCGTTTGTTTGGTTTCTCTCCTGTAGTTAAACTGGCCTCCCCCCTCCTTCCATATTGTAATCTTTGGACGCAAGTCATTATGTGCTGCCCATACTGAGGTGCTGTGTCATTTTGAATAAACATTTAAATGGCAGAACAGTTTAAATATGTACCTGGAGTTAGTGAAATTTTTGTTTTTAACAAAACTCACTGTTTAAACAAAACCTTAAAAAAAAACGCGCCGGCCTTCAGAGATTTGGTTTGGCAAAAATTTTCAAGCTCTTTTTCATTCTCGGTTGTTTCTACATTTGCTGTTGTGTGTCAGCTGGTTAGCTGTTCCTTTTTACCTAATTTTTGGGCTAGCTACGGTAGCAGAGACTTATTTTTTGAGAAAATGAAAGGGAAATGCGGGAGATCATCTGCGGTAGTCAGAAATTGTTGAATGAAATTTAATATTTTGATCTTCATCTAATTGCTTTTCTGCCCTTAAAAATATTATGTCTAAAAGGGCTTAGTTGATATGTAAATTATGATTAGAGACCAGAACAGTTCAGGACCCAAAATGATCAAGGGAAAGCACCTTGTTGGAAACCCCCATGACAATAAACCTCTCCTTGCAGTTCCCATTTGTGTGTTTCAATTATAAGGCTTATGTTAAAATTAGATCAGAATTTCCATTGTAGACTCTCAATTTCATGGTTGTGTAACTGCCATATAAACTTGATTGTAAACAAAGGCCTTTAGTGATAGGTCTTATTCGAGCAATTTAAAAAAGGGCCATTCAGCTCACAGGGTAGAAAGTATATGTCTAATTTCACATTGTAGGTTGAGACATTGTGAAGACAAGCTTTGATTCTAAAGGTGTGCTTGAAAATGTTTTTTATGATTTTCCTTATTTTTTACAATGAGCATGTGTTGTTTTATAATCAGAAAACTATGTGCTCGCTTTGGCAGCACATATACTAAAATTGGAAAGAAAACTAAACAAACGATAAAATTAACTTGTTAAAGTCTTGAGACTTCACATTTTAAGAGAGATCATTATTTTGACTACTTTCCAAAACGACTAGATCCTTAGAGCTGTAGGAATCCATTTGCCCTCTTTTACTTTTTGTTGACTAACTGACTCTCTGGTTCAGAGAATGAAAACTTCATGTGTCATTGAATCTATCTTTGCAATACATTGTCGTGCTGATACTGTGAAGACAGCTCAATGCTTGAGTTCCAATAACTTGTGAGTAGGAAAAAAATGCTCTGTCATCTATTCCTCTTGGGCTTATCAACTATATACGGAAAATAATTTAGGAGAATGGGAGTTGTTCAAATTTTATAGATGAATGTATTCATTTCCTAGGTCTGCTATAACAAATGACCACAAACTTCATAGTTTTAAACAATAGAAACTTATTCTCTCACAGTTCTGGAGACCAGAACCCGGAAATCAAGTTGTCGACAGGATTGGTTCCCTGTGGTCGCTTTGAGAGACTGTTCCGTGCCCCCCTCTCATCTTCTGGTGATGGATGGCAGCCGGAGCCCGTCCTTGGCTTGTGGATGCTGCGCTCCAATCTGCCTCCACCTTCAGATGACCTTCGCTCCCTCGGTCTTCTCTGTCCGTGTGTCTCAAACCTCCCATTCTTTTATACAGATACAGACATTGGGTTTAAGTCCAGGATGGTCTCCTCTGGAGATCCTTAACTTAATTGCATCTGCAAGGACCCTATTTTTAAATAAGGTTACATTCCTAGGCACCAGGGGTTAGGAGTTAGACCTATTTTTTAGATGGCACAGTTCAACCCACTGAAGTGCGTAACCCCCTTCCTGAATTTGCTAATTACCATAAAAGTACTTTTACTAAATGGAGTAATAGTTATAGGATCTGACCTATATGCGTATAAATGTGATTCAGAATTTAGTTGCATGTTTACTTTCTCTTCATGTGGTTTGCAATTGATGTGGCGTTCTTTTACTGTGAAATTAGGCTGTACACATATAGGCAGGCTATAATTTGTGACTTTAAATGGTGTGAGCGAAGTCTTAAATTCTATGAACATGCCATTTAGCCCTTGACTTTTTCAATGTACATACTTGGGTATTTTTGTAAGATGAATGTTTATATGGTTCCTTTTGATATGAATCATGCTTGTCTCCTCTTAAAAGAGTTTAAATTTATCCAGTCATCTAGTCTGATTTAAATTTGTGTGCCACAGGAGGGATTTTATAAAAACTCCCGAGAATTGCTGGGTGGATAAATGAGGTTAAATAATTAGAAGTAAGAAGGGCAGTCCTTGGTGTGCATAGACAGAGCCAGTTTCTGAGCACGCTGGCCCAGCCTCCTGGCATGTGGTTTGGAGAGAAGCTCCGGTGAGAGCATTCTCTCCTTCTCTCCCATGTTGAGATGAAAGTCTGGAGGAATTTAGTTTTTGTTATTAGGATAAAACAGCAGGGATACAGTCCTTTTTTTTTTTTTTTTTAAAGGTGTGCTTTAGACCCACAGCTATAATAGTTGGCAATGTAATTTTTTAAAATAACAAGCCCCTCCCCCCACTCATTCTTCATCCATATCAGTCTATTTTAGGTTTTTTGTAGCACTTACTTAAAAAAATTGTCATCTTTATTCTGCTTGGTTATGTATTGTCTCCTCTGCTAAAATGTAAGCTCCAGAAGTGCGAGAGCCATGTCAATTTTATTCTCATTCAGGACTATATCCCAGCTCCTAAGTAGTAAACACTCAGCAAATATTTGTTGAATGAATGAACTTAATATACCATGGATATTCTTGAAACCCAAAGATAGAGGCTTCCCTAATTCCTTTTAATGGTTGTTTGCTATTCTATAATCAATATACCATATCCGTGTAGTCATTCCCTGTTACGGACATTTGTGATTTTAATAGTTTTTCACAATAACTAACAAAGCTTCCTGAGCATCTCATTTGTGTATATGCGTATGTGTGTATGTATCTTTGGTAGTATATAATGTTAATTTTTTTCATTTATAGTTACGTTCCCATAAAACAATTAAGCACATTTTAAAGTGTTTTATTGAAATAATTTTTAAGTATAATTGACTTATATTTTCCTAAATACAATTTAAAGTGCTTTTAAGTTTTTTTCCTCCTTGAATCAATGGAAATCTTTTCCACAGCATCTTAAAGGGCATTGTAAGCAATGGTAAGCAAGTGCATATACACACTGCTTTGATTGCTTCTGGGATGGATCTTGGCTAATCCCCGTGAAAGGAAGCATCAGAACCCTTCTGTTCATTGCATAGCAAGACTGGGAATGGAAAGCAGTAGCCAGTGAAGATTAGGTCATCAAACTCGAGCGGTTTTCATTTCATTTAGAATAAAATCCAAAGTCCTTACCATGGCCCACAAGGCTCTGCTTGCCTCCCTGTTAACTTGCTGAACTCGGTTACCACTCTCCCTATTTGTTCTGTTGTGGCCACCCTGGCCTCCTCGTGTTCCTCCAATGTATTACCCATACTCTCACTTCTCTGCCTTTAACTGAATGTTACTCTGCCTGAAAGGATCTTCCTCTAGATAGCAGCATGGCTCGCTACCTCAATTGACCTTGGATTCTATCCTCAAATGCCACATTGTCAGGGAAGCCTTCTCTGGTCATTGTTTGCATTGTCACATCCTCCCTGCTCGCTCCTGCTGCTGTCAACCCCTTTATTTTTCTTCAGAGTTCACATCACCTCTGATGCATTATGCTTGTTTATTTGTTTGGTGGTCAATCCTCCAAAACAAAAACAAAAAAACCCCTGCAAACCCCGTGAGAGCTGGGATTCTATCCTCAGCTCCTGATGCCATGTTGGTGCTCGGTTAGCATCTGTACCCTGCCTGGGTTAGTGAGTGCACCTAAGGAAGATTCATGTGGCAGTTTTCAAAGTTTAGTAGAATGTGGCTTTACTTCTAGTTTTGCTTCTACAGACTATTCTGTACTCTAGAAGAGATGAGAAATGAAAATGAGGTTTAGGATATTTGTAGGTAGTAGTGGATAGAGGGGAAAGGAAATGAAAAAGGAAGTAACCAGGCTCTGGGGAGCAAAAGCTACAGCGAGACTTAGTTGGTCAGCTACCTGCTTATGGCACTGCCTTTCCTTTCTAAGTTTGGAAAGGAAGAGAACCAATTTTGGACGCCCATTTTGAGCTAAAAAGTGTACTTAGTACTTTACAAAGTCATTTAATTTTCACAATAGCATTGAAATAAGAATCATTATGGCCATCTTACAGATCTGGAAATTGAGATTCAAGAGATGAAATAACCTTCCCAAGACCACATAGTAATTAAGTGGGATATCCAGGTCCGACTGACTCCAGAATCTGTGCTTTCTTATACTTACTTTATAATACCTGAAGGGGGATTCTGCGTATATTAATACTTACATTAATAATTGACATTTCGCACGATGGTGTAAAAATTTCAGAAAATTTTCGCATACTTTATTTACTCCTTATAATAAACTTGTGAAAGTAGCTATCACCTCAACTTTACAGGTAATAGAACTTGTTGTCATTGATGTGATTTGCTGCAAATTCTACAGCTAGAAGGTAGGAGGAGCGAGGGCATTAAGCAGCCCTGCCTGACTTAGGATCTGACATTTGTCTGTTATACCACAGACTGAAAACAAATTCTTATAGCACTTACACATTATATTTGACACACTAGGAGCTAAATGTGTCATAATAAAATTAGAGAGCTGGAATCTTTTAAGAGATTGTAAAGAGCAAATTCTTCATGTACAGCTGAAAAGCAAAGAAAGAGGTTGACTTATCCAGGAACGCTCATCTGTGTTTCCCCGAAAAATAAGACCTAACCAGAAAATAAGCCCTAGCATGATTTTTCAGGATGACACCCCCTGAACACAAGCTCTAATGCATCTTTTGGAGCAAAAATGAATATAAGACTCGGTCTTATTTTTGGGAAAACACGGTAATTGTGAGCTGGGACTAGAATCCAGGTTTCCTCACATTCCTGTGCTCTGCTTTTATTACTAAAGAGTTTATATACTCGTATAATGTACCGTGCGTGATTCCCTGAAAATAAGACCTAGCTGGACAATCAGCTCTAATGCGTCTTTTGGAGCAAAAATTAAGACCCGATCTTATGTTGTTATATTATATTATATTAGAACCGGTCTTATAGTATAAAATAAGATCGGGTCTTACGTTAATCTTTGCTCCAAAAGATGCATTAGAGCTGATTGTCCGGCTAGATCTTATTTTTGGGAAAACACGGTATGTAGGTCTTTTCCCTTAGTTCCCTCTTAGATTCACGTGTTTCAGCTTTCAAAACCTACAAAAATACTTCCCTCCCACTCATGACTTTCAGCAGCCCAGTTCTTTCCACAGGTAATTGAAGTTAATCACTTTCTTGTATATCTTTCCAGAGATATTTTATGCACATACAGCAAATACGTAAACTGTGTGTATTAATTTAACCTACCTTGCAGACTGTTCCTTATTAGTACAGGAAGTCACTTTTTTTTAATGGCTGCATTCGTAGTGAATGAATGTTTCATAATTTAACTGAAGGACAATTTACTGAAGGACAGCTAAAGTTGTTTCCAGTCTTTTAAATTAAAAACAGTTTAATGAATGATGTTGCACATGTCATTTTTTATATACACAGATGTATTGGTAGGATAAATTTTAGAAGTAAAATTGTTTGATAGAGTATATGTTTTTGTATTATTTTTTTTTTATATTCCATAGTTAGACCTTTATTCTGAATGTAGAAATGGAGTGTTTTCACTTTGAATGAAACTGCTTTTTGCTATTTGGCAATAGCAGTTTATAATTTTAAAACTAACTTATTTTAAGAGTAACAGGATTTCTTTGTTAAACTGGTGCATGTACTTTGATGTTAATGTGGCAGGTTAAAGAAAGTGTCCTGGAAGCAGTATTGCTTTTGTAGGTAACTTAAACGCTGAGCCTCAATGATCTCATATGTAAAACGGGAATAGTAAGCCTTACAGACTTGTTGTCTAGAACTCCTGTATGTCATTGATTCTCAGATACACATTTCACCCCCTCCCCATGTTTTAGTATCTCTGACACTGAGATGCTTCACAATCAAAGTCTTGCCCTAGTTTTTGCATTTTTTTTTTCTTGTCACATAAAACAATGAATGTTCTTAAAATTGATGGCATCTTAGGTTTGATGAAAGTGGGTGATGTCACATCCTGGCAGAAGTGAACTGTGCTAGGGCATAGTATAGGCAGAGAAGTTCCATGTGATGGGGAAAGCTCAGGATTGGGGTGGGGGTTAGAGGAGTGGATATGGCAGTGGAAGTGCTGTTCTAGGCAAGCAGTGGACAGCAGATCTGCCATGTAGAGGGGATAGATGACTGGTTGATGGAGCACAGAAGCAGGTGTTACCCACAAATCTGGGTGTATGGAAGTTAGAATTATGGCAAATTGATGGTGGGTGACAGGATTTTGGCCAAGGGTTGTGATTTAGGAACTGTGTACTGATTTATGGGAGGAAGAGTTTTAAAATAATCGGACTATGGGAGAAAATATATGCAAATCGTGTATCTGATAAGGCATTTGTATCCAGAATACATAAAGAGCGCTAACACTCATCAATAAAAAGACAACACACTTTAAAAGAGGGCAAAGATTTGAACAGACATTTGCCCAAAGAAGATATACAAATGGCCAATAAACATGTGAAAAGATGCTCACCATTCCGTTAGGAAAATGCCAATTAAAACTACAAGGAGATACTATTTTTCCACCTACGAGGATGGCTAGAGTCAAAAAGACATGTTCAGTAATAAGTGTTGGTGAGGATATCGAGAAATCAGAACCCTCAAACACTGCTGATGAGAATGTAAAACGACAGCTCCTTTGGGAAACTGCCTGGCAGTTCCTCAAAAAAGTTAAATGTAGCATTAACTATGTCATCCCATAGTTCCACAACACAGTATCTACCCAAGAAAAAAATGGAACACATGAAGTGTGATCAAAACATATGGTGAATGTTTAAATAAAAAATGTATTACAGTAAAAGACACATTGCCCCTAATCCTCCTCAAAATACTCCCCCTCGCTTCGAACACACTTATCCCATCGTTCTTGCCACTTTCTGAAGCAGTTCTGGAAGTCCTCTTTTGTGAGTGTCTTTACTTCATCCTCCATCATGACAACGCTCCATTGTCACACATCGCTTCTGGTACAGCAGTTTCTGTCACATAAAAACATTACGGTGTGTCCTCATCTGCCTTATTCATGAGACCTGGCACCATGCGACTTCTGGCTCTTCCTCAAAGTCAAAAAGACTTTGAAAGGTGGTAAATGTTTAGAATCGATTCAGGACATCGAGGCAGCCACGACAGTGCAACTAAAGACACAAAAGAGGATTTCCAGAACTGTTTCAGAAAGTGGCAAAAACGATGGGATAAGTGTGTTTGAAGCGAGGGGGAGTCTTTTGAGGGGGATTCATGGCAAAGTGTCTTTTACTGTAATGTTTTATTTAAACATTCACTGTATATTTTGATCACACATCAAATGTTCACACAAGAGGCTGTGCATGAATGTTCATAGCAGCATTGTTCCTAATAGCTAAACTGTGAAAACAACCCAAGTGTCCACCATGGATAAGTACCATATGGCGTATTCATACAATGGTCTGTCAGAAAGAGGGGTGAGAAATGGCGTAGTGATACACGCTACAACATGGGTGAACATTGAAAACATGATGTTCAGTGAAAGAAAGAATCCAGACACAAAAGACCGTACTGTGTGATTCCATTTATGTGAAGTGTCCCAAACAGGCAAGCCTACCGAGGCAGAGAACAGATTAGTGGTTTAGTGTCCCTAGGGATTGGAGGGCTGGGGAAATGGTAAATGATGGCTAGTGGGTACGGGATTCATTCTTGGGATGGTGAAAATATTCTGGAATTGGGTAGTGATGGTGGTTGCACAACCTTGTCAATTCCTAAAAGCTATTGAAGAGTGTACTTGAAGTGGGTGAATTTTACGGTATGTGAATTACATCCTCATAATGCTTTTAAAAAACAAACAAATGCCGCCCTGGTTCTAGGAATGGTCTGGATTCCTTAGCAGATTATCAGTATAAAAAAAGGCTTCAGGGCAGAAGCAGCCGAATTGTTAAGAGCTGGAACACCTGTTGATTGGGAAAGTCCTTGAGAAGAGGGAGGAGGAATGGTGATACCGGGGTTTGGGACTAAAACAAGCAGTTATCAGCATTGTAGCATCATGGCAAGGTCAGACGAATAACAGCCAACAACCTGAGGCTGTGTGCTGGTCTTGTAAAGGATGAAATTGCTTCTTGCCTGCATTGGGCATTCATCCTGAGGTCTGTGTGGGGGGCTGAGCCTGCAGAGAGGACCTAGGGGACCCCAGTGCGGGGAGGAAGGATACACAGCTAGGACCCAGGTGAAGCCTGGACATTGTGTGTCCCTGGAGTCAGGGCCTTTTCATCTAAAGTGTCCCACAGAATCCAGCATTATTATGTGCTTTAGGCATCTGTGGTCCACATGAGTGAGGTAAGGAAATCGAACCTAACTAAGGTAATACTAGCTAAAGGGATGGAAAGATGGGGTGGATGTGGAAATTCCCTAGGAGTGCAAGGTTCCCGCACGGCAAGAACCGAAAGACGCAGTAAAGACTTGTGCCTTGGTGTGAAAACGGAAGTGTCATGGGATTTACTCAAATTTCCCATGGGGATGGTGTGAGATATTTATTAATGTCCACATATCATGCGCAGTTAGGCTTACGTGGATGGTCCTCTCTGTTTATCTGTTACTTCCATCTGTGCCAATCATCATTCTGCTTTAAAAAAAAAGTTGTTAATTCTTATCCTTAAAATTTCATGTAGGCTGTATATGTTGTTAATAAGACTACAATAATTGGGAGATGAGAGCAAATGAATATTATTAAGGTCAAGCAAGGGAAATAAAGTTTTCATCCCACGGGCTTACCGTTGTTTCATGGTTTCTAAACATGATGTCAGCTGTAAAGCCTGATGTGTAGTGACATAGGCAGCCCCTGGTCTTCCCTACAAAGGGTTGGTACGTGTGAATAGTGGTGGTAGCCGTGTCATGCTGACAGTTCTCATACTCCACCCATATTAGGAGCTAAAACGTTTTGTGTGGTCTTGTTCAGCCAGTAGGTTAGTTTTATAAGCTGTAGTAGGGCTGTGGAAAGAGGAAAGAAGAGGCAAACCCTTCTCTTCTTTCCTTTTAAAGCCATTGGGTTTAGGAGGATGAAAGCTGTGGGGAAGCAGCTAGAGCTCCTTTTGGGGAGCTGACATGAAATGCCGGGTTGCCCCTGAATGATTTTCCTTTCACAGTCTGAAGCTTTTCTTCTTCTCATCTGTGCTGAAAATTTTACTAAAGACTCATTTTGGTTTAGAAGCTTGCTGTTTAGGCGAGCAGGCATTGCTTGAAGGGTTGCAGCGAGGTCTAACTTGGACTGATAATATTCCACTTCCTGCCTTGGGGTGAGATCTAGTTTTCCTGAAGGAATTGTTAGTTTTCATTTGAGAGGGAAGGAACAGTGTGGAGAGAGGTAAGTGGTTTTGTACCTAGAATATTTTCAGAAGGAAGCTTAAAGGTAGGGCAAGAGCGTAGTAGTGGGGAGTTGGGGCAGAATGAGGAACCTGGGGTGGACCAGTGGTGCCCCAAAGACAAGCTTTCCCTCCTTATATGCGTATGTTCCCAGTTCTTCTTGGGCCAAACGACTCTGCTTCAGAGGTTAGGACTCAGGGTTAATACTGGCTCAGCACCCGATTTCGATGGTAGCTTTTGTGGTCTGGCCTGTGGACCTAAACACAGATTTTTTTCCCCCCTAGGGAAACGTGCACCATATACTGACTTAGAAACAGACTTTAGAACCAGTTTGTGAGTTGACTTCGTGCTGTGCTTGTTTCATCCCAGGCCCATTGGTTTGCAACCAAATACTTGACGTGTGGTGGCCATATCATTGCTGAGATTGCACAGAAGTCTCACGAAGGCCTCAGTTTTGTTAAAAAGACACAAAGGATCGCTGTAGTTAGTGCTGCTTTTATTATTCTGCATTAGAGTTCTGGAGGATAAATTACGGAGATCTCTATAATTATGCATGTTAGACTACTCATGAATCACTAATTTCAGTCCTGAAAAAATAAGTACTTGAGTGAAGGAATATCAAGCATATTGGAAACATTTGATATTTTGACATAAAAATAAGAGAGGGCGTTGCAGGGAACAAAGATTCTCTGTGACTTGACAGCTGCTGTTAAAAAGTGACACCAAGAAGACACCGGGCCTGGCGCACAGCTGCCTGACGTTGCTCCCTCCTTCTCTGGTGTTACCAGAGGAATTTGCACGCCTCTTGTTTTAGCAAGTCGAGGCTACTGACAGCGAACCAGGCCTATTGTGCTTTGGGAATTAATTCCTAACTCCCTATTCTGATCTGCATAACACTGGGTTTTCTAACAGCCGATGTTTTGAGGTTCTAACTACATGCAAGGGACCTTGCTCCAGTGAAGTTCTAGAAAGCATGACATAGGCCACAGATACCTCAACTCTATTTGGACATGTGTAACTGGATTTTAACTGGAACTCTAACCTATATTTTCTCTTGGAAGCCCCAAAGGCTGAGAATAAAGTAATAGTTGCCAAGTTACCCTCATATTCCAAGGACATGCATTGAAGGTGGCCTGAAATTGGTATTGCCCAGTTGGCCCATACCTTAGCTGCAGGAAATAAAAGCATGGGGAGCTAAGGGTTCTGAGCCGAGGATGTTTTTGGAGAGAGCTGGTTAGTATGACGGGTGTTCTGTGTCCTTTCCCGCCTCCGCACATAGTGGCGAGGAGAGGGTGTTTTTCTTCTGTCGCCTTCATTGAAGCCAGATGATGGGGGAAGCTCTAACAGCATTATTGTAAGAACAGGAGCGTAAGGATTAGTGTGTGAATCTGTGGGTCGCTAGCAGAACAGAGAGCAAGAAAGAGGGCTGTATAGTTGGCAGTCTGAACTTCAAGTCAGTAGTGTTTGTTTCCCTGAGCTTATGGATGGAACCAGCTTACAGCGTTCTGAAATGGGGTGCTGTGTGTGGTCCCCTAGATGTGGACCCAGAAGAGGTGCCCATGGAAAACCCAAGGCTTGAGGGTTGGAGACGTAAACCGCCAGGTCTCACTCAAGTCTTGGGCGTGCACATGGAGGCTCCCACTTAGGGACTCGTCAGGACCCCGCCAGGCCCTCCTGAGAAAGGCAGCATGGACATCAGATTCTGTTGGTGTGGCCCTTTCCGTCCCTTTCACCTCTCCGCACTCCTTCAGCTCCAGCCCTAAAGGAGCCAGAGACAGCCTGGTGAAAATTAATTGGGAAAATATCAAAAAAGTATCACATAATAAAATTCAGTGTTACAAACTGTCACGTGATAAATGCTACATTAAATAATGGATGGCTGCTGTTACTGTGATTGAGGACTTTTTTCTTTTCTTTTCTCTCTTGTTTTTATGTGGGCAATGGAAGCAGGACGCGTGGAGGACGAGTATGAGTGAGCTTTAATTCCAGAAAGGCCGAGCAAGTAAGATAAAAGGAGCTTTGGCCAAAGAGCCTGGAAACTGATCTTGCCGTTGGATCTGCTCATGATTTGCTGTTTAACCACAAGCTACTCTACCTCTGACAAAAATCTCTGTCCTCATGGGGTTTATATTCTAGTTGGGTGGAGGAAAGGATAAGGTGGGACAAGAAAAGTTAAAAAATAAAATGTAAAGAAAAGTGGAAAATATTCTGATAGAAAAACTTCAGGCTTCTAGGTGAGGTGGTTTTGAGTAGAGTGAGGTGAAAGCTCAGAGTAAAAGGCACCCCTTTTCTTCCCTTGATTTAACCCTTTCTGTAGTACTTATGTGCTACCACCAGATTAAAAAGTTTTTCGTGAGAAAATTGTCCAATATATGCAAAAATAGAATAGTATAATATACACTTGTATACCTACACATTACCGCGATTTGGGAAATTACCCCGCTGTCTCCCAAACCCCTCCCTTCCTGCACCCCATGTTTTAAGAGGACTCCTTAGACGCTCCTGAGAAAGGTGCTGTGCTCAGAAAGGCACTGTTTACTTTTGCTTACAACTCCCCAGTGGCACCTTAGATCTAGTCTCCTGTCCTTTTTATAAGCAAGGGTAGTGAACTTGACCAGTGTGCTGAATTGACTGTTTCCCAGAACCACTAATAAATTACCTGTCGGAGTGCGTAGACCAGGCACCGCTCTGTGGTGGTGTTTGGGAACTGCACTTTCACCGGTAGCGTGGTGGCAGGAGAAAGTGGGTAGTCACTTTTGCCCTCTAAGATGCAGAAGTTGCGCCAGCTCCTTCTCATTCCTCCCTTCCCCCTTCTTTTCTTCCTTAATACAGCTTCTTTGAATGGGAAGATAGTGAGTTGGCAGTTCTCTTAGGCCAAGCAGAGCTCTCGTTGTGCAATCTGTGGCATAGAATCAAGAATAATATTCCTGCTTTCACAGTATAATGCTCTTGCATTAAGGGCTTCTGACAACCTTATCCAGACTAGATTTTATTAAGGGAAATAGATCTCCCTGTCTGAATCGGATACCTTCCCAAATCCTAAACTTTTCTCCACAACTCCTAACTACTGTAGAGAGACGTGGGTCCATTTGCCCTTCTTACTGAAGCCATCCTGCCCTTCGAAAGGAGGCATTCCCGTTCTTTCTGGCGAGGATCCTTCTCCATGCATCCTTTCCTGTGATACCCTTCAAGGTGAAAGCACATTATCCCCCAGCCCAGCCCGACCTTCCTCCTTTAGTGTGTTCTGAACCTTTCAGTCCATTCTGCTTTCCTGCCCTTGGGTGAACCTCTGCTGTCTTTCCCAGTGCAAATGCTATGCTTACTTTTTTTTTTACTTTCTGCTACACAGTATCCTTTCTAGACTATAGCTGGTAACTTTTTTTCAACTTCAGGAGAGAGTTTTCTGGCAAATTGCTGGGGCTCTGTGTTTATAATGAATGTACCCATAGTTCCTATGCACGACTAGTATTAACCCCTTAAATTCTGTTGCCTTCTGAACAAGAGTAGTATTGGCATTTCATGCTGTTCCTGTCCTCTGGCCAATACATTTAACACTCCCCATGCCCCTGGGCTCCAGTCACAGCACAATTACTGGATGCTGTGCAAAAAGCAGTGGGCGGGACAGTAGGGGGCTTGTCCCAGTGATGCTCTGTAAATAGTTGTCAAGCCAATGAATGAAATCAATGGAGCAAGAACAATTGGCTGAAGGATTTCAGGTAGTGGAAAATGTCTGGCGAACAGCATAGATCACACTTGAAGGATTTACATACTGTGTAAAGAAAGTCATGAATCCATTTAATTAAACCGTTAATTTATGTAACTTACAGAGGTATAATTTGTGTCATACAAAAAAGTGTCCACACCTTAAATGTACATCCTGATGAGTTTTTACATATGTACACACACACACACACACACACACACACACACACACACACCTGTGCAATTACAGCTCAGATCCAGGAACTATTTCCAGAACCCCAGACGGGGAGCTTTTATCTTGATAAACAACATTTTGTGTGACAAGTCCCATGGTTGGTCTGTGTTGTAACTAGGATTGGAATTATTACAGCTGTTCCCGGGATTAGCAAGTCTTTATACTTGAATAGAAACACTAGTTCATATCATCTAACCATGTGACAAAAATAATACAATGATTATTATGGTTAATGCTTATTAATCAGCAGCATGTGTTGGCACTTTATATGCATTACTTCATTTTATCTGCTCCACAGGTTTTGTAACTACAGATGCTAAAAGTTAGAAAGGTGAAGTAATTTGCCTCAGGTTCCACAGCTAGAAAGTGGATGAGTTAAAATTCAATCCAGGACTGGCCATCACCAGAGCCCGATCTCTTGTTGGTGATCTGCTGCCTCAAATATCTGGTCCTTATGTTCAAGTAACAAAAATGTTATGTCTTTGTGGTGAGAGGTGACGATTATATTTGTTACCTGCACATGATGAATGGTCTTGTTCTTTGTAGGCGTTTTTTTAAACCTGTGGCTTATTAGAATTATGAACGAGAAAGGGGTCTTTGATTCTGTGCCAGACAGGTCCCGAGTGATTTCCTTAGGATGGGTCTTTATGAGGAAGGAAGATGCTTTCCATGAGGATGACTCTTTAAAATTCTACATGTAGCAAGATGATGATGGGCTCTACAGACAGATTTTGAAAACGATGTAACAAAGATGAAATGTGGATCTAAATGTGGATCGAGAGATTTCAACAATTAATTTGTCTTGCCTGTATTAGCAGAGTGGCAAAATTCTTGCATTAAGATTGTATTTCAAGAGCTAAGATGTCCAAAGAAATACCCAACTTCCAGAGCCATTAAAAGGAAAAATGGTTTATTTTAATGGCCCTCAAAGATGCTTAAACTGTCTTCTATAAATGTTTTAATTTGGTCTCAGCGCAAAAAAAAACAAAACTTGTCATGTTGAAAACATTCTAGCTATTATGCATGACCTGGACATTTGAAAAAGTGATATTTAATATTTGTCCATTATGTTTTCAGACAAAGTGGGAGAGACAGTGGGGCACATTTTAGTATATGTAGGCATAAACTGGGAATACTCAATGAAATTCAGGTTTTGGAAGATGAAAGCAAGACAAGAGGTATCAGATTGCTATGGAGAAACATGTTGCAGAAAATTATTCTTAAAAAAGGTATTTAAGCATGTTTAGCATGCTTTAAAGCATGTTTAGCATGCTCTATCCAATTTGCTTGGTAAAAAAGATTGTAGTTTTAAGTTGTTTAGTGGGTACAAAGAATATTGTTGCCAGTTATATTGACTTTTTGAAAGGGGTGCCAAAAGGGAGTTCAGGATTGTTTTCCTATCTGTTTATTTTTGCATGGGGGTGGGGTGGTGATGGAAATGGCTTTCTACTCAAAGCTGCTCCTGTTGGTGTTTCTTTTACAGACTTTGTTTAATAAATAGTGCTTTTAAGTGAAAACATCAAAAGGGAACTAGGATTATGGATACTGAATTCTGTGATTAAAGTTAATCCTAAAATATAAATGTAGAAAGTATCCTTCAAAAATAAAATAAACATGTAAAACCCTGCCCTCCCCAAACCAGGGGTTTCTTTACTGTCCTGTTCAGATTGCCTGCTTCTGAGTAGCGTTGTGGTGTTTGCATAAGTCACGTGCTGGGGTTGTCACAAGAAGGCTGTGTCCCTAGAGCCCAGCAGGTCCCTTGGCCAGGAACCCTTGCCTGGAGACGGGCCGAACACCTTTAGTGTGGGTTCTTAGCATTAACCTCCAGGTCGTTCCTCAGCTTTCGTCATGAGCCAGTGGGAAATAGGCTTCGAGGAAGTCTGTCAAGAGAGAAAGCAAATGAGATTCTCAGAACAAGAGGAGGATGAAGTCCGTGTCCTAGGTAGTGGCTGTTTTGCAAGAAGGGGGGAAATAAGTTCCCTCTCAGATTCTTGTTGTTGCTGTTGTTTGCATTTTTTAAAAATTGTGAAATATAATATGCAAACATTTAAGTGGTTCCCTGAGATTCTTCCCTTCTGCTACGTGAACGGTCCTTTCTTCTGATGCTTTCAGAAGAGAATAGTTGGGAGGCCTTGCTGAGAGAAGAGGGAAATAGAAGTTAAGCTAAAAAAAAATAAATAAATAAATAACCAATAAAAATATCAATGAAAAAGTAAGCTTCAGATCCCTTTCATTTTTTCAAATGAAAAAAATCCTGAAATCGTGTTCCTTATAAAACACAAGGCAGCTGGAAGGGGATTAAGACAAGGTGTGAGAAGCTAAGAAGGGACAGGGAATCTTCCAGGCCTGTCTCTGTCTTTCCCTACTTCGTTCTTAGGACTGATGCTAATAGGCCTGAATTAGAATTTACTGTGTTTTTCTGGAGATCTAGATTTTTAGGTATATGTAAGTTAATTTGAAAAAACAAAAACAAAAACTGCAATTGGTCTTTTCACAGTCTTGCATATTTAAGATACGAAAATTCAGAGATACTTCGTTCCTTTTCTCCAGTTGGAAGTTGCTCTAAATAGACTTCATTTAATGGGAAATTGATATAGTAGGTAAACCTTAATAAAATGAAAATATTTTGATTAATTCTGGATATATGGGATTTGGTCAAGTTACATTGGTTCTTGGATAGGCAAGTAGACAAATTTTAAAATAAGGTCATTTTTCTTACAGTCCTATTTTGTAACGGATTACGACCCAACCATCGAGGACTCCTACACAAAGCAGTGTGTGATAGACGACAGAGCAGCCCGGCTAGATAGTAAGTAACCTTCCTTTATTTGAGAGTTCACATAATCATATTTTAAAAAATAAAGCTTTGATGTTTTCCTAGGTTAAATATAGTTAGCCGATCTTGACTATAAGCCCATCTCTTTCATTAATTTTGATTGATGGATCTGCATATTAGGCCATGTAAATATTCCTCAGTAAATGTAACGTAAAACCGTGATTGGATTGTTCTGATGAAACTAGTCATTGTAACTTGTTGAAGTTGTATTTATTGGGATGTTTGGGCAAAATGTGACGTTTCAATTCTTACTACTGTTAAAAAAATTTTAACTGCCACTACTGGAAGTCTTTTTAAAAAGAAAGAGTTTATTAGACCATTGCTAGCAAAAAAGAAGATGGGTCTTGGGGCATGGAGTCTAAACCAGCAGCATGGCTACATAGGAAAGAACGTGTCCCTCGTCCTGGAGTTCTGCAAGCCTTTTTATCCATCAAGCGGTGGGAACGAAGGAGGAAAGCCATTCTGCAAGTATTTACATTAGCTCTAGAAAAAGGGATGGGAGAAGGGGAAGCGGGGTAGCTAGGAAGAAGTTGCCAGCTTCTGTGGATTAGCTGTGGGCAGCAGATTGGAAAGTTCATGTGTAAGAAAGAAGCAGAGGCTCCTGGGTCTGAAAGTGCCTGGTTATTCTCTCTTGGATAATTGGGAAATTGCCACCTGGATCTTGATTTCAACAGACATACAGGAATGTCTTTGGTCAGAGCTGGTCCACAGCTCTAACAGGCTGACCTGTCTTTCTCTCACTGCTGCTGTAATTTTAATTTAGAACATTTAAGGATTTTTTCCTTATCACTGCGTTTTGGTGAAGCTTAAAATGGGTGAAGTAAATAAAGATGAGCTTCAATATTTGTTAACTTGCTGAGGATTTGTAGCACAGAGGCTTTGCAAATAGTGTTTTGTGCTTGGCAAACGTTTCACCTCTCCACAAAAGAAAGCCCTGTTCTTTTAACGTGTACAATTCTTTCATTCACAGATCAAGAAATACATTAGCACCTGCACTTTAAGTATGGTATTTAGGGGGTAGACTACAATTTCTGTTTGAATTTACAGATAACATTTTCAGTTCTTTCCGTGGAGAAAAATAAAACATCCAAATGACTTCAGAGATTGTCTGATTCCATCTGCATAGACATATTCGGTATTTTTAACTGTGTAGTTGGTATGCTAATGTATTCTAACTATAAAATCAGCTTGTACTGATGAAGATAACTCTGAAACTGTCTGCCATTAGAATATATTTATCTTTGAGAATAAAGTACTAAGAATGCATTTCTTTATTATACTGAGTATGACTTGCTCTAAAGGAGCCACATTAACTGGGTCTGCCCTTGTGGGGAAGCCATTTATAAAATGGAAACGCGAACACCGTTACATTTGTTGTTTTTTTCTCTAGTTCTGGATACAGCAGGACAAGAAGAGTTTGGAGCTATGAGAGAACAATATATGAGAACTGGCGAAGGTTTCCTGTTGGTCTTTTCAGTCACAGATAGAGGCAGGTTTGTACCAGTATTAAAATGTAGATCTACTGTTCATGCTTAGATCACTATTTTATTGAATTTGTATTTTCTTGTTTTTATAGAAAAAGGAAAAGTAATAGAGTACTAAATGGGATATGGGAATGTGCCGGTACTTGGCCTAATATATTAGTTTGTTTTTGTGTTTTCAGTTTTGAAGAAATCTATAAGTTTCAAAGACAGATTCTCAGAGTAAAGGATCGTGATGAATTTCCTATGATTTTAATTGGTAATAAAGCAGATCTGGATCATCAAAGACAGGTGAGAAGGAATTTTGCATTTGGAAAACCAGTTGTTTATAATTATGTAAGTGAATGGGTGTATTTAATGGAACAATTGAAAGTGCCATGATCAAAGAAAACTGTGCTGAGTTTGACACAGCACAGAAGTCACAGTAGGTAAGAATTAAAAAGGAAGTAGATGTGGGGAAATTAAATTCTCACATATTTTTGCATAGAACTTCAGTGGAACTCTATAAAAACCTGCAACTATTTGTACCAGTTCCATTCGCATTATAATTTCTTGAGTAACATCCAAAACTCTAACTCAGTTAGATAATCTTAAAATTACGCCTAAAGGCCTATTTATTCAGTGTTAATGCTCAATTACCTTCATTTAGAGAATGGCTTTGATTTAAATTGCAGTATTTGAGTTTTTCCTAAGTCCCATTAATGACCAAATTTTCTGTTAATTCTTCACGTTGACTAACTCTAACACCAGTAACCCACAAGAAAAGAATATTTTTAATTATTTATTTGCAGGCTGGTTTATACTCACTTGTTTCTTTACTTCCTTACTCCACATTTAATTTTAAAAAGTTTTGGTGTATATTGTTCACCCATCTTTTTGTGGGTGAGAGAAACAAGGTCAGACATAAATTAATGCAGGCTTTACATTATTTGGGGGCTCTTTTTGTGTCTTTATTTCCTTTAAGTCTTTAGCCTCTACCCCACATCTGGAACATAATTGTTCCCTAACTTTTGCTGGTATTTAAGACCTCCTTTGGTTTTGTGTAACCTCATGTTAACAGTTCCTTAAGAGTTTGTTTGAAAAGTACAACTATCAGGAAAAATTGCTTGATAAACAGCATTGAGGACAGCCTCCCATTTTGCAGTTAACTACATAAAACATAATCTTTGATTTATGTGCTCTGTTTGTAAAGTTTTGTTGAAGGTATACCAAGTTTAAAACATGGCCGTAAAGAGAATTATATTACTGTTCTAATGCTAAGATTTAGAAATGTTTACTGATGATACTTAATGTGGAATAAATTTTGCTGCTAGGTCTCTTTCAAATCCAAATAACATTACAGAGTTAAGGTGAAAAAAAAATGGATCTTCATTTCAAACCAGTATAAACTGTTGGAAATAATTTAGAATATGGCATTGCTCGTATCTTAAACCTAGAATAGATAGTCCATCTGTTTTTTAAGTTTACTTTTTATTTCTTTGGGCCATTTCCTTCAGGGTTTCTGAATCTACTTATATTGTTTAAATGTTGCCCAGTAGAATCTGTCTACTGCTCTTCCCAGTCTTTTCTACTACTTGGAAGACTTTTACGTCACTGGGAAATAATGATAAAGTAGCTATGCAGTATACCAAGGGTTTCCTCCCTGCTCACCATAATTTTTACTCCACCTCCACATGCTTTCTGACCTGACCAGAAATAGGCTTTCTCTAACTTTTCATGGTGGTAGCTCCAGAAAAGGAATAGGCGGGAGGCCTGGGGTGACGTGGAGTCTCCTGTAGGGTAGGTGGTGACAGATTGGGGGAGTAGGGGAGCATATGCCACCAGAACGAAACAGGCCCTGTGGTGATTAGTTGGTGCAAGGGGTCTGTATGAGTTATTTTTATGTCATCTAGAGATTGAAGATTGCCAGTGTTTGGTGTGTGGTTTCCATCTGTCTGCATATATTAAACATACTGTGGCACTTCGGCCCTGTTTTATACTATAGGTTTACAACATTTTTCATTTAAAGTCATGACCACTGCCCTATGTGAGCCTGTAGTACTGACTGGAAATCCTACATTTCCCTGGTCCATTCATTTGCTGCTTGTTTGGGTGATTATTGCTTACTTTCTCTTTCTTAAAGTTAAAACTCTTTCTTCCCCTTCCTTACTCTCAGTTTGTGATGAGTAATATTTTTCTACTTCACTAAGAAATTTCTACATGTCTCCACCTTTACGTGGACTAGCTAAGTTCTTATGCACCCCATCAATTCTTCTTTCCCCCATTTACATGGATTAAACTCTTCACCTCTCTATGACCAGCCCCTCCCCTAGCCCTGGGTCCCGTTCCTTTTCACCAACTCACGGGTATCACCTGAGTAATTGTTCC
The DNA here is from genome assembly GCF_057876585.1 of Rhinolophus sinicus. Lineage (NCBI taxonomy): Eukaryota > Metazoa > Chordata > Mammalia > Chiroptera > Rhinolophidae > Rhinolophus > Rhinolophus sinicus. Next base: position 150,343,448 of record NC_142514.1, on the reverse strand, counting down.
ATTCCAGTGGTTCCCTTTCTTTCTTTTTTTAAAAGATGTTTATTAAAATCTAGCTAACATACAATATTATATTAGTTTCAGGTGTAATGATAGTTATTCAACACGTATAGACCTAAAGAAGTGATCCCCATGATAAGTCCAGCAACCATCTGACACCGTACCGGGCTATCACAGTATTATTGACTATATTGCCTATGCTTTGTTTACATCCCCATGACTATTTGCAACTACCAATTTGTACTTCTTAATCTCTTCCCCCCTTTCACCCTGGCCCCCAACACCCCCCCATCCTTCACCCTGATAAATCTAGTACCCATCTGACACCATACATAGATATTACAATATTATTGTCTATATTCCTTATGCTATACCCTGCATCCCCATGACTACTGTGTAGCAACCAATTTGTACTTCTTAATCCCTTCCCCTTTTTCACCTACCTCCCCAATCTCCTCCCATCTGGCAACCATCAAAATGTTCTCTGTATCTATGAGTTTCTGTTTTGTTTGTTTATTTTGTTCTGTAGATTCCACATGTAAGTGAAATCACATTGCATGCGGCTGTTCCATTTCCCTCCTGCACGATCATTCCCCTCGGCACACAACAGGCTACAGTGGCTGTCATCTTTAAAACAAAAATTAACTAGAGCAAAAACTTGTTCTTCGTCTCATATTCCTCTCTCTGTTTTTGCTGCTCCTCCTCAGTAGCAAAACTCCTTAAAAGCATTATCTACGTGTGCTCTCTCTCCTTTCTTTGCTGCCATTCTCGCTTGCACTGACTTCAGGCACACAGTGCCCCCGTCAAGGTCACCACTTACGCAGATGTCAGTGACATTTGACCCAGTTGCTCACATTCTCCTTTTTGAAACACTTTGTTTACTTAGCTCTGGGACACCATTCCCTCCTCCCCCTTCCTCAGCAGTGCCTTTGTTGGTTCCTCCTCATCTCCTTATCTTGGGGGGGGGGGGGGCAGGAAGGGGCCAGGATTGCAGGGCTCAGGGATGTACAAAGACAAACATGCCTCGAGGGCTGTACTCAGTACATTTGAAATTGAGATGCTATACTAAAGGTTTTGACTTTTATAAAGTCTTTTCAGAATTAAAAGTGATCTTCTATCATGTCTTGGCACCCTTAGTTGCTCTACTAAGTGAACGTGGACTGGCCACAGAGACCCCATAAAAACGTCTTCCCCTGTTTAGGAATGCTTCCTGTTTGGTCATCTCTAGGTTCTTAGTGACCAGTCGGGTTTGTTCGTAGTCGTTGATCTAGCTTGTTCTTAGCTGCCTTTGTCTTAGACACGATCCTTAGACACACTCCTTTGGACACGATCCTTTGGACTTTTTCTACTAGCTTTTTTTCTCTTAGCAAATGCCAGTTCCCCATGTTCTCTGAGTTTGTGGGTCAGCCCTGGGCATTCCTACCACTGACTCCTGAGATTGCAAACTCATAAGGGGGGGGGGGGGCGGGTCAGCCAGAAGAAGCTTTGCCTGCTTCCTTTTGGCTTCTGTATCTGTGGACTTGCTTCTTTCACCCATCCATCCATGTAATATTTATGGGACACTTTTTCTTGACACTGATGACAGAGCAGTAGGGAAAAACAAACAAAAGTCACTGAAATTTACACTAAACAAAAAGAGATTTGTAGAATTTGATTGGTTATTTAGTGTTACCACAGAGATCCGTTGATCATTTTGTTTAACCTGTCAAAGATGTAGGAAGAAAACATAGGTAAATGATTTGCTTGCCCGTGCTAAAATGTAAGAGGAGGTAAATGTGACAGCTCAGTGTTACTGAGACTTCACACAGCAGTGCATGGTCTTGGGCTATGGACTTCATGAAACCTCTGATTTCAAGTTCCTTGTCTGTCCTTCACATAGCCCTGGCTAGAATGCACTGTTTTTGCCCCCTATTCCTCCCTGGCTTACCTTAGCTCACCCCTTTCCTCTCCCCTTTATTAGGTGTTTAATTGCTGGTAGCTGTTGTTAATTCAAGAAAGGAACCATTATGCAGCCAAGGCTAGGCACCTACACAACTAATCCCCACTCCTCCTGTCTGTGAGTGCCTGGATAGCAAAGTGCCCTTATAAGCTCCCAGGAAAAAGAACTGCTTCCCCTCAAACAATAGAATAAGGGTCTTCTAGCCTTACCTGTTTGTGCCTTGTCTGCATCTAAAAAGGTTTATAAACCATTGACTGGAAGTGAGTACATTGAGGGGTTTCTCAGTTTCCACTGGTTAGTTTTGTTCATGCTTCATCATTAGCACATAGAACAAAAATATGCACTCAGTAGATATTTTCTGAATGAATGAATCGGGGAATCGGAATGAAACATGATATTAATGTGATGATTCTTTCTACGTAATAGCTATTTTTGGAAAACAAGCAAGTTATGCTTCTATAAACTTAGGCTATTCATTAACTGGACACATCCCTCAGTGAGTATTACAAATGTTGTGGTCCATTCCAGTTTAACCCAGTTTGCTTATAAAATTGCTCTCATCATTCCCATTTTTGCTCTTCTATATTTGGAATATATATCGTGCTAGATAAGCTCATACTATTGTGGATTTCTGCTAAGATTCATTTGTGCCTTTGAACCGAATCTCACTGGAAGTTTCCACATGCCTATCAGTGGATTAGATTCACCTTGGTTATTTAAAACAAAACATTTCTAGGTCGGGGCTCAGACCTCCCAAATCAGAGAATCCAGGGGATAAGGCTGAGCCTTCTCCGAGTTGGGGAATCTGTAGGAAATCCTTGTTTGTGAGCTTTCAATCTTCTGTTGATTTCTGGCTCCACAATGCTGTGGCTTTGTTCCACGTGGTGTTCTTTTTGTTCACTCTTGCTTTGGTGATAGCAATGCTATTTCTACTTCTTAGTTAACTTTAGGCCACACCAGTGAGCTCGACAGCAGCTTTATATGTGGTTGGAGAGTTCTTGACCAGAAATGTGGTTGTATAAACTTTGCTGACCTTGATTCCTGGAAGACAGTGATGTGAGACCATGCTTTAAAAATAAATAAGTGAAACACATAAACAGTCTTAGCAGTGGGATTATTTTATCATCTAGACCAGTAATTCATTAATTTTCTCACTATGAATAAAGATAGGCCGTTTGCTATTCCCCTCTAGCTGAATTACATTATGTAGGAGGGATAGGTCACATTACCTTTTTGAAGAATAATTGAGAGGAAAGATAAATAGCAAAACTTTTAAGGATACATATATTTTCCTCCCCCAATCAAACTTATATTAAATAAAGTAAGTTGTTGAGATTGACTTGTCTGAGATATTTTTCAGTGTTCTTCCTATATCATCTTTTCTTTTACTTCAAGATGTACTTATTTGATTGGTCATACTATTAATGTATGTTAACTCTTCAGTTAGCTATTGTGCACTCTTCTAGGTTCTGGATATACGAAGACAAATATGCGTTCCTTATTCCCTAGCTACAAAGGACATAATGGCAGGAGAGCAAGAAAACAGAAGCAAAAATTGCAGTGCAGCAGTGTGTTAAGGCTTTTGTCAGTGGCCATTATACGGTGTGGTGGGAGCCCTGGGATGCAATGCTAAACAGCATCTACAGTATGGGGACGCTTCCGATTGCTCGAGTCTTGAAGTGTTAGTTAGAAACAGATTAAGAGTACAGAGTTGGGAGAGAAGGAATGACATTTCAGGAAGAAGGAACAGAATTTGTGAAAACATGGTGGTATTTTTATAGGCAGGAATTTACCATGTCACATTTTTTAAAAATAGGAATTGTTGGCTTTGTGAAGCTTTCTTTTCTTACTTGGCTTCCTTTCTTATTGTTAATTGCTTGCTTGATTTGATTGATTTATATTTCGAAACCATAGGCCTTATGGTACATATGCTATTTTGGAGAGAGGAAGGGTAATTTAAAAATTACATAAACGTGGATATACCATTGCTGTGTAGAACTTGCCTGCCACCCTTTTGGAACACGACAGGGTAAAAACTGTTATGAAGTACTTGTAAGATGTATCTGCATTAATTTAATAGCCTAATGATATTTCATTGAAGTTGCTGAATTTTGGGAATGGGGTATTAAATTGGGAGAACAAACTACCTGGAAAGATTAGAGGGAATAATACACTGAGCTCAAATAGGGTCAGGAATAATTCATATTCTGATCAGCCAGAATGGAAAACCTTATAATTCTTGGTTTTGGATGGTGTATTCAGAAGGGTTTTATTTCTGTAGTGGGGCAAAATTAGCCCTAGGCTAAATGCTGTTCTGGTACTATATAATAAAAAGGATCAGACTTTCTAAAAAGCTGCGTTTCAAAAGAAAGCTCAAAATATTTGTAGGAATACAAACTATCCAGAACCCGATAGGTGAAAATCCAGTACGCAAGCATCCACTCAAAAATTACCAGGCATGTAAAGAAGCAGGAAAATATGACTTATAATACGGAGGGGAAAAAAAATACAATGAGTAGAAACAGACCAAGAAACGACACAGATGATAGAATTAGTGAGCAGAAGTATTAAAAGTTATAACTATATTCCATATGTTCAGGAAGCTAGAGAAAAGACTGAATATGTTAAATAGAGACATGGAAGATGTAAAAAGATCAAAATGAAACTTCTAGAAATGAAATCTACAATGTCTGAGATTAACAGAAATAATGGCTGAAAAATTTCTGAATTTGATTAAAGCTATCAACACGTACATCTAAGAAGCTCAGCAAACCCTGCGCACATGAAGTATGAAGAAATTACAAGGCACAACAGGGCTCATTATAATGAAATTGTTTTAAACCAGCAATAAAGAGAGAATCTGACAAATAACCAGAGGAGCAAAATTAAAGATGGCAGCAGTCATCATTGTTTCTTATAAGAAGCGACGTAAGGCAGAAGATAGTGGCATAGCATCTTTTAAGTGCTGAAAGAAAAACTGTTGCCTAGAATTTAATACCCATTAAAAATGTATTTCAAAAATGAAGGTGAAATAAAGACTTTTCCCAGATGTGCAAAAGGTGAAAGAATTTATCACCAGCCTACCTGTATTACAAGAAATGTTAAAAAAAGGAAAATTACATTAAGTGGAAACCTGGATTTATACAAAGAAATGAAGAGCACCAGAAATAGTATTTATGTGGGCAAATGTAAATTACCTTTGTTGTTATTTAAAAATCTCTAAAACATAATTGGATGTTTAAAGCAAAAATAGTAACAATGTATTATGAGGTTAAAGGTAATAAAAACAAAAAGGTGGAAGGAAGAAACACTTACAGTAAGGTTTTTAAACTATACATTAATTGGTGTAATATTTAAATTAGACTGATGAGTGAAAAATGTATATTATAAATTCTAAAGCAATCATTGAAATAACATAATAGATACACAGTATGTTAGTCAACCAAGGAGATAAAATGGAATTAAAAAAATAAAAACAGTACAGTTAACCCAAAATAAGGCAGAAAAAGGATAGGTAGGACAAAGAACAAATAAGATAGATAGGAAACAAATTTCAAGATGACTCAATTGTATCAGTAATCACATTAAATGTAAGTAGTGTGAACACCTCAATTAAAAGGCAGACATTGTCAGATTGGATAGAAAAGCAAGACCCTACCAGAAATCTACTTTAAATGTAAAGTCACAAATAGGTTAAAAGTTGGGGCGGCCAGATGGCTCAGTTGGTTAGAGTGTGAGCTCTTAACAATAGGGTTGCTGGTTCAATTCCCTCTTGGGATGGTGGGCTGCGCCCCTGCAGCTAAGATTGAAAACGGCAACTGGACTTGGAGCTGAGCTGCGCCCTCCACAACTAGATTGAAGGACAACAACTGATGGGTCATGGAAAAAACACACTGTCCCCCAATATTCCCCAATAAAAAATTAAATAAATAAAAGGATGGGCTCAGATATACCATGCTAACTACAATAATGAAAAAAGAAATTCAGGTGGCTATATAAATATTAGGTAATGTAGGTTTCACCGCAAAGAATATCAGGAATAAAGAAGATTATTTCATAATGATAGATTAATTCATTGAGAGAACATAATCCTAAACATTTATGTACCCAATGACAGCTTCAAAATTCTTGAAGCAAAAATTGACAGAACTGCAAAGAGAAATGAACATATTCACACAGTCAGAAATCCAGCATCCCTCTCTCAATAATTGAGCAAGTAGAAAGAAAATCAGTAGTGCTATAGATAGCTTGAACACTATCAAACAACTTATCCTAACTGACGTTTAGTTAACATTCCACCCAACAACAGCAAAGTACACTTGTTTTTGAAATGAGAGTGGATCATAAAACAAGTCTCAATAAATTTAAAGGGATTCTAGCCAGATAATATATGTTCTTTGACCACAGTGGAATTAAATTGGAAATCAATAATAGATATCTAGGAAATCTCCACATATGGGATAACTCCATACTTCTAACTAACCCTTGGTAGAAATAAAAATCAAGAGGGAAGTTACAAAGTATTACGAACGGAATGAAAATGTAAACAAAACATTTCAAAATTTGTGGAATGCTACTAAATAAGTATATAGCAAAATTTATAGGACTGAATGCTTGTATTAGGAAAGAAAGGTCTCAGTGCAATGATTTTAGCTTCTACCTTAAGAAACTAGAAGAAAAAGCAAAAGCAAATTAAAACCATACTAATCAGAAGAAGGGAAATATTAAAGCTAAGAATGGAAACCAATGAAATAAAAAATAGAAAACCATAGAAAAAATAAATAAAAACCCCAAACTGGTTTTTAGAATATCAAAGTGACAATCTGGCTTGAATGATCGATAAAAAAGAGAGAAGACACATATTACCAACATCAGTAATGGGAAAGATACCGTTACATCAGATCTTATAGATATTTAAAAGATAATGAAGAAATACTATAAACAACTTTATATTGATAAACTCAGCAAGTTAGATGAAATAGACATATTCCTTGAAAGACAGACACTACCAAAGCTCACTAAACAAAAAATAGATAAACTGAATAATTCTGTATCTATAAAATAAATTGAATTTGTTGTAAAAACCTTTCCTCAAGGAAAACTGTGAGTCCAGATAGATTCACTGGTGAATTATATCAAACCAGTTTTGCTGAAACTGTTCCAGGAAATTGAAGAGGAGAGAATTCTTTCCAACTCATTATATGAAACCATTATTCCGATACCAAAACCAAACAAAGGTGTAAGAAAACTACAGTCAAATATCTTATGAACATAGATGTAAAAATTCTTCATAAATTTTTAGTAAATAGAATTCCCAATATATGAAAAAGACAGTGCATCATCTCTCGAGTGGGGTTTATTCCAGGAAAGCAGTGTTGGCTTAACATACAAAAATGAATCAATATAATTCACCATATTAACAAACTAAAAAGGAAAAATCGTATGATCTCAATATATGAAAAAAAAAATTTGACAAAATCCAACATCCATTCCTGATAAAAACTCCTTACAAATGGAATGGGCGGGGGAACTTTGTTAATCTGAGGACTAAGGGCATTTACAATAAAACCCTACAACTTATACCATACTTAATGGTGAAAGACTAAATGCTTTGTCCCTGAGATCAGAAACAAGTCAAAAGTATTCCTCTCACCACTGACGTCATTGTACTGGCAATTCTAGGCAATGAGGTGAGGCCAGAAAAGAAAGAAAAGGCATCTACGTCAGAACGGAAGCAACAAAACTGTCTTTGTTAGCAAGTGGCATGCCTGTTAATGTAGAAAAGCCTATGGCATTTACAAAAACACACCTAGAAAAACGAATTTAGCATATGTCCAGTGTATAACAAATATACAGACACGATTCTATTTTTGTAGAGAAAAATGTGCATCGTTGAAAAACCAGAAGTATGTGGTTCTCTATGAGTAACAGTTTCTTAAACTTTCTTTTCTTTTTTTCCATCTGTATTTTCTAACTTTCCTGCAAATAGTTCTTTTTGTGGTGACGACAGCAGTAAGTCGTTTTTTCAGAAATATAATTTTCAGCCCCATGATATAAATGTAACATAGTTTAATAATTTTAGGTAAATGTCACTATTAAAACCTTTTACGTTTAAAATATATAGGGTATTTACTCATATTCGGTTACTGTTTTCTGATTCTGAAAATATGTCATCAGCTTATGCTACCCTTCCTTGCCTACCTTCTTTCTCCTCTTAATGTAAGGAAGGCATTGTGAGGGCTTGTGATCGATTCTATTCATTGTTCATTTTTTTCACATATTTGTGGACTGTCTCCTATACGCCAAGTACTGGGAAATTCTGAGACAAAGACCCCAAGCCTTTTGAGGTGTGCCCTTCTCTCCATCCTCACCTCTTGTTGTTTTCTCTCTTGGCTTGCTGTACTCCAGACATTTTAGGTTTCTTTCAGTTCCTGGAACTTGGAAAGCCCATTTCCCACCATGGCCCTCACACGTGGTATTTCCTTTGTCAGGGATACTTCCTCACCCCACCCCACCTAACTCCATAGTCTGTATTTGGTTCTTAGCTTAAATATCACTTCCTCAAGGAAGCTTTTCCTGACCTGCCAAACAGGGTTATAGATCCTCACTGTACCTTGTACTTTTCCTTCCCAGAATTTATCACTGTTGTATTTAATACTTTTTGAGTAATCACTAGGCTGAAATCTTGTATCCGCTGCAAGTATGTCCTGAGTTGCTCTGCAGAGCTGGGCTTCAGCATGTGTTGAGCTGTGGTTCATTTGTAACAAACCAGCTTGGCCTCTGGCTGCATTAACTGTGATCTGTGGCCGAGGGTTAGATGGTGCAGATCTAATTGTTAATACTGTACCTCACACGCAGTTCTTGGAATTTCAGGTAACCCAGGAAGAAGGACAGCAGTTAGCACGACAGCTGAAGGTAATATACATGGAGGCTTCAGCAAAAATTAGGATGAATGTAGATCAAGCTTTCCACGAACTTGTCCGGGTTATAAGGTAAGCAAACACATTCTAGAAGTTTGTTTTAATTTATTGAATTTGACAAGTAATCATACCATGCTTTTTAAAACCATTCACTGAGAAGAAAAAGTATCATTAATGTTTTCAGTAAGGAAGAGGACATTGTATGTAGGAATGATTCTGTTCTAGGGATTAATGCACATGACTTGTTAAAATTTTTAATTGAGTACATACTGTGTTCTAGGTACTTCCTACATATAACACCTAATTTAATTATATTGAAGTAGAGAGTTTACACGTAGGGATTTTGGAAAGAATTTATGCAGCTTCCAAAGGTGGTATGAAGACGGTGATGACAGCAGCTAACATTTGAGTAGCAGTTTCTGTCAGATACTGTGCTAAGTGCTTTACATGTCTTACTAATACATTTAATCTTCACCACAACCCAGTAAGCTAAGTACTTTTATTTATTCCCACTTTCAGATGAGAAAGCAGGTTAAATAACTTGTTCAAAACTTAGACGTATTAAATGGCAAAGCTGGGACTTGAATCCATATCTCCAATTCCAGAGCCTGTGCTCTTAGCGTTTCTTCTTACCCAACTCCTCCCAGGCAAAGACTAAGCCAAGTAGTAGAGAATCATCATCCCAGAGGCCAGGAAGTATAATATCCAGACTACAAAGAGTATTTCTGGTAGCTGGCCTAGGAGGCCCCTGTGGTTCAGAAAGTGTTAATGGGTTCCAGGAAGCTTGAGGGGAGAGCATTTGGAGTTACTGTGTATGTTTGTATGACACACAGATTTAGTTGCTTTCGTGGACAGGGTTTGATTTGATTATTTTGAGTCTCTGCCTGGGCCCTACTTCACCTTCTGCTCCCTAGATCCGCTGGTTTCTCTGCTAGTTACATAGTTTGACAGATATGTGGAGTGGGTTCATGTTAATTGTGTATCTAAGCTTAATTGACATCTGATCTATGGGCTTCTTGTAATTTTTAGCTCCTTGCCAGAGCATTCTCTTTGAGGGGGGGGTGGGAAAAAATAAAGATTATAGTTTTTTGTTTATTTAGTAGTTTGTTACAAGTTTGAGTTCTGTTATTTTTGAAGAGAACAGTCTTAAGATGAAAGAATTCTGGAGCTGGATGCGGTTATGGTTGGACAACATTGTGAATGTATTTATTTTATTTCATATTTTTTTATGAAGAATATATAAGATTTATTCCAATATGCATATTGTCAGCCAATTCAGCAGCTTTCCTAAAGACAGGTAGACGGGAGAAAAAGGTGTGAATGTGGACATTTAAAATTCACTAACATTACAGACACAGTAGTTACTCTAGACTTTCTCTTGCCACCAAAATACACCATTTAACCCAATAACAGTTTCTTATTCTATCATGAAGAAAAATCGAGCCCCCACCTCTCCTTTTTTTAAAAGAATTATTCTGGTTCCCAGCCCCAGAGTGTGGAACTCAGAATGAAAGTAATGATGAGTCAGGGTTCGTTTCCTAGTCTTCACCTGAGACAAATACTGTTGTGAAATCTGATGCCTGAGTCTGAAGCAGCTGATCTGACCAGGAAGCAGCTCCAGCCTGTGGCGCCTGGAAGGGTCTAGAGGAGCTACATCCACCTGCGTTCACGTGAGCAGAGCGCGTCCCTTGTGTGGCCCTCAGACCAGCAACAGGGCTGCACCGGGAGTTCGCTGGAAATGCACACAGCAGACTTGTGAGGATAAAGACACACCACAGGCCATATAATGACATCGTATCACATATCTCTCAAAAACGGACTCTGCAAACCACTAAGAGCAGAGGGGTGTCAATCCTCTGGGCAAATCAGTCAGGAGTCACACTCCATTTATCCTCAGTTTTATATCTCACTGGATTCATCTTATGTCCAAGGGTATATATATTTTAAGAACCCAAGAGAAAAGAGAAATATCTCCAAGTGCCTATTACTAGAATCCAGGGGGTTTCTTTACCGAAAGACGGGAACATGATCCTCAATAGCAGCAGCGGCAGCTAAGAACACTTGTATCGAGTAAGGTGCTATTGTTACTAGTATCAAGTAAGATGCTGTTGTTACTAGTATCGAGTAAGATGCTGTTGTTACTAGTATCCAGTAAGATGCTGTTGTTACTAGTACCCAGTAAGATGCTGTTGTTACTACTACCTAGTAAGATGGCTATGGTTTGCCATCGTTGTGGCAAGAGGTTTATCACCACTAAACAACAGCTGGCAGTGGGGAACCAGGCACTAGAAAAGGAAACTCCTCTTACCTGGTGTATGTTGTGAAAGCAGAATCAGGAAGTACCGACTTGAAATACAAAAAGCAGCCTGACCGAGTTGTGAATGTATTTAAATGCCACTGAACCGTACACTTAAAAATGCTTAAGATGGTAAATTTTATGTTATGTGTATTTTCACTCACACACACACACACACACACACACACACACACACGAACCAGTGCTTTCTTAAAATAATTTTTACTGCCTTTTTGAAATATTTTGTCCTTGGTTTTAATCCTCAGAATCTGTATTCATCAATCATCAAAAGAGACAAGGGAGTAGAGGGGCTTTTTTATGCCAGGTACCGTTAGGCATTTAAACGGAACAAGATCTTCTTTAATCCTCATAGCAACTGTGAAAGGTGGGCTTTTATTATTACCTTGTAAAACATCGAGGCCCAGAGAGGTCAACTAACTTGTCTAATCCCGACTTACAGCTAATAAGTGACAGAACAGGGAGAGAAATGGGAACGCCTCGTAAGGGTAGTTTTATAAACTCCCTCTAGTGATGGGTGTTTGTTCTGAAGGATACCTCAGAGTCATGGGATTTTAAATTGAGAAGGGAATTTAGAGGTTACTGAGCTCAGCAGCTCTTCTGATTTAAGACTTGCCTGTTAATGAAGCGCGGACAGCTCTGTTATGCTGGTGTTGAAGCATTTGTGCCTCCCCCACTCTGAAGATTTGCTTTGATTCCGTAGTTGAAATTTCACACTGAAAAGCATGCATGTATTCTAGACTTGTCCAAAAACAACCTGCATTTGTACTGACGTATTACCAAGAATGCAACTATGTATAGATTTTTCTGTTCTTACAGGAAATTTCAAGAGCAGGAGTGTCCACCTTCACCAGAACCAACGCGGAAAGAAAAAGACAAGAAAGGCTGCCATTGTGTCATTTTCTAAGAATCCCTTGAGTGTTAGCTACCAACTGCCAGGAAAAGCCCTCATCTTCTGCTCTCCTTATGGTTTACATCACGTTGGTACCTTTCTAGCCTTAGACAAATGATCACCGTGGTAGCCTTAGAACAAGAAACTGGCTAATCCTTTCCGTGAAGCTAATTCTTTGGTCATTTCAAGACAGATTTAAAGGAAACACTAAGGCTGCTTCAAAGATTATCTGATTATTTTAAATATATATCTGTATACACAGACAGATTCTTTTTTAAGGGCTTACCTTTTAATAGGGATGGCTTGGAACATAAGCTGTTTGCCAAGCTGAAGTCATACGTTATGAAATAACTTTTAACTTCTGGAATCATATTGCCTACTGTTACTCTAAATAGAAACATAGGGAGTTTTTTTAAAATGTGAATTTTTGTCTGTCTCTAAAAATTTTAATGTCATCTTCAGTTAACCTTAAGTACACTGAATTGAATCCTCAAAAGTGAGACATCTCAGACCTTTACTGATGGTACAGCCTTTGTTTTCCAGTGGCCAAAATACCAAAATGCCTGTTGTATTTATTGATTAAAAACTACTTTAAAACCTTTTATTATTACTCCTGCTCTTAAAAATGATAATATCCTCTGTGGCCAAATATTTGGACTCATTCTGGACTTAGGCGTTTCAATGTTCGTGGTTTTCTAATTTAACTCTTTTCACAATCATGTTGAGAGTAAAAATAAATAATTTCTGTCTGTCTTCCTTTTTAAAAGTATTTCTGGATAAGGGATTCAAAAAAACTAAAACAGTTTTTGTTTGTAATATAAAATATGGAATTGATCTTTCCAGGGTCAGAGATGATTAATGTTTTTGCTATATACTTTTATACATTATTTTCTTATCAAACTAGTTAACAAGTATTTTTATATGTTTGTAAGCAACTGTGCTTTCACAGCATACCTTGTGTATATGTAAAGATAAGTATTTAATTCTCACTGTTCACTTTTAACTGACAGAAGAAGTGAAAACTACAGAAACTGTGGTAGAACTTTCCTGGTCCTGGTTGTACCCACCTTTGGCCAGTCACACAGCTACTTAAGAAATCTTTCCAATAGAGTACAACAGGCCGAGTATCTGAAATCACTTTCAACATCCCGTTAGATATTGACTGTTACATCAAGTACTACATGTAATTGACAATTAGTATAACTGTGGTTGGCTTCTGATTTTGTTTTTAACTCTGTGGATTGTGTTTAAACAATTCAAAAGTTTGTTCCTGATTTTGAGATACTAAGTGGTATTGCACAGTTGTCACTTTATTGAATGAGTACAACAGTCCCATGAGGTTTATAAAGCGTACCCTTGTATAGCTTCAGGTGCTAGAATTAAAATTGATCTGTTATCACAAGATGATGCTTGATGACTTGTTATTGTGGTGGTTTCTTGAAGGAATGAGTGTTGGAGGAAACTTAATTTTAGTAGCTCTCAACCTTTTCCCAACAATACCTTAGGCTTTGAATCTAAAAGTCAATTATTGGTCATTTTGTAGGTGAACTTGAAGTGAAATGGCTTGACCTTAGTGATTTCTTGAATATTTGCTGAAGTCACTGTTTCTTAAACTTTTTCTGTGAAGTGCTCTTGATGAGAACCCCAACTACAGAGGAGAGAGGAGGGTGAATGCATCTGAGGGTGAAGTCTAAATCACCTGAAGCAAAGCACACAAACTTATTTGAATGTTATACTGCCCAGGAAGATACCACATTTATCCTGTGGCTTTTGATACTATAGCACTATAGTGCTATACTTTTTAAGGCTTGTTTTTAAGCTTCGTGCAGTCTCAAGCAGCTTTTTCCTAGGATAGTGTAGATCCACTCCTGGGTGTGGCCCATTTGGGGTATCTACTGAATGCCCTGAGTAATCAGTGAGGACTCTCTACTTTGGCTAGTGGGAACTGAAACAATTTGCAGCCCTATGTGAGCTCTGAGGTATGTTCTAGTCACAGCATCTGGGTCATTGGTTGCTCACCCTCCTGGAGTTTCACCTTGTACACATGTATCTTAATAGTCAGCAAAGACTCGTTGACCCTATGCATATTTTCGGAGCTCTTTTTCCATGTAGCTCTCTCCTCTCCAGAACTTTGTCCAGCAACTTTCAGCTGCCTCAAACTCCCTGATCTCCAGTGCCTATCTTTTCAGCTCAGGGAAAACATTTGTGCTCTGCTTAGAATCCCCCATCCCTTCTGCAATCTGGAGTGTGCCTCTAGGCAGAAAGCCAGGGCAGTTTTAAGGCTTACCTTGTTTCTCCTGCATCAGGGATTGTAGTCCTACGCTGCTTGGTATAAACTGTCTGAAAACAGTTGTTTCATATATTTACGCCAGTTTTCTGATTGTCTGAGGTAGGAGGGTAAATCCAGTTCCTGTTACTCCATGGTTGGAAGCTGAAATCTCTCCCCGTTTGATTCCATCATACAGTCAGACATGCCTTGTAGCCCTCTTACTCCATGGCTTGAAATCTTTTCTGTATAGCTGGGGGGTTGGCAAACTTTTTCTGGTATTCAGATAGTAAATACCATTTTGGGCTTTGTGGGCCATATAATTTCTGGACCAGCTTCTCAACTCTGCCATTGTAGCTCTGAAGCAGCCATAAGTAATGTTTAAAATGAATGAATGTGGCTGTGTTCCAATGAAACTTTATTTGTGGGTACTGAAATTTGTATTTCATATCATTTCCATGTGTCATGCAATATTAATCTTCTTTTGAATTTTCTTTTAAAAATTTGTTTAAGATTGTAAAAACCCTTCTGTACAAAAACAGATGGCAGACTGGATTTGATCTGTGGGCCATGATTTGCCAGTCCTGCTCTTGAGCACATTTATCATTTGAGGTTACATTTCTAACTTTAGACTCTTTTATGTTTCTTTATATATGTTGAAATTCTTTCAAACAGGATTTTCTGAATTGACAGTCATGAATTGCTGTCCTAGGAATTTTCTCCCTATTTAAGGATTTGTAATAATTTAGAGTTGGACATTATGCCCTATTGACATTCATCGTACATTGATGATTCTCTAAATTTGGGGCTTTCGAGTTTTATAATATAAATTGGTTCCCTGCTTTACTATTTGACTTTTAAAATTCGAAGTAACATGGTTGTATATACTTAAGGCCGAGCCTGTTTCTTTTCTAACTTTTATCACCACTTCTAATTTATTTCTTTTTCCATTCCTATACATAACAATCCCATTGAACAGATAACTGGCAGATAAATAGGAAGAGATGATGGTAAAGTGGTCACTTTCAGTATCTCCTGACCACTTACAGATATTTAACCAATGATTGCTTATGAAGTTTCAAAGTCCTTTTTGGAAAAAAGGTATTTTAATTGGGACAGATTGCTTTTTTTTTTAAGTGTGTTTTTCCAGGACCCATCAGTTCCAAGTCAAGTAGTTGTTTCAATCTAGTTATGGAGGGCGCAGCTCACAGTGGCCCATATGGGGATCGAACCGGCAACCTTGTTGTTAAGAGCACTGCCCTCTAACCAACTGAGCTAACCAGTGCCCTGGAACAGATATCTTTGTACAAGGATTTACTAGGTGTTCTGGGGAAATGGATAAGTTGGAGTTTTTACTTCTTACAAATTATTCAGTATCTAGTGGAGGAAGATTTAAGAGGGACAAAAACAAATGCCAGGACTGCAGAGTTAAGGCAGATGGAGAGAAGCCTGCAAAAGTTGTCAGGTCCAGTAGAAGTGATGGGATATATTCCTCCTGGGATAGCTGAAGGAGCTTCTTAATTAGAAGTGGTATTTTAGCTGGAGCTGGACGGATTGGTAGGATTTAAGTGGGGAGGAGGGGAGCAGGTGGACGTGCTAGCAAAAAGCCTGGGCAAAGGCACAGCGTTGGCAAAAGCAGGGCGTATCCTGGGCCTAGAAGCTTAATCTAAAAGGATCTTCAGTGCAGTGGGAAAAAAATAACAATAAAATAGACTCAGCTTGGGTTGTGGAGGGCTTTAGGTAGGATGGCCCTTCTGTATATAATGGAAAACTGCCAAGGATTCTGAACAAGGGGTGTCTGGGTCTAACCTAGTGTGAACAACGGAAGTGTGGATTTAAGGAAGGGTAGTCAGGTAAGAGGTTATTGGAAGCATGGATCTGTCATCTGTCTGTCTGTACTGCGCCTTTTGTCTAAGCCCCGTATCTCACACCCAGGTTACCACTAGGGCCTCTGAAGTAGTCTTTTTATTTCCATTTTGCCTGTATAAAGCTATTATTTCAATGCAGCCAAAGGGATGTTTTTTAGACCATAAGTTAAATATTACACAGCTGCTTAAAATCTGTTGTCATATCCGTGCACTTGGACTAATACCCAAATTTCTTACCATAGTGTACCAGTAACTGCCACCTTCCTGCTTCTCATTTACATTCAAGCTGCTTTGCTTTCTTACACCCTAAAACATACGATGTATTTTCCAAATCAGTTGCTTCACTCAACTATTCCAATTCGCTGTTCCTCCTTTTGCTCTTGGCTTACGTGCTACATCTTTAGAGCCCCTTTGACCGCCCATTCTAATATTACACTGCCCTGTATCTCCTTAATGACACTTACCATCTACGATTCTTTTGTCAGACCTGCACGTTAGTGTCGTAAGCTCTGTGAGGGCAGAGCCACGTCTGCTGTGTTGACTGCTTTACCCATATTGCCGGGCACGTGCAGAAAAGCCATTTGATGAGTGAATCTCTAGTGATAAAATCTATGGTAACTGTGGCAGTTGCATACAGGGTTAGTCCAGGAGGCATTTGGAGATGGCGAGTGGAGCTCAAAAGAGTTTAGGACTAAAAGTACAGATTTGGAATTAATCTATGTTGAGCTAATGATTGAAGAGGTGGGAGTGGGTTGAAGTACAGTGTGTTTGAGGGAAGGTTCAAAGGAAAAGGAACATGTGAGGGTAGAAGATGAAGAGGCAGGAAAAAGCCAAGAGAAGCAGCCAGAAACGAGAGAACCAGGAGACTTCTCAAGGATGCCGAGGGAGGGCAGGTTAGTGGTGACGAGCTTTGAGTGCCGGGCAGGGATGGGGAGGTAAGAGGCAGCAGTGTTCATTCAGAGGTCGCTGCTTACTTTGAGAGATTTGTTCCAGTCATCTGGTCGTGGGAACCGGATTATAGTAGGTTGAGGTATGATTGGAGGCTGAGGAAGTAGAGGAAGTAAGTGTGGGCTATTCTGAGAAATTCTGTGGCAAAATCGGTGACGGGGCAATTATCTCACTGGGTAGGGTAGGATGTTAGAGGAGTAAGGAAAAAGCCAGTGCAGGGTACTTCATTGTAGGTGTGTAATTGTAAAGCCTGGAGGTAGATATCACTGTGTAGCTACTTAAGCATTTGAGCGATTCAAAAGCCTCGGGTTTGCAGGCTGGCGTCCTTGCCTGACTGGTGAGTGAGAATGACATCGTGCAGTGCGGGTCCCCTGATTGGGCAAGGGCCAGGTTTTAACATTTTTCATCTCTACTGTTGTGGACTCATACTTTTTATAAATGTAATTTAAGAAAAAGAATTACTAGAAAAGTGATCATACTCTTAAATGTTGTGCAGTGTCAAGTTGTGATAAAAGTTTCTAAGCGTTTGCTTTCACCCCGTGGTAGGATGGTAATTAACGGCTTGCGGATGTTCTCAAGCTGCATATCTCACGTGGAGTAGCACTACTGTAGTAGGTAAGGGAGCGGGAAGTTGGGGTGTTTTTCACAAGTGGGTCTTCTGACTTCTGGGATAGGCTAGTACTTTCCAGGTTAAGATCACCCAGCAGGAGTTACATGCCAATACCGGAAAAAGACTCTACTTTTACCAACTCTCACTATTGTAAAGGAGTCGTTGTCTTGAATATGATGTTTACTCTTTCCCTTCCACTAATACTTGATATAAATTATTTGAAATAAAGAACTCTTTAAACCTATAACTGCTTAAAATACGAGGACTGTTACCAATCAATTCTAAAACCAGGAAGTAGTTAAGAACATATTCTGATTTTTATGAACAATTTAGAGCAATATGAGAAAATGTTAATACTATTTATATTACAGTATGAATGTTTAATGAAAAGTCTGAAATTGTGTTTTGCTCTGGTGATACCTGGGTGGAAATGAGCCATGTGTCTTTTATTTGTCAGGACATTTTCAGTTATAAGTGACAGATAATGCAACTCCAGCCAGCTTCAACACAAAGGGGGCATTTACTGGTTTCTAAAGAGGAGAAAGATTGGTGGGGTAAAACTGGCTTTCAGGGACTCCTGTGTCAAGATACCATCAGGACTTGCTCTCGAGATGAGAATTGGCTGAAACTGTCTAAGAGAAATCCTTTAGTGGAAGAAAGCATGTATGAAAGCCTGAAACCAGAAGAAGTAACTGGCCCCAGCTCTCACAGCTTCTCAGGGGTATAGCAGTGTTTGAACCCAGGTTTCCCTTGCTTACCCGTTATTCGACTTGCGCCCCTCTGCCCTACAGAGTGCATAAAACCTGATCCAACAGGCTGTCTAAAGCAGGGACGCCGTGATTTAAATTTGACATTTTAGTACAGATATTTTGCTCATAGATTTCAAAGGATTTAAATTGAAGAATTGTCTTCGTGCTCAGTAGCATTCAGCTGCTATTTATAGTTTGTTAAAGCGTCTCATTTTCAAAAGGAACTAATTTACTTCATTCATCTTGTCAAGTTTGGGCAATATGGAGAACAAAATGAGTCATCCTGTTATTGACATTAATAGCACCAAATAACCAAATAGTGGAATGTCTGTGTCTTCCTTGAGTCTGTGTTGTAATTAGGGATTGAACATTTATGGTCAGTCTTGTTTGGACAATAGTATCTATTTCTTTAGCATATAAATATTTAACTCTGGGGAAAAAGGGACTGACCGTATAATCACGGTACACTTTAATATTTAACTCTTTTAAGCTATTGCCTGAAAAATATGGGCTATTTGTAAGGTCACAGAAATAATTTGACATGGACAATTTTTGTGTATTGAAATTTTAGCCATGGATTCTAAGTTTCTGGAAAATTATAGTCATGTGAGAATGTGTAATGTACGCTTACTTCCTGGAAGAAGTACAAGACTTTGAGTATGCCTAAAGCATGTTTAATACAAAAGTTCAAGTTAAAAACAGCACAAAATCTTTGTTTTTTCAATTTTGGGTCCATAGAAGCCCAGGCTTTATTTTTATTTAGTACAACAGATTTCCTTCATATAATGCATTGGCAAGATGACAGGTGAGTGACCCAATGTCTGGTTAGGGAATATATCTCTGAATTTATTGTAATCTTAAAATGTGGCTATAAACTGGATTACAGCATTTTTGGCATTGGCTAAATATATACAACAATTACAACTGTTCTTTTTATGGCAATTTTTACTGGGTGCCTTATGATCTATTTACTATCTCAAGTGGAAGTCCAAACAAATTTCATTTTTGTAGTAAAAAGTCTTTATTTCCAAAATGATTGGTTAGCCAGAAAACTATAAATCACCTAACACAAGACTTTGGTAAGAGATTTGATGCTCCATATAAATTCCTCCTTGCAAACAAATAATACCTATGTAACAAGAAAATGTTACCCATTCTCAGCTATTGACCAGTTACCTGGTTTTGACTCTCCAAAATTAGGACTAAAAATGTATCCAACAGGGACCAAACAAGAATATGAGACACTAGGGTGGTTTGTCCGTAGAGTTACTTAGGAATCAACCATCCTAAGGAGCTTTGATTTTCATGGGTTGAGAGTAAGTAAGTACGCCTCTAGATAGTTAAGAGTAACGTTGCAAAAGTTTTTGGGCAGATTCTGTATCAAGACTTTTTTGTCCAAGTAGAAAATTAGACCTCTTATTTCTTTATATTATGTTCCCTTGAGGGAGGAGAAAGCACTTAAAGAGTTACAACAGTAATGTTGGAAATAACTCAAAGCTCCAGAAACTCAGGGATGTGGTAATAACGGCCCCTCCAGAACGAGGGAGCAAAAACCGTATCCTTTGCTAAATATAATTGAGGTGGATAATAACTATACACCAATAACAGACCCAACCTTCTGACCATTTAACTAGTTTAAAAACAAAAGACAGACCCAAATGAATTTTTTATTGAACAGTCTCGTGTTAAAGAAAATACAGATTCAGGGCTATAGCATATATATGTTGTGTTTGGAAATACCCCGATGTTTTTAATGCAACGTCTTAAAATAGTGTATTCGAAGCATTTTATGTATCTCATCCATGATACATATTTGGGTTGAGCATAATGAAAAGACCTGCAACAGAAATGAAACAATTTTGACAATAAATGAATGAGTAACAACTGTAGACGGACTCAATTCAGTAAAATGGCCTTTGACACTTATCCTTGGTAGTCAGCCTCCCTGAATTTGGTGTGCTGCAGTGCTTGAAAGTGGATGGAAGACCAGCGCCCTCCCCATGGGTGTCGGAGGACCAGCGCTGAGAGGAGAGCTGATACAGGTTTGACTTCCCACCAGATTTTCTTGCCCAGCTTGATTCTGTAATACTCTTTTCCTCTAGATTTCTATCGTTCTTGGTCTTTGCAACCCTTTTTCTTTCTACGTAGAGAATTTCATGACTAAAAAACCCTTTAAAGTAACAGAAATAATATTTTTGTTGAAGGAATGGCTTGGTGGGCTGCAACATGTTTGCATTACTAAAAGTTTTCTTGTTAGAAGTGGTTTGAAAACATAGAAGTCTAGATGTGTGTCGGAAACTCTTAAAAACTCGTTTGGGACTGCTGGCGAGGCCAGTTTTGCTGCTTGGCCTTAGTTCTAGTAAGGATCTAGAAGGTTCATGAGGCTGACTTCTCAGGAGAATTGTAGCAAACAAAAAAACAAAGGAAAAATCTTTTCTAGATTTATTTACCCTTTGGGTCAAGTGTAAGAACTGGCAACCTTACATTCAAATAAAGCAGCCATCATTTCCTTTGGGGTATCAGGAACCAATATTAGGAGGTGAGATAAATGTATTCAGAACTTCTCAGTGAAAGAAAAAAGCCACCCAACATCAATGCCCCTCTTCAGGTTTACCAGCTGTTTCCCCCCAAGAACTATTGATGACTGAGGAGGCTCAGCAAAGGGACCTAAAGCTCCACTAAGTGAGAGATGGGCAACCGATAGCTTCCTGCAAGAGAGCAGGCGAAAGATGAGAAGGAGGGAATCTGCTCTGTGTCTGATGGGGGATTTTTCCTGCTGCGCCTTGCGATGGAGGCACAGTCATTTCCAGATACAGTTGCCTCTCCCTGTGGAGGAGGCCAGGGTCTCTGTTCTGCCCAGGTGGATGCCGCAGAGGAACACATTTCCGTTTGGTACAGGGTAGCTGACACGACTCATGTCTGCTGGAGGAGGGCCGGCTGCGGATGAGGGAGCCCTGCTCAGCCTGTGCCCACCGACAAGTATACAGAAAGGATGTACCCAGCATCCACAGACTACTGGGCAGAACACACCGCAGAAATGAAGACTAGTGTACACGATTTAAATTGCCTTAAACAAACAAGCAAACAAACGATCCAGCCATTGGTGACTCTGGAATCTAGAGTACAGCCCTGGAAAACGTGGACCCTTGCTAACAAGGGTGGACATTGCATGCTCTGATCTCCTTCTTGTCTTTGCAGCTGGTAAACTGGGAGCTTTTGAACCTCTTCTTTACAGTCATGTAGCGTTCCTGAATCCCGCCTCCGCACACATTGGTGCATTCCGACCAGGCTGTCCACGGGC
Source organism: Rhinolophus sinicus (assembly GCF_057876585.1). Classification (NCBI taxonomy): domain Eukaryota; kingdom Metazoa; phylum Chordata; class Mammalia; order Chiroptera; family Rhinolophidae; genus Rhinolophus; species Rhinolophus sinicus. The sequence continues at coordinate 150,321,644 of NC_142514.1, read as the reverse complement.
GCATTCGACAGCCTGCAAGCATGAGAAGGCCTGGTTAGGCCCCAGACATTGGGGACAGAACAACTTTCAAACCTAGTTGTCTGGGCTGCTCTGCTCTTGTACATAACGAGTTGTTGAATGAAATAATAGTTAGTGTCCTTATTGTGGACGGTTAGCTCATAGGTGAAAAACTGCAAAAAGTGACCATAAATACTTTGCGGCTCTTCCCATGAAAGGGCAGATCTATTTCTCCACCTCTTGAATCTGGGCTTGATTATCTATGATTTGCTTTGGCCAATAGGAGATGAGTAAACATGACTGAAAAAAGCTGCTGGGGACCTTCTCACCACGATGTAGGGCAGTCTGGCTAGAGTGTTGGAAAGATCATGTGGGGAGAGGCCCCAGAAAGGCAGGTGAGGCCGGGCTAGAACTTCCAGCCCTACTTGAGCCATCAGCCGACAGTAACCACAGGATGAGCCTAAGCTAGACCTCAGAAGTCTCATCCAGCTGAGCCACCCAAGTCACGAACCACAGAATCCTATTAATAAATGGCTGTTCTAAAAAGCTACTGTTTGGGGGTGGCTTGTTAATGCAGCAACCACTCAAGTTGCAATTAACCACCTCTTTCTCTTATGCTTTGCTCCCCAAGTCCTTAGCCTCCCAAATACTAAGTAAACTCAAGTCGAATTTATTATTTTTCCCACAAAACATGCCCTTACCAAAGAAAACTTCCCCAGATGTTAGATCTTTTTAGAAAATGTTTCCTTGGCATTGTATATATGACTCCTTTGTAGAGCCAGTCATGTTTATGATCATTCCATATTAAGTGTCATGGAGAAGACCATGCTGGTGGCTGCCTGGCACACAGCTGGCTTAATGAATGTATGTTGACTGGCTGACTGACGACCGAGTGCAACAGACAACATTTTGATAATGCTAGAAAGGGCTGGCTCCCTAACGGCAAGCCTGAACTGTCAGGTAGCTCCTCGTATCTGCATTTCTCTCATTGCCCTAGATGGAGGTAGCATGTCTTAACACGTTGCGTACGGATCACGAGAATCTTCACGAGGGATTTAAACCCCACCGTACGCAACGTGTTAAGGAAGAGAGGAGAAGGGGTAACTTGATCTATGCCTTTAAAAATAGTTAAACTCAACATTACCATCAACCTTCCTGTTTATACGGGCACCTTGTGCAGGAAAGACCATCCACTGCCCTGTACCCAAGACTGAATCATGTATCTTCCCAACTTATTGTTTCAGCGTTCAGTTGATGACACTGCTTGGCTTGGACCAGCTTATTCAGCAGTGAAGCCCTAGTTGGGGATTTCTTTTTTTAAATAACTGGCTTCTGTACCTCTTTGCCACTTCCAAACCACTCAACACATCTGTAAAAGTCATATTCTTGCTTAAAATCGGCACCCACAGAACCAAGTCTCAAATCCTCAGCAGGCCACTAGACCTCTGGTCTGGTTCCTCTCCAACCTGTACTCTGCACCATTTGCATCCCATTTACTGCTTACACATACCATGCTCTTTGGTATTTCTCCTTTTGCAGTGACCATTCCTGCTGCCTGGGATGCCCTTCTCTAACTAGCAAACTCCTACAAGTTCTTCAAGACCCACTCTAATTTCTCCCCCTTTGACATCTCCCTGAACTCCTCACAGTTGGGAGCAGCACCTGGAAACTGCTCCCCATCAGACTCTTCTCTCAGCTGCTCACTCCTCCGGCTCTCTCGGTCCTCTCTCCAGCGCAGCTTCTGGATGGATGAATTTCGGAAGCATTTCCGGATGCGGCACTTTTTTCGCTGCACAGTCTCTGGACAGGGTGCACCTCCAAACTGAGGCTCCATTTGGATCACCCGGGTTCGAATCATGTGGCCTTTCCCGCATGACTTGTTACATTCTGACCACTGGGACCACTCGGTGAGCTCACAGTCAATGGCTGGCAAGACACAGATGGGTATGAGTGTATCGTGTGTGAAACAAGATGATCACACTCTCCTTTGAACATCTCAACACAAGCCTATGAGAAATGCAAAGCAGGTGTGCTTATCCCATTTTACAGAAGGACTTGAGGGTCCTAGAGGCAGACTGCCTTCCTCTAGCCCACCTGCTTGGTGAGCAGTAGAGGCAGGATAGCTGCCCAGGTCATAACCCACATTCTGTGGCCTCTATGACTCAAGAAGGCATTGGGGGTCCTTTGAAAATGTGTTCAGAGCCTCTCGCCTTGCTCTGTGAGCTTCCAGAATAGATCTGAATCTGGGCAAGCAGCCTGAGTATTAAGAGAGAGGGAGCATGAAATACTACAAGTGCATTTCAGAGAAAGCCAAAAAACAGAACAAGTGTGCCTGACTTTCCACCACCTGAAAGAGAAGCTCTCTTGGAAGACTAGCCAGAAAAACAGCCTCTCCTCCCCTTGGAGATTAGTACCCATGAAATACATAGAGCGGATCACAGATTCTGGAGGAGACCGGGGTGGTCAGTGAGCTTTGCAGAGCTTGGCCCGCCGTCTGGTCTTACCAAGGCTGCAGGGGAACAAGTGTCTCTGACTTAATGTCCACCCTTTGGTCATGTGTAAATAAACTGGTCACAGGGAGGAGGAAGAAAATTAAAAAGCTTGGAAAATCCATTGGTCAGACAGCCCCTAATTGGGGTGGGGGAGGGAAAGACTTAAGGTTTACTGAGCCCATGCTGAGTGTTTTTCATCTAAGTCTCCCGTTTAGACTTCATAGCAAGTTGGTGTGTTTTGTAGACAGTAGAGGGATCCTCATTATTGAGACTGACAGAGTTTAAGTAACATTGCTAACAGAGGTCCAGACCCATGCGCTTTCTCCCCAGCAAACAGCTGGACTCTACCAGCTAGTAAGCAGTGTGATCCCCACACAGGGCGGGTTACTAGGGGGACCAGCGGGCCTGCAGGAGCCCCAGGACTTACGGCACTCAGGCAGCATGCACTTTTCCACCTGCTCCAGCTCCTCGTTGCAGTCCCCGAGTTCAGCCAGAGACTTGAGCATCCGCTGGCGGGTCCGCATGCCCTTCCCACAGGTCACGCTGCAGTCGCTCCACTCAGACCATGGAGACAGCAAGCATGGGATGGTGTCTAGGCCGAAAGACGTGCCGCTGACAACAGGCCCCCTTTGCTTGATCTCCTTGTACCCCTCACCCTCTGTCCCACACTCTGGCCCCTGGAATAGAGTGAAACTGACCGATGGCTTCAGATACCCCAGCTGAATCCCATGGGGCAAGAAGTGGCTTAGCAGACTACTGCTCTTGTCCCTTTCCTGCATCTCCCCTGGCCCCCTGGTGGCCATGTCATGACATCAGATGTGGTTCAGTACTATGAATACGCGAGTCCCACTTGAAACATCACTGAGGGTCTGAGTGGGGTCTAGACAGAAACATCCCACACGTGCCAAGAACCATGCACTGAAAGACAGGCTCAGTGTTGGCATTTTTGGAAACTTTGGTGCTGCAACCCCTAGAATGTGTACTCGTATGTGCTGTGTGCATGTGTACATATGTGTACTGATGTGTGGGCCTATGTGCATTTGTGCATCGAGCAGAGGCTGGAATGCTTTGTGGGGCCCACAAGTCCAATGTAAAACGAGCGGGGGGCACAGGATGACCTGGGGAATGCACATCCGCCTAAATGTAGTATTACCCCCACAACAAATACCCTGGGGCCCTATAAAACACAGCTGCAGATGAATTCTATCCAGTCCCTTGAAGGAGGCCATTCTCTGGGTCTGGTTGATGTCCACACACACATGGCTCTCATCTTGCTCCTAGCTGTGCCCGTGGAGCCTGTTTTCCCTGGAAAGGACTGTGGACCCTATTTTCCCCTGTACTTGCCCAGCCTCCGACCTTGGTGGTTGTAGTAGGGGGTGCTGTGGTCCCTCAAACTGCCCCCGTCCCCACCTCCCACGCCGACTCACGGCACTCGGGCATCATGCACTTCTCTGTCTGAGATGTCTCGGACTTGCACATGGAGCCGTCGACGGGGCTCATCTTGACCATGCGGTGCCGCTTCTTCATGCCCATCCCGCAGGTGGCGCTGCACTCGTCCCACTCGCCCCACTCAGTCATCAGGCAGCTGGTGGGAGCTGGGGAGTCCCGGGCCGTTGGAGTGGCACGGGCAGCCTCGGGAGCCCCGCGCCCGCCCCGCCCGCTCGGTGCCTCCACTCACAGCACTCCTCGTTGACCGTGCACTTCTCCGTCTCCTCGGTGGGCAGCGTGCACACGGAACCGTCCTCCGGGAACTGCTTCACGTACCTTTCTCGGGACCGCATGCCTGTGCCGCAGGAGATGCTGCAGGGCGACCAGGTGATCCACTCGGACATGGTGCACGTGGAGCCCTCTGCAATACACGGAGCGAACGCTGCAGCCCGAGCGCCGCCCGCCAGGGGGCGCGCCAGACACGACCCGCGCGACCCAACTCCTCAAGCGCAGGCATCTAGAGGGAACCAGCTGGTTTTCAAGGGAAGTTAGGCAGTTGAGGATGGAAGAGAACATAAAAGGTGTAAATCTTTAAACCAGGAATTTTTCGAAGAGGAAATGAAATGTCCTTTTCTAGGTGCGTGGGGCACTCAGGAATACTCCTTATCCCGTGACAATACATGTGAGAGAAGCTTGGATAGGTAACAGGATGTTTTATATATATAATATATGTGGGATAAGATATAACTTAATCTACATGTAATTTAAGATAAGTCCTAATCCATTCGTATGGTCTAGTAAAATTTAAAATTCACCTCCTCGCTCACTAGCCACATTTTAAGTGCTGATTAGCCACGTATGGCCAGTGGCTACCATATTGGACAGGACAGATGTAGAACATTTCCATTAGGATGGAAAATTCCACTGGACAGCAGTGGAAAGTAATTATATATATTCTGGGATACTGTGTAAGCTCTTTTGATCACAGGAACCTGAGACTTTAGTTATTGTCTAAAGTTGCCAATTCCCGGTCTAGAAAAATAGATGAGAGAATTTCATTCCTGCGGGTAGAAAGTGGGACTGGCCTTGGGACATAGGGACCTGAGGACACAGGGCTGATTCATGCCCAAAGAGCAGATTATACTAAGTGGCCACAGGCATCTCAATGCCTCAGCTGAGAAGACCCCAGCTGCTAAAGGGGAGCAAATGGTGGGGTGGGGAGTGGGGAGAGAATGTCTGTGTGGGACAGGCAAGGGGGACATAGAGGAACAGTGAGGAAGGCAATATAGCCAGCCTTCTTTGTAGATGTCTTGGACTATATATGGCATTGCTGCCATCAGTGGGTGCTAGCAAAGGCCATGGTGAAAAAGAGAATCGGACGTCTCAGCATGGCTGGGGTCCTGTTTCAAAGGTGGTGGTGGGGTACTGCTCCTGGTGGAAGCACAGGTTGTGTGTGTGTGTGTGTGTGTGTGTGTGTGTGTGCGCACGTGAGCTTAGTTCTTAAAAAAGAAGAGGAAAATGAAGTCATTCATCCACTATCCAACTATTCATATCAATAAAGAGTAACTGGATGCTTAGTGGTATGCTCTGAGGTTAAAAGGGGTTGTAAGATATGGATCTTGTTCTACTCCAGAGAGAGAGAGAGAGAGAGAGAGAGAGAGAGAGAGAGAGAGAGAGAGAGAGAAACTGACAATTCCAGGTATTGAAAATATGATAACAGACATAAGCCCAGGGAATTGAGAAGCTCAGAAGAAGGGAAAACCTCGCTCCTTCTGGGAGTTCTAGGGAAGATTTCACACAAGAGGGCACGTCTGAGTGCACCTGTTGGGTAATGAATATTGTCATTTCAGGTGAAGGCAAAACCGCCTGTATAGAGCGTATATGTGTATTGGGAGGTGAAGCTAGAAAGGACGACCAGAGTCAGAGTGTGAGGCCTTCCTGCACATGGCCACAGGCTGGCACTTGTACATGTGTGATGCTGACACACTGTTCTTTAATGTATGGACAGTGTAGCTGGACAGTGCAGGTACTGCAGCAAGAAATCATAGCTGGAAACCACATGTTAGACCCAGGGACAAAGCTAATTATAAGTACATGTACAACCAAATAAGATAATTATGTTCCAGTGTGATATGATTGCGGGGATAGGGCTTGACAAGCCCCAGTTCAGGCTTCCCATAATCTGGGAAGACTTACACTGGACAGGCAGAATACCCTCCCCACCAACCTGAGTGTCTTCTGAGAGGAAGAGGTTGGATTCAAGAGGTTCTGCTCTTCAAGTATCCCTCAGATGATGCCCTCAGGTGCCTTTCCTGACAGTGTGTCTCTCAGTATTGCAGTGTAATATTGTGTTGCATGAGTGTCAGACTGCTCACTGTCACTGCGCCTTAGTTCTCTGCAGGACTCTTTTGCCAGTAAATTAGGCTGAGGAGTTTGCACATGAGCAACAGGGAGCCACAGGTATTCCAGCTAGGGAGTGATATGATCAGGTCTTTGTTTGCAAAAGATCCTGCTAGTGGTGTCCTGGAAGTGGGGGAGAGATGACAAGGCCTGGGATAAAGGGCTGTCTCTGATAATTAGGAAGAAACTCTAAGATGTGGTGGCCACAATAACATGTACACTCATGTTGTCGTATATTTCTATCTGAATGTCCAAAGGGGTGTCTGCTTCCTTCATATTCTAAATGCTACCCCAAATAATCAAGTGCAGAAGGAAACGTGATGTGGGCACAAGAAAACTCTATTTGGCTTTGGGTGGGGTCGCTTCTGGGGAGCATGGACCCCAGGTACAAAAAGCAGGCCCATTTGCAGAAATAGAAAACTGTATCCTAAAATTCATGTGAACTCTAAGGGGCCCACAAATAACTAAAATAATCTTGAAAGAGAAGAACAAAGTTGGAAGACTCATCCTTTCTGGTTTCAAAATTTACCACAAAGCTACAGTAATCAAAACAGTGCGGTACTGGCATACAGACCAAAGGAATAGAATAGAAAGCTTGGAAATAAACCCTCACATTTGTGTCAAATGATTTTTGACAAGGGTGCCAAGACCACTCAATAGAGAAAGGACAGTCTTTTCAACAAATGGTGTTGGGAAATTTGGATATCCACATACAAAAGAATTAAGTTGGATCCTTACCTAACACCATATACAAAAATTAACTTGAAATGGATCGAAGACCTAAATGTAAGAGTTAAAACCATAAAACTCTTAGAAGAAAACAGGACAAAAGCTTCATGATGTTAAATTTGGCAATGATTTCATGGATATGACTCCAAAGGCCCAGACAATCACAGAAAAAGTGGACAAATTGTATTTTATGCAAAGTAAGCTTTTGTGCATCACAGGACACTATCAATAGGAAAAGGCAATTTATGGAATGGGAAAAATATTTGCAAATCATATATCTGATTAGGGATTTATGTCTAGAACACAGAGAACTCTTAAAAGTCAACAACAAAAGACTAAACAATCTGATTAAAATTGGGCAAAGGACTTGAATGGACATTTCTCCAAACAACACATATGAATGGCCAGTAAACACATGAAAAGATGCTCAACATCACTAATCATTGGGGAAATGCTATCAAAACCCAATGAGATACCACTGCACACCCATTAGGATGGCTACTTTCCAATAAAAACAGAAAATAACAAGTGTTGGTGAGGATATGGAGAAGTCAAAACCCTATGCACAATTGGTGGGAATGTCCAATAGTACAGATGCTGTGGAAAACAGTATGGTGATTCCTCAAAAAATTAAAAATTGTATTACCATATGATCCAGCAATTTCGCTTGTGGATATATACCCAAAAGAATTGAAATCAGAGTCACAAAGATATTTGTACACCAATGTCCATAGCATCATTATTATTCAGAGTAGTTAAAATGTGAAAGCAACCCGAGTGTCCATCGACAGATGAATAAACAAAATGTAATATATACATATAATGGAGTATCACTCAGCCTTAAAAAGGAGGTAAATTCTGACACATGCTACAACATAGATGAACCTTGAGGACATTAGGCTAAGTGAAATAAGCTGGTCACATGAAGACAAATGCTGTTTGATTACACTCATATGAGGTCCCTAGAGTAGTCAAATTCAAAGACAGAAAGTAGAATGGTGGTTGCCAAGGCCTGAGAGAAGGGGGAATGGACCGTTATTATTTAATGGGTACAGAGTTTCAGTTTTGCAAGATGGGAAGAGTTCTGGAGATGAACAGTGGTGATGGTTACACAACAATGTGGGTTTACTTAATACCACTGAAGTAAGTGTACACTTAAAAATGGGTAAGATGGTAAATTTGATGTTGTGTACTGCAATAAAAAAATTGGAAATAAAAGAGAGCAGGCACAGGGGGCCGGTCCGGTGACTCAGGTGGTTAGAGCGCCATGCTCTTAACTCCGAAGGCTGCTGGTTCGATTCCCACATGGGCCAGTGGGCTCTCAACCACAAGGTTGCCAGTTCAATTCCTCGAGTCCCACAAGGGATGGTGGGCTCCGCCCCCTGCAACTAAGATTGAACACAGCACCTTGAGCTGAGCTGCCCCTGAGCTCCCAGATGGCTCAGTTGGTTGGAGTGTGTCCTCTCAACCACAAGGTTGCTGGTTTTGACTCCCGCAAGAGATGGTGGGTTGTGCCCCCTGCAACTAGAAATGGCAACTGGACCTGGAGCTGAGCTGCGCCCTCCACAACTAAGATTGAAAGGACAACACCTTGACTTCGAAAAAAGTCCTGGAAGTACACACTGTTCCCTAATAAAGTCCTGTTCCCCTTCCCCAATAAAATCTTTAAAAAAAAAAAAAAAAAAAAGAGAGAGCAGGCACAGCCCACCATGTTTTAGAACTGTCATTACCACGTGGGAGCCCCCTGAACTGGTGTGAGGAAGGACTGTCCCCTGTGGAGGGGGCAGTTAAAGACCTTGACTCCCACTGCAGACCTCAGTCAGACAGCCCACAGCCCCCCCCCCCAAAAAAAAACACAGCACTTCCAATGTTTCCAGGCCTGTCACAACTTCCTCCATGCCTGTTTGTAGGAATGGCCTGTCTCTGGCAGGATTCACTCCCTTCTGCAGCGTCCTGTCATGGGCTCAGTTAACAATAAATCACTGTGGATGTGCAGCCAAGAGAGGTGTTGAAGACTGCCCCCCAAGAAGAGCCAGAGACTGAATGACCTGCAGTGGAGTAAGCTTTCCTCGGTTATCCTCAGGTTGGGAGTGGCTTTCTTCCTGCCATAAACCAGCTTAGCCTATATATCTCTTTCTATTGCCTCACTGTTCCACTGAGACAGAAGACCACAGAGTACAGAGTATAGATCTGTCCAGACAAAGAGAGGAGTCATACCCTGGAAAGTTAGACAGCTGACCTTTGCACAGCAGCCATCTTAGTGCCATCTTGAAGCTTCAGCCGTCATGACACAGGTGGTGCAAGCTCATAGTTCAAACCTGACCTTTGCGCAGTTGCAGAGAGACAGTCTGAGAATTCCTGCAATCAGCCCCAAGGGCCTGACACAGGAAGTGAGTGCTCTGATTCAGGCTGAGGCAGGACATACATGAGGGTCCGTGGATGACACAGAATCAGGGCAATGGTTCTACCGTGTTTTCCTGAAAATAAGACCTAGCCAGACAATCAGCTCTAATGTGCCTTTTGGAGCAAAAATTAATATAAGACCTGGTATTATATTATGTTATATTATTATATAAGACCCCGTCTTATAGTAAAATAAGACCGGGTCTTACATTAATTTTTGCTCTAAAAGGCACATTAGAGCTGATTGTCTGGCTAGGTCTTATTTTCGGGGAAACACGGTAGATTCAATCTTGCCTAACCTGTTGACCTGATTCTTAAAAAGAGATTGGAGCTAAGGCCCAGCAGCAGGCTGCTTTTTATCTGTGATTTGCCTAAAGACGTTTGCTAGCTCTTCATTAGCCTGTGTGTTTTCTTCCATGGATGGGGGAAGAGGGAGGGTGGTCAGTCAATTTCAAGAATCCTTTTGATGTCATAAGACATGATCTGTGTTCAGAGTCTTTGAGACACTGTTGGAGATGGGGGTCCAGCCTGGGTGGACCCCACTGACAGCTACAGTCAGGGCCCTGGGGCCCCCTAGGGAAGCTGCCTGACCGGGTCTGAGGGGCCGGCATCGCCAGTCAGACCCTCCCTTCCTGAGCTCCTGCCAGTCTCTCGCTGGCCGGGGTTGTCGCCTCACCTTCATCACTGCAGCCTGGGCCCATGCAGGGTTGGAAGTCCTGGGTGTCAGGGCAGGGGACACTGAGGTCCAGCTGTGCCTTCAGCATGCGCTGCCGCATCCTCTTGCCTTTGTCGCAGGTGGAGGAGCTGCAGGCGGACCACGGGGACCAGTTGGAGTAGATGCAGGTTTCAGGGGTGTCATCTGGGAAGAGTAGGGGACACGTTTTCCTTGGGAGCCTGTCGCAGCTGGGACTGTCCCTCTCCCCAGACAGGCTCATTTAGGAACAAGAAAATCCCTGCTGTATGACCAGCTTCCATGAGCCTGGTACTCCTGGGATGGAAGCAACCCGTCCCTTCCCTTAAAAATTTATATTTTAACATTCCACTAGTAAATATCTAAATAACCTAATTAGAAGGAAAGATTCTCTTACTATCCCTTCCCCTCAACATATGAATGTCTTTTCATTTCCAGTCCCACTGTGGCAGACATCGTTTCCACACAGGTGAGGGCCTATCGTAGGGAACTTGGAGAAGCACAGGTTTTCCTGTCCTGCTGCTTCATCTTCCCAGGGATGCCATACACAGGTCTCATGATCGGAATAAGGGCAGCCAATATTCACTGAGCACTTATTATGTGCCAACATCATTCTAAGAACCTTTCACGTTCTATCCCATTGGATCCTTCCAGCGACTCTCTATCAGGCAGGTTCTGTTACCATCCCCATTTTACAGTTGAGGAAATCATGGTAGAAAGACGAACTTCTCACAAAGCGAGAGCCCAGGTTGTCTGGCTCCAGATGCCGTGAGAAAACTTGAGCTGAAGCTATGGCTCTGCTACTCCCTCCGGATTATGGGATCTGGGCTTCACTTTCCTTGCTGGAGGAAGAGACATACCCACCCCTGCCTCACAGGTGAGTGTAAGACTCACAGCAGAGTGGGATGTGAATATTGTGACGCCCATGCAAATTCCATTCACATGATCATTTTAAAGGCCCAATACTGCTGAACTCATATTCCAGGGTCATTCCTTCACCAATCTCCTGATACTGTGTGCCTAGCCGTGACCTTGTTTGAATTATGTTGCAAGCAAAATTCCTCAAAGATGGGATCACCAAGTCCAAGGATATCATATATCTGATATTTGTGGTTTTTAAAACATGTTAGCAAATTGCTTTCCCAAAAGATTGTGCCAATTTACGTTGCCACTGACGTACCTTCATCTTTCTCTTCTGGAGCCAGGTCTGCTACAATATCATCCACGTTGTCAGGTACAATATTGCATTGTTCCCCCTGCAAAAGGAATTTCACTTGGAGGGCTCACATTCAAGAATGGAATGTGTGGTATTTCATCTCTTCTTATGGCTGAGTAATATTCCATTGTATACATGTACCACATCTTCTTTATGAAATACTGCCATTTGTGACAACATGGATGGATCTTGAGATTATCATGCTAAGTGAAATAAGTCAGACAGAAAAAGTGGAGAACCGTATGATTTCATTCATAGGGGGGATAAAAACTGAAAGCAACAAACCAACAAGACAAAGACTCACAGACACAGACAACAGCTTAGTGGTTACCAGAGGTAAAGGGGGGAGGGGTGGAGGTAGAAAAGGATAAAGGGGGTCAAATATATGGTGACGGGAGGAAATTTGACTTTGGGTGGTGAACACACAATGCAATATACAGATGATGTATTATAGAATTGTACACTTGAAACCTATATAATTTTATTAACCAATGGCACCCCAGTAAATTTAATAAAAAATGGAATGTGTTGGGGAAAGACGAGGGAAGATGTGAAATCTAATTCCCACCCTGAATACAAGTCCTAGGCCATGGTGGAGTTCTGGGCCAACATTTACAATCTGACTGAAAAAGAAATGGCAAGAAAGTCACAGCTTTTCAGTTCCTGACCCGTGGCAGACATTAGTAATCGATTGTGGAACTCATGATGAAACCTATTTGCCTGGATCAAATGATTCAGTTGAGCATCAAATCCTACTACTATGTTCATGTTGCTCATTTACATCTTATGGATAATTTGCATACTAGAAACCTTGGAAGGCCCAGGAATTCTATATCCTGGAATATGCCAGGAACTCCAGGATTCTAGAGCAGAAAGGGGTACAGTTTTCCTGCACTCTTAGAAGGAAAGGTCTGTGCCAGGGTGAGCTCTAACTCAGTACCTTCCGGGCGATTCTCTCGATGACAACTCTGGCTACTTGAGTGATGGACCCGCCCTCTGGATCATAAAAAGGACTCTGAGGATGGTCCAGACTGGTCAGGGGCCGGATTTTCTCCTGGGGAAGTGTGGGCTTGTTGGGTGACTGCAGTAAGGAAAAAACACAGACACAGACAGTGGGAAATACAACTGGTTAAAAACCACAAAAGCAATTTGTACTATGATCAGAACAGAAATCTTGATAGGAATTTAACTAGTATAACTACTGTTTATATTACGGAATTCTATTCATGCCATGTGTTGTACATGGAAATTTGTAGATCTATAATTTCAGATTCTTTCACATACCAGGTAGGGTTACACCCAGATGTAGAAGCCAAGTTTCAGAGAGATCATCCCACCTAGGAAATGGCTGAGCCAGGTTGGCCTGAATCCAGAGCTCTTCCTACTATACTAGGCGTTAGCAAACTTTTGTCTGCACAGGGTCAGATGGGAAATATTTTAGGCCTTGTGGGCCAAAATGTATCTGTTGCAATGACTCAACTCAGCTGTTACAGTGACAAAGCAGCCCCAGACATATGTAATCAAATATGTGAGGCTAGATTTGGAAGTTTGACTTACAAATCAGGAGGTAGGTCAGATTTGTCCTACAAACCACAGTTTACCATTGTCTGTTCTAGATGATTCTACCGTTGGTTTTCTGATGGTTCCAGATTTTGATGCAGCTGGTGTGCTGACCCTATCTGAGAAACATTGACATTCAGGAGAGATTCCAAACTCCTTGGCCTGGCTGTCCAGAGGCCTTTGGAATATGGCCCAGCCTAATGGACATCAATACCCTGCTGCTCCCCACTCATTCTTTCTGTCTCTCTCCTCCAGGCATTTACCTTTTACCTGATCTTCCCTTGCTTACCTATGAGCTGCTCTTTAGCAGATTCCCTCTCCATGCTCTCCTGGCCAGCTGCATGGACCCTTTCCGGAGTCCAAATCACACTGTATGTGAGCATGTGATGATGAGAACACGCTGGCCTCCCCTACCACACTGTGAGTTCATCTAGGACAGAGCCTGGGCGAGGTTCAACTCTTTGTCCAGGACCCCTAGAACAGGGCTGGGCCGGGTGAAGTGCTGGGCAAGGTTTGTTACCCACCACTCCAGGCGTCACACACCTACCTCGTAGGTCACCCCACTGTCAGTGCCAGCATCCCAGGGAATCAGGTCTTGCACCACCTTCTGCACCCAGCCACATTCCTTGGTGCACAGGTCCTCCGCAGACAGGCCCACGTTCCAGTCGGGGCTGGGGCCCATCATAGTCAGGAAGGACATTAAATGGCGCGTCCTGTCCACGGAAAATTCAGCCGAGGGTGCTGCTCTCCTGGAAACCACACACAGAGACCATTACACTAGGGGCGCCAGGGGTGCACACTCTGAGGGACATCTGGCCAGGTCATGGCTAACGGACGAGCGGCGGCACAGAAGGAAGGCGGGTTCTCAGTCTCCTACTGATCTCTGCCTTTGGCCACGACTGGTTCACAGGCTTCTCTCCCCTGAATCTATCCATTGGCCTCACATGGAGGGAACCGTAGGCTACCACCTTCTCCCCTTTTAATGTGTCCACATACTTACTGTTCTTTTGCATTTTCTTATTTATCTGTTTAACTATTTATTGACTGTTACCTCTCACTGGACGAGAAGCGCTGGGAAAGCAGGGCTTTTGTCTGCCTTGTCCCTGGCTTTATTTCAGGTGCCTATGACAGTGCCTGGCACGCAGTAGGTGCTCAGTAAATATTTCTGAATAAATGAATGAATAAATGCTTTGTACGATATGTGCTGTGATGGATGTGAGGTGAACTTTACAAATAAAAACTGGCTAACAGTGCCCCAAACCTCTTACACATTCTTACTGCATCCTCAGAACAGACTTGGGGTAAGGATGACTGAGTCCAATTCATGGACAAGGAAACTGAGGCTCAGGTGCATCACGTAACGTCTCCAAAGTCACAAGTAAAGTGGCAGCACTGAGACCACAACCCATATTCGTTCAAAGTCAGTGTTCTTTTCCTCATCAATTGCTAAGTCCTCCCCCGTACCTCCTTTTCACTGTGCTGAGATCTACACTGTGCCGTCAGATGGGGCGTCTCCCCCTCCTGCTGCCTCCATTGCCCTCAAGAGGCTGCTTACAGCAAGGCCCAGCCCTGGCACCTGGCTCACAGCCATTTCCTCCAATTGGTGAGCAGGGCCCCAGCTACAGAGCCGGAGACCTTTGGCTGACAACCCCTGAGCTCCAGGAGTTCTTCAGCCTGTCTCCTCGTGTCACTAAGAGGTCTTCAGAGTGGCCAGGGCTGTAGGAGATCAGTGGTGGTGGTTGGAGAGTTACAGTCACTCAGCCCACACTTGGTGGCAGACCCTCGTCATTTCCCCACCCCCATGACAATCCTGCAGGGTTAGAATTACGAGTATTATTTTTTTATTCTGTAGAGAAGAAAACAGTGTATAGATGTTCTTTCTTAGAGGTAGTAGGAGCCGAGGTCTGAAGGCAGCTCTGCCTGACCCTGCAGCCCCAGGCTGCTAATCGTGGGGAATCCTTGGCTGGGGATCAACTCGTCTGTTCAGTCCAGCTGGCAGCTGGTCCACCTCAGCTGTTTAGGTGTCCCTGTGTCCCTCTGTGGGGACCAGCTGCTTTTGGCTGCCCTCACCTGTCCCCAGAAAGCAGTGACTTCAGCCCTGGTTAAGCCCTGTGGAACTGGACCCCTTGGGCTCTGGCAGGCCAGATGAGATCAAATAATGAGCAGAGAGAGAGGGAAGGAAGCCTGGCACCACCTGTTATTGCTGTGTATCCTTGGACAAATGGCCAAACATTTCTGTGCCTCAGTGTCCAAATCTATAAAATGGGGATCCCCAGATGTCTACTGCAGAGGGTTATTACGAGTGCTCAGTGCGAGAACATACATACAGTACTTAGCCCAGTGCCTGGCACCTGAGCTATGATTTCCATTTCCATTATCCTTTCCTGATGTGTGTGTTTTCTGGCATGTAGGTCAGTGGTTTCAGCAGCCGCTTTAAAGACCTGGCTTCTAGAAGAATTACAGTCTGAGGAGCTGCGGCATTGCTCACCTGGGGACTAACAGGACATGGTCTGGGGCCTGCCTTCCATTAAGTGCCAGAAAGCGTGCACTGGCCTCTGGGCGGGGCTGCTTTACACCCCACCCTCTGTGGCTCCTGAAGTCCAGCAGTGCCTTGGAGAACAGGCTTCCTTTTCCATTGCCATAGAGACCAACCACTACACCTATTACTTTCCCATCTCCCTGAGCGTGTGGCTTTGGCTCTGATTAGTCGTTCATATCCTGTACCCCATGGGTGACACTATTTACCATGACATTCTAAGGGGACAAAAACAGCTCTGCTCCGGAATCCAGAGCAGGAGAAAACAAGCCAACCTCCTCCCAATACCCCTCCTGATACACTGCCCAGCTGATGGATATAAACATCTGAGAACCTCGTGTTTGACAAGGCCTTAGGCAAATCGTTCTCTGCAAATGTATTTTGGCAAATCTGTAACCGGGGTGAGGTATTCTCCAGACTTTGGTACGCATTTCAAGAGGTAGAAAATTTGCAGTAACCAATCCCCACACAAAATACGTCACCTCAGGATGGGTAATATGGTGAATTTGAATGTATAAGAGCCTGGGAGCAATTTTCTAACATCCGTTTCTCCTTGCTATTTTCCGGTACTCTTGACTGGAAAATGCACCCCCTGACCCCCGGCTTACATAATATATCCTGGAGGAAGTTCTTCCCGACCTCTCCTCAAATTGCCTGTTAGCATGTTGAATTTACTCTTTCCTTGGAGTGTCTTGTTTAATTTCCACCGACCCTGCTAGGTTCTTGTAGAGTAGGAACCATTTTTGTCTTGTCCACAGCTATATCCCAGTGCCTGGCTTAGAAGTTGGCGTGCAGAGGCTCTCCCCAAATATTTGTTGAAATAAATGAATTAATCTAGGAAATGAATATCAGCTCTTGTACTTCCTTTGACCTTCAAATGAAATTTAAAAATCATCTCAAAGTATTTATTACTTCTTTAATAAAAATGCTATTTAAAATAATGAAATGGATAAGAATATGTGTGAATTTGCTTTAGGAAATGCTAAATAGGATTGGAGTTCTTTAATTTATCCAAACCATAATAAAAATTCTTATTCATGATTTCTTATATCCACATTTTCTCATGTATGGTATTCTGTTAATTTAGTTTCATTTATCTATCTGGGATTTAAATTTCAATCAGTTTTCTAGCAAATAGAGTTGACCTGGCCATACCCTATAACAGAATATATTATAAAGCATGATAATTAAAATGATGTGATACTCAGAATAAAAAAAGAAATACAAATTAGTGGCATAGACTGGAAATCCCAGAAACCTGAGATAAGGATTTATACAAAATTTGGGGGAAAGAAAAGATTATGCAACAAGTGGGGTTGGGCTAACTTAATTGCAATTTAAAAATGTGGGCTTCGCATCTAATATCGTACACCAAAAAAAAAAAAAAAAAAAAAAAAAAAGAGAGAGAAAGAAATCCAGAGTTAAATAGAAAACAACCAGATTATACGAAAAAAGTTAAGCTTAGTGATCTGTTAAAGAAAGGTTAATTCTCTCAACTTTGAAACAATAAAAGCAATCACAAAGGTAACTAATTGAATTAGACATCAACTAAAAACGTGTATAATAAAAACAACAAGTATTGAATGTGAGAAAACGACATGTAGGCAAAAATGTCTCCCTCTAGTGTGAATGACAAATGTTAATATCTATAGCATATACAGAGCAACATGCTAAATTTGTAAGAAAAACTATCACAATCCCAATAGATAAAGGAATGTTATGAACAGACAATTCACACGAGAAAAAATGAAAACCAAGAGAAGACGTGGAGAGATGTTTCATCTTTTTACATTCAGAGAGGCAGCATGTGTATAGGGAAAACAAAGGATACAGGAAGAGAAAGATGGATTTGAATCTTGGTTCAGCTACTTATTACCTATGTCACAGGGGCTTTGACTCCACCTCTCTTTGCATTTACTACGTCTGCAAAGTGGGATAATCATCATTCCTACCTCCCGGTATTTTGTGAGGAAATTGCTTATCATCACACATAATAGGGTTTGGTAAATGTTAGTTTCTTTCTCTACAAAACTTCCAAAAGCACACAAAAGATGCAATAAAAGATTTTTATGGTCATTCTAGAGATTTACTATCGCGTTCTAAATTACAGGTCCATACCAGTGAAACTCAGGTTAGGGTGAGACTCAAGTCACTGGTGACTCAGGTCGCTCATAATACTGAGTTCTGTCCCTCAGTAATCCCCAAGAGCGTTCCAGGTTGCAGAAACTCAATATGGCCACGAGAGTGCGCTCGAGTCATGCACTAGGATGAAGTCCTGTGTGGGTGGAGGAAGGATTCAGCGAGGTTTCCTGACTGGGAAAACTGTTTATAGCCTGAAGGCATCTAGGGTTCCGGGTCCATGTGGCCCCATATGGCCGATTAGGTCCTCTAGTCTAAGGCCAGTCTTCCTTTACAATCCTGAGGACATCGATGGACCTGGGCAAGAGCTACAGTAGGAAGGGAGGGCCCTGTACCTTCAGCCTTGATTTGGAAGAAAGATACCTCTGAACCGCGGCTTAGGTGATTATGGGACACAGAAACTCCAGAGGCAGGATTTCTGGAGAGGGTGACCTGTCTCCAGTTCACTTGCCACTCATCTGTCTCGAAAATACAGATGGTTGTCTAATCAAATGTTAATGCAACAGAGTGGCTGGGAATAATTAAGGGACTACAGCCCTTACAGGACCCATGATAAGAAAGGGATACAAATTCTTTCTAAAAGTTCCAGTGATTCCTAGCATTCAGACTAAACTGGAGGAACTGGGTGGCAGAAATTCAGAATTGATTTGCAGGAAACCTGGGCATTGTCTACTCAGCTGCCAGAGGAACTAGTGAAGGATGTGGGATTTGTTCAGAATCTGTCTTTCCCGTTTCTACCTGCGCTCTGGGCTCTTGGAGCCACAGCTTGATTTATTGAGCTAAACAAGTCAGCAGCTAATTTGTTCATTCTTGGCTGTCCTTTGAGAAGTGGTCCTGTGGATAAAGATGAAGATCATTGAAAAACAAGTCAGTTTCCACAGGCAGGACCTCACAAAGTAGGTCACCCTGGCTTTCCACTGGCCCGAGGGGAGCTGGAATCCCATTAACCTCAATCGAGCAGGCTCAGTGAGGAGGGCCAGGGCTGTGTCTGCAAAACAACACTTGGCTACATAGAGTCTTCCTAATTTGACTTCCTAATGAGATTTGGAAGAGGGAAGGGGAAAATGGGGTATGGGGATATCAGAGGAAAAGAGCTTTCCCTTCACATGCTGGTAGCACTGAGTGGAGAGGGTTTGGATGTTTGGCAGGTCTAAGTGTGTGCCATCAAGTAATTTTGCTCCACTGGGGACTTAGGAAGTCTGAGGGATGGGTGAAGGGTGGAAAGGTGTCCCCAAATATTTTTTTCAAATTTTCAGAAAGTCTCTCTCATCTTAAAGAAGAAAAAAAGAAAAAGAAAAAAAAAGATCCACTGACTCTTTCATCCCCTTGGAGCTACTGCCCAGTCTCTTCTTTCACAGCAAATTTCACAGAAGAGTTGTCTGTACTCACTGACTCCACAAGCTCACTTTCTGTTCATATTTCACTCTGCACCTGTCCATCGCCACCACCACCACCACCATCGTAATCAAAGTCACTACTGATTCTCCCCTGGGCCTCCGCAATCGCCTCTTCACCTGTCTCACCTCATCTGCTCTTATCCTTTTCATAGTGGAGCCAGAGTCTTGTTATTGTTGTTTTCATCTGAGTCTGATCATGTTGTCATCCTGCTTCAGTGATTTCCTTCAACGATTTCCCATTACTCTTAATGTAAAAATCAAAAGCCCTGATGTTTCATGGGCCCACATCAAACTCAGCCTTGATTTCTGGATATAGTTATACCATGACCTGTTAGTATTTTATACTCTGCTCCCTCCTCAGGGCCTTTGCACATGATGCTCTCTCTAGATTTTCTAGAATGTTCTCCCCTGCTTTGCTTCTTTACCTAGTTGACTCCTGTGGATTCCTTAACTCTTAGTTCAAGTCCCATTTCCTCAAGGAAGCTTTCTCTGACCCCTAGGCTGGGTGAAGATCCCAATTACACACTCTCATGGCACCTCATGTCTTTATTTCATAGACACATCACACATTTGTCATCAGCTGGTTAAGGGCTTTCCGCCACTAAACTGTAAGCTCCATGAGAAACTCTGCTCTTCTCATCACTAGATCCCTAAGACCCTTCACAGTACTTTTCCTTTGGAGATCCCTGATAAATGTTTGTTGAGGCAATTCAATGTTTCGGTCACCCTTAATAGAAGGACACAGGGTAAGTAAAAGTCAAGAGTTTGTTTTGTTTGGGGTGAGAGTCAGACAATTTGGTATGGTCACGCAGCTAATTCCATGCTGATCAGGTCTGCTTGGCAGATATATATGACTTGATTGATTAAAAATGGACAATGAATGCATTGTTAAATAATTGGAAGGACCTTGTAGTGAAAAGTGTAGGCATTGGAGTCAGCTGGTTACGGGTGGAATTCTAGTTCCTCCATTGATGGGGCTGGATGTTGAGGTTGGACCTGTCATACAACCTCTGAGCCTCAGTCTCCCCACCTGTAAAGTGAGGGCCATAGTCCCCACAGTGGTTCTTAGTGGGGTTCGTGTGAGGGTTACATGGGATAAGGAATGTAAGGGTATCTGGCACAGAGTAAGTGCTCATGGTGAAAGGGTTTTTCTCTGCTTCCTTTCCTCGCCTCTTCCTCTCTCCTTTCTGAAGTACGTTGCTTCCTATTACATCTTTCTAAACCCAACTCCTTAAGGTAACACTGATATAAAGGTTGCCTGGTGGTATAAAAACAAGCACCCATAAACTCTGTGGCCCAGAGGTCCCCCACCCCTACCTGGCCTTGAGCCCCTGCCTGCTTAGAGGACCAAAGGTGAGGGATTCTTCACACATGGGTTCCGAGAGCCTGGAAACTGGGAGAAGCTGAAGAGAGAGCCTGAGCAAACTGGCTTCAGAGTGGACTTTCTTCAAATTGATGTTAATTATGCAGTGAGGGCTGAAGACCTTTGTAAATTCACATCAGCGTTTTTTGGTGGGCTGGCATGACACAGGCAAATGCTCCCCCACCAGGAGAGAGCCTGGGACAGCAGGCTGTACCTCTGTTGCTTCTCCTTGGAAGGAAAGGCACTTCCAAGGCTGGGTAAGTTTTCAACTACAGTTGGCCCTTGAAAAACATAGATTTGAACTGCATGGGTCCACTTATATGTGGAATCTTTTCAACAAATACATAAAGTCCTGCAAATGTATTTCCTCTTCCTTATGATTTTCTTAGTAACGTTTTCTTTTTTCTAGCTTACTTTACAGTAAGAATACAGTGTATAATACATAAAGCATACAAATATGTGATACTAGACTGTCTATTAACAGTCTAGTAACTGGTCAACACTAGACTCTTAGTTCAGTTTTGGGGGAGTCAAAAGTTATACATAGATTTTTCAGCTGTGCGGGGGGTCAGTACCCCTAACACCTGCGTGTTCAAGGTTTTAACTGTGCTCTGGTCTCAGCTTCCTCAGAGGAGATCCAGAGCAAGGCTTGGAGATCACAACAAGGAAAAGCCTCCATGCACCAGCCAGGCTTCCCTTGGTCAGCTGCCCTTGTCCTCTCTTGCTCTCTTGAGGCCTCCACTGAGGCTCGCAGCTCCACCCACACCTGGGCCACTCCAGAGCAAGGACTAGCCTTCCAGACTCAGTGCCATGGTGCCTCCTGCACAGACTTCGTGACCTCCCTCCAGCTCTACACTGGGCTGTGCTCTATGTCTGGGCTCCCAGAGCCACTCCTATTCTCATCATCACACTTATTCCCGTGGAGTGTCCAGCGCTACCGTGATGATGTTATGTTGTGTATATTCTGTACATATGGTGCCACTTGGACTTGTGCAAAGGGCAGACCCGGAGTGGCAGAACTCTGTCTATAGTCTGTCTCCTTCCGGCTGAGCATTCCAAAAGGCAGGGACTGTGTATAAGGCTGGCACGTAGTAGGGGAACGAGCCATTGATTTGCTGAATGGTTAACCAGGCGGCACCAGGTGCCTGGCAACAGCTTCCCTGCTCCCCGCTGGCCACGTGTCAGCGCTCCTCCTCCCTGGGCTCCTGCCGCCCCATCCTGTGGAGTCTTCCTTTGGAACGTCCTGTACTTCCCTTCCCATCACTTTGAGTTTGCCTTTCCTCCCCCTGAGCAGAGTCTCACACATTCCTGTGTTGTTGCCATTGTCATCACTGCCATCGTGAATGGATGCCAACGGCTCCACAGAGGGGCTCGTCAAGCCATTCTTCATAAACCATTTTCTTGTGGTTGACTGGGAACTTCGTCTGCTCTAGGCCTTGCATCCATAAAAGATAAATGAAATCGAGACTTGTTCAAAGAATGTCATGGGCTATCGGGTGGCCAGAGTGAGGTGCAGAGCAGGGAGCAGCAAGACATGAGCCCTGGGGCAAACGAGGCAGGGGCTGAAGTGTGCTATGCCCACTGTGGCCTCACAAGGGAAACTGGCGAGTGCAGACTTGATCCTGGAGACTCAGGGAGGTTACGGAGAGGTTCTAAGGCAGGGAATCAGATTTGGATTCTGAGACGATCACTCTGGTAACAGTGTGGATGAAGGATCAGATGGGGAAGACCACAGGAGAGGGAAGAATGAAAATAGTCCAGGCGAGAAAGGATGGTGGCTTGAACTACTGCCAGGAGAACTGCCAGGTGAGGGCTGATTTATGAGACACTAAGAAGGAAGAGTCGACAGGACTTAGTGATGAGTTCCATATTGGATACGATAAGTTCAAGGTCCATGTGGGCCATACCCAGGGAAGTGTCCAAGAGATTGATGGATGGATAGATTTATCTATCTACCTACCAACATACCTGCCTGGGGGAGTGGTAGTTTAGGGAGCCATCAGCAAATCCCTGGGAGGATGAAATGCTTGGGAGGATGAAATCTCCCAGAAATAGAGAATGGAACCTGGGATAAACCTGGCTTTCCATGAGGCAGACATGCTTAGAGTGAGTACACCTCTGTGCTGGGAGGGCAAATGTACGTTCAACTTGTTGTGGCTGACAGCATGAGGAAACACATACTGGTGAATTGTTATGCCTGAGTTGGGCCCTCTGCAGTGTTAGTTAGAGCATCAGGGAGAAACAGAGACCAAGCCTACATTCCCGAGAAGATGGAGCACCTGGGATACTCCACATGTGAGCGGTGCCCCTCCCCTGTTTGTCCATCTACGAGGTATTGCTGACTTTTAATGACCTAACTGGCCTGCGGTGCATTAGGTGGGAGCCTCCAAATACAAGGCTAGCACAGGGCAGGGCAGGGGCAGGGCCTGTTGGTTGGTACTTACACATTGAGAGGCTGCCAGGCTGGCCACTGAGCTTTGGCTTTGATGACCGTGAGGACCTCATCGCTCTGCAAAAGAGGACCACAGATATTCAGTGAGGAGAGCAGGGCTCATGGGAACAAGAGGGCTTTGACGTGGTGACACTGTCCAGCCCTACTCACTTACCTGCGATTGAGACTCTACCTGCCCAGGTGTGGGAGACATCACACCCCAAGGTGGGGGAGCCTTAGAGCCTCGGCAATCCCAAAAGGTGGGGCTGAGTGTTCAGTGTGTCTGGTGTGTGCTGGACATCAGTGGGACCCTGGAGCCACACCACTGGTTTCCAGCTCAGCCCATCCCTTCCACACTGGAGCCAGGCTCTGACTTGGACTCTGCCTGGATGGCCAGACTTCCATCTGTGTCCAGCATAGAGGGGGCAGGTGGTGTTCTCTGTGTCCAGGCACCGACTGCAATGAACCCAACCTCTAACCCGACGACTGTCAGCTCCGAGGCCTCTCCTGCTGTTGAGACCCCGGCACAGGTCCGACTCCCTTGGATGTGGAGGCCAGAACGACGCTGGGGCCCCACTCCCCTGTGCCACTCATGGTATTCTGCTCTATTTTGTTTTAGACTGTGTGTAGAGCACCCTTAACATGTGGGGACCGAGAATAATTTTTTGAGGAAGAATTTGACAATTAACATTTTGAAGGAAAGCATGAAGTCATCATTGTGGGGGAAAAACCAGAACTTTGTTGCTCTTGCCAAACTTTGAGGTTTATTTGGGCTCTTATTTTGAATTACACATTGGGGTGAGGGGTTTCATACTCTTTTCAAGGCTTAATGCTTCCACAGTCCAAATTGGGCTTTGGCTGGGGACATTCCCCAGAGGGGAGTCAGCTGGTCCTGGATCCATCCCCCCTTCCCCTGACCTCAGCCCAGCAGTGCTCAGACACCACCGTCCACTATGCATGGAAAAGCCCAGCATGTCACCAGCCGAGGAGGGAAGAGCTTTGTTGCTGACTGAACAAGCTCTGAGTTCTAGGAGGGCAGAGACTTGCTCGGTTGGCTCACAGCTCTACTCCAGTCCTTAGAGCCATGCCTGGCAGTTAGGTACTTAGAACATATTTGGGATGAACTGACGGGCTTCTCCTTTTCTCCTTAGTTGGGTACCTTGCCCAGAAAATCCCACAAGTGAGGCCCACAGGGACAAGCCCCAGAGGCACCCCTCGGGGAAGCTCACAGCCTCTCCCTGAGCTCAGGCTTCCCTGGGGGTTCCTGGGCAGATGAAAGAATTCTGGATGCATAAGACACCCCACATTCACATGTCTGCAGGGACAGCATTTCCAAGTCCCAACTAAGTGATTTACATTTTTCATGAGAGACTTTTTTTTTTTTTTTGGAGAACATCTCCCTCGCTCATTCCTAATAAATATTTCTAGAATGACTGAGAGAAGCCGCTTACCATGAAGTCACATTTGAGACGTAACCTATCTCCTGACGCCAGCACTGAGTCTCCCATGACCTGGGTTTCCTATGGTCACCTTACACGTCCCGTGCCCCTCACTCAGCCCTTCATCTGACCTCAGAGTCCTCCTTCTTCTCCAGCAGGTCCCATCTGGGTTAAAGGCACATCCAGCAGCTGCCTGAGTCAGACGCTGGCATCACTAGCCTTCTTCCACCTCCAGGTCCCTCACCGTGGCCAGGCCTCCAAGAGCCACTGACTTCACAGCCCTAACGTCTCTTGCATCCTTCTGCAGTCTCCCCACTGGTTTCCGTATCTCCTGTATCCTCTTGCTTTCCCCCAACTCACTCTCCACATGGCTGCAAATCCGACCATATCTGCTTCTTGCCTAAATCCTTCAGAGGCTCCCCATGATTTCCACGATCATGTCTTAATACCTGGCGTACTTTTAAAATTTTTAATTCCACAACAATACAGGCTTATTGTGGACAAATTCAGCATCACAGAAGCACACAAGTAAACGTTGAGCCCCTTCCTCTTTGGCATTTACCTGCCTTCTTCTCCAGAATGTTACAGTTTGGTGTGAATCATTCCAGACCTCCGACAAGGCATATGCAACTACGTATGTGGCGTACATTAGACACAGCTTTTCCCACAAACATAGCTTCACACAGAATCGCTTATTCTGTACCATGATTTGTACATTATTTCCTTGATATCATATCATGGGAAACTTTCCATGTCAGTATTTACAGCATCAGAGCTCTCCTTTTGCTGATTTTTGAAAGGTTGGAGATCTTCAAATTATGATTAGCCAGGTCAAGACTACTAAAAAAAAAAAATCCGAGAAATCAGATTCTGTCTGATGACAATCGTTTTGCCATTGAAGAATCACTAAAAAGAAAAAAATGTCAGTGTAGGTGGAGTTAAGGTGGCTACTGCGTTAGCAGGCCCTGCAGACACACCTTGCATTACATTTAAGTCTTGGTTCTCAAGTCCCAACTAACGACATACTGATTTTGTTTTTGCAGTATAAAACTCAACAAAAATTGTTTGGGCCCTTTGTTAGTATTTATGCATGGTGATGAAATTCCGTCTGTATTTCTTAGCGCTATGGAGGCTCCAAGGATGGTGGGTCCACGTGTGCGGGCATTAGAACAGCTTGTTGCTGTAATTTGTTTCATCTAGTGGTTCTACACCATCTGCAGCATCAACTGCTTATTGTTTCTTGTTTGTGATCATTCACATTATCCAGTGAAATAAGAAAACAGGAGCGTTCTGTAAAATTAATCCAGAGAGCTAAATATTTTTGTTGACATCAAAATTCTCTGGTAGAATCTAAGTTCTACAGGATTGGAGAGTGTCCGGCTTGTTTGTGGCTCTATCCAAGTGCGGTGGACAGTCAGGAAATTTTTGAAAAAAGACAAAGCTACATAATTAAAAAAAAAAAAATTTTTTTTTTGATATATATGTAGAATTCCACAGCATGGATGTTCTCTGGTTGTTTTAACCAACATTATTAGTACATATTTACTTGTTTCCATAAATGATGCCATGATGAACGTTTGTGTATGTATTTCTTTGTTTACAAACCCCAGGGTGCCCGTGTCATAGATTCCAAGGAATGATTAGAAGATGAAGGAAACTTAAATTTTTGGTAGGGCCTAGTAATTTATCCTCCACATGTCTGCACCAATTTACCCTCTACCAAGAATGCATAGGTGCCCATGTCTGCACAGCTTTGGACACTGGATACTGTCAATCGTTTTAGTATTTACTCATCCAACAGGCAGGAAAGTAGTGTGGTTGAGAGCGCAAGCTCTAGCATCTTACCTGAGTTCACATTCTAGTTGCACCTACATCCTCTGACAAGTCTGTTGACCTCTCTTAGCTTTCTCATCTGTGAAATGGGGTTAAAAAGCATATGTACTGCGTGGGATTGTTAGGTGGACTAAATGACGTAATCCATGTAATGTACTAATACAGTGCCTGTCTCAGCATAAATATGAGCTACTATTTTTATTCTTACTTACATTTAGGCCAAGCTGGAATTAGCATCGATTTGTACTACTTGAGTACAGAAAGTGGGGCACACAGTTGCATCTACAAACCCACAGAGCCTCAGGAGAACTGAGAAACTCAGGGAGCCAATGATGGGAGGTTAATTGGAGCTGGGTGAGCCTTAGATGGGGCCGCTGGGGCAGGAAGCAGTTTAGATTCTGAAGAATGGAGGACTTACGTTCAGAGCAAGCAATCCAAACTTCAGACTTAAATGGAAGGCCGTTTGAACAAGTCTCCAAGGCACAGAAAGGATCTTTCAACAACGCTTAGAGCATTGATACATCTCCCACAGGACCTTTTTCAAACAAAGTATTTCAGGGCATTCTCAGGTCGTGCCTCGTTTAGATGATGTCAGCACTGTGCCAATTAAAATTTTAAAAATGAAAGAAACTACAGGTCACTCATGTCCATCTTCACGGGGATGGCTTCTCTCATTCTGCTTTTGGTAAACATATTGGGAAGACGTGACAGCTGCACTCAGACTTCAAAGTTACTCCTACTAAATGGGAACCGCACAGTCCCAAACATGTCACAGGCTGAGGTCAGATCCAGAGGAAGGAGGGTTTGTGTGGAGAGGAAACAGGCCTGAGACTGGTTGGAGGCAGAAATCACATTGTATCGGGAGATGCCAAGTCTGAGCAGAGCAGAGAGTAAGAATGTGAGGCTTGGGTTCGGGCTGGGGGCTGGTGTTTTAACGAAGCGCACCCCACACTGACTCTCCCATGCCCCCCAGAACTACACTCAATGTGGGAGCACTCCGGGTGTCTCAGCCATGCCCATGGCAAAAGGCCAGAGTCTGCCATCTCCGCCCTGCCTTGCTCCTCTCCTCCTCTGTCTGCCCCGTCCCAGATGCTGACCTTTTATGTTCATCGCCCAGTCCTGAATCACGCCTGCTCATCATCCTGAGGCACCCTTTGCTCAGAGACGCACCGAGGCAAAGCTCTCCACCATAGCATGTCCTGCCTCAGACCTGCAGGCTTGGAGTCAGCCCAGACAACTTGCCTCTTCCCCCCAGGAAGAGAAATAGGATGCAATCCAGAATCAGAGAGGGAAAAGAATGGAAAGGGGTAGAAACAACAATAACAATAACAATGGTGATTGTTTTTATGTGCTAGGCACCTTGCTAATTACCTTATACTTAACATCGTATTTAATTCTTACAACACAAGGTAGGTATATACTTTTTAACCTTCAGAAACACATTTATTTAGCCAAACTAGTTACAGTTAGTCAATGGTAGAGCTGGAGTTTAAACCTCAGTCTGACTCTGGAGACCACACCCTGTGAGCCCAGGCAGAGGGGAGCTAGGAGGGAGGATAAGGTGACCATTCTCTCAAAAGATCAGGCCCCTCCCCCTAGCCTGTGTCTCTGCTGCCCAGGAGGGCCTGTCTGAGCCTACTCTGAGTGCTGAATGTTGCAGCTACACTTGGAAAATTATCAGACAGTGTTCACAATACCGTTAACGTGAATGCTGTCCTGAGAACTGGTTTTGATGAGGAGGGGAGAGCACAGGGTCCTTGAGCTGAAGAGGAACCATCTTCTACTAAAGAGGGGGAAACCCAACGCCACTAAATGCACATGAAGTGATACACATGAATGCACACAGACACCTTGGCCCCAGCATGCATTTCTGTGCATTCATCAGCTGGTTTCTTGTGAAAACCTTTGGGGATAAGGTTGATCTCATTTTGCAGATGAAGAAACTGAGGTTCAGAGAAGTCACATAACTTGTTGAAGGCCACCCAGAAACCATGATTCCAATACAGATGTGTCTGAGTCTAAAATTCAAACTCTTCCCAATTTCCCTGACTACTCTTCATCTCCATCTCCCTCTCATCTCTCTCCCATGTTGCCTGTATTTTCAGCAAGAGCATAGCTGCCCCTGGCTGACAGTTTTCTCCAAGGAGCCCTTGCTTTGAGATGCATGTCACCAGGTTTCCTCTGGAGGGCAGTGTCCTGCATTTTGCATTAAGACCTCGATGAGCAGTGTTTGGCCCAACTGTTTGCTTCTACCCTTTCCCTGACTCTTCACTTACCACCCATAAGAAATATCAGTCCTGATGACTTCCACCTCTGAAGGGAAGTGGAATGTCCTGGTCATGAGCAGCAGGAAATGAGCCATTCTATTCGGTGATGATGGAGCTCTAAGCACCTTTAAAATCAACTGTGCCCAACAGTCCCTCCCATCATTTCAACAGGCTCTGGGTTTATTGGGTTATAAACAAAAACAGACAACTCATAGCTGGTACTGCTCTATAGTTTGCCCATGATCTCGTGTGGTCTGCACTGCAGCCCTCTGAGGTAAGCAGGTGAATGGTCCCATTTCTCAGATGAAGTAACTGAGGCCCACCTCTGTCCTCTGAAACTGCTTTGGTCAAGGTCACCACTGAGCTCGCCATCGCCAATGGTCAGTGCCCAGCTGTTAGCTTCCATGACCCCTCAGCAGCACTTGATACAGCCGGCCACTCCCTCTGCATCGCACTTTCTACCTGGCTCTGGAACTTGTTGCCTCTTCATTTTCTTCTCACCTCATTGGCCATCCCTTCTCAGTCCCCTTTGCTGACCCCTCTTCACCTTCCTCCAAACATTGAAGTGCCCTGGGCTCAAGCCTCTGGTCCTCTTCTCTTTTCTAACTACACTGCCTTGGTGAATTCATCTTGTCCCATGCCTTAAAATCCTACCTCAATGTACACTGATGACTAATCAAGTTTAATCTTCTACCTCAGCCTCGCTTCTGAACTCCAGCCTTGTATATCAACTGCCTAACATTTTTGTCTGGATGCCCAATTGACGTCTGAAACTCAGCCTGTCTGATCTCAAACTCCTGGTCTTTTCCTCCCCAAACCTGACTTCTCCCTTTCCCCTCCCATGACATGGCAAAGCATCCTTCCAATTTCTCATCCTTGATACTTCTTTCTCTCATACTCCTCATCCATCAGCACGTCCTGTCAACTCCACTTCCCAAATGCACTTATGAGCCAACTACTTTTTGTCACCTATCCTGCCACCATCATCAGTCACCTAAGTTGTTGCAATTGCTACCTGGCTAGTCTCTCTGCCTCCTTCCTCACCCTCGTCCAGGCTCTTCTTCACACAGCAGCCATGTGGTGCCGCTGGTCAAAATGCTCCAATGGCTTCACATCTCACAGCAAATGAGGACCTTACCATGACGCCCATGGCCTTTCATGTTCTTCCCTGTCACCCTCATCTCTTACTACGCTTCCCCTTGCTCACGGTGTCTCGGCCACCCTGGATGTCTTCCTTTTCCTCAGACGGGCCGGGGACACTCAGCCCCTGCTGTGCCCTGTGCAGGAATGCTGTCCTCCCAGATCTCGGAGCACTCACTGCTTTGCCTCCTCTGCTGTTTGCTCCCATGGCACCTCTCAGTGACGCGTTTGCTGACCACACTATTCAAAGTAGCCATTCTCGGCCCCCTCCTCCACCAGGCACACCCCCATCACTTTATATGATGATCATTTCTCCCTAACATCTGTCACAGTCTAATATACTGTGCATTTTGCTTATTTACTTTTTATCGTCTCTCTCCCCGCCAGCTGAATAGGAGCTCCATGAGCACAAGGGTCTGCTTTACTCCCTGTGGCACGCTGTGCTCAGAAGCGTGCTTGGAACATGCTCAGTCTATATGAGTCGAATGAATGAGAGGCTGTGGTGAGGACGGAGTGATGTGCTCTGAGCGCCAGCCCTCCATTGGCCGAGCGTGGAGACGGAGCTGTGTGAAATGACACGAAGAAACCCAGGCATTGAGCTGGTGGGCACTGGGGCAGCAGGAGGAGCGGATCAGAAAACTGCTAGAACCGGCAGGTAGCAGAAGGAGGGGTATGGGACAGCACACAGAGGCCACTCTAGGAACCGTGGTCAGAGCTCACAGGTTCTGAGTCCGCCTCAGTCGACACCCCAGAAACCTGGGTTGGCCGTTTATAAGTGCCCATAGCATGCCTCGTCCCCTGGGAAGCAGCTGCCATTGCAAGCTGCTGTCTGATCAGCTACTTCAAAGCCCGCAAAGGTATCTGAAGCCCATTCACGGATCCACGAGAAGATGCTGTGGCTGCACAGAAGCATTTCAAATTCAACTTCTTTTTCTCTCTTGTCAAACACAGCCTGTAATTCTGATGGGAAAATTGCATAATGCTTGTAGATGACAATTTTCCTGGGAGACAGTTTTGTGAAAACATCTTGGCATTTCTGAAGCTGGAGAGGAAGGGCCCATCTGAGTCACCTGGGCCCGACCCAATGCCCCTCCACCCACATCTGTCTGTGGCTGGCAGGTGGAAAGCTCCTCACGGGCCTCACCCCGTGACCTGCGCGAGAGGGCCATCCTTCGGTGCCTCTATCAGCCACAGGTATCCATTTAGCTCATCCTTTGGTGACCGAAGTGCCTATCCTAGGTTTAACCTCATTTTCTGGATTTTCATCGTGGCCTTCATACTGTTCACGAAAGCCTGCTTCTCCTCTGAGTCCAGCAGGGAGCTGGACAGGTCAATGGGGCATGTCTGTCTCCCCCATCCTGCCAGCTCCTCAGGACCTAATCTTCCTCGGCCCCTGTCCCACCCCCTTTCGCTATCTCTGGCAATTAGCAAAATATTAGTGCCAAGGCCAGAGCAGAGAAGTAAGACAGAGGCCAGGCCAGGCAAGATTCTGACATCACACAGGAGAGAGCATGCTAAGCAGGAGCTGTCTGCTTTCAAACGGCCGGGGCTGCACAGAACCCCAGCTGGAGCCCGGAGCGGGAAGATGAGCTGGGCCAGGTCTGACTGAAGGTGCCTGTAAGGCAACCTGTAAGGGCAGCAGCCCAACCCTACCCATCGCCGGAGGTATTAAACGCACAACATTCGACACCTCTCGCCCTTCTTCCCTGTCTCCCCTTCCTTGAGGACAGCTCCTGTCAGGTCCTGAAAGCCAGTGTTAGAGCAGGGGCTGGACTGTGTCCTCCTGTCCCCAGCACCAGCCTGGCTTGGGGCAGGTATGCAGGGAATGATTAAGGGACAAATGATGGATTAGTTAATTAAACACTGAATTAATGACAAGCTGGAGGCAGCCTCTGGCCTTTGCTGCCCTCCCAGCGGGTCTGAGGGACACTTCCTGTGAGGGCTGTGGGCCTGGGATGCTGCTGCAGTGTTGGTGGCATGAGCGCTGGGATCTGATTTAGGTGTTTACAGGATTCTGCTGACAGCTGTGGGAGAGTAAGCTATGGAGGACAAAGGGGAGATGGGAGACCAGCCAGGTGACACTGGGCCAGGGGAGAGCAATGGAGGGGGTGAGAAAATGTCGGACACAAGACATTATTTTAAAGGGAGAAGCAACGAGATCTATGATGAATTGGATATGGGGTGTCAAACAAAGAGGGGTCAAGGATGATTCCAAGGGGAGATATCATGTTGGCAGTCGGAGCTATGAGGCTAGAGATGTAAATGGGAAAGTCATCAGCATATAGGTGGTAGTTAAAGCCACAGGACACAGTACTTGGGGAGTGAGTGGAGACAGAGAAGAGGGTGGGAAGAGCCAAAGAGCCTAAGACGGCACAGCCAGAGGCAGCAGGACAGTAGGACCTGCCTCCAGGTCCTCTTCAGAGCCCTGGGCTACTCCCACTGACTTCCTACTGCCCCCGCCATTCCTGACTGTCTCCACTACCCCGTCCTATCCTCACTGTTCCCTGCAATCCCCACTGTCCTCCTATTGTCCCCACTGTCCCCCGATGTCCCTGCTGTCCTCTGCTATCTCCAGTGTCCCCCGACTCCCTGCTGTTTATACAGCCCCACTGCTGCCAGCCCTGCAACTTGCTCACTGCTGCCACCACTGCCCTGCCGGTCACTGCTGAAAGTGCAATTGAAGCAGGTTTAGGAAAGACAAGTGGCGAGGCCATGCAGCCAGCAAGCCCAGACAGCTCTTTTTGAGGAGTCAGCTGTGTGGGGAGTTGAGACAATTGGCAGCAGCAGGAAGGACATGTGATTATTTTTTAGAAGGTAAGTGATGTTAGGGTAAGTTTTTATGTGGAAGAGTGTAATCCAATACAGAAAGAGAAATTGTTATTGCAGGAGAGAGGGAAAGGGTCCTTGAAAAGATGAGAAGAGGTGAGGTCCAGACCCGAGGTGGAGGGGTGGTCTTCCAGCCAGTGCAAGAGGATGGAAGAGGAAAGCAGAGAATGGTAACCAGACACCCGTGATGACTGGCATTGCTGGGGGCCGATGGCCAGGATTCTTTCATTCATTCAGCAAATAACTGACTGAGCCCCTGTTCAGTGCCAGGCTCTGCTCTGAGTGCTCGAGGCAGAACCCTGAACAAAACAGACACCAGTTTCTGCCCTCATGGAGCTGTTGTTCCACAGTGAGCAGGCAGCCACAAACAAATGAACACTTACAGTGTGTCAGACTTTGGCTCTCTGCAGAAAATAATGCAGGTGAGAGCAAGAGGGAGGCCAGGGCGGGACAGGGAGGGCTATTGCAAATTCAAACAGCGCGGTGGAGGAAGGCTTCACTGATAAAGGGACTTCAGTATTGTATGGTAGAGGTGCTAATACATATGAAAAGGACCAAGAAAAAACTCTACCAAGATGAAAATACGTGTATAGCTGACATACTAAAATAAGGTCTTAAAAAAATAGCATAACCATATTACAGGAAGTTAGAGAGAGAGAGAAAGGGGGGGGCAAAAAGACCCATAATCCCATCATTATTATCCAGCAGCTGTCATCAATTTGTATATTCATTTGTATTGATTCTGAAGCTGGAGAGGAAGGGCCCATCCGAGTCACCTGGGCCTGACCCAATGTCCCCCCACCCATGTATATCTTTGTCACATAGTTTCTCTCTCTCTCTCTCTCTCTCTCTCTCTCTCTCTCTCCTGTTATCTCTACCATTTCCTTGCACAATGGTAGTTAGATTATACAAATATTATACAAACTGATATATCTTACTTTATCATTTAATATATCTTATATATAATATTATTTGTGATATACTTCCTTTAATGATGAGCCCAAAGATCGTACAGCATTGTAAAAAAAAAAAAGATACAAAAGTACATATGTGTGTTTTTTACATTGCTATACAGTCTTTGGGTTCATCTTTTTAAAAAGAGTTATACAGGCTTCCCCCGCTATCTGAAAGCAGAGCCTTCCTACAAAACCTTTCCTAAGCCGAAATGGCGTAAAGCGAAAAAGGAATTGCTAACAGACGCACAAAATACATGGAAATAAAGCACCAGTGTTCACACAGGAAAAGCTCCGGCTGCTTGATGCTGTGTGTCGTTCTGGGGGAAGGAGCAGGGCGGTGCCACTCTCTGTTCGGGGTGCAAGCTGCTTCTCTATCTGCTCACTGTGAAACAAACGCTGAACGCTATTCTCGCCTTTTGTCTTTTTTCATAAAAGTGAAAATCTTCAGATTTCTTTCGGTTAGCAAAAACAGGTACCAATGTGAGTCTTTCGCAAAAGTGAACGGGCCACTTCAACTTTCGAAAAGCGGGGGATACCTGCACCACTAATGAGATTATCTCTAAAATATACGAAGTAACAAAGCAAGACAGAACAGTTTATGTAATAATCTACTTGTATAATAATCTAGCTACAACGGTGCAAAGAAGTGATAGGGCTAAAAATGTGTGTGTGTGTGTGTGTGTGTGTGTGTGTGTGCGTGCGTGCGTGCGTGCGTGTGTGTGTCCTTCACTGTGCATGCAAGAGGTAAGGGCAAATTTCTAGACGAGATGGGCTCGGAGCCAAAGCAGAGAGTAGGGAGAAGGGGTAGAAAAAACAGTGCGAGGGTAGAATTGATAAGGCATCTATCTGCTGGCTTCTTGACTTGACAGTTTTCAAGCCTCTAGGCTTTGTTGGGCTTTATTATCTTTAAAATAAAAGCAGTTTCAAAAGGAAATGAGAATTCATTTGCGCACCAAGATCTCCCTCTCCTCTCTTTCTTCACAAGAAACTTCCGACTCAGGTATCATACTGTCAGCCTGTTTTGCTGGGTCCTTAGATAGAATAACATTTCACTTCATCATCTCCCTTCATCCACTGATTTCCAGAAAAAGCTTTCAAATTATTAAGTAATGAAGCTTCAAATGACCTGGATGGGAGAAATAAGCATGCCTTAAGGTGCTCAGCACGTTAGCATCAAATAAGGTTCCAGAAATGCTGCTTTCTTAAATGGTGCTATTTAAATGCAAAGGAACAACTTGATAAGCTGTAAAAGCTTAACCCTTCTCATTCCTGAGACCCCACATATACTTCTAAAGATTACCATAGGGAAATTATGTGTTGTCAGCTGACACTCAAAGGGTGTCCCTATCAGCAGGAATTTAAGCTCACACACACACACACACACACACACACACACACACACACACACACACACTAGCCTGCTAGGCTTCCCATGGTAACAGAGGGTCCCCTGACTGTGAAAACCCCATTTTAGTTTAGTTATCATGGTGGTATCACGGAGCAGGAGTTAAAGAGCAGTGTAGTGGAATAAAGTGATTGAAGTTCAAATCTTGGCTCAGCCACTTAGGTGCTGTGTAAATTTGAGGAAGTCGCTCATCCTCGCTAATTGGATTCTTCATGTGTGAAACACATGTATTGAGCTCCTTCTACGGGTCAGAGACTGTACTGGGCATGGGGCATAGGCCAATGGACAAGGCGACACAGTCCCTGCTCTTGCGGGGAGTGTCCTCTAGTGGGTTAATAATATGTGAGGATTGATTGAGATAATATAAGTCAGGGGCCAGGTGAACAGTAATGAATAGGGTAACTATGATCACTTAGATATATTCACACCTCCCTAACCCTCCTCTTTCTCTGTGACCTCCCACTTCTGCTGACCTAGACCTTTCAGCCTAAATCGCCTACATTACCTGTCACGGCCAGGCTGGCTCAAGGCTGTGTGCCTCTTTGCCTGGAATGCTGTTATTCCTTTCCTCTCAAGTAACTCCTCTGAAAAGCTGCCTCCTCCTCCTCCTCCTCCTCCTCCTCCTCCTCCTCCTTTCTCCTTCTCCTTCGAATAGAAATTTATATACAGTTTTCTCCACTTATCCTCTGGGTATATGTTCCAAGACCCCCAGTGGATGCCTGAAACCATGGATAGTACCAACCGAACCCTAGTGTACTATGTTTTCCCCTGTATATACATCCTATGATAAAAGTTAACTTATGAATTAGGAGCAGTAAGAGATTAGCACAATAACTAATAATAAAATACAACAGTTATAACAATATACTGTAATAAAAGTTATGTGAATGTGGTCTCTCTTATTGTACTGAACTCACCTTTTCAATTAAAGGAAGCACTTTACGGTTTCTTTTTGGCATATCAGAATTCCCAGCATTGCTACTGCTATTGAGGTTTGGGGCCATTATTAAGTAAAAATAAGGGTTATTTGAACACAGACATTGTGAAACCATAACTGTAGAGCTGATTACCTAGATGGCTAGTACCATGTTTCCCTGAAAATAAGGTCTAACCGGAAAATAAGCCCTAGCATGATTTTTCAGGATGACATCCCTTGAACATAAGCCATAATGTGTCTTCTGGAGCAAAAATTAATATAAGACCCGGTCTTACTTTCGGGGAAACATGGTAACTGACTAGCTGCGGAGCATATACAGCAGACACACTGTACAAAGGGATGATTCACATCCCAGGAAGGATGGAGTGGGATGGCATGAGATTTTATCACGCTACTTAGAGCGGCGCACAATATAAAACTTATGAATTGTTTACTTCTGGAATTTTCTATTTAATATTTTCATACCGGGGTTGACAGCAGGTAACTGAAAGCACGGAAAGTGAAACAATGATAAGGTGGGACTACTGTGTTTAAGGTGTACAACATGATTTTTTTGTTTGTTTGTTTTTTTTTTTTACAGGACTTTATTGGGGAACAGTGTGTACTTCCAGGCCTTTTTTCCAAGTCAAGCTGTTGTCCTTTCAATCTTAGTTGTGGAGGGTGCCGTTCAGCTTCAAGTTGTTGTCCTTTCAGTCTTAGTTGTGGAGGGCGCAGCTCAGCTCCAGGTCCAGTTGCCGTTTTCTAGTTGTAGGGGCACAGCCCACCATCCCTTGCGGGAGTCGAACCGGCAACCTTGTGGTTGAGAGGACGTGCTCCAACCAACTGAACCATCCGGGAGGCAGCTCAGCTCAAAGTGCTGTGTTCAATCTTCATTGCTGGGGGCAGGGCCCATCATCCCTTGCGGGACTTGAGGAGTTGAACTGGCAACCTTGTGGTTGAGCGCCCACTGGCACATGTGGGAATCGAACCGTCAGCCTTCGGAGTTAGGAGCATGGAGCTCTAACCACCTGAGCCACCGGGCCAGCCCAACGCGATTGTTTTGATATACAGATACATAGTGAGACGATTGCTACAATCAAGCTAATTAACATATTCATCTCCTCACACAGTTAATTGTGTGTGTGTGTGTGTGTGTGTGTGTGTGTGTGTGTTAAGAACACCTGATATTTACTCTCTCTGCAAATTTCCTTGTACAATACAGTATTATTAACTATAGTCATCATGCTGTACGCGTATATCAGATCTCCAAACTTGTTCATCCTGCATAACTGCAGCTTTGTACCCTTTGCCCAACATCTTCCCATTTCCCCACCTCCCGCCCTTGGTAATGCCCTCTTGTTGTCCCCAGACTCTCAAACCATGCTTTTCCATATCTCAATCACGTTCCATTATTATTTGTATGATTATTTGTTCACTTATGTGTCTTTCCTACCAGAAGGTATCTAGCAAAGGTAGGTGCATGATCAAACATATTGAATGAATGTTCAAGAAATGAGTTTCTATTCCCAAATGCTATATGTGAATTAGGAGAGCATCTGGAAATTATTATTACTGCCACCCAAAGAAGCCTTTGTAGAACTTTGTGATTTTCATGCCACGGAGATATCACAGGTTAATGTTGTAATTCACAGCAGAGGTAACCAGACACCTCCTAATATTTTTCTCAGAGTAAGGTCTGAGGAACCTAGGGCTTTGCAAATATATTGTTAGGGTCTCAGTTCTCTATGGGAATTTAAACATTTTATATTTTTATAATAATTAAGAAAAGTCAAAGTATATTACGGATGTCTCAGATATCTTATAATCAAGCACCACCAGGCAATTTCTGAGGGTGGGATGCATTTGCATTTCTATCCCATTGCTGCTCTACACCACTTTATTGTGGGCCAGTGTGGGGGCCCTGTGACACCCTGCCCAGATCACTCTTCAGCTGCGGGGAAGGAGGCCAAAAGGCAGCCTTCATCGGTCAGTGCTTTCTGGGGATTGCGTTGACTGGATGAAACTGCCTCCTTCCAGAGGCACAGAGATTGGCCCCATTCCCTCAAGTCAGAACAACTCTGAAGAGCCACTCCCCACCCAGTGGGTTGGCAGGAGCCTACCTCAGGCCTGCAAGCCAGCTCAGCCTCTCCCTCTGCCTGTTTCTGCTCCCACCCCTTTCCTTCCACAAGTGTGGTTCCCCAGAGCATTCCCTGATAACTTCCTGCAGGTTAATCTTGACAGTCTGCTGCCCAGAGAACCCAGCTGCTACAGTTGGTAGAGAAAAAAAAGAGTCAGAGTTAACAAATCAATTCTCACCAGGTAAAGCCTGAATGACATGTGTCATGTTGGTGGTTGGGAGAGTAGTGGGAGAGGTGAGTTAGGCCCAAGGGCCCTGGTGCACGGGTTCCCTAAACTTCAAAGGACTTGGCTCAGGGAAGTCAACATCGCATGTAGATTGTGAGCAGCCATTTCATTTCAGCAACACAGCATCACCCACATTAAAATAATACTTCCAATTAGCATTTTAAAAGGATTTTAGTTTTGTGCTATTATTATCATCGTTATTTTGCTTTTATAGTCATATGAGAGCTATAAGCATAAGGAGTTAATATCAAGTTACCTTGGCACATATTTAAAGAATAATATGATGAAAATACTTATAACAATCCTGGGCATTTGTGAGCTTATATATGCCCTTTAAAAGACATCCATACCTTATTCAAGTTTGGGAATTATCCAATTTTGCAACAGCATGATATTAAGAGCTTGGGTTTTGGAAACTCTGTGGCTTAACTGTGCAATCTTGGATATGTTACTTAACTCTCTGAGCTTTGATTTTTTTCATCAGTAAAATGGGGATAATTACAAGCTCATTGCAAGATAGAATGAGCTATAAGTAAATGTAGAAGGCTTGCACAGTTCCTGACACATAATAAGCGCTTAATATATGGCAGCAGGCAGTTTACTAACAGTAAAGAATGCACCTCTCTTCAAGCCCTTTCCAACCTGGAAAAACTCTGGGGTCTGTTTCCATCCCTGAGAGACAGTAGAAGGATCAGGTTTCCAGTAAGTTACTTCCAACAGGAGTCAGAGTTAAATTTTCTTTAAAGCTGGCAAACTAGCAAACACTAATGCCCCAGGACCCTCAAAAGTGAAAGGTTAAAAACAGAAAACTGAGAAGGGCTGTGACCTCAATTTAAATTCAGAGAATTTTACATTTAAGGACCACTCAATAGATGAAGTAAGTGTTCCTGTGGTAGGCTGAGTAATGGTCCCCAAAGATATCCGCGTTCTAATTCCTGAAACCCGTGGCTGTGACCCCAAGGATTCTGCAGGTGCAATAAGGATCTTGAGATGGGGAGATGATCCTGGATTATCCGGGTGGGCCCTAAAGATGCGTCCTTATCAGAGGGAAGCACAGGGAAATTTGACTGTAGGAGATGAGAAGGCAATGTGAGGGGGGAAGCAAAGATTGGGATGATGTGACCATAAACCAAGCAATGTCACCAGTCACTGGTAATCTGGAAGAGGCAAAAAGCACCCTGGAGCTTGGCCAGCACTTTGATGTCAGCCCTGGAAGACTCACTTTGGACTTCTGACCTCCAGAACCGTAGAAGAATAAAGGTGTATTGTCGTAAGCCACTAAGTCTGTGATTAATTTGTTTTAACAGCAATAGAAACTAATATAATTCCTATGGGCCCGATTGCCCTTTCAGTTAGTGAGTTTAGTGAATATAAAATAACCAAGACCAGTCATTAGAAGGGAGAGTGGAAAGGGCATAGAGTCTGAAGAGCTCATCTGAATCCTGGTCTTTTCACTTTCTAGCTGTGTGACCTCAGGCCTGTCAGTCAGCTTTTCTGAGCCTCACTTTCTTCCTCTCGAAAATGGGACTAAAGTTAACTCATGAGGTTGCTGTGAGGATTCAACGTTGGAAAACCTTATGAACCATACAACTATGTAAACGATTTCCATTATTATTATAATTATTACTGTTTTTAAAAATAATCCAAATTGAAGATTGTAATGAACATGCCACCTCCTAGGAAGATGGCCTAATGAAGCATAAAATATATATCTAAGGAGACTTCATGCTGGATTTGGGCGTGCTGACTGAATGTTTTGGAGTACGGTGCTGAAAAATCTGTTCTTAGACTCTATCTAGTTCCTGCTAAACTTCACTAAACTGACCTCGGGGCCCACCTGCAATTCCTTACTTTTACAACCCAGGCCGAGTGTAGAGATATTGTTGTCACTTGGGCTTCTCTCTGATGAGATGTTTTATTTTCCTTAAGAAGAGAATATCAGTAATCCAATCATCTCTAACTATTGGGCAATTTTCCTGCACTTGAAGATTCCTGAAGTATAAATCATGGAAATAATCCATGCTTGAAGCTATAACAATAAAAACGACTATGATTTTTCAAATGCAAGACTGTTCACATATCTCCAGTTTATCTTCATTGGCACAGCAAATAGCCCAGAAGTTTGAAGTTGGAGCCTATCAACATTTTTTTTTTCCTTTTTGTAATTCAATTGAGCTTTTCCTTGCTCAGGTGGTAAGGAAAGAATTACTGTTTTGATTGAAACTATACGTAGTTTGAGTTTTTTTAAAAAAACATTTTTTACAATGGATTTTTCCTTATTACAAAAATGTGTTCATTGTACAACATTTAGAAAATAGAGACAGGAAAAAAAAAAAAACTAATATAAAGACAACCTGTATACCGCTCAAAGATAACCACTGTAACTTTTTACATTTTAAGCTGAAAAACAGACACTTCAGTGTGCCTGAGTGTGACATTTAAGGGGTCACCAAAGTGGTTTAATTCCAATGGTAACAGGAACCTGGATTCTCTATTTCTCCGTGTAGTTGGGCCCTGCTGTGTGTGAGTAGACCTGGCCTAGAAAACTCACACCCCAAAGTGGGAGAAATCACAGGGACCGGCTTCCAGCTTCTGTGAGCTGTAGTCTGGAAAGGCTGCCGCCATCATGCCTTTATATCAGTGCAGGAGACCTCCTAACTCGGTTCCTGCCTCCAGTTTTACTCCCCCACCCCCTCCTCCAAACCATCATGGGGACCTTTCTACAGCATACATTTGACCAGGTCAGTTCACTTCTTAAAATCCTTCCTTTAGCTTTAGGGATGAAGTCCAAACTTTTTTAGCATGGAACACAAGGGTTCCCCTGTCGGCCTCCCTACTTCTCCAGCCTCCTCTCTGCCTCTGCTTATGTCTGCCCTTTCTTCTAGTCACCGCCGTCCTCAGCTGCATCCTCGTCACCAAACCAGAGACCAAGTACTGGGTGTGGCCTGTGTGCTGGGTACCACATTGAGCATGTTACCTATGTGATCTCACCTACATATAAAGTGGGGCTATGGATGAGGAAACTGAGGCTCAGAGAAACCCAACAATTCACATCCCTGCATGCGGCTAATAAGCAATGGAGCCAGAATCTGAGCCCAGCGTCCTCTGATGTCCAAGCATAATCATTATGTTACCTGCCTCCTTACTGAAGTGCCTGAGTTTCCTGAACCAGATATGCTTTCTCTAAGCTTCTGTACCTTTGCATAAACTATCACCTCCATGAGGTACCTTTTAACACTGTCTCACCCAGGTAATGCCTCCCGGTCCTTCAGAATCAGCTCAAGCCTTCCGTTTAGTGTAGCGCCCCTCCCTTCCCTGTGCTTCCAAGGTACCATATGTTGATCTTACTCATGGGATCTACCTCGCTGATCTGCAGGTACCCTTTACATAGCACGCATCCCTCCCTCCCCTTCCCCACTGCGAGTGCCTCCAGGAGGGAAACTATGTCTCATTCATCTATGTATCTCCACTCCCCACTGTCTGGCACAGGATTTGGCACAAAAGAGATAATAAATGTTTGTTTAATAAAAGAATGAATGAGCAGCGTCTCCTAGAGCCTTTAAGTAGGCTCCAACTAATCAAACCTTGATTTGCTTATAATGTTCCTGCCAGCAGTGGTGCTGACAAAGAAGGAAAATGAAACCCAGGAAGAATTCTTCTCCACCACATCTCTTGTCAGGCTGGAGCCAGATGAAAGAGCCCATCATTCACTAACTGCTGATGCTCGGTGCTGCAGAAGGGAGCTGGACTTCCCAAGCATTCTGTTTCCTCTCATTATTGTCATTTGGCTGTTTTGTGATCCAGATACGGTCCAGTGGTAGGTGAAGGGTAACAGAACATGCCACCCCAAACAGAATATGCCAGTGAGAGCTGGGAGTGATCAGAAGGCTGGTAGGTGGCAGAGACCAGGACAGAAGCTGGTATGGAGAGGTGTGAACCTCGCAGGAGCATGGTTCTTCCCATAACGTGAGGCATGAGGAGGTGTTAGAAATGAAATGGAGCCTGACCCCTTCTCCTGTCTTGAGTTATGCGGGATATGGGAGAAAAATGCCCTTTACTTGAGAGAACAGGGGGCATACAGACCAGGTTTTTGATAAGAAGACATGGAGAGGGAGTTGTGTGGGCAAGGGATGGAGCGGAGCTTGGGAGGACACAGGAGGACCACCCAGACATTTTCCACTGCCCAACACGTCAGTGAGTCTGCCCAGAGTAGGGATCTAGCTTTCCTCAGCATGGTTATCCTGCTTCCTATTATTGAGAATCAGTTGCATCATTTATCACAATGCATTATAATTTTAAAAAAATGTGTTTATGTCCTACGTCCAAATTCCAGGTGTAGTGGAAATAGTCTAAGCCTGGAAATAAGGAAGGCCTAGATTCGAATTCTGACTCTCCCTTTCTAGCTATGAGGCCTTAGGCAAGTCATTTCACCTGTCTGACCCTTAGTTTCTTCGTGTATAAAATGGGTATAGTAACTCTACCTATTTTGTGGGTTGCAGTGAAGAATAAATCAGATATTGTCTGGAAGCTCCCACTAGACTGTCGGAGACATAATAGGTTCTCAATAAGCCTTGCCCCACCCTCCTTGACTAAATCACCTTTTTTCCTCCATAGTCTGACACCATTTATGAAAGTGCACAAAATATGCTGGTTAAATGAGTGAATGAGTTGGTTGAAGGAATTAACGGAGAAGTGAATAAATGAATTAGTGAATGCTAAGTTTCAGAAAGATACATTGTTGAGGAAACCCGAGGTACTTTGTCATGGCTGAAAGGACTTCTCTTGCAATTCTTTTAAGCATTTAGCCCAGGACAGGTCCTCTGTCCTATTTAAAGGTTGGGGCGATTCCTTTGTCCTGACCTGGGCATAATGAGCCATGAAAAGCTTGCGGATTTTTTTCTATTTTAATCCTTCCATCCGTTTAATGGGCTATATTTTCTCTGGAAACAGAGGGGTGAACACCACCAAGATAATGGGTAATAACATTAACTACTGGCATTATCCAGATATTATTCAATTAAGGTAATAACTCCTAATGCAGGATGAATTGCTTTTATCTTAAGAATCTAATTCAGCCATCAGCTCACCACCATATTCAAACGACAGAAATTACCTTTAAGTCATAGATCTGTAATGTGATGTTGGAATGGATTTCTAATTATATTTTATGATGCTATATTATAGATGTTTTTAAGGTTGGGATGTATAGCTTGCCGTGTTTTCATTTTCTATCACCAGGCAATTTGAAATCCTTTTCAAATACATGAAGAACAAAAATTAGAAATTTGGGGAACAAAAACCACTTCAAAGGCATGCTTAAAACAACCTAACAATTCACCTTAGTAAGAATATAAAGAAAAAGAGGCTAAGATTGTTACTTAAATTACCGCTGGCCCTTTGAAGACAGAGATGGGGAAGAAAAATCACCTTCCCAAAGTTGAATTCAATAGTAGCTTTGTCACCTAGCATATTGGCTAGACCATGTCTGGAGCCTAGTGCTCTCCTTTCCTGACCCAAGTCCTTGATTTTGGTGGTGTGTGCGGGGAGGGGGGCGGGGTGAACCAGAGGAACTGAGACATGCTCAATGGTGAGAAATAGGAAAGTCAAGTGGATTTTATGTGAGCTCATGAGTACTGGGCACTCCACACGTAGGGAAGTGTTTTTGAGAAGCCGTAGTCTGAATCAAATATTGCCTGGGAAGCACAGAGTTGAAGGAGAGAGGTCCAGCCAAATGGTTTTCATGGACAGAGTCATGGAGGTATCTTAGTCAAATGAATTTACCTCCATCCTGGAGCTAGACTTGCCGTCAAAACATCATGTCTGCTGGTCATGATAGCCCGTCTCTTGGACTACACAGAAAACCTTCATCACCTCCTCTTTGACTGCCCTCTTTCTAGAGGCCATGCAGGCCACTCCCTTGTATTTACATCTTTTTCCTTCAGCCCGGCTACAATAAGCTACAAATAGGTGGCAGTTTTATAACAAATATTCGATGTTAGAGGACACACCCTCGTTGTGATGACTGGAATTTAGCCAGCACCCACTTATAACCAGATCTCAGTGTCACTTCTGCATGTGGTTTAACTCAGACCTTCTGAGCTAATTCTTCCTCCTTCAATTCTTGGAGGGTGCCCGCTCTCCTCATTATGGGGGCCCCTCCCCATAGCCCATTGCATACTGTCTACACTTGTATTTAGAGAGAGAGAGACTAGAATAAGGATAGTTTTCCCCTTTGTAGTCTGAATTTAACAAAGTTTTCTAGTGAAGGACGAATTCCCTGCTGCTTTTCAATAAAGTTGAATGTGACCGCAGCAGGTAGGAACATTGCAATGAGGAAGAAATAG
Source organism: Rhinolophus sinicus (assembly GCF_057876585.1). Lineage (NCBI taxonomy): Eukaryota > Metazoa > Chordata > Mammalia > Chiroptera > Rhinolophidae > Rhinolophus > Rhinolophus sinicus. The sequence goes on along the minus strand of NC_142514.1, from coordinate 150,277,372 downwards.
GAAGGTTCCATAAATTAATGTGTGGAAGCAGAAATCTATATTTATTCTGGTTCTTTTAAGTGAGCTAGATGAATGGCTTCCAGCATAGGTGGCAGTGGGTGGGTGGCAGGCTGGGGAGCAGGATGGCTTTCTGCACCCACCCAGCATGATTAGATCTGACAGGCAGGGACAATTCAGGGAAAGCCCCAGAGTATGGACAAATTCTTCCTCAGCTAAGACTGTGCTCAGTTCTCATCTATCCCACTGGGTACTTTGTTCATTTTCCACAGCCTAGAGCAGGATTCAGTCCGCCACTGTTCAGAATTCATGAAACAGAAAAGTTATTCTATCCAAATTGTCAACAGACAAAGCTCATTTCAGTCTCGCTTGTAACTGGGAAAACAATTTATGACAGAGAAAAGAAATGGATTTGCAGTTTGCTTTTCTAGGCTGTTCTTAATGTGGTTCTGATCTGCCCTGAGACCATCACACAGCTTTCCTTGTGGCACAGAACCCAGCCAATGGATGGAGGACGCACGGTAACATTTTACGGGTCCCTAGGCAATCCTGCTGCTTGCTTGTCACCAGGGCCAGAGATATATTGGCTGTGAGGACACGCCTACCACCTGAATGCCCATGGAACAAATGCCCCTCTGATTTGGGGCTGACACTTCATTCATTCACCACCCATTTATTAGGTGTCTGCCATGTGTACCAGGCTCTGGGAACACAGAGATGATTAAGACATGGTTTCTGCTTTCAAGGAGCTCATATTTTATCAGGGGGACAGATGGAACACATAATGACAAGTCGGGCAGATAGTGGCCCCAGGTGCTGCGGCTGCACTAAGGAGGGGCTATTCACTCTTTCTGGAGTAGCTGAGTTCTCAGCAGACATTCCATAAAGTGTGCGACATAGATAGGACCCTCTGGGAGAGGAGGAGAGGATCTAGGAGGGAGGAGGAGGTAAGATATTTGGTTTTCCCAAGTCTCCTGCCTCGCATCCCCGTGTAAAGAATGGTTCTGAGAGCCACAAATGCCATAGATGTGACTGAGTCAATAAGACCCTGGGGCTATCGTCAAACAAAATAGAAGGGGGCAGGTCTGCATTTTTTTTCAGCACAAATTATTAACTGTAGTGAAATGTCGATGTGACAATCATATTTTACTGTTTTGAAGCACCGAGTCTGATGCTTTGCAAACTGTAGTGTGTATCAGAATCAGGAGGGCTTGTTAAAACAGATTGTTGGGTCCCACCCTCCAGAGTTTCTGATTCAGTGAGTCTGGTGTGAGGCCTGAGGAGAATTTTTATTTTTAACAAGTTCCCAAGGGACAACCACTGACCTAGACAGTACCTGTCACATAGTAAGGGATCAATAAATGATAGCTCTTAATAGTATTACGTACTATGCTTAGTGCTTTACATAAACTAGCTAACTTAACCCTCATCATAGTACTATATTGCAGGAGCTACCTTTATCATCCTTATTTTATACATGAGAAAGTAGAGACTCAATGATCTCAATATTTTGCCCAGGGTCACAGAGCTGATAAGTGGCAGAGATAGGACATTGAAACCCAAGACTTCTGAATAGAAAACCCATGTTTTTTTGTGTCACCCTTTTCTGTCTATTCAGTAAAAAAATGTTTTTTTCTTTCCTCTTAAAAAACAACAACAACACAATAGCTAAAGAGATTTAACTATAAATAAATGGTCTAGAGTCACAATACCGTTATTCCATTTCAAATATGTCCCCAAATATATTATTAAAACGATCCTCAAGAGCGAGTGGGAAGACCATTTATTTCTTGAAAATTGTGAAAATATATGAGAGAGCAAGAGCTGGCTGTGCCCTGAGTCCAAGGAGCCTCCTAGGCCAATAGCCATCAATCATTTTTGTTTTTGTTTTTTTAAGTAATGGAACACATTTTGTTAAGCAAAAGTATACTCAGAACCCCAATATGTAAAGCAGACAGGAATAGGGCTGCTTCTAGACTTACGAAAGAAACATTGGTGCTGGCTGCCATGACTGAACTGTGAACTCTTGTGGGCAGACCCTGAGTGCTCTCCCCAGGTGAACGTCATGTCTGAGACAAGCAAGAGAACCTTCTGATCTGCTTTGGAGTTGGATGCAAAAGTGCATCCAACTTGGAGTTTCTCAGAACCAGAAAGAAGGCAGATGAACTCCCAGCGAACACCCATGCCACGTGCCACCTTCTCCTGAGAAGGGCTTCACCAGGACCCTAGCGGGGTAGGGTGGATTGGTTAAATCAGCCTAATGCTGTTGTTAGGCCTTCCTCACAGGAATGATTTTAGCACTAGTTCGATCCGCTTATATTTATGGTTGATAAACCATTTAGTGAACTACTTAGTTCATTCCTTATCAAATAATTCTTTTATGGTCTCTGTGAAGTTCGGAGTAAGATACCATATCAGATATTTCTAAGGAGAAGGACCCCAGCAAGTAAACCCAACTGTTAATTACCATTACTATTCAATAAGACAAGTAAGCAACCATTCTTCCCCCCTATTCTTCTGCCTCCCTCCCAGCCCCACTCCAGTTCAAGCCATTGTTTTCTCAGTCTAGTTGTGTAGGACACAGCTCCCTGGCCCATGCTGGTATTATGAGCTTTGCACTCCCCCTGGCTTAGGTAGTCTGTCGCCGGTCGTCAGTCAGCCGCACACAGCAGCTCACGGCAGCTCTTGCCGGCTGCCGGCCACTCACACTGGCTGCCAGCCACTCACGCTGGCCACTGGCCGCTCATGCTCATGGCAGCACACAGTAGCCCACAGTAGCACATGGCAGCCCACGCCAACCTCCAGCTGTTCACAGCAGCCCAGCTCCAGGGAAAGCCATTGTTCACAATCTTAGCTGTAGAGGGTGCAGCTCACTGGCTCACATGAGAATCGAACTGGTGACCTCGACATTAGGAGCATAGCGCTCTAACCACCTAAGCCACTGGGCCACCCCAACCATTCTTAATAGAGGGGTATCTGAACATTATTTGTTTCTGTTTGGGTGAGTGGTCCAATACTCACAGGCGTGTTCAGAGTACCTTATGATTCACTACCCAGCCCTGATGTGAAGGCCCTCTGTACTTACAAGGCTGATTAATAAACTACCCCCAGATATCAACTTCATTATTTAGAGCTGACTCTCAACCATCATCACCTATTTCTGTTTGGGTTGTCCAGAAAGACCAAGAGGTAATTGTCTCCCAATACCCATTCTCCCCATCTTCCATTTGGTAATAACTTGAGGTCAGTTGTGGTCATGGGACTAATATTTAGCCAATGTGATGCTAAGAGAAGGGATGTATATAACTTTTCAATCACCTTGTATAAGGAAGCTGTTTGACTCCCATTTTCATTTCCTTCTTCCCACTGCTTGGGAAGGAGTAGCAACCAGAGCACCTGTCCTGGACCTAGATATAGGAGCCAAGTGCAGAGGTTGGCAGAAACAGACTACCGGCCTTGTGTTGCTCACCTCTGCATTGTTATATGTGAGGCAGATAAACTTCTATCTGATTTAAATCACCATATTTTTGCTTTCTTTATTACAACAGCTTAGGTTGTAACCTCTGTGTGGATCAAAGATTACCATCCATTAATTCTGACACGCCTCCCATCAAGAGGTGGGGGGTAGGTCTACATCCCTTCCCCTTGAATGTGAGAAAATCTGTGACTGTTTTCGCTAAATTCTGGGCCCAGGCCTTAAGAAACTGGAAGCTTCCACTTTCTGTCTTTAGGAATACTCTCTTTGGGATCCCTGAGCCGTCATGTAAGAAATCTGACTCCCTGATACCACCATGCTGAAGAGGTTATGTGTGGACATTCCAGTGGACGGTCCCAGCTTTCCAGACACCCCTCCAAGGTTCTAGGCATATAAATGATGCTATCTTGGACCCTTTAGACTAGACCCATATATCCGCGGAATACCACAAGTAACGTTGTCAACAGTACTCTGAGCAGAAGAAATCACCCAAGTTTTCAGATGAAGAGGCAATGTGTGAAACTGCTATATTGATCTTGTGGTTGTTGACGACCCATTGAAAATGGCAGAGTGGAAAGATGGAAGTGTCTTAGTCCCTGACGACATCACTGAGCCACTGTTCTAAACTTGGAACCATTTATCTCTAAACTTCTCATTTACTGAGCTAGTGTAAGTCCACATGGTTTAAGCCACCTTTGGTTCACTTTTTTCTGTTACTTCTGGCTGACTGCATTCTGACAAACATTTCCCCCCACATCCTGTCTCTCAGTAAGAGTTTGTAACAGGGGCAAGAGGACTTGGCGGGCTTGAAACCAGACACAGACTTCTTTAATACATTTACCAGTTGGGAATGGCTGATTTGTCCTGAGGCAGCCCTCTGAGGTTCTCCTGGACCTTGATACACAACCTCCAGTTATTCTGGCCTGGTGGTGGAATTCCATTGCATATAATCTCATCTGCTTTCCCTTTACCTCTCTTCACCTCACGTAGGGCCAGGGGGTGGAGGAGAGCCTGCACTACCTTCATGACTCCTGGATGGATACTGAAGGGAATTCTTCCAACTGCTTCCTCAATACACGTTTGTCTGGCTTGGCATGGGGGCCTCTATGAGCAGGACTGGGTCAACAACATGGAGGAAAGGGCTAAAACTCAAGCAAGAGAGCAGAACAAAAAACCATGTAGAAAAGACTAGATTTAAGAAGCCAAACTTTGGAGATCATCAAAGTGAGGAGGGCCCGAGGCCATCTGGGAGTGAGGACTTGGGGTTGGACAAATGCAATGATGGATAGGAAAACAAAGCCACATGAATTGGAAACATGTTTGTGCACACATGGGGCTGGTGGAACAGCCCAGAATCGCTGCTCATGTTTGCCGACACCTGGGGCATAGTGCACAGGTGCACTGGCTGGCTTACCTAAACGAATCTGAGGGAACACATGGTAACAGGAAACCTGTTCATGTTCCAAATGCAACCTAAATGCAACTTGCCCATGAAGTCCTTGCTCATCCAGCTGATGTGTGGATAAATCAATTGACTTATAGATCCAATTTGTCTACAGGGTGTGGCTTATGATGTAATTATAGCATTTATTTCCATTTCTCATGTATCACTTATTTAGCCATTTAGTCAATTATTTAGCCATTTCCCCAACTGGACTGAAGGACTTTTGAGGATAGGAACTATTGCTTAACTCTTCCCTTCTCATAGCGTATACCAGAGTGCTTTGTACATAGAAAGTGCTTGATAAATATCTTTTGATTAATTACTATTGTTAACCTTTTATTTTTCTGTTAATATTTAGAAACAGATTAGGAATGTGTTTAATAGTGCATTTTTTCTAACTGACAGAATAAACACAGAACTCCATCCTCAAGGAGGCAAAGATCAACCTTAAGCAGAAGAGTTAAACATATTTAAGAAAAAAAAAGGAAGATAGGGAAACAAGAGAGGGAATTTGAGGTGGAAAATTTCTCTCTGTCTTAGATCAGCTCCAGGCAAATGAAGGCCTCTGAAAACTTCATTAGCCTTTTTCTACACAAAGTGCTTTCTGACCATTTCTCTACAGTGTCTCTCCTACTTGGACACAAAGTTTCATTTATTAATCAAACATAATTGGGCCCCATTTCAAAAGGATGAACAAAGCCCATTTTGTTGTCCCATTCAAAAGCTGAGTTTAGTCTGGGTCATGGTATTTGTCAGCATCTGTTTCCAGGCCCTGAAGGGTTGGATGCTGGAGCAGGACAGTTGGGGGCCAGTTGGTCAATTTCCCACTCCGCGGGTCTCTTGAAAGGGCCTCTCCAAGCTCTGGAGTTCACGTTCTTTATGAATGTGAAGCCTACACCTCCACCTCCCACCAGCAAGAAGAGTCTAGCTGGCCCCTTATCAGCTAGGTCATTTCTCACAACATGGTCCCCTGACGATCTGTCCACAAACCCAGCTCAGACTCTTGATTACCAGAATTGATGTTCTATTTTCAAAAACCCTCAGTGGCTCCTTATTGCTTATATATATTGCTTCTCTGAAAAGACTGTGAAAAGCAGATAGCCCACGCAAATACAATCAGGAACAAAAGAGAAAGGAGACACAGAGCATTAGAAAAGGGAATACTCTAATGTTCTATTTATTGAGGACAGGCACTGTGCTAAGAACTTCACAGACGTTATCTGTAAGCGTCACATCAATCCTGGGACATAAATAACACAACCCCTATTTACAGGGAAAATGGTGTCACAGGTCAAGTTCCTTGGTCAAAGTCACACAGACAAATTAGTGGTGAAAGCTGGATGAGAACTGAGATCTGATTCCATATATGAAATATAAAAAGGGAATAAACTACTTATGTAGGAAAATTATGCCTAAAAATTACATGCTACTTGACTAACAGTCTTAATAAATTAATGATATTTTATAAAATATAAAATATTCCAAATGAAACAATGAAACCCTACTGAACTAGTAATAGAGAAAGAAATTAAATTTTTTTCAGAATAGTCACAAAAAGCAAGGCACACAGACTTAATGAATTCCTTCAGACTCCAAAGGAACAGATAATTACCAAGTTATGCTAACTGTATCAAAACACAGACAAGATTAGGAATAGAGACAGTGGTAGTGTAATGGCTCTGTGCGATGTCAGAGGGATAGTGGATGGAGGGAGGGGGTTCACACAGTGTGAGGGATATAAATGATAAATGTCTAAGTATTACTTTGTCTTGTGCACCTGAAACTAATATATATATAAAAAAAGTGTCTGAATAAAAGCACCCAGACAATGAAAAAAAAACAAGAAAAACAAAAAAACCACAGACAAGGCTGGACTTCATCTAATTTATTCTATGTGACAAATTTGATCTTTTTGAAGGTTACTCCAGGAATGCAGAAAAAAAAAATCAATAAAAGAAAATCTATTAATATTAGATGATGCAATCTATTTCAATATATATCAAAAGAGGAACTGATGAAAACTTTATTTTAGTTTGAGTAAAATAATTACTACCTTAACTTGATAAACATACCTATTTTAAGTCATGAAACAACACTGGAATAACAAAAGCTTTTCTTTCAAAAATAGGCCCAAACAAGAATGTCACTACCATTATAACTTAATATTGCTTTAGGCAAATTGCAAAAGACATAAACAACAGTAACTGTTGGAATAAAAGAGAAAAATATTTACAAAGACTTTACAGTAGGAACTAAATCACAAGTTTAGAAAGAAAGCAGATTTGGTATTCAAACCGAAAAATCGGTAGCATTACTATACACAATATATTACTGTGTACTACATACACTGTGTCACTATTCACAAGCAGTAAACAGCGCGAACTCATGTATATAATAATATAAGAACATAAGAAGCTTAGAACGCATGCAATGACTTAAGAAGTTAAGTATAAAGACTTGATTCATTTTAAATCAAAATCACTTTTTCTTAGAATTTGAGAAAATGATTCTAACATTTACTAGGCAAACAAAATATTAAGAAAATAAAAGAATATTTTGAAAAAGAAGACCTCTGATTGGGCAAGACTATAACTATACAATTTATACATATTACAAAGCAAGAATAATTAAAATAGTATAGTAGTGATACAAAACTAGACATAGAACAGTAGAGGAGAATTAGGAGCACTGAAATAAACTTATTTATATATGAGAATATGATATATGATGAAGTATGGTAAATAATGGGCAAAGGAGAAGTTATGTAATAAACAATATCAAATTAAATATCATTTATATCTAAATGTGTACCAAATATATGCAAACTAATTAAACAGCTAAACATACATTTTGATATCCACAGAAAAAGCAAAAAATAGAGAACCAAGATTGCATCAGATCTTGGGAATTATAAATAATGAACTGTGAAGAACTTTTAAAGGCTTGAAGTGAAAGAAGAAACAACAATAGCAGAGACCAAAAAATTCAACTGGGTAATACTTAACACATTTTCATCATAAAAATGTAAAAAATGAAAAAAAGAACCTATTGAGAAAATATCTGCATCAAAATTGTATAATCAATAATAAATATAGAACTTGTTAAAATCAATAAGAACATGTTTACTTCTAGAAAAAAAAAGTCACATATGTATGAGGATATTCAACACAGTATTATTTCTAAGAGCATAAAATAAAAAGTTTTTTGGGGGCCAGTTAGCTCAGTTGGTTAGAGCATGATGCTTGTTAACATCAGGGTCGCCAGTTCGATCCCCACATGGGCCACTGTGAGCTGCGCCCTCCACACCTAGATTGAAACAACTACTTGACTTGGAGCTGATGGGTCCTGGAAAAACACACTGAAGATAAATAAAAGTAAAAAGAAAAAAAGTTGTTTTTACAGTAACGGAAGACCTAATAAATCAGAGCCAACCAACTTAAATTCATCATTTAAAAGTAACCGTGAAGTCTCATATAATTGAAAAATATTTATGTTATGGTGTTAAGTGAAGAAAAAATATAAAATGGTATGTTCAACATGACTACAACTATATAAAAAAAAGGATGGGTGTGCTCCAGACCTGGAAAGCAGTTCATAAAAATGAAAACAGCTGTGAGAGGGCTGGGTTTGGAGTGAGTTTTGAATTGAAAACTCTAATGATACCAAGGGTCAGGCAGGTGAGGATGGACAGAGGAAAACAGTGGTGAGGACCGTAGTGAAACTGGAGAGTCAGGCTCAGCCAAAGTCATTCAAATAAAAAAATTAAAACAAAACACTTCAACACTTAGACTTTTTTTGGAACCTCTTTGATGGGAGCAAAGAATGTGAGGCACAGAGCCACACCCCTCCCAGTCAGAATCTCCTTGGAGACCTTACTCTTAAAGGTGCCTGAGGAATCCCTGAAGCCCAAGGAGGAGTTTGAAAGCCATGGGCAACGGGGAGCTGCCTGAGGATTTTAAGAGAAGTGACTCAATCCGATCACCAGGACCAAACCATGCCAATGTAAGAAGCTATGATTGTCCATGGCTATCTATGTATGACCTCTGTACAATATTTCTTTTAACATTGTGATCGTATTTTTACAAAAAAAATAATCAGATTTAAAGACACGTAGTTAAAAGACGTTATGCTCTCTGTTAACACAGAGCTGCTTGAGTTGGTTATGAGACTGTGGCTCTGTGTCTTTGAATTCCTTCTGAATCAAGCTGTTTGGGGAAAATGCCAACTTGCTATCTGGTGGCAAATTAAACAGCAACACATCCATCCATCAAATATTTATTGAGTGCCCACTACATGCCAGGCCCTGGAGGAAGATGGAGGAGGAAAGAAATAAGACATGAACTCTATCTCCTATGAGTGCACAGGCTGGTTCAAGATTCAGACATATCTAACAATTCCATGTACATCAACAATTGCACAAATGCTTTGGGAATGTGTCTAATAGCTCCTAACACGGGAAAAGTAGCTCTCAAAAGGCAAAATTTGAACTGCAGCTTAAAACAAGAATACACATCTAATGAGCAGAGAAGAAGGGAGAACATTCCAGGCAGAAGGAACAGGAGAGAGACTTGACACAGTAAGAGAAAGGAAAATTGTTGGGCACCTCTGGATGGGGGTGTGCTGGGGGCTGTCTGAGAGGCAGAGAGGATAAAGAACATGTTGGATTTGTCTATATTTTACCCTGTAGGCCAGTCCTTTTCAAACTTTGTTTCTAAGTCATAAAACTCTGTTGATAATCCTACTTTGAAGCCCGACTTGTCTCTGAATGAAACGAAGGGGTTTGGGCCTAGAGCCACACCCCTCCCCCCTCAGGCCTCATGGAAGCCTTAGCCTGAGGTCCTTCAGAGCAATTGGAAAGTCACAGCTGTAGGCAATAGGAGTCACACAAGGATATTGGACAGCAAATGACTCAATCAGATTTGCAGGAATCAAACTAGGCAAAATTTTAAAAGATTGCTATTTACTGAAGATAGGCCCTTGGCAGTCATAGCAAAACACCCTGGATTTCTGATTTCATTTTCTATGTACCTAAGCTGCTAAGTGTTATGGATTTTGGACTTCCCTGCTCCCACTGCTGGAATGATTGTTTCAAGTTTTGAAAAGTGGAGAGGAAAAAGTCTTCTATGTTAATGTCTCCCCTGATGTCAGTGAACCAACACTCATGTGTGGACGACAGTGTATAGTCAATCCTTTCTTTTAACGCAGTGCATAAACATCTCTGGGCTGAGGGAATGCGTCTCATGTACGTCGATGCATAGGCTCTGGGCAACAGGGGACCTGAAAGGCATCTTCCCCAACCCGCTCCGAGGGATGAATCTCTTCTTCAAGCCAGTGGGCGCTACTCAAATTACCTTGGTATGTGTTGGCCAGGAGCAGGCAGACACTCAGGAGTTTACAAATTTGTTTTGTCTAAAAGTTCCAGTTCTCCATCTGCCACCTCCGTTTTTGGTGACTGTGTGTGATTGGGCATCTGGTACAATGCTGGTCGGAATGGACATCTTGATGTACAATAATCATCTCTTAAGGACATTTACATGGCGCATTTCTCTTTCACAGGATAAAATACAGAGCCGTCTTTCAATAAAGCAGGTGCCACTTTCTCTTGCCAAATCCTGCCTTGGGTATTTAAAGCAGCCCACCTAACGACGAGACCCAGTAAGTGGCAGCAGCTATATCTGCGTGTGAGGCTGATAGAGCCAAAGCAAATATCTTGTTGGAGAGGTGATTAGGTGATATTAAATGTCAAGGTCTCAATAAATTACTCTCAGAGGTTTCATAAAAGAGAAATAGGTCTTGTTGCTATTGCTGCTGTGTCACACAAAAACATTTTTTGTCTGCTCCTCTGCAGAGAAATGTAATTATTGGCTTTTGATTTTGTAATACATTCTAAGGATGAATTAGTGGAGAGCTCAAACCCCTAAATCAGGAGTTCCCGGGCCCTGGCAGGGTGAATGAGCAGATTTTCTAGGCCTTGAGGGCTGCCTTTAGTTTGTTTCTTGTCGTCTGGCATTTATCTTTTTGGCACGGTGAAGGGTAGATCGAGGTTGATTATAGACAGACACTATTAGCACAGACACAGCAGAGATTAACAGCACCAGAGCTTCCAGATGAATCTGTATGAAGAGCAGTGCCAACACCTCCGCTCAGCTCTGCCCGGTGTAATCAGTGATATATAGGAGCCCACAGCGAGATGGCCTTAAAACTTGGATTAAAGAAAAGATTACCCTCTGAGAGTTGAATGAGTCAAATAACAATGATATTAGCCACCTGCAAAAATCGTGGTAAAAGACCGGATGTTTCCCTAAGGGTTATGCAGGAAGAACAGGATTTGGCATGATTGGAAGTGAAAGAAACTGAAGGCTAATCAATGAATTGGGTGCAAAAGTAAGACTAGGTTAGCCGAGGGGCATAGGAGCTGAATAAACTTGGAAGCAGAGTCTGGGAGACAGGCTTTGGTCAAGTGTGACCAGGTCGGGACAAGCAAGCACAGGCTCTTGGGGGTGCGAGAACCCCTCCATTATAGGGTGTCGTCTTCCTCCCTCCCCCTTCCTTATGTGCATTCAACACATATTCATTGCACATTAGTCTGGACTCTACATTGTCCTAGGCATGGAGGGGCGGGGTTGGAGGCCATTGCAATGAACAAGATAGAAAGGTCCTTGTGTTTATGGAAGCTTCAGGATGCTAAAAAATAAACAAAGGCACAAGGTCATTTCAGAAAGCAGTAAGTACTATGAAGACAATCATAGAGGATGACTGGTGGAAGGGAGAGAAGAGCTTTCTGCAGAAAGGATGAAAGGCTAATCGTTTTCCAAGTCTCACCCTAGTCTGGACGACGGAGCCTTCGAGAGTGCCTCCTTCCCTTTGCTGGGATCTATGCTGATGACAGAGGCTGCTGGGCAGGTCTCCAGATCCTGAGTAAAGGATGCTCTGTAGAGCAGACGGAGGTGCTCTGCTGACTAGCCCGAGGCTTCCCTCACTGTAATTGGAAAGTAAGCACTTGGTGTAGGCATGCAGCTCTGCTGAGGTTAGGTAGCCTGACGTGGGCTGCCTGACACACAGCAAGTTGATTCCGTCAGTGTCGCTGTATGCTTATTCTTGTTGTTGATGTGGTGACATTCCTCCGACACGCAGATGAATGTCTGTCTCCTCAGTGACTGACATTTGTAAAGGGACAATGTCTTGGACTCATGCTTGGTTCCTGCAGTGTTCAATCAGAGCTCTCAGTTTAGGGTATTAATCCATATTAGAATCTAATCTTGCTAGAAAATCATATTAAAGGGAAATTCATTCCATTTAAACTAGGCTTTATTTTCTATCAAGTCAATACAATGAAGAATTTATACATTTTGTAGGTGAAGGAATAACCTTGTAGCTTAGTTATACGAAAATGAGCTAAACATTTTAGAAAAAGATGGTTTCTCCATCATTTCATCATCTATCAGTGAAATTTTCATTTCTCCTTTATTGGAATCCACTACTTAATAGTTACTTGCTAATGAAGCCATGATTAAGATTGGATATATTAGATTTTGTCATAATAATAATCATTGTTTATTGACACATGTGTATTTACTCAATTGTATGTATTTTCTCATTTAAAGTTCAAATGAGTGCTATGGAGTTGATAGCTTTATCATTCCCATTTTCTAGATGAGGAAATTAAGGCTCAGAGAGGGTACGTAACTTTCCAAAGCCACACAGATGGTAAGTGGCCAAGAGGGATTTAAACATAGGTCTGTTTCACTTCAGAGTCCAGCCTCTCAGCCATGATCCTACAGAGGACTCTCTTTTGAAATGTGGGATAAGTGCAGTTTCTATGAAGCTGTTGTATAACTTTAAGACAGTCATCAAAAGTGAGAATAAAGAAATCAGCTGAAAGATCTCTTACAAAAACACTTTAAAAATGCATGAAGTCAGCAATAAAACCTTATAGAAGCTAATTAAATGGATATAAAAAATGTTTTTTTTCCCTATGGCTTTGATGGACAGAAAATTCTGATTAGAGCGCCAATTTTCTACTTTTCCTTTCTTTTTCCCTTTCAACCACAAATATCAAGTATTAGCAAATTCCTTGGATGCAAAGCACTATGCAAGGCATTGAAGATTCAAAAATTAATAATTCAAAGTCTCTGGTCTCAAGGAGCTTACACTCTAGTGCACAAAATAATCTATAAACTTGAATGTTCTCTTATTTAGAGATGAGCATGGAGCCATACATGAGCTTAGAGGAAGAACCTATAATTTAGAAATTAGGGATGTGGATGGAGCATGGAAGGCTTCCCCAACCAGGGAAGACACAGGAGAAAGAGAAAGAAATGGATCCAAGGGATATTTTAGGATTCAGAGCTCCTGCCCCTTGGTGGTCAGCTGTTGGGGGTGGTGAGGAGGAGGAGGAGTTTGTGGTGACTGCCTCGTGTCTGGATTGAATACCTGGGTGGAAGGGAATTTTTATATAGAGCAGTGTATGAAGACACTGGAAGAACGAAGTTATTCTACCCCCGTCCCCCAAAGGTGTATTGAAAGCTGGCACCCGAATATCTCCTTAAAGTATCTAAGGGGACCAAATACAGAGGCTGCCAAAAAAATGTATACACATTTTAAGACAGGAAAAAACTGTATTAAAATTGTAATACTCAATATATACTGATAACAAAAGATGAGTACAAGTCATGTTTGACTTCTGCAATTACAAGAGGTGCTCGAAGTGGTTACCATCAGGGTAACTTTAATACAGTTTTTTCCTTCTTGAAAATGTGTATACATTTTTTTTTTGGCACCCTCTGTATTTCCAGACAATTGTAATCACCAGGTCAAACCAGCATTGTCTGCCACATACCTGGCACTGGGCTGCTACTTAGGGTCTCAGTAAACCTGTACCAAAGGGATTCTCTTTTCCCCCCAAAAGTAGTAGATCATGCTATAAGAGTTTATATTGGAAAAGTTATTACTGATATCAATGAGATACTTGATTAAGTATGAAGGCGGGACCAAAATCCGCTGAAGTCCTGAGCCCAATCTTAGCTAGATTTCTGGTTGCCTTTTGGGAATCTCTTTATTGGCTTCCTTGAGTCAGTTTTAAAAATACAAACGAAACAGAAGCATCTTTTCTTCTCTAAGTTTTAGCTTTCAAAAGAAGTGAAAAAGGAAATGGAGCAAACAAACTACTAAATAAATAATTTCATTTCAAATAGCAGTTGTGTATAAAAAAATTACACGAAGTAGCTGTAATGAAGAAATGTTTTTAAATGGAGACTTGAGACCACTTTCTCGGGTCCAAGGAATCCTACTCCCACCCTGAGATGCTGAGCCCAGGTCCCATGGGCCTGAGAATGATATCGTCTAATGGGACCACAGCCAGAACTATCAGCTCAGACGACACCGTCTTTACCCACAGCAGTGTGTATGGCGACCTGATCAAATGAGGCTGAGATTTAAATCCAGCAGACATTTACAAGCACCTGTTATGCCAGTTCCTGCTCTATTAGCTTTCATATGTATCACCTTTTAAAATCCCATAACAACAAACCAAGCTGTTAACATTTCTTAAGCTTTAAAGGCTCCGTACTAAAATAGGATGGAGTAGACACCCCAGGTGAGCACCTACCTTCCATTCCAGCTAGAGAATTGAGAGTTGTCATAAGACAAAGAGGCTTGTAATCCTGCCATGTATATTTGCACTTTCCTTCCTTTGACCTGGCCTTAGTGGTTTTTGAACTTGAGTGTGCATAAGAACTCAAGGTCAATCACATAAAACCACATATTCTGCACTTAACAGGCAACTTCAGGGGTTTTAAGGACCATTATGACTATGTGTGATTTTCACTCTCTGTACCGATTTTACAGCCTGACCTTGATCCAAAATGGGATGCTCCGGTCATTCTAGTTATCTGCACGGTGGCAACGGGAGTTAAGCAATTGCTTAAACTCTATTTTTAAGAAGAATTAGAAGGCTAAGAGGCTTATAGTGCTAAACTGCTTCTAACAACGGACATTTAAACCCAAAAACAAAAATGTGACTAGAAGGAGCAGAGAAACCTGCATGGCCAGAGGTTAAGGAAACTCTATCTTCAGAGTACTCCTTGCACAGGCTCCCGAGGGCCTAGACTTAATTTGCATTAATAAATTTGTCTTCTTTTTCCTTAAAAAGGACTCCCTCCCAAACTGAATAAGCTTTAAGCCCCGTAGATTCTGGATTCACCCCTGGATGTAGCAGTCATTACTCTTGAGCCCTAAACCGAGTCCTGTGCTTTCCAGTACTGAGAGGAAATGGGACTTGTGACTGCTGACTACGTGCAGGAAATGTTAGGAGGGAAATCAGAATGTCCGAAACACCAAACTGTAACTGCTGACCGAATTTATAGAGCCTCAGCTGACAGCCACAGGAGATGAGGCATCAACGTTAGGACATAAACGCAGACTGGTGCAGCCTCTACGGAAGGCAGTGTGGAGGTTCCTCAAAAAATTACGAATAGAATTACCATATGACCCAGGAATCCCTCTCCTGGGTATCTACCCCAAAAATCTGAAAAAATTTATCCCTAAATATACATGTGCTCTGATGTTCATTGCAGCTTTACTTACAGTGGCCAAGACATGGAAACAACCAAAGTGTCCTTCGATAGATGATTGGATAAAGAAGATGTGGTATACATATTTGTACACAATAGAATACTACTCTGCCATTAAGATAAGATGAAATAGTGCCATTTGCGACAACTTGGATGGATCTTGAGATTATTATTTTAAGAGAAATAAGTCAGACAGAAAAAGTAGAGAACATATGATTTCACTGATATGTGGTATATAAAACTGAAAGCAACAAAGGAACAAGACAAACAAATAAAGAAACAAAAACTCATAGATACAGACAATAGTTTAGTGGTTACCAGAGGGTAAGGGGGGCGGGGGGTGGTAGATGATGATAAACAGGATCAAATATATGGTGATGGAAGGAGAACTGACTCTGGGTGGTGAACACACAATGTGATTTATAGAGGATGTAATACAGAATCGCACCCTTAAAACCTATGTGACTTTACTAACCATCATCACCCCAATAAACTTTAATTAAAAGAAAAATGTTAGGACATAACACTACGGCACTGCCTTAATAGTTAATATTTAATTACAGTTCACCAGTAATTCAGTAAACAGACATCTATCAAGTTCTTACTTTGTGACCAGCCCTGAGCTAGAGTCTCAGGGGAATATAAAAGGATGAAGATCAGATCCTTTTTTATTTTTCAGTCATCAGTTCTGAGAAGAGGCAGGTCAGTCTGTACTGAAAACAGAGAAACACCTAATAGAGGAGAACTGATGCTGGGATCAATTACAGATCTGTTCTACTTCTGTAAAACGGAGAAAATGGAACAACCACTGGTTGGAAATCAAGGAACAGTGATGTCTGATCTCCTTTCCTCCTTCTCTTCCCTCTTCCCACAGATGTTTACTGAGCAACTATTCTTTTTTAAATAGCAGCTTTATCGAGATATATGTCACATACTACAGAACTTACCTTAAGTGTGTAATTCAGTGGTTTTTAGTGTATCCACAGTATTGTACAACCATCATCACATCAATTTAGAACATTTTCATTGCCTCCCTCACCCAAACCCCCACCCCATTAGCAGTCACTTCCCCTAGGCAACCACTAATCTACGTTCTGTTTCTGTAGATTTGCCTGTGCTGGACTTTTCCAAGGACCTGTTATGTATCAGGCCTAAGGCCAGAAACGGGGGAGTGGGGGTGGGGCTACCGACACCAGTTTCTCCCCCAACCCCACAAGCTCTGCTATTAGCTTGGAGGACCCATCACCTAACCTCCCTGGGCTTTAGTTTTTGTTTTTTCCTAAAAGTGAAAGGAATAGATTTCTACTTTAAACACTCTACTTTAAAATTTGTTCCTAGAGAAAACTATGGAGCAAATGTGACTAGGTGCGGAAATGGGGACTTTCAAACAGAGATTGCCCAACCTCCCTAGAGATCCAACTGATAAATGCATTAAGAGCACTAAAAATGATACACCCTTAGACCCATAAATTCCACTTTCAGGACACTCCTTAGGCATTCAGCAGGATGGTTGCAAAGAAACATATTACAGACAGGTATGATCATGTCAATGTTGACAGCACTACTGAAACTTGTGAAATACCGGGGGTGCCAAAAAAACGTATACACATGACTTGTATTCATCTTTTGTTATCAGTATATATTAAGTATTACAATTGTGATAGTTTTTCCTTTCTTAAAATGTGTCTACATTTTTTGGGCACCCCCTGTATATGCCGATAAGAGAGGATGTCACCTCTACATCCCACACAGGAAACCTCATTTAAGAATCCTTGTTCTAGATAACATATCCTGTTTCACACTGTCCACCCTCACACTGGCCTTTCTGCGGCCTCTGCATGCTATTGACATTGACTGACTTCATCAGCCATTAAAACCTACAAGTTATACTTCTGCCCAATACAGTTCTCTGATCTTGTAACTGTGTTGTTGTTTTGGGGGTCCCAGTGTGGGGCCTGACATTTGACCCTCCACCATAAAGCATTATGATCATGGGACCTGATTTGACCTGCACTATAAAGAAATCCAGAATATCATAGGGTTATTTTTTGATCGTGGGATTTTGCTGTATTATCCCTAATGATTCCAGCTTTTGTCCTTTGATTCCAGGCTTTCCCGACTCGTTTTTGTCTTCGCCATTAGTGTCCCACGCTCTTTCAACTCGTAAATAACTTTCATCTTGTTAGAGAGCTTGAAAGCCTGACACTTTTATCACATGGTTATCTTCAGGCTTATTTGTGATCAAATAGAAATGACTTCATTACGGGCTCTGCAAAACCAATTGATCAGAGGCAGCCATTTCTGAACTCTGGCATCAAGTAGACGCATAATTTAGAACTTGCAAATAACTTTTTATATTTTCATTATTTTAAGGAGGGCAGAGTACACACTTCCGAAACAGGCACTATTTCTAACTACTTAGTAGTGACATGTGGTGAGGAAGCTAAATCAAATGATAGTACGTACAGCAAGCACCATTAAGTTCCACCCCACTCATTCACTGCTGAAGTCATTTCAATATCTCAGTGACCTCGGCTGCCAAGGGCCATCATGTAAACATTTCACGTAGGCTGACCATGCTTGTGTTTTCAAGGACTCAAACATGCTGTCCTTTACTTGTCATTTATTAAAGGTAGAATAAGTATTTAGGGGTCACTTTAAATTTAGGATTCCCTTTTAAAATAATGACTACATTAGTAAAAGAAAGAAATAAGATATTTCTCGATCTGGAATTATCATTCAAGCCAGTGTTTTCCCTAAATAATTTTAGAAGAATGCCTTTACTTTCTGTTTGATAAAAACTAATTTATTCCGTAGCTAATTTAATTACTTTGTAATTAGCTTACCAGAGCAGGAAAGAAGACAAATATATTTGTGATTCGTGCTTTGTAATGAATTAGATGAGTGAGTAAACACACAGATTTATTGTGTCAGCCAAAGCAGGCCCTACTTGTGTGGAGTGGGCCTGGATTCTCCTCAGTTCTTTCCCATTGATTTTTAGCATTCCTTCCCTTGAGGTGTTACTTGGAGTGTTTCACTATTGAAATCGGTTCTTAAGCTTTAAGTGGACCCAGTGGCTGACATTTGTCATTCAAGTCAGGGTCAGTAATGAAGTTTAATTTGCATTTATTGCTTAGGAAGCTGAAGGATACATAGGACTGTCGTTACTCAATTCCATGCCCATAGGTACATTCTTCATTAGGACCCACATGAAGAGGGATCTAGAGCTTTCGCCAGATACCCTTGGGATTAAATCTCAGATATCAATGGGAAGGTTTAATAGGCAAATTCTGCCTCACCAGTGAGGAGAGGGTGGGAAGACAAAAACTCGGGAGAGGTGAAGTTCACCCTTACCCAAAAGGGCTGGACCACTGACTTGTGCTGGGCACAGGACAAAGGGCCTCAAGGGCAGTGACAAGTGCAGGCGTGTTTTCCATAAGCAGTTTCAAAGGGCCTGAGGAAGTTTCTAGAGAAAGATATTCCTTGGGCAAACTGCAGCAACGCAGCTTCACTAGGGGCTCAACAGGGTCCTTTTCTAAACTGCTGCCTTTTAAAAGCACTGAGAGTCTTAAAGCCACCAAAGAGCTACCCTGGGAAGCAGGAAACCCTGAAAGCCACTAATGGCCACTGCTGTCAAAAGACTTTGTGGCAACGCTCTGCAAGGATCCTCTGACGCGTCAGGCCTCGCAGTCTCGGTTGCTGTGCTGTGGGCCTCCTGGGTTCCAGAGGGGAGAGTACAGACTGATGTATATTTTAGTATGTCCTCATCAGAAAGGCAGAAAATAACAATTTTGCACCAGGACACGGATGTGGTTGGAAACCCAGGTGGGGCCAAAGTTCAAGACAGAATTATAACCCAGTTTGTAGCTTCCCACTTGAGGGAAGTGCCTAAGAAGAGGTGAGATTCTGGACATGCATTCCCTCCTATTTACCGCCTTCCCATACAGACACAGACCAAGCATCTGCCTCCTAGTACTCCCCTTTTTATGAAAAAAATTGTACTCTGAGAGCTGATCAGATTTCCTAGCCAGCAGTCTCCTGGGGCTTCTAGGCAATACCTGTGCTTTGGGGACAGTGTCCCAGCTCTGAAGAAGACCAGCGGGAGAGAAAGCAGAGCAATGGCAGGCAGGACAATAAAGAAGACCCTCCTCCCCAAGCATCTCATGCAGTAACTTTTAAAAGGCAAGACACATTGAATACGAATTCACTTAAACTTTAAGATCACTTAAAATGAAATAAATTACTACTTCCTTTAATCTTGGGGAGACGCAGGACTTAGCATCCTCAAAAACCCTAGAGCAGGATGATAACTATGTATGTACATACGGATGGATGGATGGATGGATGGATGGATGGATGGATGGATGGATATATTTTTGCCACAATGCCTCCTGGGCCTCACACAGGTTCACGAGCCATGACAGATGAAGTTCAGAGTGTGATGTCTTTAAGACTGGGTGGTGTGACAATGGGATTGAGGCTAGGAGCTAGGGCCTTCTAAGGAGATCCTCTCTTTGCAGAACCATCCGGATCATCTCCTGGGCCTTCCTGCCAACATTCCTGGCTCTAATGTTGGAATCTCAGGCTCACCCTGCTCTTACCTTGCTGTTGACCTCACCTATTGCTGACACTGTTTTCCTCTGTGCTTGTGGCAGTGGCACTGCTGAAATACTTCTCCAGTATCTGATCTCAACTCTGTCCAGTTTTTGGCTTTACTATTTATTTTTTCAAGCTAACACTCCAGAAACTTACTCTGCTGGGGCATGAGATGATACTTCCATGTTGTCATTGATCCATCTTTTGTACAGCAGCGACATGCATTCTGTTCCAGTTTCTTTAAATGCTCAGAGTTGGTGAGAAACACCAATTCGGATGCTTTCACTTTACTTTGAGAATTCTTCTAGACTCATTCATTAGAATACTCTTCATTTACTAGTATCTCTGGTTTGATTCTTTACCTTGACTTTGAACTTTCATTTTATTCCTTGGATTGGATTACTGGCTATAATCTTGACGTTGGTTCTCCTTCTGGGCACAACTTCCAGTCCCTACCTGTTCTTCAAACACTGCATCCTCTGATGAGAGACATCTCACTCCCAAACTGTCTTTGTCCTCGGGACACATGAACTGGCTGGGTCTGTGTTTTGCCTGGATTGGTCAAGTGTGTGTGTGAATTGGAGGAAGGGGTACCTTATGGGAGAGTATTTGGACAACAGTCTGACAAAAGGCCTTCACTGTCACCCTTTCTGCTCAAGTCCACTCTACGACCCCGTAAGACGCTGGTCCATCATAAAACACAGTAACAGAGCAGCCTCAGGAATGCTTTCTTTCCTGCTTCCCTTTCTATATTTAGGGACAGGAAAACATACCTCTACTGTTATGCACAATGAAGTCCTTCAAATGCTGCTACTGACGTATTCATGGACCATCTATTTGGTGCATCACTGAGACATAATACATAGTGAATAAAAGAAACCCTACCCTAATATGATCCCAGGTACTAAGAGAAGCTTTGAATTTCAGTAAACAAACAAATTCAACTCCCTGATAACTTGTCTTTTACCCACAATTTGCTACCACATTTTCAACACAGGATCTTTAATTTTGTTGTTTTCCTTCAGAACTGAGCACGTGGTTGACTGACAAACCCAATGACTATCTGAGGCCAATGCTCTTCTGTTTTCAGCATACCTCATAATTTCTTCTATTTTCTCACGTATGTTATGCGCTTATAAGACCTATGTTTCTTATTACTTTTGTTCTTTTAGTTTACCATTCTTTTTACTAAGCCAATAAGGAAAAAAACACACAACAAAAATCCTCAAATGGTTATACAAACATTGCTGTACAAACTGGAGTGTGGCTGGCTGGCTGGCACCGGTGTTCAAGAGGCAGTTGAGAGGGGTCCGTGTTTAATGTATGAAAGTGAAGGTTATTCAAAAGTTGAATATGTGAAAACTACAGGACTGCTTGGATCTTGAATGCCTCTTCTCTATTATGGCTTTCGTAATCGGCATAATTTTGGCAAAAAAGTGGATTTCCAGCTGTTTCAAGTCACAGACGTATTCTTCTCTGGATTGTTCTAAAAATATGTATGGGCTAGTTTCCTAAGTTTTAAATCAGAGCTCTCTTGATAGATTTTTGCTTTGATTTGGAATCTCTTGGCTCAGGAATGTGTGCGAGAGTGAATTTGATGCTAAATTACTCTGAAAGACAATTTCTGATGTCAGAAAGTCATGCTGCCCTTGCTGTTTCTTCCCTTCCCTTTATCATTTCATAATGTGTGCCCAGCCCTGCAAGTCCATGAAGAACAAAATGTGCCCTACTGTTTTGTGTGTGGGGGGAGGGAAGAAAGGAACTATTCTACGTTAAAGAAGTTCTACTGCAGGGGAGGTAGGAGTGGGCAGGTCTATGGGATAGGCAGAAAGCTCAGGCACAAGGTTATAAATTAAGGAGGAAATTTAAACTGTCAATGCCCTGTCTATAAACTTAATCTACGCGCTCTTCCCAGGCCGGACTGGTTCTTATTCGTCCATGTTCTGCCATTTCAGGGGGTTAGTTGGTATAGGAGTTGGGTCCCCATCCTAAGGCTATGGGGTGGGGGGTGGGGGTGCTGGTCGTATCGAGGCAGATGAATAAAATTATCTAAAAATCATCTGCAGAAGAAAACTAAGACTCAGAAGCCTGGGAGTGCATGCAGGAGGACAGATTTGTGAGTGGTGGCCTGGAATATGGAACGAACAAAAGCTTTAGGACTAGTGGACCTGCATCAAATCCCAGCTGTGCTGCTTGGGCAAATAAGTTGCTGATCTGCCCTGAGCCTCAGGTGTTTCTCATCTGTCAAATGGAGATGCTAATAGCACCTGCTTCACACTGAGATTATAGAGTTAAACACAACAATGCTTGTCAAGCATCTTGTGGTGCTGGCTGCCTAACTGGTATTCAATACATCTGAGTTCACAGTGACAACATTAAAGCACATGAAGGTGTGATTAAAAAATAAGCACTAATGGCCACTAAACATATAAAAGTGTGAGATAGCCCATCTTCTGACAAGTCCGGAGAACGTGAATTAAAACAGTTAATAGCTTTGTCTACATGACTGGCAAAAATAAAAAAGAGGGGACTCTCCAGTGCTAGTGAGAGGGAAAGAAACTGGGCATTATCACATGTGGCTGGTTGGGGTGTGAATGGCTGAAACGTATTTGGGGGGCTACTTGGTAATATCTATTTTAGAGGAAAATGCCATATACTCTTTGAGTCATTAATACCTCTTCTGGGAATCCATTATAAATAAATAATAGCACAAATACGTAAACATAGATACATTTATATATTGGCGAATGTTCACTAAAATAACTGTTTCTAACAGCAATAGCACAAAAATTGAAAACAACCTAAATGTCCACCAGTAAGGGAATGTTTGAATAAATTGTGGACTTTCTATTTAACGGAATAGCACTAATTAGCCATTAAACATAATGAGGTAGAGCCCATGCTATGTTAAAGTAAAATTAGCAAGTTGTGGGGGGCTGCAAAGTATAGCATCCTTCTGTTTCTCCAAGAATAGACAGATAGCTTCATTTATATACATTTAAAGAAAAGTTGCGGAGGACATACACCGATCTGTTAAAAATAGTTACCACCTTTGGGGTATAGCAGGTGGGATGGGAAAGGAGAGATGTTCGTTTTTGTCTTTATATATGAAGTGGTACATGCTTTTCTCCTTTTTGTTTTTGAGCACTGTCAAAATAATACCTAAGACAGCTAAAAAGGAAGGGAGGGAAGGAGGAAGGAAGGAAAGAAGGAAGGAAAGAAGGAAATGGGCCAGAATGGACCAGCCTAAGTTTTCGCCGTATCTCTTGTGCTCAGTGAAGGACTCCTGGCATGCAGTAGGTGCTGAGTGACTAATGAGTTGAAATATTGATTGATTATTGTTCAACCAGCAAAACAATATTAAAAAAAAAATTACCGGTCTATCTACTTTGTAAAAAATGCCCATAACCTGTGCAGCAATTGTGAGAGGCCTCTCCTGAGACTCCTGGGAGTGAGGGAAGGACAGGCCCTGTACAGCTTGTTCTGTGCTCTGCTGAGGAGGTTCACAGAAGGATTCACCACATGGTGAACTTGGGCCACTCAGGGCCCAGATGTCGGAGCTATCCAGAAAGCCCAGTTGTGAAATTGTCCTGAAAGTTGAAAACACTGAAGCCAAATGCTACCCAGTGCCTGCCAAAGCTAAGAAATTGCAAAATGCACATAATTATACAAACTCGGGAGGAACCAAATATTCTTCCTCTTAGGCGTTATCAAAAGAAATTCCAGCTTACAAGATAAATGTAGGCCAAGTGGTTTGACTGGAGTTTTTCTTTTTTAACCAGCTAGGTGTCTGTGTTTCTAACTCCATGGATGCCGGCTTTGAAATGATGTGGTTTAATAAAATTTCAGTCCTCTCTTGAGGGATTTCACAAAGCATTCAAGGCTCTAAGACTCATTCAAGGCTCTAAGACTCACAGGATCTAAGTGTAAATGGGTTTCTAAATCACATTTAACATCCAACCCAATCTTTTCTCCCCTTTAAGTTTAATTGGATGAACAAATGTTGGACACTCGAGAAAAAACTTTTTCTCACTTAGAAAGACACAACAAACAGTATTGGAAGTAATGGAAAAGAAGTTGGAAGCAGGAAGATAGCAGGGATGTGAGGTGCGGGCAGGGCTGAGGACGATACATTGGCAAGGCCGCCTTGGGAGACACACAGAGAGCTGAGCCAAAAGACACCCTCCCTGTCTTGGAGAGAACCTCTGTGTCTGTGGGGGTTGGGAGTGGGAGAAGAAGCTGAGGTTTGCCTCAGAGGGGCTGAGGCGAGAAGCCTAAGGCTGTGTGTGCAGTGGGACCTGGCATAAAGCCCCCGGGGGCTGGACCCAGACGGTAGAACTCTGGGAGAAAAAGGGGTAAAATTACTGGTCTGTGGGCCATGCAGAGAGGCCCCGTGGAGGAGAGGAGTTGGTTAATGAATTGAAGAAAACAATATGCTGAATCCTCGACTGACTTTACCCATTTAAAACGTTCCGAACTCTGTATTTAATACTGATTTAAAGCAGTTTTAGAGCATCAGCACACTGCACGAAGACTCCTCAATCATCTGTTCCTGGACGTTCAGTTTGCTTCTCATTTTTCACTCTTGTAGCCATCTGTGTGGTGAACCTTTGTGCGTTATGCTCTTCCTGTATTGAGGATAATTTCCTAAGAATAAATTCCGAGAAGTGGAACAACTGGGTCAAAGGATATGAACATTTTTATGTGTCTTAATACACAGTGGAAAGCATTTGGAAAGCCAAATTGCTTTCCAAAGGGTTGGGTGAACCCAATGACTTTTATTTCAAACAGGATTTTTATGGGTGATTATGCAGGACTTTTAATGAGCTGTTTGGCTAAGAAATGAGAGTACAAACACTGACATTTATTCTGTGTTAATCATAACCTTTCTATCTACCGTCTTACTTAATCCTCACAACAACACTGTGAGACAGACATTATTATCCCTATTTGACAGGTTAAATACTTTTCCAAGGTCACGTGGTTAGTTGAGTGCCCAAGCCACTACTTGAACCAGGTCTGTCTGACTTCTGTGCACTTAGTAACCTAAGCTCCCCTCCAGCAGTTTCAAGAACACAGTCCAAGGAACTATTAACACCTGAGATCCATTCTGAATCCCAAGGAATTATGAGGCTATAAATCGATTCTTTGCAGAGAAAGAATCATGACACTGTTGGTGAGAACATTTCTTTCAGAAGAAATACATTTTCTTTCATAGTGAAATGAGTTGATTCTTTATCATATTCTGTCTATTTCCACTGACATTACCTTAACTCAGACCCTTATGACCTTGCCTGGAACCACAAAATAGGTTGCAACTTATTGCCTCTTCCTGTAACCTCTCCACAGTCCAGGGTGGAACAGGCAGGACAGTGCTGAACTGGGTCGCATGGTTCATTTCCTGAACACATGGGTTGTGGCCATATTATCCCTCATGGTTATAATCATCATGAAACCTTCACTCACTCCCATTGTCAATAGGATCAAATACAAATGTTGGTGTTGAAAGTCTTCTAGGACCCTAAACTAACTACCTCACCAACAGTTCCTATCTATATCATGTCCTTGGAACCAGGGGTTTGCAGCAGGATGGCAGCATGAGACTAGGTTTCCAAGGGTTGAGTAGAGTGAGCCATCCTACGCAAGGGAGAGCAAAGAGGAAAGGACCAATAGGGTAACTTAGGCAATGAGAGGCTGTTTTGTCTGCCTAGTTGGGAGTCATTTTATGCGGTCAGACAGCTTAGGGTTCAAATCCCAACCCTACCATTTATGATTTTGGACTTTGACATCTCAAGCATCAATTTCCTCATCAGCAAAAGGGGGTAAGAACAATATACCATCTCAAGGGTTATTTTGAGAATTAAAGGAGGTGGGATATTTAAAGTGTTTAGCACAGAAAGGCCTAGGTAAGTGACAGCTTCAATTCCATAGCTTTGAGCCAGAATTGAGAAGTAAACCTCTGAGGCTAAACATTAGAATCAAGTTCTCAGGGCCCAAGCAGGTGTGTAAATGGAAATGTAGGTACGGTAAGAGTCCAGCTGAGGCAGGATGGCAAAGGACCGATAGGCAGTAAGAAGGAGGGTGTGCTGAGCAAAAGACATGGCCACGCTGGGAGCTTATTTTTCAGTTGGTTAGAGCATATGGCATAGGTGTGTTCAAGTTGCTTAAAGGTATCGAGTCAGAGCAAACATCATGCACAACTTCCCACTACGTCCACGCTCTACTTTGCCCACTGTCCCCCAGTGCCCACCTCTCCCCTGAACACCCCATTGCCTATCTGTCCACTCATCTCTGTGTAACTTACCATCCCTGGAAAGCCTTCCCCTCACCAACCCAAATCCCATCTGTTCTACAAGACCCAGAACAAATCTTTATTTTTCTATACAGCTTCTCCAGAGCCTCATTCTAGCTCCCCCATCAGCTGCAGCTGAGCCCTTTCTGTTCCTATTCTTCAGCAATTATTCTTTTCACAATTCACTTGGCAATTAATCGCAAACTGTCTTGTGATGCATTTACTGTTGTTGGCTTAAACAGATAAAAATATCTTCTCTGCCTGTTTAACTTGTCACATGTGCCTGGCTTGCCTTTCTGAAGGGGAGTCCAAAGGGCAAGCCAGGAATCATTACTAGGGAATAGCTTCTTTCAGAAAGAAATAATAATAACAACGAGGCGTGCATGCTTTACAGACTCGTTTTGCACGTCTTACTTCATTTGATCCTCATACAAACCAGGGAGGTGCATATTATTATGAGGATTTTCTCCTTAAGTTAATAATCTTTATTGACTATAAGATCACATGCAAGATCTGGACATTGAAAGTCCCCTAGTCATGTCAGATCAGTTGTCCTGACATAAAAAATAAGAACTCGTTACAATGTGAACATCAGCTCTGATGTATGAACATAGCCAGCCCGATGACAAAGTGTGTTGGTCAGCCTGGATCCCGCAGAAATCACAGAACCACCACAAAGACAGAGGTGGATTGGAGAGGTCCACAGATCTACTCAGTGGGCTAGGCCAGAGGCTTGCCCAATGCCCTGTTTTGGAGGAATTGATATTTAACCCAACTTCACTCTGTAGTAATGCCTCTATGCTATTTGTGACGGCTGTGTATACATTTTAATGCCTTTGGTAAACTGTATATAATTCACTCTACCATGTAGGTTCAGGTTTCATTGACACTCTTACTGGTGTTACCCTCTCTGTTGTAAGGAATCTCTCCCGTTGTTAATAAGGAGTGTCAAACCCCTCTGATTGGTCAGCATCCTGATGTCTGTGCTGGGCAGGCCACAGAACACATCTCCTTACAGATGAATCTGTACAGAGCATGCTTCTGTCAAGAGGGCCCACCACTGAAACACCGACATTGTGCTAGGAAGGCAGTACCCACCAGCTTGTGCCATGACTCCTCATCCAAGGAGGAATGAATGGAATTCATGAAAAGCAAAGCTCTAAGTGCTATGGGGAGCTAAATTAAAAGCAGTCGAATGCTAGAGTCAAACCCAGAGCTGAATTCTGAACCAAGCCCCTGGTCTGTTCCCATCATGTTTTTTCAGGAAAACGGCTACAAGATTCCATAGATGAGTTATGAGACCAGCCAAGTCTGGCTGAGAAAGTCTCTTTCAGAGAAAAGGGTGGGAGGCACAGGACTTGAACAATAGTCAGGGCTGATGGTAAAGGGAGGGAAACAATTCATATAGATCTTGGATGGTAAAGGATGGGGTATATGCCATGGGCAAAACTGCCAACTAAACTCTGCAGCCAACAGCAAGGACCAATGGCTACGATATTTAAGAGAAAATGATTGGCTTTGCTGACGGAGGGGTAGTTACAGGTAGACCCTGGGATAAGGAGAATGTGTGATACTATGTTTGCTTGATGGGAATAATTCAGCATAAGCTTGTGTTTTGCTTTGGCATTACTCTGGTATCAAAGCGAAAACGCCTCAGGGCTAAGACAATGGCAGGAGATTTGTGTGACTCTTCAAGGATTACTTTCCTCACATATGAGAGCTGGGTGTGAATGGGGGTGGGGTGGAGTGGGCTGATGAAGGGTTTGGGCTTGTCCTGGTGTCTTGCTGACTTGAGCATCTGGAATTCTTGTCTCCCATGCGCTCTGAGTGTTGGGGGACAAGAGCCTTCTCAAAGATGGGGTGACAAGTTTGCAGCTACATGCTGCATTGACCAGGGCTTGCAGGGACCCCAGAGGCTGGTAGGACAAATAGTCCCATTGTTTCCTTATCTTGCCTGACTGACCGGCTCCCAGGAATCCCTGAGTGGAGAATGGTCTTGGGGTAAGGGAAATGCCAGCGGCCGAGGGTTGAGTGTGTAATGTGGAGAGAATCACAGTAGTTATGGGGAAAGCCAGATCAGAGCCAGGGAACACAAAGAAATGGGTTGGTGCAACTGTGGTTTGTGCCATGGCAGCCTGACACAAGGTGACGCTCACTTTCGCACCCTGGCTAGTGACAGCTCCCATCT
Source organism: Rhinolophus sinicus (assembly GCF_057876585.1). Lineage (NCBI taxonomy): Eukaryota > Metazoa > Chordata > Mammalia > Chiroptera > Rhinolophidae > Rhinolophus > Rhinolophus sinicus. The sequence goes on along the minus strand of NC_142514.1, from coordinate 150,248,809 downwards.
TTTCCATGAGAGGAAGAAATAGTTTTAGCCTAGATTTCAACCCTCTCAACCATTTGATGCTTCAAAGGTAATAGCAATTAATGATGACTGTAACAGTTATGAGTCATTAATTCATCAATTAATAAATTAATCTCTTTCCTCATTCCACAAAGGATCCGAGGCAGGAGTTATTAGTACCATTTATCATGGTAACCGAGAGAAAATGATGCTAGCATTGCAAGGAGCCTGGACAAACGGTAATTGCAATCATGACTGTAATAGCTGTAAGTTAGTAGATGAATGCCCTAGTACAATGACTCTTTGGAGAAAGAATTTATGTTAATAGATCAATAAGGAAAGAGACATGGAAGAGCCAACCTGGAAGTGAGCAGTGATGGCACAGGTGGAAATTTGCCTAAGACTGGTTGAAATGATTGCACAATGAAATGATTATTTTGTGGAGTGCTTTAGTTCTGGGCAGTGTGCTGGATACTCTACACAACACCATCTCATTTAATCCACAAACCAGCCTGCACACCCCTGTTTACAGATGGGGAAACTGAGGCACCTCAATAGTTGCACATCTATCAAATAACTTTTGGAACCATGAACAACTCCTTCTCATGGTGCTGTCTTCTTTTTCTTTGGATCTAATTTACCAGAGTCCAAAGTATATGCTTTAACTGGTGCTCTCTTCAACTTTCTTGTGGCAATGGATGTGTGATTTCAACCCCAGAGAGAAGGCAGATCCCACCCAAGACCTCTTGCGGCAACATCAAAGGATATTACGTTTCATGTCTGCATAGCATTGCATCTTCTATAAGGGTCACTGACATTTATTACTGTATTTGATCCACACAATGAACTGTGAGGGGTTATTATCGTCTGTGTTTTATAGATGAGGACCCTGATGATTATTAGAGTGTTAAAGTGACTTTCCAATTTCCCAGACCCAGTAAATGGCAAAGAGAGGCTGACAGTTTAAATTCCAACTCCACAACTTGCCAGCTGTGTGACTTTGGGTACTTTACTTACCCTCTCTGAGCCAAAGTTTCCCTATCTGTAAGTGAAGCTAACAAGCCACAGCTCAGAGGGCTATTGCAGGCATTAAGCATCTTACCTAGAACTTAGGAGATGATAGGTACCTAATAAATGTTCATTCCTTCCTCCTACTTTTCTTTAAACTCTAATGTTAGAGGGCTGAGCCAGAACAAACACTATGATACTCAGAATAATAGGAGAGAAAACTTACTGGCTTTAATTAGCTCCTAAAAACATCATTTTAACAATTGTGTCATATTCCTCAGACATCGTGTCTGCTAGCAAGAAACAGTTCAAGTGAGATTTTGTGCAGTAAAGGGTCTATACCTCTAATTGCTCCAAAAGGTGTGTTCCACCAACATTACGAAGCAGAAGAGGGGGGAAAATAGCTCTTCTTTGGCTTCTTCTGCAAGGAACACTGAGACGATCTAATTAGCATGCCTGGTGTCTCCAAAATTGAATTCAACCTAAGAGTATAGTATAAAAGGCTCCCACATTAGACAGGAAAGTAATTTGAAATGACTGAGCTATCTGCGCAAACACCTTAATGTTACTCTAATGGGCCCAGAAAAAGGATGACATCAAATACAGTTACAAGGAATTTAAGTTTAATTGCTGCCTAATAAAATTACTGGTACATTTTCCTAACCATAAAGTCATTTCAGAGTCATGGGTAGGGTTTTACAATTTGATAAATGATTAAGCAGAGTTTGCTGCCACAGGTCCTTGTTTATGATTCTTCCTGTGTAGACACATGCACTTGGACGCCACCTAATTGCTGTTCTCCCCACATCTGGACTCATTTGGGGCTTTGGTCCTTGCCAAGCAGAGCCAAAGGACACAATGCTTTGCTGCTCATTTGGTATCTGAAATGACACCTTTGAGATGGAGACTGAAGTCCCTTCTACTTTTCGGGGAGCAGTACCCCTTCTAAGGGCACTGGAGTGTGTCGACCTGACAGGGTTGCTGCTATTCCATATGAGGCCTTTTGGAAAATTAGGAAAAGACATCCCTTTGGGGGAACCCAACTTGACAAGGAGAAAGGAAACTGGATTTCAACTCCCATTTATCTCCTCAGAGGGGTGCTTTTGTGCAGTGCACAACCTGCACAACTACATATGGTAGTTGAGAAAAATGAGGACCCGGTCACGGAAGGCGGTCAAGCAGAGGTAAGGTGACGATCTGCTAGGAATGTGATGGAGTGGTTTCTAGCACTGGATGAGAACTTGGACAAAGTGATAGGCGTTTGGAGGATTTTAGCTCGTGGCCGATAGACAAAAGTGTTGCTCTTGTGCAAAGATGAAGCGGCCTGGGTTAGAATTTAGGCCTCTGATTCTGAAACACTCGCTCATTTAGCCTTGCTGGGTTGCCTTCTAAAGCTCCTCATGGGATAGTGTTGGTTTGAAAGTGAGTAAGGTTCCCTCACATCTGCCTATTCAAATGTGATTGGAAAAGATTGGTGAACGTGGAAGGTGAATGAATAACTCAGAAACAATAGTGTATAGAAAGGAGTCTAAGGGACAGACACCAGTGGGGAGATATTTAAAGCTGTTAGAGACCTCTCTCCATGTGGGAGCCTTAGGAGTGCAAGTAGGAGAGTGAAAGCAGAACACACGTGATTCTAGATCTTTCCAGAGACTCACAGCAGCTTACTAACCACCAGTTTTTAACTTTCATAGTTGGCTCATGGATAGAACCACCACATTTCCCAGACATTCCTTGGCAGTTCTAATTTTATCCTGTTCAACATGCGATTGTCCTTCTATTCAAAGGCAAGACATTTTAAAAAGATGTATACATCTAAATTTAATTTCACTTAAAACCTTTATGAGAGTTATCATGATAAAAACACCTTCAAATTGGGGGAAAAATCCTTTATCAGACCAGAAGTGTCATTTTAGCAACAAAAAAAAAAATAGGAGTCAAGAGCAGGGAAGAGATCTAACATGTATAGGACATGCTTTGTGCCAAACAGACTTTGTGAGTCTACTCATTGCAGAGATTAGAGAACAGAGGCCCAGTTAACTGGGGTCATGCCGCTTGTACTGGAAGAGTGAGGTTTTGATCCTAGGTCCACGTGACCTGAAGACCCTTGAAATGACTGAGCTATCTGCACAAACCTTGGACTTTTTTGTACTCCACACTTACTTCCAAGAACAATCATTCACGTTCCAATCTGCTCTCATTTTCTCCGTGCTGCCAAACCCCTTGAGGTCTTATTCCCTGCTAGGCTTGCTACTCAACTTGCCATATAACTTTTATAGGGAGAAAGTTATACCTCACTGGCTGGAAAGGTGTTTGGAGGAAATGGATGGAACCTGCCTGCTGCCTGACTTCCTGTCATCAGGCAGTGGAATCTGCATTGTCGAAAAGGGCTCCCCGCTGTTTAATGCTGAGCTCCAAAAAAGACTAAAACACTATAGAAGTGGAAATGACACATATTTTATCTCTTTGTAGTGGGAAAGCCATCTGGTGTAGCTTTCTTCCCCATGTGCTAGTGTCCTTTATACTCAATTGTGCAGGGAGTCTAGTTGAGAATTTTCTTAGGTCTGAAATCAGCCTTTGGACAGAAACCATTTTTCCTTTGGAGTTTGTTATCTATAGGAGAGGTCCTGACCCTGGTGATTTCCCACTGAGAGCTACCTGGGGGACAGCATGGGGCTATGTTCAGTCTGACAACTGGTGCCTTGTCCAGAGCACACAGCTAGCAGAGGGTACAAGCCAAAGGGAAGTTTATTTCACCATGAAAGCTCATTGCCTGGCTCATAGCTAAAGAAAGATGTATTCATTCATTCATTCGTTAGTTAATTCATTATTTATTCATTATTCAAAATATTAATTGAACTCTTTTGGGTACCGGGTACTAGGGGAGAAAATCAAGAAATCAAAGAAAATCAAGACTGTCCTGTCTGCCTTTGAGGAGTTCGCACAACAGTATGAGGGCAGGCAAATGTGCATTTATTCATTCAACAGTGAGAACTTACTACGTATCAGTGCCTAGAGTTATAATACAAAGAAAGAAGACACAGTTCTTGTCCTCAGGGACCTTCCAGTCTATTATTAGGGCACACAGACCATAATCAGAGTGGAGTGTAGCAGATGTCAGGTCAGAGTCAAAAACCAGGTGCCATGGGAGCACAGTGAAGGAGCATCTGTGTACGGCAGGTGCTATGGGGAGATTTCTTATTGGAGATGATGTGTTAAGATCTGAAGAAATCAGCCAGGGCATTGCAAGTGGAAGGAACTGCAAGGTCAAAGACAGAAAAGGGAGTGGGAAAGGGTGTGAAACATCTGTGGAAGAAATTCTAGGAGCCCAGTATTGTTGAAGCAAAGGGTGTATATATTGTTTAGCAAATAGGGAGGGCGTGGTGAAGATGCGGGTAGAGAGGAAGACAGGGTTGGATTACAAAGGGATTTGTGTATTATGCTGATTAATTTAAGTGTATCCTGGAATCTTTCTGGAGCCACTGAGAAATGTTAAGTAGGGATGTAGGGTGGTGAACTCATCCTGGTTTGCCCAGGACTGTCCTGATTTTAAAACTCGATGTCCCACCTCCTGGATGCCCCTTCAGTGTGGAGCAAATTGGGACGGCTAGTCACTGTACAGGAAAGATCATTGGGGGAAACTCATGGAGATGCAATGGAGGCGGTAGGATGGGAGGCGTGCATATCTGTCATGAGACTGTTGCATTAATTAGGGCAAGGGATGAAGAAACCATACGTGAATCACGGCAGTTAACATTGAGGATGCAGAGGAGGGAACAGATCTGAAATAGGAGGTAGAGACAACTCAAGTTAATCAGCTTTTTACTTGGGTGGGAGAGGAGGAAAGGGCAAAGACTAACTTGAATCCCCGTTTTCTAACTGGCTCATCAATTAGCATCATAAAGAAGATTTTTAACAATGCTACTGTTGGAGATGAAGAAAAGGAAAGTAAATTATACCTATAATGCTCCTTCTATGGCCAGGTATCATCCTGACAGCTTTATATAACGCATCTCATTTTAATGCATAACAACTATGACCTAAGAGAATGTTAATTCTCCAGTGTGCAGATGAGGACATGGGGGCTCAGAGATCCTAAGTAATTTGCCCAAGGTCAACACAGCACTGGCATTCCCAGTCAGATATGTCTCATGTAAGGTCTTCTGCTCTTTCAATCCCTACAACACCAGGGCAGGGAGGAGGAAGCCTGAACTGAGCTGGGCTTTGTTAGAAGATGCTATTAATCCAACAGTAAAGCAAAGGGAAAGGAAGAGCATGTGCCAACATCCAAGGGCATGATTGAGTATGGAATGTTCTGGAAAATCCCAAGAATGTCCTTGGCTCTGTCTCTGTAGGACAATAAATTAATACATATGCATGTCAGAGTTAATTATTCTTGACCTTTTTATGCAGAACATCTGCAATGATGGCAAGATGCTGTCTCATATCTTGACCACTCAATGCATTTTAATTGCCCAAGTAAAATAAAAATAAGCTGAATAATGCTTTCTTCATGGCTTCCAATTGCATGCAAATCCCAATGGCTTGCCAGTATTTCCCAACACAGAACTGACTGAGCTATGGTGCAATGAACTGAAAGAAAGGAGATCTGTGCCTAGAGACCACCACACCCTGGATTTCACTTTCCTTTCAGGAGATCTTTTGTTTAAGAACAATGAACTGGGATGAAAGTGCTGTACTTTTGGAAATGCAATTAAAATGGAAGTGACTCCCCTCTTCCTCAGTGATTCAAGGCATTGAAATTAATCATCATTGGGCCAGTCTGGCAGGCTACCACAGTTTCTATAGGAAATGCGTCTTGAGGTGTCTGCTGCAGCAGCTACAATTAAAATCTATTGAGTGGTGGGATAACACGAACCAGACACTTGCCACAATAGCAGAGACACTGGATGAAAGAGGGATGTGTAATTAACAGATAGCTTGAAATGGGGCCAGGGGCATCACGTGGATTGACACTTTAGGGATTTTTTTTTTACAGGAACTACATGATGGTGGAAAATTACCAAATCTAGCAGTGATGTATTTAGGCATTTATTGTATTTACTACTGAGTTCTTGTGTATGATGGTTTAGCTTTGGAAATATCTATTCTCATTTCCTTGCAGAGTATGCAACCATTGAATCCAAGGGATAATAATAATAATAATAATAATAATAATAATAATAGAAAAGCAAGCTGAGTTTATTTGTTTTCCGACCCATAGGATGGGGGTGGAGATTGGTTGTAAGACGAGACCAAGTTTGTGTAGGATTCTGTGTTGTTTCCACCTTCTAAACCCTCACTTAACTGAAGAATTGTGTGTAGAAAGTAACCGATGAGAACAAATAACTCTTCCCCAGTCACTTGAGACCCAAGGAAGTATGTGTGTGTTTTAAGACAGTGTAGCTAAGCAAAAAAGTCAGAGAATCCTTGATGTAAATATACTTCATGTGATAATGACCTTGAAAGGGAACAAGAAATAAGTCTCTCAATCTCTGAAATACTTTTGGAATTCTTACCTATGTCAGTTACAAATAAGTTTCGCTGCATATAACTTAGAAACCTCAAATATCATAGCTTAAAACAAGAATAAAAGGTTATTTTTTTCTTACGTAAAAAAGTTTGTAGGTGGACAGTCCAGAGGACAACAAGGGGCATGCTCTCCCCTTTTGAGGACTCTTCCAGAAGATTACATACATACGTAACTTTTTTCATATCTTAATGCTCAGAACTTAGTTTCCCAGCTATGGCTAACTCCAGTGAAGCTGGGACATGTAGACTTTAATCTGGGTGGCCACGTATCCAGCTAACAATTGGTATTCTGACGCTATAAGGTTTGGGAGAACAGACAATGGGGTACACATTACGTTACTTGACAGTGGCAGTTTAAACCTATCCGTGGGCTTGCTCTGAGTTTCGGTCATTTCAGTACAGACAGTTATTCAGATGAACAACTCTGCTTCCAGAGTTAATGGTTAACAGTGGCTGAAGTTGTGGCCTCCCTGACCTGGCCACTCCACCTCACGTGTGCCAGGGGAAATACTGACATTTTAGCAGAGTTTTCCCAAATGTCATGATGCTTAGCACTAAATAGTGACCACCGGGTAATGCCCAGAGGAGTCATTACTGCTATTGTGGGCAGGGGGCAGAATTCCTAAAAAACTAGCTGCCTCCTAGTCTGAAGGGCTTTAGGGTACAGATGCCCCCTTGCCCCACCACAAACAAGAGAGCTTTTGTGCTGGGAAAAGGAGCCTTTATGGGTATGGGGATAACTAGGGCTGCTGCAAATTGGGGGGGTAGAATTGGGGAGACTCTTTCTCAGGACTAGATATGGAGAGTAACAGTCCAAGGGAGCATTTGGTTCCCACCACAGCAGGGGCATGTAGCTCAGGAATGAGAATTCAGATATAGACGGTCCCCGACTTATGATGGTTTGACTTATGAATTTTTTGACTTTGTGATGACCTAAAAGTGATTTACGTTCAGTATAAACTGTACTTCACATTTTGAATTTTGATCTTTTCCCAGCTGAGCAATATGAGGTAAGATCCTCTGTCGTGATGCTGGGCAGAGGCAGCGGCCGCAGCTCCCAGTCAGCCGCACGGTCACAGGGGTGACCAACCCAGACTCTGCAGCATATTCCTTGCGTTGGATGATTTTGCCCAACTGTAGGCTAATGTAAGTGTTCTGAGCACGTGTAAGGCAGGCCAGGCTAAGCTGTGATGTTCCGTAGGTTAGGCGTACTAAATGCATTTTCGACTGATGATGGGTTTATCGGGATGTAACCCCATCGTAAGTCGAGGAGCATCTGTATGTTGTAATTTTTCTGCATAAGTTTGTCTCTTGCCCTATGTCTTCATCGTGATGACAGTAAAATCCTTAAATCAGAAAGAGCGCACAAGGATGTCTTCAGAATCAATGAAGAAAAATAGAGCTTAGGATGCTGGAAGCTTGCACTTTGCCAGGTCTGGGGGGTCAGGGAGAATTTGGAGGACTAGAGAGAGGGAAGACATCAACTCCCAAAGGAAAGGAAAGTAGGCTCAGTTTATAGATGCTGATCAGAGCCAAAGAAGGAAAATGGCAGCATGGGGAGCTGGCTCTAGCCTGAGAGCAGGCAGTGGGCTGCAACAAAAAGGACTCGCCACCAGCTTCCAAGTTCCATGACAGGGCACAGTTAGTGTGTGGTGAAAACATGGATTCTGGATTCTGATAACCTGGACTTGAATTCTGCACCTACCATGACTGTCTCTCAGCCTTTGGGCAAGTCACTGCACTCCTCTGAGTTTCCATTTCCTCCAGCATAAAACAAAGATAATAATACAACAAATAGAGTTCTGAAGATTGAGTGAAACAATGCATGTAGTGTTTAGCAGTCTGGCACTTGGTAACACACAAAAAGTTCAGTTATTATGAGTAAATTTAGGCAATATTACAGATTGGTGAAGGAGCTATTTTCAATCATTCGGAAATCATGCCAGTGAATGAACATGGAGGATAAGAAGCGTGCGTGGTGGTGAGAAAGGTGACAAGATTCAACTCAAGCTTGAGCAAAATGAACTGTGCTCATTAGTAGTACTAGTACTGTAGAAGCTTTCTGGACCATCTGCCACTTAACCTTCTTTGGGGCTCACTAATGGCTGTCTCTCCCTCTGTAGTAAAAGCTGACAGAGCTCACTCTATGCTGAATGCTTCAGCCATGAGCCATTCTTTGCTCAAGCAGCCTACTTATATTCCTGCAGCAGAGTTGTACCTTTACTAAGAGTTAGTTGTGTCTGTTATCAAATCTCCTTGTGCCAGCTAGTCTTAAACTATCATTACATAACTTAATTTTTTAAATTAATGAGCAATAAGTGAGAAAAGGAAGGTGAGTGCTTTGAAAGGACTCAGTAAAGGCAAGCTGCTAAACATTGAACAATTAGGTGAGAACAAGTTAACTGTCAAAGATTGGGAACAGTTATAAAAATCAGGGTTTCTGCACTCAGATTGCTTTGCAAGCATTTTTAAGCACTAGCTCTAATTTCAAGAAGCCTAAACTGGAAATCAGGAATAGTGAATTTTTGGAGTGCTTTATATTTGTGACGGAAAGTACACTTATATGATACGATTTAAGTTAAAATGTTTGACATATTCATGTACTACTTTTTATAATTCCCTGCTTTGACACATTCTGTTTTAGATTACAGTTATCAACTACTGCTCTCAATTGAGTTGGATTAGAGCTCACCTACCACTCTAGACATTCCGATCTATGCATTGGTTGGTGCTCAGTAGATAGCCAACATAGCTTATTTTATATACTCAGCAAAATCTTCATTATTTTAATACAATTCCTTTTCAAAGGCATCAAGAAAATCTTTAATAATTTCTGATTCACATCTAATGTCTCAAACACTGAGAAAGAGTGGCACAATTTCACTATATTTTAGAAGAACCAGAGTCCTATTAGTTGACTACTGTTATTCATTTTTTATTAATTAATTTTAATATTATTTATTTTAAATCCATAGAGGTTTTTAAAAATTGTTTTTAAAGAGTTTGAATATTTGGAAAAATCAAAACCCAATTTTATTAGCACTTATCATGACATCTTTAGCAAATCTGTCACTCACACGCACTGGGCATCAATAAATCAGAAAGCAAAGCTTCAAGACAGGTTGAGCTCAAACTCAGGGGCAGGTGCTTCCTTTGTAGTGGGGTTATGTGAGTGAGAAGCTAGACACAGAAAAAGAGTGCTTTGATTGGCAGGAGAGAGACTTCAATGCAGAGGAAAGCCAGCCAGTGAAAGTACCAGAGCATTATAAATGCCTTCCCTATTGCAGAATCTTACATTGAAGGAAGTCATACCTGGTATAATACTGTATTTTCCAATATAAATTAGAAATGGAAACAAATAGGAAATATAACTTACACAACAAGTAAAACGTAAGGAGGATCTTTGAATAATTGTAGATGGGAAGACAAAAGAGTTCTCCACATAATTAGTCCTGATACCAGAAGTGGGGATTGTGTTGACGACAAAGGATCAGAATGGTGTCAGAGACACAGATATATGTTGGAGAGAAATAACACAAATGCTTAAAGAAGAGATTCTAGTTTCACCTCCAGCAAAGATAACATAGCCTGCATCTGACCAAAACCCTGCCAAGAACACCTAGAAAAGATGGACAGAACAAAACAAAACCACTTGGCTCAAAGCACTGGAGAGCTCTCAATGCACCCAGGACTTGATGGCCAAGATCCTAGAGAAAAGGGAAATGCATAGAAGTGAGTCAGATATTCTGAGCTGCTTTTCCCCTTTAGGCATTAGCGTTTTCTTCAGCCATAGGAGGCTGGAAGCTGAGCATTGCTTTTGGCAGTCTCACAGGACTGGGGAGAGAAAATGACTTGGGCCAAGATCCTGAAGAGAAAGGAAGGACAGAGAAGTGAGCCCAACATTTGGCATTGCTTTTCCTTCTGAGGCAGTTACTGATTTGTAAGAGTCGCAGGATAGAAAGTTTGCAAATCTGAGTAAAAATTAGTAGTTAAGAGGCTGAACAGAGCTTTCAGCAGCTTCATAGTTTGAGAAGATTAAAACTGGAAGTCAAAAACTATAAGAAGGAGAAACACTGGTAAGTTCCCCAGGCTTTCAGTTAGGGCCCTAGAACAGCTCCACCTTGGAGTAAGGGTGAACCATAAATAAAACAGCTCCCACAAAGAATGAAATTCAGCTTCAAAACAGCCCAACCCAAGATTTGATTAAAGTGATCTTCCCTAGTCTACCTTCCTGCTAGAAGTAGAAGTAAATCTTCTGTGAATAATGAAGGTACTGTCATCCCGAGCTTCCACAAAATTTCATATACAATGTCTGGCATTCAGTAAAAAATTATCAGACATGCCAGAAACTGGACCAAGGAAAAAAGACACTAGAAACAAACCCACAGATGGTCCAGAAAGCCCACAGATTATAGTTATCAAAACTAGATTTAAACAAAAACTGTGATTAACATGTTCAAGGAAACAGAATCAAAATGGAAAATTTTAGCAGCAAACTGGAATTTGTGAAAAAGAATCAATGGAAATTCTACTACTGATAAATATGGTAACTGGACTTAAGAACTAATGGACTTAACAGTAGTTAAGACCAGCAGAAGAGAGAATTAGGGAATATTCAGACTAAAGTATATAGGTAAAAAAAGTGATGGAGACTACAGAAAAGAAAGCGTAAGAAACATATGAGAAATGATAGAAAAAACTAACATATGTGCCATTAAAGACCCAGAAAAAGAGGAGAGAGAAAACTGAGCCGGAACCAACCTCTGATGAAATAGTGGGCAGAATTTCCCCAAACTCACAAAAGATATCAAACCATGGATTCAAGAAGTGCTACAAACCTCCAAAAGAATAAATACAAACAAAATCATGTCGTAAAATTGTTGAAAACCAGAGACAAAGACAAAAATCTTAAAAGCAGCTGTAGAAAAAAGACGTTATCTTCAAGAGAGCAACAGTCAGACCGACATGTGACTTCTTAATGAAACGATGGAACCAAAAGACAGAAGAATGTCTGTAAAATACTGAAAGAAAATAACCACCAACATATTTTTTTTTAAAAAAATCCTTCATAAATGAAGGCAAACTAAAGCCATTTTCAGACAAAGACAGAGAATTCTGCCTGCAAATTCTCATTAAAAGCAATGCTAAAGGAGTTCTTCAGGCAGAAGGAAATAACTCCCAAAGGAAAATGGAAATGCAAAAAGGAAGAGCGACATAAAAGGTAAATACATGGGTAATGCTAAATAAATATTGATTGTACAAAGCAATACTAATAATGCCTTGTAATGCTAAATATGAATTTTAATTATCTGGCAACAATAATACTAAGGTGGCAGTGGGGTGAGGGGGATTAAAGCGTTCCAAGGTCCTTGCATTGTCCCGGGTGTAGTAAAAGTATGTTAGATGCTAATATATTAAACTCTAGGAAGTCAGGATGCATGTTTTAGAAGAATGCATGTAATAGAAGGATGTAAAACCAATGAACTAATGGAGGTTGGAATAATAAAATAAAGCCCTGACCCAGGCCAGACACCTACCCTACAACAAATACTGCTGCAGTCTTTGACCCTAATTTGCAGGGCTTTGGAGTTAGCCTCCGCCCACTTCTTTGTGGTTAGGTTTGTATATTATGTGTGCTTGATATCTATCTCTATCTCTATCTCTATCTCTATCTCTATCTCTATCTCTATCTTTATCTAGCTATCTAAATATTTGCTCAAGTTTGGGGTCACTAATCTACATGTAGATAATTCAAAAGGGTGAGTTTTAAATCATCACCAAATCCATTTCAGAAAGAAAGCCCTTTGGACATCAGTAGAGAGAAAAACCTGGTTCCGAAAGACCCAATCATGTTTGCAGTCACGATCCAGATCGTCAGTCAGATGAGCACGCCCTCTGTATTTGCATTGATTCTGGAATACATTCTGCTGGGAGTTCATTAAATTTTAAAGAATAAATTAATTTTGCTCCAGATAACACACACAAAGCTGTCAGTGCTTGTTGGTTAAATGGATGCACCTATGCAATCCTGTCTCTACACCGTATTACTGACAAGCAAATAGTCTCCCCTTCCCTATTACACACACACACACACACACAAATCCCAGTAAGAATCTGAAGTATTTCTATGCAGTTAAAGGCTATTTTGAAAAAGATTTCAGTTCTCCCAAAATGACCCCAGAGCTGCTCTCAGGAGCTTTAGTTACCAACGCACAGGCAGCCCATAACATATACGGATCAATGATCTTTGGAATAGCACGGGCTTGCCAGTTAATAGACTTTTGATTTTCTTTACCCATTGATTAATGAAGCAGTAATTTTGCTTTTGAATACATTAGGAAGTACGGGAACTGAAGCCCACTGGGAAACAGATTGCAGTTTGGAGAACCAGTGGTAGGTGTGGACACAAAGGAGGTGGAATGGCTGACTTTGGTAAAGCAGTCCTGTCAAGGAACAGAGGGCTAAAGCGTTCAACTTCATTCAACAGACACTTCTCGATGTACAATAAGACACATGCAAAGCACCACTGGGGAGAGGAAGGAGTGGGTCCAGGGCGCTGCCTGGCTCACACTGACTCCTATGTCAGGTTCATTCTTCTAGAGGCAGATGCAGACATCCATAATACAGGGAAGGAAATGGGTTGAACTGGGATACAAGGTGTTTGTGGATGATCCAAGGAGGCAGAAACAACACGCCTTTGGAAGGACCAGGGAAGGCATCATGACAGGGTAAGTATGGGAGGCTGGGTGGAATCAGATACAGATGGGGAAGGAACTCTTCCAGGGCTGGAGAGGCAACATAAGGAAAAGAGCAGGCAAAAAAGAAAGAACTCAAATTCCAGTGCTACTGATAATTTAGCTGTGTGATCTTAGGCTAGTTACTTAACTTCCCCGGACTCTGGTTTTCTCATCTGGAAAATGATATCAATAATAACCACCTTTACAGGGTTGATGTAAAGATTCAATAAAATCATAGGTCTGTAAGAAATCTCATAGTTCCTGGTACAGGGCAGAGAATAAATGGAAGCTATAAGCCACATGCTGTTGAAAAATGATAGCAAGAATGTGAAAGAGTCTTTTGCCTTCCTTTTGTTTTCCTTTCTGAAGCAAAGGCAGTGTACTGCTTTTTGGGTTTTCTGTATAGCCGAATTCTGGGTACTTGAGCCTCTTCAAGGTGAGATTTATACTTTATGCACTTCTGTAAGCCTTCCTGCTTACCTCAGGGCGTGGCCCTTAATAGGCGCACAGGAACCGTCCATTGGAAAGAATGAGGGAATGAATGTGTCCCACCTCCATGCCACCTGGTGTGCCAGTCCCTTTTGTCTACCTGCAAACTCTTCATCTTTCAAAATTCAGCTTGTGATTTTGTGAGGTTCTTCATTCAAGACAGAATTGGACGGAACTGCCCCTTTCTCCTTAGTACTCCTGTGTAACCTTATACAAAACTCTACCATGATGCACAGTTCATCAGCTTGCAATCACTTTTCTGTCTCCCTTAGCTCTCGACTCCAGACCTTAGAAGCTTTATTGGCTGCATGGTGTCAGGCGGACATGTTATATTGCGGGTGCAGAATCTGAGGAGGCAGCAGCATCTCTCTGCATGAGATTGAGCTCCTGTTTCTTCTTTTGTTTGTTTGTTTATATATTACTAAGAAAAATTGCTATGTTTACACAGTTACAGAACAATGAAAAGCGTGACTTATGACTCTATAATTTCTACAGCTAATTTCATGTGATATGAAGTTTCAAAGACAATTTAATTTCTTTCCTTCTCTGACACAAGGATTTTAAGTTGTTGCAGGGGCCTACAGAGTGCATTATAACCCAGGGGGATGACATCATGTGTCTCCCCGCTGGGTCTATTCATCTCTGTGCTTTTAGGACTTAGCATGGGGTTTCACTCAGTGCTTTGCACACAATAGATGTCACAAATTATCTGCTGAGTGAATGAATGCCCTGGTCACTTCCGTACTCAGGAACCCTCAATGGCTGTCCCATTCCTACTGGTCTCTGTAATCTCTGCAGCCTGGTATTCTAGGTCATTCATGAGATGACCCCAACCCCCCTTGACAGGCCTGTCCTTGACCCCTTTGTGCCATGCATCTCTCCCTCCAGGCAAGCCGGACTACTGGGTGGATGGCTCTTAGCTCCACGGAGGGCATGGTCTACAGGCTGGAAGAACTTGTTTGCATGGGGAATGTCAAGCTTACCTTTCGGGGAGCTTTAGGATGAGACTGCTGAAGAACTGCACAAACAGGAGAGACAGTCCACAGATGCTCTGACCAGAGGGGAACGATCAATCCATTCTCAAAACAGACCTAAAGACCAGATGTAGTGGTGGCGAGGGATACAGCTCTTGCAACAGCTACCCCATTCAGCCAAAGGGCACGTAACATGCTCAGTTCAGGAGTCTGTCCTCACACAGAGAAGGTGACAACAAAAACCGCTTTCTGGTCCTGATGGTCCAGCAAGAGCAAGACAAGAAAGGAGCTAATATTTTTTGAGTGTCAAAACATTGAGTTTAACATGCTGCTTACGAAACCTCCATTTCCCAAGCAGGGGAGTTTCGTCTGTACTCGTGGTCAGCCCTGCGCTTGACTTTCCTGGTCCAAGTTGCACCGGACTGTAATCACCTGTTTCTATGTCAGTCTTTCCCAAGAGACTATGAGCCCCTTAGGACAAGTGATTTCCCAAATACGGTGTTTGACATGTGAATGAATGAATGAATGAAGCTTACACTAAGTGCATACACCTTTTTTACCACTGGACTTTCATTGGAAAGTCCAGCTCTAAACTGTCTCAGAAACAGAGTCGGTGGAAAACGAAACAAGTTTTTCAGTAACTGGACGAGTCCATACAGGGTGGAAATTTCCTGGCTGCCTGTCCTTCTTCTCTTTTAGCAGAAAGTGGGGAAAGCACAAGAATGGAAGTCAGGAGTCCAGGGTGCAGATGTGTTCTGCCGTTAGCATTTGGGCAAGTCACAGATATTTTCTGAGCCTCAGTTTTCTCATCTAAAAAAACCCACTGGACTGCGGTACCTTCAGATAAACATTTATTAACATCTATGATACCCAGACCCCGACTCAGGTACTAGGGGAAAAGAGATGACTCAGAAATAGTTCTTGCCTCCAAAATAATAGTTCTCAATTCTGTAGTAAAAGACCAGTTTGTTGTCATTTTTAAAATATCGAATTTGTTGCAGACTGTATTTTGGTAAAATTATTTTTTGTATTACTGTATTTTGGTATTTTGGTAAAATTAGAATGTAATAGTAAAAAGAACTAAAAGAAAGAGCAAAAGCATACAAAATCCAAGTCCTGGTTTTTTTTTTATTATTGGGTTCATTGGACATTATTAAATTGCTATTTCTGAATGCTTATGCTTAATGATTGGACTTAGTACATCATGGACTGGAAGCCAATGGTAGTTGGACAGGTACCAGTCCACAGACAACACTTTGTATAAGGCTGACAGAAGCTCACATTCACGAGGCAGGCTTCCCCGACCCTTCCAGGACTCGGGCCTGTATATGTGGGACAATCCACAGACGAGGTTCTCTCTTCTGCAGAATATTAAACACTTAAGCAAGCACAACCACTGCCTGGTCGTTTCGAAGGTGCAGAGAGGGTGTTTGTGATCACTTCTGGAGCCTTTCTGGAGAAAGTTCTGGCCAGTCCTCTCTGATCTTTTATGACAGCTGGCTTTCCAGCTGCCTGTACACCATAATGGCCATTGGGCTCCTTTCAACACGTCCCACACTCTCTGGGTTTCTGGCGTCTTCCCGTTTGTGGCCTTGCCCTTCAGACCTAAGATCAGGCACTGATTTTGACCTTTGCTATCCTCCTTGGCCATGATGTATACTCTTTCACTGAATAAACTGCTTTGAGCCACTTGGATTATAAATCTCTACCCCTGACCAGCCCATTCCTGGGACCATATCCTCATTGGGGGTTTTCAGAGCACACTAGCACACTGTTGGCCTAACTCCATCAGCACAGCCTAGACAAGCTCTATTGGTCACCAGGATGAAGACAATCCACCAAAAACACACAATGTGCTTCCTTAGGTGATGTCTTTTAATGATTCCTAAGCTTGGTAGTTTGGCTTATTTCTTTTTTATTTCAACTCTAAAATAATCACTTTTGGGAAATGATATTGCAAAAAACATTTTGTGTTGCCCCAAAGGCAACACAATGAAAAGTTCCCCTCCTATTCCTATTCCACAATCTCTCCGTTCCCCATCCCAGAGGCAACTACTACTTATATTCTTATATACCCTTCAGTATATGTAAGCGTATGTCTTTAAAAAGATAACGCAAATGGGACATACTATAAATACTCTGCTGGACTTGCTTTTTTAACAAAATCATTTGTTTTGGCAATAGTTAATCTCAAATCCTCATTTTTATTTAACGGGTACCCTATTAACGGATACTTAAGTTTTTTCCATTCCTTTTACAAACAATGTTCAGTAAACAGCATGTGCCTATGTGTGAATGTATCTGCGTATGTAAAGTCCAGGATAGGAACTACCGAGTCAGAGAAATGTGTCTTCCACAAAGTTGTACCGATCCGTACTGCCACAATCAGAATATTAATGTATTGCTTTTTCTACGTCTCCGTCAACATATCATTATCAGAAGTCTAATAGATCAAAAATTGTAGCTCTGCAGAATGAATCTTAATTTCCGTAATTGTAAATGAGGTTGAGAATCTTTTAAAATACCTAAAAACCATCTAATTTCCTTTTCTGAGAACTGTCCATGTATTTTGATCATTTTTTCCCATTGGTTTATTGGTCTTTTAAAAATTGATCTATAAGAGCTCTTTATATATCAAAGAAATTAGCTCTTTGTTTGTTGTTTGAACTACAAATATTTTCTCCCATTTTGTCCTTTATATTTAAAAATTTTTAAGAATATTTTCTATAATTAAAAAATTATTTTTAGTTTACTTCATCAATCTTTTCTTTTATAATCTCTCGGTTTTGTGACACGCTTAGAAGGGACTTTGCTCTAGACTATAAAAACGATTTTCTAGTATTTTCTTCTAATGCTTTTATGTCTTCATTTTAAAATATTTAAATCATTTACATATTTGGAGTTTATTTTGGTTCAAGGATTGTGGTATGGAGAAATTGTTTTCTTCCATGGCTTACAGTTGTGCCATTACCGTTTATTAAATAATCCATCTTTCCCCAACTGATATGAAGCTATACTTTTTTCATATAGTTAATTTAAAATGAATTTGGGTCTATTTAGGGATTTTTTATTAGCGTCTACTGATCTATCTATTCATGCTCTAGTTTCACACAGTTTTATTTAATGTAGTTTGGTAATGTAGTTTAAATATCTGGTTTGGTTAGTCTTTTCCTCTCTCTCTCCCCCTGAAGCATTATTCTCTTTCAGACCTTTTCTGGCTATATGCTTGACTATTTCGTTTTTCATTTCCATAGAATCAACCTGTATAACTTTAAAAACTTATTTGATTTTTGGGGGGAAGGAGCACATTAAACTCACAGATTAAGTTGGGATATTGGTCTTTTTGCAATATTCAGTTTCTTATCAAAGTTTTCTTTGTTTATTTAAATAACATTCTTGTATATGTACAAATAGTACAAAAGGGCATATGGTGAAATGTGAATACACCTTTATGTGAATACACCTTTCAGTTCTGATTCTTACTCCCCCAGTTTGCTTTAGAGACAATGAGTTTCCGGTGTGTGTTCATATTGATATTCTACGTATGCATATGATATTTTATATGTGTATATAACCATTTGACTCTGACCCACCTGCCTTTTTCTCCACATGGTAGCAAACTAGAGACACTGCTCTGCGTTTCCCCATCTAATGGCATGCACTGGGGAACATTCTATATCAGTACATACAGATCTGCCTCATTCCTTTCAATAGCTGCATGGTATTTAATGATATAAAAGCAGCCAGAGTTTTTAATATGTCCCTATTGATAAAAAAGTTCTTCTTTCCATCTCTTATTTTTATAAACAACATTGTAATGAATATCCTTCCTCACACACCTTTGTGTGAGACTATTTCTGAGAGACAAATTCCTAGATAGAGAATGATTATGGTGAGGTAGAAGAAAATGTGCAAACGATGATGTAAATATATTCAACGCTACTGAAATGTACACTTAAAATGATTACGATGATAAATATTATGCTCTGTTTTGCCATAATAAAAAAATGTATAATTTAGATAGATATTTCCAAACTGTCCTCTACATCATAAGGCAATTTGTTAATTATTCCCCCATTTAAATTTGCCTTCGGTTTGCAATATTTTGGCTCAGTTGTCATAAAAATAGATTTTTAGGGAGTTAAATAACCTAAAAGTTTTAAATCAAATTGTCCCACATTTCTCTCATAGAGAAATTCTCAGTAAAATTCCCAGGAGTTGGTGATGCACTGGCGTAAATCTGGGGAAGTCAGGAATTGCTGTTTAGAGGCAGGCTCTGCCTTCTTCCAGCAAAGGCAGCCTGCACTGCACCGGCTTTATGAAACAGGCATCACTAAATTACTTTGGCTGCCTGTCCTACTGTGATTTTGATTTGTTTGAAGACTCAACTGAAAGCAAACAAGAGGTTTCATTTGACTCAAATCACACGTTTCAAATGATGTTCTAATTTCTCTATCAAGTATCTGTGGCTGAGAATCTTTAACTCCTTTCCCACCCCGCTCTCTCCTAATGTCACTTTATTTCTGTCAACTACAAGTGCCCACTTACACACACTCCATGGAGCTAAAAACCCTGAATGAGATGGGGAAGGACAAAGGACGTATGGATAATGACATTAATGTAACACAAACAAAACTGGGCACCGCTGGGGGCCGTGTGCAGCAGGGTGACAAACCTAAAACATTACACCCAAATTGACTCCAAGAAGCCTTGGAAAGCACTGTAGCTCTTTACTAAATGTTTCTTGAGGAGGCAGCAGAGGGTAAATTACATCACACCATGTTCCACAAAGTGTACTGCTAAAATTTCCCTTCTTTCAGAAATCAAACTTCCTAGCAGCCTTCTTTGGACCTTTCCTTCTCTCCCTGATTTCTACTCCAAATGGCAGCTGCTCAAATACGTCCCTTCTCACTCCCTACAATTCTAATACTGTCTCCGCTTCCTGGCCTTACTTCTCCCCTTGCTTCTTTTTCCTGGTCTTCATTCTCTAGCAGCTTTTGTGTAGCACAGTTTACCTCTTCTATAAATTGCATTCCCAGCCACTAACACAAAGGCATCTTCTTAGAAGATTATAAATCCTTCAAATTTAATGTTTCTGCCCGACTAATAAGAGTAATAATGGGCTCATACTTCAAGCCAGGCACTGTATGTCTATTATTTCATAATGAACATATTCTGACTATCATCACTTTGCACATGAAGAGTCTCAGGCTCACGTGACCTAGTCAAGGTCAAAGACTTAGGAAGCCACAGTAGAGCTAACCTACCTGCCCTGTACTGTTTTCATGGTTCTTAAGGAACAATACAAGGCAGCAGGTGGCAAAAGTAAGTAAGAGGTCTTGACAGTGCTCTCGGCCTCCATACCCTTTTTCTGATCTCTGCCTTTCCAAATCTTTACATTTCGGCCTAGTGGTGTCTGCTGGTCCCACCTCAACTGCTGAACAGATCTCCAGACCCAGCATTTCTCACCCAAGTGGCTTAGTTCTGCATCCTGGGTTTCTGCTGATCTCCCCTCTCATTTGGGCTGAGTCTCTGTTCTCTTTAGTGCTCCTCCCTCTTGCAGGACTGATATCCTGCCTTGAATTCTGGTCCTTGGGTTGGGATTCTGTGACTCAGTCTAACTCTTGTCAATTCACTGCTGCCCTGAAATGTCGATCAACTCACCTTCTACCTTCAATTCCCTTTTTAGTATAAACTGCCCTACCCATAGCTCCTATGTGGAGTAATAGGCTGGGTGGTTTTTTAACATGGGGTTAGCCATTGACTGGACTAGGAGTAGATACCTGATGCGGGGGGCACCAATACACAGACTGTACAATAATCAATCTTTCCGGTATTTCGACTTAGAGTCACTAAAACTCCTCAGTTGGCTATGGGAAGCCAAGAAAGAAAGTTGTATAGCCACAACTTGGGGCCATGTGCAACATAAACAAGCAGAGACAGCAGGTCTATTGAGAAAGGATGGGGAAAGAGCTGCATTTAGAAGAGCACAGAGAAGACCACGTGACTCTGGGGTATCAGGGGTGGGGTGAGGAGAAGAGAGCAATAGTTTGTTCCAGTCTGATGCCTTCCAGTTACAGCTCTCCTGAGACTTTTTTGCACTCAGTACTAACTTGTGTTCTCATGAATTCTACTTTCTCCTTACAATAAAGTTTCCTTTGTCCTTGAGTTAGTTTGAGTGGGTTCCTATTTCTTATAGTCAAGAGACTTCACTAGACCACCTCCTTCTTTATTCTGGGAGCCTTGTCAGCATTTCCACTCTCTGGCTGGTCCCCCAGGGAAAATCTCCTGTTCTTGGCTACCTCTAGGCCTTACTCTGGAGATGGCATTGATCTAGCTCCCGGGAGTATTCAGACAAGGCTGTCCCAAGGGAGGGGAAGAGCAGGAGCACAGGAATAGAGTTGCAACGGTCATTGAGTTTCATTGCATCTCCTTTTTCATTTGAGGGCGTTGTTATTGTCTTGAAATTATTTAAGTCAACTTTGGGACAGAGGGTTAGGGGGTATGAGGGACGATTTGTATGGAGGAGCGGGAAGAGGGGCAGGCAGAGGCAGAGCCTGGGGAAATGGCAAAGGAGTTGTGTTCTCATCTTGTGGATATACGTTCTCAGGTTGAGGAGTGAGGCATAATTGACTTGAATCTTTAGAATCATTAACTTTTCTAGTTCCTGCAGGGGCTCTTCAATCTTGGGACAAACCCATTCTTTTACTGATGAGGAAATAGAGACCCAAGAATGAAACTGTGGTAATGATAGGTAACATTTAGTGAGTACTTTCTACAGGGCAGGCTCAGCTCCAAGCCCTTTACATGTATCTGCTCACTCAGTGCTTACAGTAACTCTGTGATGTTGGCATTGTTACCACTCTCATCTCATAGAAGAGGAAACTAAGGCACAGAGGGGTTAAGCAACTTGCAGAAAGTGAAGGAACCAGGATTTGAACCCAGGAAATCCTGATTCAGAGGATTTTAACAATGCTTTTAACTATTATACAGTATTACTTCTCACAAGCATTGAAGATCATTGGAGTTTTATTATTATAATAAATAAAAGCTGGTGTGTGCACACATACGTGTGTGTGACTTTCTCAACCAGATGAGGCAACATGTCATGGAAAACATCAGAAATAAGGCAATGGTTTTAATTAGAGGAAAGTGATAAAAAGTGTACTGAATTAAAAATCGGGAAAAATAAAAGTTTAGCAGATGATTTAAAGGAGACGAGAAAAGAAAAATCTCATACCCTTTCTGCCAGTTCCCAGAGCCTAATAAACTGTTTCAACCTTAAGGAGAAAGAACTCCTGCTTGTTTATTGATTCCTTCACCACGGGTGGTGCGACCATCCTACTGGCTGGCTTAAGAGATCTGCCAAAGCAATGCTTCCTGAAGATGAAACAATCAATACCTATATTAGGGTCCACCATTACCTGACCTCTCACTGGCAGGGAAGCCTTGCATCCAGAGAAATCTAAAAGCTGGAGTGTTTTTTCTAGTGCATTTTTTCATGAGTGAGTAGCCATTCACAGCTCATGGTTTTATTCAAGTGACATTCAGTATTGCTCACTTGTCAATTAATTCAGATATTTGTTGAGCACCTACTATGTACTAGGTGCTGTAGGTATTAAGTGGACACCGGAAACATGAAAGACTGACAGGATGCAAAAGGTTCTCCCTCCTGCTAGAAACACATAGAAATGCTAGTCAAAATATAATGAGACGCATTTTTAACAATATATAACTGAGTTTAGAAAATTCCTAGATGCCAGAAATGGGGAGGAAAGTCTACTCCAGAACAGTGAGCAGGAGCTGGTGCATCGTGACCTGTCTAGTCTGTGGACCAGGACACAGGCCCCAGGGGCTAGAGATGGAGGGGCCATACTGGGAGAGAAGGGGAGGTCTTGAGCTGATGTGAGGTTAGATGTGGGAAGACACTCCTCTATCAAGCTGCACATTTGAAGGGCTGCCCTGTTTATGACCAGGGCATGAGAAAATCCTTCATCAGCCACCCAGTAAGGTAGCAATAAAGCTTGCCCTCTGCCCCGGCCCCTGAGTAAAAATTCCCTTAAAGAAATGGAAGGCCCAGCTTTTCCCATGTATAAGGGCACCATCCATATTTACACTGGCTATGCAGTGGGAAACTCCAAGCTGAGAAATGACATAAAGACTCAGGTGGACAATACGAAGATACAAGATGTCACCACAACTTGAGCACAGGGGATGTTGGAAAAACAGAAAAATACTGCTAGAGATTAGCAAACAATCCAAAAACGAAAGGAGGAAACTAGTGATGGAGAAAGCGAGCAAGCAAGTTCAATTCAAAGGGACATTCGTCCCTAAGACTCTGAGACAATAGAATAATCTGAAAGAGGCAATTAGACATGTTTAATTTAATAACAATGAGTACATATCAGCTCACTTTCGATTCAGGGTCTACCTGCAAATATGGTCCACCATTTCCTACTGCCTCTACATGCCTTGCGTTGCCCATGTGTGACCTGCCAAGCTAATCCATGGTCCCCACAGGGCCACACTGGCCTCTGCCTCCCTTCTAAGAAATGTCATTGTGCCCTTCCCCCACACTCCTCAGCCACCACTGTCATTATTGTCAATAATGCTGCTGTAATTTTTCATTAATTTTCTTGGTGTTCAGCACTTACAGTAGCAGTAAAATTTATACTCAATATTATTACAATTTTCCACTACTAATGGGATTATTATTTTCTTCATTTGTTTGAAAACCATTAGCATAAGATTTACTTCTAACAATATTTACTGTGATTTTTAATGCCCTTGAAACTTGCAGTGAGCAATAAGTCTTTAATAAGAGAATGCTGGTAAGCATATAAATGTCTTTCTTGGGAAAAGAGGGCTTTTTATTTTTATCCTGGTTGGACTCAGGTTCTTTGATAAAGTGATTGGTAGGATATAAGGTATTAAAGGCTGAGAATACTGTGTTCGTTTGTAGATGTGTTCTAACAAGTTCCCCGGTTATTCAGAGGACACTTTTATATTCTAGGAGGATGCACATTCTTGCTCCTTTTTATGTTGTTTCTCACCTGACTTACATAAAAATATAAGAAATTGGGTGCTTGCAGGAACAATATTTAGAACCATGAATTGTTGGGAAGTGAAGGGACCCTGAAATCACTCCATCCAACTGACTTTTCAAGGAGGCTTACTTCAGGAAACAGGGCTTACTTCAGAGGCTGGTGAGAGAGTTTCTCCGTTGGGCCATTGTGTGGGGCAGGGAAGGTGGGTGGGCAGGGCGGGCTTCACGGGTGTGCGACTTGCAGACCCTCAGGGCCCCGCGCTGTGAAATTCACAGCGTCAACATCTTGAAATTCTTAACAAGCTTAGAACAAGGCACCCCACGTTTGCAAAAGGCCCTGCAAATTTTATATCTGGTAAGGTCTGTGTACAGGGTTTGGAGCCAGACAGACTTGAGTTCAAGTTCTAGTATTCTCTTGCTATTGACTGCTGCAGTTTCTTTATCTGTAAAACTGATAATTATATTGTCTTCTCAAACTAGATGTGAGAGCTAAAATTCCATGTCCAGTATACCCAGGGGGGCTGAAAGGCAGTGACAGACACTGAGATATGCTCAGAAGGATTTCTACTTCCCATGTGCAGTACCTATAATTAAACTTCTTCCTATGACTTAATATCAGGAACACTAGCCTGGGGTAGACAGACATTGCTTGTGTGGTACAGAAGCTAATCTGAGGTGTGCTGATTAAGAACAGACCACGCAAAGAATGTTTTCCTAATGAGGACATTCTAAGGCTGAGGGGCCCCATCCATCAGTTATCAACCGTTTTACTGCTATGACATATGACACATAATGTGTACCAGCACAACGTGGTCTCACAATTCATACAAGTTTCCCTCCCCTCCAAAAACCTCTCAAAGTAGCCAAAGGGTGAGACTAGCATTATTATGAAGATGCCCTTGCCCTTGAGCTACTTTATTTGCAAACTTTAGTTATTTCAACCATTATTTGTAACAAATGGTTTTCACTATACCACACAACAGAACTTGACAAGCCAGTGTATCATAATTCCAAGCTTGAGAATCAGAAACATGGACCCTCAGGATCCTGAACAAGGGATTTGCCTCCCACCCGCCATGACAGGTCGGGGTCCAGGGCGAACAGGGTACGGCCATCATGGAACCCTCCACGACTTTGCAGGTGTCCGTGGCTGTTCTGTAGCCTGCAGGAGTGACGCCAATTATAAGGCATGGCAGCCAGAGTCAGAGAAACACTAAGTCGCTGGCCGGACAGACTTGTGATGAATAACATGCAATCTTAAAACATCTAGTTAAACTGTTTTCCCCAAGAATGGAGGAAAGACTTTAAATCATATTCATAAGAAACATACGCTAATTCCTGGACATTTTTGGACTTTGGTCCAAAAGGATTCCTCAGGGGATTATAGTAAGCGTCTGCGTGACCTTTGTTGCATTATTCAGTTAGGGGGTTAGGAGGCCAGATGTTAGACCTCAAGGGGAGTGCTGCAGCTGTGCTCACCCTCCTGCACTGCTTAGGCCTCTGGGTACACACACATCGTGAGACATGATCCGGTGTCTCCAGGGCCCCCTGCATCGTCTCAGGAGACATGGGACAACCTCAGAGTGACCTGTGTTGTGAAGTGACCACATCCCAAGCACAGTTTGCTCTGTCTTTGCTCTCTCCTGAGTGACTGTGGCAGTGAGACGTGGCTGCCCATCGAGCTCTCTCTGGCTCAAAGGGCTTTTGTGGGTAGTGATGGCCAAAGCTGGACCCTGTCCTCCCCACAGTGCAGCCTGTGCATGGCCATAGAAAAACCACAGCTCTTCCTCCAAGATAACTCATCAGCCTCTTTCTAGAGCCTTTGATGAGGGACGTGGTACTGTCAGTCAAAGAAATAAAAAAGAAAGACAGGCTACTTCTTTATCGCTCAGTGGTACGAGTGGGGACCTCGGTAATAGCACAGCTCCTGGACCCACCTGACATGACACATGGTACATACAAGAAGCTTCAGTCTCTAATGATTATACCTAATGGCTGACTAATTTATGGAACACCTCAAGACATAGTTGCAAGAGTACATGCTGGTACATAAGTGTTTCTTTTTAGAAATGGTGATTTTGGCTTAGCCAATTGGGATGTCACTCCCTGACCCTCTCAAGGATCATAGTAAGCAAACCATAATCCACCACATTGACTCTCAGGAGACCAGGGACGTGGTATCCCAACAATGTGGCCACAGCAGCAGCTTTTAGCCCAAACTGGAGGAAACACAAAAGCAGTCAAGAAAGATCTAAGTCAACTAGGCAGGCATCAGTACCTCTGCCCTCAACATAAACCCTCCAGACTCAGCAAATAGATTTTGCTTCCTTTGGTACCGATTTTCCAGCACATTGTACTATAAATTTCAAGCTCCTGTGAAAGAAATCGAAAGGATGCTTTGACTGCATTTCTGGTTTTGGGTCATTCAGTGATTGTTTTTCTTACCTGTTGTCGAATTTCTTCCTCCATTTTCACTGGTGAGCCCAGCTCTGCAACTTGTTTGACACCTTCGCTGGCATATCCTCCGTATTCCCAGAGCACGTAATTCTTGGAGTGGGATCCGCCAATGATCGCAGACCAGTGATTGGCCCGACCTGGAAAAGCCAGTTGGGACACAGGTGTCAGTGTGGCGGTGGCTAAAACTCAAATCCCTTAAATGCTGGGGAGGAGGTGTAATTGGACAATGATTCAACTTGCTGGCTGAGCAACTGCCCTGTGTGAGGCCCAGTGCTGTGCAGTGATGAGTGACAGTCCCTGTAAACAAATAAGTCTTGGGAATATGCAGACAGGGCAAGGGTAGGTTCCTGAACAAGATGCAGAAGCAACCGAGAATGGTGACTTCTGTCTGGGAGGGTTTCAGAGAAAGGGACAGCTGCGAGAATTTTAAAGGCTATTCAGATTTGTAAGACAGACTAGAGAGACAAGGCTATTTCCGGCAGACTCAGAAACATTAAATAGCATTGTGTGTTTGAGGAGCCATGAGTAATTTAGCATTGCTATGTCACAAATTCTCAAGGGGAGAGATAGGAAATGATGGCAGGGAGGTAGGCTGCTCATGGATGGCCTTGGTCTAAATACTTCAGGAGTTTGGATGTCATTTGAAAGGGTTCTGAGTAGGGGAATGACATTATTGCATTTGAATTTCAGATAAATCATCTGGGCAGCAGTGTAAAGCATACATTAGGGGGAGCAACATTGGAGTGGAGATGGGGATGTCAGCAAGGAGCAAAAGGTAAAGGGATTGAATGTGAAACTGGCTTAGAAAGTCTGGGGAATAAGCACTGCTGTCCTTAGCTGGCTTTTATGTTCCTTCCAGGATGAGGGGAAAGCAGGCTAGTCAGGTTACAGGATGAGAAGGCAGGTTGGATATGAGGCAGTGACACAGTGGTTTGGTGGGAACCGTGTGGGATGATCACGGTTGTGGGACGCAGGTGGGAATCAATAAATAACACAAGAGGAGAACAGAAGGAGATCTGAACCTGAAGATTTTTCAGAATCGCAGGGAGAGGAAGGAGAGGAACAGAGTTAATGCCAGCACGACACTGGGTTTGTTTTTGCATGTGACGCACATAGATACACATACGTTTCTTACTAAGTTACGTACAATTCATCATAGGGTTGGCTCAGTTCTCTGCCCTTCTTTGGTTGGTGTTATAAAGTCACAAGCTAAAGAACAGTTTTTGGCATAGCGAAGAGGGAAACTTGAACTGGGTGGACTCAACTGACATTTGCAGTTCACCACCCCAGGGCCCAGAGTGGGCAGAACTCTCCGCTCCACCCCACCACTTAAGAAAATGATTCTGAACAGGGCCTCATGCTGTTTACATCTGCCGCCTCCTACCCCAGGGCCCTCTGCTCCAGGGGGGCACACGAAGAGCATGGGCACAAAGCCAGCCTCCTGGCCTGCAGAGGGCAGCCGGGGGTACCCCAAGCAGAAGACATCACTACATGGGTCTACCCAACTGCTGGCTCATTATTTCCCACACGCCAGGGAAATGCAACCTCACGTTTCTCTGTCTTGTCCCTAGAGAAGACAGATGATGCTGCCAGCTATTTCTCTAACTCACTTCCTGAGTGGGGAGACTGTTTTAGCTGTTATATAAGGCAAGAGCACTGTTTGTGTAGGGAAAAGCGCTGAGAGCCAGTCCTGACCTTTGGTTCATGATGTGAACTCAGGGAGAGCAGTTTCGGCACCTCTTGCTCCCCCCGCGTTGTTCCACTGAAATGTCCCCTTGTTCCAGACACATCCTACCTGCAATTTTGTACCCCAGTGGTTTAGCACACGCTGTTCCTTCCTCTTGGCTGGGCCAAGTCATTCCTCCTCCATGATTTACCCAGAAGCCTCCTAAGACCACCCTAGACCAATTAAAGCCCTTGTCATCTGTCTCCTCCCAGCATAGATACTTTTATAATCACTGGTACATGTTTATTTTCCCCTTAAACTGTAGGGTCCCTGACAGAGCCAGTCTTCAGCACTGTATCCCCAGCACCCAGCACTGTGCCTGATGCATTAGTACATGTTTCCTGAAGTATTTCATTCAAACAATCAAATGGGAAGCTGGCAGTGTATGTGCTCAAAGCATCTGGGAGTAGGCTGGTACAACGTGATTAAAGTGAAGGCTCAGAGGTTAGCAGAGTTCCTGACACCTACTGGGCTAATGCACTCAGCTATCCTCACGTTAAAAAACAAACATCAAACACCACCAACAACAGCAAAAGGCACTGATCTTACAACAAACAGAGGAGGATTCAAATCCTGGCATTGCCACTTACTAGCTGTGTAAACTTGGTCCAATTCCAATTACTTTATTTCCCGGAGTCTCAGCTCCCTCCTTTGCAAGTCAAGGGTGATAATGCCTCCCTGATCAACCTATTATAAGAATTAAATTTAATTTCTAAAAAAAAATGAGACAGTACAGGTGCAATCATGACTAGCACACAGTAGACAATCAACAATTATAGTTTCCTCTTTTGCTGGTTGTTAGGTAGACTATAAAAATCAGTAAACGAGGAAACCTGCCTTTAATTCAGTATGGGAGATAAGAAATATATAATATAGAATAATATAAGAGAATAAGCACAATCAGGGGGATTAGGAGATGGGCACAGATCAGTCTTCCTGTTTATTCACTTGACTTCCATTAACCATGTGCCAAGTGCGGTGGCTGGCCCTGGACACTGACAGGAATTAGATGTGGGGCTTGCTCTGGAGGGACTCACAGCCTAGGGGTGGGAAACAGATGGATAAGCAGATTGCTTACCATCAAGCATGGTCAGGGTTATTACAGAAGCAAGAACACAGAACACAGGGGACGAGGCAGCTAATTCCCCCAGATCTAAGGATTTAGTCTAAAGACATGTGTGCAGAGAAGCAGGTACTTCAAGAGTGGGGTGCTTGCCTTTGTGGTTTCTTCCTCTTGAATGAAATGTCATTGCACCAGTTCAACATTCTAATCAATACAGTTGTGAATTTCCTACAATAGTATTGCAACAGACCACACTAATTCACCTTTCAACACACTGAATAAGACCAACCGCGTAACAGATACCTTCAGGGCAGGAGGCCGGGGTGAGGAACCAGACTGCACCCTCCCTGGTGGGACGAGGCAGGCAGCCACAGAAAAACAATCTGCAACATGAGACAGGGCAACGATTTCAGCAGAGGGGCAGTCACTCAGGTGCAGAGTGATACAGGGAGAAAAACACGGTGACCAAGAGGCAGAAGACTTGGGCTCCAGGGCTCCAAACATGACCATGAATCAGTCATTCAATCTCTCAGAACCTCTGCTTATCTTTTAAAACTAGAGATAATAATGACCAGGCTGGACTAAACTCTCAGACTTGTGCAAATTAATTGGGCTGGTTTTGGAAAGAACTATGAAAATGTGAAAGGACTGTACAAACAAATGTTTCTGAATGATTACAGACAGAAAGCCCTATGGGAGTTCACAAGAGGAATCCAGAAGAAGGTGGAGGAGCAAGGAAGCTTCCCATTGGAAGGCAGCTCCGATGGGAAGACTGGCAGGGCAGTAGGAGCAGGATCCATTAAAAATAGGCAAGAGGATTAAACACCTGTTAAGTGTTAGGTATAATGCTTTCCTAGCTATCACCCTCAGTACAACCTCTTTCTCATCTTATAGATGAGGACATTGAGGCTCAGAGATCTTAAGGAACCTACTCAAGCTCGCAGAGCTAGTGAGGGGCATAGCTGGGGTTCAAAGCCAGGTCCGCCTGACCTCAGAGCACACGCCTTTCCCCCTACCCCCCACGGAGAGGTCAGGCACCGGAGGAGGCTGTGTGGTGGACTGGAGTTAGAAGACAAAGAGATAAGATGAAAATGAAAGTCAGGGCCAGGTTGTAGAGGATGCTGAGTGCCCACCGTGGTAAATGGCATCAGGAAAAGGGAAACATGACGGGAGTTTCCTTCTGGGAAGAAGGACATGACAATAGGTACATATGGAGCTATTATTACGTGCTGGGCACTGCGCCCAAGACTTGACTGACACCACAAAATGAAACACTCAAAAAAGAAAATGATTTTGACACTGACTATCATAATTTCCATTGTTTTGCACACGAGGAAACAGATTGAGAGAGGTAAAGTGAGTTAACCCAAGATCACAGCAGCAGAATGAAGATGCTGGGATTCAGTTAGGTCCGTCTGGTGCCAGAGCCCAGCTCTTCTCCACCACACTGCACATCTCCAACAGGACACAGCCCTTGGAGGGCCAACGGCGAGAAGACAAAATAGGATACCCATCCACATTTCCTGCGTGAGTTGTGTAGGGTCTGACTTAGGGTGGCGGAGAAGACATGGGCATGTGGGGTCAGAGGTATGAGCCGATGAGAGGGAAGGTGGGACAGTCTTTGGGAGGCGGTTTGGTGAAGTAGTTAATACTCTGGTTTTTGGATTAGAGTAACAGGTGTTCTAATCTCAGTTCTGAAACTTTCTAGATGGACTAAGTCAATTAATCACTTTCAACTTCAGTTCCTTCATTTGTAACGTAGGAATAGTGACGTGACCACCCTCCTGGTGGTCCAAGGCTGAAGTAACGGCGAGTGACTAGCACACAGAAAAGGCTCAATGTTAATACATATTAGCCAGTGAAATTAAATTGGAAGAAGGCTGGGAAAAGCTAGACAAGCTTCTGGAAGGCATGGGGACCACAGGTGATCCGATTGGGTGATTGGGTGGCAGTCGGACTTAGAACTGGGATGTAGAGATGAGGAATGTCAGATGCAAGGACCTGAATCTGGAAAACATGACAGAGTTTTCTGAATGGTACTTAGTGGTCTGGGGTCTGCAGAATGAGGTAGCTAAGCAGACCCCAGTGAACAGGGACACAGGGAAGTTTAGCTCTGGGCCCCACCATCCTCCAGGACATAAGGAAGGAGGGAGAGAGAAGTCCCAGGTGTCAGGAGGCCTGGGGAGAAGGGGACGAGGTAAACGCTTGTGGCATTCTTAAGGGAATCCCTAGGGAGGCTACCACGGGTGTCCTTGGTGAAACACTGGGGTTTCAGTCTTGGGGGCAGGTGCAGAGAAACCAACACCACTGCCAACCCCTTCGGCTCTCAGGTAAGGCCAAAGCTACTTGGCTTAGCATGGAACTCTCTAGTTCCAGCAGTGTTCAGTTGGCCTACACAGCTCTGGATTTAGATGTTTATTCCCAATAACTTGGATGAGGCACAGATGGGAAAAAGGCAGATGGGAAGCTGGGAGGAAGAAATGATTAGACATGTGAGTGTGAGATATCAGAGCCAACCAGGTGCATTTGTCTGATAAGTCAGATTCAGGGACATATCCTGAATGTACGTGTAGTAACCTTATTTCTGACACTTTTTCTATTGTCATTGTTGGCGCTAAATTACTGATGTTCACAATGATGCTTAAAAGGCCATTCCTGATGAAAAAATCACGACTGGCTTTTTGTCTGGTGTAGCAGGAGGCACGCTGCACAGTAGATAGATTCTGTGACGTGTTCTGCGCAGGGCATGTGTGCAGGGACAGCCCAGATTTCCTGGCCTGCTTTGATGGTGGCTACATTCTCCTGCCAGTCCCAATCCCAATCCTGCAGAAAGCCACCCATTCATTTCCTTGACATTCATTTACAGCATGTCACTGGAGAATGTCCTATGTCCTATAACCTTGGTGACTGGTTTGCTGCAGCCTCCTGTTATCCAACCTTAGCCTCAGGAAACCTTTTTTGGGGAGCCCTGGTGGACCCTTATGGAATTTGCTATATTAGCAATACCAGAGCTCCACTAATCTCTAAGTCTCAGCCTCCTCTCTTTCTTTTATCTCTTAGTAGATGACTTTGTCACTTCACTCTTCTGAGAAAACCGAGGTCAACCCATCCACTGACTCAGCCATGCACCATGTGGCCTGTGACCAACAGAAAAATGCTGCAGGCCTGTCAGCTCTATTCATAAAAGTCATCTTGGATCTCACTTCCCTCCTGCCTTTGTTATTCTCATCTGAGGCTCAGTTCCAGAATCTGTATGGTTTCTGACACTTTAGATTTGGCTACAGAACTTGGCTCCTCTGGGTTTGCCCCTGGGTGCTACCCAGGACATAGATTGTACTTGCTTTGTCGGTCTTCCTGCTCTTGGCTGCTTCAGAAACTTTCTCCGACCAAGCCACTCTGTTTTCAGGATCTCATCCCAGTATGGCCTTCTGGAAAAAACCCTGCATGGGAGACCTGTCAATTAAGCCAGAAATTCCTCAACTTTCTAACAGCCTTTTTTTCTTAAGGTTCCAAGAGAGGTGTCACTTTTCCATTGCAGGGAAAACCCTAGCACTTGTGCAATTGATTATATTCTTTTGTATTTCCTCAGAGGCCTCCAATAATAATATTATATTATATTAATTAATTTATTGGATGAACATTTGCTAGGCGTATGCTATGTGCTAAGCCGGGGATCAGCGAGCTACTGCCCACTGCTTGTTTTTGTTCTAATAAAGTTTTTTTTAGTTTACATATTATTTACGTATTGTTCATGACTGCTTTTATGTTGCAACAGCAGTGTTGAGGAGTTACAACAGAGAGACTGCCTGGCCTGCAAACCCTAAAATATTTACTATATGCTTTTTAAAGAAAAAGTTTCCTAAAACCTGTGCTATGCCCCAGAGACTCTAAGAAGAATCAGACTGGGTCCCTGTCCTTGAGATGTTCAGTCTGGAGGACAGGGTGGAGGACATAACAGGCAAGTACAATAAGCTGTGTACAATACAGCTTTGATAAAGGCAAAAACAGAGGGACATAAAAGAACAAATAAGGAGACATTTAACACAGACTGTATTAGAGAGGGCTTCCTGGAGTAGATGGCAGCTGAGCTACATTCTGAAGGGTAAATAGGAGTTAGCAAGGCTGTTAGGGGATAGGAGGAAGGGTATTTTTGCAGAAAGACCAGTAGGTACAAAAGTAGGGCATAAGAAAAAGCAGAGGCATTTGGAAAACCACAAGTAGGTAAGTATTTGTAAGGAAGGGATGATCAGTGATGAAGCCAGTCAGTCGGGCAAATCATGAAAGAATGTGAATGACTTCACAGTAAGTTTTTATTTGATCGTGAAGGAAGTGTGAAGTAGAGAAGAGAATAAGGTAGTCCTGTCTACAGAAAACTCCCAAATCTATACATATTCACACAACTTCTTTTTCTGACTCTGATGTAGTAAATGGCACTGGACTAGCCCTCTGAACATAACTATAAAATTGGGCAAAATATATGAAGCACCAGTTTTCAGATGTTGGAAAAGAGACAGCAAATGACTATGATCCCTGAGAGAAGGAAAACACAAGAGGTATCCTGGACATTTTCTGGTTTGTGTGCACGAATGTGGAGCACAGCAGAGCTTGGCAATATGGTTGAGCTGAGAAGGTAGAGATAAGAATTTGAGGCTGCTAAGGTAGATAGGATTTCCTGGTAAGAATGCCAGAGAAGAGGGAGCTACACAAAGAAGGAAGCTCAGAAATATGCATAGGAGTCCTCTTACATCTTTGACCAAACACTAAGCTGCACATGTGCAAGATGAGACTCCACAAGGCCTGGGAGAGAATAGCTACTGGTGAGCTAAGAGTTGAATGGTGATTCCAGAAATCACACAATGCTAGAGATGTCAGACTTCCAACCATTCATATTAGGGAGACTTTACTGACCACTCTAGGCATTCAATTGAGACCATAGAAAAGCCACACGTTAGGAATAAAACTACTTTAGCCCTATAGTAAGGGCTACTCTACACTTACCCTAACAAAGCTCTCTCTCTCTCTCTCTCTGTCTCTCTCTCTCTCCTTTTGTAAGGAAGGGATGATCAGTGTTGAAACAAGACTTGAAAGCAAATCAAACAGATCTGTCAGTAAATAAACCATCTGTCAGATCAAAACTTCATACTCTTTAAAGGAAGACAACAAATGTAGATATTCAACAATGTAGCATCTACAAGGTCCCTTATACAATTAAATTAGTAATATATGCAGAAGCAGGAAAATATGATCTATAACCACAAAAAGTCAACAGAAAGAGTTCATGTGATAACTGATATGTTGGGATTAGCATACGAGAATTTTTAAAACACCTATTATCAATATGTTCAAGGATTTAATGGAAAAGATGGGCTCAATGAGTGAACAGATGGGTACTCTCAGCTGAGAAACAGGAACCATTTTTAAAAACCCAATGAAAAGTCTAGAACTGAAAAATATAATATCTGTATTAAGACAGCAAAAGAAAAAAAGTCTGTAAACTGAAAGATAGGGCGACAGAAATGATTCAAAATAAAGCACAGAGTAAAAAAAAGTTTGAAATAAAATGAACTGTATTTGCAGTGGCCTTTAGAACAACAATAAGTAGTTTAATATAGGGGTAATTTGAGTCCCAAAAGGAGAGGAGAGAGAAATTGAATTCTAAATATATTTAAAGAAATAATGTCTAAAATTTCCCCAAATTTGATGAAAAAACATATCAATAAACTACAAACAGAATTTAAACAAAGAAAATTATACCTAGACGCATCATAATAAATTGATGATAATTAGAGATAAAGAGGAAATCTTAAAAGCAGACAGAGGGAACAAAAGACAGATTACAATCAGGAAAACAAAAGTAAAAATAACTGCTGGCTTCAAAAACACGACAAATCAGAAGACAAAGAAATGAATACAAGGGTACATATATCTTAACGGATGTTTTCAGATTTTTCAGCATTATTCACAGTGGCCAAGACATGGAAACAACCAAAGTGTCCTTGGATAGATGATAGCATAAAGAAGGTGTGATACCTATATAAAATGGAATATTACTCATCCATAAGAAAAGATGAAATACTGCCATTTGTGACAACATGAACAAATCTTGAGATTATTGTGCTAAGGGAAACAAGTCAGACAGAAAAAGTCAAGAACCATATAACTTCACTCATATATAGGATATAAAACTGAAAGCAACAAATAAACAAAAATCATAGACACAAACAACAGTTCAGTGGTTACCAGAGGGTAAGGGGGTTGGGGGGTAGCAGAAGAGGGTAAAGGGAGTTAAATATATGGTGATGGAAGGAGAACTGACCTGGGTGATGAACACACAATGCAATATATAGATGATGTATTATAGAATCGTACACTTGAAACCTATGTAATTTTACTAACCAATGTAGCCCCAATAAATTTAATAAAAATGAAAACATAATCCTCAAAAAAACATAAAATAAAATAAAGGGAGCCTCTTAAATTAAAAAAAAAAAAAAGACAAAGACATGACACCGCCAAAGTTCTAAATGAAATAGAAGACTGTCACCTCAAGTTCTATATCCCGTAAAAATATCCTTCAAAAATGAGGGTGAAATAAAACACTTTTTTTAAATAAATGAAAGCTAAGTGAATTTATTACCAGCACACTTGCAGTATGTGAAATATTAAAGGAAGTTCTTCAGGCTGAAGGGAAATAAAAACAGATGGAAATTCAGAAAGAATGTAAGAGTGCTAGTGCTGGTAAATACATGGGCAAAGTCCACCTTTAATTTCTTTTTCACCAACGAGCATCTTCCTTGAAGTAAAGAGGTTCACATTTTCTCATTCTGGGTGAAAAAAATCTTCTGTCAATGCTCTCTTCCCACAAAGTGTACCTACACCTCCAGTCTTTTCAGGAAAGTTAAGTTCACTGTTTCCACTTCCTTTCTTTGAATTATTTTCTCAAATCCTTGCCATCTGATCCTGAGCTCCCATCTGAACTCATTTACTCCACCAAGTCTTTAAAACTTTGACTTTTGCCCCCATCTATTCCCATAGTTGGACAATTACTGGGGGCCTAATCTGAGGGAAGTTACTGTCTGTTTCATTTCCCATTTAAAATTAAAAGTATACTTTAAATTCAATAAAATGTATCCTTTGTAATGTATAGTTTAGTGAGTTTTGACAAATTTATGGAGTCATGTAACCACTATCACCATCAAGATATAGAATAGTTCTATTACCTAAAACATTGCCATGTATCCTTTCATAGTCAACCTCATTCTTCTACCCCCAGCTCTTGGCAACCTCTGCTCTGTTTTTGGTCCCTATAGTTTTGCCTTTTTCTGTAATATAGTATAAATTGACTCATATAGTATGTAGCCTTGTAGATCTGGCTTCTTTAACTTAGCATAATACATTTGAGATTCATCCATCCTTCTTTCAAATGTCTTGGGGGAAAAAAAGACCTCCTACTGTTTAAGGCCATCACCACATTCCTGTTTCCACCACTGAGTATCTGTGTGACCTTGAACAAGCTATCTAAGTTTTCTAAGACTCAGTTTTCTTATCTGTGAAATGGAAATAACACTAGTAACTACTTTTTAGGGTTGTTATTACAGAAGGAAATCCATATGAAAATATTACAGTTCCTATTATAAAATAGACATTCAATAAATGTTACTT
The DNA here is from genome assembly GCF_057876585.1 of Rhinolophus sinicus. Taxonomy (NCBI): domain Eukaryota; kingdom Metazoa; phylum Chordata; class Mammalia; order Chiroptera; family Rhinolophidae; genus Rhinolophus; species Rhinolophus sinicus. The sequence goes on along the minus strand of NC_142514.1, from coordinate 150,212,118 downwards.
TTAATATTAATATTCTATTTTACCAGGGAAGATAGAGATTGGAGCAAACTGGAACATGCACAGGACCTTCCTTTCATAGACGACCCTTCAGCACTCCTCCACCCAAAGCTATGGATGGTGCCTTCCTCGTCACTGTCATCATCATTGTTGCCATTGTTATCATTATCATCACAACCACTACCACTTAGTGAGTCCATTCCCTGCATCATACGTTTCACAGGTATTAGCTAGCATCCTTCTCCTTCTGTTCTCACAGTGGTCATACTAGGTAGGTGAGGTACCATCCCATGTTATGGATGAGGGAACTGAGCTGCTAGCAAGTGGCAGAGCTGAGATTATCATCAGATCGGCCAAGGCTATTCCATGCCCTTTCTACTCCACTGGGGATTCACAGCTTGGGCCACATACAGATTTAGGAGGTCTAAATCTTTAGTTAGGAGGTCACGCTGATGTCACACAGGGCTGTCACCAGAATCAGCTCTTGGAGAAGGGATACCCGGGAGATAAATAGAACCATGCTTACCCAGTGCCCTAGACAACATTGCAAGTATTGGCTCATGACATTCATAAATTTTAGCCTTCTTCAAACTCAGCCTTTTCAACCCAATTTTTCTTAACTTCTGACTCTTGATTTATTTGGTCATTTCTAAAGCCTAGCCAACCACCTGATTCTCATCTCAGAGACAAAGCACATAATCTCAGAGCAGCCCTAGACTCCCATCCCCACTGCTACTGTGGAGGCTGGTTAAAAGTTTATTGTGCACTAACAAATAGCACTGGGGTTATATTTCTACAAAGAGGAACTTTATTTAAAAGTGTCCTTCCAAGCTGACTTTTCCACATAAACATTGTTATATATGAGAGAGAGGCTATATTCCTGGACACCTTCCAAATGTTTAATATACCATTAACATCTGAGTTTGAAACCCTAGGGAAGGAACTGTAGCACTTTGGATGATAAATTCTAGCAATGTTTATGTAATTTTAAAAATCTAGGAGCTTGTATTTAAAACTTAGCAGGGACAGTAAATAACTTTGCTTTGTTTTTTCAGAGTGTAACAAAAAGAATTGACTTCTTCCATCCCCGTTAGTTCATTTTTCAGGTTTGAATCTTAACTCTTGGCTAGGTCCTATAAATAGTAAGCCAACGCTCGCTCTTCTATGTTTGAAAAGTTTTTAGGCAACAGAGAGTAGTGAGAAATAGGAATTACTGGTGCTTGGACCAGGTGCTTCATATGTATCCTCTAATTTACTTTCAATCCCTTTCACTGATAAGAAAACAGGTTCAGAGAGGATCTGTAACTTGCCAATGGACATACTGCCCATGAGTGGTTGAACCAGGGTTTGGATCATGATTGCTTTGTCTTTGGGAAGGCTTTTTGTTCTTCCAGTGAGAGAGAAGCTAGAGACTCTGGGAAAAGTTTAAGCTAATAATAGAAGCAAAGTCTATTGAATGAAGTCTATATATAGGATGAAAGAGGAGTCACGCTGAGGTGAAAAAATTCACTTTAAAATTGAAGGTAAAAGTAAAGATAGGATGCTAATTTATTTCATTGACAAGATATTAGCAAACCTTATATCCAGTTATTGAGAAAATGTATACCATATCACAACAATGTAGTGTTTATTCAAGGAATATAAGAGTGGTTTAACATTCAAAATTTAATCATATTAACAGAGAAAAATTACATGAGTATCTTCATAGATACAGAAGCATTTGATTACATTCAGTATCCATTCATGATAAAAAAAGAAAAACAACTCAGCAAACTTAGGAGAAAGTGTTCTTTACCTGATAAAAGATATATAAGAAAACTATAGCAAAAATCATATTTAAAAATAAAATACTACAAGCTTTCCCCACTATTGCTGCTCAAAGAAACAAAACAAAACAAACAAACAAACAAAAAAACCACTTTTCCCACAAGACTTGGAATAAGGCAAGAATGCCCAATATCAACACTTCTATTTAACATTGTATTGGAAGTTCTAGCCCATGCAACCAGGCAAGAAAGAGAAATAGAACTCACAAGAATTAAAAAGGAATTGTTGATAGAAGATATAATTGTGTACATAAAATTCCAGAATAACCTATAGAATTAATAAGTGCATTTAGCAAGGTCTCTGGATACTAAGTCAACATATAAGAATCAATTTAATTTCTATATACCAGTGACAAATAAAATAATATTTTCAAAAGTTATTATTTGTAATAGCATAAAATATGTAATTTAGTGAAAAATGAACAAGACTTCTTCTCCATATAAAACTATAAAACATTATTGAGTGAACTTAGAGTAAATCCAAATAAATGGGGCAACATAACATATTTGTTAAGTAGAAGAGTTAACAATATAAAGTTGTCATATTTCCCCAAATTTGTCCATAAATTCAACATAAACCCAATAAAAATACAAGCAGGTTTTTAAAAAATAAAAATTGAGATCACAATTCTAAAATTTATGCAGAAATACAAAGAACAAATAACAGCCAAAAATAATCTTAAAGAACAAAGTTGGAGAACTAACACTTCCAGATATGAAGGATGGACAAATAAAACAATGAAACAGAATGACAGAATATAGAGTCCTGAAATAGACCCATAGACATGTAGTCACTGGATATATGCAAAGGTGACACTAATGCAGAAAGGAAAAAATGGGTATTCCAATAAATGATTCTGGAGGAAAAAAAAAATCTTGACCCTGTACCTCACACCATACACAAATTCAGTTACAGATCAACTCAACATCTAGATATGAAAGGTGAAAACAATATGGTGTTTGAAAGAGAATATAGAATAAAGTCTTTATGACTTGATAGTGGGCAAAGATTTCTTAAATTAGACACATAAAATGCTAACCATGAAGAAAAAAGATCATTTGGATTATATTAAAATTGAAATCTTTTGTTCATCAAAGATTAGGAGAGTGAAAAGGCAAACCACAGAATGGGAGAAGATATTTAGAATACATATACTTGACAAAGGACTCATATCTAGTATATAGAAAGAACTCCTACATAACAATAAGAAAAAGGCAGACAACTCAATAGAAAAAAACGTTCAAAAGACTTAACAGTCACTTTCGATAATCCAAATGACCGATAACAATATAGCAGTCAAAATCAAAGAAATTCAAATTAAAATCACAATGTGATATTACTACACATCCAGCAGGTAGCTAAAATGAAAAAAGACCAATATCAACTGTTGGCAAGGATGTAGATTCACCAGATCGCTTTTGTTGTGAAAAATTATTTAACAGTATCTACTAAACCTGGGCTACATATCTTATGACCCAGCAATTCCACTCCTAGTATATAACCAACAGAAATGCATGCATATATTTACGAGAAAACCTGCACATGAATGTTTTGCACAGTACTATTTATAATAGTGCCAAACTGGAAACTACCCAAATGTTCATCCACAATAGAATGGATAAATGAAATGTGGTTCATTCACACAGTGGAATACCTTACAGTTACAAAAAGGAACAAACCAAAATTACATGCAACCATGTAGCTGAAACTCACAAACTATAAAGTTGACAAAAGAAGCCAGACACTAGACAGTGCATGCTGTAAAATTCTACCTATAAAGTGTTTAAAAACAAGCAAAATTTTTTTTTTCTTCTTTTTTTTTTTGAAGTTTATTGGGGTGACAATTGTTAGGAAAGTTACATAGATTTCAGGTGTACAATTTTGTATTACATCATCTATAAATCACATTGTGTGTTCACCACCCAGAGTCAGTTCTCCTTCCATCATCATATATTTGATCCCCTTTTCCCTCATTTATCACCCCCCTCCCCTTTTACCCTCTGGGAACCACTAAACTATTGTCTGTGTCTATGAGTTTTTGTTTCTCATTTGTTTGTCTTAAAAACAAGCAAAATTAATCAATACTAGAAGTCCAGATGGTGGTTGACCTTTGGAAAACTGGAAGGGGTCAAATGGAGGCTTCTGGAGTCTTAGTAATTTTCTGATTTTTGAATGTATTCAGATGAATGGCAAACTGAGCTGCACTTACAATTTACCTACTTTTCTGTATATATGTTATACTTTAATAAAAAGTTCATTTTAAAAAAGAATGTGAAGGTAAAAGCAGTGTTACCTTTCCCTCCTTGTCTCTCACGTCTCACTCTGGACTACTCTAAGCTTATGCTCTATTGTATGGGAACCAAAAGTTTAATGCTCAGGTAATAAGGAAGTGACAGGGAAATGACAGAGATGAGCTGTGAGCCTGTAAGAGGTAGAAGTGGAAGGTCAAAGGTTATTCCAGCACATTTTAAAGATCAGAGGTCAGGTGCTTTGGGCCAGGAAAATAGCCTATACAGAACCATTAGCTGGGAATTGCAAAGCAGGTAACTTTATTCTGGAATTTCACAGCGAGATCTTGGGTTATCTCAATTCAACTCACTGAGCACATGTTATGCTCTAAGTCCTGGGGGTTCTGAGCCAAATCAGACAAGGGCCCTGCCCTGACTTAGCAAATGAGGGGGATCAAACACATGAATGGGAAATTACAATGCAGCACAAAAGTGTCATGATAGGATAACCACAAGACTTGAGCAGAAAGAGGAGGGCTGCTAATCCAGACTGGAGAATGGGAAAAGGATTTCAGAGGCAGTGGGATTTATGCTGACAATGAAAGGGTGACCAGCAATCAGCCAGGTGAGGGGGGTGGGGCTAGTCAGAGTGCTGCAAGCATATGAAACGTCTCATGCACAGGCCCAGAGGTCACAATGAGCCGGGAACATAAGATGGATATGGAGCCAAGGGTACAAGTTGCAGACGGGCAAGAGATCAGAGGGGAACTGGCCAGGTCCTAGTGAATTTAGCCCAGTTGAAGAATTTGTATTTGAACCCAAGGTGACATAATTATATCTTGAATTTACCCTTTCTGGGGTCTGTGACTTTACTCAAGTTCCCTCTGCTTTGGTAGTATGAGAACTTTATTAGTTTTACCTTGAGTATTTAGTTTACTTTGGCTTTCCTGCCAATAGTTTTAAAAATACATGAAGAGGGGACTTATTTTCTAAAGGCCTGCACATAGTCGGTACCTGCAGGAAAGTGGTGGATGAATGAATGCCCAGAGCACTATAGCAAAGGAGGACAGCATCTCCGCTGTATTATTTAGAAACACAAAAGTTGGCTCAGACCCACGCCCACCACCATATGCTGGCAGCTGAGAACACTGCAAAGGCAGTAAGCAGGATGGAAAATTCCCCTTTCCAAGTTCCTGAAACCTGCAGCCCAAGGTGGCAGCTAGTGGCTAATTATTCCCTGGAGCTCTGGCGAAATGGAAGAGCTCTGTTTGTGCAATTGCAGGCAGGAGAAGTCTGTTTTCTCTTGATGAAGAGGGATAATTTATGATTAGAGGGATATTTCCTTAGTGTTTTCGTGTTTTTAAACTTCTTAGAGATTAAATTATTGCAGTAAGGGGGAAGCAGGAGTTCTTTTGATAAGGTCTGGCTTCCTAGTTCTTCCTTGGAAGGAAATAAAGGGTTGAATAATTTATTCATTGCATGAACAAATTTCCAGGGAGATGTCAGAACCAAGACCAGACCAGGCTTAAAGATAAGATGGAGAGAATGGTAGTGGAGGTGAGTGGGCAGGCCAGGGAGCTCCTAGTATTAGGAGAGACTAGGGGGGCTAGGCATCAGGCAGGTCTGGCAGCGCTAAGAGGCAGACTTCCGGGGCCTGGAAAGATTGGTAGGAGCAAAAGAGGGACCTCATCCTGAGAGGAGCAAAGATACGGCTGCTACCTGGTCTCACGGGGGAATAAGGCGAAAGTAAGGACAAAGTCAGCTGGAGAGGAGGCAGTCCTTAGATATCTGTGGAATCAATGAACGCCTGGAAACTGAGACCTAATTATGAGAGCTAGGCAAGACCTGGATTGCAATCAATAAGGTATAATAATAGTTATCAATTATATAACACTTACTCTATGCCACGCACTCTTCTAAGTTCTTTACATAGATTAATTCATTTCATCCTCACAATAGTTCTGTGAAGTCAGTACTGTTATTATTCCCACTTTACAAGTGAGAAAACTGAGGCATAGAGAAGTGAATTAAGCGACTTGCCTGTCATCTCCAAGACAGTAGTAAGTGGTGGAGGCAGAATTGAGTCTGGCTCCAGAGTGCACAGGCTTACCAGTTAGATGTGGTGGCCTTGTTAGAACTGGGTCAGTGATGGGTTACTAAGCTCATCGAAATGCTTCCAGAGAAAATCACTGTTTCCAAAGCCTGGCAGCTGGATTGAGTCTGAAGAAGGGGTTCAGGGTCCTCAGCCCATTCATTTTTCAGGAGCACTTTTGCCTGTAAACATTATTTGTTGTGAGCTATTCTCCAAGCAGCTCATCTCTAGGAGCTGTGACAAGCAAATCTAAGACCTTGGTCTGCCAGCTTTTTGTTTTTTTCCTTTTTTTTTACCCCCCAAGTTTTGGCTCAATAGCCACCAGACTGGGGAGCTGATTTTTTGCTTTGGTTGATAAAAATATCTGACTGACAACCTCTCAGTTGGTGCTTCTGGCACAGAAGTCGTGTGAGCCATTTTCTAGGTGTTGTGTGTGTTCAGAACCCAAACTGACATCACAGCTCTATTAACTTGTTTCCATCCAATTTGGTTGAAAATCCCTGTCACTTTGTCAACCAAAATAAGCGTTTCAAAACAGAATTAGGACGTTGCTCTAATCAATGTAGCCTAAGTAAGTACTAATGAAAAATAAGATCCATATAAGTTGGGTTGAAGAGGCATTTTCCTGCTTCATTTCCAACGCGAAACCCAAGAATCCTTGCAAATTGGGAGGATGTTTGGCAGGAATGCAGTGGCTGGCACAAAACATGAACCAATTCTACTCATGATCATGAATAGTCGGCCTTATTTGGCATAAACAATTCTTCAGGGTATATTTTCAATTCATGTTTGGAAAACTTAAGCACACACATGCTGTTAGCTTCAGCAGAATTTTGTGTGTACAATTCTGAGTAAACTTATTGAGGTTTCTAGAACATACACATCCCCCTTCCTATGATTGTTTTAAGTAGTTAGAATACTTTCTTAAAAATGGAGAAGACTTTTTGTGGCAAGTCCATTGAATAACATGTATCGAGCATTAAATCATAAAATCTATGTCAGATACTGGGCTGGATGGAAGTGGGGACACAGTGATGGCCCCAACCAACTCCATGCCTTCCTCCCGGCTCTGCCATAAAACTGGTATAGAATGTGGGGGCAAAGCAAAGAGGACACAGGGAATAGAGAGTAAGGAAAAGGATCATGAGGACGTTTGTCCAACATTATTTCTAATACACACAGTACCTTGAAGATGATAATTATAGTTGCGTGCCCCAAGGTTAATACGAAATATTTTTCCAGATCTTATAGATTAAAGGAAGCAGAATGCATGTAAGGCAGATTTTAGGGATGGTTTAGATTCTGTCCTATGTGACATCTCCTTGACGCTACTACAAGGGATAAAATGGATCCCAGGAGTCCCGTTCATCCATCTGTCCTTTCATCTATCTGACACTCATCAGTGTCTACTCTGTTTTGCATAGGTTGGGAGACAGTGATAAAGTCATGAAGAAGACGTGGACCTGCCCTTAGGGAACTAATAGTCTAGTGCAGGGGATAGATGATAAATAAGTTTTGCCAATTAGGATCTGTGCCATGATGTAGGAGTGGGCAGAATGCTGATGGAGCCCAGAGGAAGAGAGAACTTTTTCCTCTGTCTTTGAGGTGAAAGACAGACTGTCCTTCCTGCACACAGAGAAAAAAATATTGTTCCTCTTTTTTAGATTCTCAGAAGATGTCAATTTCTACCTTCCTCAGCCCCTCTCAGGCTTCTTGAGTATCAACCCTGTGCCAGGCATTTTGCTGGGCACCGGTGTAGCGCAATGAACAATGGTAGCATACCAATTCCTGGAAGCTGTCCTTTAGGGAAGACAGCTAATTTAATTACACAAATAATTACAGAGCAGCCTCATTTTATGTGGATGAGAATCATAGGGCATAGAAATATATAAAGATACAGATATACAGCTATATAAAGATATAGATATTGATAAAGACACATAAAAAGAGATATAAAAATATTAAAGCCCTTCTGCGCACAAAGTGTAAAACAACAAAATTAGCCCTTCCCTCAAATTAAAAAGGATTGTCAAGAATCATAATTTCAAAGCTGGCAACGGAGTACGTTTTAAGCTGTGTTTATGATATTGGTGCACAGATGTACCACTTCATAGCTGGCTTAGAAAAGCAGTATCAATCTTCTTTTAGGATTAATCTTGAATTCTGTGTGCTTTCTATGGATATCTTGAGGAACATAAACCTAGGGAAACCTGTAGCAGTCATAGCAAACAATAAATGGTTTAGAAGTGGACAAAGGTTACAAAGGGGCTTTGAGAACCCAGTCCAGTGTGGGGTGTCAGGGAAGAGTCCCTGAAGAAGTGATGATTTTGGCTGCATGAGGAAGGCTGAGCAAGACCTGGCTTGGTGAAGAGAGAGAGGGGCTGCACCCAGGACTAAGCCCCATATTTAGATCAATTTCCTTATCTCATCCTAACTTTGTTTCTTCTCTAGTTGATCGTTGCTGAGGCCCTAGTATACTTTGAGGCATATCCCACCTAAAAATTGCTCATATGTGCTTTTTTAGGGGCGGGGTATAGAAGGGAAGAGAGGCGAGGAACCAAGCAAAACTGATCTTGGCCAACAGAAATCACAGAACACATAAATCCCAAACTCTGTTTACTTTCCTTAGCTTATTTACAAAAACACAAGTCAATAAACACTAACTTGTAATTAAAATTAGCTGACTAGTTCCATGTGTTTGGCTGGCTGATTGTGAAACATATGTTGCATTTGTTATTAAATTCCTTTCTGAGGGGGAAAAAGGCACAAATGCAAAACTATTTCCTCATTGCTGGTTAGGCTTTCTGCACTATGCCATGTTTTGTAAATTTTTTTTTTTTTTAATTTAGGGCCATTTGATTTCAGTGGTATTTGTAAAGTTAAGGAAGATAAAATGTATCTGGAACTCAGCCTCTCTCCATTTGGGACATGGAGGAAATTCAGGAGCAAAGTCGGGACATCAGCAAATTCTCATGGGATGATAGAAGCCAATCAGATGAGAGAACTTGACCAAGATCTCAACATGAGATCAGAGCTAACTCATTTAAAGATGGAGAATTTGGGTGGGTAGAATGAGACGGCTAGAAATAAGTGCATTACATGCAGCCACAGCTAACACAGCACTTTCTATGCATCTGGTACTGAGCTAAAAACCATTTATGCATTATCTCATTTTAAAATAACAATGACTAACACTGTGAGCTCTCACTATATGCCAAGCCTGTTTGAAGGGCTGTAAGAATATTAACTCTTCTAACCCCACAATAACCCAATAAAGTAGATCTGGGTTTTCACGTGCAACATGAAAGCTCAGAGAGGCCAGTTGGTGTCTTTTCTGAGGTCCTACAGGATAGTAAATGGAGGAGCTTAGATTTAAATATAGGCCGTCCTCAAAACAGATTTCTGAGACAGGTGCTTTGATTATCCCTGCTTTTCAAATGAGGAAACTGAGGCACAGAGAGGTACAACAATTTTCCTAAGGCCCTATAATAAGTCTCAGACACAAGACTCCAAGTTGGATGTGACTTCCAAGTTCATGACGGTTCAGATTGTATGTGGTATACGTTGCCTTTTAGCAGAATGCTGACCTCTGGCCACTCTTTCTTGGGGCAAGAGAAAGCTGGATTAGTTTCTCTCACCTCAGAAATGCTCTTTCAGCTCCCACATTGTTCTGATACTTGGTGTTGAGATTCAGTATGCCATCAAGAACCTGCTCTCTCCCACCTGCCCGCTTTAGCTTATTTTTCTGGCTTTTAGCCTCCATAGTAAAAGCTAGCTCTCTTTCTTTCTTTTCTTTTTCTCTGATGAGCTTGCCTTCAGAATACAGATCAAAGTTTAAGAGGGAGGCAGAATTAGCTCAGGAACTGGGTAGCTACTCAGGTCTGCAGGCAAGATGTTTACCTAAAACTTTAGTCAATGGACCAAAGATGGAACCAGAGACTTGAAAAGCGAAGTCAAATGAATCCATGTCTGCCGCAGTAGAGACAGCCAGACAGATGCACAGGTCTCTTCAAAGGTTGCTTAGGGACCCAAGAAACCTGAAAAGACTGTGCCCTGCATCTCAATGTGGGTGGGCGGATAAAGAAACATTATTCCTCTTCTTCCTCTTGGTTTTCCCAGGGTGTACACAACAAAGCAAATGCAATTTGCATTCAATGACTGAAAGCCACTCACATCTGTAAACACTAACTGTCCCAGCCAGCAAAACCCTCCAGAATGCCTCTTAGCCCATTTCGAGGAGCCAGATGTGAAGAGAAAGACTTCTGCTTTCTATTGTTCTTTCCACTTGAGCTGCAAGATCCTGTGAAGCTCCATGTGTGGGGAAAACATGGTATTTTCCTCTTAAGTTAAACCAAGCTTATTATGTTCAAGGGAGTTTAATTCAACTCTTGATAGCAGTTGGGCAAAAGTTTAGCTTCCACCCAAGCCTTTCTTCATGTGTTCCCTGCAGGTAATGCACACTTTCCCTTCCAATGGAAGGTCATTAGGGTCACAAGAAAATGCACGGACAGAAAGACTTCAAGATGTTCTGGGGCATTTGACATAACTTTCAATTTAATTGATCAACTCAGGAGTAGAGTAAAGGGATTACAAACATCCTACTCCAGAATTACAGACAATGAGCTTTACTCTAGGGTCACCCATACTAATCCTTTTTACTAAATACAGAGGATGCCAAAAAAATGTATACACATTTTAGGAAAGGAAAATCTATTAAAATTGTAATACAATGAATGACGCTAGCATTCATTTGATTAACGCCATCTTTTGAGCAAACGTCATACTACACATTGCTACCATAAGTCAATTCAACTTCAAAAAGTAATACATAGATAACAGCTCTTAAAATGTGTACATTTTTTTTGGCACCCCCGGTATAAGGCGAGCTGCCTGTGCTGTGATTTCCTATATCCTTTGTCTTCTTACATGTTTGTTCTTTCACTCTGAATTTAACGGAGGCTAGGAAAAAGCTGAAAGTGCTTCACTTCCAGCCCAAAACAGTAGAGTTGTTGCAAATTGGGAGGGATGTTTGCCAGAACTGTAGTGCCTGGCACAGACCTTTGCAGAAACTCTACTTGTGATTATAAATAGTTGGCCTCTCTTGGCATAAACAATTCTTGAGGGTATATTTTTCAACTCGTTGTTTGGAAAACTTAAGTACATACATGCCAATAGCTTTAGCAGAGTTTTGTATGCAAATTCCTGGGTAACCATATATAATGCTGTTGTATATTCTCTTTGTATATCCTCTCCTATGATTTCATAAAGCGTTTTGGAGTTTAGAATATTTTCATGCAAATGGAAAATTAAGTCTTTATTATTAAAGCATGCATTTCTTGGAATCACAACATAGGAGCTGGCAAACAGGTTTGCTGGAAATATTAAATGAAAAATGCATGGGTCGGTCTCATACTTCAATGTTAATCACATCCATTTTGCCTGGGAAACTGGTAGCATTAGAGCTCACATAATAACTGATCCATGACCTGCCAGTGAATCCAATCTCTTTTCCTCAAATCAGTCCAAAACTATCTAAGCTCCATGGATGAGATGCAGGGAGCATGTCCTATTTAAACTGCCAGTTAGCAAGAGTAAATGGCAAATTATTAATAAACTAACTTACGCCTATCAGTGGTAATGGGACTTTACCTTGAGAGATATAAAGAAAGTATTACTTTGTATAATTTTGATGGTCAATCCAATACAGGCAAGTCTTATTTAAGAAACGATATGCTCAAGAAACACAGTTTGTGGACTTCCAGGTGGAAGGCAGAGTGAGAAGCTGTGAACCTTCCAATTTCAAGTCCCATTTAAATTCTAATAAAATAGTCTGAAGCGAAGGTTTCAGCAGTTTCAGTCATAATCAACACAAACTGCAGGAAAACTGAGAGTGGATTCTATGGAAAGTAACTGCACAGGGTGATCTGATCATAAATTCCTAGCTTTGCTGTCTCCCACCTCCATGTAATCTTCCTTACTTTTCCTCCTTAATTTCAAATATATAAGAGAAGCTGTAAGACTGTTATCCTCTGGGAGCATTTGAGATCTTGCTCCCTCGCATATATTATCAGTTTGGCTCAAATAAACTTTTACAAAAATAGTCTACCATTTTGGACATTTCTTACATCAACATGAGTAAAAGGGGAAAAAAGTGATGTTGAATTACTAAATACGTTTGGCTGTATGAGAGAAGAAATATGAATTAAGGGCCTGGGTACAGGATGGGTTGGGGGCGGGAGGCATGGAATCAGTAAGCCATGAAATGAAATGAGAATAAAAATAGAATTTAGAGAATGGCTGCAATCTGTTTTTTAAATGTGGGAGAAAGATATCATACCTATTTCAGAAGAGCTCATTATGGGAGGAAGGAGAGAGGAGTAAACAATGATAATATAGGTAAAATGTGGAATTAGATGCTATAGAAAACTAAACAGAGAAAGAAAATGAACTAGGGAAAAATATGCAGAGCATGGAAAGAGATATGAAAGAGATGCAAAAGAAGATGGATCTGGAGAATGAAGTGCTCTGGGAGAGAGGACTTCTTAAAGAAAGAGAAGGAACAAACTGATCACACTGACTACACACAATAGGAGCTCTGAATGGATCTGTGGAATGATGGAGCAAACAACAAAGAACAACAACAACCAAAAAAATCAAAAATTAAAAAAAGATGCACTAGAAGAAAAATATCACCACTAATAGCTCAAAGTACAAATAAATCCCTACTCCAGATTCCATTTAAAATAACTAAGACCAACATGCATCATCAAATATTTTATTTTAACTATAAGAGAAAAAGAAAACATTCTGTAAGGAGCTTGGTTACAGATTTCATATAAAAGAATATAATTCATAAGTGAATAAGGATTGTTTTCTTTCATTGTAATGGAAAATCACGTACAAATCTTGGTCAAAGTTAAACACAGTATAATTTAGGTTTTTATCCAAATGAAAAGACTCACAGATTTTCAGTTTTGAGAAATTTAATCACCCACTAATGAACATGTGTTGACTTCAAAGGTTACTTAAAAATAAATCTGATCTTCAAAGTCAGACCTGAAAAAAATGACGCTGATAAAAACAGTGAGAAATCTTGAATTAGTATCTGTTGAAGAGATAAGTAAATAAGAATAACAATAGTGAAGAATTGTTTGTGATAGGAGTTGGAGATTAGGAGAATTATTAAAATAAAAGTAGATTAAAATAAATAGAGTAGTAAGTTAACTCAATGGAGAATAAAAGTGAGAAAAGATTTGAGAAAAATAAAAAATAGCAAAGGTTTCCATAAAAGTAAATTGAAAGATACTATTAAAATAAGATATGAATGTGTTGATGAAATAGAAATAATATCTTTGTTGTTTACTTTAAATTGATAGTTAATTGAATTAAAAATATTGTTTTCAAAAGAAATAAAGTTAAGCACAACCAAAACCAAAAAATACATTGCCTATATAATACCAAAGAAAATTTAGAAAAATGAAAACAAATTAACTACAAAAATTGAGAGGTGGGGGGCAGCTGGTGAGCTCAGTTGGTTAGAGCTCGATGCTGTTAACAACAAGGTTGCCGGTTTGACCCCACATGGGCCTTTGTGAGCTGCGCCCTCCACAAGTATATTGAAACACCTCCTTGACTTGGAGCTGAGGGGTCCTGGAAAAACACACTTAAATAAATAAAAGTTTGAAAAAAAACAAATTGAGAGGTAAAATAATTGAGAATGGCAGAACAAAAAATGAATATGACAAAGGTTAAAATAAGTGTAAGTTCAAACAATCATAGGAGAAGCAAAGCAAATAAACAAACAAAGCAAAACCCAAAGGAAAAAAAAGAAAAGGAAAACAAACAAAAAAAAAGCTTCCCATTGGATTAATATATTAATTTACTGGGAAATCTTTTAAAAGGCTAGAAATTCTAAAAATAAGAAATAAAATTTAAAACACTAAAAAGATTAATTAAAGTGATGAAAACGCAGGTTGCAATGCCAGACAGGGTTGAATTTAAGGCAAAAGTTATTAAAGGAAACGAATTAGCTAATTATGTGATGATAAAAGTCAGAGTTAGTAATGAGAGCATAATGATATTATGTCTACAAGGCCCAAAAAACATAGCAACAAATATAAAACAATCTGTTAAAAAATCAATGAGAAATTATAAGTACACAATTTTAAATCAAAGTGTTAATACCCTATTATCAGAATATGAAGAACCAAAAAGAAAATGGTAAAGTCATAGAGAGCCTGAAAAACATAATTAAATTTACCATAATATAGCAGTAAGGATGGATATTGCTAAGAATTAAATGGATTGAACAGAAACAACAAAAAAACCCTGAAAATGTATTGTTTGGTTCCTGATGAGATGGTTAATTTGCATAGCCACTTTACTCCTCTAAATTTAACCTTGGGAAATTTCAGAAACAGAGGGAGTCACAGATCCACCGAGCAAATAGAGACAACAAAATAAAGGGGAGATCAAAGGCTGTCCTGGCTGGCAGGTCAGGATGGGGTGGAAGGCATTTGACCCAGGTGTAAGGACTCATCAGTCTCCTCTCCTCTGACCCAGTGGTGCGAGGGTGGATTTGGGAGGATATTGGAGTTCTCCTATTTCCTATCTCTGACATTGCCAAAAGAGAGACATTGTCTGTCCTACAACCCAGATGTCTGCAGCCCTATTCCTGTCCCTATCCAGAGTAATCTCAGGGCAGCAAAAAGCTCTCCTCGAGGGAAGAAAAGATGAAGGGAGCCCAGGTACTGTTGGGTGTACACTTCTCGACCCCTTTCCTCCTCAAACTCACAGAGCTGGAGATTAGAACGTAAGGAGATCACCTCTTCCTATTTCTGCTTTGTTCTAAGAGTGTTGGGATGAATCCCTGATTGGAGAAAGTACCCAGCAGAGTGGAAGCAAATGGGGAAGTTGATAGAGTGATACAATGCTTGGCTTCTCTTCCCTGGCCTCATCCCCTTCCCTTCTCTCAAACACATCAGAAGAAATACCACCTAGGATTTAGTCCATTCCCATGACACACGCCACCCGGCCTAAAGTTATATCACCAGAGAAACATAAGACCATCTGCCACAATAACTAGATACCAAGGGGTACAACTAGTAAAACACAAAGCAAACCCAACATGAAGCAGCTTTATTTCAACAGATGGACCAAAAATTTAACATATAAGCGCATACATATCCTCAAAGACATAGGGAGGATATTAGGTGAATGATGCAAGAACAGAAACTATAGGAAAAAAACAAACAAATGTAAATTGGGTGTTAAACAAATATTTATAATGGCTGTGGTATCCCTGCCAAAGATGCACAACCTGAATCTAATCATGAGGAAACATAAAACAATCCCAAATCAAGAGACAGTCTACAAAATAGCTGCCTGATACTCTTCAAAAATGTCACTGTCATGAAAGTCATGAAAAAGGAAGGAACAGTTCAGATTAAATAAAGGAGGCTAAAGAGACATGACAAGTAAATGTATGTGATTCTGGATTAGATCCTGGGCCAGAATTTTTATTTTTAACTTGCCACAGAACTATGCTGTGCAATATGGTGGGCACTAGCCATAGTGGCTATTGAATAAATGAAATGTGGCTAGTTTGAATTGAGATGTGCTATAATTGTAAAATACACACTGGGTTTTAGTATGAAAAAATAATGTAAAATATCTCAACAGTATATTTTCATATTAATTACACGTGGACATGATAGTATTTTGGACATACTGGTTTAAATAAAGTAAATTCTTAAAATTGTTTTCACTTGCTTCTTTTTACTTTTTTAATGTGGTTACTAGAACGTTTAAAATTACATATGTGGCTTGTATTTGTGGCTTGCATTATACAAATATCATATAGTATTGCTATAGACAACATTAGAGGTACAATTAATGTAATTTGAACAAGGTATGTAGATTAGATAATAATATTTTATCAATGTTAATGATAACTGTACTGTGATTTGTAAAAGAATGTCCTTCTTAGCAAATTCATGACTGAAATATTTAAGGTTAAAAGACCAGGCATGATGTCTGTTACTTATTCTCTAAAGTTCAGAAAAAGTTAGGTTTGTGTAAAATAGCAAAGACCAAAGAAAAGAAAAAGAAACTGTCCATAACAATCCAGAAATAAAATCCTAGAAAATAAGCATATAAAGTGTGCATTTGGGTAGAGAATGGTAGAAACCAAAGGAATCTCAGAGCATGTTAACATTCTTACTTTGTTCAAGGAAGATGGAAATCTTAAAATGTTTATGAAATCAATAAAGATAAATAAACATAAACATGTGTCTTAAATTAAAGGCAACCACCATAAGAAAAACAACAAAAAAATGAATCAAATAACTTTTAAACCGGCAGAAGAAAACATAATTTAGGCAATGGAAAGAAAAGAAATAGTTTTAAAGAAAGAAAAAGAAACTATAATATGAAAATATAAAATAAGGTGGCAGAAAAAAACTATAATATGACAGTAATCACAATATATGTGGAGTAAATGAAATGAAACAAAAAACAAAGCCAGAGGGACCTTTCACAGAACAATGATGCTCGTGTGCCATGAAATAGGTAAACTATTCCTCAGCACCTGAGGTGGAATAAGAAAAACGGCTTTCTAAAGTAAACATATATGAGATTATTAAAAAACAAAAAACACCATTGATACAAAAAAAATCAGAAATTACCTATTATATATTCTCTTACCAAAACAAACAAAATTAAGAACAAAAAAAAAATAAACCCAAATCCCTGACTACTTGGAAGTTTTAAAATACTCTGCTAATTAACAAGTATGTCAAGAAGATAAAGCACAAAAGCACTCTATTAAGAAAACCATGAAAATGAGAACTGCATATTAAAATCTCTAGGAGGGGTTCAGGGCTCTATTGAGAAGAAAATTCACAGCTTCAAGTGCATTTATTATTAATATTTAAAGAAAAACAAAACTGGGAAAATTAGCATATTAAGTAAGCAATATTAAGTAAACAATATAAAAATTTAGCAAAGGAACAAAAGGGCAATCCAAAAGAAATGAGAGAATAGTATGTATATATAAAGCCAGATATATGTAAATTAGAAAAGGGATAACAATAGCATTATTTACTAAGCTAACAAAACTTATTAGGTAAAGCGAACACAGATAGATTAGTCAGGAAATAAAGGAGAATTATCTTTTTATATTCTATAGTGATTTCCTCTGAACTATGAATATCTGAAAAAAATGGATAGTTTTTTTAAGGAAAGAAGTAAAATTCTAAAACTAACACAAAAGGAAGAACCTGAGTACACCAATAACTGATGAAGAAATTGGAAGAGAACTTGTGGGTGAGGATGGAGGAAAAATTCTCAGTGTTTGTGGCTAATTCTTTCCAAGCATCAGTGACCAATAGAATGGGTAGGTAGTAACTAACCAATCCTCAAAGCTGCTATGATCTTGAGACTAAAGTAATATAAAGAGCAGAATTAAAAATCAGAAGCTATAGACCTACTTCCCTCTTGCATATTGTTTGAAGAATTTAGACAATACTGATAGATTAATACTTTAAAGGAGAGTCATGGCAAAGGGTTCTAGGGTTAAATGGACCAGGAGTCAAAGCCTGGCTCTACCACACATTGGTTCCATGAACTGCACCTAATTGCTAACCTTCCTGCGACTCAATTTCCTCTTCTATAAGTAGGAAACAGAATACTCATTTTATTTTATGGGGCTAAGGCAAGGATTATCGAGAAAACATATGGAAAAATTAGTCCAATGCCTTACAAACAGTACATAATAGTAGAAGAGGAATAATTATGCATGTTCACTAAAGGTAAACACATCCATGATCAAGTTAAGCTCGTCACAGAATGGAAGAACAGTCTAGCAAATTGAAAACTATTAATTATAATATTCCACAAAAAGAGATTAATTCACAATAATTATATGTTCATATCAATAGATGCTAAAATGGCATTTGAAAAGTCCAACATCCATTAAAATATTAAAAGTAGACATCTACTTTTATTCCATTTAAAGCCGAAAGTCAACATTGCACTTAGGAGATATTAAAGGCATTTAAAATACAAATAAGAGCCAAACTAAGATACTCATTTTTTACCATTATTATTAATATGACATTGTACTGGTTGTTCTTGCCAGTGAACAAGAAGGAGACTGTAGAAATAATAGGATAGTAATCGGAAGAAAAAAGACAAAAACATGTTGCTTTCTGCAGGCAAATTATTAGTGATTACTTATGTAATCCAAGGAATTGTGGATAAAACAATTAGAAATAAAACCATATAGTAGCAATAAAAGTGAATAAAAGATCAATAGCATTTCAGTATAATAAGTATAACCTGGCAGAAAACAAGATGAAAACTGCAACTCTCACTCATACTAACAACAAAAATATAAAATAATCCAAAGAATTAACTTTATGAAGGGTATACAAGAAAGAAACTTCAAAGCTTTCATGGGGGAAAGGAATTCATTTAGAAAAATTTTAAATTTGTTCAAGTTTCAGTGTTTATAGAAATTGCATATATGTTTACACCAGGAAACATGATAGGTGCAAATGCACGCCCCCTTATTAAAGGCTATTGTCTTAGCTGAAATTCCAGAAATCACTTAACATGCAAGCACTGAATGTGTTCTGGGTAGGATGAGAAGCCCCCCGGGGGTTGGGAACAGGTGAAGGCAATTAGGAATGGGAACTGAATTGGCATCTGAGTTTACTCACAGACCCAGAGAAAAGACAATCATTCGGATGTCTCTAAGTCCTAGGAGCAATGGGAGGGAAAGCCCATTTGAGGGGTCGGGGGAAGGGAGCGGATTCTGAGTAAGTCAAAGAATGTGGTGGTATGGTGGGGATGTAGGCAAGATCCTACAGTGATAACTGACTATTGTATTTGTCAATTTTGCCTTTTTATTTTATTAAAGTAATATATGTACAGAGTCTAAGAATCGATTTCTGAAAACGTAGCCATATCAGTCAGGGTGCCACAGGCAACAGACGCCATAATCAATGAGGCAAGAGAGAAGAGTTTGACAAAGGAGCAATTTGGAACGGTATGGCAGGGTTAAGGAAAGCAAGAAGGCAGAGTGCCTGAAGGGACAAACTTGCAATGAAAAAGTGATCCAGAAAGAAAGCTCTGCCTCTGCCTGGACTCTAGGCTGAACGAAAATGGTCTCCTATGAGAATGTATAACCATGGGTTTGGAGTTTGACATTGCTGCACCGTCTTGTAGCTTTGTGTTGCTCTAAAGAGGTCTGATGCCACTCAGTTCCTGATCCTTTGTTACCTGGTTTTCTGGATGCTGCTGGGGTTGTCCCTATCTCTGTTCTTCTAACATTTCAAGATAATACACCCTTTTCTTTCACTTGGCCACCTTTCAGTTTCTGAGGTTATTCCTACGTTCGTACAATGAACTGGCTTGGTTCCTATGTACTGCCCCCGTTGCACGTTTTAGGGTTCACTTTTCTTGCTCTGCAAGACAGTTGCCACTTGTCCCTCTGTTTTTTGCCTCCCCAGATTTTGGTGTGATATGTCTGGTTTGGTATAGCCTTCTTTTCTCTTTTTTTGTCTTTATATCTTTTTTATTCATCTAGTGTTATCTTTGTGGGATTTGAGGAAAGATCAGAGATTAATGTATTTGTTCAGCCTGTCATGTTTAAGTGGAAGGCTAGATGACTGACTGTGTTCTCTATTCCATTAAACAGTGAGCTTTTGCCGAAAGACTTCCCAGAAAGGTGGGGGAAGGGAGGACAACGGGGAAGAAAATATTTAAATTACTTCTCTTTTGCTCCTTCCTTCACTGAATTGGGGTATCATGAACAGGCGCTGGGTACCAAATTCTGTTTCCTGGTGACATGCTCTATTTGTGGCTCACCCTGGTGGTGGCACAGTTGGGAGGCTCTGATGGGTATAATTACTCAGCTTGGGGAGGGATTTCTCAGTTATAGTGGAAAGGAGTTGGATTATTGTTTGTTGACTGTTTAATTTTGTTTCTGAAGTTAGATCAAGAGAAGAGGCCTGTGGTCCATACATTGTCCTAAGCAACCCATTGTCCGAAGGAAACCCATGAATAGTCTTATTCATGAATGGGAAGAAACTAAGCAAGCTAAATATTATAAAGTTAACAATTCTTCCCAATGTAATCTGGGGATTTAATGCCATCCCACTTAAAATTCTGACAGGATCCTTTATAGAGCTTGATTAAATGATTTCACAATCATTTATAAAAATAGAAAGACAATATTGAGGAATATTTTCAGAAGAAGAGTACCTCTATTTCCAAGCCAGAAATCTGGCCTGTTAGCTTTGATGCTTCTCTCTCTCTCTCCTTCATGTCAAATCCATGACTGAATCTACCTCTAAAAGATCTCAAATCCATCCATTCTCTCTGGCACCAAATCCACTGTGTTAGTCTGAGCTACCACCATCATTGTGATCTCCTCATAATCCATCTTCCCACATATCACCAGCTCCATCCAATGTGCTCTCAAGGTCCTATCTCTCCCTTTCCCTAACGTCGTCAGTGGCTTTTCTTGGCTCATCTCCCTCCTCTCTCTCCTTTGCTTATTTTGTAACTGCTTCTTATTCATTCACTCATTCAACTGCTTATTGAGATGCTTTCAATGTGCCAGACAATGAGCTAGGACTTGGGGAGATAATAAGCAAAGTCAGACTTGGTTCTTGCCAACACTCTAGTGGTTTAAAAAGCAAAGGACAATAAACATGAAAAAAGATTTAAATGTGTTAATAATTGAAACAATGCCAATTTAAAACAATAAGATTAATCAAACTTAAAAGTTTTTTTTTCACAGCAAAGGACACCATCAGTAAAACAAAAAGGGATCCTACTGAATGGGAGAAGATATTTGCCAATGATATATCCGATAAGGGGTTAATATCCCAAATTTATAAAAAACCTCACTCAACTCAACTCCAAAAAAACAAACAACCCAATTAAAAAACAGGCAGAGGACATGAAGAGACAGCTTTCTAAAGATGACATACAGATGGCAAACAGACATGAAAAAGTGCTCAACCTCACTAATCTTTAGAGAAATGCAAATAAAAACCACAATGAGATACCACCTCACCCCAGTCAAAATGGCTATCATCAATAAATCAACAAACAACAAGTGCTGGCAAGGATGTGGAGAAAAGGGAACCCTTTTGTACTGTTGGTGGGATTGCAGATTGGTGCAGGCACTATGGAAAACAGTATGGAGGTATCTCAAAAATCTGAAAATGGAACTACCTTATGACCCAGCAATTCCACTCTAAATATCTATCTGGAGGAATCCAAAACCCTAATTCAAAAAAATTTATCCACCCCTATGTTTATTGCAGCATTATACACAATAGCCAAGACATGGAAACAACCGAAATGCCCATCGGTAGACGACTAGATTAAGAAACTGTGGTACATTTATACAATGGAGTATTACGCAGCCATAAAGAATGAAATCTTACCATTTTCAACAATATGGATGGACCTAGAGAACATTATGCTAAGTGAAATAAGTCAGACAGAGAAAGACAAATACCATATGATCTCACTTATATGTGGACTCTAAAGAAAGAATAAATGAATGAACTAATCAGAAACAGTCTCAGAGACACAGAAAAAAAACTGAGAGTTGCTAGATGGGAGGGGAGGTGGGGATGAGGGAGAAAGTGAGGGGATTAGAAAGCACAGTCGGTAACCACAAGATTGCCATGGGGATACAAAAGTCAATTTGGGGAATGTAATCAATAATGTTGTAAAGATTTTGTAGGGTATCTGATGGACACTTGTCTCAATAGGGAGACCACCTCAGGGATGATGTAGATGCCTGATCACTGCACTGTACACCTGAAGCTGAAGCTGAACGATAATGAATGTCAACTACAATTATATATATATATATATATATATATATATATATATATATATATATATATATATATGTATAATTACAAGAAGTGGAGTACAGTATTAGGAACAGAGACAGTGGAAATGTAATGGCTGTGTGCGATGTCAGAGGGGTAGTGGATGGGGGGAGGGGGGTTGTCACTGTGGGAGGGATATAAATGATAAATGTCTAAGTATCACATTGTTTTGTACACCTGAAACTAATTAAATGTTTTAAAAAATGAATAAAATAAAATAATAAGATTTAAAAAAATCACTATTTGACAAAACCCAACCAAAAAAGGTTAAATTGAACACTGAGGAGTCTGGGAGAAACAAATGCATTTGTTTGTTCTTGGTAACATGGTGAATCAATACAAATGTTTTGGAGAAGAGTCTGGCAAAAAATTTCAAGAGCGAAAAAAAAATCCGTATCCTTTGATCCAGCAGTCTTACTCTTGGGAAATTATTTCAAGGAAATAATTAATTCAAAGGCAGTAGGAAGGTGGAGGAAGACTTTATGTACAAAGTTTTGTTACTGCAGTGCTTTTTATGTTAGCAAACGACCTGACCACCTAAATGTTCAATGAAAGAACAGTTAGGTAAGCAGTTAAGAACAAGCTGATGTAATAAATTGTGACCATGGAAACAAAATCCAATGCCAAAAGTAGGACACAATGTGTTCAAATGTGATGTAGACACTTTGTATACAGATGAATATACAAAGAAATGAAAGTAGTTGTCAAGTGTGAGAGTGGTGGTCTTTCACGTGATTGGATTTAATGATTAACACTTTTTTAATTAAGTGATCTAATGAAAACAATGGCTGAATTTCATTGTAAAATTCATTTTGATTCTGTAGACTATGTGTCTCAGTGGCCCTGTTTGTATTTGAGGCAATGTGTTCTTAAATACAAAAAATAACTGTCTCCTGGAAAAAATGGTTTTGTTTGTCAATGTGTATTTGTTAAATGGTTTTAAACCTTTATCAAAAATGTGGATAGTTATGCAGTTTCCATTGTCCAGGAGATGACAGAGTCTCTCTGGGGTGGAAGTATTTGTGAAAAGCCCAGGAGTTGTGTTCAGAACGAGAGCAAAGAGACTCAGCATATATTAGGCAACCCCCAATGCCCTGGCAAAGACTGGGCATGGCTCCAGCCCCTGGGACACCCCTATGCAGTATCCTGCCCAGCCACCGTGTTCCTATCAGGAACACATGGTCCTGGACAGCTGCTGGCACTACAGACCCGCAGCGCTGAGGACAGACACTGGGGGCAGAGGGTGGAAGGGCTGCTCGCACTTCTAACACCCCAGGGTTCTGGAACTCTTCAGCCTCAGTGAATCCAGACATCTTTCTCACTTGTAAGTTAGGCTCTCCACAGAGTAGGTGTTTGTACAGTGGGACAAACTGTTCAGAATTTGGTATCAGTTGAGTCCATGGTGGTACAGCAGGGCCTTATTAAAAGATGCTTTGTATATAAGATATTTAATTTTACTGCAGAGGAGAGCAGACTGTCTCATGACAGCTCCCTTGAGGAGGGTAAAAGGGACTCAAGATCTAAGCTTCGATTTCAGTTCTGACACTCTCTGGCTGTGTGATCTGAGCCCTTCTTTGTACTTCAGGTTTTTTCCACTTATAAAATTAGGAGGTAAAACTTACAAGATCCAGCCTTAAAATGGATTTCTAAGAAGTACTCAATTGGGAGTGTTTTTAAAGCATTTCACTATTTCCAGATGGCCAGCAGGGATTAATAGCATTACAATAGAGAGAGAATGTCAGAGGTCATTTAGGCCATCCTGTTGCTTTCTTTATCTCACCACATAGCTCCTCCAAGAGAGAGGGGTGTCATGAATGCAGAGTGCTCTGTTACCCCAAACAGCATTTGGAACAAACCATTTTGTATAATGGTTGAGAAGAGCCACATGCAGCCACCACAGGAGATGGCTGAAAGCACAAGGGTATTGCCCAATCCTCTGTGGAGAGTCCAACGTGAATCCTCTAGGGCAAGCTACCCAGAGAACTGAAGGACAGACACCCTAGGTTGCTATCTTTTCCTATTGCAGGGGTTCTCAAAGTGGTCTACTGACCCCTCGGGACTCTGAGGCTCTTTCAGGGGGCCTGTTGTGAGGTGAAAACTATTTTCATAGTAATACTAAAATACGATTTGCCTTTTGCAATGTGTTGACATTAACATGGATGGCGCAAAAGCAAGGAAAGTAAGGCTGCTGGCGCTTAGTGCAGATCAAGGCAGTGGTCTTGAACTGTATTAGTGATAAGTGTATTCCTCACTGCCAGGAACTCGCAGTAAACAACAAGTAAAAATGTCAGTTTCACTTAAGAATGTCCTTGATGAAACCATAATAATTATTCGTTTTATGAAATCACTGTACCTTTGAGTAAACACCTTTTTATTATACTGTATGAGTAATTGGGAAATATGCATAAAGTACGTCAGTTACATATTGAAGTACTATGATTGTCTTGAATAAAAGCACTTGTGCAATTGTTTGAGGGACAAGCTGGACTGGACACTTTTATTTTCATGAAACATCGTTTTTACTTGAAAGAACAAATGACAGACAAATTATAGTCATTCAGACTTGACGATCTGGCATACATTTTCTCAAAAATGAAGTGAGCCTGTCACTTCAAGGTAAACAGCTGACAGCATTTGTTGTCAATGATAAAATTTGAGCTTTCAAGCAAAACTTAGAATTTTGGAAAATTTGTATCTGTCACTGAAGTTTATAGCTTTCCAATATTTAAACACTTTTCTGATGAGACTGGAAGTGATACTAAAGAATGTGACTTTTGATGCTGTATAATAAAACATCTCAGCACATGAATCACCTGTGTAATTCAGTACACCAGTAACTTCCAAATGGCCGATGTATGATGTCACACTATCATTCGTTTATAAAAATCCATGCAAAGTGCAAAGTAAAGCAATGCATTTTAGTGTAACAATACAAGATCATTGATATGATTTCATATTCTACATTGTAATCATCTTTTAAGAAAGTACATTACGGGTCGGCCCGGTGGCTCAGGTGGTTGGAGCGCCGTGCTCCTAATACTGAGGTTGCTGGTTCGATTCCCACATGGGCCAGTGAGCTGAGTCCTCTACAGCTAAGATTGTGAACAATGGCTCTCCCTGGAGCTGGGCTGCCATGGACAGCTGGAGGTCAGCATGAGTGGCTGGCAGCCAGCGTGAGTGGCCATGGGCTGCCATAAGAGGACGCTTGGCAACCGACTGCCTCTACCTCAGCCAGTGGTGGGGTGGATGGGGGGGAAAGCAAGGCTCATAATACCAGCATGGGCCAGGGAGCTGTGTCCTACACAACTAGACTGAGAAACAACGGCCTGAACCGGAGTGGGGCGGGGAAGGCAGCAGAAGGGGGGGAAAATAGTATAGTCCCCTTTTATCTGGGGTTTTGCTCTCCGTGGTTTTAGTTTCCTGAGGTCAACCACGGCCTGAAAATATTAAATGAAAAATTCCATACATAAACAGTTCGTAAGTTTTAAATTACACACCGTTCTGAGTAGTGATGAAATCTCTCTCTGTCTTGCCCTGGAAGTGAATCATCCCTTTGTCCAGCATATCCATCCTGTACAGATTACGGGCCTGTTCGTCACTTAGTAGCCATCTTGGGTATCAGATCCACTGTCACAGTATCACAGTGCTTGTGTTCAAATCACCCTTATTTACTTAGTAAGGGCCCCAAAGTGCAGGAGTAGTGATGCTGGCGATTCAGATATGCCAACAAGAAGGTGTAAAGTGCTTCCTTTAAGTGAAAAGGTCAAAGTTCTCAATAAGCAAACAATAAAAATCATATGCTGAGGTTGCTAAGATCTACTGTAAGAATGAATCTTCTCTTGGTAAAATTGTGAAGAAAAAAGAAATTCATGCTAGTTTTGCTGTCCTATATCAAACTACAAAAGCTATGTCCACAGTGAGTGATAAGTGCTTAGTTAAAATGCAAAGGCATTAAATTTTATCATGGGTAGGGATGCATATGAAAAACATAGTATATGTAGGGTTCAGTACTATCTGCAGTTTCAGGCATCCACTGGGGTCTTGGACCGTATCCCCCTCAGATAAGGGGAGACTACTGTACCATTTGTAGAGTTTGGGGGTAGTATCAAATATTATCGGTAATTATCTGAAAAGCTTATTAAAATAGTCTTCCCTTTTCCAATTACATATCTGTGAGGGATAGAATTCTCTTTATATATGTTAACCAACAAAATAAATCACGGCAGGTTAATAGAAGAGGCAAATATGAGAATCCAGGTACTTTCTATTAAGCCAGATATTAAAGAGATTTGCAAAAATGTAAAACAATAATGCCCTTTTCACTAAATTTCTTTTATTTTGGACAATACATACTTTCATAAATGTGTTACATTAACATGTGATGAGTTTATTATGGCTAATTCATTATATGTTATTTTTTTAATTACTAAATAATATTTTTAAATTTCTGTTTTAATCTTTGATATGGTAACTATTGAGAAATACAACCCACATAAACAAAAGCATGCTGGGGCCGTGCAATAGTTTTTAAGTATGTACAAGGGGCCTTAAAACGAAAAAGCTTGAGAACTCCTGCTCTGAGATCCTTGCAGAGAATGTGGTGCTCTGGATGAGTGAGTACTAAGGACAGGGGGACTCTACATTTATCATTTTGCACTATTATCAGGAAGCATCATGGCTTAATTGAGCTCAATGGCAAATGTTGGTTATCAAGACACAGTCATCCCTGGAGAGGCAAAAGGAGAGTCATCTATGACCTAAGATTGGTAGAAATCACTTTTGAGAATATCACATATTTAAAGTCCTGATTAGACCCTCTCTGGCCCTTCCAACTGGCTCCAGTCTCCTGCATGTGCAACCCCACCCCTTTCCCTCCAAGAAAGGTCTGGTCCACATTCCCTGCTCAGTAT
The DNA here is from genome assembly GCF_057876585.1 of Rhinolophus sinicus. Classification (NCBI taxonomy): domain Eukaryota; kingdom Metazoa; phylum Chordata; class Mammalia; order Chiroptera; family Rhinolophidae; genus Rhinolophus; species Rhinolophus sinicus. The sequence goes on along the minus strand of NC_142514.1, from coordinate 150,185,141 downwards.
TTGTCACGATGACGAGATGTGCGCAGGAAATCTGCCTCCCAGGCCACAGAAAATGCCACTCAGAGTTTGACAATCAGTACACAGTATTTGGGAAGTCACCAGGCACTTCTGGGCACTTAAGAATTAAAAAAATGAGCATGTTCATGGCTTTTGTCCTGAAGAACGTCTTTGTCTGATGGGGAAAAAAGACTCCTGAAGAAATGATTACAGTGCAATGTGATAAATGCTCTCGGTACATAGTGACTGAGTTTTCCCAACCAAAAATTAAGACACACTCTGACATCTGACAATGGAACCATCCTGGGGAATCTGGGACACATGTCTGTTATATTTATTAAGAAACTCCCAACAACGCCACAGAAATTCTGTATAGATTTGTCCTTGGTTTGGCCCAAAGACACAGAAACAATGGTCTGTACTTTCTTTTGTTTTTTTCTTTTTCTTTTTTAATTCTGGGAAATAACAGTGTCAGAATAGAAAAGATGAAGACACTCCTTAGGATTACAAAAGATGAGTAATGGGCCCCTAACATTTTATTTCCTCTGGGTTAGTGGATGGGAGGCAATGGAGGAGATTTTTTCCGTCCTACTTGTTCCAAGTGGTTTCTTCCCTCCCAGACAGATAGTCTAAGTTTGTTCATGCAGGTCTCCCACACCAGCTGAAGCAGATCAAGCCAAATCCCAGAGCCAGAAGAATGAACTAGTAAGAGGATTCTAAGAGCCCAAGCCTTAATTACATGTGGGTAAAATTAAACAACAGGGCTCTCGATCTGCCAAGAAATGTTGGAGTCCCCTTTGTGGGGCCTGAGGAGACCGCGGAAGTCCTAGTCTGCACTGGGTCTTCTCAAGGCCCGACCACGTACCCTTTCTTTGCTCCCCCTTCCTTTGGGGCTGACTCAAATCCCTCTTTTAAACCTCTTTCTCCCAGTTCCACAGTTCTTTCCCAGCTGTGGCAACTCCAAAGTGAAATGAACAAGAATAAAACAATGTACAGAAAAGAAAAAGCATGCTCAGTGCCACACACAGAAATCCTGCCACACACAGTTAGAGAGAATGGGTGACAGTAGGACTGAAAGGCAATCCGAACGAAAGGCAGGGCAAGGGTCCTGAAAACCCCTTTTGGAGTCTTGGATCCACTACTTACATTCGACTGTGGGCAAATCATGACAGCTCTCTGATCTCCACTGAGCTCATCCACAAAAATAGGTTATTATAAGGATTAAATAACATAATGTGTAAAAATGCTTGACACACAGTAATTCCACTATTTATAGTTACCAATTCCACATCTTTTTGTGTGATTATTTTATTAGTGCCTGTCTCCACACTAATCTCTGAGTTGTATGAGAACATGGATTGTGTCTTTTTTGTTCATTATATCTCTAGAGTTTAGCACAGTGCCTGGCACATGCTAGGCACCTGTTGAGACAATTGTATGATACAAGAGTTGGCAGGGTCCCACTTAAGGATCTACTCCAAAATAGCAAGTCTGGGGTCTCCTGACAATGCTCATGGATTGGTATCGGCAATCTGGATCATGGTGTTTGGAAGGATTCTAAGGTGTATCTGGATCAGTAGGGAAAGGCTGAGCTGATAGGTTACCAGTGCCTGAGGTGGTTGAGCATGTTGAATATTTGTTGACCTTGGTCTGTGGAGTCAAGAGCCGATCCCTTTGCCAGCTATTTCTAGCACAATGACATCTATTGTATAATTCATGGATAGAGCCATTTGAGGAGGACTGAGGTTACCAAATGTGGGACCTAATGATAAGCAGCATGACCTCAGGAATATTTTTGTAAATCACAGATAAGAAAACACTTAGCACAATACTATGCAAAGAAGCTAGAAGCATACCACTAGCATACCTGCCTATCTCAATGAATTCACTTACAGGGAGTGTGCATTTCATGAATCATTTGGCAAGAGCAAGCAGACCTCACTTACTTCAGATAGTGTATCCCACAACCAGACAGAACTTTACAATGCACTTCTCCCAACCCATAAAGTAGGTATTCTACTCACGAGGGTAATCCTTTGGGTGCGTCTTCTCAGACCAGTTCCCATAAAATGTGAGTCTGTACTTGGCAGTTCCACAGGCGCAGCAATCTAAGATTGGTTTGTCAGTCACCCCATCAAATATGGAATCTGCAAGTCAGGGAAGGCACCAAGTTAGGAAGCAAATGTGGGTCTTGATCTCATCCTGTCCCTAATGCTTGGGAAAAGATGAGGTGAAAATTTCATTGATTAATAAAACCCAGAACCAGGTCAGTTCTTGGGCTAGCAAGGATTTCGTATATCTCTAAGGATGGTAACTATATTCTGCAATCCATCCATCCATCCATCCATCCATCCATCCATCCGTCAATCAATATCAGAACTTTTGCTCTAATAAGGTGAGGAGACCTGTGGGACCAATAAGGCAGAGTATTTGGAATGGAGGCTTTCTTGGGAAACCAGGGATAAAATTTATTCAGTTATTCACTCTGGGCCCAAGTTTCTTTCCCCACCCCTCCCACAACACAATTTCCCCACCAAATTTTAAGAGTAATATGTATGTGTGTGTTTTCTCTAAGAAATATCCTCTGGGTCCAAATTGCCAGGATGAGAAGGAACAGCTTTGCAAAAGAGAAATGAGAACCAGAAGACATAGAAAGAGATAAAAGACTGCTGAATATATATATATATATATTTTTAAAGCTGTACATGTAGAGTCACACACTTCTTATCAACCTTTCAGAGACTTTACTGGGAGGGGTAGAGGTCTGGGAATATGTTCATAAGTTCAGGTTTACTTCTGAGCATAGAGGCAGCCAGGAAATACTTGAGATTCCTTCTCTGCCCCCATTTTTAGCTGTGAATAGCTGATAAGTGGGGAAAGAGAGATTACATGAATAAATTGAGTATTTCCGATTGTCAAGCCACATCCCTCACTGTGCATTGTTGCTTGTAGTCTGTTCTGCTTCCTGTAAGACCAAAACAATGACTGTAGTTGCAACTTGCTTCAGTTGCTTGATCTTCAGTTCTTCTAGCAGTATTAACATAAATGTGTGTGTGTTTTTTTAAATGGAACATTTATTCTTAATCATTATATAAAGAGCAGCAACAAGGAGCATAAAAATCTTCTGAGTGTAAGGAAGAGCGTTTTACAAGTCTCCCATATGGACTGCACTGGGCTCATTTAATTTGAATATGCAAAACCAGTGATGGATGAAGAAGTGAATGCTGGGCTTTAGGATAGAGAAAAACGCATGGGATATTGTAATAATAACTTCACCACATAGAGTCCTTGTATGTGCTGATCCCTTTGCATATATTGCGAGGATTGTCCTAGCAACCCTAGGAAGCAAGTACTTTAGTTACCCTCATTTTACAGATCAGCAAAGGGAGGCAGATTGGGTAACCAGCTCAAGGTTGCAGGGTTAGTGAGTGAGGCAGGCAGAACAGGAACTCAGGTCTTTTTGACTCTGGAGTCCATGCTCTTAATCTCTGTATTGCATCACTCCAGCAAAAGGTCTTTGCTGGACAGGTCTGCATAAACACCAATGAGACCATTTTGGGTGTGTGTTTCTCTTTTAGCTTGTTCAAAGGAAGAATTGGTGCATTTAAAACATTACCTCCCTACATAGCTCCAGGATTTCTAAACAGGCCCAAAGAAGAGGTTTGAAACCACCCAAAATAGAAATCATTGTGTGGCTACTGCTTTGTCCACTAGGAAGCAGCCAGCCAGAGCACTGTCTATGCCTCAGGAGCAGGCTTCCCACTGCCTTATGCGTGTGAGACTCAGGTCTGATTCCTTTGTGAACCACTCTGATAGGCAAGGGACAAGCCCTGTTGAATATAATTCAGGGAAGGTAGTGGAAATCAATGACTCCTGAAGATCTGTTTTCTTTTTACATTTCCATTATGACCAACTATGTTGTGAAAAAAACTAAATTAGTTTTGAAAAAGGGATTCAGAGCTAAGAGATACTTGCTGGGGTTTCCATTGTAACTACCAGGCATTGTCAAATGAGGCAGCAATAATCTTCAAGGAACTAAAATGAGGCAAATTGGTACATAGCTTTACCGTATCAAAAGGGCTTTTAGGTATAGGTAGTGAACTTCCCAGCAGTTCAAGGGCATACGCTTATAAGAAGCGATTTGAACTTAAAAAAAAAAAAAAAAAAAAAAAGCCTCCGTTTAACAAATCAATTTCTAAGTTTGAAACTGAAAAAAAGACATACTGTTTCCTACTGAGGAAATGTCTGTTGGAAATGAACCAGGTTTTCAAAGGGCAGCGGTAACAGGTGCTAACGTAGCCCTCTTCTCCCAACCCCAGGAAGGCCTGCCAAATACAGGTGAAGCCAGGCCGGGCAACACCTCGTGAGCTGCTCCCTCCCCCACCTTCTACTCTCAACCCATCAGCTTCCTTTTTAGCTCTCCTCCCTTAATTCTCATTCCTCTTCCTCTTCTCATGCTCCCTTTTCTGCCACATTTTCCTCCCTTCTCGGCTTTTCCCTTCATCTTTCCCTCTCTTTGTCTCTCTCTGTTAGTTGTTTGTGACATGGTATTAAAGTGAGCTTGTGGGTGCATTACGTTTATGATAGGTCACCTTTTTGAATATTTTATGTTTCTCTGTTCCTAATTGTAACGTAACGTTTTATGTTTCTTTTTTAAAATAACGATTGCCATTGCTTTTTATCTGTGCAGTTCTTAATTTTTCCGCTATGGATTAACAGCTTCAACTGGGAAAAAAAAATAATACATACTTGCTTCTCTCTCCCGTTCCTTGATGGATTTGATTTGATTCAACAAGGAAGCAAAGAATATAAAGACCTTAATGAAAGAGCTAGATATAATTAAGTAGGCATACACATTTAAGAAAAATCCCTTTGCTCTATGCTTATAAATTAAAGACTTTCTTCACATGATCTGACTGCTAATTGATGAATTTCCTTGTAGGTCCGCTGTCTAGGGGATCCTCTACAACTGTACCTAATAATCCTACAGCCCAGGTCCTGCTGGGCTTTTTTTTTTTTTTGTCCACGAGGTTGTCATTAGAAAGTGGTCTTTTTATACAGAGGCATGCTTAGTCATTTAGTTAGGATCTCTGCTTCAGAAGTGATAACCAATAGAGATTTGCAATGCCATGTCTTTGGCACTATAGCTGCAGAATTTTAGCATATGCATAGCTTAGACAAGGCTTTCATACAACACCAGAATCAAGGCTTTGGGAAGTGTGCTTTAGTTAATGATGGCTGTCAATACATGTGCATGTCAGTGAAGTATCTCCCCAGAACCTTCCAACCTGGGAAATAAGGTTGTGCTCTGAGTCAAACTAACAAAACCATACCCTGGTGCTTGTGATTAACCAACTGTGGGTGCAGACTAAGAGGTGGCCTGTAGATGTGTGATCCAGAATACACACAACTCTAACCCACAGGACCTCGGGGTCATCGCCTGTGGACAGGGCAGGAATGGGATTGCCCTTTAGGGGCCAAGACCTTCAACACTTGAGATGCTCCCTGTTTGGAGAAAGGCTGAGTGAACTTTGGACAATCAGCTATGGGAAAGGAAAGCTCCAAAGTCACCTGTGGTGATGCCCAGGGTCCTGGCCCACAGGTTCCAGCTCTCTGGCTCCTTTGGTAGGTTATGGCTCTAGTCCAGAGTATCCAACTTTCGCCCCATTTGCTCTTTCCATGGTCACTGTGCAAGCCTCCGTATAGGACCTAGTTTCTGCTCTAGCTCATCTCTAGGGAGACCTATGCTTCAATATGCTTTGATCTACCAAAGGCAACGGTGCAAGCTACTGAATTGGGAGGTCGTCCCTTTGATAGAAAAGAAGTGGTTAGGCATTGGCTCTTAGATTCAAACCCTGTGTTCTACCATTAGCTGCATGATGTTGAGCAATCCATTTAAACTTTTCGTGCCTCAGGCTTCTCGTCTATAAAATAGGGATGGATGTAACAGTTTTTACCATATAGGGTTGTGCAGATTACATGATTAAGGTATGTGAATTGCTTAGAATAGTGCCTGGCCTGTGTCAAGCACCCCCAAAATATTAGCTATTATTATAATTTTCCCATAAGACCTTGCCAACATTTCTTTTTCTTAGTAGTTTATGATTTGCTAGAATTGGAGAGGATTATTTCTTCTCGAAATGCTAAATGCAAATACAAATTTTCAGAAATGAAAAGAAATGAGATAGTTAAGATGTATAATTATAGAACATGTTCTATCTTTACTTAGCTCTTTAATACTTCTAAACACATTCAGATGTTTAAGGTCTTAATTTTTTATGACAGATTAATAAACAAGCTTTCAGTTAACAATAACCAACACATATGTAGCATATACTACGTGCCAAGGAGGTGCATTACTATTTTACATATATTAAGTCACATGGCTAAGAAGGGCAGAGGCAGGATTTGAATCCAGGCCTCTGTTCTGACCTCCCCAGTCTACTCGGTCTCCATGAGCTTTGTTAGAATGATGGAGTAATGATGTTAGGGTGATGATGAGCTTGCAAATCTAGGGAGCAGATCGTTAAATGTGGTGAAATCACAAGGTCAATGCCCTCTTGGCAACCCCGTCTCCCTCTGGTCTTCCCTGGAGAAAATCCCCCCATATTGCCTGGGTGCCACACTGCTGGTGATTATTCTGGAAAACCATGACAAACTTCTTAAAGCTACACAATTGTGCATTCCTTAATTAAGTCCTATGAATTATTCCAAAGAACCTCTTCAGAATAATCACTGTTTCACAAAAATAAAAAGACGACACCAATATAAGGTACATTATCTCGTATCCAGGGAATCAAGCTGGGTAATTAGAGCTTAAGGCGGATCCAATTATCCACAGCACACAGCTAGATTAAAAATTGGAGCTACGTGAGGACAGAACCTGGAGGAGCTCAGAAAGCCCCATCATCTTAATTCCTGAGGCCAGATGTTTGGACTGAATGAGCTACCTTTTATTTACCTGGCCCTCCCCCACCCACATGCTCTTACCTTGTTCACAGAGTTTCTTGGTCAGAGAGCCCTCATCTTGAAAATAAATGATGCGTTTCTGTACGATGCTGGCCCTGTGGGGAAAGCAAATCAAGTGTAGTGATGAGGAAGGCAGATTTAGGAGGATGTCACATCCTTGTTTGGCCACCCATGGCTGTGTGGCTTTGGGTCAGTCACCCCAACTCTCTGTGCCTCAGTTTCTTCATTGGAAAATTGGTATCATTAATAATGTCTACCTTATGGGATTGATATGAAAACTAGATAAGGAAATGTATGTCGAGAGCTTAGCATGTACCTAGAAACCATTCACTAAATATTAGTAATTGTGTTGGTGGTGGTGCTAACATTATTAAGGGAAGAAAGTGAACTAGCAGTCTTTTCAATAACTTTTCTCAGTGGTTCATTTTACTCTAGTTTTGTATCAAACTGTCGAGGCCATTTATAGAGCAACCAAATTCAAATCAGAGAAGCATGTCAAATCCTCTTTCTGAAGAAGAAGAAAAGAATTTTAAAATATATTTTGATTTGTTCTAAAAACGTCATCCTATATCTTTCCTGAAAGTCTAGACAAAACTGTCTCCTACGTTCTGAACAAAGACAACTTCAGCTGTTATATCTCTCTCTTAAACATGTCAAACACAGGATCTTAGAATTTGGAAAGAATATTTTGAGGTTGAAAAATGACTTACTTTTGGCCAGCACATATTTTTCTCTTTAACTAGGATTGCACAGACAGGCTACTTCAGCTTTAACCCATCCTGCTGTTTATTTTTAGACGGCCTTGCAGAAGTTGAATCCTGAAACCCAGTGTTCTGGTAATTTCAAAGTCTACAACACTTAACATTGAGACCGTGCCAATGGATCTCCAGCAATTTTTATCGATTTTCTTCAGCAATGCTACTCAATCAAAAGATAATTTTTACTTTGATATCTCCTATTTAACAGATAAAGGGAGCCCTTGACTCCATCACAGCTGACTATACTGAATGAGTGATGGAGTAACATAATTTGCCTTGTGTCACATGATCTCACACCCAGGAATGGGGCCAAGTGTGCATAGATCTGCAGAGGCAGTTTTCTCGACGGTCTGGGCCTAGGCCAAGATGACTTTCCAAAGAAACATCTATTCTACACTTTGTCTTGCACAAAAGAATAAAATTCAGACCAGCCTACATATGTCTTTTATAGTCTTTCCCCACCCAAGAGAGATGAGATGTTGAAATAAATTAATGAAATATGCTTCCTGTCTACACAAAGCTACTTTGATCATTTATCCATTCTGTTGACCATCAAGCAGAAAGTTTCCTCAGGCCAAAGGAACACTCTTGAGAACACTTATCCTTACCCCAAAGCCAGATAACATAGTCTTTTGTTAGTCAGAGTATCATATCATGCACCACAGTGCTTTTCAGAGTGTTTCCCACCAAGAAGGGCCTCAGGGACCCCTGAGAAGGGCAAGGAGAAGGCCTAGTAGGAAGTATTCCAGGCCCTACATTCCTGCTTCAACCAAAGGCTCCATTCTCATTTCAAACTAAGAGCCTCTTCCCCGATCGGTCTTCCTGTTCTATTTACTGGTATATTTTCAACAAATAGTTATTGGAGGCTGTCATGCAGAGTCTCAGCTCCCGCTCCCCCACAAGAACACAGGATATGGTGAGGCCAAAGAGGAACACCAACGGATCCATGGGTAGGGTGTTCATACCACTATATTCTTGCTGGCGGCTGGGTTGGAGACACAGGAGGCAGGAGCCACACGATCTGCAATCCACCATCTGCTTCTCTGCCAACCAACCAACCCACCAACCAACCAACCCAAACTGATTTTCCTTGGGTCTATATTAGCAATTCCTGGGACACACCGTGGGGAGCTGAGATTTGGTGGCTCTCCCTGGAGCATGGATCATGATCCCCTGCAGCTCCTCGTGAAATCTGGATTTCAAATCTGTGCAGGTCGAATGTGGGCTAGAAAGATTGTTCTGATCTGGCCCTGGTGATCTGGCCTCATCTCTACCCAGTCCTTCCTTAGCATCCTATCTAAAGCCATATCCTATCTCTGTCTTCATGGTCTTATGACCCTCAGCCTCAGGCCATGGGAGTCCTTCTGTCCTTCCCTGAGACTCCTCAACACCACACACACACACACACACACACACACACACACACACGCGCGTACTCACTCACTCACACACTTCGGTTACCTAACTCACACTGAACTAAGATGTTACTTCCTTCAGGTTGATTCCTTGACCAGATGCTCTTCCTATGAGAGCACATCCGTAGCCTCTTGGGTTTCTCCTACTACAGCACTGACTAACCTGTATTGCAATTGCCTATTTACTTTTCTATCTTCTGTGCTAGATTATAGGCTTCTTGAGAGCAGGAACTGTATCTTACTTATTTCTATAGATTGTAGCATCACTGCAATACTGAGATTCAAGGAGAAGAATCAGGGTTTGGGGAAAAGAAAATAATTTGAGGTTGAGCCGTCTGTAGGATATGATGGTGGTCTGTCTCGTGGGTAGTTAGACACAGGTACCTGCAACTCTGGAGAGATGTGAGGGGTGGGGAGTGTGGATACGGGAGTCACCGAGGCAGAAATAAGAGTTGAAACTTTTGGAGTGGCTGATGTCACCCAGAGAAAGTGTGCAGGGTGGGAAGTTAAGCTGAGCCCAGAACTCTGAAGAAGACCAACATTCACCTCCAGATATGCCAGCAAAGACCAAGATTTTGATACGCTTGGTTGCAGAAGATGTTGCCTTTTATTCCCCATTTGGTTAACTCCTGAGAGAATTTTATATTCTGAGAAAACACATTTCACTTTGAGTCTGCTCACATCAAAAGTATAAAACTCAGCTGAGATTTATAAATCATATTATCGTTCAGAAAAATAATAGCTTTACAAGATGAGAAATCTGTTAGTAAGAATTCCCTTAGCATTTCAAAATGACAAATTTCTCCTATTCTGTGTTGCAATTTGGCAGTCATGTTGCATAGCATTTATATACTGATATACTGAATGCTCTCTTATCATGAGAGAGTGTGTTAAGGAAATCTAAATTAAATTTCTCAGTGTGTTAGCTTCTCCAACTTTGGGATATTGAGGTTCTAAATAACTTATTAATCATTTCAAAAGTTTTCTTTTAAACCCAAAGTGGAACATTTCCAGAAATGCCATCCTGAATCCCTTGGATGCTTGGCTCTTTTCTGTCTGAAGGGTTTATTCATTTGCTGTTCTCTTCCCTTGGGGAATTTGTCTGTTGGAATGAAGTTAGAACTTGCTAAGTTGTGGGTTTGCTGTCTAGTGCTGAAAGGGCCTGAGATCCCTGCTCTCACCGAAAATGGACAGGGAGACCTCAGAAACGAAAAGACTTGGCCATGAAATGAATCCTCAGCTGCTGGGTCACTGCTGTGTGCAGATAATTCATGTAAGGTCCTTATTACACACACGTTGAACAAAGTAAATACTCAGTATGTGGTAGCCATTATTGTTGCTGCTGTTAAATCACCAGCCCTTAACAAAGTACCTGGCACATAAACACATTTAATAAACAGTGGCTATTGTTATGATTGATATCAGGTCTGTCTCCTTCACTTGCGGAAGGAGGAGTGAGGGTGCTACCTTGGTCAACTGCTTCAGGCAGAGATAACGAATGGACAAGATGAAGCTCGGGTTTGTGGTTTCCAGACAATGTTTGCCAATCCTCTTTCCAATTCCAGTAAAATCCCTATTACTGAAAATTCCTTAGAGTATTTTACAAAATTTGTCTATGATGTTTTCCATAGAAGTGATCCAGTTTATAACCAGTATCATCTACTTCCTTCTACCACGAAAGAATAACTCTGTAGGAAGACTCAGGAATAAAATACCAAAGTCATAGCAATGGTAGTATCATCAGGAACTGAGGCTATCGGCCTTATTTTACTTCACAAGGATGCCAAGTGCTAATCTGACTATGGTCTCATGTTAATCAGCAAATATTTACAGAGGCTGGGTGCATTCCATGATCCAGACTCTTACCAATATTTTATATGGCTTTAGGTGGTTCTAAGGACATGGTGCTATGTCTAGGAGTTAACAGACATCCTGGCAATGCATGATAAAGTGCCCATGGGAGAAAAAAAAAGTGAAAGCTTATCTGTAGGGCTCTGTTTACAACACACACACAAGAACTCCATGGATGTCCAATAGTAAGGTCACAATCCGTGCCTGCCATCACAGAATTATTGATTCAGAGACTGGTATAGTCATCTATCATTACTGCAAAGAAGCAATTCTAGTAGCTGCCATGGGATTATTCCTGCTTAATTATCACTCATTCATAAAACATTTACTAAGCACTTACTCTGTGACAGACATTTTGTTAGGAGCTGACAATACAAAGATGAATAAAAGATGTTGCCTTCCAGTAAGGAGCTCCTAGTCCAGTGAGGAAAAGAAGAGAAACAGAAAAAGGAAATAGAAAATAAATGTTGAGCACAATAATGGAGGAGCCACCATAGGCGGAAGAGCAGTAACTAACTTTGCCTTGGCAAAGCTCCAGGAGGAGGCAAGATGGTGGTACTGAAGGTGTGAATTGGGAGAGGGACAGTGGAAAAAGAGAACCGAAGAGATATGTTGTAGGAAAATTTATCAGGAATTAGTAACTTACTGGATCTGGGGTAGAAAGAGAAGGTTGAATACAAGATATTTTATTTATTTAACAATTAAGCACACTTCTAAGTTCTCCCAACAACCCCACGGAGTGGGCACCGCTATTATCCCTGCTTTACAGATGAGAAGAGCAAGACAGAGGGAGGTAAACAAACTGACTCCCCACACACAAACCCCAATGACTAAAGGAGGAACGGTGATGCCAGTGAGTGAAACAAAAGATAGGAGGGACAAGAAAGAATTTCTTTTTTAATTTTCTGGAATTTTTATTGAGGTTCTTGTAGATTCACATATACTGTGTTTCCCCAAAAATAACACGTAGCCAGACCATCTGCTCTAATGCGTCTCTAGGAGCAAACTTTAATATAAGATCTGGTCTTATTTTAATATGATATAAGACCGGCTCATAATATAATATAATATAATATAATATGACATGACATGACATGACATGACATGACATAACATAACATAACATAACATAACATAACATAACATAACATAACACCAGGTCTTATATAATATAAGATTGGGTCTTATATTAATTTTTGTTCCAAAAGACGCATTAGAGCTTATGGTCTGGCTAGGTCTTAATTTCAGGGAAACGCAATAGTTATAAGAAATACTACAGAGAGATTGTGCATTTTGCCCAGTTTTCCCCAATGGTAATAGTTTGCAAAAGTTCAGTATAATATTACAACCAGGATATTGACATTGATATAATCCACCAGGCTGAGTCTAGTAACAAAATGGTGTAATAAGGATCGATGAGGACCAGATCATGCCATTCTAAAGAAACTGCCTATGACAAGCTACCAAACTCTAAGAGAACATTCCCAAGTGATTCTTGGAACAAACAGTATGTTAGAGCCCCATTTGGAGAATTACCTACAAGTGCTATGGTGACTCCGAGCCCGAAGGCCATCTCTGACAGGAATGAGGTGATGTTGGGGGAGTTACTGATAAGAATGATGTCAACTGGGATAAGATTTTTCTTGGAAAGATGGCACTGGAGCTGGACTTGGAGTCCCAGAGGCTGAGTCTGTAACCAGTAATGGGCTCTTTGAAGCAGTTAGAACTGCACACCAAAAAGAGTCCCTTAGCAAGCACACCATCCATAGGCCTTGGAAGCAACAGCATCTGCTCTGAGCAGACATCTGAATCAGATGCAGCAGCTCCACACGGTGCTCCTGGTATACATGCAGCTTAGCTTATGACCAGAATCTGGCTAAGAGGTCACTTAGGTTCTTCAGACTACAGTCCATGCCCAACCTGTAGTCATTGGATTTCTGGAGGTTTTGATTCACATTATTGAACAAAATTACATGTACAAAGCCCTGGTTCTAATTTTAATAAAAATTAGAAAAAAATTAGTTTTTGCACTTAGTTTATTTCTTCTTAGAATGACCCTAAGGATAACAAGCTTATTATGGTTCCATTTTATCTTATTATTGTCTAATTTCAGAGCTCTTCTTTGCCATATATTTATCAATATTATTACTCTAGCACTTTAAATTTTACCCCCTCACAAAATCCAATGGAAAATTAAAAGTGAGACATTGATGTATCATATTATAAGAGAGATATAAAAACAAAAGAATAAAATTGGATTATGTTTTAAAGAATTAATTTAGATGTGAGAGGTATTCAAATCAGAAAGACATTCACTTACTCATGTTTCTGTTTAACAGAGTAGGTGCCAAAAAGCTGTGTGAGATATTGGAAGTACAAAGATGAATAAGACAGTGTGTGTGAGATACCAAATGGCTGACAGCCCGATGAGAGAGATATATATAATCGCATGAATCAAAATAATGCATAGCAAGTAATAGAGTCTACCCAATATCCATTTCTTCCATTTTCCATGCCTTCAGAAACCTCATTTTGGGGAGCATGGTAGAAGGTAAGTGAATCATGATAGTTCTGCTCTCACTTTTCAAGCCTTCCTTGCAGCTAGGGAATGGGAGTGTATGACCCGCATGGGCCTCAGTAACTAAGACAAGGTTTGCAGGATAGAGGGGAGACCTTCTGAGAAAGTTCTGCTTTCCAGACAACAGAAATTAATGATGCACCCTTACCTGTCCCTCTTTTTCCAGCCTTGATGACAAATACAATGTGGGAAACAAGGCAGCCATTTTGTAACCATGAGGAAAACGCCAAGAAAAATCATAGAAACACTGGCCTTGACATCATTTAGCTGCTGCAACAGTACTAACAGTCACCTCTTCCTGGCCTTCTTGTTATATGAAAAAAATAAACCTCTACTTGTTGAAGCTATCGTTAGTCAAGTTTTCTAATGAACGCAGCTCTCAAAAGCATGCCTAATTGATACAAAGAAGAATGAACAAAGTACTGTGGGAGTACAGAGAGGGCAGTTCAAAAGGTAAGGAGGAGCAGGTCCTGCTGACCCTATCCATCCATGGGGACAGGAGCTTGCATTGGGGAGCCCCTATAGGACTTAGGTGGGAGTGGGGGTGGGGACAGTTTGGTCAGCAAAGTCTTGGAGAAGGACACTCTGAATGGGCCTTAGAAAGGGGCTTGGATTTGGTGGATGGGAGGTCATGTTGCCCTTTGCTGGGACTTAACCATGGGGTGCAGAGGACAGGCACCTGTTGGCAGTGAGTAGGCAGAGAGCAGGCAGAGCTGCAAGTACACTCCAGTGTAAGACACGTGCTGTAAGGGGAAGGGGGTGGGTGGGAGTTTTACAGGAAAACACAGGTGAGAGAAATACCTTTTTTTCTCTAGAGGAGCCTTTCACCTGCCCGTATGCCATGACTGAGGCAGCGAACAGGATCATTTCTCATTTCCTACTATTGTTTTAAACCATTCCTTTTTTTTTTTTAAAGCATCTTTTGACCCTTCATGGGTTCTTCCCACTGGCTTAAATTAATTATCGATGGCATTTCTTAACCTTGCAAAGAGATATGAGCCTTGGGGGAAGGCAATAGCTCACGATATCTTTAGGCCGAAATATCTTTTTTCTCTTAAGAATACCAAAGCATGAGGTTTTATGTTTCTGAAAAATTACTTCAAAAAAACATCAGCCTTAGCATATTATTCAGCATTTTGCAACATGATTAATTGTACCTGGGGTGACTAGTTAAGCGACAACCAACAGTTAGGTTCACTGTTTCGATAATATTGTTAAACTCATGACTCTTCTGTATAATGTCTCATACACTTAAGCTGCCGGTCAGCACCTGCTTCACTTTGCCCCCTAACTTCTCCACATCTCTAAACCCTCAAGCAGACCGCGGCACCTCAAGCCCCAGAACTGGCTTACCCTTCACTGGACACCTGGAACCTAGCAGAGGACCTGGCCAAAGCTTCCTGAACCCGAGGCTCCTCATCTGGGGTTGCAGACCTGTTTCGGGGTGATGGAATTTTGTGTGATGTACACAGTGCATATTTATTAAGAGTTCATAGCTTTCGCCTGCTTCTCAAAGGGGCTCTTGACCTTGAAAAGCTTAAAAACCACCTTTTAGGTCTAAAATGAATGACAGGAGCTATGTGACAGGGTATGAGTGTCATTCCATTTAATGAAATCTCCAACTAAGATATACGCATTTCTTTTCTAAAGATGAAGATTAAATTTTTATTCCAAGCACCCAAGGCTGCAACTGCTTTCTCAGCAGACTATGCTCTGATCCGAAATAGAACCTGTCTCGGCTGGAAAACAAGAAATAGAAAGCGGAGCATTGCTCCTGGATTTCTTGTGTGTTCCTTGCAGAGTCCTTGCTGCTCTGAGCAGGGCGTGGGTGTAATCACATAATCATCCCTGCCTCTCCTTAGAGAGGAAATGCTGCCACATGGCAAGCTCCTTTCTGGCGGGTTTACACAAGTCATTACTCTCTGCAGTTGGTCCCACTCTACCGTGTCCAAAGCCATCTCCCCTTTCTGTGAGTTCCTGTAAGCCAGGGCTGGCAACATTTTCCCCTCAAGTGTAAGGAAACAATCTAGGTGACAGAGCAAGGTCCTTAAACACAGGCCACCTGCCATTCTTTCCGTTCCTCAGAGAGCTTCCCTGGCTGTCACCGGCTTCTCTGCTGTGGAAATGGAAATTTCTCGTACAGTAGCAGACCTGTGTTGGTGGATGCTCCCTCCTATAGGCTGGGCTGGGGACTGTGGAGAGGGTGGTTATGGTTCTTAGGTATGGATTCGTGGTCCCTGAATGGGTTTCAGAGTATTCTTGAACCACTGAAAAAACCGTATGCAAAATATTAAGCATGCGCACTGCTTAGGAGAGAGATTCTACAAGAACCAGTGCTCTAAATTAGGAGGTGTGATTTTCATGCCTGTTAGTACCCACCCAAGTCCTATCCACTCTACCCTCAGGAAGGATACACATGAAAGATTAAGTGATGGATTCCCTGCACAATTACTGCAGTAACTTCCTAATAAGTCTCCTTTCCTTGCCAACCCATCTAATTTACCTACACTCTGCTGGGGGATTTATTGTCACCTCTAGCACATTATCACTTTCTTTCACAGATTATTAGGCAGTAATGGCACCATAGTCTTAATTATCACAACTTCCACCTCCACCCTGTTCCAGCCCACGGTCTGGCACATAGTAGGTCCTCTTTAAACAAAAATTCCTCTCTCACTTCTGCATTATAATCCAAACTCTTGACTAAATAGCCACCACCCTGAATACGTAGATATGAGCTGCCTTCCAGGTCTGACATCTCCCCACTGACTCTTCTCAACTACCTCAGCTCAGCCCTGACTTTTCACCGTGCACAGCATGTGGGTCACATGACTCCCTTCTGGCTTCTGCACATGCCACTCGATAAACCAGGAATGCGCTTCTGCCTCTTCTGTGCCTAATCACACCCCACTCATCTGTTACCATCTCGTGGTCTCCTCAGAGTTTTGTTGACCAGGCCCATCACAAGTGACCTTCTCTGGGCTTCTAGAACACTGTTGATCTTTATTTTTCACATGGCATTCGGGCATTGGCTACTGTACTTGAACTTTCATATCTAATATTACCATTTAATGTGTGCTTACATTGTGTAGTTCTGACTGAATTCTGAGCTTTTGGGGGGAAGGGGATGTGTCTGTACCTTTGTGGCCCCTCTAGCACTTGGCACTGTGCCTTTCGTGCAGGAAGCATTGCAGGTGTGTTGATCTAATATGTTTTCATACACTGACTTAACTCATAATTCAACTCTTTTATATTCAATACCCAGTGTTGTGTGTCTACCATATGTCCTCGATCTGGCAAGAAGCATAAGCTCTTCTGCATTAGCAGTGCCACCCAGAGAGCTGGAGAACAGCAAACAGTGACTGGTCTGAGTCACAAAACACTTCCCACTGCATAAAGGCCAGTTAAGTCTGCTTTGCTTCGCTCAAGCTAAGCAATCTGGCTTGTGGCAACCATTGTTCTCAAAATGAACCATTCAGGTTAAATTCAAAATCCCTTACAACATTGGGAATCAGCACGATGATGATACATCTGCCAGGAGAAGGTTAAATCAAGGATGGAACTTTATGGAAGATAATTGCTGACTGCATTATGTATTGCACTTTGCTTATCCCTTGAGGTGACCCTTACAAAAAACAAACAAACAAAAAAAAGACACGCATCGCCCTTACATTTTTGACTCATTACAGATTTGTTTCATGTTTCTTCTTCTTTTCAACATCTGCACCCCTCTTGTAGCATCTGACCTCATCCTTATGGCACATCAGCTAATCAGAGGTAAGCCACGGTCATGAGGTAAGCCATGACCCCCCAAGAGTTCTGGAGCAAGAACAAGAGATCACACGTAAGCCACAAAATCTGGGCATGATTTGCCCTGTTTTCTAGCCTTTGCAATAGAAAATATTTTCCGAGATAAATTAAGAAAGGGAAGAAAGGAAGGCAGGGAGGGAAGAAAGGAAGGAGGGAAGGGGGGGGAGAGAGAGAGAGAGAGAGAGAGAGAGAGAGAGAGAGAGAGAGAGAGAAGAAAGTAGGTAATGGTTTAATTTTCTGAGTAAAATATGTGGAAGAGAAATTAATGGAACCCCATTTAGATGCAGAGTAGAATGCAAGCGATTTATTCTTTTTAAAAATATGGTAAATTTAAAAAGTCAAAAAAAAAATAACACGTCACTAATGCTTGAGATGGGAGCTTGGGAATCATTCTGGAACCTCTTCATGTTAAACAAGGTACTGCAAATCTTTTTTCTTCAAGAAGGCAAGGAGTAAATTAACCCCCTCCCCCCCAAACCAATAAAAATATCTATCCTAAAGGCGACAGTGCAACCATATTTACATGTTGCATGTTTTGGAGAAATAAGGATGTTGAACTTCAGTGCATGTGTTCCTGGGAAATGCTTAGAACCTTCACAGTGTAGGACTAGGAGAGGTCAGAGTGGAGATGGAAAGGAAAAAGAGGGAGGGAGGAGGAGGCGGCTTCAAGTGCCTCATCTCTATAAGGGAACAAGAGTAAAATCAGATGGTCACCACCTCCAGAGAGCAGTACAATAATTGTCCTCAAACCCGGACCTTCACAGTGTAGGGGACCCAAAGATCAAACATTTTCCAGGGTCTGTGCCCTGGCCAATGCTTTGTTTTGTGTTTGCAAATGGATGAGTTTGTGCCATCAGATTGGCGTGTACATTACCCTAGTTTTCTGGACGGCTCCATGTCACGGATGTTTTGATACAAAGTAAGAAACATTTCAAGAAAATGAACTAGCAAAATCCTTATCCGAGCAGGACATTTGGTAATGATCTTTTGGTCATGACTTTGTACTGAATTTAAACCCTCTTCCTCCACATGCTTCAATATGCAGAGTGTTTCTTTGGGTTGACATCGCTGGTCTTGGAAATCTATAACTCCACTTCCTGCTAACGTGGATTCTTCTCTGTTCAAGCTGCCCTAGAGGTGACCAGGAGTCCCACACAGCCAGGGGTCTCATGTCACTGGCTGGCTCAGTTTGCAATGCTGTTGTCCTGGATTGTTGGTAGAAAAAGACAAATTCTGGCTTTCCATGTGTCTGATACCTTTCTTAGGAAGACCAAGCCAGTTCTTTGATCTATAAATTGTTATAATTTGTGCAACATATTTTTGTGAAACCAATTAGCTGCCACTATTTAGGCTGGAGATCAATACATGAGCCAAAGACAACCATAGATGGGTTAGATATGAGAGATGTTGATTACTTCTGGATTGCTTTCCTGAAAACTTCCCAGGAGGGTTCTGCATAGTCAATGGTGCAAACTGGACTCTTGAATCCTGTCTTTTGGGAAAACAATGTCAGACAAATTAAGAGAAGATGGGTTGCTTACACAGGCCTAGGTCCAGAGCAACGGGCAATGGTCCAGAGTCATTTTCCTGGATCTTTCTGGAGTGCATGACATCATTGCATGGTGACCCGACATAACGGTACTGGCATGACGATGTGACTTGCCGTGCTACCCCATACACCCCACGTATTTGTACGATAAACCTCTGGCACTGAAGTCAGCAGTGTGTGAGAAACACCACACAGAAGTCGGCAGTTACCAACATTTCCACTGGGATCCTGTGGGCTCTTCTGGTGCTGTTAGCATAGAAATAAAGTTGTTTTGATTTGCTACTGTCTCTCCGCTATCAGAAAACTGTTATTAGGAAAAATCACATTAATTAGCAACAGCTGAGGAAAGGACCAGCTATTTTGGAACTGCAGCTGCAAATTTCTTTGCAATCTGACTGTTGCCTAAATTTTAACAATTAACAGAATAAATAGTCTCTAAATGTATTTAATCATGTTAATTTTGTTTCCCTCTATTTGTGCTACTGTTTAGGACTGGTAGTTAATCTATATTAAAACTCTGATACCATTAGCATGCCTTAAAGCATAACCTCAGCTTTCCTATTCCTCTATGATATATAGGAAGTGATCTATTGTTTAGCGTAATGCTAATTTTTCTAACTTTGTACAGGAAAACGGATAATTAAAATTTACCAACAAGTTAGCCTATTAACCAAAATATTTGATTAAGGTAAACATCTTATTTTATAGCCATGTTGGGTAACAGAATTAGTTGGATGCGTGGAAAGAAGGAAGGAAAGAAAGAACAAAGAAAGGAAGGAAGAATGGATAGAATAATAGATAAACAGAACAACAGACAGATGGATACATACATACATATATACATAAGGACTGAGATTTAGCCTTTTAAATTCTAATCTGAACTAGTTCACTACTTTTGTTTATAATCATCATGAAAACAGCATGGCAAAATCATGGTATAATAGAAAGACCATTTTAATCGGGCAGATCTTCATCTACCCTTCTGTGTGTAGTAGGTGAATTACGTTCCTGAGCCTCAGTTTTCTGCCCTGCAAATTGGGGTTAATACCTACACAGAGCTCTTGTGAGTATCAATGAGCTAAGCTGGCATGGTACATGCCTAGCACGACATAGGTGTCTGAAAAAAGGTTACCGTCCTTTCTTCCTTCTACTTTAAACCTTGTGTTGCTATTTATCTTCTTATATATTTATGCCTTTTCTATCCAACTAGGGAGTTAATTATACCCTTATGAAGTAGGGACTCTCTCTTGCTCATCTTGCTCAATGGGGCCCACTGGGTGTTCATACCAAGACACCAGTGTTAGCCCACATGCCTCGACTTTATCCTCAGCTGGTGCAACAATAATAACTAACATCTATCGAGAGCTTACTATGTGCCAGGTACTCTGTAGTGAGCATTTTACATACTTCAAGGGTTCTTGGCCCTGGCTGCTCATTAAAATCATTTGGGGAGCTTTAAAAAAGCATCAACACCCTGATTCCATCTCAGACCAAGGAGATCAGAATTTCCAGGGGTGGGGCCAGACATAGGTGATTTTTAAAAGCTGCTTGGGTGATTCTAATGTGAAGCCAGGGTGGAGAACATAGATTATCTTGTTCAATTCTCCATCCTATGATAGGTAGGTACTATGATTAATAATAGGTGGGTATTATTATTATTTCCCTTCGCAGATGAAAAAAGCTGAGACACAGAGGGACCGAGTAGCGTGCCCAAGTTTATATAACTCTTAAGGGGGGGAGTCAGGATTAGGACCCCAACGAGTTTGACTCCACAACCCATCACCTTCTCCACTGGGCTTTCCCGACTCCTATGTGCCAAGGAAACACCAAGCTAAAACTACTGGGCAAAGACAGTATATGTAGGTGTCCCGAGTATGATCCAGCGACTTTGATCATCATAAAAGAAAATGGGCAAAAGCACAGCAAATCCTTTCTATTTTAAAAGTGGAGACCAGGTGTCTATCTTGCCTTCACTCTGGATCTGGCTGATCCTGTTCACATCACATTACCTCTCTGAGCCTCAGTTTCCCACAATGATTATGGTGTTGAGCTTGCAAGAGTATTGGAAGGTGTTCTGCAAATCCTGAACTACTTAAAAAATGTAAAGGGTGCTTCCCATGCCTTAACTCCTCATCCCCATTTTATAGAGGGAAAAACAGGCTCAGGCTGGGTAGAGCCAGGGCTCCACCCTTGACCTGTCTGACCCCAGAGCTTGCCTGCAAGGGGCAAACTATCTAATGCAATGTTTGCAATCAGTCAAGAACCATCTTGAAAAAAGTGGTTAGCAATAGAATCTGTAGTGATGGCCAGAGAGGTAAGGAAAGTGAGACTTTTCCTGTTGTGGAGGAATCATGGAATAATTAGGCTTTTCTGTGAAGAGCTGTTTTAGAGATGGTCCTGGCAGCAGCTGCTGGGGGGAGACTTGATCTGCTCCCCTCCCACACTCCCCGCCCCCCAGCTGGTAACTCTGTCACTTCCTGGCTTTATTCCAGGGTCTAAAGTGAAAATGGAAATGCAGGCTTGCTCCAAAGACAGCCTGGCATTTCAGGTTTTCAGATGAATGTTCATGTGCCAATCCCTCTGCTTTGTTCTCTTTTATTCCTTCCCCCATACCTAGCACAAGCCTGGCACATAGTAGGTGCTCACTAAGTGGTTATCAAAGGAACAACTGAGTCCTGTGGGGTAGTGGGGGTGGAGGGTGGTGAAAGATACATTGATGTTCCTTCCTGCTGAGGCCAAGTACCACCGCAGCACCACATACAAATGGGACATCATACCTTTGCCTTATTCACAGTTTCTATACGAAATTACTCACCTTGACCCAACTTTGTGCCCCATTTCTTCCCCTGTGATGGCCTTTCCCACTGAGGACCCTTTGGACCTCATCCTGAGCCTTTCTTCTTTGATTTGGCCCTTTGGTGCCCTCTTCTACTATGAGCTGCTCTGGTTTTGTAGCCACCCAGAGGACAACCGTTGCCTGGTGCAGTCCAGGCTCCAGGCTGACCCAGCCCCATGGTAAGGCTCACAAGACTGCTGATGGCGCAGGTGTGGGAAGGCAGTGAGGAGGGTGAGAGGGGTGGTGACTTGAGTGGGTAAGATGTGCCGACAGACGGTGGCTCACAAGCATCTCCTCCATTCACCCCTCTAGTTAGAGAATTATTGAGGCCCATAAAATGCAACCCTTGCAAGAATTCAGTCTCATGAAAGATCTACTCATACACTGTGGCAGATCAAAAGCCTGGGCTGTGGAATTAGACTGTCTGGGGTTCAAAGCCCAGTTCTGCTACTTCTGATGTTGGGCAGGTATTCGCTCTGTTTCCTCTCTGTTAAGTCAGAGGATAGTACTATCTTCATCACAGGGTTGTTGGCATATATTTTATTATTATTATTATTACTGCTATTTAAAAATTAGAGCAATACGCAGCTGAATGCTCAAAGAAGGAATGTTTTAACTAAGGAACGGATAAAGAAGAGAAGTACAGAAAAAAGTCACATTTATTGAGCGTCACCTCCACCTCAACCACACTCCTTGCTCCACCATCAAGATCAATGTGCAGGTCCTCAAACATTCCTTACTCTCTCTGGGCTCGGGACACTCCTACACACTGTTTCCTCTGCTGTCTCTCTCCTGTTGCCTTCTGGCATCTCACAAGTTGTGTTCTGTGGCCTATCTGCATCGTTCCAGATGAGGCCAGGTGCCCCCCACCCCCAGCCCTGTGCTTCCCTGGGTGGCTCCCATTCACACCCGGTGGTTGCTGCCCATTGGCTGGTCTGCTTTCCCACCACTCTGCGAGAGCCCCGCTCAGCTCTGCATCCTCGGCCTCTGGCATGGGACCTGGTATGGAACGGTCGTGCTACATGAAGGAATCAAGAAACGAATGGACGCAGCCCAGCCTCTCAGGTCTGGGGAGCCTTTGCCTCTGTTCTCCATTGAACTCAACGTTTTCTCATCTACATCTAAACCCAAGCTGCTGAGAAGAAGCCAGGAAAAACAGGGAAAAAGAAAGATGGGAAGTGGAAGATGCAAATGCAACTCTTCTCTTTTTCATTCTATGCCCAGTCTACCCTCCACTTCCCCATCTTTGAGCTGAGTCTTTTTAATTTGAAACCCTTTTGAACTTACAAGAACAGTACAAAGAATTTTTTTTTCCCCAAGGCATTTCGGAGCAAGTGGTTGACATGACATCTGATCACCTTGAGTACTTTATTGTATACTTCCTACCAACAAGGATATTCTCCTAATACAAATATGATTATCATATGTAGGAAATTAACATTAAGATGCCTAATTCTCAAACCCTGTTGAAATCTTGCCAATTGTTTCTTGATAGCCAAAAGGTCCAGTATAGAATCACGGTGTTGTACCTAGATTTTATGTCTCTTTAGTTTCCTTCAATGTAGAACAGCTCCTCAGTCTTTCCTTGACTTTTATGACTTTGAAACTTTTGAAGACGACATGTTAGTAATTCTATACAATGTTTGAGCTTGTCTGATGTTTCCTCAGTATTAGATTCAGGTTATGAGTCTTTAGCATTAATATCAGAGAAGTGATGCTGTGTTCTTCTCATTGCATCCTATCACGTGGTACATGATTAAAATTAAAGTTTGGCCCCCATCTGGTGTCTGCCCGACCTCTCCACTCTACAGTTCCTGTTTTTCTCTTTGTAGTTATTAAGTATTTTGAGGGCAGGTATTTCGGGATTATACATCCAGTTCTTTATCAGATTTTCCTATCATTTATTTATCCATTCATTCCTTTAATTGGCATATGTATTTATCTATATCAGATGACCTCTCGCTTTCCATTTTATTTAATAATCCATTACTCTTACAACTCTGTGGGAACTTAGAGCCCATTGTATTTGTGCGTGGTTTCCCTCTTGTCTTGATGTTATCTTTAAATTTTTATTTTACCTGGTTGTGATTTTTCGAATTTAGCATGACTATTTCGTTTTATGTGTTTCTTACGCGAATTGTCAAGGAGCAAGCAAGCAAAAGGAAAGGAGACCCAGTGAGACTGAAATTAAATAGTTTTTGAAGCTTGAAAAACCACCTTTAAAAATGTTCAGTTTTTATCCAAAGTGCCAGGAACTGGAATTCACTTCTGGGGGTGAACCACTTCTTTTGTCTTAGGAAACACCTATCTAATGATCATCATTTTATGGCAAATGTGGAGGAATATCAACAACAACAAAACAACAATAATAACCAAATAGCCGTGTATAGAGCTTATTCTGTGCCAGACACTGTTCTAGACATATTGCATGCCTATATTAACTCATTTAATCCTCACAAAACCCTATGAGGTAGGTACTATGATTATTCCCCTTTTACAGGGAGTCATCTGAGGCACCAGGGGTTTAAAATAACTTCACAAATGTTATTAGTAAGTGAGGGAGCTAGAATTCAACCATAGGCCGCCTGACCTGAGACTCCATCTTGGTAACTACAATGCTAAACAAACTAGTCCAGAGGGGAGTTAGGTCTGGAATTTGGGGCAACTGGGACTTGCACAGGGACATTCTTTTGAGGGGCAGCAGAAAAATCCAGCTGTGGATTATTCCTCTAACCCTGAGGTTAGGCAGGGAGCCTGATACCCACAAGTGTGAGAGGAGGGAACCCCATCGATGAGCTTAGGCTCCTGCGCCCTGAGAGCAGCCAAACCTATCAGCCAGTTATGTCGTTTCTCTGCGTTATAATTCTTGTTTGGCACTCCCCAAGCTTTCGATAACATCTTATTAACCATTGTCACTAGGCCCTAGCTGTGAAGTAGGGTATCAAAGATGGGCTCTAAGCGTGGAGCAAAGGTAGGGGACAGCTCCCTGAGGAACAGACACGCGTAGTCTAGACCTGGGTTGATGGCCGGGGTGGCAAACAACAGCCAGGAGTTTTTGATACATGTAATAATTCCCTAACGATTCCCCAAAAATCTTGGCTGGTCAACCTGGCAGAAGCCTGGTCTTTCTGTAGTTAAGAAAGAATTAGTTCCTGGCTAATCATCTATAAATAGTATTTTCCATTTAAAAACATTGGGGGGGGGCACCCTTTGAGGAATCAGATTTGGCCCTCGGAGTACACATTTTTGGTTCTGTTTGGAGCGTCCTGTTATTTCTAGCAGTAGTTGAATCAGGCTGTGGATTATTCCTCCATCAAACCATGACTCAAGAGCTGGGATCCAACACATCTTCCCAACTTCTCCTTGGGGGGGGGTGTCCTTCTTTAGCACAGCATGTATCCCCGTTGCTGACTGAGGAAGAAGGCAAGGCGAGTCTTCCATCTCAATGTACAAAGAAATAGGTACAAAGACATACAATGTGTGTGTTACTACATCTGGTGTTCCCACTACAGAGGCATTGTCAAAGAGGTACTGAGAGCCACGAGTGAACATATGATAGATGGTGAAAGGTAAAAGCCAAGGGAGACCACTGAAAGCCAGACACAAAAAGCCAAGGGTAGAGAAACCAGATCCAGGAAGTGGGTTTACCCAGCAACACAGCTGGTGTGAAGGCAGATTCCCTCCAAGCAACGTGGACTAGAAGAGCAGGGCCTGTTCGAGTATATTCTGACTCATCAGATTTCTACGTGCAGCCACAGATGTGTTTAATTTTATACGTTGAGACTGACTTGCACACTCTGAGCATGCACGAACCCTGCCTAAGCCACATAAGCGTGGTAGGTATGTAACAGGGAGTGGGAGACCCTGGCTGCCATTCTGAGGGCTCTGTTTGCTCTCGCTGGTTTCCTGATTCCACAGCCACAAGACAAGACTCAGCCCTGCGGCTTTCATCTGGGGTTATGGCCCTGTCACCCATCATTCACCACTCCCCGATTTTTCCTGCACTCTGGAAGGCTTTTTTTGGGTAGCTGGAACTGTTGGTCAGAGTCTGAGTGTAATTATCACAAAATAGCCTCTGACTTTACAAAAAATAAAAAAATAAAAAAATGGACTTTGCACCATGTAAGGAGACGATAGCTAACCAGTCCTACACCCAAAACTGCAATTAGAACAATTCTGATGTCATCGTTAATCATTCCGATTTATGTTTTGAAAGGAAACCAAATGATGAATATAATGATTATTTCTGTTTCTGCTTCCCCCTCTCTCTCTCCTCAAAAATTGGCAAAGCACTAAAGTCAAATTAAACATCTGTTTGAAAAATAAGCTGGAGCGCTGATGACAGCTGCCCTGAACTTACAAATGCACCACAGCTGTCAAACTCTAAATTAACAATGATTTTCATTTATGAATAGCATAGAACTAAGATATAAAAGCTTTTTCTCCTCTGTTTTCCCAGCTTCCAGAGGCTGTTAAATGTGAAATCTTAGGGAAAAGCCCAAGGAAAAATGTTGCTGAAATCAGCCTGCAATAATTAACCATGGAAGGAACGGGACACATTCTTTCTTATGTAATCTCATTTCTTCATTGGCGTTAGGATGCATAGTCTCTGCAGCAAGAAGGCTGGCAGGAGGTAAATAATTCGAGGACAATCCTTTGATTAATAGTTGAAAGCGAATAGTGATGGAGCGTTGAGAATCTGTGGAGGAATGTCTTCTATCGCACTGAGGAGCCTCTGGTCATCTTTCAGCATCTTTTGCACCTTCAGTGGGCTTCAGCCCATGCTTCTTCCAGATGAAGTAACAAATGCCCAGATATATGACTTGTGACACTGTGGTTGCACCCTGGGTGTAAAAGATCTAATCAAGCCATTTTGGTGACAGGATAAAATATGCTAACATGTTTCACACTTACTTTATGAACCTGAAAGACACAGTAGGTGTGGAACCATTTCTTTATCCTTTTCTGCCCTTGTCCCAGAGTCGTCACTGTCCTTCCTGGGGATGGGGGAAGGCTCAGGAATGGAGAAATAAATCTAATGTGTGTATTCCCTAATTTAAAAAAATATATGGTTAATTTAGGCATGATACCATCTGGTGCTTTTTCACTATTGCCCAAATGTTTCCATTTTTATTCTTTGACCATCTCATGTCAAAAATGTCAACAGGGATAAACAAATTGCATATACATATAATGGAATATTATTCAGATCTATAAAGGAATGAAATGCCAATACATGCTACAACATGGATGAATCTCAAAAACATTACAGTAAGTGGAAAAAAAACAGATGTAAAAGATCACATATTATATGATTCCATTTATGTGAAATATCAGGAATAGGTACATCCATTGAGACAGAATGCAGATTTGTGGTTGCCAGTGGCTGAGGGGAGAGGAGAAACTGCTCAATGAGTAAAGAATGTTGTGTTGGAACAATGGAAATATTTCAGAACTAGATAGAGATAGTAGCTGCCCAACATTGTTGAATGTACGAAACGCTACTGAACCAATGACATTAAAATGGTTAATTTTATGTTATGTGAATTTAATCTCAATTTTAAAAATGTCCACGAGGTCCAGACATCATACTTTGATACCACCATGAGGAATATATTGCCTACTCCTGCTCCATCAAGGGGAGAGGATGGCACTGGTCTTGCCGCTAGGGCCCTGGGCCCTGGTGCACGGTTGGGGTGGGCAGTGTACTCACGTGTGCCCACCAAGTTGCAGCCAGCCCCTTGCAATGTTGGCACCATCCATAGAGCAGGGCTTTCCTGTTCTCACCTGAGCTTTAGTTTACTGCTGTGCCTGAAGCTCCTTGCAGCCATACTTCCTATTTAATTCTTGCCAGTTTCCTCTCCTGGGGGCTGGATCCTGCACCTGGGACCCTAGCTGCTGAGTGAAACTCTGCTGCCATTGGCAGCTCCCCTGGAAATGTGCCACTGCCAGCCTTTCAGGATCCCCTGGCATCTGTAATTGACCTGTTGGATGGTATCTCAGGGTATCTAAGTCTTCCTGAACCAAGCACATGTTGCCCTTTTAGCCACGGCCTCGGTCTTTCCCAACGCTCTCCCAAGAGCCAGTCACTTCAGCTGATTGGGGGTTTTCCACCCCCTTTTCTGCAGACTCCGTACTTCCTCTCCTGGTTAGCATTGCGGAGGTCCTAGCCAACCATAAGGGAAAGCCACCCTGACTTATGACAAAGGAACCTGCGGTTCATTTCAATACCTAGTGCCAGGAAAATTGTGGGATAAGCTGCACCCCAGCCACATCAGATCCTCCTAACCCTGCCAGCTTCCTCTGAATCAAACACAGAGTCATCTCATGTGGGTTTTCTATGTTATTTCCTTCCCAGATAAAAAGAGTGGGTGAACTCGATGAAGTTACAAAGTATTATGAGTGCTAGTTAATTCCTTCTTAATACTCATCCTCTCTTCCCAAAAATAAGCTTTTCTCTTGCCAGATCCCTGGGTTTGCTTTCCATTTTCTAAATGACATTTAGTTTCCTTACTTGGAGAACACCATTTCTCCCCACAGGCAGTCCTCTACCCCTCGGTTTACAGGAGGGGCTACACATTCACAGATCAACTGAGGCAGAAGGCAGGGGTGGGGGGTGGGGTTGGTCAACCTCAGTCAATGAAGTTTCCTGGTGATTAGTTAAGAAGGGCTTTAGAGTCAGGTAGGTTTAAGGCCCAGCTCTACCACTTAACTGCTTTATTACCCTGAATATAAACTCTCCAAACCTCAGTTTTCTCATCAACAGAATGGAAATAATATGGAGAAGACCCTATAAGTTTTTATGAGGATTAAGTTAGATAAGACATATGATGCACCTAGCACAGTGTTGGCAATAAATGTAAGCTGCTTACACTGTTATTCATACCAGGTCACGCATTGGGCACCTCTATATGCCTCTTCACATCCTCTCATCCAACTCTGACTCCAACCACTGCTGCAGTGACCAGCTCTGCCCCACTGTCATTGGATGATGCACATCTCACCTGCATGGTGTATCTCTTGCTTCTTCTACCAGAGCTTCTCTGATGCTGTAGTATGTGTTCAGAATATGATGAGTGCTCACATGTGTGCAACCCAGAAGTGCAAAGGGGTTAATGCTTGTGGGGCCACCGTGATCAATGGAGGATGAAAGCCCATGGATAATGGCTTCCTCCTGCATCTCTGGGCACACTGTTCTGAGACACACATCATACACCTTCTCAAAAGGTCCTAGCAGGATCAAGTACCACTTGCCTACAGTGATGGCCAAGTCAATAATACTTGACCAAATCACATCTGCCCCCCACCCCTCCTGTCCCCCAGGATCTCTTCCCAAATAAACTACCTGCCTATAAGCCTTGGTCTCAGCTGGGCTTTTGGGAGAACTTGGGCCAGAAATTAGCAGTTACTGAGTTCCTAGCACTGGGGGATGCATCACAGTTGAGGTCAGTATGCTTTTTCTATAAAGCTCCAGAGAAGAAATATTTTAGGATTTGTAGTCCATGAGGTCTCTTTTGCAACTTCTTGGTTCTGCGGCTTTAGCATGGAAGGGCCCTAAACGATAGACAAATGAATGAATGTGGCTGTGTTCCAATAAAACTTTATTTACAAAAAAAAGGCAGGGGCCGGATTTGGTTTACAGGCTATGGTTTGCCAACCCCTGCATTAGGGCCACAAAGGGAGTAAAAACGGTCCCCTCTTCCATGAAGCTCACAGTCTTGTGTGGGAGAAGTGCCTAGAAATGAGCTGTAAGGTGTTTGGAACAAGTTGTGAAGGACCTTGGATGCCATGCTAAGGTATTTTGACTTTATTCTTTGGTCATGGGGAAAGTTAAATATGTTTTCAGATCTTGTAGCAGCTGCAGGTGGCAATAGGTTATTTCACTGGCAAGAAGTGAATTGCTTCTTCTGAACATTTATGTGAAACCTGGTTCTGCCAGAGGGCTGCCCTCTCTGCACTCCTCCAATACTCCGATACTTCCATTATTAAACTCTCTTCCCCTCACTTTGTATCAATAGGGCAAAGGCCGCTAATCTGATAGCCTGGAGGCCAGATGCATTTCAGAATTCAGAATATTTCTGGATTTCAGAAGGATAATACAGTGCAAATTCCATATATTTTGTAATACCCCCATTAGGGTCTGGAGTAGCATCAAACACATTAATATTTACACCAAAAGACTACAACTAACTTTAAATCAGTTTAGGGCAGGTTTGGGCCCTAAATGAGTTAAGAAACATCTTTTGGATTTTAGAGGTTTTTGGATTTCAGAATTGCAGATGAAAGACTGTGGACCTTATTTGTTTTGTTGTGTGTAACCCCTAGACTGTGACATCCTCAGACAGCCTTTAAGTCCTCAGTGGCCACACACGGGGGGTGCTCAATTAATGTTCTCCAGAGAATGATCAGACCAGAGTGGCTGGAGAACAGCATTCAAGGAGGGATTTGGCGGAAGAAGAGGCTGGTCAAGGACTCTGGTGAAGGACGTGGGGATATGCTGATCAGGACTCAGGACTTCATCTTGAAGGCGATGGAGAGCCCCATTCAAGTTTGTTAGGTAAGTGGTGTGGCTCAGTGTGTGAGGACAGCAAGTTGTACACCAGCACGAGGAAGATGCTGGGCTAAGCAATTAGGAGTTTCCTGCCATGGCGAGGCAAGAAATGTCTGTGAATAAGGCAGTGCATGCAAAGCAAGTGATAGACAAAAGAGACAAATCAGGCAACTAATGATGTCGGGGGAGAGGGAGAAATGGGAGCTGAACCTGACCCAGTGGCACCCAGTCTGAGATGGCAGAGTAGTATCAAGATCACAGACTCCGAAGCTCAGATGCTTCTGTTTAAATCTCAGCGCTGTAACTTACTCTGTGACTTTGGACAAGTTACTTAACCACTCTGTGCCTTAGCTGCCTCTGTAGTACCAATTTCCTAGGGTTGCTGTGAAAAGTAAATAAGTATTTGTAACGCACCTAGAACAGGGCTTGGCTCTTTGCTACTATTACTGCTGGTAACCAACCTCTGTTTTGTAAGATTGAATTCCCCAAATGGTTCACCAAGTGACTGTCTCCTCAGGACAAGGATGACCCAAATCTTGGACCCTCCCAGGAAGTGGCAAAGGCATGTCAGAAATCCAGTAATAAGAGTATGTAATATAGGCAATAAATGTATGGAAAGAGAGGATCATTTTAGGGGACAAAATTTTTGTCACACTCAAGGGGACAGGGCTTCCCTCTGGTGAGGTTTTGTAAATATCTATTCTATTCATGAGGGCTTTTGCTTTCAATTAGTTGCTACTTTGCTATGGTAGTTTTCAGTATTTTTTCAGCATTCTAGCAAGCCAGGTAGACTTTAAGTGCTGGGTCATTCATTTGTACAGAGAAAGCTATAAGGAGGGCTACCTGAAAAGCCTGTAATTTAGAAATGTTCAAATCTTTGCATCCAAGTAAAAAATGGAAATGGTGTCAGGTTTGTGCCAAAAGGAAGTCGTAACTTCTATGTGCTTCTCACCCCAACCCTCCTTGGTGAAGGACTACAACCAACCAAGCGGGCCTCAGAGCTGTCATCTACAGACATTTAGCAGACTCTGCGGCTTATCCTACCAGGCTGTCATCTCCCAGGAATATTACCCAAACACTGCAATACAAATGTTCCTTTTTGCAAATGAGGGTTCTGCAGCAGAGTTGGCATCTCCCCTTTCATCTGTCCTGAACTTTGCTGCCAGATTTCAGTGTCCTTACTTTTTAACGAATCTTCCTCCCAATATGTCAGCCCACTGTTTAATAACCATTAATAGCTCCCTCTTTCCTCTTAAATCAAGTTCAATCTCTTCATCTTGACATTGGAGGACCCCCATGACTGAGCAATGGGTTTTGGTTCCCAAAGACCTTCTCATCTCATGAAGCCTTTATGTTTACTGTCTCCCCAGGCTGCCATCTTTACTCTCACCTCTAAGCTCTCACTTCAGTCTTCACTCTGTCCACCCCTTTCACCTGGAATAACCTCTTCCCTTCTGTCCATTTATCTAAACCCTACTATAGCTTTCAAGACATAAACTAACGTTTCCAAGAAGCTCTGGTGCTCTTATTATTCCACTCCTTACTCAGCTCCTTTCTGATTAACTAGGCTTAATTTGTCCCCAGTTCGTGTCTGTCTCAGGTTTGCTAACTTTTGCATACATATTTTTGTTGACACCAAAACTAGACTAAAAGTATCTTGAAAGTTAGGATCATGGTTTGATCTACGAGTCTTCCTCAGTGCTGGCATACTCTGGGCACACGGTAGGTGCATATGGGATACTGGTTAGTTGGTTGGTTGGTTGGTTGGTTTACCAAACACCACCTTTCACAAGAAAAAGAAGGAAACTTTTTCAGTTAGATAGAAAGTTTACTCAACTTGATTAAAGGCATCAATTTGAAACCTGTACTTCACGTTTTACTTAAAAGTGGAATACAATAGTATTCCCATTAAAACCAGTAATAAGCATGAATACTACTATTTAATATTTACTAGAAGTGGTAGATAATAAACTAAAACATGAAAAAGAAAAACAGTATACTTAATCATTATTTACCAAAAGAATGAAAGAACAAGTCATTAGAAATATCAGAAAAGTTCAGGAATGTCCAGATTCAAACTTAAGGTACAAGAATCAATAGGTTTCCTAAATACAAGCAATACACAATTAGAAAGTAGAGCAGGAAAAGAGAACCCAATCAAAAAAGCAATGAAACCATAAAATACCTATGGGGGAAAAAGCCCCCAAGGATTTGCAATCTAAATGAAGAAAAATCACATTACTTTGCTGAAGGACATAAACTATCTAAATAAATAGGGGATAGTCCATGTTTCTGACTTGGAAAACATATTATAGGGAGCTGACTTTTCTCACATTAAACTATTAATTCAATGCAACACCATTCAAAATCCCAATATAAGTTTTTACTGAACACAATAAACTTATTCTACAATTCATCTGGAATTATGAATCTGCTTGAATGGCCATGAACATTTTGAAATAGAAGATTAATGAGCGATGACTTGCTATCAAAACATAAAATAAAATTGTGCGATTAAATGGTGTGGGTTTTGTGCAGGAATAGATAAAAAGATCAACGGAACAGAACAGACATGTATAAAAACTTTATATTTGATAAAGTAGCATGTCAAACAATTAGGAAAGGACAAACTATTTGATAAATGGATATGGGACAACTAACTAACCATTTTGAGAAGAATAGGTAGATTTTGATTTCCCATCTCTGCCGGATGTCTTTGGCTTGCTTCTCTAGATACCTTCTCCATCCTATGGCACCCTGGCCTTTTCCCAAGTGGAGAATCTGCACGGACTATATTCATATCAGTGGGCTCCATCATCCTCATAGTTGAACCCAGGCCAAAGGAGAGAATTGGCAGGAAATCAGAGGAAGGGAGTGGAGTAGGGGTCCCTCTGGGGTCACTTCAGGCTAGTTGCTTCCTTCAACCAAAAGTCTCAGCTCCTGGGAGGTGATGGTCTTCTCCGCTCCGTCCTCTCTTTCCCTGCCTTTTGTTCCTTCAGTTCTGGTGGTAAAGGCTGCTTTCACCATTGTTTTGGCCACACCATTGTAAATAGGCCCCTTATTAAACTGTCCCTTTGGCACCTCATTTTGAGTGTGTCATCTATTTTCTGTTGAGACTTATTTATACCATATCACTCATAAAATTAAATTCCAGGAATATTAAAAACCTAAATGTATTTTTAAATTTATAAAAATATGGAAATATATTTCTAACCTTAGCTGTAGGAAGATTATTTTTGAACAAGACACAAAATCAAAATTCATAAGGAAAAGGATGGATACATTGGATTAAAGTCAAAATTTCAAATGTATGGATAATTAGACACCCATAAACATAATTAAAAGAAAGGTGGAAAAAAATATTTGAAATTTATGACAAAATGTTTTTATCTGGAATATATAAAGATCGATTTTAAATATACTTAAATATATAAAACTATATATATATGTAAAATATACTTTGTACATAAAATGTATTTTTATATAATTAAGTACTTTAAAATCAATTCGTTTAAAGATATATTATTAGAAAAACGACAAGAATATGAACAGGCCATTCACAGAAGAAGAAACAAAAATGGAATAAATAGGTGAAAAGATTCTTAATATTACTAATAATCAGAAAAATGTAAATTAACATAAGCTACCATTTTTAAGTATCAGATTGGCAGAACTTTAAAGATTGATACTATTAACAGTTGTTGAGCAAGTAAGGGAATAGGCTCTCTTATTCACAGTCAGAGAAAATGTTTAAATTGGCAAGCTTTTTGGAGGAAAATCTGACAGTGT
This sequence comes from Rhinolophus sinicus, assembly GCF_057876585.1. Classification (NCBI taxonomy): domain Eukaryota; kingdom Metazoa; phylum Chordata; class Mammalia; order Chiroptera; family Rhinolophidae; genus Rhinolophus; species Rhinolophus sinicus. Next base: position 150,151,038 of record NC_142514.1, on the reverse strand, counting down.
CTATTAAAATTATATATGTGCCTGCCTTATGATCCCATTTCTTGGCATCTGCTGGGGATAAAAACTTGCATATTTGTTCAAAGAGACATTTAGAAGGGATATTAATCACAGTATTATTTGTAATAGTAAAAAACTGGAAACAATATAAATGTTCATCAACTGTGGAATAATTAACACATTCCCACTCTAGATTATATGCCACTGTTTCTAAAAAGAGGTAGATTTACATGTCCTGACCTTGAAATCTCTCTAATCTATTTTATTTTGTGAAAACTCATTCATGTTGGGGACATCACATATGTAGACCATGATACCATTTGTGTAAATTTATATTTCCATAATAATTAAGGTATTTTTTTTAATGTTTACTTATAGGAATATAAATGCCCACATAAAAGTTTAAAGAATGTACACCACATTGATATCTTTTGCTAACTTTGGGTAGGAGACTCTGGGATTCATTGGAAGTAATATCAGGGATTTTTTACTTTTCCTATATTCTATACTTTTCTGTATTTCACCATCTTCTGTATTGTTTGAAATTTTGCAATGTGAATGTATTCACATCTTACCTATAGAATTATTATTTATTTAGTGTACAGTTGTAGCTTATATTTAATTCTTCAGAAAAACAAAAGAAAGGAAGAACATGGGGCTTTAGAGTTACGTGGATGTGTGACTTCAAGAAACTTGCCTAATTCGCTGGTACCTGACTCCTGCTCTGTAAAATGGGGTGGCCTGTTGTGAAGATTAAATTAGATACTAGACATGCAGCTGAGTTCCTGGTCCATAGAGGGTATTGGTTGTCCTGTTCTCTCCTCCATTTGGCCCATGAGAACCTCCAGGGCCAAGAACCAACATACTTGTTTTCTGTATATCCTGGGTGCCTATGCAGATAAACGCACAGTTATGTTTGTTGAAAGAACAAGTGAATGCACAAGCCACACTGGTTAACTGTTGATAAATAAACATATGTTCACATATATTCATTGTTAATGGGTAAACAAGAGATGCCTTTATGGCTTCCGCCAGGAAGATCAGATGCTTCTGGTTTGTGAGAACAGGAAATCAAAGAAAACCAGAGATCCAGGCCAGAGGGATAAGAGTTTTTAGAGCAGGAAGACTCATCACAAAGATCTGGTGTTTTCCAGCTTTCTTCTTCAGAGCCCCAGGCCCTGAGGAGTGATAGGGTCACCATGAGCAGGGTTGTGGGTACTAGAAATCCAAGCTGAGACTCGGTCCCCAGGCTGAGAGACTGAACATACTAATGGACAATGGCCAGGCCACATATGACAACAACAACAGAACTCTTACCCCACCAACAACAACAACCTCTGTGGCAACTAGCCTGGGAAGCCAAACCATAAGCTCTGAAACTATCAGCCCAGAAAGTTTAGGTCTTGGTCAATAACTACCAGCTTCTCTCATTTTTGCCCCACTGCCTCCTCTGTTTCCAACTCAGGACCAAACAGAGCCAAACATACACTGCAAACCAACCTCATAAGATGCTTTACTTCTAGTTAGCCCACTTCCAGCTTGCCATGCCAACAACTCCAATCAGAATGTACCTGCAGTCTTCCCTTCTTTTCACTGTAAAGCTTTCCCACTCCTCTGCCTGCCTTTGAGTCTCTGCAAAATGCTAATGACGGTAGCTGACTCCCTTGCTGTATAGAAAGCTCTGAATTAAATAGCCTCTGTTTGTTCTCATTTCGGTGGTCTTTGTTTATTCCCACAAGATCTTCTCCCACATTTCAACTAGATAGTAGGTACATGTTATATATTGGGGTTTATATATAAGATTTCATTTAAAAAGTCCTACTGCTGAATTTTTTTTTTTTAATCACCACTGTAGAGGAATGCCAAGAGCCAAACTTCTCAACGAATCTGAGGAAGGACGCTCAGCTTGCTTTAAACTAAGAAAGAAGCAAACAATGCCCAGAGACAACAGCAAAGGGAGGCCGAACAAAGACAGGGCTGCATCTGGACAATGGACAGAGGCTTCCAGAGATCTCTGTGGGCTTTTTTCCATAACTCAGGCACAGCAGAGTCCAGAAACTGCAGGAACTGGAGTGCCTAGGTAGAATCCTTCTTTACCAGCCTCTTCTCAGGGCTGGGCTGGAGTTAACCACAGTTATAAATCTGTTGAAATGTTCACCTGCCAGAGGTGCAGACAAATGAACCAATTATATAAATAAAGCCTTGGGGGATTTAAAAAAGAAGAAGATAGTTGGGAAGGTCCCAGACCCCACCTCTATGGGAAAATGCCTTCTTGGATGCTGGGATTGGAGCTGGGCCCATCTATCCATGACTATTTGCCTGTCTGAAATCCTAAAATACTCACTCTATGCAGTCTTTAAGTCTGTTTAAAATAAATTATTCCTGTTTCTGAAACTGGTGAATGTCAATAGATGTCTCAGCAAAAACAAACAAAAAAAAAACAACAACAACAAAAAACCGTTTTGCAGTCAAATAAGTTTGGGGAGTACTGGGTAAAACCAAGTTAGACAGCTTTCATTTCATAGACAGAGTTCTAAGGGGTAAGGACTTTGCAAAACTTTCAAAATGCTAATATATATTGTGAATCTGGAAGAAAAGGATACAGTATGTAGTGTTTTCCAAACCTATTTAACCATATAAGTTAATTCCCTGCCCACCTATTTACATTTATTCCCCGGAACACCATTCTATGCCACATAATTTCAGAGACACGGGTTAGATAATGCTACCTTTCAGAGGAAAACTATTAGCTGGTTAACGACTCTTATCATCTACTGTAACTCACCAAAAGGAGCATCAGGAGGCCCCATAGGATGTGGCACAAGAGGGCAATTTTGGTGGGAGAAGGAAGAAGACAGGATCATAAACCAGAGCCGGAAGCTAATAGAGGTTAGTTGGGTCTTCCGACAGCCTAGCACACTTTTAGAATACTAGATACTGAATTCCAGATGGAAGAAGTCAAAGATTACCCTCACCTGGTTCGTAATTTTTCTTAACAAACCCTAGTATCATTATCTCTAGGAAGATAGACAGTAGCCAGGACAATCACTGTGTTCGATGAAAATACAGATTCAGGCAAATGATTCTTGTATATCCCTTCACCAACAGTGGCCCATCATCCTATTTTAGAGTTGAGGTAACTGAGGGTAGAGAAATGATGCAACTTGCCTGACGACCCAGCAAAACCACTTTTCTTTCTGCGACCACACCATGAAGCCTTTGATGGACCGCAGGGAAGGGGGAGTAAAGCATTACAAGAATTCCACGCTCACTTACTTTAGAATGACGCAGCCCGTCCCTGCTGGTGGCGCTATCCAGAAGACTTGGATCCGCGTCCTCCTCCGTGGGGTGCTTTCAGTGACCGCAACAGGGCAGTTACTCATAAACTGTGTTTCTTCTTCATCTATGATCTGTGGAAAACCAGTGGAAAACAAACACATTAAAATGCACTTCGCTTTGGGAAGGCTCTTAAGTTTCCGAGTTGACACTTGCTTAATTTTATTTTTAAACCTGTCATTTTCTGTTAGCAGCTCTAGATCCCCAGACACCAGAATAGTGCCTGGCACAGAATCCCAGCCAAGGCTTGTTGAATTAACATGAGGGCACGGATTTGGCACACGCTCTCCCGTGCTCTCTGGGACCAGGATCTTGTGTCAGCACTTTGAGGAACAGGCCACTAGGTGCTGATCTTGTTCATTTCATTAAGATAAACTGTGTCCCACTTCAGGGAAGGAAGAAGAGGATGGGGAAGAGAAAAACCCAAAGCAAACACTCTCTTTATAGCTGGATTTTGTAATTCAGCTACAATTTTATAACTTGAAATTAAAATGTGAGAAGAAAATACCCCTTTGGAGGAAGTCTCCCAAAGTACAGAAAGTCCCAGAGTTTCACAGCATTGTTTACTTGTGCAATCTCTACTCTCTTAATTGGTGCATTATATTAGTGCTCTCCCAAGTTAACCATCAGGGTTCCCTACGACACTGCAAAAAAGCTGGTAGCCATATCCCCATTCCCCAGGGCCGCTTTCAGCATTTCTCCTGCTTGCTTCTGGGTCGGCTGCCAGTATGTGCCTATCTATCTAGTAGAACCATAGACTATTAGACCTAGAAGGGTCTTTTGGGAGAAATCACCTAAATCCTATTGCTCTTAAGTGCCAACTCCAGTGGATTGGGAGTAGCTATGTCATGAGTAGTGTTAATGACATTAATAGATAGCAGTTATGGAGGGTTCAGTATGTGCCAGGCACTACACTAAGTGCTTTTATCTGAATTATTCACTTCATCTTCAAATGTAATCTAATGAGATCATTACACCCATATTGTATTTATTCTACTTGTAAAACTTTCTCTTTTTAACACAGCAGATATTAGGTTGGTGCAAAAGTAATTGCGGGTTTTCCAATTATTTTTAACTTTTTAAACCGCAATTACTTTTGCACCAACCTAATAAAAAAATTAAATCTCACTCCTTAGTTCATCATATATTTTCATCACTGGACAATGCAAAGGCAATCTTCCAGTACCTTTTGTTTATCTCTGTAGTCTTTATCCTACTGTCATGTCCATCCTCTTTTTTAGCACCTGTTCCTAAATATTTAATATATGTCCTTCTGAGTATTTGTGTGTATATACATTACTTACTTGAAGTTATATAGAATTGTTCTGTGAGTATTTTAATGTTTCTTTCACTTAACCTTACACGTTTGGGATATGTCAATGGCATTCTATGTGAACGTAATTCATTGATTCTGACTGCTGTCTAGTATTCACTGCATGCATAGACCACACTTTACTTATCCACTCTCCCGGTGAGGAGCAATTAGCTGATTTCTGGCTCTTTGCCCCCATAAATATTGCTTCAATGAAGATTCTCATGCTGCTCTACTTGTGAACTCACATGAGAGTTTCTCAGCAATATAAATCATGTCGCAGGATTGCTGGGTTGTTGGGTTGTGGGTATAATCATTAATTTCACTACGTACTGCCAGATTGTTCTGTAGAATGGTTATACCTACTTTTATTTTATTAGCTATGCACCAGTGTTCCCATTTCCCCACCTCTTCACCAGTACTGGGATTGCTGTACTTTCTAATAATTTCCAATCTGATGGATGTAAAGTAGTATCTTGTTTTAATTTAACACGAGCAAATTTGAGCCTCTTCACAAATTGATCAGGTTTCTTCTGTGAATCTTTGCCAGATGTCTTTTTCTTGCTGATTTGTAGCACTTTCTAGACATGAATCCCTCTTCATTTACAAATATCTTCCTGTCACTCAGAGGTTCATTTTATTTTTGGAATTCTTAATTTAACAGAAATAACTTCCATCTAGTCAAGTTCATCAATTTCTCTCTTATGGCTTGCACATTTGTGGTCTTGCCTAAAAAACTCAGCTCACAAAAATATTCTCCAATATTTTCTTCCATTAGTTTTATAATTTTACCTTTCACATTTAGGTCTTCAATGTTTTTGGAATTTATTTTTTAATATTGTGGAATAGGGATCCAACTGAATTTTCTCCACACTATGAGCTATTTTTTAAAATTATTAAACTTTTTTTTTTAGTGTGGTTTTAGTTTTATAGCAAATTTGAGAAGGTACAATGAGTTCCCACATACTTGGTGTCCCCACATGTCTATAATCTCTTTCATTATCAACATTCAGCACGAGAGTGCTACATTTGTTACAATCAATGACGCTATATGGACACATCATTATCACCCAACTTCCACAGTGTACATTAGGGTTCACTCTTGGTGTTGTGTATGAGGTCTGACAATTAAGTTTGCGAACTTGCCACTGTGCGCTTACATTGATGGCACTGTACAAACAGCTCGGTAACGTTTCATAACCTTGGAATATCAGTGTCTCACAGCTGTGTTCGTGTCGACGTGTGGCGGTATCTTGCTGAGTGGCATTCATTATTGTTATTGCGTGTTTTTATGTGCCATTGCAAGAATGTCTGAGCTTGAATTAGAACAACGAACAAACATTAAATTTCTTGTTAAACTTGGCAAGAGTGGAAGTGAAATCAGGGACATGTTAGTCCAAGTTTATGGGGATAATGCCATGAAGAAAACGGCAGTGTATAATGGATTAAATGTTTTTCTGAGGGGAGAGAACGCGTCACTGATGAAGAGAGGTCAGGGCGGCTAGTAACGAGCAGAACTGACGAAAACATTGCAAAAATTCATCGAATTGTGTGTCAAAATCATCAGCTGACTGTGAGAAGCATAGCAGACCAAGTAAACATCGATAGAAAAACAGTCAGGAAAATCTTAACTGCAAATCTTGGCATGAGAAAGGTGTGTACAAAAATGGTCCTGAAGGAGCTCTTGTATCACGTCAATGCACCAGCTCACACAGCACTGTCTGAGAGGGAGTTTTTAGCCAGTAAACAAATAACTGCATTGGAACACCCTCCCTACTCACCTGATCTGGCCCCCAATGACTTCTTTCTTTACCCGAAGATAAAGGAAATATTGAAAAGAAGACATTGTGATTGACATTCAGGACATCAAGTTTAATACGATGACCATTCTGATGGCCATTCCAGAAAAAGAGTTCCAAAATTGCTTTGAAGGGTGAACTAGGCACTGGCATCAGTGCATAGCTTCCCAAGGGGAGAACTTCGAAGGTGGCTATAGTGATATTCAGCAATGAGGTATGTAGCACTTCTTCTAGGAAAAGTTCGTGAACTTAATTATCTGACCTCATATGCTGAGTGTTGCAAATGTATAACGGCCTGTGTCTCCCATTGTAGTATTGTACATTGTAGTGTCGTACTGAATGGTTTCACTCCCTTAAAAACCCTGTGTGCTCTACCGATCCATCCCTCCCTCCCCCAACCCCTGACAACTGTTTATCTTTTAATACAACCACTTACTAGTTCCAGGAGTTTTTGGTACATTTTTTCATATTTTCCTATATAGATAGTCATGTTATCTGTGAGCAAAGATAGTTTTGTTTCTTCCTTTTCAAGCTGTGTACCTTTATTTCCTTTTCTTGTCTTATTGGATTAACTAGGACCTCAGTATGAGGTTGAAAAGTAGTGGTGAGAGGGGACGTCCTTGCCTTGTTCTTGACCTTAGCAGGAAAGCCTCAATTTTCTTACTAGTAAGTATGATACTAGCTATAGGTTATTTTTGTAGATGTTCTTTATGAAGTTGAAGACATTTCTCTCTATTCCTAGTTTGCTGAGAGTTTTTATCATGAATGGGTATTGGATTTTGTGAAATGCTTTTTCTGCCTCTATTCATATGATCATGTGATTTTTCCTCTTTATGTGATGGACTATGTGATGGATTACATTTATTGATTTTTTAATGCTGAACCAGCCTTGCATACCTGGGATAAATCCCACTTGGTTGTGGTATATAATTCTTATGTGGTATTGGATTCAATTTGTTAATATTTTGTTGAGAACTTTTGCATCTATGTTCATGAGAAATATAGGTGTATAGTTTTCTTTTCTTGCAATGTCTTTGTCTGGTTTTAGTATTAGGGTGATGTTTGCTACATAAAATAAGTTAGGAAGTAGAAAATTGGTATAATTTCTTCCTTAAATGTTTGATGTAATTCACTAGTGAAACCATCTGGGACTGGTGCTTATTATTTTGGAAGGTTATTAATTATTGATTCAGTTTCTTTATCACATATAGGCCTATTCAGACTGTTTCTTCTTTTGTGAGTTTTGGCAGATTGTATCTTTCAAAGAATGGGACAATCTTATCTGTATTACCAAATGTATGGACATAGAGTTTTTCATAATACTTCATTATTATTATTCTAATGTCCATGGAATTACTTCTTTCATTTCTGACATTAGTAATTTATGTTTTCTCTCTTTTGTTAGTCTGACTAGAGGCTTATAGGTTTCCTTGATGTTTTCTTTTTCTTTCTTTTTTTTTCACTGATCTTTTCAAAGAGCCAAATTTTCATTTTGTGGATTTTCTCTATTGATTTCTTATTTTCAATTTCACTGATTTCTGCTCTAATTTTTATTTCTTTTCTTCTGCTTACTTTAAATATAATCTGATTTCCTTTTTCTAGTTTCCGAAGCTTAGATTATTGATTTTTGATCTTTCCTCTATTATGATATATACTTCAGTGATATACATTTTCCTCCCAGTACTGCTTTTACAGTATCCCGCAAATTTTGATAAGGTCTATTTTCATTTAATTCAATACATTTTTAAATTTATCTTGATGTTTCTTCAGTGACCCATGTGTTAGTTAGATGTATGTTGCTTAATCTCCAAATATTTAAGGATTTTCCAGCTATCTTTCTGTTTTGATTTCCAGTTTAATTCCATGGTGGTCTGAGAGTAGTCATTGTATGATTTCTATTCCTTTCAACTTGTTAAGGTGTGTTTCTTGGCACAGAACATGGTCTATCTTGGTGAATGTTCCATGTGAGCTTGAGAAGAACGTGTAATCTGCTGTTTTGGATGAAACAGTCTACAGATGTTAATTACATACAGTTGATTGATGGCATGGTTGAGTTCAACTATGTCCTTGCTGAATTTCTGCCTCCTGGATCTATCGATTTCTGATAGAGGGGTGTTAAAATCTGCAACTGTAATAATGGTTTCCTCTATTTCTCCTTGCAGTTCTATCCAGTTTTTACCTCACACATTTTGACAGTCTGTTTTTAGGCACGTACATATTAAGGATGGTTATGTCTTCTTTGAGTATTGATCCCTTATCATAAAGTAATGCTCCTCTCTATCCCTGATCAATTTCCTTGCTCCGAAGGCTACTCTGAAATTAATATAGCTATTCCTGTTTTCTTTTGATTAGTGTTAGCATTGTATATCTTTCTCCATCATTCTACTTTAAATTTACATCTCTCTTTACGTTAAAAGTGAGTTTGTTGTAAACAACACATAGTTGGGTTTTGCTTTATTATTCCCTCTGAAAATCTGTCTTTTAATGGGTATACTTAAACCATTGACATTTAAGATGATTATTGATAAGCTTGGATCAATATTTGCCACATTTGTTACTATTTTCTATTTGTTACCCTTGTTCTGTGTTCCTATTTTTGTCTTCCACACGTTTTTTGCCTTTTGTGGTTTTAGTTGAGCATGTTATCTGATTTCTTGTTATCAATTTCATTTATTTCTGCTCTAACTTTTATTTCATTTCTTCTGCTTACTTTGAATGTAATTTGATTTTCTTTTTCTAGTTTCCTAATGTGGAAGCTTAAATTACTGATTTTAGATCTTTCCTCTATTATGACATATACATATCTTTTCTTAGCATATCAATTATACTTTTTTTGTTGCTTTTTTAGTGGTTGTCCTAGAATTTTTCCTAGAGTAAATATTTACAACTAAGCCAAATCTACTTTCAAATGACACTATACTGCTTCACTGATAATGCAAATACCTTATAATAACAAAATATTCCTAATTCTTCTCTCCTGTCCCTTGCATTATTGTTGTCATTTGTTTCACTTATACTTAAGCATGCATAAATATATACATAGCTATAAGTTTACAGAATTGAATACATTGTTGTTATTATTTAGAGCAAACTGTTGTCTGTTAGATCAATTAAGGATAAGAAAAATAAAAGTTTTCATTTACCTTCACTTATTCTTTCTTTGATGCTCTTCCTTTTTTTTTTTTTTTTTTTGTAAAGATCTGAGTTTCTGATCTGTATTATTTTTCTTCTCTCTAAAGAACTTTTAAAATATTTCTTGCAAGGCAGGTCTACTGGCAACAAACTCCATCAATTTTTTGTTTGTCTGAGAATGTCTCTATTTGTCTTTCACTTTTGAAGAATAATTTTTCAGGGTACAGAATTCTAAGCTGGTGGTTGTTTTCTCTAAACACTTTATTTCACTCAACTCTCTTTTTGTTTGCTTGGTTTCTGAAGAAAAGTCGAATATAATTCTTTGTTCCTCTATCAGTGTCCCCCCCCCCGCCCCCCCGTCTTCTTTCAGGATTTTTCATATCTTTGTTTTTCTGTAGTTTAAAAATGACATGCCTAGATGTAGGGGTTTTGTTGTTGTTGTTTGGCATTTATCCATCTTGCTGTTCTCTAAGCTTTATGGTTTGGTTAATTTGGGGAAATCCTCAGGCATTACGGTTTCAAATATTCTGTTACTTTCTCTCTTTTCTTGGTATTTGCACTATGCATGTGTTATACCTTTTGTAGTTGCCCCCCATCCTTTGATATTCTGTTCTGGGTTTTTTTCCAGCCTTTGTTCTCTTTGCTTTATCAGTTTTAGAGGTTTCTGTTGATATATCCTTGAGCTTAGAGATTCCCTAGTTGTGTCCAGTTTACTAATAATCCCATCAAAGGCATTCTTCATTCCTCCTACAAGGTTTTTTTTTTTTATATCTAGCATTTCTTTTCGGTTTTTATTTAGGATTTCCATCTCTCTGTTTACAATTCCCATCTGTTCTTACATGCTGTCTACTTTATCCATTAGAGCCCTTAGCATATTAATCATGGTTGTTTTAAATTCCTGGTCTGATAGCTCCAACATCCTGCCATGTCTGGTTCTGACGCTTCCCCTGTCTCTTCAAATGCTGGGGGGGTTTTTGCCTTTTATTAGGGCCTTTTAATTTTGTGTTGAAAGATGGACACGATGTACTGGGTAAAAGGAACTGAGGTAAATAGAATTTTAATGTAGTGGTAAGGTGTGTGTGTGTAGGGGGACACATTCTACAGTCCTATGATCAGGTCTCAGTCTTTTGATGACTTTTGTCCTTGGATTGGAACTTCATCAGTGCTTCTCAGTGTTTCCCCCTCCTTAGACGGGACAGGATGGCTGGAGGGGCTTGGAGTCCTACATTTCCCTTCCGCCAGATAGGTTAGACTCTGATAAACCCCAGCAGGTCAGGCTCTGAGAAAATAGTTTCTCCTGAGGGCAGGACTTATTAAAAAGAACAGAATGCTCTGGCATGTTGTGAATGGTTCCTTTCCCCCTCCCCCTGCCAGAAGCAAAAGGGGATTTTTCTCTGATATTTACTGTGAGGACCTCTCAGAACTCCTGGAGGTAAAATTCACAAAACTTTTGCCCAGCCCTCTCCCCTCCTCATCTCCCTACCCCCTACTAATAACTGGGGGGCCCTGGGATTTTTAACTCTCAGAGCTGTCTACACTGAGCCTCTAGCAGTATATTAATTAGTTTAGGTTTTCCTAGCCTGGCAAGTAGAGGTTTCTGCTCTGGTAGGTTGTGTTTCTCTGTGTCCTCCTGTCTGTTTTTCCGATTTTGGGGACAGTGGTTTCCCCTGTGACCTCACTTCTCTGATAGATCTAAAAAGAATTGTTTCTCTTCTCAGTCTGTTTGGTTTTTATTTGTTGTTAGGATGGAGTGGCAACTTCCAAGCTCCTTCCATGCTGGATGGGACACCAGAAGCCCAAACTGTGAGCTGCTTTTAATACTACGTAATCCATCTTTCTCCCACTTTTTTGTGATGCCACCTTTCTCAGATATAGAGTGATGATGTAATTTATTATCAAACAAGAATGGAAAAGGCTGTTATTAATAATTGTTCTGGGACCATAGGCAAAACTGAGACTTTCCCAGGCATATGAGGCATATGTCCTAAACATTCATGTTGTTCCTGGGTTTTCTATTCTGCGCCCCCACCCCCTAGCACTATAATATATTTAATATCTGGAATGGCAAGTGCCTCTTATTTATCAACATTGCGTTATCTACTTGTGGATTTTTTTTCCATATATGGTATAAATCCTCTAGAAATGCCCTTACTTCTCTGTCATTTTATCTTCCTGATGTGAAGATAATCCCAACCCTAGATGAATGTCTTACACCCATGTGGCTCAGTGCTGCTGAACAAAGCCCCATGATAAGGCCATTGTGTCCTGTATTAACTGAGTTATAGCCTCAAGTTTGCCCTGCTACACTGCTGTGTATATCTGGCAAACTCACTTTACCTCTCTTGACAATGATGATTTCAAATCTTCTCCAATCTCCTCAAACCTCCAACCTTTATCTCTCCTCTTTCCCTCTGATTGAATTACTTTGCCTTTTACTTTAGAGAAAAAAAAGAAGTCATCGATGGAAAGTCCTTCCTTTTGCCATCTGCATCTACCCTGTCCTCCTTCATTCCTGTTATAATAGAGGAGCCTTACTTGTCTTACATCTCTGCTTTGGTCCCATCCCTTTTTCCCAACTCCAACAACTACATTTCTCTCTACCAGATTCAACTTTTGCCCCAACCGAATCATTCCCATTAGCTTTTGAAGCACATTTGAGTCTCCCCATTTAAAAATTAAGAGACCTTCAGTGAATCCTCCTACCCCTCCAGTTATGGTGTTATCTCTCTTCTATTACAATCAAATTGCTTGAAGGAGATGGCTATGTACTTACTGTCTTCACTTCACCTCCCACTCATTCTCAACCCAATCCCGGGTGTTTGGGGATACATCACACTACCAAAGCAGCTCTAGCTAAGGCCATCTGTGGCTTCTGCAATGTTTAACCCAATAAATACGACATAGTCCTTCTTCCTGTAGCACTTCCCTCCCTTGGTTTCTGTGCCATAGCTCCTTGCAGCCCTCCCTCCACCTCGACTTTCCTGTCCACTCTTTGTCTCCTTCCTCTGGCTGCTCATCCTCTTCTACCAGCCTCTAAATTTGAAATTGCTCAAGTCTGAGTCCTAAGCCCTCTTTTAGTCTGACTTTGTTCTCTCTCTGTAGGTGATCTCATTCGACTCATGCTTTAATTACTACCTCTGTGCAGATAATTCACAAATTTATACTTCCAGCTTTGGCTGCTTCTCTGAGCTCCAGGCATTGTATCTCCAACCTTCTACATTCTACTTGCATTTCCTCTTGGATCAAAAACACCTCAAATCTACCTTCTCAGCAAAACTGACTTAACTATCTCTCTTCTAAGCTGGGCCTATTCCAGTTGTGTAAGTCAGAAATGTTAGATGTCATCCGCTTCCTTGTCTCTCAGCCTTCGCATCCAAATGCCATCCATGTTACCCTCCAAATATCTTTCGAATCCCTACTACTACCCTAGAATAAGCTACACCATTTTAAATCTCAAACAATATAAAATTATCCTAACCAGTCTTTGTACACCCTCTCTTGCCTTTCTCCAGTTTGTTCTGGAGAGATCTTTTAAAAACACAAACATAATTATGATGTCTCCCTTCTCAGAACAATTCTACAACTTTTTATTGCTTCCAGGATCAAGACCAAATCCTTAACAGAGTTAATTCCCTGACTTCCTACCTCTCTAGTCTCCTTTTGTGCCATTTCCCTCCTTGCTTTCTGCACTTGGCTATCCTAGTCTTATGTGCTCTTCTTCTAAAGCTTAGTCAGTTCCAATTTCCTTTTTCCCTCCCTTCCTCCTCCCACCTTCCTTCCCTTCTTCCCTCCCTTCATTCCTTCCCTCTGTCTCAGCTCACTCATCCTTTATACTGAAAAGGCTTTCTTGTCTTTTTTCACTATGGCAGTCCCCTCCCTTGTTTGTTCTCATATACCCCTCCCTCCCCTTTCACACTTTGACTTTCTTTTAATTTTACATGCCTTTGTTTGATTCCTTGATTAGTGTCTACTTCTCTGATAATCTGTAAGCTACATGAGGGCGGGTACTATGTCTCTCTCGCTCTCTCGTTCTTATTTTTTTTCTGTCACATTGTTTCCTCAGCCCTTAGCACAGTGCCTGGTACACAATAGGTGCACACTGAAAAACTAGGTGTACTTGCCTCCTTCCTTTCGTTGTGAGATTTCTGGCTCTGTGTCTTGACTGCAGTCCCTGCCTTAGCTCCCTTAATTAGACAATGCCCTGGACTTCTTTCTGACTTTAGACTTTGTTTTCCCAGATAGTTATTAACAGACTTGGTAATAATAATAACTAGCATTTTTGAGCAGTATCTACTGGCCAAGGATGTTACCTATATTATTTCCATTTCTCTCAAACACCACTAAGTGTTACTAAGCCTATCCTTGAAGGAACTACTGTGATGCAGATGGGTTAAATAATGTGCCCAAGCCCCACAGTGGCACAGCTAGGAGGTTCAATGCCTATGCTCTTTCCTCTATGCCACAGTCCCTTCTAATAGTGTCATCTCTCTTAAGTTAAGAAGTTTCTCTCTAGCCAAGCTTAGTTCCATGGAGCCACATACACTGGACCAGCCCACAACAACTAAACACCCCACTCCAGCACATATAGGTACTTGGTAAATGTAAATAGTACCGTTGCTTCACATTTTCTTGAAAGGTCCTTAGATCCCCTTATGCAGCCTTGTTGGCATGATAGTGGATTTCCCAACAATATGCTTTCCTTGGACTTGCACAGTTGGCTTTCAGTGAGGACACCCTTTACTAGCGGTCACAGAGAACTTTCACAGTTACTTCAAATCCTAAATCTTTATAGTCTGTGTTGGGAGTCGGGGTGGGGTTTGAGTGATTGCATTGGGAAAGCCAAAGAGAACTAATATTTAATTAACACCTACTATGTGCCACGTACTAAACATGGTTGCATCATTGAATTCTTGATGTGAATAATAATTCCCATTTTATAGAGAAATGAAACTCAAAGTGATCTGGTCTGGATTCTGACCCAGGGCTGACTGAAGCCAAAGCCTGTGCTCTTTCCAGTTGCCTCTGGCAAAGATCCCAGTAGGTGATAAGACTGAGATCCTTGGCCCAGAACTGAAACAAAGAAGACAGTTTTCCCAACCATAGAAGCCACCTCAGGTAAATATGGTTGTTTATCCACAACCTCAGTTGCCAGATGGTCATTAAGTATTGAACAGAAGGGGTTGTTTCCTCCGATTCAGAGAATGCTTCCAAAATTGTTTGCTTTTCAGAAAATATCAGCTTCTTCTGACAAACTTTGGGCCTATCGGAGCCTGCTCTTGTACCTTTCCCCAACCCCCAAACTTCTCCATATTTGTCTTAGTCTAGAATAGACCCATCATGTTAGATACTAACTAAACGAAGTTCCCTTAAAAAGTCTTCAAAATTCATTTCAATCTGTGGTTTGTTTTCTGAGTACCTGAGAGCAGAAAACTAAAACATATTACAATGGGGTGATTCTGTTGGCAGTAGTATTATGGGTAATTTTTATGTCCTTTCTATTCTTTTTGTATTTTCTAAATTTTCTATAATGATGATGTATTACTTTAAATGAAGAGGCTTCTAATTGTTTTAAAGGACCACATGACAGCAGTCCATGGGTAACATTTCCATTTTTAAAAAATATAGGCTAAAATAAACCTTTTCAGGTGTAAGTTTAAAGTCACTTGGGAGAAATATGCTGGAAAAGCAGGCTTCTTGACTCCCTGCAGGACAGAGATTAAGGGACCTGTCATTGGTCCCAATCCAACCGGATGAGATAGCCATGTATGGTGACCAGGTTTAAACAGGTAGACGAGTTTTGATTTCCAGAATGCTTTGCAACCTATAGTTACGGCAACTGGTTGGATATCTGGTCATGAATAGGCCTTTTCAAATATTAGGGACTTTCTAAGCTACCTCATCAGCATGACTCTAAAGGCCTCCCAAAGTTTTCATTGATCACAATCTTAGTCCTGAATCACATGCCATACCTGTTTTGAAAGCTGCATCATGACCTACCTTTATTTATCCTGTTATTTATTCTTCCCTCATCTTATTCATGGCCTCACTTTCTTTAGACCTGAATACACAATACTTCTTTCCTAAATTGATTCTTGGCTCCCTTCCTTAATTCTGATCTGGATTCTCTCTCCTGATATGTTGTCTCAGCCTTTCTGGTCCAACAGACACAAGCCTCAAGAGATGAACCTAAACAGCATTAAAGTTCCAGATGAAGTTACAAGTGTTCTAACAAGTGGGTGGACCATGGCCGTGGGACATCTGGGAGAATACGATCCACAGGTCCATGTAGGTGGCATCACGGACACTTGTCTTCAGGAAGCGGAGCCCAGACATAGAGATCAGGGCCAGGGCTCCAGTTCCCACATGAGAACTGAGGATAAGTGAGATAATTGGAACAGAATCTTGGAACAGCATCCACAACAGGAAACTGGTCCCATGAGCATGGGCTTGCAGCAGTTAGCAGGAGAGGGTAGGTTTGAAAACTTGGGCCTTGAGATAAGAAGGGACTTCTGCTGGGGGAATGTGAGATGTGAGTAAGACAGCACTCAGGAGCCCAGCGGTCAATGCAGGGTACCACAGCCAAGGATGTCTATAAGGGGGACCACAGTTTTGCCACCCCGAAATATGCCTTTTGGGATATTGATTTTAAGGTTATTAAGGAACAAAAGACTCAGGAAAGACCTTTGATAGTCCCCTTAACTGCCTAAAAGGAATTTAGGTAGAGGACCTTCTCCGGGAAGGGAGATATCATCATAGATAGCTACAGTTTAATATATACTAGTGTGTGATAGACAGAGGGGTGCCTAGCCAGGTCCATTTGTTCAAAGTCCTCTCTGCATCCCATTGTTAAAGATGACCCAACAAACATTTATTTAACAAACATTTGTTTTCCAACTCCATGTGAATTGCCTTCCTGACCTTTGAAGGCCCAAGACACAAATCCCACCCTTTGTCCTGAGTTTCAGATGACATATAAATCTCCTCTACCCAATGCCTCCTTGGGTCTCATATTCTTATGGCAGCCCGAATGCACATCTGTAACAAACTTGGACATTTTCTCCTGTTAATCTGTTTCATGTTAATTTGATTACTAGCCCAGCAAGAAGAACTTAGAAAGGTGGGAGAAAAAATTATTTTTCTTGCCCCCACATCTATCAGTGATAGTGATGTGATAACTCTCAACTGGGATCAGTGGCTGTTTAAGTCCTTGTTGGTCTGAGTACAGTGGGTGGGCTGAGTCTGAAAGAGAGGGCACTGGCACATCTAAATACAGATTGTTGAGTCAGAGAGTGTAGGGGATAATGATAGGGACTGAGTGGAGAATGAGGGAAGATATGTCCTACAGTATCATCTCATACATATGTCTTCTCTAGAGCTTTGGGAGAAGAAGTGGTAGAGTAGAAAGTGGATGAATGTTTGAATTGGGTATGTTTATATTAAATCTTGGCTCTGCCACTTTCCAGTTGGATGACTTTGGGCAAATCACTTGATCTGTCTGAGTTTGTTTTCCCATCTGCAAAATGACTAATGCCCATCTCGCTTGGTCAACAAAAGGAATATATGAGATCATGTTTACAAAGCATTCAGCACCCGTAATGGACCCTCAGTATATTGTAGGTAGTAGGAAGTAGTCCCCCAATACCTAGTCTGATTGTATTAACTCAGGAGAAAGAGACCCTGTAGAGGAAAAGCACGACTACTTTTTCACTGGAGGAAAATCAGAAAAAAAACAGAGAAGCAAAAATTATGAAACAAAGTAATGGGGATCCTATATATGGTGATGGAAGGAGAACTGACACTGGGTGGTAGACACACAGTGTGATATATAGATGATGTATTATACACTTGAAACCTACGTAATTTTACTAACGATTGTCACCCAAATAAATTTAATTCTAAAAAAAAAATTACTCATAATTCTACTATCCCCAAGATAGTTATTATTAACATTTTTATGAATATCTTTTCAGATTATATAGACATATACATATATATGCAATTCTAAAATGTAAGATTATATTATACTGTCTTATATCCTGCTTTTTCACTCCACAACACATCTTTCTTCTCTACTCAATATCTCTCTACATATATCTCAATAAAATTTTCTATGGCTGCATAATAGCCATAGTGTGGATAGTCCACATTTTACCTAACAAACCTCAGAGTATTGAACAATTTGTTGTTTACAGTTTGGAGGCTTTTATTATCATCCCTTCTGGCTAAATTTCACATCTTTATTTTTTCTGGGAGTGAAATTAATGTAGGTTATTATTTCTGGATCTGTCCAGGAAGAGATTTTTAGCCACTTCAGTAAAATCTGAGAGAATCCAAAGAAAATAATCCCAGCCATTAAACCACGTCTTTCTTGTTTCCCGTGTGTATTTTCTCCGTCTGAAAGTCATGGAAGGAAAGACAGCTACTTTGTCTTTTGTGAAAGAGCTTCAATACAGATTTTTAAAAATTAAATAAAGATTTTTTTTCCTTTATGGCTCTAAAGATTAAGTTCATTATAGAAAACTCTACAAAGAAAAGTAAAGGGGGGGGGAATCCTCCACTGTTTCAATAATTTTGGTTTGTGTGGTTCCTTCTAGCTTTCTCTATTTATACTTTGAAATTTGTAAACAGTTGTACTTGCATTGTGTGTATAATGGTATGTCTTGTTTTTTTCATTTGTGCTAGGAGCCTGAACATTTTTCCAGGGTTTTCGAAATGCACAGACACATCATTTGAATGTCTGCATTGGCTGCATTGTCCAGTATAGCTGTTAACAGTGGTCCCCCTTCTAGGCTGTAAAGATTTAGGCCCAAATCTTGTCCTCTTTCCCACAAAGTCCTACAAAATCTTTCACCTCCCAACCCAATATCCCATCACCAAAGTTACTAGCATCTCTTTCTGTACTAGCATCTCCTCCAACAGATTTTTATTTTCACTTTATTTATCTTTATTACTCTTCCTGCTTCATTTTCCCTTTCCAAAGGTGTGCCCTTCACCTCCCAGACCTGAGAAGTACCTGAGAACATGCAGAGGCGGCCATGAGCATCGTAGGTGGCCCCTCTGGCAACTGGCCGTGGGCACTTGGCCTCCTGTGCACAGAGGCTGAGTCTCAAGCCCTAATGGATTGTGTTCTCCCCCCGAAACAGATTCATTCTCCAAGTTCTGGGTTGTTTCACATATTGAAAGCAAACATAGCAGGCCAGGGCTGGACCAGGACATGTGGGTGCCCTGAGAAGGCTAATAACTGGTCTCCTTTCAAATGATATTCTCTAAATATTTGCCCAACATTCATTTGGAGGAGAGGCTGAGTGCTGTGTGGGAGAAAGAGGCAGGGAAGCCTGCTGGCTCGGCACTCACTTGCTGTTGCCCTGAGCAGTTCAGCTCCCAGCCCTGAACTTGCACGCTTCCCCCAGCAGCTAAGGGGCCTGGAAGGCCAGCTGCACACCATCTCTTGTCACTTAAGTGCTCCTAAGGGTTTTGCTCGCTACCAGGAGGCACTGGTGAATGGCCTGGGAGAGCCCAACGGCCTATTTACTAGTGGCGTGACTGGCAAATTCCTTAACGTTTCTGGAAGGAGTCTTCTTATCTGTATAATGGGGGATAATAATAATATCTACCACAAGGGGCTGGAAGGTTTAAATGAGTTAATATATGGAAAGCAGTTAGAGAAGTTCCTGGCACAAACCTATCACTGTGTATATTTTAATTACTGTGTATCACTTATAATAATAAATACTATTATCATCATTCTCATGTCATGCTCTCACTCAGTAATTCTGGTAAAGACCATTTTCCCCAACTCATTACATTTTCAGTGGTGTTTTAGTGCTCCTTACAAACTGGTGTCCTGGCACCAGCCCAGCTGGCCTGCACCTAAATCCAGCTTGGCTTGGGAGCCTCAAGTACAATGGACAGGCTTTAGTGGAACGTGTGTGCGTGCGTGCGTGTGTGTGTGTGTGTGTGTGTGTGTGTAGAAGTCATTGCCCAATCACTCTATCCAAGGTGTAGTCCTTGGTTAAACAGAGAGTCTCATCTTCCACTTGATGATTGAGGGACCCTAAAAGGTAGAGATGGACTTTGAGGGAACTGGTCATTTACTAGGGGTAGGTAATCTTCAATAAGAACAGAGATATCTCCTTTAGAAAAACCAGGAAGAGAAGGAAGAATTGTCTTTCAAACCAGGTGAACTATGCCTCCTGGGGTCCTGAGAGGCAGCATGGGGTAGTGGAGAGAGTAGGATGTGTAGGCTTTGGAGCCAAGCAGACCTGGGTCTGATTTCTGGCTTAGTCTCTGGATGAGTTTGAATAAAGTAACTAACCTCTCTGTACCTCAGTATTTGTATCTGTAAAATGGCTGTATTGTGCTGATGAAAGAAGATGCTCTGTATACTGTTGGGTGCCCCATACCTGTGACTTCCTTTGACAGTCAAAGAATAGACCCTGACAGCACCTTCACTGCCCAGAGCCTAACAGGTGATTGATGCACATATGTGAACAACTGGGAATTCCAGGGGATGCCAGAATGCACAGTCATAGCGGTAATATCTAGTATTTATTGAGTCCATATTCTGTGTTCTTGCTAATACTTCTTATCCATTATTTCACACAATAATCTCAATAATCCTATGAAGTAAGAATTATCCCCATTTTACAGATTCAGAAACTGGGACTAGGAAGTGGGGAGCCTGGGCTCATGTCCCCCATGACCCCAGAGCTGGTGCTTATAACCAGTGGACCCAACTCATTTTCCACTTGGGGAGATGATATCAGTTTTGACTCAGTGCTAGAAAATCACTCTGCTAAACAGGTTTAAACAAATAGAACCATGTAATTGGGGAATGTTATACTAGGTAGTCTAATGCCTAGAAAACAAATCAGCCTTTTAAGTTTTATATTGCAATACAGTTGAAGTGTTTAATAATTATTGCCAGAGAATAATATAATGCAGTACTAAAAATGAGTAATTGAAAAGCCCATCAAGGCAGATGAGGCATCTTCTCACTGAATTGCTCTTGAATACTTTACATAATTATTTAATTCAGATTTATGATCAGGTCAGCAAAATGTACATCTCTCTTTGCTCTGCCTGACGTTGTTCAGAAAGCTTTTTTATATCATGCTAACACTTTCTTGGATGGACAGATGAACATCTCTTGTATACTAATGGGGCTTTTCATGGTTTAATTCCATTTAGCAAAGGACAAAATTAGGAGCAGAAACTCAGTTCACGGAGGACCCTCCGTGTCCCCGTCACTGTGCTGGAGTTTGTATGTATTAACTGTATTGGCTCATTGAAAGTCTGTAACAGTCCTGAGAAGGGACCATGTTTTCCGTCTCACAGAAGAAACCGAGGCTCAGAGAAATGGTGTCATTAAATCAGATTAGCCAGACTCATAGTGAACTCATACCAGGCAGTCTGGCACCAAACCAGTCGCCCCTCTACCTTATTACCAGCCTCCAGAAAGACCCTCTGTGCCCAGACAAGGTTTAGATTTTTGGAAAGAGGTTTCTCGTAAGGTCAGATGCAGAAGAAAACTGAGCCCAGCCGGATTTTATTTGCAGCTCTGGCTCTTCAAAGATCTCAGTTGATCCTCCACCCCTACCCCTCCCTCCTCATTCCTTCCTTCTTACAGTATCAGCACCTCCAGGCAGAGAGGGATCCAGACCACTGGTCTCCACCAGGGACACAGTTTCCCATGGATTCAGCCTCCCCACCCCGCTCATATCATCCGAGGCTGTGAGCTTTATCAAAGGCACAAGCTTATCAGCTTGGCTCTCCAGAGAGCCCTCAGAGTGGGAGTTCTTGGCAAAGTCGGTTCACTGGCAAGTGTGGACAGATGGCTGCCTGGATGAAACAGCAACCTTTGTTTCTGGTCTCACCCATATGTTAAAGTGGCCCAAAATGAGGAAAAGTGGGGAGGGAGGGAGGGAGTAAGGAAAGGAGGGAGGCACAGAGGAGGGAAAGGATGGGGCTATGTTACAGGCCGGAAAAACAACATAAATCTTTTTTTTACATTGTATTTAGAAGATTATAAATAGAAGAAGTGGACGCTCCACCCTGGCATAGGCCAATGCCATTTCCAGCAGAAGATGGATTTTTCTCCACAATGTCCCAGTCTCCTCCTTACCCTGATGCTTGGTTCTACTCTGCTTAAGTCAGCAGACATCAGCATAGGGTCCAAATTGGGCTCTCCTCTCCCCCACCCCCTCGCCTTGAGAATGAGGTGAGGTTCTGCTGAGGGTTGTTTCAGAAAAGGCTTAAACAGGTCCTTGAATGTCCTCATTCTCTACGATATAAAAGCATGTCAGATTTCCCCTCTCATTTTAGCACGAAAGTGGCAGACATCGCTCTCGGACTTAAATCTCACTGTGGTACATGTCTGTGAACTTCTCCACATCCTGGGGAAACGCCAAGCTTTGATCTAACTATTTTAACATTTAAGAATCTCTCTTAAAGAATGGGTTTGTGGTAACTCTTAGTGGCTATTTGTCGAACACATCCGATGTGGCTACCAGCCAGGGGTACTGAGTACAACACAAATCAAATATCTGAGAAGAATGCATTTAGTCTTTGTGTCCCTAAAGGTGGGGGTGGACGGAAATACACTGATCAAATCATGCAGAGACGGTTTTCTGGCATTCCCCGCTGCCATAGTGGGCATGGGAACTGGGTGCTGTGGGGCGGGGGCCAAGAGACTGGCTCATGTCTTGCTGAGGAGGAGTTGTGAGCAGTTCACCAGCTGAGGGATGACAGGAAGAAGCTCTTCCAGATAATTATCAGAAGCTGGGGAATCAGCTGTTGTCCTGTCAATGCTGTGTAGTGCTGGGGAAGGGAGTAAGGCCAGAAAGAATAAAAGGAGAGAGAAACCGGGCAAAGGAGCCATGACCGAGTGCTCACCACTGGCCATGGACTCCGTGAAGTGTGTCTGTTTGTTAAGTGTGTCAATTCTCTGAGGTCCTCTTGCCTTCCCAGGCACCATTCCCTCTTCTTGTGGCTAGACTAGTTTCTACTTGTGGTCTCACTTTACATGTCACTTCCTCCGGGCAGCCTTCCTGAAAACCCCAGAGCCTGAGCCAGATGTGCTGTTCTCTGTACCCGCCTGGTCACTACCCTCATGAGCCTTTCTGCTGACCTCTCCAGCGCTTCTTCACCTGCCTGAACCTGAACATTAGAACCACCTGGGAGCTTTGTGAAACGACTGAGTTTCCCCGAAAATAAAACCTACCCTGACAATCAGTGCTAATGCGTCTTTTGCAGCAAACATTAATATAAGACCTGGTCTTATTGACTATAATATAAGACTAGGTCATAATATAATATAATATAATATAATATAATATAATATAATATAATATAACATAATATAATACCAGGTCTTATGTTAATTTTTGCTCCAAAAAACGCATGAGAGCTGATTGTCTGGCTAGGTCTTATTTTCGGGGAAACAGGGGAGTAGTACTGCCTGGGTCCCACCCCAGACCAGCTGAATCAGAAGCTCTGGGAGTGGGGCCAGGGCAGCAGTAAATTTTTAAAAGGCCTTGGGTGGTTGAGATGGACATTTTGGATGACATCATCTTGAATCATATCTCAAAGCAGGGGTTGGGTCTACCTTGCTATTAACTTGTGTGTTACCAGCACCTAGCACTGCGCCTGGCACATTATATACACTGAATGAATCTTTGCAGCATGAATAAATGAATTGATTGAAATTAAAGAAGTATTACTACTCTCTTTTTAGAGAAGAGGAAACTGACTCATGAAGGCAAAATAGCTGGCCTGTGGTGACAGAGCTGCTAGAAGAGAATGAACTGGCGTAAGCTCCATGGGTTAGGGATCTTGTCTGTCTTATTGCGCTCTGTGTTTCCAATGCCTCGAGCTGGGTCTTAGACAGACCAGGAGCTCAGAACATGTTTATCGAATAAAGACTGTGCTTCATCTCTATTCCTTTAAAAATCAGTCTCCACTCTGTCTTGCTACCAGCTCTACCTCTGCCATTATCTACGAGGCTACACACAAATCGTTTCTCTCTGGATCTCAGTTTCCTAAAATGAAGACATGGGGTGAGACAGTCTGCAGAGGATTCCTTCCAGTTCGAATCACAGCCCTGTCATACCTCCATTGTCACTTTAAGGATGTATATCCAGCTATTATGCCAGCACCTCCACACACAGCAACAGCTCCGTATTCGTCGGGAGGCCCCTGAATTGCTCCTTCCAGTTTTTTTTTTTTTTCTCATACTCCTCTTCCCTCCTTCCCTGCTTCCTGCCTCTCTTTACTGTCTCCCTCCTTTAGCAAGTGCACCCAGTAGGCAGGCTGTGGTTGGCAAGAGCTGGCCTTCAGCTCTTGGTCACCCCTCGCTCCGAAGCACAAATCCATAGTTGAGAAAATGTGGTTATTCATTTCTTACCTTCTAAATCTAATTCAAGAGAAAAGCATCTGTGTTGATGTAGTTGTAGCGCAAAGGAAGAAGGGCACTCGTGTTTGTTAAATGTCTACTACACGCTTGGAACCTCATTATGTCATCTTATTTAAGCCTCACCCCTGACTGCCTGTCAGTTGTGCCCCCATAATATTCTCTCCAGCGCCCTCACACACCCAAACTCCACCAACCGTGGCAGCAACATCCTAACTCCTCTCTCTGCTTCCACACTGAACTCCTATAATCCAATCTTCCCGCACATTTAAAATAATAAATCAAATCACATCACTTCCCTGTTTAAAGATTTCTAATAGCTTTCCATTACACGTAAAATCCAAACTTTATACATTAGTGCCCTCCTTATCCATGGTTTTACTTTTGTCCATTTCAGTTACCAGTAGTCAACCGCAGTCTCTATTACATGGAAAATTCCAGAAATAAACAATTTATAAGTTTTAAATTGCCTGCCATTCTGATTCGTGTGATGAAATCTCACACCATCCCCATCCATCCCACTCGGGAATCATCCCTTTGTCCAGCATCTCCACGCTGTACAAGCTCCCCATCCCATTAGGCAATGAGTAGCCGTCTCGGTTATCAGATGCACTGTCATGGTATTGCAGTGCTGTGTGCAAGTGACCCTTATTTCACTTAATGATGGCTCCAAAGCCATTCACGTAACTTTTATTATGGTGTATTGTTATAATTGTTCCACGAGTATTTTATTACTAGTTAATGTTAATCTCTTACTGTGCCTAGTTTATAAATTAAACTTTATCATAGGTATATATGTATAGGAAAAAACAGTATATATAGCATTCAGTACTATCCTCTATTGTGGACATCCAATGGGAGTCTTGGAGCACATCCCTCTTGGATAAGGGGGGACTCCTGTATGGATAAGGGGGGGCTCCTGTAATGCCCGCTGGCAATTCTCCCCCTGATCTGGTCCCTGCCGGCTTCTTGGACAGCATCTCCTGCCACTCTTAGTCTCACTCACCACGCTCTACTCTCTTAAATGTGCTCCACTCCAGAGCTTTTGATGATTCCTTTCGGTCGTCTCCCTCCAACACGATCCAACCTGTAGATCTTAATGAGTTACGAAGGAAAGGCGCGTGGGACAAACTTAGATGTGCTTGAGGTTCCATGGCAGCTGGTTTTCTGTAGGAAGCTGCTTTTAGCTTTCCTCCCCACCTGTGCTTCCTCAGTGTGCTGCGGCAGAAACGGTCGATAGAGCAACTCAAGACCTTCTACGGATAGTCACATACACATGCAACATGTGGTAAAGAACCAAACAACACATTGCCTTCTCTTTGCCTATTGAAAGATTTCAGGAATTCGTAATCTGATTTTTCAGGTGGTCAGGGAACCGAAGTTTCGCTGTGGGAGACGGAAGCTAGCATTTATTGAACTATGGGCCAGGCCTTTTAAACATGATTTTGTTAAATCGGCAGGACAACCCCCTGAAATAGATGTTATGATCTTACGTTACAGAGGAAACTGAAGTTCAGTGGAGGTAAGTGATTTCCTGGGGAACACACAGCTTTCCTGATGAACAGAGCCAGTATTCCATCCGGCTGCATCTGATCCCAAACCTCAGGCCTTCTCCTCTGCTACACCATCTTCCTTTACTAAGCACACCCTTTCTTCCCAACGAAACCAACCTCAGAGTAAACAAGAATATGTAAGTAATGATTAAGATATAAAAGCAAGAAGAGAAGGCTGTTTTCCAAGAGCACATTTACCTGTGCTAATTGTAGTATCTTATCAAGCTGTTCTTAAATATTCATTAAATTGGATCCCCTAAGGGCCTGTACTTGAGAGCTCAGTTGGCCAATATTCTGAATTACTAAATGTACTTGAAAATAACCAAATGGCTTTTTTCCCCAAAGCATTCTATAGTTTAGACTGGTAACCAATTCAAAATGACTCTCTGTTCAGTTAGTGCATTTTCACTTTTTTCTGTTATTCTTCTGAACCATGTCAAATTTCAACAGTGCTACAGGCTGAACCCTCCACTGGGCTCTTTCTGGTTGTGCGTTGCCTAGAGAACAACCCTGCTCTCAATAATAGAAACAACAATCAATGTTTGCACAAAAGACTTACGGACAATGGGAGATGTGGGTGAATTAATTATGACCCTTGTCCCTTTGTTTTTTACAAATCTAAAGGGCATGGGTGATCAGTGAACTTTAGAAATGCAAGTCACGATATAGAAGAGAAATGGGTTTCTTAGGGATCCAATGAATGTCCTCCCACAACAACTTTATTTATATTAGAAATATCCATGTTGTTGGGTCCCTGGAGGAAGGAGCCAACTCCAGATCAGGAACTGGGAACCACAAGTCGGGGGGAACATGGGGGAACGCAACCTTTCTGGGCATTCATTTTCTCATGTAAAAATGACTCGGTGGCACCTAAATCCCCTGCAGATCTAAACTAAATAGTTGTGCTCTCAGATTTAGTCAGTTTGGGAAGGGATGAACAGAGCCAAGGACGGGATTCCAGTGCTTCTGGGCCAGCTTTCCTCTCGTGCTGCCCGGGTCCTGGGAAACTGTAGCATCCATGCTGATGGCTGATAGACAACCCTCAGCTTGAGCTCTGCTCCATTTACCACCTCCTCCCTGAGGTCACCCTGGACCTAGTCGCTACAGAACAGCTCCATCTTTGAAATCGTGGTCCACGCAACTTCCTGCTAAACACCACTTCCTATTTTTCATTCATTCATTGAACAAAGATTTATCACCTGTTTGCAATGTGCCAGATACTACGATATATATAGTTGTGAACAAAACAAGAAATGGTACCTGCCCTCATGTGGCTTGTAGTCAGCCAGGTGAATTAGACATTAAAATACCTTTGTTTTCAAGGTAAGAAATACAGAAATGTATAAAGTAGAAAGCGAATTTTACCCATGATTCCACCTCCTAAATAAAAAGCACTGTTTAACTATTGGATCATATAATCTTGCTGTTCTGTAACTTTATTTTTTCTCTTAATATCTCAAACAGTTCTTTATTTCCATACCTATAGCTCTACCATAGAGTTTTAAAAACTGCATAATATGTGCCAGCCATAGTCTATGTATTTCATTTGTATCAAGTTCCTCAATTCTCACCATAGCTTTATGAGTTAGTACTATGATTATCCATTTCATGGCTAAGGGAACTGAGCCCCAGAAAGTTTCCCAGAAAGCTGTGGTCACGAAGCTAGTAAATGGCAGAGCCAGAATTCAAATCATGACTGTCAGATTCCAGAACTTCAACTCTGAGCCACTATGCCTAGTCTTCCATTACCAAGATATACCATCATTTGTTTTAATTAATCCTGCACGATGGACATTTAGATCAATTACCCCTCTTTTTTGTTTTGTTTTTGTTTTTTGTTATCATAAACAAGGCTGCAGTGAACACCCTTGTACCTTCTACATTAGCCTACATTTGTCTAATTCTTCCCATTGGATTAATTTCTAGAAGTAAAATTTCAGAGTTAAGGGGTATGAGCATTTTAAATTTTGATAAATGTTGCCAAACCGATAGAAATGTTGAATTAACTTGCACTACCACCAACTGCATGTGATAGAAATGCCATTCTCTTCTCAGCTCTTGGCACCATTGAATCTGCTCTGGCAGTGGCCACTGTGCCTCCTCGCTGCCGAAATGACAGCTCTTTACAGGCTCATCTTGCTCAAAGCTCGTCAACATGAACCACTGTAAGGCATGAACCACATGTCGTCCTGGAAAATCTTCCTGGGCTTTTCCTGGGGCTCTTCTCTGGCTCCCTTCTCCTCCTATTTCTTTGGCATTTGGCATTTCTTCCCCACCCTTCTTCCCTATATGAATGCCATGTGTCGATGGAGTCCTGGGTTCTCCCCTTTTCTTCTTGCTCTAAATGCCCATTCTCCCTAGTGTGGCAGACTTTCTTAATTGCAGGCCCAACAGCCATTCCCTCCTTCTTCCTTATTAAAAGGCCCCCAATTTTGTTCAAGGCTTAAAGTGTTCGGTCCCACAGGATGAATCTCCAATGGTCTAAGCCATTCATGGCTGTCCTGCTACCTTTCTATGTGCTACAGGTGACCTTGTAACCCGGCTCTGGCCAATGAGACCCAAGGGGAATTCTGCTCTGGGACTTGTGGGATTTTCTTCTACAACAGAAGAATAGAGGCTGGTGAGGGGAGCAATACCCCCCCCCCCCCACTAACCTCATCTTCTCCTATTTGGAACACTTTTGGCGACAATAAGATGCTTTTAACTAGAGCAGCTATTTTATGGACCAAAAGAGGAAGGTCGAGTGAACCACAGGGCCACTTGTCCAGGGGCCTGACATCAGTGAACTGCTGAAAGAATGCGAAAACTACTCATCTCCAAACTCCTTACTAAACAATAAAAGAGCCAATGAGAAGAGCCTAAAATAGGTTTTCTGTCTCTTGTAGCCAAGTATCTCCTAACAGATAGATACATAATGGTCAGCTTACCCTAATATGCTACCTTGATGGTGCCAACCCAGCCCTCTCTTGGGCCTCTGAACTATATACAATAATAATAATAATTAATAACAACTAATATTCATTAAGTACCTGTTATGAGCTAAACTGTTCTAAACTACATACTGGGGTGCCAAAAAATGTATACAAGTGGACACTTTGGTCAACATTGTTCAAGCAGTAGTTCACCATAATCAAAAGTGTCTGGACACTGATGGTAACCATTTTGAGCACCTCTTATCATTGCAGAAGTCAAACGTGACTTGTATTCATCTTTTGTTATCGGTATATATTGAGTATTACAACTTTAATAGTGTTTTCCTTTCTTAAAATATGTATACATTTTTTGGGCACTCTCTATACATATTTAATTTAAACATCACTATAACGCTAAGGTTAATGCTAAAGTGCTATTATCTTCATTTTATTAATAAGGAAACTGAGGCACAGAGGGATTAAGTAACTTGTGTAAGGTCATAAATCTCAGTGGCCACCTTAGGATTCAAACTAGGGCAGTATAGTTTTAGGGTCCCTACACCCAAATATGTTGTCATAGTGCCTCTCAGCTACCTCGATGACTAAAGAGACCTCGGATTTAACAAGTCCCAAATGGAGCTCATGCTCTTCTTCCCTCATGAATGGGCTCCTCCTTCAAATTCCCCCTCTTGATCAAGGCTCCTTGGACCTGCGCTTCTCTCTTCTCCTCCATCTTCAGTGAGTTACCACACACTGACAATTCCACCTTCTGAACATATTCTGAATTATTCTGCTGTCCAGCTTACAGTAAATGCCTAATGAATGCTGGCTGCTATTACCAGACTCTCCATGATTGAGCTGCTCCTGCTTTCTTGTCTTTCACCATCCAAACGCCTCCAGCCCACTGCACCTGCCTGATCTACTGCAAGCAGAGTTTTAGTGAAGGGCTTCTGAAGGGAAGCACAGTTTGCCACCCCCAAAAATATGCCTTTTGAAATATTGATTTCAAGCTCGTTATTTTTAAGAAACAAAAGACTCAGGAAAACACTTTAACCTTCCCCTTAACTACCTAAAAGGAATTTAGATAGAGGCCTTGTTCCAGGAAGGGAGATATCATCACAGATTACTATAGTTTAATATAAACTAGTGTGTGATAGAGAGGAATCTAGCCAGGCCCAATTGTTCAAAGTCCTCTCTGTGTCCCATTGTTAAAGATGGCCAAGCAAATATTTATTTACCAAACATTTGCTTTCCCATGTCCATGTAAATTGCCTTCCTGCCCTTTGAAGTCCCAAACCACAATGCCCTCCCAACCTCACTTTCTCCTTAGCTCCAAATGGCATACAAACCTCAATCACCCAATGCCTCCTTGGGTCTCATATTCTTATGGCACCCCCGAATATACATCTGTAATACATTTTCAACATTTTCTCCTGTTAATCTGTCCCATGTTAATATGATTATTAGCCTAGTCAGAAGAACTTAGAAAAGTGAGAAAAAATTTATTTTTTATGCCCCCACACTTCATTCGCGTATCTAATTTTGTACATATTTGGAGAGGCAAGCATGGCCTCATGAGACATGCCTGGCCCTGCCACTTCCTGGCTTGGTACCTTAGGAAAGTTGCTCAACCTCTGATTCTTTATCTGTAAAATCTAAATAAGAACCCAGTTCTGTCTCCATCACAGGGCTACCATGGAGCTCAAATGAGAGCAAATATGAACACAATTTAAACCCTGATACATTCTCTAGAAATGTAAGATGCACTTTGCAAAAGGGTCAGCCCATATTCAACCAAGGCAAAAAAGAAGAGAAGATTTATTCACAGATTGCTAAACAAAACCAATGCAAATAAAGCAAAATTTAAAATCCCTCAGTTAATACTTAGTCTCGAGACAATGACATTAATTTTTTTTAGAAAACCACATTGACACTGATTTTTAAAATCAATTTATTTCATTATTTGGCTCTCTTCCTATTAACAGAAAGAGTGAGATTTTTTTAATTGAGTTTGACTATTTTTATTTGTGACCTCATTGCTTTTCAATTCAATAAAAATGTTTTAAAGAAACGATGTCATTATTCTGGGGCCTTGAAACCAGTTATACTTGGCTATTTGTTCAGTCTAAACTTGAAAAGTGGTTTGTAATATTTTCATGAATAATTAATACTTCTGGAGAGTAAAATTAAATTTCCCATCTGAACATAGGAAAATACAACATGTGCCAGGAGGGCCGATGTAAATGGGCCTGACACCAGCACCGGAAGCTACAAAGGTCTCTCTCAATATCAGCAATCCATGGGCACCTGCAAAGGGGGTCTGAAGGTTGCCTTGCAAAGTTGCAACACCCTATGTCCATTTTGGAAGCAAAAGTCTGCTAATTGTTCTCAGAGGCTGCACAATGCACATAGGTCTTACTGGTCAAAGGCAGTTCATGGCACTTATCAAGTAAGTGGTCAAGAAGTGCTGCTTGCATTGAAATGAAAAAATGGCACATTACCTTCTGTGAAGGTAAAAACAATTGTGTAACTCAATACCCAGCTTCCTTTCTTTCCCAATTTAAGTCCCCAACGCACTACTAAAATGATCATTTTAAAATTCTACTTTAAAAGTATTAATTTTGGATTAAACCAGACATGAGCTATTTTAAATTCCTTTTGAATGAGATTGGGTACATATTTCTCCTTTATGTGAATATAAAAATATAACAGAAAAAAATGTTACGCTGAGAACTTGTTTTAAAGCACCTATTAACAATAAATGAATAGTATGTTTATTTGACTGCTAATCAAATTTAGAGAAAACATAACCAATGCCATAGTTACATAGGCCCTTTTCCAAATAAATGAATGAATAAACTGACTGTTATTTTGATATAAATGTCTACCTCAAGGCATATGCTTTTGCCTTCTTGCTAAACACAGATAGCAGGACAGGAACAGTAGTGTCTGAAGCTGCTGTAAGGGCCCCTCCCCTTTCATTTCTTCCCCTCCCTTGCAAAGAAATATAAAAAGAATCAATCCCAAGATTTTGTGACCCCAAGGATAAGTTATCAACTGCCCAGCCCTCTGCACTTAACCTAGGAGAAAGACAGTGGTCTGAGATTTCAGAGATCCCTCCTGGAGTCCCGACAGGGTAGATATTTCCCCAGCTTGCTATGAGCAGTAATTCACCTGATGCAGGTAAAGCCAAAGCCGACCCAGAGCCTGCGTATTTCCCGAGAGGTATCCCTAAGACCCTGCACCCATGATGCACTGCACATGTGGAACAACACAACTTGCTCTACTCCTAGCAGGAGCTGTCAGTAAACAGTCACCATGGATGCACAGTGAGATATTTCTGATATTCTCTTGTTCTTTAGCAGTAGAAACACAAACGTTTTATTATTGAGCTTAAATTTATCCATAGTTACAAGTGTCCATTAACCAAGTCTTTGGAACATCAATTCACAATTTATCAGAAACTTTAAGCATGTTCATACCCCTAAATATACGAATTCCACTTCTGGGAAACTACTTCAATGAACTAATCTGAAACATAAGAAAAGCTTTTCTGGTCAAAGATGTTTTTTCCGGTATTTATACTAGTTGAAAACAGGAAATAATCTTTGAGCTACATCTCAGTGGGGAAAGGTTAAGTGGACTGTTTTGTACCTATTAAAAATGATGTCTACCCAGAATTCTGCATCATTTTTTTACTCTATAGATACACAAGTGAGTATGTGCACGTGGGCACACACACATATACACATATAAACATGCATGTTGATTTGCAATAGAAAAAAGGTAAAAACGTATGTATATGGCCATGAACAGTACCATTCATACAATGAAAATTTTTAAATTTCAAATACTTCTATATCTTTGTTTTACAACAAGCATGTGTGTTTTTATAATTAAACTAATACTGTCAAAAGCTGTTTAAAAAGACCAAAGTCACACATGTGTGAGTAGAGGCAGGCCTCTAACCCGGTCCCTAAAAAAATGTTCCCTGTGTATGTTGTCCCTCATTTTATACTTAAAGACATAGCGAGTGGGCCTTCTCTTACTCCCAAAGACATGACACGAAGTTGCAAATGTCTGGCGCTGGGGATTCCACGCCATCTCCCACCCATGTTGACACCCCAGCTTATCATTCTTCCCTGCTGCAGCAGCACACAGCATCAGACCCCTCTCCTCCCAAACTCCAGGTGGTCCCCACCAATTGATCAGAACTGACACACAAGACAAAACCTGCCACAGTTCCCTGAATCTAAGATGCCATTGAACGTGAGAGGCGTCGATGGTACAGGAACAGTTTATCTGGGGAGAAGGAATCCTACATTTCACGTGCATATCGGTTATAAGGTACATTCTGATTTCCAACTACAATGTTAAAAATGGGCATTTTAGAATCTGTGGAATGCGGCTGTTGCACCCCCTGGTCTGTAGCAGCCTGTCCTTTCTTTTCCTACTCATGGCATCCTGTGCTTGCTGACATCTCACTTACTGTTAGGAAGCCACAGCACAGAAGTAAGTCATTGGGCTGGGCCCACTTAGTCCACTTAGTACGGGCCTTCTGGACTGCCTGGATCTGTCTTCCAGCGCTGAAAGCTACAAAAGTCTCTATCAATACCAGCCATCCGCCAGCTCTTGCAAAGGCGGTCTAAAGTTTGCCTTGCAAAGTTGCAACGCCCTATGTCCGTTTTGGAAGCAAAAGTCTGTGAATCTGCTGTCAGCTGCTGCAGCTTATTGTGAAGGAGAAGCAAGAACCTAGATTCGGGCTGGAGCAAACTGATTTAGTAACATGTGTGAAATTACATTTGGAGGATGAGGTTGATGTCAGAAACAGACCCATAGGGAAAAGATGTAAGAAATATCACAGCACAGTCATCGGGGACCATTTTGTGCAGGGACAAGCCGCAACTCTCCAATAAGGCAGGATACATAAATAGACATTTAATATTTAATAACTAAGGGAAGGGGACATCAAATGTAGCCATCCTTTTGTTCAACAAAGACTTATTAAATAACAAGAACTAATTTTTGTACTGGGTCCTGGGGATTGCAAGATGATTAAAACACACTTTGGTCTCAAGAAGCGCGCCGTCTAGAAGACTGAGGCAAAAAGGTGCAAATAAAAAGGGAATTCTCCCAAACAGTGGAAGCCTCAGGAGGGCATGGCTTCTACTGGGGGCTGGGGTGGGGAGGAGAAGCAAGAGCTGCACCTCAAAAGAGGAATGAGTATTTGCCAGGCCAACCAACGAATGGGTTAATCTTTGTTCCTACTTAGAAGACTGCAGGACGTGGAGGATGCACTTGTGGAGAAAAGCCTCCTTCCCTCACACACTGGGTAAATGTGGTCTGCATGTCTCTACAGTGAGAAAATGCTTGGCACCGCTAAGTTTTTCTATGAGGGAGCAGGTGTTGTTCTGGCTCCCAGATGTGTTTCACCTGGGTCCAAAGCTGACCCCCCCCCCCCCCCATAGACTCACAGGAAACACTGCTGTGGCTCAGTGTCAACCTCCCCATCTGGGTCCTGGGGCCCTGGGTGAAACGTCAGAGTGGGTGTTGGACTTGAAGGTGCCTGTCCGCAGGGCTGGGTCGTCTGGGGCTGCAATCACCGCTGGCACCAGGAGGCTTTGCAGCTGTGTTACCAGGTGAGGGGTTGGGAGCACTGAGTGTTGAGCCTCTGGAAAGCTGTGCAGCAAGCGCTGAGCCCGATTCGCTAAGTCAGATAATTTGACTCAAAGCTAAATTTGGCTCAAGGTAAGGAAGGGAAGAGCCACTGACAAATTCCCATGTGTGGCCTCTATAAGGCCTCCATGATTTGACTTTCCACTGCAGAGGCTGTTGGCGATACCTCACCATCCTACATTCATCTACTGTTTACTGGCCAGAGTCCGCTAAGCACTTTCCATGCATTATGTTTCTGTCTCACACCTCATACCCTCAGTAGAGTCAAATGTTCTTTCTTCTTGAGCTGAATTCACACCCATGCAGAGGAGCAGAGGGGCTGAGATCTGCTCGGGGGCTGCACGTGTTCCTCACATTCAGCTCCCTGGACTTGGGTCACATTCTACGCATCACATGTTGGTCCTGATCTGCCCGGATCATGCATATGAATTAGGAGAACGGAATTGATGCTTAAGGGCTCCCCATTAAAGAAAGAGAATGGTTGGTTACAAGAAACATCAGGATTTCTTAAAGCTAAGATCCTATTATAATGCCATTTACCAAGGACGTTCTATTCCTCTGGCGGGAGGCCAGTCGTATCTGCAGGAGATTGAAATGCTGAGAGATGACAGTAACACATCCTCAAGCCCAGACAGGTCGACTAGAGCAGGGTGAGACGGTGTGGTGCGGTGGAAAGAGCAGAGGCATAGGACATGAACCCAACTTAATGTTGCATCTAGAAAAGAAATAGCATCATGTCTGGCTTACCTGCCTCATTGAGTTTGGGCAGCTGTGAACACATGCACAGTAATCTCTTGAGAAATGGGTTCATGTTGAGAACAGTGTGATCATGTTTGCCCACACACATGCACATGTGCACATACACTCAAGTGGGCACACACACACTTCGCTCACGTAGGTTACCGGCCTGTGTCAGCAGGAGCTTTCCTCCTCTCAGTCAATCTGAAGCTCCCCTTTCTACCCCAGTCCTTCCTTCCTCTTCATCTGGTCTCACCTTCTGCTTCAAGTCCCCCTCAAATTCTTCCCTCCCTTCCATCTCCACACTTATCTGTGTCCACATCCATCTTTCACATATGTGCCTCTTCCTTTCCAAACTGAGCTTCCAGTCTGCTCTTAATCCCCTCCCCCTCTCATCTCCAGATGCTAATCCTCTTGTATCTCCAATCTTTCTGTCAACCATGGTTTCACCAACCGTTGAAGTCTAAATATTCAGTCTGAACTCTCCATCTTGAGCTCACAATCTAAATTTCCAACTGACAGTGAACCACTCCAACTAAATTATCTGCTGGGCCCTCTAACATTTGCAAAACTGAGTTTTGCACCAAACTCTCTCCTCTTCCTGTATCTGATCTGAGCCCTGGCATTATTCCATTATCCATTCATTTATTCCCGCAATACTTATTTATTGAGCATCTGTGTGTCAGACAACACGCTAAGCACTAGGAATATAATGGCCCCCATTCTCTTCTGGTGGAAAGAGAGCCCTTAATCAGACAGCCATCAAACAAAAATGCAATTATAGCTGGGTAATTTTCCACAAAGTAAAGATATGTGTGCAATGAGAGCATTATAAGAGCAAATAAAGGTGCTGAGGAAAGTTTTTCCAAAGAAGCAACTTGCAATACATATGCTGAGATCTGAAGACTGCGTCGGTATTACGTACGAAAAGATGGGTTGAGTGTTCCAAAAAAATGAAAAAACATTTATTTATAAAGACACTGGGACAGGAGGGAATTTGAGTACAGAAGACCAGTGCGTGTATGAGCCCAGGAAGCAAGGGGGAAATGATGTGAGAAGAGAGATAAGTGGTGGCCAGGCCTTTAAGCTGTCAAGGAACTTTGCCTTCTTCCTGAAATTAGTAATAAATTGACTACTTTCAACAAGCATTTACTGAGCACCTACTATGTGCCAGGCACTTTTCTAGATGCTGGTCAGTGACACGGGGAGTACAGCAGAGAATGAAGCAGAGTCTTGGCCATGGAACTGACATACTGGTCATACAGACCACTGAAGGGCGCTCAGCAGAACTACTGTAAGGTGGCAACAGTGGGTGCAGGGAGGTCACTGTGATGGTCCAGGGCTACATGACAACAGACTGGACTGAGACTAGGCTGAGAAGGACAGAAGCGTGTGAATTAGAAAGATACTTAGGGGGTACAATCAGTAAGACTAAGTGATGGCTTGGTCAGAGGGTGGAGTTTCTGTTGACTGGGAGATTTTGTTGTTGTTGTTATTTTAAGAAGGGAGATTCATGGAGAAAGAGTTATAAAACTTTAGCTGATGGGAAGGATCTAATTGAGAGGAAAAGACTGACTCTACGAAAGAAGAGAAGGGGTTAGTGGCCATTTAAGATTCTTGAGAAGGTAGAAGAGGGTTGTACCCAGAGCCTAAGTAGAGGATTTGGCCCTAGGAGGACAGATTGTTCATAGTCCATTATTTTGGCAGGAGGGCCAGTGAGGAAAGAGGCAGGTAGGTTTATTAACTTGATACCAACATGTTTAGTAATTCTGGTCCAGGGATTTCCTTTTTATTTTATTTTTTTCCTATAGAGAAAGACACAAAGTCATTTGATGAGAGCGATATGAAAAAAAGGTAGAGAACAGTGAGAAATTAGAGAAAAATCAGCATTAGGGAAGAGGGAGAGAGACCCTTCCAGAGTAATTTAGTCAGACTGAAGGCCCTCCAAGGTCAGTGACCCTAAGTGGATGTGTGGGGTAGATAGAAAATGTCCGCCCAAAATATATTCATTCCCTAATCTCCAGAACCTATGAATATAACCTCCTATGGCAAAATACGAGATTAATTTAAGGATCTTGAGAAAAGGCATTTATCCTGGATTACGTGGGTGGACCCTAAATGCAACTACATGTTTCCTTAGAAGAGAGGCAGAGGGACTTTTGAGAGAGACACACAGAGCAGAAGGCCACGCGCAGGCGAAGGCAGAGACTGGAGCGATGCTGCCATGAACCTAAGACTTCTGTCGGCTGTCAGAAATGGAAGAGGAGAGGAACAGATTCTCCCTAGAGCCCCCGAGGGAGGGGAGTCCTGTTGACACCTCAATTTTAGCCCAGTGAAACTGATTTTAGACTTCTGGACTCCAGAACTGTGAGAGAATAAATTTCTGTTGTTTTACGCCACCAAGTTTGTGCTCATTTGTTACAACAGCCATAGGAAACTAAGACAATGTCTCCATATCTACCAGTCTGCACTGCTGTGTGACTTTCTCTAAGTACCGGCCTGAGGTATCAGCACAAAGTGGCTATGTTTCCAATAAGATGAAAAAATTAAATAGGGATTCAGGCAAAGTCCTATACTAGGATCCAGAAAGGCAACAGTACAAGAACATGCTACTTTGGGAAAAGGCCAGGAGGTGTGCGAGAGCATATGTGTCCTCACATGGGGCCATGTGAAGAAGCCCTGGATGTCTGCTGACTTTGGGGAAGAAAGGGGCTGAGAGAGGGCGCCAGAATCCTTGTCTTTACCAGCGAGTCATTGCCACAAACAGCAACTTGTTTTAAGGCTGAATTCAAAAAGGCACACCTAAGAAATTGACAGCTATTTATTAAATGCTTACTATGTGTCAGGCACTGTGATGGTGCTGAACAAAGCAATGTCCCTCCAATGGCTAATAAGCCAGCAAGCACATAGCATGTCAGGTGGTGATAAATCAAATGAAAGAAACTAAAGCAAGATAAGTGGGATTAAGAGTGATGGGCGCTTTGTTTTATAATGTGTTCTGAAATGGACTATTTGACAAAAATGATGTTTGAGCAGAAACCTGGAAGAAGTGAGGGAGTGAGACTTAGGGATATCTGGGGCAAAGCATCTGGATAGAGGGCAGAGGAAACAAAATCCCTGAAGCATGCATCAGTGGCTTAGCTGACGATACAAACTCATTCAATCTGCAAACGACATAAGGCTGTGAGGACAGTGATTAATTATGCTGCATAAAAGACGCCAAATCTATAAGAATCTTGAAATACTGGAGAGATGGACCATGTTGAATAATCAATTGATCAAGGCAAAACACTAAGGTCTTGAACTTTATTCCAAGAAGGTAATTGCACAAGAATGGGATTTGCAAGTTGTGGCTTTAGTAAGCACATGGTAGGTAGATGGGAATTCCTTCCAACCAACACTTTTTGGATTAACTCTATTTTAAAAAGCAAACATGATGACTTAAGTGTTTGTAAAACCAGAATTAAAATCTATCCCATAAAGTAGTTAGCTCCTGAATGGATGCTCATTGTTCCCATTTTAAAGATGAGGGATTGCAAAGCCACACAGTGACTTATTGGCATTTTTTAAACTACTTAATACGTATGTGATAAAGGTCTTTTGGGGCAGTAAAAGTTACATATTGTTTGCTAAACAATTCTATAATGTGTTTGAAAATGGCTTCCAGACCTTTAGAAAAATAGATGTGGAAACAATGCTAGTTCCCATGCAAGAAAGCACAAGACTGACTAATGCCAGCAACAACTGGGTAGGGCCAGAAATTCCAGCAGCAGTCATCCATCAATTTGGAAAATATTTATCAACTGGCCAGTATGCCAAGCCTCGGTGAGACCGTGGGAATACAGAGATGTCTGAGGGCCAGATTTCTGGCTCTTTGCAGATCTTGTAGGGGAACAGGGATTTAACACA
Organism: Rhinolophus sinicus; assembly: GCF_057876585.1. Lineage (NCBI taxonomy): Eukaryota > Metazoa > Chordata > Mammalia > Chiroptera > Rhinolophidae > Rhinolophus > Rhinolophus sinicus. The sequence continues at coordinate 150,112,264 of NC_142514.1, read as the reverse complement.
TCAGGGCCACACAGTAACTGAAGAAGTAGGATAAACGGATGTTCCACGAGTTTGAGAGCTCAGAGGTGGGGCCGGGGGCACGGATGGCACATGTGATGAAAGTAAGATGTGAGAGGCAGGAAACACAGAGGAGGGGGCACGAGAAGGGCTGAGATTTGGAGGATGAAGGATCTGTGGGAGGATAAACGTGGTGTGATCCCTGGCATAACCGAGAAAGGATTTCAGGGGACCAAGTAGTAGATTTCTGTCTGTCTCTCCCACACATCTGCCTGTGGAGCTATAAAGGGTGCTAAACAGAGAAAATGGCACAGGCCTCAGGTGTTGTAATCCTTGATTATTGTCATTTACTGGCTCTGTGCCCTCCGTCACATTTTCAATTCGCTCCATGTTACGTGGCCTGCAAGATGGGGATAATAATAGTGGCCACCTCATGGGATGGGTCTGAAACCGACAGGAGATTGATTACTTGATTTGGCAAATATTTACTGAGCACTCATTGTGTGGTAGGCACTGCACCCAGCACTGGATGCGCTTTCGTGAAGAAACAGTCCCTGTTCTCATGGAATGTACAGCTGAGAAGGAGAGAATTAAAGTAAATGAAGCAACTAGACTCAGTACCTGGAGCTGATGGCTGTGGTTTCTTCTACCTGCTCATCCCCGGGGCTGCAGGCTTTGTCAAGGTATAATTTGAACCCCATTTTCAGTGATACTGCTTTGTGACAGCAGGTCACACAGCCAGTAATAGAGGCCAGCCAAACACCTAGCCCTCACATCGAATAGAGTTTTATTTTTATTTACTGCGTATCATGTACCTAGCGGTACTGAAAGTTTTCATTTTACTTTATAGACTTCAAAATCATGTTCCAGTGAAGAGAGAAAGAATGAGAGAAGCCTGTATCTCCCCTCACCTGGTAGAGTGGTACAGACAGCTGGTCAGTTATACCCAAGCTGAGATGTCTGCCCATGTCCACAGAAAATGGAGTTCATGAGCCATCTGACACAGAGACGTGGAAGGGGCACCCTAGGCTGATGGCTCAGAAAGAAGAGACATTGACTGAGGGTCCTTCATGTTCAGGCACTGTGTTGGGCATTTTACATAAATTATCTCATCTGATGCTCAAAATTAAGCTATTTCTTCACCCAGCTGGTAGAGGCAGAATTTGAGCCCAGATCTGCTGGTTCCCAAAACCTATGTTCTTTCCACATGCTCTCATCAAAACTGAAAAGCTAAGCTAGAGTTAGAAGAATAATGAGATACGTGGTCTTTTTGGAGGAGGAAGTTTTCTGCTGTCACAATAACCTGTGTGACCGTCACTGACACTGTCAAATTCCTGATGACTACTGCTAGAAATAGAGGAGCTAATTATGTATATATACATACACCTGTGTGTGTGTTTGCACGCACACAGAGAGAGACAGAGAGCGAGGAAGACTTTAGTTTGACCCTGTAATTTAATTCTGGAAATTAATAAGAAGAAAATGCTCATGCATACTGACAGATTATGAGTTAAAGTGTTCATTGCCATTTTCTTTTAATGAGTAAAAAGAAAAAGGAAAACTGGAACCATCTATCTTGCTCAAGAATAAAGGAATGGTTGAATAAATTATAATTCAACAGTATAGTGGAGTACTATAAACCCATTAAAATTCATGTTGTGGAATAATATTTAATTGCATTGAAATATGCTCATAATACAATGTTCACAAAAATAAAACTGGTCATAAGACCCTACATATAGTATGGTTCCAAAATGTTGAAATTATATATATATATATTTAAAATCTGGAAGAAAATGTACCCAAATGTTAATAGTGATTATCTATCTCAAGGTATAGATAAGATGATGTATTTTTAGTTCTTCTTTATCCTTCTCTACCCTTTTCTGTGTTTTTCAACATAAAACAAAGGTGTGCTATGTTGAGAAGTGATGCTCAAATCCCCATAAGGCGTCTGGTTCCCAGACTGAGAGCTTGCCTGCTTGGAAGAAAACTGTTTTTCATCCTTCCTGGTAGCAGGCACCAGAGACCAGGGCTATGAAGCCTGAGGACCCAATGTCCACCCCAGGTACTCATGTGGCATGCTGCTTCTCACTCTTCTTACAAATGTTTTAGATAGCAATTTAAAAAAAAAGAAAGAAAACTAACTGTCAAACAATAGGTATTGACATTGCTTTTAAAATGTGTTCTTTTGATGGGTCTTTTAGGATCACAGCTCCACAGAGGCATTTTACACCCAGTGAGTCCCTGAGGGAAGGGGGAAGCATGGCATGTCGTTCATCCCCTAGTTCACTTATTCACTCATTCATTTAAGAAAACAAAACGTTTACTGTGCCCTGGCTGGGCTCTATGCACTTATCAAAAAAGATATAGTGAAACATTAAAATAGGGCAAGTTTTAAAACAGAGGTGTGAGGAAAGAGTGGAGTGGTCTTCACACATACCCTTCATTTTTAACCCTTGTCCACCTGCAAACTTCAACCACCCAAAGAGACAACTAGAAGTTATCGTCACCTCTAGAAATGTTCTTTGCATCCTTCCAAATCATCACTCACTCCTCACTTGCTGCAAATAATTGTTTTCTTATTTGCACACATGCAGCAGCTACAACACCTAGCATGCTTCCATAGAGTTCTTTCTATACAAGTCTCTTTACTCTATGTCACACACAGGAAATAATAGTGTTTCCCTAGAGTAAACAGATGAGACTATCCCAATATCTAAGGAAATAAATATCTAGGCGTTCCTATAACCCATTTGTAGTTCACCAGTGTACGTAGCATACCAGCATCGGAAAGCACTGCTGTAAATCTTGACCACCTAACACCAGGAACTGTGGCCTAATTATTCATCTCCATATGCTCAGAGCCTAGTACATTGCCTTTCACAGAGCTGGTAATTAGCGCTTTCATTAATTCGTTTCAGCCAATGTTTATTGAATGTGCACTATGTGCCAGTACAGGGTTAGTTGTTAGAAATACAATAGTGAGCAAAATAGACTTGGTTTTGACCTACAGTTTGGGGGCACAGCAACATTAAACAAATAATCCTGTAAACAAATACATAATTATAAATTCTAATAACCATTCTGAAGGAAAAGTACAAGGTGCTATGAATGCTGTGGCAATATTTGAATGAACAAATGAATGAACAAACGAATGAATGAAAACACTGTATATTTTACACTGTCATATTTGTTCACTAGAAAGGTGTGCTCTCTAGACAAAGAGAATACTGTGGGCTCTCTTAGGATGGATTCAGAATCCCATAAAATAATCTGGCTCCTATGACGCATTCTAAGACCTCATCAGTTTTTCTAGTTCTAGCTCATGATTGACTCATTCTGAACTTACAGGTAACTAAAAATCCTGGGGTATTTTTATGGTTGTTTGTTTAATATGCTGTCACAAATCCAAGTCTCTCTTCTTGTACTTGTGCGCTTGGTGATTTGGATCTAAGTAGGTGACTTTCCGGGCTCCTGTATTAGCTTTCATCTTGCTAGATTTGGTCCATTAAGTTGACCTGCCCATAGCTGTGATGCCCAATCCTGATACAGAAATATATGCTTCCCTTCATATCAGTGGGTGTGGCTACCATAATGGAACGCCCATATTCAAGTTGTTGAAAAGAGTGCTGAGAGAAAATAAAAAATTTGGGGGGGGGGGGGCGGGCAGTGAAGTGAATCACCTTTGCAATACACATCAAAAACATAAAAATGCCCATACCTTTTGCACTTGTAATTACACTTCTGGCAATGTATTCTAGCAAATAATACTAAATAAAGAAAAACGTTTTATGCAAAAAACTGTTTTTACTCCATTATTTATAATAGTGAAAGGCAGATGGAAAATTCCTAATATCTTATAAGGTGCATGACTAAGCTTAGGTAACTATAACAAGAGTTTTCTTATAAACTAAGAATTCCTAGGAACAGGCTTGCAATAGCGTTTTATTTTTAGAAAAGTGTCAAAAACTCTTCTAGCTTCTCACGTGGCTCAGAACCCATTAAATGTTAATAAATATTTTTTGTTAATGAAGAGATAATGAAAATAGTTTAGAAATAGGGAATTAAGAATATGGAATAATTAGCTATTAAAAAATACTTGTTTGTATGGTATTGATAAGGGATCTTCTCAGACAAACATCCCCTTATAATGAGTCTTTCTTCCTTTGCTTGACAGACTGTTACCTACACTAGCTGATGCATTATAGGCCTTAAATTAAAATTAAATAAAGCAATAGTATTACAAGTTAGCACATTAAAATTCTGTCCATAAGTATTTGAGTGCCTACTCTGTGTGAGGTGCAGTGTGAGGTGCTGGGAGAACAGCAGCAAACAGGACAGATGAAAATCCCGGTCTCAGGGAGCTTATAGTTCAGTGGAAGGCAAGAGGTAATACTCAAGTCAACAAGGAGAACAGATTGCACATCAGCTGGCAATAAAGGCAGTGGAAAAAAATAAGTGGGGAAGAGGGATAGAGAGTCCAGTTCAGGGGTGGGAGGGGGGATGAGTTTCAAACAGGGTGATTGGGACGGCCTCCCTAGGAAAGGGAGCGGAGACCTGAAGGAGGCAGAAGAGTGAGCCAGGCAGTTGGCTGGGCTGTGAGCATTCCAGGGAGCAATTCATTTTTAGCAATGCAATTTTAAAGGTTGGGTGGGTTACTTTTGTACAGGAGGTCCAGCCCTGCATTCCTTGTCATTTTCAATTAACCATGAGTACACCCAACCAGCTCATCAGAGAAAGATTCCTGTGTCTCTCCAGTCTGGCAGCCAGGGACAGATCACCTAGTCTGGGCCAACACTGCCACGCTGGACTGGCCACTGGAAGCAGAGAAGGCAGCCCCACCTCTTAGGCCCTCTGCTGGAACGGTGAGTTGTAACCCTTACCCTCCTGGTACCAAGCTGCCCCAGTCCCTTCCCACTGAATCTAAAGGGCATTAAAGTTCACTTTCATTGTGTCTGTACCTAGTGAGTCTGTTTTCTGTGTAAAGGTTCACTCAATTAAAAGCAAAATCATTCACTCGCAGAGTGACTTTTAGAACAGAGGATGTTATCTTTAACCAGATTTAAAGAGTATTAGAATTTTGTTATTGATGTTAAGTCCTCAAAGCCATCATATTTAGAGTGAGGGTGTTAACAAAGTATATCTAAATATTTGTTAAATCGCTATGAATGAATGACAATTAAGTTCGTGAACTTGTTGCAACCATGTTGCTAACCTTTTCTGATATCAGAGGGATTATTCATTATGAATTTGTACCAACTGGACAAACAGTTAACCACGTTTACTATTTGGAAGTGCTGAAGAGGCTGCATGAAAAAGTTAGACAACCTGAACTTTTCGCCAACAATTCATGGCTCTTGCATCACGACAATGCACCAGCTCACATGGCACTGTCTGTGAGGGAGTTTTTAGCCAGAAAACACATAACTGTATTGGAACACCCTCCCTACTCACCTGATCTGCCCCCAATGACTCCTTTCTTTATCCGAAGATAAAGGAAATATTGAAAGGAATACATTTTGATGACATTCAGGACACCAAGGGTAATACGATGACAGCTCTGATGGCCATTCCAGAAAAAGTTCCAAAATTGCTTTGAAGGGTGGACTAGGAGCTGGTGTCGGTGCACAGCTTCCCAAGGGGAGTACTTCGAAGGTGACCGTAGTGATATTCAGCAATGAGGTATGTAGCACTTTTTCTAGGGTGAGTTCACGAACTTAATTGTCCTACCTCATATATATTTTTAAAATGTCAATGGCGTTTGTAATTTCTGATCATCTGCTCATATTCCAACGGATGACTTGCTGACTTACTACCGTGCTTATTGGCAGCAGAGGTAATTGAAGGTACAATTACAAACAGGACACTGTATGCTCATGAGGGCAAGACCACACCTGTTTTCCTCACCATCGTATCCCCAGTGCCCACCTCTGTGCCCAGCACATAGAAGACACAGTCAATGCTGATGATTGATGTGTGATTCCAAAAATGACAGCTTTGGTACAGAGAGAGACTTTTACGCTAGAGTGTTAGGGAGAGAGCATAGAGACCACCAGGTCTAAAGCAGGAGAGGAAAGATGGAGGCATGAGCTGTGATGCCTCACCCTCTCATGTCTGAGATGATGGGAACCCAGTGTAGTGTGCATTTAATGCACGAAGCAGCGCAGAGGTGGTGAGATGTGTGAAAAAAATCACTGGTACATTGTTTGCCCCTCCTGTGTCCCTGTAGATGTTGGATTACTTTGGTCAATTTACTTAACCCCTTAGAGACTCAGTGTCATCATCTGTAAAATAGGGATAACAATACTGACCTCACAATACTGCTACAAGAATTAAGTAGAATAATGTATACAAAGCCTCTGGCACAGAAACTCCCACCATAAAAAAAGTCATAGTACACCTCACTTTTTCACTCGGCATGTACACATTGAGAGGCAGTGTACACCATGGTTGGGAGCAGGGACCTGGAGCCAGACTGACTAGGTTTGAATCCCAGCTTTATCACTTAGGGTTAACTGGGCTTAAGGAAGTTCTTAAATGCTCTGTGCCACAATTTCCTCATCTGTAAAAAATAGGACAATAATGCTTATCTCATAGTTTTGCTCTGAGGATTAAATCAGTTAATAAATGTAAACCACTCAGAACGACATATGGCACACAGCATTACTATTGTATGTGAGGCATTTTTCATATTTGTTTCCCACTTTGATCCCTCTAGGGCTGGTGGAAGCAATGAGAGGAGAGACAGGAGCAGACAGATATGTTGATTTGACGATGAAGGAGTTCATGTTGGATGGGCTGAATCTCCTTTCAGCGCTGGGCCTCAAACTCGAGCGTGCATTAGTTTTACCCTGAGGGCTTGTTAAAACACAGGTTGTGGGGGCTCTACCTGTGAAGCTTCTGATTCAGTAGGTCTGGGTGGGGCTTGAGATTTTGTATTTCTAACAAGTTCCCAGATGGTGTTGATATTGCTGGTACAGAGAACACACTCTGAGAACTACTGGGGTGTAACAAGAAAGGATGTCAGAAGTTCCAAGAGAAGGAAAAAGGGAGTATGCTTAACGTAGGAGTTCTGAAACAATTCCATATAGGACTGAGTTCTAGACACTAGTAAAAAGACTAATTTGTTCACTTATTCATTCAACAAACATTTACTCACTGCCCACTGTGAGCAGGGCTCTCCATTCACCAACCAGTTACAAGGACCAAGATTTAGCTGAGGAGAAACAGTGAGTTGGAAAGGACTATCAATCCATTGAATTAAAAGAGAATAGCATTAAAGAAAGAAGCCATGTCCCCACAGGCTTAACTATACATCATGTCCCCATCAGGCCTAACTCAGGCATCATTTTTTTTTATTGTGGTAGAATGCACATAACATTCATTAAGTATATTCATATTGTTGTGCAACCATCACCACCACCATCTATGAGTATCTCCAGAACTGTTTTCAACTTCCCAAGCTGAAACTCCAAACCTGTTCATCAATAATTCCCGATTTCCCCCTCTTCTGCTTCCCCTGGCAACCACCACTCTACTTTCAGTCTCTGTGAATTTGACGACTCTAGGTACCTCACGCAAGTAGAATCATACAACATTTGTCCTTTTGTGACTGGTTTCTTTCACTCAGCACAGTGTCTTCTACTGTTAAAGTACGTGTCACAATTGCCTTCCTTTTTAGGGATGAGTAATATTCCACTGTATGTACAGACCACATTTTGTTTCTCCATTCATTCATCGATGGATGTTGAGTATTGTGACTAATGCTGCAATGAACATGGGTGTTCAAATATCTGTTCAAGTCCTTTCATCCAACTCTTTTCGGTATATACCTCTAAGCATCATTTTAAAGCAGATAAATTTTGTTAGGGTGACGATTAAGATCACATTCCCCCATCCTACTCCTCACTTTTTCTCTTCTTAGAACTTTACCCCGCCTGACACTCAGGTACCCGGATGTCTCAGCTGCCCAAATCTGATAACTCATCCACACCTCTAATAAATTAGCACAACCAGGACAAGGGGAATATATTTTAATGTCTTACGGGCTGAATGCATGCATGAATCTTCCTTTCCCTGTAATGACAATCTTACTGATATACTGTCCAAACACACCCATGCCAGGAGCTTATTCAGTACTACAGGGAAGCGATTTAGTCTCTGGACTCAGACGCCTAATGGAGGAGCCTGGCCTTACTACTTACTATCCCTTTAGGCAAACGATTTAGTCTCTCTAGTTTCATTTTCCCGATCTATAATACAGAGATAATAGTTCCTAGTGACTTGGTTATTTTGAGAATTAAACTAAGATAAAGCAAGATAAGGTGAAGCTCTTAACCTAGTGCCTGGATTATGGCAAGAACCCCAGAAATATTGGCTGTCGTTAGAATTATTATTGGGTAACTCCTTCAGATACATGCTAAGAAAGCCCCTGCTAGCTAGGTACAGAGAAGGACATTACAATGAGCATGGAATTAACAGACCCACTAGGCCAGAAGCCCAGAATCCTAAACAATGGACATTTTTTAAATCACAGGATTCAAAATTACAACCTGGCCACAAGGGACTAAAAGATGTCTTTGGATGGGGAAGATATTTTGGGGCTGGGTCCTCTGTGAAACCCACAAATTATATCAGAGTCCCCAGCAGCCAGCACTGAGTATAATTAGTCTTCTTGAGTTTTCTTTTTTGATTCTGAGTTTGCAAATGCCAGATAAAAATGGATTCCAGAACAATGGATACTTGAGATGAGAAATGGTTACAGCAAATTTAGCCAGGCCCCCTCCTAGGATCACCCCAGTCCTTCTGGGACATGTTCTGACAACTTGCTGGTCTCTTTTTAAACCTCTGAAAGGGAATGATGTTCCCGCCACTTCCCTTGGAAGAATATTCCACGGTAAAATATGACTCATTGTCAGGGCCCTTGCCTTTGAGATTCCCTTTCTTCTCGTGACCCACTTTCGTTATGCTGTGCCCTTTTGTACAAAGTCAAATGAAGCCTCCCCTGGAGGAGGTTGCTCTGCGAGGACTGACATTTAAGGACCATCACCACCTCTTAAACTCAGCCCTGTTCATTTAGCCAAGCAAAGCATGTTTAATTCTTTTAATCTTCTCTCATAAATCAATCCCTCCATTCCCTTAAGAGTCTTTCTCTTGTGCTTTGAACTCCCGCCAGTCTGGCCATCCTAAGCTCTTGTTCCATTTACACTTGAGAATTGCCAGTCAATCACAAAATGGCTGTGCAGGAAAAACAGCGGGCCCTTGCCGGAGTTCCAAGAGCTCTCACCACACTGGACTGTCTGCTGCCTGAACATACTGTGAGCCCAGAGAAGAGCCCTGCGTGCTGGCCAACCCCAAAGGCTTTAAGGTAGGCTTGAGGCATTTGCTGCCTACTCATTATGGGTCTTTCAAGTGGACCTGGCCAGCCTGGAGAATGGTCAAAGGAACTGCACGAGAAGCCACCTCAGATACTTGTACCTCTCATTGTACTAAGGCTTCTCAGGTTGTTCACCTTTCACTTGGTTTCTACCTCCCAGGGCAATGAGGGACACTGGATAAGCCCAGAAGGGGTCTTACCTGGAAGGTTCCAGCATGGTCTTCTTCCTTATCACCCTCTCTGTTCTCTTTGAGAGCAATTAATGTGAATCCTCTGAAGTAGGATGGAGGAGCAGCTGAAAGAGTCACTGTGGAGAGAGAGAAGTAAACAGATTATAAGCATAAAAATAAATTGTCTTCCATTTGTAAAATGGATGGACATGAGTTCTCCATTAACATCCCGGATGTGGGTTAGAAGGGAAGCAGACAGGAGGACAATGGGAAAGACTTGTCCAGTTAAGTAGTGAACTCTCACTTTCTTCACCCAGCTCCCTATTACGTTTCAGAACCTACTAGTGTGTTTTCCTGAAAATAAGACCTACCTGGACCATCAGCTCTAATGCGTCTTTTGGCAAAAATTAATATAAGACCCGGTCTTATGTTATATTATATTACAGTGGTACCTAGGTTTTCAAACGTAATCCATTCTGGAAGATGGTTCGAGATCTGAAATGTTGAAAAACAGCCGACAGCTAGGCCTCAGGCTCTTGCACTCAGCAGAAGCCACGTGGCATATTCGACTTTCGAGGCATGTTCGAAAACTAAAGCATTTACTTCCAGGTTTATGGCATTCGTAAACTGAAATGTTTGTCAACGGAGACATTAAAAAACCGAGGTAATACTATATATTACATTATATTATGTTATATTATATTATATTATACCCAGTCTTATATTAAAATAAGACTGGGTCTTATATTAATTTTTGCTCCAAAAGACACATTAGAGCTATTGGTCCAGCTAGGTCTTATTTTCGGGGAAACATGGTAGATAGTTGAACTGCTACCTCACTTGGAAATTCTTGAACCAACCACAGCTGTGGTGAGCTCTCTCCCAGTAACCATGATTTGATAAATATAGTCCCTGGTGAACAATTCTAATCTTGACAGTTATCTAATGTTACACTTCCACTAGATTGGCCCAAGGGAAATCTAGCTGCTCACAGCACAAACTCACAGAGACTGTTGTGTGTTCTCCAAAACACACTTCCTTTTTCTTTTGGGCACTCAGCTAGACCACATTTCCAGCTTCCCTTGCAGTAAGATCTGCTTGTTCTCCAGTGCTGCTAGTGGAAAGCATGGCAGACACGAGGCATGCCACTTCGAACCCATACAAACTTCCCACGTGATTCTCCACTCTCCCTCTCCTGCCTCTGTCTGCTGAATGCAGGGGATCTAGCAGAGGACTCTGGTGTCTGAGGAGGAGCCACAAGATGGAAGGAACCTGAGCTTCTGAATAACCACACCAGAGTGATTCTCTGGTCAGAATCACTCACTGACCAGAGATATCCATATTGGACCTTACAAAAACTGGAAATAAAGTTATATTGTGGGGTTTTGTTATAGCAACTGGAGTTATGAATTTACATTATACTTTTCCTTCTCACATTTACCCAGAGAAGAATGTTTTCATTGAAATCTTTATAAGGGCCTGCCTTCTCAGCAAAGATGGTCACCCCTCCCTTTGTATCCCCAATCTTCTGAGATAGAAATCCTTTATTATAATTTTGCACTGAATTGCAATTCTCTTTTTACCTGCCTTCTTCACTAGACTGTGAGTTAATGCTGGGGAGGGACTGGATTTTAATTCTCTTTGTATCCAGAGCACCTAGCAGAGAGCATGGCATCTAACAGACATGCAATTCAAGTTTCTTGAAATTCATATAAATCGAGGTTTAAATTACTTTACTGTCTGATGAACATGCTAAGATTCTGGTCTTTAAACAAAGAATTATAGACTTTCAGAGCCTCAAACTATCCCAAGAACTCTCCATTCCAGTCTTCCAACTTCACAGATAGGAAACAAAGCAAAGACACAGAGAGGTCAACAGACACCCTTTAGGTATAATAGTAAGACCACCCAGAGGCAGACTTAGGGCCAAATCTCCTCCCCAGTTTAACACTCCACCCATGATTGCCCATATTGACTATATTCATTGTAGTGTAGGTATTCCACAAGTGTTGATTAAGTTAAAAATTATTTAATTGATTTCTGGTCAAGATGGTGAAGTAGGTAAATGCTGTGCTCACCTCCTCTCAGGACCACATCAGTTACAACTAAACTGCAGAACACCCGTCATTGAGAATTGCCTGAAGTTGAGCTGTACCGAAGCCCTACAACTACGGACATACAAAAGAAACCTCCTCGAGACTGGTGGTAGGAGGAGCAGAGACACAGAATGTGCTGGTCCCACACTTACGTGTGACCATTAAAAATCAGGAGGGATATCTTGGCTGTAGAGGTCCCTGCCAGAGGAGCAAGAGGTCCCAGCTCCACACCAGGCTCCTCAGCCCAGGGTTCCAGTGCTGAGGAGAGAAGCCTGCATAACTTTTGGCTGTGAAAACCAGTGGAGATTGTGGCTGAGTTAGCTGGAGGGCAGCTGCAGTCCCAGGTGTTCCTCTTAAAGGGGCCACACACAGACTTACTCTTTGATGGACTCACTCACTCTGAGGCTCAGCACTGGGGCAGCGGCTTGAAAGGCACCAGGGACATAGTGGGAGGAACTGAATTGACTAACTTCAGGGTGAGGGCTGGAGGGGCAGCTTTCTTCCTGAGGGAGGAACTGGCAGAAGTCATTGCTTTTTTGTTGTTGTTGAGCCCTCCCCATCTCTGTGTGCAGATGCAGGCAGAAACCATATCTGAGTCTCCATCAAACTGGCCCTCACCTTTCCACCCTGCCCTAGTGATTCCCTGAGACCACACGCCACCCAATTTGTGGGCACACCAAAGCCACTTCCAGTGGCTTTTCTGTAAAAATGACCTATCTTAGCTCAAGCTACAGGATTTCCTAAAATCTCTGAAAGGTTCACAAAACAAATAAGCAGCATCTGGCTTTGATATGTCCTGCACCTCTGGTTGAGTAGCCCTAAGCCCAGAACTAGTAGCAGCTGGTCTTGGTTTACAGATTGGCCTCTCCAGGCACCTCCAAGCCCAGCATGGGTGGCAGCCATCTGCAGATTGCTTTGTGGCTTATACCAGGTGGCTGGGGGCAGGGCTCTGGCTGAGGCTAAACTTGGCCTGCAGTGGGTTCCCCTCCCAGGAGGCCCCAGGTCTGGCACACTCAGTGGCCAGCTTCAGACCAAGCCAGAGCATCACTGCCATCTCCAAGAACAATAAACACAAAGGACAGACTGAGTAGGAACCAAAGCCCTGCTAAAGCAAATCCTGCTCTGTAGGATCAGCCCTTGCACCACGGCTTCTCCACTGTAGTCACAGCCAGTCCTCACAACAAATCAGCACAAGGGTCAATCCCTCTTACTGATATGTATACAGCAACCAAGGCTCAACTTCAATAGGAGGGCACACACAACCCACACAAGGGACACACCTAGAGCACACAGCTCAGGTAACCAGAGAGACTACACAACTGGGTCCCACAGGACACCTACTACATAAGGCTGCTCTACAAAGACTGGGAGGCATAGCAGCCTTACCTAGTACATAAAAACAAACACAGGGAGTCAGCCAAAATGGAGAGACAAAGAAACATGTCCCAAATAACAGAACAGAACAAAGTTCCAGAAAAAGAATTAAACAAAGTGGAGACAAGCAATCTACCAGACACAGAGTTCAAAACACTGATTATAAAAATGCTCAATGATGTCACAGAGAACTTCAACAAAGAGATAGGAAACATAAAAATAGCAGTAGAAAACATAAAAAAGAACCTGTGAGAAATAAAGGATACAGTAATGGAAATAAAGAATACATACAGGGAATCAGCAGTAGATTAGAAGAAGCAGAGGATTGAATCAGCGATTTAGAAGATAAGGTAGCAGAAGACACCTAAACAGAACAGCAAATAGAAAACAGAATCTGAAAAAAAATGAGAATAGTTTAAGAGGTTTCTGGGACAACATCAAGCATACCAACATTTGCATCAGAGGGGTACCAGAAGGAGAAGAGAGAGAGCAAGGAATTGAAAACCTATTTGAAAAAATAATGACTGAAAACTTTCTTAACATGGTGAAGGAAATAGACATACAAGCCCAAGAAGTGCAGAGAGTCTCAAACAAGATGAACCCAAAGAGGCCCACACTAAGACACATCATAATTAAAATGCTAGAGGTTAAAGACAAAGAGAGAATCCTAAAAGCAGCAAGAAAAAAGCAGTCCGTTATCTACAAGGGAGCTCCCATAAGACTGTCAGCTGCTTTCTCAACAGAAACTTTATAGGCCAGAAGGAATTGGCAAAAAATACTCAAAATGGTGAAAAGCAAGGACCTACAACCAAGATTATGCTACCCAGCAAAGCTGTCATTTAGAATCAAAGGACAGATAAAGAACTTCCTAGGCAAGAAAAAGCTAGAGGAGTTCAGTATAAACCAGTATTACAAGGAATTTTAGAGGGACTTCTTTAAGACAAACAGATAAATAAATAAATAAATAAATAAATAAATAAATAAATAAAATGGATAATAAAATAGCAATAACTACATACCTATCAACAATTAGTTCCAATGTAAATGGATTAAATGCTCCAACCAAAAGATAGCAGGGCTGAATGGATAAGAAAACAAGACCCTTACATATTCTGAGTGAAAGCAAAGGGAGGGAAAAAGATATTGCATGAAAATGGAAACAAACAAACAAAAAAGTTGGGGTAGCAATACTTATACCAGACAAAATAGACTTTAAAACAAAGTCCATAACAAGAGACAAAGAATGGCTAGTAATCCCACTTCTGGATATTTATCTGAAGAAATCCAAAATTCTACTTCAAGGGTACATGCTCATCCATATGTTCATTGCAGTATTATTTACAACAGCAAAGATATGAAGGCAAGCTGGGTGTCCATGAATGGATAAGAAGAGGTGTTACATACATACAATTACATATTACTCAGCCATAAAAAGAATGAAATCTTGCCATCTGCAACAACATGGATGGACCTAGAGTGTATTGTGCTGAGTGGAGTAAATCAGGCAGAGAAAGACAAATGTCATATGATTTCACTTATAAGTGGAATCTAAAGAACAAAATAAACAAACAAAATAGGAACAAACTCATAAATAGAGAACATTTTGATGATTGCCAGATGGGAGGGGGGCTGTGGGTGGGTGAAAAAGGGGAAGGGATTAAGTACAAATTGGTTGTTACACAGTAGTCATGGGGATGTAGGGTACAGCATAAGGAACATAGTTCATAATATTGTAACATCTATGTATGGTGTCAGATTGGTACTAAATCTATTGGGGTGATAGATGGGTGGGGCTTGGGGGCAGGATTAAGAAATATAAATTGGTAGCTATAAAATAATCATGGGGATGTAAAGTATAGGGAATATAATCAATAATATGGTAATAACATGTATAGCGCCAGGTGGGTACTAATCAGAGGGATCATGTCGTAAATTATAGAAACGTCTAACCCCTATGTTGTATACCTGAAATGAATATAAAATAATCTTGAATGTCAAAATCAATCAATAAATAAAGTGTAAAAAAATTAATCAATTCAGTTAACATATAATATTTATGTAATTTAGTTTCCCAAATTCCTCAAACTAGTTTCAGTCCTGCAAATGAAGAACCCTAAAACTCCGGAAACTAAAACCACCATTTTGGACAATGTAGCAGTGGTCCATGAACCACCAACCCAGTGATAGCTCAGAGAACTTTGAGACAAAGATTGCAAATCTCATGCTGGGACTGGTCAGTTCATCCTACAAAAGTAATGGAGCATTCTAATTGGCTACTGATGTCTATAAAAGATCAGATAGAAAGAAAGGAAGAAAGGATGGGGTGGGGAAGCACAATAAAATAGAGGGGGGAAAAAGGGGGGTGCTCAGCAGTGGCAAGCAGAAAATGATGGTAATGGTGTCAGGAGAATGAGCTGAGATCTCCAAGGGACAGACAGACTGAGACAGAGAGCCCCAAAGCAGCGTGAGGCTATCTAGGGTGGAGTGGGGTGGCCATAAGGCCACAATTCTTGAGGAAGGGAAGCAGAGGACAAAGAAGAAGACAATAAAGGTGCTCTGACCAGATCCCCTCAGATTCCCTTTCACCATTTTAATGTGACCCTGGTACTGATGTGCCTTTGCTTCTAGCAGCCAACACTTGTAGCTCTTTTCTCGAGGATTGTTCTCAGGTCACTGGAGCTAGTCCTGCCTAATATGAAAGTCCCAGCTCCCTTAAATCAGGGGAGGATCACTTCAAGCGGTACCTGACACTTTAAAATGGTCCTGCAGGATCAGACTGAAACTCTCCTTCTGGATCCTGCCTGGGGTCACAGCCTAGCAGGGCCTCTTCCCTGCCCTGTCTTGCTTCCCTACCTACTCCCTTACTGGTTTCTCCTGGGAGCACTTCCTTAATAAGTCACTTGCACCCAAATCTCACCTGAGGGTTTGTGTTATGGGTTAAACTGTGTCCCCCAAAAATCTATGTTGAAGTCCTACCCCCTGTACCTGGGAATGTGACCTTATTTGGAAATAGTGTCTTTGCGATGTAATTACTTAAGATGAGCTCATACTGCATTAGAGTGGACTCTAAATCCAATATGACTGGTGTCCTTAGAAGAAGAGACATGGAGACACACAGGGAAGAAGGCCAGGTAACAACAGAGGCGGAGACTGGAGTGATGCATCTACAAGCCAAGGCACGGCAAGGATTTTCACCAGAAGCTCGGAGAGGCAAGGAAGAAACTCCCTCTGAGCCTCCAGAAGGAACCAACTCTGTTGACACCTTGGTTTCAGACTTTTAGCTTCCAGAACTGTGAGAGAACACATCTCTGCTGTTTTGAGCCTCCGGTTTGTGGTACTGTGTATGGGAGCCCTAGGAAACGAAGAAAGTCCACTTCTGGGGAACCCACCCTAAGACAGTCAATTGCTCCACAGTCACTGCCTTTAGGATAAAGCTCAAACTCCACAGATGAAAGGCCCTCAGCCTCTGCCTACCCAGCTTCATGTTCTCTTTCCCTGCCACACTACATTTCAGTCCTGGGACTCACTCACTGGCAGTTCCCTGAAAAGCCTTATCATTTCACCCTGCAGTACTTTTTTTCCTGCATGCTACTCATATGCCTGGAATGTTCCACTTCCTCCATTCCTGGCAAATGTCTTCAAAAATCAGCTAAATTTTCACCTTTCATGTAATATTTCCTCTGACTTGCTTATCAAGACCTGGGTGCTGTCTTTTCTTAGACCCTGTTAAGATTAAATAAAAAAATACCTATACAATGAGCACAATAACAGTACTTACCTCAAAGTATCTGTGTGAAGCATAAATGACTTAATCCATGTAAAGTCCTTAAAATCATGCTTGGCAAATAGGAAATAGGCACTTAATAAATATTTGCTCTTATTATCAGTGATGAGATTATCACATTCATTATATTTTGTGTATAACTGTTTGTTTACCCATTTGTAAATCCTTCAAAGGCAAGAACCACATTCGAGCTCAGAGTAGTGATTAGTACAGAGTTGATATGCCATTAAAGTTACTGGATTGTGTTCATGGACTGGTACTCAGTATTATAAAGATGTCAAATCTTCTCAAATTGATTTATAGGTTTAGTGCAATATAAATTAAAATCCCAGCATGTTTTTGTGACATTGAGAAGCCAATTCTAAAATTCATATGAAAATGCAAAGGGCCTAGGATCTCTAAGGCAATCTAGAGAAAGAAGTACAAAGTTGAAGGGCTGTCTATCAAACATATACAGCTACAGAGATTAGGCCTGTGTACTCAAGCAAGAAAAGAAAAATAGGCCAATTGAATAGCTCGGGATCCAGAACAGTTTCCATAAATATATGAAAACTTGGTTTATGATAAAGGATTTACCATAGAGCAGTGAGAGAAAGATGATATTTTCAATAAATGGTGCTAGGACAACTGAATAACCATAGGTGAATCTTGGTCTTTAACTCACATCATACACAAAATAAAGTTCACGTAGATTGTAGAGCTAACTGTGAAAAGTAAAACAATAAAGATTTTAAAAAGCAGCATAGGATAAAATGTGAATGACCTTGGAATAGTAAAAAATTTTAAACTAGATATAAAAAAAAGCACTGATAATAAAGGCAAAGATATGTAATTGGGATGATATTAAAATTTTGCTCATCAAAAGACACAATTAAGAAAAAGTAAGCCACAGTTAATACATAAAACCAACAACTGACTTTTACCCAAAATATGTAAAAAACTCTTTCAGATCAATAAGAAGATGAATAGAGAAAAATAGGCAAAACACATGAATGAGCTACTACTTCACAAAAGAAGGTGCCTAAACAGTCAACAACCATAGGAAAAGACACTCAACCTCATTAGTCCACAGGGAATTAAAAATTAAATCCACAATAAAATACTATTGAATTTCTACCAGGTTAACTAAATTTAAAGGGATCAAATAATATCAAATGTTGTTAACTAGAACTCTCACAATACCGTTGATAAACTGAAAATGAGCAATTTTCCCTGGAAAACTCTTTGGCAGTATTTACCGAAGCTGAATATATACATACACTATGACCCAGCAATGCCACTCCTAAATCAACAGAAATGCACACATACATGCACCACACGACACCTATAAGGAGGTTCAAAGTAATGTTATTTGTAATCACACCCAACTGGAAACACTCAAATATCCATCAGCAGTAAAATGGATATACAAATTACGACATATTCATAGAACTGCCTTGTAGTAACGAACATGAACAAATTGCTGCTACATACAGCATGGACAAATCTCACAAACACGCTCTTGAGTGAGAGAAGATAGATACAAAAGAATACAAAAACTATGATTACATTTATATATGTTTACATAAGGTTTAAAAACAGGCAAGTGTTTCTAACATATGGTGATGGAAAGAGAACTGACTCTGGGTGGTGAACACACAATGTGAGATATAGATGATGTAATACAGAATTGTACACCTGAAACCTATGTAACTTTACTAACAATTGTTGCCCCAATAAACTTTAATTTAAAGAAAAAACAAACAGGCAAGAGGTCAGGACAGTGGTTACGCATGTGAGAATTGGGAGCGAGTACCAATTTGAGGGGGTACAGGATGCCTCTGGAGTGCCAGTCGTGTTCTAGAACTTAATCTGGGTGCCAGTTGCATGACTGTATTCAACATATCATAATTCACTAAGCTGCATGATTTGTGGACTTTTCTGTATGTAAGTTACATTTTGATTAAAATTTTATTAAACAATGTTTCTGAATGATAAATGTTCTTTTTGTACATCTGTGCAGTGCCCTTAAAGGACTAATCATAAACTTAGCTTCCTAGAATGCTTCATTTCTGTTGGTTCTGGAGGTTGAACTCAGTGTGGGGTTTTAATCTGTAATTATCATTGTGACAATGGTATTATACAGTATACCATGTTTCCCCGAAAATAAGACCTAGCCGGACAATCAGCTCTAATGCATCTTTTGGAGCAAAAATTAATATAAGACCTGGTCTTATTTTACTATAATATAAGACCTGGTCTTTAATATAATATAATATAATATAATATAATATAATATAATATAATATAATATAATACAATATAATACCGGGTCTTATATTAATTTTTGCTCCAAAAGATGCATTAGAGCTGATTGTCTGGCTAGGTCTTATTTTCGGGGAAACAGGGTAATCTGAAGGAAGAGAGGAGACCCTACCCCTCCACAGAACCCCATTATATGACTCTCCTGAAAGGAACAAATGTACAGCATGTTCTGAGTCCCAGTGATGACTAAAGATGACTGCTTGGCAATAAATAATAGAATCTTCTCTCTAATGACTCCTTCCAAGTGCCTCCCAAGAGAGGCCATTAAGAGACCCAAGAAATTGAAGAGAAAAATGCTTACGACGGAATAAAAAGAAGTTCATCTGGAGCCATCATGTTGAGCACATACAGGGAACTGGTTAAGAGCAAAGATTTTGGATTAGCATCCTGGAGCTTCCACGTATTAATTATGTGACCCCTGGCAAGTTACTTAACCTCCCCATTTCCTCATTTTTAAATAGAGGTTAATGATATTGCCTTTCTCACAAGAATTGGGTTAAATAAACATTATCACAGTACCTGGCACATATAAAGGATTCAAAAATTATAAAGGATGATGGCGGTGGTGGTGGTGGTGGTGGTGGTGGTGATGTTGGGGATGAAGATGACGATGACAATGATGACTATGATCATGAAGATCATGAGGCCCAGGAGGCTGATTGACCAACAATGAATTTCAAAGAGCTGGTCCTCAGGACAGTGATTGAACCTCCAAAGAAAAACTCTAGCAGGTGCTAATGAAGGACCACTGAAAGGATTGCAATGA
Organism: Rhinolophus sinicus; assembly: GCF_057876585.1. Lineage (NCBI taxonomy): Eukaryota > Metazoa > Chordata > Mammalia > Chiroptera > Rhinolophidae > Rhinolophus > Rhinolophus sinicus. Next base: position 150,092,394 of record NC_142514.1, on the reverse strand, counting down.
AGATCATTATTTTGGGGGAGGACTCTCACAGGACCAGGTGATGGAGAGATTTGAGTAAGTCCTTATAATAAACTGAGTCTACTTGCAGCTCATGACACCCAAGATAAAGTGCTGTGTGAGGTCCTCTCAGGCCCTCCCATCTCCATACAATATAACCTGTCAACACCACCTTTCTTTTTCTTGAATATCTTTCACCCAATTTTAATTAAATATTTATTTTTTTAATCATTAAAGGCTGGTCTCCCTTAATAGCCTGTAAGCTCTGTGAGAGCAGAGACCAAGTCCTTCTTGAACTGTGCTGTATCTTTAATATTTAGCATACCTCTTAATACATTGAAAATGTTTGATAAATACTTGTTGAATGAATAAGTGAATGACAAAGGATTCATTTGTCTTCAGTGCATAGTTTTCTCATTCCTGTTTTGGTTTGTCCTACAAAGTTCTCATGGGCGACCATGTGTTATATGTCAACCTCCCCTACCCTTATGTTTAGTGAGCACTTGTCTGTGCCAGTCCACTGCTATGCCACTGGAGACACAGAGAGAAAAGGCATGGCCTCTGCCCACTAGAGGTACACAGTCTAACAGATGGGAGAAAAAGACACATCAGCAGATATTTTTTATAACACATGATGGATGTCATGATGGTATGAACAAAGTGCTCTGGGATCCCAGTAGAGGGAACAGTAAATCTACTGGGGGAGTTACAGGAGGCTTCAAGGAAGAGAGGGCATTTGAGCTGCAAGCTGAATGAGGAATAGGAGTGTGTCCAGTGGACAAGCAGAGCAACCGCATCCCAGGTAGAAAGAAAGGCACGGTGGACCAGTCTTGGCCTTGAAAACCAGAATTAATTCTGTATTTCATTAAATTCCAAGCTAGGAGGGAGGTGTGATAAGAGGCTAGGGGAGGAAGGAATGCAGGGGGTAGACAGTTAAAGCCTTCAAAGCCTTGCTAAGAAGTGTAGATACCACCCTGGAGGCGATGAGAAGGCACTAATGGGTTTGAGTTAGGGATTTTCATATTCAGATTTATATTTTAGGAAGATCAGACTAAAAGTTGTGCGATTATTGGATTATAGCCCTACCCTAAAAACCAGCTCTGTGGCAAAGGGCCTTTCTGGCCTGCCTTGTTTGCATGAGGTCTGATATTTCACACTAGAACCTGGCCTCAGATCTCCACTCAGGGTTGAGTTCTCCCCATCCTTGGGTACACTTGCCACATGAAAATTTCAGTTCCACCAAAGTCCCAAATAATTTTCTGGGTCCTTCAAATGGTGTATTATCCATCCAACATAAACTCTGATGAACTGTTACCTAATTCATTGGCTATGCCTATTACCCTCATTGGCTCTTGTCCAGTGCCATCACCCTCCCCCACTCTGCCTCTGGGTTTCAAACCCCCAGCCCCAATCTCAATGAGAAGGTCCTGAACCAGATCCCAGATCCATCACATGGCCAGTCCCTGTTATCCACCAGCTTACTATGTGTTACTGAGATGCCCCAGTCCTCACACCCACACATCAACTACAGGGAACTGCAGCTGATGTCATAAGTTGTAACATGAGGTTGTATGGACTGCTGGAGCATTACATAAGCCACCGTGGTCTACTCACCACTCTGCACAACTTCCAGAGCTCTGGAGAGCTGTAACTCACATGCTTCACTTAGAAATTGGCACAACTCAGCCCATCCAGCCAGGATAAGGCAGGAGAAGATGCTGGTGATAAGCTGGCAGAAAGAAGACAGAGCTAAAAGTCCAAGGGTGAGCAAATATGTATGATGGGGTTGGATTAAGCTGTGCTTCTGATCTTCTTCAGTGAATGCTCCCAGCATTCCCAGGCAGAGATGAAACATCTCCCACTCCAAATTAAAGATCATGCATATTTCAAATTGTAAGGGTCATCTTTCTACAATGGATGTAGGTAACAGACCTATATTCATATTTCCCTCTGTTAACTATATGTAACCTTGAGCAAGTTACTTAACCTCTCATTGCCTCCATTTTTAATCACCTATAAAATGGCAGTAATAGTGCTTACATCATGTTGTTGTTATGACAATTAATGAATTAATCTTTGTAATAGTATGTATGTTTGCTAAATTAATAAAATATATTAAAATAAATCTTTATAAAATAGGGATCATCGCTATCATCTCATGGATTTGTGACAAGAATTAAAGGAGATAATGAATATGAGGCACATTGCAGCAGCTCACTAGAAGTTCATTCTTTGCCCCATGTGCTACCTCATCATCGGATAGCTGGGAGCCAGATGAATGGGTCTTGAGCTGAACTATGTACAGATAGGAAGAGGAATGGATGACAGAGATGTTCCTGGGGAACTGGAGATGTGTCAGCCAAGAGGATGTAGCTGGGACTATGAATGAGGAAGCACTTAAAGAACATATGCCGTCTAGGACCCCACTTCTTCCCCTATCCTGACCATGTGATCTTCAGGCATACCAATCACAGGCCCTCTCTCCTTCTTAAAATATAAAGTCACAAAAGTGACTGTGACCCAGAACTAGCCTATCGCCATACCCGATTCCACTGGATATGTGACCCAGGCTGAACCAATCAGAATCCTTCCCTGGGATTTTTCAATTTAGAGTTAAAAGGATACGGGATTTTCTTTGAGTTACAGAACTAACTGAAAGGTTTTTCATTGAAGGTTGTTGGCAGCTAGCCTCCCTGTCATTTGGAGAAAGTGTATCTGTAGTAAGTAAAATGAGAGTAATACACAGAAACGCAGCCAAGAGATAAAGGGTAGAAGGAGCGAGACAGAGGTGGAAGGGAGAGCCGTTAAGGATAGAGAGGGAGAGAGAGAGAGAGAGAGAGAGAGAGAGAGAGAGAGAGAGAGGAACCCCCTTTGAATTCCTAGATCCATTTATATCTGAAGCCATATCCAGACTTTCCAAATATGGGACTCAATAATTCTTTTTTTTTGGTTTAGTTAGTTTAACTTTATTTTTGTCACTTGCAGTGGAAAGAGTCCCGACTAATTTTGAAGCAAAAAAAGAAAACAATTCTGTCTAAACTATAAGATTCATTAGCAAGCTAAAGAAATGGTATTCATAAATAAACTGAGGTGGCTGACCAGGAGGGTGGCAGTTGGTGTTTAAATGTCATTGAAATGACAACAGATCAGATGACTTCAGAACTATTTAACTGGACGTCAGCTTTAGGGAAATACTTTATGAGATGTCAGAGGGCTCTGTCCTGAGCCCTGACCTGCTCAACACTCTTATCAACTTCTTTGATAAAGACTTCTTAGGCAGGCTTATCAAAGTCATGGATAATCCAAAATTAGATTATGTGGGTTAGTCATCCAATGACAGAATTTAGATTCATGAATGATTAACAGCTACCATGGGTGGACCCAAACATGCTGGATTAAGTATAATGGGGAATCATGTCAAATGTTATATTCAAGGACCTAGCTATACTAGGACCAGTAGTACGAGGAGGGCAGCAGGACTCCCAGAAAATCACAGGAATTTTGCCTGGCCACAAGCTTAGTGTGATCCCAGAGTAATGCTGCCAAAATAGCAAACACAAGACCTGGCAAGCTTAACACACACACAGTGTCCAGGACAAGGAAATTAATCATTCCTCCTTGTTCCATCCTGATCAGAGCACATCTGGAGTACAAAGTGCAAAGGAACCAGAAACAGCATCCTATAAAGAATGGCTGAAGAAATGGGGCATTTTAGTCAGAAGTCATAGTAGTTATTTTCCTAAAATACCCCAAGGGTTGATATATAGCCAAAGGGAGACTTAATTTGCTTGACTCCAAAGGACAGAACCTGAATGGTGAATGGAAGCAGACATTGGCGGCAGAGAAGTACAACTAGGTCAGCCGTAGCTCAGGCTCTGGAAATCTGTGACTGTTGTCACCTAAAGGAAGCTCGCAGTTCTCCTCTCCCCATCACTCCATTGCCAAGGCAAGGGACGCTGCTATTGTGCCAGCTTTGAGGATATTCCACTGGCTACTGTACTGGTGTCCCACTGCAACAGGCCAGAGCAGTGATGTGACCAGGTGCTAAAGTAGGTGGGGCATGGGAGGCTGGGGAAGGAATGCTGGGAGAGGTGGTGATGGGGAAGCAGGCTCATGGAAAAGTAACCACCTTTTGGCCACCATGTCTTTGTGCCTCATCATCTTACTTTAAAAGGAGAGAGAGAGAGAGAGAGAGAGAGAGAGAGAGAGAGAGAGAGAGAGAGAGAGAGAGAGAGAGAGAGAGAGAAATATAGATTCCTGGAATCCAGCTCTTTGTCAAGGTGGGGCCAGTGAAGCTATGTATTTGTTTAAAACTTTCCAAGTGATTCTGACACCTAGCTAGGTTTGGAAACGATACAATGACTCCACGAAGTGTTGACACCAGGGAAGGCCACTTTAATAACAGATAGCTAGGTTTGATGGATCAACAATCCCCTCTGCCCTATTCGCCATATAGTCAGAGTCAGTCGGTGTCTGAAGCTGGCAGCCTCTTCCCTTTGCTTTTCTGCCTTCTGTCCTCTGCTCTTCACCTCTGAGCAGTCAATGATCCTGCTTTCCACCACACATATGACTGCCGACCTCTTCCCTCCAAGCATTCTTCACCTGGGACCCAGACCATCTGCCTGCCCTCAACCTTCAGCCCATGCCCCCAGGGCACTGGGCATCCTTTCTCTCTGTTGCCACCGCCTGAAGCTCCTTGCCATCTGTCCCCATCCCTTGGCCTCACCTCTCTCTCTCTGGCACAGAGAGAAACACTTTCCTTCCTTCAATTCAGCTCCCTTAGAGGGAGATCTCATACCAGGTTTCCTGAAGTTTAAATGGTACATTAATTTTTTTCAATAAATAATGATCTAGTGCTTGTTTGTTATAGCCACATAACGTTCTGGGTACTAGAAATAAAATGGCAATAAGAAAGACACAGTACTTGTTCTCATAAAGCTTGTATTCTAGCTTGAGGAGGCAGATGGTGAGATCATTTCAGAGACTGGTTAAGGGTTATGCAGAAAATGAAATCAGGCAAAAGTAATGGGAACTATAAACTGGTGGCAAGAGAAGCCTCTTTAAAGAGATACCATCTGAGCTGAAACTTAAAAGACAAGGAGTGAGCCACACAAAGATCTGGGGCTGAGTCTTCTAGACATGGAGAAGAGCACATAAAAATGCCCTGCAGTGGGAATGAGCTTGGTGTGTTTAGAAAATTCAGAAGGCAGTGTTATTGCTACGAGGAGAAAGAAAAGGAGGAGAAAAAAATGAAGAAGAAGGAGTAGGAGGAGGGAAGGAAGAAGAGGAGCATCAGAAGAGCTTCCTGTAGCACCTAGTATCACCACTCAGTTTTTGTGGCCTGCTTCTGAGTCTGCGCACCTTCGCCACTCCTCCCCCCCCACACAGTGGTCTGTGCTTAGAACCTTTCCCGACGCACCCCACCCCCACCCCCGTCCATGAGACATATTTGCAAATATCTGAACCTGAACTGCAAACTGGATTCAAGTTCTTTCCCTTGGATCTCCTGTGTCTCAGCAAATCAGCAGATATGAGTAAGGCCCCTGTTTAAGTTTCCCTGAACTTTTCATGGCAGTGTTGAATATTTGTGAAAATTAGAAGCCATCTAGGCAGAACTCACAAAGGACTCTTGGTGGTGTCACCTAACTCCTTACCCTTTCTATCTTAGCCTCAACTCCAGCCCAGCCAAGACACCCTGTCAAAACTTTATACTAGCAAGAACCAGCAGGCCACATAGAAAGCTTTGTGTGACAGTGAGCTCCCTGATATACAATCAAACACAACTGCACACTGTTGGAGAAAAAAGAGAGGGGAAACAACACTTGAGATAATTTGGGCCACTAGCTACTTCATTCTATGCTTCAGTGAGCACGAGATTAGACCCCCAGTTCCCTCAACCCATCATATAGTGAGTATTTGGGACTAGTCCTGTTTTTAAGGACAAATGAACCAATTGTTTTATCTGGTACTCAGCTTAGGAAACATTGATCTCTTCCAATGCTGAGGGGAAACTGGGAGTGCTGGACTTATTGAGAAGTGTCCATTTGTTTCTATTCCGCACTAACAAAGCTATCTGAAGGGGTACACAAACAAGGCGAGATTGAATCTAGTATCCATGGAATATTTGATGTACAATTTGAAAGGATTTTTAAGGAGCGATTTTGACTTATGTGATTTTGGCTTTCCATAGTGCCTCTTGAATCTAACCCTCAAGTAAGACGGGGCTCCACTATACTCAAATTATTTCTTTGGTGAAACAAAAACTCACAGACACAGACAACAGTTTAGTGGTTACCAGAGGGTAGGCGGGGGGGTGGGGGCGATGGTAGAAGAGCGTAAAGGGGGTCAAATACATGGTGATGGGAGGAGAACTGACCATGGGTGATGAACACAATGCAATATATAGATGTATTATAGATGTATTATAGAATTGTAATTCTATAGATAGAATTGTACACTGGAAACCTTTGTAATTTTACTAACCGGTGTCACCCCAATAAATTTTAATTAAAAAAAAATATTTCTTTGGTCTTCACTCTGAATGTATATCCCAGTGTTTTTCTTTTCTTTTAATTTAGTTTCTTTTCCCTTCTCCTTCTTCCTTATCTCTATCTATCTTTCTTTCTGCCTCATGTGCACATACGTGCAAGTGCGTTTTCTTGCTTTATCCCCTTCTACCTTCACTCCTTTTTTTCCTTGCAGCTTCTTCCTCTATTGAGTGATCATTTTGTAGTGTATACGAATAGCGAATCATTATGTTGTACACTAATACAATGTCATTTGTCAATTATACCTCAACAAAAAAAATTTTTTTTAAAGAGAGGAATGATGCAAGAGGAGAGGTGAGAGAAGGGACTTACAATTAATTACATATCATCAGCAGTACCTAATTTTTTAAAAATCACCAGATAAGAGTTTATTTAAAAGACCCCATCCAGCTTAAATCTCTCAGGTTCTACATGCATGTTTCTAAAACATAATTTTACAGGCCTGATCATATGACATCTGCATGTGAAAATAAAATAATAATCAAATGAGTTTTTTTCCTATTCAATTTGTTTTTGTTTCCCCACAAACTAAGGGAACTGGCTAACGATTGGCAAGATTCAGGCCAGCCCAGTGGCTCAGGTGGTTGGAGTGCCATGCTCCTAACGCTAAGGTCGCCGTTCAATTGCCACCAGGGCCAGTGAGCTGCGCCCTCTACAGCTAAGATTGTGAACAACACCTCTCCCTGGAGCAGGGCTGCCATGAGTGGCCGGCAGCTATCATGAGTGGCCTGAAGCCACACGAGCTGCTGTGAGCAACTGACCACCCAACCTCCTCAGCTGGGGGAGCCCAAGGCTCATAATACCAGCATGGATCAGGGAGCTGTGTCCTACACAACTAGACTGAGAAACAATGGTTTGAACCAGAGTGGTGGGGGGAGGAGGCAGAAGAAATGGGGGGAAAGAAAAGAAAGATTGACAAGGTTCTTCATGTTGCTAAATTAATCCTCTGGTTTATGGTGAAATGCAAAACTGGTCTATAAAAAGAAAAAAACAAATGTAAATAAGGACCTAACACTTTATTCTTTGTGTCCCAAGCAATGTCAGTTATCATCTTTACTTGTTGCTGCTGTTTTCCTTCAGCAAAGACTCACCATCCAGAGGCTGAGGGTAGTGGAGTGAATTCATCCTACTCCCAAATTCATTTTATTGAGTTTATATAGAAGACTGGTTAAGAGCACAGATTTAGGAGTCAGCCATCCCTAAGCTTGTATCCTGACTCCACAGATTATTAGCTGTGTAAGTACGGGCAATTTACTAATCTCTCTGAGACTTAGTATTCTCCTCTGCAAAATAATAATAATAAACCACCTCAAAGTACTATAAGAAATAATATGTGAGATGAGTAGAAAGTACTTAACACAATGTCTCATGTAGTGCCTGCTGCGAAGTACTTTTCTATTCCAAAATAATCATCCCATAACATATATTTATTTTAGCACCTACTGTGTGACATGTCGTTCCTTTTGACATAGATTATTTCTAATTCTCACAGAACACTGGGGTGGGGGTGGGGGAGATGTGGGAAAGCACTCTTATTTCACAGTTGGAGAAACAGTGGCTCACAGAGATGAAGTGGCCTGCCTGAGGTCACACAGTGGTTGTGACTAGCAGGAGTTGAAGCAGACTCAGCTAACATCAAAGCCTGTGTTCTTTCTACCAGGCTGGCTGAGGTGGGAGACTCTGAAGCACTCACTGGGGACACACACTCCTATGGCACAGTGAGACAAAGAAAATGAAGGCAAAGCAGCGTGGAGGTCTCTGAACCTCCCAGTTTAGAATAAACCCCCCATTTATGCTTCAAGTTGGAGAAGCTTTTCAAATCTCTACTGGACATTCTTTTCCCATCAAGTTCCTTGAAATTCCCCTTTAAAGACCATCTAGGAAAAGCCACTCTCATTAGCCAGGGTCTGGCTTTATTTTCCTAATAAACAGAACTTTGGTCAGACAAGAGAGCCTCTTTTATTTTCAATCAATTCTTGAACATTTCAGCTGATTTTCTTCTATTTGGCTTGAAATTGTGATCTGGGAATGGCTGGTCCTGCAAATTGTCCTCCCATAAGGGAAGCCTCTTGAGGATCTTCAACTTGTTATTTTTAATCACTATAATCTCCTTTTCAAAGGAGGCCGTGGTCAGAAACAGAGCAGGCCTTTCAGAGCTTTCTAAAGCGCAATTATTGCTGAGGGAAGGGGATGGGGAGGAAGAGGGAGGGAGAGTAGAGAGAAGTGGAGGGAGAGAGAGAAAGAAGTCGATATAGTACTAACAACTTTGAAAAGGCTGAATAATAATCTCAAATAGTATCCTGGCTGTAGAGAAGAAACCTGATGTTTCAATATTTTTTAATAGTGACCTTTTTATTCCAGTCTAGAATACCTCAAAGATATACTGGGGGGCGCTGGGGGGAGCACAGAGGACAAAAGCTATTTGGGGATGAACTGGAATACTGGGGACAAAGATTTGAGGCAGAAAAACAAGCCAAGGATTGTGAGGAGCCCTAATTCAGGAAAAAGTGAAAGGAAAAAAAAAAAAGCAAATAGAACACCAGAGGAATGTTAATTTCCACAGCCCTAAGTCAATACTCCGAGCAGAATGCATTAGACTTACTTTTAACATAATTATTCTAAGAAAGTATAAGCCATACATGGCCAGCACCCTTTTCTTCCTAACTTTGAGTGGCGGAATCAGGTTTGCTAATCGCAGACTATTTACTCAGAAGCCCTCAGTATGGTTCCTGCAAGATCTTTCTTTCAAGATCTCTTAGCCACCAAAAGGGGGAAACGATGATTGCCCACCTATAGCCTGAGTAAGTGTGTCACCATGCAAAAGGCTAACATTTTAGGCTGAAATCACTGCAGGGTGAAAGTCTAGTGCTCCCCTCCCCCCCAGTCCCAGCTCCGACCTCCAGGCCAGGGACACTTAGGCAGCTGTGGAACTTCTCTGTCCATATGAACAACCTGATACATCTCCCTCCCCCTGCTGCCCACCCCCACCCCTACGCTGCCAGTGCTCATCCAAGCAAGGAGGATTCATGTGCAAAGAGATGCCCACTCGGACATTTGGCCTGGGCCCATACTAGCCTAAACCACCTTTCAAAAGTCCTCCTGGGCTTAAATTAGGAACACTCTTAGGCAAGGTTGCTACGGTGGAGAAATCAATCATTCCTTTATTCAGTTAATTCTTGAGGACCCAGATAACTCCCATTCACTGATAGATTGGACTGGAGGAGTGCTGAGAAAAACCTACTTTTAAACACACACACACACACACACACACACACACACACACACACACCAAAAACAAAACAAATCTGCCAGTCACGTTCCTCCATTATTAAACCAATAAGGGTTATATTCAACTCAAAGTAACATGTATTTGGGATTTCAAGCACACTCATCTTTGTGAACTCAGTTACACCCAGAGAGGTTGTACGTATAATTTAAACAGCTATTTTCACAGCTGGGAAATGGGCTCAGGGAAATTAGGGACTTACACAAGATCATATTCATACAGCTACTAAACCCAAGTCCATCTGAATCCAGAGCCACATCTTTCCCTGCCATGGGGAGCTGGGGCAGTTTCCCCAGAGAACCCAGGTCCTCCGGTCTGGGGGAGATTTAAAGAGGCCAATGGAGTTACGCCCGCGTCCCTCCGGTCCACCGAGAGGACTGGCTGTTTCCCAGCTCCGCTGAGAGGCTGTGGCCGCACGTCGGTTTGGCTACTCCAGCCGCACGCCAACCCGCCCACTCTGTCCGGGGCGAGGTCGGGTGTCCTCAGCCCAACGTCTTTCTCCTTCCGTGAAGTCCCGACGATACCCCCGACCCGCGCTCCCAGGTCCGAGGGGCTGCCTGCCACGCGCTGGGCGCCTCCACGTGCCAAGGGCTCCGGGAAGCCGGCTCTGGGTAGCTCCAGGTGGAGAAAGTCAGGGGGCTGGGGAGCACGAACCCGAGAAAACGGGAGACGCTTCTGAGAAGGGCGGTCCCTGGTTCTGGTCGCTTGTGTGGCCCGCTGACATTGCCCCAAACTTTCTCCAGTGTTGCTCCCACCACTTCCTCCCGCGACACTCTAGGAACAGGGACGACTGGGTGGGAGGGTGGCGGCTATGGGCCCATTTGCCCCACCAGGTGCCCCAAAATCCCAAATCCCGCTTTCCCTGCTTGGCACCAGAGATGATCTATGAAGGGGCGAGGGACAGACACCCCGCCCGTTGGGCGCCAGGTGAGACCAGGCTGGCTTCTTTCCCGCCTGGTGTCCTGTCTCCCAACCGGAGAACAGAGGCTGCTGCATGGGGAAAAGGTGTCTAAGGAGATGACCGGGCTGAGGAGAGAGGAGGGGCGCCCTGGGAACGGAGTCAGGGGTCTTCAGGTGTGTGTGGGTCGAGCTACCAGTCCTGCCCAGAAGGTGCTCACCTGCTTGCCCTTCCCCGCCCTGCGCTCCCGAAAGCCTGCTCTCAGCTGAGAAGCTTAGGCGCGACATCGCTGGGACGCAAAGCCTACGGGGTTTCGGGAGCCGAGGTTCCCCGGTCTCCAGGGAACAGGCCTCGGAATTCGGGCTTCCCTTTCCGTCTTTATCAGGTTCCCCTTTCCTCTCCGAGACTCCCCAAAGATCTTTGAAGGCTCGTTCCACCCCAAGCCTGTTCTAGAAACCCAGGTTCTTTCCCTCGCCTGGGACCATCAGAGAATAATTGCGAGTTCTTTCCAGGGACCCTTCCGGAAAGCTTCAGAGGCTCTTCCTACCCCGCGACCAATTAAGGGGGAAGCTTAAAGTCCCTTTTCCTGAGGGGAATCTGTCCCGGGAAACTGGAGTGACGGTCCCTCCGGTGGCGGGTGTCAGAGAAGCTAATAGCTTCTCCTTCAAGGATGGGAGCAGGGAAAGCCGGAGTTCAACACCATGCCTGGGACCCAACTGGGAGAAGCCAGGGTCCTATCCACTAGAGATGGATCTGGAGAAAGTCGGGTCTCCACTGCTCTCCTGGAGCTGGCCGGCTCCCTTCCATCCAGGCCGGTGTGACGCGTCTCTCCGCTACGACCCACACCCGGCAACCGCGCATCGGAGATGGGGTCTGCCTCGCCTGGCTGCGGCTCCGCGACGGCCCGGGAACTGGCTGGCAGCTAAAAGGGCTGAGGGCAGCCAGGACGGAAGGGCCCTTTCGGGACTGCGCCGCACCGTCCACCCGGGGACTGTGCGCCCTCCTCCCGCACCGCGTGTTCGGCGCCCTATGGGATCTGGATCCTGCGCCCCCAACGCCACGCGGGACCACTTACCGCGGTAGCTGGTTCCGGGCTTGTAGAAGTCGGGGTCGCTCTCCACGCGGAGGCTGAACTCGGTGTAGCCCTCGCGCCTCGTACCCTGAGCACGCAGGATGCGGCTGCAGTAACCCTCTGACTTGGGCACTTTGTCTAGGGTCTCGTCGGAGAAGGCCAGCGCCACGGCCAGGGGCAGCGCCAGGGCCAGCAGCGCTGGACGCCGGCTCAGCCTCAGGGGCGCCGGGGACAACCTCATTCTCACGGGCCCCCAACTTTGTGCCGCTGCCACCGGCCCTCGCCACCTGACTCCTGCCCGAAGGGGTCCCCGCGGAAGCGAGACCCGGCGGAGCCCGCGCAGGAAGCTGGAGCTCAGCACAGGCGCTGGCGGCTGAGAGACGGTGCCTGCCTCTGTTTGGCGGCTGCCGAGCTGCGCTGCGCTGAGCTGAGCTGAGCTGAGCGAGCCGAGCTGTTCGAGGAAGGGAGGGCGGCGGCGACGGAGGTGGGAGGGCTGATTTTGCCCAGATCCCCGAGCGCAGCGCTGTTTTGTTTCCGAGCTGGCGATCAGCGGCGTGGCCGTGTTTATTTTGCGATGCTGGATTCCCAGGGTCTGGCTAGGAAATCACAGGGTACCGGGACACTGAGGGCTCTGTCCCACCACCAAGGACGCCGCTGCCCCAACTCCCCCTGGCCGCACTCTGGATCGTGTGGAGGAGAATGCTTGAAGAAGAAAAAGACAGAACGAACTTTTGTTTCACACTTACTCTGTGCCTAGCGATATGATGGGTGGTTTACTTATGGTATCTGCTCACTTTCTCCACCCCTCACTGCCCACAATAAACATAACGTTACTTTCATTCCTCTTATAGATGAGCAAACTGAGCCCTCAGCCAGTTAAGGCAGGGTCAGCTGCCATGACTATTTGACTATTGCTCTTTCCGGAGCGGAGTTGGAACAGGTCAGACTGGGAGATGACAAAGGGACAGAATGACTCATCCATTGGGCCCAGGAGGCACAGTACCTATGGCTTGTAAAACTTTTGGAGATTCCTGAAAATGTAAAATGTTTTCTTTACAATCAGAAGAAACAAAACTATGTAGGTCCAGTAAAATGTTTCACTGTATAATATTAATATATTTGTATTTATATTTACACAGTCAAAAAAAAAAAAAGAAAAAACACCCATAACGATTACGATTGTTTTACGAAGGAAGGAGCACACAAAGACAAAAGTGCGTAAGGTCCACGAGAATCCTCATATAGCCTTGGAAAGGAGTTTTGAAACAGCTCAAAGGAAAGCCTGTGTTTTCTTGGCTTAGATTTTAGTTCAGGATCTCAGGCCACAGTGACAGATGTCTGGAGAGGAGCTGAGCCTGAGGGCTCACTGGGCAGAGCCTCAGGCTTCAACCCCAAGGCCAAACAGGAGAAGGCCCAGGTGCAGGACTCTATCCCAGTGTTTCCCTGGGGACAGACCTGAATCAAACCTCAATCCTGCCACTCACCCACTGTGAGAGTTGGGCAAGGTATTTTACCTCTCCGAGCTTCAGTTTTATGCTCTGGAGGTGTCAGCGTGTACCTTCGGGCTAACACACTCTTCCTCTCCAGGGTGCTAGAATCAAATTAAATGATCCACATAAAACACTTGGGCTGGTCTCTAGTGTCCCTCCCATCCCCACCCCCCTACCCCCACCCCCTCAATGGGTCTGGGCTGGCCCTGCGAGCTACAGTAATGCTTAGATCAAGCTCACCTCGGAGATGCCTTAAGGCCTTGGCCTCCCCTCGGTGTGCACATCCCTCCTCAGGTGCTCCCAGAAGTTTTGGTTACTCAGCTCCTCCTTCCCCTGAGCTGTCAACACACCATAAGAGCCTGCAGTTAAAAAGCAATCTCCTTTGCTTTCGGGGTCAGGCTTTTCTCTTTGACATCACTAACAGCCCAGAGGAGCCATCTGTATTGGAAGTCTCCATTCCTTTCACCAGCCCACTTATCCCTCAGTTCTTGTGCTGGGACTCCCGCTGCCACTATTAACTAGATACCTTTCCTCTGAGGTCACCCAAGAGTGCCCCTTTGCTGAAACCAATTACTGTATGCTCTTTTCTCAGCCCTGACCCTCAAGAGCAACAGATCCAGCTGACCAGCCTTCCTTTATAAAAGTGACACTCAAATTCACATCTGCGTCCTGAGTGAATTATCTCTGGCATTGCTGTCCTGGCTTGGAGTTCATGCTAGACTCTGGTGCACAATCCCAGTTATCTGGCAAGCTTACATTGAGCGTAGATTTGGGGCCAAGACTGGGCTGAGCAGTGGGCACCAGAGAGAACAAAAATTCATTCATTCATTTATTCATTTATGTCCAAGGCCCTCCATTGCTCAGCTCTGGGACACAAGACAGATGGACATATTACTTGCCTTTGTGGATCTTACAATCCTGTGGGAAAGGCAAATATTAAATACAGTTACACAAATCTTTTCAAATTATAATTGTGATATATGCTACAAACTAAGTGGTTCCTAAGATACATGATTTTATCTTATAGGACAGGAAATGACTGAGATGCATAAAATATGACTCCTGTCTTCATAAAGCTTACTGTATGTCCAATAGCCCAAATATGTGCTCTTGAACATCTTTTCATCTCAATCAACATATTCAAATGTAATGTGAAGATGGGTGGGCATGGAGCAGCCAGGGGTGTAATAGTTAAGTGTTTATGGAACATTAACAGGAAAACCATGTCAGCTAGGAGGCCTCTTCCCCTCCCTACTCCTGGTTTCCAGATTAGGAACCTATAAAATTGCCTGTCTAGGTGCCATAGCTGGTAAAGGAAAAAGAACCAGCATTCAACATAGGCCTCCCCAACAACAAAGTGGAGTTCTTCCCACTGACCCCGTCGTCTGGGCAATGACAACAGGCTCTATCTAAGCAGCCCATCAAGCTTCAATCCCACTACCCAGCCTAGATTTCCCTACCCAGCACTGCTGTCACATCAGATCTCTGTCCTCTCCACACACCTAATCCATCACACAGTCATGAGTTTCACCTTCCACTCCCCCAGTCCACTTCTCTCCATCTCCTCTGCCACCACACCAGTCTGAGTTGTCATCATCTCTCAGCCTCCTGATTGGACTGCCCTCATCTACTCTTGCTCCCTTCCAATCTGTCTTCTGCACAGAAACCCAAATGATCCTTTTTAAAATGCAGATTTGAATGTCAATCCCAAGGTTATAATCTTTTTTCAGTGGCTTTTCAGGGCTCTCAGAACAAAGACAGAATTTTTATTTTTAAGAAAAATGTTTCATTAATTGGAAAAGTATCTTATTAATACTTTTCACAATAAAAATTTCTGTTTATTGTTACAAAATGCAGAATATTTTTTCTGGGAACAAAGAGAATTTTTAATGTGGCCTCCAAGGTCCCGCTTGACTGCCTCTGAGGCCATGTACCCCTTCTCTCCTGGGCTCCAGCCACCACGGCTTTCCATTTCGTGAACTTTTGCCTATGTGGTTTTCTCTGTCTGGAATCCAACATTTTTTAGTCTCTCCCACCCACCATCCTTTCCCAGCCAACTCCTATGCATCCTTTAGCTCTCAGTGCAAAATTGCTTCCTCAGAGAAGTCCTTCCTGGAACAGAGCCTGCCCCTCTTTATATGCTCTCTTGGAACCTGATACCTTTTCTCTTAATGTTCTCAGATTTTATAATCACCTATTCACTTATATGTTTGATCTTTACATTTCATAGTTGTTCTGTGTCTGTCTCTATCACTAGATTCTAAGCTTCATAAGGGCAGGGACTGTCTCTGGGACTCACCACTGGCTCCTCCATGCACATCACAGTGCCTGGCTCCATAAATATTTGTTCTATGAATAAAAAGTCTTTGACAGTCTCCCAGTGCCCTGTGACTCAGCCCAAGCTCTTCAAGTGACTTTTAAGACCCTCGGCTCTCTGGTCATAGATCCGAGACTGAGTTCCCAGTGACAACCAGCTGGGTTCCTTGTCCCCCACTTTCAGATTTGACTCAGCACCTCTGCTTTTAGCTTTCCCATCACCTAGAATGCTCTTCCTTCTCCTGCCTGTTTAATTTCTCCTCTCCTCCAGAGAATGAGATCCTTCACTCTCTCCTCTGAACGTCAGTAGAACCTATGACGAGAAAATTTCTTATTTTGACTATTGTGTTCTGATGGATTGTCATGAACTGTTTAGTGTGTCTGTGTCTCATCTCCTAGCAATGAACCCAGTTTACTTTCTGTTTAATTTCCTGTTCAGATGTTTTGTTCTGTTGTAAAATACACTGGACTTCAAGAAATCTCTTTCCAGTTTTGTAGCCGAAGGCAGAGCTGATGTTAGTTGCTACGGTGTTGCTAGGCAAAGTCATTTAGCCAGGGCAGATAATTAATTTTATCAGTGTATGTGGGTAGGTCATAGAAGAGAAGAGCTGGGGCTCCACTTCTCTAAGAAAATAAAAAATTTCTTTGATTGGTAAAAGGTGACATGAGCCTCCCCACCCCATCACACACACACACACACACACACTTCTCTCTTAAAGAGAAGCGGGAGGGAGTGTCAAGATTCGTGTTTTGAGTATGGTCATTCATTGAAACACACACATAAAATGTTTGCCTCAAATGCAGATATCTAAACCCCATCCCAGACCTAGTGAATTTGCACTTTGAACAAATTCAAACTAAAGTTTAGGGAACCACTGTCCCAGAGCTGGTAATTCAGACTTGAGGTGCAGCCATCCCTCTAACTTCTTCTGCTCCAGTAAGTTTGGCTCCCTCCATACCAACTGCCTTCCCCCACAGAAACATCCTCAGCTTTGGAAATCTCAACTCCCAACAGCCCTCTCTCATTCCACGTTCAGTTTTCCCATTTCCTCATCCCATTGCGTCGACTCCTCTGTATCACTGAGACAGACAATTGTTTAATCACTTCTGATTTTCCCACCTATCTTGTTGTCAGTTCCTTCCTCACCAAGTCTGGACACCATGCTTAACCATTTTAACCACATCCTCATCAGCACTGTTCATTAGGTCACCTCTTTTATTTCTTTACCTCCTCTCTCCCTAGATCAACTACCGTGTTTCCCCGAAAATAAGACCGGGTCTTATATTAAGGTTTGCTCCAAAAGATGCATTAGGGCTTATGTTCACGGGATGTCGTCCTGAAAAATCATGCTAGGGCTTATTTTCCTGTTAGGTCTCATTTTCGGGGAAACACAGTAAGCAGAACAATGGAACTATCCCAGACTTCTGAATTCTGCTGCATAAAACCTGGCAACCCCACCAATACCCGTGCTAAAAACTCATGAATTCTATTCTTGACCATAGTTTTTTAATTTATTCCTAATCAGTTTCCTTTCCCATTCTTCACAGTGTCTTTTCTCTTATTTCTAGTCCTTATCATTTTTTCATGGCTGCTGTATCACTCTTGTTATTCTTACCCTTTGGTGGGTAACCTGGTCTCTTATTTCACACCCCTAGTTGAGAACCTTAGGAATGCGCTTCCTCAAATCTGTCTCCTCTCTCCTCATACCAAACTCTGGCAAGACCAAGTTCATTTTTTGACGCAAAGGAGAAGTTTTGCCTCTTCTCTTCTTCTAAGGTGAATTCCTTCCTTGTGTTCCTCTCCTCATCCCCTCCTGCTTCTGCTCAACACTGATCTGGCTGTGATCTTCTCTCTCTCTTTTGCATTTCTGTTTCCCTCCCATACATGTCCTCAGCCTGCAGACACTAGTAAGTCTCCCCCGTCCCGGGTAACAGAGTGCAGGTGTGGGGAGGGGATGAGAGTGCACTAGGCATGACACTGGACCTTTCACTGATTTTTCTCTTCTTCCTCAGCTGTTCTCTTACTATGTTGCAGAGTCCAACT
This sequence comes from Rhinolophus sinicus, assembly GCF_057876585.1. Classification (NCBI taxonomy): domain Eukaryota; kingdom Metazoa; phylum Chordata; class Mammalia; order Chiroptera; family Rhinolophidae; genus Rhinolophus; species Rhinolophus sinicus. Next base: position 150,074,743 of record NC_142514.1, on the reverse strand, counting down.
TGCTGAAAGAGCTGCCCTTCCTTGCTATCTCTGCTCCCTCCATTTCTATTCGTCTTTCCATGCAGTGCAGGTTGGGATCAGCTCATGTCTCTCTATTTAAACTGCTCCAACAGAGGTCATCTAAGACCCCCCCAATTGCCATAGTTATTGTGTGAATTAAAACAGACCAAAGCTGTCAGTAAGGGCCCTGTCATTACACAGCTGAATGGAAGCTTACCACCTGAAGAAGTTAAAAGGAAGTGCACAGCTGGAAGTCTTCTAAGGTGCAGACCTGGTTCCAACCTGGAGACCTCTCAGTGCCCCTGCTTTGGGTTTCTGGATTAGAGAGGGCATTGTGTCTGAATGTAATACAGTATGCCAGGGACAGCTATAGGCAGCTCCCAAGAGCAAGCTCTTGCAAGTCCAGCCATGTACAGAACCTAGTGACAGCTCACTTCCCCCTGTGGTTGTCTTGCTATTAATCCAGCTAGCCCAATCACCTTTTGAAGTTCTGGAACTTCATAGCTTAGACCATAGGACCACGGCACATTACTGCCACCTGGTGACAGCAAACTGTATATGCAGCAATATTAAGTAAGGAACTCTCAAGGCTCTCATAAGGTCACCTCTTTAGGCCTATTTTAGACTAAACTGTTTGCTCTTTGAGTATAGAGTCATTGAGTTTTCCACTATGTTTAAATATTGTGTCTGCATGAACTAAGTATTTCATTAATTTTTGTGAAATTTAAGCCTTTCATTCAACAAACATTTATTGATTAACTGGGAGGAAGGCGATACAAAGACAAGACAATGCCTGTCTTCAAGAAGCTACATGATAGTCCAACTAGGTCTTATTTTCGGGGAAACATGGTATATACTTAATAATTGTGCACTTCTCTTTGTATATATGATATCTCACTAAAAATAAATTTACTTATTCATGCAAAAAAAACAGAAGTTACAGAGACTGACAGAGACACAAGATGGCAGAGTAGATAAATGCTGTGCTTGCCTCATCCCATGACTACTTCATAATTACAACTAAATTATAGAACAATCAACCTGCAGAACCATCTGAAGACTAGCTGAACAGAAGTTTTATAACTAAGGATATAAAGGAGAAGCCATGTCAAGACTGGTAGGAGGAGCAGAGATGCGAAACAGGCTGGTCCCACAGGCACGTGTGGTGGTTGGGAGAAATATCTCAACCACAGAGGTTCCCCACTAATGAACGAGTAACCCCAGGCCCACACCAGTCTCCCCAGCCCAGACTACTGGTGCCAGGAAGAGGAGCCCCCAAAACATCTGGCTGTGAAAAACAGTGGGGATTCCGACCATCCAGGTGGGAGGGAAAGCTGCAGGAAACCCAGACGTCCTCTTAAAAGGCCTGTGCAGGCACTCACCTTGGGATTCAGAGGAGGGATAGTGATTCCGGGAGCACTGGAGATATATGGGAAAAGACTGAGTTGTGTAACTTCAAGGTGAGGACTGGAGACACAATCACCATTTTCTTGTGTGGGACCCTCTCCCATGCAGCTGGCAGGCAGGTGCCATCTCTCCATGTTGAACCCTCCCCCGCAGGCCAAATCTGAATCTGATTGGTCTGGTGAGCTCTGCTTCCTTCACCCTGCTGACTCACTGAGACCCTGCCACACCCAACTCCTTACCGCTGGAGGCTTTATCAGCAGCTGAACCTGATGGGATCAGCAGGTGGCAGCAGGCCTCGGAGTGTCCTGGGTTTTTGCGGAGCTACTCCAGACCCAGCACTGGTGACAGCCGTCCTTGATTCAAAGTGTGGCCTCTCCCACGTGCCTCCAGGTACAGCACAGGCAGCGACCAACCATCCATCACTTTGTAGTTACTACCAGGAATTCCCTGGCTAGTCACAGGCAGTGGCTGACCAGGTCCTGCACCAGAAACCCTCCCAAGAGGCCCAAGAAACAACCTACTTGAAGGTTGGCTTCAGACCACAGCAGGGCACCACACAATTAGCCCCACAAACAGCACGCACAAAAGGTGGTCTCAACAGCCACTAGAGCCCACTGGGGTGAATCCCACTCCATGGGGTAAGCCTGTCCCCTCACAGCAGCCTGTAAGCTGTGGATGTGGCGAAACTCCACAGCTATCATCAGCCTGAGGGTCAATACCACCCACTGACATGCCAACAGTAATCAATGTTCAACTATAACAGGAGGGCACATACAACACACACAACAGACACTCCTGGAGCACCCAGCTCAGGTTACCAGGGAGACTGTGCCACTGGGCCCCACAGGACATCTACTATATAAGGCCACCTGGTCAAGACTGGAGGCATAGCAGATCTACATAATACATAGAAACAAACACAGAGAGGCAGTCAAAATGTGGAAACAAAGAAATACGTCCCAAATGAAAGAACAGGAGAAAACTCCAGAGACAGAGTTCAAAACAATGGTTATAAGGATGCTCAAGGAATGTATTGAGAACTTCAACATAGAGATAACAAGCATAAAAAAGGACATAGAAACCATAAAAAAGAACCATTCAAAAATGAAGAACACAATAACTTAAATCAAGAATGCATTAGAAGGAATCACCAGCAGACTAGCTGAGGCAGAGGATCGAATCAGCAACGTAAGGAAGACAAGGTAGCAGAAAACACCCAATCAGAACAGCAAAAAGAAAAAAGAACCCCCTAAAATGAGGAGAGTCTAAGGGGCCTCTCATCAAGCATACCAACATTCACATCATAGGGGCACCAGAAGGAGAAGAGAGAGAGCAAGGGAGTGAGAACTTATTTGAAGAAATAATGACTGAAATCTTTCCTAACCTGGTGAAGGAAATAGGCATACAAGCCCAGGAAATGCAGAGTCCCAAACAAGATGAACCCAAACAGGTTCTTACCAAGACACATTATAATTAAAATGGCAAAGGTTAAAGACAAAGAGAGAATCCTAAAAGCAGCAAGAGAAAAGCAGTTAGTTACCTACAAGGGAGCTCCCGTAAGACTGTCAGCTGATTTCTCAACAGAAACTTTGCAGGCCTGAAGGGACTGGCAGGAAATATTCAAAGTGATGAAAAGTAAGGACTTACAACCAAAATTACTCTACCCAGCAAAGCAATCATTTAAAATCAAAGGACAGATAAAGAGCTTCCCAGACAAGAAAAAGCTAACGGAGCCCATCACCTCCAAACCAATATTACAATAAATGTTAGAGGGAGAAGAAGAAGGAGAAAGAGAAGGAGAAGAAGAAGGCAATAACTACATACTCATATCTATCAATAATTACTTTCAATGTAAATGGATTAAATGTTCCAATCAAAAGACATAAGGTGGATGAATAGATAAGAAAACAAGAACCACACATTTGCTGCATACAAGAGACTCACTTCAGATTGAAAAACACACACATACTAAAAGTAAAGGGATGGAAAAATATATTCATGAAAATAGAAACAAACAAACAAACAAACAAAATCTGGGCTAGCAATACTTATAACAGACAAAATAGACTTTGAAACAAAGACTATAATAAGAAACAAAGAAGGACCTAGTCATTCCACTTCTGGGTATTTATCTGTAGAAACCCAAAATGCTACTTCAAGGAGACATGCTCATTCATATGTTCATTGCAGCATTATTTACAATAGCAAAGATATGAAGGCAAGTTGGGTGTCCCTGAATGGATAAAGAAGAGGTGGTACATATATACAATGGAATATTATTCAGCCATAAAAAAGAATGAAGTCTTGCCATCTGCAACAACATCAATGGACCTAAAGGGTATTGTGCTGAGTGTAGTAAGTCAGACAGAAAAAGACAAATGTTATATGATTTCACTTATAAGTGGAATCTAAAGAACAAAATGAACAAACAAAACAGAAACAAACTCATAGAGCCAGAGAACATTTTGATGGTTGTCAGATGGGAAGTGGGATTGAGTGAGTGAAAAAGGGGAAGGGATTAAGAAGTACAACTTGGTTGTTATACAGCAGTCATGAGGATGTAGGGTATAGCATAAGGAGTATAGTTAATAATACTGGAATAACTATGTATGGTGTCAGGTGGGTACTAAATTTATCAGGGTGATAGATGGGAGGAAGGTTGGGGACAGGGTGAAAAAGGTGAAGGGATTAAGAAGTACCAACTGGTAGTTACAAAACAGATACGGGGATGTAAAGTAAAGCATAGGGAATATAGTCAATAATATGATAATAACTATGTATAGTGCCAGGGCTTTACTAGATATATATATTTAGTGATACTAGGCTAGTCAGGGAATCACTTCTTATATAAATGTCTAACCACTATGATGTACAGCTGATATTAATAAAATAATATTGAATGTCAACTGTAATTGAAAAATTTTTCAAAATTGGGGAAAGATAAAGGGGAATAAAAAAATAAAATAAATAAATAAACATTTTTAAAAAGAAGCTACAGAGACAGATAAAACAGATAGCTATAAAATTAAGACTCATATATGCTAAACATTAATGAGAGACTAGAGAAGGCAATGACTAATTCTGCCTGGGGTGAGGGCCCAGGAAAAGGTAACATTTGAAAAGGCACTCAAATGCCTTCTTGCAAGATAGGTGAGAACTTGCCAATTACACAAGTGAACTCGTATTCTAGGCAGAGGGAATAGATACTGCAAAGGCAGAGATGTATGAAAAGGCGGGATGTGTCCTTGGGGTGATAGAATGACCTTTTCAGTGTCACTGTATGAAGACACATCATTAGTGAGAGTCTGGGGCAGGGATATATGCTAAAAGGCTTTAACAGCAGTACAGAGGAGGGTCATGGTCTAAGGCTCAAGAGCAAGGGATGACACGGAGGGTTGTTTAGGAAATGGAGTGAAGAGCATGCAGTGCATGGCAATGTGTAGGAGACAAGAAGGGAGTCAGGGATGACTGTTCTCACATGAGCCACAGGTCAGGAAGGGAGTGTCAGTGGTTACTGGTATAATTACCTGAGATAATGAATTTAAGACGAGAAGCTATGGGGTGTGTGGGGAATGGAGGAATGGTGTGAGATTATATACACTCAATTGTGGATGTGTTCCACTTAAGGGGCTTCTCAAAGGGATAGATATACAGTGGACTGTCAAAGGTAATAGGTTTCCAGCTCAAAAGACAGGTGCGAGCCGGGGACAGGGACCTGGGAGTTAGTAAGGTATTGTGTCCCAACACCCGCTTTAAGACACTATCAAAGTCCTATGTTGCTTCCTCTCAGTTTTGAGACCAATTTGATAAATGTACTCTTGCAAGCATGCTAATGGAAAAAAGAATGATCTGTGTTCCCTACCTGGCTCACCAGGTGACATGTGGCTGTTCACAGTGGTGTCCTAGGGTGAGCCAAAGAGGTGGGATGCCAGACTCTGTAATCTAGCGGGTACCTGTGGTCTTGGGCAGCTTCCAGGGTTTGTTGGCTGACAGCTCCTCTGCTTACATATAAGGCTAGGATTGGAGGGAAGCACTGAGAGAGGAAAACGGGAGAAAATGGACCCACATCCTTTCAGCCTGATGGCATGAGGAAGAGACACAAGGGAGGGAAGGAAATACAGCAAAAACAACTGGAGATGAGGGAAGAAGACAGCAGTAGCCAGAAAGGCTATTTAGGGCACAAAGGAATACAAAAGAGTAACAAAGAAAGGAGGAAAAGATGCTCCCCTCCTCCTCCTACCATGATTAAGTGTCTATGTGCTGAAGAAAAAAATAAAAGGCCTTCTTTGCCTTCCAATTAACTGTGGCTCAAGTTTTGCACCTCTTCCAATCTGGAAAACATAATTGCTGCAGTGTCAGGTTTATGGATTGGATTGTGGCTTTAAATAAGCTGCATCCAACTGTTACTTCAAATACACAGCCCAAAGAGCTAGGACCTGAAAAAAAAAAAAAGTCCCCAGAACATAATTCAGCCCCAGAATCATTTTTCTTAGAAAATTGGAACCAAGTCTGTTGGTCTGAGCATTAAGAGGGAGTAAAAAGAAAACACATTTTATTGATTCATTAGCTAGTGGTTGCATTGACAATGCTGATCTCTTTATTGAATCGCTGAAGGACAAGAGGGTATACCTGCTATCTACAAAGGGCTTGTAATAATCAACTAACAGTCATGGCACACCTACCATGAGCTAGGCAATGGTGAGCTAAATGCTTCACGTATATGAACTCATCTAATCCTCACAAAAACCTGGGTATTTATTAACTCCCACTTTGCAGATGAGCAAACAGAGGCATAGCGAAGTTAAATGACTTGCTTGCCCAAGGTCACAATTTATTTGAAAGCCCATGCAGATCTACTGGAGACATTGCAGTGCCAATGAAGGCCAAGATCAATGGTTTCAGTGTTCCTCCAAGAGTCCCCAAAGGGAGAAATCGCAATAGGCTGGAGTGGTCCAAAGTTTTCGGGGAAGCAGTAGGAGGGGCAGGATTTGGAGAGATGAGGGGAAAAGGCATCCCGAGTACCACTGACTATAGGAGCATGAAACAATGGTGGAGCAGTGAGGGGACCACCCGGTCTGGAGCAGAAGGTTTTGTGGAGGCCGTCATGGGGGAAGCTGTTGTGACAGGAGCAAAGTGATGAGCCTGTGGTATTGGCATTTCTCTTGGAAAGTTTGAAATGTGAAATGAGCTTTAGTTCTTGGTCCAGTGCATCTTCATGTAGGTACAGGAGCCAAGTGCATTCATTCATCAAGCTCCATTAACTCATTAAACTTACTCGTATATTTCACTTTCCTCTCTGTTCCTTCGTTCTCCTTAACAAGTCCTGGCATCTCAGATGCTGACCTTTTAAAGATTCTTATCTTTGAAGACACAGCTCAGATGGCACCTCTGTGAAGCCTTCACGAATGCCCCAGGCAGGGTTGTCACTTCTGCATGCATCAGGCTCCTGGTGCACAACCCCTGCAGCACTCATCAAATGGGATCATCACCTATGTATACACCTTGTTATCGCTTATAAGACCACAGGGTCTTTAAAAGGTAGAACTGTTTACTTGGTACCCCTAGTACATTGCACAGTGCCTGTCACATGGTAGATGCTAGTAAGTGAAGGAATGAATAAGTGAAGGAATGAACGAATGACCACTATTATATTGGAAGGCACATAAAGGATTATCTGGTCCAAACCTTTATTTCTTTTATGAACTCTCTCTGTAGAACCAAAGTAGCTCCTTAGCCCTTAGTTGCTACTCCTGTCGCCTATTTACTTATTTATTTATTTATTGCCTTCATACATTTATTGCCTTCATCACAGCCTATAAGTATTTGATGTGCCCGTTCACTCTCTTAGAACAGCAAGCCCCATGAGGGCAGGCACGCCATCTATCTTGCTCCTTGCACCTACAGCTGATTGCATAGAGCATGGCTCTTAGTAAATGCTCCGCAGATATTTGGATCTCTCAAGTGAAGGGAAACTCCTTCCCATTCTTTCAGTTAACTCTAATTATTAGGAAAATTTTCTTCCTATTGAAATAAAAAACTATTGCCTTAAGATCCCTACAGAGCAAGCCAAACTCTCTTCCAAGAAACAGGCTGTAGTGATTTTTACAAGTCTGTAAATTCTTTGAGATGCCTCCCTTCGAGAGGTAGAGCTAATACCCCTCCCCTTGAGGGTGAGCTGGACCCCGTTGCTAGCTTCTAATGACTAGAATAATAATACAAAAGTTATCGTGTGTGGCTTCAGCGACGAAGTCATGAAAGGCAGTGTGACTTCTTCCTTGCCTTCTTAAACAGCTCACTCTGGGGGATATTAGTTGCCATGTCATGAAGACACTCACACAACCCTGTAGAGAGACCTATGTAACAGGACTGCAGTGCCAACTGGCATTCTGCCTATAGAGCCACCCAGATATGCCACTTCTGAATTTCTGATCTAGAGAAACAAATGATGTTTTAAGCCAGTAAGTTCTGGCTTAATTTGTTATACAGCAACAGATAACTAATACACAGGTCTTTAAGCATTTGCTGAAAATTACCATTTTGCCCTGTTTTCTTCTCTTTCCCAGGTCAGATATAATTTCTGGATCCCTCATCCTCCTATTCTCTCTCCCAAAGGCTTTTTGTAGCTTGTCACTAACACTGAAAAAGACTGGCACCTTGAACTGCAAACCCAGAACTGAAAATAATGTAAGGTATGGCTGTGTTATCCCAGAAGAGAACGGGCCCCATCTGAACATGGCCATATCATGCTGTCAATTTACAATGACTTTTTTCCTCATTTTATTATGAACATTTTCAAACATACAGAAAAGTTCAAAGAATTTTACAATTCACACCCATATATCCACTACCTAGATTCCATAATGAACATTGTATTAGACTTGCTTTATCACAAATTTATCACTCTACCATTCCATTAGTCCTTTATTTTTGTTTAATGCGTTTCAAAGTAAGTTGAAGACATCCCCACTGACCTTTCAGTCAACCAAAATCACCAAGTCCTTTCCTTACTTACTCTCTTCTCCAGCCTATTTCTTCCACATCCTATGCTTGGTCTTGAAATACAGGACTTGTTTACATTTACTAGCATAGAAAAGCTTAATGGCACAGGGGAAATAGAACAGGGTTTGAAGGTGAATAGACTTGGGTAGGAATCTAGTTCTTACACTTCAAGCTATGTGACATTAGGCAAGTGACTCAGCCTTTTAGAGTCTTGGTGTTTTCATCTGTAAAATGAGGATGGTAAGACCTACAAGACAGGGCTATTTAGAGAACAAGAGATTATGCATGGAAAGCATTTAGCATACTATCTGACATGTGGTACATGTTCCGTGCAGAATAGCTAATATTATTTAGTCCACCATTCCTGCCCTCTAGATAATTTTGGATTCTTAATCTGTCATTCCAGATTTACATCATGTTCAAGTCTATAAGGTCTGCTAGAGCCTCATCCCAGAAGTCGTAATAGAGCGTGACTGGGGCAAGGACTGAATTGCCTGCCCGTTATAAATATTGTGATTGTTCATAGGTCTGACATTAACTAAATGATACAATGTAATATTAATAGCTTTTGCTTCTTATAGAGCTGACATTAACTATTCATCAACAGTGTTTTGAGTCCTTCAACCAGTTATATAAATCGACCTTACTTTACTGTCCTGTTGTCTACATTTCTCCATCTTATCTACAAGGACGTTACAAGTGGCTTTGTTAAATGCCTTGTTGATGGTAAATGCACTTACTACATTTCCTATATTTGCTTTTTCTGCCAGCCTAGTAACATTTTCATGAAAGAAAAGGAGTTAGTTTTCCAGCCCCAGACCCAGAAGCTGTAGCCATGTTGATGCCCAAGAAGAACGGACTGCCGGTTATGAACTCCCTTTTAAGGAGGGAGAGATGGTGGCCGAGAAGGATGCTCAGAGGCCTAACCACCCTGAGCTGGCAGATAAGAATGTGCCTAATCCATGGCATGAAAGCCATGCAGTCTCTCAAATCAGGAGGCTATGTGAAGGAACAGCTGGCCTGGAGACATTTCTACTGGTACTCTACCAACGAGGGTATCCAGTGTCTCTGTGATTATCTCCACTTGCCCCCGAGATCATGCCTGCCACTTTGCGCCGCAGCTGTCCTGAGACAGGCAAGCCAAGGCCCAAAGGTGTGGAGGCCGAGCGACCTGCAAGACTCACACGAGGGGAAGCTGACGGAGACACCTACAGACGGAGCGCTGTGCATCCTGGCGCCAACAAGAAAGCGAAGGCCGGGGCTGGGTCAGCCACCGAATTCCAGTTTAGAGGCAGATTTGGTCGTGGATGTGGTCAACCCCCTCAGGAAAGTTGGAGCGATTATTTGGTGTTGAATAAGTTTGTGGCAAGAAAATCATCTTGTGTACCCGTTTTTGCATAATATAGCCTGAACAGGAATGTTTTAAAGGTCAGAATATAAATAGATGAAGACTGGATTGGTTGTGGGGGAGTTGTGGACGTGGTCAACCACCTCAGTAAAGTTGGAGCAATTATTAGGTGTTGAATAAACCTGTGGGGAGAAAAACCAGAAAGAAAAAGACACGCAGGTTACTCTGCTTGACAGCTTCTCTGCAAACTCATAGCAACTCCTAGTGATCACTCTTTTTTTTTCTTTTAACACACTTATAACCTGTTTCCTGGAAAATCTGTTGCTTGAGAAACTGTTAAAGTGTGTAACCAGTACTCTTTATTTCCTTCTTTACTAACAAAATCCCTGGTCTTGTTGGGGGAGGGAAGCAGTCTGCCCAGCTTAAAAAAAAACAACAAATCTGTATTCTCCACTCAGATACTAGTGAGCCATTGGACACATTCTGACCAATGAGATATAGGAAGAAGTGGCTGGGTACAGCTTTGGGGGAAAGCTCCTTACAAGAAGGAATGGAGAGGGAGGGGAAGAATTAAGTTTCTCTTGTCCTTCGCCCTCTTTCTGCCTGGTACACAGAAATGTATATTGACAATGGAGCAGCCATCGTGGGATCACCAGGTGTCAATGAGGGAAAGGCCAAGAAAATCCCAGAGAACTCAGTCCTGACATCCTTGAGCAGTTAAACCGGTGCCTGCCTTAGGTCTGCTCACATAATGAGAAAAATAAGTCTCTAATCTTGTGAAGCCACTCTTTTGGGGTTTCCATTATTAACAGACAAGTGTGATCCTTACGTGATGTATCTGCATTGGAATTCTGACAAGCATCAATAACTCCTGCTCTGTGGTTTGAAGACTTGATCTTCCATGATTTAGAATCAAGATGTTCTTTGACTATTTGCTGATTTCCAGTACCATTGAATTCCCCACATCTCCATTGTCTACATACCAGTGATTTTTGTTAGCAACTTATTTTCATGTCCAGATAGGTCAATTTCGTTAGTCCAAGAAACTTGGCATCATTTGGAGCAGCTGTTTTCCAATAATTTCTTTGAACTTCAGGTCTCTCGTGCCAATACATGGTTCACCCTCTGCCGTCCAATGAGCATTCTCATCCACAAAGACGGAAGCCAAGTAGAGGAGTAGCTCTGCTTTCTCTGTCATCCACTACACTTATAGCCCCTCCTAAAGCCACAAACACTGGGCCCTGCACTAAATCTTTCCAAGCAGAAGGGAAAAAAGTCTGTTTTGTTGATCTTGACATTTCTTGCACATCTCTCCTTGCTGTGCAGTTTGGTCTCAAGCCTTCCACAATTTCTAATATATGTTTGCAGATTGAGTGAATGTATCTAAGATATGAACAAACTAATGAATTCAATCAACCACGGAAATACAGCAGGGAATGCTCAGTTGCTCAGAGTGCAGCCATGGCTTGGTGTTTTGTTTCTACTACATCTGCAGTGCAGGCCGAATGCATTTCTTGACTATATTTGTGTGGTGACATTCACGATTCAAAACCACTGGGAAGCTATAAGAGAACATACTTGACAAAAAAAATTGACAAAAGAAGTAGGTACCTGAATTTATTATTTCTTGGGCCAGCCATCTATCTGCCAGGCTAAATCCTAGTTCCTTCTCTGTTTTTGCCTTCTAACTAGTATGTTCCTAGGAGCAGAGGATGACACTCTCAAACCCAGTTAGAAATGTACTAAATGATCTATTTTAAATGTCTTGATAATCACTCATTTCAGAAAGTACTTGTATTAGGCAGAGCTCTTTTTTGTAGAGTGAAACAGAGCAGGTATCAGCAAACTTTTTCAGATAACAAATATTTTAGGCTTTATGGGTCACGTGGTCTTTGTAGCAACTATTCAACTCTGCCATTGCTGCGTGAAAGCAGCCCTAGACAATACGTAAGCAAATGAGTGTGGCTGTGTCCCAATACAAATTTACTGATGGACACTGAAATTCAAATTTTATCTAATTTTCGTGGTTCATGAAATAGTCTTCTTTTGATTTTTTTTCCCCAACCATTTAAACATGCAAAACCATTCTTAGCTTCTGAGGTAGAAGGTTGGGTTTGACCTTCAAGTCATAGTTTGCTGATGCGGAAATACCCTTAGGACTGGTTCAAGAAAAGACTTCTTTTATGTAAAACTATCAATAGATGTGTGGGAACTGGAATAGGAAACTGTAATGCTGTCAGGACTTCAGTCGACTCTATACCAGATGCGGTCTCCCTTGTGGCTTCTCTGAATCATTCAGCAGTTCAACACCTTCTCTAGGTCCAGCCAGCTACCCCTCTACACTCAGAGCCTCCACAGATAAATCAATAGACAATCCAATAAGATGGAACAAATGCAATGAAATTGGTATGTACAACGTTTTATTGGGGATGACAGGAAGTCTGTAACTCCAGAGTAAGGACCAAGTTGGAGAAGGTAGTTGGTGGTCAGAGGTTTGAAGAAAGTGTAGAAGGTTTGGAATGGTTTCTGTGGAGAATGGCATAGAAATCAGGCCAAAGAAACAACAACAACAAAAACCTCCTAGATATTAATGAAGGCCCCAGTGCTGCTCAGAACTTTAGCAGTTGGTAGGTGTATTGATTGCCTTTGACAACAAGCAATAGAAAAACCTTCTCAAAGTGATTTAAGCACTAAGTTCACTAGAATGCACATGTCGTAACGACAGGAAACCTGGCCATTTTGTTCACCAATCTGGCCCCAGTTTCTAGAACAGTAGTGAGACAGGTCAGTTAGCATGTTGTTAAGTAGACAGGAATGTCCCTGGTGGAATAAACAAAAGGCAGCCATATCCTGAAACTCCAGGTTCTGGAATGACTCCTTCACTCCAGGACAAAGATAAAAGAATGCGCTTTGAGGTTAATAAATTATCTCATAAATCCCTTTTGGCCAGACAAACGGAACAGATCTGATAGATAGGAATGGGTTCGAAAATCCCTTTAGGGTGGGCAAACAGGACAAAGCTGATAGATGAATTCCATTAGAAGGTGCCAGCTCTCTTCTCCAAGCAGACAAGGGAAGATATAAACGAGCTTTTGCCTCAGTTACTGGGCATCCCATTCGGGAACCCCCTCCCGCTCGGGAGCTGTAACCCTTTACTTTTAATAAACTATCCTCTTTTACAACTCCTCGCCTTTCCTTGGTCTATGTTTCCATTCTTTGGTTTCACGAGACACGATCCCGGCACACTCACAGGAAGTATTCCTACATCAGTAGCTGGTGTATAATAGGCATCCAATAAATAATGTTTGAATGAACAAATGAATGATCTCTCACAGCAGTAAGTGAGCTCTGACCTTGGTTAACTCAGTGGCTTATTGGGATTATCAAGGATTCAGGTTGAGCCTATCTTTTGGTATGTTGACTGTCATCAGGCCAGTTTCCCATGGTTGCAAGATTGCTGCTACTGTTCTGGTCATTATACTCAGCAAGACATCCAACAGGAGGAAAGGAAGCATCGAGTCCTTGAGTCTCTTTTTAAGAATGAGGAAACCTTTTTCAGAAGCCTCAGCAAGCTTCACCTCAGTTCTATTGGCCAGAAATGCATCACATACCAATGTCTAAATTAATCACTGGTGGGGTAGTGGACCACTGTCATTAGCTTGGACTGATGGTTCTCCACAGGGGCTGATTTTGTCCTCTCCCACCAGGGGGCATTGGCAATGTCTTCAGACATATTTGATTGTCAGGACTAGAGACGGGTGCTAATGGCATCTAGTAGGCAGAGGCCAGGAATGCTGCTAAATCATCTACAGAGTAGAGGACAGCCTCTACCCTGAATGAAAATATCAGTAGCTCTGAGATTGAGAAGCCCTGGTTTAGACCAATCAAAATCTCCCCCTGGTGCTTGGAGAAGCAGAGGGATGACTTTCCTTGAAGCACAAGGCCAGGAAATAAAAAAGAAGTAGTAGGGGGTGGAAGAGAAAGGATGCTGGGTAGGCAATCAACTGGGTCCACTCCAGAGGGGTTGATTGGATTTTCCAATTTAACAAAGGGACCTTTGGAAAGATTTTTTTTTTTTTTTTTTTTTTAAATGCAGAACAAGTAGTTCCTGCCTCTGTCAACAAAATAAAGAGTTCCTGCCTTTTGGGACAAAATGAAAAATTATAACCTGTTGGTCATTCACCACTCCAATAAATGTGCATGTGGCAAGATTAGGAGGAACTGACGCTCCCTGATCACCTACTGTGTGTGCCAAGTGCCAGGAGGACCTAAGATGTGCAGAAGCCATGCCACACATGTACATAGATCATTTCATGTCATCCTCACAACTGCACAGTAAGGCATGCGATGTTAGCTGTGTTTCAGGTCCATGGTGATCCCCCTGTGAGTCAGAAAGCTAAGATTCTCCGTCACATTCTGCACAGGAAACCCCTTGTCTGAGTTTAGGATAGGGCAGAAGATTCAGCATTTCTAGAAGGAGCGTAGCTACAGAGGACACCACATGCTGACTCATGGTCTCCAGATGCCATAGATGCTACAGTGTCTTCTACAGGCTGCATGAGACAAGCTCTGGAGAAAGGGCCTCTTAACAGAGATCTACCTTTTTTATGGCTAACAAGGCCCAAGAGACTCTCCCAATCTAAAACTCTGTGAATTAAGTGATTTCTTTTAATGATTTAAAGACTTTTCCTCCCCCTCCTCCTTAGCACATACTCAGCTTTTATATCACTCTGCTTTCTGAGTATGGTGAGGGGAAAAAATCAGGAGTCATAGAAAATAGAACAAAAAAATTTCTGAAGCATTCCTGGGAGACAGTATTGGGTCATAGAGTGTTCACCTATTTGCTGTTGAAAATCTTCCCTGAAAGGCCCCCTCTTACTGCCTGGAATTAGGATTCAGCCTGGGTCTCCTGGCATGTATGCCGGGGAGAGAAGGGGGCCAGTCTCAGCTGTCCAAACAGAGGGGAATTGAATGCCTTTGTCTCCTGTGAGACCACTGAGCTCCATGGTGATTTTCAACTCTCACCCAGGGTGGTACAAAGACCCCCCTCAATCTTTCTTCCCTCTAACTCTTCTGTTTGTTTTAGGGGAAGAAGGGGCCTGTGGTAGATAGGCTGCAGGTTTGGGACTGGGTCTTAAAGAGAACAAGAAAGGAAAGGGAACTTAAATGTTATGCTTGCTGTGTTCCACCCTCATAGCAAGTGCTGCAATGTACTAAGAGTTCCCATACATTATTAAAACACAAATTGAACTCAGTGGAAATTCAGCAGCTTTAACATAATCTTTTGGTTTGAGTTGTCTCACCTGCAATAAATCTCAATTCACAGGGTCAGTATGGAAATACTTGTATAGGTTCCTGGTTCAAAATGCACAGTTATGTCAGGTCATAGGCTAATTTCATTTGTACTGAACTCTCTTGATTGGAGCTCAGGTTCACATGTCTCAGAGGTATTTTCCCTGTGTGCCCCTATGCTGGTGATCTTTTGCTATATAACAAACCACCGCATAATATGGCAGTCTACAACAACAATCATTTTAATTCCTCATGATTCTGTGGGTCAGCAAGTTAGTAACGATGACTTGTGCAGCTCATGTCATCTGGTGGCAACATTCTGTGACTAGATGGTGTGAAATGGCTTCACTTACATGGTGTTGTCTGTCAGCTGGGCCACACATCTCCAGAAGGCTAGCCTGGACTTCTTCACTTGGTACAAGGGGTCCAAACGCAGCAAGAGAGAGGACAAGCCCTCATGTTTGCTCACTTCTGTTGCAAGTCACACAGAGGCAGTGGGGCAGGGTGTAAAATGAGGGAGATAAGGGGAAGCATAATTCCCTGGGGCTATTAATCTCCCTTCCTTCTGAAAACCTATCTTTCACTGCTCGCTGGGTCTTCCAGAGGTAGGCTAGTTGTTCAACGATTATAAACCTCAGTTACAAAACTTGGTTTGGCCGAAGTCAGTATAATTTTTATTGAAAGCCCCCCCACCCCTTCTTGCTGGATGGTAGAAATTTAATTTTTAGTTGCTTCCCCTCCCCCACTGTCTGGGTGTTCCATCCAAGTTCCAGGGTTTGGGAAGCATTATCTGCTCTGGGTTGTTATCTTCTACGGTATGAGAGCATTTGTGGGATGCTCTGGTTCTTTGAGGGAGGGTCTGTGCAGTCACCTGGGGGTCTGGCCACCTCTCAGCTACTTTTCTGCCCCTCTGTAGTGCACCCAATTATTCTATTGGGCTTAGGTAATCTCTGTGGGGCTGTTTAAGGTACTCTCCATACACAATGCAGCTGTTTCCTTTCTGAGGTCCTGTTGCCTTTTGGGTTCCACACAGGAAACAAGACAAGAGTCTTCCACCTCTCTGTTTTTCCCAACTTTTCTGAAACATCTGCCCTGCCCTGAGCACTAAGATTGAAGGGTAAACAAGCTCTTTTCTTGGTGATTCAAAATGTTGATACATTTGTCCCTTCCCTTCTGACTTCCTCTTTCCCAACCCTAGGACTCTGTCTACTCAGAGATGAGGATAGCCTGGCTCTTACTTATCTGGTTGTTTCCCAATCTACTGTTCAAGCCCAGAGTGCTTCCTGTCACCACTGAAGACTGGATTTCAGAAAAGCGAGAGCACAAAAGCTTCTGTTTACTCCCCTTCTGGGGCTCATTCCACCTGAGGAAAGGAATCAGAAAGGTTTAAGTTGAGCAGGGGAAGGTCCACTCTTGGGAATGGAGGGAGGGGAAATGTTTATATTTCGAAATATTATCCCAGTACATTTGCTTCCTGTTTCCAACCACAAGGTCCAGAATCAAGCCTGCACTTCCTCCATGCAGCAGTGCTCTTTGAAATGCCAGTAAGAAAATCTCTCCTCTCAGTAAGGGCCCGGTCTCTCTTTTAAGAACTTTCCTTTATTTCATTGAGGCAGACCCACCCAGGATAATGCCTGTTAAGATTAACCTAAAATCAACTAATTTGGGACCTTAATTACATCTGCAAAATCCCTTTGCTTTTGCCAAATAACTTACTAGAACGAAATCCGCTTATTCACAGGCCCTGCCCACCCTGATGGGGGAGATTATACAGAACATGCAAACCACAGAATTGGAGTCTTGGGGGCCATCCTAAGAATTCTACCTCACAAACCCATATGCATGCTTGTTTTAGGCCAGGGACTATGATAAGCACTTTCATAAATGCTATCTTGTAAAGATTAACAACTACATTATATCATTTATCTGAGGTCATCATTACTAATGGCTGTTGGCCTTTTGATTTAATAGCTACAGTGTTCTGCCTGATTTTTCAGGTACAAGAATGCTTTTTTTAGCCATTAGAGGGGCTTTGTCAAACCAGAAAGGCATCAAGCCCTAGAAGAGATCCATAAGCCCTTGTTTAAATGTAAAAGGCTGTGCAGCAATTGGGTTAAAGACTCTGGCCAATGATTGAAGAAGGGGCAAAGGAAGTATTATTGAACACATGTGCAAGACATTAGACTCCATTCTTTTATAGGATTCAATTTTATATTTGCAATAGCCTTGCAAGTAGGTATTAGTATCCCCATTTGGCGGGGTCAAGAAAGTCAGGCTCTGAATGCTCACGTATCTTGCCTGAAGCTACAGAGGCAGCATGGGGCAGAGCTGGGTCTTGATCAGAGCCAACAAAGCATCTTTGCAACATCCTGCAACTGGTGCAGGTGGATAAAAGTGTTTTTCATGATGCAAAGATTCTGTAGCTCATAAATATCTCCAGTTCTCTGAGCCTTCTCTCCTTTCTGGACTGGGAGGTAAGTAAATTAATTGGTGTTCTGAGACTCAATTTTCAACATGGCAGTGGTGGGGGCGTGTTTCCCGCCATACCAACAAACACCCAGCTGGTGTACAAGAATTCAACTCATTCTGATACTATCTATCTATAGATAGTATTGTAAGGATGAAATTCAGTAAATCAATCACGTAATTAGACTTACTGTAGCTAGTTTGCAGTTTGACTCACCGCATAACTGGCTATCTAGCCACCTGTAATTAAGCCTAGCTAGTTTGCAGTTGGATCCGCCCTGATATTCAGCTATGTCCCTTTGTTTCTCCCCTCACTGATTAACTGAAGAACTCGGTTTTGTTCCCTTTCTCAAGGCTACCCATACCTCGTTAATCCATTTAATTACCAAAGTCCTAACCTGGAAAGGGCAATTTCTTAATCTTCAGGCACCCAGACACATAAAGCCCAAGCCGTGTGGCTGAGTCCCAGTCCATGGTCTGGAGATATTATCTTACAACAGATCGGAGCCCAGGAAGGATGTCAGCCCTCAGACCTGCCTAACCGACTCCCCCTTTCCTTTGTTCTTGTGTACCTGTGAAACCTTCTGACCTGTCTAGGAACAGGGAGATGGCCTTTGGACAGGAGTCTGCTATCCTCCCCGAACGCTGGCATTTGGAATAAACCTGCTTTTCTTCCCATCAACCATGTCTCTCGATTTTTAACTTTTTCAAGTGGCAGGCAGCCAGACCTTAGCACGGTATCAGTATCAGATTCCACAGGTGAAGGTTTTAGTCCTACCAGACTCTGCAGCCCGGTCCCACACCCCACACATACCGGTTGCAAGCCCAAATTGTTACTTGTGCTTCTAACCAACTGGCTATAAATCAGAGGTTTCCACAAACCCCTTCTTGGGTTCAATTAATTTGTTAGAACAGCTTACAGAACTCAGAGAAGTATTTTACTTACTAGAGCACCAGATAAAAGGATGTAACACAGGAATAGCTAGATGAAAGAGATATATAGGGCATGGTGTGTAGGGAAGGGCACAGAGCTTCCATGCTCTCTCCAAATGTGCTATTCCCAGCAACTCCATGTACTCACCAACCCAGAAGCTCTCTGAACATTTTGGGCTTTCATAGAGGCGTCATCACTTAAGCATGATTGATTATATCATTGGCTGTTGGCGACTGAACTCAGTCTCTAGCTCCTCTCCCCTCCCTGGAGGTTAGGGAACTGAAAGTTCCAACTCTCTAATCACTTGGTTGGCTCCACTGGCAACCAGCCTCCATCTTTAGGTTCTTTCCTAAAATCATCTCCTTAAGATAACAAAAGACACCTTTACCACTCTCAACACTTAGGAAATTCCAAGGGTTTTGGGAGCTGTGAGCCAAGAACTGTGGACAAAGACCAAATACATATGTGTCACACCGGGATGTCATGTGGGGTCTCTAGTCCTGCTCCCAGCACAAGAACACAGGACATGGTGAGGCCAAAATGGAACACCCACGGAGCCATATATAGGGGAGTCATATCACTATAGTCTCGCCGGCGGCTGGGTTGGAGACACAGGAAGCAAGAGCCACATGACCCACAACCTGCCGTCCACTTCTCTGCCAACCAACCAACCTCACTGGCTAGCTGCAATCCACCGTGCTAACTGCAATCCGCACTTGCTAGCTCAGCCACCATCTTATCGCTAGCCCCCATTTTTTTCTGCTCGTGCAGCCACGGCAGTTATATTAGTAGTCAATGGCTCACTGGTTACAGCTGACAGCCAACTAACCACAGCTGATGGCCATCCAATCACAGTTGATGGCCATTTACTACCTGAGCCAGCACCTTTCCTCGTGAGGCGAGAGCCTGGAAATTGCACTCCTGGCTCTGTCCCCACAATATGAGAAATATATTTGGTCATCTTAGTGACCAAATATATATTTCTTATAAATCACAACATTGCAGAATAGCAATCCAAGGAGGGACAGAGACTTTGAGTTACATTGATCTGTGGGACTGTCTGCCAAGTAAGTGTTCAGCCTCACCTTGAGAAACTGAAGACGCACAGCAGCTCCAACGTGGGCTGTGCTTCTTACTGGGGGATAGAACAAGCCCACATGCTCTCCTCGTCTCTAGAAACATCAGCAGCAAGACCCTTGACAGTGTGGCTCTCTCTCCAAACCCACCCCCACTCTGAACCCACGGCAACACCAGAGGCTCCCACAGAGCCACCCTCTCCCTCTTTGTTTAAGAGGCATTGACAACATTTCCATTCTGCATGTCTTTCTTTTAGAAAATGTCCTGACAGCTTTACTATTTTCGCTTCTTTATGGGGCCATGGAAGAGCAAGGGCTGGAGAAAATCAATAGCAGGCAATGGAGGGTGCTTTCTATGCTTAGTGCCATGTTCCCTGACCCTCTTCACACCCCCTACTCCAGCCTCAGTCAGAGCCAGCAGACCTCAGATTGAAAAGCGTGCTGCCCAAGACCTGGAGGGCATCAAGAGTGGAGTGACCAGACCCAGGGAGGCTACTGGGAAAGGTCATGACCACAGATTTACTCAGGACCTCCAGGCTGCTGGGAAGAGGGTGGGAACCAGGATGGGGTTATGAAGAGTCATTGGGATTAAATGGCTGTCAGACTGCTGTGCCCTTCCTCCAGAAATGACACTCAGAAAGGAGTAGGATGTTAAAGAGAAACCAGTGTCCAGAGGCAGGAGCAGGGGTGGGGGGGGGGGCAGGTCAGCAAGAGGCAATGAGGGGATATGAGTCATTATGACAAAGTCATGCTGTTCAATCTCATAGAGCTAGGAGGTCTTAACAAAGAGGCCAGTGGTAATCACTTTGCAATATGTATATAAGTATATCAAATCAACACGTTGTACACCTTAAATTTATACATTGTTATACATCAGTTCTATCTCAGTAAAGTTAAAAAAAATTTTTTTTTTTTAACTTATAGTTCAATTTTTAAAAATGAGAAAGCTGGAGTTTCTTTATGCTGTCTGTCCAGATTAGGAAGGGACTACTTTTCACCTAAGTAGCATCTTTGACGGGCAAATGAGCCAGTGGCTCCACCTGGGTCCCTTCTGTAGCCACAGCATCGGGGGCTGGGGTCAGGGGTCTGGGGTAACACATGCAAGACTGAAGCAGACCTGGCTTCTCCCAGCCAGCCCCTGGGCAGAGATACCAACTGACAGCTAGAGGGGGGAAGAATCAATAAATAGCAACACGCAACACCTTCTTAAGTGGAATTCCCATGAGAAGAAAGTAATTTCCATCATGCTGTTATGATAAATTCCCAATCCACTCTACGGCTGTGTGTTAAATGAGTAAATGACTGTTAATGGAATTGCCCTTTTGGGCTATTACTACCCAGTGCAAATTCCTGCCAAAAGGGTGGTGCCAACTGACAGTATCACTGGAAAAGGGACCTGCTTCCCTGGGGACTTGGGTTTTCTCATCTGGAAATTTTTGCCTAAGTTATTACCATTTTCATTATAATTTGCATTTCTTTGCTTATTAGTGAGGTTCAATGCTTTTTTCCAGTGGTCCCTTTTGCGTGACTCTAGAACCTATCTGATTATGAAAATGGGGGAGAAGTGCCCTTGAAACACCAATGAGAAGAAAGGAGAAAAAGAAGGGTAAGGAAGAGGAAAATGAAAAAAAAAATGAGAGAAAGAGATGGAAAAACTCCTCTACTAATATTAAGTAAGTTGGAGTAGTACAAAATATACAGAATCTGGAGTCAAGCCCTGCCACTTCACCCCCACCCCCTCAGTTAAAACACAACTCTACCACTTAATAGATATGTAATCTTGGGCAAGTCACTTAATTTCATCAGTAAAATGGAGATATTAATAGTTTCTGATTCATAGAATTACTATACAGATTAAATGAGCTAATATATGAAAAGCACCTAGCGTAGAGCCTGACAATTATTATGATAATAATAATAATTATAAATACATAATAGTAATTGCTATAAATATAACAATAAATATAAATGTATAATATATGATAGTAATATATTTATAATTGTTCTTGTTATAATTATTATCCAAGCACTAACCCAGTTTCCATGGCTACCTACTGATAAAGCAGCAGGGTAGTGAATAGAGTATCTAAAATTGGACATGCCTGGAGATAAGTCCGAGATATGCTATATACTACCTATGTTATTTAAACACCTACAGATTCGATTTTCTCCTTTATTACATGGTCGGGATAAAAATAACTGACTAGCAGAATGCATGATGTAACAATTAAATAGCATAGAGAAAAGCTCTTAGTGCAGTGCTTGGCAAGTAGGTGCTGCAGTAGTAGTAGCTATAATAGCAACTACTATTCAGAGAGTGTTATCATGCCAGGCCACGTCTAAACACTTAGCATATATCTCATTTTAATCAGTACAAAATCTGGTGAGGTAGGTGTCATACCCATTTCACAGCTGAGGCACCTAAAGCTTAGATAGGACCACATGACTTAGGCTAGGTCACATACCTTGTAAGTGACAGAGAATCTGACCCCAAAACTCTTCAACTATTGGCAGATACTATTTTTCAGTAAACTTCATCTATCCTTTTAAAACTCATTGTAATGCTGTATTTCATTTTTGTTTTTCCCACTTGTGACATAAAATCACTATTGGCTATGTCCATTTGTTTTCCTCTCTAGACTGAAATCCTGGAGCATGCTCTTGTCTCTATTCCCATAGTACTCTCCCATATTCCTTAGCACACTGCCCCCAGTGCCCACCCCCAAGCACATGATACGCCTGGTTAAATGGGCATGCCCTTCCCAGCCCACTGGCCTACCTCTGTACCAATCCTCTTCTGCACAGCTTGGCCCCAGACTCCCCTCTGACATGCTCGCTCCCATCCTGTACCCACAACCAATCCCATCTGCAGCAGCCCTTGGCCTGGCTACAGCCTCATACACCCTCCATTGCTGCTCCTTAGACTCTGAGGTATCCCCTTGGCTCTGCTAACAGTATCTGCCTCCATCCCAATTTTCTGCTCACCTCTCTGCTGCTTTCTCTGCTTCCAAGGTAGAGGGGAAGAGATGGTCATAATGCTGTGATAAATTACTCTTTACCCTCTCTGGCCTTTGGGTGACCCCATCCTGTACCTGTACCCAGAGCTACAATGCTAACCCCAAGAATACATCAGTTAAGATGACTTATCCATGGCTTTCATCTCAAGCCCCATGAACACCCTACAAATCCTACAGAGGAAGCCTGATGCAGAAGTGGGAAGCCAGTTAGGAAGGGTGTGTTCATTTTGACTCTAATCGTGCTGATTGACATTTTGTATTTCAGACTCAGTGGATACGCAGACTTTATACTTAAAACGGAATTCCTCTCAGCAACACTTATTGGGTACCAGCTTTTTGCCCGGCCTATGCAGGGCACTGGGCCGACAGTGATTAAAAAGACTCAGTCCTTGTTCTTAGGAAGCTCTTATCCATCTGTCCATATTCAGATTGGTTCGAGTTCACTGTGGGGCTAATCTCCCTCTTATACCTAATTATATTTTACATATAGTTTTTTTCTTTTTAAAATCCACTTGAGAGCCATACCATCTGTGTGGATTACCTTTTACGGCACTAAGCTCAGTGCCATGGACCTGAAGGCAATTAATGCAAACTCTTTGATGATACTGAACTTCCTGGAAGCTTCAGGCATTTTCTTTCAGTCATCATAATTAATGTCTTAATTTGATAATAGGTTGATTGATTTTTATGTAAGTCTTAATCACCCATCAGATGTTCAACTTGAATTTCAATTCTAGCTCCACCAACCATCTGACCTTGGGCAGGTTGCTTAACCTTTCTGAACTTCAGTTTCCCCATCTGTTAAAATAGGTATAAAACCCACCACACAGGCTTGATGTGATAATTAAGTTAAATGGAATTCCAGCTCAAAGGTAATATACACCCCTAACATTCTATTCCGTTAGATTTCTTTTTTCTTTTTTTTCTAGCATGTACTACGGTCTGGGTTCTGTGCTATGATACCTTGGGAATACTAAGAGAATAACACATGGTCCCTGTTACCCCACACAGCCACACGCCGGTGGGTACAGACAGATGTAAGCAAGTCGTTATGATATATACAGATCTCTAAGAGACATTCTTTAGGGATAGTACAGAGAGGGGATAAACATTAAACATCAACTATGTGAATTTGACGGACCCTCCGGAGACTCACTATGGTGCGTGTATATATATGTGTGTATCCACAAACACATACGCAGTTCTGACTTTGGTTTCTCCATAGTTGGGTTGCCTGGATGTCTGACATCGTTGTAACAAGTGCCAGGAAGCTAATCTTGATTCTTCTTCATTCTGGAGCAACTTTGCCCCTACCAACAGCCAGGAATGCTGATGACCACTTAAGACACTGTGAAACCGTCAGCCGAATCTGGGCCGGATATACATGCAAAGAAGTGCTCCCTGTTGACCATTCCCCTGAATGCTTTCCCAGCTCTGCTGTCTCCCGCTGCTCAGTAACCCGTTGCCGTGGGAGACAAGTGTACTTAGTGTGACAAGTCACACTGCACCCTCATCCTCCCCGACTCCATGTCAGGCTAACCCAAACACAATGGCAACTCCCCCAAGTCACTGAAGACAGACTACATCTATGTTTAAATGCATCACACATTCCTATGAGATCTTCCCTTGCATACTCATTTGGCCTTTTCCTCTCCCTGCAGGAGCCTGCAGAGGAATGGATCTTGCCTGGCTGACACCTCTGTGGATGCCTGGCTTGGATCCTTTGCTGCTACCCCCATCTCCTGGGTGTCAGGTTCTAAAACCATCCCAAAACAATCCTGGATGGGCCCCTTTCTTAATGAAACAAAAGACACTTATGGAATACAAATTGCCACCCTGCATTAAGCTCCCCAACCGTGCTGAAGATGGAAGGAGAAGCGATAAGCAGAAGCCAGCTTTTAAGACTTCAGTTGTTAATATCAATGAATAGAATTTAGGTAAAAGAAGAAAAAGAGGCTTAGCTTCTCTGCAGTTTAGCCTGACTTTTTCCCTTTCCAACAGAGATGAATCGTAACTCTTGACAGCCCTTATATATCACGTGCCCTTGTAATGTTTTGCTTGTAGAGTCTACAATGGATAATAGCAACAGCTAATATTTATTGAGCATTAACTACATGTCAAGCACCTGATATATGTATATTTCATTTAATGCTTATAGCAACTGTATTAAGTAGGTACTTGCATTAGAACCTCTTTACAGATTAGGCATTGGAGGCTTAGAAAATGTGGTTCTTTTGCCCAAGATCACGCAGTGAGTGTGGGAGGCAGCATTCAAACCCAGGATATCTAACTTCAGATGACACACCCTTTAGTCTTATGCTATTCTGTTGCTAGAGAAGAAGCCTGGGAGAGTGATAAAGTGATAAAGGCCACCCAGCTCCCTTAAATTCTCCATAAAATGAAGATAATAATGGTATCTACCTCATAGGGTGACAGTAGGAGTCAAGGATTTAGAATACATAAAACATTTGGCATCAGCCTTTGCACAGAATGAAGATACAATACATGTTAGTTATTGTTATAAACAGTAGGTTCCCTCGAGGGGGCCTTACCTTGGTCCTCTTTGAATCTTTCTCCCCAGTACATATAGCCTAGTGCAAAGTACATAATAGAAACTGATTCAAAATTGCTTGAATAAATTAGGAGATTAAATATTCTAGAAGACAGTTATAATGAAGCCTTATTTTTATAAGTGCTTTGTTATTTGCTAAATGCTGTCATTTAGTTTAATTTGGAATAATGTTTGTCTTTGAGTTAAAACATCAAGAAAACTTGACCCAGCCATTCAACTCCTAGGTATGTACCCAAGAGGAAACAAAACATATATCCACACAAAAACTTGTGCATGATCGTTCATAGCAGCATTATTCATAACAGCCAAGAGGTGAAAACAACCCCACTGTCCGCCAATGGACAAACAAAATGTGGTCTATCCATCCAATGGAATATTATTCAGCCATAGAAAGGAACGAAGTACTGATACACGCTGCAACATGGATGAACGCTGAAAACATTATGTATGCTCAGTGAAAGAAGCCAGTCACAGAAGGCCACATATTGCATGATTCCATTTGTGTGAAATGGCGAGACTCGGCAAGTCTATAGAGATAGAACATAGATCCATTGTTATCTAGCGCTAGGAGGATGAGGCCCCCAAATCATAAACTCAATACCAGTGAGTTTGGCGATCTTACCAGATTTCCCATTCTGCCCCCGCACTGATTCTGGCGGCCTCAGCCACCGGCACCACGTACCTCCTCACCAGGGCTGACCTGGGGGGATGAATAGACCAAGTGCCTGTCATTGTTCAAGGTCAGATGGGAAAACAATTAATTAATGATCACTCTTGTATTCCAGTCAGGCTGTCCCTCGAATGTTTCTTTGCAATTTGCCTCCCAAGTCTGTTGGGAGAGAGGAAATGCTGTTGGGCTGGTCAATCTAATGCCGAAATGTGAGGTGGAAGAGGAAGCTGCAGAAATAACCTAATCTTTACAAAGTTAAATGCAAATTCTAAAGCTGGAAATCAAAGCTAGAAAAGTCTAAATATCAAGTCTATTAATCATTTGCAAGTCACTTCCCTCCTCATGCTCTCATCTGAGAAGCAAATAAAACCCCGATGTTCTGGCAGACTCACTGCATCCTTTGTTTTAATGATGTTTTTCAAAACTGAAGCAAATTGCTGATGAAAGGAGAGAAGTCAGGATCCTAATTAAGCTGCCCCAGTTTGAAAAGTTGTAGAAGATGGCCAAAAGGATTCTAAAACCTATAGGTATTTACGAGTGAAAACAGAGGAGAAATGATGCTTGGAATTTCATGGGAGTACCTATGAAGGTATGTAATTATGACTGAGACTGAAATGTGATTTTATCACTTGGAAATTTTCGTTGCTCTACTTTTCACCAACGAGGCTATATATAGACACACTCACCTGGGAAATTCTTCAGGCAGAAAGCAAAAAGGAAAAATTACACTTTCCTTTTTCCTGATAACTGTTAGTACTGTTAATTCAAGCTCCAATCAATATTTGTTTAGGTACTGATGGTGAGAAGATTTACAGACAATATGTTGGTTTCACTAAATGGTGAGTGCTGACCTTTACTGAGTGTTCTCAGCTCCTTACATGTTTTATTTCATTTAATCCCTGAAGCAACCCTAGAAGGTAGGTACTGATGATGATGATGATGACGATGATTTTGCAGATAAGGAAAATAAGGCCCGGAGAAGTTAAGTAGCTTGGCCAGGGTCACACACCTAGTAAAAATGATAGGGCTGAGATTTAAACCCTGTCTGACTCCAGACTCATGCTGTTAATCATTATCACATTCTGCCTCCCTCGTAAATTGACAGTTCTTAATTTTACTCTCGATGCTTCTACTTTGAAGAGTTGAACATGATAGGATATTGGGAAAAAATGCTGCTATACACAACAATATCATTTTATTTATTTAATATAAATTATTTTCTTTATTTATTGCAGGTGCGTTGGGTACCTTCTGTATGCAAAGTGGTGTCCCGGGCCAGCCAGGTGATGATATGCCTCAGGGACTTTGCAGATGTTATTCCTCTACCTGGCAGGCCCTGCCTCCCCACTCCTCCATGTTACCTCGGGAACACCTACTCAACCTTCAGATATCAACTTAAAATATCACTTGCTAGACAAGCTTTTCTTGACCTCCCCTTGATTGACCCCTGTTATATATTCACTTATCCTCCTAAACTTTTCCTTTATAGTACTTTCCACGATTGTGATCAAATGTGCAGTTAGTTAAATGGCTGCCTTCTCCGTGAGACTACAAGTTCCAGAGCTGGTGCCTAGCTCGTTCACTATTGTTTCTCCTGTGCTTAGCAGAGAACCTGCTGTGCTTAATGTTTGAACAGTAAATGAATAAATTAACAAATGAGACGTCAGTTGTGTCCTTGTGTTGCTTACACTTTGGTAGTGTTGTATACAAGCACATAGCTACAAGGGGGCAAATAGGGGCTTAGGAGAAGAAGCAACTCATCAGAAAAGGGACTTATCAGGGCTATAACATTTGAGCTGGAGGATGAGCCAATGTTTCAGATGGAGAAAAGCCAAGAGCAAAACACAGAGCCAGGCAAGCACAGACCACAGAGATAATTGCTATGACGTATTATACTTATTTAGAAAATAAAGAAAAGAGTAAAACAGAAAGTACTGTTTTTTTCTTTTCATCCGAAGGCATTGTGGTATAGACTCTCTTTTGGGGCCTAAAGACAAATGGAATTGCTTAGCTTGAAGATAGCTGTCTTCACATATTGATGAAAAATTTTAAAGCCAAGATACAAAATATAACTTGTACCTTTGACCTGTATGTCACCCCTCACTGAGAAGGAAAAGAGTCAAGAATTTCTGTGAATGGATGGGTAAGAAGTCTCCCTTCTTCCTCTGCCTTACTGTATTTTCCTATTCCCAGGAAGGAGGATGAGATTGCAGAATTTCTCAGCCAACTCATGAAGAATCTCTCAAAAACCAGCCGGTCACTTTTGAAGTTCAAAATCCATCCAGGAAATCACACAAGGATCAATACATTTGACTCCATAAAAATTAAAACGACTCTATGTCAAAAACTCATTCAACCGAAATAAAAGTCAAACAATAAACCAAGAAAAATACTCACGAATCTTGTGATGGCAAAATCCAGTTCAGTTCAGTTCAACACACATCAACTGTATATTCCTGCACATACCTAGAACTGTCAGGTACTGTCAGTTGTCAAGGATGTCTGCTGAGAGGGTAGGACATGTGAACTGACCACTCCAATGCAATGTTGGTGATATGCCTCAGGGCTTTTGCACATGCTATTTCTAATGCAACCTGAGGTTCAGGGAAGGCTCCCTGAAGAGAGGCCTTGGACTAATAAAAGTTGAGGAGAACATATCCAAGGCAACAAGGGTAGAGAAGGAGGGTATTTAAAACAATGAGAAAAAAAATGAATGAAGGCATGGAGATGTGAAACATCTTGGTATGTATATGTACGTTGAGGGTGGTTATAAATTCTTCAGGGTTCTGGAATAAAGTGCAGTGTTGGGAGTGATGGAGATGAGGCTGGACAGATAAATCAAGATTGCTTTATAAACCTTTATACTTTATCCTATGGCTGACAGGGAGCCACTGAAGCATGTAGCACAGTCCTGGACCAGTGATTTTACAAGGCAAGAAACTAGTGAGGATTTGGTATAGTTTATGGCATGATAGCTTTCGATTGGTGAGTGCAGTGAGGTTAGGATTTTGAAGTGAGTTTTGATGAGCATGCTCTTCACTTTGATAATTTAAGTGTTTAGTTGATTAGAGCCTCACATTGGAGGAGTTGTTATTTCCTGGAGCAAGCAACTAAGTTATGTTGGTTGGCCTCAGTATTGTTTAGCACAGGCATAGGGAAGCGTGACTAGTCCCAGCATTGCTTACTACAGGGTTGGTACAGTATAAAAACACACCCAAGATAGCGTTGCTTAACCCCCCTGCCCCAACGTACCCTGCCCCCTTCATGATGTTTCTGGTTGAAAAAATCAGATTTTTTAAAAATGCACTTGCGAAATGACTCTGGGACTGCCTAGTTTGGTGGAATAAAGGGGTTCTAGAGTTAGACCAACAGCTATGGGTAGAGGGCAAGGTTTCCCACATCGTAAGGGAGGGGTGCAGTTTTACATATAGGGAGATGAAGAAGAAGAGGGGTAATCTGAAGGGACAGAGAGGAGCGCTGGCCTCGAGATGAAAGGAATAACCTGGTACCTTGGGGAGACAAAGCAGGATCCTCTGTGAAGTGTTTAACCATCTGATTCACTTCTGGTGTACTGTGAAACATTTTTCTTCTCCTTTATTGAGATAATTTTTTTATATCCCAGTATGGAGCTTTTAAAGTGAGGTGCTGGGGCTTCGAGGTTTGAGCAGTAAAGGAAAACACAGTCTTTGCAACATGATCCATCCACTGAGGCTAGTGGGGGGTGGTGGCAGGAGTGGGGAAGGAGTCTGGAGCAACAACAGAGATGGGAGAGGAAGCAGGGGTGCCTCAGGTCCAACGAGCTGCCACATGGAAGCCAAGAAAGAACTCCCTGTCTCTCCCCAGTTATGTGAGAGGAAGGCTGCCCTGGAAGAAGGCAAGCTCACACCTGGGTTGCCTTTGTATCACTGGAAAAAAATCAACAATTTGAAAACCAAAAGTAGGCCTTTAAAAAAAAAAAGTTATTCTAATTCTCCATAGATTTTATGCAGGGAGGCAGAAAGAACTAGATTAAAATGAGCAAGAATAGCCTACAAGATCCTTAATTGATAAGGGAAGAAGAACTCATTTAATTGGTGGCTGTCTTGAATAATATACATTGGAAACTGTATAATCTAAAGCAGCACACAGAGTAAGAAAAATAACGAAGGAAATAGGGACATAGTCAAGAAAAGTTCCATAAATTAAATCATAGTTTGAAAGGATAAAGTCATGTTAACACTCATTACCATATTTTAATTTCATAGTGATTAAAATTATAATGTAGCATGTATTACCACTTAATTGATCTGCCAACATCACATATTTGCAAGTTTCTTTTTGTTCTCCGAAGTCATAAACTATTCTTCGCTGCATAATTTCGGAGGTAAATTTAAACCATAAATATTTCGCTTTATTAAAATTCTCAGGAAATTAGAGTCTCAATAGCTACTTATTTATATCTGCTTTGGCATGCAGCCAGAAAATGCATTTTCTTATATTTTGAATTCTACAAAATTAAAGTGCTAAAGAATATTATCTATTAATCTTCATACATCCTTTTATGACTGTTATACAGTTTAATCGCAATGTTCAGATAGCCGAGGGTAACTAGCTAAGCTATAGCCCTTAAAAATTGGGTAATTTTCTTTGATAGAAATCCCCCCCTTGCTGAGGATACATAGCCATCCACCGCCAACCTTGTACCTGTATAGCACTTGGCCAGTCTGCCCAGGACAGAGTTGTCCCCGGTGATGCCAACCTCCAAAGACCTGGCAGTACTCAGGGCCTTTACCATACTTAGGTACCCCTCCCTCATATGCACCCCTGGATGAGATGCTGTCCTTGTGCTGACCTTTTGCTGCAGTCTGTCTTGACCCTTCAGAATGTTGTCACCTCCAGCCTGATTTAGCTCATCCCTCATCGGTGCATCTGTGCCAGGCCACCCTGGTCTGATGGAGTAAATAGGACACATATGTCACTGTGGAGCCTCATGAGTCTCTGTAGATAAAAATAAATTTGGAAAATTGCAAAACCTTCAAGAGACAATACATTCTTAATGATCCCTGCCTCCTTTGACATCCTATTGCCCTGATTAATGACCATTCCAATTGACCACCTGGCATAGCTCAGTGTCAAAATAAAAAAGGACATATTTTCAAAAGTTAGGTGTTATCTTTTGTGGTGTGTGTGTGTGCGCGTGCGTGTGTGTGTGTGTGTGTGTGTCTGTCTGTCTGTCTGTGTGCATGTGTGCACCTGGCCAGCCTGCCCAGGACAATTACAAACAGATGCACTATCAGAATCCTAAAAAGTATTGGTGGCTCCTATTTTACATTTATGTCCTCCAGTAGCATTATTCTCAGGATTTATAAAATTAGTCATTACCATCAGTTCTCATAGTCAACCAAATGGTAGGATGAAGGCTGGCCAAATATTTTAAGCCAACTAGGAATGTAGACATGCTTAGCAGAAACCTTTGGCAACAACTACCTGGAGGGTAAAAACAAAGTAGGAGGCAACAGAAACAGCCTCTTTTACAACATCATTCCAACATATGTGCAAAGAAATCTCCTTTCCATGCTGAGTCTCAGTAGGGATTCGATTACTACCCCTAATATATATATATTTTTAACTTTCATTTATTTAAGAGTGTTTTTCCAAGATCCATCAGCTGCAAGTCAAGTAGTTGTTTCAATCTAGCTGTGGAGGGCACAGTTCACAGTGGCCCATGTGGGGATTGAACCAGCCACCTTGTTGTTGGGAGCACCGCGCTCTTATCAACTGAGCTAACTGGCCTCCCCCTAACATATATTCTTATTTTTTTATTTTTTTAAATTTATTGGGGTGACAATTCTTAGTAAAATTACATAGATTTCAGGTGTACAATTCTGTATTACATCATCTATAAATCCCATTGTGTGTTCACCACCCAGAGTCAGTTCTCCTTCCATCACCATATATTTGATCCCCCTTACCCTCATCTCCCACTCCCCACCCCCCTTATCCTCTGGTAACCACTAAACTATGTGATTTCCCTGATATGTGGTATATAAACCAAAAACAACAAAAGAACAAGACAAACAAATGAGAAACAGAAACTCATAGACATATTTTTTAAAATCTGGCTCTGATGGGCTTTACAGTTAAATGCACATAAAACGCATACATGAGAACACCTTCCGTGGTTAGATAGCAGAGTCAGGGAGTATTTGATTGTAAGAAACAGAAATCCGTTTAAAATGAAACAAACCCCACAAAGAGAGTTTGTTGGAAGCAGATGAGGGATATCTCTCAGATCCCAAGGGTGGAAAATGTAGCCAGAAGGCCAATATAAATGAAAGTCAGGACCCAAGCTTAAAGGCTGTGTAGCCCCTCAACTTTTCCCTGCATAGCCCAGCTTCAGTGGACCTATGAGCAGAGCCCAAGCTCTTGCGCCACCTGACTTCCATGTTTAAGCATCTCAGACAGACTAACTCAGTCTAGGAGTCTCTTAATTTAAGTTTGAGCGAATAAGAGAAAGGGAATTGAATTGGTCACTGGCCAACCAATGGACTGGATCTTCCTTGGCCAAGAGTCTCAAAACTTTGGATGGCACAATTTTAGGTAGAGTGCATCTTAGCAACCTTGATCAATGTATCCGTAATACACAAGATCTCTGGTTGAGGGGAGCTCAGTGACATCCCACTTTTTGTACTTAGTTAATTGAGAAGAGTATCAAGGGCTATATGAAGAAGTTCAGCTATTTCACAAAGGGCCACTGGAGGGGTCCTTCATGAGATGGCATGGGAGAGTATGTGCTAGGCCTGAGATTAGAAAATCTGGAGACTATAGGAAGCAACTCTAGGTTTGGGATGAGGGTGCATTCCAGAGTGCAAGGACAGATATGAGACTCTGGAAAACGACAAGTGACTTGGTTAAGGTCATAGATAAGGAGTGAGGAATCAATCAAAGAGTTAACTATATCATCATCTCAGCAAGAGACATATATCCTCTCATTTAATCCTTACATCAAACCTCACATGCAGTTAGACGTGGCATAGAGTGGTGGTTACACACCCAACTTCTGGAGTCCTTCCAAACGCCTGTATTCAAATTCCAGCCTTTCCAGTTACTAATGGCCAGAACCTTGGGCTAGTTACTATTTATGTATGTATGTATGTATGTATGTATGTATGTATGTATTTATTTATTTATTTTGGTCATGTCTAAATTCCTCACCTGCAAAATCCCAGCAGAGGATTAGCTCCAGTTTACCTGCCCACTCTGGGGTTAAACAAGATCAGGAGGGGAAGGGAAAGGAGGTAAAAGAAAGCGAACTAATTTTGCTGAGTACTCTATTAGGAGGCAAGCTGATACGTATGTTTTTACATCTTGGTAAATTCTCAAATCTTCAGATAAACTGTGAGACCCAGATAAACTGGGTCTCTCTACCTCCATCCCACCCAACTCTTCCAGGTATTCCCATTATTTACTCTGCCGCTCGTGTGACTATTCTAGTAGCAGAGATCTGATCATGCCTCTGCTTTAGTAGGCTTGATGGATCCTCGTCATCTACTATAAGATCAAATCCTCACACTTTCATTAGACACATGTGGTCCTTCCTAATAGCCCCAGCCTGCATTTCTAGCCCCCACCACTCTCTCCACCCTGCATCTCTTCCAGCCATCCCAAAGTGCTTTCCTCAATGACATTGCCCTCTTACCTCTATTTGTATGTTTTCACACATACAATTAATTCTCTTTGCCTTAATTGTTTCCTGTCTCTCTCTATCACTCTGACTCTCTCTGTTTTCTTTTTTGTTTTGTTTGTCTGTTTGTGTTTTTCTCTCTCTCTTTTGGCGAAAGATCACCAGTTATTCAAAATCTAGGTCAAATAACCGTGAATTCTTCAGGCTGTTACTTGCTCCTTCCTTACGATGTCAAATATACCTCTATTATAGCACGTATGATATTACAGTGTATTCTATTCATCCTTTAACCTGGCTGTGTCGCTGACCAGTGCACGACAATATAGAGGGCAGCCCTCCAGTCTTCTTCATCCCTCCGTCTCCAGGACCTAACACGGTTCCTGGCCTGCGGTAGGCCTGTCATCAACCCTTGTTTAATGAATATGATCACTGGAGCTTTCACACTCATAATTGGTCTTAACTGGCATTTTGCAAAGATTTTATTTTACCCCCTTTTGTAGAAGCTTACTCATATTTAGGCACATACAAGAAAAATACGGACTATTGTTGCTGTGGAAACAAACTTGGAAAATGACTTTCTTTTCTCCTTTATATGAATGTAGGAGTCAGATCTCATGGCTCAGCTGACTATGAACACTTCCACAACGGCACTGGAAGTGCCGAGCTTGTTCCCGAGGCCGTCTGTGGCAGTCAGCTATGCGGACCACGGAACGCACTCCATGTGCCATTCTAGCATATAATCTTCCTCACTTTGATGCACAGTCACTGGGTTAAATATTATTTTCAGTGTATCCTACAATGAAATTATTGCATTTCAGTGCATTTCTGTTTGGGGATTTAAAATGTTTTTTAAATCACACAGTAAAACAATTTTTCAAGAGAAAAAAAACACTTAGCAATTATTTTCAAAAGTTCCTTTCAAAAGCCTCTATTTTATCTTACGTATTTCGGATCAGCCCACATGGGAAGCTTCTCTTGAGTCTCTCTAGAAATATTTTTCCTTTCCTACCACAAACTCCTACAAGAAAGGTACTAAAAAGTAATAACAAAATGCTTTGCATTTTGTGATATTTCTCCTTGTGGAATGATTGTCTAACCACCTTTTCTCCTTACTTTCCTGGAAGGAATGTGTGGAAATTTTATTACTTTTTTCACCTTAATGGACTAAAAGAGCATTTTCATGTATTAAAACCTCTGTGTCTTATCTGATGTGTGGGGTTCTATAGCTTGACTTCTACCATGTTGATAACTTTCCTGGCTCTCAATGTAAACTGCAGTGTCGGCCCAAATGTTCTTTCCTCAAAAATTGTTAAAAAAAAAGGGGAGTTTCTCATTTTAATCTATGTAGGGCATCACATAATTCTAGCATTAAGAAAAGCTTCAGGACAGTACTCAGACTTTCTCCACGTGCTTTCATGCAGCACATGCTCCTTGTGTAATAAATGTATAAATCACATGTAAGCGGATTTGACAAAGGGCCCCCACATGTTACATAGAGGCGCTTCTAAGGCTGGGAGCTGGGAAATGCCTCTGTTTGTCTAGTCAATCAACTCTGGAGAAAACAGAAAAGATGAAACTCAACTCATGGGGTTGTTAAAAGAATCAATTAGGTAGTGCATGTGAACAACGCAGCGGTCCTTGGGGTCCTGTGCTCTTCACTTTGCATGCTCCATATTAGCCCTGGGTGACCCCCATCCACTTTGGGGTATGTGTGTGTGAAAGTGCATTGTAAATTATAAAATATTGCCTAACTATTGGGTGAATTGCAGGATAAATCTGTGAGGTTAATAAATAAAGTGGTCTGACCAGATGGATATAATTATATAGTATTATTACACATCACAATTTAACGGTGACCAAACACATCAAAGTGATTTCACCTGCTTTGTCAGATGTTCCATTGACTCTTTGTTGCTGACTCTAGAGAAGGTGACACATGGATCACAAATTTATACAAGGAAAATGTGCAGGAGAGTTAATTTGTATATAATGTTTTCTATTGAGGTTTTTTCAGAAGAATGCATAAGTATATTATTGTAGAACACTGGGAAAATACATCAAAATATAAAAGAAACTGAAAATTACTTACAAACTACCCCTGGAAACAAATATTACTACCATTTTGGTGTATTTTTTTTAAAAAGACTAATATCCTGTAAGTACATATGCAGTTTAAAATCCGTATCTTCAAACAACATTGTTTAGTGACTTTTTCCTATTAATCTTTAATAATACTATAATGGATTGTAGGTTATTTCTTCATTTAGAATTTTCATCATTGATTTATCTATCCATCTATTATTGGACTTTTACCTTGTTATCAAATTTACTATTATAAATATTTCTGAAATGAAAACAATACCCCTTTGACCACACTTCTGATTTTGATCATTCCTAGAATAGATTCCTAGAAGTTGGATTATTAGATTAAAGACTATGACAATTTTTATTATTCCTCATAACAGTCATTCAATTGCTTTGCAGAGAATGGGTGAAAATTTGATGACAAACAAGATATTTACATGGTCTCAAAATAAATTCCATCCAGGTGCTTAATAACTACAAAGGGAAAAATAATAACTTTATAGAAGAGAAAGCTTACAGACACCACGTTAACAGAGATCAAAGTCAGAATCATCAGTAATGGGACAGATTGACTTCATGTTCCTCATAACAGGAT
The DNA here is from genome assembly GCF_057876585.1 of Rhinolophus sinicus. Taxonomy (NCBI): domain Eukaryota; kingdom Metazoa; phylum Chordata; class Mammalia; order Chiroptera; family Rhinolophidae; genus Rhinolophus; species Rhinolophus sinicus. The sequence continues at coordinate 150,038,619 of NC_142514.1, read as the reverse complement.
GCAGCAGGAAGGATACAAGGATACTTCTGAGATATTCCTGCCAAAAATGTATAACCTGACTCTAATCATGGGGGGGTGGGGATCAGACAAACACAAATTGAGAAACATTCAACAAAATAAATGATCTGCATTCTTCAAAAATATTAATATCATGGGGCTTTTAATATTCTCTGGCTTCTATTGTGACTGGCTTCCATTCACCATTATATCATTATCTGCATGGTGTTGCTGGCTTAGAGGAAAGCTACTGGATTTTGTACGTTTTCCTTGTATGTCACCATTTTCCTTACTATAAATTAATGTTAAGAGGTTTCAGCTGATTCTCTTGCAAGTTTTTAAAAATACATAATCATATGGTCTGCAAATAACAGTAATTTTGATTCTTCCTTTCCAATAATTTTATCTTTTATCTCTACCTGTCTTATTGAATTAGATAGAATTTCTAGAACAGTGCTACATAAAATAGTCTCAAAATAAATTTCAGTAAGAGACAGCCAACATCTCTGCCTCTTCCTGGTTTCAATGGGAATATTTCTAGTATTTCAACATGAAGAATGATATAGGCTGTCAATACAAGATGTTGTATGTTAAAAGGAGTATCTTCCTATGCCTTTACACCTATGAGAAATTATTTTTAAGCAGGCATAAATGTTGAATTTTATCTGAACGTCCATGTGTCATCTATTGAGATTATCACACAATTTGTTCTTATTGAGATTGTTGAGCTGATGTTATTACAGTTATAGATTTTTATAGCATGCAACTATCCTTGCTCCCCTGGAGTAAACCTGATTAACTGTGGTAGATAATTCTCTTAATACCGCATTTTGTTCTTATTATATTTTGTCCTTTTGCAACTCTGTGGTGAATGTGTATTATATCAACTTAGTTTAGCTGGGACTGTTTCCAGAATTCCCTTCCTTTCATCGTTCTGGGTTAGCAGGCCACAAGAGAAAATTGTGTGAGATCAGGAAGGTGAACGTGAAGCAGGAGGCACATTCTCATTACACTCACAGGCTGGTGCAGGGCACAAGGAGTTGTCATTGCTCTGCTGGCTGCCTGGTTGGGGTGGGACAGCAGGAGGGCCCGTAGCCACTCCAGTGCCTGCTGGGCCAACGCCTTCACCTTCACTAACTCCTGGGCTGGATATATTTCTGCTCCATAAGAAGAGTACCAATCTCTCCTGCAGATCCCACCCCATCATCAAAATTGGAGACTTGGGGGCAGTGAGAGACGGGGGCAGGTTCCAGTCTGTCTTTGCAGGCTTCAGTTCTTGCTGCCTCCATTTCACACCCATCTCTCTTTCCTCATGGCCTGCTTTGCTGACTTCAGTTTCCAGGCCCAGACTCAGAAGCAACGGCCTTATAGAAACTGTTTAAACAGCTCTCACAATTGTATAAGGTCAAAGCTATATCCCTTATTATATATCTCCTGGTGGTTCTCCTCTGACCAAATCCCGATTGAAACACTTCATAGTGACATTCATGTAAATGTGTTCTGATTTTTCTTTGTCGGCTCCTCTGACCTGCTCAGCCCTGCTCTGTGCCCTGGAACTAATCTTTACAGACGGGGGCTCACCTGCCCTCTGGCTTCTGTTGGGCTTGGTCAGTGTAAGCACTGGCAGAGTGTTGAAGGGCAGGAGGAGAAAAAGAGTAGAGGGCTTCTCCTTCCCAGCCTGGGTCCAGTGGTTCTGGCAACGGCCACACTCTCTGTGTCTGTACTTCTTGCCTAGAAGTCCTTCATCCACAATTCAAATTTTCACATCTCTAGGGACATTATTTTCTCCATGTATTAGTTCTCTATTGCAATGTAATAAATTACCCCCCAAAATTAACAACAAATACTACTTATCTCACACAATTTCTGAGGGGCGGGAATCTAGGAATGGTTTAACTGGGTAATTCTGGCTCAGAGTCTCTCATGAGGTTGCAGTCAAGATGTTGGCTGGAACTACGGTCATCTGAAGGCTCGACTGGGGCTGCAGGATCTGATTCCAAGCTCTTGCTCATGATTTTTGGCAGAAGGCCTCAGGTCCTCTCCGTGTGGGCCAATTCAAAGGGTAACCTGTGTGTCCTATAAAATGGCAGCTGGCTTCCCCAAAAATAATTGATCCAAAAGAGAGAAAAACGAAGACATAACATTTATTTTTTAGTCTCCAAAGTCACATGCCATCACTTCTGCCATATTGAAGGGAGTCACTAAGTCCAGCCCACACTCAAGTGGATGGGAATAAAGCACCACCTTTTCTAGGGAGGAGGACTGAAAAATTTAAGGACGTATTTTAAAACCTCTACACTCCCTCTGAACCTTTCAGGCCTGGGATGGTAATGGCTTCCCATTGTTGCTAGTCTTGAATACCTCAATATACACATCAATTTCCTAAACCCTTGCCTACACCTCTATAAATAATCCCTTCATTAAATTATCTGTAGCTAAACCCATTTGAGCATAATTCTGCTTCCAGGATTTTAATACACTATACTTTAGGAGGAGGGTATACACAGTTATACAGTAGGAGATTTTCATGGGAATATATATATATATATATATATATATATATATACACATATATATGCAATTATTTATGTGTATCATTATTACATATTACATATGTATATAAAACATATAATTATTCCATATAATTATTATATAGTTTATATAGTATCTGTAATTATTTATGTGTTTTACAGAGAGAGAGAATTCTCTGTTCATCCCTAAATAAACTATTCAAAAATAAAACAAATAAATATGTCAGAATGGCTGCTGGTCCTTAGTACTATTTCTCTCTTGTCTTCCCTCTATGCTGTCTCTACATTGCAGGGGTTGGAAACCTGAGAATTGCATTTCCCCAAATCCTTTGCAGGCAGGGTTCTGATTCATAGTCCATTATGAGAGGCACTTACCAGTACTGCGAGTTTAAAATGCAGGAGGGAAACATATGCTATTATTTCTCCTCCTACAGAGCAGTGGCCTCAGGGCCTGTCATACAGGGTGGCCTGCGGGGTCTCAGCTCCCACTCCCCACACAAGAACACAGGATATGGTGAGGCCAAAAAGGAACACCCATGGAGCCATAGGTAGGGGAGTCATACCACTATAGTCTCACTGGAGGCTGGATCACAGGACATGCGACCTGCTGTCCGCTTTTCTGCCAACCGACCAACTCTCTGACTTCCCTCAACTCTCCTCCCGACTCCACTCCCCAGCGCAGCCGGGGCAGTTATATTAGTGGCCAATGGCTAACTGGCTACAGCTGACGGCCAACTAACCACAACCGATGGCCATCTACTACCCGAGTCAGCACCCCCCCACGTGAGGCTGAGAGCCTGGAAACTGCTCTCTGGGGCTCTGTCCCCACAGGGCCTTTCCTTCTAAAGACACCCGCCTTGGTGCTGCAGGCAATTGTGACCATTGGCAATAGTTGGTTGCTTGCTGTTGCAGATTGGGGAAACAGCAGCTTCTTAATTTCTGAAAGCTAGCAGGAAGCTGAGTGTTGTCAGCCATCTTACCTGACCTTTGCTTTTCTGCGTTTTCCAATGGGTTTTGCGTGTGTGTGTTTGTTTTTCCCAATGGTTTATAAACATATGGTTCCTAGTCCTAAATTATTTCTACCTAAAATATCCAGAGTGCTTTATTTTCCAACTCCTGAGTAATACAATAATTAGAAAGACATAAAAAGCCTACATATACAATGATTTATTTATTTTTTTTCTATAGCAAAAGATCTATTTTGAGACTGCCAATTTTTTTTTAGCATAACATTCTCTAAAATTTTTTAAATTATTTCTGTATTTATGATATACTGGCCTAAATCTTAAATTTATTTGCTTTTTCGCTCTTTTTAAAAATTAGATTTGCCAAGGGTTTTGCTTTTATTTTCAGGATCAGTCCTTCGACTTGTATACCATGCAAGTTACAAGTACGTTTAGCTGCATGCATCAAAAAATAAAGCGAACAGTGTCTTCAACAAATAGGCATTGGTTTTTCTAACATAATAATGAGCTCAGAGGTAGATGGTTGCTACCGTTGTTCAACTACTCAATAGTGCCATCAGATCCAGACTCATTCCGTTCTTCAGATTCACTATCCCTCCTCATGTTTATGGCTGCCTGGTCACAAGATGGTTATTATGAGGTCAGACATCAAAGGGACATTCAAGACAGAAAATGTGGCCGGGAAAGGGGAAGAGGGAAAGCACTGAATCAGCTCTGTCTGTACCCCTTTCTACCATTAAAGCAAGAGTGGTCCAAGAAGCCCCCTCAGTCGTCTCCTATTGATGTCTCAGTGATAAGATTTATTTCACATGGACACTTCTAATTACAAGGGGTTCTGGAAAGTTAATTATTTCACTTTCCACTTTCCACAGAAGATAAGAGAAAATGAAGTTAGTCTTGAAAATCATCCCACAGTCTTCACCATCTCTTAATTCCAGGGTTTCTGCCTCTTTTTTTTTTTTGTCTTGCTGTTTATTTTCTAAGTTATTTAGTCAAATAAGGAAGTTTATTTATTTTGTTTTGTTGTTAAATAACAAGATCACTTTATGCTATAAATTTGCTCATGAGACTTGCTTTGACAATGTCCCATGAGTTTCAACGTACTGTATTCTCACTGCAATTTTCTAAATAACGTATAATCGCACCATGATCTCCTCTATTAATGATAGTTTTTTGTTTGTTTGTCTTTTCAGGAGAATATTTTTCATTTCCATGAGGTTGAGGGCTTCATTCTTAATTTTTTTTCTGATTTCTAGATTTACTGCCTTTTAGGTATATTTTCATTTCATTTATGATATTATTTATGATATTATAATGTGTGTGTATTGTTCAAATTCTCTATAACCCCAATTTTGGGATTCTTTTTTTTTTGGTCTTAATTGTTTGCAGAAGTCACCCAAGTAATTGTACAACTATCATTTTCTTCTTCTTTTTTTAAAATTTATTTTTTTAAGGAGGGAGCAGCTCACGGTGGCCCATGCGGGGATCGAACCAGCAACCAACCTTGGTATTATTATCAGCACCACACTCTAACCAACTGAGCTAACCAGCCACCCCTTCTTCTTATGTTTTTAACCATTTCTTTTCCAGTTTGATGCTTTGTAATTTAGCACTTACATTTTAGGACAATACACTTTGTTCACACAGAACCTTGTAGAATTACAGCTGCCTGGATTTCTGATAGGAAGAATTTATATTTCTGAACTGGACACACAATGAAAGAGAGACTAGGTAAAGGACATGGATTTTAATCTCAGCATTATTACTTACTAATAATAGTAAGCTCTATGGCCTTGGACAAGATATTTAGCCTCTCTGTGCCTCAGTTGCCTCATCTGTAAAATGGGAGAAATAATATTTCCTAATTCATAGAGATGTTGAGAGGGTTAAATTATTTATTTTTATATTTTTTATTTAAAGTTTATTGGAATGACAATTGTTAGCAAAGTTACATAAATTTAAGGTGTACAATTCTGTAATACATCGTCTATACATCACATTGTGTGTTCACCACCCAGTCAGTTCTCTTTCCATCACCATATATTGGATCCCCTTTACCCTTATCTACCTCCCTCTCCCCCCTTACCCTCTGGCAACCACTAAACTATTGTCTGTGTCTATGACTTTTGTTTCTTCATTTGTTTATCTTGTTTTTTTGTTGTTTTCAGTTTTATATATCACATATCAGTGAAATCATGTGGTTCTCTACTTTTTCTGTGTGACTTACTTCGCTTAGCATTACAAGCTGAAGATCCATCCATCTCACACCAGTTAGAATGGCTATCATCAACAAGACAAATAATAACAAATATTAGAGAGGCTGTGGAGAAAAAGGAGCCCTCATACACTGTTGGTGGGAATGTAGAGTGGTGCAGCCACTACGGAAGGCAGTGTGGAGATTCCCCCAAAAATTAAAAATAGAATTATGATATGACCCAGTAATCCCTCTCTTGGGTATCTACTAAAAAAATCTGAATACATTTATCCGTAAAGATATATGTGCTCCCATGTTCATTGAAGCTTTATTTACAGTGACTAAGACATGGAAACAATCAAAGTGCCTTTCGATAGATGATTGGATAAAGAAGTTGTATATATACACGATGGAATACTATTCTGCCATAAGAAAAGATGAAATAGTGCCATTTGCGACAACATGGATGGATCTTGAGATTATAATGCTAAGTGAAATAAATCAGATAAATGATTTGTTTTATGCAAAATGCTGAGAGTAGCACTCAATAGGTGTTAAAATAATCAAAGAAGGAGGCCTTACACTGAGGTGGCTCTAACGTCTTGGTAACCTAGGTAAGAAAACTGAAACCTAAGCCAGAGAGTCAATTATCATAAATGCCTTAAGGGTAAGAACCAATTACAAACAGCCAAGGAGTGGTTCCCAGATAATGCAACAGCTTCAGCTGTAGTCAATCAAATAATTTCCTGTTTTGCTTCTGCATCTTCTCTGTAAAACACTCACTACTAGTTCCTGTCAGTGGATCACTCTTAACAACTTCTGGTTTGGTACTGCCAATTCCAATTGAATTTCTCTCAAATAAAATCTTAAAATGTTTAATGTGCTTCAGTTTATCTTTTAACAATGTTAACTATTTTTATTACTATTATTGTCTTCAGTTTAGCAGATATTCTGTTTCTAATATTAGAGCAAGAGTGGGACAGAATGTGCATTCTTGGGCCTTTTCTTGGCATTAAAGTTGGTGTTAATTAGTCCCAGATTCAAGCAGTTTGTCAGTCCTAGTCTGCAGTATTTCAAATGCATTTTTGACATTTTCTCTGTCTTATAGACTTTTACTGGGGGTTGGAAGAACTTGTATCAAGGGTTACTAGCCTGCCACCTTTTAAATCAGTATCTAATTTTTAAAATAAACTGCTTCAATGTAATTCAAGTTAGGTGGTGACTAATGCTACAATTCAATTGCCACAAAGAAATAACCATTAATGTACTTTTCAGTCCTGGCTGGACACTTGCGTAAAAGACTTTGGTGAAATATTTCTGAGAATCGTTTTGTTCTTATTAGGCATTCATTCAAGAATTTAGGTCCTTTTTTTCACATGTCATGAATTTCAACACTATCTTTTGAATCATATCTGATCTACTCTGTAAAAACAATCAGAGAAATATCTTTAAAATAGCCCCTGCTCCAATGAGAGCTCTCTTTTAAAAACAATAAGCCTGACAGGCATCATGAATTTTAAATTGGGTATAGACTGCAAAGAAGCATGCATCCATTAGCCCAAATGACCTTTGGATAACCCAGACCAGAAAAGAATAGGCCATAAATTGAAGAAGACTCTAATTCTGGCTGGGACTTGGTGATCCTATCAGCCCAGGAATGAAGACAGCCATCATGCATGATGTGGGGATTGTTTTCACATAAAAGTCCACCTCCAATAATGGAAAGAGCACTTGAGTAGGCATCAGAAGATAGGGGTGTAGTCTTGATTTCAAAATGTATAGATTTAGCCACTTAAATTTCCAGAGTCTCAATTCTGTTTTTTATAAAATGAGGATAATATCTTGGCCATGCCTTCCACAACAATATCTTATCCTGCTGTCACAAACTTCATGGTTAGTGGATGGACAGTAGGGCAAAGTGGGCAAACTTTGGAGATTTGGGATTTGAATACCAGCTCCACCCATTTCTTAACTCTGTAATTTTGAGCAAATTATTTGCATTCTTGGTGCCTCAGTTTTCTATCTATAAAATGGGAGGTGATAATAGTATCTACAACGTAGGGTGTTTTGAGGATTAAATGAAAGAATGTATATCAAGCTCTTAGCCCAGTTCCTAAGCACCCAATAAAAGGCCTATACCTCAAATGTGACTGGTTCCCTTTGGGCAGCCTTCGTAATTTGCCCCGTCCTCCTGATATCCTCCCTTCTTCCCCAAAAAATCCAGCTCCAAATGATTGACAAATAATATTGATATTAATGAAGATTTCATAGAGATTCAAAAGAAGGGGTAAAATAATAACAACAACAACTAATTTTTCTGATTCTTAGTATATTTTAGGCATGGTGCTGAATATTTTCCATGGGTGATCTAATTTCATTCCATACAATACAGCAACATTTAAGCCAACTTTCTCTTGGATATTTTAATTTTTTTTCTATGGAGCCTCTTCCCTTTAGAGAAAGAACTACTTTCTGTGGAGTTTCTTTCTTCGGTCCTCTTTTTGTCAAAGCACCAAAAATTCACTTTACTGAACCAATTCAGTTTTCCCATCAAGTTGCACACCCCATTCAGTAAAACCAAAGAGAACTAGTCAGACTGACTGCTACTTCCCTAGTTTATGATGCTCAGGGACATCTGGTTTATCCCACCATGCCTCCTATTAGGGACCTAGGAGCAGTGGTCCTCATTACCCCATTCAGTCAGGAAGAATGTCTAGATTAAAGTCTTGCTCCTCATTTTGTCTCCTGTGCCTGATGTAATGCCTGGTGCATAGGTCATTGGTAAATATTTATAGAATAAACAAATGTATAATCAAACTAACGTAACAGAGGTCAGGTGAACTAATGTTTAACAAAGGCCGTGACAATATCTTGTGGGGTACTGACTGAGAAAATCTGGAAAATTTTCCTGAAGACAGGATTTGAAGGCTGAGTGGGATATTAATAGGCAGAGACTAGGAACAGGAACATTTCAAATAAAGGGAGCTGTATAATAGCACAGAAACAAAAGAGTATATGGTTTGTTTGGTGTAGAGAAATCATTTGAACTGTCTATGTCATGGAGGTTCAGTGCTTGAACCTCAGAGGTGTCTACATCTTCAGGGAGGCCAGACAGGGCATAGTCAGAGGTGGGGCTGGGAAGCTTGTGGAAGCCAGCTCAAAGGGAGAGACTTAAACACCTTGTTCGGGCATTTGGTTTTATTTGTAGGCAGCAGGGAAATCTACCACTGAGAGTTTATGAGAAGGTGACTGGCTTGCTTAGATGTGTCCTTTAAAAAGATGACTCTGCTGAGGATAGTTTCGAGGGTGGGCAGAGACTGGAAACAAGGATGGTAGAGCACACAGGGGAGCATCCCCCTTCTACCTCCTCAAGGAAAGGTTTTCTCGCGAGGTACATCTGCTCCCAACAGATCTGGAAATATTTGTCATATGAAATAGGATTGTGTCTTCCCTGTTCTTTGCAAGTACTTTTTATACAGGTCATAGAGAGGACGTTAATTAACATAGAAAACATATCGTATTAAATCTTCCAACCAAGTCTTACAAGTCTGTTCTAATTGGGGTGGGTGGGGAGAGTATATTCATAAATCCCAAGACTGAGAAAAGAAAAGGGAGGCAAAAAGCATTCTTCAGATCGTAGGAGTTTCTCCAATGCTCTGTACAGAGCTGCCACTTGTTCCTAGCAGGTACTTGTATTATTCATTCTTTGACAGTCCCTAATACATTCCTAGAATATGCAGAATTCAATAAAGCATCTCTGTTATTTTGTGGCGCCAACGTCTCCTTCTGAAGCTCTTGGCCCCCATCATGTGTCTACTCATAGCCACCATCTTGTTTTCCTCCATAATTACGTTTTATTTACCATGGCTCTACACAAATTTACATCTCTGGCTAAATTATTACCATGCAATTTTTCCCCCACTCTCACTGCAATTTAAAAAATTATTTCATTCCCATTTGAATGTGTGTGACAAAAGCCTCAAGAGTAGAAAGTAGAAGGGGATCTACATTAAGACACAAAATAGGAATAGTGCCTATAGCAATTTGAGACTGCTTGGTTATGGAGATAACAGATCAGGAAATAGTAGAAAATTATATACATTTTCTAGCTTGGGTCCTGGAAGAATGGTGATATTATTTGTTAGAAATAGTATAGTGCGTGCTTTACTGCACTTTGTAGATACTGCATTTTCATCAACATTGAAGCAAAATCCTCCACCAACAAAAAGATTATAAATTCCTGAAGCTCCAGATGATGGTTAGTATTTTTTTTTTAGCAATAAAATCTGTTTAATTAAGGCCTGTACATTGGTTTTTTAGGCATAACGATATTTCACCCTTTATAGGCTATAATAAAGTGTAAACAACTTTTATATACAGTAGGAAACCAAAAAAATTGTGTGGCTCATTTTATTCTGATATTCACTGTCTTGCTGTGATCTGGAACCAAACTCACAATGTCTCCAAGGTATACCTGTGCTGGGATTTGAGGTGCTATTATGTAGTATCTAGCCAGAAAAACAGGGTCTACCGCAATCATTTCCCAAACCATAACCATCCACCGTGAAGTTACCAAAAGAGAAGACACACACACACACACACACACACACACACACACACACACACACAAGACAAATAAAAGAATCGACTAAAGGAGGTAATGAAGTCTGCCCAATTGTGCTGCTCCTTCTTCCCTCAAAGCCCAAACTTAAATTTCAGCTCTGACCACACTGATCATATGGCAGAAGCCAAAAAGAGACTGAGAGAGTACAAGACAACCAGGCCCATCAGTGGCCCCGGCTGCTTTAGACATGTAGAAAGAAGAGACAGATAGTCAGACCTGCCTAGTTGGAGAAGGCCTGGGTCAGCAAATTACTCTTGCCACATGGAGGAAGAAAAGCAAAAGAGAAATTCTCACTGACATAGTTACCTTTTAAAGTAGAGGTTGGCAAACTACACAGCACGGGCCAAATACGGCCCATTACTTGTTTTCATATGACCTACAAGCTAATGGTTTTTATATGTTTAAATGGTTGGGAAAACGTTAAAAGAATAATATTTCATGAGAAGTGAAAATTATATAAAATTTGAATTTATTTTCTTCCCCCCTTCTTCTGCCTCCCCTCCTCTGGTTCAAACTGTTGTTTCTCAGTCTAGTTGTGTAAGACACAACTCCCAGGCCTATACCCCTTGCCCACCGCAGCTTATTGGCTGCTCACTGCAGCTCAGCTCCAGGGAGAGATGTTGTTCACAATCTTAGCTGTAGAGGGCGCACCTCACTGGCCCATGTGGGAATCGAACTGGTGACCTCGGCATTAGGAGCACGGTGCTCCAACCACCTGAGCCACCAGGTTGGCCCCAAAATTTGAATTTCAATGTCCATACTTAAAGTTTTATTAGAATACAGTCATGCCCATCATTTACCTATTGTGCATGCCTGCTTTTAGTTTCAACAGAGAAGGTATGGCCCACAGAAACAAAAGTAGTTAACTATCTTTACCGAAAAAGTTTGCCAGCCCCCATCCGAAAGCTTAGTGATGTCACCCAAATATATAGGGCCTGATTAGATTTTTAAAATCTGACCCATTCCTGTCAATTTATCTTCTCTGGGAGAAGCAAGGATGAACTTGGGAAGAGGAGCAAGGAGCTTTGACTCCTTCTTTAAAGACAATTGTGTACTGGGCGAGGAACACAGGAAGAGCAGCAGGTTTGAGGAGGGAGATAGCACATTTAGTTTGAGGTGTTTGGGGACCTCCAGGAGTTAACTGGACTGGAGTCTCAGGAAACAGAGGTGGAGATCATGGATTTTGAGACATGTCTACAGAGGGAATGGTGAAGTCATGGATGAGATTTCCCAGGGAGAACAGAGATGGATAAGAAGAGAGCTGGCTAGGCTTGCCAGATAAAATATTTATTTATTTGCTAAATCTGGCAACCCAGTTGGGAACAGAACTTTGAAATTGGAAGTTTGAATAGAAAAGGAAGAGGCAACAAAGGAAACAGAAAAGTGAAAGTCAGAGGAGTAGGAGTCATTTGTGACCTTGGGGAGGGCAGTTTGATTGGAATTGTGGGGACAGGAGACAGCAGATTGAAAAGAGAGAGAAACCATGAATACAGATTGTCCTTCCAGAAATATGCTTGTGCTGCCAAGGACCATAGGATGGCAGGTTGAGAGGAGATACGGGGTTAATAGCCGAGTTTGGGGTAATAGAGGCTACGTGAGGCTGTCTGTTGGTGAAGGTGGAGGAGACAGTGGGAGGTGGTTGACGATGTGATGAAATTACGCTGTCGCTGTTGTTACATGAGGCTGGGTTGCTGCTCACACAGGTGTGTTCTCCTCACCACCATCATGACTCCTACCACACTCACTACCACAGAGGACAACCGTAATTAAATCACTGGCAAAAACAACAAAGCCTTGAAGCTGTACTGTCTTAGAAACTGTATATCATCAGAGCTTATAATGTCCTCTGAAGTGATTGGGTTTATGTTTTTTAATTCCTCACAACTAGACCTAACTGGCTAATCGGGCATGTACCACTCCAGCAGTCACCTTAAGCAACACTCGGTAGAAATTTTGCCCAGGTGGATAAAATAATAATAGTAGTAACAATAATAATAATGAGAAGGAGGAGGAGAATAATGATAGCACACACTTGTAATAGCACTTACTCAGTAGCCATACTGTTCTAAGTAGCGGAAGGTGTGGGTTAATCCACATGTAAAAATAGCTGACTGGCACCTTCTTGGTGATAATAATAATGGTAGTAGTAGCCAACATGAGTTGATTTCTTATGTATCGGACACTATGGAAAACATTTTATTTGCATGATGATAGAATGATACTTGATGGAGCAAACCTGCCGCAAAAATAGGAGGGAATTAAAAACACAGGTCGAAAGAAAAGAACCAGGTGAAGAGGATTAGTTCTGGACAAAAGTAGAGCTACCTGGGGGCGACTCGATGGCTGAGTTGGTTAGAGCGCGAGTTCTGAACAACAGGGTTGCCGGTTTGATTCCCACATGGGATGGTGGGCTGTGCCCCATGTAACTAAGATTGAAAATGGCAACTAGACTTGGAACTGAGCTGCGCCCTCCAAAACTAGACTGAAGGACAATGACTTGACTTGGATGGGCCCTGGAAAAACACACTGTTCCCCAATATCCTCCCCCCAAAAAAAGTAGAGATACCTGTTCCTCTGTGACAGGAGTGTAACAAAAAAGGGTGAGCACAGACACACCATGCTGTGTCAATAGAGAGGAGAGAGGAGGGGCAGAGAGTGTCATGCTTACTTAGTAGCTTCATGTCTCAGGGATTAAGGACGTTCTCTCACCTGCTCTGAGTAAGGGGGCTCCCACATTAGATAATACTCTGGAACACCACTATATGCTAAGGCAGAAATTACTGAAGATAGCTGATGTGTTTTGGTCCTCTAGACTTTAGCTGTAAATAAGGAATAATCGCATAGACCGAAGGAAGAAATCTCTGGTTCTCAGTAACGTATTACAGGGCGAGGCCACCACCACTCCTGCTTTCAGAGTTAGCACCCAGATTCCCCATGATGTATTCCGTTTCCTCCACAAACAGTGCCTGCATCCTCATGTCAGTCCTGGCTTCTCATCGGGCCTCATTTCCCTTTGACCCATTCCAACCTCCTAAAACTTGGGGCCTTAAGGTTGGATGCACTCAGCCTTGGAGAGGAGCAACACGAGAATGTGACCAGACTCCCTTGCTGGGTACCTGAAAGCTCTGATCTCTCTTTCACGCATATCATGGAGTTCCAGCTTGAGACATGCATGCTCAGTGGCAAAAGCAGCCCAGGGCAAGGCAGACCCAACTTTTCCTTAGGAACAAACTGATGCCACTGAAATCCATCCTTAGATCACGTTCTTTTTGTTGGGAACCTATCATTTCATTCATAACTTTGGGAAGATAATTTCACCATGCTAGTGAGAGACAACTTGATGAATGACTGTTTATTTTCAAAGGAGATGTATTTCACGCACTGGCTGCATAATGGGGTCAGGAACACAGCACGCTGTCACCACGTTTTCTATGTCATTTAGCCTCCTGGCAGGGTTCTACATGGAAAATGGAAAATCTCCTTATGACAGATAGTACAATATCCTTGGCCTTGCTCAGAAGCCATATTTTGGAGGCAAGCTTTGTATCTTCACATCATTTGTCAAACAGTACCTATCAGTCCTGTTTTGTTTCTGCTTCACCTCAGACTCTGCCCCACCATAGGTCCCAACACAGAACAGTTGTGAGGCAGGTGGTCGATAATCAACCTTAGCCCTCTACCTGATGGGCCTAAAAGAAGGTAGGTTACAACCGCTGAGTACCTGCACTGACCCCCATGTTGTTCTCACTGCCGATCAGAGCCAGGGCCTAGAATCAACCCCCTCAATGCTCAGAGATCCTGAGAAAACTGAGGCCATTATATACAATAAAGGCATGTAAATAATGAATTCAAATTTAGAAACTAGCATAATTTCCATAACTAACATTTATTGAGTGCCTGCTATGTGCCTGCTAATGATCCTTGCAAAAACTTATGGATAGATAATATCATTATCCTTTTTATAGATGAGGAAATTAGGGAACTAGCTTCAAAGTCATTCAGCCAGAATTCAAACGCGGGGAGTGTGAGACCAGGATGTAAGTGCGTTACCAGGAAGCACGTTTATCCCCGTAGTGGATGCTGTGATGTGCTGACCAGATCCTGCACACCCAGGACTGAAACACCCACTTCCCCTGCTGAGAGGTGTCATGCCTCACCAAAGTTATACCACCCATCCAATGGCCAGGTGATGTGGGAGTATAAGGCCCAGCGTCTTGCCCCAATTCAAAACGCCTTTGAAGAGCTATCCAAGATTCAGAGCTCTCCGAGACTCAGTTGCGAACTTTGGTTGTGATTACACTGCAGTTCATCTTCTAGATCTCCCCAGTCCTGCATTTCTCCCTTGCCCACAGGTCTTACTACCAAGAGTACACCCCGATACATTTCCTACACAGATCTTCACCTCAGAGTTTGCTTCCACAGAGAACCTGGTCTGCAACACTCTCTCAGACGTGATTCAACAGAAAAATTAAAACACAGATGCAGAAGCCACAGGACTGCTACAAGATTATTAAAGGGGAGCTGCCAATTTAACTCTGAGCTTTCTGACAGCCAAAGAAAAGATGAGACCATGACAGAAATAGAACCAAGGATCCAGGGACAGCTGTGTACGCACACACGCAGTGCCTGGGAAATCCAGAAGATGGCAAGATGAAGAGGCTGACCATCTGCTTTCCTGGTGGACCCAAGGAAAGCAGCTGCCTTCAGATCTCTTGCACTTGTAGAGATTGTCCAGGCATGGATAAGTGTTGTCCCATGGTACACATGTGGGCTACACTCAAAAAGGGCAGCCTGGCGTCCCAACATCTGACTGGAGGGCAAGGAGTTTACTACCTATAACAAAGATGCAGGTCCCCAGGTGAAGAGAAATTCAGGCGACAGGGGCCCAATAGGAAACTCCAGAGAGTCTGAGAGAGCAGCCCAGAAGAGAAAAAGTCAGCTCAAACATCTACCAAACTGAGACAGCATGGTGTCAGATGAGACCACATATTTCAAGTAAGGCCTTTCTTACCCCCATCAACTCCACCCCACCCCTGGAAATTGGACAGTGGGGGAGCCGAAGGGAGAAAAATGGGGACACCAGCCACACCGCTACTCTATTTCCCACTGCAGTCTCCCACCTTAAAGTTGGCCCAACCTGGAGGAGAAGACACCAGGCTAAATCAAATTTGGATGTGGGGCTGAACATTCTAATTACTAAATGAGACTGTTTGCAGTATAAAGGAATATCTATTACCTGAGAGCGAGCAGAATGATGATGAGCTTGCTGGAGGTTTCGTGCAGGGTAGGGGAAGATTTATCCCGACTGAATAAAGTGCAAAAGGGTTGTGGGAGACAAAAATAAAATTGTATTTTGATTACACCACAAGTGGTGCTTGTTCAACATCCCTGCTGCATTTGTATACATAACCTCATCTGAGCTGGCTTCGTGTATCTGCTTGTGGAGGGCCATTTGCATAGTTCCCAGGGAACTGGAGCAGTGAGGGAGGCCAAGTGAATAAAACTGGAGGAGTAGTGTCCCTGAGAAGAGGGGCAAGAAGGGACAGGAACCCAGTTTTCCTACAGGGAAGGGCTTCAGAGATTGAGGGATGGCGCTGCCTTTTCCCTGCTCTGGCACTGGGAGCCAACCTGGGTCACGAAAGCCTCAGAAGACACCAGGAGTTAGCTCATGTCGCCAGGCTCTGAATAGAGGGTTTGGGTGTACTTACTTTTGGTAGGGGCTAGGAGGGAAAGCACTGTGGGAGCTGAGATACTGCACACACCCTGCCATGTACACACACACACACACACACACACACACACTTTGGCTTAACAGCCACATAACCCTTAGCCTTCCTGCCTCTTTTAACGTCTCTCTACCTTGTTTCCTACACCTAATGACTTGCAGAAGCACTGAAAGTTATAGGTATAAAATTGTGTGTGTGTGGGGGTGTATCTTTCAAGTCCTGTTTCCTCTGCCTGAAACACCTGCTGAACCAGTCAGGGTCCTGACAGGAAACAGATGGCTCACCACAATAGTGTATTTCAAGGATAGACTATTAGCAGAGGGCTTTTCACACAGGTGTGGGTGTAGAGGAAAGCACAGGGGATTGTGCGGTAGCCTGGGGTGTCCCACCCCCAGGCCCAGAGGGACGGGGTACGAGGGAGGGGATGGTTACTGGAAGGCAGACTCATCTCACAAATTTGTGGGCGCAGGACAAGAGAACAATTGGAGACCTCTGAAACCACATGTCTAAATATTTGTAAGTTATACCTCAAACTAACAAACTGCTAAATTAAATATATTTTATCTATTGACCTTGGCAAACATACCTTTATAACAACCTGGAAGACTAGGTTTGAATTTAGAAGTCTCAGATTGCTCAGAGTTCTGTGTAAGAACATGGCAAACGAGAACTATCTGGACCCTAGTTCCTGACTCACAGCCCACCCCTTCTCTGCCCACTCCTACCGTTGCTTGTAACTGCAAGTGACCTCATCCATACAGGTGGACACCCCCGCACCCCATGCTACCCTCAGAACCTACTGCACCTTCACAACACACCTTCTGGCCAACCCTCAGGCCGAGGGCTGAGGACATCGCTGGTGCAGTCCGCACTCTGGAATAGAGATGGGCGCAGGCCCACAAGGGAGGGGCAGACACAGGCGTGTGGGCAGGGCCTCTTACACCAAGGGCAGTAGTGCAGCTGAAGGAAGACCAGACCTCAAAAACATGGTATCCATGGCAGTGGTCCTCTTTCATGGGTGAAAGGGGGACACTGCTGGAGAGAGAGTGCAGGAATAGTGACTTTGCATTAAAACACCGCCATTTTGAATTTATGCTCATATATATGGCGTAAGGAGGTGATCCAGCTTCATTTCTTTTTTGCATGTGTCTGTCCAGTTTTCCCAGCACCATTTATTGAATAGACTGTCTTTACCCCAATGTAAATTCTTGCTTCCATTGTCACAGATTAAATGATCATAGAGGTATGGATTTATTTCTGGAATTTCTATTCTGTTCCATTGATCTATGTGTCTGTTTTTATGCCAGTACCATGCTGTTTGGATTACTATAGCCTTGTAGTATGAGGGAGAAGGTGAGGGGATTAGAAAGCCCAAATTGCTAGCCACAATATTGCCATTGGGGTATGAAAGACAGTTTGCAGAATATAATTAATAATGTTGTAAAGATTGTGTAGGGTGTCAGATGGGCACTTGTCTTATTAGGGAGACCACTTCATGGACAGTGTAGATGCCTGATCACTGCACTGTACACCTGAAGCTGAATAATATTGAATGTCAACTATAATTTAATATATATATAGTCACGGGATGTGGAGTGTAGCGTAGGGAATAGAGTCAATGGAACTGCAACAGCTATATACAATGTCAGAGGGGTACTAGATTGGGGGAGAGGGGCTATTACTTTGTGAGGGGTGTAAACGTCTAACTATTACATTGCTTTGTACACCTGAAACTAATTAAAAAAAAAAAAAAAAAAAAAAGACCCACACAACCAAAGGCAACTCCACAGGGAAGAAGACAAGGAATGCATACCTTGAGCTCATGGTCCTCCCTCCCTTTGATTTCCTAGGCAGCCTGGCTCCCCAACAGAAAGGCAGAGAGGGCAGGGAAGCTGGTGTTGTACTCCCAGGTGGTCAGCCTCCAGGGGCAGAGAGCCAGAGGGAGAAGGGTGGAGAGTGGGCCTGAAAGCTGGCCAGCTCTATGTCCTCCCCATTTCCCCTAGTTAATTTTCACTCCAGCTTTAAATACCAGCTCAAGTGGGACTCTCTCAAGAAAATCCGACCAACTTCTAGAACTAGAGCAGTGTTCATGGGGCAGTCCACGGTAACCTGTCCAGCCCTTCGCAGCACTCACTGAAGTTTCCGTGGTGTGTGTGATTATTTTATTAATGGCAGTGTCTCCACCACAAGCTCCACGAGGGTAGGGACTGGGTCTGTTTGGGTCATTGCTGTGTCTACCGCCTGGCACAGGTCTGGCATGTGGGGCGGGGAGGTCCTTGCTGTTTTATTCGCGGTCCTCCCCACTTTACTGGGCTCTGGGATACATGACAGTAAGTACCCGGGCCCCCCCCCCCACCCACCCACCCACACACATGCACAGGGACTGGGTCTGTTTGGGTCATTTGTTTGGAAATGTTTGGAAGTAAGTGAGTCTTAGGAGGTGAAAACATAGATCTCATATAATTTATCACAATCATCAGTTTAAAGAGCCAAAATGATTCCCAGACCTGGACAAGAATCTAAAAAAAGTGTGATCACATCTAAAGAATGTGTACATGAGCCAAAGGACTGGTCAGTTGTGGAAGCACAGAGAAAAGAGGTGCTGTCCAAATAGTGCCCAGAGGAGAGAGGGCCCAGCCAGGTGGGCAAGTGCCCAAGCCAGCAGACAGGTCTGTCCTTACAAGGGAAACCGGACCATCAGTTTTTCAGGAAATTGTCAAATTCCGTAACTCCCCTGTTCTGCTGCCATAGTTACCAAGCACCCATGTGATAATTTGGCTCCTACAGAGCTGGCCAGTCAGGCCTACACAATGGCAGATTCAGCTGTCAGGTGTATTGCTCATTATAAATGAATAAGGTGGTATTCTGATCTTATTCCCACTTCTAAGAGGTTTTATTAGCCTGGGTGGGTATTCCTAACTGTGATCTTCTGGAAAGCTGATGAGTGTAGGTTGCTAAGCCTGCAAAGTTGAGGGTCTGATCCCAGGCGATGGTGAACTCACAGGACAATACCCAACAGAGACCATCCCCGAACCCAGCCGTGAAAATGTTTTCTTTTGTGGAACTGAAATAAGGACATTTTCAAAAGGTCTCACATTTCTCAAGGGAAAGAGGGAGGCATGCTGAGTTGTGCACAAATAAAAATGGTTTTGATTTTTCATTTTTCCTTTGATTTCTCTAGACCTAAATGGTCTTTTCAGTGAGGATACAGAGTCGCAGAGACATTCACGATGTCTGGTTTCTGATCACGTATCCAGGGAGGCTGGGGTGATGGTGCCTCATGGAAGCAGCACAGGGTGAGAGGGTGCTGGGAACAGGGGGACTGAAAGGGTTATTACCCAAGGCCCTTGAGGCAGTACCATGCGTGTGCAGAATAAAGTCGTTATGAATAGAAGTTCTAGTCATTGTGTGCATCACATCTGAGGGGCAAGACGAAAACTTAGAAGGAACTGAACAGGTAGAGGCCAGGGAAGCTGGGAATAAGAAGGGTGCGGTATAAGTAATGACTTCTGAACAGCACAATTAGACAGCTCAGTGTTCTGGTCTCCCACTGCAGTTCCATTTTTATACAAATGTAAAGGCTAAAGGCCGTGCGGTGTCCTGGATGGGATCCTGCCACAGTAAAAGGACATTAATGCAAAACCTGGCAAAATTTACACAAAGTCTGTAGTTTAGTTCATTGTCATGTACAGATGCTAATTTTTTTAGTTTTGACAAATGTACCATGCTATGGAAGAGGTTATTAGGTTGGTGCAAAAGTAATTGTGGTTTTGCAATTATTTTTAACCTTTTAAACCACCATTACTTTTGCACCAACGTAATAACATTAGGAGACATTGGGTAAAGGGCATGCAGGTACTCTGTGTTTGCAACTTTTCTATAAGTCGTTCAAAATAAAGAGTTTACTTAAAAATATATAAAGATCTATTTGTTTTTCAGCTCAGGAAAGTTTTCTTCAATGCGTCTTTGATTATTGTTTCTATTCTAATTTTTTTTAAGAAAAAATCTATAATTCTTAGATTGGATCTCTTTACTTTCATAGCTAACATAGTATCTCTTATTGTTTTGATCTCTTTGTTCCTTTTTCTCTGAATTCTGGGACACCTTCTGCAATTCATTCTCCAAATCACTAATCTGATTTTCTGCAATGTTGCTTCTGCTTGTTAAGTCCTGTAGTGTAAATATTAATTCTGCTACTACATTTTCAGTTTCTTTGTAATTTATTCTTATCTCAGTCATCTTTTATCTGTATTTTAATCACAGACTATCTTCTACTATCACTTTATGCTCTTGTTTCACAGAAGCCATGGCTACTTAGGTTCTAGCAGACATCCATCTAGAATGACTTTGCAAGACATAAGCGGGTATTCTCTTATTACCCCTAGTGACTGGTCCTTTGCTACCTGAGCACATGAAAATACACTCATAGTATGAACAAACACAGAACTCATCATGTCTCCAGAGCTGCCTATGATATTTGCTTGTGGAGATTGCATTACTGAGAGTTTAGAATTCTTGATCAAAATGCCAGAAAACTTTTATCTTCTGATTGATGTATAAATCACCAATAAAGGACCCATGACTGCCTTGCTAAAGGTTGACACTATAATGTTGTTACAAGGCCCACTGGCAATGGGACATTATTACTAGAAGGTACCTAATACTAGGAAATGAGACTGTGATTATACACCACCAGGAATAGAATCAGGAAAAGAAATCCTTGCTATGCTTATGATGCTGCTACTTAAAAAATAGTATTTCTGTTACTCCTGTCTAACAGAGGGGGAATTAGGTATTAGATTGCTACAAAGTAATTGTGGTTTAAAAGGTTAAAAATAATTGCAAAAACCGCAATTACTTTTGCACCAACCTAATAGCATTTGAGACATTATTTCACTGGACTCTAAATGGACAAAGCCTACCTTTATTAGTAGGAAACAGGATTCGCATCTGAGGAGTAAGTTTCTATTTTGTGTGTATATCAACCACCAGAGGCCTGCTCAATTCCTGAGAGAGAGCAAGACCATGCCCTCTAACCAGAGACTAGACTAAAGGGGGTGCTGGAGAGGAAGCAGGTGATTTTCCCTGATGGATGCCTAGGAGACAGGTTTGGCTATGGTGGAGACAGCCTAACTCATGCAATATAGGACATGCGACATGAAATGACCCTTTTGAGCCAGAAGCCACTTAGGATAGAGTAAAAGAAACAAATATAAAATATCAATGTCAAAGTCTGTCTTTATGCTGCCTGTACTTTCTATCATCTTTCCCTTTTTGTTCTCATTATTTCACAAAGTTTCTTCGGGACGTCAGAAGTTTTAAGAGATATTTCCATTTCTGCAAGGCCAGTCTATAAAGACGATAAGTAGCATCCCCAGGAGATTAGATAGTGGCAACAGCTGGAGCCAAATAGGAGCCTCTCTTAAAAACAGAGAATTTAGTAGTGATGGGAGGGGCACCCACCAGAGACCCTCTCTGCCCCACCCTGGGAGAAGCTGCGCTCTAACAAGGGGCCAGTCCTGAGATGGTTGTAGACTTGTCATATTTCCCATTTGTTTTCACCTGCTGTTTCTGCCCTTTCCAGAACCTCAGAGGAACCCACGTGCCTGCCAAGAAGTGGTCCTTCAGCTTCCTGAGCCACCAATAATGGAAATCACTGAGGACATCTGAAACTTGTGAACTTTCTTATGCTTTGCCACATAAAAGATTTGCTTAACTAAGGAAAGAGTTCAATAAGTTCTAGAACCTGTTTTGCATTTTAAAGCGCTTAACCCATCACATACATTCTGTTTTAGCAAAGTTGAATCTTAATCTTTTATTTTGTATAAATGGATTTGACAGGCTGCTACATTCTCAGAATAAAGAGTTCAGCTATAGGCTGGGAAATTCTCTCCACCCAGTCACAACTTTTGGCTTAGATATTTTCCTCCAACTACATTGAATAGCTATAATTTAGGTTGAGGATTTGGTGGCCACCCTCATCCGCACAATAAAATTCCAGGAGGAATTACTATTTGCCAGACATTTTAAGGGGTTTATGTGCAACAATTAATAAGGGAGGGCGGGTGTTCTAATGACGAGAAAGACAAGAGATAAATTTGAAGTCTGATAAACCTTGTTCAAATCTCCACTCTGCCATTTACACCGTATGTCATTTTGGTCAAATTTCTTGACCATTTTATGTCTCAGTTTCCTTCTCTGTAAAAAAAAGGAGCTAATAGTATTACCTACTTTCCAGGGTGTTTTGTAAAGATTAAGAGAAATAACATGGAAAGACTGCCTGGCACATAACCAAGGTCCTTCCCCTTTACTCCTTCTTATGAAAGCATATCTGTAACAGAATATGTACAGTTTGACCCACGACACTACAAAATGAAATGTTTGGTTTTCTACCTTCCAATAAATGGTCTCATTAATTTTCTGGCAGAGAAGAAAGAGAAGAGCTGGCAGCTTGCCAGAGCTAATGGAGTCGTTTTGTAGGACTCTGGCTTGCTGTTGATGAATGAAACTATTACCCACCACTACTTTTCAGGGTAGCACAATCCAAATTAGGTGTAATAATGAGAGTCCAACACTCAAGGGTGTGGGGCAATGTTATTCTAGAGCAGTGGTCCTCAAGCCAGGCTGCGTATTAGAAACCCCTGGGGAGCTTAGAAATGAACAGATGCCCAGACTGTACCCCTAGACATTCGATTGAACTGGTTTGGAGCGGGGCTTGGGCATAAGTATCTTTTATAGTGGTGCTGGCAATCAGACATGAGCCCTCTGAGGTCAGAGGTCTGGTTCTGCAAACACTGCCTCCAGATGTGGATGTCGGCTGCTTTAGGAGCAGCCTTTCCCTTCTGTTGTTGTGGCTGCCGCCAGCCACTAACTATATCATATTATTTGCTCCACCCCACCTGCCTCCCTGTGGCTAGAGATGGGTCATGTCCACCACCAAAAATTCTGCAGACCTCCGTCACTGTCTGGGTTCAGCTGCTCCTGGTTGGTTCAGTTGTGGGAGGAAAGGGAAATGTTCCTCTCTCCACTAGTCCAAAGACCCACCTCATGGACATTTCCCGTAGGTGATTGGCTACTGGGAAATTTCCTCTTCAGAGAAAAATTCCACCCACCCACCAGATTGTGGTCTGGTTTTATAGTCCCCACAAAATACTCAGAGGAGACCCCATGTAATGCATTTTCCAGCATCGCATTTAGCCTCTTCCAGGATCACCTTGAACCCACACCCTGAAATGGGAACCACATGCAGTTTACTCTGATTGTATCAACCAGTCTCTAAGGACCCACAGTCTCCAGTCGGGGTTCACCGAGGAGCTGGTAATTAGGGTACCCGGTGTGACTAAGGGAATAATTCTGGTCTAACTGGGGTCTTCCTCTGTGAGTTCTATGCTCTTGTTACAGTCATCTGCCAAGCTGGGGTGTTTCAGTCTCCCTTTAAAGCTTAGCATCTGCTCATGGACTTGCTTAAAACTTCTTTAGTATTGCTTTTTTACAAAAGGCTTATCTTTTCCTTAGGGCATTGCTATTTTATCATTTCATGCATCATGCAATCTATTTTAAAAATGATTTTCAAATATTTTTACTATAACATAAGTTCAATAAAATATTCAAGCAAGACACAAGTGAATACAGCCCTCCCCTCACAAATACTGCTCTCTGGTATTAACTACCTATAATATGGTATATAGGCATGCATACCTTGGACTTATTGCAGGTTTGGTTCCAGACTGCAGCAATAAAGTGAGTATCACAATTAAGCAAATCATACTGTTTTTGCTGGTGAAGGGCCTTGCCTTGAATTTGTAAAACATGAAACATCTGTGAAGCACTGAAAAACGAAGTGCAACAAAACAAGAGGTACGCCTGTATATCTTTCCAGATCTTTTCCTAACGGCTGTATTTTAATATAATTAAACAGTACATACCTTTACTGCATAAAACATTCCATAATAATTTTCCAGTCTCCCCAAGCATTGTTTTAAGCATTTTCATAACATTCTAATAAGTGGAAGTACCATAATTAGCCATTTACCAAGTGCCAGTGAACTGATCCAATTTTCATGATTATAAATAATGCTGTGATAAACATCTTCACGCACATTATTTTTTTCATTTAAGATAATTTAGTTTGGTTCAATTCCCATAAATGAAATGACTTCATAAAAGAGGATAAACAAACTAAAGAAGCACTTTATAATTTAATGGTAAGTAAATACGACATATCGCCAAGCAATATATTTGGTTAAATAAATGATAGTTTATCTGTATAATTGAATGCTATGAAATCATTAAAAATAATGATGTTGCAGAAGAACATTTAATATTAAGGGAAAGATTTCCACTTTCCATGGATATAGGCAGTAATTTATAAAACAAGTTATAAAACTTTCTATGTAATTTGTATAAGAACATTTTTTATAATCAAAATATATCTGGAAAGAATTTATATGGGAATACCAAGGCCCAGGAATAGCCAAACAATTTGTGAAGAAGAAAAAAATCGAAGGCTTACTCTATCAAAAGTCAAGATTGATTGTAAAGCTACATTGATTAAGACAGTATAGTACAAGAATAAAAAATTTAAAAGAACAGAATGCAAGAGTTGCCCTTTTGTTTTTCTGAAAAGGGCCAGATAGTGAAAACTATTTAGGCTTTGCAAGTCACATGGTCTGTCACAACAACTCAACCCTGCTGTTGTAGCGTGAAAGCAGCCAAGACAATCCACAAATGAATGGGCATGGTTGTGTTACAGTACAATCTCATTTCCAAAAACAGGCAGCTGATCTTAGTTTACCTGTCTCTGAGACAGAAAATTGAGAAACAGATCCAAGCGCACATGCGTGTGTGTGTGTGTGTGTGTGTGAGAGAGAGAGAGAGAGAGAAAGAGAGAGAGAGAGAGAGAGAGAGAGGCTTGTGATAAAGGTGGTACCGAAATGCAATGGGAAGGGATGGTTTTTTAAATAAAAAACTGGCTCCCATAATGAAAAAGTGAGATTTGATTCCTACCTCACATCATTCATAAAAATAAATTCCATTTCAATTATAGACATCAATGTGAAAACTCTAATGATAAAGCTTCTAGAAAATAACACAGGAGAATATATTCATGACTATATGGTAGAGAAAGATTTCTTTGATAAGACACAGAACGCATTAACCATAAAGGAAAAGACTAGAACATGGGCTGTATTAAAATTATAAACTTTTTCTTCATCTAAAGGTATCAGACAGCTACCGTCTGAGAGAAGATATTTGCAACACATGTAAGTGAAAGGAGGCTTATATCCATAAAATATAAAAAATAACTACAAATCAATTTTTTGAAAAGAAAAATCCAGTAAAATAGGCAAGAGATTCAGACACTTGACTAAAAGAGAATATTTAAATAGTCAATGGATTCCTAAAAAGATGTTAAACTTCATTAGTTATCTTGCAAATGCAAATATAAAACATAATGATATAATTGTTAGACTATCCAGAGTTAGTGAGGATGTGGAGCCACCGCTGATACTCTCAAACTCTGCTGGGCGTAAACTAGTAAAATCCCTGCAGGAAGGTCTACTAAGAGCATATTCATACTTATGATCCAGAAATTCCACTCCTAGGTTTATACCCAACCGAAACGTGTATGTGTGCATATCAGAAGAGATTTACAAGAATGTCCACAGCTACATTATTCATAATAGCTTCAAACTAGAAACGACTCAAATGTCTCTAAATAGTAGAATGGACAAATAAACTGTAGTGTATGCATACAATGCAAAATATGCAGCGATACTATTCCAATGAATGAAATCTCCTTCATACAATATGGATGAATTCCACATTCACAATGAAATTCATGGTATGAAAGAAGCCAAATACTGAAGACTGCAAACAGGCAAAAACAACACATGGCGATAGAAGTTGGGATATTGAAGGGGTAGTTATTATTAATAACTGGGGGTGAGCAGGAGAGGGAGTTTTTGTTCCTCATAATATTCTATTTACTGCTCTGGGGGGGGGGGCAGCTACATGGATGATTCAGTTTGTGATAAGTCACTAAGATTTATGTTTATGACAGATATGCTTTTCTATATTTATGTTATAGTTTAATTTTTCTAAGAGCTTATAAAAATATATCTGAATAGAAATAGCATTAAGGCAATTGATACTGTCTAAAATTGATAAATATATAGATAAAGGTAAAAGGATATTTTATCTTGAGCAGCACTGTCCAATAAAAGTTTCTGTGATGATGGAAATGTTCCATATCTGCCCTGTCCAGTAGGGTAGCTTCTAGACACATGCCGCTATGGAGCATTTGAATGTAGCTAGTGAGACTGAGAAACTGAATTTTTATTTTCATTAAGTTTTAATTAATTTTAATTTAAAGATCCACATGTGGCTTGTGGCCAGCATACTGGACAGCACAGAACCTGAGCTCTGGAGGCAACCACCGTGGAGAGCAGCATCCACTAAAACACGTTCTCTCTGGGAAGTGGGGCAATATGAAGAGGTTGAGATGGAGCCACGTTGGTTTTTTGTCATAAACGTTTATGGATCATTTGATGTGTAACTTTCTGTGTGTACTACTTAGATAGAAATTAAAATTTAATTTTAAGGAAAAAATAAAGCTTGAAGCAGATACAACTGTTAACGGTGATTTATCTTTGCATGGTAAGATCTATGGTGATTTTTCTTTTCTTTCTTTTTAAAAAAGTTATCCATTTTCTAAAACATTTACCATAAGTACAAGTGAAAAAAGAACAAATTAATAAATCAAAAGCTAAAACTAAATATTGATGACAAATCAGAAAATTCTTTAAGGGTCTATCTGTACTTGTACTATTAAGGCAATAATGTGTGTAATGAGAATTCATGGCAGGTCGTATTTTTCTTTTCAACATTTAATATCTAAATGTGCTGGCTAAGCAGAGATTTCACATAAAGCATGCCAGATTTCTGCTGTTCTCTATTTCCTCATAAGGTACACAGGTGGTTAAATTTAGGCTGACTCAACAATGTAGACTTGTGTGGCCCACCTTTAGGATGGTTTGTGCAGGTATCCTTGGAAGAATAGCTTCACCTTCCTGCTGCACTGTTTTACAGCTCAGCATCAAGGTCTTCCTAGGGCTACATTTTTGATGAACTTCATAGAAAGTTGGTGGTGACGATTAGTTTAGGTTCTTAATTGTGTATCTTCCTACCTCCTGGACCTACCCCATCTAGATGTTCTATAGGCCCCTCCCACTCAGCAACCCCAAACCAGCCTCTGTCTTCCCTCCCAAACTTACACTTCTCATAGAGGCACAATCTCAGTGTGTGTCTACCCAAGTAGCCAATTTAGAAGCCATTCAGCTTACACCACCCTGCCTTCCCAACCCGGACCCTGTGCTCCAGGCTTTCCAAAACACTCATTAGTCCCCACTCGTTTCTGTTTTGTGGACCTTTGCATTTACTTATGACGTTGCTTGGCTGAACTGTCTTTCTTCCCTTTTTTTGTTCCTGGCGAGTACTAACCCATCCTTCAGGACCCATCTCAAATGGCATCTCCTCTTAGAACCTTCCAATATGACATGTTAATCGCAGTGCTGACGGTCCACAGTCCTAAGTGAAACTGCTCAACCTTCAGCACCCACTCAAAGGAGCCCTACGGGGTATTCTCTAGTCACAGACATTGGGTAGGGGGTGGACACGTGACATAGCGATGAGCACTGACCAAGGGCAACTCATGCATAAACTAGCCCATCATCTGTTGCAACATTTAAATTAGGAAACGCGTAATTTTGTGGCATGTAGATTTTACCTCAATAAAAGTATTTTTAAAAATTAAGCCAAGAATTTTGAAATACTGAGGCGTCCACTAAGTGAGAATTGAAGCTAAAATCCTAGAGGTAGATTTGGGCCCTGAGAAACTACGCACAGGTCAACGTTCTGATAAAGCAGGATCTATGACTGAGCAGAAGAAGGCAGCCTGGAGTGAGAAGAGACTGAGTCAGACAAGGAGAGAGAAGGGGAGATGCCAAGAGAGAGACCACAGGACTCGGGGAGAGACGGAGACAGCAGGATAGAGGTGCGTCAACTCCCAGCCGTTTTCCATTCACAATCTTGGATCATGGGTTTTCCTTATAGTAACCTCCCCTCATTCTGTAACGAAGTAATCTGACCTGAGACTAAAAGAAGCTGATGATAACTTCCCTGATTACACAGAGTTCATATCTCTCTCTCCTTTGTGCTCTCACAGCCTATTGATGTTGCAATTTGTGTATGTGTGTATAGAAAATGTGTTTTCAGTGGAAAGAGCCTAAGTCTGGAGCTGGACAGACATGGGTTTTAACCTTGACTTATGAACTCTGAAACCCTGGGGACATGACTTCTCCTTGGGATTTAATTCTCTCATCTGTGAAATGAAAATAAACGCAATTGCAGGATTTACTAAGATAACATATGGAACACCAGTGACTGGGCCCAGGTAATCGGCAAATGTCAATTTAATTCCTTTCATTTCCTCTCTCACTGGCCTGTGAATTAGGAGAAGAAACAGTGTCTTGTTCACTTGGGACGCCACCCGGGCATCCAGCACTTTGCCTGGCAGACAGAAACAATTCACTGAATAGGTTTTTATTTAATTTAATAATCAAATCCATAGAATTGCACGTTCATCTTGGTACGATTGTCAGATTTAGCAAATAAAAATACAGGATGTCCAGCTTAGTTTGAAGTTCCACAAACAGTGAATAATTTTTACAGTAAGTATGTCCACTGCATACTTATGCTAAAACTTATCCGTTGCTTATCTGAAATGCCAACTGAACTGAACTTCCTGACAGGGCTACAGTATTTTCTCTGGTAGTGCTACATCCTGACCATTACCCTCTAATCCATGGGCGCATTCTTTTTACAGGTATCGGTTTTTGTTTCTTCAAGACCTGCCTTTACTCAGAAGAGGAAAAGAATTAGGTGAGGGCCTTTTCTAACTATGTGTTTCCCATTAATGGATCCTAGGGGAAACCACTGTTTATTGGAGAAGTTACTATGTGGGGGGAACATACAAAGGAGCCTGCCCTGGAGAGTCCCGACTTGCCCTGCTGTCATGGTGTAATGACACAGTATGTAATAGCACCTCCTTTCACTCTCAGAAGTGATCCAGTTTAAATGATACGGCCACCTGTGGGCCAGGCATGGTACCAGGACACGAGCTCATGTTATCTGAAATCAGGAGATGCTGCTACTTCATGAGGTATTGCACCAAGGCCTCTCCCCTCCACGCGTCCCCACCGTTTTACCTATAAGGAACAGATTTGGGGAGCTGACATACCTTGCTCGCAGTGATTGCCCTGTCCAGTTTTCCAACGCCACTGCTCCTGTGTTACAGGGCTGCTGCCCACCCTCGCTTTCATGACCGTTTGCCTCTCTTTTCCTTCACTCTCCCTTTGTCTCCCATTTCTGTATTATGAGTCTCTCTGCATTTCTGCATTATGAGTCTCTCCTTTTCTCTCTTTCTGGCTCCCCTGACTTTCTCCATGTGGTTTTGTCTTCAGTCTTCTCTTAAGTTCAACCCTTCCATGTTTTTATTAGCCCCCCAATACTACTGTGCTCCCCTTTCAAACATCTTTACTGCTGAGACAGGACCTGCCATTTACTGGGTGTTCACTCTGCTGAGAATCAAGAAAAACACTTCATATGAATCACTTGCTTTCATCTTCCTAAGAACCGGTGCCTTGCTCTTCCCCGTTGGCCAGAGTCAGGTTCAGACCCACATCGGAGCTCTTACCTGCAATGGGCAGCATAGCCCCACATTTCTAACATGGCATGTGCCCCTGGTGCTGTGCCCTTGTTTTGTACAAATACAAGTTCTGTGAGGGTGATCCTGTGTGTGCACGTGGGAGATGTGGCGTTTGCAGGGGGAGGGATCAGAGAGAATAACAATAATAATTGTCCACACCAATAATTGTCCACACCGTGCTGTGACTATAGTTCTCAGTTGTGCCCTCACTTAATTCTCTCAGCCACCTCATGAGACAAGCAGTATCACAATGTCTGTTTTATGAACGAGGAGACAAGGGCTCAGAGTTGGGACTGAGCCCAGCTCTTTTATCACAAAAGCCTATGTACTTCCTAAGGCTCTGCCGGTGCCTCTCCAAATTACATTGTTTTTGGAGCCCCCTGGACAAGGAGGAAAGATCACTGCTGGGTGAAAATGAAAAGGATCCTATAAGGACACTTAGAAATGCTCCTTGGAGACACCTCTAGACCTAGAAAGACCTCTGGAAGGGGTACATATGTAGGCCCGTGCTTACCTTTCCAAGAAGGATTTCTTCCCAACCTAAGACCACCACAGATTGTCCACTTGCTAACTTGTTTTTCCCCCCACCTTTGTAAATATTCAAAACAGGTGGACCTAAATAAGGACAAATGCCATTTAACTTGAACTGGAACTCGTGCCTCACAGACCAATGGTTCAGTCAGTCCACGGGGAAAAACAATTATTACACTCCAGCTAGCACAGGCACTGGCTTCTGTGGCGGCATCAGTGGCACAAGGGTTTATTGGCAGAGATGGGAGGTTTGAAAAAAATCAATTTTGTTAAAAATAAACAAGCTATAATTCTACCTTTCTGAAGAGAGAACATTTCCAAGGCAAATGAATAATGGCATGGCATTTTAGTTTCCAGAAATGGCTCCAGAATCGTCTTTACAACACGTTGCCTAATACCCAATATCTTGACACGGCATTCAAAGCCCCCTGCAATCTGCTGCTGCCAGTCTTTCCTCCCTCACTACCTGCCTCTTCCCTGCATGAACCGTGGCTCCAGCAGTGATGAGCCACTTCCTGTTGTGCACTTTCCCGATCGTGCTTTAAGACTCAGGACAGACAGTACCAGCCATACCCATGAGCTCTTCCAGATACTCCTGCAATGCACTCAGAGAATCTGGTACATCATTCCATGCATACTGCATGGACCACATTAATCACATAGTTGCACTTTTCTCTACTGTCTTCGTCTGTCAGGCTGCTATAATTAACTACCATAAATTGGGTAACTTAAAACAACAATCATTTAGTTCTCACAGTTCTGGAGGCTGGGAAGTCCGAGCTCGTGGCATGGACAGATTCGGTGTCTGGTGAGTGCCCACTTCCTCATCAGTGGCTATCTTTTTATTACAACTTTACATGGCAGAAGGAGCAAGGCAGCCTCCTTGGGTCTCTATTATAAGGGCACAGTTCCACTCATGATGGCTCTGCCCTCATGAACGAATCACCTCCCAAAGGCCCCACCTCCTAATACCATCGGGTTGGGCATTAGGTTTCCAACACAGGAATTCTGAGAGGACACACACCTTCACACCATAACATAGACGAACATTTATGGAGCACTGACAGCGTGCCAGGAATGTTTCTAAGAGCGTTTACATGTATCATAACCGTCCTTACGATACTCTCAGGACCTAGACATCATTTTTATATTCCCGTTTTACAAATGAGGAAATCAAGGCACAAAGAAAGGAGGCAAGTTTTTCAAGATCAACAGCTTGTAAGTGGTGAAGCCAACACTTAAACCAAGCAATCTGACTCCAGAGTCTACACATCTAACACTAGTCTATATTTTTTTCTGTCTCTTTTATGAAACAATGGGACCCAGGGCCTGATGCATAGAGAGGGCTTAATAAATGCAAAGTGAATGAACAAATGAATGGAATCTATTTCCTGGCTTCCAGGGGCTCTGGCTGCTGATGTATAACACCTGCTTTTCTAACGTGGCCGCCACCATCCCAAGCCCTTGGACTGGAGGCGGAGAAGAGAGTTGGCCAGCCTCCGTGCCCCATTCCCCAGATGGCGCCTGGACACAAAGGCAGTCCTGGTTTGGCACAGATGCCCCTGTCCGCTTCCACTGAAACAGGTAAATTGCTTCAGTGAATGACAGGTTACTCCTCTCTCTCTGAAGAGAGAAACTGTTCCTTCAGCTCAGAGTGACTTAGTTGGAAAAAACTGATTTCACGCTTTGCTGAGTGTGATTGTCCTTGAACATCAGAGCACATTATCTGCCCGCCTGCGCTGGCTAAGTGTGAGGGCTGCAGTGACTGCGGTTTAGGAAGCCCAGCGGGGCCTTCTGTGGCGGGGAATCAGGGAGATCTTAGATATCAAGCCTTTGCGGTTCCCCCAGGAGATTGGACAGAACAAAGCCATCCAGTAATCTTCTGGTGGTAACACTGCTTTGTTGCCCTCTAGCCCCATTTTTTCTTCTTTTTTCCCCCAGGGACTGCAGACCTGCTTTCCTAGCTGCTTACCTTAAGGGCTCTCACCCTTGGTTGTTTCAGCCTTAACATGCCTGAAAGGGAACTTTCCTCCCCAAATCTGCTTTGTTGTGTTCCCATTCGTCACCTTCAGGAAGCCAATCCCTAAGCCAAACATCATTCTACCCTCCTGCTGTGGATTTCCTGGTCCTCCCTATGTCCCTTTTGATGCTGACATTCTAATATTAGATGGTGGCCCCAGGTTGCCTGCCTCCAGCCCCCATGCACAGGATGACATAGGACTCATCACTAAACAAATGGCCTTGCTGCCTGCAGCCTTCTAAAGAACTGTTAGTGCCCTCCAGCGAGCAAGTGTGTGTGACAGGGTCCTAGCTGGACGGTAGTGCCTGGCCTGGTCTGTGGTCAGGATGAGGGTGGTCAAGGGCAGTGAGGCAAGAAAATGAAATCAAGTTTAGGTAGCCTAATGGTCAAGCCAGGAGTTAAGAAAGGTAGAGAAATCCAGCTAAGGTGAGGAGAAGGAAACTAGGAAAACACGCATGGCTGAGGGGGACAAACAAAGTCCAACCCCCCTGGGGGGTGGGAAAGGAGCTCCTCTGACAAAGGAGGAAGGAAGCTCTTTCTAATGAATTAGGAATGTTAAAGGAAAAACTGTCATTTCAGAGCTTCTTGGGGTGTCTTTGGATGAATTTTGTGAAAAGATGGTCAATTTCAGCAGAGCCCCCAAATGAGTTTTGGATATGCAGAGGGAATCCGAAGTTTGTGAGCCGAGGGTAGAGAGCTGAAGTATTCTGAGAATGAAATGAATAGGAATGTGATGCCTGGTGGAGGGTGAAGGGGGGAAGCTTGCAGCATGATTGGGGAGGAGAAGGTTCTCAAGGCTGAGCACAGAGAAGAGGACAGCAAGGCTGAAGGAGAAAACGGCCAGCGAGAGAGTTCCCAGCACAGGAAACCTGTTAGTTATCTAGAAACAGGTTAAGTAAGACATAACTGTAGAATGTGCTGTCTAATGTGGTATGCTAAAATCTACTACCTGTTACCCCCCAACCGCCAGGAAAGTCTACTCCGTAAGGGGCCTCGGGTTAGTAGTAACCTAAGGAGAAATGAAGACAATTGGGGAGATGAATGAAACGAAGCAAAGAAGTGTCAGAGGAAGAAGTTACAGAGTGGCGATCAACGATCCAGGAAAGGTAAGAAACTGGAGATAATAGCGGGTGCTGTGCTCCTCCCCATATATGAGATGGGTCTGGGGTCATCTGTCTGTATCCATTAAAGGATGGAAATGGCCCAGCAGATTGGAGGACTGGGACCAGCCAGGTGGCTGACGTCTGTATTAGATTACCGACCAGAACAGGAAGGTTTGAAGCAGAGGACACTAGAGGGAAGTTAGGCCTGGAGGAGATTTTTTTAAATTAGGTATCAGTGGTTCCAGGAGGGACTGGGGTGAGAGCTGTTAGTGGCACTGACTTGAACGAGCCTTAGGCAAAATAGAGAAGAAAGGAAGTTCCCAGAGACCCAGCCAGAGAACTGAGCCAACACTTCGAGGTTATAGATATGGAACGGAGACAAGTGAAGGAGGACCGCTCTGTGTCTGGGTGAGGAAAGTGGGACACAGAGGGTCCACCCGGGATGAATGTGCCAGAGGTGCCGAAGGCGGGCGGGGTGGAGAGATGTGGTGGGAATGCACAACCAGCTTCTCTGCATCTGTTCTGGAGGCTGAACCAGCTTGCATTTCCCTTTGCTCCTACCCAGCTGCTGGAACAAACACCCAGTGAACTCTACCTGGCTGTGGTCCGTATCACTGAAACCCCCAGATTCTTCGGCAAAGCCCAGTTCCTGGCAGAACTGCTGCTGGTGGAAGCCCAGGTATATTGCCTCTCACTCCCTATCCTCAGTTAGCCGCTGAGCTCTGCTACCCAAATAGCTCATTTCCTCTTTTTCCTTTAGTGCTCCTTTCTGTGCTTATTCCTTATGGGCCTGTTGTCGTGGGGCCGATTCCGCTGTCATTTCCTTGGGTTAGTTCTCAGACTTCCCTTCAAGGGTTGGACGCGTGTCAGCAGGTGCTCTATCAATGCTCATTAAGTGAATGGTTTCCTGTCAAGAGCCAATTCCTTGTACTCCTCCCCGTCAACACACACACACACACACACACACACACACACACACACACACAGACTCTTTGATTTCTAGGGTAGTTCCTTTTTTTAAAATAAGCATGTCCCCTGAAATTTCACACTCATATTTAAGTGTGTAAGTAAAATTTGCCAACATGGGAGATCTGTAGGATCTTGCAATGTGTTAAGGAGACCTCACCAGTGTTATTAGCTTATGATATAGCTTTGCATGGATTTAGGGACCGGAAAGCCACCCTCCTCCCCCACAGTGGGTGACATAGCTGTCTTTAAGCTGTAAGCTGCTCCTTCCAGGGGCTGCTCAGAAGCAATCCTCCCTTTTGTCTTCTCTTCTCCATTATCTGCCTCTCTTCCAACCCCTGTCTCCCCCTCCATCAATTCACCATTTATTTGTATTTGCTACAATGTCAGGCACTGTAGTAGGCTCTGTAAATACTATATCTTGATTAATCCTCACCACCACCCTCCTGAGATGGGTACCAGTATCACCATTTTACAAGAATTGGGAGACCTGTTTGAGGCCCCAGTACAAGGGAGCAGCAGTTGTCTTTGTCTCCAAAGCCCCTGCTCTCTCTGCTCTCCTGGGCTGCCTCTCACTTGGGCCAGGTTCATCTGGCCCATCCCCTACCTTTATTCCCTCCAGTGTTTCATACAGCCTTCTTGCCAGCTGTCTCTATAGGTCCTCTCCTTTAATTCAGAATCTATTAGGTCAAGTTCCTTTCAGATTCCTGGTGTTGCTTATGGAAAATCCTGATCACCTCCTACAAGAAGATGTATTATGGTCCTTAACAAATTTATTACTTAAATTTAAAATAATTTAAATATGTATTATGCTGCTTAACAAGTTTCACTTTGATTCTGTAGCTGCCTCCACTGCTGCATTGTTGGTTAGGAGAATAGGGACCAAGCCCGATTCATCTGTGTAAACTTTGGATGCTTTGTCCAGAGACTAGAGCACTAGGGACAGTCAGCTGATGTTTCTAAGTAAAGGGTGGCAGCAGAGTGTAGAGTATGGACTCCACAGACAGGTAGCCCCTGGTCTGATTCTACTCCATCACGTCTAGCTCTGTGACCTTGAACAAGAAGCTCAACTTTCTGAACCTTAGCTTTCAAAATGGGGAGCATAATATAATAGTACCCACCCAATATGATATGAGAAATGTGCTTAAAGGGATTAGCATACTGTCATAAGAAAGGAAGTACTAAATAGATGTTGGCTAGTGTTATAGTTGTTGTTGATGGTGACTGGTTGCATCCTTCCTATTTTGGCTCTTTAAGACCATCCAACGAAACTACCCAAACCTCCCAGACCTGTTAGCAGCAATTCTTTTGGACCTTTCTGATTGTTATCATCCTAACCCCGTTCCCCATTTGTAATCTCTGGTCTCTGGATATGGCCTTTTGATTCCAATCTTGCCTCACCCTTGGTACATGGATTTTGCATGTGGTTTCCAGTGTTTCACTTGTGGTTACTTCCTCTTTGTCTTGGGCTTGGATGGGTCCTTGGTTCTTCCCAAAGCCTGAGGTCTGACCTTGCCCTAGCTCGAAACAAAGGCCACCCAATCTGCCTTAACTCTTCCCATTTCCTA
The DNA here is from genome assembly GCF_057876585.1 of Rhinolophus sinicus. Taxonomy (NCBI): domain Eukaryota; kingdom Metazoa; phylum Chordata; class Mammalia; order Chiroptera; family Rhinolophidae; genus Rhinolophus; species Rhinolophus sinicus. The sequence goes on along the minus strand of NC_142514.1, from coordinate 150,002,626 downwards.
TTCACACTCCTCTTACCAAGAAAATGAAAGAAGGAAGGAATAAGCACAGGTGGGAGGGAAGGAGGAAGAAGGGAGAAAAGCAAGAAGGAAGCAAGAGCTTCAGTGAGGCTCTCCTGACTCTTCTCTGGGCTTTTTCACTAACGCCTAAATGGGTACTGCGGCTTCTAACCTTATTTTTATCCAATTCACCATCCATGTATTCACAGGAATAACAGCAACTACTAGCATGTGTGAATCATCTATTACATATGTGACAGGTACAATTCAAAGCTCTTCACAAACATCAATTCACTTAACCCTCACTACCAACATATAAAGTAGTAACAGTAACTTTATTCTAAAGATCAAGAATATACCATGTACTTGCTCACTTACTCGAGCACCTTGCCCAAGGTTGCACCGCTCCCAGTAGTAAAATAGCAGAGCTGAGATTCCCATCAGAATACTCACTCAAGGTGACCTGGTTGCTGTCTTTGCATTAAACTGTGTGCACACCCTCCGAGTGAAACGTAGGCAGCTTTTGAGGCAACCTATTCATGGTTGGCTGCTACTTGGGACTGGACCTTGGATAGGATCGATATTTCTGCAAAGATTTCCCCTATTCCCCTGCACAAGATTTCCCCTACAGGGCAGCCAAAATCTGAGAGCTCCTTGAGACTGGAGCCAGAGTCAAAAGACCCTGCTGTCTACCCATCCTGATACACACGCGTAACAGTGGGTTCCTGCAGGTCGGGGACGCTCGTCCATGTTTCTACCTTCCTTACACTCTTACCCATTCATGCTCTGAACACATGCTGTTATTTGTACTGATCTTTCCAGGTTGTACTGAACATGTCATGAAGTAACATTTGTAAAAGTGTCTTGTAAGATGTTAGGTGGTTTTCAAATAAAATTCATCGTTATCGTTATTGTTATCGCTGTCTCAAAAAAATTTCAAGTATTTGGGAGGCTACTAAAGAATTCCCATGCCATTGGAAAAAGTGAGTTGGAAGGAAAGCTGTCTACTGGATAAAGGGACAGCCATGCAGAGCCTCTCTTGATGGGGTCGGATTGTGGCTTGAAGCCCTCTTTATAGTCTCAATTCCATTTGTCTTGCTCAGACTTATGTGGAGAAAAAGCAGCCTGGGCGTGCCACCTTTGCCCTCCCCCATCTGTTTGCGGCAGAGCCATCTGGAGCCCACAACCCTCTGCAGTGGGAGCTCATTCCTTGACTTTGGTCGACAAACAAATCCGGGAGACTGAGTAGCCAGTATGGGTGTTTGTATAGAGCAGTTGAGGAAACATTCCCAGCACAGAAGACACAGCTGTGGAGGCATCAGAACAATCCAGGCCTCTGGGAAAAGGCAAAGCTTAGTCCCGCAAACATGGCCCCGGCCTGGGCTCGACCTTTGGATGCCACGTGTCACCTTCGGTGGGAAAATCAATAGTCCCCTTGTCTGGAATGTGTACCCCTTCTCTTGTGGGACATGGGAAACATCCAGCCCCTGTGTGAGAGGAAAAAAGCCCGTCTGCGAGCTGTCCTCAGAGCATACGGAAAGGCCTGCCTCCCATCCGCAGGTCAATACTGCTATTGTTTCCCTTCACAGGCGTAGCTCTTCACTCAGCCTCCCAAGACTCAGGCTCTAGGTTTCCAAATGAGTCAGGGCTGCTGTCTACACAGCTTTGTAAAGGGGGAGGGACAAAGGGACGCTTCACTCTGTTTAGGGGAAGTTGGATGCTGCGATGGAAAGGAAGAGAGCCCAGGTCAGGGCGGTGCAATGGCCCCTTTAGATCTTGGCTGCTGAGACCTGTTGCCTGGAGCCCTCAGAGACGCAGAGAAAGGTGAAGTCTCAAGGTGGGAATGAGGATGCTGGGCTGGCGGCAGTGAGTTTGCTAAGCAGGCACTAAGCGAGGGCCACAGCTTTCTTACCCGTAAGGTGTGCTCCTAAACTTCTGGGTTATAAGAGGAAGCAAACAGCTTTCATCTTCATAACTGAATTTAATTAATTGATAATGGCTCCCAGGGACTACTATATTGCAAGTGTTCTGACACTGCGTTCAAGCTCAGTGGCAAAAAATGGCACAATTGATTAGGAATACCTGCCCTAAGGTCCAATTGTGAAGGGTTGGGACTGTCAGAATGTATGTCCCTCTCTGTCATCCCTGCCCTAGCCTCCCTTCCACACACATCCTAATGGCTGTCAGGGTTACTTCCTTTCATGGGTCCCTCCCAGGGCTGACTGCTCTTCATCCACCCCTGTCCCCACTAGTGAAAATGTACTCCATGGCTCAGGCTAGAACCTAGATCTTATCACGAACTGCTCCTTTTCCTTTTCCTCCAAATATGGGTAATTTATAAATCCTTCCAGTTCTGCTTTCTCAAGATCTTTTTGATCCATCCTCCTCCCCTTTCCATCCACATAACTTTTGTCTTAGCTCATTTCTCACATCAATGTGTACAGTACCCTTCCAACAGGTGTATCTGCCTTTGACCTCCTCCCATCTAGTTTATTATCCACACATCATATGCATCACAATACTGGACCTAGGAAAGTTTATGTCAATAATTAGACACTACAAGACTTCAACACAGAGAGGAGGGACTCTTCAAAAGGTGAAAGGGATCTGAGATGGCTCCAGGCAAATCATAACTCCTCAGACTCCCAGTGGCTAAAATTCAACATCATTCTCCAATTTCCTTGCTGCCTGCACTGTTCCCTCATAATATTTCTCTCTCTCTCTCCACATTAACTGAGCTCCAAAATGTCTTTAAAAACCTCCTTATTCAACTCTGTGCAGTAACCAAATCAAAAATATTTATTCTTCAAGCTCTGAAGTCAAGAAGAGCTAATAATTTTCTCGTTTTTCCGATAGCCTCATTATCTCTTCTGGTCATTTTACTCCTGTCACCAGAGAAGTCAAGTGCCCAGAGGAAAGCTTGAGGCAAATTATGGGTTACTAGTGGCCAGTGAGTAGGAAGCAAGACATGGCAGCTCCTAGGACTCAGGAAATTATTTTCTGGAGAGCCAGTGCTCAGCAGAGGGTCTGCCCTGGCTAGTCCAGAGCAGTTGGAATTTGTTTCGAGCAGCCACAGAAGGATGATTTGTTCCTTAGAGCAGTATGGTGGGCTTTATAGGCATGTAAGAGAAACACAGCACATGCATTTTGTATAAACACAGCAGATGCCCTTGCCAGGGAGGCAGGAAAGCTCAGTGACTCAGACATTAAGTCAAGAGCATGGCGGAACAGTTCAAATGAAGATAACCCTTGCATAGAGTCGGACTCCCAGATTCGGGAGAAGGCTTGAGCCACCTACTGGTGAAGGATAAATAAGACAGCTTCCAGAGAGCCTCGTGGGGAGAGAGCCAAAGTGACAAGACGCTGCTTTTAATTGCAAAATTCAAGGCGTTGATTTTTATTTTCATTAGAAAATATGAAACATTGTTCCTGTGTATTGCACATGGCAGGAAAGGTAACAATTATTTCCAGGGTTTCCAATGGTTATTATCTGCTTTGATCATTTTGCTGTTATCTCTGAAGTATTTTAAGGCGGGTGGAGAGTTAGAAAATACAGACAACAGGAGATGCCTAGTACTTTAGTACTTTTTCATTAGTACTTTTTCTAGGTGAAAGTTGAGTGGACTTTTAAGATAATTAAAAATTAGCATTTAAACTGGAGAAATAATTTTGCCTTTTTTTAAAAAGGAAATTCTTTTAATATTCTTCAGGGAAGAACTCCCTTTCCCTAGAGACTGGATTAGATCATCTAATTATGCAAACCTATTGCCTCTTGTATTTTCCCTTCCAAGCACTTCTCATAATTTTTAACTGTACATCTCTATATTTCCCCATGTATTTAATATCTAACACACACACACGACTATAAATTCTGGGACTACAGGTTGTCTTTTCGTCCCATCTCTGTCCCTAGCACTTGCCTGGGACATAATCTAAACCCAAGGGACTGCTGATAATGATGGACTGTAAGGAGCTAGGGAGGAAGATGAGGGCGTGAGGGAGTAATACAGAGTGAAAAACGGCAGAGTGTATAGACTGAAGGTTCAAATGAGGATGAATTATTACAGTGTGGGTTCTACATGGTTGGCAGGAGGTCATGGAGTCATGGAATTGAGATTTTAAGAAAAGGTGTAGCTATTGGTGATGACAAGACCTAGACTAGCGTCTTACGTAGGAGCTGGGAACTGAAGTGGGGTCATGTGAGAGGGAAGGAACTGAATGTCTGAGGCCAGTATTTGGCTGTGTCTTCTCCATAGATATCGGCATTAACAAAGTAATCGCTAATGTCAGGAGTAGTAAAAAGAGCTGAAGTCTTCAGTGAATCACGGGATGACAGGGAAATCAACAACGAGGAGAGGTACCAGGTGGCATTGTCTGATGGCATAAGTTTTCTCCCCCCATTTTTTAAAAACCAAATACTTACTAAGTGTATACTGTATATGAAGCCAATTCACACTGTGAATGATGCAAATGATAGTAAAATATTGTGCCTCCTTCAAAGAACTTATGATTCACTGTCTATACATGTAAGTAACATTGAAAGGCATTCAAGTGTTATCAATGACCTTAGTCTGTGCCAAGCAAATGCTAGGCCTTTAAGGATACAAAGATTCATAGATTGTGCCTTCAAGGAGTTTTTTGTATAGAAGGAGAGACAAGCAACAACAGAGAAAAGTATAACCCAACTGAAGAAATGCTAATATTGAGGTTTACACATGATGTCAAAGGGGCATGAGGAGGTTTCCTAATCTAAACGAAGGAAAGGGAATCAGAGAAGATTCCTGGAAGAGAATATACCTCACTTCAATTTTGAAGAAAGGATAAGAGGAAGTGGTGGGAAGACTAGAGATTGTTCTAGAGAGAGAAAATGCATGATGATGAATAGAGGGATGACAAATTCTGAGACTTATAAGAAGCTCTGTGTGATGGGAGCCCAGGGGGAGATGACAGGGAGGGGCAGAAGTGAAAGTTGGAAAGGTAAGCAGGTTATAGAGATTATAGAGATATTTTTGACGTCCTAGGGACATTGAACTTCATCCTGAAGAATACTGGGAAACCACAAAGTAGAAGAATAAAATGAGTCTGGATTATTAATAGCAAATGATGAAAAGGAATAAACAATAAGCTCATCTTAAATGGGCTTATGCAAAAACGTGAATTTATTGGTCACATTACTAAAGATGCAAAGGTTAAAGGTGACTTCAATCAAGCCTTTTTTATTTTTTTAAATTGAGGAATATTGGGGAACAGTGTGTTTTTCCAGGGCCCATCAGCTCCAAGTCAAGTCATCCTTCAATCTAGTTGTAGAGGGCACAGGTCAGTTCCAAGTCCAGTCGTCATTTTCAATCTTACTTACAGGGGGCGCAGCCCACCATCCCATGCGGGAATTGAACCGGCAACCTTGTTACTGAGAGCCCGTGCTCTAACCAACTGGGCCATCCAGCTGCCCCTCCGGAAGCTCAGTGGCAGCTTGTTGTCTTCAATCAAGTTGTGGAGGGTGCAGCTCACTGGCCCATGTGGGAATCAAACCAGCAACCCTGTTGTTAAGAGCTTACGCTCTAACCAACTGAGCCATCCGGCCTCCCCAAATCTTGATATAAGGCTTAAATTATGTTATCATGATGGTCCTTTTCCATCTTTTGGTTCTGCTCTCTTAAATGTTGGTTTCATTCTCTAACATTTTGAGGTGATGGTTTTGGGTCCATGTCGATCTACCCATGGTTAAATCCAGTAGAAAGAGAACTTTCTTTCTGGCAGTTCTCACTCGAGTCCCAGGATTCTTTCTGATTAGACCAGTTTGGTTACATACCCTCTATGAACCAATCACTGTAGCAGGGGCTCAGTGCACTGATTGGATAAGTTGCTCTCATGTTCCACCCCTTGAACCAGGATCAGTGCCCCATCAAACTCCCTAGAGGGGGGACAGGGGAAGGTGGTCCCTCCACATAAGGATACTGTGACCAGAAAAAACGGCGAATGGATATTGTGCACGTGAGAACAATAAATGTGTGTTCCAGTTTAAGAAAGATTATTCCTGGTAACTATATAGAAAAAGCCTTTGACAGGGAAGCCAGGAAGTAAGGATATTTGCTAGTCAGTTAGTATTAATCAGATAAAAGGTGATGAGGGCCTGAACTAAGACAATGGAAATATGAGAAATTTTTAGGTAAAGGCAATAGAATTTGAAGGATGGTTGAGAGTCAAGGGGAAATGAGAAGTCAAGTAGACTTCTAGGTTTCTAGCTTAAACAATAGAGCTATTCAACAGAGATTAGAATTATCGCAAGAGAAGCAGCGTGGTGGCTGAGATTAATAAGTGTAACATTAATAAGTTTAATATACTTTTGACAGCTTAAGTTTAAAGTGGCAATGGCATACCGAAGTGAAGGTTTCTAGGAGGCAGTTAGATTTTTAAGAGTCTGGCACTTGAGAAAGATGTCTGAACTGGAAACAAGGATTCGAGAATCTTCAGGTTATAGATGAAGATTGGATCCACGGGGGTGGAGAGAAGTACCCAGAAAAGGTGTACAAAATAAAAGGGAAAGGAATCTAGGAAAGAGTTCCAAGCACCCCAAAACTTAAGCGGCAGACAAAGGGACAGGAACTAACAAATATGACTTGAAGAAACTACCAGACAGATATGTTGTAAACCAGAATAGGGCATCCTTGAGGAAGGTGACAGTGAGGCAGCAGCTGCCTGGAAGAAAGAGGACACACACCTCCCACCGCATACCCTTGGGAGAACACAGGGGTAATGCCCAGGAGAAAAGCAGCTAAGCAGCACTTTCGAGAACTGTCCTGTCTTTCAATGAAGACAAGAAGGTGAAGGAAATAAACATAAGGATGTAGAGAAGAAAGAGAGGTTAGTTTTCTGCGGAATGGAGGATTCTAAGAGACAGAGTAGAACAATTTTGAGGGAAGTTGAGTGGGGTATAGGGAGAGAAAGCCCCAGAAGTGGACTGGAGACTGCAGGGGCTTAAACTTGGGGGTTCAACCAAGGTTGATAGGGATGTGCATGTGGTGGAGACAAGTGGCCCTAAGGTTCTAAATAACATGCTGCCTAAAGTTGTTTCAGTGTTGGTACAGTCTGGTGATGTATAAATCAGATAATACCACTCCTCGGAAGGAACCCTCCAGACTTCCCATTGCTCCTGGAATAAACTGCAGTTTCTTACCCAGGGCCTTCAAGACTCCTCCTGGTCTGGCCCCTGACCACCTCTCTAACTTCATCTCCAGATACTCCCTTCTTTGTTCTCCATGTGAGCACACATTCTTTCTGTACCTGGAAAACGCCAAGCTTGCTCCCATCTCAGGGCTTTTGCACCTGCTGTTCCTTCTGTCCGCAATCTTCTTCCCTTACTCAAGGCTGGATCCTTCCATTTATTCAGATTTCAGTTCAAGCATTGCCACCCCAGAGAGCCCTCTCTTCTCATACCTCCACAAGCTACCTTCTTTCTCTTTACTTGATTTATTTCCCTCAGAGCATTTCTTATTCTCTGAGATGCTCTCACGCATTTATTTCCCAATCCCTTCCGCCAGAGTGTGAGATCCAAGAGGTCATGAACCTTTTCTGTGTTTGCTCAGCCATTATCTCCAGCATCAGGAACAGAGTCTGGCACAAAGTAAGTGCTCCATAAATATTTACTAACGGAATAAATGAATATTTAAAGTTCCAACCTCTTTTCTAGACTCTGGATAAAGCCGTGGTCAGATTCTTTTGAGCTTTTAGGACTAGACAGGCTGACATATTTCAAAATGAGAAGTCACTGAAGGTTCATGACGAGACATTTTTCTCTGATGTAAATTATTCTGAATATCATATAACATCTCCCAACACCAAAGTTTGCTAATGAAAGAAAGTATATTGAAAAGTAGCTTCCCCAATAAAAACTCTATTTAAATAAAATATGGCAAACAATGGCCCACTACAAATAGGTTTCCATAAGGAACTATTGCACCAAAACAAAACAAAACAAAACAAAACAAAACAAAACAAAACAAACAAAACACACCAACTCTTACCTAACATATTTTTGGAGTTTTAGTTTTAAATGGAAATTTTAGAGGGCCACATTCACAGAAACTATTGAGGCTTAAGGAGATGACTGCACTTGGCAGGGACTGCTGAAGTCCCTATCCTGACTACTTTTTTGTTGTAAAACTGTACTAGATACAACATCCATTTATGATTAAAACACCTAATAAAATAGGTGTAGAAGGAAAATACATTAACATAATAAAGGCCATCTATGACAAATCCTCAACTAATATCATAATTAGTGGTGAAAAACTGAAACCCTTTGCTCTACGCTCAGGAAAATGACAGGGTTGTCCCCTATCACCTCTGCTTTTCAACATAGTATTGGAAGTCCTTGTCAGAGCAATCAGGCAAGAGAAAGAAATAAAAGGCATCCAAATTAGGAATGAGGAAGTTAAATTGTCACTCTTTGCAGATGACATGGTGCTATATATAGAAAATCCTAAAGATTCCATCAAAAAGCTATTCGAAACAATAAACGCATACAGTAAAGTTGCCGGCTACAAAATCAACGTACAAAAGTCCATTGCATTCCTATATACTAACAATGAAATCTCAGAAAAAGAAATAAAAAAAAAAAACAATTCCCTTTGCAATTGCAACAAAAAGAATAAAATACCTAGGAATAAACTTAACCAAGGATGTGAAAGACCTGTATACTGAAAACTATGACATTTTTCAAAGAAATTGAAGAAGACACAAAGAAATGGAAAGACATTCCATGTCCATGGATTGAAAGAATCAACATAGTTAAAATGGCCATATTACCCACAGCAATATACAGATTTAATGCGATCCCCATCAAAATCCCAATGGCATTTTTCAAAGAAATAGAATAAAAAATCATCAGATTTGTATGGAACCACAAAAGACCCCGAACAATGCTGGAGGTATCACACTCCCTGACTTCAGCTTGTATTACAGGGCAACACTAATCAAAACAGTATGGTACTGGCAGAGAAACAGACTCACAGACCAATGGAATAGAATTGAAAACTCAGAAATAAACCCACATAAATATGGACAGATAATTTTTAACAAAGAAGCCAAAAACATACAATGGAGAAAAGACAACCTCTTCAATAAATGGTGCTGGGAGAACTGGAAAGCCACATGCAAAAAATGAAACTAGACTGCTGTCTGTCACCATGTACTAAAATTAATTCAAAATGGATCAAAGACCTAAGCATAAGACCTAAAACAATAAACTGCATAGAAGAAAACATAGGTACTAAATTTATGGACTTTGGGTTCAAAGAGCATTTTATGAATTTGACTGCAAAGGCAAGGGAAGAAAGAGCTAAAATAAGAGAATGGGATTATATCAAATTTAAAAGTTTCTGCACAGCAAAAAAAAACCATCAACAAAATAAAGAGGCAACCAACCAAATGGGAGAAGATTTTTGCAAACAATGCTTCCAATAAGGGGCTAATATCCAAACTACATAAGGAACTCATACAACTCAACAACAACAACAAAACAAACAATCCAATTAAAAAATGGGCAGAGGGCCTAAAGAGACATTGCTCCAAAGAGGACAAACAAATGGCCAATAGACATATGAAAAAATGCTCAACATCACTAATCACCAGAGAAATGCAAATAAAAACCACAATGAGATATCACCTCACCCCAGTCAGAATGGCTATCATCAACAAGACAAATAGTAACAAGTGTTGGAGAGGCTGTGGAGAAAAAGGAACCCTCATACACTGTTGGTGGGAATGCAGACTGGTGCAGCCGCTATGGAAAGCATTGTGGAGGTTCCTCACAAAATTAAGAATAGAATTACCATATGACCCAGTAATCCCTCTCCTGGGTATCTACCCAAAAAATCTGAAAACATTTATCCATAAAGACATATGTGCTCCAGTGTTCATTGCAGCTTTATCTACGGAGACCAAGACATGGAAACAACCAAAGTTACCTTTAATAGATGAATGGATAAAGAAGTTGTGGTTTATATACACAATGGAATACTATTCGGCCATAAGAAAAGATGATATAGGTACGTTTGTGACAACATGGATAGATCCTGAAATTATAATGCTAAGTAAAATAAGTCAGACAGAAAAAGTAGAGAACCATATGATTTCACTGATATGTAGTATATAAAAATGAAAACAACAAAGAACAAGACAAATAAGTGAAGAAACAAAAACTCATAGACACAGACAATAGTTTAGTGGTTACCAGAGGGTAAGGGGGTAGAGGGGTGGTAGAGGAGAGTAAAGGGGATCCAATATATGGTGATGGAAGGAGAACTGACTCTGGGTGGTGGACACACAATGTGAGATATAGATGATGTATTACAGAATTGTGCACCTGAAATCTATGTAACTTTACTAACAATTTTCACCCTAATAAACTGTAATTAAAAAAAAAAAAAGGGCTGTACTGCTTCAAATAGAACTTCTTAGGAGAGGAGAATCTGGTGAGACCTCCTCAGTAACTCTTCCCAGGAAGTTGAGAATGCGAGAAGGGCTACAGCAATGAGGGTGGTATTATGTCAAAACAAATCTTCTCAAAATAATTCTGTCAAAATGCATCTATAGGTCTTAAAACCAATTTAAACAGGCTTCTTTGCTGCAGGACTTCCATGCATTTGGAGCTCTTCCTAAGCTTTGAGGTGACGTATCATATCCATTCCTTGGACCTCAACACTCCCCAAGAAACAGCCACTAACCTGGGCTGTGGTATCGGTGGTAGTTGTTATTTAATGATAAACTTGGCTTCGATATATTGGAGTATGAGGACTGAGTAGTGGGTTGCGAAAGTGATAAAAGATGGGTCAATATACATAGAAGAGGGTAGGTGACCAGCAAAGACATAGCTTTGATGATCTGTTAACTTGAAGACACAGGCTGCAATACTTGAGGTGGATATGGGGTAAGTGTTGGGATTTGAAGTAGATTTCATGTTAGCTAAGCCAACCCACCTCACAGAGGTTTTTCAAGCCTTCCTCTACTCCCTCAAATTCATTTGGCTAGAAGCCATCTCTGACATTAGCATTTCCTTATCTAAGCTATGGAGTCAATAGTTTGCATTCTATTTCGGTTTGAGGCTGATTACTGCTTCACATTTGATTACCATAAATTTAGGTAAAAAAAGATTCTTTCCCTTCTTGTAATTCTAGAACAAAGATGTTCTAGGGCTAAGCACCAGCTTGGTGTTACAAAATATGTCACAAGTTATGAGGTCTGCCAATTAAGTTCGCGAACATGTTGAAACGATGTTGCTAAACATTTTTGATATCAGAGGGATTATTCATTATGCATTTGTACCGACTGGAGAGACAGTTAACCAAGTTTACTATTTGGAAGTGCTGAAAGGATACACGAAAAAGTTAGATGACCTGAACTTTTTGCTAACAATTCATGGCTCTTGCATCACAACAATGCATCAGCTCATACCGCACTGTCTGTGAAGGAGTTTTTAGCCAATAAGCAAATAACTATATTGGAACACCCTCCTTACTCACCTGATCTGGCACCCAATGATTTCTTTCTTTACCTGAAGAGAAAAGAAATATTGAAAGGAAGACATTTTGATGACATTCAGGACATCAAGGGTAATACGACGACAGCTCTGATGGCCATTCCAGAAAGAGTTCCAAAATTGCTTTGAAGGGTAGACTAGGCACTGGCAATGGTGCATAGCTTCCCAAGGGGAGTACTTTGAAGGTGACCGTAGTGCTATTCAGCAATGAGGTATGTAGCACTTTTTCTAGGATGAGTTCGTGAACTTAATTTTCAGACCTCGTATATATACAAAAGATACAATGCATGTAGGCAATATACATACATTGTATTGTTTTTTATTACACTGAAGGATTTTCTAAAATTATTTTGAATGGCCCGTAGTTCTTCTGGGCGTTGACGAGGGTAGTAGTGGGCTGGAAGTATAATGATTAACAAGCCATAGCAGTTCTGGAGGAAGGTGTGGGTGGACTAGGCAGCCAGTCGCTCACGTGACTTGAATGTTACTGTGTCTCGGAAGAAAGACCATTCATGCTGCTGGTACTTCTGACAGGCGCTCTTTGAAGGGTCTACAAAACCATGGACAATGATGTCATGGAATGCTGTTCTCATGGCCTCCCAAATAAACTTTGGGGAGCAAATAAGACAATTGTGTACTGCAAGAAAGAATGTAAGTGCCGTAAGAGAGGATCAAAAATGTGTGTGTTTATAAAGAAGAAAGAAATAATAAATGATTGGGCAAAAGGTGCACTCAGGAAAGACTACAGGGGCTCTAAAGGATGGAGAATCCACCCCTGAGGTCAAAGAGAGGTGTAGAAAGAGACATTGGGTCAGATGGTTCCTGTATCTGACACCAGGTGGGGTGAACTTGTCAAGATAGATTAGGAGAAATACGGTAGCAGAGAATCGAATGGTTATCAATGCTGTGGTGCTAGGAGAGTTCCCAGGACCCATTGTTCATTTGATTGCAGAGGGAAACAACCACAAATAAAGACTTCTTTGACTTCGTGAACCTCAGAATCAGTCAAATCCACGTTTGAACCCTTAACTGTCAATGTAACTTCAAAGAAATTATATAACTTCTTGACCTTCCATTTCTCCAACTATAGAAAGAGTACAATAATACCTTTCAGGGTCATTGTAAAAAATAAATGAAATTTGTGGTTAGAAGATGTTAGCCCAATGCCTGGCATACAGTCTGTGCACAATAGCTCCCTTCTACTCCAGAAGGAAGGGTAAAGTGGCTCATAGAAGTCAGAGGTCAAGATCCTGCTTTGTCTCGAATAAAGAACAAGGCATATTTAGGTGGTTTCCCACATGCACACCAAAAAAGGGTTTCTCAGTTACTGTTCATCCATGAGGGTGCTTATGTAAGCTGTACATATTTTTCCTGTATCTTGGAGACAGGAAAAGGCTTTTTGGTGTACCTGGTTTAAGTCTCGCTACTTAATTAAACCAGTTTAATTGCTAGTAATTCTGGGGAGGGGAGAAGACTACAGTAGCCAAATAGGAAATACAGACAAGGGTTTTTTTCATATGACTCAAAATTATATTACCAATCCTAAAGGTAATAAAGGTGTCAAAAAAGTTAAAAGCATGATTTGTAAAAAATCAATATATCATGCAATGGCAAGCATAGCTGTTACTGGCCAAACATATTTCAGAAAAAATTTTGAACTCAATGTTTGAAATAAGCTTAGACTCAAGATTTTATTGTATTATAAAAAGAAAAAAGAAAAAAGAAAGTAGTGTATAATTATATAGATAAAAATGAGTGAAAGTTTAAATTTTTGTGTTTGTAGAAACTTTAAAATGTAGTATTTGTTTTCTCTGAGTTGTTTGTGAATTAATGGTATTTATAATTGAAGGTATCTTAGAATCTGGAAAATCTGATATTTTCTGGGGTGAGTCCAGATCCCCTTTCTTTGTCATTCCTGCTGCTGTCATGTTCACTGATCCCATGTTGATCTATACCCCTTTACATGACATCAGTCACACCCTGTACCGGAGTCAACCTATCCCCTCCCACATACACCCCACCCCCTCTGCAACTGCTCAAATCTCAGTCTTCAAAGAATAAAGTTGCCACGAACTGCAGTTTACTTCTAGCTTTTGAGGTATCTCTTGGCAATTTTACTCATCTGTGTGTACTGTGTGACAAACCTTATAAAAACTACTATAAAATGCCTTTTCCTCTTATGTACTGTCACCATTGGTTTTAGTATTGGATTGAGGAGGGAAAATAATAATTTCTGTGTTAATTATAATTAGGATGAGTTTCTCCTCATTACTTAGAAGCCATTTTATGTTTATAATTACTTTCTATGTCCTGCTTTCAAATGTATCAGTAGAATATGGGGTTTAAAATTCATATTTACCCCATAAAGAAAGAAAAGTATGGTTTGCTTCAGATGTTCAGAAGTTCTCTGTCTATATAATGTTTCTTGTTTTAATTAGAAAAAAGTTTGTTTTTAAAGCTTGTATATTCACCTATGACCACTTGATTTTTTTATATTGATAATGCAACTGTTTTGATTTACATATATACTATGTACCTAGAAATATACATTGTATGTGACTCTAGCTATCTGATTTATGAACTGAACACCTTTTTTTAAAAAAAGGGCTATACCTTATTCATTTTGTGCCTCCAACACCTAGTAGAATGTTGATATATTGAGACACTCAGTAAATATTTGCTTATTATATCTGAAACAAAACAAATTTATTTCCAAATCTGTGTTTAAAGTTCCTTTTTTTTTTTTTGGGGGGGGGGGGGGTTTAAAAGCTATACTCAGCTTAAGTCTGAATACTTAACCAGAGGTTTTTTAGAAGATGCCAATTTAGGAGCTCAAGGTGTTTTGGAGAAGTACTGTTGTTACACTGGTGCAAGTAACACTTAGGACATTGTAAGTACCTCTTGCAAGGGAGCATGTGTCACTCTGCTTCGGGATCCAGGAGATCATCACTCCCTTTCAGGCAGGAAATTTGAGAGATTGGAAAGTCAGAGGGTTCCTCCTACTTCCAGATGCCTCCCTATTCAACACAATTTGATTTTTCATTCCACAACCCACGAGACTCAGAGAGCATCCTCACACACTGCATTGTGTAGGTCTGAGTGCACCTGTTGAATAGTTAAATCAATTTTGAGGGGGGAAAGACCTTCAGGGTTTTGATGCAGTCGAGTCAGAATACCCAATAACTGTGGCAAAAGGAGACGGTACTTAGAGTATATCAAAGAAATTATTCTGTTCTTAAAAAGCTCATACAGTGAAAGCACTGACACATAGAGACAGTGATTTTTCACATCGCTTGTTTCCCTGTTTCAATAAAACGTCTGCTTCTATAAAATAAGTGGGAAATTATGCTGGCAATCAAAATATGAGATAAAGCACATGCCTTGCAGTTCAAGTCCAAGAAAGCTGTGACCAGCCGGGAGCCAGAGGTCTAAATTGTAGGAAAAGTTCTCAAGGCAGAAGATAAGGAGGAAGAGCAAAGAACAGCCTCTGAAATATTTAATTAGCAAACTTTAATTACAATGCCATGGAAAGCATCAAAATATCAATGGACGTATTTCCACAAGGGCATAAGCCAATGTCCTATAAGTAACTTTACTTTAAACACCCCACAAAATCAAGTTCATGATATCACTGTATTGATTTACTCCTAGCCCCTCCCCCTGCGTGTTCATGACATCGTTTTCTTCTGGTAAACTCTGCACATCTTTGAAGGCCCAGCCTAAGTGGCCGTCCTCTGTTTTCCCATGGCACCTTACACATACCCCTGTAATAATACTTAACCTGTGTGTTACGCTTATGCCTGTATGTATCTGCATTTCCTCTTACATTGTAAGCTCCTCAAGGGGAGGCACTATTTCTCCTTTGTCCCTGTGCTCTCAGAATCCAGCCTGAGGCTTGGCACAGCAGGATTGCTCAATAAACATTTGCTGACTTGGACTGAATTCTGGCAAAGACAGAGGAGGAAAGAAATATGGGAAGGGAAGAAGCTCCTCAAAACCACGTCTCTAGAGTTACATGACAGTAGGCAGAAATATGAATTCATTCTTTCAATAAGTATTTATTGAGTACCTTCTATGTGAAAAACTTTGTTCCAGCAATACGTCACTGAACAAAATGAAAATCTTTACCTTGGAGAAGCTTACATTCTAGTTGCACAAGACAAACAATAAATAATAAGTCAGTAAATTGTGTACTATTTTGAAGGTGGTAAGTGATTCAGGAAAAGAAATTAAGGTGCCAGGAGTTCCTGTGCTGTTCAGAAGCAGAGAGGGAGCTGGTGGCATAAAGTCCCTATGGCAGTGCAGAAAAGCTGTGTCAGAAGACTCGGTGTGGCTCTGCTCTGTCTGCTCCCCATAAAGTGGGCCCTTCTCCCCTCCAGCCTCACCTCTTCTTAGAGCCCTATCTACTCCCATGTGTGCCACCTTCAGCTTTGTTCCTCTCATTTCTTCATTTAAATTTTGCCTGGATATTTAAATTTCATGCAGGTCATAAATTTGTATCATGTGACCTAACCCAGCTGTATTTTGTTGACTTGCCCAGTGTTTTAAAACTGGGATGTTTCAAATAAAAAATGTTCATGCTTTTCTTTGGCAATGAGAAGATTTTGTAATACTGGGCCTGCATTCCTTCATGGTCACAATCCACTGGATCTGAGGAGAGTTGGCGTCCCTTACCCAGAGGCACTTGGCTTTCAGTTTGACACAGTCCCCACCACTCCCTATTGTCTTATACCCCACCATCTGCCTCGTTTCGGTTACCAACTGGACCTTTGTAGGCATAATCCTTTCCACTCACCCGTCATGGTGCTTCTGTCAGACTTGAGTATGGGGATGCCTCACACATAAGGAGGTCCCATAGGAGCTGACAGAGGTCCAGCAAGACCCAAGGAGGAGGGTCAGCAGCTGGCTACTTGGATTGAAAGCTGCCCTAGGCCTCAGCAGGGGTGTGAAGGGAGCCTTGCAGTATAATTGCACTATAAGGACAGAAAAGCAGGGCAGTAGTGAAAGGTGTATTTGAGGCTGACGCTAAGTCAGCCTCAAGGAATAGGGTGAGAATTTGATTCTGTGCCTCTTATATTGGACTTCCCAGGTACCTAAGAGGGTAAAAAGGTGCCTGGAGGGGAGCACGTCCTAACATTAGGATATCCGAATGATTTTCAGTACCTGGACAGGTGTTGAGTGAATAATGGACTAATCCTCTAGTGGCCCATTCAATGGCTAAAAGACAATCCAGGAGGTTTTATCTGTGCTGCTCTTTTAAAAATTGCTTTAATCACGAGCCATTATAAAGCCCATAATGCTGACTGGGTATGCCTGACTGGAGAGAATTGGCCTTCTCTAAAGACGCAAAGACAAAGAAAAACCTTTTCTCTTTTGATTTGTGAGCCCCATGTTACTCCAATGCTTCTCGTCACAGCTTCTTTTTTTTTCCATTTCATGCCCGCTGCTTTATTTTCTGATACCTGCTTAGAAATAACCTTGTCTTTCTGGTGCTTAGTTACATCACATAAACCGTTTTTTGCCATTTCTAAGAAACCACAGAACTGCGGGGACACAGCCTTCCTTGAGAGTCTGAGCTGCACCAACACAGCCCAGCACTGCCACCTAGTCCGGCTTAGTGTGAAAAAAATTTAATGAGGTTTCTCCTGTTGAGGAGTCAGACGGAATTTATAAAAAGGGATTTAATTGGGGCTGAATAAACTCCACTTTAAATTCCTCACACAGCGGCCTCTGCTCAGGGGTGACAAGAGTCTGCATTTGCTCTGATTTGAAACTGAATCCTAGCCCCGCAGAAAGAAGGCCGCAATGGGACCCCCGCGTGGCCTTTGGGAAGCGTCAGTCCTCATCCGCTGCTTAGCGCCACACCTGCCCCAGGGAGAAGCTCCTAGCAGTGAGCCCTCTTTCCCAACAAAGGGAAATGGAAACCACCAGAAAGCCCTGATGGAACTTTTGGGCAGAATTATAAGCTTTCATTTAAGGAAGAGCTGCTCTGGTTAATGGTTGCATAATGCCCATTGATTCCACGCTACCTTTGTGCAACTTTAGAAAGTGGAGTGCTACTACTTGATATTGATAGAGAAAGCAAAGTTAGACCCCTGATTGGTGAAAGTCTGAGAGAGCTTAGCAGGAAAGCCTGCCGCTAACCCACAGGTTTGCCATTGCCCAGGGCCTCTAGAAAGCCTCAGCTGTAGTTGTTCTTAGAGTGGGTGAGGGTCCGTCATTTGGGGTAAGACTGGAGCATAGGAGGCAGTGGGATGTATGACTAACCTGGACGGTTATTTGTATGTAGATCCATGGAGCAAGGAAGGGAGGGGTGGGGGAAGGGGACTGATTGGGGTAACCTGGGTGACAGGCTCTTTCACCACTTAGGGAAATAGGGGGGCATGCCTAAAGGCAGGATGGCAAACAGATTTCATCTCATATGCCAATCCAGTGCATTGGTAGTCGCTGCCTGGGAGACTTTATAGAAGAGAATTTTAGTCTCTGTCTAGGCTCCGTGAAGGAAAACATACTGTGATTAACAGTCATATAGCGTGATTCAGTTTGGAGAAGCTTCGCCTCCATCCCGAAGAGGGTGACTAAGGAAATTCTGCGGTGATACCCAATAAATGAGTTGCTTTCAGAGACAGTAGAAGAACTTAACATGCCACATAAAATCCTTCATGATATGGTCATAGTAGCTTCTCTAGCATCGTGTCCCACGCTACCCCCATCTCTCACCTTATAATCCCATCATGGTTCTCTGGAGTCTTGTGGTAGGGACCTTGGAGCTCTGTCCCAAGTGCCTAAGGCAGTGTGGGCAAAGTCTCCCTTCCCTTCCCGCTACCCACATTAACATTAGCTTGTGAGCAGTCTCTCCCACCCCTGGGGGTCTCCCCGAGACCCCAGAAGTTCAGGTGTCTGGAGCCATTGCCCTGGGTTTCCCACAAAAGGAGCAGCTCAGGTCTCGCCCACAACCCCAAATTTACCAACCTATATCCATTTTGCACTTTCGTCTCCTTTGACAATACAGTAGTCCGCTCTTATCTGCAGCAGAAGCATTCTAAGACACGCCCCCCCCCAGTGGATGCCTGAAACAGTGGATAGTACCAAATTCTATGTATACTATGCTTTTTCCTGTACTTATATGACCTATGATACAGTTTAATTTCTAAATTAAGCACAGTAAGAGATCAATAACAGTAACTAATTATAAAATAGAACTATTATAACCATATATTATAATAAATATACTATATATATACTATAATATATATGCTACATATAGTATATATGACAATATACTATAATAAAAGTTATGTGAATGTGGCATTATTAAGTAAAATAAGGGTTACTTGAACTGAACACAACCCTGCAATAACAAGAGTGTCCATCTCATAGCCAAGAAGGCTACTAGGTGACTAATGGGCGGGTATCAGGTGAATACACTGGACAAAGGGATGATACATGTCCTTGGTGGGATGGAGCAGGATGGAGAGAGATTTCGTCACGCTAACTTAGAGTCGCATGCAATTTAAAACTTATGAATTGTTTATTTCTGGAATTATCCACTTAATATTTTGGACCATGGTTGACTGC
Source organism: Rhinolophus sinicus (assembly GCF_057876585.1). Taxonomy (NCBI): domain Eukaryota; kingdom Metazoa; phylum Chordata; class Mammalia; order Chiroptera; family Rhinolophidae; genus Rhinolophus; species Rhinolophus sinicus. The sequence continues at coordinate 149,983,515 of NC_142514.1, read as the reverse complement.
AGGTAACTGAAACCGTGGCAAGCAAAACCGTGGATAAGGAGGGACTACTGTATTCTCCAGGTAGATTCCCGCCAGGTGTATGCTCAGATGTGAGGGCGCTGAGGCTGAGGTGAACCTACAAATGGTAGATCCCTCTGCCAACCCTTGCTCTGCTACTATAATTATTGACCCAAGATGCAAAATAACCAAATGACATGCAAAAAGCAGGGAAAGTATTCAAATTAAACAGTAAGACAGAACTGATAATTCAACTTTTTCACTAGCAGAAAGAACAATATTTAGTGTCTCTAACGCCTACTAAATACACATGCAACAACTTTGCCAACAGGTGGGTAATCAAATTGTTCTGAATAATCCAATCTAGTGTTTCCCTGCTCCTTCTTCATGCTAATTTATTCTGGCATGGCTTTTCAATAATGAAAATCTGTTCTTACAGAATCCATTTCATTGAGATTTTCCATATTAAAATGGAGATGGAAGTGTCATGGAGAATTAGATGCCTTGTCCCCATTCCGGCTCCTGGCGTTCCTTGGGAGGGGCCTTGGTCTCGCAGTGGATAAGCAGATGGCGTTCACTGAAGAGAGGAGCAAATGTACCTTCCGTAGCAGGCTGGGCAATTGTTTTTAAAGTGTAGTTTCCATCTAATCAAAGCCTCTTGCCTGCACAGACTTAATTTGTTCTCTTCCTTGTGGAATGTGTTCATTTTGAAAGCATTTTCAGCCCTAATCATTACCACCAGGGTGAAAAACTAGTTTAAATAAATGCCTCAGTGACTAGAACATGTGTTGGTGTCTCATTCCAGAGAAATACTTTCCAGGCAAACCAAATCCTTCGCATCAGAAACAAAAGCACAGATTGATAAATGAACACACGCTTGGGGAGCGCCTCCTGGGCACCTTCTGTGCTGGGGCTGGGAGTGGGGCACAGTAGTGAACAAGGTACCACGACCACCCGCCAGGAGGCAGGGTCTCATGTGGGAGTCTCAGCCGGCAGTGTGTGTAAGAATTCCCTGGGGAAGGTGTTAAAAGTGTGGGTTTCTGGGATCCACTAGCAGGGATTCTGAATCAGCTGATACTCAGCAGATGTTAGTTGCCAAAGACAAAACATATGTAGTGCATTCTTCACAAATTTCCTCATGAAGTAAACTTACTTCATGTAATAGGGCAGGTTGGCACCAGCCCCCTTTTCTCAAGCGCTCCCGAGATCTTCAACATGGGTCAAGCCCTCTTTCCAGAAATTAAGTGAACAATGTTGAATTCACATCAAGTAATATCAGTTTGGTTATTGCTATAGAGAGTAGGACTCTCCATGGCCCCAAAGTTCTGATCTGACTCATTTTATCCAGGGTGACATTCGTTTTCATTAATTCCTCAGGAACCCCGAGGCTTCTTCAGAAATGCCTGTGGTACATTCTGTTCCAGAGCATTCTGGTACCAACTCCAGTCCCAACTCTTAATCTCACCTCTTGGAATCTCTTAGGAAAAGTAGTGGCAGGAGTGGCATCTTAACTCATGTTGCCTGGGAGGATGTGGAAAACAGCTTCATTCTCACCTTACCATTGGAATGAAGTAAGCTGTCATATGCCTTGGTTTGTACCACTGCAGTGCACACACCAGGTGTCAGGTGTACAGAGAAACACACCCTCCTGCCCCCAGGTGACAGGAGGCCTCAGGAATCATGGGTTCTGCCCCACCTCACCCCCCAAAAATATCTGACTTCTTTACCCCAGGAGCAGCCTAAATCTGCTGGGAACACAGAAGCCAAGGAGCAAACAGAGCTTAGAATAAATAGACTGTTGAGTCTAAAAAGGTGAGGAAGAGACTCTTAGAAGTTTCCAGAACCAAAGGGACCGGAAGTGGCAAAGAACAAAGTACAACTATGAAATCTGAGGGCCAAGGAATCAAAAGCTGGAATTTGGGGTCCAAAGCAGCTAGGAGTAATCTAGGACAATTGTCTGAAGCAAGTATCATTGTCTGCAGCTGGCCTTTGGGGCCTAGTACTGCCTGGGTGTGTATATGTAGGCAGATGTGTTTAAAGAGTCAGATAAATATTGTAGAAGACACACGATTTCATAAGAGGGAGGAGACAAGTTTCCTTTCATTGGTGGTTGGCGTTGTGTCTCTCCTACCTCCTCTGGCTTCCATCTCCCGGACTCATTCTTTACTTCCGGCTTCCAGTGCTGGCTTTTCTCCTCAGGCAATGTACAGAAACCTTTGACTGTAGTCATGCTATAGTTAGTTATTGACTGCCTGCTGTTCCAGTTAGTTATTGTTATGTAACAAACCACCCCAAAACTTAGCTGTTTAAGACATCGCCTATTTTATTTGTTCATGATGCAGTGGGCCAGCTGGGCAATTCTTCTGGTCTGCTTTTTCAGAGCCGGGGGAACGAGGGGGGGGTCTCTGCAGTCAGCTGGTGACACAGCTGGGACTGCACTGTCTAGCATGGCCTTCTTCACATTCCAACAGCTGGCAGGCTGGCTGAGGTCTCGAGGACCCTTGCTGAGACCGCTCATCTCTGTTCCATTAGGTCTGTCATCCCAGGAGGCTAACCTGGCTTTTTACATGATGCTGGAAGTGTTTCCAACAGCAGGCAAAGGTAAGCCTCAGAGTCCCAGCACTTTTAAAGCCTTCCTTGCATCACATTTGTTAATGTGCCCTTGGGCAAATCAAGTCATGCGGTGAAGCTCAGAGTCAGGGGAGGAGAAATAGACTCTACCTCTTGATAAAAGGAGCTATAAAAAACGTGTACCCATTTCCTACAATTTCCCACCCCTACTCTATGCCAGGTACTGTCCTAGGCACTGGTACTGTCACCACGTAGAAAAATGACACCAGGTCCCGAGGCATGTGAATGTGATGAGGAATCACCTGGTGGAGATGAGTGTTTACTGCTTAGCTGTGCTGAGAGCCCCACTAAAGGTTGCAATGCAGCACCACTGGCCTAGTTGTGTGCTTTTCTTCCAGTAAGAATTAGCTGCTGATGGGCAAAGTCAGGGAAACTGATGGGTGAGGTGGGTGCAGCAGACACACAAGGGGTTGAAGACCTGGGGGCCTTAAGGAGGCTGTAGAGTGAGGACTGTGAGCCCAACATGGGTTGCTGGGCTGTGGACAGAAATACAAATGTCGTTCACAATATTACACTTTGTACAGAAGCCGTCACAGGGTATTACATGACGGGGACCTGCTGTGCTGCAGGGGTAGTGGGTGACCAGGCATCCTAGCCTTTCTGTATTGAACCAGGAAAATCATTACAGTTTTGGTTGTTTACAAAGAGGGCATCTTGATTGTGTAAAAGGCTTGAGATTTTTCTCTGCCATGAAATCCAGTTACCAACAGAGACTGCTGCTTAAACATCTTTGAATTCGGGACACCTGTGGTGAGAAATTGCTCTCTGGTTTCTTCCTGTAAGCAGCCGCCAGTGCCACGGGTCCGAGCAGAGAGCCAGAGAGAGCTAGCAAGACCACAGTGCCCTGTGATCGGTCGCCAACCAAGGTGACTGCAAGTTGCCTTTCTGCAAAGGGTAGAGAGAGTGGGTTTCTGCTTGAAAGGCAATTATTCTGACTTTGATAACTATCTGGAGTGTGTGGGGGTGGGCGGGGAAACTGACTGCCAGACACCTAGGGAACACTGATGTCATCCAGGCAGGAATGAATTACTTCAGAACGCGTAGAGGTGGGAGCCTCTCATACCTTCCTGAAGGCTGTGTGGGGGCACACGGCATGAGTCACTCATGGCACCTTCCCACTCACAACTCAGATGATCACAGAGAGTGAACAGCTGCTGTGACTTCTGGGCAAACTGTGAGCGGAGTGGAGGCCCTGTCCTTAGAAACTGGTGATAGGCAGAATTCTCCACTCTCCATTCTATAGATACTTGAAGGGCTCCAGTTGTGTGGGGCACCATTTTCTTGCTTCCTTTGATTGCTTTCTGCGGAGTGTCCTGGAGGAATCTAAGAAGTGTTTGGAGTGAGACTGGGCTGGATTCAGACGCGGCTCATGCGTAGTACTTGGGTCGGCTTGCCAGAGTTTCATAGGTTCTGTCAGCTTTATATTCCTCCACTGGAAAGAAGGAAAGTGGAGGAACAAAACCCTCTCCGAATTTTTGGGGGTTGAGCGCCCATAGTGGAGGAACAAAACCCTCTCCGAATTTTTGGGGGTTGAGCGCCCATAGTAAGCACACAGTCAGTGCTGATTCCCTCCCTCTTTTAGGGGTTTCCCGAGCATCTACCCTTTTAAAGGAGAAGCAGCTCTACTTCCTATACCCCAGACAACAACATCATTCATCAAGATGGTAAACAGAAGGAGGGGATTGATTTGTTCCTCTTCTCACACAAAACTGAGCACACAACAGGTTATGGGTTTGAATATTGATGCATTGGAAGTGAGAAGAACCACTTATAACAGAAACTGTCTTGCTTGTAAAGATTTACTTCCCGTGTAGTTTTTCATGGCTCATAAAAGGTGATGGATGAACATAATTTTTAGTTTAATTTCTTGCCATGCAGTTCAGTAATTTTTGAGATAAACTCCAATTACTAAGGATCTGAAACGGTTCGAAGCAATGAGAAGCCATGCACACACATCTGGTTGTACACAGGACATGGCATGTTTAAGTTTTCAAGCCAGCCAAAGAAAGGGTAATTAGGGATCCCAACACATACACACCATGTTATCTTTCAAGTTCTCTTCTGCTGTCTCTAAATGCAAACCAAACCTCCCTTTAAGAAAATTTTTGTTGGTTCTTTGTGGGGAGGGGACAGGGATATGGATAGACAGGAGAGGCATAGAGCATTTCTTCCCCCCCCCCACTTAGCTGTGTTGTATCTTTTTATTAAAATATATATTTGAATGTATATAAAAATGGGAAAGCGGTACTTAAGATTATGGAAGAAATTCGTTTGGGTTTTTAAATCTATCTTGCTTTGATTTTTCCTATAGGTTTTCAATGTTCATAAGGCAATTGAGAGAATGGGTCCTTTAAGAAGTTCACAATGTGGTATAGTGGGGGAAATCTGAGTTTTAGAATTAATCAGAGCTAAGAATGCACCAGGTCAAGTGATTGATCGCTGCTGCAAACTGACATCTGAAGTGAAAGGCCGATTGTTAGGGGCTTTAATGGGCCAAAGGACAAATCTTTACAGACCAGTTTTGACTGCAAATAGTAAATAAATAAATAAATAGATAATAAATAACGAAGTAAATAAGAGTGTGATTAAGTAGTGACCGAATGCAGTTAACATTGTGACCAAAGTTAATATTTTAGTAAAAATTTATGTTTATGTTTTTTTAAAGTAAATATTGTTCTATCTTACCTAAGTATGTTCCTATTTATTAAACAGTGTTAGGTTAAATAAAATATGCTACTATCCTAATGAAGGTCTTTTCATTCTTATAATCTTCCTGAAAACAAAGAGAAAAAGATAAATGTTCCAAGAAGCACATATTTTGCCCTCTATCACTGACAATAATCTAAACAGAATTTTTCTGTATCAACAATTTAACTGTGGTGACACAGTACACACCCAGAATTACAATTTCAGTCTGGATGACTGCAGGATATTTGCAGCATGCCAGGCACAACCAAAATGTTGAAAATAGAGGGGGGGACAGTCTCAGTACTGTGATTATTCTGGTTCTGTGCCTGAAACAGTCTTCAGAGGTCAGTAAATTATGCTGCAAGTTAAATTAGACAGAAAGTAATGATTTAATAGAAACTATTGTGACTGTTTAATGTATCTGTGGATCCCAAGTATAGTCCTCACTTTGGGCAGCTGAATGCTCTCTAAAACTTCTACTGATAGGAAAAATGCTACAGCCTATCAACTCCCCAAAGGGTACTACAAACAAGAGGATAAGACATAAAACAAAATGGGCTGCAGTCTTACCAATCCCTATTTATTTATTTATCACTTGTATACTATTGATTTAGGAAAAGAAATTGTAGTGACTTTTAATGAAAGATTCAAAAGCATTATCATCCTAAAACAAAATAACAAAGCCAAAAAGCCAGGTACCAAAGATCCTTTGCGGGTACTTGCATCTCTCAGGTTTGCCCTTACAGTGAGCCGCAGAACCAACTGATGACGGGTCTTTCACACCTTCACACTCTTTGCCCTGAAGCCCCAGCCCCTGACCTGCTTTGGATTCTTGAGGCTTCTGACCTCGTGGTCCCCTGTTCACTTTGCTTTCACCTCACTCAGGCCCTTATTTTTGGCAGCAAGCCTTGGTTTGACCTTCAATTTCTCTCTCAGATTATCCCTCTGGCTTATTATGCAGGAGGAAATTGATCCAAGATCAAGGAGAGAGTTTTAATATAAATTGCTACTGACATAGTATACCAATTGAAACATTGATTGACTCTAACAATCTAGGTTCAGCCATGCCAGTGCTGCATACTCATTTAAACCATTCCCTCTGGTCTGCACGCTTGGGAAGGCCCTGCTCACTCAAGTCAGTAGTACTACCCCTGGCGTTAGCTTCCTAAGGCATTCTTCCCTCAGCAATGTCCAGTTTTCGCCCATCTTTTGGTATCACCCCCTTTGGGTCTCTCAATATTGCTGGTCTGCCCTGTCCTGATAGAATAAATTCCAGCCTCCATAGGCTTTAAACTAGTTTAAATTGCTTTTAACCCAGGACCCTCAGTAAAAAATTCATCCTTGACCACAACCCAGGAGACACACACATACACACACACCAAAAACTAAAGTCTCATTTTTTTTAAAAAAGTACCTTTACTACATGGGATGCATGATGATGTTTTCTATTCCATTTTATTTTATTGTTAAAAACTTTAATCGAGATCCTATAAGTCAACTTCATAATCCACTAAAGCGCCTGACCTATAGTTTCAAAAACTCTGATCTTGTGTAGTAGGTAGTAGGCAGTTCTGGTTTGATCTGCTGGAAATCAGGTCCTTATCAACATTTTTTTCCACCTTTAGACCATCCAGTGGTAGCTGAATGATTCTCAAGATGTTGCTGAAATTTTGCTTGTTATGTGACTTCTGTTTTAAGGGCCATTCCAATAAAATAGACACACACACACACACACACACACACACACACACACACATATACATACACAAATGCCCTTCCTCTATTCTTTTGCTCCCATAGCATTTCTGACGGGTCTTTTCCAGTGATAAAATATCCCAAGTTATCGTGGCTGGAATCGTGGCTGGACAGCCCTTGCTGCCTCCGGCCACCCTGGCATATGTAAGCCCTCCAGCCCTCCTAACGTGACCCCATGCCTCGTGCTCCCCTGCTCCTTGAGCTAGACCTGAAGGGGACAGAACTCTACCGAACCATCTATCTAGGCGAAGGAAAATCTTTTAACCCCCTGGCAGTCAAGGCAAGAAGAGAGCAAGGAAGAAGGGTTTTAAAGGGTTTAAATGATAACGTAATTCTCCTTAACTAATAAGAGGAGATGTATTTCATCTGGAGAAACAAAATTTTTTCTGGGAATAAACAGAGGAATTTATTGTGCGATATTTTTATATCTTCAGCACACATTGAGATACATAAAAGCTGCTGGAATCTTAATCTATATATAAAGAATTCTACAGTATATGTCTTGTTTTTGTTATTATTTATGCAGTTAATGTTTCTAGGCTTATTTTTAAACTGTTCTAGTATTATTCCTAGATTTGCCTGAAGAGCATTTATTTAACTAATTGGCAGAACTGGGTTCTGATAGCCCCTAAGCAAAGAAATTCAACACTTGCTACTTACACTTCCTCACTACTCACCCACTCTTTAACCCCCTGATTACTCTTGACCCCTCTGAGATCATGATAATACTGAAACTTCAGTATCTCTCAACTGAACCTCTTTTCTAGGTGACTGTATCAGTCAGGATAGGCTAAGTTATGCTATAATAACAAATAACTCTAAAACCTGAGGGGCTTAAAACAACAAGGCTTGCATCTCACTTATGGTACATGTGTCCATCCCACATTGGCTGGGAGGTCAGGGGGCTCTGCCATGTGTTGTTCTCACTCAGGAAGTCTGGATTATAGAGACTTCATATCTGGAATGTTACCAGTCACTGTCATAGTTATAAAGAGACATGGACAATTGAGTACCAACTCTTACAAGTCTTCTATCTCAGTGTCACATGTCATCTCTGTGCTCATTTCACTCACTAGAACAAGTCATATGACCATCAAAGGAAATGAAGAAGTACCATCTTACCATGCGCCCAGAAGAGACACAAGAAATTTCATGAACAATCGAGGTTCAGCCCTCCTCCCCATCAATAAAAGGAATGCTTCGCCTTTACCTCTCTGCAGCATTTAACTTGGATTAACACCTCTCTTCCTTTAAATTCTCTTTTCATTTGGCCCTGATCATTTTTTCTCTGTATCCTTCTATTGCCCTACTTTACTCCCTCAAAATATATATGTCCCCCATCTTGTGACCTAAAATTTCATCCAAAATGGACCAGGATGGGGCCTAGAACAAGCCAACTTCAAACTTTTATCTGTGGCCTGACAAAAAATGATCATCTCCGCAGACTAAGGTAGAAGTAAATATATATGAATTTGAAAAAAAACCTTCCTTTTCCCCCTCCAAGTTCTTTCTTGTGCAATAGACAATATAACCAACTATCCAGAAATCCCTCTTTGAAAAAATCTATCTAACAGAAATAAAATCTTCAATACATAAGGATATACGTACCAGGATATTAATCATATCGTTTATAGAAGGAAAAATCTGGGAAGAACCAAAATGTCCAGGAATAAGGGATGTTCTTGACTCAACTGTGATATGTCCCTGCCATAAATTATCATATCCTGCAACTGTTATCAAGATTGAAATAGATTTATCTATCATTGTCCATGGTATTGTTAAATGAGAAAAGTAATTTACTGAGGTACATTTATAGTATGATTCCATTTCTATGAAAATAAACACCAACAACAACCAAAAGTGTCCTAAATATGTGTGTTTGTTTAAGCATAAAGGATGGAAAGACATAAAACATGTTGTTGATGTTGATAACTCAGAAGGATTAAAATGGAGGGCAGGGGGAAGAGATTTTTAACCTTCCAAAAATATAGTTTAGGATGGTTTCATAGATTATAATCATTACCAGAATTTTTAATATAATAAAGGAAAATGTAATACAAAAAGAAAACTGAAAGACAATTTAATTAAGAAAAACCATAACAAAAATAAATCCTGTCATTTCAACACCTCCACCAGCCACATGGCCCTCCACCTGTCCAGATTCATTTCATAGCTGCAATCCCAGTGCACACAGCTCATTTATACCCTAAATGTTTTTTCTCCTCACCCCTCATTCCTTACAAAGATTTTTTCCTTTATTGTCACCACCTTCCAAAGGACCAATAAACTGTAATTTATCAAACCACTATTTCAAATTATATAACATGATGCTCATTGCAAAACTACATCTGTCATCCTAGTTTATGTTTTAAACATTATATTTCCTTGCGGTCCCTTTTTATTATGGATTTTTGATGGAAGAGCAACATTAGTTTCTTTTTGATTCTAGTATGATTTAGAAGGTAAATACTCTGTTTTAACATTACTCATTATTAACTTCAGACCTTCTGTAAATATTCTGTGTACTGTAACCATCGATTTATATCTATCTATCCCAGCATAAGTTTAGACCTTCTTTCATGGCAGATAAGGAGTTAGGTCCTTTTTGGATAGTCTTATTTTCTTCATGCTTTCTCATTAATCATTAGCTTAATCTGAGATCTAATATACCTCTTCTTGTGTCTTCTGTACCCTGTCCTGCTTTCATTCCTACCAAATTAAAATAATTATCTTCACTCCTTTCCCTCCTACTTGTTTTGTAAAGGGAGGAAATAAGAACATGTATTTATGCTTCCTTGTTGGTGCATAAGAAACATCTTCCAGTGGTTATAGCTATTAGCTAGATATAGAAATAGTCATTATCTGTGGTGAGGTGGGGGTGGGAAGCAGGGGGGTGAGTATTAGAACCAGTGGCACATAGATATTTTACAATATCTGTATACCATCTCTCAGCTATGCGTTTATCTCTTCAAAATGCATTACCTATAAAACAATTCCAGTGGGCCCAAATCAGGATGATTTCACATCCCTCCACTAAAACTTACAGTTCCAGAAGACAATTAATTCTACTTTCAGAATTTTTAAAGAAAAAGAGAGAGATACAAAATGGGAATGACCATTCAACCTTTTCGTGTGTTTTTTTCATGAAAGACATTCTAAGACCTGCAATTTTTTTAGAAACCATCCATCTCAAGCAGTTATTCCTGTAAAACCATTGGAGGGCTTTATCTAGAATAATGAGTGTTAAAAGGAGAAATTTTGGCTACAGAAATGAATACATAATGAGCAGTGAAAACACTTATTCCACATAAAATATAACTATTATTTTAACCACCTATTTTGAAGATAAGTAACTAACGTAAGTGGAAAAGAGTGGTTTCTAAAAGAACCAAGAGTATCTGACAAAGGAGTGAACGGGGAAGGATGACTTAACACTATGTTTATTTGATGTTTATTTCCTTTTTACATAAAGTCCATCAGGCAATTGTGGAAGGTCGGAAACATCCTTGATGTCTCTGTGTACTTTGCTTTCGGGTACCATATATATATTTGGATTATATCTACCTTGTACCCATTATAATCTATAGTACCCATTTGACTTTTATTGTACAGTTTTTTATAGTTCTAATCATTGCAGAGCAGAATTTTAAGCCATTCTGTTTGTACTCATAATTTCCAATTCTTTGATATTGACTTGCAGATTTTGTTTCGTTTTAATTTTCATGCAGGTCATGGAATGCAAAGAGAAGCAGGAAAATGGTCTCAAAAGAAAATCATCTCTGTCACTAAAGGAGTCACAATCTAGAAAAAGAGACAAGCATATAAACAAATAATGATAGCAGCATAAAGCAGCACTAGACAGATGTGTATAAAATTATGTGGGAACAGAAAAGAGGGTGCGATTTTAAGCCTGGGGTTGAGAAAGATGACATTTGATCTTAGCTGCAGATGACCTTGTCCCCCATAAGTACATGGAGGGGAAGCATTCTAAGCAGAGGGAACAGCATCTGCAAAGATATGGTGTCAAGACTAGGGAGAGCCTGCTAGGAATTGGGCAAGAATACTCGCAACGTATGTGAGGAAAGAGACTGGGTTTCCCTGCAATTCAATTTGGAGTGATTTCTAGTTGATTGTTCAGTCCTTCCAGAAATATGTCATTTTGTAAGTAAGTTAATCCAAAATAAGTATGCTTTAAAAATTTAAAAAGACTCTGAAAAGCCTTAGTTCTCTAAGTGTAGCTTCAGGATGTGCCCAGAACACACCAACATAACATCAACAATCCAGTGTGATGAGAGGCAGAAGGTGGGTTTTTAACTGTCAGAATTGTCGTGTAACTGTCAAAGTACATGAAATCATCTGCATAAATATCACAGGCCTACCTACTCTATGACAGCATAAAACCTCCAACTTTTTATCAAGTTAGGAAATAAAAATAAAGGAAGGTCTGTATGTGCCTTCTCATGGAGGGTCCAGCTGTTTCCACATCCTGACTGTCTATACCACCTTTCCCCCAACATTTTCTTTTAATGCCAAATGTTTGCCTTTCTTTACTAAACAATGTCTCTCCTTTGGGTCTGCACTTGTGCCAGAATTTTGCCTTTTTCTTTCTTTTTTTTTCTCTTTTGAAATACTAAAAATATGAAAAAGTATAGATATATTTGAGGTGAAGTTGCATTGAAAGGCCAATATTCCCACCAGAGCTTCTTTGAGAAAAAAATGACAAGAACTTTGGTTTACTGATTAGCAATGCTGAGCTCCCCGCACTGGGGCTGATGGGGGAGAGAGATCAGCTCTTCTGAAATGTAAACATGTCCAGCTCCTGCCCCTACCCTGCCTCCTCCTCTAACAGTGGACCAAGAACCCGGAGAATTGAGGGTGACTTTTACATGAATACCGCATGGTAGCCTGGGATGGTTATGGCTCTTAGGACTGATATTTCTCAGGATGACGATGAGATCAGTTGTTTTGGACATTTCCATTAAATTCAATAAATGTTTATTAAATACTTTGAGCATGACTACAGGTCTGCAGAAGCTGCTGAGGTAAAGACTATTCAGGCTTTGTCATCAAGAGCTTAAAACCTAAGAGGGAGATGGAGCAAGTACACAGACACTCGTACCCTCCACTCCAAACCATTAAAAAAGAGAACACACATCAGAGCAACTTGCACTGCTCTGGGCTGTGAGCACTTTGAGGGCGAGGACCAGGTTATAGCCTATTCTGTGTCCCCACTAAACCCAGCCCTGAGGTGAACACTTAGAGGATGCACACTTGATGGGTGGCATACAATTGAAATCCACCCACAAGCCATGAGCATTTTCCTTCCTCAGTGAAAACATACTCAGCTGAGCCCGCAGCTCTCATGGGTCCAAGGATCAGCTAGTGCTGGTATTTCCATGTTTATATTAGCCATTTCCAGCCAGTTGCCATGGATATCAGAAGGTAAGCAAGGTACCAATGTGGAGTGATATTCAACTTGGAAAAATCTTATACAACATTAGGAAAGTTTGCTTGTTTGTTGGATAGTTGTTAAAAGGTTAAAGTTTTTCACAGCAGAAACTCTGTTTTGCTGTTAGAGGAATGAATAAATTAAAGGGAACTTGAGCGTGCCCTGGGAATTCAGAAAAGACGGCCCTGTGGTTTTTGCTTTTCTTCCTTTTATAGATCTCAGCACCTGTCAACTTAACTCACACAAATTCAGAGTGAGGCACTTTCTCTCCATTTTACAAATTTTTTGACAGTGCTATCTATTTCCTGTCAAATTAGCACAATTCCCTTTTGTACTAGCCTTTTGTTATGCAGATCTATAGAAAATTTTAATTCTATTGTCCTTGTGTTTATTAAACCGATACCCTCTACTGGGTTAAATTGGGTCGTAAAAATTGGATCACGTTATTTTATGTAGCATAAATATCATGTCGAGTGTTCAGTGTACTGTCAAGTCTTGGTGGTAATGAATAACTGACTTTCATTGCCCGCTGAGAATGCTGACTTCCCCTCCCACTCCACAGCTGTAGCTGATACTAGACTATTTTCAAGCTCCATCATCTCTGCTGTCCCCTAAGAAGCACCTGGTGAGACAATCATCTATTCTGTTCCAACCTAATTGTATCATCTCTCCACTGAAAAAAAAGAAAGAAAATGCATAGCAGTCTCCCTCTTTGTTCATGGCTCGGATTCCCTTACGAGATTTCTCTTAGGCAATTAGAAACTGAATGCTTTAAATTTTGAGAACATATGTTATCTCGTGGAGAGTGACTTGGCTGATGGGACTTCTTCAATCTTTGGTGTCCTGTGATGTCTTCTGAGACCAGTGTCCAGGGGCAGCTGCCCAATCACTTAGCCACTCTTGGCCCCAAAGGATTGGGGCCCAGTCATAATGAGACAGCGCCCCCAGAGGACAAGTTAGGAATGCTAGAAGTCAGGAAATTAAGTGATTCCCAGTCTGGAAGACTCCAGGGAGACAAACTGCCCAGGAGATGCAAGGAATCTTCACTGCTCAGCTGGGCTAGAGTCTTTTGGCTAGAGAGAAGCGTCCTAAGGGAGAGAAGCACCCCCTGTTTTCATCCCTCAGATGGGAGATAGTGGAAGAGAAGGGAGCTAGTGAGCTCTACTTTCTAAGATGAAAATGGATGTCTGATGGTCACCAAGGCTTTCCTTATCCATCTCACGAGGAGTCCGGGACCAAAGACCTGAGACCAGGACTGTAAAGACTCTGCAGAGCTCTTATTTCTGCCCTTTCTGTTTCCCTGTAGGGATTTGCAGTGAAATCCTTAAAACACAAAAGGTGGGAGTGCTTGTCTTTGAGAGGGAGGGAGCAGAGAGCTGGATAAATTTCAGCCCACTATGCATCGAAGGTTTAGGGGGAAGAAGACCAGGGGAGGGAGTGATGGAAGCTCCAGAGGAGAAAAAGTGGGCCAAGTCACTGGGGTTTGTGTCAGGGGAACCAAAAGGAGATGGCCAGGCCTGGGGAAGCACTGTGGGATGAGCAGGGCAATGCCCAGCCTAGAGCTCCTGATAGCTCCTCCGTGGATGGCAGGCTCCTCATCAGGGAGGGGAGGCCATCTAGGGCCAAAGAGTCCTAGATTCAAACCTCTGCCACTGCTGGCTCTGTAAACATGGACCGGTATCTTCATCTCCTTGTGCCTTTGCAAAACGGGCATGACGGTAATTTCGACTTCTTAAAATTCTGGTGATTCTTTATTTCCATTTTTCTCTGGGCCTTGATACCAAAATTTCTCAAAAATGTTTAGTTCTCAAAACACATTTGGGGAAAAACACAAAAAACGTTTGGGCCCCCTGAATATGGGTAGAGTCAGTTTGGCCCTGTCACCTCTCTGAACAGTCTATTCCAAAAACAACAATGACGTCCTGCCCAGCTTGGACCCCTGACAGAGAGTGGTCCTTTGGGGGCTCAAAGTTCATGCTGTTAATTTCCAAGTTAACCTCTGTTTCATTAAGGGCAACAAATTGTGTCATTTGTCTTTAGACTGGATGAGGTGGCATCTGGATTCTGAAGTTGCCACGTGTTCCCAGACACACCCACATCTGACTTAGGAGAGACTGTTTTAGATGGTGATGATGAAAGAAGACAGCTCCCAGGCAGAGGTGTTAGTGCCCTGAAAAAGTGCAGGGATCCAGCAGCACGGAAAAAGAAACTGCTGTGCAAACAAACAGAAACTTTGAGCCACCTTGGCCCAGATAGGGGGTACAAGTGTGTGTTGGAGGGTGGGCATGCACAGAGATGCCCGGCCACTCCTTTCCAATACACTAGCTTTGTTCACACCCTACATCTCCCACCTGGACTTTGGCAACAGTCTCCTGTAAAGAAATTAAAGTAAAATGCAGGACCTCCCAAGTGTGAGGGAGAGTTGGAGGCTCTGGCAAGTAAAGGGTCCCCCCAAAAGCCCCCACCAAAACCTCTTATTTCCCACTTGGAGTACTCCCCTGCTCTTCCTGCCACCTTACAAACCCTGAAAGTTGGAGGAGCACAGCTTCTACTTATGGTTCTGGCCCATGTAGGAGTTGAAATCTCTACCTTAGCCCCATTTAGCACTGCTGAAAAAAGATGGAAATTCCAAGGAAAAGTAAGTCCAGGAAGAGAACAGGAAAAAGATAATAATTCCCCCAAACACAAATAGCATAGAAATAGCATGATTTCCAGAGTTTTTGAGGCTAAAGAAATGAGCTGTTAGTCCCAGAGGAACAGAGGTAGTTGGGTTCCCAGAGTCCATGTTTCTGTAAAGGCAGCAGAAAACTCCTGGCCCCAGAGAGCTGGCAGGCCTCCCAGCCATGGCCACATCACTTCCTGCCCAACTCCCAGCCTGGCTCCTTTAACAAGTACCATTTTGTTTTCTTTCATACAAATTGGGTTCCTAATATATCCTGTATTCTCTCCAGTTTCCTCTCTAGGTGGAACCAAAAGAGGCCAAGTGTTCATCATTCTTCATGACCCTACAGGAACCCTTCCCTCAGTATATTCCTTAGGGATATACCTCTTCTCCAGGTATTGACAACTTTGGTATTGACTGGTTTATGTCACAATGGGGAAAAAAGAAATGCCAGCGACATGGAGAGATAAACTGTGGGTGATGCTAATAAAAATAAGGGCCTGGTATCAACAATAGGCTCTTTGTCATATCTTAAATAGCTACTCTTCATGTCTTTATGACAGAAGTAAACCATGTTTGGGTCTCTGGGTGATGGGGTGGGGGGTGAGAAGAATTGGTGAGGACAGGGATTCCTTATTCATAGTAGCCAGAAGAATAAGTGCATTTATACTTGAACAATTTTTTCTTGGCCAATTTAATCACTTCTATATGATGCTTTCCCTAACCTTTCCTTCTTGGTAATCTCCAAAGGTGGCTACCATAAATGCTTTCTGTGCAGGTACCTGCATGGCACTCCACTTATCAAGAAGTGAATTCTTTGTCCTCTCCCCTTGAATCTGGTCTGAACTTGTGACTTGTTTGACAATAGAATGTATCAAAAGTGACATTTTAGGACTTTCAAGCCCACGCCTTAAGAGAACTAGCAGTCCTCCCTCTTAGAATATATCTGTCAAGAGAAGGCCAACTATGCTGAAGCAGTCATGCTATGCTAAAGTCCAAGCACGCCAGGTGGAGATGCCATATGGAGTGTGAGAGATGCCTGCCAGCATCTGGCTCTCTCAGTCACCCCAGATGAATAAACAGATATGCAAATAAAGAAGCCATCATGGACTTTCTACCCCAGCAAACAGCATGTAAAGCAGAACAGTTTCCAACCTAAGCCAACCTCAGATTATAGAATCATGAGAAATCATAAATTATTGTTGTTTTAAGCCACTAAATGTTGGGTGGCTTATTACAGAGCAATAGAAAACTAAAACACCACCCAATGCCACAATAAGTCATGACCTGTGTACTATCTAGGTATTTTTGTACACACTTTTGTAATTGTTAGTTTGCTAATCAGTTAGTTTTCTTTTCAAGGCCTTAAAGACAAAGACAGGGTCTTAAACTTCTATACGTCCCCCAAATAGCAAGTGCTCGATAATTAGTGACTGGATAGCTGCCTGGTTAGATGGATGGATGCATGAAAAGTGATGAATATAGGAACACTTTTTCCTCAAGGGACCAAAAGGAGTTGGTTAGCTTAAGAGAAGAGTACCTTTCTATGACCTCTTCCTCTGACATTTGAAGGAAAGTGATGGAATTTAATACAAAGATACAGAGAATTGGGAACCTGAGGGTGAATGAGGGAACTTCCTTATATCAATTAGCTTCCACCTGATCACGGATAAAGGACATACAGTCATTTACTGAAGACATATATGAAACAGCTTGAAGATAGAGACTCAGAGAAATGGCCTGGGACCGATACTACAGGAAGGTGTTAGGATGACTACAAAGTAGAAACTATTTCTGGGAATGTCAATCTTCAGCAAATGTTGAAATATGCTTCTAAGAAGAAGGAAATAAATAGATCCAAAGAAATAAATGAAAGCCTTTCACCCACTAGACAGAGATGGTTGAGAATCAGATTTTGGAGAAATCAGTAGGTTGCCAAAAAGATCAAACTGAAATGACCATGATTTAATTAAATAATAATAATAATAATAATTGTACAATTTTTAAAGTAATAAGACTCAAAGTACTTGGTAAACTTTGTAGATGAGGTGAGCCAATACGTCATCTATTGACAAAAATTGTCACCAAATGCTTTCCCACATCCTGGTGTTTAAATGTGTCACAAGGCCAAAAGCAGGTGTTGGTAGGGGCTGGAGATTTTAAAAAATAAATCCTTGCAAATTACTTTGAAAATTAAAACCAACAAATCAATAGTAATAACTGCTTATTAAGATTATCACAGATTCTTTAAAAAACAAAACTTATGTAACAGATATTAATTTGCAATCACCACACTCAGGTAAAGAATCATCATGTTATCTATTTTCTTAAAATTATATTAAATCTGACTTTAACTCCACTAGCCAGTGCTTGCCCCAACCTTCCCTAGGGTCTTAATTGTCCCAGAACATTCAGGAAGGGATGATACTGGTCACAGCTGATATGTCCCTTGTCTACAGCCACATGGTCCCTCGAAGATGGGAAGTTCCATAGATTGTGTGCCTCATTTAAAATACAGTGTCTTAATAGAAAATTTGAGGTATAATGAGGCCAACAGATCAGGAGATGATTGCCATTTAAGAGATACTTTGTTACTTGTCCTTCTCAAGAGAAGGGAGCATGCTATTCCATGCAGGCACCACACAGGGAAGGACCAGGATTGGTCCTGACCAGGGCTGGCAGACAGAAAGGAGGGAACTATGTGCTAGAGCCTCTATTGTGGTTTCCTCAGGAAGAAACGGATGAGGCATGGTAAACAGGCTCAGGATTGGCTAATTTGAATAATTTCAGTGGGGTCTGAAGCAAGGTCTAGGTACACCTCATTGTTTAGGACCTGGCCCTAGGGTGATTAGGGCAGGTGGATAGAGAGACCCAAAGTGTGAGAGCCTAATAAAGGAGGTAGTTGGTGTGTAGACCCTGGATTGGTTGATTTGTATTTGAAAAGTGCTCTCATAGGTGAGTTGAGGACTATCTCTAGGAATTGCCTAACCATGGGAATGGCAGTCCCTCTACAGTAAGTAAGGCCCCAGATGTCAAAGCATCAGAATACAGAAAATAAAAGTGCATGATTAGTACAGTGCGAGTATTGAGCCCATGGATCTTTGTGGAAGTTGAGAGCCTCAGTTTAGAAGTTTCAGCCTCCCTTGGAGCTGCCATTTCCTCTTTCTTCTTTGAGAACATATCACTTCCCAAGAAACTACATCCTTCTCAGTTTTAGGAACTTTTATCTTCTCCAGGATCAGCTATGTCAACTTATATCCTTCTGTATCAATTAGGATGCTTTCAGCCACAAGTAGAAAACTAAACTCAAGATTTCTGGTCGAGATAGCAGAGTAGGCATGAGGTATGATCAAACAATTCAATCAATGTTTAAATTTTTTAAAAAATTACTACAATAAAGACACATTGCCATTAATCCCCCTCAAAAAAGTCCACCTTGCTTTGAACACTTATCCCATCATTCTTGCCACTTTCTGAAGCAGTTCTGGAAGTCCTTTTTCAGGTGTGTCTTTAGTTATGCTGTCGTGGCTGCCTCAATGGCCTGAATCGATTCAAAATGTTTACCTTTCATGGTCATTTTGACTTTGGGGAAGAGCCAGAAGTCAGTTGCACAGTGCCAGATTCGATGAATAAGGTGGATGAGGACACACCATAATGTTTTTATTTGACGGAAATTGCAGTACCAGAAGTGATGTGTGACACAGTGTTGTCATGATGGAGGATGAAACCGTTTTCCCATTTCATCTTAATATGTCGTTCATGATCGATGATTTACGGCACACTTTAAAACACACCTTCTCTCAACCATAGCTCACACCTGACTGACTGCACCAAAAAAGTTGAAAGTTGTCACACACTGTTACTAAGATTCAGTGCACCGCTTCCTGTATTGAAGATCTCTGCCCTTCTATAGGATGGCACTCGGCAGCAGCTTTCACCGTATGTTTTGATCACACTTCATACAATGGAATATTGCTCGGCCATGGAAGGGAATGTGTTCTTGCCATCTGTGCAGCATGGATGAACCTGAAAGGAATTGTGCTGAGTGCAGTAAGTCAGACAAAGAAAGACAGATGCAATGTGATTTTGCTTATATGTGGAATCTAAAGAACAAAATAAACAAACAAACAAAACAGAAACAAACATACATACAGAGAACATTTTGATGGTTGCCAAATGGGAAGAGGCTTGGGAGACTATATGAAAAAGGGGAAAGGATTAAGAAGTACAAATTGGTAGCTACAGAATAGTCATGGGGATATAGGGCATAGCATAAGGACTATTGTCAATAATATTGTAATAACTATGTATGATGTCAGATAGGTACTGGATTTATCAGGGTGATAGATGGGAGGGGGTCGCAGGCAAGGTGAAAATGTGAAGAGATTAAGAAGTACAAACTCATAGGTACAAAATAGACATGGGGATGTAAAGTAAAGCATAGGAAATATAGTCAATAATATGGTAATAGCTATGGCCAGGTGGGTATTAGACTAGTCAGGGGGATCATGTCTTAAATTTTATATATAACCACTATGCTATACACTTAAAATTAATATAAAATAATATTGAATGTCAACAGTAAATGAAAATTTTTTAGAGTGGGGAAAAGGTGAAGGGAAATAAGGGGTTCAGATTTCCAGGTATAAAACAAATAAGTCATGGGGATATAATGTACAGCACAGAGACTATAGTCAATAATATTGTGATAGCAGGGCATGGTGTCAGATCTTGCTGGAGCCATCCAGCTGCCCCCTACAAATTCTTTGATGCTTTTCAAAAAGTGAAGTCTATTTATTTCCCCGCTCACTGAGTGTGGACTGGACTTAGGACTTCCTTCCCATGAATAGAATATGGTGTGTGACTTTGGAGACTGAACATAAAAAGCATTAAAGTTTCCTTCTTGTTCTCTCCTGGGTCACTTGCTCCGGGGAAAGCCAGCTACCATATTGTGAGGACTCTTAGGTAGTCCTGTGGAGAAGGTCCTACCCACAGTCATCACAAACCTGGCATCTACGTGAAAGGGCCATCTTAGAACAGCTCCTCCAGCTCCAGACAAGCCTTCAGGTGAGTCCAGCTCCATCTGACATCTTGACTGCAACCTCCTGAAAGAACCTGAGAACCAGAACTATACAGCTAAGCCACTCCCAACTTCCTCTCCCAATGAGACTACATGAAATCACTGTTTGTCACTTTAAATCATTTAGTTTTATGATAATTTGTTACACAGCTGTAATTAATATGTCCCATTTCTGCTATTGTCTTTTATTATGTCCTTTTCCATGTGGCAATTTAGTCCTTAAGATTACTTCTTTCATGAGGGTAAAATGGCTGTGTTAGTTCTAGTACAACAAACATGCATCGCACAGTCCAAGAGCAGAGTCTATATCAGGGGGGTCCAAACTTTTTTCAACGTTTTTCACCAAGGGCCATATGCAGTAAAATACACAAACAGCGGGGCCACTCACTCGAGGTGAAGTACGTATTGCCTCACCTGGTTTATTTAAGTAAACTAAATATATTTTTGGAATTTGCTGCGGGCCAATTAACAATGGATTGCGGGCCGCAGTTGGCCCGCGGGCCGCAGTTTGGACACCCCTGCTCTATATGGATCTCTTAGAATCCCCAGCAAACGTGTTAGGCTTCTGGCAAATTGGGCCACCCTGAACCAATCCCTGAGTTTAGGGCAATGCCAGATGCTGACTGAGGAAGCCTTGGGTTCCCTAAACTGTGACAAAGAGGATGAACTTGACCCAAACCACCTGCTTGCTACTCACACTACCCTGCGGCCCTTTGCAGAAACCCTAAGATTTGAAAACAAAAGCAATGAAAAGTGGTTGCCTCTGTGTGCTGGATGCGTTCCACTGCCAAACAAACTCCCCCTGGGCAAAGGGAAGCAAAAGCCTGACTTTATTTTTTGTCATGGGAGTGGGAGTATGGAGGGAAAAATACAATGACAACAAAATACTAGTTACTATCAATAGATTAACTTGCTACATATCTTAGTGGGTCTCTGATGACTCCCAAATTTCTATCTCCATTCCAAACTTCCTTTTCAAACTTGAATCATGTACAACTTCCTCTTGATAGTTCTACTTTGATGTTAATAGACATCTCAAATTAAACATATCCAAACTGAGATCCTGATTTTCCTCCACAAACATGCTCACGTTCCAAACCCAATCCATTGGGAAATTATATCAGCCCTGCTTCCAGAAGTTATGTAGAATCCCACCACTTCTCACCACGACCTCCTACCCCTGGGTCACTCGCATCTCCCACCTCTATTACTGCCTCCTACCCAGTTTTCCTTACTTCCTAAAAGTCTATTTTCAACACTATAGAAAGAAAATCCTCCTGTGCTCAAAATCCTGCAGGGTTTCCCCATTTTGCTCCAAGTGAAAACCTAAATCCTTTCAGCCTAAAAGATTTTACACAATCGTCTGACCACCAGCTCTTCTTTTTTACTCTGTTCTAGATAAACTAGCCTCCTTTACCCTCTAACTTGCCCGTGTTGGGGCCTTCACACTGTGTTCCCTCTGCCTGAGAAGGTCTTCTCCTAACCATCCACTTAGGTAATTTCTTTAAGTCTTGGCTTAAATCTCACCTTCTCAACAGGACTTACCTACACTGTCCTATTTAACAGTGGGAACTGTAGAGCCCCTTCCTGCCCTCCAAGTTCCTCTTGCCCTACTGTATTTTCATTTTTTTCCTAGCACTTGTCATCTTCTATACAATTTATTTACTGATTATGCTTATTGTTTACCATCACCCCTGTGCCGTGTACGTTCCATGAAAGCAGGGATCTTTGTATGTCTTTTTCACTGCTGTGTCCTGGAACAGTCCTGAGGATTTGGAACCTCAGAGTAGGTGCTCTGTGAGTACTTGCTGAGTGAACAAATGGCTGGCTGACCCTCATACCAGCCCCATGACATAAAGGCTGTATTTTGCCTCCATTTGTGGAGTGGTTCAAGAGCTTGATGGAGATCATGTGACAAGAGGGTTGGGAGTTGGGATTAAAGCCCAGCCCCCTTTCTTCCCCAGAGGAAATGTCTATAATTAGGCTCCTTTCTGTTCCCTCAGCCATAACTTGGAGCTTAATTATGAAGATGTTGTTTTTTCAATCAGGGCAGATTTCATTAAGTCGAGGAAAATGCGAAAATTATGAAGGTGGCCTGAGGCTAGGAACGCTATCACTGAAATGAAGCTCTTCACTTATGTAATTTGACATCTGGGAAGTCTACTTAGTAATCACTTTGTCTTGAAATATGTAACATGTCCTAAGAAAATGTCTTTCTCCTTATTGATTTCATCTTCACCCAGGCTTACTGGATCTGTGCCCCCCCCCCCCCAAAAAAAAAAAAAAAAGGAAGAGAGAGAGAGAAGGAGGGAGGGAGGAGGAAAGAATGGAGGAAGGGGAAAGAAAAAATAAGAAATAGATGAATCCCTGTGTATATTTTTTGAAATATTTATGCCTAAAAAAAAAAAAAAAAAAAAAGAAGAAATATTTATGCCTAATGTTTCTGACCTTGCTCCTTCTTTAAATAATCAATGGACGATAAGTGTTTCTATTTTATCAGCAGTGACCTAAGAATTTATATCACTCTGAGAAGTAACCTTACGCACTAGGGAAAGACCAGTGAGTCTCGAATTTGACATCAATGAAACATACGCAGAGCCAAGGCCCACCTTCCTACCTCTCCACCCCCGCCAGCCACTTATTCCCTCCATGATGGCTCAAGACTGGGTTAGCCCCACCCATATGCCTCATCCCTGGAAATGAATAACTGATAAAAACATAGAACTGACCCAAATTTATGCAAGGTGAGTGGAGTTTACATTCAGGTCTAGCATGTACTTGAAAAAAACAGCAACTTGATTTCTAGTATTATAATTCAAGTGAACTTAGGTGGCCCGGCTATGAATTCTAATGAACCCTAGTAACTTCCACAACACAGAATTTGACTCAGTTTGGATTTACAGTTTGTTTCCTTGGCTCTATAATAGCTTCCTCTACAATAAAGTCCTGGAGAGTGGGACTTCATCTAACTCATTTACCGATGTGACAGTAATCCTTGTGCCCAACAAATAGTAGGCATTCCATAATTTATTTAATACTTGTTGGATTAGATAAAAGAAAGAATTGATTAATAATGTAATAGAACATTTATAAATAATGCATATAGAAAAAGAAGTTGATTAGTAAGACTGAACCAGGGTTGAATCAGCTGTTTCTATATGACAGACTCTGAATTCTGGTCACCAGAGAAACATCCTGTGACATATTACTGGCAGCCACTGATCTTATTAAACTGATTACAAAAATCTTGACAGGAATGCTGCTAAAGAAGCTATAGGGGTTTCAGTGCAACAAGCCTGAACACTCTATTCATTGAAAAGGATGAAAATGGAATGGCCTTATGCTGGGGTGGTCAATGCTATGTCACTTTGAAGTAGGATGCCATTTTCTGAAAGGCTGCTGCATCAGGTAGGGAATTAAACTAAAAATGCTATAAGGTCCCTTTAATCTGTCACTTTGAGTGTGGCTTTGAGGGGTCTATAATTTAACTGGGAGCTTCAAGCTGTGCACCTGAAACAAGCCTAGAACCAGAAGCCAAGAGGCATTTAATGGCTTTCCCCCAACAGCCATCCATGTCCCAGGAAGTTGCTTCTCCTGGCTGCCACTGCAAGGAAAGATCTAGGCAATGCTGGTGATCCCTCAGGGTGGCTAACGAAGAAAAGAGAAAGAATTAATTTTCTTTCATTTTCAGTATCTGGGTGCCAGTACCCCAACTCTGCCTCAGGCTGGTATGACTTAGAGGTAATACTTGTTACACTTGCCCCCTTTCCCCAGTGCTGGCTCTTACTTCAAACTGAAGTTGGAAACTCATCATAGCCTTTCTTTGCCCTCCTCCACCAATAAAATTTCTTCACTTCCTTCTTTCCTCCCTTTCCTCTTTCTATAACTGCCTGTCCTATGTCCTAGGCAGTCTGGATCTTCAAATTATTACACCTAGAAAATGGCAGTTTTAGGAGTTGTAAGAATTTTCTTCATTCCGTGGCTGGAATTTGCTCTTAGAGCAGACTTTCCCTTCTGTTTTGTTTTCCTTTTTTAATTGTGTAGAAGTCTGAAGGTATCTACCCAAGAACTCATTCGAATGCAGATGATTTAGACTTCAGATATTAAGTGTTCAGTTTAGTAAAGGAAATTCATTCATTCATTCAACAAATATTTAAGGGCTTGTGTATCAGGCTCCTGTAGCAAGCACGGTAGAACTTTTGAAACAGCTAAGAAAGTCTTCACAGGACCAACACTGGAAACCTTCACATTTGTAAGACCCCTCTTGTACCCTCCACACCTCCATGTTTGGAGTCAAAACAGAGCCCCACACGCTCAGTGGACAAATGACCCTCCACAGGCCTCTACAGCTCCAAGGAGAGTTTTTGGAAGAAGCACCAGAGCTCAGAAGTCTCCATGACAAGATCCCCATCTCTCTCTTCCCCCTCAACACATACAACTTCACTATAATCCTCTAGTATATGTCCTTTGTCTCTATTTGTATCAGTCATTGCAAGCCCAGTTCCCCCAGATCATCCATCATCCCCAAGAACTAATTCTCCAAAATTCTGTACATTCTGACCCCATCTCATAACCTCCTCCAACTTCTAAAACCATTCGTAATAAGCAATGTCCCCTAAACCCTCAAGCCTTTTCTATAGGCTGCCTTTGCATCTGGCTCTTCCCTAGGAACACTGCTCCTCCTGCAGTAGTGTTGTATGTCCTACATCCTTCCTGTCACTGGAGCTGAGGGGGGAGTGGTCCCTCCTGTTCCTTATTGTTGCTTCCCAGACATTCTCCTCTTGCCTTCCTAAAAAGCCATAGCTTTGGCTCTCATGTCATCACACTTTATCACCCACAACTCTTCATTGTTGTCACCATCTATGAACCTTGGCTGATTCTTACTTGTTTCTTCAATATTTGGGGTCCTCTCTCAAATGACCAATGTCCATCAGTGTCCATTCCTCCAACCCTCCTCCTGTCATAATCAAGGTGACTTTAACATCCACGTATTTGATGCTTCCACTATCCTGACATCCAGCTTCTTGACTCCTCCCTTCAAATGGTCTTGTCCCTGTGGAAATGAATCTAGAGCTTGAGCTTGTTATTCCTATAGAGCAAGGGAGTCAGCCACAGAGTCTGCCAGTGAGTCCAAGACAGGCAGGGGAGCGAGAAACATTTACAGTGAAAGGGAGGAGAGCCTTCAGGTATGCCCTGACTGAGGTTATTGGCAGGGGGAAGCTGGAGGCAGGCTAACTAACTAGAAGCACACCACCGTGTGTGATTGATTTGGAGAGGGTATGCAGAATTGGCTACGTTAAAAGAAAATTCACTGATCTAGTAAGGTTTTATTCAGTGATTCATGAATCGAGCAGCATCAAATCCAGCAGATAGCTCTGAAGAGCTGCATGAGGCAAGAGTTTTTTATAGACCAAAGTGAGTAGGAACAAGAAAGTTGTATTGGCATTTGCTGATTGGGTAAGGCAGGATTAGTTTCCTTATATGGAGCAAAGGGAAGTCTTGCAGCCTAGTCAGGTAACTTGTACTGAGCAAGCCAGTGCTGACTAGTTGACCTAGGCCTTCCTTTTCTGGGAGAGCTGAGCATAGAAATTTAGTAAAATTTTGGTTTGCTGACTTAGGGTTAGCATAAGTGACTCCATCTTGGGACTAATCTGGTTACTTTAACAATTATGCAATACATTTAGGGGTCCGTGAAAATATATTAATTTATTTTAAAATTAGAAGAAAAAATAAATATAATAATAGATTCAACCTAGATTATATTCATCTTAATATACAAGTATGCCATATGTATGTGTGTGTGTGTGTGTGTATATATATATATATATATATATATATATATATATATATATATAGTGCCCCAAAATGTATACATATTTTAAGAAAGGAAAACTGTATTAAAAGTGTAATACTCAATATATACCGATAACAGAAGATGAATACAAGTCACGTTTGACTTCTGCAATTACAAGAGGTGCTCAAAGTGGTTACCATCAGCATCCAGACCCTTCTGATTACAATGAACTACTGCTTGAGCAATGTTGACAAAAGTGTCCACTTGTATACATTATTTTGGCACCATATATACATATATATATTTTTTATGGAACTATATATATGTATATAGATACATATATATATTAGGTTGGTGCAAAAGTAATTGCGGTTTTTGCAATTATTTTTAACCTTTTAAACCGCAATTACTTTTGCACCATAATATATTTTATGGCGAACAGGGCCCACAAAGACAAAATTGCCTATGGCCCATAAAAATGATAATATGGCCCTGAGTCTCATGGCTTTCAATACTATTTGGGCATGTCTAATACTGTGATTTATAATAAGAAATACATATTCTGTCTTCATCCCTGTTTCTGGCACAGAGCTCCCAACACCTTGGAAATTTCCTAAGTAATGAGTAATAAAGGTGTCTCTTGTTATGTTAATGAGTTGACTTTAGGAAAACACTTAAGGAGGAGGCTGGTTGCCAGAAGAACCAACCAAGTGATTAGAAAGTTAGGACTTTTCAGCCCCCTGACCTCCAGGGAGTAGAGAAGGGCTAGAGGTCGAATCAAACACTAGTGGTCAAAGATTTAATCAATCGTGTCTATGTAATGAAGCCTCTATCAAAAATCTCAGGGTTTGGAAAGCAGGGTTGGTGGCTCAGAATGCATCCATGTGCTGGGCCCCAAATTCCACGGGGACAGAAGCTCTTTCAATAAGGACCAAGCCCTATGTATCTCTTCATCTGGCTGTTCATTTATATCCTTAATATCCTTAAATAATAAACCAGTAATTTAGTAAGTAAATTGATTGCTTGAGTTCTGTGAGCCACTCTAGCAAATCAATCAAATCTGAGGCGGGTATCTTGGAAACCTCCCATTTATAGCCCATTGGTCATAAATGCAGGTAACAACCTGGACTTGGGGGTTGGCATCTAAAGTGGGGGCAGTCTTGCAGGACTGAGCCCTTAATCTGTGGAATCTGACACTATCTCCAGGCAGATAGTGTTAGAATTGAGTTAAATTTGTGGGACACTTGGTCAGTGTCCTTGGAGAATTGAGTTAATTTCTTGAAAGTATGGAAAAACACACACACATTGGAATATGGAGGACATACCACTCACAGATTTATTTTTCCAACTTGAACCTCTACTGTGAACTCCAAATATGTATATCTAACTATCTCTCCTAATCTTTATAGATGTCCAGTTGATTTCTCAGTCTCAACCTGCAAAAAGCAAACTGTTGATTGATCAGAGTGAATCCAGGTTTGGGGGACTTGAAATTTATACAATTTTGGGGTCTCTCTTCTTTTCAAAAAGTGCATTAAAAATTAAGCCTAACACACAATGGGATTTCTAGATGATGTAATACAGAATTGTACACCTGAAATCTACGTAATTTTACTAACAATTGTCACTCCAATAAATTTAACAAAATAAAAAAAAGAAAATATTTATTTATAATGTTAAAAGATAAACTGAGGTAAGTTAAAATTTTGAAGAGTCTATTTGAGCAAACATCTATTGGAATTGGTCAGTGTCAAAATGGGAGTGGTTAGAAGCACGCCACTGACAGGAGCTAGAGGAAAAACTTACAGAGAGAAGAAATGGAAGCAAAGAAAGGAAATTATTTGATTGACTAGAGCTTAAAGCCCGGTGGACTGTGATTGGCTCTCCTTAAGTTTAAATTTTATAACCTTGAGGCATTTACAAGCTTAGATTTTGGTTTGCTTACTTAGGATGTCACAGCATTTGAGCCACCTCAGTCTCATGGCTTTCTTGTTTTATTAATTTAACAAGAGTGAGAAAACAATTACAGTAGATCCAAATTTTAAAAGCCGCCTCCCAAAATGAACATAAAAATCAGAAACATAACATAATATTTAATGAATTAACTACATGACACACCTTTATAATATTTTTTCCTACCATTTTGGGGGTATATACCCTTTGATCAACTCTTTGCTTTCTATACCAATAATTAAAAAAAGAAAGAAACACACAATTGGGTATTTCCTCTAGCATAGTTGGTGAAAAGTAGATTTTTAATAATGACATTTTAAAGTTTCTTTCAGCTTCACAACTTGTTATTGGTAATGGCATGTGAGTTTTTAGGATTATTTTCAAATTTGGGAAAACCTCTTTTGTTTCTTTCATGTATGAGCTGTAAGATTTCAGAACATTTTAAGGTTTTCTGTTCAGTGATTGAACATAAATATTTTTTGAATTGATAACACTCTTTAACAAGTTTTTGTTGATTTTTTTGGGCTGGCATATTTTGAGTTTCATATTATCTTCATTAATATCAATATTTTTGCCAAATTATCGATGTATTTATTAAATCATTTCTATTCATTAATTAGATTATCACGTTTACTGGATTATCAAGTTTATAGTCTCTATTTTAAATTTATGTCTTTCTTAATGAATTACTACTTTAGTATAATCTTAAAAATGTGTTACAATTCACTTCCCAATATCAAAATAATTTCTATTGATTTCATTCTTCATCTTTATTGTTTTAGTTTCATATTACATTGATTTATATCTAAATCTTCTCTCAATTTTTAAAAAAATACATTTAAAGATGACAAATGGCTCCCTTCAAAAACATTCAAAACAGTAGTCTACAATTCCTCACCCATTTTATTTAAACATTCCAAAACATCTTTCCAAATTGCAGTTACAGTAGCATATTCGTGTAATACGAACTATATATTTTCATCAAAAAAGCAGAAAATATCTATTGTGTAATTATAGTTACATCTACTCTATCATCAAATATATTCCTGAAAGGAGAGAACTACTATTTTGACTTGGCATCAATGAATACCGAATCCTCTGCTTACAATTGTATATGTCTGGTGAGTACAATTTTTCATAGACTAGCTCTTACCCCATATGTTTCTGCTCTTGATGTCTATGTCCATCAAAGTGATCCTGCTTAAGAAGCGAGTCAGATCATGTCAATCTTTTGCTCAAAATCATCCAATACATTCTTACCTTACTGTCAATACAACCAGTGGCTTGTAAGGCCCTGTACTGTCTGGCACAGTTACCTCTCTGACCTCATCTCCTCTTGTTCTCCCTTTCTCACTGTGCTCCAGCTACACAGGCTCCTAACTGTCCCTTGAATTCTCCCAGGATTCTCTGCCTCAAGGCCATGGTCTGTTATTCTCTGTGCCTAAAATGTTATTCTGTCAGGTATATCTGTGGCTCACTCCTTTACCTCCTTTAGATCTTTACTCAAATATCACATCAGTGAGATTTTCCTCGAGCACTCTATTTATACTTGTTCCCCAATACTTTCTACCACTTTTACTTTCCCCTAGTGCTTATCATGAAAAGTACCGTACAGATGCTTCTCAACTTACCATGGGGTTCTATCCTGATAAACCCTAAGTTGAAAAGATTTAGTACACCTAACCTACGGAACATCATAGCTTAGCCTGGCCTGCCTTAAACGTGCTCAGAACACTTACATTAGCCTACAGTTGGGCAAAATCATCCAACGCAAGGAATATGCTGCAGAGTCTGGGTTGGTCACCCCTGTGACCGTGTGGCTGACTGGGAGCTGCGGCCGCTGCCTCTGCCCAGCGTCACGACAGAGTATCTTACCTCATATTGCTCAGCTGGGAAAAGATCAAAATTCAAAGTACGATTTCTACAGAAAGTATATCACTTTCCCACCATTGTAAAGTCAAAAAAATCATAAGTCAAACCATCATAAGTTGGGGACCATCTGTATATTCCTAAGGTCTACATAACAGTTCAATAAAAATTAGTTGAATGAAAGTCCAAAAGTCAGGGGCTGTATTTATTTACTTACTTACATTTAAGTACAACTTTAGATGGAACCATCCGGAATATCATTGTTCATTCTCGGGAAATGTGTGCTTTGTCAGGTATTTGCTCATTCCTTTTCTTGTGCAGCAAATCAACCAGTATTTGGTGTTTACCAGATGCCTACCACTGTTCTAGGTATGGAGTATGTGTTGGCAAGGGAGGGAAACATGGTCTCTGCTCTCCTAAAGCTCATGTCTTTTCAAAAGAGAGAAAAGCTATGAAGATAAGTTGATCAGAGTCTTGGCACATGACTACTGAACATGGATTTACTTATGAGTGGGCAAGCCAGATTCCTAGAAATTTACTTTTGACATATTCTACAGATGCATCGTCCCAAACACACTGTTTAATAAAACAGCAACGTCATATGCAATGACTTTCAAGCCAATCATCGAAGACAATAAAAAAGAAATTTAAGAAACAATAAATGTCTTAAGTTTCTTTTTGGTTTCATGTATTGTGTTAATAGCTATCATTATTGAGATTTGATAACATCTATATTCCTAAAGAAAGGAGAGGACATTGAGACTGGTGTGTTGGGATTTTGAATGGCTTTCAAGCCATAAGATTTAGAATCTATCAAAACTTAAATATTCAGAGAACAAGTACAGCAACTCCCCAACTCAAGCTGCCACAGATTTTCAACAGCCTTTCTCACCCTGATCTCAGATGGCCACGATATTTTTTTGAATAAGTGCATCCTGCCTGCTCAAAATATAAAGTATTTCGCAAGTTTTAATCATTCCAACTAGAGTGTGGGCAAAGGTGGGGGTGGTGTGAGGGAAAAGATTATCACCAGGCAGAAATTTGAGATTCATAGCTATTTAAACCCAAATTGTCTGTACTTCCTCTGAACTGCATAAAAACAAACCTGAGAGGAAAAACACATCCCAATGTTCATAAATATGTCCAAAACATGTTCAAACAAAAACATGTTCAAAAACATGCTATTGAACAAATTAACATTTTCAAAACTGTTTTTAGGAGATGTTGTAGGCAGGGCCACACCCATTCAGGTTAGTAAACAGAACTGAGAACAATATGTTGTTGCTAATAAACTTAATTATACTTGCTTTGGTTTGGCTCATTTGCTCGTAAATGTAACCCAGATGGCCTCAAATCCACTAACCTTCTGGAGTCACACTTTTTTTTTAAAAATGTGTGCATGCGCACACATGAGAAATAAACACATATAGAAAAGTAAACAAAATAAGGGTATATGACTGAATAATTGATCACAAACTAAATGTTTTGTTACAGTCATCCAGACCAACACCCAGGAGCCTCCATCATGGAAATTATAGTTAGAACACACATAATGAGTAAAGGGCTGAAATTCAGAATACATGCCAGCTTTCTTTTGATAAGTATTTGTATGATATATCTTTTTTCAATTCTTTGTTTTTTTCTGTATTCTTATATTTTATGTATATCTCATCTAAAGCATAGACTAAGTTTTTAATAAAGTCTAGTAATCTTTGATTTTTAATCAGAATGTTTAGTCCATTGTTCTTATTACATTACCTGTATTTGGAGGTTTTAATTTATCATTTTATAATTTGTTTTCTCTTTGTCCTCTTTGTTCTTTTTTTCTCTCCCTCTTTTCCTACTTTCTCTTGAAATTTTTTGAATTGTTTAATTTTTCTTTTCTGTTAGCTGGGAAGCCAAACCCTACTTTATAAGTCATTTAATGGTCACCCTAGAAATTACAGTATGGGTTGTCAGTTTATCAAATCCAGTATTAATTGGTATTTTTACCTTCTTCTTAGACAACGTGAAGATCTTACAACATTCTATTTACCTTCTTCTGATTTATGTGCCCTTTGTCATATAATTTATTTATAAATTTAACAGTGCTATACAGTAAATATTTCAAATGATTTTATGCAGTACATACTTTAAACAGTTTTATGCAGTAAATATTATTTATATTTATTCATTTCTATTGCTCTTTATTCCTTCCTACATTACCAGTTGTGCTTGTATGATTTAGTATTTCCTCCAGTTAAGGTCTTCTAGTTATGGATTTTCTCCATTTGGATTAATCTGTAAATGTCTTCATTTCATATTTATTCTTGAAGGCTTTTTGATGGGTATAGCATTCTGAGTTTCAGTTATTTTCTTTTAGTACTTTGAAGTTTTTATTACACTGTCTAATTGCTGTGCATTTAAAGATAGTATGTGTTTGTTCTGTTGCTGATTTTAAGATTATTTCCTTGTCTTTGGTTTTCAGCATCTTTACTATGGTATGCTTAGATGTGGAATTTTTTTAATTGATTCTGCAAGATGTCTGTAGGAAGTCTTCAAATACTGGGTTCATATCTCTCATCAGTTTTGAAAATTCTCAGCCACTATCTCTTCAATCATTGCTTTTCCCCTGTTTTTCTGTCTGTCTGTATCTCTCTCTCACCTTCCCTTCCTCCTGCCCTCTTCTGCCTACTGAAATGTCAGTAAAACAAATATTAGAACTATAAGGATAGTCCTATACTCTTTTGTCTCTTATCTTCTGTTCTGTTTTTCCTACTTCTGCTTTTCTGTGTTTCAGTCTAGAGGCTTTCTTTCAATCTATCTTCTAATGTATTAATTCTCCCATTAGCCGTTAAACCCATTCAGCAAGGCTTTTAATTTTGGTTTTGATGTCTAGGTATTCATTTTTTTTATAATAGCTTTCAATTCTGTGCTAAAATTTTAGACATTGTATTTTATCTCCTTGAATACTGTAATTATTATTATGTTAAAGTCTATATCTGATCATTCTAATAATGAAATCCTATTGGTGCTGCCTCTCATGGTTTTCATTCTTATTATTTTATCTCCTGGCGTTCCTGGCTAGTTTTTATCCAGTCCAGGATATTGCCTTTACTAAATGGCTTGTGGAAATAATTTGTGACATACATGAGCATATCTTCTTCCTGAAAAGATTGACATTTGCTACTGCCAGGTGCTTGGCGTTGTGTGTTCATCTTTATTCTGAAGACGTGGAATAAAGCAAAGACGAGGTATAGTCCCTGTGATAGGTTTTCAAACCCCATTTCACACTGATTCCTAGAGTACAAAATTCGGAGACTTTAAACTAAAGTAAGTAGGGCTCACCGAGTTTCCCCGACGCCCAGCAAGTGACCTGGGTATTAAGCTATTGTTACTCAGCTTCCAACCCAACCTTTTTAGACTCTGTGATGCGAGGGCTGGAATTCTGCAAACCACATTGCTAATCGAATAAAACTGTTATTCTGTGCTTTTTGACCTTATTATTTTTGTCTGTTAAAATAGCCTAAATCTGGTGTAATCACTGTGCTAATAAATGATTATATGTGCATGTCTAATATCCTTACTTGACAAAATAAATATTGGCAACCCTATGTTTGTCCCTATTGATTTTTTTTATTTCATTGGACTATGAAAAATCTTGGATCAAAAATGTAGTAGACATCGTAAGTCTGGATTTCTGTTGGGTATTTGGGAAGCTTTCCATGATGCGCTCATGGCTGAAATAGAAACAGGAATTGGATGCGGAGTCTGTGGGGACAGGGTGTCCTGATGGTGATGTTTTATAACATGTCATCCTGACGACCAAGACTCACAACACTCTGTGCTGCTTGTTCTAACACTCCCAGTCCTTTCTTATGTCGCTCCCAATCTCCCGATCTCCACCTTATATCCCATCCTCTTTCTGACCCTGGCTTCGTTTCCTATCTTGCACCTGCTGTTTCCTTAGTGTTTGCATTTGAACACGAACGAGCTAAGTATTCAATTTAAAAGATTAGAACAAAACAAAATAAACTAAAAGAAATATGAGGGAATTAATAAAAATAAAATACTGAAAATAATGAATCACAAAACAAAAGGCCAACAAAAATAATAGATAAGCCCAATACTCTATCAAGTTTGACTTGAAAAACAAGCAGGACAAATTTTATATATGTGTGTGTGTGTGTGTGTGTGTGTGTGTGTGTGTGTCAGGAATGAGAAAGAAGATAAAACCATAGTTGTGAAAAATAGTCAAAATAATTATAAAATATGTAAAATGTCAATAAATTTTCAAATCTGGATGAAATGAATGATTGTTCCAGCACAATATAAATTATCAAAATTGATTTAAGAAAAAACAGGCGATCTGAACACATTAACCACCACACAATACACTAGCAAGGTTTTTTTTTTTATAAATCCACCACTTTAACAAGTAAAAATAAAGAAAGAGCATTAGACTCTTGTTGATTTAAAGGCAAGATCTAACTAAACCACACATCAAGGAACATATAATCCTACCTAAATTATTCAAACTGTTCCAGAATATATAAGTGAAAGTATTCCAAATTATTTTATAAGTCTAGCATAAGCTTAATAACAAAACTTAATAAACAAAAGAAAATAAGCCAATCTTATGAATATCTATGAAAAAATTCTAAAGCAAATATGTACAGCTGGCATATTGAAAAAATAATACACATACTCAACAAGGATTTATATCTCAATGAAGCACAGTTAGCATTATAGTATTATATATATTCCTCTACTGTCTATGCTTTTCCTCACCTAGTTGAAAGGTCTGTGGGGTCAAGGTGAGGTGCCTATTTGGAGACTTACCCCCACCCCTTATAGATGACAATCTGGGTGCTTAGGACCCTGAAATTCTCAGCCCAAATGTCCCTGAAACATCCTGCCTGGCTTGCAGAAGCCTGTTCCCTTGTCCATTCTCCCAAGGGTGGACTGTGCTGTTAGAATGTCCATGCCAAGACCCAAAGAGTGGCCAGGGGTGGCTTTTTGCAGGGGGTATACATGATGCTTGAATTCATGAGCTTGCATGTGCACCAGTCAGAGGTGGGAAGACAAGGGGAGCAGGCCATTGGGTCAGGGACCAGCTTTTCTCACATCACCACTTTGGGTAGAGAACTTTGAGGGATACGGAAGTTCTAAATTTGAACTTGGACTTCCAGGTTATTACAAAGATATAATATCAAAGTAGAAGGACAGGATGTAGTTTCTTTAACAGATTATTAGCTTGATTTATAGCTTTTAAATATTTAGTCATACGATAAGTAAGCCTTTATTTTTACTCTTGTCTCAGGTCCCACAAAGCTAAGAATGAGCCAACCAACCACTTCTAGATTTGGCACAGGTGAAAAGAAAATAGCAGACTAATAAATATAGCATGAATAAATATTAGTGAGTTGTGGCGTGTGTGTGTGTGTGTGTGTGTGTGTGTGTGTGTATATATATATATATACACACACATACATACCTGTGTGCATACATACATATGTATATATGTGTATATACATCTATGTATCTATATAAAGACAGAGAGAATGTATGTATACCTGTGTGTGCATTGACACACAACTATTTACACATTGTACACACTCACATACATAAACACGGGAAAAGTTTGAACATTCCGTTTCAGGCATGATGGAAAACTAAAAAGTGCTGCTGTCCCCCTTCCTCCCTACTAACCTAGAAATGCCAGGAAAGATATACAGAAACTGACCAAATGCAGAGCCAGTCGCAGAAGTCTCACCCTTGGCAGATTAGAGGTAGTCAAATTTTATAATAGGAAGGGAATGACATCTTGAAGTTCTTGGAGTCAAGAAGCATTGGTGAATGTTGGGGCCAACATAAAGGTTCTGCCTACTCGTAGAGGTTTTTAGCTGCACAGTCTACTCCACGTTGCCCTGGGCGATCTGTGCAGAAAACTGCAATGGGTCAGGTTCTGCCTCACCTCCCATTTTCCTGCCTCTCCTCCAACATATGCACACTCTCTGGCCAGATGTAGCATCAGGATGCCTGAACTTTCTGCACAGGGATTGCATCAGGACAACTCCATGAGCACACTCATCAGGGTGACACCCTGATGGATGTATGCTGTCATTGTTCCAAGTGAAGAAAAGTAATGGAAGCAGCTGGAAGGGTGGGACATAGGCCAGGTAGCACTTCAACCCAAAAGAGCAGAGAAGCCTACTGGAATGGGGAGACACCAGCTGGCTAGGCCTCGAGCATCTATTCAATCACCTGTCACAATGAGTGGCTCTATTACTTAGCTCGTGTTGCATAACAAATTTTTCAACACTCTCAGTGGCTTTGTCACTGGGCTATCATCCAAAAGACCCTAATGTTTCTCAATACCTAAACTACGTCGCAAGCTATGCTTGCTTACAGGAACTGAAAAGAATTCCCGACCACACAATGAGGAGGGCTGAGTGCAAAGACCAAGGTGCCGAGCACAAAACCCAAGATGGTAATGGGGCATCGTGTGCAAAAAAGAACCAAAAGAAGGACCATGCGCAAAATAGCTGAATGCAACAAGAAGAATAAGTATGCATACCTGAAATAATTTAATCACTCCACATGACAGCCTATAAATACAGAAGGTTCCTCCCCAGTCAGTGAGAAGGTGCTGTTAGAGCATGAGTTCACACTTCTCCGTTCCTTGATCAAAGAATAAAATATCTGCTCTGCTTTACCAAACTCTATCTCATTCTATTGGCATAAACAATACTGGCAGAAGGACCTTTGTTTTGGTACCTGACCCAGAAGGGTCAGTAACAGCTTAAAGCAATTATTTATTTTTGTTCATAGATTGGAGGTTGACTAGACTTTGGCTGATTAAGGCAAGGCTCTACTCCTTGTATTTCTCATCCTCCCCCTGAGCCTGCAGTCTGGTCCTGGCATGTTCTTTGCACGAGGATGACAAAACCTCCAGAAAGCAATTAGAAATATACAATGGCTCTTGTGCCTGGACGTGAAACTAGCATGCCATCACTTCCACTTCATTCTTTTGGTTGAAGAAAGTCATATAATCAACTTACAAGTCAAAGGGTGAGAAAATATATTCTACTTCTTTTGCAGGAAGAATGGCAAAGTCACATGGCAAGACCAAAAAATAATTAAATTTCAAGATTGGAATCTTACAGAGTATGGTCTCTGGCCACAACAGACAACAAAACTGAATTGAAATCAATAACAATAAAATATCCAGAAAATCTCCTCGCTTCTAAACAATCCATGGGTCAGAAAAGAAATCACAAAAGAAACTGGGATATGTTTCAAATGAATGATCATGAAAACACAACATATTAAAATGTGTCAGATGCAGCAAAACAATGCTTAGAGTGAAGTTTGTAGCTTTAATGACTAAAGTGGAAAAGAAAAAAGGCTTAAAATAAAATTAAAAAGTCAGAATTTTCACCTAAAAAGCTAGGGAAAAAAGCAAAGTAAACCCAAAGAAAGAAAAAGGAAAGAATAAAGGTAAAAGCAGAAATAAATAAAATAAAAAATAGACAAACATTAGGAAAAATTAACAAAGCCAAAAGTTGATTCTTTAAATATTATCAAAATTGATAAATCTTTACTAAGAATAAAATGGAAAGAGAAAGAATTCAAAATGCCTTTATATATATATATATATATATATATATATATATATATATATATATATATATATATATATATATGAAAGTTGGGGGTATCAGTAGAGTTCCTACAGACATTTAAAATATACTAAGGAAATATTATAAACACATTTATGCCAATAAATTTGATAGCTTAGATGAAATGGACAAATTACAAAACACAGCATACTAAAACTGACTCAAGAAGAAATAAAAAATCTGAATGGCCATATATCTTTTAAGGAAATAGAAATTGTAATTAAAAATCTTCTAACAAAGAAAATTCCAAACCTAGAGGTTTCACGGGGGAATTCTAGCAAACATTTAAGGAAGATATCTTATACAAACTCTTCCAGAAATTAGAAAAGAACACTTTTCAACTGATTTTATGAGGACAGCATTGTTCTAATAACAGAACCAACAAAGATTTTGTAAGAAAATAAAATAATAGTATAGCTCATAAACATAGACACAAAATCTTCAACTAAACATTAGCAAATTATATCCAGGAATATATAGAAAGGATAATACATTATAACTAAGTGGAATTTATCTCAAAAATTCAAGGTGTGGGGGGGCGGCCAGTTGGCTCAGTGGTTAGAGCACAGTGCTCATAATACCAAGGTCGCAGGTTGGATTCCCACATGGGCCAGTGAGCTCTGCCCTCCACAACTAGATTGAAAACAATGACTTGACATGGAGCTGATGGGTCCTGGAGAAACACCCTGTTCCCCAATATTCCCCAATAAATTTTTTTTAAAAAAATCAAGGTTGACTAAACATCGGAAAATTAGTTAATGTAATCTATCACATTAACAAAATACATGGGAAAAATCATTACGATTTCAAAAGTTGCAGAAAAAATATTGAAAAAAATCATAACACATGTTGGTAGAATGTACGTTTGATATAATGTGTGAGAATAGCACTTTATCTGTATGATCTTCCTCTCCAAAACCCATAACCCTAGTCTAATTATGAGAAAAACATCAGACACATCCACAAAATATCTGACCAGTACTCCTCAAAACTGTCAGTCATAAAAAACAAAGTAAGTCTCAGAAACTGTCATAGCTAAGAGGAGCCTAAGAAGACAAGATGAAATAATGTATATAGCATCCTGGATAAAATGCTAGCACAATAAAAGGACACTAGGCAAAAATGAAGAAAATCTGAATAAAGTACGGACTTCAGTTGATAATAATGTGTCGATATTGGTTCATTAATTGTGACAAATCCATGATACTAATATAAGACGTTAATAATAGGGGAAATTGGATGTGTGATATACAGGAAGTCTGTATTATCTATGCAATTTTCTGTAAATCTAAAACTCTTCTCAAATAGAGTTTATTTTACAAAGAGCTGTACCTCGATATTCATATCAGCTTTACTCATAATAACAAAAATTGAAAACAACCCAAAGGTCCATCAACAAACAAATGGATAAACAAATTATGGCATATTGGTATACAATAGCATGGTATTCAACAATAAAAATGACCAAATTACTGACACATAAAACATGGAGAATAGAAAGTGATATTTGAAAAGCTATATAAGAAGTCCCCAGAACCTTCTCACAGAAGGTTTGACACCGAATGTCAAGCAGGAACTTTATCTCAGTATCTATTGCTTCCCTCTCCTATCCTAGGGTGTCAACCATGGACAGGGGTACAAAATAAGGCCCCTTCTCAGACCCTCACCACCACCAGCAATGAACTTTGTTCCCTTCCTGAGTTGCTTCCTCAATGTTCTAGCTCAGGTACTTTTAGTTCCCCTGTGTGGAACAGAAGCAAACTTACTCTATTAACTATTTTTCCAAACTTATTATTGAAATGCAAACTCAGCTTTAAAGCTCTAAAGCCAAAAACAAAAAAGATTTATTTTGATTCTCTTTGCATTTCAGCTGCAACAACCCAATAGTGAGAGCTGAGAATGCTGAGGTCTAGTTTGAGATAAGTTTAGACTAAAAGGGGATGAGACTTCAGGGGGGAAAATATGTCAGTTGCTGTTTTAAAATATTAACCCACCCATTTAGTCCTTGGAATAAAATGTTTATTTTAACAAGAGTTTACAAAATAAATGTTCTATGTTAGAGGGGAAATGAATCTTCCTTAATGCTTTCCATTTTATGGCCAGACATCAGTGGGATATCCCTGGTTAGCACTCTTTGGGTCCCCTTACGATGCTGTCAGCACTTTTCATTAGCTACATTTACTTCTTTTTCCCACAAGAAATGCTATGGCTCTGGAAACATTCTCAATGGGCAGCCTCATACTAATATAAAGAGACAACAATGAGGTGTTGTTAATTGCTTCCTGTAAACATCCCGCTGACCCCCAATATGTCAGGCTTCTTGGGCATCCTGTAAGCCCCTGATGGGAAAGAACTGTGATGATATTTCAGATAGTCCTCATTAAAAATATAGAAATTATTCTAGAACCAAAACAATCCAACACCTGAAACTAATTTTCTTGACATATTCATGGGCTTTAATGACAGCTTCATTAATTGAATGGAGTCACATGGGGGCAAAACTCATGTTTTCCTTAATGACCTGCCAAATGATGATTTTTTTTTTTTTTTTTTTTTTGCTTACCTATTTTACTCTGAAAAATTTCAGAGGAAGGTAAAAGAAAGGACTATTTCTGAGTGTCATATCACAACTAGGCTTGATCAAGAGGCCTCCTGGGGCCTTGTGGGTGAGTCAACATGTGAAAATGATGAGGTGGGCCTGCCAGGGTAGGGAAGAAATATGATGTCATCATTAGGAGCCTTGCTATTCAAAGTGACGTTCGTTTACTGACCAGTAGCATCACTGAGAAGCTGATTAGAAATGCAGCATCTCAGGCCCCACCCCAGTTCGACTAAATAGGAATTCACATTCAATGGGATCCCTGGTTGATTCTCAGGCACATTAGAGTTTGAGAAGCAGTTGTTGGGAGCACAGGATTTGGAATCCAATGGACTTAGGTGGGAATTCCAACACAGTTTACTGCTGGCTGTGAATAGGGCATATTATTTAGCCTGTGTCAGCCTCATTTTGTTCATCTGTAAAATAGATGTAATGCAATCTACCTCATGAAGTTGTGAGGATTAAACAAAATAAGCAATTAACATCATGCCAGGTATGTAATATATGTGGAATAATTGGTAGGTAATGGGACCACTGTGGCTTCTCCTGTCCATTCCATGTTGGAGAGGAAGTATTTTTGAAATCAGAACTGAGTTCAAATACAAGTTTTACAACGTAATAGCTATGTGATGATCTTGGTCATGTTACCTAACTTTCTCAGCCGCAAATTCTGTCTGTAAAATGGGTATGATTTAAATGTCAGTTAGAGCCTCCCCAGTCTTAAGATACAGACCAATTACACAGCCTAGAGAAGGCCTAAAACTTCCCAAGATTTCTGCTAACAAAGGGCTTACCCCTCAGACTCTTGAGCTGCATCTCAAGAACAGAGGCTGTCCTTGCTCCTCTCCAAGTCTCTCCTGGTACAAAGCTCAAACCCTTTAACAGTTTCCATAAGAAATCCACTTACTCTAGATGTTTCATGAGTTGAGTAGGATTTTCTAAAGATTTGGAGCATAGGCCACAAGAAAAAAAATCATACTACATATGGCATAGACTTATGCCATCTCCTGGCTCTTTCCTTTCTTCTCTCTTATTTCCCCTTATCACAGCCCCCCTCAGGAATAAGAAAAGGCCTCCCCTTGTCACCCAGAAGAAAGCTTATCTTCAGCAGATGCAGTGGAAAAAACAGTGAACATGAAGTGAGAAGATGTGTTCTCATTCCAGTGCCATGATTACTATTTACTCTCTCTGGACCTCCATTTTCTTATCCATAAAATAGAACAAGAGTTCTTCAGTCACAGGGGTGGCATGAGAACTAAAAGAGATCTCCTATTTGAAAAGACTTACGTAGTGCCTGGTACATGGTGGGTTGCTGGTCATTAAGCCATTGTTTCATGGCTCCAATTGTCTCCTCCTCCCCATTCTCCTTTCTGAGGCTGGGGCTGAGCCTCTGCAAATGGCATTTTTCCTTTGCCAGCTGGCTCCTTGTTAGGCTCTGCCTATCAGGGATGTCACGGGGAACTTGAAGGTTGGAGGAGGGGAGGGAGACTTGCTCCTTTGTTTGCTTTCTGTTCCTGTCAGCGTTGCCCCAGCAACACTCTTCACCTTGGCAGCAGCTGCCAGTTCCCGCAGTGAAGGTGGTTCTAGTCTGCCGTCCTTCCACACTCTTAGAACCAGCCTCACTAAGCCCTCCAGAAACACAGCACCAGCTTCCGGCACCTCCTCCCCAGAGGTCAGAGTCCCAGCTCCCAGGAGCCTCTGCTCCAGGCCCCTTCAAGATCTGAGCATGGGTTCCATTTGAGCGACACCTCCTCCCTAGAGGGCTGAGTCCCAGCTCTTCAGGCCCTTTCTCCAAGCTTCTAAATTTTAGTAACACCAACGTCTTCCCTCTGTTCCCCCATCCCTAGGAGAGGCAGCTGCTTCCTGCAGCTACTACCTTTGTGATACCTTGTTATCCCCTTTTGGCCTGTTCAGTTCTTTTCTATTTGGGAAGCAGTTCTCTTTACATTAAACTCTCTCTGCTGATGTAATGGCATGGTTTCTGAATTCTGACAGGA
The DNA here is from genome assembly GCF_057876585.1 of Rhinolophus sinicus. Classification (NCBI taxonomy): domain Eukaryota; kingdom Metazoa; phylum Chordata; class Mammalia; order Chiroptera; family Rhinolophidae; genus Rhinolophus; species Rhinolophus sinicus. Next base: position 149,941,377 of record NC_142514.1, on the reverse strand, counting down.
TCCTCTCTGATCTGGAAAGTATGTAAGAGATGCTAGTTTCCTTCCAAAAAAATAAAATAAAAGATACCTTCTAAATGCAAGTTTTGACACCACTAAGGAGATTCACAAGAACACACCAATGGCTTTGAAAACAATTTCCCAAGAAAAATTTCGAAGCTATTTTGGGCTCCGACAGCCTTGTTGGAATAGAACAGTAATCCTGAGCATTTGGAACAAAGGATCAAACATATTTCTAGTGAAAGAAATGCAGAGTTAGACATCACTCGCGTGGCAGAACTGGTGCACGGCTAAAGAGATGCCACCTGTGTAGACACCAGTGTAGGCAAGGATATGAGGGAGGAAATGGGAGATAGGGAGGCACCCCATGAACCAGGGGCAGGGTGTCAGATTTCCAGAGGTCAAAAAGATCTCGAACAAAAGTTGAACTGAATGGGATCTTTAAAAACTTGGAAAGAGCAGTTTATTTAGTGGTGCTTAAAAAGTCCAAGTTGACCATGCCTTCATGAAAAGCTGTACTTTGAAAGTGCTGGCCGTGACTTATATAGAAATTGAAATAAAGCTGAAAATAGTTTTGTATACTTATTTAATTAGTAAAGTTAAACTGGAAGTCATAGCCCTCCGTGGGGGCCATCTTGCTCCCAAATGGGCACCAACCTGTTGTTGATGCAGTGTATATAAAGCAAGATAATAATAGTTTGAAAGAGTCAGTGATATTCATATCTTTTGGTCCAGTTATTCCATTACTGAAAATTAATCCTAAGGTGTTAAGTCAAAAAATATTTTTAATCCATTTTTGTGAAGATATTTATTGAAGTGTTACATCTAGGAGTGAAAATGACATCAGATAACTAGTAAATAAAAGGAGAATAATTAAAAATGTATTTACAATCACTTACTAAAATATTAAGTTATAACAATTGTGAAGATCATGTTAAAAAAAACACATGATTTTTGTGGTGTCATCGTAACTGGAATAAAATCAGTATATAAAATGTAGAGGAGACTATAGAAAAGAGTACAAGAAAGAAAGTTCAGTAATGTTACTCGTTGTTACCACAGGGATGAGCATACAGACCGCTCTGAGAGTCTTATACCAAGGCACAATGGAGCAAGTTAGACAGAATAGAGAAGCCGCACATGAACCTTCACTGCCCTGTGGATTCTGTATAGGCTGGAACAGATCTATTGGTTCGAAAATGAACAACAATTTTAATAATCTTCTGGATTGTGTGTTTGACTAAAGAGAAGACAGTTTTGTTACAGACTACAATTCTTCCCTTCTATAATAAAGCATCAGAGTTTTAAGGTTACTGTGAGTTCTTTCTCTCCTTGGGACAACAATGAAGGTGGTTTTGCTCCACACGAAGAAGGAAGGAGAGAACATGAAGGGTAGAATCTGAGTCAGACAGAAAAGGCATTTGTGAAAGATTCGGTAGATTTTAAATAGGGAAGGAAGTGATAGACCACTGAGTTAAACAGCTGATCAGGGAGAAAAACAAAACATAAAAAACGCTGTAATAGTAGCCAACCAATTAAGTCTGGCCTCTGATCAAACGGATTTTGCCAAGGCTTGGTATTTGACTTTCCAGGGGCCTTGGCTTGGAGGATTGGCATTCTGTGAGCCTTAGAGACCCCCAGAATTGTAAAAGGTATGAGGAGTTAGGCTGCCATATAAGGCACAGAAGGAGTTATTCCAAATAGAAGAAGGGATGAAGTAATGATTTCCAAATATAAAGAGAAGTGCAATTTTCCTGGCGAAATCTGCTATTGTTGCAGAAAATCTGTGAGGATCAATTTGTTCACTGCGATTATCCATTGGCCTTTAATAGAGGGAGAATAACCAGGTTTGGACGTCCACATAGGAATGGCCTGGCTTTCTTTGTTGCTGAGGGATAGAGAAGATGAAGAGATCCAACAGAGTGAGGGACCTGCTACCCAAAACACTCATTTGTTCAACAAGTATTTGCTAAGCTCCTGTTGTACTTAAGGCCCACGTTCCATTAGGGGAGGTAAAATTGGAAATAATTCCAAGTGAGGGTAATTGTTTTTTATAATCAAATTATCGTGGTTTCAGAAAGAAAAGAAAGGTTAATTTTTTAAGGAGAGGTTTCTGGGGCAGATTCCTAGAAGGGATGCCATCTGAACTGAGTTTTAAAAGAATAGACATTTTCCTTAGTCCGTGTGTTGGAAAGAACAGCGGGGAGTTGCGTGTAGCTGGAATGTTCAATATGAGGAGAGAAGGGCAGAAGATGATGACAGACCTGGAGCTAGCTAAGGTCATGCAGGTTCTTAAATGCAGAGTTAAGGAACGAGGCTTTTTCCGGATGTTGAGAAATAGTGAATAGTTTTAAGCCCAGTAAAAAAAAAAATGATTAGACTTGCAGTTTAGAAAAACAAACAAACTCTGTTGTCTGTTTGGGGGATGGAGTAGAGTGGGACAAGGCTAGAGGCAGAAAAAGTAAGCAGAGAACTCTTCTAGTAGTCAAGGCAAGAGATAATGAGCACCTGAATTAGAGCAATGGCCAAGCGAGGGAAACCTTGCCTTTCCCCCTTCCTCTCCTTGATGCAGGTGAGGCATACCTTCCTCCCAACTTTAGCAGTCACCCCAGGATCAGATGGCTGCCTGCCTGCTTTAGGCTTGCTGTCAGTGGTCTGGCCCTGGCTTAGGCGATGGATGCTGGCATGTGGAGGGGTCATATGAAAGGACCAAGAGAGACGAGCTTGGGAATCAGAAAAAAAGGAATTCAAATGCTAGTGTTACCATGTTATAGACTGAATTGCCTCCCCTCAGAATTCATATGTCGAAGTCGCTAACCACCAATGTGACTCTATTTGGAAAAAAGACCTTGAGGGAGGTAATTAAGGTTAAATTAGGTCATAATGGTAGGGCCCTAATCTGATAGGACTGGTAACCTTATAAGAAGAGGAAGAGACACCAGAGATCTTTTGCTGTCCCACACATGCAAAAAAAGAAAGGCCACGTAAGGACACAGGGAGAGGTGGCCATCTGCAAGCCAGGAAGAGAGGCCTCACCAGACACCAGCCTGATGGCACCTCTCTCTTGGACTTCTGGCCTCCAGAACTGTGAGAAAATAAATTTCTGTTGTTTCAGCTGCTGTAGGGTGACAGAATATGCCACCTCAAAATACACCACCTTAGCATAAGGATTATTTTGAGCTAAAGGCTATTGGGAAGACGTAGCTACAATAAAAGATCTATCTGCTACCTGTTTTTAACTAAAAATAACACATAAATTTCCTCCCCTCTCTACCAGGAAGGACAAAAGTTAATCACTGGAGATACCTTTAGACCCTTCTCAGCCAGGAGATGGCATCCGAGGAATCAGCATAAGAAACTTTGTGAACTAGCCTTTATCTACCATTAGTTTCCCATATATTTGCCTTCTTACTATTTGCCATCCCTAGAAAGTCAAATTTCTTCTCCTTTGTCTTGTCACTTCTCTGAAAATGTATTGTTCCTTTACTAAAATGCTATATGAGCCCAAGTTCTAACCAATACTTTGAGTTACTCATCTCTGAATGCGCCTGTGTGTAAGTCCAGTACATATGCTAAAAAACTTCTGCTTTTCTCTTGTTAATCTGCATTTTATTAGCCCAGTTTATAGTCCCGTTAGAGAATTTAAGAGGATAATGAGAAAAATTTTTTCCTCCCCTACACCACCCAGCCTCTACTGATTTGTTCTGACAGCCTGAGCTAATACACACCATTTTCAGCTAAGTCTCTTGAACAAATCATTTAAACTAACTGAGCCTCAGTTTCTTTATCTGTAAAATGAAACAGTAAAATAATAATAATTCCTACTTCAAAGGACTCTTGTGAGCATCCAATAAGCTACATAGGTAGTAAATGGAGCTTATTTGAAAGTTCTTTATAAATTGTGCATGTAAAATATTAAATATTCCTACCATGAGTGCTGTGTACTAATAAAAGATTAAAATATTTTCAATATTAGTTTAATAATTATACTTAACTATAATATCTGTCTTTTGGATACATTTTGAATGCATCTAATTAGCCAATAATCAAAAGCTGATTGATCACAGATGTCTAAAGGGCTTTTAGTTAGAATTCAATAATGATAACCAGTACCAATAAAACCACTTAGGGAATTTCTATGTTTTCATTAAAAAAAGATAAAAACACAGAGTTCCAAATATATGAAGTCCCCCAAATATAGCCTATAAAAGAGACTTCGTTGAAATGTTCAATATCTGTAGACACATTCAGGAAGAGAAGTCTTCAATATTCATTTTGTTTTACTAATATTTCTGTTACATGGAAACCAATTAATAAGTATGGACAGAAAGACAATCACATAGAAAGTATATTTTATATATACACACACACATATATATATGTTAGGGTCTTAAGAGTATTACTCAACTTTATTTCATTATTGAAAATAGTAGCCTAAAAAGTAGCCTTATAGTCATTTTTTCCCTAATAGCCCCATGAAATTTTAATACCATAAGTATACTATATATCTCTTTATATGTGTGTCTGTGCCTTATACATAAAGTATATAACCAAGAACTAATTTTCATCCTCTTGGGGTGACATTGCCTCCATTGAGAATGCATGGCCTTACGATGATTCATAATAAAACATCTCACTGGTCTTCACAATAATGCTTAAAAAAATGCATTCAATGTGAGAAATGAATCTATTTCTCAGAAAGCATACCTGGACATAGAGAAAAATATGACTGGAGGGGCCCAGCTTGAAGACAAACCGGGGTTACACTAAGAGCTAGATATGACTAGAACTGGAGGGGGAACTGTCTATGAGAACCTATTTTCATGAGGAGCCCAGGAGTCTTCTGGGAAGGAATCTAACCTGAAGGGAAAGAACACAAGTTTGGTTCAGAGTGTTCACTTCGGCAGCACATATACTAAAACTGAAATGATAAATATTCAAACTATTGAAAGAGAGAAATTACCAGCCAAGTATAATATATCCAGCAAACTTATCCCTTGGATATGAAGGAGGAATAAAGACCTTTCCAGATATGCAGAAGCTGAGGGAATTTATCACCACAAGTCCTGCATTACAGGAAACACTGAAGGAGGCTATTCAACCTGAATCAAAAAGACAAAAAGATATAAAACCATGAGCAAGATTACTAACAGACAGACAGAAGCAGGAAATGGCACCCCTACACAGAATAGGGCACTATACCCTTAAACATAACATAAAGGGTAAAGAAGATAAAAATATAAAAAAAGAAAAAGAGAAGAAGACACTTTGCTACTGCAATTCAGAAATCAACTCACAGCATAGAGATGATTTGTGACAACAAAAACACAAAAGGGGAGGGAATAAAAGTCTGAATTTACCCAGGGGAATGGAGATAAGAAGCATACTGAAGAAAAAAGGACTGCTGTATATATGAAACTTTCTTTTACATAAACTTAATGGTAACCACACAAAAAAATCCAGAACTGAGACACATAACATAAAAAAAGGAAAAAATTATGCAATACCACCAAACTAAATTAACAGACAACAACAAAAAGGCAAAGAAACAATGGAGACACTGAGCTACCAGAAAAACAAAAGATAGAATGATAGGAAAGCCTCATATGTCAATAATCACCCTAAATGTAAATGGATTGAACTCACCAATAAGAACTGCACAGAGTAGCAGACTGGATCAAAAAGCAAAACCCAACCATATGCTGCCTCCAAGAGACACATTTCAGCTATAAGGAAAAATACAGACTCAAAGTGAAAGGGTGGAAAACAATACTCCAAGCAAACGCCATCCAAAGAAAAACGGGTGTAGTCATACTTACATCTGACGAAACAGACTTCAGGACAAAAAAGGTAACCTGACTCTAGTGTTCCCTCCTTGCATAGCCCACTTTTGGCTTCTCTCTGGAGCCTCATAGAGCCTAAGTCACTGGATTTTCTATTGACTTGAAGTCCTCCAGCCCATCCAAAAAGTTTCTCTTCTTTCAGGCCAGGATGATACGCAGATGAATGCTGCCTAACTCTTTCCATGACTGTCAGACAGAGCCTTCAGATCAACCGGTTATGGCATTTCAGGAGAAATCCAAAATGGCAGAGTAGATAAACACTATGCCTGCGTTCTTCTGTGAACACATTATTATAAAATTACAACTAAATTATATAACAATCAACCTGGTGAACCATCTGAAGTCTAGCTGAACAGAAGCTCTACAACTGAAAATTGTAAAGAAGAAGCCACATCGAGACCGGTAGGAGGAGCAGATACACAGAATGAACCCCATGCCTCATGTGGCGGTTGAGAATCAGGAGGGATGTCTGAACCATCTCGGTTTCCGCTGGAGGAGTGAGGGACCCCAGCCCCTACACCAGACTCCCCAGCCCAGAGTACTGGTGCCAGGAAGAGGAGCCTTCACAACATCTGGCTGTGAAAAACAGTGGGGATTGCAACCCTTTGGATGGACCAGAAGGCTGCAGGAAACCCAGACGTCCTCTTAAATGGCTCCACACTCAGACTCACTGGTTCACAGGCACTCACCTTGGGCTCCAGCGGAGGGACGGTGACTCTGGGTGGCCTCGGAGACCTATGGGAGGGGCAGGTGTGTGGCTTCAGGGGAAGAACTGGAGAACAGTTGGCATTTTCCCTGTGAGGAGTCCACCTTTCCTACAGCTGACGGGTGGATGCCATCTTTCCTGTGTTGAGCCCGCCCTCTCTGGCCAAATCTAAATCTGATTGGCCAGGTAAGCTCTGCTGCTCTGCCCTGCTGACTCACTGGGACTCCACCCCACCTAACTCAAACACCACTGGAGGCACTTTCTCCAAGAGCAGCCAGCCCTGCCCTCATCGCACTCTTTCTTAGAAAACTATCAGAGTCTGGCAGGCCCCAGGCAGGTGGCAACTGCTCTGAGACTTTTGCTGAGTCACTCCAGGCTCAGAACTGGCACTGAACCAGAATTTAGATTAACCTGGTGATCACAATTCTTCCCATTCTAGGACCTCCCTGAGACCCTGCCTCACCCAACTCTCATACCACACAAGGTGTTATCAGTGGCTGAACCTTAAGGGAACCAGCAGGTGGCAGCAGGCCTCAAAGTGTCCTAGCTTTTCGCAGAGCTACTCCAGACCTGGTACTGGTGACAGACACCCTCAGTTCGCAGCGTGGCCTCTCCCACATGCCTCCATGTCCAGCACAAGCAGTGAACAACTATAGATCCATTTGTAGCTCCTACGAGGTAGCCCCCGGCTGGTCACAGGCAGTGGCTGACCTGGGCCTACACTGGAGCCCCTCCCAAGAGTCCCCAGAACCAACATACTTGAAAGTTGGCTTCAGACCATAGCAGAGCACCACCCAACTAGCCCCTTAAATAGCACACCTACAGGGTGGTCTCAACAGGCACCAGAGCCCACTGGGGCGAATCCCATTCAGTATAGTAAGCCTCCCCCACATTGCAGCCGATAAGCTGTGGACATGACCAAACACCACAGCCAGTCAGCCTGAGGGTCAATCACACCCACTGACATAGCAACAGCAGTCAAGTTTCAACTATAACAGGAGGGCACACACAATCCTCACAAGGGACACTCCTGGAGCATCTGGCTCAGGTGACCAGGGAGACTGTGCCACTGGGCTCCACAGGACACCTACCACAAAAGTCCACCCAGCCAAGGCTGGGAGACATGTAGATCTACCTAATACACAGAAACAAACACAAGAAAGGCAGCCAAAATGAGGAAACAAAGAAATGCATCCCAAATGAAAGAACATGAGTAAACTTCAGAAAAAGAACTAAATGAAATGGCAAGCAACCTACCAGAGTTCAAAACACTAGTTATAAGAATTCTCAAGGAACCTAGTGAGAACTTCAACAAAGAGACAGCAGGCATAAAAAAGGACATAGAAACCATAAGAAAGAAGCAGTCACCAGTGAGGAATACAAAAACTGAAATGAAGAATGCACCAGAAGGAATCACCAGCAGACTACATGGCGCACAGGATCGAGTCAGCTCTTTGGAAGACAAGGTAGCAGAAAACACCCAATCAGAAGAGCAAAAAGAAAAAAGATTCCAAAAAAATGAGGATAGTTTAAGAGACCTCTGGGACAATGTCAAGCATAACAATGGGAATGTAGTCAATAATACTATAATAACTATGTATAGTGCCAGGTGGGTACTAGACTAGTCAGGGGGATCACTTCTTAAATTACATAAATCTCTAACCACTATGCTGTACACCTGAAATTAATATAAAATAATATTGAATGTGAATGGTAATTGAAAAATTTAAAAAGTGGGAGGGAAAGTGGAAGAGAATAAGAGGTTCAAATTTCCAGGTATGAAACAAATAAGTGACGGGGATATAACGTACAGCACAGGGAACACAGTCAATAATATCGTTATGGCATAGTACGGTGTCAGATGGTTGCTGGACTTAGCATGGTGATCACTTCTTTAGGTATATAAACGTTCAATAACTATGGTGTACCCCTGAAACTAATATAATATTGTACGTTAGCTATATTTTTAATAAAAGTCCTTTTAAAAAAGATCAACAGTTTGTAAATGCTGTGTTTGATTTTTCAAACACTTATTAACTACCTACTAAAGACCAGATACTGCTCTTTCGGGTGCAGTTCAGAGCATTGAGGCTCAGAGAGATTAAGCAACTTTCCCAAGACCACTCAGCAGCAGAGTGGGGATTCAAATCCTAGTTCCTTGCTCTTCGGTTACATCACGTTGTCTGGCTCTGACACTGACGCAGACGTGAGGGCTGAGGAATGGTTGCGTCTACCTGTGTTAGGAAGGCCTTTGAGGGGAGGATGGACATGTGTTCTGCTCCCAGGATCGGTGTCAGGGAGTGTAGAGGTGATGGTGGGGAGTTCCCGTCTGCACACCGAGAGGGCTGCCATCTTTTGCATGGGTGAGGGGCCGGAGGCCCCCTCCGCCCTCTACTCACCTGTATTCTCATCCTTCCAGTCCCAGTCCAACACACACACACACACACACACACACACACACACACACACACACATACTTCAGGTAAAATCCAAGAAAGAGTACACCTTTGAGCAAACATTAACTGTCAACTAGAAAAAAGCTGAACCCATTTCCTAGCACAGGTCTTCAGGGTCCTGCTTCAATGAACAGACCAGGTTGGCGATGAACAAGGAACTTGTGTATGTCAGGCGTGTCGTGAGAGTGAGGGAAGATGCTTGGAAACAGAGGGCTCTCTGAAGTGGATCAGAGATTTTCCCACTTAATCTCTCTTAATGTATTTCATCAACCCAGCAGTATCTTTATTTAGAAGACATGCCCAGTGGAAAGCCAGCTCAGCCCTGGGCACAAGGATTGCCACTCTTTCCATGGCAAGGGAGGCCCACAGCAGGGCCTCAGGGCAGGGTGCAAGGGCACCTCTCTTAGTGATTCTGAAAGGGCCACTTGTGAAATATGAACCAGAGAGGAATTCTCACAAGGCTGGCTCTCAGAGCGAGGCTAACTGTCCCCACTAGATGACCTTCAGGAAAGCCTAGCTCAGCCATGTGTCTCTGGAACTTCAACTTTCTCTGTGGGCCTCAGGCAGGCTGCTGAAAGACACAGAACAGATGGAGAACAGGCAGACCAGGGCCCAGATCCTGACTTAGTAGCTGTGTGACCTTGGGGAGGTTACTTTACTTTACCTCTCTGAGTCAGTTTTCTCATCTCTAGAATGGGGATACTAACAGTATCCACTACTTGTGGTTATTGTGAGGATGGCATGAGATTTTGTATGTGAACTCACACAGCCCCAAGCATGGCACATGGCAGGTGCAATTAAATAACATTAAAACAGGTACACCACCCTGGGAACACCCACCCTCCCCCCCCCAGCTCTCTGTGACTCGCCTACTCACCTCGGCCCACAGCTCAAGAAGGCCTCAGTCTCTGTTCCCTGTGTGTGACTTTCCCCACATTAACTGGATGTCATCTCTTCACAGTCTCTGGATACATTTACACAGGCAGCTGATTTGTCTGTTCTGTAGTTCAGGAGGGCTTGGCTTCCCCCGAGAACTCTGCTTCTGCCCAGAGGAGTTAACACCAGACTCCACTGAGGCAGAGAGAACTGAAGAGGAAGAATGTCCAGCTCAGCCCTCGCTACCCAGGTCCACAGGGGAAGCCAGCATTCCCTTGAGGCAGAGGGAGCAGCAGCCCCACTAACCACCAGGGCTCTTGTGCTGGGAGCTCTGCCGCCACCTTCCAAACAGACCTGACTCTCAGATTGCCATGTTGTTTGTAGAAAACCTGTGAGGTGTTTCTGAATAGGTTTCCCAGCTTATAACACACATGTTTAGCAAGGCATCTACCCTGAGATGAGTGAATATTTTTTTTAATTGTGGTAAAATATATATAACATCAAATTTACCATTTTAACCATTTTTAAGTATACAGTTTTCGGCATTAAGTACATTCACATTGTTGTGCAACCATCACCACCATCCATCTCCAGAACTCTTTCCATCTTCCCATAATAAAACTCTGTATCCATTAAACAACTCCCCATTTCTCCCTGCTCCTAGCCCCTGACAACCACATTCTGCTTTCTGTCTCTATGAATCTCACTATCCTAGGTACCTCATGTAAGTGGAATCATGTGGTATTTGTCCTTTTGTGACTGGCTTATAGCACTTACCGTAGTATCCTTAAGGTTCATCCATGTCGCAGCATGTGTCAGAATTGCCTTCCTTTTTAAGGCTGAATAATATTCTATTGTATGTACATGCCACCTATTGTTTATCTGGTCATCTTTGAATGGACACTTGGGTTGCTTCCGACTTCGGCTGTGTGAATAACATTGTTGTGAGCACTGATGGATAAATATCTGTTCAAATTCCTACTTTCAATTCTTTGGGGTACAGAAGTAGAATTGCTGGATCAAATAGTAATTCTATGTTTCATTTTTTGAGGAACCGTTGTACTGTTTTCTGCTGTTACTTTTTTCCTTAATTTAAGGAATTTCCTTAATTCCTTTCATGCCACTGTTCTGTATGCCTCCTCCCCAGCCAGACTGGGCTCCTGGGCAGTCTCTGTCAGAACGTGAAGGCTCATCGTCATTGCTTTGACCCATCCCTTTGCATTTCAAGGATCACAGTCTCTAAGCCTCTGTTTCTTTCCTGTCCTTGAGCCACACCATCTAGCTCATGGAAATGAGGCCCTGGAACCCCAACTCCAGATTTTCTGTGGAAGCCAGCAACCCAGCACCTTCAGATTGTTGAGGAAACCGATAGGGGAGGTACTGCTTAGTCCATGGCACAAAACGAGGGCCCAATAAGCACAGTTCCAAAACTGATGGGAAGTAACTTTTGAACTTCCCAAAGAATGAAAAAAAAACTGAATGTAAAATAATCTTAATCTACTATGTTTTTTGGTAAAATAACTAAGTTCGTTTATATTTGTTCTTTGTTGTGATGGTGCTTTAATTCATCTTAGATTTTCAAATGCCTTGCCCCTTTTCCCCCTGGTAGCATCCCCACAGCCAGAATCTGCCTCCACTCTGGAGCAGCAATTAATTAAAAATTGACATGAGCTCAATGTCCAAAACTGACTTCAAAAATGTCCGGTGAACTCAGCCCCGCTGCCACCACGCCAGACCAAAGCAAACCTAGGAGAGAAACACTCTTGGGGGAAGGAGCTTCTGAGTGTGAAAAAGAAAGCATATTTCTTAACAAACATCACAAAATAATGAACCGAGGCACAGAGCACTTGTGCAAAGTGTGTGTTTGGAGACTTTGTAGAAAATGCTGACACCGCTTTAATGCCAGCTGTAGGAATCAAAGCCCAGCAGTGTTTCCTCCAGGAACAATTATCTGTTTTCTTTGGATTTTTTAGGAGACAATTAAGCAAGAGCAGCAGAAGATGCTGTCCCCAGGACCCTCACAAGGTAAGAGATGCAAATAGCCCTTCCAAGATGGGAGAAATGCTGGAGTCAAGGGAAGTCCCGTCTGAAGATTATGTCCAAAGGGTACCCGCCCCCAGTAGGCACAGACTGATTTAGACCCCCCTCTCTGAGAGAGTAGATGTTCCTGTTTGCCCCTTCCGGGCACCAGGATTGTGACTCTACTGATATTTCTATCAGTCATTGATTCTTACTGAACAGCCACTCTGTGCCAGCTACTGAGATAAGAATGACCCAGCTAACATGTTTCCTAAATGCAAGACTATGTGCCCACGCCTCACATGCGCTATCCAATGAATCCTCAGGACAGTACTGACTGTTACCATTGTCCCCATTTTATAGATGAGGTCCCTGAGGCCGGCTGAGTCTATGTAATTTGCTCAAGGTCACAGTGATAGTGGCAGAGAGAGGATTTAAGCCAGGCACCGGACCAGAGAGCTCATGTTTTTAACCACTTTCCTAGAATGAGGACAACCACTAAGGACGATTAAAAATACAAACTTAATAAAGCATGATTGTTCCCAGGCCCCCCACTCCCTGCCAGGGAGCTCAGAGTCCCGTCAGGAAGTGTCAAGGCAATAATATTTCAATATTGTCTGGTTGTTCAAGATACACGGTTTACTCGAAAAGCACAGCAAAAGAAGAAAATCAATCAGTTGGACTTCAACATTTAAAACTTTTGTGCTTCAGAGGACACCATCAAGAAAAAGAAAAAATTTTGCAAATTTTATATGTGGAACTCATATCTAGAATATATGAAGAACTCCTTATATAGAGATTCCAAATAGCCCAATCATGCATAATAAAAATTATGTATCAAATGATAAAAAGACAACCCACGCAAAGTAGCTAAAGAATCATTTCTCCAAAGAAGATACACAAATGACCAAATAAATATATGAAATGATGCTCACCATCATTAGCCATAATGGAAGTATAAATCAAAACCACAACGGATATCACTTCACTCCTTCTAGGATGGCGATAATAAAAAAGACAGATAACAAGTGGTGGTGAGGATGTGGAAAAATTGGAACCCTCATACACTGCTAGTGGGAATGTAAAATAGTCCAGCTGCTGTGGAAAACTGTTTGGCAGTTTCTCACAAGTAAAACACAGAGTTGCCATATGACCCAGTTTTCAGATGCACAAAAACTTGAATACAAATATTCATAGCACATGAACATTTATATTTATATGCTAATATTCACATAGCTAAAGAGTGGTAGCAACCCAAATGTCCATCAACTTAAAGTGTGTTATCCTTAAAATGGAATATTATTTAGCAGTAAAAATAAATGTGCTGAAACATGCTACAGCATGGATGAAATTTGAAAACAGTATGTTATGTAAAAGAAACCTGTCACGCATATTGTATGATTCCATTTACATGAGGTGAACAACAGGCAAATCCACACAGACAGAAAGCAGGTTAGTGGTTGCTAGAGTTGGAGACTGTTGGGAAGAATAGAGAATGAGAGTAAGTACAACATCTCTTTTGAGGGAGAAGAAAATGTTATAAATCTAATTGTGATGATAATTTACACATTTCTGTAACTGTACTAAAAAATGTTGAATTCTACACTTTAAATGGGTGAATGGTATGTTTGTAGATTTTTCTCAATTAAGCTGTCATTTTAAAACAGATATGCTGGTAACAACATGTAGAAGAGAGCAATTGGGGGGAGAAGAGTGACATCTTCCGGGAATGCCTTCATTCAGCAAAATGTAGGGGTGCCAGGTGCCGTGCTGTGCAACACAGAAGTAAATGAGATGCTACGTCTGCTCTCAGGTTGATCAAGGTCTTGCCAGAGTGCAAGTGAAGTTCTGGTAACTGTGAAGATCTGTATTTGGGCAGCAGAGGGTGTGTGAGGCCTTAGGCGCTCCTAGGAGGGGCATACCTGAGAGTATGGAACAGGGCTGTAAGTCACCTTCAGGGAGTGAGACTGGAAATGGACACATCTGGTAGGAAAGCAGAGAGATGCAAAGTCATCTCTCATTAGGAGCAGAATGAGTCCACATTCTACAGCAATGGGACAAATTTGCCCCCCGGGGGACATTTGGCAATGTCACATTGTTTATTGTCACAACTCAGGGGGCCAGAGTGCTACTGGCAAGTACTGACATGGCTCAGGACAACCTCCCAACAACAAAGAATTATCTGGTCTAAAATGTCAATAAGTGCTAAGAACTCCAGAAACCCTGATCTAAAGCAAGTAAGCATTGATCAGGGAAATGGTCAGCCAGAGAAAAGCTCAGAAACAGGAAAATCACAGAAGCCAACTTCAGCAGAAACCATCTGTTATGGGTTGAATTGTGTCCCTTCCCCCAAAAGATATGTTGAAATCCTAACCTTCAATACCCCAGAATATGACCTTATTTGGAAATAGAGTCATTGCTAATGTATTTAGTTAGGACGAGGTCACACTGAAATAGGGTGGGCCCCTGATCCAACATGACTTGCATCCTTATAAAACGAACACCATGTGAAGAGACATGCATGAAGGAGAGCACCATGTGAAGATGCAGGTAGATACTGGGGTGATGCATCAACAAGCCAAGGAATGCCAAAGATTGGCAGGAAACCACCAGCAGCTAGAGAACAGTCATGGAACAGGATTCTTTCTCACACCCTCAGAAGGATAAACCCTGCCGACACCTTGCTCTCAGACTTCTAGCCTCCAGAACTGCGAGAGAATAAATGTCTGTTGTCTAAGCCACCAAGTGCATGGTACCTTGTCCTAGAGAACTGATACCCCATCTGAGCACTCTTTACGGGAGACGATGGCTTGGCCAGTGGACTTTGCCCATCCCAGGCCCACAAGCATGAGCATCACTCAGTCCCTATACTTCCCTAGTTCTGCTTCCAGACTTACCAAGTTAATAGATAATTACGATACTCACTCCCTCCCCATCCCAGGGAAAGGATGGGCTCATTGTTCGCCGCAAGTATGCCAGCCCCAATGGTTTTCGGGGCTTGAGTGCTGAACGTTGATTGACAAGAGTGAATGTCTGTCTCAAAGCAGAGATCCAAACCCAACTGGCTTTACCTTAGGTACGTAGTTTCCAGGGTACACGGGGTGTGCCCAGCATGGGATGAACAAGACCTTCCATTGGAGTAAAAGAAGGAAATATTAGGCATTAATTAGTATTTTTAAAAAATTAAAAATAAATTAAGTTTTAATAATATTTAATGCATGAATTTACAAAAAACACCTGAAGACACTTTATAAATATATTTTTATGTATTGTGGGTATGTGCTTTAAAACAATTTCGGTAATAGCAGTTTGTGGTCACTGCCTTATACATGGCCTTAGATAATATCCCTGCCATTTCTCTAACCTGCTCTGGCTTCAAACTGATTCATAAAAGACGTTGAATCTCAGGCTAAGGGATTTGGCTTCTCTCCTGTGGGCTGTGAAAGTTCTCAGAAGGTTTTAAGTAGAAAACAGATTGTAGCAATTCTGGGGGGAGATTAACAGCACAATAATTAGTGTGGATTCAGGAACCAGCTCAATAATTTACTAGCTGTAATATTTGCTACGTGTTTATCCTTGAGCAAGTTATTTAGCCTCTGTTTTAAGCCTCTGTTTCCTCATCTGTAAAATAAGGATAAGAGTAACCACCTCTTGATGTCGTCAGGATTGAAAGAGCTATCACGTTCCGAGCACCATGCACCGAGCACCTAGACACAAGGCAAGCCATCAGTAAGTGTTTGCTATGGTTCTATTTTAGGATATCACTCTCTTGGACCCACATCTCAGTGTAAGATTCAGACCTCAAGCCACCACATTCTAAACCTAGCTCTTCAAGTATAGATGGAAGCTGCCTAAAAAGCAGTATTTGAAGATACATACATTCTTTGGTTCCAAAACCTCCTAGTTTACTCAGTCCTGGGCACAAAGATTGTGAAAGCTTCTGGTAACCAGCAAAGACATGTCTGAAAGGTGTAAGACATTATAGGGGGCATTTGTGTACAAGATTGAAATCCAGGTCTACCATTCTCTAGTGTACCAAGCTGTCTTTATTCTAATGCGGTAAACTCTAAACCTAGTTCCTCTTCAAATGCTTTGTTTTCTTACTTCAAAATATTGTCACTTCCTGGTTTAACATCACAGCCTTGTGGCGGTACCTGCCCCCGCCGCTAATCAGCATTAATTGGATTTTGAAATCCAAATGAAAAAAATGACAGGTGGTGTTATTATGGTCTTAGCCACTCGGCTTCTAGCTGGTTTTAAAATTGCATTCCTCTCCCCCTCGGAAAATCCAAGTCATTTTCTCAGTATAAGAAGCAAGTATTTGCAGGTGCTAAAATTTGTTCCTACAGCGGCAACTCTGTAGGATCCTCTGCCAAATTACATTCAAGAGCGCCATCTCCTGGCCAAAGTTGAAAATGAAAAGAAAAGAAAATCAAAGAATCAGCAGGTGCCTAAACGGTCTTGTGCCTTTAATCAGGGACTTAACTACTTAACCATGAAAATGAGTTTCCCAGGGCTTATGAGAGTTGCCCAATTTGCAGAAACTGGGTGTTTATTTTTGTAGCACAATTTCCAGCTGCCTGCACCCTGCGTCCTTTACAGTGTGTAGCATCTGCTTATGCTGCGTTGGTGGTGTTCATGGTTTTGCTTAAAGACCCCTCCTGGATGCGGAGGGGGGCAGAGCATGAGCGAAGTCTCCCAGGTTTGAAAATTGGACTCAGGAATCCAGAAAAGCGTCTAGGTTCAGCCTATTAGGACCCAGGAATCAGGTACAAAACTCTATATTTCAGTACTAAATGTACAAAAAAATGATAGGAAGACAGGTTGAACTTTGATGATACTGTGTAAAAGCAAGAAAATGAATGAGAATTGAAGCAACGTGGCCCAGGGTCAGCATATCTCTGGCCATCTATCACTCTGCTCTTTTTCTAAAAAAAATGCCAGTGTTTCTGCAATAATGAGATATATTTGTTCCTGGGGAGAAGGGGAAAACACATTTTCTGCAAAATTGCAAACTAAAAATAATAAGACTTATGGGGAAAATAGGATTGAGGTAGACAATTCAAAACATTGCAGCTTTGCAACCAGAGCTCTAACAAAAGCAATAACAACCTTAATTATATATATATATATATATATATATATATATATATATATATATATATATATATATATATGCAGAGTTTCAAAAGACTACTCAACTCCTAATGAATAAAAATTCTGCAGAAAACAAAGGACTTTTCCTTAAAAAGAAAAAAAGAAAGGACAGCTAATTGGGTGGAAGGCAATGTAAGGGAAGCTGTAGTCTTCTGAGTCGTGGAGATAAGGAAACGATGCACAGGATTGGGAGCCCTGAGCAGGAAGCATTCCTAAGACAGCTTTTGTGGCTCAGCTAAGGTAACAGGGAGAGGTGAAGCAAGTGAGTCTGTGACCGCTCTGCGTCCCTCCTCAGCTTGCTGTAGTCAGCTGTATTCCTGCATTGTCTTCACCTTCTGACAGGCTGGGAGCACCGCATATGAACCAATGCAACTTCCTCATTTCACTGACATTGTTCCACCATTTATGTATCAACTGCATTTGAGCTAATTTATGTTAAAAATTACTTGCAAATACAGTGTGATAACAAAACAGACTGAACGTGGGATGCTTCCCTGGCATACATTTGACACTAACCCCTGTTGAACGGATGGATCTGTCAGCTCTGCTTCTTCCTCTGGCCTGTCTCCCTACAGCCTGATGTTGGATTCACAGATGACCCCACCTCCCAGCCATGGGGACCTCATCACGTCTCTGGGCTCGTAGGCTTCAATTACGTCTGAGGTGCTGTTGGGTAGTTAACAAGACAGTTGTCTACTTGGCAAGCTTATTTCGGTTACTAGTAAGACAATCCGAACTAAAACTGACTTAAGGGAAAAAAGATTTTTGCTAAAAAAAAAAAAAAAAAGATTTTTGCTAATCAAATAAAAAGTCCGATATAGATGTCACTTCAGGGTTAGCTGGAGTCAGGGGCTCAAATTTGGCCCCTGTCTCCCTCTCTCTCCTTCCTACCTTCACTCTCCCCATTTTCTGCTTTCCTTGGTGATAGCGTAGTTCTTTTTCAGGCTCTCTCCCATTGATGGCATCCAAACACCCTCCCTCTTCATAATCCTTGTAGCTAGCTAATAATCCCAAGGAAAGAGAGACTCTCTTTCCCAATAATTTCTGGGGGGAAAAATCCAGGAATTACCTCATTGGCGTGGCTTGATGTACAAGGTCCCCAGCCTTGCCCTGATCCACTACAGTGAGAAGATGACGTCTCTGACTGGGCAGGCTTGGGTTGTGAGCTGACCCTTGGATTCAGGGGTTGAATCAGCCCCAGCCAAACCCCAAATACATGGAGAGACAAAATCCCAAAAGGAGAAACAGATCCAATACCTGGAAAGGGGGAACAGATCAATGCAGACAAATACGTATTGTGCATGGTGGTGCAAACCAGGCACCTGTCTAGCAGTTTGTGAAGTTTGGAGAATCTGGCTTCTGGTGAACATGATAGTCGAGAGACACTATTTATCTTGCACTTAAACAAAGGAGTAGAAAAATAAATGGATCTGGTCTGCTTGTATATTTTGTTTGGCTCAGTGGTGCTGGTTATGTTGTTGTTATTTTAGTTGGCTGCCAACATTTAGAACTTGCACATTTTAAGGCTTCTCTTAAACTGGGGTCATACTATACCTGTTTTCCCACATGGTGACTAAGCTGAGCTGAGTGGGGGCTGCCCCTTTATTGAACTGTCCTCTCCTGCTCACAGTAGTCCCCACTATTCCCTGTGCTCCTCCATCCTCTCCCAGCTCCCTCTTCGGTTACCCACTGGGCCTCTGGAGCCATCTGAATTTGCAATCTGACATGAGTTTAGCTCTGGGCACCCACCTCTCCAATGGCCATGGCAAGTGTTCTCTGGTCAGGAAGGGTTGGGTCATGTGCTTTCTGTCTTGCTATGCTGTCTATCCTTATGGTGTTTCAATCATGCTTGAAAGTGAGTCAGTGGTCACATGCTCTACTACTAAGACTGGCTCCCTTAGCATTACACCTTTAAAGTTAACTAGCAGATAAATTATTGAGATATTTATTCTACCTTATTCCCCAGCTATAGGCAAATGAAAAGGTAAAATTTTATCTCTCCCATTCCTGGGAAAACAGCCAAGCTTTTGTATCCAAGAGATCTAAGTGACTTTTGTCCTGTGGGAAAATCAACAGGTTTTTGTTTTCAAGAGCCTAGTCATATAGAACCTAGAGCTGGATTGTTCCAGAGAGGAAAGAATTCCAGGGTCTGCAAAGAGGGAAAACACCAAAACCAGAAAATAATTACACTCTTTGATTCTCAAGGATAGAGGGGAGAAACTGGATTCATAAATGACCATGACCTTCGCCTCACTTAAAGTCACCCAAAAGGAGCAGGACTCTGATTAGGATTCCTTCTATTGCAAATAGCAAAAAACACAGTCCAACAGGCCTAAGGGGGGAAAAAAGATGAAAGAAGTTGGGTAATTTATTGGTTAGTTACTTTAAAAGAACATGGGTAATTAACTTCAGTTATGGCTTGATCCATGGATCTAAAATATATCATGAGGCAGAAGAGGATCCAAGACGGTAGAGTAGATAAACACTGTGCCTGCATCCTTCCATGAACACATTAAAATTACAACTAAATTATAGAAAAAATCAACCCAGAGAACCATCCAAATTCCAGCCAAAAAGAATTCCTATAACTTAAAATACAAAGAAGAAGCCACATTGAGACTGGTAGGAGGGGTGGAGACAAGGAATGGGCCAAAACCTCCATGTGGCAGTTGAGAATCAGGAGGAATATCTTGGCCAATGAGGTTCCCCTGGAGAACTGAGAAACTCCAGTCCCATGCCAGGTTCCCCAGCCCAGAGAACTGGTTCTGGGAAGAGGAGCCCCCACAACATCTGGCTGTGTAAAACAGTGGGTATTCTGACCCACGGGTGCCATTTTGCAGAGCTACCTCAGGCCCACTAGTGGTAGCAAACGTCCTCAGTTTACAGTGACCCACGGGTGGGACAGAATGCTGTGGGAAACCCAGATGTCCTCTTAACTGGCCTGTTCACAGACTCACTCATTCGCAGGCACTCACCTTGGGCTCCAGTAGAAGAGACAGTGACTTGAGGGTACGTCAGAGGCATACGGGGGGCAGACCGAGGTGTTTGGCTTTGAAGTGAGGGCTGGAAGACAGTCACCATTTTCCCTGTGAGGAGTCCTGTTCCATGCAGCCGGCAAGTGGGCACCATCTTTCCTGTGTTGAGCCCACCCTCACAGGCCAAATCTGAATCTGATTGTTCTGGTGAGCTCTGCAGCTCCATCCTGCTTACTCACTGAGACCCTGCCCTACCCAATTCCCTTTCCCAAAGTCACTTTCTCCAAGAGCAGCCAGCCCCACCCACATTGCACTCTTTCTTGGAAAACCATCAGAGTCTGACAGACCCCAGGTAGGTGGTGACTGGCCTTGTTGTGCTCTAAGACTTTTGCTGAATAGCTTCAGGCTCAGCACCAGCGCCAAACCAGATTTTACATTAACCTGGTGACCACAACTTTTAGCACTCTAGTGATTCCCTGAGACCCTGACTCATCCAACTTGCACACCACACAAAGCTATATCAGTGGCTGAACTTTAAGGGAGCTAGCAGGTGGCAGCAGGCCTTGGGGTGTAGTGCCATTTTGCAGAGCTACCTCAGGCCCACTATTGGTAGCAAACGTCCTCAGTTTACAGTGTGGTCTCTCTCAAATGCCTCCAAGGTTAGCACAGGTAGCTAACAAGCATGGATTGCTTTGTAGCTCCTACCAGATAGTCCCCAGCTGATCACAGGCAGTGGGTGACCTGAGGCCTGCATCAGAGTCCCCCTCCAAGAGACCCAGAACCAACATACTTAGAGGTTGGCTTCAGACCACAGCAGAGCACCACCCAATTAGCCCCACAAATGGCATACCCAAAGGGTGGTCTCAACAGGCACCCTTCGAGACCTGTTGGTGCCTCAGGTCTCAACAGAGACATTAGCGTTAATTGGGGCTAATCCCACTCAGTGGGGTAAGTCACCCACAAAGCTGCCCATAAGCTGTGGACATGGCCAATCCCCATAGTCAATCACTCTAAGGGTCAACCCATCCACTGACTTGCCAGTAGCAGCCAAGGCTCAACTGTAAGAGGAGGGTACAAACAACCCACACAAGGGACACTCCTGGAGCACCCAGTGCAGGTGACAAGGGAGACAGTGCCACTGGGCCCCACAGGGCACCTACTACATAGGGTCACCCAGTCAAGAATGGGGGACATAGCAGATCTACCAAACACATAGAAACAAACAGAGAGGCAGCCAAAATGAGGAAACATAGAAGTACATCCCAAATGAAAGAACAAGAGAAAACTCCAGAAAAGGAACTAAACAAAATGGAGACCAGCAACTTACCAGAGTTAGAGTTCAAAACAGTGTTTATAAGGAGGCTCAAGGGACATAGTGAGAACTTCAACAAAGAGGTAGCAAGTACAAAAAAGGACATAGAAACCATAAAAAGAACCAGTCAAAAGTGAAGAATACAATAACTGGAATGAAGAATGCACTAGAAGGAATCACCAGCAGACTACATGACACAGAGGATCAAATCAGCTCTTTGGAAGACAAGGTAGCATAAAACACCCTATCAGAACACCAAAAAGAAAAAAGATTCCAAAAAAAATGAGGATAGTTTAAGAGACCTCTGGGACAACATCAACGTAACAACAGTCACAGCATATGAGGTCTGACAATTAAGTACACGAACTTGGTGCAACAATATTGCTAAGCTTTCTTTGGTATCAGAGGGATTATTCATTATGAATTTGTACCAACTGGACAAACAGTTAACCAAGTTTACTATTTGAAAGTGCTGAAAAGGCTGCGTGAAAAAGACAACCTGAACTTTTCACCAACAGTTTATGGCTCTTGCATCACCACAATGCACCAGCTCACACGGCACTGTCTGTGAGGGAGTTTTTAGCCAGTAAACAAACAACTGTATTGGAACACTCTCCCTACCCCTACTCACCTGATCTGGCCCCCAATGACTTCTTTCTTTGCCCAAAGATAAAGGAAATATTGAAAGGAAGACATTTCGATGACATTCAGGACATCAAAGGTAATACAACGACAGCTCTGATGGCCATACCAGAAAAAGAGTTCCAAAATTGCTCTGAAGGGTGGAGTAGGTGCTGACATCGGTGCATAGCTTCCCAAGGGAAGTAGTTCAAAGGTGACCATAGTGATATTTGGCAATGAGGTATGTTGCATTTTTTCCAGGATGAGTTTGTGTCATGCAGGGTGTCATGTGTGGGGACAGAGCCAGGAGTGCTGTTTCCGGGCTCTCGGCCTCACATGGAAAGGTGCTGGCTCAGGTAGTAAATGGCCATCAACTGTGATTGGATGGCCATTACCTATGGCTAGTTGGCCGTCAGCTGTAACCAGTGAGCCATTGGCCACTAATATAACTACCGTGGCTACGCTAGCAGCAAATGGGGGCTGGCAAGAAGATGGTGGCTGAGCTCGCAAGAGTGGATTGTAGTTAGCAGGACGGATTGCAGCTAGCAAGTGGGGTTGGTTGGCAGAGAGAAGTGGACGGCGGGTTGCGGATCCTGTGGCTCCTGCTTCCTGTGTCTCCAACCCAGCCGCCAGCGAGACTATAGTGGTATGACTCCCCTACCTATGGCTCCATGGATGTTCCTTTTTGGCCTCATCATATCCTGCATTCTTATGTGGGGAGCAGGACCAGAGACCCCGCCTGCCACCCTGCACAACACATGCAGTTTCTCAGCTCCCACTCCCCACATAAGAACGCAGGATGTGGTGAGGCCAAAAAGGAACACCCACAGAGCCATAGGTAGGGGAGTCATACCACTATAGTCTCGCTGGCAGCTGGGTTGGAGACACAGGAAGCAGGAGCCACACGATCCGTAACCCACACTCCGCCCTTGCTAGCCCCCATTTGCTGCTAGCGTAGCCACGGCAGTTATATTAGTGGCCAATGGCTCACTGGTTACAGCTGACGACCAACTAGCCATAGGTAATGGCCATCCAATCACAGTTGATGGCTATTTACTACCTGAGCCAGCACGTTGCCACATGAGGCCGAGAGCCTGGAAATGGCACTCCTGGCTCTGTCCCCACAGTTTGCCAATTTAATTGTCTGACCTCGTGTGTGTGTGTGTGTGTAATTTGTTTATTCAACAGGTATGTACCAGCACCTATCATGTGTCTGACACTTCTGAGTCAAACAGCAAAAACCTCTTTTAAATTACTCTCTTGAAGGACAGAAAATAAAAACTCCCTCTGCAAGTTTGCATTGGAATAGTCAGTCTCGTGCTTAGACCAGCAACATTTTCTTCTTTGCTTACGGTTGAATATCTCCAGGCTTTCGTCCCCAGTTCCACAGTGGGGGACTTCTTTTTAGCTGTTCCAATGCAGCAGGGAAGAGGCCCTCAGGGTCCAGTCAAGGAAATCAGTGAGTGCAAAGTGGGGTGGGGAGAAACATGCTCAAGTATATTTTGAAATGACATCAACAAACACAAGGGAGGCCAGCACGGTCTAGGAGACCCAGTAATGGGAGATTTGTCTGTGGAGAATTAAGTGGAATTCAGTGGGCTAGGCCTGGGAGCGAGGAGACCAGTTAGGCGGTCATTAATGGTGGGCCAGGAGAGGGATCACAGCGGTTGGGATCAGAGTGAGGGCAGTGGCAGTGGGGTGCCCAGATGGATTTGAGCTACGTTTTGTAAGTAGCACTGACGGGACTTGTGGAGTGGGGTGGAGAATGATCCCCTGGTTTCCATTTTGAGCAAGCTGGGTGGGGGGGGGGGGGCTCCATTTATTGAGATAAGGAATGCACAGACAAGAACAAATTTGGGATGAGAAAAGCAGCTAAAGAGTTCAGACTTGAAACAGCTGATTTCTGTATTTGATTTTTATCTTATCAGGGTCACCATAAGTGCTGGTAGGGGAAAGTGCAAAGGCAGGCAAGGATTTAAATCCTGGCTCTACCACCTGCTACTTGTTTGTGGGCAAAGTTAGCGACCTCTTGGTCTAGCGACTGTTTAATTGGCCAGGTTAAATGAAATTTTGAAAGTGAATGGGGTTCTTGGCTGGGTTCATGGCTGTTACTTAGCAAGTGAAATTAGCTAACACTCTACCCCAGTATCCATCTGCTGGAATCAATAATCCTGAGAGGATGAGAGAGAGTGGGTGGGGTACAGAGGCCCTCGGGGGGGGGCAAAAGGGAAGATAAGGACCAAGGTGGAAGAAAATACTGAGCAGTTTGATGGACCGGTTTTTGGTCATCGCCAACCAGAGGTGGGGGATGGAGGGTAGGATATTGTGGGGGTGGGGAAAGGGGAATAAAGTCACCTTGGACAGGAAATGGGGTGAGGGCAGGGAGGAGAAAAAGATAGGATAAGGTGAGGACACTCTGTCCTTAAATACCTGTGTCCTGCTTCAGGAGCCAGGTGACCCAACAGGACTCAGATTTCGGGATGGGGGTGTTCATATTATACCTGACCCCTCCACTGAGGGCTTGGGGCACCACCAAGACAGAACAGACGACTGCATCTGACAGAGCTGTGTATCAAACCAAGGGCACCATTAGCAAGGACAGGATGGTTGGCTGGCAGGCACCAAACTGCATCAGGGATGGGAAAACCATGAATGGACTCGGTCTGAACACAGGTAAGTAGAAATACTTGGGAGTGACTTTGAGACCATCTGGAACCCCTTTGTGAGCAGATGGGACTCATAGCAATCAAGATGTGAGTTTTAATAGTAATTCAATCATATTTTACACTCTCAGTCTGGTGAAGCAGGAAGATTTGAGTGGCCTCTGGAGCTCTCCCACCCATTCCTTTGCCCTCTTTACAATAAAAGCTCCTCCAGCCCAGATTCTACTGTTTTTGTGCTTCAGTAAGAACCCTCAGTATTTCACCTTATTGGTATTATCTTGCATGTAACTTAGCTCCTCTGTGGCATACTATGCATAAAGTGCACATATGTTCTCAGTTGCCTGGCAACATGAGAAAAAGCAGATATTTGAGGCTAAGTGAGTAAGCAGAGATGATGATGTTTATTCATTGGTTCAGCAAATATTTGGTTGAGTATGTGTCAGGCATTGTGTTGGTTCCCAACTAAATTGTATATGTATTTCAAAATGAACCTAATAATAGAACTGGCACATCTAGAATACATATTTCCTTTTGTATTACTCTTTTTACCTTTCATATGAGATATTACTATTGGAATAACTAGTAGTTACCATTGACATCAACACACACACGCACACATGCACACACACACACACACACACACACACACCCCAAAACCTTAGCAACTGCTGGCTAAACATCATTACAGCACGTCGTCCTGCTTTCAAATGTCATTCACTCTTAAACTCGTGGTTGGACACGTCGTCCCTCAACTGGGTAATTGATGAGAGTTATTTGGGTTCATACATAATATAAAAAGAAGCAGTGCAAAAATAACTCTGTCCCAAGAGAACTTTACCCCCGTTGGAAAGATAAGCGCTATACCTAAAATAACTGCATTTCCCCAAAAGAGACTGGCCTTCTCCAGGCACTCAGTAGGATTACCTTCCCGGCCCCCTTGTGGAGGAATAAGGCCTTTGGTGTCATTTTCAGGCCGAACATTTAATTGTCCTTGCAAGACCTTCCAGAAGTCTCTTTCTCTTTGCACAATGACCATTTGAGGTGTCACAGCTCCATCATTATGGATCTCTGCGTGTTCACCATGAGCAGAGCCCTCTGCCAACCCATCATGAACATGTAGCAGCAACGAGAATTAAACTTGTTTTTAAGTCATTAGTTGTTGGAGGTTGTTTCTTACCAAAGCATAACCTGGGTTATTCTGACTGAAACACAAAAAGGATGAAATGGCCAAACCTCTAGAGCACGTTAGAGGATGAGGAAGGATATTAAAGAACTGAGACTAACAAATGCAGTTATTGTTTTTCAAATGATGTTCCAAAATCTACATGCTGCTAAGCTTGATATTGACTCTCTACAAGAGTCTAGAAGGAATAGGTAAAGAGGACGGTCTGTGAACACTTAGAAAAAAAAGCAGAAACCATAAGGATTCAGTGCAATTCAATGACAATCACAAGCAACAATTTTCATTTGCTTTGCAGATGGGTTTTATATTATGATCCCGGCAGGTAACAGGTAGTGTACTCAAACCATAATGGCTTTAAAAGAGAGTTGTATAAAGAGCTATATATAAAGATGAGCAGGGTGTAGGAAAACCACAAGGAATTATACAGTACTCTGGGCTAGAAGAGTGGGAATGTTACCACCCCTGAGCCTGAAGGAGAGAGGCGTGAGAGTGCAAACCCAGAGACAGAGTAACTGTATGCAAGCCACACCACCTTTGGTGGAGCGACCTCGACAGCCTGAAGCAATCTTGGATTAAAGAAGCTTGGAAAATAAATATCCCAACCCATCCTTTTCTTTTCTTTTCTTTTCTTTTCTTTTTTTTTTAAAGAAATTTTTTTTTTTGGGGGGGGGGAAGGGAACAGGACTTTATTGGGGAACACTGTGTACTTCCAGGCCTTTTTTTTTCCAAGTCAAGTTGTTGTCCTTTCAATCTCAGTTGTGGAGGGTGCTGTTCAGTTTCAAGTTGTTGTTCTTTCAGTCTTAGTTGTGGAGGGCACAGCTCAGCTCCAGGTCCAGTTGCTGTTGCTAGTTGCAGGGGGCACAGCCCACCATCCCTTGCAGGAGTCGAACCGGCAACCTTGTGGTTGAGAAGATGCGCTCCAACCAACTGAGCCATCTGGGAGCTCAGCGGCAGCTCAGCTCAAGGTGTCATGTTCAATCTTAGTTGCAGGGGGCGCTGCCCACCATCCCTTGTGGGACTTGAGGAATTGAACTGGCAGCCTTGTGGTTGAGAGCCCACTGGCCCATGTGGGAATCGAACCAGCAGCCTTCGGAGTTAGGAGCATGGAGCTCTAACCGCCTGAGCCACCGGGCCGGCCCCATCCTTTTCTTTTCATACAATTTCTTGTCTCCATTGGCCAACCCCAACTGGAAATCCAACTAGAGGGCAAAGGGGACATTGATGTCATCCAGATAAGTCAGCCTCTTGGGGCACAGAGCAGGTGGAGAGCAGATCTGGAGGAGCAAATAGATATCCAGTTGAAGATTATTAGGGAAATTAAATATCCATAATGTACTTGGACTTGAGTGAAGTATTTGACAAAGACTGGTAGGAATTCCTTAAGGAAGCAGTATTGGTCATGCCCTCTTCTGCGCTCGCATAGCACTTTGCACTGATGCCCTGGAGTGGACAGTGGTAAATTTATATAGTTTAACTTCTCAGCATGCTTCTCCATCTTATCTCTGTCATTAGCACCCTCATATTCTCCAAGGAACTTGTCCCCCATCCTTGTGTCTGGGATGTGGTCAATTGCCACACCTTGTCTTCGCCTAATCCCCAACTCCAAAGGGTGAGCAACTGAGTCAGTCAGAACAGAGTCCTAGAAACATTCCTGATAAAACTAGAGAAAAGATGCTATTTGTCTTCGGATTACAGAGCTGAAAAGATGCAAGTTTGGAGCAATGGACAGCCATCTTCTCTAGCTCAGCAAAAGAAACCATTTACAGTAAGAGAGTTTGTGGTCCTCACACAAAGAGAAGCAGAAAAAGAAATCTAAAAGATGAAGAAAGACCAAGTAATATTGTCTGAGTTTTTGAATTAAACTGTTCCTGAGGTCAGTCACCTCCGAATTTGTCACTTATGTGGTGCACTCCGTTACCTTTTTCACTTTTGCTAGTTTGAGCTGGATTTCTTTTGCTTACAACAGAGATCTCTGATTAATCTACCTGTATTATAGAGCTTCAAACATTAACCTCATCGTGTCATCGGCAGTTTTTTATTATAATACATTTCAATCCAAGTAATAAAGGCTCTTTCTCTCACGGAGTACTTTTGTGGGTTTCTCCAAACACCATTCAGTGGAGGTCTCCCATGGTACCATCCTCTGCTGTGAGTCACTGTTCACAACTGGCCCCTCAGGCCCTGTTCCTTTGGTATATTCCATGCAACCTCTCTGTACTGGCACGAGGTCCTGTGGGTTGTCTCCTTCAAGGTGACTAACACCTCATAGAGAACATGCTGCTTGACCTGCCATAAGCACAACCCACCTTACTCAGTCTGCAGCCCTCTCTCCCTGCTCCGACATTAGGGTCAACTCCAGCCAGGCTCACTCCTTGGCCTCTCCAGACACTAGTCAGGCATCAGCTTCTGTACGGTACCGAAGCTTCCCTCACTTAGTTCCAGTGGGAGGAAGGGGACTACCCTGGTCTCCTCTGTAGGTAGGGAAGGAATCACGCAGTACTCCAATAACTCTTTTCCAAGAAATTCCCACTCCCCAGTCAGTTCTCTTCCTCTAAACCCTACCTCCTCTTACAAATGGTCTAGACTTCGTTGGTGAGCTAAGACTCACAAGCTGGTTGGAGACTTCTAGTTGGTCCAATTTCTTTCTTTAGAACTTTACTATCCAATATGGCAGCCACTAGCCATATGGGGCATTTGAACACATGAAGGGTGTCTGGTCTAAACTGAGATGTGCTGTGAGTGTAACCAACACACCAGCTTTTAACAACTCAGTATAAATAAAAGAATGGAAAAAATATATATTTCAATGTTTTTACATTCATTAAGTGTTGAAACAATCTTTTTGATATATTAGGTGAATTAAATTATTTCCTTAAAATTGATTTTACCTCTTTTTCCTGTTTTTAAAATGTGACTACTAGAAAATTTAAATTACATACGTGGCTCACATTATATTTCTATTGGACAGCGCTGCTTTAAAATGTATGGGCACACGGCTTTAGGGCCTGACCCAAACTCTGAGACAGGAAAAGTCCCATGTAAGAGTGTTATATGACATTTGCAAATCCTTTAGGCCTCTGCCTGGCACATGCTAAGCCCTCAATAATTAAGATCAGGGTGAGACTGGAGGTGGAAGAAGAGATGTTCTTTTTGTAGTGGAAACTGAGGATGTTAATGATGTGTATCTCCCTCTACCCATCTGTGAAATAAGAATAATAATAATCGCGGCTCTACTGACTGAAGTCAATGCAATGCAGTTTGAGTGAAATAGTGAATGTGAAATAAAGCTCTTTAAACTGTAGAGAGCTGCATAAACAGCGTTTGTCACGGTGGTAATGGTCATGATGGCTGCGGTAATATCCCGGCTCATGCCAGCAGCGCCGCCATAACTGGGTCTCAGGAGCCCAGGGCTCAGACGGGCTGGCCGCGAGCCCGGCCGCTCGGGATCCCGTTGCATCGAAGTCGAGCCGCTCTTTCCATTGCATCAAAGCCGAGCTCTGGGTCGCCGCCAGGTGGCAGTAGAAGCCAAGCTGCGGTCCCCGCCGGGCTTCCCTGAAAAGCTATCGTGCCCTACGGAGGACGACACGTCGCTTCCCTGAGCACCCCTGAATGAAGCCCCTTTTGCATCTCAAATTTGATGCTAGGCACTGTGACAAATACAAAAACAACTTCTAAGACATGGTCCAGCCCTTCAGGAGCGGCAGGGTTAAGGAAGGAGATTGGCCCCCAAACACCACGTCCAATAGTGGAGATCCCTGCCGGTCAGTGACAGTCAGTGATGGGGCCTGCAGGAATTTGAGGGAAGCTTCCAGAGAATTGACATTTGAGCTGGGTTTTCCTGATGGAGGACTCCATTTGGTGGAGAAGTGGGGGTGGGAGGGGCATTCGGGGCAGAGGAACAAGCAAGTGCAAAGAGCACTTGGTGCGTTTAGAAAGGGAGGAGGGCGTTTGGATATGAATGATAACGGGCTGCAATGCTACAGTCATTTAGTGAGTAGAGACCGGTGAAGTCGAACGACCAGAAATGTGCAGGACAGTCATGCATGATGAAGAATTGTCCAGCCTGAGATGGTAGTAGCAGCCCCGTGGAGAACTGATTGTCTAGTTGGCGAAGGGAAAGCTCGGATGTGAGACACAAGGGGAAAGATAAAGTAGGGCCAAATTGAAAAGGACCTCATGGCTAGACGATGGGCCTTGGGACCTCTTGCAGATGACTCATAGAGCCAGCACCTCATAGAGCCACCAAATTCCTTCCCATCTGCAAGAAAATGGCTCCCACCGTTTGTAACACCCAGCAGGCATCCCTGGAGGGCCCTGGAGGGAGACGCTGTGGTGGATATGCTCACACAGAGCCCAGCTCACCCTCTTCCCCCCCCCCCCCCCCCGGCTCTTGCTCAGATTCCCAGTCATCCTTTCCCTGGCCCCAGAATGAAACCTCCTCCCTTTGAAACTCCAGACTAAGTGTGGACACAAGCACTTAAAAACGACATTTGCCAGATTGAATTTACTTCCAAGACCCAACACACCAGCTGTGTGAAAGCAGACCCTCAGTCCATGTTGCTCTTGTATGTTTGAGTTAAGTACCCGTGGCACCACTGGGTTGTCAGAATCTGCTCTGAGCCTGAATGAGGGTCTTCATCCCAGGAGGGGACCAAAGACTTGCCTGTTAATGATTATAATAGCTACCATTTATTAAGCTGACATCGAGTCAGGCGTTGGCCTGGGTACTTTATATACAAGAGCATATTTCATCTTCACAGCCAATCATTTTACAGGTGAGGAAACTGAGACTCACCCAGGGTAAATGAGTTGTCTGAGGTAACCAAGTGGCAGAGCCAGGACTTTGACCTAGATCTCTCTGGTTTTCAAGGCCTTTGCTCTTTCCCCTCCACCAGCCTGCTCCTCTCAGTCATGAGGAAAATGGTGGTTTCTTGAAAGGGAGGAAAGGGACCCAAGGCCAGGTAACCCCCAGGCATCTTTCTTCAGCAACTTTGGAAGGACGTGGTCTGCAGAGGGCTGTAGTGGGTTCCCTGAGAGATGGTGTGAGGGTTCCAAGCCCACTGCTCTCCTGGACCTCACTCAGCTCAGAATGGGGACCAAGAGAACTGGAATGGAAGCAGGAGGGGAATGGAGCCTGGGTGTGGTGTTAGCTTTCAGAGCTTCCCAAAGCTGCCTCTGCCAATTCCTTGCTTTGGGCTGGCACCCTGGCTGCACAAGAATGTATTGACTTGGTGGCTTTTTCGTGGCGGAAGAGGAGCCTGTACTTGTGGAGGCAGCACCTCATTGAACCACACCTCTCTCCCCAGGGCACCATAAAGGCCCATAGCTCACAGCCACTGGGGCCATTGCACAAACCTGATCCACCACTGGTTGTTTTTCTTTGCATGTTCCTGGGTGACAGCCAAGTCACTCACTGTCAGAGGGCTATTATCCTGCATGAAGAAACAAGAGAGATTAATTGCTGTTGGGACTGGCCCGTGCAGGTCTTCTGTGGCCTCCCCAAGCCCCCAGGATGCACTATACTGAGCCCCGAGGAGCAAAAAAATAAATAACAATAGTCCCAATGCTCAGATTTTGGGGTTCAGTTACAGGGATACTTATAAGTTCAGGCTCTCCAATCCTCAATAGCTTGTGAATACTCATACAGAGGGGGACCCATGAATTCAAATAACTCACTCAGAACTTTTAATTCCCTACAGTGTGCCTCAAATATTTCTTGAAGTTCCCAAGGAGTGCTTGTCGTATATAATCATGAACCAATCCATCAGTTTCACCAACCTTGACCCCCACCCTACAGCTTGCCCTGATTCTTCCTTTTATGTCCCCTGTCCTCACAGTTGCTTGAGGGAGTATCCACACTCCCAGAAATGACAGTGCCCTTTCTGAAAAAGCCATGCCTACTCCAGGAGGACTGCCACAAGACTATAAAGCCTTCTGTGCAAGCAGAGAAATCTCTTCCTTGCTTTGGGGTGACTTGAGCCCCACCCCCAGCCTTTTGTCCCAGTTCTCATGTGCAGCCATACATGGTAGGGCTGGGTGCCAAGGATGCCAGCCAAACCTCTGGGCCTCGGGTTGTCAGAGTGATACTGGGTTTTATATCCAGGAGGAGAGAATGGCCTCTCCTCACATTCGCATGGGACTTTGTCACTTAGGGACCTCAAAACAGTGCTTCTTGAGCCCAGAGTCTCACAAGGTCTGTGACTCACCTCTGTACCAGGACTCACAAACATTTAAAGGAGCTTGGCAGAGAATAAACACCTCCTATAAACAGCCCCGATGTACTCCTACCTCCCATCTTTCTCTCCATCTTCTAATCCCACACTTAATGTAAAATTACCCTTACGCATATCAGCTGATGTAAATAGCATCCAGACAGTGCCTAGTCCGCCAGCTCTGACTCCCATTTGGCGCAGCTAGAACACTCTGTCGCATAAGTAGCTACAGTGCAGTGGTGGAAAAGCGATCATAGTTGCAAGCACAGACAAGGGGCATATAAATCAAAGTGGGTCTTGGAGAAGGAACATCTGAATTGAGACTTAAACAGTGAATAGGGAAAGTTAAAGTATAGGGATGACATTCCAGACAGAAGAAACAACATGAGCAAAATTTCAGGGGTGTCAGCTTGGTATTGCTGGAGTGGAAAAATGCAAGGCAGGGAGAGAGAGGGGGAAACAAACGGAAGAGTCAACAGGAACCAGATCAAGGATGGTTTTATGCTCTACATTGAGGAGACTGTACTTTATTTCAGGCAATGGGGAGCCATTGGAGGTGTCTAACAGAGGACTGAGGCGATTAGCTCCAAGCCTGGCCTCTTCCTTGGGCAGCTCCTACCCGCCCAACACTGCTCATGGCCTCAGGTAGGTCCCTTCCCCTGCGAGCTGACTTCTCTGTGCCTCCCACTCGCCTGACAATGGCCTCTCTGTGATTTGGACAGATTGTTCTGGTTACATGGGATGAATGTGAGGAGTGCCAGAGAGGAGGGAGTGAATCTCCTAGGGCAAACGTTGGAGTGACTGGGGTAAGAGGTGATGAGGACCAGAGTGGAGCAGGGGTAAAGGAGGAGGAGGAGAGAGGGGAGTGGAGAGGGAGCAGGTGAGGAGGAGGGCTGAGGCAATTTCACAAGCAGAGCAGCGAGAATGACTCCCAGCTTTCTGACTCCAGGAGCCCCAAGCTGAGCAACCACATGTATTGAGGCCATTGACTAAGACAGATGATTCTCCTCCCAGGAGAAGGGAGAATTGGGAGTCAGGAAAATGACCAGTTCCTTTTTGAAACTGTGTGCATCTTTGAGGGTTGACAGGTGGACTCTGGAAATATGAATCTGAATTGAAGCTCAGGAGAGGTGTCTGAGCTGAGGATATAGATTTGAGATTATCAGATGGGAACTCATGCTTGTGGACGGGTCGCTGCCAAAGATCATCTGAAGGTGAGAAGAGTGCTGAGACAGAGCTTATATAAAGAGAAGACACAAAAGCAACATCAGTAAAGGGGATTAGAAAAACCCAGGGTATAAGTGTAGTAGGGAAAGCCAAGGGAGCGGGGGAAGAGTAAAAAAGAATGGAGCCGTCAACCGCCAACTGGTGCAGAGAGGTTAAATGAGATCAGGACTTGCTGACAAGAATCCACTGGCTGCGACTAGCCAGAGTGCATTGTGCTGCAGTGTAGGTGGCAAGGGAGGGTGTTGAGACAGAAGAGAAGACCACTCTTTCAAGACCGGAGGTGACAGGAGAGAAACAAGAAGGCATGAGTGTGAGGAGCCCGTGAAGGGAGTGGCTGTCTCTGAACGGGGTACATTTGAGCAGATGGCTAGGGAGTAGGGAAGGACGCAGGCAGAGCAAGGAGTTCGAAAGAATCATTGATAAGTAGGCCTTCTGGAACAATCAAGAGGAAAAGGGTACCTAAGGATGGGGTGGGGGGTGGAGTCTGGCCTTTGAACAGGTAGAGAGATGTGGCTCCTGACACCCAGGGCAGGGTGGCAGCACCGAGAAGAGGGTCTGTCAGAGGGCGCTTCTTGTCTGAGGCTCCCTGTAATTTGGGGAGAAGGAATCTGGACTGATTCCAGATGTAGGAACTTGTGGCGAATGGAATAGGCACAAAATAACCGCAACAGGGAGTGGGACATGCAGCTGGCCAGGAATGCTCAGAAGAGTTGTGCTTTGTTTATGCTCCATTTTTCCCTGCAGCTAAGTGCAAGAAAATTTGCTACAGAAGGTGAATAGCCTGGGCATTCGTTCTAACCCTTTTTTACTTTCACTTTTCTCCAACAGGCAAGTAAGTATCGTAAAAAACCTTAAGCTGCTTTTTTCATGCCAATATTCAGCAGTGCCAGGCCTTTAATGGAAGGCCTGCAATCGCCCAGAAACAATGTTACTGCCGAGGCTTCCAAAAGGCCTCTTCAGCCCTTCTTCTGCTCCACCTCGTTGGGCCCCAGTCAGGTAACGCCTATTGGAATATTGGCTGGAGGCACCAGACGTTCCAAAGACCATCTTTCGTCACAGCATGACTGGATGTGCCTGTGTGAGAAGGTGGCATAAGCAGTTATATTTCATATATGAGAACTGTGTGTCTGTAGCAAGCAGAGAACAGATTTCTAGGTTGAAGAGTACTATAGAAGAGTTTGGGGATTGCCTCAGGCTCCCAAACCAGCAGAGGCCTGAAAAAAACATGGCTGCAGTCCCGCGGCAGGTCTGGGGCACCTCCCTTCGTCGGGAGGCTCCGTCAGCCTCCCCTCTGTTGACCAGACCCCTTAGCAAAGTCCAAGTGAGAGCCTCCAGGGCAGCTTCTCATTTCAGGGATGATCTTCCTCTTTTTCTTTCACTGTGACATTCTCGCTTTGAAGATCCTGATGGGCAAACCCTTAATCCAGCCTCCTCTTAGGTCAGCCCTGGGGAGTTGCGGGGAAGGGGGCAGGCAAAAGGAGCACAGGGGACGTGTATGAAACCACCAAGTAAGCTCATCTGGGAAAGAACTATTTGACAGAGTGCCCTCCCACCTCAGGAGGAAGCTGACCTTCTGTCTCCACTGTCTGAATTTGTGCCCCTCCCACCTGTCACCCACAGCATTGGTGCCCCTCACCCCACTCCACTCCTACATCTGCCAGCCGCTGTTACTTACCCCTCATTTCTGGATTCACTGCATCTAACCCAGGCCCTCAAAGCTCCGCTGTGTCCCGTGCCCGATATCTCAGGGCTTTGGACCAACAGGACTCCCATAGAGGCCACAGCCTTGTACCCCTGCCCACCCTTGTATCCTCGACCCAGGCCCGGACTCTTCCTTTGGCAGCTGTTACCAGCCCAGCACTGCGCGTGGCCTCATGGCTGGTTTTATCCCCCATGAGCTGACTTCTCAGTGCCTCCCACTTGCCTGGCACTGGCTTCTGGGTCCAGCAGCCATGGGAATGACTGGACTAGAAGAGGCCCTCCTGCGATGGGTCCAGTCATCTGCCTGAGTCACACTGAGGGCCGCTGTCCTCCCCCCAGATGTCACCCCCACTGATGCTGAGTTCCTTGAGGACCGAAAAGGTATTGGAGCCAGTTACCTTCCCAGCACCTGACCGAGAACCTGGCACAAGGAACATTTGTGGGTAGACACATGGAAAGAGGGTCAAATGAATGGATATAAGAGGTCAATGCCCTTCCTGCCAGGGGAGTCCTCCAGGAGACCCCTGCCCTGATTTCACCCCTGTGAGGCTCCATGACAGCCTGGTCCTCACTACTTCCTGGTATTTCAAAAGATGAGTCCAGTTGACTCCAGAATTTCTAGAAGGCGCTTTGCAAGGTGTTTATGCTAGCCTTGAAGAGTAACAGGTAGACTCTGGAAATATGGATCTGAAGTTCAGGAGAGATGTCTGAGTGAGAAAAATAGTTTTGGAATCACCAGAGGGGAACCCATGCTTGTGGATGGGTTGCATCCCCAGACTTCTAATATACGAAAAATCAGCTGCAACCTGGGTTTTTTGATATTTGCAGTTGAAAGCATTCCTGATACAGACTTGATGCCTCAACTGAAATGTGCAGGAGGGGTGAGAGCAGACAGAATTTTGCAGGTAGAGGGACATCATGATAAAGACAAGAGAGCTTAGAACTTTCATAGAACATAAGTGGTTGGGGCATGGTGAGTGGGGAAATTGTGAGGGACGAGAAGCTATTGTCCAGATCACAATGAGCTTTAGAAATTGTGCTATGAAGTATGGGCTTGATCCTGGGGGCAGTGTACACGTGGGAAATCACTAAAGGGTTTTAAGTATGGAGGCTAACACAATCAGTCTTGTGATTTAGAAAGATCCTTCTACTGGAAAGATCGTCCTTTGGAAATTAACCAGACTAGAAGCATGGAAATAAATTAGAAAGATGTCACTATTTAGGTAAGAGAAGTGCTGATCTCTGGACCAAACTGAAGCCATGAAGATGGAAGTAAGTTAGTATATCCCAAACGTTAAGGGAATAGAATGGAAAAGATTTGGTGACTGACGCAGTATTTAGTATAAGGAGAAGGAAGAGTCAGAATGGTTCGTTTCTAGCTCACTTGGATGGATGATAGGTCTTTACTAATGGGACACAGGAAGAGAATTTGGGGGGGAGATAAGAAAAAGGCATGAGATAATTTCCATTTTGGACAGTCTTGAACATTCTTTTCCAGAGCTGGCCTTAGGGAATGGATGCACTATAGTGAAGTAATACAACTTTAATCCAGTGTCTGACATATAAGTGTGTGTGTGTGTGTGTGTGCGTACGTGTGTGCGCGCATGCGCGCGTGTGCACTGGGGGGTGGAATGTACAAACAGAGGAAGACAGACTGGGTAGAAATAGTGGAAAGTTTTTTTTCAGGCAAAGAATTTGCCTTCTGGATGTTGGTGGGCTGCCCCAATCTGTGAATTTAGCAATCTGCTCTGTAGTGATACGCGTGTAAAAAGCAGGGATGATTCCCGTATAATGACTGTGTGCCCACATCAGGAGCGGAGGGAAGTAGTGGCCAAGTTAAAAGGGAAAGGCAGTGCACCTTTTTTCACGACAGTCAGTAGGCTTTATTCCATCACATTTGGGGTCCTGAACTCGACTAGTGAGGGTACCAGCACTGCCAAGCTGTAGACAAGGAGCTGTATCCAAGTCCAGACAGGAAACAGATGGCACACTGAAAAAGAAAGTTTCAGGAAGGGACTAACGACAAAAGCATGACAGGGCTAAGGCAGCCAACAAGCGAGCTGCAAAGGAGCTGCAAGCCCTAGCAACCATGGAGAGCTGCAGGCAAGGGGAGGCAATTACTGGGACTCAGAATCGTGAGCTGTGAGAGGGAGGCCACCTACAGAAGCAGTGGCCTGTGGTAGAGGGATGCAACCACTGCCAAACCAGAGCCCAGAAGTGACTGGGAAATAAATGCTCCTGTCCTCTCTCCTCCTGTTTTTTGCTTCTGCCAGTGCTTCTCATTGGCTGAACCCAGCTGGAAGCCAGAAGGCCAGGGAACGAAATGTGTCATCCACAAAGGTCAGCTTGCTGTGGCAAAGAGCAGTGGAGAAGAGAGGAGAGTGAGTCTGTAGGGGCAGAGTGGGGGAAGAGAGGCGGGGAACATCCTAAGTGAGACTTGAGACAATTAGAAATTCAACTCAAACGCCAACAACTAGAAAGTGCTCGCCAAGGGAAAAAAGTAACTAATCTATTTTGTGAATGTATTGGCTTAAACTGCAAGGGATAAAAAATAATTTAAGCCTGGGGGGGGGGGGGGGCGGACCTGGCAACTGAATGTGGAAACAATTGTCCATTCTCCTTTGGAAATGAGAAAGGGTGAGAAAGTTGTGCGGAGTGCCTGGAACAGCAAAGACCCACATCTAGAGCTAACAGAGTGTTATTGAACAATTTCCAAACACATGTAGTACCCTGCAATTTCTAGTTGTAAGTGAAACTCTTCTGAGCTTCGATTGAAGAAAGAGCCTTGTTCAAACAGGAAGACTTTAAATATATGTATTATGTGGGAGGGTGGAATGGTTCCCCTTCCATTTCAGTTAAATGAGTTTGTTTCTGGAGAGTTTAAGCTCTTTCCAGTTACAAGCTGATTGTCCTTGTGCCTTTAATTTTTC
Source organism: Rhinolophus sinicus (assembly GCF_057876585.1). Taxonomy (NCBI): domain Eukaryota; kingdom Metazoa; phylum Chordata; class Mammalia; order Chiroptera; family Rhinolophidae; genus Rhinolophus; species Rhinolophus sinicus. Next base: position 149,903,499 of record NC_142514.1, on the reverse strand, counting down.
AGGGTTGAGAACTATAGGGCTCATGGAATGTAAAATGCTCTAGGAGCCAAGTTATATAAACAACCAGAAAAACCAACAGTTTTGTTTCAGACTTCTCTTTTAAACACATGCAAGAGGAGGGAAACTCCCAAAATGTTCTCGGAACATAAATGGGGCCCAAATCACATAATCACATACTATAAATCTCTCAACCCCAGAAAGAAGACAAACTGTTGTTTGCTTGACGACCGGCTGACTACAGATCACTGGGGTAAATAAGGTGAGTTGTCCCAAGGTGGGGCTAATAAAAAATCTGTGGAGATGAGTGATTTGAGAAATGGCCATCTCTGAAGAATTATTCTGCTCATGGGTGAAATAAGTGGGAATTCTGTTCTTGGGTGGAGAAGTTGTGAAGAATCCTCATTCTATTCCAGTGGGCAAGAGCTGTTGGCTGCTGAAAAGCCAGTGCAGAGGGATGCTCGATTAAAGTGATAATACTAACATCACACGGGGAAAAGAGAACTGCTTTTTAAAATATTTTTATTCAATATGCACAGAACTTGTATTCTTTAATGATAAAAAATGTGATAGAAATATTAGAAATGGGAAAATCATAGTGCAAATTGGAGACTATACACTGGGTCACATTAATTCTAACATAATTCATTCCACGGTGTGGGACTTTTTGGTGATTTTGAGGGAATGGTTACTGAACATTTACTGTGTGCCACACAGTTTATAATCATTATATCATTTAATCTTTACAATCACCTTACCAGGTAGGTATTTTACAGAGGTGGAAACTGAGGCTGAGAAGTTGACTCATTCATGGTCACACAGTTGGGAAGTGGAAGTCAATTCTTACCTAGTCTCACAGCAAAACTAATGCTCTTTCCACTACATAGTTCTGCTTCTCTGTCCTTATAGAAGTTTTGTTATAATATTTTTTAAAATTTAGAAGTGAACAGGTACTGTGCTCTACACTTACATTGGAATAGTATGTTAGAGATGCAGAGATATGGAATGGAATACTCATTTACAAAAACAATCAGCATTCTTGTACTGAAATGGCAGTGGAATTTGCTGAAAATTGCTAAAGAACTGCAATTTTGCACATTTCTGTCATCTGCTTTTGTCTTATTGGGGAAAAAATATCTGGAATCTTTTCTTCCAAGAGTTGCAAGTTTCTCCCAATGAACTTCTGGAAAAGGGTCAGGCAGTTCCTGAATCACCTCGAATGTCAAATCACCCACAAGTCTTGTTATGAATACACGTGCCTGGGCCCCATCCCAGATGTTTGCTGCAATGAAAAGGCCACTGGGGGTGGGGGACAGGCATTTCTGTGTATGGAGCTCATCAGATGACCCTGCTGTATATACTACTGGCTGAGCGGAGGGAAAAGCAAACCTGGATCATCATTAAAATCACTTGGGAGACAATTTTGAAAATTCAGATCCCTAGGCTTCTCCCTAAACCTAACTAATCAGAAACTCAAGGGGGTGGGTCCTGGAAACCTCTACGTTAAAAAAATTACCCTAGTGATTTTGATCACAGGCCAGGTATGAGAGTCCCTGGTTTGGGGGTTAGTGGAAATGAACTCTGCGCTTGTGGTGGTTTATTAGTAGGTTGCAGAGAGATATGCATCACCCAAGGAGAGATGGGGTTTTTGTGTCTGCTTTATTAATTTCTGACCTAATTGTTCGAAAACCCTAGTAACACTACAAAGAATGTGAACTCATCCAACTTAAATAAGAATTAAATAAGCATAGTGCTTGACAAATCCTTCCTGACATTTTTTTTACTATTATTTAACATTTCGGGGAAGGCTATTTTCCCCATATTCTTTCTCTGATAGCAACTTTCATTGGCTGAATTATTTGGCATGTAAAAGAAAGCCAATCAAGAGACGTATTAGACAGTACTTTCACCTCACCGTATCAGTAGACTTTTTTCTCTTAATTTAGAAAAAAAGTCAGTTCATTTGAAGCCCCAAATGTATTCATCTTTAATAGGCATGGGGTGTTCTGAGTGTGTGACAGCCTATAGTGCACTCTGAGTGTGCAAAGGCCTTCGGTCGGCCTCTAACTGCTCCCCCAGCCTCAGCTTTTCTTAGTCATCCTACCCTTGTGCACGAAAAAATTTCCTCACTGTTCTCCACACTCCCCAGCCTCCATACATGTTGGATACCTGGAATGCGTCCCTATCCCAGCATTTCTCCCAATCAGACTTAAAACCACAACTCAGATGTCATGTTTGTATGAGCTGTTCCCTGAAATACTAAGCATTACATCACTCCTCTCTGCTTTCAGTAGCTTGCTGTTTTACGTTACATTAAAATTGTTTATTTTCCTATGCTAATAAAACCCTCACAGGCAGGCAGTGTGTCACCTTCATGTCTTGACCATGGGGAAGCTGTGTGGTGAGTGACACAGACAAGCAGACTGCTGCCATATAAAACACAGCACCTAAGCCACAGCAGGTACCCAGGATTTGTTGAATACATAAATGCTGAGTTTTAGACATGAAGGAGCCAAATAGGTATTTTAGTACAACAGCATGTCAGAGAACCTCTCCACATAGTTCAGAAAGATGCAATAGTGTGGCCAACAAGTGTAGTAAGCTTTGGAGCTAGACTACGAGTTCAGACCTTGGCTCTGCCAGTAGCAGTGTAACACGGGGTGAGTTATAAACGTCACATACCTTAGTTACCAACCTATAAAACACAGGCAATAGAGGTACCCTCCTCAAAGAGTTGCTGTGAGGCGTAAGTGGGTTCATACATGTAAAATGCTTAGATAGAGCCTGGCACATATTAAGTGCTCAACAAATATTCCCTAGTGTTATTTCTATAATGTAAAAGGTGCAAAGCTTGTTTTCTTCTCAAGAAACCAACACTAAGTGGGGAGAAATGACAGGAACCTGTGAAAGATGTTAACATAAAGCAGAAAATTAGGTATTACAATGCCAAACAATTAAGTACCGATGAAATACACAATCTCCTGGGACAACTATTTTAAATAAAACTACATTCAGCTGTATGTTTAGGTTCAAGTGTATTTGTTCAAAAACAAAACCAAAAAAAGCAGCTCTTACACTAGGTTGAGTCATATGAAATTGTCTTTATAGGTCAGACTACCAAATATTAGCATTTTCATATGGCTCAAAACTTTTAACACTTTCTAGTTACACCTTGCTCAGAAAAACTGCAGCGAGGGGTAGGGGATGGGAGGGAGAGGTAAAGAGAAAAGAGAATACTAGTTTTTCTGTACAACGGCAGAAAATAAAGGAATTCTGTCCCCAAAACATCTCTGGAGGACATCTAATTCAACCTCATAAAACTGTAATGTGAGAACTAAGTTAAATGCCTAAAAGAATCTTAAGGTAAATATTTCAAAGAGAATAAGAATGTTTGTATATTTTAATGAATTCAGAGAAAATCTCCACTGCCTTTCTCTTGTATAATATTACAGGTATAGTCTGTGATCTGTGACCAAAAAAAAAAAAAAAAAAAAGAATTTACAGTCTTAGTCCTGAGTTCAGACACACAGTAAGGATAACTAAAACTTACTTTACATTTTTTCAATATAAATGTATGAGAGCCATCAACTTACAAAGGAGCAGATCAAACTTAACTAATGTTACTCAAATGTTTCTGTAATTAAGAAAAAGGAATTATTTAACAATTTTGCACAACTATGCTCAATTCACAAAGATGATTTGTTTAAGACTCTTAAGGATAGCGGAGATGTGTGCTAAGAGGGCATGCCACCATTTAAAAAAGACAAATTCATTCTAAGACTAGAAAATGCTTAAAGATAAAAATATTAACTCAATAAAGAAAGCATTTCACTTTTTAAACAGAAAAACTGTTAATTTAATTAACTCATTTCTATATTGAGTTAAGCAGCACACATTCCTTTCTCTGGTTTCTCACGCAAAAGGCTAGAGTTTTCCTCAAAATAGAGCAAGTCAGTGCTAAATGGTTTCAGGTCAGGACTTGGAGTCAGCCTGAGGTACAGGTAACTATTTATACTCACCTGTACGCCAGTCTAACATCTCTCCTTTTATACAGTCCATTTCTATTACTAATGAATGATCCCTTATATTGACTCACTAGATCAATCACTACAAGTGTACCTATAAATTATCATTCAATGTGGAGGAGAGTAGCTGGAGCCTAATGACACCCTGCCAGTCTCTTCATACTGTTTATAGAAAACAGAAAAGCCTCCTCATCTTAGCTAATACATAACAATACTTTTAAAAGTGTTCATCCTGACTACCCGCTTCCCCTAAAAGGCTGTGTAAGAAACTTAGACTTAAATAAAATTAGGCTACAAGAAGTAATGAGTACACCTGAAGAAAGGTAAGACGGTAAGTGAGGACTGCTTCCTGTAATCCTAACCTCATGATCTCACTGGCAATTTTCACAATGATTATTGTAAAAATACAATAAATACTATAATGGAAATATAGGGATTCATTTATTACTTTTTGGTTTACAAACAAAGGCACCCAATAATGCTTCTATGTATTTCTTATAAAAGATTATCAATTTACATTTAAAACAAAAAGCAAAAAACCCTGAACCAATTCCTACAAACACAAACAAGGGAAGAAATAAGATTGTTTTCCCTCCCTGCTTCCAAGCTTTATTACACAGATTCAGAAAATGTTTATTTTATACCATCCTTAAGTCAAAAAACATATTCCATGCTTCTGTGTTGAGTTTTAGGACATATTAATGTTGCCAGGTCAAATTTAAATACAGTTAGTGACATCACAATTGACAAATGCATATGCCAGAATTATAAGACTCAAGAGTGAATGGGGGGAAAAAAAACAAATGTTTTACAATACAGCTTTATCAAGTGAATTAAATGAAATGTTAAATTTATTTAATTTTTTAATAGGCTATCCTGTTAAAATTGAGTTTATGTAGAAAATATAATCAAACAGAACTAAAAACCATGTCTAGCAAATGACACAAACAGAACTGTTTCCAAAATCTTTTAAGTTCAAGTTAAGCTTGAAATCTAGTTAGTGGGGATTACCAATCTACATGTGCTTTATACTAATTTTAACACTAAGTTCTGGAATGACACGTTAATTTATTCATTAGTTTTCTTTTGACAACAGAATTCTAAATACACAAAATAAATGCAGTGGCCTCAGCACCCTCCCAGTGAGCATTTCTTTGTTAGATTACAAGAACAATGACAGTTCCAAAGATACACACCCTGTGTGTATTTCACATGCCTACTGAAGTTGTACCTGATTCATTTTCAAGATACAAAGACAGTCCATCTGATTCTCAGTATATTTGGCAGAAGTATAAAAATCATACAAATATGAGCATGTTTTCAACACATTATGCAAATGTATTTGGAGAGCTGGGGCACTCAATGTACACAGCATCTATAGTTAATTACGCGGGCCACTTTAAATAAAGGCATCACCATTTATTCCATCTTTAGATACTGTTATGGTCTGTCTCTCACACCTTAAACAAGGTTTGGTCCTAGACCAGACTTTAGTATAATTCCAAAGAATACATATGTATTTATATACATATTTCTTTTAAAATAATGTTTAAATGTTTTACTACGGAAAATCTGGCTTCAACATGGAAGCACTTTTCCTTTTCAAGATTACACACCTGCATGGAAGAAGGTGATTTCCTTTACATTTAGTTTTTTTTTTCACAATAACAAAATAAACTTCTTTTACACTGCATTTAAAATGACGAAGAAAATTAAAGTGTAAAGGTCTATGTAACTTTTTATATTGTGAAATGACCTCATTCAACATATTCAAGATACACTGTTGATGATTTAAATATAGTACAACTTGATCAGCTAAATTAGAACGTTATGCTGATCTGTTAAACCAAATATATGTTAAAACAGGAGCGTTAACTACTATTAAGGTTTAAAGGGAATTATATCATTAAAATATACATTAATTTTCTTACTATTGCTGGTTTCTATAATGCATTTCTTTCTAAAGCTAAAACCACATGCAGAAAAAATAAATATCTTCAAACTCATTCAACAGTTTGCTACTTTACGTGGTATGTAAATAAAGTCTTTAATTTTATATACATTATTTTATGCATTATTTTATTTTTCTTGAAGGAATTCAGCTCTCAGGGTTAAAAGTTAGTATGTGTTTATACACGTGAGAACATTTTCTTAATGTTATGACTACCTGCAAAAACATTCTTCCATAATAATGTACTTTCAGTTTTCATTGGAAAGACAGTATAAGCCTTTTTAAAGTCTTATTAATAAAATGTATAAAGGGAGGAGAGCACAAGTATGGTGAGTCCCTTCCCAACCCCCCATTTGCCAAAGTCTCAAGAAATCCTCCAACTTCAAAACAAGAACAACATATCACAGGATCGATTTTTATTCGGTCACAATGTGAACAAGAAAAATGTATAATTTTTTTATGCTAATAGTCTTATTGAATTCATTTTAATTTTCCTTCAAGAAACACATAGCATGTTGATATGGATTTTCAAACCCATTTAGATCCAGTAAGATCTTTAAAATAATACGTAGAAAGCCTTCTGATTATGAAAGCAACTGATTGCTTATAGAAAAATGGTATGCGTCAGACCTCTAATCAGAGAAAGAAAAATGAGAACACGTCTTTCATGTCTGAGACCACTCAACAACTTACAGGATAATGTGAAAATAGTTTGGCTATAATTTTATCAAAACTAAAAGCCTTCAACGGAGGAAAAAAAATTAAACACTGAGGAATCAAATACCTACCAACTTCGCTAGTATCCCTGTCCAAATAAATGCTTTCCATTGCACTAAATATTAGAATTAGAAATTCACTATATGTTAAGGCATATTTTAATTAATATGTTCCAGAATTGCACAGTTATACTGGTCAGTGTTCCTACGTCCCCACTCCTACCCTCACCCCACCCCTTTTCCCAAGGGATCCAAATATTAAGTCATGGTTTTGGTGGCTATTGCAGATTTGAGCTGGCATACTGCATGTGTTCACTAGGTTTTTATGAGCATAAACATTAAAATGTTACATAAAATGTACCATAATTTACTCCACACTCCGATCTAAGATGGTTTAATGTCTTGACAAAAGGTGAGATGACTTAAGTACATTTTACACTTTGTGCATTTAGACCACCATATGCATAGATGTTCTAATGCTAAATTCTTGTCTTCAGTATCTCATAGTGCTGGATGCTCGGAAGTACGACAGAAACTTGTAACACAGACTAACCACAAAGTACCAGATGTTTCTTGCCATTTGTGATCTTGCAATAAAAATACGCCAGATCAGGATTACAAGGACAGTATTGAAACCGTAACGTATGTTCCTCAACCTGGAAAGTAAATCAGGAGACATATTAGACAGTATTTTCTGGAATAAATATTGTTGGATAGCAGATAATTAATGCTCAGTTGTTAATATAATCAAAGTTCAAAGCCACATTAATTTGAAATTTATTTAAAAACTAGAAATCCTTAAGTTAGAAAGTTAACAAAAATCAAACCTGACTGTGCATATTCTGGACTACAACCCATCAAACAAAATATTACCTCTATTAACAATGAATAACGCAAAGCTTTTTATAACAGTATATTTGGGATGCAAATTTATTCATTAACAAGTGTTACTGAGCATCCTTCTGTGTGCCCAATACTGTGCCAGGCAGCAAGTATATTGTAGGTAAAACAGACATATCCCTTACACATCTAGAGCTTCCTATTTAATCTAAAAAAGTTTGTTCATTGTACATATCATCCTACAGACAAAATAAACATTTTTTTGACATCTTTAGCTGCTTACGAGTTGTCAGACAAGTGAACTTAGTCCTTCATTTATAGGTGAATGATCAAAGGCCACTGGACAAGAATTCATTCGTGAGTCAAACATGGCAGTAGCTCTAGACAGGAGGACCCTCCCATTCTCAAAGAGTGACATGCATATTATCTTGCTAAGGTTTCAAAACATTTTGATGTTTTTAATGGTGTTAGAAAGGAACACAAATCTTTAGATGTGCAATGTTACACACATTCCTTCAAATTCAACAGGCAGTGCAAACTAGGACTATAATATATGAATAATGGGTGTTGACAAAAGAGCTTTGAATTCAATGTCAAAAGCTCATTGTTCTAGTTTGTTTTGCCACTTAATACAATATGACCTAGGCAAACACAACTTTCCTAAACCTCAGTTCCTCATCTATACAACTAACTGCCCTGAAAAGCCTCACAGTTTGGAGGCATGAGAAGAACATAAGTCTTGAAGGTGATGAATTAACAGTGATTTTTCCTCTTCTGAGTTTTTTTTTTTTAAACAATCATTATGTATTATTTTTATAAAGAGACTAAGGGAATAATTATAACTCTGTTTTATAAACAAAGAAAAAAATCCCATGCTGAATCATGTATTATTGTCTCTTTTCCTCTTCCAAAGATGCATTTGAGTAGGGTAAAAAAAGAAAAAATCTTTAAATAAATAAATTACCTCCAGTTTAAAATATATTTTTATTTTCTCTTAATATCTTTACTTCTTCAGTAGCAAGATAACGGAAGATAATAGCTATTTTTAAAACTAAAATCCACCTGGACATACTGCTAAGAAACAGCATAAATTGATAAAGATATCAAGTTTCAACAATATTAAGCTAAATCAATGCTACCATAGTTCCAATCCAAAGGTAAGCCGTTTTCCTAAAACAACAGATTAGCAGTATCTTTCATTCAGTATACTCCCCCGCCAAAAAATTGTGTAATATTTCCTAAGGAAGATAAGAGGAAATCAAACCCATGTAAAACTTACTTGTTCAGATGTTTTCTAGCTGCAGGGAGACCAGACATTTCTTCATTCAAAACATATTTCTTAGTTCCCATGCAGTAGTTCTCTATGTATTCTGCCCAATGTAATTGCCGTACGTCAATATTAAAAGTCTACATAAACAAAAAAAATGACTGGTTACTTTAATTTTGTTTCACAACTAGGTAAAAATTCATACTTTTTCTAAAGGCCAATTCCAAACGACATGATTATAAAATACTTACAGTATTAATTTTTAAAATCTTACTGCTGTTCACAAAAAAGTTCTTATTCCTATTCCATACTTTCTATTAAACACAGAAACACTAAGAAGATAATCTGAAAACTCATGTCAACATTTAAAGAGTATATTAAGTGTGAGGAGAAAGAAGCCCGCAACACCAAAAAAAAGGACAAAATCCCATTATCCAAATAGATCTATGTATTCCTCACTGTTTTATACATGTATTAACACATTTATTTCCAGTTTCTATCTACAGTATCTTCTCTTTTCTTGAATATCTTGCATACCACACAGAATAACTTTCCTAGCGAACGGTACTGACATCAAGAGAAAGAATATGTTATGAAAGCTGGCTTAGGAGTTTAAATGACAGTAACTAGGCCATCTGATGAAAAAGGTAGATGATTCTGGAAAAGGAAGCTTTACAAAAACGCTATTTCATGACAAAATAAGAGAGCTATGCACTACGAAGTGCTCCTGCACACTTCTGGAGTGATAAACAGATTGTTCACTATATACCATCACTTATCTAAAAACAGCAAGTTGTAGACCATAAAAAGCGACCATAAATAAGTTGTTAAAGTAACATCACACTTAAAATGGAGACTTGACTTAAGATAGAAGATATGAGAAGGTCATACGAATGTGTAACTGGATTCCCACAGAAGAGTGAAAAAGAATGAAATAGAAGTAATATCTGAGAAGACAATAGCTGGAAATTTTCCAAAAATAATGAGACATCACGACATAGATTCAAAACACACATATACCATATGCATACACATACAACTAGACATATCAGAATAAAACTGTTGAAAGTCAAGGAGAAAAATTTTAAAGATGTCAGAACACCATTAGATTACTTCAAAAAAAAAAAAAACAACTGACAGTTGACTTGGGAAGAAGCAATGGGAAACCAAAGATGCTTTCCAAGTGCTCAAAGAAAACTGCTGACATAGAATTCGATACCAGTATGTGTCCTTGAAAAATAAAGATGTTTCCAGAAGAATAAAAACTGAAACAATCTGACATGAGCAGAAAACTCATACTTAGAGGAAGTGCACTAAAGGGCATTCTTTAGGCATAATGAAAATGATTCCAGACTAAAGTCTCAGATGAAAAAAAAAAATAAAGAACAATAAAAGGACAATTATGCTGGTAAATCTATATGAATACTTATCACATAGAGTGCAATTAAGATAAAGGTTATAAAAAAGAAAGAATGGTTATGAGGCTTATAACACATATATAGAATTAAAATATGTTAACAATAGCAGATAGGTATTAGTCTTTGCATTATCTGAGAACAGGTGGAATTATCAGTATTACATTAGACCTTGATAAATTAAGGATGCTGTAATCTCCAGAGTAATCTACTAAAACAACTGAAAAATAATATATTTCCATGTAACTAATACAAATGGTAAAATACAAAATTGTAAAAATAACCTCAAAAAAAGCAAGAAAGAAAAAGAACTTAAAACAGGTAAGACAAATAGAAAGGACTAAGAGTCAGATTTAAATCCAAAATTATCAGGAATTATATTATGAATTAAACCCTCCAATTAAGGGTCAAAAATCGTCAGACTGAAAAAAAAATCCTTATGCTACTTATAAGAGAAATATTTGAAAGATGAAACAGAAAAGTGGAAAATAAAAGGATGGAGAAAGATAGATTTCTACCAGCAATATATGAAATGCCCATTTGCTCAAGGCCTCACCAGAATATGTTGAGTTTGCATTTTTGCAAATCTAATAAGTAGTAAATATCTCAGTCTTAATTTGTATTTCCATTTTTTTCTGAGTGAAGTTGAGTATCTTTTCAAATGGTTAAGAATCACTTAAGAATTGTTTTTCTGTAAGCTGTCTCTCTAGTATTGACATTTTTGGCCATTTCTACATAAGGTTTTTTTTATGTAATATGAAATGCATACTAAATTACACTGAAATACCACTACACACCCACCAAAGTGGCTCAAATTAAAAATGAAAATTAAAATGCCAAATGTTAAGGAGGATGAAGATTAACTGGAACTCTCATATGCTGCCACTGGAATGTAAGTAGATACACCCCCTTTGGAAAACTTTTGGCGTTAGCTACTAAACTGAACATACGAATACCCTTGGACTCAGCTATTCTATTTCTAGATATATATCCTACACAAATGTGTGTACATGGTTCATAGAAGAATTATTCCCAATAACCAAAAACTGGAAATAACTCAAATGTTTATAAACAAAAAGTAAAAAAAAAACTACTGTCACATCATATCATTTGTGCAAAGTCAAAAATGGGTAAAACTAACATTTAGTGTTAGAACTCAAGATAGAGTTAGGAGAGAAGAGGTAGTGATTTGAAAGGGGTTATGCGGAAATCTTCTGGAGGTAATTTCTATTTCTTCACGTGGGTGCTCATTTTCTAATAATCCATTGAGCAATATGTAGTATGCTTTGGGATGTGGGGTGGGAGGGCGAAGGTGGGGTGGAGGAAAGTATGGAATCAGCAGAAGCCATAAATCTTTCAGCCTGAGATTATCTGCAGGACCCTGCTAACTTAGACCATCTGCTTTGAAGGTTAAAGGCAGAGAGGAAAAATGGCTATAAAGCCTGTGGGCCCATAAGTTCAGAAGTGTTCTATATCCTTAGAGAACACTCCTTCAAAAACATAAGAATCCAAGAAGTTTTATCCTCAGAGCAAGGATGAAAAAGACGTAAACCTACCACACATAGAAGTGGGCAGAGAAACAGCACACTTGAGCACTTCTGTCATGCAAAACCAACAGAATGGACTAAAGCTGCACAATCCAATATGGTAGCCACAAGCCACATGCACCTTGAGAACACCTGAAATGTGGCTAGCCTGAACTGACATATGCTGGAGTCAGTTGGAGTGCAAAATGCACACAGGTTTTCGATGGCTCAGTATGAAAAATAAAAAGTAAAATAGCCTTTGAAAAACTTTTTAAACTTTAAATAACTTTTAAAATTGTTATTATATGTTATTTTGGATATACTGTGTTAAATAACATATTATTAAATTTTTTTTTGGAAGAACTAGGAAGAGAGAGGAAGCTGGTTCTGGGAAGGTGGGGAAAAAAATCACCTTTGAGAAACTAATCATGCATTAACCAGCCCAATACTCTATTTAAGGCCTGTATTTACCTGAGTTATGCTAGAAACCTAATCAGATATTTTAAAGTGGTTCTGGCTTGTTAATGACAGCTAGTTAATGCTAATAGTCCACTAGGCTATTGGTGGAAGCAAAGGTAAATCCTTACTGGGAAACTGCAATTTCAATATAGGCTTCAAAAAAATTCCCACAGGGCCGGCCTGGTGGCTCAGGTGGTTGAAGTGCTATGCTCCTAATGCCGAGGTTGCCGGTTCGATTCCCACATGGGCCAGTGAGCTGGGCCCTCTACAGCTAAGATTATGAACAATGGCTCTCCCTGGAGCTGGGCTGCCGTGAGCAACTGGAGGTCGGTGTGAGCTGCCGTGGGCTTCTGTGTGCTGCCAGTAGCGGCCGGTGGCTAGCGTGAGTGGCCAGTAGCCGGCGAAAGCTGCTGTGGGCGGCCAACTGACGACCGGGGACTGACTACTTCCGCCGGGGGGGAGCACAAGGCTCATAACACCAGCATGGGCCAGGGAGCTGTGTCCTACACAACTAGACTGAGAAACAACGGCTTGAACTAGAGTTGGGCGGGGGAGACAGAAAAAGGGGGGGAAAAATTCCCACAGAAATCCTCAAGGAATGTGAATTTACAATCAAACACCAATAAAAAACAGAAACAAGGTGCCAGCCTAAACAGAAACCCAGCTTAATCGACAGATCAGATCTGAACAGTCTGCAGAAGTTTGAATGATCAGAAACAGAATTTAAAACGATTACGTTTAACCTGTTTCAAGTAAAAAATTCTAAAGATTGCTTAATTAAGAAATGTCCGTAAGATCTGAAAAATAAATTGAACTAAAAATGAAAATATAATGACTGAAACCAAAAATTCAATTGGGTGGTTTAGACACAGCTAACAGAGTGCCATAAAACTTTAATAAATTATCTAGATTTCAGGCCAGAAACAGAGATACAAAATATGAAATTAAAGTTAAAAGACCTGGAGGAGAGAATGATCTAACATATACTAAAATTTCACAAGAAGATAAGAACGGTGAAGAGGCAATATTTGAAGAAACAATGGCTAAGTATTTTTCTGAACTGCTAAAAGACATAAAACTTCAGATCCAGGAAGCCCAACCGAAACAGGATAAACTTTTCAAAATTACACCCACATTCATAGTGAAACTGCAGAACACCAAACACAGAGAAAAACTCTTGAGAAGAAGCTAGGAGTAACATATCACCTGTAAAACAGCAGTAAATTAGACTTTTCAAAAGCAACAACATAAGAAACACATGAAAAGAAAGTTACCGTTAATGTGCTGAAATCATGTTACAGAAACAAGGGTGAAATAAAGACATGTCAGACAATCAAAAACCTAGAGTTCACTACTAATAGACCCCATACTAAATCATATTCTAGTATTCTGGATATATTTCAGGTGGAAAGACAATGATCCAAAGAGAGGATCTGATAGCAAAGACATTGGTAAATATATAGCTACATTTAAATAAAACTGAACAAAATAATCATTTCTACTTAAGAGGTTTAAATAGAAAACTAAAGCAATGTATTAACCATGTAAGTTAGTGGGGGTGGTTGGTAATCACAGCTAAAACATTTTAAGGTCCTGAATGTCCTTGAGGAAGAGACTATAGAAATTGTAATTTAGACTTTATTAGGTATGCATGTTAAAATACCTAAGGTAACCTCAAAAAGAACTCAAAGAGTTTGTTTCAAACTAACAGAGGGAAAAATGTGGAACAACAAAAAGTATATGAAAAACAATTTCTGAGAAAAGGTTTTTCAAAACTCAGAAAACAGAGTAATTAGGGGGAAAATGCATAAAGAAATCAAAGTTCTCTTTGAAACTGACATTAAAAGAAAAAAGAGAATCAACATTTCAATTATATTTTAAAAATATCTGCTTCACAAATTCTTACATTGTAAATTCTAAGGTAAAGCAATTTTATTTCATCACCAACAATTATGATTCAAGCTTTAATGAGAGACTATAAATACATCAATAACTTTCTTGCTGCATAATGGTTGTGGAAAATATCCAATTATTTTTCAGGTTGCTATGGTTGTCTAATTAGTATGCTACTTATTTTCTAATATAAAACAGAAAATACTTGCCTTTTTATCTTCAGGATTTAGTTGGTTCATTAACATATTGACATTATCAGTATTCCAAACCCAAGAATTACTTGTGAAATATTCAAGAAACATCATAGCTCTGTGAAGACGAGTTATTGTTTTCATCATCCTGTTATAAGAAAATGACAGATTTATATTTTGCATAGATTAGGAAAAATCTCACCACCACCCAGGGTATCAGTTTCTATACTGAGACATTAACAGTAAAATTATAATGCGTAATTCAATAAGTGTACCAAACCAGCAGGTCTAATAAGAATATTTCTGCATCTTGGAAGGATATTTCATAAATCCAAAACGAAAAAAAAAATTGTAAGCAGCAGCAAATGCATTTAATATTATCTAAATAGAGTTCTGCTGATGTATGAAATTAATTTTCAAAGGAAATACAATACTTTAAGGTCGAATTTTCTACATATAATAAATACTAAGCAATAAATGGATTCAATTAGAATTCCCTTTTTGTTCCGTAAACCACATTTTAGTTCAGCTGCATTTACTAATATTTCCTCTGAATTCAAAACATGTTGTATTACATTACACAGAAATATTCATTTGCCATTTAGTCAACTCTCTCTATATTTTTTAAATAACTTTCTCTTTAACACTGACAGGTACTGCTCTTGATCATCTGGATGTGCCATGAAATCAATGACTCATGCTGAAAACTTTCTGAAATAGATATTCACTCATCTCCCCAAATCCCTAGTATCCATCCTTATAGAAATAAAGGAGTTTGAAATTTTCTTTTTAAAAGGGTAAGGGGTCTTAATCTTTAAATTTGCCACTTTATGTATCATGGCTGGCTCACTGTTAAGTCATTGATATCATAACATTAATCCGAGCAGTAACATCTATAAAATAATCACCGATAATAAATAGGGAAAGGGAAGAAAGAACTTTTTGATACAAAACACACCCAAAATTCCTAACCTCCTATAAACAAAAAAAATAATTTTTGGAGAGATACTTTAAAAGAACTCAATTTATATTCCCACAATGATTAGCATTATATGAAATTTAGGGAGTCCCCAAATCAGGCACTTTAGAAATGGGGAAAAATTAGAACATTAGAAATGCGAGGGAGGAAAAATCAAAACAGTAACATAGTTAGCTAAGCAATTCTGATGACACATACATTTAGAAAGAAACCCTGAATCCAGAATACTGAGAGAAAATGAGATAATACTGACTTTGTAAAAAAAAAAAAACAACTGCAGTTCATGCAAGAAAACAATTACAAAATAAAACCTTCATTAAACACGAAAAAAATTATTGGGCATCAAAGGCTATATTTGGACGAAAATAGTTCACACAGCTCAAAAGCACTTGGGAAAAAAACAAACAATACATGCTGCTTTTAGAAAAGAGATTAAACACTTTTTCCTTAAAAAAAAAAAAAAAAGGGACAAATTTGTAATTAAATCAATATTGACTATCACAGCCAGTATAGTATATTTGAATCACAACACATACACGTATTTGGTTAATATGGTTTTCCAACATACATCTTATTAAAAAGTTTTTCTTCCTAACTCCTTTTTCACTGGTAATTCTCACCTAGTCTTATCCTCAGATTCATTCAAGTAATTTAAAATTACCCTAAACTCTATCACTGATTCAGCCATTCAAAAATAATTACAATAAAAACTGGAGTGAGAAAAGGAAATCTGAAAGGTCATCTATGAGTAAAGTTCATAGAGTATTTATCAAACCTCTGGGAGATAAAAAGAAACTTAAAACTTTGGACCATCACTCTTTGGTGAGACATGACATAAAAGCAAATGCCTGGGACTACACTGCCATGCATGTTCTGAGTATTTATTTACCCTTTATTATGGCAATGCACAAAAAATAATCAATCACAATTCTTTACAGTAGGGCAAGATCTTAACAATCATCTAGTACAGGGTTTCTCAACCTCAGCACTACAGACATTTTGGGCCAGATAACTCTTTGTGGTGGGGTGCTATCCTGTGCATTTTAAGATGCCTGGCAGCATCTCTGGCCTCTACCAACTAGATCCAGTAGCACCCCTCCCCCAGTTGTGATGACTAAAAATATCTCCAAATATTGTCAAATGTCCCCTGAGGTGTAGAGAACCACGCAGATTAAAAAATATCAGGTTCAGAGAAGTTAAGCTAAATAACCAAAAGACAAGACCATGTAACTATTTTTTAATGTCATTTTAAAAAGTGATGAAATATCTACTACATTTCAAGAGCTACAGTGAACAATTTATACTGCTTGTATAATGTAAAACACGTATCCCAGTCCTAATGGCTATTAACCAGGAATCCATATGATGCATGAGGTGTACTTTTTATAATTATGTCAAGATATAAAGCAAATCAGACTTTTATCTAGCTGACACTCAGAATGATGTGAATGAGTAAAATGTACACCATGAATGACATAATTGACATTAGTTTAATGTAGAAGTAGGCACTACATTGAGACCTCAATATAAGGTATAAAGCCCAGTGATTGGCTCAGTAAATGTCTGAACAAATTAAATAATATAAATTATAAGACTTCATATTTAACATTTATAAAAGTGCCTAAATAAAAAACAAACAAACAAAAAAAAGAAACTTTGTTTCTTACTGTTTTTAGACTTTAAAATTCCCAGAGGTCAGATCATTCCTGATTTAATACATAGCCTCACACAAGACAAACCTCAGATAATAAGATTCTTTACTTGATGTTTCCTATTTGGAGCAGATTTTAATTTCCAAAGGTGGCTGCAATATCATCTCCCATCCTACATGCTCACCTATAATGTCACCTTGACTATCTTCCCATCAAGAGGTGAAGGTAACTTATACCCAATAGATGAGGTGGAAATGACCCTGTGATTTTCAAGGGTAGATAAGAAAAGGTGACAGAGCTTTCTGCCTGGCTCGCTAGAATACTTGCCCTTGAAGCCTTCAGTTACCATGTATGCTGTACCACTTCCCCTGAGGCTGTCATGCTGTGAGGAAGCCCAAACTGGTCTATGTGGAGAGACCACATGGAGAGGCTCTGAGAGACTACAGGACAAGAGAAAGACACCCGGCCACCTCAGCTGCTCTGCACCCTTCCTCTCCTTTACCACTTACTCCACGGTGACCTGCTCCAGTCCCTATCTGACAGCTACCATTTGAAAGACTCTGAGACAGGACCATGTAGCCAAATCCTTCTAGAATTCCTGACCCACAAAACTCATAGGCGATAAAAATTAAAAAAATGTTGTTTTAAGATACTAAGTTTGAGGGGATTTGCCACGCAGCACAGGTAATGGGAACAGATTTTGGTACTGGCCAGTGTGGGGCTGCTATAATAAAAACCTGAAACATGTAGTATTTGCTTTTCGGGTCACATGGTAGACAGAATCTAAAAGGTCTCTGAGGTGACCATTGGTGAAACATGAAGGACCAAGAAAAGAATCTGAGTGAAGCCTTAAAGGGCTTTAATGAATGCTGGTGAGGCCTTAAAGGAAAGTGAGAAAAATATTGTTGTGAGTTGGAAGAACAAAACTGTCACCAGTAGTAATATGGAAAACAGAAACTGTACCTAATAAACTTGATGATCTAGCCAAGATTTCCTCAAAGACAAATAAGGTGATCTTTGAAAAATGAACTATTTCTTTGAGTGGAATTTAGAGGAAATGTAAAATTCCAGGGAGGAATTCTTTAAAAAACAGGTTCTGAGCACAGGTCAAATCCAGAATTTTGATGTCAGATATTTTGTTAGGACCTCAGAAAGATCTAAGGTAGTACCTGAGGAACAGAGTGAAGAAATGAAATAGAGTCACTATAGTCAAGCTGCTAAATTAGAGAAAACAATTCTATTCTTGTTTTAACTGGCTTTGGAACTTAAACCTCTGAACTTTCCAGTCCTGTGTCAATGCCTGGATATATATCACTTCATTGTATGTCAATACCTGGACATACACCAGACCTTCAGATAACCCTGATTACTCTCCCAAGGACTCACAGATCCAGACCACCTAACATCCACCACCTGACATCTATTATCCAGACCACCAGATATGACCAGACTTCCTGGCACCCATTCTCCAGATCACCTGGCATTCATCATCCAGACTGACTGACATCTGACTAATAACTCTCCTGGACCAATCCTAGGGCTAAAAATGCAGGACTGATTCTTCTTAACCATGTACTTTTTACTATAAGAATTCAACTTTCTTCTTCAGAACACTCTGGGTATCGCCTAGTTGTGTTTCTGATTTGCAAACCCCAAA
The DNA here is from genome assembly GCF_057876585.1 of Rhinolophus sinicus. Taxonomy (NCBI): domain Eukaryota; kingdom Metazoa; phylum Chordata; class Mammalia; order Chiroptera; family Rhinolophidae; genus Rhinolophus; species Rhinolophus sinicus. The sequence continues at coordinate 149,884,931 of NC_142514.1, read as the reverse complement.
AACCTTTGAATAAATCTTTATCATTTATTTCTAACCAAAGCGTCCAGACTTTTTGAGTTTGTTCAACATACCTAAATAGAACCTTTCAAACAAAAGGCTTGATTCGTAAAGAAATGTCTCATAGAAACCCAAGAGGCAGGACCTAAGAGTCGAGTTTAAGGACCTAAGAGGCTAGGCTCTAAGATCTAAGGATGTTGTCTCATAGCAACCTCATAAGGAACCCAAGACAGAGAAGGGCATATCTCAAAGAGATCTTTGGTATGGCTTTGGTCTAATGGAGTAGATTGTCTTAAAATAGATACACAGAAAATCCAGTTTTAAAAGGAATCATATCAGTTTGTACTTGAAGGGACAGAGACAGTATAAAATGAAAAGTGGCCTTTGGATCAAACAAGTGCTAGCAAACCAGAGTCTAAGGGACAAATCTACCTGTTTTTGTAAATAAAGTTTTATTGGAACACAGTCATGCTTATTCATTTACATACTATTTATGGATACAGAGTTGGGTAGTTGCATGGTGGAGGCTACAATTGACAGCAGAGTTTAGTAGCTGCAACAGAAACCATATAGCCCTTTTATAGTAGGTGATTCCCCCCAGGGACTCCCAACCTTCTATGGGCAGGAAGTAGGTTAAGAAAGCTATTTAGTTGCAAACACGGGCCATTTTTTAATGGAAAAAGAAGAATGACTCACAAGGCAGCCACCAAGAGCCTTCGGGAACTCCCAGAGAGTAGGACTGAGCCCTAAATAAGAAACCATCAACACATACCCTGCTGGAATTTCACACTGTTATGGACCAGTGATTGCTGTGTGCCTCCTATTTTCTCTTCTTTTTGCACAAGACTGTCTAAAGTCATTTTCCTATGCTTGTCTCACCATTATATATTGGACGTGTGGGCAGCAGGTAACTTGTTGTTCCAGTTCACAGGTTTTCAGACCAATACTTAAGGAAATATACCTGCAAAACCATTTCTAAAGAGCCTCATTTGCAATTACACCAGATGTAGCTGACGAAACACTGTCTTCAAGCTGATGTCAGAGGGGTCATGGGGGAAGAAACAAGTGTATTTTCCAAGTAGAAGAAATATAAATTGTTGTGGCCAGGAGGCTGCCTGTAGCAAACTACACTTCCCAAAAATGGCTGCAACAATACTTTTCATCTCATTTGTTCATATACACGATCTTGACCAATCTCCACATCTCCTGTCCATGAATCTTGGAGGACTTGTGACTCACTTGTGACTAAAAGAATGAGGCTGAAGTAGTGCTGCATGATTTTCCTAGGTAGGTCACAAAATGTGTGTAGCTTCCACCTTGCCTGCTAAAATGCTTCACCTTGAAGCCTACAGTTTTCATGTAAGCAGTCCAATTCTCCTAAGGCTCCCACTAGTCCTTGCAAACAGACTGTATGAGATCCTGACACTATATGAAGAGACAGTGATACTAGCTGTTCCACCGCATGCATCCCTTTCAGCTCCATCAGACAACAACCACATGAAAGATCTCCAAGCCAAAACTGCCCAGTTGATTCCTTCCCAAATTCCTGATCCTGACAGAAATAATAAATTGAAACAAATAATAAAATGACTGCTGTTTTGAGTCACTAAATTTGAGATGACTTGTTATGTAGCAACACCTAGTATAATTTAATAAACATGGGTTATTCACTCATTTTTTAAGTTTACTAAGCCCCCTTTGCATTGTGATATATTTAACCCATTTTACTTTTTTGATCTAGTGTTGACTTTTCTGTTCTAACTTGCAACAACTTTATTAATATCAAGAAAGCATACAATGCCATCACTCATAAATTTACATCTGTTTTAGCCACAAAAGAATGCTGCCAATGACAAATACTGCACTTTTCAGATCATTCTAGAAAACATGAAAATACCTTTGATGTATTTTGGATCTTTTTTCCATTAAGCAGTTCTTTACCTATTCTAAAGTTGTTCAATTCAACACCTCTCACATATTTCAATACATAACATATAGATTTAGCAACATAATGGACAAATGAATCCACAGAAAATCCCTACAAGTAACTCAGATCCTGATACACTATAACTGGCAGATACCTCACTTTTACTTTTTGAGCAGTTGATGGAAGTTCTGGAATCAGCATCTTCTTTATACATAAATAGTCAAATCCTGAACTCTCCAATCAAAGGCTCCACTGTAATGCCAATGTAGTTAAAAAAGTAAGTATTTTTATAATACATTTCACTATAATTGTGGTAAAGACAGAAAGACTTTAAGTTTGTGGGTTTCAAAAAAAAGAAAAGATAAAAGAAAAAAGGCTGTAACAACTATAAGAAAACAAAGTTTTCCATTTGTTATTAACTTTAAAAAAAAATACTCTCAACCTGGAAAATTAGTCAAAAACTGTAATTACCATATTATAAGCTGAATGGGCAACTGAGATAATTCAAGCCATTAATTTTCTAGAAGCATTCTATGTTTTTTCATACAAAACTGAATAATCTACTTAAAGCAAAACATTTTAACTTTAAACCCCTATAAAGCTACTCTATGTTTTTAAGAGGAAGAGAAGGGCTCTACTTCAGCTTATAATAACAATGACAATCTTGATGTTAGACATTTCCTATATTATGGGATTTTGGAGGATCAATGGCCCAATACGATAAGATCCAGTCAGTCTCCCCAAATATCCCTAATTGATAAGAAATGTCTTAGCATCCTGACTGTGATTGTGATTAATCAGGTTAGTATTCTAAGGATAAAGCTCATGCTAGCGACTTCTCCTCTGTCCAGCAAGCTTCCACCACCTTACCAATACAGAGTGTATTTACTGCTATTCTTCTTACCACGGTTCCTGACCTGTCAACCTGAGTGCAAGATCGAGCAATAATGCAGGTACTGTATGTCTGACACCCTTCCAATAATGAAGCAATAAGTTGTTGGAATACAACTTAACATTGGGGCGCCTGAATACTTGATTTAAAGGATTCATCTTGAAGGAATGATTTAGATAATATCCTGTAGGAAAAATAAGCGTCAAAGCATTTTGAATGTTATTTGTTATTCAGAAAAAATACCTAAAGTTAGACCTAGAATTCAGCACATGACAATAATTTATTATCCAAACTTTAGAATAAATTAGAGTGAATTGTAACACTACCTTTGCTTTTCTGACAAAGTCTTAAATTCAAGAGTCTTCTCATTCACAAAAGGCCATTAAGCCTTATCATAAGCATAAACAAATAAAGAGTTAATAGGCATTTTAGTGTAAGCACGGGCTGTTTAACAGTCAGAGGAACAGATAAGACAGAGCTAGTCACCATTACCTTGGGCTTCTTCCAGTCATCCTGAGGTAGATATCATACAGGAATGCTGGGGCCTTATGGCTTACAGCAATCCAGTAATGATATAAAAGGTGATTGGAGGTTAGATTTACATTGGGCCGTCTGAAGGCCTGTTCGAGAGGATTCCTCTTGAAAGTGGAAATTACATGGTATTCTGAAGAAGAAAAGTTGTGTAACAGCTTTGATAATAACCATGTAATGAAGTTTTGAAAAAAAAAATCATGTTTTTACAAAGCATTTTACCAAAATGTCAAGAGTTCGTTCATTTAAAAAACAAACTGTTCTACTCTCTATAGTAGCTAAGAGAATATGGGTGTTAGACTGCTGAACTCAAGTGGTTTTAAAACTGCCACTATTTATGAATTTTATTTAGGTGAATGAATTTTTGCTAAAATTCACTCTTAAAAATCCTTTTAATGTTTTACCTATGTCAGTTTACAATGTCACTTTCTATATTTCACCTCTCACGATAGCTTCTTTCTTTCTGTTCCTCTTTCCAGATTCTTATTACTGTACTTACTTAAAAAAGAAAAGGAAAGTCATCATCCTTTGCTTGTGAATAATTAAGATGCTCAAATCAACATACATCAGCAGCTTAAAACAACCCCAAATTAACTTCTACTATAATTTATTTAGGTTATGCAATGTCGACACAATCAAATCTATTATCATCTATGTTAATACTTTAGTGGAAATGTATATTGAGACACTCACTAAAAAATAATGCTCAACTTAATTTTTACTGAACTTTATAATACAAAAAAAGATTACAAAAAATACCTCTCATTTGAAGTGTTTTAAAATTATTAAAAGAATACTATTTAAATATAATTATCATAAAATTAAAATCACCCTAGATTTTTTTTTCTTATATGCTCTAATGGTCAATCTTTACATTGAAATAAAAAAGCTATAGAAAAACTGTAGACGAATGACATAAAAGATTTACTTTAAAATCAAAATTGTTCTACAAAGGTAACAAAAATCGTTCAGTTAGAGGTAAAATAAGACCTGTTAATAAATCAATGCCATATATACTGTGTTTCCCCGAAAATAAAACTTAGACCATCAGCTCTAATGCGTCTTTTCGAGCAAAAATTAATATAAGACCTGGTCTTATTTTAATATAAGACCGGGTATAATATAATACCGGGTATAATATAATATAATATAATATAATATAATATAATATAATATAATTTAATATAATACTGGGTCTTATACTAATTTTTGCTCCAAAAGACGCATTAGAGCTGATGGTCCAGCTAGGTCTTATTTTCGGGGAAACACGGTATTTTACTTTAAATTTGAAAGCATCAACCAACAACTTAAACATGATTCAATTTTAAGAGGCTTTAAGTTACAGTATTCCCATTTTAGAACACGTAACAAAGCATATACACTACCTGCTATGAATTTGTCAATTTATATAGATTAATAAATATAATGGAAAATATTCTAACAAAATGTACCCTACTTGCTAACTCCTTCATTTATTACTCTTTGGACCACTACCTATCTCCTGTGATATACCAACTCTTGTAGTTGGAAGTGCTATTGCCTATGGATAGGCAACATTAGCATTGAGAGTGCCCATGAAAGAAAAAAAGCACTGTTTCCATGCCACAGGTATCTATGAGGGCTGCTGCAAATGGCAGCAGAAAAAGAGTAAGGATCAGACAAGGGTGGGATGGGAAGGAGATATATAGCAGGATATTTTTAAATTTGCAAAACATTATTAAGGACCACAAGGCAGGTAGATATTCTTAAGATGGCAATTAAAATAAGAATAAACTGGTAATTCAGTGGCCTTAATTTCTCATGGATTATTCTGACATAACTCAAAGAACATTTTAAGTTAAGATTTATTCTAACATTCAAAAACACAGGTAAAATCATACCAACTTCACCCCAGTGGAAAGGATTAGTGCTGCCTGTTGTGCAATTATACACCATGATGTTCCTTGGTCTGCAAAACAAAGATCAAAGCAATGAAATATAAAAAGAGGCCTAACTTGTTCAATCTAAATCTTATATGATATTCAAGTAGGCAAAAATGAGGATGGGTACCTTTTCTACATTATTTTTTAAATTATGCTTATAAGATCAATTTTTGTGTCTATTAATGACTATAATTACCCTTCCACTTCCCCTACCAACAATATTATTTAAAAAATACAAATTTTGTGTTTTTATATTTTACTTCCTTGTATTAGCAGGAATATCTGTTGTTTTTAAATGTAAGAAGAACGACAAATAATCCCAGTTTTTCCTATCTCCTTCTCATTTTCTGATGTTCTAGTTGAAAATATTATAGACTGAATTCCCTTTTCGCAGAAACCATATATTCATATAATCATATCCCAGCTTTTTTAAGATATAAAAAATACTGACTTCAAAAATAAGGGCAGTTTTATTAATTAGAAAACAAAAGTTACTGAGCCTAAAGTTTGTGTCACCTGTAAATACTCCCTTTTAAAAGGAGGCCCATGAGTTGATTAAAGCTGCTCTACTGTAACATGTTTGATATATGTAAGCTATTCTCTGAATTTTCAGTTCTTTATGTTGAGTTTATAGCAAATTTTAGTACGGATTAAAAAAATCATCAGGGGTGGAGGGAGTTCATTTTTAATCTCTAATGAACTTGTCCATCCTGCAGGTAGTACATGAGAATTAATATAATATTAATTCTTAATTACTGCTAATGGAACCACTTGCTATTATTGTCTGTGATAAGCCAACTCTTGCAGTTGGAAGTGATAATGCATATATATATATATATATATATATATATATATATATATGCATATATATATATACACATACATATACATACATTGATATGGGAATATCAAGACTGAGGGATTAACATTAGTCATAGTTCTGTTTTCCATTCTCAGTTACTATATATATGTAGCAAGCAACACTGTCACCTCATATACCTATTAATTCCGGAATACCAGGCTGCCGCAAGACTCGTGTTGACAACTACATCTACAGGAACAAGATCTGCAAGGGCATTGTTGGAGGCACGCATTGTTCGAAGAATTCCTTTCCCTGCCTTTGTTAAAATTAAAAACAACACTTTAAGATCTATAAGCCAGAGTCCACATATACATATAAATACAGAAAACAGAAAAACAAATACAGAATATTAAATATATCAAAAGGTTTACTTACCGCAATAAAGAGACCACTTGGTCCATTAAAGTTATCAATCCATCCCTAATACAAAAAAAAAAAAAAAATAGGAAGCTTATAAATATTATGAAACTAGAGATTTATTATTTGAAATCTACAGTTCCACCTATATACTTGGTAGTTCTCTTCTAAAAATGCAAAGTTAGACTTAGATTCAGACCAGAATATTTTTCCCCGTCCTACATTAAAGCAGTCTTCCTCTGGGATTGCAAGTGTCTAAGTAAAATCATTTTCAAGGTGTTACCTATTCTTCCATTAACTCTGAAATGAGAATTTTATAAAAAGGAATGCATATCTGTCGAATATTTTTGCTAAATTAAGCCTGTTCAAGTTTGATTTTATGCTATTTAACTGATGCAGTATCCTGAGATCAGGGAGAAATGGTAAATTATCCTCAAAATTACTGAATAAAACAGAGGGAAAATAAAACAATCTCAAAGCAACAAGAAATGCTACCATTATAGAGACCTAGGTTGTACCTAAATCAATTTATCTGTTAGTTTATATCTATGTTTTCTCTTATTCCAGGGATTCCCAAATACCATAATGACCTGCTTTTCTATAGCAAATTATCATAGAAATCTTTATCTTTCTTAGCTTGTGATCTCTATAGGGAAGAATCCATCTTTTGGAAGGCCTGCTACTTTTTGGTACTAAAAATCAAATGAAATAAAGTAGGATCTTGAATATTCTCGTCTCTATTCCCTTCCACTCTGTTGCAAGAGAAACTAATCAGCAAATAAATTTAAAAGCCAACAAATGTTTATTTGTCAAAAGTCCAAGCTCATCAATCACAAAGAAAACACATAGCTCATGGTCTCCTTTGACTCAAGACAACATTAGTGTCTTTGATTTAATTTTCAATAAGATTTTTAAATGTTGATCTGCATTTCTATACACACAGCATTACATCAGAAGTAAAAGTACCAAAAAAGTGTCTCTTTCTATGAACAGAAACAGCTTTGCCATACTAAGCCACGTGAATAAAACGTGCTCTCAAATCAAACAGCTGCCAACTCCTCAAGAGAGCTATGACTTACATTTTCAATTTCAATTATTTAGAGATTTCTAACAACTTACCGGAAAAGGTTCTTTCCAACTGGCACCAACAATCGATGGCCTTACAATGGCCACATTTAGCTTTGCTCCTTCTTGTTGTACAACATATTCTGCCAATGCTTTCGTGTATATGTATGTATTAGGTCTGTCTCCTATCAATTTGGGGGTGATATCATTTACTAGGCCATCATCCATCCACCTGGTAAACAAAGAAATTGCATGCAAAAATATTTTCAGATGTTTTACTATAAAATGAAAAACCACTTAGCTTGCATATTCAAAGATATCTGTTGCTCTGACTGACATGATTTCACAACTTTTACTAAAAATGTGGATGCTAGTCTTACTTTCATCAGACATTGATTACAAGTCCACATCTCTTATGCCCAATATCTATATCCAAAAAGGTCTGAAAACCTAGAGTTCTTTCATAAATCATATGGTATGTAACAAAAGCTAATCTGAAATGATTTATGATTTTTTAAAATACCACTTCATATGTGTTTGATCAGGGGTGCTACCTCAGATCTAACTGAAATTATTTCATATTATATAGTATATAGGTTATATTCTTTCGAAAGTCCAAATAAATTCCAAAATACACCTGGCCCCAAGGGTTTCAGATTAGGAATTATAGATCAGCATATAACCACCTAACAGCGTAACATGTTAATTATATACAATTGCAATGAACACAGATTTACAATATAAAAGGTTTAATAATTTCAATATTTAAGGTGAAGCACTGAAAACTGTATGCTCTCACTAGCAAGACTAACAAAAAGTAGGGTAAACTATAAAAATAAATTGAACCATGCTATACAAATTCAATTATCAACCTACTATGAAGTCATAAAATTCCTCCAGTTTTCTCAGTGTCTCTGAAGAAAAAGTCTACTCTGATAATCTGTAAAAGGAGCGTGATATAGTAGGTGATATATCTATGGTCTTTCCCAGTCTAAATATCTGATTCCAATGTTATGTACTTGTTTTCAGACACTTTTCCCTTATTGCCTATAATACTGTGCGTAGTATAGTACTTGTATACTCAATACACCGTCACACTCTAATGATAGTCATACTGAGAAGGAAGCATAAAATGGAGACTATCAAAATAAAGTTTCTTCTGGAAGCACTTTTGTGTGTGGAAGGAAAGAATAATAATGAAATTGAAGGGCAGTGGCTACTAAACTTAAGAAAAACTCCACAGTGGAGACCGGTTTTGAAAAATGAGAAAAAGAGTCGCTACATTAAAAGAAAAACAACATGCTGGCTAAACTGCGGACTTAGCCAGGAAGCCTTATCACTGGAATGAGTTTACAGATCCAATCTACGAGTTATCCTAAAATTATGTTAGGTAGATTTCATTGTAAGCAAGGAAAGAAGATACTAATATAAAATTAGAAGGTTACACGCTCTTTCTCAGTAACTTAAATGTTTGGAAATATCAACTACGAATAAGAGAAAAAGTAAAAAGCTTCGTTAACTTCCACTCAGCTTTTCCCAGAGTTATTAAAAACTTCTGCTGACTAACCTGTAAGCAAAATGAGGTAGATATTTGGGACCATCTAAGAATGGAGTCAGAAAACAGAAACTAGGTAATTATCCTAAGAATGTCTCAGTAAGCTCTCATACTTATTAGAGGCCCTAATATCATGGATGAGTGGTTCAGAGGCTTTCCAACCATCACACTTGGTCGAAAGTGAAAGCTCCCAACTGACTTCACCAACAGTCATTTAGATATAAATCTAGACAATAAAAAAACACAGTAGATAAAGAATAATTTTTCTGAATAAAGAAGAGATAAATGTATACATATGTGTGGGTGGAGAAGAGAGAAACTGAAATAGACCAAGAGATACATATAAATAGATAAACTTGGATCTAAAGTTTTAGCATCAAAGTTTTAGCATCAAAGCAAACATATGTAAATTTCAAACAAACATACTCTAAAGAGTCAATCAGTTTCTTGGGATCCACAGGCGGTGGGTAGACTACTTCATCAATATGCTTTCGATTGCAGTAGGCATATGCTGTAGACACATGCATGAACACTTCCAGATTCTTCATTTGTTGGGCAAGGAGAATAAGCTGTCGTGTAGCAATCACATTTAACTGAACAGCATCTCTGTAAATGAAAAAGTGACAATAAAATACTGGGACGCTGTGTCATTTATTTCACCTAAGTAAATCTTATTTCCATTGGAGAGACAGAGACAGAGATTGTTTCTTTACAATTGATTCCTTAGCTTTGCTTTTGTGTATTTTATTTCAATATAAAGTATATCCATTCTATTAGTCGTGTTTAAAAAGAAATATTTTTGGGGTCCAGTCAAGATGGCGCAGTAGGTAAATGCTGTGCTTACCCTCTCTCACGAACCCATCAAAATTACAACTAAACTACAAAACAATCGTCATTAAGAATCGCCTAAAATCTTGCTGAATCGAAGCCCTACAACTAAGGACATACAGAAGACACCTTGCGACTGGTAGGAAGGGCAGAGATGCAGAATGAGCTGGTCCCACACCCACGTGTGACCATTAAAAATTGGGAGGAATATCTCGGCTGGAGGTTTCCCACCCCTTGCCTGGAGAGAGGGATCCCAGCCCCTGCCAAACCCAGGGTTCCAGTGCTGGGGAGAGAAGACCCCATAATTTCTGGGGACTTTTTGTGAAAAACAGCAGAGGTTGTGACTGAGTAAGATGAAGGTGGCTGGAGTCCCAGGCGCTCCTCTTAAAGGGACCATCCACGGACTTACTCACTGACAGAATCACTGGCTCTGAACTCCAGGACTGTGACAGCAGCTGGAAAGGTGGCAGAGACATATGGTGGGGAACTGAGTTGTCTGGCTTGGGATGGGGGCTAGAGGGGTAGCTTTCTCCTGGACTGAGGAAATTTCGGAAGCCATTGTTTCTTTGTTGAGCCTTTCCCCTTCCCAGAGTGCAGACGCAGGCAGCCGCCACATCTGAGTGTCCATCAAGCTGCCATTCGTTTGCCACACCCTGGTGATTCGAGACCCCACCCCGCCCAACTTTCGGGCACACCCAAGCCACTTCTAGTGACTTTTTCATAAAAACCGCCTGGTTTAGCTCATGCTGCAGACTTTCCTAGGGTCTTTCAAAGGTTTGTGGAACCCAGACAAGCAGCATCTGGCTTGAGCATGCCCTGTACCTCTGGCTAAGCGGCCCCAAGCCCGGCACTAGCGGTAGCTGGCCTTGGTTTACAGCTTGGCCTCTCGAGGCACTTCCAAGCATGACATGGGCAGCAGCCATCTGCAGATTCTTTGTGGCTCCTGCCAGGTGGCTCCATGTGGGGCAGGGGCTATGGCTGAACTTGACCTGTAGTGCATCCCCTCCAAGGTGATCCTGGGACTGGTGCCCCCAGTGGCCAGCTTCGAAACGAGCTGGAGCATCACCCAGCCATCTCCAAGAACAACACAGCCAACGGGCAGATTGGGCAGGCACCAGAGTCCTGCTGAGGCAGACCCTGCTCTGTAGGATCAGCCCCTGCACCACAAGTCCTCCACTGTAGTCTCAGCCAGTCCTCACAACCAGTGAACCCAAGGGTCATTCTCTCCCACTGATGTACAAATAGCAATCAAGGCTCAACTACAAGAGGAGGGCACACACAACACACAAGGGACACACCTGGAGTGCATGGCTCTGCGCCATTGAGCCCAGTCTGCTTTGGCACACCTACTACATAAGTCCATTCTACTAAGACCCGAAGACATAGCAGCCCTACCTAGTACATAGAAACACACACAGAAACGCAGCCAAACTAGGGAGACAAAGAAACATGTCCCAAATAAAAGAACAGAACAAAGCTCCAAAAAAAGAACTAAACAAAATGGAGACAACTAATCTACCAGATGCAGAGTTCCAAACACTGGTTATAAGAACGCTCAATGATTTCAGGGAGAACTTTGACGAAAAGATAAGAAATATAAAAATAGAGATAGAAAACATAAAAAAGAACCAGTCAGAAATGAAGAATACAATAATGGAAATGAAGAATACATTACAGGTAATCAATGGTAGAAAAGATGAAGCAGAGGATCGAACCAGCAATGTATAAGGTAAGGTAGCAGAGAACACCCAATGAGAACAACAAAAAGAAAAACGAATCCAAAAACCTGAGGAGAGTTTAAGGGGCCTCAGAGACAACATCATGCGTACCAACATTTGCATTATAGGGGTACCAGAAGGAGAAGAGAGAGAGCAAGGAATTGAAACCTATTTAAAGAAACAATGACAGACAATTTCCCTAACCTGGCGAAAGAAATAGATACAACAAGCCCAGAAAGTTTGGGACAGAGAGTTCCAAATAAGATGAACCCAAAGGGGCCAACACCAAGACACATTTAATTAAAATGGCAAAGGTTAAAGACAAAGAGAGAATCCTAGAAGCAGCAAGAGAAAAGCAGTAAGTTACCTACAAGGGAGCTCCCATTAGACTGTCAGCTGGTTTCTCAATGGAAACTTTGCAGGCCAGAAGGGATTGGCAGGAAATATTCAAAGTGATGAAAAGCAAGGACCTACAATCAAGATCACTCTACTCAGAAAAGCCTTCATTTAGAATCGAAGGACAGATAAAGAGCTTCCCAGACAAGAAAAAGCTTTAAGGAGTTCATCACCACCAAACCAGTATTACAAGGAATCTTAGAGAGACTTAACACAAAAAAAACCCTGAAAATATGAATAATAAAATGGCAATAACTACACACCTATCAACAATTACTTTCAATGTAACTGGATTAAATGATCCAATCAAAAGATAGGGGGGGGCTGAATGGATAAGAAAACAAGACCCCTACATATGCTGCTTATAAGAGACACACTTCAGATCTAAAGACATACACAAACTGAAAGTAAAGGGATGGAAAAAAATATTTCATGAAAATGGAAACAAACAAACCAAAAAAAGCTGGGGTAACAATACTTATACCAGACAAAGTAGATTTTAAAACAAAGACTGTAACAAGAGAGAAAGAAGGACCTAGCAAGCCAAATTCTGGGTAATTATCCAAACAAACCCAAAATGCTACTTCGAGAGGACATGCTCATCTATATGTTCACTGCAGCATTATTTACATAAGCCAAAATAAGAAGGCAACCTAGGTGTCCCTGAATGGATGAATAAAGAAGAGGCAGTACATACCATATATACAATGGAATATTACTCAGATGTAAAAAAGGAAATCTTGCCATCTGTAACAACATATATGGACCTAGAGGGTACTATGCTGAGAGTAATAAGTCAGACAGCAAAAGACAAGTGTCATATGATTTCACTTATAAGTGGAATCTAATAAACAAAATATAACAAATGAAACAGGAACAAACCCATAGATACGAAAATATTTTGATGGTTGCCAGATGGGAGGGGATTTGGAGGGGTAGGTGAAAAAGGGAAGGGATTAAGAAGTACGAATTGGTTGTTACGCAGCAGTCGTGGAGATGTAGGGTACAGCATAAGGAATATAGACAATATTGTAATAACTAGGTATGGTATCAAATGGGTACTAGATTTATTGGGGTAGTAGATGGGGGGATTGGGGGCAGGGTGGAACAGGTGAAGGGATTAAGAAATACAAGTTGGTAGTTACAAAATAGTCACAGGGTTGTAAAGTATAGGGAATACAATCAATAATACGGTAGTAACTATGTATAGTTCCAGGTGGTACTAGTCAGGGGGATCACTTCCTAAATTATATAAATGTCTAACCACTATGCTATACACTTGAAAATAATATAAAATAATATTGAATGTCAATTCCAATTGAGACATTTTAAAAGGGGGAAAAAGATCAAAATTACTGTGATAGCATGGTTCCAATGTCAGATAGTCGCTGGACTTATCATGGTGATCACTTCTTTAGCATACGGAATATAATCAATAATGTGGTAATAACTCTGTATAATGCTAGGTGGGTACTGCTGAATAACTATGACGTATACTTGAAACTAATATAATATTGTATGTTAGCTATATTTTAATAAAAATCTTTAAAAAATAGAAATAAATATTTTCTGATTATAAAATAAATTTCGGATTAGAATTTAAAAAATAAGAATACAAATTAACAAATTTAAATTACCCAGAAACAAACAGATAATTTCTGTTTTTGGCTTTTCTGTATATATTTTGAAGTTACGTTAGATTTCTTTTGCATCTTGATTTTTAAAAGTATATTATTACATGATATGTATGTACTAAAGAAGAAGAAATTAGAATGGTTAAGTAATTTTAAAATGCTATGGCAGAGTCGCCAATAAGGGTAAAAGAGTGAAAGAAAACTCAGAAATATTAAATTATATTAACATGTAATCAAGTAAGAATGTTTATTACCTTCTTTGTAGCAATTAATCCAAATAGCTTTTTAAGGCTACTTACAAAATTCAAAAAGGTAGTATAATAAAACTGGTATATAAGTTATAAGAGGTACATGTAGGACATCAAAATGATCTATATATCCCCTTCTTGAGATTCATTTGAAATAAATAATTCCACAAATACACAAGTAAATATGCAGACTAATAAGTGAAGCATCATCTAGTAATAGCAATAACCTAGAGAGCCCAAATATTCATTATTAATATAATGATTTAATAAAGTGGATATTTTACCACAATGAAAGATTATAGTCATTAAAATAACTATGACAACTATAAAACATGGAAAATCTATAAGAATATTTTAAAAATACATACACTATGAAGTGAAGCAAGATTAAGAACAAGAGTCTGGAATAAGACCTTGGTTCAAATCCTGACTTGGCCTACCTAACAGCTAGGACTAGGTGTCCTTCTAAAGTCACTCAGGCTTCAGTTTCCTCACCTGTAAATTGGGACAATAATGGAATCTACCTAATAGGATTTGTATAAAATTAAATGAAATAAATAGCTTACAAGTAATTAGCATTATCCCTAATACAGTCCCAGAACAAGCATTCAATAAATATTACTTAAGGTAGTAAGACAATGGGTGGTTTTTGCTTTCTATTAAACTTTTGTTTATATAGCTTGATAGTTGAGGGGGGAAAAAGCTGAAATTCTCAATACCAGTAATACTTTGATAAAATTGGCATGGTAATATACTTCTGGTGACACTATACCTGATAAAACTGATCTGAAAGAGTCTAGGACAAAATAGGAGGAATTATAGAAATGATATAATTAATCTAGCTAACATACTAAAATTAACTCAGAGGAAACACTTGTTCTAACCCTAATTTTTCAAACAGAAATTAAAATTCCATAAATTTGCTAAAGTAAGTGAACATTACATAAATTATGGTATATCAACATGATGGAATATCATCCCATCACGTAAATTATACCTGAAAAAAATTAGAAATACGGAATTGTTTCTTTAAGTAAAATCGGAAATTCTATGTTTCCATTTTATGTAAAACAGTATATGTTCAAATACAGACCACAAGGAAATTTAAAAAAAAAATAGAAATAGTTTTGACTACGTTCCAAAATTTTTACATTTTCATTATTTAAGAAAAAACCCAGCCATTCTTTTAAGGGGCCAGGATATGTCACAGATAGAATTTGGACCACTTGACTGTAAAGCAGTACTTTGATGTCTATCATATTTGCAAAACAATGGGGATGGGGAGGGTACAGTTTTGGAAGAGGTATACAGAGAATATTCTGTTACAGGTTCCTGAGGACGGGACAAGAAGTTCTGGGTCACCAGGAACAAGAAGTAATTCATGAGAGTTTGAAAAACTCCTGTGCCTTATTTTTTCTTTTAATTCAATAGTATCCAAGAGCCTATGAAAACATACTGGCAGGAAATTTTTTAAAAAATGAAATAAACTGGATTGGAGGTCTTATAATTATGAGTGTATCTTTTTTCTTCCTTATTGCAACTTGGGTAGGGGGAAATCTGTTCAAATGCAAATCCAGCAAAAAAAAAACACACAAAACCATTTCACAGAGAGGATACTGTCCACTAGACTGTAGGGCAATGTGCTATTTTCTTTTGCATTTGCAAAACAATAGGAGTAGGGAGAGTAACGTTTTGGGAGCAGCACACAAAAGATATTCTGTTACAGGTTCCTGAGGATGGTGACAAGTTTCTGGGTCACTGAAAACACGGAATAACTTGAGAGAGGAAACACTCTTGTGCCTTCTTTCTCCCTGCCCCCTTTTACTCTTACCTGTACCTGAGAGCTCAAACCTGAAGGCATTTTTGTGCCAACAGAAGAAACTCTTAGTATCTCTGCCAGGTTTACTTCACTCTATTTTACCACTACCCAATTTCTACTCCCCTGAAATTCAGGCTAAGACCCTAACATGTTAGATCAGAAAGCATTTAGTACTAAACAAAAATAATGTTCTCATTATGTTTTGGTTTTCTAGAGTCCTAAATGCATCCTAAATAACATTGGTTTTGCGGTGAGAGTGGGGCAAAATGAACAAATCTTTGTAATTATGGTCCATCACTAACATAGACATAGAAATCACCTCAAAAAAGAAAAGAAAAGAAAAGAAACCAACTTGAACTGCCAGTAAATTTTCTTGTTTACTTGTGTTCAGCAGACATTCTGGGTTGTTCAAAATCCTGTTGATAATACTTCTAAGACTTTAAACCAGAGATCTCACATTTGGCATGACAGATACCTGGGAGCTTATTAAAAATGCAGATCACTGAAACTCATCCTCAGACACTTCAATGTCTGAAGTGAGGCCTGTGAATCTACCTTTTACATAAGTTCCCCAGGCCATTCTGCTCTCTTTCCTCACTTCCCCACCTCTGAGAAAATACTGCTTAGATGAGATCTCATTGCTGTTGTTACACTTTTTTTTTTTTTTAACTCAATGACAATATAAACACAGATGTCTAGGGACCAATTAATCAATCTTACGGCAGGGAACCCAGACCCCTGTAATTTAAATCACACCCAAAGCTCTTGCTAAAAATGAAGATTCCTGGGTACTACCCCAAAACTAGAGGGTCTTAATTTGTCAAGTACAGTTAAGATTCTGCCTTTTTAACATACCTTCCAAGAATTCTTAAGATTCAAAATACATTCTAAAGTTTACAAATAAATGTCCTTAGACTTAAGTTTCTTGATCTTTTCTAATCATCAATCTTTACTTCCACTCCTTTCTGAATACCTACTCTCATATTCATACTTGGGGCCTATCACCCAAAACTGCTCCATCTCTGAAATCTCATACTATGAATTTTGCCCAGACCACACTATCTGTCCTTTCATTTCTCCCTTAAGCCTGTTTTCTGTCCTCATGGTTTCTGTCTAGTTTCTTGACACTTCTTTCCTCTCAACTCCATTCGCCCTGTCTTACCTTCACTTTCCTTCCTATCAAAGTATACCAGACCCCATGGATCAACTATTTAAATAACTCCCTTTATTATCCTCAATATCACTCTCCCCCTGTCTTTTGTCAGTATTTCTCTACAATTTCTAAAATTGATATCCATTTTTTCCCACCATAGTTTATAAACCACCATATCTGAAAATAAATGAGCTTTACCACCTCTCAACTCTCACAGCCCTTAATGTATAGTCTTCTGTAACTCCTTATTTTTTATCCTATATTAGGGTTATTTAAGCATATTCTATCTCCTCTATTATATTATATGGACTTTGCAAACAGGATCTGTGAGCAATTTATCTTGGTTTCTCCCAAACTACTAGGTAAAATGTTGGGAGCAAAATCTGGATTTTCTTTCCCTGGCAGTAAAGGCTTTGTGCCATTTTTTAATTTGTGGGTTAACTTAAAAAGTGGTTATAAAGATTAATTGTTTTATAAGTAGTTATTATGTGCCAACCTACAGTAATTTAGAATATCAGGCCCACATCTAAAGTTACAGTATCACCATTTAGACATCAATATCCATTAAAACTGCTTCATAATTTCAATGACAAAGCTTTGGTCAGCAAATACACATGCCTGGACAAGGAAGAGAAGAACAATAAACTTTTTTATTCACCTGCCTATCCCATCCTCTATGGTTTCTCTAGTAAAAGAAGAAAGAAGAATGGAAAGATTTCCCTTTCATTGATGGTAGCCTTGCTTACCTCCAGAGGAACAGAAAGAAAGAAGGTACCGTGAAAGTACCGTACTTTGGTCCTCCTTGTAAACGTTACTTTGATGAGTTTTGCCCTAATTAATGTTAACCTGCTCCAATGAGGACTATACCACAATTATCTAGTATCTATATACGTGTGTTTTTTTCTTGAAAACGGTTTCATAAGGCAGTGTGAACTCTTCTGGTTATGAAAAAAAATAAAATAAAAGCGAGAAGAACTATGGGGGAAAATATCTGTTAGACTGACTGTTCCATACTAAAAACTTACCTGAAATTACATTATCCAAAGATGATTGGCAAGTATCAAAAGACATGTATATAAATACATATATATACACATTTTATGAAAATGTTATTTTACTATAGTTCTAATCAGATTCTTTTGTCAAGTTTCAATCATGAACACATAATAGCTGCATTAAAAGAACTACAAAGTAAATAATAAATTAGTATCACCATAGTAAATGATCAAGTCAAGATTAGAACTAAGGTATGTAATTCCAAAGCTCATACCCTTTCCATTACACAATGGTGCCTCTGCTTCCTCAAACGTAACATGGATTTGCCCACACTATTCCAGTGGGTAATGTTAGCATGGAATAAAATAATGGATGGGAAAATACCCTGAAAACTATAAAGCAGACTATAGAAATGTACAGTGTCCTTACCTGAAGTATAGCCAAAATACATTGTGACGCCCTGGCACTAAACTGTAACATTATATAATGTCGATTAAGGTTTATACTTCTATACTAATTAAAGACAATATAGAGGATAATCTCTACACCCTTTATAATCAGAATTGAATGAAAAAATATTTTAAGAAGGCGGCCTTTAAAGTAATTGTGAAACCTAAAGAAGTCTATGCCAGTTTTAACCGGCATAAGACCATAAAATTAGATTAACATTGTATTAAAATTGTGTTTCTGGACACACCATCAAAAACAATGCTCTAAATTAAACACCATTATTTGAAATGCATATCTGTTAAATTTTTTTAAAAATAGTGAACATTTAGAATGTTTTTGCTTGAAACAGGCATCTTGAAGGAAGTCCAAATTATTTTTTAAATTAAAATTATATCCAATGTACTCTGCCCCCAACGCTGCTAACAAAGTTTTAAGACAAAAACAAGGTATGACTTAAATTTATAAGCTGCAAACCTGAGCCTAATTTTTTTTTAATTTTCAGATGGATATATATGAAGTAGAAAAATAAAGCTGCTGGGGTATAGGATTCTGAAAGAATGGAAGGAAAGGAAATAAACGCTATTAGTTGTTAAGACTTACACTCCACTCCTAACCAAGGTAAACTTCTCTTTCTTCTACTCCATACCTCCCATTTCTTGCTTTTTCCCTATCTCATATTTACATTCATGGCAACTTCTTCTAATAAATATATACTAGCTACCCAATGTTTTTAAACAGATAACAAGAGAAAGGAAATTCTTTTAAGTCTGTAGGATACTAAAAGCTACAATTGACAGTTTCAAATCACTTTCAAAACAACCTGACTAGAAAGTAGAATTCAAATTAGATCTTTTAACCATGATGAAGTTCAAATATCATATAAATACCTTTACTTACCTTAAATTTTCATTAAACCTTACTGTAGCTGCACAGTGGAATATAATATTGGTAGAATCTATGATGATCTCTTTATCTTCTTCACTAAGAGCCAATTTAGGTTGGGTAAGTTCACTGCTGATTGCTATAATTTTCTCTCTAAAATCTGGATTTTCATCTCGCAACCTGTCAAAGAGCTATCAAAGGAGAAAAAATATTTTAGGGCAGTATTTTTCAACTTTCTAAAACCCTTTATCACCGCCCCTCCCTTCTTCCCCACCAAGGATCATGATATTTAAAACTTCAACTATGGAAATCCTATGGCTGCTATTCTTAACTGTTATCATTGTATATAGAAAACACTCTATGAGGCCCACATTATTATCCCCATTTTATAGATGAGGAATCTGAGGCACAGGGAGGTTAAGAAACTTGCCAAAGCACAGAGCTGGTAGTTTGCAGAGTAAAATGTGCCTTTGTTGGTTAGATCATGTTTTCCTTCAGAATATACTTAAGTAGCACAAACATCAGGACAATGTTTAAAATAACCGGATTTCTAAAATCTAGACCTTAATTTACTAGGAAAAACGAGACAAGTAAATGGACAATTAAAACATAGTGTTAAGCAATGTAACAGAGGTCTAGTTCTATGGGGCTGCACAGGAGAAACTAACCCATCTTGGGAAAGACCTGAGATTATAAAGAATAGTGTTCCAGGCAGAGAAAGGAGCATGTAGAACCACTTAGAAGTGCGAGAGTATTGGTATGTTTGGGAAATTAAAAATAATTCAGTAAGACTTGGCCAGTGACTAGACATGAGATAAGAAACGTAAACTCCGTGAGGACAGGGAACATATCTATTTGCTCAGCACGCAGGCACTAAATAGCAGAATTTGCCTCATAACATATAGACATGATAAACATGTACTAAGTGAATAAATTCATTAGGTGAAAAACACTGGACGTGACAGTACAGTTACAAAGACACAGGTTTTTGAATGATTTTCCAAAACAGTTTTGTGAATGTTGCGTGTAAAGTGCTTATGTGACACCACAGCAGGCAGGTCTAGTAGAGGTGACTGGCTCTCTGGGTCTGGAGTTCAGGGAAGAGAGAGTCAGACTACAGACAGAGATTTTACTAACCACACACAGGCAGCCCTGGGAGCAGATCACCCAGGGCGCAGCAGTGATAGGCACACAAGGTCCAGACTATACGAAGTTTTTTCTGAAACTAATTTAAAGTACAACCATTCAGCTTACATAAAACAGACAGTTGCTGAGTCATCACCTAGTTGGAAGAGATTTAGGCCTGGGACAAAACTCTCAAGAATATCAATATTTAAGGAGCAAGAAGAGAAAAAAGATCCTGAGGAATGACCAGAAAAGTACTTTTAACAACTTGGTCACACACGTTTTTATTCCACACTTTTTCATTCTCCCAGATTGCCGATGACCTTTAGCTCCCCTTCCCATCAGGTATCTCCCACTACTACCCAGACATGATCATGCTGCTTCACAGGTTGTATCAGAAACCATATTCTTCCCTTCCCTAGCCGCCATCTCTTTATTCAATACCATTTTCTTCCCACTGGTACCCCAATTCGTTCCTACTTTACTAACTTCACTAATGCCCTCTTTAATATACTTTATTCGTCCCTTTCCAGAATTTATTTTATGGTCAACTATTTTAATTTAATCCTCACCATCCAATAGAGTTTCTTTTCCTAGAGGCATTCCTATAAATTAGTGGTTCTCAACTTGGGGCAATATTTGCCCCCAGGGAACAGCTGGAGACATTTTTGATTGTCAAAACTGGGAGGATGAGAGAAGGGAGCAGCTGGCATCTACTGGGTAGAGGCCAGGAATGCCGTTCATTGATCACCCTACAATTCACAGGACAGCTCCTTATAACAAAGAATTACCTGGCTGAAAATGTCAATAGTGCTGTATTTGAGAAACTCTACTGTAAGACAATGTCCCACTATGGTATATGCTCGTTGCCTGTGCTCTTTATTCCTGTTCCAAAATCACAGTAGCATTACCCCATAAGTTTCTTACTAACTTCAAGTATATATTTAAGGACTCATTTTACTGATTCACCAGCAATGCTATACATAATGGGAATGAGCGGCCCTAGGATTACACGGTGGATGCACCAGAAGGGAATTAAAGGCCTAAGATAAAATGACATCTATCATTTTATGGAGACTCCAGTCAAATATTTATTCAGACAAATATTTGGGAACAATGCATCTTTATATTGAAAATATACTGAAATGGCCATATGTTTAGGCTCAACCACAAAAGTTCAATGAAATTTCAGGCTTTAAGAAGATGTTAATTTTCTTTACAAATTAGCCTTACTGTGGAGGAAAAGTTTTTGAAGCACTACCCTGGAGACCCCAGAAGAGAAGCCCAAATCTTTCACATTTTACTAAGGCCCTCAATTCCAACCAAAACATCAACTGTAATTACTGGTCCTATTCAAGCTCATGACACCTCTACACTCTCTCTTCCTTCCCTCCTTCCTCTTAAAAACTCTCTAGACTGTAGGCCCCATTAAGGCAGGGACTCTATTTATCCCTGAATTCAACCCCCTGCCTCAAGTAAATTATGCAGCACTGAGTAGGTACAATAAGTATTTTCTGAAAAATAAAAAATGAATAAGAATAAATAGCCTCTTAGTAGGGGGAGGGAGGTTGTTGGGAGGAGGACTAAAACATTCTAAGTGGTTCATGATAAAATGCCAATATGAATCAACAAAAGGCAACAAAACACACATGCAGGCATTTTTACTTCAAATAAGCCTTGTGGTCTTACAACCCCCTTGATGACGCCTTTCTCATGGGTTTTGAGGGAAGCAAAAGATTCCCAAAGGATTCAGTAAAGAATCAGAAAAAGAATAAAAACAGTGAAGGGAGACTAACGCAGACTAATTTGAATAGTTAAGAAGTATAAGGATAATTTCCAAATTACCAAGGAAGAATCTTACAATCCACAGTTAAACAAAAATAAAAGCAACACGAGGAGGAGTATCTGCTGCATGACATCAAAGAAAAGCTAATGTGCTATGACAATTAGTTCCCATCCAAAGAAATATCATAAAGGCATATGCAGCTCATTCAAAGTAAAATGTCTGGCTGGTGGCTGTGTAGGGCTTTTTTCAACAGGCCTATAAAGAATTTAGATATTTAAATGAGCATCACTGTCATTCCAAAACAAATGCTATAATCGAAATTCCTTTTTGGGAAATGCCTACAGACTCAGGTTTCTTACGTGTACCAAATTTAAGCTCATTGTTTCCTAATCACTTTTGTTTCTGACCCCAACTTCAATCTCTGAATCTTTACTGCCAAGCTGGGTTCAAACTAATTTTTAGATGTCTGTAAAAGTCAACTTTTTCCTTAAAGCATGAATATTTGCCCCTATTAGATATATCCATAAGCATGTGCCAGCAGGCAGTCCCCAAATGGTCTAAGCAACACTGTACACTCTTCGTCAGCAGCAGTTTTCAAAGAGGAGTCCAGGAGCCTCGGAGGCCCCAAGACACCCGCATGTAGTTCACAAGGTCAAAACTATTTGCGCACTAAGATGCCATCTGCATTTTTCACTTTCATTCTCTCACAAGGGTAGAGAAGAGTTTTCCAAAGGTCACATGTGTGATATCATCACTCTGATGGCTAATGGAATGTGTGCCTGTATAGTTTCTATGATAAATATCAATAAAACATTTGAAGCAAAACCTCACAAAATCAAAATCTCTTTGATTTGTAAGAGTATAAAGGGGTCCAGAAACCAAAAGTTTGAGAATCACTGCCTTAAACAGAATCTTTCAACCCATTTGGTGGATACGAAAAAGTATAGCCGCAAGGTAAAGGTATCAGTCTGCAATACACTGTAGTCAATCTACCGTTTCAGATAACTTGCTCAGTTATAATTAAAAGTGACTTGGAAAAAAGCTATAAATCATGTTTTTAAAAAATGTCCTAAGGAGACCAAATATATGGTGACGGAAGGCGAACTGACTCTGGGTGGTGAACACACAATGGGATTTATAGATGATGTATTACAGAATTGTACACCTGAAATCTATGTAACTTTATCAACAATTGTCACCCCAATAAACTTTAACTTAAAAAAAAAAAATATCCTTACACTAGCCTACCAAACAGTTTTCATTTTAAAATCACATGGAACATAGTCCATCTTCTCACTTCTTGGGAGAAAAGTGAAAACGAACTTTGTACCTACCATACTTTAAGATGGCAAATTCTTCAAACAGTTCTTTTGTTCATGTTGGTAAATACTGAAATATTAACTCACATCTTACTTTTCAAAATAAGTACCTATAAAGTTCATGTGATAATTCTTTATGAGTTTAAAGTTAATACCAGTTCATATGTAAGTATAAATATTTATTTGTCTGAAGTCTTCTTCCTCAAGCCAAAAAAGCAGAAATTTTAAAGAATAATAAACTAACAATTTTATTGTATTTTAGGAGGCAGAAAGCTTACCTGGGGGGAAGAAAAGCCATTGTAAGGAACAATACCCTTAGTACCGACTTTACATGCTTCATATAGCTCCCAGTAAGATAAAAACCACAGCTGGTCCAGGTGCTCTTTACACCTACCTGTCAAGCAGCTCCCATCTCAGAGCCTTTGCCCTTGACATTTCCTCTGCCTGGAACACTGTTCCTCCATGTACCCACATGGATTCTTCGTCACTTCACTCAGGTGTCTGCACAAATGTCACCTCAGAACTATTCTGTTCACCATATATAAAAAGCAGCACCTCCATCACTTTCAATCCCCTTTATCTGCTTTACTTTTCTGCACATGTATCACTCATTACTCAACATGTTATATATTTGTTAACTTGTCTCCTTAACTAGAAATGCAAATTCCCAGAATGCTGGGAACTTTATTTTGTTCACTGCTATGTCTCTGGTAACCTGAAGAGCCCCTGATATATAGCATGACAGTGGGAGAAACACAAATGCATAAGAATTTGGGGCAATGGGAAGAATGTTATTAAAGTGTAACTAACTATGAGTTATACTATCACTAAGTAGCTCTCAAAGTAGACTTTTTTTTTTCTTAAAGTAGAATAGTTTTTCCAGTTGAAGTAAGGATTATTCAAAGTTTTCATGTAGAGACAAATTGAATTACTAAAATGAAGAGTGGAAACAGGTAAATATTATTTTGTATCCTTTAACTCCCTATTAATAGTATCAAATACTTTATTTTTAAAAGGAAAAACTACTAACTTACACCTCAATGTTAAAACCCCGTACGTCTAAAATTACCTCTTTCTGGGGGGGGGGGGGGGGTGGATGATACAAACAAGAAAACCATGGATGCTTCACACATAAGTGAAGTTTATCTTCCAAAATTACATTTGAATGAAAATCATTCCTAAACAGTAAAAGCTCAGTATAGAAAACGTTCTAAATATAGTTTAGCCTTTTCTTAATTCATTCTAAGTCACCATGTTAATGTTGTTTATTGTATTTTATTATAATGCTACGATGTTAAGACAATTAAAAAGTTGTATTTAAATACCCCCAAATGTCTATACATGTCTCATTGCGTATCTCCCTTTTTTCTCATAATTGCTCTTCTGCTATCATATTTTATCACTGCTAGGAGATATGCTTCCCATTATTGCCCTAACCCATAACCTGACTACTTCTTGTTATGTGTTACCTGTTATTCTGTCTTTCACCCTCTTTTCTGTTCTTTGTCATCTTCTACTTTTTTGTCAACTTGGGCACCAACTGCTATTAGCTTCGGGCAATTAAGCTACTTTCACTAACTGTGTAAGCTACAACTCTTGCCACTAGTAAGCTCTAAAGCCTACTTCCTCCCATTGTGCCACAAAGCCTTCCATCATCTTTCCCTTACTTGCTCATCTGTTGGGGAAGTAAGGCCATAAAGTAGAATGATAATAGGGATTTGTTATCAAGTCATCTGTGTTATCTCCAACATCTGTCAGCTACATAACCTCAGATAAAATGACAGCCTCTGAGACTCACTGTCCATATTTGTAATATGGGATCTATCAACATCTGCCCCTTCTCTCTGGGTGTGACTGCCAGAGTTCAGACACTGGTACAAACACTCACTAACTACATGACCTTGTAAAATGGGACTAACACCAGTGCTTACCTTAAGTTGTTGTAATAATTAAATACATATAAGGTGCTTTGCACACAGTGCCTGGCACAAGGTAAATACTCAAATGTTAGTCACTACTAAGTACTTTATGGATTTCTACTAAAAGGTCAAAGACTAGAAAACAAATCATGTCTAATAAATTATTTACGTATTAACACAAGAGTTGTTGTTAATCTGTAATTAATTATCACATCTTTTGACACTTTTCAGCAATTTTTTGACTGCTCAGACTGACTGAGAGGTTTGTTTTTTAAACATAAGTCCTAACTGCTCTAGGTTAAAAGGTACCACATACCTAACCTAGTAAATAAAAACTTACATAGCTAACTATACTAAACTAATTATTAATGAATGTCAGGTAAATCCATTCATTTTGAGAGAATTTTACTCCAGCTCACTTACGTTTTTACTTAGCATAGCAATATTTTTCTCAAGTGTGAAAATGTATGACATATTCTTGTTTTCTATTTGATCCCACTGTCATCATGTTCTTATTTGTCAAATGGGAATATGTGAATTTCCTACCCTCTAATACTACTGTGTGGAGCAATCTATTCTTAAAAATTTTTAAGTGGTATCAAAACATAGTATCTCACAGATAGGGAGTCATTAGAAACTATCTCTTTATTATTATTATTATTATTATTATTCTGAAGACTAAAATATCTAGTAATTACAAATAATCTGCCCCAAATATTCCAAAAACACATTAAATATCTACCACAAAGGTAATTTAGAACTTGTTACACAATTTTGCCCATCATAGATGAAAGCTTTTTTCTCCTACTGATCACAAGTCATATCCAGCTTACTGCCATTCTGTAGGGTAATGTCTTATTAAATTTTTTCAGGATACTGAAGAAATATATGAAGCTGTTGATGGTTACAATAATTACACACACACACAAACACCACATTTTCGTTTCTCTTTCAAATGATTATTTTCTACACTTACCTTGCCACTGATAACTTCTTCTACTCGCTCTTGGGGTGTCTGTCCAGCTTTCTGCCTCACCAAAACATACACTAAATTCACCTTAGGACAAGACCTCAGCAACTTTTCCAGAAGTACCTTCCCTAGGAAACCGGTAGCTCCAGTGAGGAGAACATTCTTGCCTTCATAGTATTCTGGGATTGAAACCATTCTGATCCTAAGAAAAACACAACAAATAAGCATCAATTCAAAGATTTATGTTCATTCTTATGTAATAAAATCTTGGCATTCAAAAAAGTATTTTAAAGGACAGGCAAAAATCAAAGTTGAATGTTTACAAAAGGAGACTTTAACCTCTGGTTCATTGCAGTAAGGTGGGAAGAATAAGGCACTACAAACAACAGCTTCTAATCCCTATTTTCCCCCTGGATCACCTCATCCAAGCCACTCACCTTCTCTGAGCCTGGGTTTTAGTACAGTTTGTACTAAATGGCCTGTAAAAAGTCCTTCCGGCAATAAGAACTCAAATCTTCATTTAAACCTCAGTCAAACCCTAAACACGAATGAATGGTGTCTCTCTGTCTCCAAAAGGATTTATAACACTAAATGGAGGTCAGCAGCAAGACTCAATTGCCTAGATTGTGTAACATGGGGAGGTGTCATATTCACCTATCATCACCAGCTGAAACAAGAAGAGGTAACACCAAGTCCTTTCTCCTACACTTCTGTAGTGACAATATATCCAAAAGGTGCCTAAATCTCCATTTTAAAAAAGCCATATTAAGAAATACATTGGCTGACTTATCCTCCTTACCCAAATTCCAGTGAAACAGCAGAAAAGATAGTATACTAAGAGAATAAACAAACAAAAGAACCATGATGAATGGAAAAAACCAAGATGCAGAAGGATTCATGCAGTATGTCACTATACAAAGTCCAAACACATTCAAAATGATGCTCTTTATTGTTTAGAAATGCACACACGATAATATTAACAGATGCATGAGGGGGAGTGCAATACAATCACAGAAAAGACTAAGGAGCTTCAATTGTATTTTGTTTTATTTAAGCTAGGGAGTAGACACGTGTTTTATGTCCAAATCGTCCATAATTATAAAAAGAATTAATTCATGGCAATCTGAAAATAAGAAATAGGCCCATCAACAAACAGGAAGGAACGGAGGGAAGGAGGGAGGGAGGGAAGGAAGGGAAGAATTTCTAAAAGAAACAGATGAGACTATGATAAAGAAGCCAAAGCAGAAGTAACAACCCAAGCAAAACAAGCACAGGAAAGGATTATAAGGAGGCAAGAGCTGTCCCACCCTCCTAAAAGAAAACATCAAACTCAGGAAAAGCAGCTGAATGAAGGCATAGGGAAATCAAGGTCGTTAAAAAGCATTGCTCACAGAATAGCAGAGCCACTCATGACACAGTCTTACTTCCTGTATAAACTTTGGCTCCCAGGCTTAGTATCCCGATCTGCAGAGAAGAGGATCCAGCATGGGTGCTAGGGATAAAAGAGAAGTAGGGCTGAGCCGGAGGTTGTTCCAAACATCCTCAAATGGTGATGGGGGATGAGGGAGAGCAGGAGATAGGAAACAAAAACCACCGAAAGAAAAGTCTTCATAGCACTGGAGCCTCAGAATAAATTTCAGGTTCCCAGCTAACTGGCTGCTGCTGGCCCTTAAACTCATACAGAGCTCTCAATCAGTAATCCCACTGGGAGAAAAACTCTTTTGGAAAAACAGACCTCAAAAAACTGAGAGGAAGCCAGCATCAGGTACCAAAACCAACCTCTGTCCTTCATAAATATGAATAGATAGCCAAAGATCACTACATACCTAGGAAATACAAAATTAAGGATTCAAAGTGAAAGGTAACAGGATCAACCACAAAGGAAACTAAAGTAATGAAAATTTTAAAGAGAAATTAAATTAATTCTAATAAATATCCTCCAAGTCATTCACAAGAATATTGCATCCACAAAATAGCTACTATACAAAATGAACAAGGAATAAGCATTTGGAAATCAGAAATTCAGATGTACATTGCAAATCCAATAAATATACAGACTATTAGAATTACCAAGTGAATTTAAGGTCACTAGATACAAGGTTTATATGCAAAAAAAGTATTTCTGTACACCAGCAACACATAGAAAATGAAGTAAAAAACAACCCATAAAACTATACCACCTACATAATACTGTCTGGACCACCTATAATACTGTCTAGAACATCAAAACATTATGAAAAATGGCAAGTATTGATGAGTATATAGAGAAAGTGGAACCCGTGTACACTACTGGTGGGAATGTGAAACAGTTCAACTGCTGTGAGTGTTGGATGGCTCTTCAAAAATATAGCACAGAACTATCTTATGACCCTGCAATTCCACTCCTAGGTATACCCCAAAAGAAATGCAAACAGGTACTCAAACAAGTACATGTACATGAATGTTTATAGCAGTCCTGTTCACAAGTCATTTATCTTGGGAGTAAGCTTACCTACCTGTTGGGTCTGTAGTTTCTTCATCTCTAAAATGTAGATAGCATACCCACCTACCCTCTAATCCACTTCATAGCATCTCTGTGAGGATTAAGTGTAATTAACACACAGAAGACTAGGCACATAATTACATTTCCTTACTCATCTTCCCCTTACTTCTTTGGCAGTGATTCTCAGTATGATCTGTCGGCAATCAGTCCAATCTGTAGTATTTCAATCTAAAAATTTTCAATGGTCTTTTTTTCTGGAAAGAATCATTTTAGACTGAAAAAAATTTAGCAGCTTTATTAAGGGCAATATACCTATGTAATCCCTCTGCCCTGGGGGTTCTCAACCGTGTAGATGGTGGTGTAGAACAACTGGGGCTCCCCTAATACTACTAGTATAGTGGAAATGGGTAGTCACTTTGGAAAACTGTATGGTAACATTTACTAAGGAACACCAAAAGGTGTGAAGAAGATTCACAGAAGTATTGTTTGCAACATTTTAAATGTGGAAAAAATTCAAACATCCATCAACACCAAAATGGAAAATTGGCATATTCTATCAGAAAAAAATCCTATATAACAATGAAACTAAGTTCTCAAATTTTAGCCCAAGAATCCAGATGCAACCTCACCATCAGTTTTAAATAACTTTACAAAAGCCATCTCCAAATTTAAGAATCACAGTTGATTTAAGGCAGGCTGCTGAAAACCAAACTTGGAGAAATACCACCTAACCCATTTTCAAGGTAAAACAGAAGAAATAAAGCAAGAGGATTAAAAAGTCTTTATACCTAACCTTTAGAACCTAGTACCTTGTCCAGCTCAGGTAATAAAGAACTTCAACCTGAAGGCCCCATCCAGTCACTGCCTAAGGAAAAAAGACTTAACAGAGCTTTACAAGGCCTGATTTCCCCAGCAATGTGGAGGTATAGAAGAGTCTACTGCCTTAAATCTGGAATCCATTAAACATTAAATGAGCTTCTGAGGCATCTATCTGCTCAAAAAGCTGCAGTTTATTCCTATTCTCATAGCATGAGTCTAGACCAACGGGTGGCAAACTATTGCCCCAAAGCCAAATCTCTATTCTGTTTTAATAAATAAAACTTTAATGGAACACAGCCACATACAGCCTTGCGATTATCCATACTTGCTTTTCGTGATAATGTAATTTTTAATAAGAAGTGCATATTTGGTCTTCTCCCCCATTCTTGGCTCAAAGTTCCTATAACCCCTGGAATTTCCTAAGTGATGAAAGCAAACAAAGATGTCTTCTTGTTATGTTAATGAGGTGACTTTTGGACCCCACCAGGGGTTCAGGCTGGTTGCCAACAATGTGGTTAGAGGACTGAAACTTTTAGTCCCACCCCAATATCCCCTGGGAGGCAGAAGGGATTGAGGTTGAATCAATCACCAAAGGCAAATTAGTCAATCACAACCACATATTGAAGCCTCCATAAAACCCCCAAAGGACACCTCGTCAGCCCTTTTTGGAGAGCTTCCAAGTTGGGAACAAGAACTCTTCCATGTGTCACTGTGCTGGGCCCCAAGCTCCACAAAGACAGAAGTCCTTTGTTTGGGGTCTCGCCCTATGTTTCTCTTCATCTAGCTACTGATTTGTATTCTTTAATATCCTTTGTAATAAATCAGTAATCTAGTAAGTAAATGGGTTTTCTTGAAATCTGTGAGCCTTCTAGCAAATTAAGTGAACCCGAGGAGGGGATTATGGGAAGCTCTGATTTACAGCCAGTCGGTCAGCAGTACAGGTAACAACCTGGACTCACAATTTGCATCCTAAGTTGGAGGGGTCTTCGGAACATCAAATTTGTAGTCAGTAAGGTTGGAAGTACAGGTAACAACCTGGGCCCCCTGATGTGGGGAGCGGACCTGTGGGACTGAGCCCTTTATCTGTGGAATCTGATGCTTCTCTAAGTAGTGTCAGAATTGAGCTGAATTCTCGGACACAGTCCCAGCATCCTGAGTACTGCCTCTTGGTGTGGGAACCTCCACATACATGTGGCATCAGGTCTAGGAACCCTTCTCACTTTTATACTTCAATAGCAAGATTGAGTAAACACAACAGAGACTTTATGGCCCACAAGTCTAAAACAATTACTCTCTGGTCTTTTACAGAAAAAGTTTGCGGACCTCTGGTCTTGACCAAGATCCTGAGTTTCTGCCCCAGTTCCTGGGTTACACTTTATTTTTCCACTGACCCTTCAACTCTGACTTAAACCCTACTCCTCCAGGTTGCTCTCTCACCAGTTCCCTTCCCCCAGAACCTGTTACTAAACCTAAAGCATCTACTTAGAAATTTCTGTTTAAATCCTAATAAATTGTGGACCCTCAGGAGCCCTATGGAAATGAGACATTCTAGTGAGAACCAAAACCATATCCATAGACACCTGCTCTAGTTACTCTAGGCACACAAACCCACATCTCCAATATTTTTGCCAGTTCAACTGAAAACTAAGTTCATGGGCCGCCGCCCCCCCCCCGCCCCCCCCCCCCCCCCCCCCCCCCCCGCCACCACCAAATAGTATTCTGTATGCCCTTTTTGGGAGGCTACAGCCTTTTAGGCCAGGTGAACCCCTTTACTAGCACCCCCTAACTTGAATGTGCACACAACTGACCTGGACACTTTGTGAAAACACAGACTCTGATTCCATAGGTCACACTGTTGAGGGGTAAGACTCCACTAGACCCGCTCCCACTGCTAGGTCACCACTGAGGCCCAGTATTTCTAAGAGCCAAGACTACTTAATAATCTGTAATAACCTGTTTTACTTAACAAGACAAATGAAAAGGAACAAAGAAAATATCAAGAATATTACCCCACTTTCACATACACGTACACACATACACACACAACTTTACATTACATACCCACCGTCTCTAACATGAAATGCAATGTTCCAAAATGCTACAATTGGCCAGAAAAGGAAGTATATCACATCAAAGAGAAAGGGCCAATTCATAGTAACATATAAAGAGCATTTGTAATCTAATAAAAGACCAACGATTAATTAGATGGGCAAACGATATGATGGAAAACAGAAAAAAAATACAAATAGCTCCTAATCATCTATAAAGATACCTAACCTTACTCATTCAGAAAAATGCAAATTAAAACTACAGCATTTATTTTTTCTCTTATGAGACTTATAAAGACCAAAAAAATTGGTAAGGGGTTCAGAAGAAACAGAGACTATTATATTGCTGGTAGGGCTCTAAATTAGTACAACCTCTATAGGGGCGGAGGGGAGGAGGCTCTGACAATATCAAATTTTAAGTGCCCATTACCTTTGACCTGGTAATTAACTCTACGTATTTCTGAAATCTTTCATGTGTGTGCAAAGATATATTCATTACAACACCGATAGCATAAGATTAAAAACCTAAATGTTCACCAATAGGGGACTGGGCAAACTGATATATTCCTATAATGGTATATACTTGGCATCTAAAAAAAAGAAATGAGGTGCTTTAACATATATTGTTATAGAATAGCATTTATGATAAATTTTAAAAGCCAAGATGTAATACTGTATGATACACCACCTTTTATGGAAAATGAAAAAGAGTATGCATATGCTTATAAATACAAAGATTATTTCTGGCAAAAAAAGCCAAAAACTTGGTAATGATGGTTGCCTCTGGGAGAAATGGACCAATGAGGAACAGAGATAATGGGCATTTACTTTTCACTGTATATGCTTTTGTACATGTTTAAATTACATACTATGTGCATGTATTACACATTTTTTTAAAAACCACTGTTTGTAAAAATAGAAAAATAAAAAAATGTCAAAAAATATTTAAAAGAACAATTTTTCCCCTCAATTAGCCAGTCTCCACTGTCTTCTATCAATTTACAAACTTATTTCCATGTTACTAGAAAAAACAATTGACAAACCTTTCTTAAAGTGAAAATAAAAGAATATCGTTAAGAAATTATCTTCTGCTAATCTTTATTAAATTTTCATTCCACTTCTTTATTAGATGGAAAATCTATTAGATTAGAAACCAGATGATTACTTAACTATGAAACTGTTGATGAACAGGACTCAGACAGGCTGGGTCCCCTGAACGGAATGTGAGAAATCCATCTCCCCTCAAGATATGTTGATCTTGAGATCAGATGCCCCTCCTGAGAGATCCCAGACATTCACCAAGCAGTCAAGTACACAGAACTACCAAAAACAATTCTGCAGTGAAATCTAGACTTTCTCTACCTGTATGTTTCTTTCTGCATCAGTATATACTGAACACAAACCGTAAAACCTCACAAAGGGCATTTGTAAGGATTCTTAGTTCCATATTTCAGGTGCTACAAAATTTCTACCATCTACAGCTATAGGTCCATTTAGTTGTCTTCCTATTAAAAACAGGCTCCTCTGTGCCTTCAGCACATAAACAAACCCAGAGTCAAAAGCTATCAATGGAGACAGTGGGGAAGGCAAATGGACAAATAAGGTATTTCATCTATCTTTTCAATGGGAGTCAGACTCCCAATCAGGGTAATTCTTCTGTGTTTAACACAGCCACATCTAATGCTGTTCTGTCTCACTGTTCTACACCTCTAAGCTGGAAGAACACTTGGCAGGAATACTGAAGGAAATTCAAGCAGCAGATAGAAAGTTGAGCTAAATGGTCGTTAGATTCCACAACTGAAAAGGTAAGGAAATAAAGAACACCAAACATCCTTAAAAGGGGGGAATTAATTGCAAAATCTTCTAAACCAAGTTTGGCAAAAGTTTCTGTCAAGGGTCTGGTAGTAAATTATTTTCAGCTTTGTGGGCCATATCATCTTAGCAGCAACTACTCAATTCTGCCATTTGAGGCACAAAATCAGCCATGGACAATAACTAATTGAATGGGCATGGCTGTGTTCCAATAAAACTTTACTCACAAGAACAGGAAGACAGTTTGCAGGCCACCATTTGCCAACCCCTTTTCTAAAAAATGATTCCCAATATTAAACGGTCAGAAAATAAACTACAAATGAGAAAGGTATCAATGCAAAACCGTATGGTCTAAAAATTCATTGCCTATAAATTCACTACTACTAGAATTACTGTGCGCATATATATATATATATATATATATATATATATATATATATATCAATCATTAGAAAATGGACATTAAATACTTGTTTGATAATAGTTTCAAAAACAAACCAACAAATGAATGCCAGGCTTCAGAAATAGATACGTCAAAAATTACATGCAAAACGACATGACCTATAGCCTTTCTAGGGGAATGTAAAAGAAATCTGTTTTCAAAGGAAAGTTCATTAAGATGTTCAAGGGTGAGGCTTGGGCAATACTATTTTGGAGAAAAGGCTACAAGTGAAGAAGAGCACAGAATATAATTCTGTCACAGACTCAGAAACCCTAAACCACTACCCTGTTCAAAAAAACTTTGATACAATCATCAAAAAATAACACAGAATTTAAAGAAATCAAGAGCTAACCCAATATTGTGGCAAGATATAAAGATCTGTTTCTACACTGTGTACAGGCCTAAAAGAACCTAGATTATTCTTCTTTACAGAGAAATATGCTATTTATAATTTTATAAATCGTAAATTTATATTTACAAAGGTTATATATAAGGGGTTGGGAGGGAATAGAAGCTAAGCATATGGTAAATATCACACAAACATGAAAATTACCCAGAAAGCTGCAACGAGCTACAAAAGGGATCCTAGGCATACACCTCTGCTTCCTCCTTCCTTCCCCTCCCTTTTGTTTGTTTTTCCACTAAAAGTGAAATGGGGATTAGGTATCTCTAACCAATGGAAATTGATAACTAGAAGTCCATGAACAGGTCTGGGGAGGTACACAAGAACATGTTACAGTTTCAGCTAAAATAGTGTGTGTTTGTGTGTGTATGTGTACAAGCATGCACACCCATGCATACACCTGTACATTTTTCTAGGGAAAGAATCCACTGCTTTCATCAGATTCTCAAAGGGGTCAATGAGCCTGAACAAAAATGACTATTCAATTTTCTGTGTATTATGTGTGTATGCTGGAGAGACAGGGGACTTAACACGCAGAGAGTAAGAGCCTCAGGGACACTGATTCAAAACCCCATTCACAAAGGGGGAAGGAAGATGAAGGGGAATAAGAGGTTCAAATTTCCAGGTATAAAACAAATAACTATGGGGATATAATGTACAGCATTAGGGAATATAGTCAATAATGTTGTGACAGTGTGTACGGTGCCAGATGGATGTCGGACTTATGCTGATCACTTCTTTAGGTACATGTATAAATGTTGAACAACTATGGTATACACCTGAAACTGACATAGTGTTGTATGTTAGCTGTATGTTTTAATAAAACCATTAAAGAAAACCATACTCACATCTAATCTGGAGTAAAAATGTGTAAATGGTAATAATTAAAACATAATTATACCAATCTCCCTGAGGCCTGTTATGGCTAGAACTGTGTCCCCCCTAAAAAGATACACTGAAATCCTAACCCCCAGTACATCAGAATGTGACCTGATTTGAACAGGGTTGTTGAAGATGTAATTAGTTAAGGTAAATGATGTCACACTAGAGTAAAGTGGGTCTCTTCTAATCCAGTTATCACTGGTGTTCTTAGAAGAGGGACATTTGAAGACACAGAGATTCAAAGGGAGAACTCCATGCGACAACCAAAGCAGAGTTTGGAGTTAGCAGCTACAGGCCACAGAATGCCAAATTTGCCAACAAAAAAGGGAAAAGAAACCCTTACAGATTTCAGAGGGAACATGGATTTTGGACTTCTAGCCTCCAGAACTGTGAAACAATAAATTTGTGTTGTTTGAAGCCACCCAGTTTGTGGTACTTTGTTACAGCAGTCCTAGGAAACTAACAGAAGGCCAAATAGCGTAGTAACTAAAATTAAGGTACAGAGGAAAACAACTTCTAAAGATGCTGCATATGGTCTCATGCCATAGTAAACATATCCGTGGACACTTTCCAATACACATGAGTTTCAGTTACCAAAATACCTCTACTAAATACTTAAGATGGAATGGCTTTTCCAAATGGGTGCAGGAAAGAATGGTAGAAAAAAGTTTTACATACCAAAGGTAAAAGATCAAATTTTTAAGACTAATGTTCATATCCCAGAACAAATCATTGGGGTATATTCCTAACTACATCTGTATATTGTCAAATCTCAGTATACATTAGCAGATTCAAGAAAAGAAGTGTCATTATCTATTGCTATGTAATAGAATCACTCTAAAATTCAGTGTCTTAAAACAATAATCATTTTATTCTCTCTCTCTCTCAATATCTGTGAGGGAGGAATTTGGGACGGGCTTGACAAAGCAGTTCTAGCTGAACAGTTTCTAGCTCCTGATCTTAGATCTTCTTTGGAAGGTCTCTCCACATGAGGTAGTTAGTTTTCGCGCTTCCCTGCAGCAAAGCGATCTCAGGCTAGACTGCTTACAAAGCTGCTAAAGGCTTCAAGACCAACATTGTACTGAGCTAAGTAGAAGCGCTCTCAGCTTTTCTAACCTTGCTTTGAAAGTCACACAGGATAACTTCTGCCGCAGTGGTTACAAATGATTCACAAGATCCCCCAAATTCAAGAATAGGGGACATAAACCCCACCTCAGGATGAGAAGAGGCAAGGTCACATTGAAATAATATGATGAGAGATACTGTTACAACCATCTTTAGAAAATACAATCAGCCACAAAGGGAATGTTGAAGTAACTGCTTATTACTGCTGAGACTGTCAACTATTTAATCCACGTTAGACCTGCTTCAAGGGGTTAGGGAACAAGTTGTTCCTTACTACATTTTTTAGCCACCCCAAACTCCTTTAAAAAAATAAGGCCCTGTGGGTCTCATACTTGGACATATTTTGCCTACCAAATATAACCTCACTTACTGAATAAAAATTTTCATTTTCCCATGTTCACTTAATTATGAACTTCTAACCAGTAAGTAACCACTTGGAGTTGACACACTTCTAGACAAAAGCAAGCCAACTCATTTTAATTAGGCTATGAAGAGGCCTCACCTCGTAGGTAAGTATAAAGGTCAACCAATTAAGTTCGCAAACTCACCCTAGAGAAAGTGCCACATACCTCATTGCTGAATATCACTACGGTCACCTATGAAGTACTCCCCTTGGGAAGCTGTGCACCGACGCCAGCGCCTAGTCTACCGGGTCTTCAAAGCAATTCTGGAACTCTTTCTCTGGAATGGCCGTCAGAGCTGTCCTCGTATTACCCTTGATGTCCTGAATGTCATCAAAATGTCTTCCTTTCAATATTTCCTATATCTTCAGGTAAAGAAAGAAGACATCGGGGGCCAGATCAGGTGAGTAGGGAGGGTGTTCCAATACAGTTATTTGTTTACTGGCTAAAAACTCCCTCACAGACAGTACCATTTGAGCTGATGCATTGTCATGATGCAAGAGCCATGAATTGTTGGAGAAAAGTTCAGGTCGTCTAACTTTTTCACGCAGCCTTTTCAGCACTTCCAAATAGTAAACTTGGTTAACTGTTTGTCCAGATGGTACAAAATCATAATGAATAATCACTTTGATATCAAGAGAGGCTAGCAACATCACTGCAACAACAAGTTTGCGAACTTAACTGTCAGACCTCGTATATACTGTTTTTTACAATTTTTTATCAAATGCCATCTACAGGCATATTGGGAACTACTTGTCTAGTATGTTTTCTACAATATTTTAATAACTCTAGAATCTTTAGTGTTTTAAAACTCAATATAAAAAGAAAATCTCCTCTGAAAGCAAAAGCTGTAAGCAACGAACAAAGGGCCAAAACGAAAACTCAAAATTTACAACTATTTACTGTAGTTAAGTTGGTAAGAAGAGTGGGCTCCTTTTTGCTTTTTCAAAAAGTAAGGCTCATAAGGCATTTTTCCACAAACAAAAGAATAGCTGAAGTATCTTGGTTAACGTTTTTTTCAATAAAAGATGCTAGTGTCCAACCCTGTTGTAAGCACC
Organism: Rhinolophus sinicus; assembly: GCF_057876585.1. Lineage (NCBI taxonomy): Eukaryota > Metazoa > Chordata > Mammalia > Chiroptera > Rhinolophidae > Rhinolophus > Rhinolophus sinicus. Next base: position 149,847,108 of record NC_142514.1, on the reverse strand, counting down.
CATTGAAGCAGATATAATGGCCACTCTGTTTGCCTACACAGATCCTGATATACCAGTATTTAACTCTCTGTATTCTATTTTCCCCAGTGTTGAAGGTACTCACTGATAGTAAGGCTTCTCAAAAGGTTCATTAGTTCTTAGGGCATCACACAAGTATTATGTACACTGATGCTGCTCCGTAAGCATGGCACTTTGGGAAGAGTTAAAAATGCCTCTAAAGGACTCATTATTCTGGAAAATATCAGACACCCAGAAATCCTTTGAGTAATGTAAAAAACCAAACACAAAGACATCTTAAGAAATCAAGTTCTACTCTATCAGAGAGGAAATGTCAATTCTACAGCATTAAAATTGTGTGCTGACAAGCAAAAAACTTTTTCAGCAATATCCATTTTCCTTTGTTTCTGTTTCTATCCTCAAGGCCTGTACCAGTGGGGTAACTTTTCTACTTTGAAGCCGACAGAAAATGGGCTGTGCTCTTGTGAACACATAGTTTGGTAATAAACCATTCCATTGCTTGCAAAAACATGTATTCAATGCCATTGTAGGAGAAAACAACTTTTAAAGAGTAACTACCATAAGTCACACGTGAGTTTTTTTTTTAGACAAAGTATTATACTATAGACTCTCCTGACCTTAATAAAAATGTTTTCATGCTAATTCACGAAATCTTTATCCTAATACTTTTGACTCAGAAAAGTGAAATGTATTCCAATATACACTGGATTACCTTCTAAGGTAATGACTGTCCAAAAATGGGCCAGACCACCCATGGACTACAAAGTACTTAGAAAGCATGACCTTCCTTTGACCCCTAAGGATACTTAAGAATAAACGATTAAGTCAGGTATGAAGAATTGCAAAAATGAGCATGTTATTAGAATGTACCAAAGACTTCAATTTGTATACAATTAATAACTCTGGTTGTTACAACCCAGTGGTGCAAAGCTCCTATCACACATATATGCACACTCAAAAGCTTAAATTTTGTAATTTTCAAGAGGGACACTCACTATCAGTGAACTTGTGCTATCTTTAGCTGTCATGGTTTCCAATGATCATTATTGTTACTTCTTAATAGTAATTTTTAATAGTAATTAAAAATTACTATTAGTCAAGCTTCATTATCATTTTAGTTTTAGTTGTATTATTAAACCTGCAGAACTTATTACACAGTTGCAGTACTAGGATTTTGAAGCCTATGGTTTTCTAACTAGTCTGGATTTTTAAGACAAAAGTATATGTGGTTCAATTAGAAACCATCCATATCCCTAACTGCTGTAGAAATGCTTATACAAGGTCTGACAATTAAGTTCGCGAACTCACCCTAGAAAAAGTGCTACATACATCATTGCTGAATATCACTACAGTCACCTTCAAAGTACTCCTCTTGGGAAGCCAGTGCCTAGTCCACCCATTAAAGCAATTTTGGAACTCTACTTCTGGAATGACCATCAGAGCTTTTGTCGTATTACCCGTGATGTCCTGAATGTCATCAATATGTCGTCCTTTCAATATTTCCTATATTTTCAGGTAAAGAAAGAAGTCATTGGGGGCCAGATCAGATGAGTAGGGAGGGTGTTCCAATACAATGATTTGTTTTCTGGCTAAAAACTCCCTCACAGACAGTGCCATGTGAGCTGGTACATTGTCATGATGCAAGAGCCATGAATTGTTGGCGAAAAGTTCAGGTTGTCTAACTTTTTCAGGCAGCCTTTTCAGGACTTCCAAATAGTAAACTTGGTTAACTGTTTGTCCAGTTGGTACAAATTCATAATGAAGAATCCCTCTGATATCAGAAAAGGTTAGCTACATCGTTTTGACTCTTGATTTGGACTGACAGAACTTTTTTGGTCGTGGAGAATTGGCTGACTTCCACTGTGCATTTGGACGCTTTGTTTCAGGGTCGTATTGGTACACCCATATTTTATCACCAGTGATAACATGGTCCAAAAGATCATCTTGCCTCTCCAAAAGGTCTTGGCAAACTTCAACTCTCCTTTGCTTTTGTTCATTGGTGAGCTCCTTTGGGACCATTTTTGTACACATCTTTCTCATGCCAAGATTTTCAGTTAAGAGTTTCCTGTTTATCAATGATTACTTGGTCTGTTATGCTTCTCACAGTCAATCGTCGATTTTGACACACAATTCGATGAATATCTGCAATGTTTTCATCAGTTCTGCTGATTAGTTGCCGCCCTTACCTCTCTACATCAGTGTCACATTCTCTCCCCCCAGAAAAACATTTAATCCATTTGTACGCTGTCATTTTCTTCATGGCATTATCCCCATAAATTTGTATTAACATGTCCCTGATTTCACTTCCACTCTTGCCAAGTTTAACAAGAAATTTAATGTTTGTTCGTTGCTCTAATTCAAGCTCAGACATTAATTCTCGTGATGGCACACAAAAACACACAATAATGAACGCCACTCAGCAAGACACCACCACACATCGACAAGAACACAGCTGTGAGACACTGATATACCAAGGTTATGAAACCTTACCAAGCTGTTTGTACAGTGCTGCCAATGTAAGTGCCTGGTGGTAAGTTCTCGAACTTAATTGTCAAACCTCATACCTTGACATTAGTTATTATTCCACTAGAAAGCGGGAATTATTGAGCTGAAGAATGATCCAGCTAAAGAGCTGGGATTAAAACAGCTTGAGAATCACTGTTCTAAGGGTCCTTACCCTGGCTATGAGGTCATTAATGTAGAGGCAGGTTTTCTCCTTGGCTACCTGGTCCACACCAACCAAATGTAGCATAAGGACTTGGAATCGGATCCCATCAAGGAAGTAATAATAACTTCTCTAAACTTGGATGTCAGTGATACATCCAGTCTCCAGTTTCGGTGGGAAGCTTCCGGGAATGTCTTAAAATGACTCAATTTCATAACAAACCCTCTTCTCAAAAATCATTTCCTGGCTTATCTTTAAAACCTTGCCAGGTTCATAGATACAGCTTGCAATTAAATGTTGTCAGGCAGGGATCAGCCCCAAAAGGTATAGAAAACACTAGGGAAGCAGTATTTGATGATTTTTTTGGATTCTTAGCATCTGTTTCCATCTGTGAAACTCACTTAAGTTCCTAAGAAGCCAAGCCCAGTAAGCCTTATAGCCGTGGGTTATTTGCGCTAAGTATGGGGTGAGACATGCACAGCAAATGAAAAAACGTTACCATATAAAAATTCCAGGGAATTCTTAGTCGATTTACTAACAGAGAGTCAAAATCACAATGCTAAAAATCCTAGTGTTAAGATACTTCCTTCTCCAGAAAATGAGATCCAAAATGAAAAGACAGCCAAAATAAATAAACACAACAGACTTACACAAAATCAGGTAGGGTAATGAATAACTACACTGTTGGAACTGGCACTAACCACCTGACCTTAGGCATGTCATTTAGCTGCCCTGATCATTAATAAAATTCATCGAAGGTGTGGCCAAATCACTGATGGTTAAATTCTCTTCTACCTCTCAGTCTATGTGTCTATTACTATGTGCTAGAATAAGTTTTTTCTTAATACTACATTAGATACACAGAATTATTAACTCTCATAGGTCACAAGGGTTATCTCTTTAAAGCAATACACCTAATACTCACTGATCTTCAAACAGCCTATGCACTGCTCTGCAGCCAAATATCCCAACAGCAGCCAATTCACCAGTTCCCCTCTCCCAAGCAATCTGTGCATGATAATAACCATGATTTTGATTACATTTTAGGCGCAATCTACAAGTTTTTAAAACCACATATTTCTAAGAAACTTACTTAGGACCATCTTTGAAACTTGAGATGCTGGTAAAGACTTAGGATTTCCAGGCTCCAATGAGAATCAAACTTCTGTTAGCTCAATATGCATTTCTATCACATCTAGGAGTTATGTGATGCCCTGTATCACATCTAGGAGTTATTTTAACACAAATGTGAACTTCAAAGTACTTTAACAAATCCTTTCCTCTGAAAAAATGGTATTTATGCATTTATTCATTCTCATATCATATATTCTACTTCCTGTTAATTCAGGATAATTAGCAGCCATTATATAAAGTACCATACATGTACACAAAAATATTTGGTGAAATCATTCCTATGTATAGGAAATTGGCTACAGCTTGTTTTCCCCCAAGAATCCAATTAAGAATTGGTATGTTTTTGTAAATTAAGCATTTGCATAATAAGTTTTACAATGTTACCATTCAATAATAGAAACACCTGTTTGTGAGCAGTACACACAGAAATAAATTTGAGTTGAATTTTAGCAGTGAGCTTTCTCCCTATACATTAAAGAATGGATTATTAAACCAGAGTCCATAGTCCCCCCCAAGGATATTTGAGTAGATTCTGAAAGTCTTATCAACCCCCTGAAATTATATGAAAAACTATATATGTATATTTTTCTGAGCAGATAGCACAAAGCTTTGAGAAGATACACAAAGAGGTTCATGACCTTAAAGATTTTATTTTCAGTTAATACTTCAAAGTACTTAAGTCAACATTCCAAGATAATAAGATATAAAGGTAAGAATTCCTTACATTCAAGAAGGATTTCTCATGGAACTGTCATGCAACATTTCTGGCAAGAATTCCATGAAAGATAAGAATGTGTAAACTAGATATTTCAAAGTAATTCCAAAATTGTCAAATGGTTAACATTTAAATTAAACACACACCTGCTGTGTGCTGCCGTGGGCTACTGTGTGCTGCCATGAGAGGCCAGTGGCCAGCATGAGCGGCCGGTGACCAGCGTGAGCAGCCGGCAGCCAGCGAGAGCTGCTGTGAGCTGCTGTGAGAGGCCAACCGATGACGATGACCGGTGACCAACTGCCTCAGTGTGTGGGGGGGGGGGGGGCGCAAGGCAAAAAAATAGTAATAAAATTTTAAAAAATTAAACACACACACAAGCCACCATTTAAAATCTCAAAATGACATACTTGAAAGCTTATCTCTCACACACACACACATTCTAGACAAAATGAATCCATTAACATATGTGGTACTAAGATATTTAAAAGGTGTGTTAATAGAATGTGTCAAGTAGTCCACCATGGACAGTGCTACACTCACAAAGCAGTGAGTATGTCCTAACTTGTAGTACAGCAATTGGCTTCTTTCATCGCAATGGCTTCTTTCAAGTACTGATGTAAGGTCTACAGTGTGTCAATAACATCTTGCAGGGACGGAAAAGATGTATGTAGATAGAAAGATACAGATTTAGATATAACTTATTCTATGAGGCTAAAGTTAGGTTTTCCTAACTGCATGTTTTCTCCATATGATCACCCTCACCTCACCCCACTAAATGTTCTTTCTCCCTGTCTACAGCCTACTTTCATTCAGAAATAATGTCATTTCCCACTCAGAATCTCTATAACCAATTTTGGCATATGATCTCGCTACACTGTGTTATATATGTATATTCAGTCTCCCTAATTATATTATGCCTGTCCTACAGTAGGTTACTATATCTAACTTCTCTTGCCCAGTACAGTGTAATTCTAAGTCTCAAAATATATATGAACAGGGTGGCCGGTTAGTTCCATTGGTTAGAGAGTAGCGTTAATAACACCAAGGTTACCGGTTTGATCCCCACATGGGCCACCATGAGCTGCGCCCTCCTTAAAAAAAAAAAAAAAAATATATATATATATATATATGTATGACTATATATACGAACAAATTCCACGTCACTTAGATTATTAGCATATCTATTGCTACACTTACCACGCTATATGGTAATTATTGAAACAAATGTCTAGGGATTTGCTTCAAAATAAAAAAGGGTGGAAAGTGGGTGGAGCAACTGATGAAACAAAATTGACCACAAGTAGACAATTGTTAAAGCTGGTGATATGTCTATTACTGTATTTTTATATTGGCAATTATCCATAATACAAAGTTAAAAGAAGTTTGACTCTCCTACCAGGACAGAGAGCTTCTTAAAGACAGGTCCAGTAGCTTTCTTCTTGTACATCTGCCCAGCAGAGAGCAGATAAAGTTATTTTACAAAACACATTTCATTTTTTAGGCATAACTTTCAATGAAACTTCAACTGCTTTTTTACGGTATTCTACTTAAATGGTTCTTTTATTAACTCAGATAAAACATATATAGAGGGTGTCAAAAAAATCTATACACATTTTAAGGAAAAAACTGTATTAAAATTGTTATAATCAATATATACCAATAACAACAGATGAATACAAGTCATGTGTATACATGTTTTGGCACCCCCGGTATTTATTCATTCATTAACTATTTACTAGGAACCTACTTCTCAGATATCCTGTCTTGGTAAAAGCAGGATATCAAAAATAATTCATTCTCTTTAATCGATTAAGAATCTGACAGTAACCTCAAGGATCCATGGAAAAAAGAGCAGGGAGGGAAGACAAGGAGATGAAGAGAAAGAAAAAATACGAAAACGCAATAAATACAGGTTTTTAGAAAGGGACCTAAAGCATCCACATTTTTTATTAGCAAGAGGACATACATTTTGTTTAAGCTAAACAGGTCTAAAAGTTCCCCTCCCCATTCCATTGGACAGATGAAACTAAAGCTCAGAGAAGGGAAGTGACTTGCTTCATTCAAGTCTCACATCAAGTTGCTAGCAAAACCAAAATTAAAACTCAGATCTGCTGATTCACAGTGCAGTGTGAATTTTCTACATCTAAATGTTTTCTTCTATACTGAAATATTCACTAGCTAAAGACAATGACTTTTATTATTAATATATACTTCAGTTCTATGTTATACTAAAAAAGAAAGTAATAGCTTAATAAAAGGGGGGGAGGCTGGGAAGAAAATGCATACAACAAACTAAGATAGTTATACATGAAGTAATATGCATATATCACACTTCCTCAATTCTGAGACACATTTAACTTGAAGACATAGTATCCATTTCACAAACATTTTAAAAGAACTATGGCACTGTAAAACATATCTTCATTTCAAAAAATCCTAAAATGTGAAAACACACACATATAATGTCATATAATGTATTCTGTAAGACACAAAAATCACTATCATTTAAGAGCCAGTGTCACAAGGCACAAACACACAGAGTAAGAGTCCCATGTTCTAAGGTAACAAACAGTTACTAAATACCAAAGGCTATGTGGCATTTCTTTCAATTGTGGTATTGATATAAATCTTTCTTGCCATTTGTCTTATAGGCATGCATCCTGGAGTTTTAGAAAGCAAGGTTTAAATCTCAGCTCTGCCACTTAGCTCTCTATCCTTTGGAAAGTTACTAACTTCTCTGAGCCTTATTCTCTTTATCTGTAAAATGGGATATCCACCTTAGAGAATTGTCTGAGAATTAAATGTGATAATTTATTTAAGAAAAATAGTACAGTACCTAGATGAAATATTAAGTTTCCTCCCACAATCCCTATGGGCTAAATGCAATTAAACTAAAAACTAGAACATATTCTTCTTGATTTACAAAATTCCTCCTGCTCCACATTAGAGATTGGAATAATTCTGTACTGATCCGAGGGCAAATTGTACTAGTTCGCTTTGGAAAAATTATTTGATAAGAAAAGCTTATTTTCTTGAAATTTGTCTCTTTTCTTTTCCAAATTGGGGACAGAAAACAATGACAAATTTTAAGTGTTTCAGTTAGTTATATGTAAATTCAGCACTTCATATTGTCTTACTGAACTAAGACTCTAAGACCATTACAAACCCATTGAAGAGAGGAACTATAGAACCAATGTGGTAGGAGGGAAAGCTATAAGGCCAAAAGACACAGTTAAAATGACTCAATTGTATGGGTGGTTTAGTTTCTTTTTTAACCTTATATTTACTTATTAAACTCTAAGAAAACAACGTTTAGAAGAACCAAGACCATAGCTCCATGATTCAGGGTGCTTTAGTAACCTGGTCCCTCAGATTAAACACATGCCATCTTTCAATATGGAGTTTCAAGATGTTTCTACGGGTGGTAACAACCCAGTCATTTCCAAGATGGGAATGTGCTTACTACTCAACTGGCTCATATGCAATAGGCACCAAAGTAAGATCTTTTCTCCTACTCCAAACATAACTCAGGCTAGCCCACACACATATTCCCTCACTATTAGCTCATTTCAGCGGAATGATTTTTCCCAGCTAATTATAAAAATAATGCTCATTTTTTTAAAGCTTGGAAAAATACAAAAACAAGTATTTTTAAACCACCCATAATTTTACCAGCCAAAAATTAAAATATTACAAGGGACATAACAACATCTTTCCTATGAATTTGACCAAAACTGTGATCATACCAAATTTTTAATTTGTATAGAGCACTTGTCACTAAACATGATTAACTGTGAACCTATATCTTAATATCTTTTTCCAGGCTTTCTTGAGCCTAAATTCACATTACTTTTTTCCTTAACTCAATAGTTTCTTCTCAAACTTTACTCTGAATCTCTAAGCTACATATTTTGCTGCTGACCTCTTCCTCTTTCTTAAAACTTTTCTATTCTAAGCTTCCCTAAACAGTATATTCCACAGTGTCTACAAAAGCCTCTCCAACTAATCTTTTTCTCTTTCTTCACTGGTTCTCTTCTGTTAACTCATGACAATCTCTAAAAAACATTGGCGCAGGCCTGACCTTTGGATTTGCTCGTCAACTTTGAATCTCCAGCACTTAACACAGTACCTGGCATGAAAGAGATGCTCAATTAATGTTTACTGACTGACTTTGCCAACCCTGACCTACTATTCACTAGTCGTGTGACCGTGGGTAAATTACATCTCTCTGAATCTCAAGTTCCCTCATCTATAAAATAGGGATAATCAAAGGAAGATGATGCTTGGAAAGCATAAAGTCTGGCATAAAGTAGCAGCCAATAAATTATACTATTATCAATATAATCTAGTACAGAACTCAAAAATGTTTCTGATTATTACATATGGTTGAACACCAAATCTACCTCTCAATAATCCAACATACTTTGGATTCACCATACTCTCTTATAACTATCAAGAAATATTTTTGCGCTCGTTTCCTTACTACCTGTCTCCAATCCATCATCAACTATTCTAATTCTCCTCTTAGCCACCATACAAAACCATCATCTATCAACAACAGACTTAGTTGATTTCCATACCCTTAAATCTTCATTCAAATCTTCAATCCCCCTTTAAAGCCATTTTTAGTTTGTCACTCGTCATAATCCTCATGTCTTCTAATAACCATGTCCCAACTCCTAGTTCAAAAAATGGCTCATAACTCACCTTTCAGGAAATCCCTGATTAACTCCACACCACTGGGATTACTTCTCTGCTCTGAATCACCTCAGCACTTAGGTATTCTGTTATACTAAGGGTAAAATGTGATCAGTGAATAGCATTACCAAGAAATTACTTCCACAAAATTATGTCTACATCCTAAAGAATCGTCCATTAGCTATAATGTTTTGTTTAATAAGGTTAATACGGAAACACCCTATACAATGAATGCTCTCTTCGGTTTCCTTTACACTATATGAGTTTGTCAAGAAATGCTAAACTCTTCACAATCTTTTGTCCTATCCTCAAGCAGAAATTATGTCTGTGCTTATCATTTGTTGCCATTTAAATCCACTGGAAATTTGGTAGTGGGCCACTTTCTTTTCTGCTACCTCTTCTCTGCCCCCAAGCTCTGCCCACACCCCACAAATAAAAGTTCTAAAAGCCTGAAACAGAAAGGCAGTAGCACACACACCATGTCTGTCTTTCCTCTACATGAAAAGAACTTTGAACCTATTTAGCTATAAAGCTCTTCCCAAGGCTGAAAATTTTCCCAGCAAGCATGATACATAACCAAATTCTACTACATCTACATACCAAATTCTACAAGATCCTATAGAATGACAGGGCTGTACTTATACGTTAACTCACACTTCTGTTATCTTAAGAGATCTTGCATCAGTGTACGCTATATTACACATACCCAACAAGATAGTTCAGATACTCCCCTATGTGGCAGATTTTCTTAAAGTAACTTCTGATGTTGCCTTTAAACCAACACATTCTTTTTTTTTTTAATAAGAATTAAGCGATTCCTCACTGCCATCCAATCAAAAGCAAGCAATACTTGCGCCATTACTTTTGAGAGGGTGAGTCTGTGTGCTGCTGAGGCAAAACAATTAGATGAACTGCCACAGGGGTGGGAGGTCGAACAGCCTCAGTAGTGAGAGTTAACAAGTCTGAATGTTTGGCTCTCAACGAGCCCTGAATGAAGCTATGAACCTGCTGACTGACTCCTGAGACATTCAGTTCTGCCAAATCCAACAGTTATTATTCCTCGTTTACTCATAAAAGGTCCACACCCTTCAGCTACTATACATAAACCTACCTTGTTGGCTCCTTGTATACTTTTTCCTAACTGGCCACCTAACGCCTTCTAGTTAAACAGCCTCCATCCACCCCTCACCTAAAACCTCCGCTCAGTCACCTTCCGGTTTCAGTAGGTGCCTCTAACTCGAGATCCACGTGTCCCCATTTGTCCAGATACCTTAACCTTCAAAACCCAAGCAAGTCCTCCCTTCATTCCCAGCTGATTTCCCCCCACCCTCTATCAATGCTACTTCCAAGAGGCCAACAACACTCCAGCGCTCCGCACCTTCTCCTCCAGCACCCTTTTCGGAGCATCACTCTTTACCCATCACTTTCTTCCTCCCCACACCCGGAATCCTTCAATCACAGGCCTCCTCTTACTGCCACCCTCGAACACACTAGCCCGCTCCTCCGTTTACTACCCCACCCCACCTTCGCCACCTCTACGCGGCCTCCCTACCCCAGGCAGCGCCCCCAGGCTCCGCAGCTGCTAACCAGGCCCCTCCCTACGTCCCTGTTCGCGGTCCCCGCCCTCTGGAGGGCGGTGGCCCGGCCAAGCAGTGCAGAGACCATCAGGGCAGAAAGAGGCGCCCCCACCTCACGGAGACCGGGGGCGGAGGGGAGGGCGTGGGCGGGGCGGCGGGTGTAACCCCCGCTTCGGCCCGGCCTGCAGCCCCGGTACCCGCAGCTCCGGCCCGGGCCAGGCGAGTAGGGGACCGCAGCCCGACCGCTCCCACCCGGCGTCCCTGCCTCTCACCGAGATGCAGAGGCTCAGGCCTCGCTTTCCCCCTGGCCGTCCAGCGATGGCTCCACCACCACCGCCACCGCCGCCGCCGCGCTCTCCTCACTCGCTCTTCCACCGCCCCCGACCGGCTGCTGAAGAGCGGACGGGCAGTGGCACACCCATTGGCTGCGGCCCTCACTCACGTCAGCCGCCCCGACCCGAACCGCAGGATGTGACTGGCTGGCGCAGCGCCTCTCTTCCACGTCTTGTACTGATTGGCTGCCTCGAGGCCCCTAACCAACAGGACCGCTCACCCGCCTCTCCGCTTCGGCCTCCTACCCCCCAACACCGTTTCCATCCGGGAGGGAGGGGGCGGGACGGGCGCCGATGGAACGCGAGCCGCCAATGGGAGCGCCAAGAGAGGACTGGAGGGTCTGCCCGCGGGGGAAAGTTCAGCCAATGGGCGTGCGTTCACATCCTGGGCTCAGGAGCGCCTTCCCTGGCGGCTCATGTTCCGGCGGGTCGCGCCCAGGGCCACGCCCGGCTTTCGGTCGCGCGGAAGGGGCGCCCACTCGAATAGTGGTAAGGATGCGGCGAGGTCCAGCGTGGGAGGTCGCGGGCGGCCATTGTGGCGTGCTCCAGCACCGCCTACGTGGGGCCCGGCGCCTTCAGGTGGGGCCAGTTCGCGTCTGTGAGAGCGGCGCCGTTGCTCGGTGGATCACTGGAACCTCCGCGGGATTCCCTTTAATGAGGGAGCGGAGCGTGCGTCCCGTCCTGCCCCACGGGACTGTTGGCCAAATCTTTCCACTTTCCACTCCTTCCAGAATAATTTCATACAAAACCTATCTACGGTGAGAGAATTTAGAATAGTAGTTATCTCGGGGAGCGGGGGGATGGAAAGGGCACAAGGTAACCTAATGGGAGCTTGAAACGCTCTACTTCTTGATCTGGGACAAACGTGTATACATATGTAAAAATTCATCGAGTCTTACATATCGAGTGCATTCATCGAGTGCACTCGACGCACTTTATGTATAATATCTCAATTTTTAAAATTAAAGGATCGTGAGAATCATTCTGTAAGAACATTACCGTAACCTTATGGTAAGGTTATGGCGCTCCATGGGACTCCCAGGGTATACACATTCCCACTAGGATTTAGCTGTTATTCAAAAATGAAAACTGTAGAAAGAAAAAAGCGTTGGGGATTGTGAGATTTTAAAATGAGTGAAATCTGGCACGGTGAATAAAACACACACGTTAGTACTTCAATAATGAACTAAATGATTTTGAACTGAATGTTTCAAAGTGATTTTTCTTTAAGGATTTAGAGCTTGTCTCAGTGCATGGCCATGTTGGTAACACAAAAGCACCCATGGTGCTGCACCCAATTGGACACCACAAAACTTGACTGAGCTGCCGCCTACCTTGTGGCCACTTAAGTCTGAACCTGAGAAACCTTGATTTGAATACCGTGGCTTTTGTCCTGGAGGAGCTCACAGTCCAGCACCGTGTATAGTCATTCCAGGAGGAGGGCACAGAATACAAAGCTAACACAGCTGCTAACCCTCAGGGATGAAACTTTCCACGAAGTTAGGCAAGATGTATGTTCCTTGGAACCCAGTCCAGTAGCAGCATTCTGAAATAACCAGGCTCAGGTGAAACAGTCTTAGAAATGGGTCATTATTCTCCCTAAAACAAACATGAGAACTGGGCCAAATTCTAGCCTGTGAAAAGGCACCAGCAGCAAAACAGTTAAAGATGATAGGATACATATTTACTAATTTCATCAGTAAGTTGATCAGTTCTGATAAATACCTTTGTTTAAAGTGCTTGCCCCTGAACTAGGCATATAAAGTTAGATAAGACTATTTCCCACAAAGCAAAGAGTGTAATAGGGAGACAGACATAAATAGGTAATTCCAATAGAATGCATTATGAGGGAATAGGTATAAAGATCTATCTCAGCCTAGGAAATTCAAGGGCATCTTCTTAGACATGGCACTAAGTTAACCACTGCTAAGGTTTATCAGCATACCATTTGCAGTTAGGCACTATTTTAAAACATTTTTTTCAGTTACATTTGACATTCAATATTATATTAGTTTCAGGTGTACAGCATAGTGGTTAGACATTTATATAATTTAGACAGTGATTCCCCCCACCACATTAGCCTAGTACCCTCCTGGCACTATATGTAGTTGTTGGAACATTATTGACTATATTCTCTATGATATACTTTACATCACCATGACTGTTTTGTAATTACCAATTTGTATTTCTTAATCCCTTCACTTTTTTCACCCAGCTCCCAAACCCCCCGCCCCCCTGACAACCATCAGTTCTCTGTATCTGTGAGTGTTTCTGTTTTGTTTTTCATTTATTTTCTTTAGATTCCACACATAAGTGAAATAAGCCTGACTTATTTTGACTTAGCGTAGTACCTTCTAGTTGTATCCATATTCTCGCAAATGGTAAGATTTCATTCTTATTTATGGCTAGGTAATATTTCGTTGTATGCATGTACCACATCTTCTTTAGCCAATCGTCTAATGATGGCCCTTGGGTGGCTTCCATATCTTGGTTATTTTAAGTAGTGGCACAAGGATTACTTAGAGCAAAGACACTTTAAAAACTGTAGATACAAGAAGTGTATTCTAACCCCCCTTTTTCTTCCTGAAAAGAGGAGATAAAAACTGTGTGAAAGGTACCCTCACTATACCTGGAAAATATTCTGAGATGTCCTAAATTAAATTTCAGCAGGCAGGAGGGTAGGAAGAAGACACAAGAAAGGTTAACAACCTCCAGAGAAAAGCAACAAAAAATACTGCTTACTTTCCTGAATATATGTTGAAACTTTGAATTAACTTCCAGGTGGCTATTTCTGAGGTTAACCAGATAGAATAGCCAATGCATGAACTTTCCAGACTGTTGCCCACAACCAATCCAGAAAGAACAGATACTTCTTCCTTACAGAGTATACACCTAACCCAGAACTAGTCTTGCTTCATCTTTTCCTGTTTCCTCTATCTATAGCCAATGTAAATTCTTTCAAAACAACATACGTCTTTCTTCCCCAAACTCAACTGTATAAAAGTGCCACATCAGACACATTTGTCTTCTCCATCTAGTTCTGCCACTGGCAGTGTAGACTGCATACCCCAGGACTTGGTCCTTTTTCTGGCTAGCATATAGCCAATAAGCCCGTTTTTCCAGAAAAACTTTCAGCTTCAAAGTTTTTTTATTTAACACATTCCTTAATGGGGAATGAAAGCTGAGAGAATCCTGTATAAATAGACCTTGTTAAAATAATTCTTATCTTCCTTTAGCCTCCCCATATTCCCCATATAGTATAGTTACTTTTCCACAATTGCCTTTCTTTTGTTCAATCTAATGTAAAAGCCTGTAGGTTTTGCTATTTCTTTGGGTCTTCATTTCTTAGGAAATTTATAAAACATATAAATTTGTATACTTTTCATGTGTTAATCTCTTATATTGGTTTAATTCTCAAGCCTAGCTGAAAAGCCCAAAAAAGGTAGAGGTAAAATTTTGCCTCCCCTACATTCTCAACTGTTTTCTCTAGACCCTGTTGATTGATAAAAGTATCCTGGTGTTCCCTAGCTCATAGGAGTTGGGAGGAAGAGGAACAGTGTTTGTAACATTTCTTTAAATACCGTCTGTTGTCTATTTTCCAAGCATCATTGTAAAAAGAAGAAACTACCTTGCTGGACAATTTCTTCCCACATTGATTAGATGATCATTTTGCCCTTCTTTTGTGGGTGGCATTGTCATTGTTTGGACCTCATTGTTGGGCAACAGTAACTCAATAGAACCCTGAGACCTGAAGATTATTCTTTCTTTTTCTGTCCTTTTTTTCTCTTTTTTTAGAGATTTACTACCTTTGTACATGAGTCAGAACAGAGCTGTTGCAGATGCCCAAAATGGGAACCGGAGTTCACACAATCTGTATTTGAACATCATAGCATGTCAAAGGTGTAAGCCACAGACTCTGAGTCAGCTGTTTCCTGCTCTTTGGGTGGTGCTTTTTGAGGACTGTGCCTACAGTCTTAAGATCAGTTCCATCATACCTTTGAACTTCAAGGGAAAGGCCTCCTCCCAGAAATATTTGTAAACAAAGGCCCCAAACTGGGAGAACCTCAGGCAGCAAACCACACCTATATGTAAAAAATTATCCCTATATACAAAAGTATGACTCTTTAAGACAGTGAAACTTACATTTGACTCAGTCCTTAATCTCTTATTCAGAGCAGAGAACAGTGCACAGATTGTAGTTTCTCCATAAACAAAACCATTTAGTCTCTGTAAGAATATTACAACAGCAAATTGTAATTTTTTTCTAATGAATTAAGCAACAATTGGCTTGAGAAGAATACAGCATAGTGATTAGGAGTCCTAACTCTAGAATTGAACTCCTGGGTGTAGAATCCTAGTACTACCACTTACTATCTCTGTGACGTTGGGCAAGTTATTTACTCTCTGTGCCTAGATTCCCAGGAGTAAAATGGGAACTAACACATCATAGGGGTGCTACAAAGCTGAATGAGTTAACATTTTAAATCACTTAGAATAGTTCCTGGCCCGTAGTAAACCCTGTCTTAAAGGCTTACTTTTAAGTTTGTTAAATCTTAAGGAAAAATAATAAAGTGAAAAACTTCCCAGAACCAATAATAATGCCTATCTTCTATTTTTGAAGATATACTAATATGCCAAAAATTTTATAGTTATCATTTCTAAACCTCACAGCAAGGTAGGTATTATTGTCTCCATTTACAGATGGGAGAGTAGGAAATTGGGGAATTTAGTGAAATTGCCTAAGAATATATAACTGAGTAATGGAGTTTGGAATGCTAATCTACAGTGTCTAATTCCAATGTGCCTTTCCACTGTGCAACATAGTTTCCTAAATCTTCTTATCCATCCTCTACATTTATTTATATTTACACTGTTTTAGAACTGGTCTTAAGAGTCACTTTGCATCGCTTCTTGGCCTTTTGGCTAAGAACAAGTGTACTATCTGTTCTTATTAGCTTAATATCTGATATGTCCTCTATCCAAGGTCAGTATGTTCACGAATGGACCTAGAGGGTATTATGCTAAGTGAAATAAGTCAGAGTAAGACAAATACCATATAATTTCACTTTTATGTGGAATCTAGAAAACAAACAAACAAACAAAACAAACTCATAGATACAGAGAGCAAACTAATGGTTGCCAGATAGGAGACAGGCTGTGGGGCTGGTGAAAAATGTAAAGGAATTAAGAAGTACAAATTACAGTTACAAAATAGCCATGGGGATGTGAAGTACAGCACAGGGAATATAGTCAAAAACACTGTAATTACTACGTGTGGTGTCAGATGGGTACTAAACTTATCAGGGAGGATGACTTTGAAAGTTGTATAAATGTTTCACCACTATGCTGTACACCTACCTGAAACTAATAGAATCGAGTATTGAATGTCAACTGTAATTGAAAAATAAAAAGTTAAAAAAAAAGTTAGAAAAAGAGAAAAAGCTTCTGTCTGGGGGAAAAAAGAATCCCTTTGCACATCCCCTCTGTCCTTTCACAAATAGGTAAATTGAGATCATAAGAAGTTACGTGACTTTCCACTACTACCTAATTTTCAGCAGCTATTGAATGCCAACCAACCGTCTGTTGGTAAAGCAAGGAATAAACAGTTATGGATATTGCTTATCACAGTGCCTTTCACATGGTAAGCAACCAACACTTGCTGTTTTTATCATTGTTCATTCATTCATTCATACATTCATTCATTTGACATTCATTTTTTGGGTATTTCTTACAAGTTTGGCACCTAGAAATATAAAAATGAACAAGATATGATTTCTTTTAAAGCTCACACTAGGTGTCCAATATAGAAGCTACTTACCACATGTGGCTATTGAGCACTTGAAATGTGGCATATTGGAATGTACTGTAAGTATAAAAAACACTGGATTCTGAAGACTTAGTACAAAAAAGAATAAAATACCTTAATAAATTTTATATGAGTTACATGACAATTTTGGGGATGTACTGGGTTAAATAAAAATATTAAAAAATTTTTTTCATCTGTTTGTTTTTCCTTTTTTTAAATTCTACTAGAAAAGTTAAGATTACATGTGGCTTGTATTTCCATTGGACAGCATTGGTCAAGATGAACGCAATAAAGTACAAGTTCTATGGCATACAGGCGTCAAGAAGGACTTCACAGAGGAGGTAATGTTTGAATCCAAAAGAATGAGTAAGGACATTGTCAGGTGAGTGTTTTCCAGCCAGGAGATGAGCATGTAGAATGTCACATAAACATGGAAGAGTAACCAACAAGTTGAAATGTGAGAAATAGTTTGACTTTTGTCAAGTTTGGAATAGAGAGCCGGAATGCTTGATGATGAGAAAGTAAGAGATGAAGTTGGAAAAATAAATTGAAGGAAGTCTATGAAAACCCTTGCGTGCCATGTATTGAAATTTTTGATGAAGAGGACTGATGTTATTTTTTGAGCTTTTAGAATGATAACCCTAGTGGTGATATGGAGGTTGGACTGGAAGTAGGAAAAAGACTTGGGATGAGAGAATGAGAAACAAAGACAGGAGATTTAGATGGCCATAATTTGGGCAATGGTAGTGGGAATTCAGAGCAGGACAGGGCCAAAAAAAGGTACCTCAGTACGGTAGAACGGATGAGACCTGGTAACTCATGTTGGGGAGGCAAAGAAAAGAGGGATCAAGAGAAACACCCAATCGTCTTTGTACTGGCTACATGGTGACATTTCCTTCTGTTCATCCAACAGATAATTTTATCGAAGGCCTACTTATGTCCAGGTTATAGGTAATAGTGCTTACTGGACTCCTGATGAGAATGTCTTAACATTGTGTGATTATGTTTAAAACATTTACGACGGATCAGAAAAGAACAAATTATTAAACCCAGGGGTAGGGGATTATTGGCCCACTAATGATGCTTTTATTTTACTTCTCTGGAATGTATTATGTCTTATTCTCAGGGACCTTAAAGGCTCAAAAGTCTTGTGCTAAGGTTCCTCATCTAATGAGATAGCCACTTAGAACCAGGACTCTGATCCCTGAGGGGAGAGATCAGCCCACAAAGTAATGGGTATAAAGTCTGATATTATAAAGTTTACGAAAGGATGTAAAGAAACAAAAATTCCATAAACTGCTTGTAAATTAGTGCATTGCATTTTACAAGCAGTTTGGCAGTGTGTAGTAAAATTGAAAATGTGCATTTCATGGAACTAAGTCATGGGATTTGTGCACCCTGAACAGTGCTCTGGAAACTGAGCACTAAGTCCAGGCTCAGCTGCAGCAATAGTACAAACATTTTGTCAGGCAAATGTGACCCTACCCAGCTCACTCGCCGCGGCTGGCTCCGCCTCCTGGTCCTCTTGCTGCTCCGCTGTCTGTTCCTCTGTGCCCCGCTACCACTGCCGCCACAATTGCAAAGTGAGAAAAAATTGCCACTCTCCTGATTGACAATGGCTCTGGCATGTGCAAAGCTGGCTTTGTTAGGGATGACACACACACACACACACCCCCGCCCCAGGCTGTGTTCCCATCCATCATCAGGCACTCCCAACACCAGGGCATCATGGTGGGCATGGGACAGAAGGACAGCTACGTGGGTAACAAAGCCCAGAGCAAGCAACATCCTGACCCTCAAGTACCCCATTGAGCACCACGTCATCACCAATTGGGACAGTGGGGAGCATATCTGGCAGCACTGCATCGAGCTGCGTGTGGCCCCTGAGGAGCATGCTGTGCTACTGCCCCAGGCCCTCCTGAACCCCAAGGCCAGCCATGAGAAGGTGACTCAGATCACGTTCCAGACCTTCCCTCTAGCCATGTATGTGGCACCCAGGCCGTGCTGTCGTTGTACGCCTCTGGCTGCCCCACTGGTGTTGTTATAGACTCTAGGGAGGGGTCACCCACACTGTGCTCATCTATCAGGGGTACACCCTGCCCCACGCCATCCTGCGTGTAGACCCGGCTGGCCGGGACCTGACTGATAACTACCTCATGAAGGTCCTCACGGAGCATGGCTACAGCTTCACCACTACCACCGAGCAGAAAGTTGTGCGCGACATCAAAAGAAGCTCTGCTATGTCACCCAGGACTTTGAGCAGTAAATGGCCACCGCTTCTGCCTCCTCCTTCTTGGAGAACAGCTACAAGCGTCCTGCGGGCAGGTGGTCACCATCAGCAATAAGTGGTTCCAGTGTCCAGAGGTGCTCTTCAGCCATCTTTCCTGGGTATGGAGTCCTGCGGTTGGTATCCACGAGACCACATTCAGCCTCCATCATGAAGTGTGACGTCGACATCCGGAAGAACCTGTGTTCCAACATGGTGCTGTCTGGTGGGGCCACCATGTATCTCAGCATCACTGATGGTGCAGAAGATCACTGCCCTGGCGCCCAGCACAATGAAGATCAAGATCATGGCCCCACCAGAGCACAAGTACTCGGTGTGGATTTTGCTCCATCCTGGCCTCACTGTCCACCTTCCAGCAGATGTGGATCAGCAAGCAGGAGTACGACAAGACGGGCCCCTTCATTGTCCATCGCAAATGCTTCTAAATGGACTACGAGCAGATGCAGAGCATTTGCTGCATGAAGTTCATCAGAAATACAAGTTTGCCCTGGCAAATGTACATGCCCTATGCTAGCCTCATGAAACTGGAATCAGCCTTTGAAAAGAAATCTGTCCTTGAAGCTTGTATTTGATATCTGCACTGAATTGTAGACCTGGTTGCTGATTTTGACTTTGTAGTCAAGTTAACTGTTTCCTTTGTACTTGTTTAATAGCCTGTACATATCTTAGATTTAAACCCCTGGTACACGCGGCTTAGTCACTTGGTGGCTGAAGAGGACATGTTTATGCAGGAGAAATTGGTGGCTTGATAATCTGCAAGCCCATGCATTTCTGTGCAGAGTGGTAATGTGCAAGAGCTGCCTAGTGTGTGAAGTTTTTGTATGCAAGTCTTTAACAAATCACCACAAATTTTGGTGTTCTACTGTCAGGTGAAAACATTAGGCCCCGGCAAGACGTCTTTGTGAGGAAAATAAAGTGCTGTAGTAAAAATAAAGAAAAATTACCCTATCCATTTCTTTAAAGTCAAGTGTTTATTTACTGTAATAACCACATACACAAAAAGAATGTTACAGTTTGGCCAATGAAGACGAAACAAATACTCAGCAACCTTAGTCTTCATTCCTGCAAGCTCTGCATGCCTTACACTTGACTCACTAACACATTGTAGTTTTCAATATAGGGTTTCATGAACTTTGAGTGGTAAAGACAAGCTCTCAGTTACAATAATTGACTAAAAATTATTGACAATCAGGTTTGAGTTATGTTGGCCAGAATAACTTCAAGGAAAAGTTTTAGAAACTATAAAAACTGAGAAAGGGGAATGACCTAATGCTTAAAATACAAATGACACATGAGTATTTCTCTCTTCATCTCTGGAAAGTAGCAAGTCAGGTTACACGGGCCTTTAAACACAGAATGATAAGAAAAAGCCCAGGGATTGTAAGCACAGATTAAAGAAAAATTAGTTGTACAGGAGGGAGAGAATCAAGTTTTCTTTCAACACAGTAAAAATCTGCTAGAAGCTGGATTCTTTTGTGCCCTAACTTTTCCAGAACACAATCACAACTTCTAGTTAATAAAAACATCAAGGGGGCTGAGGAAATCTCACTTTTGAAACTGGTATTCATGTTATTCAAGAAAGTAAAAGATGCCAAGGTATCAGAAGTAGGTTTTATTGTATAGAGCAAGTATGGTGTTTGTTACTGGAAGCCTTGCTGGGATTGCTGGCTGCCAGGAGGTCTACTGAGGTGGAACAACAATGTGGATAAAGGGGGGTGGGGATGGTTAGGAGTTGGGGAGGGAGCCGTCCAGATTGTAAGGGCTGGATTTGGGGCTTGCTAGTCCAGAAAGTAGACTTTGGACCCTAGAATGAGCAGGTTCTCAGTGAGAGATTCATAACTAAATTTAATGAGGTTGATACAATTGACCTGGATGCCAGTTGATTGATTTGTAATTAGGGGATATGTCTTTCTAGTGACAATATGGTCATGTGCCCTCTTCAGTGCATTCCTTTTCCCAGGACCAGAGCCCCTTATAGGCTTATAGGCTGAATTGGTGGTCCAAAGTTGTTGAGTAAGCAAGGAATTCCACTCAAAGGAGACGGTTAGACCTGAGGCATATTTCAGGCAGGTCAGACCTGGGGAAATATTCCTGACCCACAGAAGAACATTTTTCTTTCACTAGTTTGTCAGAATTTGCTTTTCTGAACTTCTTATACTTTTGGAATAATTTTAGATTTACTGAAAAGTTGCAACGATATTACAGGAGTTCCCATATACCCTTCACACAGCTTCCCCTAGTGTTACATCTTACACAGTCATGGTACAGTTGTCAAAACTAAGAAATTGATATAATACTATTAACCATGGACCTTATTACAATTTTACCAGTTTTTCCACTAATGTCCTTTTTCTAGTCGAGGATCCAACCCAATGTCCCACATTGCATTTAGTCATCATCATGTTTCCTTAATCCCGTCTAGTCTTTGGCAGTTTCTCAGTCTCTCCTTGTTTTTCATGACTTTGACAGTATTGAGCAGTACTGGTCAAATATGTTTTAGAATATTCTTCAGTTTGGGTTTTTCTCAGGCTTACACTAAAGTTACCAGCTTTGGGGGAAATTACCACAAAAGTGAATTGCATTTTCCTCACATCAGGGGGTAGATGCTATCAGCATGATTTATCACTGATGACGTTAACCTCACCCATTTGGTTAAGATAGTGCTTACCAGTTTTCTCCTATTTTTCTTTCCCATACTCTGTTCTTTGGAAGCAAGTCACTAAGTCCAGCCCACATTCAAGGAGAGGGGAATGAAGCTCCGCCTCCTAGAGCCCGGAGTGTCTGCAAATACTGTTTTGAATTCTTCTGTAGGGACAATTTATTCTTTCTCTACTTATTTATTCAATTGCTTATTTGTATTTCTATGGGCTCATAGATATTTATTGTATTCCTTGGGTTATAAATGTTTTGCTCAAATTGTTCCAGCTTTGGCCAAATTTTTCCAGCTTTAGAAGCTCTTTAAGGTTACCTCCTGTGTCCCTTTGTTAGAGAATTCTATTTAGAAACCAAGATTTCCGTGCTGGAAGTACTCATTGCTACTGAGGTGTACTGCTTCCAGGCCCACTTAGTGAACAGAGCTAGCAAATATGTGTGTTTGTTTGTATGTGTCCACACAGATACTAACCCATGCAAACAAACATATCTATATGTGTTTCTGTATCTGCATATATATTAAAACATACATGAGTGCATACAGACATCCCCAACTCTAATAGAGTACTACTATTCATTCTAGTCTTCTCTTCTTGATTAATTTTTAACTTTATTTTTAACTTTATTCTCCGACAGTGAGAAATCTGGCTCCTATTATCCAAAATTTCATTATTTGTTCTACCCCAATATACCCAGTTTCAGAAATGCTGACTCATACCAACTATAGTGTGTGTGTGTGTGTGTGTGTGTGTGTGTGTGTGTGTGTGTATGTTTCTTTTTGTCTTTAGCCTTAAAGTATCCAGTCAAAATGTGGTTTTCCAATGTTACTTAGGTCAGCTCCTGTTTTCCCCACTACCTTTAATGAAGTTATCTCATGTGTTTGTAATACAATTATTGTAGATTCATTTGTCACTGTCTATATTCTATCCTGGGATCCCTGAACATCCTGATTGATATTTTTTAAATGTGCATGCAGAGAAGTTCACTATTTGTGATGCATAATTCTGTGGGTTTTGACAAATGCATGTCATTTGTCTATAACTACAATATCATGCAGAATATTTCCATCACCCTAGAAATTCCCCCGCGCAGCCCCTTTGTAGTCTGAACTGCTTTAAAATACTAGTTTCTCCTATTAATTGATTCATTCACTTTAACTACACAGCCATTCTGAGGGCCTAGGAGACATTTTGCTGGCTTCTCATGTATGCTGAGTTGGTAGGTTTAGGGTTCAGAGGGCAGCATTCTTTTTCATTTTTAAGATTTTGGAAGGCTCCTCACTGCTGCTCACTTCACTGCCATTTATTATCTAAATAACTCATCCATAAAATTGTAATGACCAAAAATTGCTTCTGAAAGACACATTTTGGACTGCACTATGTCCCATCTCCCTTAGCCCATCTCCCTTATAATATTATGTCAGAGTAAGATATGACCTTTATAATATCATGTCAGAGTAAGATATGAAAAACCTTGCTGAAAAGCAAAGATGTATATTTACTCTATTATTTGTAAGGACTTTGGTGAGAACTTTGTATTTCTGTGATGAGTCTTTGATTTGAGTCTGTGATTACAGACTCTCAGAGTAGTCTGTAAGTGTCCTGCTTGATCAGACATCTGAACCCAGCCTTCAAATGTCAAAAATGGTTCGCTCAGTTTCGATGTCTGTCTAGAGTGGTTCCTTAACCTTTCTTGGCCAGTCTTGGACCCTTCTAGACTCTTTTGAGGATATGGTGAAAGCTATGGACCTTTCTCCCAGAAAAATGCATTAGCATGCATCCAGTCAAAATGCTGTATGTAATCGGAAAAGCTTCATGAATGCTCTGCCCCCACCTGAAAATGGGGGACCCTCTAGTGGTACATGGATTCCACATTAAGAATCTTGATCTTAACACTAAGTCAAGTTGATGAACACAACAGAGGATTTGTTGAAAATTATTGACTGTATTCTATAGAGTTAAATGTACACATGTACACTGCAATGGTTAATTCTATGTGTCCACTTGGCTAAGCTATGGTGCCCAGTTGTTTGGTCAAAGCATCAGTCTAGATGTTCTGTAAGGGCATTTTTTACATGTGATTAACATTTAAATCAGTAGATTTCGAGTAGAGCAGATTACTCTCCATAATATGAGTAGGCCTCATTGAAGGTCTTTACCAGCAAAGACTAAGGTTTCCTGAAGAAAAAGAAGGAATTCTCCTCAAGACTGCAACACAGAAACTCCGCCTGAGTTTCCAGACCGCTGCCCTATAGAATTCTCAAACCTTCAACATTAACTCTTAACTGAATTGCCAGCCTGCCAGCCTGTCCTACAAATTTCAGAATGCCAGCCCTCCCTGCCCCCCATTGCATGAGACAATTGCTTTAAAACACACACACATCTCCTCTTGGTTCTGTTTCTCTAGAGAACCCTTACTACTGCATATATCAAACTGTAATCAATACACAGTAAATTCCCATAGAAATGTCCAGTTCCCTTTTCACTATGAAAAGTGAAAATTCTTAGTGCTTAGCGAGATATTGCCTCTGTTTGATCCAGTTTTTATTCTTCTTGCCTTTGCATTGTCCAAGGCCTATACTATAGATTATCACTGTGTCTCATGCTGTTCTTATTCTATGTCAGTCTGCACTTGGATGTTCTTTTGCTGCTGTAACCAAATTACTGGCTTAAAACAACACAAATTTGTTATCACAGTTCTGACCGTCAGCAGGGCTACATTCCTTCCGCAGGAAGGTTCAGGGAAGAATCTGTTTCTTTGCCTTTTTCAGTTTCAAGAGGCCACTTGCATTCCTTGGCTAATGGTCTTTCTTGCATCATTTCAACTTCTGCTTTTGTTGTCACACTTCTTATTCTGACTCTGGCCCTCTTACCTCCCTTTTATAAGAATCTTTGTGGTTACCATGGGCCTACCAGGATAATTCAAAAATAATCTTCCCATCTCCTAACAACTTAATCATATGTAAGAAACTCCTTTTGCATATAAAGTGACAGTCACAGATTCCAGGGATTGGAACATGGGTATCTTTGAGGACTCATTATTCTATCTACCACAGATGTCCTTTTTTCTAATTTATTCTCTGTTTTACTTAACCCTTATTTTTACTTATAAAGTTATTTACAGAGTTCACTTCAAGGACTATTTTGATTAGTCTATTTTTCATAGGTTTATTCTTCTAATACTCTGAAAAAGTATTTTTCACTTGTTAAACCCCAATTACTTTTCTTTTTTTCTGATTGCATGATTCTGAAGTATTTTTCTCTCTGTATATGAGACCTCTACATTTTCTGAGTTCTATTTTGTCCTTGTATGACAAACGAAGGGTAGTTTAGCAATCACTTTGGTAAGAAAAATAAGTTATTGATAGGTATTCTAGCTGAAAACGGGTTTCCTCCCTTTAGACAGTGGTGTTTAGATAGATAGTGCATATATTCAACTCCTATTCTCTCTCCCCTTCCTTCTTGCCAATAGAACCTTGATTTTGGTTTGAAGTTGTGACAACCAAAAATCTTTGTAAATATTATCAAAAGTCCCCTGGAAGGCAAAATCACCCTCAGTTGAGAATCACTGTCTTAGACCATTAATGACAATCTATTTCATCTTTATCAGTGACTTACTTGGGGGAAGGCATATGATCCAATTCTGGCAAAATGGAAGGAAAAGACTCTTTAGGGGTTGGAGGTGGAAGGCAGGAGGTCCCGAGGAAGATTTTCCTTTCTGGAAAAAAAAAGAACTGAAAAGTGATAAGACCCTTTTAGTCCCTTCCACTTCCTTGCTACCTGAGATGTGAGTGTGTGTGGACTTGAATCTTGGCGCTATGGCAGCCACATATTGTGATTTTTGAGGTACAGCAGAGCAGAAAAATGGGAAAAGCCTTGATCCTTGATGACATAGTTAAACTGCAGAACCAACCTTGTAACTGACTACCTCTAGATAGTAGACATGTGAGACAATAGAAAATCTTTATTGTTTAAACATTGTTAAAGATTCTGTTATTTGTATTCCAAGCCATCCTAACTGATAGGATTAAAACATGATAGAAATAGAGAGCTACATTAAACATTGTCCTTGCAAAACACTGAAATGGTGAAAGTTTAGAGGAGTGTGAGATGCTTAAGAAGAAACATCTGTAACTATTTTATGTATTTATGTATTTATTTATTTAAGGAGGGTGCAGCTCACAGTGGCCCATGTAGGGATTGAACCAGCAACCTTGGTGTTATTAGGACCACACTCTAACCAACCGAGCTACCCAGCCACCCTGTAACTATTTAAATACTATGCTTATTCAAAGAGAAAAATAAATACTACGCATATTCAGTACTAAGCAACAGAGTAAAAATGTTCATGGGTACTTTACACCTAAGGAAAATTTAATAAGACTATTAATTCAATAAAGTAAGAGCTTGAACACTAAATAAAACAATAGGAAATGGAAAGGGAAATTGCATAGTTAAGAAAACAATTCAAGGACCAAAACAATACCAGCTGTCATCTAACAAACGTAGAATAGCAAGGAACAGAATGGACACTACTGAAATGTGATTTCTAACAAAAAAATAACCTGGTTAATCACTACAATTGTAGAGGATAAAAAAACAAAGGTTAAAGCATTTAAAGAGAAGTTAATATTGCAGAGTACAAACATTACCCAACATAAGACGAATTGACCCTAAAAGAGTGAGCTTAAAAACTGCAGCAGAAAAAAAAAAGTATTAAAAGAAAGTGGATCTACAAATTAAAGGACCCGTTTTGTTCCAGAAAACAAGTGATACCATATGAAATGATCAACCTGATGTCAGATAGGTATTAAGACTTAATCGGTGTGGTCACTTCATAAGGTATATAAATGTTTAATCATTATGTTGTACACTTGAGACTAATATAATAGTGTATGTCAGCTGTAATTGAAAATAAATTTAAAAAAAAGAAATCAACTTGAGATGAAGCTTGTCAAATTTAGTTGAATTTCAAGGATTAAAGAATGTTCTTCAGTCATCCGCACACAAAAAGGTCATCTGTAATGGGAAATCAGATTATCCTCTGACTCTTCCACAGTAATAGTCAATGCCAGATTATATATATTAGCAATATCTAGAAAGTTAAAATGTGAGACAAGAATATTACACAGCCAAGTTGTTTGCATATAAGGAAGCATATTTACATTCCTAAATGTAAAGGAACTCAGGAATCACACTACCCAGAGGTCCTAGAACAAACTACTTTTAATAAAATCCATTTATCCATGAGATTTAAGTATACAGAAGATAAAGTAAAAGAATTGGTAAACAACGATACATTTAAATATAGAATTAAATAGCTGTGATATAAAGCATGGTCTAAAATGGTGTTTACTAAATATTTCTGATGATTATCTCTGGGTGACAGAATTTTATTGTTTTACTTACTAATATATTTCTGTGTTGCTTGAATTCTTTTCAAGTGATATGCTATATTTCCATTTTCACAAACCTAATCATTAATCTACATATAAATTTGTGATATACAAGGTCTGACAATTAAGTTTGCTAACTCATCCTAGAAAGTGCCACATATCTCATAGCTGAATATCACTATGGTCACCTTCAAAGTACTCCCCTTGGGAAGCTATGCACCAATGCCAGTGCCTAGTCCACCCTTCAAAGCAATTTTGGAACTCTTTTTCTGGAAGGGCCATCAGAGCTGTCACCGTATTACCTTTGATGTCCTGAATGTCATCAAAATGTCTTCCTTTCAATATTTCCTTGATCTTCGGGTAAAGAAAGAAGTCATTGGGCGCCAGATCAGGTGAGTAGGGAGGGTGTTCCAATACAATGATTTGTTTGTTGGCTAAAAACTCCCCCACAGACAGTGCCATGTGAGCTGGTGCATTGCTGTGATGCAAGAGCTCCTTTGGGACCATTTTTGCACACATCTTTCTCATGCCAAGGTTTTCAGTTAAGATTGTTCTAATTATTTCTCTATTGATATTTACTTAGTCTGCTATGTTTCTCACAGTCAGCCAATGAATTTGATGCACAATTCAACAATTTTTGCAATGTTTTCGTCAGTTCTGCTTGTTACTGGCCACCCAGACCTCTCTTCATCAGTGACATGTTCTCTCCCCTCAGAAAAATGTTTAATCCACTTGTACACTGCCGTTTTCTTCATGGAATTATCCTCATAAACTTGGACTAACATGTCCCCGATTTCACTTCCACTCTTTCCAAGTTTAACAAGAAATTTAATGTTTCTTCATTGCTGTAATTCAAGTTCAGACATTCTCACAATGGCACACAGAAACACTTAACAACAATAATGAATGCCACTCAGCAAGGCACTGCCACATGTCGACACGAACACAGCTATGAGACACTGATATTCCAAGGTTATGAAACCTTACAGAGCTGTTTGTACAGTGCTGCCAATGTAAGCGCATGGTGACATGTTCGCAAATGTAATTGTCAGATCTCATAGCTTAAGTAAATTATTTCTAGAAATTTTAGGAGGGGATGAATTTTATCTGGTACGAAACTTGGCTTGATTTTTGTCTTCTAAACATTTAGTACCTTGTTCATAAGAGTCTATGTTTGTATATAATAATTTTGTATTCTTATAACCCAGAATGGTAGAATTATTCAGTGCTAAGCAGCCTTTTACTTTCTTGGCCTTAATTCAGTTACTTAAGGACTTCCCAAACTCTTTGAAAAAATAGCAAAGGATGGAACACTTCCCAACTCATTCTGTGAAGCCAATATTATCCTGATACCAAAACCAGGCAGATACCACAAGGGGAAAAAAACCAAAATTACAGACCAATATCCCTTGTGAATATCATCACAAAACACCTCAGGAAAATAAAAGCTGCACATTTATGCATTTGTAAACCAAATTCAGCAGCATATAAAAAGAATTATACACCATGACTAAGTGGGATTTATCCCAAGAATGCAAGGTTGGTTTAACATACAAAACCAATCGATGTAATATACCACATTAATAGTAAAAAAAAAAAAAAAAAACCACATCATCATCTTAATATTTCCAATAAAAACATTCAACAAACTTAGAATAGAAGGAAACTTCCTCAGTCTGATAAAGGGCATCTGTTAAAAAACCACAGCTAACGTCATACTTCATGATGAAATATTTAAAGCTTTACCCTAAGGTCAGGAACAAGACAAGGATGTTCGCTCTTGTTAGTTCTATTCAACATTGTGCTGAAGGGTCTAGTCAGGGCAATTAAGCAAGAGAGAGAGAGAGAAGTGAGAAGAGAGAAGAAAGAGAACACGCATCAGATTGGAAAGGAAGAAGTAAAACTACTACTTGTAGATGACATAATCTCGTATGTAGGAAATCCTAAGAATTGCATTAAAACTAGGAAATGACTTATTCACCACATTTTAAGAATACCAGATCAATATACAAATATCAATTGCATTTCTGTACACCAACAAATAGCCAGAAAATAAGAAAACAACTCTATTTTCAGTAGCATCAAAGAAATAAAATACTTAGAAATAAAAATTTTAATTATTAAAAAGTTTGAAAGAAATTAAAGACTTAAATGCAAAGATATATTCATAGATTGAAAAACTTAATATTGTTAAGATGACAATACTCCCTAAATTAATCTACAGATTACATGCAATCTCTATCAAAATCCCAGCAGCTTTTTTTTTTTTTTTGCAGAAACTAATAAGTTAATCCTAAAATTTACACAGGATAGCAAGGGACGCAGAGTAGCAAAAACAATCTTGAAAAAGATCACAGTTGGAGAACACAAAATTCTTCAATTCTTTATTTCAAAACTTACTACAAAGCTATAGTAATGAAGACAGTGTGGTACTGGCATAAATATAGCAATATGGATACATGGAATCAAATTAAGAGTCCAGAAATGCACTCTTACACTTACAGTCATTTGATTTTTCAACAAGAGTACCAAAATTCATTGAGGAAAAGAATAATCTTCAACAAATGATGCTGGGACAATTAGATTCATATGCAAAAGAGTGAATTTGGATCCCCTACCTAAACATATACAAAAATTAACTCTAAGTAAATCAAAGACCTAAATGTAAGAGCTGAAATTAGAAAACTCTTAGAAGAAAACGTGATTGTGAGATTTTTGTTACCTTGAGTTAGCCAATGATTTCTTAGCTATGCCAGCAAAAGCACAACCAGCCAAATAGAAAATAGATTGGACTTCATCAAAATTAAACACATTTGTGCTTCAAAGTCAAGAAAGTGAAATAACAAACCACAGAATGGGAGAAAATATTTGCAAATTGTATTTCAGATAAGATTCTAGTATCCAGAATACATAAAGAGCACTTTCAACTAAACAATAAAAAGACAACCCAATTAAAATATAGGGAAAGGATTTGAATAGACGTTTCTCCGGACAAGTTACACAAATGGCCAATAAGATGCTCAACATCATCAGCCAGCAGGGAAATGCAAACTTAAACCACAATGAGAGACCTTTTCACATCCACTAGAATGCTTAAAATTAAAATAATGAACAAGTATTGTTGAAAATGTGCAGTGGAACCCTCATACTTTGCAGATGGTGCAGCCTCTCTGGGAAACAATTTGTCAGTTTCTCAAACTGTTATGCATAGAATTACCATATGACCCAGTAATTACATTCCTAGGTATATACTCAATAGAATTGAAAACAAGTTGACCCAAAAAATTGTACATGATATTTATAGCAGCATTATTCATAACAGCCCCAAAGTGGAAACAACCCAAGAGTCTATCAATTATGAACTGATAAATAAATTGTGATGTATCCATACAATGGCATATTACTTAGCCACACAAAAATTAAAGGACTGATACATGTTACAACATGGGTGCATCTTGAAAACATTATGCTAAGTAAAGGAAGCCAGACACACAATGCCACATATTATATGATTCCATATATATGAAATGTCCAAAATAAGCAAATTTATAGAGATAGAACATAGATTAGTAGTTTAGGGTTGAGGGAAGGGGAGAATGGGGAGTAACTGATGAAAATGTTCTGGAATTAAATAGTACTGATAGTTGCACAAGTTTGTAATTATACAACAACCACTGAATTGCATTCTTTGAAAAGGTGAATTTTATGGCATGTGAATTATATCTCAATTAAATAGAAAGAACAAGGGAATGTGAGGGCTATTATTGCCCCTGTTTGGGCTGATATCTGAACCATATCAGGCTAAAGCAACTGAAAAAAGAAATACTATAATATTATGGCCCTTTTTCTTTCCACATGGAAAATGTCACAAAAGAAAGCTGACAGAAAAGACAAGAGAATCCAGCAGAGAGAAACACTCGCTGAAGGAGCAGATTGGAGTCTTTTTTTGAGAGGTTTTAATAATTTCTGTTGGAGATAGACATAAATACATAAATAAATAAACAAACAAACCAGCACCCTTTTCCTCAGCAATTTGCTCCAGCTGTTGATTGTTGCAAGGGACTGAGAATCACTCAACTAACAGTTATGGGATCACGGGAGTCATGGTGCTCACCGGAATCTGAGGCAGGCATCCCAGGCATGTGGGAAGGTCTATGGGAACACAGGAAGGACAAAAAGCCATGTTGCAGGGTAGTGGACAGTTCTTGGTTTGGCTTACCAATATTCATCTTTTTCCCCTTCTTAGCACCCCAATTTCCTTTCTTTACCCATTGCCTCTTCCACATTAGTTAATTTGGTAGAACTATTATTTGGGACTTGGCTTGCAATCCAAACTAGGACAAGCCCTTGACCCAAACTAGGGCATTGTATATTCCGTCCCTGGGATTTGCATCTCTAGCACAGGGACAGAGTTCCCAGGGATTAAGTGTCCCTTCTTGTATAACAGCGTCCTGACCAGATCATTCCAGCCACAGAGACTGCTCTTGTCTCCTCGGCTGTCTTACTTCCCGCCTGTCCTCAGGCCGCACTCTCCCACCTTCTATCTGTTTGATTAAATCCCTAATGCCTTTTGAACACATTCCCTTCTGCTTAAGTTAGAGCCAAGACTCACTTAGGAATGGCAGGAACCATGGTAGGGCTGGATCTCATGGAACTGGGTGGTCATGCGGAATCCAAAACAGCTCTATCGCCCTCAACAGTAGAAATTCAAGAACTATCTCTCGAGTGTGACATGATCGACTACTCTCTGCCTATCTGCTACTCTCTGCATCTGTTCTCTCCCCCCCACCAATCGACTTCCTCACCTTTATCTTTTCTCCAGCTCCCAGTTTCTGTATACTCAACCTTTCAGTTGTTCTCCTCAGCATACTCATGGCCACTGCAGGGGAGGAAAAACTTTCCTTCTATCTTCTTAGGATCTGTGGCTGGGCCTGAGAATTAAACTGACATAAGACATAATTAACGGGAGAAAAGTATACAAGTTTTACTTAATATTTTTGTGTGCACTTGGAGCCTTCATAGCAAAACTGAAGACCTGAAGAAGCAGTTTTTAACTGCTTTGTGTTTTTAACACAAAGAATCATAAATTTGTGGAGAAGTGACATGACAAAGGAAAAGAGTTAAAGCTTCTACTAGTGGTAAATTGTGAGGAAGTGACTAGAAAATATAGGGGGTAAAGTAATGGAAAATAAGGGTTGTTTTAGTGGGTGTGTTTGTACAGAGCCATTTTGGCATTGATTCCCAGTCTCTAGTAATAAGAATATTCTTCTCTTCCTGGTACAGGTAGGGCATCTTTCTCATAGGAAATTTTAGGATCTGCTTTTAGGCAGAAAGGAGGAGGTCAGAGAGCCCTTTTTACATCTGCTGTTTCTCAAGTGCCTTCAGCTCAAAATAACATGTCAAAGCATTATATTTTGGGGCGGCATGTTCTGATCCCCTCAGGAATCACACTTCTGAGCCTCTCTGCTCTCATCTTTAACTTACAGAATCTTTCAGAATTCTGCAGTTCAACACCTGTAAGTGAGAATCTGTTTTGCCACAGCTCATTCTCCAATAATCCAGAATGCCACATAGGTCCACGACTAAGGTGAAGCAAGCAAGGCACCCAGGGCATAAAATTTCAGAGGGTGCTCACTCTGTGATGCCAAGCATGCATTTGCACAAGTCTGAGGAGCACTTCCTGAAATGTTGCACCCGATTGCCTCAGCACGGTGTTTGGAAACTACGCCTTATCCTGCCTGCATGTGAGGGCCAGCCTAATTCTTGCTGCAGTACCCTTGAGCAAATTTCTCCTCCCTAAAGTCCATTTCTCGAATTCCCAAGGCTCAGTGAGGGGAAATTGCTTTTATCTTTCTCACAGAGCCCATATTTTATGCTCCCGATTTTATCTTTTCTCAGGATGATTGAAAGTGGAAACACATAGTCTCTTCATCCCCTATCCTTGGGGTTGTCCTTTCTTACCTTATGCTGTCACTAGAAGGTACCTCCAAGAATAATGGGCAGTACATTTTCCAAAATATGAGTGATTCCGTTTTTAATAATAGGCATGCAACCAGTCAAGTTCATTTTGGGTAATTGCGGTTTTTCTCCAGCTCTAATTTCCTATTTTTATTTACTTGGACAAAATCACTACCATTTCTCCAAAACAGTGATATTTAGGTATTGGCTATTCTAGTACCAGATAAGGGGAGAATGTCCTTAATATCATTTTCAGGGACATGGTTCTACTAAAAGATATACCAATTTACTTTTCTAAATAGGACGCTCAATTTTTCAATGTAAATCTTCTATATTTGGATATTTTCATTGAATTTCCCAAGAAAAGGTAATAGATACATGACTTATATCCATAGAACTAAAAAGTCATGCAAAAATAATATTTCCCACAATACAGGGAGGGTCTGCTCCCAAAAGCAAGCCGTTTTTCCATCCTGGATGACAGAGAAAATGCTTGCAAAATATAAATTGAAATTTTTCATCCATCTACATTTTTCATAAGGTTCAGTATTTAGTAAGCAAACCCCTACCTCAATTAAGGCACAGCATTTCATGGCATACCATTGTACAGTATGTAGGCCAGCCTATATTAGTTGTTCATCAGTCAGTTCACTAAGTTAATCAGCTGGGGTCATGGACTATGAGATGAAGTGCCCACCTAATACAAAACAGGGTTACTAGGTCAGCATAGGCCATGGATGGAGCTGGGGATGTGGAAAATACCTCGATGGCTCTCTGGGATTCAACATCATTCCACGTAAGACACAACCACAGCAAGGAGCTTGGTGGAGCAGACACAGAGAACAACACAGAGCTGGCATAGGGCCTCTGGGGCAGGGAGGAGGGGCTTGTGCCGTATGGTGCTATAGACCAGGCTTGTGAGGACTGTTGTTTTACTAAACCTGGGGGTCCTCTCCAAATCACCAAATTGCTTTACTTCTTAGTATACGAGGTCAGACAATTAAGCCAACGAACTCATCCTGGAAAAAGTGCTACATACCTCATTGCTGAATATCACTACGGTCACCTTCGAAGTGCTCCCCTTGGGAAGCTATGCACTGACACCTAACGCCTAGCCCACCCTTCAAAGCAATTTTGGAACTCTGTCTCTGGAATGGGTGTCAGAGCTGTCCTCGTATTACCCTTGATGTCCTGAATGTCATCAAAATGTCTTCCTTTCAATATTTCCTTTATCTTCGGGTAAAGAAAGGAGTCATTGGGGGCCAGCCAGATCAAGTGAGTAGGAAGGGTGTTCCAATACAGTTATTTGTTTACTGGTAAAAACTCCCCCACAGACAGTGCCATGTGAGCTGGTGCATTGTGATACAGGAGCCATGAATTGTTGGCGAAAAGTTCAGGTTGTTTTCGTGTAACTTTTCACACAGCCTTTTCAGCACTTTCAAATAGTCAACTTGGTTAACTATTTGTCCAGTTGGTGCTAATTCATAATGAATAATCCCTCTGATATCAAAAAAAGGTTAGCAATATCATTGCAACAAGTTTGCGAACTTAATTGTCAGACCTCAGAGACCTTGGTAAACTTGATACTTCTGCTCAAAACATAAGCTTAAAACCAAGTCCCCAAGTCAAATTTTATCAAGTTGCCCATATTTAAGCCTTAGTTTCCCATGGGAGCATGGAATGGGAAAACTTACATTTATTGAATATGTACCGTGTTCTAGGCACTATACATAATACTTTTTCTTCAGTCTACACAACAGCTCATTGTAGAAAGTGCCATTATCTCTACTTTACAGATGAGATAAAAATGAAATTCAGAATTGAGTAACCTGCTGCTTAAGGTCGGTCACCCAGTGGATAAGAAGCAGAGATAAAATTCAAATTCTGACCTGTTTGGTTCTTAACTCTATTTTTCTCTTGCATCACTTCAGATAATAACTATGTAACAGTTACACGTTGCTTATGAAAATAATGTTTTTGTCCTTATGTTCATACTTGTTAAATACTCAAAGAACTCTAGTTCTATCTTAAAGCTTCTTTGTAATTCTGCCATTTCACAAATATTTGTGTCTTTCTTTTCTTAAGAAATGACTCTTTCTTGGATGA
This sequence comes from Rhinolophus sinicus, assembly GCF_057876585.1. Lineage (NCBI taxonomy): Eukaryota > Metazoa > Chordata > Mammalia > Chiroptera > Rhinolophidae > Rhinolophus > Rhinolophus sinicus. The sequence goes on along the minus strand of NC_142514.1, from coordinate 149,811,765 downwards.
CACCACTATGACATTTTTTACATATTCAAAATTTAAGTGGCAGATTTAACTTAATTTCTCTAGCATTAGCACACCTTTGTTTGAATATCCAACCATAAAGCTTTTTATCTGGCTGCCTTCCAGGTAACTCAAATAGGTTTAGGGCTACTGATTCCCTTAACTGTGAGGCTGTGAGGCTAAGGATAGAGTATCCTTTACGTGCTGTCAAAGATCCTAGGGCCAAATGATGAATAATAGAGTCATAGCTGAGATTGAGACAGGGTATTACGTGTAAAATGGTTCTTACATAATCAGGAAGGCGAGAGGCAGGTATTAAGAGCCTAGGTGCAGAGCTGAAGAAGAACCAAGAAAGGAGATAGTGAGAACTAGCAGTAGTTTTCAACCTTGTGACTTGTGTGTCCTTAAAGAGATTCTGATCTGTAGGTCTGGGGTAGAAGCAAGGTATTTGCATCATTAACAAAGGCCAGAAGTGATTACAATTTGAGAATCCCTGGGAAGGCCATCAGTGAAACCAGAAGGTGTCTAATAATAAATTCCCATTAAGGAGAAGGAGCAGAGACTATCTGTGGTGGGGATTTGTCCTGCTCTATTCCCAGCCCAGCTTGGTGTACCTGAGTCTAATCCACACAAATAGGCAAAGGTTCAGAGAACAGGTTGAGGGAGTAGGACATTTTGCTTATGACCAAGACTTCCAAAGGGCAGAGTAGATTAGGGAAGTTGCAGAATGGATTAGGGATATGATGTCGGGTTAGATCACTGGAGAATGCTCAGAGCCATATAACTTGGTATATCCTAGCTTTCAAAAAATACTTCCCCTTGCAAATGCTGCTTTATTTCTCAGTTCCACTTTATGGCAAGACTTCTCAAAAGGGTTGTCTATTCGCTGTTTTATATCATATTCTCTTATTCCTTCTTAAATCTACACCAATCAGACTTTGTCTGAACAACTTTGGCAAGTTTACCAACCTTTGTTTCCAAATCCAATGGTTATTTCTGTTTCATCTTGTTAACCTTTCAGCAGTGTTGACAGAGTTGACCACTTCCTTTTTATTTTAACTTTTTTTTTTTAACTTTTATTGGGGAAAATGTATTTTTCGAGGACCCATCAGCTCCAAGTCAAGTTGTTGCTTTTTTCAATCTAGTTGTGGAGGGCGCAGCTCCCTGGCCCATGTGGGAATCAAACCGGAGACCCTGGTGTTATGAGCACTGCACTCTAACCCACTGAGCCAACCGGCTGCCCTTCTTAAATATTTTACTTGGCTTCCATATCCTTTTGATTTTCCTTCTACCTCATAGAACACTTTCTCAGAGCTCATTGTTCATTCCTCTTCCTCTACACTTACTGAATCTGTCAAGGCTTAATGGCCAGCCCTCTTCTCTATCTACCTTCCCTACCCAGATTGTTTCATCCAGTCTTATCACTTTAAATGGTATAAATATGCTGATGACTCCCAAAATTCTTATCTCTAAACCTGACCTCTAACCCCACTCCCAGGTCAATAGCTTTTTCAGCCTCTTCTTGGTAACTCCACTTAGAAAGTATACATGTCCAATACTGTCTTTCTTCCCCCAAACCTGCTCCTCATAGTTTTTCTTATTTTATTTTATTTAATTAGTTAATTTACTTATTTTTAAGTAAAAACCAAGTTCAACAATTATTTGAGCACCTACTAAAAATTACAGAACACCTGCGAGGATGCATTTAGCATTTATAAAGTTGTGAGGAACATAATTCAGATTTTATGGAATTTCCCCAGTATTTTGGGCCAAAAGGTTTTCTCTAGGTGGGGGGCAGTTTGGAGGCACAGTTTTTCTTATTTTAGTAAATGACAACTATGTTCTTTCAGTTGCTCAAACCAAAAAATCACGCTGGATTCCTCTTTTTCTCATACTTCACATCCAGACCCTCTGGAAATCCTATTTTTTCTAGCGTTGCAGTACAACTTGAGTCTGACCATTTCTTATCACCACCACTTCTACTACGCTGGTCCAAGCCACCATAGATCTCAACTAGATTAGTTAATAGCCTCCTCACTTATCTTCCTGTGTTTATCGCTGCACCTTCCCACATAGTCTATTGTTAAGACAGCAGCTATAATGAGCTTTTAAAAGCATAATTCAGATTACATTACTCTTGCACAATTCTTCCACCCCACCCCACCCCCATCCCTGCATTTCTAATCAGAAAGAAAAGGATACATTTCCAGTACTTGTCATTGGGTACTTGTCATTCCTTTGACAAAAATTTAAACTAATAAACCTACATTAGTTTTCTATTGCTGCTTAACAAATTACCACAAACTTAGTGGCTTAAAACTGCAAATTTATTCTCTTACAGTGCTGGAGGTCAGAAGTCTAAAATCAAGATACCAGCAGGGCTGCATTCCTTCTGGAAGATTCATGGACGGACACATCATTTTGTTTTTCAGTCTCCAGAGGTTGCCTTCATTGCTTGCCTTGTGTCCCATGCCTTGTAGCACTCCAACCTCTTGCTTCCACTGTCACATTTACTGCTACTCCATTCTGATATTCTGCCTCCTTCTTGTAAGGACTTTTGTGATTACATCAGAGCCACCCAGGTAATACAGGATAATCTTCCCACTTCAAAATTCTTAATTTAATCACAACTGCAAAGTTTGTTTTGCCATCTAAGGTAACATTCACTGATTCTTAGATAATCACTATTTAGCCTACCACAATCTCTTTCTCACATTGTTCATACAAGTAATTTTTGATGGAGGTGGCCGGTTAGCTCAGTTGATTAGAGCACACTGCTCTTAACAACAAGGTTGCCAGTTCAGTCCCCACGTGGGCCACTGTGAGCTGCATCCTCCACAACTAGATTGAAACAACTACTTGACTTGGAGCTGATGTGTCCTAAAGAAACACTTAAATAAATAAAAAGTTTTCTTGTCTTTTTTAAAGTAATTTTAGACGAATGACAGACCCATGTGTTAAAAAACACACACGTCTTTCAAAGAATAAAAGAAAATTTAGGGCAAATAATCCAATTTAAAAAATGGGCAAATAGATATTTTTTCCAAAGAACATATACAAATGGCCAACAGGACATTAAAAGGTACTCAACATCACTAACCATTAGGGAAATGCATATCAAAACCACAATGAGATAGCACCTCACACCTGTTAAATGCCATCATCAAAAAGGAAACCCTTGTGTATTGTTGGTGGGAGTGTAAACTGGTACAGCTACTATGATAAACAGCATGAAGGATACTAAAAAAATTAAAAATAGAACTACCCCATGATCCAGCAATTCTGCTTCTGGTAACATAGCCAAAAGAAACAAAAACATGAACTTGAAAATATTTTTGCACCCCCATGTTCATAGCAACATTATCTACAATAGCCAGGATGAGGAAACAACGTTAAGTATTCATCTGTCAATGAATGGATCAAAAAAATACGTTATATACAAGGCAATATTATTCAGCCATAAAAAATGAGGAAATCCTGCCATTTGTGACAACATAGATCACATTATGCTAAGTGAAATAAGACAGACAGAGAAAGACAAATAGTGTATGATCTCCTATGTAGAATCTAAAACTAAAAAAAAAAAAAACTGTCAAAGTCAAAAACAAAGAGAATCATGAAGGCCGCAAGAGAGAAATGACTTGTCATGTAGAAGGGGTCATCAACGAGATTAACAACTGATTTCTCATCAGAAACCATGGAGGCCAGAGGGTGTGGAATTTTAAATTGCTGAAAGAGAAAATAACCTGTCAACCAAGAATTCAATATCCAACATAATACTCCTTCAACAATGATGGAGATATGTTTATGGCAGCATTATTCACAATAGCCAAGATGTGAAAGCAACCTAAAGGTCCATCTACAGATAAACTTATAAAGAAAACATGGTAAATGCATACCATGGAGTATTCAGCCTTTAAAAAGAAGGAAATCTTGTCATATACAAAATGGATAAATCTTGAAAATATTATGCTAAGTGAAATAATCCAACCACAAAAAGATAAATGCTGCATGATCCCACTAATATGAGATATCTAAAGTAACTCATAGAAACAGAAAGTAGAATAGTGGTTTCCAAGGAGGAGGAAATTGCTGTTCAATGGGTTATAGAGTCTCAGTCATATACAATGAAAAACTTCGGAGACCTGTTGTACAACAATGTACATATTGTTAATGTCTTTTAAGTATACTTCAAAATTATTAAGATGGTGAATTTATGTTACATGTTTTTATCTCAAAAAGAAAACCTACCCCAAAAAATAAAGGAGAAATTAAAACTTTCCCAGATAAACAAAGAGATTGTTCCTAGAAATGCTAAAAGGAGTCTTCAGGCTGAAATAAAAGGACACTAAACAGTAACTCAAGTCTATAGAAAGAAATAAAGAACACTGGTAAAGGTTAACTACATAGCTAAATATAAAAGTCAGTTTTAAAGTATTTTTGGTTATAACTTCTCTTTTTAGCCTTTTGATTTAAAAGACAACTACATAAGAATAATTATAAATCTATGTCGATGGGCACACAATGTATAAAAATGTAACTTGAGACCATAACATAAGGGGGGAAGAGGTATATATGAACAAAGTTTTCATTTACTAGTCAAAGTAAATTGGTATTAATTTAAACTTTTTTGTTTTAAATTAAGATGCTCATTTTAATCCTCGGGGCAACCACTAAGAAAATAATATATATAGTAAACGAATTGAGAAGGGAAAAATGGTATACTAGAAAATATCTATCTAAAACAAATGAAGGCAATAATGGAGTGCTGAATGAGGAACGAAAAAGATACATAGATAAACAGACAAATCACAAAAGTAAATCCTTTTCTGTAGGTTGTTACATTAACTATAAATGGATTAAACTCTCAAGTTTAAGGCAGAGATTGGCAGAATGGATAAAAAATTGGATCCCATGTCATGCTGTCTACAAGAGATGTGCTTTAGATTCAAGTCACAAATAGATTAAGAGTGAAAGACTGGAAAAAGATATTTCAGTAAGGAAAAGACAGCAAGCAGTACCAAAAGAGAGCTGGAGTGGCATTCTAATATCAGATAAAATGTGCTTTAAGGCAAAAATTGTTATATGAGACAAAGAAGGCCATTACATAATGATAAAAAGGTCAGTTCATCAAGAAGATACAATTACAAACATATATGTAACTAGCAACAGTCCTAAAATATGTAAAGCAAAAACTGACAAATTGAAGCAAGAAATAGATAGTTCAATAAAGGTAATTGGAAACTTCAATACCCCACTTTCAATAATCAGTAGAACAACTAAGCAAAAAATAAAAAAGGAAAAATTACTTTAATATTTAGATATTATAAATCGGTAAATATAATTTACTGTAAATCTAATTCTAACATATATAGATAGAACACTTTAGCCAACAACAGCAGAACACACATTTTTCCCAAGTGTACATTCTTCAATATAGAACATATGTTAGCCCATGAAACAAATCTCAATAAAGTTAATATTGAAATCATACAAAGTATTGTCTCTGACAACAATGGAATTAAATTAGAAATCAATAAAAAATGAATCTAGAAAATTCACAAATATGTGGAAATTAAGCAACACACTCTTAAATAACCTGTGATTCAAAGAAGAAATCACAAGAAATTATAAAATAGTTTGAGATGAATGAAAAAAAAAAACAACATACCAAAACTTATGAGATGCAGCAAAAGCAGTGCTCAGAGGAAATTTTATACATGTAAACATCTACATTAAAAAATTAGAAAGACCTTAAAATACAACCCATGTTCCACCTTAAGGGGCTAGAAAAGGAAGAACAAATTAAGCCCAAAGCAATTAGAAAGAAGGAAACAAGATTAAAGCAGAGATAAACAAAAAAGAGAATAGAAAAATAATAGAAAGAATCAGTAAACCCAAACGTTGGTCCTTTGAAAAGCTTAATAAAACTGATAGCCCTTTAGATAGAATGTCCAAGCAAAAAAAAAGAGAAGACTTAAATTAATAAGATCAAGAATGAAAATGAAGACATTACTTTCAAGCTAACAGAAATAAAAATGTTTATAAGAGGATACTATGAACAGCTGTACACCAATAAATTAGATAACCTGGATGAAATGGACAAATTCCTAGAAACACACAAGCTACTAAAACTGACTAAAGAAATTTGAACAGACTTATAGCAAGTAAAGAGATTGAATCAGTTATCCACTAGAAACTTCCAATAAAGAAAAGCCCAGGACCAGATGGCTTCACTGGTGAACTTTATCAACATTTAGGAGGTAACACCAATTCTTCTCAATCTCTTCCAAAAAAATGGAAGAGAAGATAGCATTTCCTAACTCATCGTGTGAGGCCATGATAGCAAAGTCAGACAAAGAAATCACACACACACACACACACACACACACACACACACACTACACACACTACACACCAATATCTCTTATGAAAATAGATGTAAAACTCCTCGACAAAATACTAGCAAACCAAATCCAGCATCACATTAAAAGGATTATACACCACGACCAAGTTGGATTTATTCCAGGAATGTAAGGGTAGTTCAATATATGAAAATCAGTCAGTGTAATACACCATATTGTGAGAATGAAGGGGAGGGGATCACTCGATCATCTCAATAGATGCAGAAAAAGCATTTGACAAATTTCAATATCCTTTCATGAAAAAAAACACTTCACAAATCAGGAACAGAAAGAAACTTCCTCCACCTGATAAAGGGCATCTATAAGAAAAACCCACAGCTGACTTTATACTTAAAGTTTTCTCCCTATAATCAGGAATAAGACAAGGATATTTGCTTTTACCACTTCTATTCAATATTATACTAGAAGTTCTAGCCAGGGCAATTAGGCAAGAAAAAAATGACATCAAAATTGGAAAGGAAGAAGTAAAGCTATTTCTATTCACTGATGACATAATGTTATATGTAGAAAACCCTAAACAATCTATTAGAGCTAAAAAAGAAACTAGCAAAGTTACAGGACACAGGATCACATACGAAAATCAGTTTTATTTCTGTACTCTAGCAATGAACAATCTGAAAACAAAATTAGAACAATTTTATGTATAATATCAAAAATAATAAAATAGTTAAGAATAAACTTAACTGAGAAAATGCAAAAATTGTACACTGATACTATAAAACACTGTTGAAAGAAATTAAAGAAAACCTGAATAAACGGAAAGCTCTGGGACTGGCCAGGTGGCTCAGGCAGTTGGAGCTCTGTGCTCCTAACGCTGAAGGCTGCTGGTTAGATTCCGACATGGTCCAGTGGGCTCTCAACCACAAGGCTGCTGGTTCGAATCCTTGACTCCTGCAAGGGATGGTGGGCTGCGACCCCTGCAACTAACAGTGGCAACTGGACCTGGAGCTGAGCTGTGCCCGCCACAAGTAAGATTGAAAGGACTTGGAAGAAGCCCTGGAAGTACACACTGTTCCCCAATAAAGTCCTGTTCTCCTTCCTCAATAAAACCTTTAAAAAAATAAAAATAAATAAAAAATAAATGGAAAGACATGCTGTGTTCATGGATTGGAAGACTTAATGTAGTTAATATGGCAATATTCCCAAATTTACAGATTCAATGCAATCCCTACCAAAATTTCAATTGCATATTTTGAAGAAATGGACAAGCTGATTCTAAAATTAATATGAAATAGCAAGGGACCCAGGATATCCAAAATAATCCGAAAAATACCAAAGTTGAAGTACTCACAATTCTGAACTTCAAAACTTACTAGAAAGCCACAGTAATCAAAACACTGTGGTATTGCTATAAGGATAGATGTAGAGATCAGTGGAATAGAATTGAGGTCTAGACATAAACCTTCACATTTTGGTTGATTTTTAATAAGGGTGCCAACACCATTCAATGGGACAAGAATAGTCTTTTCAACAAATGGTGCCGGGACAACTGAATAGCCATATGCAAAAGAATAAGTTGGACCCTGGCCTCATACCATATACAAAAGTGAACACCAAAATGGATCAAGATCCAAATGTAAGAGCTGAAGATACAGAACTCTCAAAGGAAAACCTAGGAGCAATTTCCTTTCTTGGATTTGGCATTGAATTATTAGATATGATACCCAAACACGTGAAAAAATATATTAAGAACTAGAAAAGAAAAACATCTGTTTTTCTATTCCCTTCTATTTTTCCTACCCTTAGGAAGACAAAAACATAAATCAAAGCTTTCTGTCAGTCAAGTCTTTTCTGCTAAAGCTTTCTGAACATTGACCAGTTCAGAATATGTTTATTCAGAGTTAAAATAGATTCACTATTTAAATATTGGACTTTGAATCTACTTTTTCCTTGTTTAATTATTAATGTCATCTCTCCACGTAAAAAATATTTAGATAATGCTAAAATCGTCTCTTATTAACTGCAACAATAGGAATCTGTCCTCTTCCACCATACTTAATAACTGGTATCACTTTCATTTTTGACTTTCCAAACTTTTTTCTCTGCATTTATGTAATACATACATTCCCTTGCTAAACAAAGTTATTTTGTAACTTGCTTTTGTGAGATTTTGTAGATTTTATATAAATGATGTTCTGAAACTTGCTTTTTTTTCATTTAACATTATGTCTTAGGGATCTTTCCATATTAACGTTATTTGTTTTAGTGATTATATAGTATTTTGTGGTATGACTCTGCCACAATTTATTTCTCCACACTCATTGGCCTATTCCTTATTTTTCCATTTAAAAAAATCTGATAAGACCCTAGTATCCAGAACATATATTTTTAAAACTCTTACAACTCAACAATAAAAAAGACAAACAAACCAACTGAAAAATGAGCAAAGAATTTGAATAGAAACATCTCCAGAAGATATATCTCAGAAGATACACAAATAGCCAAGGAGCACAGGAAAAGATATTCAACAACATTAATCATTAGGGAATGCAATTCAAAACCAAAATGAGACACTACTTCACATCCACTAGGGTAGGTATAATTTTAAAATAGAAAAATAACAACTGTTGATAAGGATGTGGAGAAATTGGAACCCTCATAAGTTGCTGGTTGGGATGTAAAATGGTACAGCTGTTTTGGAAAACAGTGTAGCAGTTCCTTGAAACGTTAAACATAGACTCATCATAAGTCTCAGCAATTCGAGGAGAATTCTAGGTATATACACAAGAGATTGAAAACAGTGGATCAGACATAAACTTACACAGCAATGTTCATAACAGCATTATTCATAATAACTAAAATTTGAAAACAGCCCCAAATGCTCATGATTGATGAATGAGTAAATACAAGGTGGCATATCCATATAAGTGAATATTGTTTGTCAATAAAAAGGAGTAAAGTACTGATACATAACTACATGAATGACCTTTGAAAACATGCTAAGTGAAAGAAGCCAGACACAAAAAGCCACGTAGTATATGATTCCATTTGTATGAAATGTCCAGCATAGGGAAATCCACAGAAACAGAGAACTGATTAGTGTTTGCCAGGGGCTTGATTGGGGAGGGGGATGTGGAGTGAATGCCTGACGGGCACAGGGTTTCTTTTTCGGGGGATGATATTGTGGGGGCACAAAAAACAATTTTGCTGCACCTTTCTAAGTTCTTCTGGCCAGGCTAATAATCGAATTAACGTGAGAAAGATTAACAGTAGAAAACGTCCAAATTTATTACATATGTACAAAAGGGGGTTCCATCAGAAGGACACACTGGGCTGTGTAGGCTTCTGTGATGTTCTGGACTATAGAGAGGAAAGCAGGGGTCTCGGATTTCAAAGGGAAAGTAGGCAATTCACAGGTGGATGAGAAAAAGCAAATATGTGGTGAAGAAATTCTTGCTGGGCCACCAGAAATATTGGGACACAGATGGGAATACAATGAACAGGCTTTGTTAGATTTCTCCCTGACTGCCGCAGTGAGTTTATATTATGATGCCAAGGTGATGCTCGCTTCCTTTAAGCAAGTTTTTCTATCTGAATTCCTTTAGGTAGGTAAAAGGGAGGGCCACAGTTCTTTCTGAGGCTTTTGTTAGTTAATAATCAGCTTAAAAACAATATCCCAAAAGGCATATTTTAGGGTGGCAAACTCTAGTTCCCCCTCAATGTTCTAGAATTCGATAGTGGTGAGAGTTGCACAACATTGTGAATGTATTAAAATCGGTGAATTGTATACATACTTTAAAATGATTAAAAAGGTGAATTTTCTATTAAGTGAATTTTGCCTCAATTTTTAAAAAATCAAGTCATAAACTGACTTTATCAACATGTAAAACTCTTTTCACCAAAGACATTAGTGGTAAGAAAAAGACCATCTGTATAGAGTAAGTGTAAATGATATAAATAGACAACTCACAAAAGAAATATAAATAGCCATAAAGATATGAGGGGACAGTGAACCCAACTATAAAAAAGAAAAATGCAAATTATAACACTGAGATAGCATTTTGTTTGTATATTTGCGAAATTGAGAGAATGAAAATACGAAGGGTGGCTAAGGTTGGGAAAAGAGATCATCTCCTACACTGCTAATAGTTAAAATTGCAATCATTTTGGAGGGCAATTTGGCAGCAAAGTGTTAAAATTTTAAAACATAACACACTCAGTGACTCAGCAATTCTATTTCTCCATATTTATTTACCCCAAAGAAATAGCAGTAGAGGTGCACAAGAAAGCATGTACAAGGATATTTGTTGCAGCATTTTTTGTAAATGGAAAAATAAGAAATAGGCCAATGAGTGTGGAGAAATAAATTGTGGCAGAGTCATACCACAAAATACTATATAATCACTAAAACAAATAATGTTAATATGTAAAGATCCCTAAGACATAATGTTAAATGAAAAAAAAAGCAAGTTTCAGAACATCATTTATGTAAAATCTACAAAATCTCACAAAAGCAAGTTGCAAAATAACTTTGTTTCCCCAGAGAATGTATGTATTACATAAATGCAGAGAAAAAAGTTTGGAAAGTCAAAAATGAAAGTGATACCAGTTATTACGTATGGTGGAAAGGGACAGATTCCTATTGTTGCAGTTAATAAGAGACGATTTTAGCATTATCTAAATATTTTTTACATGGAGAGATGACATTAATAATTAAACAAGGAAAAAGTAGATTCAAAGTCCAATATTTAAATAGTGAATCTATTTTAACTCTGAATAAACATATTCTGAACTGGTCAATGTTCAGAAAGCTTTAGCAGAAAAGACTTGACTGACAGAAAGCTTTGATTTATGTTTTTGTCTTCCTAAGGGTAGGAAAAATAGAAGGAAATAGAAAAACATTAGAGTAATTTCAGATTTTACTGTGCCAAGTGAAAGCCAAGAGAATCTCAGGTAATAGTTTTAAAATGCCTTGAATCAATTAGTTAGTCATACAAAGAACTCATTAGAAAAGCTTTTTAAATTATCTAAAACCTGAGAATTCATCAGTAAGGAACTCTGTTTACAAATAATTTTTCAAGAAACACTTGAATTGGGTCATCAAGATCTCTTGATAAGATAGACATGGATACCAAAGAAAGCCTGTTGTTGCCGCATGTAATTATTCAGTACAATAGACTATGGAGAAAAAGACAAGTTAAAAAACAAAAAAAGTAATGGCAAAAAAAAAAAAAAAAAAAAGGAGGGAGATGGTATTTTAGAATGCCAGTGTGTCAAAACGTGAACAGCACAAAATCTGGAGACAATAACCTTGGCTAATTTTGACTTGCCACTCACTTTCTAGTGTGACCTTAGGCAAACCACTTACCTGATTTGTAAAATGAGAATAAGAATACCTACCTTGCTTACCTCACTGGGTTGCTGAGAAAGGTATTGTAAAAGGAAAAGTACTAACAAGATCAAAGAGTTCAAAAGAGTTAGAAAAACGAGTGAAAGAGATCAACTCAATAACATAAAATTCTCGGGGGGATGAAGAGCTGCCAAAAGACTTGGTTGGGACAGACTGTCCAGAGAGACTCGTTTTAGACCAAGTACAGCTTTATTCTTTGTCTTCAGCATAGTAATAGACACTTGCCTCGGCCTATGCCCATGTTTCCCCCTCATCATTTCAGGACAACTGCTCTTGAAGCATCAGCTAAATCATTTTATTATTTATATCTCACAGTTTCCTTGACTTAATTTATATATATATATATATATATATATGTTAATATACATATGTGTCAGTCTGTCCCACCCACTCAAACCATGTGTTTTTGAGAATTATGTATTCAGTGAGGCAGTATTAGAAAGTAATTAAAATGAAGGCTCTTTGGTCAGATTGCCTTGGCTTAAAGCCAAGATTCACACCTTAACAAATTTGTGGCCTTACAAAAATTGCTTAACTTCTCCATACCCCGTTAAAATGGGTTAAGGTCCATAATTGAGGATTCTTCCTGTTGGGGTCTGTAATTGACTAGAGTAGTAGTGTGTGAAGGCTCCCCCTTCTGGCCTCACAGCTCTTATTTATTTATTTATTTATTTATTTATTTATTTATTTAGATTCTTAAGTTTTATTTTTTGACGTTAAATATTATTTTATATTAGTTCCAGGTGTACACCATAGTGGTTAGACATTTGTATAATTTATGCAGTGGTTCCCCCCAATTAGTTTAGTACCCACCTGGTACTATACATAGTTGTTGCAACATTATTGACTATATTTTCTATGCTGTAGTTTACGTCCCTGTGACTATTTTATAACTACCAATTTGTATTTCTTAATCCGTTTACCTTTTTCACCCAGCTCCCCAACCCCCCTTCCCCTCTGGCAACCATCAGTTCTCTGTATCTCTGAGGCTGTTTCTGTTTTGCTTGTTCATTTATTTTGTTCTTCAGAGTCTACATATAAATGAGATCATTTGGTATTCGTCTTCCTCAGTCTGACTTATTTCATTTAGCTAATATCTTCCGGTTTCATCCATGTCATTGCAAATGGTAAGATTTCATTCTTTTGTATGGCCAAGTAATATTCCACTGTATACCTGTACCACATCTCCTTTATTCAGTCATCTATGGACAGGTACTTGGGTTGCTTCCATATCTTGACTATTGTAAATAGTGCTGCAATGAACATAGGGATGCATCTATCTTTCCAAATTAGTGTTTTGGATTTCTTTGGATAAATACCCAGAAGTGGAATTGCTGGGTCATATGGTAGTTCTATTTTTAATTTTTTGAGGAACCTCCAAACCATTTTCCCCTAGTGGCTGCACCAATTTACAATCCTTTCAACAGTGCACGAGGGTTCCCTTTTCTCCACATCCTCACCAAGGCTTGTTCCTTGATTTACTGATGACAGCCATTCTGACAGGAGTGAGGTGACATCTCATTGTGATTTTAATTTGCATTTCTCTGATGATCATTGACATTCAGCATCTTTTCATATGTTTATTGGCCATGTGTATGTATTCTTTGTATTATAGAAATGTCTATTCAGGTCCTCTGCCCATTTGTTAATTGGATTGTTTATTTTTTGGTCTTGAGTTGTATGAGTTCTTTATAAATTTTGGCTATTAACCCTTTATCAGATGTATCATTAGCAAATATCTTCTCCCACTCAGTAGGTTGTCTTTGCATTCTGTTGGTTTCCTTTGCTGTGCAAAAACTTTTTAGTTTCATGTAGTCCCACTTGTTTTCTGTTTGTTTCCCTTGCCCAAGGAGAGATATCAGAATAAATATTACTAAGAGTAATGTCGGAGATTTTACTGTGCATGTTTTCTTCTAGGAGTTTTATGGTCTTATGGTCTCACATTTAAGTCTTTAATCTAGTTTGAGTTTATTCTTGTATATAGTATAAGAAGGTGGTCCAGTTTCTCTTTTTATTTTTGTATGTATCTGTCCAGTTTTCCCAACACCATTTATTGAATAGACTGTCATAGACTGTCTTTACCCCATTGTATATTCTTGTTTCCTTTGTCATAGATTAAAAGACCATACAGGCATGGGTTTATTTCTGGACTCTCTGTTCTGTTTCATTGATCGGTGTGTCTGTTTTTATGCTTTACCATGCTGTTTTTTTAAGATTGTCATTAAAATCTAGCTAACATACAATATTATATTAGTTTCAGGTGTACACGATAGTTATTCAACATTTATATACCTAAAGAAATGATCACTATGATAAGTCCAGCAACCATCTGACACTATGAGTACACCATGCTATCACAATGTTGACTATATTCCCTCTGCTGTACATTACATCCCCATGACTTACTTGTTTTATAGCTGGAGATTTGAACCTCTTATTCCACTTCACCTTCCCCCACCCCCATGTTTTAATTCTTCAATTACCGATGACATTCAATATTTTATATTAATTTCAGGTGTACAGCATAGTGGTTAGACATTTATCCAATTTAAGAAGTGATCTCCTTACAGTCTAGTACCCACCTGGCACTAAACACAGTTATTACCATATTATTGGCTACATTCCCTATGCTTACTTTACATCCCTATGACTATTTTGTAACTACCAATGTTTACTTCTTAATGCCTTCACCTTCCCTGCAAACCCCCCTCCCATCTATCACCCCAATAAATCTAGTACCCATATGCTACCATACATAGTTATTACAATATTATTAACTATATTCCTTATGCTATACCCTACATCTCCATGACTACTGTGCAACAAGCAATTTGTACTTCTTAATTGGTTCCTCTTTTTCACCCACCCCCAACCTCCCTCCTATTTGGCAACCATCAAAGTGTTCTCTGTATCTATGAGTTTGTTTCTGTTTTGTTTGTTTGTTTTTTCTTTAGATTCCATGTACAAGTGAAATCACATTGCATCTGTCTTTCTCTGTCTCACATACTCCACTCAGCACAATACCCTCCAGGTCCATCCATGTCGCCACAGATGGCAAGAACCCATTCCCTTCCATGGCTGAGCAATATTCCATTGTGTATATGTTCCACTCCTTCTTTGTCCATTCATCCGTCAATGGACTAAGATGGGGAGGCAGCCAACTCAAGCTGCCTCCACATCTTGGCCTTTGTAAACAATGCTGCAATGGACATATGGATGCACATGTCCCCTCAAAATAGTATTTTGGCTTTCTTTGGACAAATATCTGGAACTGGAATTGCTGGGTCTTTCTTTATCTCGTTATAGCCTTTGTTTTAAAGTCTATTTTGCCTGGTATACGTATTGCTACTCAGCTTTGTTTGTTTGTTTGTTTGTTTCCATTTTCATGAAATACCTTTTCCCTTCCCTTAACTTTTACTCTGTTTGTGTCTTTCGCTCTGAAATGAGTGTCTTGTAGGCAGCATATGTAAGGATCTTGTTTTCTTATCCATTCAACCACCCTATCTTTTGATTGGAGCATTTAATCCATTTACATTTAAAGTAATTATTGATAGATATATAATTATTTCCATCTTATTCATTTTTTTTTTCTTTTTCTCATATTAAAGAAGTTTCTCTAAGATTCCTTGTAACACTGGTTTGGTGGTGACGAAATCCTTTAGCTTTTTCTTGTCTGGGAAGCTCTTTATCTGTCCTTCAATTCTAACTGATAGTTTTGCTGGATAGAGTAATCTTTAGTTAGATCCTTGCTTTAGATTACTTTAAACATTTCCTGCCAATCCCTTCTGGCCTGCAAAGTTTCTGTTCAGAAATCAGCTCATAGACTTATGGGAGCTCCATTGTAGGTACCGTGTTTCCCCAAAAATAAGACTAGCTCTTATATTAAGGTTTGCTCCAAACGACACATTAGGGCTTATGTTCAGGGGATGTCATCCTGAAAAATCATGCTAGGGCTTATTTTCCGGTTAGGTCTTATTTTTGGGGAAACACAGTAACTAACTCCTTGTTTCTTGCTGCTTTTAAGATTCGTCTTTAACCTTTGGCATTTTAATTATGATGTGTCTTGGTGTGGGCCTCTTTGGGTTCATATTGTTTGGGACTCTCTGTGATTCCTGGGCTTGTATATCTATTTCCTTCACCAGGTTAGGGAAGCTTTCCATCATTATTTCTTCAAATAAGTTTTCCATTTCTTCCTCTCTCTTCTACTTCTGGTAGCCCTATGATGTGAATGTTGGTACACCTGATGTTGTCCTAGAGCTCTTTAAACTAGCCTCATTTTTTTAAAATTCTTTTTTCTTTTTGCTGTTCTGATTGGGTGTTTTCTGCTACCTTACCTTCTAAATTGCTAATTTGATCCCCTGCTTCATCTAATTTACTATTGATTCCTTCTAATGTATTCTTTATTTCTGACTAGCTGTTATTTATGCTTTCTATCTCCATTTTTATATTTCCTATCTCTTTGTTGAAGTTCTGCCTGAGATCATTGAGCATCCAGTGTTTTGAACTCTGTGTCTGATAGATTGCTTGTCTCTATTTTGTTTAGTTCTTTTTCTGGAGTTTTGTCCTCTTCTTTTATTTGGGACATGTTTCTTTGTCTCCCCATTTTGGCTGCTTTCCTGTGTTTGTTTCTATGTGTTAGATAGGGCTGCTGTGTCTCCCAGTCTTAGTAGAGTGGTCTTATGTAGTCGGTGTGCTGTGGGGCCCAGTGGCACAGTCTCCCTGGTCAGCAGACCCGGGTGCTCCAGGTATGCCCCTTCTGTGGGTGTGTGTGCCCTCCTCTTGTGGTTGAGTCTTGGTTGCTGTTTGCACATCAATGGGAGGGATTGACCCTCATGCTGATTTGTTGTGAGGAATTTCTGTGACTTCAGTGGAGAAGTTGTTTTGCAGGGGCTGACCCCATAGAGCAGGATTCGCTTTAGCAGGGCTCTGGTGCTTGCTGAGTCTGCCCTTTGGGTGTGTCACCTTGGAAGTGACAGGGTGATCTCTGGCTTGGTCTGGGTATCCCAGCCCAGGGCCTCCTGGGAGGGGACCCGCTGTAGGCCAAGTTCAGCCACAGCCTGTGCCCTGCCTGGGGCCACCTGGCATGAGCCACAAAGCAATCCATAGATGGCCATTGCCTCCGCTGAGCTTGGAGGTACTGCAAGAGGCCAAGCTCTAACCGAGGCCGGCTGTCACTAGTGCCAGGCTTGGTGCTGCGCATCAAGAAGTATAGGACACACCGAAGCCAAATGGCCTTGTTTGGATTTTGTAAACCTTTGAGAGATCTTAGGGAAGTCTGCAGTATAAGCCAAGACAGGCTATGGAAACACCACTGGATACAGCTTGAACATGCCCACAAGTTGGATGGGAGTGAGGTCTCACCAGGGCAGGGCAAACAAAAGGTGTTAGCTAGGTTGATGGAGACTCAGGTATGGTGGCCATCTGCATCTGCACACTGGGAGTGGGGAGGGCTCAACAAAGAAACAATGGTTTCCGCCAGTTTCTCGATTGGAGAGAAAGCTGCCCCTCCAGCCCTCACCCTGCATCCAGACAATTCATTTCCTCCCCATATGTCTCTGGTGCCTTTCAAGCTGCTGTCCCAGCGCTGGAGCTCAGAGTGAGTGAGTCCGTCAGCAAGTAAGTTTGTGTGCGACCCCTTTAAGAGGAACTACTGGGACTGCAACCACCCTACTCTCACTCAGCCACAATGTCCACTGCTTTTCACAGCCAGAAGTTATGGGGACTTCTCTCCCTAGCATTGGAACCCTGGGCTGGGGTGTCTTGTGTGGGTCTGGGACCCCTCATTCCTCCGGGGGGAGGAGGAATCGCCACAGCCAAGATATCCCTCCCAATTGTTAATGGTTACTTGCGGGTGTGGAACCAGCCTATTCTGTATCTCTGCCTCTGCTACCAGTCTCAAGTTGGCTTCTCCTGTATGTCCTTAATTATAGGGCTTCAGTTCAGCTAGACATCAGGCAATTCTCAATGGTGGTTATTCTGTAGTTTAGTTGTAATTCTGATGTGGTCATGAGAGAAGGTAAGCACAGCATTTACCTACTCCATCATCTTGGCCAGAAATAGTACCATGCTGTTTTGATTATTATAGCCTTGCAATACAGGTTGATATCAGGTAGCATGACATAATAAACTTCCAATTTTGTTCTTCTTTCTCAATATTACTATGGCTATTTGGGGTCTTTTGTGGTTCCATATAAATTATAAGATTATTTGTTCTAGTTCTGTGAAAAATGCCATTGGTATTTTGATAGGGATTGTATTGAATCTATAGATTACTTTGGGTAGTATGCACATTTTAACAACGTTAATTCTTCCTACCCATGAGCAAGGTATATGCTTTATTTATTTGTATCTTCTTTGATTTCTTTCTTTGGTGTCTTATAGTTTTCTGAGCACAGGTCTTTTACCTCCTTGGTTAAATTTATTCCTAGGTATTTTATATTATTTTTTGATGCCTCCTGACTCCATTTTAAGTCAGAGGTTTATTTTCACAGCAGTTAGTACCGTGTTTCCCCGAAAATGAGACCTAGCTGGACCATCAGCTCTAATGCGTCTTTTGGAGCAAAAATTAATATAAGACCCAGTCTTATTTTACTATAATATAAGACTGGGTCTTATATAATAATATAATATAATATAACATAACATAACATAACATAATATAATATAGTATAATACCGGGTCTTATATTAATTTTTGCTCCAAAAGATGCATTAGAGCTGATGGTCCAGCTAGGTCTTATTTTTGGGGAAACATGGTAATATAAACACTAAATTACATCTTGACTTCCTCACTGGACCTAGCCACTGAGGCGTGTGTTCCTTATCTGTCAACTGCAGAGTCACCTCAGGCTGATTTATGTTTCCAAAGTGTGAGTCAGATCTTGTGCCTCCAAGATCATGTATGCAATAGCCAACAAGATATCTCATACCTGATCTATGAAGGGAGAACACTAGGATAATCAAAGTTTGTAAATTACACCTATTCGGGCTAAGAAACAGGTTGTTTATCTCAATTTACTTCCAGCAATGGAAGGTATGCAGATCTTTTCTGTTTGCTGTGAAACCCATTCCTTGCTCTGCCTTGTATTGTAGGACGTTTTGTGGCCAAGATTCCCTTACCAGCTGGCTGGGAGGCATGAAGAGAAAATTGGAATTTAGTAAGTGAGGAGGGGATGCTTGGGTATTTCTCCAAATATTTCATGAAGACATTATACCAAGGCTACACGAATATTTACAGAGAATACAAAAGGAGGGATTTATTTTATAAATCAAGGATTACTTTCATATAAAAACCTGTGAAAACATAACAAGAAAAAAATTGTGGGTAATTCTCACTCCTGAACATACATACGAAACTCTTAAACAAAATAATAGCAAACTAAATTTGCAATACTTATATATAAAACCTGAAAGAATCAAGTAGAAAATAAAAATTTTAAAAGACATAATTAAAAATTTTTAAAGTTATAAAATACTTAGGAGTAAATCTAGCAAAAGATGTACAAGACCTCCATATAGAAAACCACAAAACATTATTGAAAGAAATTCAACAGGATCTAATTATGCATGGATTATAAAACCAATTATTATAAAAATATCAATTTCCTCCCAAAAGAACTCTAGATTCAATGCAATTCTAATTCATATCCCAGCAAGTATTTTTTGTGTGTGTTTGAAAACTGACAATCTGATTTTAAATTTTAAAAGGAAAAGCAAAGAACCAGGAATAGCACCATACTCTTATTTAAAAAATAAAGTTCTAGAGTATTTCAGAGGAGATTATTTCCATTGATTTTGTAGTATGCCAAAATATTTGATAAATTGGATTAAATTAAAATGAAGAAATATCAAAAGATGCTAAGAGAAAAGGCTTTGAGAAGATATACAGAGTGTGTCAAAAAATGAAAATGCATACACATTTTAAGAAAAGAAAACTGTATTAAAATTGTAATAATATATACTGATAATAAAAGATAAATACAAGTCACATTTGACTTCTGCAATTACAAGTAGTGCTCAAAGTGTTTACCATCAGCGTCCAGACACTTCTGATTACGGCAAACGACTGCTTGAGCAATGTTGACCAAATTGTCCACTTGTACACATTTATTTTTGGCACCCCCGGTATACACACATGCACGTGTGCATGTGCACACACACACACACACAAAATAAAAGCCTTACACCCAGTATATATAAAGAATGCCTATAAATCAATAAGGAAAAAAATAAGCACTCCAATTAAAAAAGTGGGCAAGAGACTTGATGAGGCACTTCACAAACAAGGATATCTAGACAGCCAATAAATCTTTGAAAAGGTGCTGAACCTCAACAGTCATCAAAAATGCAAATTAAAATCACAGTGTAATACTATCATACATCTACCAGGATGACTAAAAATAAAAAATAGTGACAATGCCATGTGTGTGAAAAGCAATTGAATCTCTGAAAACACTCATGATAAAAATATATATTGGTGCAACCAATCTTAGTCCTTGATATAGGAAATGAAATCACATGCATATCAAAAGATATGTAACAGAATGTTCACAAAAGCATAATACATTATAGCCAAAATTGGCTATTACCAATTAAGTCTATCAATAATAGAATTATAAATAAATTGTGGTATAAGCAAGTGTCGTGCGGGGTGGCCTGCAGGGTCTCTGGTCCCGCTCCCCACATAAGAACGCAGGATACAGTGAGGCCAACAAGGAACACCCACGGAGCCATAGGTAGGGGAGCCATACCACCACGGTCTCACTGGAGGCTGGGCCCACCGGACGCCGACCTGCCATCCGCTTTTCTGCCAACCGACCGACCGACGACTCTTCTCCACTCTCTCCTCTGTTCCTCTCTCTCGGCTCTCCTCTTCTGCTCTCCTCGGCCCTCCTCTTCCGCTCTCCTCGGCCCTCCTCTTCCACTCTCTTCGGCTCTGCTCGGCTCCTCGTCAATCCTTGGCAGTCCTCCGTAGCCGCAGCAGTTATACCAGCGGCCAATTGGCTAACCGGCCACAGCCGACGGCCAATCAGCCACAGCCGACGGCCATTCACCACCCAAGCCAGTACCCCTTCACGTGAGGCCGAGAGCCTGTAAACTACGTCCCCACAGCAAGCAATGAAATATTATACAGCAATAAAAAATAAAGTACTACAGCTACACACAGTATGGATGAATCTCATTAATGTGATGTTTAATGAAGGAGCCAGACACAAAAGCGTACCATGTGATTGGATTTATCTGAAGCTCAAAACAGACAAAAACTAATCTACGGTGCTAGGAGTCGTTATGCCGTTAACATTGGGGAGGAGGTAGTGACAAGAAGGAGTTTAGATAGGGGTTTCTGGGATTCTCCCAATATTGTATTTGTTGACTTTGGTGTAATGACCAGAGCATATTCATTTGTAATAATTTATTGACCTTTACACTTACAATTTGAGCACAGATCTGTATGTACGAGGTCTGACAATGAAGTTCAAGAATTTGCCAGCGTGCGCTTACACTGGCAGAACTGTACCAACAGCTCAGTAAGGTTTCATAACCTTGGTATGTCAGTGTCTCACAGCTCTGTTCGTGTCGACGTGTGGCGGTGCCTTGCTGAGTGGCGTTCATTATTCTTGTTGCGTGTTTTTGTGTGCCGTCACAAGAATTTCTGAGCTTGAGTTAGAGCAATGAACAAACATTAAATTTCTTGTTAAACTTGGCAAGAGTGGAAGTGAAATCAGGGACATATTATTCCAAGTTTATGGGGATAATGCCATGAAGAAAATGGCAGTGTACAAATGGATTAAACATTTTCCTGAGGGGACTGAATGGGTCACTGACGAAGAGAGGTCAGGGCTCACAGTAACAAGCAGAACTGATGAAAACATTGCAAAAATTCATCGAATTGTATGTCAAAATTGTCGCCTGACTGTGAGAAGCATAGCAAACCAAGTAAACATTGATAGAGAAACAGTTAGGAAAATCTTAACTGCAAATCTTGGCATGAGAAAGGTGTATACAAAAATGGTCCCAAAGGAACTCACCAATGAACAAAAGCAAAGGAGAGTTGAAGTTTGCCAAGAACTTTTGGAGAGGCAAGATGATGTTTTGGGCCGTGTTATCACCAGTGATGAAACATGGGTGTACCAATATGACCCTGAAACAAAGCGTCAAAGTGCACAATGGAAGTCAGCCAATTCTCCAGGACCAAAAAAGTTCTATCAGTCCAAATCAAGAGTCAAAACAATGTTGCTAGCCTTTTCTGATATCAGAGGGATTATTCATTATGAATTTGTACCAATTGGACAAACAGTTAACCAAGTTTACCATTTGGAAGTACTGAAAAGGCTGCATGAAAATGTTAGACAAAAACGACCTGACCTGAAACTAATTTAAAACAATAATAAATTTTATAGTTAAAAAAAGAAAAAAGAAAAGAAAACGACCTGAACTTTTCACCAACAATTCATGGCTCTTGCATCACAACAATGCACCAACTCACACGGCACTGTCTATGAGTGAGTTTTTAGCCAGTAAATAAATCACTGTATTGGAACACCCTCCCTACTCACCTGATCTAGCCCTTGCCAATGACTTCTTTCTTTATCTGAAGATAAAGGAAATATTGAAAGAAAGACATTTTGATGACATTCAGGACATCAAGGGTAATACGATGACAGCTCTGATGGCCATACCAGAAAAAGAGTTCCAAAATTGCTTTGAAGGGTAGACTAGGTGCTGGCATCAGTGCATAACTTCCCAAGGGGAGTACTTCGAAGGCGACCATAGTGATATTCAGCAATGAGGTGTGTAGTACTTTTTCTAGGATGAGTTTGCGAACTTAATTGTCAAACCTCATGTCATTGGCAAATAACTTCTCCCATTTAGTAGAATGTCTTTTTGTTTTGTTGATGGTTTCCTTTGCTGTGAAAAATCTTTTTAGTTTGATATAGTCTCACTTGTTTATTTTTTTCTATTGGTTCTGAAAAAACATACATGTAATACACTAAAATCAATGCCTATAGGAGAATGGAAATGGAAGTGGGGATGGGGTAAAAGAGGGAGACATATGCAATTTTCTTTAATTTCCTTTATCTGTAAGCCCCTTCCACCATTCTTCATTTTATGTTTTTCTGTTATCTCTCTCTCTTTTATATTAGACTAGCTAGTTTATCTTCTAAAACTTGCTATATTGGACTAACTAGTTTATCTTCTAAATTGCATTATTTTTTTCTCCAAATAGCCATTATCTTCAATTTATTTTTCCTCACCATGCCATAATTCCCTCCAATTTATTCTTCACATTACCCTAAGAATTATCTTTCTAAACTAGAAATCCAATCAAGTACTTCAGTGACTCACCATGTCCTTCAGGAAAAGATTGAGTTCTTCAAAATATGTGGTAGACCCTTCAAAACCTGGTTTATACCTACATTTTTAACTATTTCCCCATTTGGACCTTATATGTAAATTGTGTTGAATTCCTTGTTCCTATTCACAGGCCATCCTGTTGTATTCCTCCATGCATTTACACATGCAGTATCCTACTGGAATGCCTGACAGAGTCAGGAACACACTACCACTGTTATGGCAAAATGTGGCCATCAGCTATGTGCTCATCCTCCTGGGAGAGCTAAAGGGATATGTTCAACAATTTTACAGGTTGAAGTAAAGGCTGGGGTGGAGAAAGATTAGAGAATATTTCCTACATTAAAAAATATATATCTGTTTGTTAGGATATAAGTTCAGTTGTGGTTATTCAAAATATTAGTGTCTTAAATAAATTAGAAGACTTTTTTCATTCTTGTGGATCAATGTGGATAAACAATGTAGGATTGATATGATGGCACTATATTTATAAAGAATGCAGGCTTTTTTGCATTATTGCTCTGTCATTTCTTACCTATGGTTTTTATCTTGTGAATAAAATGTCTGCTCCAACACCACCCATCGCATCCATATTCCAGCCAGCAGGTAGGAAGAAACAGTCAAGGGGAAGTCCTTCCCTTTTCCTTTAAAAGAGTAAGGCCCAGAGGTTACACACTTCATTTCAAGACAGTTCCCATTATCTAGATCAGTGGTCAATTTTTTCCCCAGGGGACATTTGACAATGTAGACATTTTTGGTTGTCACAATTTGGAGAGGTGTGCTACTGGCATCTAATGGGTAGAGACCAGGAATGCTGCTAAACAACCTACAATGCACAGGACAGCTCTCCAAAATAATTATTTGGACAACTGGATAGCCACATGCAAAACAATAAATTTGGAACTTTGCTTTATATCATATAGAAAAATTAACTCAAAATGGATCAAATACCTAAATTTAAGCACTAAAAGTACAAAGTATTTTTAGAAGAAAACATAAGTATAAATCATTATGCCCTTGGATTAGGCAACAGTTTCTGAATATGACACCAAAAACACATGCAACCAAAGTAAAAATAGATAAATTAAACCATTAAAGTTTAAAACTCTGTGCTTCAGAGGACACTATCAAGAAAGTGAAAAAAGCAACACACATAATTGGAGAAAATACTGCAAATCATATATCTCATAAGTGACTAGTATCCAGAACGTATAAAAATTCTTACAAGTCAACAATAAAAAGACAACTCAATTTTTTAAATGGACAGAGAATTTGAATAGATATTTCTCTAAAGAAGATATATATATATATATATATATATATATATATATATATCATTAATAGGCACATGAAAAGATGCTTAACATCTTTAGTCATTAAGGAAGTGCAAACCAAAGCCAAAATTAGATACCACTTCACACTCACTAGAATGGATATAATCGAGAAAGCACACATTAACAAGTATTGGTGAGGATATGGATAAATTGGAATACTGTACATTGCTGGTAAGACTGTAAAATAGTGCAGCCATTCTGGAAAACAGTTTGGTAGTTACTCAAAGGTTAAACATAGAGTTACAATATGACCCAGCTCATACATGATTGTCATAAAAGAACTTTTAATAATAGCTGAAAAGTAGAGAAAACGCAAATGTCCATCAACTGATGCAAGGATAAACAAAATGTGGTATATATGTACAGTGGAATATTATTCAGCTGTGAAAAAGAAATGGAATGCTGATAGTTGGTACTACATGGATGAACCTTAAAAATGTTACGCTAAGTGAAAGAAACCAGTCTCAAAAGACCACATGTTGTATTATTTCATTTATATGAAATGTGCAGAGTAGGCAAATCTATAGAGACAGAAAATAGATAAGTGGTTGCCAGAGTATGTGGCACGGGGGTGGGGGTGGGGGTGGGGAGATACAAGGAGTGGCTGCTAATAGATTAGGAGTGATGAAAAAGTCCTGGAATGACAGTGTTAAATTTTTGAACATATCCTGTGAATATACTAAAAACCACTGAATTGTGTACTTTAAAACTGTGAATTTTATGATATGAATTAAATCTCAATAAAAATAAAATAAAAATTGTCTAGCCCTAAATGTCAATACTACTGAGATTAAGAATAACCCTAATCTAGATAGATTCTAAAGTTAGTCACATGGCCACAGATAGGTACAGATAGATTCCTAGCAGGCTAGGAAACATAGCTTTAGCTAGGCAGCCATGTACTTGGATAAAAATTTTATTATTATACATCAAGGATTGACAAACAATAACTGAGGGCGAAATCCTGCCACTGCCTGTTTTTATAAAGTTTTATTGGAACACAGCCATGCATATTTGTTTATGTATTATATAGTCCTCAAAGCCAAAAAAATATTTACTATTCGGCCTTTTACAGAAAAAGTTTGCTGACCTTGCTGCAGAACAGAGATAATGTAATTTTCATCTTCATGGACAGTGTATTTTTAGAATGTTGTTTATTTTTTATCTAGATCTTAGGCAGCCCTACTCTGGTCCATCAGATATCTTTCAATACCTTTATTTTGTCTATTAAATCGTGGATATAATTAGACAGTGGGAAGAGAATTCACCTGGCCATACCCTTGGAAATGGATCTGAGGGGTGATCCTACCCACTAACTGAATCTGAACCCCAAAGCCTCCATTTCCATCAATATGTCCTGCTACATTTTTTCAAAACACAAACAACTGTGTTTTTTATTTGTATTAAATTATTCATTTATGGTAAATGTTTATTGAGCACCTATGTTCCTGGCACTGGATATAGAAGTGGACAAATGAAATTCCTCTTCTCATTGCACTTATGTTCTAGTGTCATGTAGACGGGGGAGAAGGGAGCAGAAATATGAGTAAACAAAAAGACAAAATGAATGAGGGCTTAGAAAGTCAAAAGGGGTAAGAGGTCATTTCCATGAGGTGGACAGGGGCGTTGATGCTGAGGAGGTGATAATTAAGAACGGGCCGAAGTGAGGCAGGAAGTCGTGTGATTTATGTGGGAGATTTCTTGTGAAGAGAACAGCAAGCACAAATGTTGAGGTGGGAGCCAGCTTACTGTATTTGAAGAACAGCAGGACCAGTGTGGCTGGAGTGGCGTGAACAGGGAAAGAGCAGGAGACAAGCAGGAGGAGACAAGGAGAGGTGATAGGAAGCCAGATCATGCAGGGCCTTATAGGCCAAGGGAAGGGCTTGGGATTTTGTTCTAAGGGTGATGGAGAGTAATTTGAACTTTGACATAAAGGCAGTGAAATGATCCAATTTGTGTTATAAAATACTTTGGCTACTGTGCAGGAATCTAAGAGTGAAAGCAGAAAAACCACTTAGGAGGCTATGATAACAACCAGATGTGAGATGAGGAGAGTAGGGCTAAAATGATAGTGGTGGAGGAGGTGAGAAATGAGAGATTTCGGGATATATTTTGGTACATATCCAAAATATATACCAAACTTGCATATAGATTGGGTGTACGGCATGAGAGAAAGAAGAATCGAGGATAACTCCTAGTCTGGGACCTGAATAACTGAGTGAATGATTGTGCCACGAGCTTAGAGAGAAGGCAGACTGGAGGAGAAGCAGATTTGGAGGATGAAGAAAGTCAGGATTTCTGGATAGGCTACAATTAAGATGCCAAATAGATGGGAACTAATGTACAGCATAGCGAATATAGTCATTAATATTGTATTAACTATGCACGGTGACAGATGGGTACTAGAGTTATTGTGGTGACCACTTCATAAGACATATAAATGTTGAATCACTATGTTGTACCCCTGAAGCTAACATAATATTGTATGTCAACTATAGTTCAAAAGTAAAAAAAGAAAAAGCAAGACCGCATAGATCCTGAGAACATATAAAAAAAAAAAAAAAAGATGCCCGATGGACATCCAAGTAGAGACGCTGAGAAATCAGACATACTAGTACAAGCCTGAAACTCAGGGGAGAGCCACTAGTGTCATTAAAGTTGTGAGGCATTGAGAAGAGAGAGGAGAAGCACAGTCCTGCGTAGAGGGGAAAAGATCAATGAACAGGTGACAGTTTGTCCTTAGGAGCATGCCAGTTCCATCCATTGTAATCCGAGGGTCAACAGAGTAAATGGATGCTGGAGGGTTGGTAGATCTGTGGTGAGCAGATTCCCGATTGTCTCTAAAATAACAACCTTATCACTTGAAAGTAAGGAAAGGGAAGGGGATGTTGGAGATTTGGAGAGAGAGGAGGAGGAAAGAATGAGTGTAGAATGAGTGCGTAGGATGACAGCATAAATATACCTGGTGACATTGAATGCTGGCATATCCGTGTATGACATGTACAAGTCTGAAGGCTATATAAGTTAATGAAAGCAGTCTCAAGGTTAACAAGGTAAAAAGTAATGAGAACAATACTTTACTTGAGCTCAATCTTGCTTCTGGGAATTTTCCCAAGGCAGTAATTGAAAAAATGCTTGTCGAATGTTGGTTTGAAGCTTTATTAGTGTCATTGATAAAAGTTTTACTCTACATGTTACACAACCTAAGTGACCATTTATGTAGTAGCCACTGGGAGATCATTGCTCAAGCATGAGGAAGGGAAAGCAATGGGCTCCCTATCACCTACATGCTTCTTTGCAAGTCCTAAGAGCCATTCCTGGCCTGGCTCCCGTGGATCTCTCTAGCCTCATGTCCTACTGGTGCCAGCTTGTACTTTGTGCCCTAGAAACACTGAATGGCTTCTAGTTGGCTCCATGGAAGGCATTTGGTTCATTCCTAGCATCACTTAAAGAACTGTGCTCCTATGTATTCAGTACTGGTGCTGTATTCTTATAAAAAGATAAATCCAAGAGACAAAGAGTACGGATTGTCGTTCTTGTAGCATCTGAGTTCTACGTAATCTAAACTAAATGTTCTTTTCTCTATTCACCCCAGGCCAACCAGCTGGGCTCAGAACAGTGATGTTTTCAGGTCTCAGAGATGTCTGCTCCTCATTCTGATAACTCATTTAAGGCAGGTTATCAAACAAGAAGGGCAACTCTTGCAGGAGGCTTGTGGCAAGAAGAATGCCAGGGATTTGTGTCTTGAGCAAGAAGAATATCCCAACTTCCTCCAGAGGCAATACAGTGCAGTTGTGAAATCACAGACTGACGCTGGGCTGCCTGGGTTTGCATCCCAGCTCTGCCACCCACGCGTAGAACTGTGAGCAAGTTACTTACCCTTTCTGTACCGCAGTGTCCTCCTTGTTAGAATGGGGATAATAGCAGTGTAAACTTCATAGAGTTATGAAAATTAAATGAGTTTATCTATAAAAAATACTTAGAATTGCTCCTTCCCTGTTTCCCCAAAAATAAGACCTAGCCGGACAATCAGCTTTAATGTGTCTTTTGAAGCAAATATTAATATAAGACCCGGTATTATATTATATTATATTATATTATATTATATTATATTATATTATATTATATTATATTATATTATACCCAGTCTTATATTATAGTAAAATAAGAATGGGTCTTATATTAATTTTTGTTCCAAAAGATGCATTAGAGGTGATTGTCTGGCTAGGACTTTTTTGGGGGGAAACTCGTTAGCTATTTCAGTTGTACTGGTGGGATTTTAATTTATAAAGGGGACTAAATGATGACATGGAGAGGATAATACCATTGAAAGATTTGTATTACTTCCATTTTCTGAGAGGAGAGGGGTGCACCACACCATGCAGGGCCACATGGGGAGGGCACCACTGTTGCTCAAGAAGCAGGAGGGAGTGAGAGGGGAAGACTGACCCAGAGCTTTTATTGTTTTCCATGCGAAAGGTAAGGCAGGGCAGGGGAAAGTGCTGAGGATTGGCTAGTTCGAATAGTTCTGGTGGGCTCTAGGCTACTGCGGTGGTCTCTAGTTGTCTAGTACTTGGCCCTGGATGATTTAAGGCAGGGGAAATACGTCTTGGTGTGGGAGAGTTAGATAAAGGAGGTGGTTTGGGGTATGAACTTGGGATTGGTTGATTTGTGTAAGAAATGCATGTTTTCAGGCAAATTGTTTACTATCCCTGGGAA
The DNA here is from genome assembly GCF_057876585.1 of Rhinolophus sinicus. NCBI lineage: Eukaryota > Metazoa > Chordata > Mammalia > Chiroptera > Rhinolophidae > Rhinolophus > Rhinolophus sinicus. The sequence continues at coordinate 149,782,589 of NC_142514.1, read as the reverse complement.
TCAACTAGTCCTGGGAGGGGCAGTCTCTCCTCAGCTAGCTAGAACCCCTCAATTTTCTAAAAACATTATAAAGTGTTAAAAATATAATTAATACACTAGTCCATGGAAAGTGCTATATAAATGTTAGCTATTCTTCTGCAGGAAATGCTGAGCCTTGTTAGAAGTCAAAGACAAAAAGAGTTCAAATGGGGCTCAGTGTGAAGGTGTGAGTTGCTTTTGCTTTACAGATGGCAGAGAACTTCAGGAAGCTTAGAAAAACTCCTGCTGAGAATTTTTCTGTTGGCTTGGGTCTCCCCTGGTTCTGGAAAGCTCACTTCAATTCCAGTTCCCGACAAATCCTGTTGACTTAGTGAACAATGTCTTGAGTTAAGGCGTACCTCTGTGTCAGCTCACCTTTTAGTTTTCTTTTTTTTTTTTTTAAAGATTTTATTGGGGAAGGGGAATGGGACTTTATTGGGGAACATTGTGTACTTCCAGGACTTTTTTCCAAGTCAAGTTGTTGTCCTTTCAATCTTAGTTGTGGAGGGTGCTGTTCAGCTTCAAGTTGTTGTCCTTTCAGTCTTAGTTGTGGAGGGTGCAGCTCAGCTCCAGGTCCAGTTGCCGTTGCTAGTTGCAGGGGGCGCTGCCCACCATCCCTTGCGGGAGTCCAACCGGCAACCTTGGGGTTGAGAGGATGCGCTCCAACCAACTGAGCCATCTGGGAGCTCAGCGGCAGCTCAGCTCAAGGTGCTGTGTTCAATCTTAGTTGCAGTGGGCGCTGCCCACCATCCCTTGCGGGACTGGAGGAATTGAACTGGCAACCTTGTGGTTGAGAGCCCACTGGCTCATGTGGGAATCGAACAGGCAGCCTTCAGAGTTAGGAGCATGGAGCTCTAACCGTCTGAGCCACTGGGCCGGCCCACCTTTTAGTTTTCATGGAAACCAACCGAGGATGTGCTTGACCATATTTTTGCTTTGACCTGGTACCAAAGCCTTTCTGACAGAAATCAGCAATGAGACAACCATCCACTCGTATCGCCAACCCAGACTAACCCAATAAATGAAGGTATAGAGGTGGGTGTGAGCAAAACATGTTAGTAGCATACAGCATCTGGAAGACGTGGTGAGAAGTTGTAGAAATATAATCCTGAGGTATTGGTTATATAAGTTCTTCTTGATACCCTCTGAAAATGGCCCTCAAACTTGATCAACAGCTCATTTTGTCTTCCCCAGCTCTTAGGGCCTAACTTGCCTTCTAAGGTGATGCTGCTTTGCAAATGAAAGCTCTTACTAGGTTGCCCTTGACCTCACGAACAAGACATTTCATAAGCATTTGAACAACTAGTAGAAGTGGAATGGGATGAATACATTGGTTTGATAATCCTTTCAAAAAAAATACCTGCAGGACTTTATGGCAACTGATTAGATACAGGGAATATCTAAATTAGATATAAGGAATATTTATAGCTATATATAGATATAGGGGCAGGGGACTGAAATCTAATGACCGTGGGAAATGGTTACCGCTAAGAAATGAAGTTGAAAGAAAGTTGATGTAGAGAGTGAGTGAGTCTGTATCCAGACATATTGTATTTGAGCTGATGTGATGTCCAAGTAGATATGCCTTATAGGCAAGAGGGGGCATGAGCCTGGATGAGAACATAGCAGTATATAAATAGGAATGGTTGTGAAACCAATGAGCAAGGCCTAGGGTAGGCTAGTATATGACCCTTGAATGTGGTGGGAAGAGAGAAGAAAGTATTGAAGAAAATAGAGACCAGGTGTTCAGGACAAAGTTCACAAAATGTACAGCAGGCGGTTGTGTCTAATGCAGTGTAGAGGCTACCTGAACAAAGAAATGCTAACCATTGGATGTTGCAACACAGGAGTCCTTGGCAAAAAGAGTATGAGTGGTGAAGTAAGGAAGCCACATTTCAACAATTAAAGAAACATTTTATCTGGGTTAGATAGAAGTGACTTTTAGAAGTCAGTTCTCATTGTGTAAGAAGTTTCACAATGAAGAGATGGGCTAAACGTACAGAAGGTACTCAATATATCCTTTCTGCTTGAAAAGTGTTAGATTTGATTTGATTTGATTCACAGATATTCTCTTTTGGAAAAGAAATTCCATACTGGTGTGAAGTTCTTCAATTGTACTTCAAGATTAATGCTAATATAGTTGCGAAATGTGTGAAGTAATTTTAGAGACTATTTTTATTGAACGATATTACTTAGCACTCTGTTACTAAGCAAAATAAGAAGAATCCATCTGCCACCTTGCTAACATTTATCCTTTACAACAAAAGTATCACACGATGCATCTGAAAAGGATAAAAAGAATATTATGTTGTGTTACACTTATGTGTATATTACTATGCTTCATGAAGATAATATAAAAAAATACAGACTTTCACAAAGTTAGAAATTTTCTGCTATGATTTCAACTGCCACCCTCTGAATAGCAACTTGATAGAATTTCATAGTACAAATAAATAAAAATAATAGTATGTGTGTAATTCTCAATATTCATGTTATAATGTTGTATTATGATCACATGTGAGGTATGTCACAAGTAATCTATTAATAAAAGTTAAAGAACCAATTTTTTAAATACTGACTCCTTAGCTTAAAGGAGCCTTAATTTTTTTTTTTTATTATTAGATTTTATTGGGGAAGTGGAATAGGACTTTATTGGGGAACAGTGTGTGCTTTCAGGACTTTTTTCCAAGTCAAGTTGTTAACCGTTTTCCAAGTCAAGTTGTTGTCCTTTCAATCTTAGTTGTGGAGGGTGCCGTTCAGCTTCAAGTTGTTGTTCTTTCAGTCTTAGTTGTAGAAGGCGCAGCTCAGCCCCAGGTCCAGTTGCTGTTTTCTAGTTGCACGGGTCGCAGCCCACCATCCCTTGCGGGAGTCGAACCGGCAACCTTGTGGTTGAGAGCCCACTGACCCATGTGGGAATCGAACCGGCAGACTTTGGAGTTAGGAGCATGGAGCTCTAACTGCCTGAGCCACCGGGCCGGCCCCAAGAACCAATTTTTAATCATAGCTGACTTCTTTGCAGAAATCAACAAACTCTGAGAATGAATGAAAAAATGCCCCATTCTCCCATCCTTCAATTCTGAGGCCCATTTTGTATGAGTCTTTAGAGGGTCTTGGTAGGGACTGAACCCCAGTGGGCCACACAGTAACTAGCTTAATAACATGTTCTGTATCCGCAATTTCTCTTTATCTGTCGCATTCTCTTTATTCCCTCACGCCTGCTTCCTGATATTACCGAACTCCCACACCCAAGTCCTTCTTTCAGATATTGTTTTGTGAGAAATTTAAACTAAAACAGTTGTTAACGAAATTAACTTCACACACGTTACGTGTGATACGATATAAACATGTTTGGGGACCGAGTTATAGGGCTTGTGTTAGAAGATGGACTCTGCCGTGAAGCCCTGACACGAGCTTTCATCCGGGCCGCTTCAAGGACACTGACTCCTCCAGGCCTTCTTACCACCTACAGCAGCTACCAGTAATGTGACATTTAAAAAATTTTTTTCTGTGTCAAACTAAATCTTACATCAAGGTGAGTGATAAATCCAATATCAGTCATCCTTCATGGCTCCCTTCTCTTTCGTTGGGTTTTACCAGGATTCCAGAGCTTATTCAGCTCCAGGATAAACTGGGGAGAGACCTCTGGCCTTCAGTGTGTTGTAATCTCTACTGAATATATGCTTAAGGTCCAGGCTTATTTAGCCCCTGAGTTTTACCACAAGACCGTATCTCATTAGACCACATGAGACAGAACGTGGATGGTTCATTTGTGCCTTCTCAGCCACAGAGACCTTTGCCACAGATCACCAAACGCTGGTGCTCAGAACTTGGCCCTGACTTTCTGCAGCCACCTATGTACCTTCCCAGCATACTGCATCCGAGAGGTTCTATTTCTACCGTTACGAGAAACCCACTACTTCCCCACTTCTCTACTGGCCTTCTCCCACTTTTTCCTAATCTTCTCCAGGGAGCAAGCTTTTTACTCCCCCCATTCATGAAAAATACCCAGGCTTCTTTTTCCCACTATTTTCTTCAATAACAGGCTTAACAGCATATGAAGAAGCTCTAGATATTTTAAACTGAGAACACAACCTTAACATCATAAAATAATATTTTCTGGGAATAAGATGTTCCCACAAAGATCAGTTACAAGTAACGTGTTTCCCCGAAAATAAGACCTAGCCGGACCATCAGCTCTAATGCGTCTTTTGGAGCAAAACTTAATATAAGACCCAGTCTTACATTAAAATAAGACCGGGTATAATATAATATAATATAATATAATATAATATAATATAATATAATACTGGATCTTATATTAATTTTTGCTCCAAAAGGTGCATTAGAGCTGATGGTCTGGCTTGGTCTTATTTTCGGGGAAATACGGTATACCCTCTTCATTTACTTGGATATGCAGTCATGCACTGCATAATGACATTTCGGTTAACCAAGAACCACATATATGACAGTGGTCCCATAAGACCATAATGGAGCTGGAAAATTCCTATCCCCTAGTGATGTCATGGCTGTTGTAACTTTGTAACGCAACACATTACTCACGTGTTTGAGGTGATGCTGCTATGAACACACCTAGTGTGCTGCCAGTCTTCTCGTCCTGTATAAAAGAATAGCACGTACAGTTCTGTACAGTACGTAATACCTGGTAAGGATAATAAAAGATTATGTTACTCATGGTTACCACATCTCTTGATTACATCATTTTCTCTCGTGCTTGATTTAATCTCTTATTGTTTTGTACATCATGGCCCCTAAGTGTACAAAACTCACTACTACTATTGCCAGTAAGAGGCCCAGTCAAGCGACTGACCTGGAAACAAAATTAAAAGTGATTCAGGACTATGAAGGCGGACAACCAGTGACGGTTATTGCTTGCCAGTCAGGCATGTCCCACTCCACCATAGCTATGATTTTGAAGAACAAGAACAAAGTGATGGGGGCTGTTAAAGGATCTGCTTCATTGAAGGTACCATATAAAATAACAAGACTAACAAAAATTCAAGAAGGGCCCATATCAGACATGGAGAAACTTGCAATGACCTGAATTGAAGACCAAACACAGAGGTGTATCGCTTTCAGCACCATGACGATCATGGCCAAAGCAAAAAGTTTGCAATGTTGAAAGAAAAGGTTAAACCTGATTATGATGTTGAATTTCCTGCTAGCTCTGGGTGGTCTAAAGGATTCAAAAACCATTACTCATTTGCTCATCAATCATAATGGGAAAGTGAACTGCAAGTTTGCTAGTACTAATGTAAGGCAGCTGAAGAATTTTTGGAAACTGTGGAAGAAAATTACTTGCCAGAGCAAATATTCAATATAGATAAAACCTTCCTATTCTGGAAACAGATGCCTGAAAGGACTTTCATCTGTACGGACGCCAAGTCAATGCCAGGTTTCAAAGCTTTTAAGGAGAAGATAGCAGTCTTACTTGAGGACAGTGTTGCAGGTTACAAATGGAAGCCCCCTGTGATCTGGCCCTGAGAACCCTAGGGCCTTCATGCATTTCAATAAGCACACACTGCTAGTGTATTATGTATGGAGCAGTAACAAGTCATGGCTGACCAGCTCCTCTTCCAAGATCTCCTGAATTGCTGTGCTAGCAAAATGGAGAAGCACTGTTTGGAGAATAACATACCTTTCAAGATTTTGCTTATTGTTAATAATGCTCCCAGGTGTCCACCTTTAATTAGTGATCTTCATCCAAATATCAATGCGGTGTTTCTCCCTCCAGATACCACCTCTTTGATCCAACCATGGATCGAGGAGTTTTAGCAGCTTTTAAGGCCTAAGTGTACAGTGTTTATAAAGTTTGCAATAATGCACAGTAGTGTCCTAGGCCTTCAAAGTCACTTACCACTAAAAAGAATGAAGTCTTACCATTTGTGACAACATGGATGAAACTGGAAGGTATTACGCTAAGTGAAATAAGTCAGACTGAGAAAGACAAATACCATACGACCTCACTTATATGTGGAATCTAAAGAACAAAATAAATGAAAAAACAAAACAGAAATAGGCTCATAGATACAGAGAACAGATTGACGTTTGCCAGAGGGGTGGGGGTTGGGAATGTGGGTGAAAAAGGTGAAAGGATTAAGAAGTACAAATGGGTAGTTACGAAATAGTCACGGGGCTGTAAAGTACAGCATAGAGAATATAATCAATAATGTTGTAACAACTATGTATAGTGCCAGTTGGGTATTAGACTAATTGGGGTGATCACTGCATAAATTATATAAATGTCTAACCACTCTGCTGTACACCTGAAACTAACATAAAGTAATATTGAATGTCAACTGTAACTGAAAAATAATAATTAAAAAAAAGGAGACATCAAAAAAAAAATCACTCACCACTCACTACTCACCCAGAGCAACTTCCAGTCCTGGAAGCTCCATTCGTAGTAAGTCAGGTGTATCATTTTTTATCTTTTCTATCATATTTTTACTGTACCTTTTCTATATTTACCATGTTTCCTCGAAAATAAGACCTAGCCTGTCCATCAGCCCTAATGCGTCCTTTGGAGCAAAAATTAATATTAGACCCGGTATTATATTATATGACATGATATGACATGATATGACATGCTATGACATGATATGACATGATATGATATGATATGATATGATATGATATGATATGATATATTAGACCAGATCTTATATTAAAAAAAACTGGGTCTTACATTAATTTTTGCTCCAAAAGATGCATTAGAGTTGATGGTCCGGCTAGGCCTTATTTTCGGTGAAACATAGTAGAAACACAAATACTTACCATTATATTACAACTGCTTACAGTATTCAGCACAGTAACATGCTGTGCAGGCTTGTAGCCCAGGCACAATAGGCTGTGCCATGCAGGCCAGGTGTGTAGTAGGCTACGCCATCTAGGTTTGTGTCAGTGCTCTCTGTGATGCTCGCACAACCATGAAATTGCCTAATGACGCATGTCTCAGAATGTGTCCCCATCGTTAAGCCATGCATGACTATAAAATAAAGTCATATTTCTTTTACTGTTCAAATGATTATAACCTCAATCCTATTCTCAGCTTAGCCGAAAATACAATTTTGCCTCTTGGATCTCCTACCCCAAGAATCCTCAATGACATTCCTCAATGTCAATTTTGTTGATGTTTTTACAGGACCAACTTTTGGTTCTGTTGATTTTTTCTTCTTCTTTTTCTGTTGATTTTTTTCCCAACTGTTTTTCTACTCTGTATTTCACTTATCTCCACTTTGGTCTGTATTATTCTCTTCCTTCTAGCTTTGGTTTAGCTTCCTGGAAGGTACAACATTAGTTATTCCTCAGATAATAAGACTCTGACATGGGTATTCTGGATCAGTGCCCCTTGTCACTCCTAAGAGAGCTTGAGGATTCGAAGGCGTCATTGCCTTCCAAAGTAGGCCTTGACTTCCTGGACTGTAGCTCTTGACAGACAGGCTTTCCCATTGCTTATACACACACCACTCACTAGGATCACCAGCTGCTTCTTCTGCAAACTGAAACAGTGCAGAGGCTAGTATCTGCTACCCCATAAACCTTTCTCACTCTCATTGCAGGGCAGAAGCCAGAACACTGCCTTCTCTGTTACTGATGGTCATAGGCATTTTTAATCCCGGGGGGACCCAATGCCTGCCACTGGAAACTGTTCAAAAACCACTGGTTCAATAACTCTGAATATCAAAGGATCTGGAACGTGTCCCTCTTAGAGGCACCAATGCTCCTTATATAAATTTTCTTTCCCCTCTATAGTAAATTTCGGATTCTGCATGTCACACACATACATAGAAATGTGACTGAAAGGAGTTTCACAAAAATATTAATGGTTTGGGTGGCTTTTATTCATTTTTTTACTTTTATATATTGCTGAATTTTTAAAGTGATGAGCATATATAATGTAATCAGAAGCACTTATAATTAGCTAGCACTTATTAACCACTTACTAAGCACAAACACTACATCTAATCCTTCACAGGACCTCTGTGAGATAGGTACTATTACTTCCCCATTTTACCAATGAAGAAACTGAGGCAGAGAGAGGTCAAGTAACTTGCCCAGATCAAACAGTTGGAAGTGGCAGAACCAGGATACAAACCTTGGCAGTCTGATTTTACCTTTTATGTATACTGTATAAAGAACTTTTTATTGGGGTGGGAGGAGGAAACCCAAAGATAAATGTAAATTATGTGCTCAATATATTAATGTTAAATTGTCTGTGAGTTACTAAAAGATGAACATTCTGATTGGGCCAAAGGTCTATTTCAGGATCTTGCTACATGTCATCACTGATAAAAATCTTTAAAGTTTTTAAGTGCTACTGCAGCATATTCTCATGCATGACCAAATGTTCTTGCTTTTCAAATGTGTTGGTTTGCTCAGCAATACTTATTCCAGAAATTATGCTCTTATATTATTGTGAATCTAGAAACTTTAGTAACGTGTTAGAAAAAGGCCAGGGGAAAAGCTACAAATGATCACTGATCAGACACTGCAAAACGATAGCTCTACAAATAACATTCTATAACTTAAAGCAAGTTGTAGTCTTACTGAGATGCACTAGCCAGCCAGGCAGTCTTTAGAAATTATTTTTCAAGTTAAGAAAACATGTATGATTATACAGTCAATCATATCTGAAAGCTAACGTAAGTGGCCAGGAAGGTGAGCTGAACAAGGTTAGGTTACTGGATATGGGTGGAGCTAACAAAGGTAAGACATTTAGGTGACTTCCCGATTCTTGACTTAAGTGATCAAGTGTATACTGATGCCTCAACTGGGATTAAAAACACAAACGCAGAGGAGTGGCGCAGGTTGTGGAGGACATAATGAACTTGATGTTAGGCACTGATTTACGAGGTATGTGGAGAATGTCTAGGTGGGGCTGCCTGATCGGTAGAGTGTTGGAGATACAGGTCTGGGACTTGCTATTGTTTGGTGGCAGTTCAGGTGTGGGAGTAGTTAGCATACGAGTGTATGCTTCAAGCTGTGGAACTCTAGACAAGTTACTCAGTCTCTCTGAGTCTTAGGGTCCTCAAGTACAAAGCAAGGAGGATAATACCCCTTGTCACAGACAAATTAGGAGGATTGCATCATCTCCTGCATGTAGCGGGCCTGGTATAGGGGCCAGCACTGTGCAATGACTGAGTGAATGAGTGACAGAGATGAATCACTGACGGATGGTGACGGGTCTAGGTAGCTAGGGGACTTACAGGCAGTATTGTCAGGCAGAGAGAGTGAGCAGCTCTGAATAAAGGCAAGTGGGCTTCTGTGTCACTATAACGTCACTTGGACTGGATTGTATATATCTGTTTTCTGTATATAATCGCTCCTCTGGAAGTATACTGAGACCTAGCAGAGAATTAGTGACAGTGAGGAAGTGACATAAGTGTCCTAGAACTTCAAAGGAGTATATTCTGGAGAAATTACTATACAACGAAAGATGCTGTGATGATACAATAATTTAGCTATATAGTAGAACTTGTTTTTGTAAGAATTTTAAATCTCATGAGTATTTTTCTACTACAAATGGCATCACTAGCCTATAAAACACAGAGTGTCAGAGTACGATGAGCAGAAGGTTTGAAGTCAGAAGGTCTTGGATTGAATTCTGGATCTATCATTTACTGGCCCCGAATCCTATACCCCACGTGTAGGTAGTGGCAGCGTTCCCATTTACCCAGCAGTTCAAACTTGGAGTCATCTTCTCCTCCTCGCTTTCCCTGAAATGCCCTAATCCTGCTGCTACTGCAGTTCTGACAAGTCTGACTCCTAGTATCTCTTAGTCCTGCCTCTGTGTCCTCATCCTCATTGCGCCTTGGTTGACACTGTCCTGATGACTCCAACAGCCCCCAACTAATTCACCTCTTTCAGTGTAGCTTCCACATTCGTTCCAAAGTTATCTTCCTGAAACATTACTGACTGTGTAAGCAGTGGCACCCCACAGAGATTTTAAAAATCCAACTTCTTTAGAATGGCATAGAAGCCCTTTACAATCTGGTTGCAACTTTCTTTCCCAGGTTCAATCCCATGACTTCTCAACATGTACTGGTGCTCTAGTCAGTGGAATTTTCACCATTCTCTGGCTGCCTCCATCGTCTGTGCTCCCATATTTTTGCATATGATGTGTTGGTTTTCGGGTTTTTTTGTTTGTTTGTTTATTTGTGTTTTTCTGCCTGGTAACATCTTCCCTCTCCACCCCATACAGCAAATTTGTTTTCACTTTTTGAGAGCCAACTCATTGCTCTTAGGAAGTATTTCCCAACTCTCCCTATCACAGGTGGCGGCTTCCTCTGTGCTATAGTTATTTTACATATTTATAACGAACAGTGAGGTTCTCAAACTTATTTCTCCTTATATTCCTAGAACTTGGCCACGGTCATGGTACATATTAGAAGGTATTCAATTTTAAAGCGCTTTCTAAAAAAAGCAATCTTAGGCAAATCTCTGCCTTTCTGAGCATCAGTTTCCTTATCTATAAAGTGAGAATACTGATACCTACCTAGTAGAGCTGTTAGAAATCAAACCAAACAATTTGCATAAAAGCACTTTGTAAGCCATACATTTTTGTAACACTTAACTTTTGATTCTAAAGTGGTCTGTCTCCAAGTATCCATTCTTCATGCATCAGTCTAACACCTGGAAAATAATAGACTCTTAATAATGCTTATTGAATTACATCGAATTCGAACACATTCTGCATTACCCAGGCTGGTCACTGTGACGAACGGAAAGGATCAGGGGCATCTGAATGAACAAGATGTCAAATTAGCCCTTTTGTTTGTTCCCAGCCACTCCCGCCCTCAGCGGCCCCTCGTCTCTCCACTAGAAGGCAGTATCACTCAAGTGCAGTAACAAGAATCTACACCAGGGGGCACCCCTGCGTTTTCCAAATGAAGTCTGCAAAAAAATGTTCAACAATTTGAATGCTTGGGAGTTCTCAAGTAGTGTTTGCTTTCTTTTGAAACAAGGCAATAGAGAAAACACAAAACAAGTCACAAGCCTGGAAATAACACCTTTCATTTCTATCAAACCACTGTCTAAGAGTGTCTTAGTTTTTCTTAGTCTGTTAAAAAGCTGGCAGGGGGAATTATTAATCCCTTTTTACTTAAGGGAGATAGAAACTGTAAGACAATTTATCACTCAACTGACTCCAATACATTGTTTATTATCAAGAGGTTTGAGCCCAGGTTTAGCTAAATAGAAGACAAACATTTAATTACTATGTTCCCAAGAAAATGCAGCAAATAGAGGAGGGGGGACCTAAATAAGTGAAAGTACATTTGATGCTTTTCTTCCTAGGGAATCAGACACAAGTTATAACGCAAAAAGCCCAAGATGAGGAGTCAAGGATTGGTTCTAATGCTAGATAAAGCTCTAACTTCTGCTACTTGTGCGATCACTCACCTTTAGATCTCAACTTTTTCCACCCTTAAATGAGGTTTTGGGGTGATGCTCTTTTTAAAAATGCAATATTATTTGCATATACAATTCACCATTTCTAAGTATAATTTGATGAGTTCTGAAAATGTGTATAGTACTGCAACCATCACCATCATTATGATGTAGAACATTTCATTTCCGTCACTATAAGAGTTCCTTCCTACTCCTTTGTAGACAATCTCCTTCCCTTATCCTTGGCCCTTGGAAAACACAGACCTGATTTTTTTTTTTCAATCTAGTTGTGAAGGGTGCAGCTCACTGGCCCTTGTAGGAATCAAACCAGCGACCTTGGTGTTATGAGCACTGCGCTCTAACCACTGAGATAACCAGCTGCATAGAGCTGCTTTTTATCACTACAGTTTTGCCTTCTCAAAAATCTTGTCTGTCTTCTTTCATTTAGCATAATGTTTTTGAAATTCATCAACATTAGGCATGTCAGTAATTTGTTTACTTATTGCTAAATAGTATGCCACTGTATGAATGTATCATAATTTTAATCTATTCATTCGTTGATGAACATTTGGTTCCTAAATTTTTTGGTTTTTTTTTAACTTTTATTATTGTCTACGATGAAGACTCATATACAAATCTTTGAGTGAACATATATTTTCATCTCTCTTGGGTGAATACCTAGAAGTGGGATTGCTGGGTTAGATAGAGTCAGTGTACGTTTAATTTTATAAGGAACTATGATTGTTTTCTAAAGTGGCTATACCTCTTCTCATTCCCACTAGTGACGTAGAGAGTACCAGTTGTTTCACAAACTTTTTAACACTTGGTATTATCAGTCTTTTTCTTTTTAACCATTCTAGTGGGTGTGTATAAGTATCTATAGTGACTTTAATTTGCATTTCTGTAATCACTGATGAGGTTGAGCATCTTTCCTTGTATTTATTTGCCCTCTATATATTTTTACTAGTTAAAGAAGATACCATCAAATCTGTTACCTAATTTTTTATTGAGTTGTTTGTCTTATCAGTGAGTATTTTGTGTATTCTGAATAAGTATCACCTGAGTGGCATGAGACAAGGAAAAATACTGGATCTTACAATCTTCTCAAGTAGATGGAATATCATTCAATTCCTTATTCATTTAAATAATATTTATTAAAGGCCTACTGTGTGCCAAGAATTAGTGATATAACTAAGACTAGACAATGTCACTGCCTTCATGAAGATCACTTTCTTATATGGAAGACATATAACAAGGACTCTCACAAATAATAAAATAATTACAGCACATAATTTCAGATCTCTGTAAAGAAAAGGACAATATGCCATAATTGCGAATATCAGAGACAACTACTGTAGATAGTGGTTTTCCAGAAAGGCTTTTGGAAGAGTTAAAATGTGTCAACTCCTGAAGGATAGGGAGAACCACTAGCCTCATCAAAAGCAGGGAAAATAATACTGTATACCTATAATATTGCTTTCTGAAAACCACCCACGACCTTGATGATGACTTACCATGATCAAAATAAATGTATTTTACCCTGTACAGGCCAGCTCTTTCATCACTCAGGTGAAACAGATCAGGGCAGTGTGACACCAAAGTGACTGATGTGTGTACACTTGGATGCCCATGTGGGTAAAGAATACACCTCAGAATCAACGGGTCTCAGCAGATCTTTACCCTGATTACATGTGACCGTGACTAAAAGCCACAGCTCCATTACACAGCCTGCAATCTCGTCATTGCATCCCAAACATATCAAAGTATTGTTGGTACATTTTGCACCTTTTTTTACAGCCCACCTGTCAGCATTAGCCCACAGTCTTGGAAATACATGCCAGTAATGGTCTGCCTTCCCTTCTATACAATTTCATAGACTGCTGCTTTAACAAAATAAACATTTTTTCACTCCTGCGCTCTCCCCAGGTAGGGCAACTCATTTTTGCTCAAACTCCAAGTACTTTCACGTTGCCAAAGCTTTGTTTTTACAGAGGTTCCTTAAATCTAGAATGTCTTCACTACTCACCTTCCTACTGATCTACTATTAATACTTACAGGCTTACATAAATGTGAATTATAATTTCTTCCCAAAACACTTGATGGAATTCATTGCATCCTCATCTATTTCCATTTCACTCTATTTATAATTCAATATACTTATTCAACAAATATTTATAGAACGCCTGCTGAATTTCAGGACTCTTTCAGATGCAAATGAAAGAAACCCAATCCAAGTAGCTTAAACAAAATATCTCACCATGTTTTATCCTCACCTATATTTCCATTTTACTCTATTTATAATTTAATACATCAGTCAACAAATAATTACAGAATGCTGCTAAATGTCAGGACTCTTTTAGATGCAAATGACAGAAACTCAAATCCAAATAGCTTAGTAAATAACTAGCTCACCTACCTAAAAATGTACAAGGAAAAACATGGTGAGATCCAGGCATTCAAACGATGTCATTAGTATTCATCTTTCTTTTGTACCAGCTGATTAGGTTGGTTCCGTAGAAATAGAGCCTGAGATAGGATTCTGATGAAAGTGCTTTACTGATGGACTGCTTTCAGGAAAAGGTGTGCGGGGAAAGCAGAGGAAGAAAATTAAGCAAGAATAAGGTCTCAGCTGGAGACTAGCTTCTGCTTTTCCCCTGGGGAGATTTGGAGCATGAATTAATCACAGATTCTATGCCACCTTGATTCTATGCTTCTTTTTACCCCATTGGCAGTTAGTCAAGGGCTGTGGGATGGGGAAGGGTTGTGCTCAGATCCCCAATGAAGGTGACCTGGGTGGAGCCCCAACAGCGTCCACGTGGCAGCCATAATGGCTGCCAGCAACCCAAGATTCATTTGCAGCTTGGCCAACTCCAGGGGCGAGTCTTCCCCTTAAATCTCTGACTGAAAAGTTGCAGGAAGAACTGATGTGCGCGACTCTTTTGCATTACAGATGGGGTCAGAGCTAAGTAAACCGTATGGAGCTTCAAGGGAAAAAGAGCTCTTTTATCAAAGAAGAGGGAAGAAGGATGAGAAGGTGTCCTACCATGGGCCGGGAACTGCTTGGGCAAAGGATACAATGGTGAACAAAACACACACACATCTCTGCTCCCGTGGGGCCCATCAAACTTGTTTAGTGCAAGACAGACTAACAAGACACTACAATGCAGTGATATTATGCTTTGGTAGAGGAAGTATAGGTTGCTATGCGCACATGACGCAGGAGGGGTCATTTGAGTCTTCTTGGGGCCCATGTTTTGTCCAGCTTCACATCTCCAGTGCCCGGGTAGTACCCTAAGTATTGTAAATGTGGACCCAAAAAGGGAGGAGGAGGGGGCAGGTTATGAAAATAACCTCATAAAGAGATCTGGTCATAAATTCCTAAGTGGGCAGGTCACACCCCAGGCTTATAACTTCTTTAGCGAAAGGTTTTTAATCAAGCCCTGTCCATTATTTTTCTGCATATAGGTTAACACACCTTTGAAATACCAGAAGTAATACGCCTCAAAGGGGGTATTATCCCTCAAGAGAGCACATAATCTTCACTATCCTGTAATCCAGTCTCCGCCTTGCTTTCTCCAATTTTCCTTAATTTCAAATGCATAAAAGAAGCTGCAAGCTTGTTATTCTCTGGAGCATTTGAGATCTTACTCCCTGGCATATGTTGTCAGTTTGGCTCAAATAAACCCTTAGAAAAATTCTCTACAGGTTTGGACGTATCTTATGCTGACAAAGTGCTCAGTAAATGAGCACATGTGGCAGCCTGAAGTGTGGCTTCAGGAGTTTGAGGAAAGAGTAGCCCCTCCTTGGGAGCTGCCTTTTCAGTCAGTGTATGAACTACGCAAGAAAATCACTCATATGGTATATACCATATACATGTACCATATTTTGGTTATCCATTCATCTGTTGATGAATGTTTAGGTTGATTGTACCTTTTGGCTACTGTGAATAATGCTATGAACGTGGGTGTACAAATATCTGTCTGTATCCTGCTTTTAATTCTTTTGGGTATATATCTGGAGTAGAATTGCGGGATCATATGATAATCCTATGTTTAATTTTTTCATTAACCACCATACTGTTTTCCCCAGTGGCTGTGATACAGGAGAGTTAGCATGTCCTTAGGTAGACAGGGAGGTCCCTGGTGGAATAAAGAAAAGACAGCCATATCCTAAAACTTCAGGTTTTGAAATCACTCCTTCGCTTCAGGACACAATGTAACAAGTACTTGAGGTTAATAATAAAATTCCTTTTGGCCTGACAAATGGAGCAGATCTGATAGATAAAGAGTGGGTTACTTTGCTAATGCCTTTAGGACGGGCACGCAGAACAAACCTGGTAGATGAATTTCATTAGAAGGCGCCAGTTCCCTTCTTCAAACAAGTTCCCTTCTTCAAACAGCTCCCCTTGCCCAAGCAGGCAAGGGAAGGTATACAAGTAAGAGCTTTTGCCTCTGTCATGGGGCACCCCCCATTCGGGACACCCCCCACACACACACACATACGCACTCGGGAGCTGCAACCTCTTCTCCTGCCTCTAATAAACTATCCTCTTTTTAAAACTTTTTGCCTCTCCCTGGTCCGTGTGTCCATTCTTCGGCTTCACGAGACACAATCCCAGCCCACACTCAGAAACTGCCGGCAGGGCCAGCCCGGTGGCTCAGGCGGTTGGAGCTCCATGCTCCTAACTCCGAAGGTTGCTGGTTCGAGTCCCACATGGGCCAGTGGGCTCTCAACCACAAGGTTGCCGGTTCAACTCCCGCAAGGGATGGTGGGCTGTGCCCCCTGCAACTAGCAACAGCAACTGGACCTGGAGCTGAGCTGCACCCTCCACAGCTAAGACTGAAAGGACAAAAACTTGAAGCTGAACGGCACCCTCCACAACTAGGATTGAAAAGACAACAACTTGACTTGGAAAAAAAGTCCTGGAAGTACACACTGTTCCCCAATGAAATCCTGTTCCCTTTCTCCAATAAAATCTTTAAAAAAAAAAAAAAAAAAGAAAGAAACTGCCGGCAGATCCAACATCACCTACATCAGCTGCACCATTTTACATTTTCTCTAACAGTGCAAAAGGGTTCCAATTTCTCCACATCCTCATGAACACTTGTTGTCTTCTGTTTTGTTTTGTTTTTGTTTTTAAATAGCTCTCCTGATTGGTGTGAAGTGGTATGTCATTGTGATTTGGGTTTGCATTTCCCCAATGACTATTGATGTTGAACAACTTTTCATGTGTTTATGGACCATTTGTATATCTTCTTTGGACAAGTGTCTATTTAAGTCCTTTGCTCAAATATTAATCAGGTTGTTTTATTGTTGTTGAGTTGTAGGAGTTCTTTATATATTCTAGATACCAATCTCACGTCAGCTATACAATTTGCAAATATTTTTTCCCATTCCGTGGGTTGCCTTTTCACTCTGTAATAGTGTTTTTTGATGCACCAGTTTTTAATTTGATGAAGTCTAACTTACCTATTTTTTTTGTTGTTGTTGCCTGCCTGTGCTTTTGGCAGAAATCATCGCCAAATCCAATGTTATTGAGACAGGTTAGTTAGTATGATTAGTAGGTAGATAGGGAGGTCCCTGATGGAATAAAAAAAAGCAGCCATATCCTGAAATTCCAGGCCCTGGAATGTCTCCTTCACTTCAGGACACAGACATGAGAATACCCTTAAGGTTAATAGATAATCTCAAATCCCTTCTGGCCGGACAAAGGAGCAGATCTGATAGAAGGAATGGGTTGGTTCGTTAATCCCTTCAGGATGAGCAGACAGGACAAACCTGATAGATGGATCCAATTAGAAGTCTCCAGCCCCTTTCCTCAAGCAGGCAGGGAAGGTATAAAAGAAAGAGCTTTTCCGTTCGGAACCCCCTCCCGCTCGGGAGGGAGCTGCAACCTCTTCTCCTGCCTCTAATAAACTATCCTTTTTAAAAAAACTTTTTGCCTCTCCCTGGTCCGTGTTTCCATTCTTCAGCTTCATGAGACACGATCCTGGCCCACACTCAGAAACTGCTGGCAGATCCAACATCACCTACATCATTATGAAGCTTTTCTCCTATGTTTTCTTCTAATAATTTTATAGTTTTAGTTTTTATGTTTAGGTGTTTGATTCATTTTGAGTAAATTTTTTTATATGATGTAAGGTAAGAATCCAACTTCCATCTTTTTGTATATGAATATCCAGTTTTTCCCACCATTTGTTAAAAAGAGTGTCTTTCCCTCTATTTCTGCAAAAAACATCCCTGAGATTTTGATAGGGGTTACATTGACTCTGTAGTTTGCTTTGGGTAGTATTGACATCTTAACAAGATTAAGTCTTTAATCCGTGATTGTGGTTTGTCTTTCTATTTATTGGTGTCTTTTTTTTTTTTCCACACTCAGCTCTCCAATGTTGGCCTCCCCACTGAGCATTCGGGAGTTTGCAGCAGTACTAAGGTGTCATCATACACGTGCAGCCCAGCCCGCACCCTTTCCCGTGGCAGCCATATTGGTGCCACTTGCAGCCCTGGCACTGGCCCAGGAGCCGGCCTCGGTGACTCAAACCCGAGCAACACCCTCCTCATGGCTGCTTATTGCCCGGGGTCAGAGTGCCCACCCTCCTAACTTGGCTGCAAGGCACGATGGTGCTGGATTGAGACTGCTCTACCTGGCCCCAGCACAGGACAGGCAGCCATGGCTCAGCTATTGGTGTTTTTAATTTCAGCAATGTTTTGTAGTTTTCACCTCCACGGTTAAGTTTATTCTTAAGAATTTTGTTCTCTTTAATGCTATTGAAAATGGAATTGTTTTTTCAATTTTCTTTTTAGATTGTTCATTATTAGTGTAAATAAATGAACTG
Organism: Rhinolophus sinicus; assembly: GCF_057876585.1. Classification (NCBI taxonomy): domain Eukaryota; kingdom Metazoa; phylum Chordata; class Mammalia; order Chiroptera; family Rhinolophidae; genus Rhinolophus; species Rhinolophus sinicus. The sequence goes on along the minus strand of NC_142514.1, from coordinate 149,764,326 downwards.
ATTTTTGTGTGTTGATTTTGTATTCAATAACTTTGCTGAATTTGTTAGTTTTAACAGTTTGTGTGTGTGTGTGTGTGTATGTGTGTGTGTGTAATCTTTAGCATTTTCTACATACACGATCATGTTTTCTGAACAGAGATAATTTCACTTCTTCCTTTTCAATTTGGATGCTTTTTATTTTTTTCTTGCCTAATTGCTCTGTTTAGGACTTCTAGTACTATGCTGAATAGAAGTGGCAAAAGCAGGAATCCTTATTTTGTTTCTGATCATAGAGGAAAAGCTTTCAGTCTTTCATCGTTGAATATGATGTCAGCTGTGGGTTTTTCATATATGGCCTTTTTATGTTGAGGCACTTTTCTTTTAATTTTAGTTTTCTGAGTATATTTTTAATCACGAAAGAGAGTTGAATTTTGTCAAATGCTTTTTCTGCATCAATTGAGATAATCAAGTGGTTTTTGGTTTGTTTGTTTTTTCTCCTTTTTTCTGTTAATGTGCTGTAGTACATTAATTGATGTTGATATGTTGAACCATCTTGTCAACCCAGGAATAAATCCCACTGATGATGGTACATAATTAGCTGATTTTTAAACCAAATCAAACTGAGAATATTTATGCCTTTGCTTACTAGCTCTTGGGAGTTTGAGAGGATCAAAACAATTTTAGAGACTAGACAAACTATATTTCCTCACATATAAATCATGGTATACATAAATGCACTTTAATATACAGTTTCAGGGTGTATGTTTGTGTTGAAGCAGTAGGTGGACAATATAACATAATTATTATATGAGGGATTCTGGAGTCACACTCCTCTGTTTAAAACGTGTCTCTGCCACTATAGTTGGGTAACCCTGGACAAGTTTTAAACTTATTTGTTTCAGATTCCTCAGTTGTAAAATAGGGGTTAAAATAGTCCCACTTTAGGATTGTTGTAAAGATTAAAGAGATAATGTTTATAAAACATTTAGAGTAGTTCCTGGCATATAGTAAGTGCTCCAAAGGGATAACTATCATTATATTGTTGTACTTTGATTAATGAAAAATAAGAGTCTTTTGCTGAATCCAAGCTAAAAATCAGATTGTCAGCTGAACTATTTAGTGGCAAGGAAAGTATTTACTGTTGACATATTTTAGGCAGAGGTCTTTACACTAGATAAAAGATTGTCATCTTTAGCATTTGTGACTGTCATCTTATTTACACTTGAAAAGAAACCAAGATTCCTATCCTTTAATGTTCCCTCAGGTAAAAAGAAGTAATCTTCCAATCTGCAGAGATTGCATATAAATGTAACAGTCTGACCTTGAAATTTCTTACCACCCACAGGAATGGAGGTTGTGTGCAGATTAAACAGCCACATCCTTCCCACTGACTCTCCTTCCTACTCCAATGGACCTGGTATTATCGTAAATCATATTTGTCTATTTCCCTCAGTAGAGCATACATTCTTCAAGTTCAGGGTGTACGCCTGACCCTCTCTATAATTCCATTCCAACACAGGACCTCAACCTTAGCAGATACGTTTTGAACTGAATTCCCTACTTCCATTTATTGACCTTTACTCTGCAGTATGCAGGAAAAAAACCGTGGATGTAACAGACACAGAGTTAAATTCTGGCCATGTCCACCAGTAACTTCGTAAGTCCAAGCTTCAGCTTCTCACTTAAAAGATAGCAATAATATTTACCTCACAGATACTTGTGAGAATCAAATAAGACAAGGCATAATATAAAGTGCTGTGGAAAGTGACAATAGATGATCCAAAAAATCTTATTTGACTATGAATTTTGCTATATCAAGTCACCTCTGTAAGTCTCAATTCAGTTCCTAAACTTTTTACTGAAAGCTATACTTGTTTATCTTGCCTGCCATATCTCCAATATTTTTTTAAATTAATGGACTTTATTTTTTAGAAGTTTAAGATTTATAGAAAATTTGAACAAATAGGACAGAGTTCCCATGTACTCATGCCTACCCACTATTCCCCTTATTATTAACTTGTTACATTATTATGGTACATTTGTTATAATTAATGAGTCACTATTGATACATTTTTAACTAAAGACCAGAATTGATTCATATTTCCTTAGTTTTTACCTAATGTCCTTTTTTTCTGTTACAGGATAGGATACCATATTACACTTAGTTGTCGTGTCCCCTTAGGCTCTTCTTGGCTGTGAGTTTCTCAGACTTCCCTTGTTTTCAATAATAGTTTTGAGGAGTACTGGTCAGATATATTGTAGGATGTCCTTCAGTTGGAATTTCCCTCATGTTTTTCTCATGATTTAGACTGATATGGATTTCCAGGAAGAAAACCACATAGGTAAAGTCATGTTCATCACCTAATATCAAGGATACTTTCTATAAACATGACTTATCACTGTTGATGTTGACCTTGATCATCTGGATTCGTTTTTCTCTAGTGTGTTTCCTGGGGGCCACCTCCCTGAACTGCTGTTTCAAGATGGAACCAAGAACTTATTTCTGTAGAGTTCTGTAGAGCCCGGTTGAATATTCACACGTTCAGTTAGAGAATCCACAGTTTATTTGCTGCATTGAAACCATGCTTTCTGAAGAAAAGGCTCCTAAATTCTTGTTGACTTTTTAAATCCTCCACTGAGTGAAGCCTGCTTATTTGTTGTTCATGGTTTTCAATATTTCCTTAGCAGGAAGATGACACAAATTGAAAGACTGGCAAACAGTATTATTGAAGTGCTCCATTGCTTAAAGGAAAGAATTTATGAGAAATGTATCCGTTTAAGTGCCTGTTCTTCGTCTTTTTTTTTAATGCTATTATTCTGGGTTTTTATTTTAACCTTTACTTATTTTAAGTGTGTTTTCTAGGACCCATCAGTTCCAAGTCAAGTAGCTGTTTCAATTTAGTTGTGGGGGGTGCAGCTCACAGTGACCCATGCAGGGATTGAACCCCGGCAATCTTGGTGTTACGAGCACTGCGCTCTAACCAACTGAGCTAACCGGCCGCCCTAACTGCCTGTTCTTAAAAGGGGCAGTGTTGCTGATGAACAGAAAAAGAAATTCCAGCTCAAAGTGGACAATGATTATGGCATGTCCCATAACTCTCTTTTCAAAGGGATTCCCCCCTTGAAGAATTTGATTCTTTTACATGGATATTTCTAAATACTCATCCAGCATGGAAACAAGTGAAATCATCATGTATAGTGGTGAAGAAGGGGAGAATCAAAATTGATGAACAATTTTCTTTTCTTGCCAGTGGATAATGTTAAGTCCTGGAATCTTCCACCCCTCAGACAGATAGAGGACATACACACGATAATGCAAGTCACACAGCAAGGTTTATTTCCAGCTAGCTGGGGTCCCCGACGCAGCGGGTTTTAACAAGGACCCTCAGCCTTTAAAGCTAAGGGTTTTTATAGCATTTCTAAGGCACTCAGTTTTCCAAAGTCTTAGATGAACTACAATTCTCACATAGCTTAGAGTACAAGATGAACTACAATTCTCACATAGCTAAGGCATTCAGTAATTTTTCAAAGTCTCAGGGAGTACAAGATGAGCTATGCTTCAAAAAGTTTACAACAGATAAGCTACAAAAGCCTCCTTCGCAGGAGATAAGACATCTGGTCTCTATGCCCACATCCTGGAACTAACAATTAGGCCCTTAGGTTATTTTAAGCTCAGGGCTGTTAACCTTACCTGACCTTAAAGTAGCAGTTCTCATGCTAACTTGAGCCCAGGGCTGTTAACCCTATCTTAACCTTAAAGTGGCAGTTCTTATGCTAACAGTCTCTTACAGATAACAGTTTAGATAGTCATTGATTAAGAGATGAAATGTAATCCTGAGGAATGGAAAGTAGTTCATGCCATGAAAGATGGTATTATATGCTTTAACAAATCAAATTTGAAGAGCAGTTCTTGGAGTTGTTGATTTTATTGTAGTACATATTCAGGATATCAGTTCATGTGATAATATTGAGCACGATTTCTCATTAATGTATGTTCAGTGAAGAAAAGAATAAAATAATTTGAATGTAGAAGCTATGTTACAATGTAATTGAAAACAGACTGTAACTGCAAGAACCTTATAAGCAAATTCTACCAAATAGGAACTGTTAAGAAAAGCCAAATCGTCAGACAAATAAATTTTAGAAAGAGGTATTTAACTTAGATACTTACAATTTATTTCAGATAAACACAAATAATGTTTAGTATAAATATGTCTCATGCAATATATGTATTTTTTTATCTCAGTGGATGTATGCGTAGGTAATTAGAAATCATTCTGATTTATCTGGGTTCCTGTGGGTTCTTTTTGTCTTTTTTTTTTATATAATTGTGAAAAAAACATTTGCCATATCTACCCTCTAAATAAAACTTTAAGTATACAATATATTATTGTTGTCTAATGTCCTGTGTTTTTATTTACTGAATCTGACAACCCTAGTAAAGCCAGGATCTGAACTCAGTTCTTCTGACTCTAAATCTAGTGATCTTCCCACTATGACCTTTCCTCTGGTTTTGTAAAATAACCAACCACATGAGTATGTTTGGAATTAAGTTTCATAGTGACTTTTTCCCACTTTATTGGTACCTTAGATATTTGGAGAATGTCCTGGAGGGAAAATACAGAATCCTACCTTCATGTATTTCTTTTACCCATTAGAGCATTCTTCTGGACAGTTTGTTGAGTTACGCCATGTTGAAAATTCTCTTCATTGTTGAAAGATGAAGTCAACAATATTCCAGATTGAGCCTTCAGAGCAGCTCTGTGATGTTCGGAATGCCATGCCATCAAGTTAGAAAGGGGACACAGAAAACTCCAAACTGGAATTACATCACCGTAACAGGATTCATGAAAATAATGTTACTATTGTGAATTGTGATTTTCATTGATACCATGTATGCAGTTGACAAAGTAGATTCATATACATTATTCTATATAATCCTCATACTGACTCTATGAGGCTTTTTATATCTATTTTTTTGTGGAAATTAAGTTCCTGTGATAAAATGACTTATCCTGGGTTGTGCAACTAATAAGTGTGAGAGTTACTACCTTTACTCTCATCTTCCATGCTCAGGTTCTAAGTATTTCCACTGCACAGTCTGCCGGGTGGGTGGGAGAAGAATGTAGCTTCTGGGGCTGCCTGTCATTTTGTTAATTTGTGTAGGAGTCCACTCTGCAATCACACTTAGCACATTGTGTTACCAAAAAGATATGCTTCATTTTCGTTTAAATTTTACAATTCCTTGTGCAATTAGGAAATTCAGAATGGATTTTATGAACATCATAACTGCCTATTGCCTCAGAATTCTTTGCACTTCAGGGGGCTGGGCTGGCAGATCTTGGAGGCTGAGAGAAGAGTGGGCCCAGAAACTCAATACTCTCCATGCTTTTTACTGGGGACTCTTGGAGTGAGGTGGACCTATCTGAGGGGGTGGGCAAGGGACACTTTCCTTCCAGATTGAGATTCAACATGCATTTTTTTTCCCTCTTCTTCCTCCTCCCTCGCCCCACTCTGGTTCAAGCCGTTGTTTCTCAGTCTAGTTGTGTAGGACACAGCTCCCTCGCCCATGCTGGTATTATGGGCCTTGTGCTCTCCCCCAGCTTGAGGCAGTTGGTCGTGGTAATCAGTCAGCCACTCACAGCAGCCCACGGAGCTCATGCGGACCCCCAGCTGCTCACAGCAGCCCAGCTCCAGGGAGAGCCGTTGTTCACAATCTTAGCTGTAGAGGGAGCAGCTCACTGGCCCATGTGGGAATTGAACTAGTGACCTCAGCGTTAGGAGCACGGCACTCCAACCACCTGGGCCACCAGACCAGGGCAACATGCGTTTTTTTGAATGCCAATTATATGCAAAACATTTTCACATATAATAACTCATCTCTGAAAGCTCATAACTGAAAGGAGGGAAGGCAGTATTCTACTGTGAGATGCACAATTTGAGATCTGAAACATTGAGATGCTCTAACTTAAAATCAAATCACATAAAAACACATTTTAGGGAAAAGATTGTGAGCAGGAAAGAGGCTGCCGTTTCTCCCCTGGCTGACTTTAGATGCTCCACAGATTTTGACTGTATTGGAGCGAAACCATAATGTAGATTGCAGTGTCAGCATTGCTAAACTAGGAGCCTGAGAACCCAGATCATCTGACTTAGAACTTCACTAATAGGAAACCAATACTCTGTGTCTGGCTGTTTTTCCACTGTTTCAAAAGCATACAGGATAGACTCAGAGTACACAGCCTACTGGCTCCAGAACATGAGGAAGGGATGTGAAAGACATTGGAATTTTTTCCTGGTATCATAAGTTATATACAGTATGATATTCTACCAACAATAAAGGGATTGTAGAGCGGAAGTAAGGATCTGTGTAATCCAAAGGACGATCCACATTAACCGAGGAGAAGATACTATTATCTGAACTCCAAATTGGGATATTTGGTCTGAAAACTATGAGTACATTTATGGGACAATAAAAAAATAATATTTAGAATTAAGAGTGATATTAGTGGTCTGGTCAGCTCACTGGAAAAGGTCACCAAAAATGTGAGACTTCACTTCTTGATCAAATTGCTGTGGCTGTCCATGTTCCTTAAGGTTAAAAAGAAGAAAAAAAAGAAAAAGAAAATCTCTCAATTAAGTCTACTTTCCCCCTCTATTTCTTTAAGAAACAAAGGATACAAGTAGATTAAATATCAGGGAGTTTTTGAATGACAAACACTCAAGGACATGTTCCATTCTTTACCTCTGTCACAGAGAATGTTAGAGAGACATCCGCACAACTAGAAATCTTTTCAATCAAATAAAGATCCAAAGGTTTCCCTAAATGACATCCTGGTGTACTATGATGAGACAGAGACATTTCTGTATTTAGAATAATTGTCTCATCCTAGGCATTTCCCCTCAACCCTCCCCTCCCCGCCCCACCTATAGAGATGCCTCTTTCTGACTGTGAAGATAGTGCACGTCATCTTAACACTCCTCCGTTCCTCGTACCAGGCTCCAAACACACGCAAGGATAGACATTTTCTGATGGAATGGACAAAAAGCAACAGGTATTATAATGTTTTGTTTGTGAGGGTAGCTGCATATTTCATCTTCAACGGGCTACTCAGGTAATGGATCCCAGGGTTTGTAACAGCTCGTGAATGTAAAGAGATCAATGGCTTATTAAATGCTACCTAATAAGTAACTACACTCACAGTATCCATTAATAAAAGGTATGGAGAAAGAAAAATAAGGAACTGCATATTACAAAAAACACTCAGAAAATTCGACAGTTATTTGTTGTCCTTTTAAACATTTTGCTCATTGATAGGTTCAGGGGCTGGTGAGAGAGGCAAGTTTTCTCTGACAGATCAAGAAGAACTTAGTAGCTCAATATCCTACAGAGGCGTTTAAAGCAAAAGAATAAATCTACTGTTAAGATAGACACCATCCACTCTGTCGACAAAACATGGAATTAGGAGAACTGTCGCTGTATTTCCCAGCCCTGGAAGATTCTTCTTGGTGCTAAGTTCCCACAGCCTTAGTAATTCTTACTGAGCAAACAGAAGGAAAAAGTATCGGTCTCAAATTAAGCTTCTCATAATGCAAGAGGAAATAACGCATGACCCTTTATCCTTCCGAAATGTGAGGAATACAGTAGGTGGTTTGATCCTAGCGTCAGAGAACTTGAGAGTATTAAGAAAGGCTGAGCTTTTCAAACCAAAAAGCTGTGCTCAGCTCTTCTCTCTGCCGGTGACATCAGCCTTTTGTGCCCACATAACCCTTAGCCCTCTTATTCCTTAAAGAATTTCCTTCTACCTGGTAGCCTGATGGCTCAGATAAACCATGTGCCCATTCTTGGCAGCTATGTCTCTTCTTTGTGAGAAGGTCAAGTAGTCCTCTAAAAAATCTTAAGGACACAAAAATTACTAACATACATCTGGGTTTAGAGAGGACTACAAGATAAAACTCCTACATACATACAAAGTATTCCAGAATCGTACCCACTTCTTAAGAGTCTGTCCTTCCACTAGCACATATTCAGTCTTCATGGCTTCCATGCCTTGGCACATGCTCAGCACATGCTCTGTTTCCTCTGTCCTTTCTCACCTTCTCTGATGGAAAACTCATCATCATCCTTGAGAACATTTTAGATTCTCAGTGAAATAGCTTTCAACAACTCTAGGGAAATTTAGTCATTTCCTCACCTGTGATTTTATAAGCCTTTGTTCATATCTTCATTGTAGCAACTATCATATTATATTGTGATTGTGTTAAATCTGTAGGCAGAGATCATGTCTTAATCATCTAGTAATCAACACAGCCCCTGAGAGAGTAGATACTCAATGCATTTTTAGAAAGAATGAATATTGTCTAAATTGTTTGCTTTATTTTTCTGTAAAACTATTTAATGCTGTTTAATACTGTGGTTGTCTTCAATATGACAATTTATATACTTAAATACTTGTAATAGGAGGAAGACAGTGAAGTCACTAATTGAATCACTCCTAGACGGCTGTCAGTTATGTCAAACTTACCCAAAGAAGTGGGGAAAATCTACAAATTAAATGGTTAAACATGGCTTTATTATAACAATGAAAAAATGTGTTTATAAAACCATTTCCATTTCCAATTCTCCTTCCTCTCAACAGAGTAAGTATAACAGCAACAAAAAATGATACACAAATTTCATGTGTAGACTGCAACAGAAGAGGTCTTTAAAAAGATCAAAACAATAGATTTTTACAGTTGAAAGGGACCTCTCGGTTATCTAGTTCAACCCTCTGCTATGTATGAATCTCTGTAGTATCCCTGATAAATGCTCATCTAGCTTCTACTTGAACACTTCTAGTGATAAAGTAATTGATTCCTGACTTCGAAAATTATATCCAAGTTGAGCCCAAATCTGCCTCTGTATAATCTTTAACCACTGAAATCTGTCCTTCCTTCTTAAACCATAGGGAATATTCCTTCTTCCTTGTGGTAGCCCTATAAAGAATTAAAAACAGCTATATAGTCATCTCAAGCCTTTTCTTTTCCAGACTTTTCCAATTTCATTCAACTACTTCTCCTATGTCATATTTTCCAACATTTTCAACAACCTGGTTCATATCCTCCAGATATGTTGCAGTTTGTCCCTAATATTTCTAAAATGGAGCCTGGATATATACGCCAAGTGATATTTGCCCAGTGTAGAGAATTTCCCAGAGCAGGACTAACATATATCTCTTATTCTAGACTCCATACAGGTACTGTTCAAACTTAGACTGGCTCTTACGTGATGTAGAGTCAAACTTTGATAAAACTTAGCAAGAAAGGAGATAACATGAAGCCTGAATAAGACCAGAGCAAAGAGAACTGAACCAATCCTGGGACTTTAATTGGAAGACAAACTGCCTAAATTAACCCTAGATATACCAAGGGTATTCAAGGAGTTTTGACTTGATAGATGGGGACCAGGGAGTAGCCATATTTGAAATCAGACAGGTGGCAACATTATGCCTCCATTGGGTTTTGGGGCTGGTCCTCAATAATCAGCTGGGGAACACAAGAATCAAAACCCAAAGTCTGGGCAAAGAGGCTTCAAAAGGCTAGGTAACTTAAAGTCGGAAAGACTATAGTTCAAAGAAGGGTTACATTTCTAGGGGGGAAAACTGAGGTCGTAAAAGTCAAAATGGCTCTGGAGTCATAAAGACCTTCTTTGAATTCCATTTTCTCCACTTTCCAAACTTCAGTTTCCTCATGTGAAAATGGGGCTAATGATAGTATTTATATAAAGGAATGCTGTGAAGACTGAGTAGGATAAATATGTAAAGTCTGGCATATTGTTAGTGCTTATCAAATGTTTTTATTGCCAATTAAAATGCAGGAATAAAATGTAAATTAAATAAATTTTTAAGTAATACCACTTTTGAAGCCTTTAAAATTCATTATCTACTAAAGAAAATACTTAAGAAAATATTTCATTTAAGAAAAGCACTGTAGCTCTGTTTTTCAAAGATGACCAGGAATGATGTGCATTAGTTGAAAATGGCTTCCAAAATAAGAATAACATAATACGATTTAGTATCATTTTCATAATTCTATCAGCAATATGTTTATAACAAATATACTTATTTTCAGATTTTACTTTCAAATAAAAGGACGACTTTACCATAAATCTTTGAAATCGTTTTTTTATAATATAAATTCATTAATCCGGTCAGAATTACAATTTAATATTTGTTAGAAATATTTGCGTAAATCCTTTTCCCCACCCCACACTGTTTTCTTTTTAATATTCAATTATCTAAAATTTAAGAGGAATGGGCACCGCCCAATGCGGGTGTCTGTTTCTCTGATCTTCTGGTTATGATCCAGAGAATTGGGAGTGATGTTATCTGTGACAATAAAAAAAACTTCTCTTGGTGAGTGGAAGACCTATATATAAACGTCACATTTAAAGGTCTACAGTCCAATTCATCAGCTTTCTCAAGTTGACTCAACTTTCAGAAAGCATCCGCTGCTAATACACCTGAAAGATCTTGTCCTAAGACATTGTGTGGTGAGTAATCTTTATTTTCTCTTTTAAATTTCATGAGATCGTCTTTTTAAATAATCAAGCAATTATTTAATGTGCATCATTTTCTACAAATACCATGCTGTTTGTTCAAGGTAAAATGTTAAGGGAGGGTTTGAATTATATTTAATATAAAATATCATGATACAAAATAAATTTATGCTACGAAAATACTCTTAAATCATTTATTTTTGTGATTAAAGTTTTTTGAGATGCCTTGCTTCTTCTAAACTCTTCTGAAATTACACAACAATAATTAAAATTTGGCATGATGTGTTTTAATGGCATCTTATTGAAATGTTAGAATAAAACAACCTAATTAGGAATGAATAATTCGGATTTAACCAATATACATTTATTAAGTTGAGTTAAAATTCCATTTCTCCTTGAGAATATCCTTATCTAGATTGTTTTATGACTCCTAAACAGCTCGATCTGTATACTATAGTTGGAGAAACTCAGTTTTACTACTGAATGTTTATTCCCTTTACATAAAGCCTTTTTAAATTTTCTATTCCGAAAACTGTACATGAATTTTAAGGGTGTTTTACAACTGATTTTTAGCCTTTTCATGACATTCTTGTAAGAAGCTTGTCTCTATTCAGAACAAGGAAGCAAAGTACATATGTCTGAAGTCACTAGGTGAATGAATGTGACAAACCAAAAGTTAGACACCAATGCTCCTATTTTCTAGCTACAGTGCCTTTTTTTTTAAAAAAAAAAAAAAAACATTAACCAAAATTGGAGAATATGCATTTGTTACTCCATCAATAACTTTATATTGCACAGTGAAAATAAATACAGATTACATAATATTTCTTATGCTACTTCTAAATTATGCTGTTTCCCTTGAAAATATGAGTACATAGCCACTCCATGTATGTTAAAATGGAGAACATTAAGCATTAAGAAAAAGCAGTTCTATAATAATAGGCTTTCCAATAATTGAAATGCAGATTAAGATAAGACTATACCATTTTGAAATGAAAAGCTGTATGAGCAAAAGAGGAAAGTGCTAAAAATTATACTCAAACAAGATTGTTAATAAAATAAGATGAAGAAATAACATAGACAAGCATTTAATCTGAAGCTAAATCTCTAAATCCATATAACAAGTAATTAATTAGATGATTTTTTAAAACTTTGACACATTCTTTTTAATGGTAGGAGAAGTATGCGTTAATTAGCAAAAATCTCAAAATCAGAGCCTATTAATTTTGTATTTATGGTTATTATTGCAGTGAAATGAAGTTGCCTTATGAAAAAGAAATTTGCTAAATAGATAAATAGTGTTAATAAATTACTTAATTAAGAGAATTAGCCACTTTCAAGCAAATTATAAGGATTTAGTCATAACCAACATAAAATGTGGGAGGAAATTATAAAAAGTAAGCTTTCTCATTCCTCATGTGGCTTTAAATTTGTATATTAAAACTTGCACAAGAATTCTCAAAAAGATACCTAAGAAAGTAAAACTAATCTAATTTCTGAGTCAAAGCACTGGTATATATAATATATACTAATATATCTGTAAAATAAAGAGGGTAATTTCAAAAGTCTCCCATGAAAACCAATCCAGTTAGGTACTGTGCACAGTGGTACAGTTGTAAATGTAAACTACTAAATTTAATTGTATAATTTGGATTATTAAAAATATTTTAAAATACCTGCATTTTGCTTTTCCTTTTTAGTGAAGATGATGTCTGCAAAAGACATGGTTAAAGTAACGATCGTCATGTTTGCCATCTGTTTGCTTGCAAAATCAGATGGGAAACCTATTAAGTAAGTACTGAGGTCTGTTCTGCATGGTGAGGGCATGGAAATTGGGTGTTTAAGGTTGGCTTTATGATTGGAAGAAGGGAACTAATGGAGTAGTCCTCTCTGTTTCTGTTTCCTACAGGAAGAGATCTGTGAGTGAAATACAGCTTATGCATAACTTGCGTAAACATCTGAACTCTGTGGAAAGGATGGAATGGCTGCGGAAGAAGCTGCAGGATATGCGTAATTTTGTCGCCCTCGAAACTTCTATAGCTCACAGAGATGGTGGTTCCCAGAGACCCCGAAGAAAGGAAGACAATGTTCCAATTGAGAGACATCAAAAAAGTCTTGGAGAAGTAGACAAAGCTGATGTGGATGTATTAATTAAAGCCAAATCCCAATGAAAACAGATCTATCAGAGCAGTGCTCTAGACAGCATAGGGCAATGATATTACATGCTGCTAATGTTTGCAAGTCCTATTAAGATTACCAAGTGCCAATATTTCTAATATTACCAAAATTCAATGCTAGCCATGATAGCTATAATTTTAATTATTTTGATTCTACTTTTATTCATTTAAGAGCTCTTTCAATTATTTTATTTCTATTGTTTATTCTATTTAAATTATGTTGCTGCATAATTTATAAAAGAATAAAATGGCACTCTTTAATCTCTTTCCCATCTTGCAATGCAAAATAAAAATTTAATGATCGTGATTCTAAATAAATGAAGTATTTCTCACTTGTTATAAGAATATCTTTTGGATTATGAGTAACACTAATATGTTTAAATTGATTGTGACTAGGAAGAACAATGCAAAAGCTCTTTTCCCCCAGTTTTATTGAGAAATAACCAACATACATCATTGTATAAGTTTAAGGCATACAGCGTGATGGTTTGATATATTGTGAAATTATCACAATAGGTTCAGCTAACATCCATTGTCAAAATCTTTTTTTGATCAGGTGTTTCATATTTTGAATATCATCCTTTTAATATTACCAAAGTACCAGGTTGCCAAATTTCACAGCATCTAAATACTACTGTCCTCTTCATTTCAGGAAAGAGAATGAAATGCTCTCAACAAGGGAAGGCAGAAAGTGGTCTGCAACTTGAATGTAAAAGCATTTGCCTATACACAAACCCACTGATCATATTTCTAGTCTGGACCCCATATTGCAAGGAATAGAATTTATCTGTTTTTTAGAATGTAACTTCATTCGTCATTTGCTAAATATCTATCTAGTGTCCATTATTTGTCATGTACTGTATTAGGCACTGGGCATACACTGGTAAGCAAAATGGACGCAGCTCCTGTCTTCCTGGGGCCTACAGTTTAGAAGGGAAGACAGACATTAATTCATTATTAACTTGGGTAAGTGCTAGGAAAGAAAAGTACAGGAATGTAAAACACAGAGCCCTGACATATTTAAATAAATGCTGTCCAATAGAACTTTCTGTAATGATGGACATGTTCTATATTCTGTGCATGCAAAAACAGTAGCCAGATGTGCATTTAAAATGTGTCTTGCAGCACCGAGAACTGGATGAGGTCCCATCCCTGGCCTCAAAGAGTTTATGTTCTAATGAGGAAGACAGAGTAGTAAACTCTGGTTTTCTGGCCCTGTTCATTTTGGAGTCTTTGCATATTCTAATATAGATTCCTTGTTGGTTTTAAATGTCACGAATATTTTCTCCCAGTGTATTTACTAACTCTGTTTAATTTTGATGGATGCAGAGACATCAGTTTTTCACCTTATTGTTTGTATTTTGGGGAGCCTTATTAAAGAAGTCTTTCCCCAAACGTAGGTCACAGTTATCTCTTATATCTGCTTTAGAGTTTTACCTTTCACTTTTACGCATATATTCTTCTACGCATATATTCTTCTGGAGTCTAATTTTGTGTAAGACAAAATGTTATGTTTGAAATTTATTATTATTTTTTCATATGGACAGTGTGCCAAATACCATCTATCCAACAAATCTTTATTTCTCCATAGTTTTGTAGATACATTTAAAAAATCATATCTTAAGTTCCTATGTAAACATAGGTTTATTATTTTATTTTATTTTTAGAGAGTGACAAGTTGCTTCATTGTGCCCTTTGAATCAACTTTTAGCCTATTAAAGGTCAGTCTCAGATGGGGGCCCACAAGTCCACCTTCCTTAACTTTACCTCCATCTCTTGACTTAAGCCTTGGACACCGTGTCCCTCTAAATGTCTATAATTCTCCCCACGTGGCCCATACACAGGCACCTTCCTTCCCAAATCCTCAGGGACTGAACGTGTGAATATTCAACCGGGCTCTACAGAACTCTACAGAAATAAGTTCTTGGTTCCATCTTGAAACAGCAGTTCAGGGAGGTGGCCCCCAGGAAACACACTAGAGAAAAACGAATCTGCCCTTAAACTGTGGGCCTCTTGGGCTAGTTCAAGTTCATTCAGAGCAAAGCCCCGTATTTAGAATTAAGTTTTAAAATCAATGATTTATTCTTGCAATTCTTATCCTAAGGCTCCCTTTACAGTAAAACAAATTGGGTGGTTTTCTCAATCATATAAACTCCAGGTAATATCAGAAGAGCTTGGGAGTGTATGATCTATGAATTTCACCTCAAACGCTCTTTTTTTCTGCACAGAGATCACATATCTTCTTGGGAGTGGCCAAATTGCAACATCTATAGCTTCCTTGTCACAGCTCTTCATGGGTTGCACATTCTCACCCTCTCTTGGGATCTCAGCACAGAAGTGTGGACACAGAGGCTCTGAGATAGACATACTTGTGAAGGTGTATAAATGGAAACCATCAGTGGCAGTGACAAACAAAATGACCTTTAGGTCACAGTCTAGGAAAATCCCCCCCTCTGCAGGCTTGGGTTTATGTGGTGAACAGTACTGGTTTCCGTACTGGCATGACTTCATGCCCCTCTTAAGGCACACAACCCCGAACCCCAGATCTGAAGCTACCAGGAAAGGTCCTTTATGATATGCCCATTCCAGTGTTCCTCCAACTTCCACCTCCCAAGAGTGGCAGCCAGAGGTGAAGCCGGAGGACCCCAGGACACTGGTAGCAGAGAGGAATGTTTTGGCATTCTCGGGTGGTCTGGTCTGGACCTACCCGTATCCGAGGCTCTGCAGGTCGTTAAGAGAATATGAGGAAGTCCTTGGCTGTGGCAAGTTCAAGAGGCATATTCACGAAGAATCTCAGCATCTAGCTGTACATGCTCATCACAGACATCATCACATAGTCTCAGCCACTAGTTTCCCCAGGGCCATGTTGGTCTGGATTCTTTGGATCCAAAGGGTGTCAAGACATTGATGACAAGTCCTGATTCTTCCTCTCCAAATTCCTGAGGCAGGTGAAACAATAGTGTTTGCAGAATGTCAAACACAGATCTTGGAAATGGTTTAGGCAGATGGGACATGTGGATTCTTTATTGACTTTTTCTGCCATGTCCACTGTTTTAATGTGGCTGTTCTCAGTTTTCTGCTTGCCTGGGGTACTGCAACTTCTTAACTAGATTGTAGACTTCTAATAAAGGCATTTTGCTCTGTATATCATTAAATCTGTGTTTCTATTAGGGACCAGGAGTAGATCTTCCTATTCCACTATCTTGCTTATTCATTAACATTTTACTTTGTTGCAAGGCAACAAGTTACAGGTTTGCATCAGGGTGGCTGGTTAGCTCAGTTGGTTAGAGCAGGGTGCTCTTAACAAGGTTGCCAGTTCGATCCCCACATGGGCCATTGTGAGCTGCACACTCCACAACTAGATTGAAAAAACTACTTGACTTGCCGCTGATGGGTCCTGGAAAAACACACTTAAACATTTAGAGGCAAAAAAAACATTTGTCCTGGTTGCAATATGTCAGTACTTCACTCATTTTTATAGCTGAATAAAATTCCATTGTGTCCCTTATTTAAAAAAAAAAAAAAAAAGTTTGCAGATCCCTCCTTTAATCTACCATTCCAGGCCCTCGTCTCCCAATTTCAATCTACTTTCTCACATTACTTCCTATTCATTCTTTTGAATTGCTCATTGTCCCCCCTACAAGATACTTAGCCAAGTTGATCTCTTCATAGGAATGTCTTTTCCTACTATCTCTTTATGCCTGAATCCTATCTATTCTTTAAAGCTCCAGATCAAACATCTTCCTTCCCTGCGCCTTCTTCATCTCTTGTTAGAAATAACATTTCCTATCCCTGACCTACCACAGCCCATTATCTCTATCTCCCTATAACCCAGTTTGTTTCCCTTTTATTACTTGATTACATATCTCATTTATATCAGTAGAAATTGTATATTAATAATGTCTATCTCCCCTAGTAGTCTTACACAGGGTCCTGGTCAATAAATATATTCACTGAATAGGGATAGAGTTATTTTTGTATGAATGTTATTTTCCTGTTCCTGCCATTAGGTGACAGTGCTCAAAACTTGTAGTACAAAGAAATCCCCGGCTTTAAAGTTAAGTAGGATTCTGGGTCTGTGGCTTATCACTAATTTGTTGAGCAAGTATTCAACCAGAATTCTTTCTTATCCACTGCTATGAAACAATCTTGTCATAGCATGCTGTGAGGTGCAATACAATCAAAGGAACTTGTTTATTCATTGCTTCTAGATGAAACATTTTATTTCTGCTAAATTGGAAATTCTGTATTGACCAAGATCTTTGGTGCATGCGTTGATATTATGGAAGAAAGACTTTCATTAAGGGTTTGAACCTTAGCTCATTCAGTCAGCTAGCATTTACAAATTATTGTGCAGCATAGTTCGTGATGGTGTGAATCAATGGCATTACCCACTATATGTATAGATGCTACTCATGCTCCGAAATTATTTGAAAGTTTAACTTTCTTTTTAAGGCAAATAAGAGTGGTAATTTTATTATATCTATAGATTTTTTTTTTTTTTAAGGAATAACAATGAAATGAACTGTAGGTCCCTCAAAGCAAGATAAAATAGTTTGACAAAATCTCCATATTTCATCTGAAATCTTTTGTTGGTATAATTCTTCCAATGTTTCCTCGAAAATTCCTAGAACTTGGACTAGAACTTTTGAATTATGCTAAGCAGAGCACCTGATTGGCCCCCAGCAAGGTTAGAACTACATTTTTCTTATTAAGTGTTGGGGGCTTATTTATAGGAAGAGTAGGGTGAGCCAAATGAAACTATAATATACATAGATATAGATAATAGTATGAGCATTTATGTATCTAAAAAGAGATTGGTGAAAACTATGTAGTAGAATACCAGAGACTTTCTTTAGGAAATGATGGCTTTGATTTTGATGTAGAGAAATAATTCCTATTTGACAGTCCTCACTAACTGGACGATAGAATTACCTCCTTTGATCTTGGTTTATAGAAGAAAAATTTGATAATAAGATTGGTGAGGTTTTTGTTGTTTGGTTGCCTGTGAATGTTTTTTTTTCTTTTTTCTTTTTTTTACATTTCTCCATGGGATTACCTGTATTACAAAATTTCTGTTTAGATTGTTCTTCTTACTTAGAAATCTTCACAGATTATTGGCAATTTCAAATTTAGCAGAATGTTGGCAATAATAATAACTTGGTATACTATGACTATAACGTCTCTTTCCTTTAGGTCTCTGATATCTAAGGACACTTAGATGAGGAAGAGGATGTTCGCTATCCTATTATACATGTGCATACTCGACTGTTCATCTCCTTAGCATAAATAAACATTGGCTTGGAAAACACTTTGGTTATCACACGTGGCAGCTGGGAGGGACTTTTTTCTCGCCCGAACTAAACAAGGATTAAAAGTTTTTCAACAAAAGTTCTTTCCGCAAAATCTGTTTTCATAACAAATTACTCAAACCAGATCTTAAATTACTCAAACAAGGTCCTCTTCCCCTTTACTTCCTCTGCTTGCAAAGCCCCTCCCACTCTTCTAAAAACTGGAGTTCTTACTCATCCTTCAAGATTCAGCTCAAATGTCACCCTCTGACGGAGTCTTCCTCAACGTGACAGGCAGAGCCGGTTTTTCCTTTCTGTTCCCGCAGCTCACTGCGAGCAGCTCGGCTTTCATGGCAGCATATGGGATTATGTTTTGGGGTGGGTCTCGCCGCCCCCCTATCTACCGCCGTGTGAGCTTCGAGGGCGGAGATCGTGTCTTGTATTTTCCCCGGTTGGTATAGTCCAGCATCTGGCACACGGTAGGCTCAGTCAAGTTGAATGACTGAAACTATTCCTTGCAACTTGCTGCCCACAGGGAGCAATACCCCATCCAGTTTACTCGCCACGTTCAACAGGCGGCCCAGCTTCAGGAGTTACAGCGGGCACGCCAGTTCCCGCCAGCCCAGCGTTTAAAAACAAACAGCTGTGGATATTAGGGAATAGACAGTGTCCCTCACAACGCCCGCCTTTCATGAACTCCGATCGGTTAATACCCGCCAGCTGTGTGGGGCTAAGAGCGATCTCGGAGTTTGCCCAGTTGAGCAAACGAAGGATCCCAGAGGTATTTCTCCAACTCTGGGCTGGAAGACGCGGTCTGCTTTTTTCTAACGGTGATAGGAAATAGAAGAAAAAGACACGCGATTCATAGGTTTGGGGGGGTATAACTCTGGTCGCAGCCACTCAAGCTCGGGACTCGCTGTGGATCGCCAGCTGAAGTCTGTGTGCACCCGTGCCTTCCACCCTGCGGCACCAGCCCCCGGGCTGAACGCCCACCCCAGGCGGCGGCTCGCTCAACTGTCTTCACAGTTAGCGCCCCGCCCACCCCTGGGCGGTGAGCCACCATTCTCGCGAGAACGCAGCTAGTCTCGCCTCTTCAGACTGCGGGGCTCTCGCGAGAAGAGGCTTAGGAGCCGGCCTGCAACCTGCCGGGCGGCTCTTGGTAGCCGCGGCGGCTGTCTGAGAAGCCGCCACCACAGACAGCTACGGAGGGCTCCAGTAGAGGAGGAAGCAGAGGTGTCGCTAGCTCCGGCCTTTTCCCTAGGCCCTCAGTGGACGCTCAACGCGGACTACAGGTTCGAGGGTGACTGGACGTAGCTGGGGAACTCGGTGGGAGCCGCGGCGGAGGCGGAGGCGGAGGCTGGGCTTGGAGGGGGCCGAGGAGGAAGGGGGAGGAGGGCGAATCTGGGCTTGAGAGCTGGGCTGCTTCGGCGGTGGTCTGCTCATCTCGGACTCTGCAAGGGGACCGTGGGTGGGGTTCTGGGCTCCGGCTGCTGGCACCCAGTTCGGAGAAGCAGGGGTGGGACTTGGGTTCGGGGTGCTGTTTTGGGGAGTCTTGAGGCCTTTCCCCAGGGGTGTAGGTGATACCCTAATCCCTCCTTTCCTGGGCAGAGTAAACCCGTGCCCCGCCCCTTTTCTATCATCCCTGGGCTAACGCAGCGACATCCTGAGGAGGGCGCATCACAATAGGGGATCAGGTGGCAGGTAGTCTCCCTTTTGGTGAATTGGAGTGAGACCTAATGTGCTGTGTGGTTTTAAAATGTAACAGTATCACGTATGGTAAACCTTTGTTTTCCCAAAACTTGCTCAGAAAAGCTAATTTTTTTGTTCTTCAGATGCAAGTTTTCCTAACACCCTTTATCCTCCTGAATGGGGTGCGGGGAGGTGAGGCATCAGTCATTTGTTAATGTGGAGGCGGTGTGACCATCCCTGGTCCTCACAGACTTCGTACTTCTCCTTTCTCCTATTTTGAGTCCATGATGAAAAGACATTAATCGAGACATGCTAAAGATAGAGCCTCACCTGTTTGTCACTTTGTATACTTAGCGTATAAAAATTACTAAATTTTTTTATCTTTAAGAGTTTTCATGCTTTTTATTTAAACTAACAGTTAATGAAGCAGCATGGTGTATTGACTTTATTTAGACAATAGAGCACACCGCCCCCTTCCCCAACTACACAGATATGATCAAGATTTAGATAGGAGGTTACAGGATAGATTTCGAATTAAATAGACTGTAGACATTGAAATAAGAGATATATAATAAAGAGTGCAATAACAGGGCCAAAATAATTTTCTGTACGGGAGAGCCCATCCCGGACTGAAGTCCAAGTATTGAAAATGAAGACTGCAGTTGTCATTTGAATGCAAAGCAGAAAGCAGTATACTTGGAAAAGGATTTGATGGTGGATTAAGACTGTTAAAAAAGTGTGTGAGGAGAATTATTTTTGAAGGTGTGTGTTTCATAAATTTTCCTAACATTTCTCAGTATTTATGACCTAACTGGTATTGTTATACATAAAGGGAAAGCGGGAAAGGAGGTTCTAAATCCTTAAGAGGATCCATGGATCCAATCAGGAAAGTTTTTAGGGTCTCAGTTCTCGCCTTTTCCCCTTCTCTCCCATGAAAGCTGTGGGATGAGCTTTTTTCCTTGTGTATGTTACCCTTCTACCAATCTGAGTTTTTTTCTTTCTCACCCTTTTTTCTAAGCCTTGTGAGTTTTTAATTAACTATGAAGGAGCAAACAGTTAGTCTTTGGCTTTTTACATTTAGATGACTTGAAGTGTGGAAGTGATCTGGAAATTATTTATGTACCTTTCAAAGAACTAGTTTACGAATAGTACACTCACATGCCTTCAGGTAGTAGGCAGATGAAAATGAAAACAAGTGAAATGTACTAGAGAGTTTATGCCTTATTTAAGAGGGACACCAGTTCTCAGGCCTACCTGATTAACGCCTTACATGAATGTGGGTCTTTCTCCAGAGGCTTCAGCTTTCTCGAGAGAACACAGGAAATTGACATTTTTGCTTGCAGCCTCTTGATTTTTAAAAATATTGGCAATGAATAATAACAACTAAAAATAGCTTCATATGGCCCAACCAAACCCAAACCTGTCAGTAGTTGTATCCAATTTAGGACCTCTGTTATAGGTGAGAATTAATAAGTTTTACAGCTGAAAAAAAAAAATTTAAAGTATGCTAATTAGTTTGGAATTTCAAACCTAGGAGGACTTGAGAAAAATGTCAAGTCTAATTGAAAACAGTAGATAAGTTTAATAGGCAAGTTTAATAGCCTTTAAATTCAGTAGGGCAAATTGAACTGATACTTATTAACATTTTAACTGGAAATAACTGAAGAAAAAAACCTCTCAGTATTTATGGCTTAATGACTCAGGGTTCTGAGCAATGCTAATTTATAGCTATCTTGTAAGGAAATTGACTTATTGAGAGTTCTTTATTGTATTTGCAATTAATATGTAAAATTAAATCCAGGAGACCTCCGCAATTCAGCTATGGTTTTGAATGATTAATGTTTGCTGTACCTTAATCCCACATTGTCTTCCCAGTCATTGAATTTTACTGGAAGCAGTATCGATTCCTTGGATTTTATTCCCTGGCTCTTGGGGTGGGGGTGGGGGGGGTTATTGGGATGGAAAAAAATGGAATGGGGAGAATGTGATGTGAAATAGGCACTCATGTGCTTTTCTCACATTGTCTATTAAAAGATTACTAGTTAAAAAAAATTACTAATTTTTCTTGTAAGAACAATAGGCACTTTGATAGGTTAAACACAGTGCCTTATACATAGTAGAGCTTAATGATATTTGTAGAATTGAACCCTGGTGGATTAAACCACATTTATCCATTAGTGTGAAGTACTTTAATCACATAATCTAATTCATACTCAGACTGTGAGGAAAGGGAATTTAGAGGTCGGACCTAAGAATGAAATGGACCCTAGGCACATAGAGGGCAAGGTGAGGGTCTTTGATGGGGAAGAGGGTAAGCGAGGAGGCTAGGTGAGGGAGTTTGGTAAAGGAGGATAAAATAGTTCAATACTCTTTTGTCTACTGTGCAGTTTTACTAAGATCTCTGCCTTTTCGACTAAATTGATCATAACTCATGTGAAGACTACATAGAACATTGGTTTTTAATCAGGACTATTATACATTCGGAGTTTGCAGACTTGATTTTTTTCTTTTAGCCCAGTCTTCTCAGGTCAAGTTAGTTTACTATTCCTTCATTCAGTCCCTGACTTTCTGCTATAGGAAGTGAAACAGGAGGAGATTATGTTTGAGACGTTCCTGCTTGCGGATTTTAAAACCATTCTGCAGAATCTTGTATATTTGGAGATTATGTTAGTTGAGGGGGAGCCATCATTTTCCTCTCCCTGGTAAAGTAGGAGGTTCTTTCTTAGAAGTAACTTTTCCCCTTCTTCTTATACCCCCTTCAGATGCCTCCCCAAGGGAGGATTAAGTGAGGCCAGGGGAAGGAATTGAGTATGCTTTTGCTCAGTGACCTGGTTCTATTTTTGGAGCTCCCAATTCTTAGGCTATCCATCTTCTACTGCTCTGTGTGGTAGATTTCTTTTAGCAAGCAGGACCCTATGAGGGAAAAGCAACTGGAACATCTGCAGTTCCCAGTAAGTTTAATTTACAATTGAACTTAATAGGAAGCTTTTTTAGTCACTGGTTTCAGTTATGTTTTTATCTGTCTGAGTCATTTATTATTTTGTTTCTTTGTTGGTTGTGAACCCACAGTAAGAGAGGAAGAGGTAGTTGTAGATGATCATTAATGGAGGAAGAACTACTTAAAATATTTTTTCTTGGATAGAATGTTTATTAGGGTTCAAACTAATGTTGCATTTCCCCTACTATGGCTTGCTCTGATTTATTGGGGCATCCTTGAAACTGAGACGTACCTTGCTAAGCAGGTAGCAATTTAGAACTCTGAGGTAAGCAATCAGAATTCAAAGAGATGCTCTCTGGGAGAGGATTAAGAGGTTGGTGAATGTAATTGCCGGCAGTGGGAATATAATGAGCTGAGTACAGTAGTCCCCTCTTATCTATAGGGAATATGTTCCAAGACCCACAGTGGATGCCTGAAACCACGGGCAGTACTGAACCCCCTGGTCCACAAACACATTTTCTGTTCATGTCTTCTACCCACAAATCTAATGCCTTTTCAGTCTTCACTAAGCACTTACCATGAGCTGTGGCTGTAATTTGCAGTGTGAGGTGCAACAGCAAAACTAACAAGAATTTCTTTTTCCTTCTTTACAATTTCACAGATAGATTCATTCTTATCATAGATCTTAGCAACCTAAGCATACAGTTTCTTTTTCCTTGATATTAAGTTGGTACAAAAGTAATTGTGGTTTTTACAATTTTTAACCTTTAAACCACAATTACTTTTGCACCAACCTAGTAAGTTGAGAATGTTCACCTTTTCACTTAATGGAAGCATTTTTTTGCCTTCACTTTGGCATGTCCGAATTGCCAGCATCACTATGCTTGTACTTTGTGTCCACTATTAAGTAAAATAAGGGTGACCTGAACACAAGTACTGTGATACCGCTGCAGTGATCCAATAACCTAGAAGGCTATGGACTGACCGGTGGGCAGGTAGTGTGTACAGAGTCGGGATGCTGGACAGAAGGATGATTTACGTCCCTGGCAGGATGAAGGAAGCCAGACAGTGACTGTGAGGGATTTCATCACGCTATTCAGAATGGTGTGCAGTTTAAAACTTAGGAATTGTTTATTTCTGGAATTTTCCGTTTAACATAGGAGTTGATTTCAGGTAAATGAAACCATGCAAATGAAACCGTGGATAAGGGGGGACTACTGTGCTTGAAATAGTAGGAACTTGATGAACATAAGAGAGGAAAGATTTTACGTCAAATATGTGATCTGTGTCACCGTAGATTTCTTAAGGTTAGTAAGATGCTAAAAGATATCTTTGCCGATAAAAGTATCTTTACCTTTAATAGTTTAATTATATTTTTCTGTTAAATAATGTAAGCTATCTGATAACGTGGTATTTTTATCTTTGTAGTTGAAATGAATGATCTGTTAGTATTTATGGTCACAAACTGAAATTAACATTTAGTATTTGTTTTAGGGGTGAGAGTCTGTCATAGTGAATTACTGAAATACTACTTGGTTAGAAACTGAATAACACTTTTCTAAGTTCATTTTAAATTGCTGTCATACTTTTTTGCTTGGAATATCTTATTTGGGATAATTTAGATCTGGGTTTAAAGCCAGCTTTTAGCTTTATAATATAAAAGTTAACCTCAGTGAGCCTTTGTTTCCTCACATGAAAAATGGAGCTAGAACACAATTGTCAGGAATTTAAGAATGAAATGAACTAAAATATATACAAGTGCTGTGTAAATAGTAAAATGAAGTAACTTGTTATCACTTTGTTCTTGTTTATGCTTAGAACATAGCATTCTGGCCAGTGATCTTAAAACACATCCATCAGGTAAATTTACATTTACATCTCTCTTTCATTTGGAGGGAACAAGTTCAAATTACGGTATTTACAGCCTTGCCAATATGACTCTTGCACTGGAAATTACAAAGGTTTTTCTTTTCTTTTTCTAGTCATCATTGAACAATAGGAAGCTCTTTTTCTTGCTTTTCATGTTGGCATTCGTTGACTGATACCTCGTATTCTATGTAAGTTGAAAGCCAGGTGAAATAGTAGAGAAAAGGGAAAGGAGAATAGATTGAAGAGAGAGATGGTGTGGCATTTTAAAAATCATTTATTGGGATGCGGTTAACTACTTCTAAAAAATAAAACTTTTATTTTTATTAACTTGCTCTATTTTCCTTAAAGATCTTTGACTCTTTGTTAGTAGCAGATGAATAGAAAATTATTCTGAGTTTTCTATTTGTAGATTACATTAAATATCATCTTAAAAATAAATTTTAAAGCTTAGATACTTGAGGAACAATCTCAGGTGCAAAATTGTGCGACAAAACATTTTTATAATTTTTTCATTTATGGGTGGTCATACAAATAGTGCTGAATTATTTTAAAGATAATTATTTCATTCCGGGCAGTTTGCTTTATACAGTGCAGGCTTGAATTTTATTTTTCTCACATTTAGAGAGCAAGCAATGCTACATGCTCTGTTCCTTTGGTTCTTCGTTCGTTAATTTAGTTTTCTTAAGGACGTTCCTATAAGATGGGTAAATAACTGTATGGCATTATTGTTTCCTTCTTCTTGAATATTCCAGATTGCCTGAGTTTCTCTTTTAAGAGAATATTTAGTTATTAGAGAGTAGTGGAATAAAAAACCATAATACTGAAAGTACTTAAATCACTAACTCTGATTTTTGGAAGAGAAAACTGACATGCAGATTAAGCCCCCTTACCTGATTTTGATAAAAGATACTGGCTGGTAGCGGGAAAGCCGAGACTACAATACAGGTCTTAGTCTCCTGATTCTGAATTGTTTATTCCAGTGATCTCCCTACTACCTACCGTGTTTCCCCGAAAATAAGACCTAGCCAGACAATCAGATCTAATGCTTCTTTTGGAGCAAAAATTAATATAAGACCCGGTCTTATAGAATAGAATAGAATACCGGGTCTTATGTAGGTTGCTTGTACTTCTGAAGTGTATGAGAAGCTTGTTCGTTGTGCCGTATGTAGAAAACAGTAGAATTTCCAATCTCTTTTTCATTTCTATATTTTGTATATATGTAGTATATACATAGTACTGGTGTGACAATATACATGCAGTATTTATATGCATATATATATGTATGCTACTTTTCAAGTTAGTTGAACTCAAAACATTAAGAAAGGGAAAAAGTATCATTTAGGAAGAAAAGTGACATGACATCTTTGATTATCTTTTCTTCCCTGATGAATGATACTGTTTAACAGTAACCTTGAATACTTACTGATTTTGAAATTGTTTTACAATGAATACTTTGAATAATTACTTATAAAAGTAGAGTTTTTGGAATAATTTAAAAAAAATATATATATATATATAAAGGTATATATACTTTCTTTCTGACTGTAAAAGTAATGCATTGCATGTCATTTGGCAAAGATCAAAGAAGAAAATGGCATCATAAATCATGACTCAGTGATAATTGCTTCAAGTCACAAACACGCATGCACACCCAAAATTGAAATTATTCTGTATGACTTAAAATTATTATTTTAAGAAATTAAAAGAAAATTTGAATAATATGATGTAAACACTAGATTTAAAAATTAACATTTTCTCCCTTCTTTGTCTCTTTCATTTTCCTTCTTCCTCTTACCATAAATGCTTTGATGAACATATTTCTTAGGATAAAATGTTAAAAGTAAGGGTTTTTTTTTTTTGGTCAAAGTGTCTGATACACTCCAAGTTTTACGAGTGAGTAGCCATTTTCCTTGTATTTTAGCCATCACTGGCTATCAAACAAACCAACACATCTTTGACAGTTTGATAGGTTAAACATCTCAGATTTAACTTGGATTTCTTATATTACTAGTGAGGTTGAATATTTCTTTTCCTCTTGTTTGGCTACTAGTATTCTTTTTGTAAATTGCCAGTTTATGAACTTTGATTATTTTTCCATCATAGTGTTCAGATTTTTTACTGTGGAGTTATAAATGTTCCTTACGCAGTGAAGATTTTAGTCCTTTGTATTGTAACAATTTTTTATAGTTTTCCATTTATCTTTTGTAGTTTGAATTTTTATGTAGTCTAAACTAATGCTTTTTTTTTTTATTGGGAAATATTGGGGAACAGTGTGTTTTTCCAGGACCCATCAGCTCCAACTCAAGTCATTATTTCTTTTCACTCTAGTTGTGGAGGGCACAGCTCACTGGCCCATGTGGGAATTGAACCAGTGACGTTGGTGTTCTGAGCACTGTGCTCTAACCAACTGAGCCAATCGTCGGCCCTTAAACTAATGCTTCTTGAAAGCTGGTCTGCAGTCCTAATTCTGATCCCCGATGAAGTTTTCACTAGCCTTTGTTGGGAATGTTTGCATAAAGTGGCTGGCTGCACATGCCTGTTTCTCATACTAACAGTCTTTGCTTGTTTTTCTTTGATCTGAGGCTTAGAAATTTCTTCTTTATTCTGAGAGTCAGATAAATATTTTGTTCTTGATGTGGAATTTGGGGACGATAAAATATGAGATAGGAAAGGATCTTCTGCTCAAATAGTTTTTAATAGTTCATTTTTTAGAATCTGTCTCTCTAACCTTGAATCTATCTGTTTGTCCTCTCTCTTTATCTCTTAGTGATTTGAAATGCTCCAACTCGCACTTTTTATTTTCTGGGTTTAGCAATTTGATAGATTGTGTATTAAATTTGAGAGACAATATAGTAGGGTGGAAAAAACACTGAATTTGACTGTAGAGATACATATCTGAGTCCTAGCTTATTTATTAGCTCTGTGGCTTGAGGCAGGTAATATCCCTTTAAGCCAATTTCTCAATTTTTTGAAAGGGACCACCTTTGTATAATAAAAGACACTGCTTGTGTCACCGAATATTTTTGCTATAGTTCACTTAGTGCTGAGATATCTCTTACCTACCACACTGGGGTAACTTTCCCAAAGGAGGATAGTTTGACTTTATTCTTCAGGAGCCCATTCTGATACATATCGGTCATTGCTTACTGTTCTAGATGGAGGTATTTAGTAAGAGGTGAAGGAATTTGAGTGATTCGGCAACGCTTTTTATTGCTACTAAATCTGCAGTTACATATATAGTGTACGTCTACGGTTTCGTTTATTTAAACAAAACCCAAACCATAAAATGGCGCAATTTAGAACATGGCAGTAGTAGGACCTTTAGTTATTTATTTACTTAGAATATATAAATTATTGTATGGTTCAAATATCAAAACTGTATAAAGAGTACTCAAAATTCTTGCGTACATCTCTATTACTTCCACCCCATTTCCACCCTACCCCATGTAGGTAGCCATTTCTATTAGTTTCTTGTTTATCCTTCTAGAGTTCTTTTTGCAAAAACAAACAGGTATGTGTATATTTGTATGTATGTAGGTATATGTTTATTTGATTTATTCACAAAAGGTAGCAAACTGTATACTGCTTGTTTTGCACCTGATTTTTTTCTCTTTCACTTAATAGTGAATCTTGGATATTAATCCATGTTAATACATGGGGATCTGCCTTATTTTTTTTAATAGATGCATGGTATGTCATTGTGTGGCTGTACCATAGTTTATTCAGTTAGCCTCTTTTGAAGTAATTCAGATTGTTTTCAGTCTTTTGCTGTTACAAATAATGCCACAGTGAATATATTTTGAATATTTTGTTTAGTATTTATGGAGTTGTATCTTCTGGATGGATTCTTAGAAGTGGGACTGGTAAATGTTTGTGTAATTTTGTTAGATATTGCAAAATTCCTCTTCATAGGTATTGTATCATTTTGTATTTTTCATTAGCAGTGTATGAGAATGTAGAGAATGTCTGTTTCTCCACAGTCTCACCAACAGTATATGGTCAGAATTGGAGGTGTTAATTTGCATTTCTCTTTGAGGTAGGTTGAGCACGCTTTCACATGTTTAGGGGCGTTTGCCTTGATTTTTCTGAGAATTGCCCATGTCTTTTGGGCATTTTCAATTTTTCTTTGGGGGGGGTGTCTTTTATCCCTCTTTTTAAAGAGCTCTTAATATAGTAAAAAATATTTGTTTTTGTTTTGTTTATTGTTTCTGCTGCTTTTTGCAAGGCAAAGGTGTTTAATTTTACATAGTCAAACAAGAAAGGCTTTTCCTTCTTCCAGGTTCTAAAGGAAATCACCCATGTTTTTCTCTAGTATTTGTGTAATTTCAATTTTTACATTTGGATAACTGATCCATTTGGAGTTTACTCTAGTATATCTGTGAAGTAATGGATTCAATTTTGTTTTCCCAAATGTTTACCCAGTTGTTCCAATACCACTTATTAGTGTCTATCCTTGCCTCAATTGCTTTGAGAAATCATCTGTCAAACTTTCTTATGTTTTAGGGATCTATCTCTAGATCTTTTATTCTGTTCATTTGTCTATTCACGTACCAGTACCACAGACTTTTAGTTTTTGAAAGAAGCCTTAGTGATCTTTGAATATAAGAACAGTTTTATTTTATTAAAATGGAACACTAACCATAATACTAAGATACAAGATACATAGAATCTTTCTTTGGGAGCAAGTATTTTGTCTCAAGGCAAATTTTAGATTCCTTAAAATGAAGCATTTAGAGGAAAAATAACTTTATTGGTGGAGAAGGTTCTGATATTCTGCCTCTAACTAACTGTGCTAGCATATATAGTAGTTACCAGCCACGTGTGGCTATTTAAATTAATTAAAATGGGAAATTAAAAAATCGTTTCCTCAGTTGTGGTGCATTTTAAGTGCTTAAGAGCCACATGTGACTAGTGCCTGCTTTTTGCACAGTGCAGACATAGAACTTTTCCATTATCACAGAAAGTTCTATTGGGCAGCATGGCAGTCTAGAATTTGAGTCATACTTAGGGCCTTTTCTAGCCTAGTGAGTTGATGGCAGATAAATAAGCAAAAATCTGAAAGGAATGGAAGGTAATGGGAATAATGAATGGGTCAAAAGGGAACAGCATGGTAAAGGTTGTATAAAAAAATATAAAACCTATTTAAAAAGCCCAACAGAGGGAAAAAAGAAAGCATTGCTTAAGGGTCTGACTTTGTTTAAAGGGTGCTAGTTCTCAGAAGTAGAATGTAATCTCGATTGATTTAGGCACTCATCAGCTTATTGGAGATTTACCTGTATTGAATTTTATGTCAAGGGATTTCCTTGTAGGAATTGAAGGTGATTTGCTTCAACTAAGATGTTTCTGGTTTTGAAGGCAATACTATTTAGTCACAGAAGAAAAGGAAAAATAGAGACATATACACAGAAAACAAAACATTAAGGTTTCTTAAAGAATATATAAAAAATCGTGCCTTTTAATTAGTTTTAAAAATTTAACCACTGTAAACAGCATCTAGTTTTTTAAAGTGCTAATCAGATAATGTAGATACTTAGAAAATGCTTAACATATGGAAAGATTTTCAAACATTTATTGAGCTAGGATGGGAAAAAATTAAGCATTTCTTGAAGTATTAATGCCTTGAATAAGAAGTCAGCAAAATTTGAACAGAAATTTTATAAAAGTGATAAAATCGGTTAATTCAAAAGATTTAATCTCTAGGTCACCTTTGAAAGATCAAGGGCTGAATATGGATTGATTTTGGAAGTCTTACATTTTGGTGAATAAGATATAAGACATGGAGACCCTTTAATAAACTAAGTATCCGACTTTTAATGGAAATTCTATATGATTTTATTAAATTTATTTAAGTATCGCTAGCAGTTAGCAAAATGCCTGAAAACGTGCTAAGAACTCAATGAATAGACTTTGAATAAAAGCATAAGGCAATTGAATTTGATTATCATGGAACTAGTTACATAAAATTTAGTCAGATATAATCTAGTGTAAAAATATACTGAATAGACTTGATTAGCTTTATTTACTTCCTGTTTTCCTTTCTTTTTTTGTTTTTTTCTTTTCTTTTTACTTGCCTTGTATTAACTGCAGCAAATCAGAAAAGGACAAGCCTTGAGAATTGAAAGGGCTTCTGTGAAATTTAGACAGGCAGCTTTGAGGAATATTTTTGGGAAGTTTGTGAATTGTGGACTTTTTGCTCATTTGAGGGTGAGATTTACATGATTGGTGCTCTTTACCGTAACTAAAATATAGGTATAGTTATATAATACTATTCTTTTTTTAAGACAAGCAATTAACTTAAAAGGCTGTCTATATAAATCTTCATAATTTGTATTTCCACTAGTGGATTGTGTTAAATGTCTTTTAGTTTATTTCATCTTAATTAAAACATTTTGTAAAAGCTTACATACAAGTTGTACTAAGCTGTGGGAACACAAATATGAATCATTTTTTCTTGCCCTCAAGGATGTTACAGTTTAATGGGGGACATGTGGCAGAAACATATTCTATCAACGTGTAATTGTTATCAGAGATCGGGGTTCTTTTATCATCACAGGAAGGCATTCCAGAATGTATGAACAAACAGTGCCACGTGGACAAAGGCAAGCAAGCCAAGAATTTATTTAAAAAAATTCACACATACACACACACTCGCACACGCACACGCACACACGGGGGTGGGGGACGGTGCCAAAAACATGTATACAAGTTGACACTTTGGTCAACGTTGCTCAAGCAGTAGTTCGCTGTAATTAGAAGTGTCTGGACGCTGATGGTAACCACTTCGAGCACCTCTTGTAATTGCAGAAGTCAAGTGTGACTTGTATTCATCTTTTGTTATTGGTATATATTATTATAATTTTAATACAGTTTTCCTTTCTTAAAATGTGTATACATTTTTTGGCACCGTGTTTGTGTGTGTGTGTGTGTGTGTGTGTGTGTGTGTTCCCAAAATGCGGGAGTGGACAGGCCCAGGAGGAGTAGTGACTACCTCAGAACAGAGAAAATTTAGGATTATATTTAAATGAGGCGCGAAGTATTCAGGGGCGGTGTTACAGGTCTTCCCAGGCATGGTCTCTTCTGTTGATGACCACTCCTTCCAATCAGGAGGGGGGATTTCCTTGTAGGAATTGTCATGGTGACACAGATGGTGGGGATTTTTCCCTTCCTGCAGTGCTAATAGTGTTATGATCCATTAGCTATATAGTTGCACCTTTTCTTAGGAATGATCCCATCTTTCTTTGTTTTCCCTTACATCGTCCTTTCCTTCCTCCCCTTTCTCTCCCTGCGGCTGCATTCTTTCTGCCTACAGTAACATGATGGGGTTTAGGACATGCTACCCCAAAATATGGTGCCTTGGCGTATTGACTATTTTAAGGTGAAGGAATTTGAGAAGTGGCATGCGCAGGAAGGACTTTCTGATCTGCGCCTGAAACCGTTCCTAAAAGCCTCACGTGGCAAGTGTCCTCCCTGTATCCAGGGCACAGGAAGGAGCATCCTGAGCTCCAAAGATGAAGTGACAGAGGAATGTGAACAACAGGCTTTGCTAATGAGGTTTCCTCTGTTGACTACACTTAGCTCAGTCTTTATCCCATCTGACCTTCCACGACTTGCTTCTACTTGTCATTAAACCCAGCATAAGAACACTCCGCTCTAATCATTTTTTTCAGGTCTTTATTTCCTTATGGAGGCTCCTTCGTTTCCTATGAAGGTCATATAAAACTTATATTAACTAAATTTGTATGCTTTCTCTTGTTAGTCTGTCTTTTGTTGCAGGGGTCTCAGTCGATAACTTAAAAGGGTAGAGGAAAAATATATTTTTCCTCCCCTACACTAGGTGTTGACCATATTTAAGCAATCAAAAACTGAAACAGAACTGAAACAGGGCCTGCCTGGGACCCCCTTAGTAGAGGCCTCACTGTGTCCCCAGCCTCACCTTTACTTGACCTACCTATAGCTTAATAATAGGTCATCCCACTGCGAAGACTTGTCCTGTCCTACCCAGTTCCCTGTTTTAAAAAATAACCCTGAAACTTATGATTAATACTCTTAGGCTTATTGATCACAATCTCAGTGGTCTACCAGGCCAATCCCATCACTGTTCCTGGGTTGCTGATTCCACCACAGAATCATGTGGCCACAGGGAAGGCTCCACGCAGACTCCCAGAACCATCACATAGCCTCCTGAGGAACACCCAGATTCTCCCTTAAATACCCCAAGCCGGCTGTGACTGTTAAGGCTGTAAGAGGGGGTGTTAACCCGCTGTATTCTCAGACCAGTGGTGCTTTGATAACAAACGCTTATTCTATGACCCAACTCCTGTGTTGGTCTATTGGCTGATGGCACGGGCTGCACAAGCCCTGGACTCGATTGGCCTCTGGTTTCAAAACTACATTTAAGCAGTAAAATTAAAGAAGGGAAAAAGTTTTTGTAACAAAAGCACCTCCAAATACTTTATTGTAGACCCGCTCCCCATTATGAAAACAGCATGTGGCTCTTTGATGACCATGTAAAAGTTGAAGATATTTTTGATGTTGAGTAGAATGGGAGAGGGTCAAGTGTACCCTGGAGAAATGAGAAAAACTCAAAATGAGTAGACATTCTATCCTTAATCATTCTTCTCCTGTCTCCTGTGTTGTGACTTTTTTTTTTTTTTTTTACAACCAGGACATGGATGATACCATATTCATTTTTTTATTCCAACCATCTAGCACATTTTAGGTGCTCAATAAATGTTGAATGGCTATTTAGGAATTCTCACCTTTTGTGATCTCAGAAGTCGAATAGAAAGTGATGAATGAACTAATAAAACATTATGCAAAATTTACATTCATTAGTCTGACACTAGAGAAAGTCTGTAATGTGCTCAGCACTGAGTTATTGTTTAGGGTGTCCTGTCTCATTTATTTTTTACTGCAATTTGATTGACGTGATAGTAGTAATAGATAAAATAATGGTAATGAGAACTGTGTTATTTTCTTCATTTCACATTTAAGGAAATTGAGGTCTTGTAGGTTAAAAAGCTTGTACAAAGTCATACAAACAGTTTTACCTAATTCCAAAACCTTTTTTCGTAGTCACTTATTATTGTGGTAGAAATAGAAAAGTTCTCACCACTTTTCATAATCAAAAGTTTATGTATGTCATTTATAGCAGTTGGAGGATAGCTTATTGATGAAGTATGCTAGGGGTGGTAATGGGGGCAATATGATTTGGGGTTTTTGATCAAAAAGTGGTTTAATTGTCACGCTATATGTTTGATACTTATAAATATTAAACATCTCTGCTGATTTTTAAAAAAAAAATTCTTTTTAAATTTATGTGTAATAAAATTCTGTTGTATAGTTCTATCAGTTTTGACAAAGGCATATGCCACCACAATCCAGATACAGAATAGTTCCATGACCCCCCAAAATTACCTTGTGCTGTCTCTGTGTAGTACCCCCAGCCCCAGCCCCAGTCCCTGGCTGCTCTGTTCTCTATCCGTACAGTTTTGTCTTTCTGAGAATGTTGTAGAAATAGGATCATATGGTATGCAACCTTTGAGTCTGGCTTCTTTCACTTCCAATGCTTTTGAGATTCTGTTTTGTTGTATCAGTAGTGATTCCAGTTACTTACATGTTGTGATCATCAGATGTTGTCCCACCTGTGTCTGTAGATCTATTTATTTTTCTTCAATCTTTCTTTCTATTCTATGGATTGGGTAATTTTTGTTGATCTATTTTCAAGTTCCCTGATTTTTTTTTTTTTTTGTCATCCATCTCCTGTTGTGCCCATCTCATAAATTTTTCATTTTAGTTACTGTTCTTTTCAGTTAGAGCTGAATTACCATATTTTTGATAGTTTCACTTCTCTGTTGAGATTTCCTGTCTGCCACTGTTTCTTAACTTTGTTCTCTGCGTATACTTTCCTTTAATTGTTTGAATATATTTATAATGTGTGCTTTGAGTCTTTGTTAAACCCTACGTCTAGACCCACGTGGAGTCAGTGTCTATTGACTATCTTTTTACTGTCTTGTTTCTTTGCATCTCTCATAATTTTTGGTTGAAATCTAAACATTGGAGTGTTATTGTGAGGGTTTTTTTTTTTCCCCCTAGTGAACCGTTAACTTGCCTGGACTCAAACTGCAACACTTTGTCCCCTCCCCCACCCCCCCACACTGTATATAGCAGCTGATAATCTGTCTGCTTAATTCTTACTTCTTCTAGCTACTTGATTTTTTTAGCATGGTCTCCTGGGGAGTCCGTGGGGGAGGGATCTCCTGCACCTGTCTAATTTGGTGGTCAGCCAAAAATTTAGGCCGAGATTACACTCAGATTTTGGAGCTCCTCCTCTCTATGGTTCCTCTACTTCTGGGAGTTCCCTCCTAATTTCTAGCTTATTGGCCAGTGGTGGTCTCTGTCATCTGACACTTAAGCTAGTAAGGGCTTTAGCTTTCCGGTGCTTGGAGAATGAACTCAGTTAAAACAGCATCAAACTCATAGATTTTTATACTATCTTTCAAGGGTAAATTCCTGTGTAGTCTACCATTGAGTTACCTGGCGTCCCCCACGTATGTGTGTAGTCTAGCTGAGCAAAGTTTATGCTCAGATTCTGGTTCTCACCTCTGTGCTTCTTTCACTCCTAGTATATCTGCCTTAAATTTCCAGCTGCACTTCCAGCCTTGAAACTATTTTCTTAACCACTTTGAGCTGTGTGGCTGCCTGGTTTCCTTCACCGTATTTGTAGGGAATGGGGAGGGCACTCAACATAAAAACTTCAAACTGAACTCACGTTCTGTCCACTTCCAGTTGTAGTTTTTTAAGAGTGAGCTTTTCTTTCACTACTGTATGCTCTGGGACATTTTTCGGTGCTTTTAAAACAGTTTTGTGTGTGTTTACATTTTATTTAGATTTGTTTAGATAATTGTTATCTGCAGGGGACTTGCATGATCATTTCACTTGGCTGCATTGGCAAGAGGTTCCTTTTCACTCCTGGTTTTTTTCTTTTAAAAGTTGTTTCCACCTGTTCTTTTTCATTCAGGGTTATCTGTGGTAGTATTCAGTCTCTCTAGGCTCTCCAGTTCTTGATGTAGCTAAACAGGACTTTCAGTTCCTTATTAATTTAAGGATTTATCATACACATAGAGTGAGTTAGCTACCAATCATGAGGAAATTATAAAAACTTGGTAGAACTTTTTGAAAGCTTTCTTTGTGATTATATCTATATCATATTTTGTGCCTTTCAGGGTGGTACAGTCTCTTTTTTATTCTTAAGGTGGGAGGCTTATCAAATGATCCCTTATCAAATTCTCGCCCTTCAAAAATTCTTCATCCTGGTTCCTCTGAAGGCCTTCTGTATAGCTAGTACGGAATTAAATGTGTGAAATCAGGTGTTTGCTCTGTAGTTGGCCAATTTCAAGGGATTCATTTGCTCTGTTGGGCTCTCCCACCTCCTTTTGGTCTTTTCCACATAGGGAGGTTTGCCTAAGGACATTTGACTTGCTCGGGTGCTTTCTTGGCTACCTCTTGGTCAGTCTCTACCACCCACATTTGGCTTTCGATGCAGCTGAAGGCAATCCTTGGCTGTTGGCCCTGGTATCACCATGTGATTCTGTTTTCTTCATTGTTTTCCCTCTGACTTTTACAAATAAAGGCGAAAAGCAAAAACAGTGTTTAGCATTTGTTTTGCAGCGAGCCGTTATAGAGGCAGCATGCCCTAGCAGTGAGAATGGGACTGTCATCCTCCTCCAGGAACTACACTCAGCATCTCAGCAGCAAGCTCCATAGCAATGAACTAGGCCTGTGAGCATCTGTGCTTTGTTTATTTTGTGCATCTGTTAGCAAGATGTGTCCTAAGGTATCAGAAAAGCCTAAGGGAGCTCAAAAGGGTGTTATGCTCAGTGTGAAACCAGATGTAATTAAGCATATTTGGTATGATTTGGTAGGTTATTTTTGGGTCTGGGCATACTAAGAAAATTTTTCCATATAAATTAATGGTAACTACTTCACTTTGTGAAAGGTTTTGTGGATGAAAAAGGGGCCACATACTAAACCTGACAAGCTCAGGGCAGGCCCGCATGGTGGGTCTAACAAACCCAGAGACCACAAGTAACCACACAGGGTGGTCTGAATGTGAAAATTTGTAACTAAAAGCAGCTCATGGCAGGTAGTCATGTCCTAACCCTATAACTGATAAAGGTCAGTCTTTACCTTCGAAACTGTCTATAGTAGTACCTCAGTTTTCAAACGTCTCCGTTGACAAACATTTCGGTTTACTAACGCTGTAAACCCGGAAGTAAATGCTTTGGTTTTCGAACACACCTCTGAAGTCAAACATGTCACGTGGCTTCCACTGAGTGCAAGATCCTGAAGCCTACCTGTCGGCTATTTTTAAACATTTCAGAACTTGAACGGTCTTCCCGAACGGGTTACTTCGAAAACCAAGGCACCACTGTATTGTTTTTGTGCATCAAAGATAGCATAGCATACCTTTGAAATGTCAGAGTAATTTTCTGTTCCAGACTCCTCGAAGGCACAATTGCCAGCCCGAGAGCATGAGACCACGTTGTTATTTTGCCGCCCACATACCAGCTCTGTGTACTGTTAACTATCTAGTAACTATTGGTACTGTGCCCACCAATGTAAAAGAAGTGTGTATCTTTCCGTTTTGATTTTTATCCAATCTCAAAGATGTCTCCTCCACCTCCCTAACCTACCACCAGTGAATTTCATGTAACCTTCTTTATGTCTCTTCCATTGATTCTAATGTATAAACTAAGCTGCAAAACTGCCATTCTCAGGAGCGTTTTCTCAACCCATTGAGATTTTGCTTCCCACTACTTGTAGTCAGTGTGATTCAAATAAACTATTCCAAGACTTTTTCTTTGGCTGGAATTCTTTCCTGGATGGTTTCATAGGACCACTCTACTCTTGGATAGAGTGGCAACAAAAATGATGACAGTTAAGAATGATGGTCCACACAAAAGTGACGAAAAATTGCAGGCACCAAAATTCAGAAAACGTTTCTTTGTTTTACACGAGTGCATTAAGTACGTCCGTTACAACACATGACTTATGCAATTGTGAAGATCCATATTAGACACCAAGTCTGTTCGTTACCAAGTGCGCACGTTATTTGTGTGTTGTGTCTGTACTCTGACTGGTCATTCGGCAATAAGTCTCGAGTCCATCTGTTTACATAGGCATTTACCTCTTGTCCAAAGGCGCACACTTGAGTATTTACAAATATTTAATTACAATTTATATTATTTTATTTTAAGTACTAATGTCAATAATATTTATATTTAATTAAATATTAATATTATTTTATAATTCAATACATCTGCCATGTGTTGCAGTGGATGTACTAAATGCATCCGTCTGGCTGACAATCTTAACTGGGGTTTATTTTGGGTGTTATTTTTCAGAGAATGCTTAAAGTAGAAGAGATCATTAGACTTTTCAAAATAGTATATAATGTGTGACTTGCCTTTTATCTATTTGTAGTTACGGATATAGCTTATTGATAACATTTAAAATACACTAGCATGTGTAGGCAAACACAGACATATTTTTTCTAGGTATCTCAGACTTTAATTTCACTTGTTTTTGTGCTTGTATCCCTGACTATTGAGAGTGAGGAGTGGTGAGAAATCTTTCACATGGTGATAACCTAGTTTTATTGACAAGTGAAATGTAAATATGATTTTCCAGTTGACTTTATCTATCTGAACATTCTTTACTTTCTTGTGGCTGTCTATAAAATACATGCTTGTTAATGCCAGTAAGATGGACTAGGCAGACTTTCTATTATTTCCTTGCTGCTAAGATATGTGCCACCCATTGTAAAATTGTGGAAAATGTGAATGTATTTTTTAGTCACTGCATCCCAAGGTTTAGGATCATTCTTCTCTCAGTGGGTATTTGTAGCTGTCTTATTCACAGGGGTGTGTCTTTTGGTTAAGTTAGGAGGTAAAATGCTCTGGTAAAGAAATGTTAATGCCTAAAATAGCGTTATAGGAAGACCTATAAAGTAAGGAGAAAATGCCCCAGATCTTACTGTACAGATCCTGCTAAATCTCTCTGCATCTTTCCCCCTCATCATTTTTTCCCTACTATTCTTTTTGCCTTTTGTCTCTCTTGCTCTGTGACCACTTTTTTCTGTTTGACTTTCTCTTTTGTCTTTAATTTGTTCTTATCCTTCTCTTCCCATCTGCCTCATCTCTTCATTACAGATAACTAGCTATAATAATAGCAAACTGAAAATTTAAAAGTTTCCTTTTTAGTAAATACATTTTTATTTTTATGATACTCAAATGAGATTGACTTTGTTTTCAAAATAATTTTATAGTTTCCCCCCCCTTCTTTGCCTCTCCCCCTCCCCCCTCCCTCCCCCCTCCCTCCCCCCCCTCCCCGCTCCAGTTCAAGCCCATGCTGGTATTATGAGCATTAACCCCCCCCCACCCCCGGCATTGGTCACCAGTGGTTGGCGGTCACAGTGGCTCATGGCAGCTCTTGGTGGCTGCGGGCGTTCGGTGTTAGGAGCATGGCACTCCAACCACCTGAGCCACTGGCCCGGCCCAATTTTATAGTTTTTATGTTAGTCTAATATGTGATTGATTTTCAATCATCCAATGATCCTTAAGGCAATAGGTTTGCTTTTCCAGGAACATTCAACAAATAAACTGTGGCATTTACTTAGGAATTTTAATTAGCCATTGTGCAATTCCCCCCTCCCTTTTTTATTATTTTTATTTCA
The DNA here is from genome assembly GCF_057876585.1 of Rhinolophus sinicus. NCBI lineage: Eukaryota > Metazoa > Chordata > Mammalia > Chiroptera > Rhinolophidae > Rhinolophus > Rhinolophus sinicus. The sequence continues at coordinate 149,725,109 of NC_142514.1, read as the reverse complement.
CTCATTGGTGTACCTACTTATTTACATATTACGTTAAAATATTCATTATAAGATTTTCAACTGTTTTTGGAAAGAAAGTACTAAGTAACTGAGGGAAAAAGTGCAAAATAGCATAACAGTTTCTCTGAAACGAATGTTTACTGAGTTCTGAAATAGACTTGCCGTTTCAATGAGTTTATCTTTTGCATTTTTTTTTGTGTGTGTGAAATTGTATTGGAATACCTTATAAAACTCAGTAAGGTATACTATTTTCCCAATTCTGTGTTTGCTTTGACTTTTATACACAACTCTCCCTCACTTCATCAAATCCAGCTTGGAAAAGTTTATAGAAAGTATACAGGACTGTGTGTCAGGAAACCTGGGTTCCAGTCCAACTAAATAGAACTTTGTTCAAATTGTTTAACTTCATTTGGTTTTTCTTTTGGTGTTTGCAATCTGTTAAAGTCCAATCTGACCTGCTATTTCCCAACAAAATACTCCAGTCTGAGCATTTTTCAAGATCAAGACTTTATTTAGTATCATAAATTCTCATTGTTGTTTATAATCCTGCCATTTATAAGCCTGTTATCTCTGTCAATGTTACTAAACTTCTAAGACTGTTTTTTATTCTGTACATGGGCGTTATAATGCCTACCTTGTAAGATAATTGTGAAGATTAAATTGGAAAGTGAATATACTTTAAAGTGCTCAGTCTGAGTATTCTGTAAAGCCATCAAGTTTTCTTATAATTTCGTGTGGTTATAGAAATAAGTCACAAGCTTCACATACGAAAAGGCATAAAGTATCTGAATCATATTGATAACATATTTTTGAGGTAATTGCACTGTAAGAAAACATCGGGCTGTTTACGTACTTTTATTTTTGATCAAATACTTAATTACTACTATTCAAGGTCTTTAACTTGGTTAAAGAAACAACAACATTGTTATTCTTACTGGATGCTTTGTTAAACATCTTAAACTTTTAATAATTAATAAACGTATTTAAAGTGGAATTTTTGTCTGAAAGAATCATCCTGTGGAATTGTTTTTGCCCTTTTTGATACTATTTTAATGTTTGGAAACATGAGTTACCCAGACAGCAGTTAAGTTTACTTACTACATATAAATAGCACGTTATTAAACTGTTGCATCGGGGTAGAAAATTTAATAGAAGAATCAAATGAAAGGTACCTAAAAAGACTTCTTGTGTTTATTTTACTCTAATTTGTGGCATTTTGTGTGTCTAGTATTTTATAATCCTGTCCATCACTTTGAAAAAAAAGGCACAATAATATCAGAAAGCATGTAATATACTGTGACTATTTTCTTCTGCATGGAATAGACTTAAAGGTCCACACTACTCTTTTATGTAGGTTATGGGTGCGCCATGTGTGCTTTCAGAGCTCTAGTGTGAGGAAGCTTGAAGTGGGATGGCAGGACGGCCTCATCCTTATGACAGTAACTCCAGCGATCCAGAGAATTGGGATCGGAAATTGCATAGTAGACCTCGTAAACTTTATAAACATTCAAGGTAGGTAGAAAATACGTGTTTCACATATCAAAGCTCTGGTAAAATTGATTTTTATAAAGAACCAAACTGCATTTGGTTGTGGCAAGTCCTGTCAGAGGATGGGGGCTGGTTTACAAAATATTATGAATGTTTGCATTTTTCCTTGAATAACTTTTAGAGAAACATTTCTTTCTTTTTAATTTTCTTGTATTTATTTGAATTTTTGTTTCTGTTTCTAAATAATGTTAAAATCTCCTTAGTTAACCCTATGAATAAATGTAATAATTTAATTGGGGACTCTGGCAAAACAGGTTAGTTTTTTGTATTTAAAACCCTCTGATAGGAATTTATTTAGTTTTCTAAATACATTGTGTATAGATTATACATGATAACTTATCATGTATAAATGTCAGTCTTTGCCTCCATACATTTTTAACCAAGTGAATTTATATTGTGTTGTTATCCTGATCCTAATGGGAAAATCAGTCTTTCTGCGGTGACTCTGCTGGTTCATCTCACGTTTGATGCATTAAATGAAATTCATTTCAAAAGTTTTAGCCCATTTATATATTATTTTTAAAGATTTTAAAGCTTTTGTGCTGTATGACTTAATAAGGAACAACTCATGTAGAACACTTTATGATCTGATATTTTAAAGCTGTTAATTGGCAGGTCATAAACCTCATATATTACAGACATGTAAACATGTTTTCATAGAGTATTATGATTTATGAATATTTACTTAGGGGATATTATTGAACATTTAACTTGAATGTAAAATTCTACTGATAACTAATACTAATTTTCTTGGAAAACAATTGAAAATTGTGATATTGAAACCCTTTTTTGTAATTTTAAAGAAATGATTCAGGTACTTTTAAATTGTATGCTATAGCTAGAAAATATGAGTGACTAAGTACTGTTTAATATTTAAATCTCCTGATGTCTTGTCTGCTTTATTGTGGACTTTTAATGTGGTGAGGTCTAAAATTAAAATGTTAAGTTGACTTTATTAGTTTATAATTACATACCAGTGGCATGAGTGTTTTTTGGTATTTTGAAGAAAATATCATGAAATCCTTAGAGTTTATTTTAACCTCATTTGTGGAATCTCTGCCTAGGGAAAAACAGCTTACTTTTAGGGACCTCTTGTCCTATGTACTTAGGGACATATTTAGGATACTTTAAAAATATACAGTTTCACTTTTTAAAAGATACATATTTTTAATTGATAGTAAATTAATTGATAGGTTTTAAAACTAATAATCGGCAAATACTGTTGAGAACCAGTGCTCCGTTCAGGAAAGAGTCAGGAAAGAAGTTTGTCCGGGTACCATGACGGGATGCTTTTATATCCACATAGGGAACAATTAGAGGACAGTAGGACATAAACAGTGTAGCGAGTTGTAGTAAAGTAAGAGTTCAAAGAAGGAATCAGGGTTCGCTTGAGTAGGTGAAAATGAGATTTGAGCTCATCCTTGGATGATTAGGTGGATGGAGGACATTTCTGCCAGGGACCTTGTAGAGATTATCTTGACTGGATTTGAAGGTGGAGCTTTGTGACTAGTATTACTTGTCTCCATTTGACAGATGAAAACAGTGAAGTCAATAAACTTGCCCAAGGCCATCCAGCTTGTAAATGGCAGATTTATAAACAAGTTTCTTATTCTTTTTATTTTTAAACTTTTAAATAACTTATTATGGTACATTTTAAGTACATATAGAGAGAACAGGTATAAGGAACCCCTGTGTATCCATCACCCAGCTTCAAGTTATTAACTTACGGCTGATTTTATTTCACCTATGCTTCTACCTACTCTCATCCTGTGTGTGTGTGTGTGTGTGTGTGTGTGTGTGTGTGTGTGTGTATTTTATGTATTTTATTTAGGGATATTTGAGTAAAAGAAAACCAGACTAAACACTGGCTTCAGTTAAGGGTTTATTTTTCTTGTGCGTAAGAAGTCCATAGGTAGGCAATGCCTGATGTAGATTTAGTGCCTTAAGGATGTTGGGGTCAAAAAATCTCTGATTTTCTTGGCTTTTCCTCCTGATCACAAGATGGCTTACTGTAGCTTCTGCCATTATGTCCACCTTCCAGACACGGAGGAAGAGGAAGATAGAAGGGGACAGTGGGAAAGGGGTTTTATTTATATAAGGACGTTATCTTTCTCAGTAATTCCCATAAGGCATCTGTTCACAAATCATTGGCTAGAACTATGTCATATGCTCATCTCTGACAAAAGGGACAGAGAACTGTTGGTAGGCACATTGCCACCTCACACAGAATTGGGAATTTAAATTTACTAAAAGTAAATGTCTCAGTCTGTTAAGGTATACTGTTATAACAGTATACCATAGCCTGGGTGGCTTATAAACAACCGAAATTGATTTCACATGGTTGTGGAGGCTGGGAAGTCCAAGATCAAGGTGCTGGCAAGTATCTGTCTGGTAAGGGCTCCCCTCTGGTTCAGACAGCCCTCTTTTCGCTGTGTGCTCACATGGCTATGGAGCTCTCGGGGGTCTCTTATAAAGGCACTAATCCCGTTCAGGAGGCCTTTGCCCTCATGAACTAATCACCTCATCTCTGAGTACCATCACATTAGGGGAATACATTTCAACATATGAATTTGGGGGGGGGGACACAAACATTCAGTCTTTTAGCAGTAAAGAAATAATAATTATTGATTGATTCAATTTTTGTAGATAATCTAAAAAGTTGCCTTGTTTAAATTTATTCGTTCTATTCACATTTTAGAATAGCCTGCTTTTTTCTTGTCTTTTTCCTTTGATTTTTTCCCCCCCTACCTTTCCTTACTAGCAAGGATAAAAATAAATTTTTTGAATTATAACAGTAACAATAATAGTTACTGTTTTATGTATGCTTACCATTTAGGTTTGAGAGCTTGGTGGGCATTGCCTTATGGTTTCTCTTTTATCTAAGAAAACCTTAAGGTACTTTCTTTTCTGAACTTTATTTTGAATGTAGATGTGGTATGTATAACACTTATATAAAAGACAAGACTAGACGGAAACTAATCTGGACCTGGATGGACTTCAGGATGCTTTGATCCCTCTGCAAGTGCATACAAATGCATGAGATGCTTAAAAAGTTACTGGACTTTGTTTCTCTCTGAGTAGTTTTATAGTTAATTCCTGCATAGAGGGATTTGGTTGCTTGCTGAGAGGTTAAAGATTATTTTAATTGAAGTATATTTGACCTGAATTGTGACAACTTTCTTTAAATTATAAATTAGAGTTTTTGCTATTTTAAAAGGAAAAAAGCACTTTTTCTGTATAATTAATGTTAAAATGCCTAGTTTGACAATATGCTAAAAGCTCTTGAATGTATGAATTAGATCGAACCTGACTATTTAAAAGTCAGATCTGCAGTCTGCTCAGGTTACTAAAGATAAATGCATCATACGTTCAGTATGAGACTTTGCCGCAAGGTTTCATTTCCACACAGGAGTACGCATGCTCGTTTCTTCTGAGACTGCATGAAGATTGAGCTTTCCAGTTTCCTTTTTAAGTCATTTGTACTTCCAGTAGCAATTTAGAAATGGAAGTTTCATGGCTTTAAAGAGTAGTTCTTGAGTAGATTCTTAAAGTACAAATAATGCTTTCTCTTTGGTTTTAAAGAGAAGCTTTACTGCCCAGAATGGATACACAATAAAATATTGAAAGGAATAAAGAAAACTCCATCCTAGTTTTCTAAAATCTGGCAAGCTGGCAGAGCTAGAATTAGCTTTACAGATGGCATTTGGCAACATATCTCATATCACTAAGCTCTCATCTCCTGAGTTTTCTTTAGCCTGTCTATCAATCACAATAGCCAATCACTGCACAGAGATGGGGAAATGGGATGACCACAGCTCGCACGATGCTGTTTGGTTAGAAACGTCAGTGCTGCACAACCCACGGCTGAGTCAGTGTCTGTGAGAAAATGAACTGAATTAATATATACAGGGGGTTGTATCTCTGAACATTTAAAGCCTTAATAACCACAATAGCGTTATTACACAGTTGAGGGAAGAAAGCCAAAGGATGTCTGGACAGGTGAGGTAGGGGGAGACTGGAATTTTCTGATTATTCAGAGGAAGCTTGAAGATGATGGAAATATCAGATGTGCTAAAGTTTCCTAGTAATGCCCAAGGATGCTGACCTGGCTTTCAGTGCTGCATTGTCTGAAAAAGCAGAATCCCTTTATACTCTGATTTCAAAATTTTTTTCTTGTTTTTGTGTATCTACCTTGGCATATACTAAAGTAAGGTGTGTATTCATTTATTACATGATATTGCTGGGTTATAGTTCTATTCATGTATGAATATGAGAGAGATTGAGAGATGTTTGGCCTTTGTTTCATTATGCTCATTTGCATTTCTGGCTGTAAAAGATCATGTGTCTTGATTGTTTAATGGCAAGTAATTTTAAAATAAATGTGTATTTGTGTTGTTTCATGGGTTTGATGCTTTGTTTTTTATTTCATTTAAAGTGTTAAAATCTTCATGTAACTGAGAGTGCATTATGTTTGGTATTGTTTTTTTATGAATCAAAAAATAAGGAAATATTAATTTTGAAATAATATTTTTGATATATTTGAAAAAATTTGCTATAAATAAAATAATTGAAATAATTTCCTAAAGAAAGTGAATGTATTTTTACTTTTGGATGAATTAGGATTAGTTGAACCACTTTATATATAATAGTATTTTACAGAACCAAATGTATTTGAATGGTAAAGTTTTAATTGGTTAAAATGACTTTTTTTCTAGTCTTTTAGAACCTAGACTTTGAATAGATGATCTAGATATTGCCACTGAAATAAAAAATAACCAGTAAAGTTTTTGGATTATTGCAAATTGACTTTCAACGAGACAAAATTTCTAAATAAAGATAATTGTTCTTGCTGTGAGAATTTAAATATTAACAGGTGACATTGCTTACTTTATCAGGAAATTTTAGCACAATTTAAAACATTTCAACTTTTTTTTTTTGTCTTCATTATCCCTGTCCTCCTGATGGTTCATTTTGTAGGGATATTGGGAGATATACATTTTAAAATTATTCTATTTTTAATGTATTTAAGTAGTTCATAACAACCTTTTGGAAGTTCTTGTGATTTCCCCCACTTAATTCTAAATGTTTTTCTAAGCTTGTTTTAGTAATAGAGTTATAAAAGAAATCTCATGCTAGACCTTTTTTCTTGTACTTTATAGAATATTTTCCTCTGGTTCTACAGATTCTTTTAAAATAACACATGTATTATAAAAGTGATATATTACATTAATTTGGTAAATACAGAAAAGCACATGGAAGAAAATAAAAATATCCTATGATCAAAGAAAAATACTTTAAATATTTTTGCATATAACTGATTTTTGTGTATATATATATATAAATATAAAATCACACATACGCACTTAAAAATGGTTTTGGGATATTACTGTATGTACTGTTACATAACCCATACCTTTAAAAAGAAAACAAAAAAACCACAAAAACTTAAGCATGAACATTCCCCCATGTCATGAAATAGTCTTCTATAGCATAATTCTTAAGATCTGCATAGTGGTTTTTTTTACAATTTTTAAGATCTGCATAGTATATATTTTACAATTTATTTCACCAATTTGAATTTTTCTGATTCTTGATCAGAGAAAATATCAGTATGACTCCACAGTAGAAATTTTTCCAAAAAGGAAAATTATTTTAAGGAGTTAGATAAAAATGTAATTTTGACATTTTTTGGACAGAAAAAGACCTTAGTGTTATTACACAATGAACTGTTCAAAGATATGCACACTACTTTTAAAACAATGCATATAGCTAATATTGCCATAATAAACTGTAGAAAACAAATCTTTAAAAAAATCAGGAAAACGAGGTGAAACGAACTGAGACTTCAAAAAAATGCTAAGACTAACCAAAAAGCGTTTCTTATATTACATTTAAACAGGTAATCAAGGCAACTGTAATAATAGTGATGCAATAAGGGAAGAAAAAAATTCTTCAACTCTTATTTAGGAGCTTTTTTGTCAAACAGAAAGAATAAATTACCACCACTGGTAATAGTAATAACAAAGCAAACATTGCTAGGAAGGACATAGAAACCAACGTGGTTATAGTAGAAGCATGCATCTGTTAAGTGAGTTGTCTTCTGCCAGTTGAAACATATTATAGTTATAAAAGGAACTGCCTGCAAAATCTTAAAATTATTGGTATTATTTGTGGTCTTAGAAGGTTTTAGGGGAATACTAGAAGTGCAAAAAGATAGGGGATTCTAGCCCTGATTTAGAAAAGGGTAGATTTTAGAACAAAAAAGTGAAAAGGATTGTTTATGACTATCTTGAAGAAAAACAGGTTAAAAATGAACCAGAATGGGTTTGCTAAAAATAGTCACAAAAACTGATTTTTCTCTGATGTAGTAGGTAGACTAGTAGCAATATAATGTATTTGGACTTAAGCTTAGTTTTTGGTAAAATCTTTTTTTTATATCATTGGGTGTAAGATGAAGGAAAATTGAGTTAGTCACTAGTTGATTGTATCAATTAATCAACACAATTTTGATTTTGAATGACCCTATCCAAAGATAATTGATCATGGAAAGTGGCTTTGTTCTTTGCTTTGTCTTATGCTCATCTGGAGAAGGCAAATTACCAAATTTATAGGTGACAATAAAGGAAGAAGGATAGTAAATGATATACTAAGGAGTCCAAAATGATCTCTGAACCTGGATTGTTGGACTAAATTTATTGTTTTAAGTTAAACTTAAGTTTTTTATTCCCTTGAAGCTAACATTGTTTGAAGAATTTAATAAAAAGTTCAAGAAAATTAAAAACCATTTTAAAGGGAAAGAGATTGGATAGCCTATTTTTGTAGTATTGAAGATTAATCCTGAAATTCAGCAGCATCTTTGGAATAAGCTATAAACTTAGCAAAACAATTACTTTGTTATAAAATAGGGAAATAAAAATGAAAACAAAATACATCATTTTGACACATTCAAAATACCATATCTAAGAAATGTACATACCTACTGTTACTCCAAGGTGGTTTTTAAAATATAAACCTCGGGGACAATTTCTCCTGGTTCACGGATTAGTCTGTATTTCTTCCCATTCTGCAATAACTTCTGGAAATCAGAAGGCTTGGTGATTTTCATGAATTTTTTAGGAGTCCTTCACAGATTTGGAAATATCCTTGATGAAGGACTAATTATTGCTGGCTTAGCAAATCTTTCTCGCATTTTCCTCAGAAATGAACTATGGTAGACATTGTTGGTTCATTTCCCAGCATCGATTCCCCACTTTTCCTCCCAAAGGCACCCAGATTTTCCTAGGAGGAAGTGCCTCTCCCCCATTATTAATGATGTCATTTGGGTGGGTTTGACCTCATGCTGCTGGACTACATTTAAATGAACTTTTTAGGAGTATACACAAGGCCTGAAAAACACTAACATACATTAAGTTAGCATAGCTTTAGAGCATCACTTATGGAAAAGACCTGAGGGTGATTTTTGGCAGTAAATAATGTAAAACAGAAGTACAATATGGATGCCACCATCCCATCTCTCCGACCCCCAAAAAACCATCATAATTAATGGAAAAGAAGACTAGAGCCACTCTGCTGTACACCGGAGTCTGTTGTCTTTAGTTCTGTGTATATTCAGAAGGAAGGATGTGAAGTAATTGGAAGTCTTGTCATCTTAAAGAACTGAGAAATTAGAGGTTTTAGGGGCAGCTCTGGTTGATATTAGGAATCTCACAATATCTTCAAATATGTGAAGAATTATCCTTTGGAAAAGAAACTAGACTTGGTTTGAGTCAGACTTGTTTGAAGTTAAAAGTGTGATCTCTGAATTTGAACTCCTTAGGTCACATCTCAGACCTGCCACTTAATTAGCTATGTGATTTTAGGCAAGTTCCCTAGCCTCCAAGCTTCCATTTTCTGAGCTCTAACATTGGGATGGTGTTGAGAATTAAATGAAAAAATACGCAAAGTGTTCAGTATTGTTCCTGGCATGTATTAAATGCTCAAATGTTAGTGTTGTTATTTGGTTCTACCAAATTAGAACCAGGGCAGAGGTCCCAACTAGAGGGGTGATTGTGCTTCTCACGGGGCATTTGGCAATGTCTGAAGACATTTTTGATTGTTACAAACGGGGAGGGAGTATTACTATAATAGCATCCAGTGGGCTCGAGGCCAGGGATGCTGCTAAACATCTTACAATGCACAGGACAGCTCCCCACAACAAAGAATTAATAGGTCCAAAATCCTAAACTCTAGGGTCAGATGAAAAGGTTTAATTAAGCTTTAATGTTAAGAAAAAACTGCCTGAGAGTCAGAGCTTTCCAAAGATAGAGCAAAACTGTTAAATAGAAAAACCAAGTTACCCTTCCCTGTCATTAACAGAACTAGGTCAACCAATTCATGGGGACTTTGTAGATGAGATTCAGAAATTAGACAGGTGTTTGGTTAGATTTTCTAAAAGAATTTTCCTAAAGTTAGATTCTGTGTTTCTGTGGGTATTTCTGAATATAGGCATATTGAATGACCAAGATCAAAGGGCCTCTGATGCATATTCTCTTATTTAATTTTATCAATCAGTGTAGCTTAGATTTTTAATTATAGTTCTTTTGATGCTTAAAATTTTAGTATGAGGCATAGAGGAGGGGATTTAGTGGAAGAAGCCAGTTTGTGTTTTCAAAACGCCATTTGGAAGTATGAGTGGTTGCTGTAATTTCTCTCTAGAAACCTGTTTTGTGAAACTAATTTGTTAAAATGTTCAGTCATTTGATAAATATTTCTAACACTAAATCTTTTATTGGTACTTCATATTTCTTTTCCATTGCTTTTATTTTCTTTCCCCCCTTTAGTAATAAATAGAAAAGATGCTCCAAAAGTTTTAAAAAATAATTATAATTTTTAAAGTACCATTAAAGTACTTGATTGTGTATGTATTACAGTATTATTCCCAATCATGAACCACACCCAGAACAGTAACTGTCACAAAGTATTATTTAGTAAACATTTGTTGAATGAATAACAAATCAGTTGATACAAAATATATCTGCCTATGAATTTACATCTGCACAATTATTAATAGTGGTTAGCTTTTTTTTTTTTTTTTTTAGAAATACTTTGTTATTTTCTGTGGTAGGGAGTTACTTGAGAAGAATGTTAAGTATAATTTCCAACTCCGGAATTTTTATCTCTAACCTGAACTTTTCCCTGAACTTTAGACTTGTGATTAACTCTCTATTTTATATCTCCACTTGGATGTCTGGTAAACATCTCACTCTTAACATGTCTAAGAGATACACCTATACTTTCCAAACCTAATGCTTTCATTCTCATGCTTAGTAATTTTTAGTGTCTCAGGCCAAAATCATAGTCATCCTTCACTCTTCTCTTACATCCTACATTTAATCTATCAAATTCCAAGTCTTGTTCTTCAGGATATAGTCGAGTGCAGTCTTTACCACATACCACTGCTACAACCCTGGTCCAAGTCACTTTTAACTTTCACCTGGATTATTTTTAGTTGCCTCTGAAATGGTCACTCGAATTCTGCCTTTGCTCCCTTTCTTCTATTGGCCACTTGATCTAACATACATTAGATCATGTAGGTCACATGTCAGTGGTACCCATTTCACTCAGATCAAAAGCAAAAACCCTTCAAATATTCCTTCAAGGGCCTTCACGATCTGGTCCTAGTCTTGTCTCTCTGAGCTCCTTTTAACCCTATTCTTGCTTTCTGTGCTCCAGCTATTCTGGCCTTCTTGAATGCTTTGAAAAAGTCAAAGATGACTCTTCACAGGGTGTTTGTACCTCCTCTTCCCTTATATGTTCTCCTAGTTCTATTTCTCACTTCCTTAGGTTTTTGCTCAGACGTTGTCTCATCAGAGTCCTACCTTGACCACTCTTTGTAAAGTAGAACTGCTCACCTCAAAATGATGACTCTGTCCTCTTTACCGTGCTTTAAATGATCTCATAGCACTTACCACTGTATGATATATTTCCCCCCCCTTCTTCCGCCTCCCCCTCTCCATTCTGGTGCAAGCCGTTGTTTCTCAATCTAGTTGTGTAGGACAGCTCCCTGGCCCATGCTGGTATTATGAGCCTTGCGCTCCCCTGGCTGACGCAGTTGGTCGCCAGTCGTTGGTTGGCCACTCACAGCAGCTCTTGCCTGCTGCCAGCCGCTCCCGCTGGCTGCCGACCACTCATGGCAGCACGCGGTAGCGCACGGCAGCACAGTAGCACAGCAGCCTGTGGCAGCACACAGCAGTCCAAGGCATCCCACGGCAGCTCACGCCGACCTCCGGCTGCTCACGGCAGCCCAGCTCCAGGGAGAGCCGTTCACAATCTTAGCTGTAGGGGGTGAAGCTCACTGGCCCATGTGGGAATCGAACCCTCAACCTCAGCGTTAGGAGCACAGCGCTCCAACCATCTGAGTCGCTGGGCCGGCCCCACCGTATGATATTTAATGTATTTATATGTTCTATGTCTTTCTCTATTGGAATGTATTGTTTTGGGGGGCAGAAACTTTCTTGGTTCTATCCACCAGGGCTAGAATTAGTAAGTACCATCTAGTAGTAGTAGTTCAGTGAATATTTGGTAGAGGTGAATGCATGATGAAACTAAAATCGTTGCTGCAGGAGAGGATAAGAATACTTTTAGTTATTATAGGGGTTATTGTATATTGCAAGCACTTACTATCTATTGATGATTTAAAAACCATAGCATTTTTTAGAGCTAAAAAATTTAGATTTAGCAGTATGAATTAAATATTATAGCTTCAATTCAGGGACTCCTCAATTTGTAGAGGTGCTTGCCTAGCAATATCTTTGTTTATTTAAAAAGTTCAAAAGCCAGAAACAAGGTAATAGACCTTTTTTAAAGCAAAAGGAACCTCCAGCTCCTTTGCTGTTTGCATGAAATTTATTTTTATCACTTCGGGAATACTTTTACCTTGATAGTAAAATGTAAAAGTTTGGCTATTAAGGGGTATTTTTCTGTCAAAATGTTAATATCTAGATCTTCATTTGACTTCAAAGAAAAGATGCTCTTACAGCGGCCACACAGCAGTATATCAACCTCTTCCTGCTGCTGTTACTGCTTCTGACTCACGAGAGTTGCTGACGTATCTCTAATAATGGCATTTTAGGAAGAAGAGAAACACGTCAGGATTAGGACTAGTATTAAAACTATTCTTGGACACCCATAAACAATACAGAGGGTGCCAAAAAAATGTATCCACATTTTAAGAAAGAAGAAAACTATGTTAAAATTTAATACTCAATATATACCCGATAACAGAAGATGAATACAAGTCACGTTTGACTTCTGCCGTTACACATTGATACCATAATTCAATTCAACTTCGAAAGGTATTAATAATACATAGATAACATCTCTTAAAATGTGTGTACCTTTTTTTGGCACCCCAGTGTATAAATGAATGAGCAGGATTGTGTTCTAATAAAATTTTATTTGCAAACATAGATAATGGGTTGAATTTGGACCAGGGCCACAGTTTTGAACTCTTGCCTTACATTAAAAATGCTTATAAAAAGCATATGCAAGTTAATTGCTTCAAAAATATATTAATATAAAATCATTTAAAGGGTTAAATGAAAAAGCTAGAACACAAGATATTTGTTATACTAATAAAAACAGCTTATTTTTCCCCAAAATAAAAATAAGATTTAAAATATTACTTCTTTAATAAAGAAAGACTAATTCAAATAGATGAGAGCATCTAATATGAAATTTATAAGGATGCTTACCTCATTTTTAAGGAAAAAAATGTTTTTTAAAGCTTGATTGTTTGCAACATTTTGTAAACCGGAAAGCTATATCTGTGTCTCATACACACACGTATATGGTAGGGTTTGAAAAGGAATAAACAATTGATGAAGGGAAATGCTTAGATGTTACATATCCCCTGAAACTTGAGCTAAATTCAACAAACGTTAATAAGATTCACCAGGTTATGATGTTAGTTGCTGGAATTGTTTAAAGATAAGATAATTTCCCAAAGAGCTATAAGGATATACCATGTGTATAGTACACATGGGTGCAATACATAAGTGAGTTTCATTCACTCTGTAGATATTTTACTATTTTTATTTAATAAATATTTATTTAGCTGATTCATTTGTATTTTTAATATAATATTTTTAAAATATTTAAAATACTTGACGATAATTTCTATCAGAGCAGCAGTGCTAATAATATCAGTTACTTCTGAAAAATTTTCATGTATTATTTCTTTGATAATTTACTTATGTCTGGTCTCTCTGGAACATTAATATTAGTTGGATGTTGAACTCCTTCATTAGTTCTCTAATTTTTTATCTTTTCTCTCTTTTTTATCTTTTTGTCCTTTTATTCCCAATTCTTCTTTCATCTTTTTCAGTAACCTTTTAAAATTTATGCTATTGTGTTTTGAATTTCTCAGAACTTTCTCATTTTCTATAAAAATAAACAAACAGCATCCCTGCCCTTGTTTTCTTGATACAATATTTTTTATATCACTGAGTTTATTGATTATAGTTTTGCTTTCTTCTGTGTTTACATCGTCTGTTGCTTTTTAAAATTAACGTGTATTAAAATTTATTGTGAAATTTTAAATTTGCAAGAAATTTCAAAAATTGTACAGTGAGTTTCTGGGTGCTCTTTCCTCAGCTTTCCTCAGTGATAACATCTCATAAATGTAGTCAGATACATTATCAACAGCAAATTGACCTGGGTACATTATTATAGTTAAACTATAGACGTCAGTTTTTATGTGCATTCTTTTCTTTTTCTGGTATACAGTCTATGATAGTTTATCACATGTATATTCATGTAACTTACCACAATCAGAATACAGAACGGTTCCATCACCATAAAGAAATTCCATCATGCTACCCCTTTAGGGACACACCCTTTCCCTATCCCTAATGTCTGGCAACCCCTGATTTGTTCTCCATGGCTGTAATTCTGTCATTTTGAGACTATTACATAAGTGGAGTCAGATAATATGCAGTCTTTGGGGATTTTGGTTTTTGTCATTCAGCATAATGCCTTTGAGATCCATCCACTGTGTTGTGTATCTGTAGTTCTTTTTAAAAAATTTTTTTCCATTTTTAAAATTTATTTTTCAATTACTCTTGACATACAGTATTAGTTTTAGGTGTACAACACAGTGATTAGAAATTTATATGACGTATGAAGTGATCACCATGATAAGTCTAGTACCCATCTGACACCATATGTAATTATTACATTATTATTGACTATATTCCCTATGCTGTACTTTGTATCCCTGTGACTGTTTTGTAACTGCCAGTTTATACTTCTTAATCCCTTTTACCTTTTTCACCCATCCCCTCAATCTCTCCCCACCCCCCACAGTCTGGTGACCACCAATTTGTTCTCTGTGTCTATGAGTTTGTTTCTATTTTGTTTGTTCATTTATTTTGTCTTTTTGATTCCACATATAAGTGAGATCATGTGGTATTTGTCTTTCTCAGTCTGACTTATTTCACTTAGCGTAACAACCCCTAGGTCCATCCATGGTGTTGCAAATGGTAAGATTTAATTCTTTTTGATGGCCGAGTAATATTCCATTGCATGTATGTACAACATCTTCTTTATCCAATTGTCTATTGATGGGCACTTGGGTTGCTTCCATATCTTGACTATTGTAAATACTACTGCAGTAAACATTGGGGTGCATATATCTTTTTGAATTAGTGTTTTGGATTTCTTTGGATAAATACTCAGAAGTGGAATTGCTGGGCCATAAGGTAGTTCTGTTTTTAATTTTTTGAGGAACCTCCAAACCCTTTCCCATAGTGGCTACATTAATTTGCATTCCCACCAACAGTGTACAAGGGTTGTCTTTTCTCCACATTCTTGCCAACACTAATTGGTTGTTGATTGATTGATTGATTTTGTATATATATATTAGTTTCAGGTGTACAAAACAACATGGTTAGAGATTTACATCCCTCACAAAGTGATACCACCCCCCAAGCCTACTACCCCTCTGACATCGTATATAGCTGTTACAGTACCACTGACTATATTCCCTATGCTGTACTTTACGTCTTGTGAACACACACACACACACACACACACACACACACACACACACACACTTAACTATAGTTGACATTCAGTATTTTATTCTACTTTAGCTTCGCGTGTACAGCACTGTGGTCAGGTATCTACACAATCTATGAAGTGATCCCCCTGATAAGTCCAGTACCCATCTGGCACCCTACATTATTTTATAGCGTTATTGATTATATTCCTCACACTGTATTTCACATCCCCATGACTATTTTATGACTGCCAATTTGTGCTTTCTCATCCCTTCACCTTCTCTCCCATCCTCAACCCCTCCTCCCTTCTAGCAACTGCAGTTTTTTCTCTGCATCTATGAGTCTATTCTGTTTGCTTGTTTATCCTGTTCTTTAGATTCCACATATAAGTGAGATCAGTAATCTTGGTTGTAGGTCCTGGCTTTTCATCATGTGGAATATTTTGGCCTGCGAAGTTTCTGTTGAGAAATCAGCTGACAGTCTTAATGGGAGCTGCCTTGAAAGTAGCTAACTGTTTCTTCTCTTGCTGCTTTTAAGATTCTCTCTTTGTCTTTAATCTTTGGCATTTTAATTATTGTGTGTCTTGTTGTGGGCCTCTTTGGGTTCATCTTGTTTGGGACTCTCTGAGCTTTCTGGACATGTATGTCTATTCTCTTTGCCACGTTAGGGAAGTTTTGCATCATTATTTTCTCACATACGTTTTCAATCCCTTGTTCGCGCTCTTCTTCCTGTACCCCTTTAATGTGAATGTTGGTACTCTTGATGTTGTCCCAAAGGCCCCTTAAACTATCCTCATTGTTTTTGATTGTTTTTTCTTTTTGCTCTTCCAATTGGGTGTTTTCTGCTACCATTTCTTCCAGGTCACTGATTCTGTCCTCTCTTTCATCTAATCTGATGTTGATTCCCTCTAATGTAGTCTTCATTTCAGTTATGGTATTTTTCATTTCTGACTGGTTCTTTATGTTTTTTTATCATATTTTTTGTTTTCTGTCTCTTTGTTCAAGTTTCACTGAGTTCATCCATTTTTCCCCTTAGTTCATTGAGCATCCTTATAACCAGTGTTTTGAATTCTGTATCTGGTAGGTTACTTGTCTCCATTTCATTTAGTTATTTTTCTTGAGTTTTGTTCTCTTTTATTTGGTACAAGTTTTGTCTCATTTTGGCTGACTCATTGTGTTTATTTCCATTTATTAGGTATGTCTGCTCCATCTTCTGATTTTGACAGAGTGGCCTTATGTATAAGGTGTTTTTTAGGGCCCAGTGTCACAGTCTTGTGTGTCACCTGAGCCAGGTTCTCCAGGGACCGTTCCCTCTATGAGTTTTGTGTGTCCTCCCTTCGTAGTTGAGCCTCAATTGCGGTTGACAGGGCAGTGGGTGTGGTTGACCCTCAGGCTGACTGGCTGTGAGGACTAGCTCTGACTGCTGTGGAGGAGCTGTTGTGTGGAGGCTGACCCCAAGAAGCAGAAGTCGCTTTAGCAGGGATATGGTGCCAGCCAAGACTGCCCTTTGGGTGTGTCATTTGTGGAGCTGGCTGGGTGGTGCTCATGTGGTCTGAAGCTGGCCACTGGCTGTCTTGGTTCTGGAGCCTCTTCGGGGGTTGTTCGGTGTACGCCAAGGCCAGCCACTGCTTATGCTGGGCTTGGGTCTTCTTAGTAGGAGCTACAAAATGATGTGCGATTGCATGTTGCTTGTGCTGGGCTTGTAGGTGCCTGGGAGAGGCTGCACTGCAGTCCGAGACTGGCTGCTGCTTGTGTGAGTCTTGGGCCCCTTTGGTGGGCATCACAGTGTGAGCTGACACCAGCCACCACTTGTGCTGGGCTCATGGCTGCTTAGTTGAAACTGTGTTCCAGGCCCAGATGGGCTGCTGCTTATGCCAGGATTGGGGTCACTTGAACGGTGAAATGCACATATTTGACGATAAGGACCATTTTATTTTATTTTTTCCAATGTGGATGCCCATTATATCTTTTCCTTGCCATATTGCTCTGACTAGAATCTTCAGTATATTTGTGAGTAGAAGTGGTGAGAGTGGAAATGCTTGTCTTTTTTTGCCTTTTAAAAAAATACTTTTATTTATTTTGAGTGTGTTTTTCCAGCACCCGTACGTACCTCCAGGTCAAGTAGTTGTTGACTTGGAGGGCGCAGCTCACAGTGGCCCATTTGGGGATTTAACCGGCAACCTTGTTAAGAGCACCGCGCTCTAACCAACTGAGCTAACCGGCCACCCCGGAAATCCTTGTCTTGTTTCTGATTTTAGGAGCGCATTTGGTGTTTGACCACTAAGTATGATGTTGGCTATAGGTTTTCCATAGATATCTTTTATTCAACTGATGAAATTCCATTGTATTCCTACTTTGCTGAGTTTTTTTTTTATAAGCAGGAATGGATTTTGGATTTTGTCAAATGTATTTCCTATTTATATTGAGCTACAATTTTTTTTCTTAATTTGTTAATGTGAATTGACTTTGACTTTTGAATATTTAGTTTATCTTGCATTTTTAGAGTAAATATTATTAGGTCATGATGTATTGACCTAATTGCTGTATTTGAATTAATAAAATTTTGTTTAAAATATTTGCACCTGTGTTCTGAGGGATGTAGGTTTGTAGTTTTCTTGTAATGTCTGTCTGGTTTTGGTATCCATAATGCTGGCCTCGTAGAATGAGTTAGGAAATACCTTTCTTCAATTTTCTGGAAGAGTTTGTGTAGCATTGGTATTATTTCTATCTTAAAAGCTTGGTTGAATTTATAGGTGAAGCCATCTGAGCCTGAAGTTTTCTTAGAGGGGAAGTTCTTAACTTCAAATTCAATATTTTAATAAATATAGAGCTGTTCACCTTATCTGTTTCTTTTTGAGTGAGTCTTGGTAGGTTTGAATTTGTTCTAAGTTGATGAATTTATATAAAGTTCTTTATGATATCTTCTATCATTCTTTTAATATTTGTAAACTTTGTCGTGATATCAACTCTCTCATTTCTGATACTGGTAATTTGTATCTTCTCAGTTTTTCCCCCAATCAGTCTAGTGTAGAGGTTTATCAATTTTATTAATCTTTTCAAAAAACCAGCTTTAGTTTTGCCATATTTTGCCATGTATAATGCGCTCCCAGGTATAATGCACAACCACATTTTTGGTCCAAACTTTCAGGGAAAAAAAAATCTTTTGTTTTAATTCAAATTTGTATCTTTACATTTAAGTACTTGTTTTTTGTATTATGAAGGAATTTTAGCAGGTAGTTTTTAACTATTAAGGTACAGGAAATTTTATGTAACAAATTATTACAAAACACAAGAATTGATACAAGGTACAAGAAATCTTACGTACTCGTAACAAATTTATGATAATTACGCATCATAGAAGGCCAAGTTCATTGGAAGTTCAACAAAACCGATGATCCCATTCCAGGGTATTATTTTTGCCTACGGATATTGTTATTGATTTCTCGAGTTACACTTTTATAAGCATAAATAAAAATTAAAAACATAGATAATGGAATTAGTACTACCCACATATAATGCACATCTTTATTTTTCCCTCACAAATTTGGGTTAAAAAGTACACATTATACATGGCAAAATATGGTAATTGGTTTACCTTACTTTTGTTTTCTATTATTTTGATTTCCACTGTGGTTTTTATTTTTTCTACTTTCTTCAGGTTTAGTTTGCTCTTTGTCTAGTTTCTTAAGGTACAAACTTGAGGTGATTTTCCTTTGATCTTTTCTAATATAAGCACTTAATACTGTAATTTGCTACCTAGCTACTGTTGTATGTCATGCCACTCCACATATTTTGATATGTTGGGTTTATTTTTCACTTCAAAATTTTCTATTTTCCCTTCTGATTTCTTCTTTGCACCATGGTGTATTCAGAAAGGTTTTATTTTATTTCCAAATATTTGGGAATTTTCCAGATATCTTTCTTATACTGAATTTCGTTTAATTCCATTATAATCAGAACATACTTTGTATGATTTAATTTTTTAAAGTTTATTGAGACCTGTTTTATTGCCCAGAATATGGCCTATCTTGATAAATGTTTTGTGTGCACATGAAAAGAATGAATTTTCTGCTTTTGTTGGGTGAAATATTCTATAAATGTCAGTTAGAAATGTTCTGTAAATGTCAACTGGTCAAGCCAGTTCATAGTGTTGTTCAAATCCATTTCATCTTTACTGATTTTATACTTGCTCTATTAAATACTATTAGAGGGATATTGAAATCTCTGACTATAGTTGTGGAATTGTCTAGTTCCCTGTAATTTTATCAGTTTTTGCCTCATGTATTTTGCAGCTGTGTTATGAGGCAGGAGAACTTTTGGGATTGTTCAGTGCTCTTAATGAATTTACCCCTTTTATCCTTATGAAATGCCTAGGTAAGATTCTTTGTTCTGAGGTCTACTTTGACATTAATATAGCCACTCTTGGTTTCTTTTGACGAGCGTTAGCATAGTTTATCTTTCCTTATCTTTATATATTGAACCTCTTTGTACTTTTATATTTAAAATGTGTTTTTTGTAGGCAGCATATAGTTGGTCTGGTTTCTGTATCCAGTTTGATAATCTTTACCTTTTATGGCTCAGACCATTTACATTTAATGCAATTATAGATAAGGTTAAGATTATAATCCTGCTGTTTATTTTCTATTTTTTCCCATTTATTCTTGTTTCCCCCATCCTCCTCCTTTTTTCTTTGCCTCTTTTGGATTAGTTGTATCTTTTTTATGATTTCGTTTTATTTCCTTTGTTGGATTACTAGCTGTAATTCTTTGTTTCCTTACTTTAGTGGCTGCTTTGGGGCTTATAATATACATCTTTAACTTATTAGTCTACCTTCAAGTGATATACCATTTGTTGTATAAGAGCCTTATAATTGTGTACTTTTATTCTTTCCTCTCAAATTTGTGCTGTTTTAGTCATGTATATGTTACAAATCTCATACTATATTGTTTTAATTATTGATTAAACTAATATTTTAAAGAGATTTAAACAATGAAGCAAAAAAATTATATATTTTCCCATGTAGCTATTATTTCCAGTGTTCTTCATTCCTTTGTGTAGATCCATATTTTCATCTGGCATTATTTTTTCTTCTGCCTGAAGGGCTTCCTTTAATTTTTCTTATGTGTAAGTTCACTTGTGATGAATTCATTTATCTCTTTGTGTGTGTGTGTCTGAAAATGCATTTTCCCTTTGTTTGTGAAAGATGGTTTTACTGGTTATAACAAATGTAGATTGACTGGTTGTTTTTGTTTTGCTTTGTTTTTATGTTTTATTTTTTCTTAAAATGTTTTTGGGATTTGTTGTGCATGTTGTATCTGTCGGTTTGTAGTATTCACTATATTTTAAGACATTATTTCTTCAAATACTTTTTCTCTTCCCCACCTCTCTTTCATGGACTCCATTTTCATATCTATA
Organism: Rhinolophus sinicus; assembly: GCF_057876585.1. NCBI lineage: Eukaryota > Metazoa > Chordata > Mammalia > Chiroptera > Rhinolophidae > Rhinolophus > Rhinolophus sinicus. The sequence continues at coordinate 149,704,108 of NC_142514.1, read as the reverse complement.
TTAGGGCACTAAAAGTTGACCCACAGCTCACTCATGCTCTGTTTTCTCTCTGTGTTTCATTTTGATTATTTCCTATTGCTGTGTTTCCAAATTCATTTATCTGTATAATCTTTTCATTTATAATGTATAATCTTCATTAATTCCATTCAGTGTATTTTTCATCTTAGACATCATCATTTTTATTTCTGGAAGTTTGATTTCTATTTTATCTTCTATATCTCTACATAATTTTTTGGAGGAATGTGGTTATACTGATTATTTTAATGTCTTTGTTTCTAATTTTAAGATGTGTGTAAGTTCTGGGTTGATTTGATTGATTTTTTTCCCTTTATACGTTATGTTTTTCTGCTGCTTTGCATGCCTAGTAATTTTTTATTGGATGCTATGCATTGTGACTTTTATCTTGTTTGGGTGCTGGATAGTTCTGCATTCCTATAAATATTCTTGAGCTATGTTTTAGGGTTCAATTCAGTTACTTGGACACAGTCTGAGTTTTCAGGTCTTGCTGTTAAGATTTATTGGATGTGACTAGAACAGTGTTCAATTTAGGTCTAATTCTTTCCCATTTCAGAGCCAAGACCCTTTAGATTCTCTTCCCAGCATCCTCTGAGTTACGAGATTTTTCCAGCCTGACTGGGAGGAACAGGCCCTGTATGAGAGTCCTGGGCACTGTTTCCTCTAATCCTTTGAGTTGGTTCTTTCCCAGCCTCGTGTAGGTTCCTCACGTGTGTGCTGGTTGGTATCAAGCTGAGTACTTGAGGAAGACCCACTGCAGATCTCTGAGGGCTTTTTGTCTGTGCTGTTCTCCCCTCTCTGGGACTCTTTCCTGAGAACTCTAACCACCTATCGTCCCCAACCTCTCTGCTCCATATCCTTAACACCAGGTGTTACCTGGGTTTCGCCTCCTTGTTTTACTCTGGAAAATCTCTCAAGGTAATAATTGGGGCAGTTATTGGGCTTATTGTCTCATTTGTTTTCCATCTTTCAGGGCTCACTCTCTTTGTTTCATCTATTTTGTCCATTTTAGGGGATTGTTTCAGACAAGAAAGTAAATCCAGTCCGTGTTACATTGTCTTGGCTGGAAGCAGATATGGGGGCCATTGTGCTTTTCATCTCCTTTCCTGTCCTCAATTCATGTATCTCAAATTCTTTTAAATGCAACACAGAACAGAATTATCTCCTCTGAATTTGCTCGTCCTCATTTTGCACACATTAATTATTTTCATCCTTAGAGTTCTTTCCTGATTTAAAATTATTTAATTAAATAGGGTAGGACATAATTAGTGTTTCATAACATCAGGTTTTGAAGGTCTGATTCAGAGTACATTCCATGTGGGAATGAAAAGAAAGGAGAGAAGTGTATTATATCTTTCACATTCATTTAAAATCTGAACAGTTTAGAAGTGAAGCCAATATTTCAACAGAACACTTAGCAGTATTTCATCTTTCAGCTGCAGAAATGTCTGGTGGAAGTGCTTTTTCTATTAATCAGTCTGCTTGGCCCTTACTCAAACTGAACATTTATCCTGCTTTTGCCTTAGTTGTAGTTGTGTTTGTACCTTGTATATTAAATTTTCAGTTAGATTCATATTTAGAAAATGTGCTTAGCACATTCAAAACTTAGCAGCTAGAATAATTTGAGGAGTTATTTTTTTTATATATAATCCTTGTTCTATTTATGTGGATTTCTTTTTTTTTCCTACTTTAGGACTTAAGCCAGAAAATCCGTTGTTTCTAGTCTAAGTTTTTAACATAAATGCAGTAGGATCTTTTGATTTGTTCTATTTGGGAACAAAAAAAAAGATGATGTGCCAAAGATGCAATTCTACTCTGATCTTTTTCACTAGAAATAAGGTGGGAGTAGAATTTTTCTTTTCTTTAGATTTATGAGAGATAAGTGACTGATAAAGGCTGATAGGTTGGTTGCCTTTATTTCTCTAGAAGTAACTCTTAGGGTATAAATACAAAGTCGGCCCTATCTTTTGTATTTGTAGTCTGTTACAGTGAAGTGATAACTGATTTTAATAATGAAAGAAACCACCAAAATAATAAAACTAGTGTTATTACTAATAATCTAACAGAGGAGATGACCTTGAAGTGCTGCAGGATTTAAAACTGAATTATCAAGAAGATTAAATTTTAAATAGTGTGGTTTTGGCGAAGAAGAGCAGGGTAGTATTATGGAGAGGGTACTGGAATGACTCAAAAGGCTTAGGTTATAGTATTAGCGTATACACTTAGTATGTGACTGAGCAAGTCTTACAATTTTGAACTTTAATATCCTCATCTGTCATAACTAAATAAACTAATATTTACTGGACGATTCTGTTGTGCCAGGTACATTGCACAACAGCTTACTTATTATATACTTCATTTAATTCTCATATTAACTTTAGAAAGTAAATTGAATCTACATTTTACAGATGAGAAAACTAAGCTTCCAAAATGTTAAGTAAATTTAACATGTCAAGCAATTACTAGTTAAAGGATGACTTGATTCTGAGTCTTTATTACTCTAAAGCCATGAAGTTCCTTCTATTTCTATAAACCACTTTAATATTTTTAAACCACGAACATGGTGTATGCTAAAATGGTAAATTTGCAAAATGCCTTAGGTCTAGCTCTAATTTTTGTCCTGTCAGTTTTCCTACCTATCTATTCTGCTTATTAAAATCTTATCTATGTATCAGTGCCTGACTCACCAGTGACTAACCCTAATCTACAGTGATGTCTTCTTCCTCTGAGATCTTAAGGCATTTATTATCTGTCACTCATTTATTAGTTATCTACGTATTTGAGGTATATTTAGTCATTTTGTATTTGAAATTTGGGATAACTCTTGAATTGTTTAAATTTCTACATGTTCATGTTTTACTGATACACCTAAGCTCCTTGAAGAAGTTTCTCTACTGGCATGTAGCACAGCACTGTACACATAGGACATATAACTTAATAAATAATTGTGTGAATGAATTCTGTCAACTAGACTATTTTAGTTAATCATTATTCTCTGTTATTTCTCATGGGTTAATGCACTCTATATCTGATGTTTTAAAATTTTAAATTCTGTGACTTTATACATTCGGTGCAGTTAAGCTTTTTAGAGAAATGTTTTTAAAATTTTTGAAAAGAGTTCAATCAAAATCAAAATGAGTTGATTGAACTTAGCATGTAGAATTATTTTACTTGGCAAGGAGACCAATTACTTTGGCATATACCTCAGTTTTGAGTTCCAGAAGCTGGTGATTTTTCCCTCTCTTTTTCTCCCACAATCAAAGAAATCAAAAAAACATTTGAGTAATATTTAGATATGGGAAGTCACTACTACTATTTCTACTACTACTTTACTTCTATTACTACTTATTTATAAGTCAGTTAACCTTTCTGGGCTTTAGTTTTCTCATCCTTAAAAGGAAAGCTGAGTTGGATTTTTGTGATCTTTAAAAGATCTTTAAAATTCTGGAGAGTGCTCCAGAATTGATAAAACCTAAAAGTTCGAGGTAAATTAGGTTTCAGAATTGTAAAGTAGCGTTTGATTCTTGCCCTTTAAAATATTAGTAGTTTTGGAGCATTTGAGATTTTGTCAGTTTGGTTCAAATAAACTCTTAAAAAAACAAAATATTAGTAGTTTTATGTTAAATGTTTTTTGTTTTTTTTCTTTAAAAGTGTTTGTATCTCATGTTCTACTTTTATGGTTAATTTTTTTTTGTAACTTATTAGTACTCCCTCACGTGTTGCTAAAGGAGTTCTCGACCACACCAAAATGAGTCTACATGGTGCTAGTGGGGGACATGAGAGATCACGAGATAGACGAAGGTCAAGTGACAGATCACGAGATTCATCTCATGAAAGAACAGAATCTCAACTCACTCCTTGTATTAGAAATGTTACTTCTCCAACACGACAGCACCATGTTGGTAGGTAAATCAACTAACCTTCCCAACAATTTTTTAAAGCATGCATTTACCTTTTTGAAGTAGTAATGACAATGAATTTGTGCCTAATACTTCAGAGTAAAATTAACTTCTTACTTTTATTCAGTTGCTTGTTTTAGCTTAGCTTGGTGCTTGCTGTGGAAAAACAACTTACTAAATGAAATGTAAAAGCGAATTAATTTTTAAGAATCTGGAACAGTTGTATGAGAGAAGTAATTTGAAAGCTTTTATAATGGTGAGATGTAGATTAAAAAAATTTTCAAGTTGATTTTTATCTTAGGAGATATATAGCAGTGGTTTATTTTAAACTAGTTTATAAATTATTGTAATAATAAATGCTACCAATAATAAATTTACTGTAAATATCAGTAACATCAACAATAAATTTACTATCAATAATAGTAAATTATTGGTAGGAATCCTTGCTTAATCATCCTGAAAAAAAGAACGTGAAAGCTAGAATAGCCATCAGGAGTAATTTATTTTGATTTTTGACAATATTTTTAATAAGAAGAATAGAAGATGAAAGGGAATATTTGAAATGTTTTGCTTTCTTGCCAACTGGCTCAGGTCTTTTTCTTCCTACACATTACTATAAATGAAAGTTATTGCCCCAGGTAAATGCATTGTGTGACTGACTATATAATGTACTAGTCTGTAGCAGAGGTACGCAAGTGATGTGAACTTGTTGATTTTCATTTTCCTTTGGGGAAGGGGCTAAATTAAACACCTCAACTTGCTATATAGGATTACTTACTATATGAGGTTTCTGATTATTATAAATCAAAATCATTTATATTAGGGTCTAAATATGTATAGAAGTTATCAATAACTAAGTAGGTCCTTAAAGTCAGACTAGTACTGATAAACCAAAAATCAACAGAAGTATAAATAAGAGATTATAGTTTGTTATATGTGAAGTTCAGTATACAAGAAGACACTAGGAGGATATAATAAATTATTGCTTTAGCAAATTTTGCTTTTGGGATACTACCAGCATTGCGGAAACAGGCAATAAAAGCGAGGTGTGACAGTGTCTCTGGAGATACTGCAAATCTAATTATATAATCAGTAAAGCTGCACAGAATGTTCTAAGTAAGCCTGAGTCATGGAGGAATTTGGCAAAAGCTGATGAAACTGATGAGATGGAGGTACATTTTTAGGTCACCTTTATAGTTTAGTGATCTAGCCTCTGAAGGAAACTTCATCACAAAAATCTTAATTTCCCCTTTGTAGAATATTGGAACATCTAAAGAAAATGCTTTGAATTTTAATAATATTTTCTACCTATTAAAATTATACATAATATGTGATCCTATAAACTTTGTAGCAGTGTTTTATTCAACAAAAGTGAGACTGGAAAGAAAGCACTGTTATCATCAGCTATGGAAGTCACTTCATTTGGTAGACATTGAGTCATTTGGAAAAATAAGTACTTCTTGCTGTCCTTAGTGAAATTTATTTCTTCCTTTGGGACCTTCCTTTTGTGAGTTAAATTGCTGGTATTGAAATGCCCTTATTAACACAGTGAGGTTTAAAAGTTTGTAGTTTGTGTTCTCAGAATAGTATTAATACTTTTAATATTTAGGAGACTTTAAATTGGTGTTCTTACTAATCTTTTACTAACTTTCAATACTTATTTGACTTGTGATTCTGTTCCTTGGGTTTCTATATATTTTTAGGTAGGGTAATAACATAAAATTTACCTTAATTTTGATCATAGTCTGGGCCAACGTTAGTCAGATATACATCTTTCTTAAATGTCTACAAAGTCTACAAAGATTAATTATTTCAGAAAACATTTTAGGTTTTATTCCTGAGAAATAAATTAATATTTATGGTATTCTGTGAAAATGTTATTTGAGATAAAAAAATGCAGGAATGCTGTGATTTTAAACAACTTTTCTAAATCAAAATTTTAAAAAGATATATATGGATCTTGCATTTTTTAAAGAGAAATTTGCATAACTTGGTTTAACATCTTTATTTCAGAACGAGAAAAAGATCACAGTTCCTCTCGTCCAAGCAGTCCTCGTCCTCAAAAAGCATCTCCAAATGGTTCCAGTAGTAGTGCTGGGAACAGCAGCAGAAACAGTAGTCAGTCAAGTTCAGATAGTAGCTGTAAAACATCTGGGGAGATGGTATTTGTATATGAAAATGCAAAAGAAGGAGCTCGGAATGTAAGAACATCAGAACGAGTGACACTAATAGTGGATAACACTAGATTTGTTGTAGACCCATCCATTTTTACTGCACAGCCAAATACAATGTTGGGCAGGTTTGTATTATTGCAGTTCTTTATATTATTAATTATAAAGTACTTCACATCATTTTTTTATGTAAGTTTTTCATTTTTTTCATAATGGTAATTCTCTGTTGGAGTGTAGTGTTCTTATTTTACAGATGGAAGAACTAAGCTTTTGAAGGTTAAAGTTTATACAGCTAGAAAGTGGTAAAGCCAGATCTTGAAATTGGTTTTATTTTTAACGATCTTTGCTGTACCAGTAGGAATAGCAAATATATTAGTTAATGAAGACAGATACTAAAAGACCTCGACAGGCTGAAACCACAGATTGCATCTAACAATGTGAATTGAACAGTGATAATGTTTCCTTTACTTGGGGCTCCCAAAATCCACAGTCAAATACAGCAGGTATCAGATTTGTTTAAAGGAAAAAAAACCCAACAGTTGGTTAGCTAAAAAGTCAGCATGAAACGTCAGTTTGATATAGATACTCACAAAAAGGAATGTTACTAACAAGTAGTTAGTAGAATGAAGGAGAGATTAATAATCATCTAATCTGTGCTCATCGAGAGTAATAGATTAATGTAAAGTTTGTAGTAGTGGAAACTGCAATCTAAGAATGATATAGATAGTAGAGACTCGATTTTTCATCGTGTCCAAAATTAGGATCAAATACCTTTTAAATGTAAAATTAGTATCTTTTTCTGTTCACTCTAATGTAAAATGAAGGGGCATATATATTTGTATGAAGTAGAAATTTACATGAAGTAAGAAAAAACTTTTTTTTTTTTTTTTTAGGTTACATATGAGTATTTTGTAACCTAAACACTCTTGGGATGCCTGTGTGTGTGTGTGTGTGTGTGTGTGTGTGTGTGTGTGATATTTGTCAGTGTCTGAATACAAAATAAATGCTAGCATATGACACTATACGTTTTGAGTAGGTCAGTATTTTCTTTTAACATTGGCTTTGCATATGTGAGGAAAAAATACTTGAACTATAGGTATTTATGTATTTTTAGTAGCATAGGAGAAGATTATTGATGGAAGCTATTAGGAGGATGACTTGACACTGTTAATACTTTATTTTTTAGCTAAACTTTAAAGAAACACAATTAAGAAGTAGATGTTTGGTATTTTGCTTCACCTGTTAGGCTACGTTTTCTAAAAATATATATTTTGTGTGTGTGTGTGTGTGTGTGTGTGTGTGTGTATCAATATTGATCTGAAAAGTATAGCTTTCTCCTTTTGTAAAAAGTTCAAGTATTTTGAGAAAATTGCATTACACTTGATTCCTGTAAGATTTTTTTGTATCAATGAAGGTTTTTCACGTCTGTTGACTAAAGTATATCTTTGGCAGTGTAAATTAATATACACGGGAAACTGTATAAAGCAGTTGGCATTCTTTTGGGAACTTGGAAATAAAACTTTGTTCTTTACAGGTTTCTGTGTCATAACAAAAGGGGAAACATTTAAATTGGGAAGTAGTTGAGTAAAATACTTAGATCAGTCATATTTACTTTAGGAATAGTGGTATCAGATTCAGAGGTTCTACTTTTTTTTTCTTCCATATAGTTAAGTACAATTTAAGAACTATCATTTATTCAGTGATTTTTATCCTAAATTTTTCTTGTTAGAATGTCCTGTCTTTTATGAAAAGATGGAAATAGAAGTTGGTACATACATAATGCCCTAACTTATGAAAACGTTTTCAACCCTGTGCCAGACCCCCACATTTGTTCTGAAATTTTGTAGTCAGTGAAATGTCAAAATTTGGAGGAGGTTCTACTTCCTTGAATCACAATATAAATTTTTTCTTGGGAGTAATGCATTATACTTCTCATTTTGAAGGACATATTTTGCAAATTGACTCTTTTCTAAATGGTTACTGTTACAGGGCCAACAACATAACCTGAAAAAATATGTCCATTTGTATTTTTCTTATGTAAAAATTAATATTAAGAGCTTTTTACTCATTTAAACTTTTCATTCTTTTCTTCTTCATTCCTTTCTGCCCCATTATTTGATTGCTTGTTTTTCAATTCTAGAATGCAAGCGTAAGAATTTTAAGCAAGATTTCTTACATTTGTAGTTAAGATTGTGAAAAGTAAAACAACTAACCTGCTTGTACATCTTAGTTTTACCTAGTTTAGATTATTGTATTTGCTGTGTTATAGCATTAACTTTGTAATAAAGATGGCAATTTTAAGGAAAAGGCACAAATAACATGGTTTCCCTTTTCCTTTTTTTTTTTTTCTCCCTTCTTGGTAAGATTAGTATAAAAGCCACCTTTGCCCCTAGATTAACTGATTGATATTTCTTTGTTCCTGAGGACAAGGGGCTGGAAAGTTCTTTAGCTTCTGAATTTTATCAGTTGATTTTGTTTGCTTATAGGGAATGTATATTACTGTTCCTGCCCATCAAAAAGGAGCTATTTTAAATATTCCTTTGTTTATTACATTTTCCAGAATAAATTTCTGATAAAAATTCTTGAACTAATTTAATGATATAATTGAATGCTTAAATTATAATTCCTTTTTAGTTTTGTGCAAAAATCAGTTTTCTCTTTTGAAGGAAATATTCTACCTATTGATATATATCTTAATTATTTGCTATTATAGGATGTTTGGATCTGGCAGAGAACATAACTTTACACGACCCAATGAGAAGGGAGAGTATGAGGTAGCAGAGGGAATTGGCTCCACTGTATTTCGAGCTATCCTGGTAAGTCTTTGTTTCGTATGTGTTTTGACTTAATCATATGACCCCTTCTTGGTAGGTACTTGAATTGAAATCAGAATTCTATTTTGGATATCTTTATGGAGGTATGCAGGGTACTGTTTTTTTAAAAAAATACTGTTTATTTTTATTTTAATACATAGAGACAATATGATATAAATAAATGAATTTTATGACCGATGGGAAGACAGGATATGGGATGATTCATCTCTTAGGTCTGCATAAACAATTCTTTTAAGGGTTTAATGTTAACATTTATGGAGTCACGTTACTCCTTCCTCCTTGTAATTCTCTTAAAGAAGTTGATCGTTTTTTGCTACCTGAGAATGAATGTGGCTATTTGAATTCAGTATTTTATTGTACATAAATAGCAATACGGACATTTATGAACATTTAAAACTCATATCTGAAATGTATTTGTTAGCGTCTTTGTTTTAATCCTTTATTTTGAGGTTTTCACCTTTTATTTTGAGGAATATTTGAATTAGTAATACAGAGTCCCTACTTGTAATTTTAAATCAGTGATAAAGATTTGATTACAGTGTGCTACGTTTATGCCACAGTCTGAAAATATGGATTCCTCAGATAGTTTGGGGGAAGAAAGGAGGGAGGATCCTGCAGTACAGGACAGGAAAAGTACAGTTGAACCTTGAGCAACACAGGTTTGAGCAGTCAGGATCCAGTTATTTGTGGATTTTTTTCAATAAATAATGTAGATAAATTTTCTTGTCCTTATGATTTTGTTAATACCATTTTCTTTTCTCTAGCTTACTTTATTATAAGAATACAGCATATAATACATATAACATACAAAATATACGTGAATCAACTATATTGGCTTCCGGTCAATAGTAAGCTATTGGTGATTAAGGTTTAGGGAGTCAAAAGTTATATGCAGATTTTCAACTATACAGGGAGTTGGTACTCTTAAGTCTGGTGTTGTTCAGGGGTCAACTGTAGTTGATCTTGATTGGGTTGTTAGTACTCAGACAAGTATCCAATGATGACTGATTTCCACTGATTCATCAACTTTAGAAATTATGTTTCTGTGACTCTGAACCTTGAGAAGTTTGAGGCAGATCTTAATCTTTTAGAAAGTACTTTTTTCAGCTGTCCGTACTTACTTTTGACCCCCAATGGAGTTGACAAGAAAAATGTTTATAACTCAGCTATGGAGTGACTTATTTGTAATCTGGGGCCAGCCCTAACAACATTTTAAGTAGATTCTGGGAATCAGTACTATTGATTGATTGTAGTTAATATGGGAAACATGAAAGGATAGTATTTGGAAGAAGAATATCTAATTGTGCCTTCTGTTTTACATATTTTAATACTTGGATATGACTTTGAAATTCTTTCCTAAAAACCTTAAATTTTGCTCAATTCTCTAGGTAATATTTAAGGTAACTTAAAATATACTATTCAACTTCCTTTTCAAAAAAGTTTTTAAAATTTATGGTAGTTATATAGAAAAATATCTTACGGAGGAAATATATATGAATTAGCATGATGTAGTCAAGAGAAGAGATGCATAAATAATGGGGAAACCTACGGTCTCATTTTACGTCTGCTATTAAGTAATTCTATGACTTGGTGAGTCAGTGAACCTATGTGGGCCTAAATTTTTCTTACTGGTTAAATGAAATAGTTGTTAGGTGAACGGAGGTCCCATCTAATCTTAAAATATGCAATTCACAAATCTCAGAGCTCTACTGTTTTGAAAATGCTCCCAGCCCAACCTTAGTAATAAGTTCTGGTTATCTCCTGCACTAGATGTTTTATGTGTTCTTTGCCTTTTTTTTTAGGATTACTATAAAACTGGAATAATCCGTTGTCCTGATGGCATATCTATTCCTGAACTGAGAGAAGCATGTGACTATCTCTGTATCTCTTTTGAATATAGCACTATTAAATGTAGAGATCTCAGTAAGTATGACGTTTTGTGTATGAGTAGTTTGTAGAGTTATATTGGAATGAAAAGACTGAAATAGTGCTACTTATCTAGACTTCAAATATTTGTTTAATTAAATTGTAAAGCACTTTAATACCATGAAGATTATTTATGGAAGTTTATAGACATGTTTATGAGCTCCTTGTGCAATTTTCCAAAAACATTTTTTCAACTTTCATAATTTATTTTTTTAATAGACTCTCCTATATTTTCATCTACTGTTTCCTTTATCATTTGTTGCTAATGTTTTACCTCTCAGCTTGGGAGCCCTGGCTTTGCTAAAATGTGGTGTTTGACTTCATTCTTTAGAGCTCATTAACCAAAAATTCATAATTTTTTTCTATTTACCATGTAAGATAATATCCTAAGCTACTATGGAAGACAGAAATAATTCTCAAAAACAGCATTTGTCAAAAAAGATCTTAGACTGACTACCTAGTCCTCATTTATACAAAGGGTTAAATGACTTCATTCAAGAACGTTAAGCATAGTCTCAGAGCAAGGTCTAGAACTTAGGAATCCTAACTCTTTGATTGATGTTTTCTTCTCACCTCCTCCTCAGCACCCCACCATTTCACCGTTATGCCATGCCTAAGAAAAAAAGGTGATTATATAGTCAAAATAGTTTATGAAAATTATCAAATGTTGACTTGGATATTAAGTGATTGGAGAAGTTCAGACGAAGGAGGGGTTATTGTCAGCTAGAGGGTTTGGAGAAGAATTCACAGGAGACAGGTAGTAAAGAAGGAATAGGAATGATTTAAAAAAGAGTAGAGTAGGGAGGTCATTCTAAGAGTTGGGATTTTTGGAGTAAAGATGGGGAAGGTACACTTTGTAAATAACCTAGTTTGTATCAGAACCAGAAGGAGACGGGAATAAATAGGTGGGCCAGATTATGGAAGGTCTTTAATACAAACTAGTGTTCTTACATTTTATTTTATATACAGTGGGAATCCATTTTTTAAGTTTCCTATATGTGGTTATAACCTTGTGCTAGCTCCAGACATATCGTTACTTTTATTACCTAAACTCAACACTAGCTTGGCAGAGAGTGGAGTCATACCTTTTCAGAGATTGGTGTATTGGAAACTGTGAATGGGAAATTTTATTTAAATTTTTAAGGCACCTACTGTATACTTAAATATAACTATCCTTGCTTGCTTACGATCTAACTCTGAAAATGAGTGGCCTGTGCTTGCTTCGGCAGCACATATACTGAAAATGAGTGGCCTTAAGTCTGTGCCTAAGTACTATTTTATTTTTGCCAAACATTCTTTAAAGTTTCCATAAAATTCAGATGGTCTCCCTCTGAGTTCATTTCTCTGTAAATGATATTTAAAAGTTTAAAGTCAAATAGTTGGACATCTGGAGCATACATCTGTAAACTTGAACAAAGTTGCTGTTTTTACATCTTAAAAAGTGTTTTTAGTAGAAATCATGAGCATTTATTATTTTAATTATAGATCCTTGACGTCAAGTTTAGTGTTTTTTAATTCATGGGACTATTTTAATTTAACTTCATACAATTAGATGTTGAGTTTTGGTGACTGTCAGATTTAAAAAAACACTAGAATTTTTTACAGATGATGTGGACTTTAGTTTTGTTATCCTTTGGACACAGTTTACCTCGTCATCACTGTTAAGTTTCATTTATCTGTTAGGGAATGTAGGTAAGAATCTTGGTGTAAAATATGTGTAATATGGTTGCCATATGTAATAGACTTTTGACTTTTAAATACTTACAATTATTTCTAGATTACTTGTAATATGTTACTAAAAATTTAGAGATTCTTGTAGACTTTATTAAAACAAAACTAATAGAATTTGAAGAGACAGAAATAGTCTTATAAAAATACAAAAGGATACTGTAGGTGTAGACTTGAGTCCAAAAATGAATTTTTTTCTGCAGATAAGTGCCTTTTCTGAATATTGTAATGGCACTTTACACTAAAATGTGTACGTGTGTCTCTTCACTTAAAAAGAAGTCAAATAAGTACTGTTTATTCAATAGAGAGTTGAGTTTCTTGGGCGAGTTATTTAAACCTTGTTTCTTAGTTTCTTTATCTTTAACATGGAGACAGTAACACTTACCTCACAGGGTTGTTGTGAAAATTAAATGAATAGTGCTTGACACATAGTGTTAAATACGGGTTTGCTAAAAAATAAGGTAGCAAAATTAGGAAATGAAAGTAAATTAAAAGAAAAATATTAAAGGGTCATACTGTACACGCTATTTTATATTTCCACATGGAAATATATTGTGAATAACTGCATTAGTAAAAAGTTTTTAATAACAGTTTGTTTAATGGTTACATAGTAATCAGTCCTTTTGTGAATTTTTATTGAGCACTCACTTTATACCAAATATTAGGTATATAAAAGAACAAAAAAGACAAGGTTCCTTCTCATGATGCTTGTAGTACAGTGGAGGATAAGCAAGGAAGTTGTATTATGGTGTTAGAGGAAGCATAGGATGCGAAATGAGCACATGGGAACTGTACCTCAGGTGTGGGGGCTTGAGGAAGCTTCTGGAGGAAAGGGAAGAGGACGTGTGTTCCAAGCTAAAGGAATGGTATGTTCATAGGTAAGATCAGCACAGGGACTGACTGCATAGTCATCTGTCGTAGAACTTACCAGGAGCCAAGGGAAATCTGTGGTGAGTGGTAGCTCCCCAAATAGGCTGTACATTGCTTCAGCTATACCGTTCTTTCCTAAGGTAAGCACTGTAATCCAGAAGAGGTCTTGAGAACGAGAGCTAAACTCAGGAATGAAGGCCTAGAGCTAAAAGAAATGAAAATACAGTGTCCTTGCGTAACAGTGATATGGAAAATGAAATTTAAAGTTTGAATAAAGTTCCAATTCAGAAGGCCCAGGAAGAAAGGCACCATCCTTGTGGAAGATAATGGGACTGCAACCAAAGTCTAAAACACTGAAGTTATATCCAAGCCTATTGAGAAAGGGAAATCCGAGGCAGAGCCTGCCTATGGAGTCACTGAAACAGAGGCACAAACTACAGAGACACTTGTGTTTTCTGTCCCCATTTCCATCTCCATCTCCGTCTCTGTCTCTTTCTCCATCTCTACGCCTATTTCTATCTTGCTCTATTTTTCACTTTGTAACACTAAACTAGTTCGAACTGGAGGACAGGGATTATACCTTTTTTAACTTTGTGTCCATAGTGCCTGCCACATAGTAAGGACTCAGTAAACATTTGTTGAATGAATAAATTATTTTATCCCCTCATACATTTTTAGAACTCTTCCACTGGTCATCTTTTCTAGTATCATTAGTTTTTCCTTCTCAGTAATCCTTAGGCTCAAACATACTGAAATCTGACCTATGTCTGTTCTAGACATTCAAAAAAATTATTTAAAAAATGTTGAGCTTTTCCCTACGATTCCGTGAAGTTAATTTTTCAGAAGAATGAACATAATTATACTGATTCCTACTCCAACTGCTCTGGCTTTCCATTTATTCGGTTTTCTTTTATGTCTTATTTTTACTCTGGTCTTGTTTATTCTTTGATATTTTTATATTGTTGTTATTGTTGTGTGTAGAGTATGTTTAAACTGGAAGTATAGAGTTACCATTCACTGAGATGGAGACTTCATGGGAGAAGTTTCGAAGCTTGATTTTGGACATGTTATGTTTAAAATACCTATTAGACATCCCAGTAGAAATGTTGAGTGTGGGACATTGGATATACATGTCTAGAGTTCAGGAGAGAAATGAGGGCTAGATATTTATATGTGGGAGTCATCCATATGTGGATAGTATTTTTAAAAATATTTTTTTAAAGGACTGTTCACACTGATTTATAACCTTTTTCACATAACAGGGCTTTATGGCTCAAGTTGGGGATTTGGGACCTTTATTCTAAGAGTAGTACAGCCATGAAAGATTTAAACTAGGAGGAGACACATAGTTAAATTTGGCTGCTGTGGGAAAATGAGTTACAGTAGTCCCCCCTTACCTGAAGGCGATACATTCCAAGACCCCCAGTGGATGCCTGGAGCCTCAGATAGCACCAAACCGTATATATGTATATACATTTTCTGTTCATGTCTTCCACCCACAAGTGTAATGCCTTTTCCATCTTAAGCACTTACCATTGCACTGTGGTTGTAACTTTTGCAATTTGAGATGCAACAGCAAAACTAGCATGAATTTCTTTTTCCTTCTTCACAATTTCACACAGAAGATTCGTTTTTACTGTAGGTCTTAGCGACCTTAGCAAATGATTTTTTTCTTTCCTGAAGTCAGGAACTTTCACCTTTTCACTTAAAGGAAACACTTATGAATTCTCGATGGCATATCTGAATTGCCAGCGTCATTTTTCTTATGCTTTGGGGCCCTGATTACGTAAAATAAGGGTGACTCAAACACAAGCCCTGCGCTACTGCGACAGTTCACCTGATAACCTAGGCAGCTGCTGTGACTCATGGGAGGGTAGCGTATATAGTGTGTGTCCTGGACAAGGTGATTCCCGTCCTGGGGGGGGCGGAGCTGGACAGAGATTGCATCACGCTGCTCAGAACAGCGCACAATTTAAAATGTATGAATCGTTTCTCTCTGGTGTTTTCCATTTATTATTTTTGACCACAGCTGACTGCAGGTATCTGAAACCACAGAAAACAAAACCACAGATAAGGGGGCAAAAGCCAGTGCTGGGGAAATTTCATGAGAAGGTTTTACAATAGTTTGGCTGAGAATGAACGATAATTTGCACTGTGGCGGGGGCAGTGAAGATGGCCTTTGTTCTCGTTATTGCTGTGTAACCATTCCAAACGTAGTAGCATAATCATTTTTATTCTATGGATCAAGGATTCAGACAGGATGCAACAGAGGTGGCTTATGTCTGCTTCACAATATCTGAAGCCTCATTTTGTGAAGAATTGAAGGGCTGAGGTGACTTAAAAGGCTGGGGGCTTCTTCACTGACTTGTTGCTACCTGAACTGGGATTACTCAAAGGCTGGGGTCAGTTCTTACTGTCACACAGAGGACATGTATGTAGCCTCTTCATGTGGCTTGGGCTTCTCCAAGTCTGGAGATTGAGTTCAGAGAGGAAGCATTTGGAGAGCGAGCATTCCCAAGACCAAGGTAAAACTGCAAGCCCTGCACCATCACCTCTGCCGTGCTCCCCGGGTAAAGAGCAAGTCAGTATATGACCAGCCTAAATCAAAGGGGAGGAGGATCAGACGCCACCTCTTGCAAGGCGTGAAGGTCACATTGCAGAAAAGCATGTGGCGTAAGAGATTTTGCAGCTATCTTTGGAAGATACCATCTTCCAGAGAAAGAAATGACACAATCCAGGATGTATTTAAGAGGTGGACTTGATAGCATTTGGAGAACGATTGAATTAAGAGATGAAAGAGGAACCAAGGATTGATTGATTTATTCTACAAATATTTAAGTGCCTATTAATGCCAGGCACTCTTGAGATGATGCTGAGAACTTGAGTGGATGGTGAAGCTAATTACTGATTTAGAAAACACTGCAGAGAGGCAGAGACTATTAAATTCAATTTTGGATATATTGAGTGGGTTTGAAGTGCCTGTGAGGTGGCATACAAGTGGAGATTTCCAGAAGGCAGTTGAACATAATTCGTCTAGAATACAGAAAGCAGAATTAGAAGAATAAATTTGGGCATTGTCAGCATAAGGTGAGAGAAGAAAATAAAGTCGTCCTGAGAAATATCAGTATTTAATGAACAGCTAGGAGAAAGTGTTGGTAAAGGTGACCAGAGAAAAACAGCCAGAAAGGAGAAAGAAAACCAGACAAATTGGTATAGAGAGTCTTAGGAATGAGAGCATTTTGAGGAGGAGGGAGTGATCCCTGTGAGAGATTCAACGGAGAAGTCAAATCAGATTGGGATCAGAATATACATTGTCATTAACAATCTGAAGGTCATTTGGAGACCATAGTGAGAGCAGTTTTAAAGCAGTGAGTGTGGAAGCCCTAATTGGTTCAGAAATTAGGGCAAAGAGAATGTGTTGAAACATCTAGGGGTTTGGCTATAAATGGAATTGTAAAAACAAAAAGGGAAGTAGCCTGCCTAGAGAGAGAAACACGTCTAGATAATAATATAGATTGTTAATTACTTAATCATTTTATTATAATTATATGTTATTGGTAGTTATTATATAATTAGACAACATGTTGTAGGGGGGAAAACACTCTCCCTTGGGAGATGCAGATGTGAGTTCTAGTGTCCTGTAACCTTCCCAGTAGTTTCTGAGATGGTAGAGTCTTAGGAGATGGGACATTGCCATTGGAAGAGGAATAAGAGAAAAAACATTAGGTCAGTGCAGGTGAGTTTGTGCCTGTGTATTTGGGAAGTTGTTCATTATGCTTGTACCTAAGGAAGGTGACGTGAAGTGTATCTTTTACCCCTCACAATTCTAGGGTCAGTTCTGCGGTGTAATTCCTGTACCTTGCTGTATTTTGCTTGGCCTTTTGCCTTCCTTATCCCAAGCCAGCTGGCCCTTCTCTTCTCATCCCTCTTCCTACACTGAAATATTAATGCTATTTGTGAATAATTTTATGAGAAAGAAAACGTGAGGCATGGAATATGGGAGCTATTTTAGTTCATATGGGTATCTGAAGAATGGCCTTAATATTCACTTTGAGATATAATTGCATATACTGATGAAGACAACATGATACAGTAAAAAATGCCCTGGGCTAGGGAAGGGGGTGCGGGTGGGGAGTTTAGTTTTGATTTTGCAAATTAGTTTTTTAACCTTAGGCAGATTACTTCATGATGTGTAAAACGAAGGGGCTTACTGTTGGATGTCTTTATTGGCCCTTTTTGCTGTAATATTCTGTAGCTCTGTAAGAACTCTTCCTAGGAAAACTGTTGTTGACTAGAGAATAACCACTCTATTGCCCGTAGGGGCCCAAAGTAGATGCTGAACTAATTCCATGTTTTGTGTGTTGCTTCTGCTCTTGTTTTATCAGTCACCCCAAAAACTCAAGATTTTTGTGGGTTTCATTTCAGGTGCCCTAATGCATGAGTTATCAAATGACGGTGCTCGTCGACAGTTTGAATTTTATCTGGAAGAAATGATCCTACCTCTGATGGTAGCGAGTGCCCAGAGTGGGGAACGAGAATGCCACATAGTGGTGCTTACGGACGATGATGTCGTTGATTGGGATGAAGAGTACCCACCACAGATGGGAGAAGAGTATTCACAGAGTGAGTATTGTGGCATGTTTGCTCTCTTCAGTCACACCCAATTCTCTATTTTATACTATTGAATCAGAGGACAGTTTTTATAAAGAAAGTACATTGAATTCTCAAGTACACCAGGAGTCAGCAAACTATGGCCTCTAGGCCAAATCCAGCCTATTGCTTGTTTTTATAAATGAGGTTTTATGTATTGTCTATGGCTGCTTTTGTGCTACCATGGCAGAGTTGAGTAGTTGCAATGGAGACCGCATGGCTCGCAAAGCCCAAAGTATTGACTATCTGGCCCTGTACAGAAGAAGTGTGCCCACCCCTGACACGCACAGAGATGATTTGCTCTTTGTTGAGTATCTGGATCTTGATGGATTTTTTTCTTTGCATTTGGAAGCATCCTAGAGAAGTAGATCCTGGAATAGTAGATTATAAAAACTAAGCCTTTTTTTTTTTTTTTTTTTTTTTTTTTAAGATGAGTTTTTATCTGTGTATAAAATGAAAAGCTTCAACTCATTGATTTCAAGGGTGACTTTAATTTCTAAGATGTTCCTTTTTAAGTATCATTGTGTTTCTGGAGGATACAGTGACCCTTCAGAAAGTTTTGTGGAATCTCTGACCAAAATATCGTATCTTTAGTAGCAATGACCAACTTTTTTCTTACTATACTTTCAAACTTTTTCTAATTAGAGCCTTTTGATTTATTTTTTTTAGAAAATGTATCTTATATTGTTTTTCTTGATGAACCGAATACAGTATTTTTATCCAGTTTCATAGATGGAGAAGATAGAGTTGAAAATGATTTGGAAAGCTAGGTAAAATAGGCCAGCATCTTGTTCTGTAATCCAGTCCGATTTGACTCAGTAAGGATTAAGATTTAAGTGAAAAGTTCAGGAAAATAGAACGTACCTAAACCCTTTAATGTTTTTTCCATTTTACATACCCTTGTCTAAAAACAAAATAAAGACTCCAAGTGGTATTCTTTTTGACTTCTAAAAATTTTCAAAGATTATTTGAACGAATTATGGTAGCACTTTTCAAAATTTACATTGAGACATTTTCTTTGCATTATGTACTTAAATGAATGTTGTGATTCTTCTGTGGACAGTTGTAGTAACAGACATTTCTGTTGCTATTTCCTCATTCCTAGGCTCTTTGCTGACAATGGTTTTCTATGATAATATGTGGAATAAAAATTTGAAAAAATGAAAGAGAAAATTCAGAGAAATCTATTACATTATTTTCTGTTGAGTGAGGAATGAACAAACTTACAATTTGTATTTTAGTTTTCAAAAAGTTTGACTCGAAGAGAGTAGAGCCAATCATAGAACACAGAAATGACATTACAGTGATACAGAAATTATGATAACACCTGGCTTTTCCTTTTCAGTTGTTGAGCTTTCCATTTCAGTGTTTTTTGGTTTACTTATTTATTTTTTTATCTTAAGCTTTGAAGCTTAACAGGACTGAAAACATTTTTACTTAATTTGTCTAAATGTTTCATTCTGTGTCAAGATGTTCCAACCTAAAGAAGATGCATTTAAGGAGACAGAGATAGCCTCTTCAGCCTGATTTTCCTAAATGTGACATTATGACACCATCCATTCTGAGATGTCAAAAAAGAATTTATTTTAAAATATCAGTAATCTTAAAGACGTAGTTAATGATCACAGATTTACCCCATGAGTAGCATCTGTATACGTATTTTCCTTTTATTGGCTCTTAAACCAGCATGTTTGGTTTGTGAGTGTGTTTTTCTTTTTTTGAAAAAACCTTTGCAGTTCACCTTTTAAGGGAGATAACTCCACCTGAAAGAGAGAAGGCGAGGAAGGTCCATCAGTCTAACTCCCTGAAGTTCCCAGCACATTTCGAAGACTCAACATGTTGTCAGTGGAATGTCTGTCCTTTGCAAAGCCAGTTTGCTCTAAACAGACTAACCTGGGCAGAACATGCTCGAATCTGCCATTTTTAACATCAGTATTAAATGGGGCTGTTCGCCTGAATGGAAAACAGTTTGTGGGGAGGGTCTTTGCCTTTTTGGGGAGTTATTAATAGTTGCTCAATCCATGAAATGTAAGATGTATCCATCTTGTACTCTCTGACAAGGCATTTTTTCCCTCTCCAGACAAGGCCTTGTAGGCATCACAGCAAAGTCCTTTACTTTGCCTGCTTGATAATGATGTGATCCTAATATCTTCCTTTGGTTCCCTTATTGAAGAAATTGGGGCAGATCCTATTCCAAAAAGTTTGTATATGATATATCTTTCAGAAGGAGATTCTTCCTATGGATTGGGTTACCTGATTGGTTATGAAAGCTTTTCTTGTTTCAACTTAAGTAGACATTTGCTTATACATTAACTGTACTGAATTGTCCTGTCATGTTGGCTAGTCATCCTTTGGCATCACTGCATCCACTATTTGGGCTTTTAGGGTTGTCAGGCCCCTTTGATGATCAAGATAAACTTTTCATGTCCAGATACTTTGATTTTAATAAAGCGTTTTTGTCTTTTTATTTCCAGTTATTTATAGCACAAAATTATATAGATTTTTCAAGTACATTGAAAACAGAGATGTGGCCAAATCAGTTTTGAAGGAGAGGGGTCTTAAGAAGATTAGACTGGGAATAGAAGGTAAGACATTTTCATTATTTTCTGTTAATTTTCTTTTGGAAAAAACAAGGTTAAAAAATTGGATCTCATTTAGAATATAGTTTGAATACTTTGAGAAAATCTCAGACAAATTGTTATTGAATGATCATGCAGTACACCTATAAATAACAATCAGCTTCCGTTATTTGAGAAGATAAATAGAAGACCATTGGAAATTTTTATTCCATAAGATTCCCTAGCAATATGAGAGAGATGAATTTATCTTCTGTAGCTTTCCCTGATGCATTTTTTGACTAAGCCCATACATTTTTAGATTGCTTTTTACTTTATGCTTTAAATGAATTTTTCCAAATGCCATGTCAGATGCTTCTTTTATTTTAAAGTGCCCTTACTAAAAATATTTTTCTTGGCGTAACATGGCATAGTGTCAAGAATAAAAGTTCTGGAGCCAGATTGTTTGTGCTCAAATGTTATGACTTAATAGCTGTATGACCTTGGCCAAGGCACTTAACTCTCTGTGCCTCAATTTCCTCATCTAAAATGGGGTACTAATGAATACTTTATAGGGCTATTGTGAGGATAGAATGAGTGGATACATGAAAAACACTTAAAACAGGGCCTGGCATGTCGTCATTTCTCAGTATGGTTGTGATGGTAAAAATGAAGATAATGGTGTTGATCATTGGCCCAGTCGAGCTGTTGGGAGATGACAGTGCAGCAGGCTTCCTAATTTCATTACAACGCTGACGGGATGCCACAGGAACTCAGCTCTTGTTTATATCAATTAGCCTGTGATGAAATTGGTTTCATTATGTTGTTTGCTTCAAGTTACAGAACCTATTGAGTGTTAAGTGAGGACTTAACTATAATGGTCTGCTGAGACATATGGGGAAGAATGACCAGAAACAGGGTCTTCGCAGGAAGAGGAAGAGACTTTGGACTTAGAAAAGTAGTGGAATTGCTGACACATTAGTTTCACTTCTGTGTCTTCTGTCATTTTACAAGCAGTGGGGTTTAGCTGCTTGGTCTCAGAGCTCGAGGGAAAGCAACTTGAGATCGGGAGGACAGGGACGGGTCTGTCAGGAGGAGACATCTGAGCTGAAGCCTGATGACAAACAGGTTGCAACTAGGTTATAGAAAAGCCTTATATACTGTGGCATGGAGTATGCACCTTCCCCTTTAATCCTGAGGAAATTATTTGTAGTTTTTAAGCAAGTGCTGATTCTGTATGGAGGACAGATTGGAATACGATGAGATGGAACTTTTAAAGATTTTCTGATAGTTCAAGAGGAATCCAGGACAAGGGGAAAGGATGGGATCTTTCTGATCTCTAGCACTGCCCTGCAGGTAGTAGTTGACTGGAATGCAGGAAACGTTCTGCAGAAGGGCTTGCAAAGGTTTTCAGCTCTGCCTGCCACTGTACCCTCCTCACCTCAGCCACACACACACTCCACACGTGGCCTAATATACTAATTACAATGATGCCTACATACATCCCCTTATGCAGGAATCCCTGAGTCCCTACTATGTGATGAGACCTTTCTATTTTCTTCTGATTCTCACTCTGGTCTAACTATGGCCCATGGGCCAAATCCAGTCCATTACCTGTTTTTTTATAAATAAAGTTTTATTGAAACATAGACATGCTCATTTATGTATTGTCTGTGGCTGATTGTATTTTACAGTGGCCTAGTTGAATAGTTGCAGTAGAAATTTCAGGCCCACAAGCCTGAAATATTTACTCTCTGGCCTTGCACAGAAAATGTTTGCCCTGGTCTGTACAAGCAACTCTTGCTAGTAGGAAGGAGGGAAAGGACTCAAATAACTTCTAAGGAGAGTACGTCTTTGGAGAAATTGCCTTCCCTGGTAAATGACTAAAACGTTTCCCAAACTAGGATTGTCCTTACTAGTTGTTACTTTTCAGTGCTTCTAATACAAGAGGAGGAAGATACAATTAATGAGGGAAAGCTGCTTTGGAATTGCCAATCTAAATGAACTGCTTCGTTGTTGGGAGCAGGAACTTTAAAATGATATGTGGGGTTAAAATCCTGGCTTTGCTGATCTGGGTACAGAAATACCTAGAACCAGTGAAGTTGGGGAGCTCTATGGCGCTTTGTCATTGACCCCGAAAAGGAAAGCAAACCCAGAGCAATGTAAAGATGAGATTTAGGTTTAAGGAACGTAGAAGGTGAATGTGGCAGTAAATTTTAGGCCTTGAGGCCAGATAATCCTGTGAAGAGAAGGATTCAGGGATATTAAGGATACACAGAGCCCAAGATGCACGAGATACCATTTTATTTGGGACCCACCCCCTCCATGCTCTTAAAGAACGCTTTTCTGGTGGTTGGTGTATTGTGTAGCTGAGAGGATGGTGGTGGACGGACCACGGTGAGAGGATGGTGGTGAATTACATCAGTAGGATTTCAGTTTCTGGCTGTTGTACTGATGACCAAGGGGATGGGAAATTGGTTTTCTTTGTTTTTAATTTGTTTGTTCAGGAGCTACAGCAGAAAAGCCCTCTTTGGGCTAAATTGGGTGAGAAATAGGGGAGCGGGGCGTGTGTGTGTGCCTGTGTGTGCGCGCGTCCTCAGTTTTTAAAACCTTCCTCTCCTCCAGGTTATCCTACCTATAAAGAAAAAGTAAAGAAAAGGCCTGGGGGTCGCCCAGAAGTGATTTACAACTATGTCCAAAGACCCTTTATTCGAATGTCCTGGGAGAAGGAAGAGGGAAAGAGTCGGCACGTAGACTTTCAGTGTGTAAAGAGTAAATCTATCACCAACCTTGCAGCAGCTGCAGCAGACATTCCCCAGGACCAGCTGGTCGTCATGCACCCAACTCCGCAGGTGGATGAGCTGGATATTCTCCCAATCCAGCCCCCTTCAGGCAACAATGACCTCGAAGCTGACGCACAGAACCCCGTGCTGTGATGCTCATGTCCCTGAAACCATAGCATGCTACTCTTCACGCTGCCGTCGCCATCGTCCTCATCCTGCACTGCAAGGCGGCTCTTCATCATGACGTGCACGTGTCTAGGATGCAGCAGTGTGGGCTTTTTTAAAGACCAAAGGTAGCGGAATGGTTTTTTAAATGAGTACAACTCCAGCATCCGGAGGTTCCCGTTATATAAATGTATTTGTTTACCAGTAAGTTTGTAAAATTGGTTCTTTGTATGGGGGGAACAGTCCTTTTTCACACACCTAAGTCTTTTCAGAAGTGGAAATTGGCAGCTGGTGTCCTTTCAGTCTAGATTGATATTCGTCACACCCCAGATAAAATGCAGAATATTATATAGTTGCACTTTATAAATGGTGGTTAAATGGAACTGTTCAAGCCATTTTTATAGTTGTGATGCACAATATTAACTTTTAAGTGCTTCTATCAAAGTATTCCTTCAGTGAAAGTGTATAGTTTACTGCCCATGATGAGCAAAAAATAAGTATTTATCATTGGGCTTATTTGAATGACTAGAATGAGATTCAGTGCCCATATCTTATCTTTTCAGTTTATCTCCAGTGCTGTTTTCACCCTGTCAGAGTGAGTCACATGCAGGGAGTGTGAACAGCAGGGGTGGTTTATTATCCAGTCTGCCTTACCCTTAATCTGTTCACAGATATTTATTTACTAATGATTGTTTTTCTTAAGAGTTATGGAATAGGAAAATGAAGTGTTTGCTCTTCATTTACTAAATGATTGTAAACTCGAATTTTTCATCAAAATAAAATTCCATTGTTTTAATGTTTCTGATCAACTTTATAACCTTGACCATTTTTAGTCTCATAATTAGCAGAATTCCTGTCTTGTAACTAGAAAACAGTAGCTCAAGGAACTCCAATTTCATGTATGTGTGGTGAGGCACTTAGATTCCTTACTAATTATAAAATACTATAAATCCAAACAATGTTAGATCTGAAAAGAGAATATTTTCTAGTTCTACCTGATGTAAAGGGTGAAAAATCTTTGCTAGGTCATACCGTAACCTTCATTTTCAGAGCCAATTTCTGATACTGGTTCGGGGCTTTTTCCGTTATACTCTGCTGCTCTGCTTAGCGTATTATTCATACAAACACTATTTTTTAATATTCTGTGGCCCAGTTCAAGAAGGAATCAAAGTATTTAGGTCTGGGTCACATAATGTTAGAAGCCATACAGTTGAGGAGTAGTAGAGAAGCCAATTTGTTACATCTAATCTTGCATTTGTAATTTCAGAGGTTTGAATTTTGTCTTTAAACAGTAACATCTTTGTTCTCAGAAATTTAAATTGCAACAATTTGGAGATTAACTATTTTAACAATACAGCCAAGCTTTTAACACAGGGAAACTATGTCAGTCCCAGACTTGTTAGGAAGGCCAGAAGGGCATGAATGTTACTGGCATGGGTCGTCCTTGAGACTCGCTGTAGGAAATTGGTGATCCAGCCCTGGAGCAGATTTGTTTTCTAATTATTTGAAATGTGAACAATATTTATAGAACAAGGGAAACATTTATTAAAAATATTTAACTGTCTAATACATTATACTTTAACCCATATTTATAGTAAAGGATTCTTACAAGGAAGAATAAACAGCTTTATGATACAATTAGTATAAGAAATATCCACATGGGGGACTTCTTTGTAGTGTAAAAACACCATACATCTGAAATGACCATTTGCATATAAAAGCTACCAATGATGCTTCTGTGCACAATGATTAAAAAATTCAACACAAACAGAATCCAAAATATACAAGTAATGCAAGCTATTCACAGCTAGCCCAATAATCAATGATGAGGAAACACTGGAGCAGGCTTAGTTCCACTTTGTCTGAAGTTACACATAGTAAGATTGACTTGTATCAATGGCTCTGAGATGGCTTTTATGAAGACAGCACATAAAAGCTGTTCTCTCCTTACCCAGTAAGCTTCACAGACTGTAAAACTCCACCAGTAATGCACTTTGATACTGTAGTGTTGCCAAAGCAACATGTAGTGTTTACAGCGGCCACGGCAAGTCGCTGAAGTCCACAGGGCCACCCAGCCCAGCGTCCGCTTCCAAGAGGCTCATTATGACGGCCATTGCTGCTTCGTCGTTGCTGGGGCTGCTGGAGCCTTGGTCGTTGTCTATCATGTCGATGCCTATGTGAGGGTTATCGCCTGTGGGAGGAGAGGAAGCCTGGTTGGCACTAACAGCGCAGTGTGTGTGCCTTTCGTAAGCCGTTCCTACGCACACTTTTCCTAAGTTGAAGTTGTACCGGACAGCCGAGGGAGAAGGCTACCTTTGGGGCTGCGCTGCCAGATTGTTTTTAACTTTGGAATTTTTCAGAGGGAAGGAACCACTTTTGAAGAACAGAGTGCTTTAAGTTCATTAAAGAGAAAAACCATTTGAGTTTATCTCATTTTAATATTCTGATATTATATAACCAATTACAAGGACGGCGTTACAGAAGGAAAGACAAATAGGAAGGCAGAGATTAGGGAAAAAAGACCTAGAAAGATAACAAAAAGATGGGAGGGACGAGAGAAGCAAACTCTTCATCACTCAGTAACTTTGAATACCCTCTGAAATGCTTATTGATCACCCTTCTGGACTTGATCTCTGAACCTTTTCCTCTGATCTGCTTTGCCTTTGAAGAGATTATGTCCCAGGTGGTGGGGGAAAGCCTACTGTCCAGGCTGCCGCAGTCTCCCCGAGTTCCACACATAAACTTGGACCTTCACCAGAACTTAGTGATGAAACCCAACTTTTAAATCTTTTGGTAAGACAAATTTTAAACCTTTACTTTGTTCTTACCAAATTTATCTAGAACTAGCTTATTTGGTATATTCATGTTATTAAAACTAACTTTGTGCCAGATGTTTGCAAGCTCCCTGCAACGGAAATGAGTGAGAGTGCCACTTACCGAGAATAGAAGAACTGTCAGAATACGGATAACCTGGGTTCTCCTGAGCCTGCCCTGGTAGTAGGCCACTGGAAGGAATGTCTGGAGTCCCTCCATTTAAAATCTACAAACAAAAGTGAAGTTGGCACATTACCAAAATTTTCAATAAGTCTCATATGCAGTGTCACCAAGAAAATGAAGCACGTTGAAAGGAGAAAGGGGGGGGAAGCTTCAAATGGCTTCAGTCTCCTGTTAGGTGATTTCAAACAAGAACTGTTAAGAATGGTTACAGTAAAGGGAAAAAACTCTCCCCAAAACGATTCTCTTCATTAGGTTCGGCCGACACAGGCAATTGAAAGGCTGAGTAACATCCCCAGAGCCTTCATTTACCTTGGACCATGCTCACAGCCCAAGGACGAAACCTCCATGAGCCCGGCCAGGCAGGTCCCCTGTGAGGGAGTAAAACTTAGAGACACACATATTGCTGAAGAAGAAATAAGGGCTTGTTAACAAACTAAAGAGCGACAGCTCTGAGGAGTCACAAATGAGCAACAAAACGCTAGAAGTAAATCTCTCACCCGTTACACTACAGGTGCCGACTTCAGTAGCCAGTGGTTTCAGTTCTTAAGCTAGGCCACTGGGAAGCATTATTATCACTCCTCAGTAGCAGAACTCTCCTTCTGTCTGCTCCCAGCCTCCTTCCCCTGGGTGAGTCACATTATAGAAAAGGCTTTGAGAAGCATTTGGATGTAGGTGAGGAAACAAGTGTGGTAGCCGCTTGGATTTTGGGAGAAGCAGTAATTTCAGGCCTGGCCAGTAGGTGGCATTACAAGTTTATCTCTGCAGTTCGAGATTGAGGACTCCGAAGAACTTGTTTCTGTAGGCTATACTTACCAATATTTACTATATTTGAAGTTAAAACCAACACATTTTAAAAATATAAACCTATTAACACAAATAGCATTCTAATGAAAAATAACTTTTCCTAAACAACGAAAAATTTAGAGGTGTCATTTTACATTAAAAAAAAATCAAATGTCTGGCTTAGAGTTTAACTGGATTCTCATATTTTCTTTTCCATTTAGTCTGCATAGCTATGTTTGATTGTAGTAGATGAAGGAATTTGGTCTCCCATAGATATGTAGTCGGAAAAAGGACGTATATTTTAATTGCTTTTTCAAATAATTGGGGTATTTTTCTTTGATATTACACCAAAACTCAACAAGTGAAAATTTCTCAAAAGGTTAGCTGCAGTGTGGAATCTGAAACCATTATCAATGAAATTTTTGTACTGTTACGTTAAAATTCATTGTTATATCTTGGCACTTAGCATGGATCTTTTTTACCTTTGTATGATTTTAAAACATCTTACATCGGTCATTTGGAAAATATTGGTTCACTGAGTTATTCAGATCTTCCAAATGCTGACATATTTCATTATACAGCATCAAAACATCACCACTGTTAATAGTACCCATATCATCAGAAGTATCTTTTAAGTTTCAGAAAGCTGTCAAGATCAAAGGAACAGATACAAGTTTTGCAAAAATTCTAAATTTTGCTTGAAAGCTAAAATTTCATCATTGGCAACAAATACTGTCAGTTGTTTTCCGTGAAGTTACAGATTCATTTCATTCATTTTCAAAAATGTATGCTAAATACCCAAGCCTGAATAACATAGTTTGCAATACCTTGTTTCCCTGAAAATAAGACCTAGCCGGACCATCAGCTCTAATGCGTCTTTTGGAGCAAAAATTAATATAAGACCCACTATTATATTGTATTGTATTGTATTATATTATATTATACCTGGTCTTATATAAGACCCAGTATTATATTATATTACATTACATTACATTATACCCGGTCTTGTATTGATGTTTGCTCCAAAAGATGCATTAGAGCTGATGGTCTGGCTAGGTCTTATTTTCGGGGACACACGGTAGTAAAAATGGTGTCCTCTGAAAAAAGCAGTTCGTTGAGCTCATAAACAGTCACACAAGTGCTTTTCCCTCAGGTAACCAGACTTCAATACTCAGCACCAGCGCTTTATGCATACTTCCCATTTTGTAACAATATTAGAAAGATTTACTCAAGGATTTTTTTAATATAAAAGCAGTTTTGTTTTGTTTTTACTGCTTCATTAAGGACATTCTTAAATGAAAGGGTCTTTAAAATTTCTATTGTGAGTTTATGGCGGTGAAAAATACGACTACTAGTATAGTTTGGTGCCACTGACCTGATTTTTGCAAAAACATCAGCAGTTTTACCCCAACATTGCTTTTGTAGTATTGGTTCACATATCAACACAATGAGAAAAATAATGTTCTAGCATCATTATGAAAATAGTTTGGACTTCGCAGAGCCCTGAAAGGATCTTGGTTTCCCTTCCCCCTAAAAAAGACCACAGATGGCACTTAGGGAACTGCTGCTTTATTTGAACCTTCCTCAGTGCCTCTGGATGCCCAGACTTGCCCGCCACCTACAAGGCTCACTTAGCCTCCCCCTTTTAGTTAACCCTGACTAAAACAACTGGTAGACTAAACAGCTCATTTTGGAACCTGCCAAATTTGAAAGTGACTGGGAAGGGCTGGAAGAAGCATTGTGGCTTTGGTGTACTGTTTAATGCTGGTGTCATTTTTAACTCCATCTTGTTTAGGCTGGTCTTATAAGTCCTGCTGCTAAGGACTCGAGAATGCATTCAGAATTTCTTCTCCCAGACCCTCTGTTATAAGCCCAAAGAAAAGGAAAATTTTTTCATAAATGCTTTAAAAATACTTGGAGCTTTGTGATGCAGAGGACACTCTTACATCTCTGGCAGTTGTTTGGTGTGAAAAGAATCAGAAGTCAGGAGACCTGCTTAGTTTGGAACCACACTTAGTAACATGCTGGGCTAATCATTTAACACTTGGGAGCCTGGATTTTGTCACCTATAAAGTTGTGAGGATGAGACAATGTATAGGAAAGTTCCCTGAGTAATAGTTAAGCATTATACTCGAGTGTATAACCTTACCAAACAGAACAGTAGGATTCTTGGTAATACCAGGAAATCAAGTGCCTAAAAGTTGAATTGAGAAGTAGAGAAGTGGAGACCACCCTAAGGAGATAGTGGATCCAATATGAAGGAAGGACCTGGGGGGTATAAGAACAGAGCTAAGAGCACAGGCTGCAGGCAGGCAGTAGAGGGGTGTACACAGCCCAGACCATCTATCGATGCTATTATCTGAGTCATTAACAAAGGCCAGGCACGTTCACATATTATCTCATAACGGGAGTTCATATGCAGAGATGCTGGCTCCCCCAATCTGTGTTAACTCCATTATAAAGGAAACTAGGGCTTAGAAATTGTACAGGATCAGAGGTAGCATATGGCAAAGCCAGGCTTCAAACCCAAGTCTATCTTATTTTGACCATGCTCTTCCCTATTCATTTATTGACTTTGAAACCTTTTGTGGGAGGAGCAAAACCTTACTTCAAACAGAAACTTTTACAGAAGTTCATACATAAAATAGAAGTAAAGCTGACCTGGTAGAAGAAGGAGTCCTGACCTTACGCTTCTCACCAGCTGGCCCTGCCCCCATCCCACCTGGCGGCACCACAGAGGCTCTGGTAACCTGAGCTTCTGAACAGCCCAGCTTTGAAAACCTTTGTCCTGCTTTTGGTAACAGTCTGTGCCCTAGGAGTCCCAGCTACGTAAATCACTGATCTTTCTCTGTATGTTTTGGAACATAGGGGAAGGAAGGCTGTATGTGTAAAGATGCTCACCCTTGGGGCATCCTAACCTGTTCTCATCATCAAGCACTATAAATAGGTTTATGAGTTACAATTAACACGGACCTAGGCTTGCAAGTTCTCCGGCAAAAATGAAAGAGATGAGTGGTTTCCAAGCCTATTTATAGTGCAGTCTGGCTCTTCATTAGCGCTGACGATTGATAAACCGCGTGAACCCATGCTGTCACGCCACAGGAAACCCAGGTGGCATATCCCCAAGTACGCTGTAACTGCAAAAGCGTGGCTTGCCTTCCCAAGCACTGCTGTTTCCACGTCTGCACTAGACACTAATGGTATTTTCTCCCTTGCAAACTGGCAGAGAACTAGATAGTTTCCTATGTGTGGTACTCACTAATCCTTCCCCACAGGAGCTCGTGAATTGTTCCCTGGATGCAATGGACCGATAGCTCCCCATTCCTTAATCTCTTCCTACCTTCCCCCACTCACGCAGAAAGAATCCTCTAAGGATGTCTGCAAGCCACCTTAGTTCTGTCACGACGCTCTGTACCTAGCCTCACACAGATGCATTTCCTTCAAGGAGGAAAAAAGCATCCATTTGTTTCAGCAACCACAATTGTAATTATATACTCTCACCCCAATATTTCAGAACTTGGGCAAGATGCTCCCCAGATTAAGACAGGCCTCAGTCTAAGAGTCATCAGATACCTTACCTTCTTGCCTCCTGGAGAACAGGCATCAGGGGGAGGTGTACTTGTGATGTTCAGTGGGCTGGAGCCACAGCTGGAAGGTGATGACCCTCTTATCCTGTCAGAGAAAAGAGGGGTTACATTGCCTTGCCGTTTTTTCAGTGGAGTATGTGTGTTTTGTTGAGGGATGGGGGTGAGAAGAAGGATGAAGATCTAGACTAGAGACTGACAAACTTTTTCTGTAAGGAGCCAGATAGTAGCTACTGCGTCACAATTACTTGACTCTGCCATTGTAGCTTGAAAGCAGCCATAGACAATACATAAATGATGGGTGTGACTGTGTTCCAATAAAACTTTATTTACAAAAACAGGCAGTGAACTGGATGTATCCCATAGGCCCCTGATATGGAACGCAGACCCTGCAGTCAAGCATCTCACTGACAAAGCCCTTGGATTAGGGTTTGGATTTCAGGTTCGAATTTCAAGCAAGTGGCCAGTTTCATTTCCTGACAGAATCCAGATCTCATGGTTGGAGAGGACTTTAGAAGTTTAGTCTCTATCTTTGATACCTTGAGCTAGAATCCACAGCAAATAGTTTATCCTCTTCTCTACAGACACTGTTTAGCTAGTCAATGCTCTTAGGAAGTGAAGGCTCAGCCACACCTGGAAAGGAGCTGTGCAATAGTAGGTAGTGGCATCAATCGTCTAGTCGTCGTCTTGTCAGGCACCAGGTGATGAAAAACGGATCCGGGCCCTTCTCAGCTGGCATAGTTCTCAGCGTAGCAGGCGTACAGAAGGGCAGACTTAGAGCTGTACATCCACATGAACTTGTCGGGCTAAGGACTTCAGGAAAGGAAGCCATGGCCGGGCACTGAAGCTCAAGTTCAGGTAGAGTACATGGCAGCTGTGTGGCTGCCAGCTCTTAGCTCCTACGTGGATGGATGCAGCTTTTGGGTCCCCTGGGGCCCCCTCCATGGCCCAGCAGTCTCTTGGCTTTTGGCCTGTACTGCCTAGTTCTGTAGATGTGTGAGTGAACCAACCTTCTCCCTCCTGGATCATAAGCTCCTCAACGGCAGGATACAGTGACATACTGTGCACTCTTAGCGCACACAGATGGCTGCGAATTGCTGAATATCTCCCACCTTTCCTTATGTCTACGAAACCACTATTTTCCCAGGTTCCCCATCTTGGACTTGCCTTTTCATCGTTTCTTGTTTTATCTTCAAGTCCTTAAATTACTGATTTCTCTTTTGGCTAAAAGCACTGTAGGACAGGCCTTGTTCCTGGGTTACTAAGCATGCTCCCTTTCATCTCTTCCTCCTTCAGCTCCTATAATGCTTATGAACACATTTGGACACCTGTGCAGCATCCTACAATGAATGGGATCTTACAGTTTTCTTCCAGTCTAAACTTTACAGCATCATTTCTGAGTAGGCTTAGCACTCTCCCATCACAGCTCTGTGGCTCCTTCCTACGAAGAGGCTTTCTTCCCAGTTCGGTGGCCTGCCTCTTGACCACGCTGCATATGCCACTCACATGCCCACTATTTTCTATAACAAACACCATCACAAACCCAAGCTTGGACCAAGTTGAAAGCCTTCCCCCCTTGCTTGCTTCAGCTCATGCACTCACCCTTTTTTCTGTTATAAAATAGACTTCTCAACGATTGTAAGATCCTTGAAGTCAAGGACTATTATACGGTTCTTGGCTGGTGTCATGCCAAGCACAGGGAGTGTCGTGGCTGATAAGGACCTGATTACCACTGCATACCACCCCCCCATCTCCTTTCTAAAGTAGACTCAAACAGCCACGTCCATCATTCCTCAACAGCGGGAACAGAACCTCTACCCACTGGGATGAGAGCCCCTGTACAGCCAACGAGAAAACATGGCCAGCCTCCACTTGTCCTGAGAGAATCCAGTGGCAGCGAAGAACAGCAGTCACTGTTCCCTTTTCCCACAGTTACGTTCCATTAAGTCTGCACTCCAAGGACCTGGCTGCTGCCCTCTCCCCTTCCCAGATTCAAATGGGCTTCTAAGAACTACTTCCCTCTCAATGACTGCTCTTACAGACTTAGATTTGATTAACCATTTTTGAGCACTCACTGTATGAACCTTCCTGAGTTCTCTCCCAATCCTAAAGCAGCCCGGGGGGGGGGAGAGAGATTGCCTCCCTTTTATGGCTTAAGTCAACAGAGACCAGGAAGTTCAGTGAATCGCCTAAGTACAGCCAAATAGAGGACAGGACTCGAACCCAGGTAAACTGCTTCCCCTTCTCTCTTTTTTTAAGGAGGGCTCAGCTCAGTGGCCCATGCGGGGATTGAACCTGCAACCTTGGTGTTATCAGCACCGCGCTCTAATCAACTGAGCTAACTGGCCACCCCCCCTCTTCTGTTTCATATGGAAAAGAAGCCCCGCCAAAGGGAGCTACTACTACTACTGATGTGCTTGGTTTCTATTACAACCCTAGGCAGCTTTCTGATTAAGAGACGCTAACGCGTTGTTAAGGCCCAGCTCGCTGGCATTCCACAGCTCTACTCCTGCAGCCTTGGAATGTCGGTGTTCACGCGTCCTGCCCCAGAAGCTCCTCGAGTCATATACAAAGTCATAAGAAAGTTGAGCCTCCTAAGAAGTTCTGTTTAGCTCTGGACTGTTCGGGTTTAACCTCTATTTAAGGCAGGATTGCTCAATCTCGGTACTACTGACATTTTGGACTGGAAATTTTTTTGTTGGGGTGGGGCCGGGGGGAGGCTGGCCTGTGTACTGGAGGATGCTTAGCAAGCAGCATCCCTGGTCTCCATCCAGGGATGTTTAACAGCAACTGCCCATCCAGTTGTGACAACTAACTAAACACAAAACATCCGGTGTTGGCGGGGCGGGGGAGGGGGTGGGGAAGAGGGAGAGGGGTGGGGAAGGGGGGTGCCCTGGGTTGAGAACCACTGGTTTAAGGGAACAACTAGAGACGTTACTTGCCTGTGGATTTCCATGATTTCCTCAGCAATCATTCGACCTATTTTTCCTGCTCCAGCCCTGGTTCCCCCTGGAATCCCTGGAACAGTGGGGTGGGTCCTCTTTGGACCACCTACAACAAAGGAACCTGAGTGAGAAGAGGGGAAACTGAGGAAGAAATGCTATTACGTGTTAAAACCAGTTCATCCCATAATCCACTTGAAGTTCAACCGTAGGGTTTTGCCTTGAGGGACATTAGAGCCACAGCTTGGCAGGAAAAGGCTCCGATTTCCTTCCAGGTTCAGAGGCTAAAGCGTTGGCAGGAAGCATCTAGTTCATACAGTGACTGAGTACCACTGTGCCATGCAGAGATAGTCAGCATCCCCAGCCTCAGGGAGCTCCCAGTGTAACGGGGAGACAGACAGACAAGATGGACAATGGCTGGAGCAAAGTGGGATAAGCTTGACAGGGAAGTACCGTGTTTCCCAGAAAATATATTAAGGTTTTATATATTAAGGTTTGCTCCAAGACTCATTAGGGCTTATGTTCACGGGATGTCATCCTGAAAAATCATGCTAGGGCTTATTTTCTGGTTAGGTCTCATTTTTGGGGAAACACGGTATGAGGCAATAACTCATCCAGGGCCAGGTGCAGCTTCCTGGAAGAGTTTAACTCTGAGCTGCGTCTTGACAGAGGAGTATAAATTAGCTTGGCAGAGAGGTAAGGAGGGGGAAGCATTCCAGGCACAGCCACCGATATACGTGAGAGCAGCGAGGCAGGACAAAACGTGGGGACCTCTCCAAGACATTCGACATGAATGACTACGAAGCCCTGAGAAGTGAGACAGAAGAGGCGGTGCCACTGATCGCGGACGGTCTTAGAACCCACACTAACAGATGTGGACAGATCCACAGGGGTAAAGAGTCCCAAAGGCCTTTACACAGAAAAGGCACTGACTTCAATGTGGGTTATTACAAGGGCCACTGCATGGAGCGTGAACTATAGTGGAGGGCGGACGAGGGTGGGAACGGGGAGGGCGAGACTGGGGCCAGGAACTGATCGCCCATAATCCAGGCAACACATGAGGAGGGCCAAGGAGCAACAGCAGCGGGGAGGTTTAAGAGACAGAGGGACGGGATTTCGTGTTTGGCTAGAATGCGGGAGAGGGAGGAGTCAAGGTTCTTGGCTTAACCAACCAGACAGGGGAGCGCAGAGAACCAGTTTGCATGTGCTGCATTTCAGGTGCCTGTGGGGCTCCAGGTGCTTCTTTCCAGGAGGCAGTTGGAGAGACAGATCTGGAAGCTCGGGAGGGAGACCGGATGTTGGAGTCATCCGTGGAGCGAGGTGGGGACTGAAGCCATGCAAGCAGAGGTGATCCCGAAAGAGGTGGCATCGAGTGCAGAGAGCGGGGGTCAAGACCGAGCCCTGGCAGGGAGCCCCGCTGGGGATGGCCCACACCCAGTGCTGACAGACACCCTCCTCCCACCACAGGAACCAGGGACAGTCATCAAAGAGCCCTGCACAGCACAGCACAGCCACTGGGCGACACAAAGGGAGGAAAAACACAAGAGGAGC
The DNA here is from genome assembly GCF_057876585.1 of Rhinolophus sinicus. Classification (NCBI taxonomy): domain Eukaryota; kingdom Metazoa; phylum Chordata; class Mammalia; order Chiroptera; family Rhinolophidae; genus Rhinolophus; species Rhinolophus sinicus. Next base: position 149,668,655 of record NC_142514.1, on the reverse strand, counting down.
AAGGACTTTGCTATTTCAAGGGCTTCCAGGGTCCAGGCAACCCCAGTAAAAGCAAAAACGAGTTCCCGGTATTCCAGGCTCAACAGCGAAAGTGACGTGACAGAGTCCTTAGTGCTTATTCCCTCGAGGCCTCCCTTGTTCCACACAATATGGTGGCTGGGGACCCCGAGTCCTTGGGGGGAAAGTCTGTTGGCCCAATGCCCAGCAGTGCAGTTACCTTCTCCGGAGGGCAGCATGCTGTCCATGCTGTGGGGGGACGCCGTGAGCTGTGGGAAGGCTGGGTCCCCACCTTCCAGGACGTTGGCTCTGTAAACATCCCAGCAATAAGGAAATGTGAGTCAGGCCTGCTCAGAACCGTGCACCTTTCACCTTGGCCGAAGTGTCCGGTGTCCACTCTGGACCTGGACAGGCCAGAAAATGAAGTGTCTGTCTGAGTGGTTCAACAGGTCTCCTCGCTGTCTGATACCACGGTGGACAGCACCCCGGCCCGTGGCCTCACTGCCTGCCTGGGCCTCCTGGTTCATGTGGGACGCAGTCCAGCAGAGGTGGTGACTGTAGCAGCCTCTGCTACAGGGCCTCCTCTTCTGCCGGCCTGCAGTGCACCTAGCCGGACCCCTCACTCAGCTCTAACCACAGGTGGGGGTATGGACACCCTGGGGAAAGATGTGGGGAGCAGGCCTGGCCAAAGAGGAGGTCCTTCCCTTCTCTGCTCGCCTAGCAGGTGGCAGCTTTTGAGGTAGCATTCCAGCTGCCAGTGCTCGGGCCACCAGCCTGGCGGGCACGGGTACCCACCCACCCTCAGCCAAGGCCAGTGTGAGCCTTTCATGAATTGCCAACCCCTCCCTCCAGAGGATAGTAGACGCCCAGTGTGCAGGGCCTGAGAAGGCGGAGGTTGACTGCTTTTTCGGAAAGGAAATGTTGCTGTTTCCGAGAGCCATTCCATAAGCGGGGGCCTGTGTGGTATGAGACCTGCAGCTTGTCCTTTGTTAATGACCCTTCTGGCTCTGCCAGTCCTGAGACTTCCCAAGAGATTAGCACGATGGCATTAAATGACATGACACTGGCTGTTGCCTGCACCCGGTTTCCCAGGTAAGGAACCCAAGGCATGTCTCCTTTGAAGCGAGGGGACTTCTGATTATAGGAAAACCACTTACAAAACAACAGTGTTGGTGGAGACAATGTATTCTACTTCCTTGGTCCAAGGGTTCATGAAACTGAACCATCGACTCCGCAGTGTGATGAAAGAACCATCTTTGATTTTAAACTTATAGCAATTAGTCGTAATCTTTTCTCTCGTCTGTAAAACTGAAAATGCAAAGAAACCATGAACATTATTGTTTCCTCAGAGCAGTGTATTAAACTCACCGAATCGTAAGTGTGCCCTGGCCCTGATGCCCCCACCCTTCAATAAGCGGAGGGCGCTGGCCCTGGAGAGAATGGGCTGTTTCTGAGGGGGCTGAGTCAGAGCCTTTTGTGAATCTGCCCGGTTTTCAGAGTGTATGAAATGAAGGCCCCAGGAAATGCCTGACTGCATGACAGACATCCAGCTGGAATCAGCTATGAAGTGAACACCCACAAACGAGAAGGCCCATGTCCTGTCCCCACCACAAAACCCTAGGGCGGTGCGGCATTTTTAGGACCCTTGAATCCAGGGAACTCACTCACCTACCCAAATCTAGTCTTATATGTAGCAAACGTGTACCGAGCACCTTCGTGTACTCTGGGGATAGGGGACAGGCTATGCCACTGTCCTCAGGAAAGGAATGAGAGGCACCTCTGCAGAGCAGATCAGAGCCCTGAGGGATGAGTGTGTGTGTGTGGGGGGGGGGGGGGGGGGAAGGAACGCAGCAGTGCCGAGAGCTAGGGCCTGGGGCGGGGATGGGACAGTGAGATGGTCAGTGTGGCTGGAGCCCTGGGCCTCTGCCAGTAGGGAGGTGGGGTGAGGAGGTGGCCGGGCCGTTCAAGGACATTTGGGCTGGAGTCTGAGGGTGGGCTTGAAGCAGGGATAGGACATCAGGATCGATCTATCGGGGGACAAACGGGTAACTATGGAAGACAGAAGGTGGACTGGGGCAGAAGGGAGCAGGGAGGCCTGTTAGGAGTCTGTCGCAATTAGGAGGTGGGCACAAGGGCCTGAACCAGGGCAGGGGAGGTGGCACGAAGGGTCTTCTTTGGAAGTGCATGTCTGAGGTGAATGAACCGGCCCGGGCGACGATGAAATGAAGGAAGGGGTCAGTACTGCTTTCTCTCTGAGAAGCCACACGTACGGCCGGCCATGAATTAGGAGGAAGATAAGGAGGCAGAACAGGATTTTATGGAAAAGAGGATCGGAACCATTTGGGCCACACTAACTCTTTACGGGGTCCAAGTAAAACTACTGAACAAGAGATGCCTTTCAGAATTGCCCTGGCCTATGAACAGAGAACTGCTAGGCAGTCAGGGGTGGGCTGTCTGTAAGGGGATAGATGGGGCCTGGGAGCGTCGGCTTCCTCTCCTCACAGATGTTTCTGCCTCAAGCCTCCTGGGCTCACTGACTCCCACGTCACTGGGGGCAGATTTCTCTGGACGGTTATGTGGACTAGTCTGGAAACGGGAACACTTTAAACTTAAGACCTTTTGTACAGCCCAGCTTACCTTGCCTATGACATTCTGCAAGATGTCCTATGTCATCTTGGTGAAAATATTCGTAACATGATGTGCCTAGAAGTTCTTGGGGTAAATATGCCAAAATAGCTGTTGCCCTAGAAGGGAATATTTAAACAAAAAAGAAAAATCCATTCAGACAATGAACAACATCTCTGCAGTGGATGAACCCTGCTACAGACAATGAGAACAAGGTCAAAGCGGGGTGGATTTCCAGAGGGCCTACGTTATCACAAGAAATCAAATCTTAGGACATTTAAAAATGATAACTATATTAGATAGAAATGTGGTGGAAATCAAAACCCCCGTACAAAACTCCATTTACTGTCTACTTTTTATCAGGGTAACCAAACTCTAGCAGCTCTAGCAGCAGGGGCCACAAGAACCTTGAAAAATGCTGTCTTCTATTCCAGTATTTAGTGATTATTTCTAGTAGCCAGAAAAAGTATTAGTCTGTGAATATTCTTAAGGAGGCAGCGGACAGCAGTGGAACTTGGGACCTCTTGGTTCTTAGCCCAGGTCTACGGCCAGTTAGTGTGCGTCCTGGAGGAGGCCAGTCTCCAGGCTGGGCCTCACTTCTTCTTCCATAGAAAATGCGACTGGACAAGATCGGTGTCATCCAACAGAACTTTCTGTGAGGTTGGAAACGTCCCACACGTGTGCCATTAGCCACATGGGGATCGTGAGCCTGAGGAATTTAATTTTTAAGTTTAACTGATTCCGTTTGAACTTGAACAGCCACAGGAGATTACCATGGCCAGTGACTACTGTATGGGACAGCTCAGGACCAGATAATCTTTTCCAAGTCCTCCGTTTCAGAATTCCAATCACAGCCATGGTCCCAGAACAACACTGCATATGTTCAGATAGCATACTGTGGCTACTATTTCTCTTTTGGCTATGGACATCAAACCACCCTACTTAACCGTCACTACGTGCCAGAGAATGACACAGGTAAGATTTCGGTATTTATGATGCTGATTTTCTTATAGGTCTCATTTTTTTAGCAGAGATCCCCAGCACTTCCTTCTCTCTTTTCATCCTTGGGAAAGCCAGATGACAGCCGAGTCTTCTCTGCTTTACTCAGAGTTGAAAATCCTCTACGGTTATTATTGTTCAAGGGTAACACGCAGACTCTTACCTCTGGTCTACAAAAACAAACTTCCCGTCTATTGCATGCCGAGAAACATATTCCAGAGATTTCACCCTGATCTCCCCGTTCACCGGCTGTGGAACCACGTGAGAGTGCAGTCGTCCTATTGCGACGAGGCAGCTGAGATTACACCCCTCGTTGTCTGGTTCATTGTCTTCATCCAGCCCCATCTTTGTGGGTGGCCAGCTTTTCAAATAGCCTGTGCTGTGGATTGTGCAGAAGCTTTTGCGATCTGCTAGAAAGCAAAGTCCATTGGTTAGTGTCAGGGTGGCTCTGGGGCACGGGGGCACGGGCAGCCCATGGTGGGATGGGATATAGGTACAGAGTCAGAAGATTACAAACAAAGCCTCATTCTCAAGAAGTTAGCATCCAGCGAGAGAGGAAGACAGAAAAAGAACTATCAGAGTTACTGTGCTGAGCACAGCTGTTTTCACCGAGGGAGGAGGGTCTGGCGAAAGGAAGGCTGCCCAGAAAAACAATGGAGGAGGTGGATCAAGAAGGATGAGCGCTGCCTGATGTGCCAAGGGTGAGAAGGCACCGAAGCATGTTTTGTATAAGAAATGGAAGCGAGCTCTGTGCAGCTAAAGTGAAAGGGAGGTGACAGGGGTAGAGCTGGAAAGGCAGGCGGGGGACAGACTGTAGGGGCCTTGGATTGTTTGCTAACCATTGTGTTAGCCTTTTTCTCATAGGAAATGGAGAGCTTCCAAAAGTATAACAGTGGGAAACAGCAAAATCAAATCAGGGTTTGGATGCTCTAGGAGCAGAATGACAGGTCAACTGGAAGAGTGAAAACCAGGAGAGTGACACACAGCCAGAGACGAGGGGGGCTGCGCTCTGGCCGTGCCGCGAGGGGGAGGAGGCAGGGAAGGACGCAGGGGAAGGTTCTGAGAACTGGGGATTTGGTGTGACTACCCCGACAACTGGCATGGAAGAAAGAAAACGAAGGTGACTGCAACTGTTGTGGATTCAGTGGTTGCTGGTCCAGCGCACTGACTCCAGGAAGAGAGTGTTTTAGAGAGAAGGAAGATTTCACTTTGGGATGTAATAAGCGGGGAGCCCCTTTGGATTCCAATAATAAATCCTTACGGCGTGTTTACAAAACATCACATCTGTGCTACTTATTGGGAAACTGGGGAAAACCAATCACATTAAGGATTTTGAACTTATCTTCAGGAGCAATGGGAAACTTTGAAGGGTTTTAAACAGGCAACTGATAAAAAGATTTGATTTTACAAAGATCGTTCTGGCTGCTGTGTGGAAGGATGGGAAGTGTGAGGACCCTACTTTACCAGAGCTGGGGAGAGCTGAGCGTAGCCTGGATCTGGTGATAGTGGTAAACATGGAGATGGATAAACATAGTTCAGGTAACTTCTGCAGAAGGAACTCATTGTGGCAGGGCTTCGTAACTGGAGGGAGGAGGGGTGTGAAATGAGGTGAGGGTGCCTCCCAGGCTTCTGGTTGTACAACTAGATGGATGGTGGTTGACATTTTACTTTACTATTCGTTTTTGCTGCCATTTACATGAAGGAGAAGCTCAGGTGGTTACTTTCATACATATCATGTTTAAGATGCCATTGAAATAGCTAAGCAGGCAGACTTAATAAGCAGTTAATTTATGGATCTGGAGTTCAAAAGAGAAGTCTGGGCTAGAAATATAATCTTGGAAGTTACTGAAATATAAATAGCATTGAAAGCTAAGGGACTCAAGTAAAGATATAAAAGAGAAGGTGGCTCAGGACAGAAGAGGAGCCAGCAAAAGAAACCAGGAAGACAGCCTGGCGTGACTGAGGATGGCAGAGATGAGGAAAATGTGCTTTCGTGCAACCCTAGGGAAACGAACACTTCAAGATGGAAGAAAAATGAAAAGTGACCATTGCATTTAACATGACGGTCACTGGTGGATTTAGCAAGAGCAATTCTCATGGATTGGTGGGTTGCTCAAAAGGCAGTGAGGACTGCAGCTCGGCATCTTCTTTCCCAAACACGTGAGAAAAACAGAGTTTAAACAGAGGAACCGTTCCCATGAATCTCTGCCATCAGGGCTTTCCAACTCTCCCTGCTCCCAACTGCCCAACATTGTGGGTCGTGGGGATAGTAAGGTCCTGGCTGGGGTCCTGGGACCTGCTGCTCGGCCAGGCCAGCGAGGAACCTCTGAACCAACACCCTGCTGAGAGCTCCAGCGGAGAAAGCAGGCCTCGTCCGTAATAGCATTTTACAGAACTGTGAAATGGTTACCTTTTTTCTTTGAGCAGGTAGAGGGGAAATCCTTGTCTTCAACCTTTACTGAAGGCCTGTTACACTTCATCCTACAGAAGAAAGAACGCCGTGCTCCAGAACATAATCGAGATGGCCCAGGGGTTATATCTGTTTTAACTGGAAGTCCAGCTGCAAATCAACACACAAAACGTGATAAACTGAGGGTAGTGTTGTCTGTCAGGAGGGGGAGTGTGACCGTGAAGAAAACCTTTCCTTTCCTGCCTCACTGTTTTATAACGACACAAGAATAACATTTCTCCTGCGTTTGAAAGCTGCAGTGTTGACAGGTATGTTGTCAATCTGGGCGTGTTTCTAGAGCACGTAGAATGCAGCCACTGGCTGAATGGATTACGTGCTCTGGGGATAAAAGAAATGGAGCACGGGCTCCTGTCCAGGAGAAGGGGAAATGGATGTTCCCCAGGAAAAGATTAGTAATAATACCAGGGGATATATGATTAGTGCCAAGTGAATGGCAGAGACGGCCTGCGCTTCCCAGAGGAAAAGAACTGGGGCTGGGATTCGAAGGACACGATTCGGATACTGACATGGACAGGAGGGAGCGGGCTGCCTCCTACTCCAGACCCCTGGAGCCCATTCTACAGTTGTGCTGTCCAGCTTGGTAGCCAACAGCTACACGCAGCTGTTGAACCCTTGACGCGTGGCTATTCTGACTGGCGTGTGCTGTAAGTGTGAACACACTCAGGATTTCAAAGACTTAGTACCAAAAAAAAGAGGAATGTAAAAGATCTCATTGTGGATCGATCGGGTTAAATAAAAGATAGTATTCAAATTAATTTCACATTTAGTTTTATGTTTTTAATATGGCTACTGGAAAATTTTAAATCGCACATGTGGCTCCTATTTGTGGTTTGCGTTGTTTCCATGAGACTATGCTGTTCTAGACCAACTGCACGCGTCTCTGAAGGAGGAGCATGACTGATCTGGACAGAAACGCAGCTACGGGTCAGTGCAGACGCTGTGCTGCAGACCACGTGTGAGGGTAATGCGCACCCCACCGCCCAGCATGGCAGCGACCCTTAGGGCAAAGGCCATTGCCGGGGACTCCTGGGCTTCAGCGCCCCCACCCACCCCAACCTACCTCCCACATTGCTGCCTCAAGGATCTTCCCCAGAATGCCCCTGCGAGCCTGTCCCACCTGGCTCACAGCCCTTCACTGTGTCCCACAGACGACAAAGTCTTCTTTTTGCAGCCCTCATCATCCCTGCACGCTTCGTTCCAGCAGCACCAAGCAGGCCACACGCGGGCGGTACACCTCTGCACAGGCCCCCAAATCGTTTCCTCTGCTTTTTCCTCCCTTCCCCACCCAGCAAACATTAATTCATCCTTTCAAAGCCACCTCAGTTGTCTCCTCCTCAGTGATGCCTCTCCCCACGCCCATGGGAGAATTAATCATCTGCTCTCTATGCCTGTACGATTCCTATGTCTGTACCTGTTACGCAGAGAGCCAGCTGTCTACCTCCTGTCTCCCTGACTATACAGCAAGAGCCTTACAGGTAGGGACCAAACACCATTCCTCTTTTTCTCACAGATCACTAAACGTTGCCAGGGCCAGACTACAAAGGACAACAGGTACCAGAAACTGCATTGTACTTCTAGGAAGAAGTGGAGTGCCTTAATGAAAAGGCTGGTTTAAAGGAGATTCCTCTGGTGGTATTTCCTTCCTGGGATTAAAATGGGGGCTTGGAAGGAGGAAACTAGTTAGGCCATGAGTGCACTGGGCTGAGCTGCACACCAACACTGATATTATGCTTACTATGGGCCAGGGACTGTCCCACATGCTTTATGTATATTAACATATTTAATCCTCACAATAACCCAATGAAATAGATACTATGTTATACATAAGGAAGCCCAGGCACAGAGAGGTTAAGTAACATGCTCAAGGTCACACAGCTGGTAAATGGTGAAGCCAGGATGTGAGCCCAGCAATCTGACTCCAGAGTCCACACTCTTCACTGCTACAGTGCACAGCCTCCTGGGCTACTGGGGCCTCACACAGGACATGGGAGGGGATGCAGGAGCAGGAAGCTGGGGGAGAATGTGAACACTGGTTCCAAGGCTGCAAGAAGGAAGCCAGGAGGGGAGCAATCTAATGAGGAACCACTTTGGTCAAAGAAACGTCAGGTGTATATTTCAACTTTTCTTTCTTTTATGAGGCTGCACGTATGCAACTGAGATAAACAAAGGTGATTTTTTTAGGGGGGAGCAAATCAAACTGGTGTGAGTCTTCAGTTCAGGAGCATACAACTGGGACTTTCTAGATTCTGAAAGAAAATAACTAAACATCAGAAGGAAATCAAAGTAGCTGCTTTACCTTGCAGTGAATTTGAACACTGAGTTTTTTCTTCTTTATGTGAAACGAAAACAAACACAAAGGAATGTACATAATTCCCTTTATCCAAAGATAGCACCTGTGACCCAGATAAAGGGCGGGAGTAGGAACCCAGGGGCTGAGACAGACCATGGCGCATATTCTGCGATCTCCGTGGGGGCGCGCAGGTCTGCAGGGGCTGCGTGGGCTGCGGAGGAAGCTCCCTCTACTCACTTTTCGCATCTATGAGCCGCTCCCGGGGTGCGGTGTCGGAGGACGAGAGCTGCTCCTTGACTTTGGCGATATCTTTAGGATGCAAGTAGTCAAACAAACTCTGACCAATCAGGTCATTCTGTGGGGATGAAATGTCAAAAAGGGCAAGTCAACGACAGCATGAGGAATGTAAATTATCCAACAAGTGCTCGGCTGCCTTCAGCACTTGTTGGAAAATACAATTCTCTCCCAGGCAGCTATATCCACACATATCGTCTAATGATCACAAGAGAAAGTCCAATGAAAGTAAGTTCTATTTCAAAGCAGAATTCAGCTTAAGAATTTTCCTCTGATTGTATGAAGGTCGAGAATTCGTTTTGCAGATTTTTAAGCATGAGAATTACAGATATTTCGTACGTGCATATGTACACTTATGCACTCACTCTGCTCACATACATAGGCAATGAATGAGACATCAGGAGTTTGGCTTTGACAACACACGAGGGAAAAGGGGCTTGTTTACAGAAATAGTTCATGCTCCTCTAAGGCAGGGATCTTTCAGCTGTGCATATTCCTTTTTATTTATTTCTGATGCCCACAAAGGCCCTTCTGAGACCTGAGGAGGGCAACTGTAGGGCATGGCTCTGCCTCTAGCTCCATTAACTCTCTCTGGTCTCCAGCCAGGTGGGTTGTACCATGTGCCTCAGTAGCCTAATCTGTTAGAAGGGATAAGAAAACTTCCTCTTTACCTTTCCTGTGAGACAGAGCAAAATGCTTGGGAAAGCATTAAGTTTACATTAATTCTAATTAATATAAATGTTATTTTGACTCTTTGATTCTCCTGCCTTACCAAGTGTTCATGCAAACACCAGCATGTGGCATGAGTGAAGGAACGAAGGAATTGAGGGAATAAAAACTCTAGGGACATAATAGGTGAAAAGCTCTGCTCTAGAAGCTTTCTTCATTTTATTTCATCCTCAAACAATCATAAAAGGTATAGATTATTATAATCGGTTTTCAGAAGAAGCTGAGGTTCAACAGAGTTAATGCGACACATTGCTGCAAACACGTCCTGGGTAGGTTCCCGGTTTCCCTATTGTCTGTTATTGTTTTATCTGCCTGCCCTTCTGCCCAGTCGACAGCCCCTCACCCCCACCCCCACCCCACCGTTACAGGATCTTTACTTGTCAGCAACAGGAAAGTTCTGAAGCTGCTACTAAGATCAGAGTCGAACCTTCCAAATGGGGGAAACATGGGACATATGAAAATATTTTTCTAAGCTTAATTTCTCTTAAGAAGAATGTTCTGGAAGGAGAACTGGGTCGGGGGACAACATAAGCATTTCCACGTGACTGGACACTATCATTCTGAGAAGTGGGGTGACCGCGTGGCTGCGAGGGGTGCCCCCCAGCAGCAGAAACACGAGCAATACCTGGCTGTAGTTGAGAATCTTGAAGACAGACTCTGAGACAAAGAGTATCTTCCCTCGGTCACATCCTACGACAAACAAAAATCCATCTGCTGCCTAATCAGGAGAAATGGATAATCAATGTATCACACTTCAAGAAACATGATTTGTAATCACTCTGATAGCAAATAAGGATTTGTTTGTTTCCTAAATATCCGAAGCACAGGATTGCTCTCATTGACAGTTTCGCAGGTATCCTGAGAACAGGACGCTTGCAACAAATGCCTTAGGAGAAAAACACGATTCTCTCTAAGGCAACTGTGTACACATATCATCCAATGATCACAAGGGAGAATCCAATTCAAGTATATTCTATTTCAAAGCAGAATTCCGCTTAAAAATTTTCCTTTGATTGTATGAAGGTCCAGAGAAATCACTGTTTTTGCTTTAATTATAACAACCTTGTAGAATCACGGAATCTGACGTTGGAAGGATCTTTAAGATCTTTTGTCTCCGGGGTCCTCGACTTGGACACCGCCGCTTACAGAGAGCTCTAGAACAGTGCTCCTCAGCATCTGGAGGAGCGTTTCTTGTTTTATGCTGATCATCTGGAGGGATGCGGCATCACTGGTATTGCTGGAACCTCCACCCTATCCCGACTTTTGCCTGAAGTGATTCTAACGTACACAGGGCTACTGCTCTACAATATTACCCTTTGGTCCAGGCTGTTTGCTTCTAAGCAAGATGAGAAAAGCAAAGCAAGAATTTCCCCTTACATACTTTTTAACCTCTTCTTCCCTTTAAATACAAGTGAAAACCTAAAGTGCCAATAAAGACAGGCATAGAGACAGGACGGTGTTTGTTTGGGAGGCTGAAGCAGATAAATACCAAAGCTATAGCATCTGAGAGCTTAGAATATTTTGTATGTGCCTGAATCGTATCCATAACCTTTCAGATGGACAGCTACTCAACTCCTGCCGGGTCTTCTTCCTAGGGACAGGGAGGGTGCCCACTCTGTCATGTACTTGCTCTCATACTCAGCTCCCATAATTCTAATGCACAGTGGGTCAGTGTCTTGCTTTAGTCACTATGCTCGTCTGTTCTTTGGAAAAACTGAGAAACTCCATTCCCTTTTCCACAAAAGAGCCTGTGGGATATAGTTAATTCAAAGAACAAGGAAATGAATTCATGTGCCAGAAGGTTAAAGAATGGTGCCTGCACTTGTGCCAAGATAAAAGAACTGAATAAGAAAGGATATTGCTATGAGAGAACCTGGCAGGCCCTCCCTGACAGAAGTGAGCTAGGAATGAGCCTTTCTGAAGTTAGGCCTCTAATCTGGCCCAGGGGCAAGGAATGACAGCGAGGGGGAAGCGACTTTCCAAACACCATCTGCTAGAAGCCTCATTCTGTCAAAAAATAGGGTATTAATAACTTCCTCATTTGCCTTGCAGACAATCTTATATCTAACAAGAGAAGTGTTCTGAGGCTTCTCATTGAGGAAGTGATGTGGCATAAAAGTACCTGGGATGAAGGTGACTGACATCCTGACATCTGGGCAGAGTCAGGTCTGAACCGACGACACGAGCACTGCAGATTTCAACACATTCTCTGGCTCCAAAGGCCAGAGAATACAGTCAGTACAGGGGAGGCTCAAAACATCCTGATTCTGCTTCTCTCGGAAGGAGCTGTGGCCAAGGGGACAGCTGGAGAGCAGAGGTGTGAGAAGGCCAGGAGCACCGGGGGACACAGGAAAACCAGGGGCAGGCTCGCTCTCGGGAAGGATGGTGTTAGCAAGTGATACAGAGCCCTGGGATGGTCTGCCTAGTTTCCGAAACACGGGGAAGCAGAGTATCTAGACATTACACACTGATCAGGTAGATTGCTGCCTGATACCATTTATAAAAGAGACTTTGAAAGCACTTGGCAAAGCAAGAAATTAGTCAGATTTTCATTGGTGAGGAAAAGGAGAAGTCCAGTTCCTCCTGCCAAACTGTTCAAACACAAGTTGAGTGGCTCTTGCCTTCTGCTGATGCAAATTCCTGGGAACTGAGCACCTGGAAGTGACAAGGGATAGGATGGGCCTTCACAGCCACTGAAATGTGCTGGGGAAGACAGAAAAGTTTAATCAGGGAAGACAGATCACCTTCGGTGGTGTATGAAACAGTAGAGCAGAAAGACAAGCCCAAGATGAAGTCTTTAGCTTGAACAGTATTAAAAATCCTCGTTTCATACCCTGTAAGTATGGACGTCTGATAGGAAATTATTCAGAAAAGCAGCAACAAAATTATTAAGAATTTGTCATTACAAAGGGAGCTCGTTTGTTTTCATATAGAGCTGTAATCAAGCAGGTGGAAGCATCACCTCCTCCATTTATTTTCCTCCTTGGATCATGAAGTCTTTCAAAGTTTTGTTATTTTGAAGAGATTTTGGTGTAAAGATTTCAGTGGATGTTTTTGTGCTAAGAGAAATTCTCAGTTTTTACCCGTTTCAGTCCCTTTCTAAAACCTTCATGTGGAAATGTGATTCTTCACTACCTCCTATTTTTAACAAAAACCTGCCTCTTCTGATGTAAAACCACAATAGCACAGACCTTTAATTTTTTGCCTAAGCAGTAGAAGGGGAGGAAGGTCTCGGAAGGAATGTGACACTAGTCCAAACAGTAAGATAAAGGTGGAGAGCCAGAAAAGCAAGTAGACCTAAAAATGTTCAGTATTGAGACTTCAAATTTCCACATGCCAGTACTTAACTCTGAAATTTGTGAAAATAAATGTCGTGTAAAACAATCCCATAACTGTAACATACCCTAAGAATGAGGTGCTTCAATTCATCATCGGACAGAAAAGTTGGTTTGTAGTTTGCTTCTGTATATGGATTAGTGGCACCTGAGGAAGGAAAAAGAGAGTCAGCACACTTTCTATGTTCAGACAACGTCTCATTCCACTGCACTGCCTCAAACTTCCAGATGAGGCCTAGTCCCTACGACCTGGGATTTCATTTTACCTTCTTTTTCCTTAACTGAGACAAGGCAGATCTGGCTTTGAACAGAATCCTGTAATGCCAAAGAGAATGCCATTGAAAAGAGAACACTGGTGCCCACAGGAGACTCACAAGCTTGCTTTTGTCACTATAGGGAAAACCAAGAGCTAATAGAAGTTAAACATCTGCTTCTGAGAGAAGGCAACTCTAGAAGCCAACAGGTCCCCTCCTCCCAACATGTATATTAAGTGGGTTGTCCCAAAGGCCCTCAAATCCCCATTCTAAATGTTCCTGGGAATCCCCCAGTCTGCCAGGCCCTGAGCAGATATATTGTAGGAGGCATTTAATGTCAGTTCGTCTTCGTCAGTGGCGAGTTAAATGAGCTTGGCAACCTAGAGAAATGCATTACTTCAGGAAATGCAACGCGAGCTCCGGGGACTAAAAGGGAACAAGACTTATGTTTAAAAGGCTGTCAATCGGGCCTCTTTCAGGAGAGCAATAACTTAACAGAGAAAAACGCCAGCAGTAAATGACTTGGAATCTGCGGGACGGTTAGCATAGTGACGAACTAAAATGAAACGGGTCCATGACAGTTCTAAGCATCATGGGGAAGCAGGTTAACAGAACGTGCCTGTGGCTTCCGTACCCACAAGGCAGATTATTGATCCACATCCCTGCTTTTTATAACTTGAGGTTTGCCACTCCTTTCCTTGCAATTTAATTGAAATTATAATAATTTAATCTCTGCCATCTTCACTAATATGAATTTTTAATGCCATTCTCCAAGCACAGGATACAACATTTATATTTAGAATAATGATCAAAAGTCAGACAAAACCAGCTACTGCTGATTTCTAGTAGCTTCGTGGAAATATAAAAACACAATTCTTTTACAATGCAGGTCAGAGATCTGACTGAACGCCCACTTTCCAATTTCCTCAAATAGTCCAAGACGAGCTATGGAAAATTCCAGGATCAGCATTCACGAAAATGCCTGATATGTTTCAGATTTCTCCCGTGGTTTGGATAAGTCACTTCCACATTTCTGCCTGGGTTTTCTCACCCTCCCCACACTCAGAAAAGAAGTCAATTACTGCCTCCCTCATAAAGGGTCTATCTGGTTTGGGAAAATTCCAGGAAGATGAAAATATCATCAGTGTTCATTCCGGACAATAAAACGCAGCAAGAACCATCAACCAGTGACTCACTCTTCAAAGGCACCAGGATGAATTTTCCTCTTAAAAACTGACTTTTCTGTGTCACTAAGAGCACCTACATTTCTGATGTTTATCATTGGATGGGTGGAATCCTGGCATACACATAGGCAAGACAGGACATCAGCAGCGTCCTCTGATATGCATGTGGCCTGATTACACGCACATAGGACCTGCACACAGAACACAGCCTCTGTCCTCTGGGGATACAGGACTGCAGAATCGCATCGTGATACTCACATAAGCTCAATAATCACTTCATTTGGCACTGTGTCTACTGCTGGAAATTATAGGCATATTACTCAAGGCTACACATTTGCAAGTCACAGGCATTTGCCTTAGGGACTCAGGAACATTCTAGGCAAGAGCAGTAACATTTGTGGGCAAGGACATACAGGACAATAAAGCCCCGGTCTCACCTCGTAACGTTTTCATGTGCTGAACGGCCATCCTGAGCACAGTGAGCTTATCCAACTTCCGGGACATGGCATTGCACGTTGGCACCAACGAAGCCAACTCATCAATGAAACTGTTCATTTTATCCCGGCGCCTCTTTTCAATCTGACTGTGAGCTTCCCTGAACAATATGAAAAATGATTTCATAAAAGGTAACTGAGCATCAAAGAAACAATGACAAAAATAAGTTTTAACTCTTTGCAATATTTATCTGACAAGGCAAATTTAGAATTTGCAGAGTGTTTCAAATTAGCTTTTTCTACTCAAGTCACGGAAAAGTGGCCTCACTGCCAGGTTGGTATTAGTTTTCTTATGCTTCTCTCATCTTTAGAATTAAGAAGAAATAGTACAAAACCTGCCTTTTCAAGTAAACTGTGTGGTTAATTTCTCCTGATTTCTTTTCCTCTCAGCCTCTGTAAAGTTGGATTTTAAAAAGGGAGTGGAAGGAAAGAGAAGGGAGGTGGAGGTTTCAAAGAGCAAAGAAGCATCCAGAACAGCCATTAGCAAGGGTCCCTAAGGTTTGTGAGGAACCCGCTGTGTGTCCTGTCAGACACTCACTGATTGAGTCGCCAGGTAACTGACACTGCCATCCTTGGCTCAACCATGACTCCAGCCAGATGCTAGATCTGTCCCCAGGAGCTGTCTCCAAGAATGTCACACTCCTCCCTCCTGGGAGTTGCTGCTTACTGAAGCAGGGTGACACTTCCATTGTCACACACTGTCCCTGACTGGTTTGCACCTGCCATTTGTGACTGTCCCCCTAAAGAGATGCATCAACAGCGGGAATGGAGTTTGCTGCTGCTGCTGTAGCAACAGCCATGGGACCTCCTGCCAAGGCTGTTCTACGAGAGAAAAGCTAGAAGTCTCAGGACAGCTGAATTCTGCAGCCCCTAGTGCTGTCATGACACAGCCTCAGATGGCCCTGGATCTAACAGCAGGAGAGCTGAGGACCCTCATGGAAAAGGGTCAGCAACTGTGGCTGGAGACAGGAAAGATGGAGGTAGAGAATCTCTTCAAGGCTGCAGGGTTTCCCCCGGGTCTGGCCTTCAGCCACAATAAGGGCCCCATTCAGAGGGGGGAGGTGTAGCCCAGAAATTGCATCAAGGACCCAGGTCTCTTCTCGGGGGCTCTCGAGTCAAGAAGAGGTAATTTGCTGAAAACTGGGAGAAAAACCTTAGCTTGATTTATTTTCTGCTCCCTCCAAAGTCCCCTTCAGGTTAAACATGCTTAGACAGCAAAGAGTGAAGGCCAGCTCAGTCTGGAGACAGCAAGGAGCAGAGGCCACTTCTGTCCCTCTTCTTTACTCCCTAAGGATATGGCCATGTCAAAAGGACTACTAGATAGGGAGGAGACACACAGAGCCTCCTTGGCTGCACTCTAAGAAACCAGGACGTTTTATACACAGAATGAGGGCCAAGCTTACCTTGCGTTTTTTATCCTTCCTTGGTGCTCTGTGTATTCTAACCTGGGAGGGAAAAAGCAAAAAAGATAAAAACACAGTCCCCTAGAGATTAATGGCAAAGTTATATCTCTCTGTTGCTTCCCTGTTTTATCCCTGTCATTTCTCTACAACATACCAAGTTGGTTGTTAGTCACACTGGGGGCTGGGGGCGGGAGGGAGACCATTGTGAGCCCACAGGCTCACAGCCTCCTTGCTTATCCCCAATCTGAGACACGGGTGGAACCTGTACCAAGTGACAGGATGTGTAATTGTGCAGGAAAACTGGCTATCGGGATGCTGACATTCAAGTGAGCAGGTTAATGGTACCTTCCATGAGGGTCGTCTTTGTCTGTGTCCATGCTTTCTCTGAAACAACAAAAGAGAACATGACTATTAATAAACACGTACAAAACGCCTTCTTATAATACAGAAGGCTTTCACTTATCCAGAAACCAAACAATGAGAAAGCTCAAATAGTCATAGTATTGATTATTGAAGAATAATAGTCAAACAAGCAAAAACAACTGGAACCTACTATACAACGCAAACTGGCATTCCAGATTATGTACAAAAAAATTACGCATAGTTTCAATAGAGTTTCTGTGTTAACATATATTTTATTATATTTTGATTGTTTGAAAATTGGGAATACAACGCATTTATGGCAACTCTCAGTTAACCAGAGAATCTGAATAAATATAATACCACATCCCCACCCCCACCATCATTCTGGATAAATGGAGTCTATTCATTTGCAAAACATACTGAGCATCAAATATACATGTGCATACATGTATACTGGTATGTGGGGGTGAAGTGAGGAGGGGAAATCAAAGTACCAATAAAAAAGTACTGAGCAGAGCCCTGAGGCAGCTTTTCAAAGGCACTGCTACCCAGTGTTCTGGTTCTCAGCTAGGTGGGAAACCCTGAGGCATTGGGGCAGGGGGTGTGAGGAACCGTTTGGCCGTAGAGGGTCCTGGGGTCACAGCAGGGATCTGTCTCCCTTTAACTGACTCTAGAAATCCAAATTTCATGGCACCTTGTGTGTGGTTCCGTAGAAAATAAACTGAAATCCTCAGAGGAAAGAGTTCCAAATCCCCCTGGGGTCAGCTCACAGCCTTCTCCAGCCTCTAAATTTATCAGGCAGGTGCTGGCTGCCACTTGGGCCTTTATCCTTTATCCCATAAGACAGGAGGAATTACGGCCCTTCAAACAATGGCATCTCAAGGGCAAAAACAATGTTCTCAGGAGCACTGAATCTCATTCTAGAATAGTGGTTCCCAACCAGGTTACCTTGATTTGCTCACAGGCAGAGAGTTTCGCTAGCTAGGCCTAAAGTCCAGAGGAAATCGTCCAGGCCACACAGGAAAATGAAAAAATTCCCTCCCCTTTGGTCCAGACTTGCGTCTGCTCTTTGAGGCCAGGTTGATCACCTCAGGTGAAGAGAAGGTCCACCTGACAGATACGACTTTAGTACATTACAATGATAAGGAAAGGGATTATACTTGCTTAATTAATAGGGTCTCATGAACTACAAAAGATTTGCAAACTGGGGTCCATGAGGGAAACCCGAAGGTCTTAGGTGGTGACAAGGTTGGAAACCACAGATCTAGATGACAAAGGTCTTAGAATGCGTCAGTGGTCCATCAGCGCTGGCCAGAGACAAGGGGTCCACAGGAGACATCTCCTGATCTCTGTTGGGGAGTTACTGCAATGGAAGAACACCCTTCCGGGCTTCACACCCACTCTCCATCCCCTGGGCGTTTGCTCTCTAAATCATCTGGGATAACTTACATATTAATCATAGCATCTCCTAGTGGGCATCTGACCTCCAGCCACTGTGCTCCCCATATTGGACCTGTGAACTTCAGCAGAAAGGACATCTGCTGGAGGGGGGACATCTCCTTGGAGATTTTCCCTCGTTAAACAAAAGAAAACCTCTTAAATGGACATTTGGGTAAGATTCTACGCAGGTGCCTCAACAAAACCAAAGGTGCCTTTGAATGCTCTACATTGCCTTATTCCCTAGGTGTTTGTACAGATACAGAAGAGTTGACTGTAAGTGTGAAAGTTTACTTACTCAAAAGAAAAGTCATCAAGTCTAAAAAGAAACAAAAATACTATTTAATATAACAGGTACATACTAGTGCCAATAATGTTTAAGGATAACATCAATGTTCCTATACTATTTTCAGAGACGACCTTGCCTGACTCATTCCGCAAACACTAATTAAGCAACTGATGTGTTCCTCAGGGAGAGGCCCTCAGGCAAAGCTCCCTCTGAAACCCCTGAGGTGACATCAGACCTAGCCATCTCGCTCAAAGGAGCAAAAGGAGATGAAGGAAAGAGTAAAAGGAGGAACGTGGCTTTGAGGCTCTTCTTTTTCCCTTGATGTGGAACAATGTGGGGGGACCAGGGGGCAGTAAATGCCTCAATAGTGCTGGAAGCTTCCTCTTGCTTGCAGTGCAGGGGCAAAATAAAGAAAAAGACACCTGTGTGGCCACCTGGAGTTGAATCTTTCATTCCCATCCCTTTCCACAAAGAGGGTCCTTCTTCCAGGAGAAACAGTAGCTGGCCCCTAGATGTCCCATGCCCGTGAACCGACACCAAGTTTAGCCGGGGGAAGAAGAGCCTAACGGCCTTACTGGTAGTCGGTGGAGCTGCCTTTCCGTTTGCGGTTGCAATCCACGCCACTGGTGCCGAGGGGGCTGGAGAGGAGGTCGGTGGCACCCGGGGACATGAAATCACTGATTGTTGAAGAAATGTCCATTCTCTGGTCGGCCATTGGAGGTCTGAAAGCGGTACAAGGAGGCACAGAGGTGTGTTTATTTCTGTGTGCCCTTCTAAAGTGGTGGGGGCCGTGGTGGTGCTGTGGAGAGACAGGGGACTTGTTTACAGCACCAACACATCTCTCACCAGCCAACGGACAGGGACATGGCAGGAGTGGAAAGAGGACCATCCTTACTTTAGGAACTATTATCGGTAACTGAGGCTCACCCACTCATTTTTGTGATGAAAAGCCCAGAGAAGCTAGGATAGGGCGTGGAAGAACTAAACCAGAGCCGCAGGCTCTGGAAGTTACAGCCAGTGTGCCTCTCCCTGAGGGGACCATGTGTCCCGGATGTTCTGACAGCCCTAATTTCATTTTCTTCCCATCTATTAATCTGGTCAATGAAATCAATGATAGACTCATTATCTTTGTATATTTGTTACAACTTTTGTAAAAGTCATAGGAAAGCAGATAATAGCTTTTCTCAGAATATAAAGTCCGACTTGGGAGTCAGAAAAATACGGTCCCTCTCTATCAGTGGCTCAGGCAAAGTCTGTCCTCTCTTCCCTGACTGTCCTTTTGGACCCAGCATCCCCTGCAAGGAAAACCTTGCAGAAACGAAGACACTGTAAATAAGTTTGCAAAGCATTTTGAGAAATCATATTTTAAAAGAAGAAAGTGAGCTGGCCCTCAAAAGAGGCTGACAACTACCTTGCAAGGAACTCCAGCTCTAAACCAAGTTGAAGAGGGCCGTGTACTGCCCGCAATCAGGAGTCCAAGCTCCACTCGATGTGACTGAGGCTGTCACTCCTTCTCTCTGGGCCCAAGTTTCCTCATCTGAAAAGCAAGACGTAAGTGTGAGCTCTTGTTTTCACTATTATGCTCAGAAGTTAGTGAACCAGGCCCTCCCAGTTAGGTGTGTGCCGATTTTTCACTTTCACAACCACTGCTGGAGTGAACATGTTTCTGCATATATCTCCACATATGTGAGCTATTCTCTTAGTATTAACATAAATTTGTAGAAGTAGAACTGACAGGTCAAAAGAGGCCATGTGTATGTTTTGGTAGATACTGACACACTGCTGTAGAAAAGCTCCAATAATTTATATCCCCAACAAGAGCTCTTGTCAATCTGGAAGAAAAAACAAAACCTCACTGCGTTTACTTGTATTTTTACATTGCTATAGATGGTATATTTCTATGCTATAGGCATTTGCTTTTGTTGTTGTGATTGTTTTCTTTGTCCTGTTTTTCTACCAGGTTGTCTTAGTATCGATGGGCCTGCTAACCCATGTGCACCTGGGCGCCTGAACCTGGTGGGAGAGAAGCGTACAGCGAACCGAGTGCTCTCACGTTCCCTCCCCGACCTCTCACCTCAGAGGCCGGTGCTGCCCAGCGATCCGACTCCCCTGCTCCCTTTGTTCTCCCACCTTGCTGCGGAGAATGTCATACTTTCTCTTTTCTCCTCAAACCTCCAACAGCTCCTCCATCCTCACTGCAGCTGGTAACCCGGCTTCCTACCCCAGAGAAAAGCGGCCAGCGACCACAGCTCGCAGCCCACCTGGTGCCATTGGTTATTCAATCAACCCAAATCAGGCTTCTGTCCCCATTATTCCAATAAGACAGCCTCTGTTGTCACCACTGACTTCTTGGTTGCTAAATCCAACGGCCCGTTTTCCATTTCCTTCCTATTTGACCCATCAGCTACATCTGATAGAGCTGATTCTCCCTCCCCATTGTCGCTTGGCTTCAGACATGCCACCCTCTCCTGGTTCGCCTACTTCAGTGGCCAGCACTCCTGTTTGGGCTCTTCAGCTGGTTCCTTCTCACCTCTCTTGCCTCTAAATGAGGGTCCCTGATTTGAGATGACTGATAGAGAACAAGGGGCAAGGAATTAGAAACAGAAACGGGGCAGTAACTGGAGAAGAATGAAGTTCAGAAAAGTCCCCCCCCCACCGTCGCCACAATATGAGAGTTGTTGCAGCGTGTTTTTATCCTAATGAGAATGGTCCAGGAGATGGGGAAAGTGGATGATGCAGGATCGGGGGCAGGCAGAGACTTCTGGAGTGATGACCTTGAGTCGTCCTTGGACCTCCTTTCTGTCTGTACTCATTCCCTAGGAGATGTGTCTAATTTCACAGCTTCAAATCTATCCATGCTATGACAACTCTGAAATTTACATTTCCAGCTCAAACCTCTCCCTGAATTCCAAGCTTGTACAACCAACCATCTCCCTCTGAATATACAACAGAAACCTCAAACTGAAATGTCCATACCCAAACCTCTGGTTCTCCCCAGTAAACAGTATTTCAATCCTTCTGGTTGCTCAGGCCCCAAACCTAGAAGTCACTCCTGATTCACTTCTTTCTTTCACAACCTGCATCCAATCCATCACAAATCCTATCAGCTCAACATAAAAAAAAAAAAAAAAAAAAAAAATTCAACTACTTCTCCCCTTTTCCTTCATACGGCAGCTCAAATGTCACTTTATCAATGAAGCTTCCTTGAATATTCATACAACCCTCCCTAACCACCCCCACGCTGCTTGCTTAAATTTTTCCATCGCCCTTATCAAAATATGGCCTGCAGTAACCTACTTCCTTCTTTACTTACTGGCTGGCCTCTCCATTAGACGGTAAGCATCAGAAGAGCAGGGATTTTGTTTGGTTTGCTGATTGTACCCTGAGTGCCTAGAACACTTCCTAGCACATAGCATTTAATAAATAGATGTTGAATGAATGAATAAATTTGTATATTAGAAATATATTCTTTGTTCATCATAGATGTTGTAAATACCTTTCTCACCTTCCTGCTTCTTATGCATGTGATACTACAAATGACATTTTAAAAAGGCTTTTCTCACGCCAAATAATAAGAATGTTCTCTTCACTAATATTTTTATAATTTTACCTTTCTATTTAGCTCTTTAAGCCATTTGGAAATTATTTTTGGTACACTACTCAATATTGGAAATTTCTTCTTCGCCTCTAATGGACAGACAGCTGTCCCCACACCATCTGTTAGACCACACATCCTGTGAGCAAGCATTGGAAGTGCCACCTTTACTGAGTTACGGTCTATTTCTGCACTTTCTATTCTGTTCCTTGGATCTAGTTATTTCTATTCTAGTACCACACTGTTTATTATTGTGGCTTTACAATATGTTTTACTATCTGAACAAATTCTTTCCCTCTTCTTATTCTTCATTTTCAGAAATCTCCTGGCTATTCTGATTTATTCTTCAAGGAGCAATTTATAATCATTTAATCATATTAAAGGCCTAGCTGCCATTGTTGTTGTATTATCAGTGACACTCGGAGACGTGGGCCAGGAATGAGTACAGAGCCCCACCCTCAGGGTCCAGGTGACCCTCTGGGCTGCATGTTAGACGAGGTGCCATCTCCAGTCCCCACCCCTCATTGTGACCAGCCAGACAATAGCATGAGGTGGAATATTCCAAGTTTCAGGGCCTGGAAGCAACCACACTTCCTGAAGGAAAAACTACTATGGAAATTGCCAGTGACAGTCAGCTGGGGGAGGGGAAGAAGGGAATATGAGGATTTATTACCTGAAGTTACAGTTCTTAAACCTCAGATCCACCCTGGGAGGAATTAACGAGCCACTGGACTTGCTGGTCACCTCAAAGCGATTTTCATGTTTTGTAGTTTCCTTTCAGGCAGTCAACTTCTTCCAGAAACCTACAGTGGGGCCCACGGGAAAAGAAAAACCAGACAGGTCACTTTGGGGCAAATAGACTTAAAATACCTGTTAGCTAACAGAGATGGGGAGCTAGCACATGACTCCTAATTACAGGGAGCGACTGAACGGCTCACAGCCCCATCTTTTAACAGCTGCCTGTTCAACTAAACTACAAACACATGAAGGAATCTGGCAGCAGGTATTTTCTGTGAACAGCAATGTTTTTTAAATGAGTAAACATGGGTTCTTGGCACGGCCTTAAGAGAAGGAAGATATCATTTACAGTTTTCATTTCTTCTGCTGGGTCAAGCAATAGTAACAAATACTTATTGAGTGTGTACTTTGCATCAGGCACTGTTCCTATTGTATTATGTAGATTAACTCATTTAAACCTGGAATAACTCTGAGGTAGATACTACTGCTTTCTTCGTTTTACTGCTGAGAAGACTGGGGTAGAGCTGAAGGAACGAGCAGAGGCCACACAGCTGGAGTGGTGGGTTCCAGGAGCTACCCTCACTGCTAAGGACGGCACTCCAACCTTCCTCGCAAGTGAGGTTAATTCAACGCCAACAATGAGGAACAATGGGAAATAAGTCTCCAGAAAACATCTGGCCAAAACGAAGTGCCAGCAGGGCCAACACCTTAAACATCGTAGGTCGTGCCCAGAAGTTTTGCAGAAATGCCCACGATCCCCAGTACATCCGAGCACACACAAAACTAAGGGAGACATCAATTCTGAAAAGGCGCTGGGCTCATGTTAACAGGTGGGCGCTGCCCCACCCCTCTCCCACAGGCAGGCTGGAGGGGTCTCCTCTCTGCCCCCCTGTGCCCTGAATGTGGGAGGAAGAGGCTCTAAAGGAAGACCGGCTGCACCCGCCCTCCTGCCCTGCCTTGAGACAGCAAGACTGAGATTTTACATGGGGCTTTACTGACCTCTCTGAAGCAAGAATTCCAGTGTTTCACACTCCGGTGGCTAATTCTTGCCATCTGTGGACCACTTATCTTTGTCTTGATTATATAGGTCTTCAAATGAATATCCAGAAATAGAACTGATTTTTGTCCTCTCAATATACTCCCCTTTGCAGTCTGACTCGTAACCCCAGTCTCTGGCCATGTGCAAACCACCTGACCAGGAATTCTGGACTTCTGGTCCCTAAGCCTCAGGTGACACAGCAGCGGGCGCATGGACTTCCAAGTCTCCAGGAAGTGCCGCCAGAGGCCAGCTTACCATCTCTGATTGCGTCTAAATCCGATTCCCAGTCCAGGTCCCACACTATCCTCCCAGCCCCCTAATTATCAATTGAGCCACACCGGGCATCCTTCCCTCTCTCCTCCTCACAGCCCAGAGCCCCCACATAGCCCTCTGATGGATGGGCCTGGCCACCTCCCTGTCCCCTGGTCATTGCCTCCATCCAGGCTGCTCTCCTCTCCATCCTCACCCCCGCCTCACTGGGGTCTGAGACAGACACACCCTTGCTTAAAACCCTTCAATGGCTTCACTGCTCTGCTCCAAACCTTCCAGATAAAACCCCAAACTCCCTAGCAGGAAACACCAGGCCTCCACAATGGCTTCTTTGCTCTCCAGCCCAACCCTCCTCATCTGCTGATGAAATCTCCAGGCTACTGAGCCACCTAAATTCCCAAGAGCACAAGACTTCAGCTGTTCCCACACTGTTTTACAGGTGTGGCTTCCTTTAGCCACTCCACCACCTGGTGAACGCCTGCTTTCCTTTCAAGTGCCTTCAGGTGTCACCTAGGAGAACTATCTGGCTCTCCCCTTGCTGCTCCTACCCTTCCCTTCACACCTCAGCCTCTCTGCTTTCTGCCTGCCCCACCCCCATCTTACTGTAGGTATTTCCCAGTAATAGCCTCACTCCTTTCCCCTCCCCCCCCCCCCCCCCCCCCGGCCTGGAACTTAGAGGAACATTCTACCAGTAAGTACCAAACTTCATATGGAATGTCTTATTTTGATCAGTTTTTCCAATATGCAAATTTACTTTATAGACATAATAAATGCTAACAGATTTTGGCACTATATTTTGCAAAACAAAAATCAGAAGGCCTTTTTTATATGCTTGGACAAGGTAAGGAAACGTAATCAGCTGTGACAATTATTTTTGGAAAACTGTTTTCTCTCCGAGAAGGTGTTCTTAGATGTGAGACAATAAATGAAACAACAAAGAGAAAAAGAAACACCAACAACAAAAACCCTCTTACCGTGCTACCTACTTCCAAAAGACTTGAGCCAAGGGAGGGGGCGTTAGGAGACAAGGCACGAAGGTACCTGTGAGAGGGGCCCTGGCTGAGGGGGAGCTCAGGGCCACCCTGGTGCTGCCATCCAAGTGGCACACAGCAAGGAGGTTCTTGGGAGAGCCTGGCCTGTGGCCCTGGAGTCGGGGGCCACATGTGTGCCCACCTCTGAGCTAGAGGGAGGCTCACTAGAAGGCCAGAGAAAGAACAGCACAAAGGGACTTGTGCAGTATACTTGGGGGACCCCCCATCCCACCTCAGTTTCCTCATGCTCCTTGGAGCACAAGGAGAGGAATTTCAGGGGCTCCACAGAAAGGAGCAAAGGGGCTAGAGGAGTCAGCCCAGGCTGCCCCTATAACCTATCAATCACTATTAGGTGCCAAAAGGAGACGCAGCTGATTCTCTGAGCAGAGCAGGGCGAGGCCAATTTGCCCCCTTAAAAAAACCCACCCCACACCGTCTACAGGAATCTGACCACATCCAAGAACCCCAAATCACAGACCAGGCGTCTCTCACTGCTTTCCCTCCTCGCTGCCCCAGCACCCCAGAATGGTGCAAGAAGAGAAAGGGGAGAGTGTAGATTACATTAAGGTTCAAACTATCAGCTGCCCTCCCCTGTGGGGAGAGTCTGCAAGCTGCCCCGGGCAGGCCTGGCCCTGCGACTCGCCTGACTGATGAACGGGAGTGGACGGGACAACGGCAACTTTGGAACAGAACTTTTAGCATGTGTTTCTTTGTGCTGAGACCAGCAATTTCCTAAATAGAGGCTCGTCCTTTAGCCAAGGTCCTGGATGGGGAACAGCATGAGGAAGAAATAAACCCACTGGGGACGGACGGGTGGCTCAGTTGGTTAGAGTACGAGCTATGGGTAACAGGGCTGCCAGTTCGATTCCCACATGGGCCAGTGGGCTCTCAACCACAAGGTTGCCAGTTCAATTCCTTGAGTCCCGCAAGGGATGGTGGGCTGTGCCCCCTGCAACTAACAACGGCGACTGGACCTGGAGCTGAGCTGCGCCCTCCACAACTAAGACTGAAAGGACAATGACTTGACTTGGATGGAGCTGATAAGTCCTGGGAAAAACACACTACTGTTACCCAATAAAAAAAATAAAAAGTCCTGGAAATACACACTGTTGCCCAATAAAGTCCTGTTCCCCTTCCCCAATAAAATCTTAAAGAAGGAAAGAAAGCCACTGAGATGCTGAGGTTGGTTGTTACTAGGGTGACCAAGTCTTCTGTTTGCCTAGGACCTTCCCGTGTTAGCACCGAAAGTCCTGCATCCCAGGAAACCCCTCTGTCCCAGACAAACCAGGACAGCTGGTCACCTAGTTCTTACGGCTGTATCACTCCTCCTAAGCTGCCTGACACAGGCAGGAGGAAAGAAATGCAGATTAGGATTCTGGAGCCACAGACCAAGCCCGACTTGGAAGGAGGGGAAGGGAACAGTGGCATTTACACTGCACTAGTTTAATCTTTCCGATAACCTATCCACTGGTTGTGATCATTACCCCAGTTTTCCAGGTAAGGAACCAAGGATTGAAGAGCTAAGTTATCTGAAGATGACACAGCTAGCAATGGGGACTGAACCCAGGCGTGTACAGCTCACTATTGGTTCTGAGGAGCAAAACCACCCCTGGTCCTGCCTCGAAAACCATCCCCACAAAGGAACATACAAAACCTCCAAAACAAGCACTCCTGGGGAAGGGCTGAGGGGAAATGAGAAGAGGAAGCAGTCCTGGTTCAGAAAAGCTACAGAAACTGAGCCGACAAGTGGTCTCTGGGTTCCCTGGCAGCCAGAGGCCCCACACAAGCCGGGAAGAGTATCAGCTAGTTCATCGGGGAAGACGGAGCAAGGAAGGGCACTTATCGGGGAGGCGGTCTCTGTGGGACCTGAGCAGTGCTGTGCAGAATGGCTCTAGGGAAACAAGCTTTGTGAAAGAACAGCGGGCTTCCCCTTTATAAAATGGGACCCCAGTGAAAGCCTGTTCCACCCTCTTGCCTCCACCCCCAGATGTGACAGCTGGATGGAGTTCTGTTAAGACCCCCTTGTAAAGCCCCAGGTGTCATTGGGTTAATGGCTTTTGATGATGTGGCTTAGTAAAAGGGCACAGCTTAGGAAAATATAGACGATATGAATCAACGTCCTTGACCACCCTTGCGAGGAGCTGTACGCTTGTTCATCTACTTCCCCACAAAACCCCAAGTTCCCCAGGAAGGACGGCTGTGTGGCCACCTTCACATCCCCACAACCTGCAAGGAGCTGGCCCTGGGCACAGCAGTGGTCTGGAGGAACTTTCCCTCATGGAAAGAGCCACGGCAGCTGGCCCTGGGCCCATTCCACATGGTCTCCACTACGTGGTGCTGGTGCCTGACTCCGGGTTTACTGAGAATGAATGTGGAGCTGCTCTGGTCTGTTCAGATGGTGGTGGCCTTTGAGCAGAGGTGAGAAGCTGAAAGGGCCCTGTCTCTCCTGAAAGTCCCCCTTGACTCTCTATGCTTAGTGACAGCCCGTGGCGTGTTTGGTTGCCTTGCTTTGCAAAAGGCAGATTTAGAGAACGTTCACCCAGGTGCCATGAGACTGAAGTAACGGGTGTTGGCTCCAGGACCCTTCAGCATGCATTTCTCTAGCCCGTGGTGGAAGCCAGGGCGCTGGGGACACGGGGGAATCAGCTGGCCTTATGTTCAAGATTCCCTCAGTCTAGTTGGTAAAGACGTGACGGCACGATGCGTGATCCCCGCCACAGGCAGCACCGTGTGCTCACAGTTGAGAGCAGCACATTGCAGGACTCCAGGGTGCGCCGTGGCCTTTCTAAGTGGCAGAGATTTTGGAGCCATTACGATAAATTTCCGGCAGGTGGCAGTCAAGTGCTTTCAGGAAGAAGTGCTTTTTTTCCTCACTGTGGGGCAGATATAAGTTACAGGAGTAGAACAGAAAATAAGTCGGGTGTGTGCGTGTGTTGTGTGTCAGGGGGGTGGTGTAATGGAAGGAGAAAGGACCGGGGAGGACATGAGACTTGGATTAGGTGTTGCAGATGTTCCCTGGTGGGCTGGGTGGTGAGAGTAGGTTCTGAGCAGATGACAGCGGTATTTTCAGTGGCTGTCAGGGGCTTGTGGGAGAACCCTGCTTGTGGCACTTCTGTATCCAGTCCTGCTGACAGCTCTAGATGCTTGGGAATCCCAGCTCAGCCATAAATCAGGGAGACTGGTTGCCTTTGGAAATACTGAGCTTGGAGGGCCAACTGAGAGGGTCACACAGGGGCACGGTGTGTGAACCCTGGAGTACTTTGTGAGTCAAAACAAGGTTGGTCTTTGTGGAAAAGACGACCCAGTACCACTGATGGAGGAGAGTCCACAGAATTCCACTCTTGGAGGGTTACTGAAGGCTGTTAGAGGGGTTCATGGATCTAATTAAGAGTCACAAAACACGGCCCGCACTTAGCCTCACTTCACCGTGTATTAGTGCCTGGGGCGTAAATCTCAGTTCCCAGATATGCAGGACACTTACCTTTATGGGTCATAGTCTCCTGACCCATGTGATATGGATGATAACTACCTACCTCAGAGCCGTGGTGGAGATTTAAGTGCTCAGAATGGTGCCTGGCACATAATAATGTTAACTATTTTCTCACTTAACCATCACAACAACCTATAGGATGGCTAGTGGCTCGCTCCCATTTACAGTTGAGAAAATGACGTTTCAGAGGTGAAGTAACTTGACCAAGGCTGGTGATTTTATAGGAAGGTAGATTTAAACCAGGTCAGTCCTGTCTAAGGCCCATAGTCTTTCTACAATATGGCATGACCCCCGCACAAAATAAGGAGTGGGCACATTCCATAGAAAGCAGGGATTTAAAAATCCTTGAAGCTGGCACTCAAAGGTCTGCCACGGAACACTGGTTCCATGGGATTTTAATGACATCACATGGCGAAGATTATCAATGGCCACAGAAGTACAGGGGAATGCTGGGTAAAACAGTTAGGCTTCTTTTCTGCAGGGCTTCTTGGAAGCTTATACACAGGTAACCCTGGAGGGTGAAGGTCCAGGAGCAGTGGAGTCTCCAACTCCCCACGTGCCCACCCACACCTGGCAGACAAAGGTTTGGTGGGATACACTAAGGGGAACCTGCTCTGCAGAACCAGTCAGGACTAAGGACCCCCTCCTGTCCCCTCCCACCCTGCCGATTTCCTTGCCACAAAGCACCTAGGCTTCATCGGCCTCTTGGCTCCTCTGGAAGCAGCCTGAGGTCGCAGGTCCCCGTTCCACTTCTACCCACGAGTGGTCTCTGGGCACCTGCTCTGCCAGGCACATGACCTCTGCCTCATGCTGCCCTCTGCCTCCCAGCACCCACGTTTTGTTCGCAGCACCCACCCATGTGCATGCAGCCCACTCCTCGGACTCTGCTCTGAGCCTAGACCGGAGGTGTCTCTGCGTTACTGGGAGGACGACAATGGAATCTGAAGCGGCCACGGGAGCTCAAAGGTGCTACCTCTCCCCAAGCAGAGTCCACGACTCGTTCTCCTCTGTACCCCAGCGCCCAGCACTGGTTCCAACACAAAGCAGATGATCAACGTCTGGTGCAGGTGGGGGTGGGGGCGTGTGTGCTGTGCATCTGCGACGTCCCAGCCGTCCTGCCATGTCAGCGCTGGGAGGCAGCCTCCGAGGGCAAAGCTCTCCTCCTGACCCTTGGCCTCCACGTGCCCTTACCTTCACGCATGGCACAGCTCCCTCCCCATACCAAGAAGGATCAATGAGTCATGCTCATTCACCAAAGACATATCAGCCTGGCTCCTGTTTTCTTCTATCTTCTTGTTTTAGTGCTACAGAATAAGAGAAGACAGCCTGGCCCTAACGACTCAGGGGAAGAACATGCTTTCCACCAAAAAACTTACTGCCTGAAGTTGAAGAAAGTTCTGGAAAACATCTGCATCTTGTTCTAAAGGAAACAAAAGGATGCACTGCTGTTACTTGGTGGTAAAGGGAAAGACGCCAGGTGAGGGAGAGCTGAGTCAAAGACAAGGCAGCCTGCAAGATGCTTTGAGTTTCTGGCTGGGAGGCAGCTGGGACAGACAGCAGGCAGAGCACCCAAGGAGGGCTGGACTCAGAGGAAAAAGGATAGGCCTTCATTGAGATTATGGGGAAGGTTGAAAGGAGGACAGGGAATGGGAAGAATGTTAGGCAGTGTAGGAAAGGGACCCAGGGATCGCATATGGAGCGGCCCCCACCTTTTCCCCCCCGTGGCAGAGAGCCAGGCCAACTGCAAAGTGGGGGAGGGACCTGAGGACGGGCCTGGAAGGAGTGAGGGTCTGTACAGAGCAGCAGAGCCTCTCAGGGGGGCTGCACAGCAGGCGGGCGTTTATGCAGAGCTGGTAGACCAGGTCTGTGACCTCCCGGGTACCTCTCCAAGCAGCAGCAGAGAAGAGCTGGGATTCTCCCCACATGGAGGGGCAGGTGGGGGTGGACAAAAGGGCAAGAGGATGATGGGTGCGTGGAGACAAGTGGGACAGGGTGGTGGTCAGCGCAGGGCCTCTGGACCCAGACAGCCTGGGTTCAAGTCCCAGCTCTGCCACTTCCTAGCTCTGTAAGTTCCATGACCTCTAGGAGCAGCAGTGTCTTCATTTGCAAAAGGGGGAGGAGCCCTCCTCACAGACTGAATGAGCTCAATATATGGAGATCACTCAGAAGGCTCATCAGGTCAAGTGCAGTTACTGCAGCGATGACCTCATGCTGGTTAAAAAAGGGCAACAGGCTGTGGAAAGGTAAGTGCCGATGTCTAAGAAGCAAACTCAGGCTGGGTCTCTTGGGACGAAGGAGCTCAGAAACGGTGAGAGAGAAGCATGGGGTTGGGGGAGAGTGACAGGCAAGTGGACAATGAAGGAACTTAAAGCTGAGGAGCTCCAGGAACCAAGAAGGAGTCAGTGAGGGTGACTAGAGAAGGGCTGGAGAGAGGGGCCTGGCAGGGGGCTGGAGAACAGCCCAGAGGTCAGCATTTTGCAACAGAAAGCACTGAAGACTTCCAAGAACTGGAAAGGTAAGTGGTGTTTTAAAAGTCCAATCCCTTCATTTTATGGTCAATGAAACTGAAATACAGAGAACTAACTCCTACAGAAAACTGAGAATAGGGTAATGAGAACATGAAGCCAATGGATGATAACGGAACTTTGGAGTTGCCCAGGGAGATGAGATAGTGAAAGCAAAGGACCATGATTTGCCTTCTGAGACGGAGCCCACAGAAGGGGAAGCCAACAGGCTGACAGCTGCTGCCCAGAGCTGGGCTGCACCGGAGGCTCTGGGGTGACACAGCGACACCCAGCTAAGGGTTTTAGGGACACGGGGAGGTAGGCATCCTATGTTCCACCTACCAGGTTTTGGCTGATGGGTAAAGAAGCCACAGATGGCTACCATGGCCCCAGCACTCTAAAGCAATCCATCCAACTCAATTTATTGAGCACTCATACATGCCAGGTAATTTCTACAGCGAAAGAACTGGTAATTTGAGTAAATTTCCACCACAAATTGCATGTGGCAGTCAAATTTCAATTCAGGACAATTTTGTAATAATGAAGACACTGTTCATGTGCTGGCCCACAATCATTCATTAATCTTTTAGCAAATATTTACTGAGGGCATCCAAGCGCCAGGCCCTGTCCGACACAGCAGTACTGGGGCTGGGGGCTGGGAGCCAGAGCTCCTTTTCTCGTCTGGTGCACATTCTGGTGAGGAAGGCAAGCAAAGGAGACAAATAAGGAAATTATACTGGGAGGTGGTGAGTGCTAAGTCAGACACAGGGCAGAAGGTGTACTGGCGATGGAGGTACTCTGGACGTGAGGTGGGGAGAAGTCATGGAAGGAGCATTCCAGACAGAGAAGAGCCCGTCAAAGGCTGTGGTGAGCCAAGGATGTCAGAGGACCAGTGACCGGTCCTGCCTGGGTTTTACATCCGACTGCAGCGTTGAGAAGAGGCTGTGGGGAGGGGGACTTTCTGGGGGGGAAAGGGCATGTGCATGTGTTGGGGGGACCTGTGTGTATGTGCGTGTGTAGTGGGAATGTGTGTGTGTGTGTGTGTGTGTGTGTGCACGAGTGTGTGTGTGTGTGGGTGCGTGGGGGGTGCCATAAAGGTGTCATAGTCCAGGGAAGCCAGTATGGAAAAGACTAGAATTGTCTGAGGAAAAAATGATACGGCTCAGCCCTGGTTTCAGCAGTGGAGGTGGTGAGAAGCAGCTGAATTCCAGATATACTTTCAGGAAGGCTGTGCTGACTGACCGGATATGAGGTAGAAGAGGCATCAGGCTGAGTGGCCATGGCAAGGTGATGAGAAGTTGATTCTTGGTACATTCTGAAGGAACAGCCAATGGGATTTCCCGTTTCATTGTGATGTGAGGAGCAATGGCCAGTCTGTGAACTGTACGAAGGCCCCCAGAAGGGGGCGACTGCGGGAGAAAATCCCACCTGAGTCCACTTGCCACACAGTGCGCCCTGTGTGACAGCTGGAGGAATCCACCGAGCACGGCGGGACGGCTGGTCTGGGGCACGTTAAGCGACAAGTGCCTGTGAGATGTCTAAGCTGCATCACAGACAACACGACACGGCGGCTGGGGTCTGCCTGCCACACATCTTTCTGGAGCAGTGACTACCTCCCATTGACGGAGCATCAAACGTGCCCAGGGCAGTCCTGGCCCTTTCACAGCTCATTTTGTCCTCACAGTGACCTTTCAGGGACGGCGTTATTAGCAACATCATGTAGAAGATGGCACTGAGGCTCAGAGAGGTGCAACAACTTGTTCAAGATCACACAGCTGGGAGCTGGGGAGCAGGGACTGAACACAGATGTGCCCAACTCCACAGCCCGGAAGCCACACACTCGCTGTTGTCTCAGTGACTCAGCAAAGAAAAGCCAAACTGTCTCAAGGGGGAGCAGGAGGGCGGGCAGGCTTGTGCCCGTCCCGCCGACACTAGAAGAATGCCAAAGCCGGTACCGAGGACACGAATCGACCAGAAGTGCTGGGGACACGGCCGGCGTGTAGCACAGCACACCAGATCCTTTCTGTTCCAATGCTGAACGACTGGAAACCTTCCTGAAATGCACTTGCCACTTGCCTGCCCTGGCAAGCAGAGTGGGAGGAAGACGATGTAACCCTGCGATGAGTCTCCAGGCCTCCTAGCCGTGCCCCAGGCCTAAGAGGTTCAGCTCAGTGTGCCCCGACCCCAGGAAGAACCCTGCAAGTTCCTCCTCCAACTGGAACGGAATCAGCTTGTTTTCTTTCATCTGTCTCTTTCCTACACGACGAATAATAATAATAATGACACTAAAATAAAAAAAAATTACTTCCGTGATTTCAGTTTCGTTTTCCTGAGCTTTGGTTACAGCAAGTGTTACATGTCTAAGGATCTGAGAAACGATATGTGTCGGAACTTGAGACATTTTTTTCTGAGAAAATATTCAGCGCAGGAGTCACAACAAAAATAACAACATAAAAACAGTAGCAACAGAAACCACACGCCAGGCTTTTATTTTGTGCCAGTCAGTGTTGTTTCATTCAGTTCTCAAAGAAGGAGTAACTCATTCTCAGAGAAGTCATGTAAACTGCCTGAAATTCCTCCGCTCAGGAGTGGGAAAGCCAGAGTTCAAACCCAGCTCTGTTTGACTCCAGAGCTCTGTGACAGGTGAAGGAGTATTATCCCTTCTGAATTAAATAAAACAAAACGAAATAAAACCTCCGATAATTCAATAAAAAGACAGATACCTTGGTGGAAAAATAAGTAAAGCCTATGAATAGGGAATTCATGAAATTCACATCACTCACTCATGCAGGCAGAGGCTACAAAACAACCAAAACAAGCTTGATAAAGAGCAGGGCGACTGGCTGGTTTTCCTTTCTGTAAAAATCTACACATGAATGTTAAAAAAATGTATGTACAGGGGGGAGGGGTGAAAAAACAGAAATGGCAAAGATGAAACAAAAGATAATGAAACCTATGTTTCAGGCTCTTTAAGATTCCGTGTTTCCTAACAGGAATAGGGGAAACATTGAAACACCGTATTCTCTGACAATGGCTGCAGTTAAAAATTCTGACTTCCATTGCACATCTAAGAGAAATAGAACCATTTCTTTTTATTTCAAAACTATATTAAGGTTTCTCCAGTGAATTTATAAGCTAACACTCACATACACACACACACTCACTCCTTTTCTACTATTGAAAATTCAGAGATTCAATACAAATATTTTTAACATTCCTTTTACTCTCTTGAAATTTGTAAATAATATAACCTACCAATACTCATCATTTC
This sequence comes from Rhinolophus sinicus, assembly GCF_057876585.1. Lineage (NCBI taxonomy): Eukaryota > Metazoa > Chordata > Mammalia > Chiroptera > Rhinolophidae > Rhinolophus > Rhinolophus sinicus. Next base: position 149,634,554 of record NC_142514.1, on the reverse strand, counting down.
AAAAACAATCAACATAATACCTGAACTGTAATACTTAGAAGGAAATAAAGTTAGTTAACATAGGATAATATGTATGTCAATATGCAAATGTCGGGCACTGCAACTCTAGAAGACATAATGAAAGATACAATGAGGTGCTTAAAAAGGTAAACCTCATATAATTGGTGTTTGTGCTCCTGGAAAATTCCATATACAGCATGTCCTCGAATAATGTCGTTTCGTTCAATGTCATTTGCTTATAACGTTGATGGAAAAAAAGAAAAATCAATTCCAGCTGGAGCCACTGTCTGTGTGGAGTTTGCACATTCTTCCCGTGTCTGCGTGGGTTTTCTCCAGGTACTCGGGTTTCCTCCCACATCCCAAAGATGTGCACTGCATGTCAGGTGAACTGGAGTGTCTACACTATCCCAGTCTGAGCCAGTGTGGACGCCTGTGAGTGGCCCTGTGACGGAATGGTGTCCTGTCCGGGAATGGGTGCCTGCCTTGTGCCCTGAGCTGCTGGGATGAGCTCTGGCCACCGTGTCCTTGAACTGGAATCAGCAGGTTGGAAAATAATTCTCTGCCTTGTTTTTAATAGTCTTTCTGAAATGTATATATAGCTTACATTTATTTCCATGTTTAATATTAGAAATGTTTTTGGTTTTTATTTAGAAGTTTGGTGATACTTTTGTGATCAGAAATATGTCATTGGAACTTAACTCTTTAAAATTTTTTTAAAAGTTCTTCAATTACAATTGACATACAATGTTGTATTTGTTTCAGGTATACAACATAGTGATTAGACATTTATATAACTTATGAAGTGATCACCCTGGTACCCATCTAACACCATACACAGTTATTACAGTATTATTGACTATATTCCCTAGGCTGTATTTTACACCCCCATGACTGTTTTTACAACTGGCAATTTGTTTTTATAACTGGCAATTTGTTTTTATAAATTGGCCTATGATAAAATTGGTTTTGTTATGTGTCATTTCGCTTAAGGTGGCAGTTTCCAAGAACCTACTGACAATGTTGAATGAGGACTTACTGTATATTAAAAACATGCAAAAATTATTTGTGTTTATGTGTAAAGTGGAGTCATATTTCAGGCTCAGGTAATTATCAACAGGGTTTCACCTCCATGAATGTCCACTGAACTTTAGAAGTTGTATACGATGTTGGACAGTCTTTATTACATCTAGCATCCCTGCTACGCCCCAATGAAAGCCCTGTCCCCATTATTGTGACAGCCAAATCACCCCACACATTCCCAAGATGTCCTATAGAGGGAGCTATGTACCCATTCAGAACCAGTAGTGTGGTTCAACTCTTCCATGAAGAGAGAAGGGGCCAAAAGACGTTAAGATATTTACCCAAAGCCATATAGAAAATCAACAGCAGTCAGGACTAGAAAAGGGGAAGGAGGAGATAGTTAAATAGAAAGGAAATTACTATTCTAATATTTATATTTGTTAATTGCTAGACACTGTGCCGGGTGCCTTTTGCTCTGCCCGTACAGGCTCTCATCTAATCCTCCTATCAACCTGAGGTGTTACTTCTATTATCATCCCCAATTTTCAGATAAGAGACACTACATGCAGGGAGCTAAGGTTACTGCTAAAGGCCCCACTTTTGGTGATGACAGACTGGATTTTACTCAATCTGTTTTCTATTGCATCGAGCTGCTCTACCTCCAGGTCTCTGGGCCCATACCTCAGGGACCAGGCCCCACTCTATGCAGCTTGAACCTCTAGGAAATAGTAACTGGGCATGCTTTATGAAAAGCAACTGACAGAGAATGATGGGTCAACCCCAGCTTCTCAGCCCTCCTGGCTCTGCCAGCATGTGGCCAGTGCTTAGGCCACAAAGATCTCTGAGCACATGAAGCAGACTCTTGATGAAGCCACGGATCACCTTTCCCTAGACTCCCAGGGGAGCCTGGCCTGAGCTGCCAGGCCTGGGCAGGATGACCAATGTGACGGCAGGGGCTGTTCCTGCCCCGGAAGGCCCATGCCTCCACAGACCCACCTCCCACTCCACAAGACAGCAGGCAGTCAGCCGAGGGGCTGGGGTGCACTTCCAAAAGCAGGAAGGGTGGACAGAGGGCTTGGTCACCAAACTTTGGGGTATCAGTTGTGGGGAACACTCTGCAACAGTCACTGCAACTTCATGGCACATATGCCTTTGTTCATTTATCGCTCAAAACGTCCTGTGAAAACACACTGTTATTCCCATCTTACAGAAAAGGAAACAGACCACAAGTGACAGGCACCTCGTTACACGGCTGGCGAGGGGCAGGGCCAACACTCCAGCCTACATCGGACTGGCCCCAACCACCTCCCTCACCTGCACCTTTAAAAACCCTTCCTGATTTATGAATTTCAGGAAAACAAATACTGAGACCTGTATTTGTCACCCTGTTCTAAATCCCTGCAGGGCTTGGCAGAACTAGGATGAACCCATCTGTTGACGACAGTGCAAAGGCCTCTGCCCTGCAGCTGGTTCTGTCAAAACAAACTCTAAAGAGGTTTCGTAGAAAATGGTTCAAGTCAGGCTCCTGTCAAATGATTTCTTGCACAATAAGTCAGAGTTGGGCCAGCCCCAGTCAAATGCACCACGGGCGTACTTTTAGTGCTACGGTTGTGAGATATTATAGCCCCACAGCTAACAGCATAGGAACTGGAGTCAGACCGCCTGGGTCCAAATCTCCACTCTGCCGCTTACCTGTGCGACTCTGGACAAGATTTTATCTCCGTTCCTCAGTTTCCTCATTGGTAAAATGAGGATATTGACATTATCTACCTCACAGGGTGGGTAGTAAATAAAACAATTCATATAAAGAGCTCAGAATAGTGCCTGGCACATGGTAAGCACTGAATTAATGTCTCCTACCATTAATGTTAACATTGACTGCCTGTCACATAAAGAATGGTTGAAGGCACTGGAGAACAGAAACGCTGGGGAGGGAGATAAAAATGGGAAGGGAAGGGAAGGAGGTCCTTGAGCTCTACTTCCAAACTTTGAAAGTGGAATCATGCCATGCTTACAGACCTTTGTTCTGTGTTGCTACAAAGGGCAGAACTATGCCAATGAGGAAACAGTGCCAAGAGGCAGATTTGAATTAGAATAAAGGATTTTCTAACAGGCAGACATATCCCCAAAGGGGGAGCAGGATGCCTGGTGTGTGGATGCTGCGGGGGGTGGGGTGGGGTGGGGCTGCCTGTCATGACCGGTACAGACGGGATTTTCCTGCACAGGAGTGCGGCCAGAGGAAGTGACCTCAGATGCCCCTGCTCGCTGGACCGTTCTATCATTCTGATCACGAGCAAATAAGTGCTGATAGGCAGGGTGTGGCTGAGCAGCCTGAAGAAGGAGGGTGGACTCTGGACCAGTCTTAACATACACAACCTTCAGGACTTTCATTGAATGCTCTCAGAACACTCTTTGGTGGTGGCGGCAGCGACGGTGGCTATGACCAGCAGTGGCTCAATGAACCAAATGCGTTTCTTGAACGCCTGCTGGGTGCCTGGCAAAATGATTCAGAGAAAGTGTGAAGTGACAGGGCTCCGGCAACAAACTACCAACATTTTCTTACTCTGGAGAGTTTAAAAACAGCATCAATCACTAATGCCACTGTTATCTGGCGACATGCACTATGATTGGGTCAGCCAACTCCATAGGCAATGCCTGGGACAGGGAGACTGGAGGTCTTTTCAGTTCATGGGCAACTTCCCAACCTCCTCCTCTCAGGTGAAGGTTTCAATATTCTTACCACTGAACCTTTTACTGACCCAATCCCCTAACCTGGGTACTTGGTCTCCTGGGCCCAGCTGCACACAGGAAAAGATGGAGGGGTCATGAGGAAATGGCCAGGAGCAGGAACAAGAGAGAACGGGGAGAATCTGTTCTTTGAAAGCTGACTCAGAGGTGGGATACTCAGGAGGTATCCTCCATCATGAAATATTACCTTTATAAACTACAAAAATGAAAAATGTTTTTAAAACTAGAAACTTTTATCAACAAAAAATATTATTAGGGCTGGCCTGGTGGCTCAGGTGGTTGGAGCGCCGTGCTCCTAACGCCCGAGGTCGCCAGTTCAATTCGCAGATGGGCCAGTGAGCTGCGCCCTCTATAGCTAAGATTGTGAACAATGGCTCTCCCTGGAGCTGGGCTGTGGTGAGCAGCCAGAGGTTGGCGTGAACTGCCGCGCAGCTGCTGAGTGCTGCCACAGGCTGCTGTGCTGCCATGAGCGGCCGGCGGCCGGCGAGCTGCTGTGAGCTGCTGTGAGCAGCCCACTGACAAACGGCGACCGACTGCCTCAGCTGGGGGGGAGCACAAGGCTCATAATACCAGCATGGGCCAGGGAGCTGTGTCCTACACAACTAGACTGAGAAACAACGGCTTGAACCGGAGTGGGGGGAAGGAGGTGGAAGAAGAGGGGGAAAATATTAGACTTTATTAAAACTACAACACAAACACAGAATTCGAGAAAAAAATATAAAATTCTCAAACTAAAAGCTCCTTAGCTATTTTCCAAGTATTAGAAACTTCTAATTTATATATTCTGAGACCTCAAAAGCAGGTAAGTAGCTAGAGGTAGCAAAAGATTAAGAAAAAAAATTATGGAGATAACACTGAAGACATTCTACCTACTGATTTTTCTTTGCCACCTGGAAACGCCTCACAACGCGTTTAACCACTGTCGGGGGTGGCCAGGAAGGCTGACCAGCTCTTCTGAGGGAGAATGTACTCAATAACCCAAAGGCTGCAGCCTGAGTCACCTGGGCTCCTGAGCTGCTGACCCGGCAGCCCTGGGTCCTCCCTCCACCATGAGCCTCCTCACGTCCAGCATGTGACTGTCCCTCGCCATCCAGTCGGCCGTCGTAGCCAACTCCCCATCATCTCTCCTTTCCTGTTTGCTCTTCTCCGTGCTAACTCTCACAGCCTGAATTTAGGCCAGGTCACCCCCTCTCCTGGTCTCCTCACATCCTCTAAAGCCATCGGTCTCCAGCATTGCCAAGAGGCGACTTTTCCAGAAGCTTTCCCAGTCCATCCTTCCTCATGAAGGTTTCTCTCACTCCCTCTGCCCACACCCAGTCAGTTAGAGAACTAACACCGAGAGCCCACTCTGGCCCAGGCATGAGCCCAGGCAAGAGAGAGATAGGTTCCAGCTTCTGTGCCAGCTCCAGTCCATTGGTATTGGCTGCCTGGAATGCGGCACACAGGATTTTGAGGGTCAGAAAAAAGCCGGCCACGATCAGTTATTAGCCTTCTACCTGGGGCCAGGGGACTGGGGATGGCACCCACATGCTATCCCCAGATGGGGCAGCGCGTTCCACAGAACTCACTTGTCTCTGGGCTGTCCCAGTGCTCCACTCCCTGTGGTATTCCCATGATATGTCCTCAATGGTCCGCTTCCAGGGATCCTCCAAAATGGCAATATTTGCCTTCAGGGGCACCCATTGCAGCATCAAACCTTCCCTCCCCCAACACTCGGCAAATGTGCTGCATCTCTTTCCATAACAAACTTTACAGCATCTATAAAGGGGGTCAGAGAGCAACTGATTTTATCTTTTCCTTGGCATCCAGATACACAGATTTCCAAAGTCCTCACTCTCACCATCTTCTCTCTTCAACTAGCCGGTTTGTTGTACACATATGGTCATTATTTGACTGTCTTGATGACTGTCTGTCTGAGACTGTGAACGCTGAAGGGCAGAAATCAGACCTGTTCAACTGACTAGCACAGCAGGGCACTGTCAGAGAAAAAGCAGAGACCACAGCCCTAGCCCAGCATTGCCATGACTCGCTATGGGGGCCTGCGATAGTCACTGTCCTCTCTGGGCCTCAACTTCCCCTCCTGTGGTAAGATGTCCTTGAACGAGAGGGTCTCTGAAGTCTCGTCGAGCTCTAAGACACTACGAGAACACAGGCCAAAAGCACTGGATTCCTGTCGTTTCATGACTAGGCAGGTAACAATCACTCAGGGTTGCACTCACTGAGATATCACAATATAGCTCCATTGAGTGGCACTGAGCCGCCATAGCGACAAGTGAACAACCCTCAAAGGGGTATTTAGTGCTATGGTACGTACGCTTGTATAGCTAAGTATAATGGACAATGAAAAATGATTTTATCTCCCTTTGGGAATGTAAGCATGCTGTTCTATATTTATATCTTCCATCTCCTAATTTAGTCAGTGTAGAACTTTTTCGGATCAGCACTCACTTGCCAATAATTTCGCTGTACAGCTCAATGAAGAATAGGAGTCATATAAGTTCACAGATTGAATGGATGGTTGATGTACAAAGCCCTTAAAATGTGTGGCTGCAGGCCGATGATGGCAACTCCATAATTAGATATGGCATGCTCTGCGATGATGTATTTTTTACTGTTTTTTAATAACTCAGTTCTCCTTCTGGGATGAGGGGAAAAATGGAATTTGTTAAAAATAAATCGAGATTTAGTGGCTTTTCAGCCTTCTGCTGTTTGTTGCTCACAATATTCTATAAATAAAAGAAGCCCTGCCCTATAGTGCACTGTAAACACCCACAGACACTGAGCCAAATTCTTCCAATTATGACCCTGTGCCAGTTGCCAAGCTACTGCAAGGGCCTACTTGAAAGGCTGCCATCTAGGCCATTTCCTGATTAAGCTGCCCTGTAGCAAGGGAATCAAGGCCTGATGCTTTGGCATCGTATCTAGTCTCAAATAATCGCTCCATGTTCTTGAAATTAAGCCGTTTCCTTGTGGTCGAATTACAATTCAGAGGTAAGTGAAAAACTAACCACCCATCCGTCCATCCATCTGCCTGGGTCATGTGTGTGTATGAGAGATCCTGGGCTATCACATGTTGGACTTAAATTGGACAGAAGTGCATTCACAACAGTGTCTTTAGTTGCACTGAACAAATCAAGGTCAAACAAAAGTAGGTCAGCTGTGGATGTGACAGGTGAGTCAGTGGCAGCCTGTCTTTCTGCTCAATGGCTTCCTTCATTAATCGGTTTGGGTCACTGTTGTCCAATGCAACAAGCTGAAACGGTCATTTAAAAATCCATACTATACCCCATGAGGGGCGATGCAGTTGGCAACAGTGTTGAGCTTACTGTTCTGTGGCTCAAATGCCAGTGCACAAGTTGGGACCGCCCTGGCTGCCCAGCATTTCCTTAAAAAACTGCCTGCAGAAAATTAGGAGATTGCAGTGTGCCACAGTCTCACTGAGAGAGAAATTACTTCCAGCTCCTTAGAAACCGGAATACACAAAGCAGCACTGGAACAAAATGGGTTCTGGCTAGAAACTAATCATCTTCCCTCCCAACACAGACGCTGTTCATTCAGTGTCAGCTCGACCGGGTAAAAGCTCCGAGAGGACTGCTAACCCACGCTCACCAAGGGGCCTTCAAAAGGCCCTGGGACGTGTTCCTAGCCCAGGGAGCTCAAACTCTGAAAGGGGAGCTAATTCATGAACAAGTACCACCCAAAAAAGAAATGATATGTGGTAAGATTTTCCAAACCCCAAATTGGCACCTATACTTAGGGTGGCAGAACTGTTAAAAGCAGGAATGTCTTTGGGACCTGCTAGTCACAAAGCATGGAGCTTCCCTCAGAGAGGTCCCTCTGGCCGTCCAATGTAAAGAGGCCCTTCCTACACTCACACACCACCTGTGGAGTCTAATTTCTTCATTTCTGAAATGACTTTGTTTCTTAGTGTCTTCTCTGATTAGCATGCAAGCTTCCTAAGAACAAAGACCCCCCTCTGTCTTGTTCTCAACTGTCTCCAGAACAACTAGAACAGTGACTGGCTCATGGGTGCTCAATAATTAGTCGCTGATGCAACAAATCCAGGCCAAACCTCTAGAAGAGCATTCTCTGTACCAATCTCCCTCAATTCTCACGGCCACATTATGAGGTGAAATCATGAACTCTCCTGCACAATGAGAAAATCAAGGCTCAGAGAAGGTGCGTGTTTTTCCCAGGCCCACACACCGAACGAGTGGCTGGAGCTGAAATCCCAAACCAGGCGTGAAGAGTTCTCATCTTGGCTTTGAAGTGAGCATCTGTTGCTTTTATAATTTAGGAAAAGCAAAGAAGAAAAACTTTAGAGGCAAAACTACACATCAGAAAGAGCTTTAGATGAAATGATCTAATATCTGATGGATTTGGCTCCTGTGCCCCAAATCCAAGTGCCACATGCAAAGGGAACTGGCACTATAGCCAGAGCAGGAGGAAGGAACAGTCAGGGCCCTCCTTTATGGAAGGTCCGTTCCTGTCTTTTTGTGGGGCCCCAAAGGCAGGCGGGGAGGGGCGAGGCCGTAGGCAGTGACACCCAGGCTCCCGTTGCTATTAGGAACAAACAGCAGGTTTATTCCATGGTTTGCTGGAAAGGTTCCAAGGAGAAGTCTACAACCAAGGTAGAAGACCCGCAAGTGAAGGTGCTTGGGATTTGCCTTCTCACAGTCCCATACCTTGAAAACCAAAAATTTTTTTAAAAGGGAAGGGCGAAGCATACTTTTTAAGATTGAAATTTCAAAAAATTTTAAACTGGAAAGTAGAGATTTACATTTGCCTGAATTTAGAGCACTAAGCCCTGCTGAAGCTAAGCTTACGCACCTTTACAACCAATGTATCACAATGAAATGCCTAATAGTCTAATATTTGGGGCCCCAAAAATATCTCTCCCGTCTGTCTGCTAGATGCAGGCTATGGTTTGAATGTATGTGCAAATCAGCAGATGGTCTCATCAAATTGGCCAGGGCCCGTTCTAGTGTGTATACACACCTCAAATATGGGAAAGAAATGAAAATGGCAAATAATATCAGTAAAACAGGTATTTCCAAATGCTACCAAGATGGCCCAACAACCTTCAAATACAACATCCTCCAGAAACACCAGACCCTCATGGTTGTGAATGAGGAGCGGCAGGATGAGAAAAGAGCACATAACCTAACCTTCTGGATCCGAATTTCTCAGTTGGGATCCCTGGGTGGGCTTCCAGGAAAATGTCTCATGAAAAATGTCAGGCTTGCGAGTATTTGTTGTAAGAACAAATGGCATAACCAGAAAAGACCGAGAGAGCAAACTTAGGGATCAGAAAGTCTTAGGCAAGATGAATTTGGGAGCAACAGTGTGGCACAGAAGAAAGAGCCTGGGCTTTGGAGCCAGGCACCGCTACGTGGCTCCACCCACAGACTAGCCGTGTCGCCTTGGGATGGGGGATGATGAATTGCTAGAGTATCCATGACGAGCTACGAGTGACTGACAGCACGAAGTCTAGTGTATGGCAAATACGTACTTACGTACTTATGAAATAACACGTTATTTTATTTCATCTTCATGGCAACCCTATGAAACCTCTCGATCTTATCTCCATTTTCCAGATCTGGGAAAGGTTAATAGGAGTGAATTAGCATGTCCAAGGTCCACAGCTAATTGGGATTCAAACCCAGGTCTGTTCGACTCCAAGTCCATGCTCTTAACCACTAAGCTCCACTGCACTGCCAAGCCTCAGCTAACTCATCTGCAAACCAGGTAATGAAACTCACCCCTGCAGGGTGGGAAGGATTAGCTAGAAGTACTTAGCACACTACCTGGCACACAGGAAGCTCTACAGTGTAGCTGTTAATGTTATTCTGGTGACATCTGGACCTTTGGAAGAGAGAGGGAAATGTGGGAGGTGGGCATCTGGCTGTACAGATGGTACAGCATTTTACTTCACAGGGCGTGACAACCAGGATGAGGAACTTTGGACCAAGGCCTGGGATAGCTTAGTCTTGGTAAGGGACAGAGAAGGGACACCTCAGCAGGATAGGTAAGAATGTGGTTACTTGGAGCTTAACGGCTTTACATTGAAACTTGGAGAGGACTGGGGATTTTTGGAGGAAGGAATACTTCAAGCGGAAGAAGAAAGTTAAGGGGCAGTACCAGACCACATGGCTATGCCTAGGCTAGGAATCTGTACCCACTGTCATTCTGACTCCCTGATACCTGCGGGACGACAACAGTTCCTGTGCATGTTTGTGGTAAGAGAGATGCTGCACCCCTACTCATCAGTAAGCCTAGCCTGGGACTTGGGCAGAGCCTAGGCAATCTTAAAAAAGGAGACTTTGTTAGAGCAAGTCTCCTTTGGAGTGAAATATGGAGAAATGTACCCACCGCAAGAAAGAACCAATGAGCCAATGAAGCAGTGTGCCTTGTAGCATGTAAGATCAAGGGGCCACTTGCAGGAAGGAGACTCAGACTCACTGATACCACCATCCTGACTACTTGCTTACTGAAGATTGAGCAGCCAAGTCGCTCCGCAGAGAGCCAGCACCACTGCATAAGACGTGCATTCCGGGGGCTGACATTTGCTTGGGGAGAAAAACATCAAGGAGTGTTGCCAGGCTCTCCTCAGACCAGCTTGTCCTTTCCTGTTTTTCTTATAAAGGAATCACTATATCAAGTTCTCCCAGTAGGAACCAAAGATACTCAAAGGTCTTCATATCCTGTCATCAGTCCCCTCTTCTCCATCCCCACAGCTCTACATAGGGCTCAGTATCAATTTCCTGGACCATTTTAACTGCCGCTAACTAGTTCTGCTGCCTCCTCCTCCAGTCCAGCCCCCATACTGCCACCAGCTGGCTTTCTAAAATAAAAGTGCTGACCACGTCACTCACCTCCTGAAAGATGTCTACTAGATTTGCACTGCCTACAGAACAAACACCAAAGTCTTAACTTGCATGAATTCATTCAGTTTTTTCATTCACCCATCGAATGTGTGATGATTACCTACTGTGTGCCAGGCTCTATTTTAGGCCCTGGAGATAGAGTGGGAAATGAAACAGATAAGAAAAGGACCCATCCTCACCGATTTACAGTCTAGTGGGGTAAGTCAAACAATAAAGAAGACACAGAACTATGTAATGTAAAGTCAGGTAGTGATGAGTGCTGTTGAAGAAAAATAAAGCGGGGTAAGAGGACAGAGTGATGGGGTAAAGGGTAGGGTAGGACAGTGCTTTTTTTGACAGTTGAGAGACCACTTGAACAGAGACCAGAACAGAGTGAACCAGGCAAAGATGTGGGGGAAGCGTGATCCAGGCAGAGAACAGCAAGTGCAAAGGCCCCGAGGCAACAAAGAGGACCTGCAGGAAAGACAAAGTGGCTGGAATGGAGTGAGCCAAGTGAGGAGTGTGGAGAGATGAGACCAGAGAGATAGGACACGGCAAGGTGTTTAGATTTTATTGCAGGGATGCTAGGAAGCCATCAGAGAGTTTTGAGCAGGGGAGTGACATGATCTTATTTACTTTTTAAGAGGTCACTGCCTGACTGTGGGGCAGACTGATAGCAGTGGGGCCAGAGTGGAAGCAATGGGACCTGCTGAGAGATGGGGGAACATCGGGACGAGGGTAGAGCGGTGTCATGGCTTTCAAGACATACTCTGATGGAACAGCTGTCAAGAATTGCAAACAGATGTGAGGAGTGAGGGAAAGAACAGGATCAGAAATGATGCCTACATGTTGGGCCTGGCCAACCAGGTAAGTGGTAGTGTCACATAATATGGGGGAGACTGGGGAGGAACAGGGTTTATTTTTGCTTTTTTTTTTCCTTTTAAGAAAAAAAATCAAAACTTTTATTTAGTTGTGTTGTGAGTGATGCCCAGTAAACACTGAAGTGCAGACGCTGAGTGGGCAGTGAGGACGTAGCTGGGCACTCGAGAGAAAGGTCTGCACTGGCCAGTTTAGGGGTGGCCATCAAGATCTGGCAACTCAGGTCCTGCACTAGATTTGCCGACAGAATAAACACCAGAGCCTTAACGTGCATGAATTGGCCCTAGCTCCAAAAGACGGAATACAAAATTTCACACACTCTTAGCAGGCGGTAAGCTGACCATCTCCCGAGACGTGTCCTTTTCAAGGAGGAGATATTATACATTCCGGATCAGCAGTTCTTAAACATGTGTGATCAGTTACGGCCCCGCATCAAGAATTCACAGATCCTCCCGAATGTTAAAGAAATGTTCTCCAACATGACCATGAATGTCAGCACTCCAAGGAGAAAGCAGCGGACACAAGTGGCCACAGGAAGTTGGGAATGTCACTTCCCTTTCCTTTCTCCACCCCCAGCTCGGTAAAGGAAACGTCCATTACTGGTGTGCTGCACGCAAAAGCCTCACAGGAGTCAGACTCCAGTACCTCTGGAATCAGAAGGTCGGTGTCCAATGCACTGTCACTTACCAGCTGTGTGACACTCAGTAAGTCGGGCCTTCTTTGAGCCCAAGTGTCCCAGATATAAATAGAGGGGAGAAGGGAGTGCCTGCTTCACAGGGAGGTTATAGGGAAACTATGAGAAAATACACGTGGGGAGAACCTGGTATTTAGATGTAAGGAGGGGGTTCAGGAATCCTCAGGTACCTCACTCCAACACCTGCCCCCTGCCCCTCCCCAAGTCTCTCAGCCTAAGGCCTGGCACTCCCTGCTGCAGCCCATTTAAATGCTAATCCAGCTTTGGTGGGAAGGACCAGGCAGCCCTGGAAGAGCCTGGAAAAGGGAGGCATATTTGGCCTTCCAAAAGCTACTCACTCCTTGGGCACAACTGCAATCCCTAGATAAGTATTTCATAATTAAACTGGTTACAGTAGTTGGAGAACATTTTTTTGTCACCTTACAGGATGACAACCATCACCAAAATCAAGGTATGAAAACCATTTAATTAAATCTATAGACCTAGGTATTTTGAATGCTCTTCTAAGACAAATGTGTCATTCTGATGGCACATTTGTGAGTTTTTAAAGTTTACTTTTCTTATACACGTTTAAGCAAAAACTAGATTATTGGAGGTATAACTGGATACTCTTCCGAAGAACGTGAATCGGTACAGCCTTTTTGGAGAGCAATTAGGCAATATTGATTCAAATGTTAAATGGCAAACTATTCCAGCCAAAAGTCCCACATTCTGGGTATCTATGGCACAGAATATCTTACGCAAAAGTTCACCAGTGTGTGCAACAATTTCCACAGCAGCAATGGTTGCAACGGCAAAAGATCAGAAACAACCTGTATGTCTGCCAATACAGGAATGAGTCAATACAATTAACATGCAGCCACACCACGGAGTACAACTGTTAAAAATAATAAGGCACAGTTATCTGTACATGTCAACCTGAAGAGATGACCGTCGTAATTGGAAGTCGGCTAGAAACAGGAAAGCTGCAGAACAGGATGCACAGAGGGATTCCATTTGTACAAAACAAAACTAAAAATGAGTATTGGGGGTGAAGACAAAAGAGGTTGGGGTGGGGGACACACAAGCAAATGAAAAAGTCCAGCACTATACCCAACGAAGTCTCAAAAGTGTCTATTTTGGGGGAAGGTTGGGAGTGGTGGTGCGTGTGTGTCTGGGGTGGGGAGGGGCCGAGAAGACTTTCTTCCTTTATATGAATGCACTTCAGTGTTGTCTGAATTTGTTACAAGTCTACACTCTTTTATAATCACAAAAACGAAAAAATAAAATGAAAGCTCATAGGATAATAATTTTTTAAAATTCCAGTGTTTGCAAGGACTCCCCTAAAGTAACGACTGTGGGATGCAGCCCCTCCTCTCCCATCTCTCCACACCAGACCCCTGTGTGCTCACTGGCTAGAAGGGGTAAGGACTTGCCTAAGAAAAAACTAAGATGAGGACGGTATCCAGAACTGACAACCTCCAACTCCTCAGCTATTTCAATAAAGATTCTGCCGAATTATAGCCATTTCCATGAGATGGCTAATAGAAAGGACTAAGTGTCTTTAACTGTTCAATCTTTCAACATCATAAATTACTGAATTAAAGCAATTCATTTGTTTTCAACCTCCCTTAAATACAGGCAATCAAATTTTATATCCTGCAGTAGTCAACATTTTATGTTGACTTATAAGTCTTGCTGAAGACTTCTTAAAAACTGTTACTGAGAAACTCCCACAGGGAGGAGAGAAGGGGACTCAACTAAACCCAAAAGAGCCTCCAGAACACATTACAGCTACGTGGGTTACCATAAAAATGACAACTTAGCAAGTGAAATAACTTTCCTATCCATGATCAAAGTTGCTAATGAAAATAACTCCAAATGGATGCACAGTATGGAAGAGATGCTGGTTATGTTTAGCAGAGACTACAGAATCAGTTACCTACCGGCCAGGTAAAGGTGCAGCAGCTGGGCGGGGCCGGGTAACCTAGAGCTGAGCCCCAAGGAGGGGGGGCGACCGCTCAGCTCTGCAGTGAGGGAAGATGGACCCAGCAGTGCCAGACCTTCAAGTGTTCAAGAAGAGTTGGAAATCCAGATTTTTAGACAATACCTACTAACTTTTAAATGTTAGCCACAGATTAAAAAGTTTTAAAACAGCATAAGAGCCACTGAATAAAATACACCTGCAGGCTAGATGCAGCCAGGGAGAAGAGAGTCTTTAACCTCTGCTTAAAAGTATCTACATGTTTTTAAAAGAGTAATTTTTGTTCAATTTTATTTGTGGGAGGCTGGGAGGAGGCAGGGACATAGTACGGAATGGAGATAAACACAAGAGAGTCGGCAGCTGATATTAAGAAAATATTTCTAACATTGAAAAAACAGTGGTAGTTGTCTAGATCCAATTCTGAACAAACTGTTTAAATGTATTCAGTTATACTAGACATGGAATTCTGAAAGTGAGAATTTCTCTGGTCTAGAGGTAATTTCATTCCCACAGTTTACTGCCAGTGAACCTACGAGAACTTACTACACTGCTATGTATTACATGTTTATCATAAAACATTTAAACTACTAACAGCGACTACAGAAACGCTCCTCCCTGCCAGGTGGCATTCAGGCGTGGGGCACTGGGGATCACCAAAGGGGGTCTCCCAGAGCTTCTGTGCAAGATCCCAATAAAGGCCGATCCGACAAATCTCCCTCCAAAACAACAACAATGAACTTAGACTCAACCTCGTAACACTGTGCTCCTTTTTTTTCCAAAGCCAAAACAATAACAGATGTATCTGTGCTAATAACGATACTGCACATGATTTGCAATTCACAAAGTGCTTTTCTCACACGCCATCTCCCTTACTCCTCACAGCCTGTAACTGTGCATTTTAGACTTCGTATCTTGTCCAAAGTCTTCTTACAGGTATTATTCACAGTATTACTTTTTTAGAACGATAATGATAACAGATATTTGCTGTTTTCTACATGTCCGTTTCATTTCACCCTTATAAAAACCTCATGAAGGTGACAACTATTATTATATCACCATCCCATTTTACAGGTCAGGAAACTGAGGCTTAGAGACCTTGGGTGGTCTGCTTTAAGTCACACCTCTAGCAGGCACAGAACTGACATTCTGAAGTAGGTTCTGGTCCCACAGAGACTAGTGTGACCAGTGCCTTTCAAAGGCGTCCTTGTCCTGGAGGCCATCTGCACTTCAAGCCAAGCTCAGTTTGCGGCTGGCAGATGTCCCGAAGGTGTGGCTAACGTCCTTCCCGCTCCGCCCCCATGCCCATTTTCCCCACTTGGTCAGAAGCCACTTTTTTATTTTTATTTTGCCCACTCAAAAACAATGAGTCACTCGGAGCTCAGCCATCCTGGCCCTAGAGGGCCCTGAAGGCCCGGGGAAGTGTCCCTGGGGGACCAGGCTTCCCTGCTGCGGGCCTAAGCAGAGCAGCCAGTCACCTGCCCAGCCTGCTGGAGTGTAGAGAGGGCTCTCACATCACTGTGATCTGCCTAGGGTCTGGGAAGAGGGTCCCGAAGAAGTACCAAGGTGGGGGACAGGGGAAAGGGGGGCACCTTCAGCTTGGGAGAAAAGATTTATCTAACAGCTATGAAACATCTATTATTCAAAGCCCCACATTAGACCCCTGAGACAGACAGACACAGTTTCTCATATGTACAAGGATGAATTATGCAAGTGAAACAGCGAGCAACACACACACACACCCATACACACCAGCACAGGCACATGCACACACAAACTACATCATGGACCAGCTTTTAAGGTAGCAACTTCTGTTCTCCTTTACTCAGTTCTTTAGACCCCTCAGCCCTGACTGTACAAGGTACTGTCAGGGCCAGTCCTGAGGGGCTCCGGAAACACGAGGGGGGCAGGCACACAGGTCATGACAACTCCTGGTGGTGAGAGCCATCCCCAGTGTGTGCGCCAGTCCAGAGGAGCAAGGGGGGGGGGGGGGGCTGGCTCCGTCCTGGGAGGAGAAAGGAGTGAACTTCCTTACAAAGCGATGAGGTGGGGTTTGCAAGGTAGAGAAAAGGACTAAGGCAGTGAGAAGAATAGACCTGCCACGGCACAGGTGCTTCCTTAGCACAGCTGGTTCTGACATGGAAACAGGAGGTGAGGGCGCAGGCTAAAAAGTGGGGGGCCCTGGCGAGCCCCTTTTATGCCGACTCCCATGATGCAAGGGGCAAGGAGGAACAGCGAGTGAGTGGCTATCTGGGTAGTCAGACAGGCTGCCAGGCAGCTCTGTTACACACCTACGTAGAGAGCAGGCTCCTGCCATCCCGGGGTTCACGGGGGCTGCCCAGGGTGGGGGACAACTATTCAGTCGTCTATAACCACACAAATAAATGTCAAATGGCCTCTGTGATGAGTGCTGTGAATGAGAGGGAGGATGGGCTGCTAGAATGCATGGCAGAGGGACGTGTGGAGTCCAGAAGAATGGGTAAGAGCCTACCAACCCAGTCGGGCACTGGGGGCAAACCCCTGCTCCCATGTCCTTAGTTCATGGGGGCCTTGGTTTCCTCGAATGGTATCTCTGGGGAAATAATGACAACACTTACCTCAGCCAACACCTACGAAGGCCCAAATATTAAGTGGTTCCCCACCAAACACTCCGACAGAGCTGGCCACATAGTGAGCAATCACTAAGCAGCATATAAGGATAATGGTCATGGTGATGACGAGAACTTATCAGGAGTGGAGAAGGCTTCCCAACAAGAGGCAAATCAGCGGATAACTGAAAGGTGAATAGGCAGGAACCAGGCAGACCAGAAGGAAAACGCATTCCATGCTGAGGGAATGGCTTATGGAAAGTCCCTTGAAAGAGAAAGCAGCATCTTAAGCATTTCCAGGCAAGGAAAGCAGCCCCAAGCGCCCCCTGGAGCCCCCTCGTCAGCAGGACACCTCTATGTTAAGCAGCGCTGCTGCTTCTAGGAAGTCTGCCCAGATTACCACGAAGCTCTGAATAAAAGCTGCTGTCTCAGCACAATTTCCCGGTTCTGCGGCAGAACTAGGACGTGAAGAAGAAGCAACGAGCCATCAGGCTAAAGGCCCCACATGAAACAAGTTGGCTATCACCTAGATGCCCTGTGCCAGCCCCATGTGGCATCTAGACACTGACCTGGCATCCCTGAGCCAGAGCCAGAGTATCATTGGGGACTTCACAAGGTTCCAAATGAAGACACAGATGCCCTTGGGCACCTCCACGAAGGACCAGTAGCCATCCTCATCCCCCAGCCAGAAAAGAATTTTCAGCTGGATGGGGGGGCGGGGGGGATGGAGAAGCTGTCAGCAGTTGGCAAGAATCATTATTTTGGTTAATTTAGAAAATTTGGGATTCATCCAGGATGAAGCTGGGTGGACCTCATTCCTGAGCATTTCTTGATGGATTATTTTTCCTTCTGAATTGCTATTACTATCCCATCAACAACAGGAGTTAAAAAAAAAAAAAGTCAGAAGTGAGGAATACAGAGACGTTGTATTCGCGAGGTGTAAGTGTGCTGGGAAACACGACAGGCAGACACAGACCCAAGCCCAACACAGCCTATGCCACGCTCAAACCTGAGGAGAGGGTGGCCCAACCAAGCTCCATGGCCAATGAACCTCCAATTTCAAATACACTTGATCATGTTGTAAATCTGCTGTTTGGCGACACAAACAGACCTTGCTATCCTCACTCTTTCAACAAACACTGAGCCAGGTGCACTGTGCTGAACAAGAACACAGAAATTGTGTGTGTGTGTGTGTGTGTGTGTGTGTGTATTTTCCCCACCCGTAAGGAGCTCAGTTACTGAACACAACAGATACTAAGTAAATCAACAGTTATGCTGATAAGGGCTTTGGGAGAGAGAGAAATGCAGGGTGCTCTGGGAGCCAAGAGTAAGGTCATGTCCAGGTCACAGAAGTCCAGGGTGGGGAAGGGAGGTTTCCAGAAGAGTGGAAACTTGAGTTACCGAAATGGGGAACAGAGGTGAGCCATTCCCAGAAAAAGGCCCAGCGCCGGCAAGGCACCAAGAGGTACTGGCTGTGGGAAGGCCGGGCTGAAACAGAAACATGGGTTAGGGAAAAGGGAAGGGAGGGACGTGGCCCAAGGCCAGATGAGGAAAGGACTGCAGGCCCACTGAAGGCGCTTCCGTATTATTCCAGAAGCACTGAGGAGCCCTTAGACAGTTTCCAGCAGAAAAAAGCTATGATCAGATGTGTGAGTTAGAAACATCAGGCTGATGGGCATGTGGGGGTGGGATGACGGAGAACAAAGATGGACACAGGAAGACCAATGAAGAGGCTGTTAAAAAACATCCAGATGATGAGTCCGTAAATGGAGGCGTGCAGAGGGAGAAGAAAGGACTGAAGTGACAAATTAGGAAGGCGGGCTCTTCAGGACACGCGAACTGGTGGCCGGTGACAGTAGAGGGAAGAGGACAGAGCCAAGAATGACTCCTGTAG
Organism: Rhinolophus sinicus; assembly: GCF_057876585.1. Lineage (NCBI taxonomy): Eukaryota > Metazoa > Chordata > Mammalia > Chiroptera > Rhinolophidae > Rhinolophus > Rhinolophus sinicus. The sequence goes on along the minus strand of NC_142514.1, from coordinate 149,615,905 downwards.
TGGAACTGAGGGGCTGCAGTGCCGCCCAAGGCAGGCCACACACTGAGGGACACACCTGGCACCAGGGGAGGGATGATTGGGCGGTGCCCGTGCGGCAGCAGCTGGTAGTGAGGGGTGGGAGGAGGTTCTGGGATGCATATGTAGAGGTGGGTGACTCCCGGATAGAGGTGAGCAGTGGATGATTTCACCCTGGGAAAACACTTGGGGTGACGTGAAAGGGACCGAGCAACATGTTATTAAGCTAAAGATAAAGAAACCTGGCAGAGCAGACTGAGGAGGCCGAGTCTCCGAGGCTGGAGGAGAACCAGGAGAGGGCAGGCCAGGAGAGGAGAGTGAGCACGACCAACGAGTGGCAGGGAGCTCAGCACGGCCAGAGACATGAGGTCTGAAGGGGGAGCCCTTGCTGAGGGGAGCAACCACAGAGAAGCTAAAGAACTACAACGAAGCATGGATGGCTCAGCTGACGTATCTGTAGTCATCTCAACAAGCACCATTATGACTTTCTCCCCCAACAGCCTCGCGCCTCGCTTCCCTTGTTGGTGAGGACTTCCTGATGACCCTACTAAAGTATCAGCCCCATCACTGCCGCTGCTTTCTCTCACTTGACTTCAGAGCATGATCACGCCTGCCTGACCTTACATTACTGCACATCATACATCTGTGCTGGCTACCTCCCCTGCTAGGACAAGGACAGAGGACTGGTCCTGCGTCACCTCTATAGCCACAGTGCCACCTGGCACACAGAGGTTAAGCACCTTCCTCCAAGCTGCCTGGCTCATTAGAAGCAACAAATATTTAGTGAGCACACACTACTTGCCCAATACCATGTAGAGGATGGGGGCATGGAGGTAAAAAAAAAATAGGACCCTGCCCTCAGAGCGTGACGTTGGAGGTGAGCAGAGAGAAATACAGAAAGTAGATTATAAAGAGCTAGAACTGGAATCTGACTGTCATGCCTTCTAGCGATATTTCCTTTCCAATCCCAAGGCTGCCAGCTTCTCTAACTAAAAGAAAATTTTATCTGGGGAAACAATTAAAGTGTTTGAAGTTTGGTCTTAGCCTCTTCCACAGATCCCACACTTCTTCTACCCTTTTAGTAGACTCCTAGGAAGTGGAAACACCCACTAGAGTCTCTGAATAGTTAACTGGAAGAGCTCAATTTGTCTCTTGTCTTTCTTTGTAAGTGGGAGGGGAAATTCCAGGCTTAGATGGGAGAAAACAGGGAGCAGCATAAACCAGGCGTCAGATGGAGCTGGATTCAGATCCCCTGTAACCTTGGGCAGGTTACTCAACCTTTTTATGATGTGATTTCCTTATTGCTGAAATGGGAATACTACTTCCGGTGTCAGAGGTTGTTGCAAAGATGAAATAAAACGATAGCTATAGCGCACTCAGCACTGTACCTAGTCCATAGTGAATGTTCAATAAATGGTGGCTCTAATCCAGTTACACCCATTGCTTTCATTACTCTATCTTTTAACTGCTCTAGTCACACAAACCAATCAAAAACTACTTGGAATTCAAAGCAAAGAATGGACACTCGAAATGCTCAGAGCATACATTGCTATTTAGTTGAATGACTTGGTCCTCCAACTTAGGCAAATGCAACTATTTCCCCAACAGATCACTTCTTGTCTCATGGCAAGAGTCCAAACATGGGCTGGATTCCCTGGTACAAGTTGTAGCATAGCTATGAACACCACACCTCAAAGGAAGCATAAAAACACAATCGCAAGCCCAATGCACACACAAACTTCCAAACACAGCTTGGTTCCAGAGAAGGAAATGAGAACTAGTCATAGCACGCTTTGCCTGCCTCAAAGCTAAAGAAAAGGTTATTTTGACATGCAAATGCATAAATCTTATGTATCTCCCTTCTTTTACCACTCAAACCTCTATGAGTGGCCTGTTTTACTAATGTCTCTGACTCTTTATTCCTTATTTATATCTGACCCTGTGCAACTTGGCTTCCTCTCCTTTCTCCTCTCCTGACATCACGTTTCTCAAGGCCATCTGTAACCACTTTGTCACAAATTTGGCAGCCTCCCTACAGGGCCCTTCTCCCTGGTCCTCTTCCCTTCCTGGGACTCTCTCCTCCTTGGTCTCTGGTTCACTTCCACCTTCTTCTTTCCATCCCAGAGTTATGAACAACCCCCAAGGCTCAGCCCTCTGCTCATCACAGGAGAACTTATTTAATCCTATGGCTTCTGTTCTATATGTCCCGACCTATCCTTCTCAATCCTGGCTTCAGCCCTGAATTGCCAGTTATCTACTGGACATTTCTTATGGATGAACCACTGTAAGTTCGAATTCAAGGTTTCTAAAACCAGATTCATCAACTCCCTTTCTCCACCCTCCATATTCACATTTCTGTCAATGGTACCACGGGGAACTACCAAGTTTAAATTTTCATCTTCTTTGGCTCCTGTCTTTGAAGGCTAAGAAGACCACAAATCCTGTGGTTTTCCCTTTGCAACATCTCTTCTATTGGTCCTTTGCTGTCATTTTTAACTCCTGCTAACCACGTGACCTCATGCCTGGACTGCTGCTGCCGCCTTTGAACAGAGCCCGTGCCTCTTGTCCAGACAGATAGCAGACGAATGTTCCTAACATGTCACTCCTGCCATTTCGTTTCTTTGCCCAAAATAATTTCAATGGTTTCCCACTGCCTACAGGACAGAGTCCAAATGCTTTAGCCTGGGTCTAGAAAGGAGAGGGCAGACTACAGCCCACAGCCCACATCCAGCTCACCACCTGTTCTGCACCTAAAGCTCTCTTGGAACACAGCCACACCCATCATTTACATATAATCTATGGCTGCTTTCAAGCCACCATGGCACAGTTGAGTAGCTATGACAGAGCCCACATGGCCCACGAAGCCGAAAATATTTACTAGTTCATCCTTCCCAGGAGCGTTTGCTGACTCCGGTCCGGAACAATCAGACACCAGCAGATCCTACCAAAGCTCTTGCCCATAACTCCTTTGGACGAAGTTTTGGCTCCTGTGGGTCTGCTGCTGAACCCACTTTCTTGACATCTTACACTCATCTTCTCAACCCCAAAAAGCTCATTTCACTACTCCCTGGACTTCTCCTTCCAAACAAAACCGGAGTTCTACCTCTTCACGAGGCTGGCAGCATCCGTGCCCTGCGCCCCCAGATGTGCCTCCTCTGGCCCTCTCTGTGCAGCTACCACGGAAACCGACAGTGAGATTTCACTTCTCCTGTGAATCCTTTCCACCTCTGCTGTCGGCTTGGTAACCTCAACAGAGCAGTGCAAATGATAACTACAGATCCTCCATAGCATAATTTAGTAAGAAGGCATCAAACAAACTTACCAATGAAGGCCTAGGAGTCCACATTTGCAAAGTTAAGCTTGGGTCCAAAAGCATGCACTCTAGCCAGCACCACCTAAAAAAATCAATGAAATAAGAGTTTAGCTTTAAAAGAGAATATTTATACATTTTCTTTAAACTTACAACTCCCAATCAGTTTTCATTTACGGTCTTCCCAGGATGCCCACCTCTGTGTCTCTGCCTAGAAAATGCTGCTCATCCTTCAAATCCACTGAACAGTCGTTCCCTGGAAGCCTCCCCGGTGTCCCAGGCAGGCCAGGCACATCCTGCTCTCAGCTCCCGAGAAACTCTGATGAGACGTTTATGGCAACACTTGGCACAATGCAGCGTAATTTCTTATTTAGGAATGGGATCCCCACACTGTATGTAGGCTTACCAAGAGAACAGGTCTGGGAAATTCACTCCTTCAATTACCCCGACTGCCTAGCATACTACGGGCATTGAGACAGTCCTCAATAAATATTTGTAAAATGGGTGGAAAAATAACCTACTCAGTTCATTAATGCATGCTCGGGTATCTAAAATTCTGCTAGGCTAAAATTTTCACCATACACGTGCATGCCTCAATCCCACTGCTTTGCATAAGCAATGGTTTAGCAGGAAGGATTAATGAGACAATCTTCTGAATGCACACCTTTGGAATGGTGCTCCCCTGGGCAGAAACCTCCAGAGGCTCCCAGAATCTAAGAGGCAAGCCCAACTCTAGAGCCAGGCTGCCAGGCCTGCACCAACTGGCCCGGCTTGACTCTGCAAACTCAGCTCACATGGTCTCCCCCAATGGGCCCTACAATCCAGACGAGAAGGACCGATAGCACGTCCCTTCCCTCTCGGCATTCCCTCTAGCTGGATGTCTTCCTCTGCTTCTCTCCACCTTATCTCCTTCTACTGAAACGCCATCCATTTCAAACATTATATTCCAGACTAAGTATATTTTTTCTCTCCACTTTTTTAATGTGATAAAGTACACATAACAAAATTTACAAGCTTAGCCATTTTTAAGTGTACAGCTCAGAGTTATCAAGTACATTCATATCGTTGTGCAACCATCACCATTCATCTCCAGAACCCTTTTCATCTGCAAAACTGAAACATTATACCTTTTAAACAATCACTCCACCTTCCCCCTTCCACCCACTCCCTGGCACCCCAAAATATGTATGGAATGAATGAATGAATGAACAAACGAAGACGTCAATTAATCTGACCTCGAGTATTGTCCCCTTCTGTTGGACTCCCATGGTAGTATCTTCACACCTTAGACTGTTTTCAATCAATCTTTTTTTGCACCGAACTGAGCTAACCAGCCATCCCCCAATCAATCTTAAATGACCCTTGGCTGGCACCATTTTATTATCTTTCAAGGCGGGAACTATGACTTATTTGAAAGGTTAAGCCTGGGTCCAAAAGCACACATTGACCTATCTTCCATGTTGCTAGATCCAACGTGCAAGTCTTAGTCTTCACCTTATAGCTGTTGCTACCAGTTAATCATTCCCTCTTGCTCGACTCCTCTCTTTACCTGGCTTCCAAGACAGCTCTCTTGATTTTCCACCCTCCTCACTGACTGTGCTTTCCCTTCCTTAGCGGTCCGCCTCTGAATGTCAGAGTGTCCCAGGGCTCAGTCCTGTTCTCGTCTATTCTCCGTATTCCTTCAGTCACCCTCTTGGTGGTCTCACCTCGTCTCAGGGATTCACACATCACCTACGTGTATATGCCGGTATGCCCAGATGTCTCTCCAAGCCTGGGCTTCTCCTCTGCACTCCTGGCTAGTATATCCTACTGCCTGCTTCAAGTAAGACGTCAAGTGGACAAGAGGTCTGTGCAAGGCGCGTTCAATGTCTCAAACTTAACATGTCTCACACAGACCCCTGACCTCCCCCCAGACCTGCTCCTCCCAGCATCTTACCCATCTCAGTTCTGGTCAACAGTCTTCCAGTTGCCCAGGCCAAAGTATGTGGAGTTATTCCCATCTCCTCTCTTCTTCTTTTACTCCATATCCAATCCTCACCAAAACTGGTTTTTACCTTCAAAATATATTCAGAGCCTGACCATTTCTCACCCCCTCCACCATTCCCATCCTAGATTATTACAACAGCCTCCTAACTGGGGTCCCTGCCTCCCTGCTTCTCCTCTTGACGTCACTCCTACCTCCACCCACAGTGTATTCTCAATAAGCGAGGGACTCTGTAACAACGTAAGTCAGATTATGCCATTTCTTTGCTCAAAATCCTTAAAAGTCTTTCTAGCACGGACAATGCCAAAGGGATGAATGTTTGTAAAGTAGCCGAGGAGCAGGCTGCTAGCAGAGGTCGGGTCGTCAGCAGTGTCCTCCTCCCATCCATCTATTGCTTGAGTGGCAGGCAGTCCTGACTGCATTTCCTATTATCTGATTTCTTAAAGAAAGGAAACTTTTTAAAGGGAGAAAAAACTTTTCCAGTTAGTGCAGCACTAGAAGCCAACAACACTCATATTTCTCAAGAAGCAATATGTCGAGTCTGTCACAGTTAATAACTGGTTTCCAAAGATGAAGCGAGCCTCCCAGAGAACGGTCATTGCCCCCTGGTGGTGGCCGTGAATCCTCCGGAAGCCCCTCTTTTCCCTGCTCCCTCCAGCCGGTCACCAAGCCGTCTGCCTAACTGTCTCCAGTCTATCCCTCTCCTCCAGCTCACTGACGCTGTGGCTGGAGGCAAAACCCAAACGAAATAACTAAAGTCTCATCAGCTCTGCTCAGAGCTACAGCGGCCTCCTAACCAGTCTCCCCAACTCCAGCCATTTACTTATTTCCAACCACAACTTCATACAGTGTCTGCAATCATTTTAAGTAAACCTAAATTTGATTGAGTCCCCTGCTTAAAACGGTCCACAGAGCTCCTCGAAGCCATAGTAAACACTGTTTTGTTTTGTTTGTTTGTTTTTTAATCTTACCTAGATGCTTTTCTTCTTAAAAGGACCTTGCTTGCTCCAACAGGGGTGGGCAAAAGATTCAGCCCAGACTAAACTACTCCACTGCTTCGCAACAGTGACTCGTCCAAAAGGATAAGCACGTCACCCACCCTAAACCTGGCCAACTAGAGCCTTTCTGCAGACTTGATATATGGAGGCACACAAACGAGTTATCCCTTCATTGGAATTTTTCAACGGGGACTGTCAGCAGCGGTGCTCCCACAGGGAGGGTGGCCTGTCTGTAGTGGAAAAGACTGATGCCAACACATAAAGAACAGAAGGCACGGAGCCAGCCAGACCACCGGCAGTATCCGCTCCCGCTGTGGAGCCTCTTTCTTCTGTGAACTCCTACAGCATCTTTCCTAGTTACGGAACCAGTACCTGTCCACTTCAGCCACAGCTAGCTGGGGTCCCACCAGGCCCAGCAGGCCGTTTCCTGTACCTGTGCCTTTTCCCACATTGTTTTCTCTGCCCAGAGGCAAGCTCTTGGATTTGTACACAGCAGCCAGGCTTCCTCTGCAGAGCCTTCTCTGAAGGGAAGCACAGCCAGCCCAAACTTCCGGATGTGCTCTGAAACGCCTAGAACGTACTCCTCCGTTGCACATACACTCCTCCCCTCCTTCCAGTCTCGTAACTAGGTGCCCAAGCTGGAACCCGCAGACTCAACCTCAGCTCCTCGCACTTCCTCGTTGCCCAGGTGGCCTTTCCTCTTCTTCCTTCTGCCCCACGTCTGCCGTCACAGTTCAGAACCTCGTTATCTCCTACCTGGACTCGGGCAGCAGCCTCGGGTCTCTCCCCTCTCCCACCCCACCCCCAACCATCCCCCACACTGCTGTGGAGTTAAACCTCCAGCAGCCCTCCTGGCACCTCCAGAGTCAAAACCCTGTATTAAGGCCCTTCGTAAACTGGCCCCAACCTACATTCTCTAATTTCTCCCAACCACTTCCACTTCCAGGAAGACGAAATAGACGTGCTTTCCCCTGTTCCCCCTGCTATGCGCAACTAAAGCCCCCAGACGTTCTATGTAAAACAAACGTAAGAAGTCTCTGAAAGGCAGAGTGAAGAAGGCAGACCAGTCGGCCACCTCAGGACCCCAGAAAGGACACTGTGGTGAGTTCCCCGCATTTTCTTCTTGCCTCACGCACCCACGAAGGGCCGGCAACCTGGAAATGCCAACGGGCACAGACAAAAAAAGTCCCGACGAAAGCTTGCTCCCTCCAACAAGACAGAAAACTTTCAGATAATAACAACTCTACTTGAGCCAAACTGCAGAAAACCTCCTGCCCCACCCACACCCATACCAGCAGAGGGCAAACGACATTTGGGAAAAGCCCTACAGCTAACAATGTACTTAATGGTGAAAGATTGACTGCTTCCCCCCTAAGATCAGGGACAGCCAGTGATGCCCTCTCTCACCACCCTTATTCCGCAGGGAACTGGAAGTCCTCGCCGGCACAAGAGGCAACAAAAGGAAATAACAAAATACAGATTGAAAAGAGAGAAAGAAAACGATCTCTATTTACAGATGATACGACTGTCTCGGTAGAAAATCCTGAGGAATACACACACACACACAAAATGCCTAGGACTAATTAGTGAGTTGAGCAAGGATGCAGAATACACGATAAATGTAAAACAGCAATTGTATTTCTACATACTAGCAATGAACATGTGGACACTGAAATTAAAAATACAGTATCATTCACTATCTCTAAAAAAATAAATACTTAGGTATAAATATAATTTTTTCCAGCAAACCCAAATCTTTCTGTGTTCTAGCCACATGAGTCTACCTTTGTCTTGAGGGCAGGAATAGTCTATTTGTTTTGCTCTCTAGTGAAACCAAAATACCTAGCCATTGCCCAGTACCTAGCAGGCATGTAGTATCTATTGCCACAGATCATACCCTGCTCTGTTTAACACGGACTTTCTTACCTTCTATGCTCCGAGTGAGATCACTGTCTGTTAAAAAGTTTCATCTCTAGTTTCTGCCTTGGCAGGACGTGACAGCCCAGGCAGAACCAGGGAAACTGTTTCTGCTCCCACTTCCAAATACACTTATGTTCTTTCACGACAGACAGCAGGGATTGGAAGTGGCCTCTGCAGGTATCTCTCAGCCACCCAGAGGGGACATTGAGCCCCTTCCACATCAGTCCAAGGGGCCCCAAGGCTTGGCCCGAAAACCCCAGAGAATGATGTGAGGCCGCCATTGTTGTGCCATCCGCGCTCTGTGCTGGGGGAGCTACAAATGCCCTCCCCCTCTGAAAGTTCAGTTATGAATGAGAATTGCCAGTCTGTGCCGAAGAAAGTACTGTGGAGGAGAAAAGGCTGTAGGAGACAGGTCAGGGCCCAGACGGCATTCAGACATCTTTTTCCAAAACCTTTCTTCCTCTTCTTACTTCTGAGAGTAGAAAGTGAGACTAATAGTCATTAAGCAAAAGCCAAAACTTCAGAACAATCCTGATTCCTCTCTCACACTCCACCACCCACCCCACAGCAAAACCTGCTGTTTCACTTCTATTACGGATCTCAAATGCAACCACTTCTTACCATCTCTACCCTGCTCCAGCACGCGGGACCTGGCTGCTCTCGTCACTGGATAACTCCAACAGACTCCAAGGGCGCTCCCTGGGCCCTCCTTCCTCCCTCAGTCTATTCTCAATACAATAGCAAGAGTGATCCTTTCAAGATATAACTCAGATCATGTCATTCCTCTTTCAAAACTCTGAAATGTCCCTGGCTCTCTTCATCAATCACAATGCAACCAAGTCCTGACAATGAACCCCATGGCCTGGCCACCATTACTTCTCTGCCCCACCTTCTACCACTCTCCTCCTCACCTTCTCCTCGCTCCACTCCAGCCACCCTGGCCACCTTTACCTTGCTGTTCCCATTGCCTAATGCTCTTCCAGGTAAACACGTGACTCACTTCTTCATCTCAGGCACTATGGCATCCATGATGCTATGAGTTCACCAAAACCCATTTCCTTTTTCTTGTGGGCACATGGCTTACATTTCCCAACCTCCCTTGCAATTAGGAACAAACATGTGACTGAGGTCTGGCCAATGGGTAGGAGAGATGCATGCTTCTTCCACACAGGCCCATGAAAATTTCCCCACAAAACTTTCTCTCTTGTCCTTCATCCTCCAACTAAATGGAAAGAAATACGAGGGCCATAAAGAGGGCAGCGCCACAAGATAGGAGTGTGGGTCCCTCAATAATCACAAGTAAGTATGACTGCTAACCAGGGGCAGCCACACTGCAATTTTTCTGTGCAAGAAATAAAGTTATCGTGGGTCGATAAACTGAGATTTGGGGGTTTGTTTGCTATTTAACCTAATAATTTTGTCTCCTCGGTGAGGGCTTCTTTGTCCGCTCTGTTTAAAATCCTCCCAACACTTCTTAGCGGATCTCCTTGTTTTATTTTTCTCCGTAGTCCTTATTACCATGTAGCACAATGTATATTTTATTATTTTTTCTCTATCTCCCCAAATTCAAATGAAGGTTAAGGCAGAAATGTTTGCTACCCCCCCCTTTGCTGTATCCCCTGAGTCTAGAACAGTGTGTGGCATATCGTAAACAATTGTTCATTGCTGAATGAATGAATACATGAATGAACAGAGTACCTGGGCTCCAAGGTCAGAAAGGCTGGATTGAAGCCCGGCCCTGCTATTTACTAGCTGTGTGACGTGGGGCAAGTTACTCTACCTCATTAAGGCTCATTTGCCTTATCTGTAAAGTGGGGGAAGTAATAGTACCTTCTTTATAGAGCCTGGGACTAATTAAGATCATGCACGTAAGTCCCTTAGCACAGTACCGGCTGACGGGTCAGACTCCATAAATGCTAACTGCTCTTGCTATCAACTGAAGGCCAGAGGACAAAGCTGGTGTCAGGCCCTAGCAAGGTAGGGCCACATTTCAGACAGGAAGGAGCTGAATGGATATTTACATGTACAAACTCTTCTGGAAGAAATTGTGGCAAACACCTAGGTAGTGAGATTCAACAGCTGCCTACAAGTTCTCAGTAAATTGCCACCGATTAGAAAAACATGACAACTGGTGTCAGGGGTGATGAAAAGTGTGTGCCGAGTTTGCAGAAAAGTGCTGCTGTGGAGAGAGCACTACCCCAATGATGAGAGATCACTTTGAGCCTTTTAAGAAACAATTTTCACAGCAAAGCTCGAGACAAGAGAGGCGTCTTGCATCATGGGAACAAGGTAATAAGGCTATGAAAATGGAACTCAAATAAACCACACACAGAGCCCACATGGGCCCAATTTTCCAGGAAAAGTAGCGATTGCCACGGCGTTCAGATGAGGGAGTCACTTGTGCCTCAGCATAGCAAACAGCTTTCAAAAATCATTAGGCTGCAGAAAAGCCACTGGGTTTGCCAAATTAGCAGTGCCAGCTCTCACCTGCCCTTCTCTGTCATGCTCGCCTCTTCCTACTGATAAAAGGACACAGGCAATGCTACCCAATGCCTGTGCCTGCTTTGCCATCTTTAAAATACAGAATCCTTCCAGAACCAACAGCAGTGCACAGTCAGGAGCCGAGGCAGCAGCTTCTTGTGTTTACTGCCCGGCTGCCCCTCTCCGAAGGCCCTCCTGGCCTTCTCCTTGACTCAGACCTGGAACTGCCTGCAGCGCGGAACCTTCTGACAAACTCCCTCCCTGAAACTCTTTCTTCCCATAGCCGCTCAGGACTCTTAACAAACTCCCCCATCCCCACCTCTGCAATCCCTCTCCTCTCCATCTCTGGCCCCTCTTCCACCTCTGCACCCCTACATGTTGGTACTATAAGCCTCTAAAATACCACGTCTCCCCACCTTTCTTGCTCTAGGGCCTGTTCTTCCCATCAGAGGCAGGATAGGTTTGTGGTTAGAAACAGAGACTCAGAGGCCAGACCAACTGGATCTAATCTTAGCTCTATAGCAGTGTGATCTCGGGCAGTTAATTCTTGCTTTATGTCTATTTCTTCATCTGTAAAATGGAAACAATGATAGTACCTCGTTGGATCCCTGGAGGGATTAAATGAGTGTATATATAAAGCTCCCAGCGCCATGCCTGGCATAAAGTGCTACCCTGTGACCACTATTACATGTGCCATTGCTTCAGCCAAACCCCAAACATACCTCCATGTCCTTCTATCTCCAAGTCCTCTACTCAGGCCTTTTACCTTTGCTGGGAATGTCCAGCCTCCATCTCAGCTAGTCCTTTAAAAGCTGTTGACAAAAGCAACTGCTCCGTAACACCTTTCTAGATTCCCCTGCCAGAGTTGCCCAATGAGACGGAATTTCTACCTTTTCTAACAAGGAGGGGCTGACCATTCCCAGTTCATGAGCTCCCAGAAACAAGGATGTATTGGGTTTTTGCTTCCCAAATTTTTCTTCCCTGCAACCTTATACGCTGTAAAGGCTCACTAAATGTTTGCTGGATTAAGCTAAAATGCAAAACCTAGAGCACGGGTCTACGTATCAACCAGAGACTGAAACAATAACAACAGATTAGCAGGAAAGAGGAAGCCTTTCCTGGCACCCCAAAGTCAACACAGATTTCAGGCTCAAAAGAGTAGTGCGGACCAAGTCCGTGAGTGATGTTTGTTTGTCGGTTTAATTTTGGTTATTTCCTGATGGTCAACAAAAAGCAAATTCCTTTAGCAAGTTTGCAACCTGCTTCCACTACTAAAAACACTTCCCTACAAGCTCACTCTGGCTTAGGGAGACCTGTTTTTTCCTAAGAGATTCTATTTAATTATCCTAGTTTCAGGGCCTCTCTTAAAAACATCCTTAAGAAGGGATCAGTGTGTATTTTACTATGTTATGATTTTAATCAAAGCATCAAAGATAGGGATACAATTCGAGCAGGTAGATTACTCCTGAAGGGCACGTACTGCTCACCTCCACACCCAGCAACAAACAACAAGTCATGCATTATTTGTAAATACACAGCCTTTCACCTACATCTAATTTCACATTACTGTTACCTTGCTTCTTCATTCATGGAAAACACAACTAAGACGTTCCTGGCATTTAAAGTAAAATGTTAATATATCCTCATAACATTCTTCTTGAAAAAAGAAATTCTGATTCTCTATCTAATCTTGGGCCATTGCCATTAGCTAGATAAATGCCAACCTAATGAAATGATTCTGTAACACACAAAGATGGCTTAATGCAGCATTAGCTGAAAGAGCAAAAATTAGAAGCAATCTAAATGCCCCCATTACAAGCTCATGGCTCACTGAAGACATTCCCTTGATAGAATATTATGCAGCCATCTTAAATGAGCATAATGACAACTGGAGAGCCACGTGGAAAAAGGCTGAGGACGTCATTTTAAGAGTAACAGGGATGCAAGTGTGTAGGGATATGTTCGTGCCATCAAGGTTGTCCTAGCTGAACAGGTTAGGCCCAGGGTTTGAAGTCAGATGCAAAGAAAGGGAGGAAAAGCTTAAGAGGAAATCTCAGTAAAAAGGGCCTGAGAGGGTGGCAGCGGGCACAGGCGGCTCAGAACCATTGGCCTGGAGCAAGAGCCCTGGTCAGCAGTGCAGCATGGGAGACGGGAAGGGCGCCACCAAGCCAAGGTCACTTCAGGCGTTCCATCCCAAAGCAGGCAAGGGGAAGGGGAAGAGAACCCTCCTGAGTTTTGCAGAATGTATCAGTCCCTGGGTGAGTAAACAATTTTCAAAACCCCTAAGACACACTATGTCTAGCCTTGCCCTTTCCATAGTGTGGCCACCGGGCTATCGCCCGAAAGCTCAGTCCCTCCCAAGCATCCGAGGCTAATCCTGACCCAAGGCGGGAGGGATTTAAGGGTCTCTAGCCTAGCACACAGGGATTTAGTGTGCTCGCTGCGAACCTGGCAGATAAAGAAAGTGAACCCTAAGAGAACAAGCATGTTGGCCAAGGCCACACAGAGAGTTACTGGCCAAGCTGACACTGGAATCTGAGTTGGCCTGTCTCTAGGTTTAAAGCTCTTTTGTAAAGCAACCTGGTACAAGACTGACTGATGAGTCGGACCGCTTGGCCTGCACACAGTGTAGGAGTCCAACTGAAGCCAGAGAAACAGTGGCTTATGAATAGGTGAGCCCAGCCAGAGCAGCGTAGGAAAATCCCAGTGACGCCAGGACACCAACAGTTGCCGCCAAAGAGAAAAAGCCCCCTCCCGTGCCCCAGTCCCTGCCAAACCCCCTCTTTTAACTCCTCAGTCCATTCACTTGGTTAGTTCAGCCGAAGATCTGATGCCCTGGGGGTGCCAATGCTGGCATGGCCTCTGGCACTGCTGTGCCACCCGTGGGTCCCACAAGACAACTCCATTTCTGGAAAGGAGAAAAATGACTCCAGAGCTTCTCCCCACATCCCGTTCCCCTTGACCCCTTCCTCTTGACCCCTACCCCGCCCCATTCTAGACACCCCACCAAATACAAGAGGCCAAACTGATTGCCTTGGCATTTAAGGTCCTCCCTCACATGGCCCAAAGCACCTACCTAACCATGCCTCCCAAAGCACTCCCCCCCTCCCCAGACTGTCACCTCCAGAAGCCTCCTCCCCCACCCGAAGTCCCCTAAGAGCCAGCTCAAGCTTTCTCTCCTCCTCCAAACACACTGGTGTTGCTCACCCCTCTCCACTGAATGACCCCCAAGCTCCGGGAGCCTGAGCAGCCAAAGGGCCAGACTCAGATGTGGAACAAGCAGACCACTCAGATGCCATCATCCAGAGAACTGCACACAGGAGGGCCTCTTCTCGCCAAAATGTGCTCTAAATATAACATTAGTGATTCCATCATTTAAATGGTTGCCGAACCCTCCCTCGTGCAAACATTAGGCAGAGAAGCTGGAGCCAACGCCGCCAGTAAAGGTCCTGATGGATGTGAGAGCTCTTCCTACCTACACTGGTTGCCTGCAGGGACCACGTCCTGAGCCCCTACTATGTGCCAACCGGAGGGCACAGGGCACTTAAGACAAATCTGAACAAGCCCTGCAACAATCTGGACTCAAACAGGGAAAAGAGTAAGACAGGCCCCACTAATGTGGCATGATAAATGCCATGCAGAGAGTGAAGGCCCAGAGGGAAGAGCAGCAAGGAGCAGAGGTGTCGTGATTTGATTCAACCTGAGAAGGGGCTGGGCAAGGGCTCACAGAAAGCTAAATTGGAGCTGGTCCCTTGAAGCGTAACCAACAACAATAAAAACAATGGCAGCCAGCATTACTGGGTGCTTATTGTGTGCTAAGCATTGTATCAAACACTTCACTTGCTTTATTGCAAACTCATTCATTCATTCATTATCAAGTCCCGACTATTTGTCTGGCACTGTTTTAGGCACTGGGGATAGGGTAGTGATATGCCCGCATAGCTTGCATTCTATTGAGAAAACACAGAAAATAAACCAAACAAATTGTAGAATATGCTAGACCGCAATGAGTGCTAAGAGGAAAGATAAAGCAGAAAAAGGAAATGGGGAACATGTGGCGGGACAGTGGGCTGGGTAGTACAATTTTAAACAGGGTGACACTTGAAAAAGGAGCTGAAGAAGGTGAGGGAACGAGCCATACAGATACCTGGGGGAAGAGCGTTTGAGGCAGGGGGGCAGTCAGGGGAAAGAGCTTGAACCGGAAGCATGCCTGACATCTTCGAAGCACAGCAAGGATTCTGATGTGGCCGGAGTGGCGTGACAGGGACATGCCAGATCAGTGCACACAGCTGCACAAGCTGCGCCCTGCATAACTCAGGGGGTGCCAAGCACATGCTACGTGGAACCCCGTGTGCTCAACTGTGCACCAGGCCCTGGGGTTGGAGATGAAGTCAGAGAACTACGGGGAAGCCGTGTGCACCGTGCTAAGGATTTGGCCTTTCCTCTGAGTGAGACAGGAAGCTACTGTCTAGAGGGTTCTAAGCCAGAGGCATGACCTGATCTGACCCCACCCCTCTTCATGGGCTCACTGGGCAGAGAGCACACGGTAGCGAGGCAATGTTGGAAGCAGGAGACCGCTTCAGAGGCTACCGCAATCATCACACACAACTAGGTATCGGGTTATCCTCACAACCTACTGAGGGAAGTTCAATGCTCAGACTTTCATAGTGATTGAGGCTCAAGAGAGACCTGGTACCTTGCCCAAGGACACAAGGAACAGGACACATGGCCAAGTCCTAGATCTGCCAGAAAGTCTAACATAAAAGGAGACTCAACAAGGATGCTCAGGGAAATCACTTCCATCTGCGCAACTCCACACGTTTCTGGGTGGTCAAAAGCCTCGCAGACAGCGATGCGTGAAGATCCTGCAAGAGCTGGTCATCAGGAGTTTCCCAAAGAGCAACAGCACAGAAAAATATTCTCAATATATGCAAAGGCCAGACTCTGAGCCACCAGGAAAAGGACCGGGGGTGGTCAGGTGATGAGGAGGTAGGCAGAGGTTAATTAAAACTAGTTTCCTGAAGGTAACAGCCCAATATCCCACTGGAGTGACACTGACAGGCTGGTCCTCACTGAAGGTTGAAAACAAGGGGGAAAATACAGGCTTGCGTTCAGACAAAGCTGCAGCACGCACGAATATGGACCGCTATGAGCAAACTGGCTCATCACTCTTTAGGAAAGATGGACACGTACCTGGGGCACTTCAGAGATGGCAGGTGACTAAGAGAGCCAGCCCTGAACTCACGCCCTCAGCTTTTGCTTTCTCTGCCTGTAGGCCCTGCCTGGGCCCAGACTGTCTGAGTAGGAAAAGCAGCTCAGCTTTACCAAGAGGTCTCCTTGATTTCCTCCCCTCCCAACGGAAAATACTGGGGATATCCAAGGAGTCAGGCCTTGGAATCATCCCAACTCTGGCCCTCCTGCTCCATGACAAGTGGGCATATGTAACCACCTCCGGGGCCGTTTTTACAACCTGTTACTGTAAGCAGGACAGCAGAGGCCAGGTGTGCCTTGCTCATCCCTGTGCCCCCAGCCAGCATCTAGAACAGTGGCTGCCACACCGCAGGATCTCCACAGACAAACGCATGGCTCAGGGGCTGCCTGGCTTCCAAGCAGTTCTCTCCAAGAGCCATGCTTGAGCCTGCCGTGCCCAGTGCCTCCCCCAGCTTCTCAGCCAGCTCAGTGCCCCTGCCCCTTCCCTGTAGTCCCGACCTCGAGTCTTCACTGCGTCCCAGGAGCACTGCTCAGGCCACTCACCTGAGCAATGACAAGGAGCAAAGGGAAGCTGCCACAGGGGAAAGAACAACAATCAGCTCCCTTCAGGCTGTACAAATAATGGGGGGAAGAAGCCACAACCAAATCTACACAGTCATGAACAGATAGAGAGGATGTGAACTGAGATCACCAGAAAGGGAAGGGGCCTGAGAGGGCGAAGGACAGGGTCACCCAATCCCAGGATAACACTCAGAGGTACCTGAGGGACACAGGAGTATAGGAAGGATGAAGGAAAAAACAGTCACACGGTGAGTGGGAAACCTGCAAAATTCATCATCTTCAGTGATTGTAATAAGGCTGGTCAAATTCTAGGAGGAGAGTTACTAGGACATCTTTCCTGACATACTATAAACGCTTAGCCTTCTATGTTGATTTCCAGAAGAAAAGCATCCTCCTTATAACAAGATTTTTAATGCCTCAGTCAGAAAATAATCTAGATAGGTCTGAGTTAACATGAAAGTTTACAGCCAGGTTGCCAAAAATAAAGATTCTTGATTTGGCTGGAGAGTATTAATTTGTGGGACTAATTTTTAACTGGACTTTTATGATTATATAAGTAATGCATGCTCATTGTTGAAAACTAGGAAACCACAGAGAAGTACATGAGAATAAAAATCACCTCTAATTGCCTGAGATGAGAACCTCTATTAACATTTTGGTGCATTTCTCTCCTTCTACGGATGAGAGTTTCACAAAGTCAAGTGCATACTGTGAATATAATTTCAATCCCTGCTTTTTCCCAGTGAAGTCCATTTAAAAATACTCCACTGAGTTCCAAGAAAGAAGCTTACCTTTAATGAATAAACAAATTAAATAACAAAATGAATAAAAGAAACCCTTCATGAAGAAAACAAAACAAAACACTGATTAGTCCACTGAACCCACATTTTCCCAGCAAAAAAAAAAAAAAATCCCTAATGCTAGAATAAAAATGGCCCATAGATAGAAACATGAAGCTCATCTTTGTAACCACTTACTATATCGTATTTTCAACAAATAGTTATTGTTTTGAACAAGCCATACATTTTTTCCAAATCAACAGAAGAATTTTACAACTGCATCTGATTATTTTGAAATGAGAAATCAAGTTTCGGTGGCCTTGTGAAGCTGCAGCTGGACCAAACTATTTTAAAATGATCAGTTCACATTCATGGACCATGACATCCAAATGCAAGTCCTATCTCAGTTTTGTTGTATTCTGTCACCTAACAGTAGAGTAAGCAAATGAACTTGCCAAGGACACACTATGTGTCATGTGCCACCCGGTTACAAGCTGTCCTGGTATCTGCCCGCACCCTGGTGGGGTACCTGGTTTTTACATGTAGGCCCAAAGCCTTGGCCAGTGAAGAGCAGAAGAACCTTTCTGCCTACCAGAGAAGACTGTCCAGGATTAACATCTCCTTAGCACAATGAATTTCCCCACCTCTCATAATATTTCATACTTCATTCAACAAATATGTCCACGCCATGCATTGGGCTGGGTGCTGGCGACACAAAGGTTAATAACACAGATGCTAGGCCCATTTCCGTGCAAACTGCAGCCTCCATCCATTATCCTCACATTAAGCCTGGGAGACTAGAAAGCCCATCACCGTTATCCCCACATTCTAGATGATAAAACACATGCTCATTGGAGTACGTTGCCCCAGTTATGAAGTGGACGGGCTGGACTCAAACCTAGGTCTTCTAACTCCTAGTCCACACTGCTCTTTCTACTGTACCACTCACACTGATGAGTTTCCCCTTACTGACAACTGAAGTCTTCTAGATTATTTATACTCCCTCCGGCACCTGGGTTCTACCTGACTGCCTAGTTTCAGAGCAATGAGCTGCCCTGACCTCTAGAAGGCTGAATATGCCCTGATTTCTGTGTGCCTGGACTCAGATGCCTTCCTAGCTATCCTGGCACCAGCTTCAAACTTTATTTACTCCCTCCCATTTGTACCATGATGTAGCAGACTTCTAACTTACCCCCAAGGTTCTTCTCCTCTCCATCCTTTAGAAACAGAAATTTTGCTGGACTCGTGGCCTCTCAATTACAAATATCTCCCAGACTCCTTTGCAGCTAAATGTAGGCAATTACTAAATTCTGGCCACTAGGATAAAAGAATGTGCTACTTCCAGGTCCAGCTCTTAAAATGACTGCATGTGTGCCCCTGATCCTTTTCTCTGGGAGATGGTAAAAAACCAAAGCTTCCACTTTCAACCACCAAGGGGAAGCCACGTATTGAAGAAAGAAAGCCTAGACGACTATCTACTCTAGACTGCACATGAGAGAGAAATGAGCTTACATCTGGCTTCCAACCATTGTGCCTGCAGATCTCTTTAATACAGGAACTTACTCTGTATCATAACAAATACAAGAAGCTTCATTGAGACCAGTTCTACATTCTCCTAGTAAAGCCTTTGTCACCAATGAAATACTCTAAAGGCAATGTTCAAAACTATGTAAAAAGATTGGGGGAGAGGGGTTATCACTTTGTGAGGGGTATAAATGTCTAACTATCACATTGTTTTGTACACCAGAAACTACAAAAAAAAAAAAAAATGATACAAGAAAATGTTTGATTCAGTTTTGTTTCATGGAAAACTTTTTAAAAAATGAAACCAGGACCCCAAAGATGATTTATGTTCAGGTCAGAGGAAACACTGAGAGGGCCCAGAAAAGCAAACCAGCCTCCTGCAGTAACAGGAAGGGAGACAGCTCTAAGTGTAACAATAAGCAGGACCAGTGCTCTCTCCCACAGCAGTCACTCCATTCCTAGAAAAGGAGCCGAGTGCTAACATGATGTGACCAACGCTAATTTCTCCATGGAAACAATGTGATAACAGGAGCTTCTGTTCCTAACCAAGGCCTCCACGGCCAACTTTGTAAAGGAATTATATAAACTCCATGTCTTATCAGCTATTAAAGCCATGTGCCTTTTAAAGCTGGGAGGGCTGCTGATCCAATAATATCCCACAATGGGTCTATGTATATTCTGAACAATATAAAGGAGGTACGAGCAATGAAACCCAACACAACAACCAATCATGGGACTTTTTATTTATTCTGATTTGATAACAGCGTATAGCACAAAATACCTCACTTAATAATGCCTACTGACTTCTAAATACAGTAAATCACAACATTTAAGAACATCTGCAATAACGAAAGCAAAGAGGAAGAGAGTTGAAGTTAAGTCAGCAAAGTAGGGATAAAGTCCTGGCTCTGCCACTGACTAGGTTTGGGACCACAGCTTACACTAGCGCGGGGTTTCCCAGCCCTCCCCACTTGTCTTTGTAACACCTCTTTTCATAGGGTTGTGGTGAAGACTAAACAAGACAATGCAGTAAAAACTGCTTTATAAATCACACACAGAGGTAAACGGTGTTACCAGCTTTATGACATTTGGGAAGACTTTTGTGGGGAGATTTTGATGAGCACCAACATGAAAATGAGCAGCCTCTAAGCTACGCAGCCGATTTTTGAAAAACTGACCCACAGCAATTTCTTTCACAGTCGTTTTTTTCTCTTTATAATCGCCCATGTACATCAGCCGGCAAGAGTTAGTCAATCTGCTGCATTCATCATTGGCATCCATTTGCTCATGAACTACAGAGCAGCTGGCGAGAGCTGCTATATGTCAGCCATGGGCTGTGAAGAAGGCAGAGCCGCAGTGAGCTGAGACCACTGTGTGGCAACATGTCTATCAACCAAAAATGCCTTCCAGAGACCCACTGTGCTTTCAGAAACCTCAAAACCAGGGATGAGGCATTTCAGAGTGCCAGGGAAGGGAGGAAGAAGATTAGAGCTGTTACGAGTGCAGGCTCTGAGTGAGACTGCCTTGGGTTTGAATCACAGCTTTTCCTTCACTGTGTGTCATCGGAGGCACTTCTAGGTCTCACTTTGCCTAGAAAGCGGGACTGATGGTGCCCACCCCACAGGGCTATGGTGAGGATTAAACTGCACTTAGCACAGTTCTTGGTAGATGGTAAATTCTCTAAATTTAGGTACCGTAATTAATAATAAAATAATAATAAATAGATACATCATGCAATACTAACAAAAATTAAGATTTGGCAAATCTTCCATCCTTCACAGCAAGATTCTGCTACAGGCTTTGTAACCAGGGGCTACCTGGATGGCATACTGGCTCACCCATTAATCCCAGAGGCTAATCAAGGTTCTTCTGGATTTCTGCCTAATGCCCCAGGATAGGTGAACATCCAAGAACGCCCAACTGGCCAGCTGGCTAGATCCTGGCACTTATTTTTCTGATTCACAGCTGCCCATCATTATCCTGAGAAGTGTGTGCAGAGGAGAATGATTAACTTGGATATCTGTGTCTAACTTTTCCATCTATGCCCAGGCTGTGGCTCCCCATCTCTAAGGATGAAATATACCATCACCTTTAAAATATGGCCCTACCCAGCAAAATGAGGCCCGTCAGCACCTGGCTGGTGGACAGCGCCACATTCCTCCACACACCCTGGAGGCAGGGAACTTCCTTCTACATCCCCCAAGCTACCCCGTAAGGCCAGTACACCTTTCACTATTTAAAACCAGAAGCAGCTCCCTACAACCAGGGAGCAATTTTACAGGTTTCAAAACCTTTCCTTACCTCACTCTAGCATCAGAACTGTACTGTAACAAGGGGAACAAGAATTGTTATACCAGTTCCATAGATAAGGAATCAGCCCGTTTGAGACATTAAGTCATTTGGCTTAGGCTATCTGTTGCTTAAGTAGCAGAAGCAGCTTAGAACGCAGGTTAATCTAGTTCTCAATCAAGTGCTCATTCCCAAAAATGTGGGTATTTGTCTTTAAATCTTCGACTTTCATTAATGGGGCTTTGCTTCTGGAGAATTCATTAACTAAGGCATCCCAGTCACAGTACAGTGCACATTCACATACGTGAAATCCACTCACGCAGGCAGATGTTCCCTGCACTCTAGAAACCTAAAGGGTGACTGCAAACAGGCATGCCGATAAACATAATTGGCAATTCATTCCCGGTTCTGGCTCCCTCTCATCCCGTCTGAACTAAGCTAGCAGCCTCCGTCAGATCTCTGCTGCGGCTAGAGCCTGTGTGCTCCAAGCCACCTGGACGACTGACACTGGACTAAGGCTTCAGGGAGAATTACTTGACATCCCCAACAGAATCATCGTAATAAAACAAACGCAGCGCTTCCCCACTGCCTACCAGTCTCTGTCTCACTACGTCAACTTTGATTTGCCACTGGACCTCACTGAGTTTCTCCCTCTGCAGAGTGAAGGAGTGGGCTTAGAGAGCCTTGTCCACTTCCAGCACGTGACTCTCAAACCCCCAAACAAGCCCAAATCCTGCCTGTGGAGGATACTAAGAGGCAGCAGAGTCCACTAGTCAAGAGCCTCCAGGGCCTGGTTTTTAAACCTGAATCTACCGCTTATCAGCTGTGTGACCTTAGGCAGGTTACTGGATCACTCGGTGCCTCAGTTTCCTCACCTCTAAAATGAGGCTAATAATAAAATCTACTTCATGGGGTTTGTAGGAAGTAAATGAGATAATACATGTGAAATGCTAAGAACATCATAAGAACTCCATATTAGCAATTATTATCCTCTGAAATGACATGTTTGGGGTTTAGGCCTTCAATGATTTTCCAAACTTAAATTCCCCCCGTTATTTAAGAACCCTCCAATCTAGGCAAGTCTATATCCCTGAATGCAAACTGGTCATTCACACCTCCGTGCTATTACAATTGGACGATGCTGCCACCCATCTACTCCCTGGAAATACTTCTGTTACCCTTGCCTGTGAATCCAAATCCTCCTTATCTTTAAAGGTCTAGATTAAACCTCATCCCCTCCGTGAAGCCGCCTCCCTACCATGACAACTCACAAAGCTCTCTCCGGTCTCTACATTGTCATAGTACTTAGAGTCTAGACCACTTTACTGGCATCACACATGGCCTCGAATTCTCTTCTACTGGTGGATGAAACTGCAGGCTCCTTGGCTACAACAACCATTCCCGCTCTTCCTCTGGGTCTAGTATGGTGCCTGGTACATGGCCCTTCAGATAGTTGTTGACTGAATACATAAATGTGTAGCACTACGCCTAAAGAAATATGCAATAAGTTTTCTTTACGTTGATGTGGCTCAGCTATTGTTTACTGTACTTTGAAGCCAATTAAAGATAACATAAAGATGCATATTAGCAGAGCAAGGACAACCATGGCCAGTTAATTCCTGGTCATCAATAAAAATATACTGATATATAAAAGATACTGATTTCTCAAGAATAAGAAAAACACGGGTGCCAAAAGGAAATGGTGACCTGAACTCCAAAGTCCCTTGCGAGACCAAGCTCATGAGCCTGTACTATGAGAGAGGGAAAGAGAGTTGAGGTTTTCCCAAGCTGAATTCAGTCATTCAACAACTAATTATTGAGTGACTACTTTGCACAGACACTGGCTTAGTTGCTGGGGACACAGCAGAGAACAAATCAAACAGAATTCCTGCTCCTATTCCAGCATCTAAGGAGGAAGGCTAGGTATAATGCCCCTTCTAGCTCTAAAGTATAAGGCACAGAGTAACAACTTTTTGCACCAACTCCTTGCTTCAAGCAAGAAATACAGAGAAAAAAATGGAATGTACCACATTCATAACTGACCAAACAGAGGCAGCGCTGAAACTGCTCTGTCACTCCCAACGAGGCTCCCCTCACTGTAATATCTACTGGGGAAGTTCACAACACAGCATTCTGCACCCTAAGTCATTTGAACTCTAAGTCCGTAACACCCTAAGTCCCAGTTGAGCTCAGCCACTAGTGACATTTAAATATCAAATCTCTCAAATAGCAAATCTGGCACATGATGCCAAAAAGAAAACTCAGATGTGGGAAAGGAGGAAGGGAGGGGTGGCAGTGAGTTAAAGAACCAGGTAGTTTTCACCACTGCAGAACCGGAGGCTCTTTTCTCCTTGGGAGCAGAAACCTCTTCTATCATCCGAAGTCTTTAAAAAAATTTTTTTTCTATTCCAGCAGGATGCTGAAAATAGCTTTGCATTTAACATTTAAAACTGTTTTGATCCCACACTCTTTCAGCTCTGCTCTCTCCTGCAAACTCATTCCATTCCCTAAGGGCACTTATAAGTATATTTCATAAGCAACAAAACATAGTCACCATTTTTATCCCTAAGAGTTAAAAAAGAAAAGAATGATTTATATAATTATACGGAAGATAAGTTGGCTAAGAACACAGGAATCTTATCTGGACTAAAAGTTCTAGGACAAATTTTCTTTCAACTCATCAAAAAAGATAGCAGATCAAAATGAAGGTTCATACTGAAAGTCTAACTGTTGAGCACGGTTCATGGCAAATTCCTGAGTTCCTCGTTATTTGTGGGCCATCTACTTTGTCAAAAAGAAACTGGAGGGAGCCTTTTGAAGGCAGGCTTGAACAATGAAACATATGTGTGTTTTCCTGTCATGGTGAGAAAACAAGATTTTACAGCCAAGAAGGACCTGAGAAATCAAAGTTCAATGACAGCAACTTACTCCAAGTTACTCAGCAAGTCTGTGGCTCAACTCCCAGGGCCTAGTCCCCCCTCTCCACCCACTGTCTCATTTATAACACATGACACAAAATCTTGAAGGCACGAAGGTAAAAATCCCTTTTATAAAACTTTTTGATTGGAAAAATAGTAGGAGACATGACAAAGGTAAATGGGTCCCATTAATGAGAAAAGTAAATGACCTATAATGCGATATAGATAAGGGTGTCTAGCTTCAGAAGGCTTAGTTAATTCCTGGGAATGTTTTAGTACTAAACAGTGTGGTTTCAGCTACAGTCAGCACTAAATGGCTTTTGTGGGCTTGCCTGAGAACTAAACCACCATTTAATTCACTTTCGCTTTTATATAGAAAAATGTATCCCAAATTTCCATCAACGGCCTTACCAAATGAACTTTTGGGACAAAACCTGTTTTCAAGGTGGCTGTGCATGTAAAACAGAATTCTGGGGTCTGAAGCTCTGCACTGAACATAATTAAAACAGTAATCGTTGGTGAGACATGCTATGAGAAAGCCCTTCACACAATGTGTTTATATGCAATATAATGTCTTATTAAAACCCTCTGAGCAGAGTACAGTAAACTGCTATTTATATCATACGTAACCAAGAGCAAGTGCTCCAATGCTGTACGTGAGTATTTACAGGGCTCTTCCAGCACTGGGCTAAGGGTTACAAGGAGGATAAAACATCTGTACACAAGGAAATCATAATCCAGCTACACTGGCCTTTTACTTTCCTCAAAAACACCCCAGTTACTTCCAACCTCAGGGCTTTTGCACTTGTTGCGTCTTCCTGGGATACTTTCCCCCAGGTCTTCCTGCAGTTGAGCTCAAGTGTTCTCTCTCCAGAGAGGCCTCCCTGGAGAGTCCAGCTAAAGCAACCTCCTCCCCACCTTTCCTCGTCATTATTGTTCTCCTCTCACTGATTGCTTTGCTAGCATCTATTACTACCAGAAGGTAACAGGTTCAACTGCTTATTGTCTGTCTTTTCCTACTGGGACACAGTTTTGGGCACGGCTTTATCTTCGGTGCTGTGCACACAGAAGGCATCCAATAACCTTCACTGAATGAGGAGATGAGTAGAGTTGGAGAGTGGGAAGTGAACACAAGATAATTATTCATGAAACAATTTTTTAAAAATGAAAGAACTGGCCATCCTGATTAGATACAATATAATAATTTGCCAGATATGAAGTACCAATGCTTCTGAATGAATTCTGAATGAATGTCTGGCAATCAAAAGTAAAAAGAGAGACGGGGGGGGGGGGTTGGGAGAGAGAGAGAGCGCGCACGCGCTAAGGGGGCAAATGTCATCAGAGGAAGCTTCCAAAGCAGTGAGATTCAAGGCAGGCTGCAGCAAAGAACAGAGCATCTCAGGTCAAGAGAAGGACTTGAGCAAAAATATGCATCAGGAGAAACAGTGTGGCATGAGGTGGCCCAGGCATGGCAGGGAGGAGACAAGCAGAGATGGCCGGCTCAGTGTGAGAACGGTGGTGGGAGCAGGGTGGTGGGGCTGGCGAGGAGGAACAGGGTCAGACTCCAGAGAGCCTGGAGGACTGGATACAGGGCTGTCAACCACATGCCGGGGGGAACAGGGCTGTTCTTGGAAGGCAAAGTTAGCCACATCGCGTGGGAAGAATGAAAGGAAATAGAGGGTAGAATAGAAAACTGGTTAGAAGATGACCTGGGTGGTCTAAGCAGTGGGGGCCAAAAGAGCTTCTTCCCTCTGCTTAGACAAGAGAGAGATGTAAGTAAGCAAGATGTCAAGGCATTTTTCCCCTTAAAAAAAGACAACTTCCAGAATATCTCACCATAGCATCCCATGGCAGATTCAGGGCAACTTCCCATACATCCTGTACTCGGAGCACTCACGAAGGACAGCAGAAGTTCAGAAAGATAGCTGAGGGCAGGGCGTGTCTTTCCATGCCTTCCAAGTCCAAGATTAATTACATTCAGTATAGCGTGTGTTTATTATCTTTTTCTTCTTTGGGGTGGGGGAGTGGTATCTTATTTCCCTGTACAGTATATATTTGAATATTATATAACACACTTTTATGTAACAGGTTCTTGACACAAAACAATGTTTCCTCCACTATCTAAATGTATTTGGGGAACAACTGGCATTAAATTGTGTGTGTGTGTGTGTGTGTGTCCCCAAGGCTGTGGACATCTTTAGAATAAGGAGCTGGGGAGAGGAGGAAGAAGGTGGACACTAGAGAAGGTCTCTTCCCTAGTGAGGAGCTCTGCACACGGCTAGGAAGGGGGCAGGGGGTAATGAGCTCTCACTGCACACAAGAAGCTGCCTGGGGATGGGGTGGCTGAGCCAAACATGAGGCCAGCTTGTGTAAGAGCAATGCTGCAGAAAGGCGGGAGTAAGCAGGAGAGACAGAAAGGCACAACAAGATGTGAGAATAACGCTCACCAGCCCTAGTGACCGCTACTCAAGTGATAGCCAAACACGCGTCCCTTGTGCCCTACTGCTGAGGACTTCAGCCATGCTTAAAAGGACGTCACGTCACCTGTCACCTGTCAACAGGAAGACTGGTCACCGATCACTGAGGGCCAGGTAGGCTCCTGGCTGGGTGCTTCACACACAGGATCTAATCCAGAGGTTCCTTCCAGGAGGCACCTGCTGCAGTGCTTCCCGAGCAGACTCTGGGGTCCCCTGAGCACAAATCCGGCCCTGCCCCATTCCAGCTGGGTGGCCTTGAGCAGTTTACAAAACGCTTCCTTTGTGGGTAAGTGAGGATAATCCTCGCAACCTACCTTCTGGGGGTGTTGTAAGGATTAAACAAGTTGATAAACATAAGGTAACTGTCATAGAGAGTGTTCAATAAATGTGAGCTGCTATTAGCACCAGTGTTACTATTCCTATTTTGCAGATGAGGTAAATCAGAAGCTAACTAATTTGCCCAGGTCACACATTTCAAACTAGTGGTTGAAGGCATCAATACATGTAAATGTTTTACTCAGTATACGTACAAAATCCAATGGGTAGAGTATTAACCAGAATATTAAATTAGGCAGACCATCCACCCCCTTCTTTAACCAGTGGATAAACAAGAATTTACACTATTTAAAAGAACAGAACGTACTAACGTAAGAAGCACTTGCCATCATATGCCAGCACTCAACATCCCCCTGAAACAAAGATGACTAAAGCTTCCTCAAATCCCGCTCTTGAATGTTAACATGTAACAAACTCAAACCCTCGTCCCATGCAGACCTAGTTACTCATGACCATGTACACTCGTGCTGCCGTTGCATCCCTCATCTCATGTCCCCACCTCTCCACAGGCGTATCCCCTTCCCTCCACCTGCCTAGTGCCCGAGTGCCTTTGCCATCCCGTCTCCTCCTCCAGGCTGTTAATTGGAATTGGACCAGCATACCTTAAAGGTTCCCTGTGCCTGTCGTTTGGGGAAACCAAGATGAACTCCCCCCAAAGTGCTTGGCCTGAGCAAGCTGGTAAGACAGTCCCTGAGACAACCCAACACCACAAAGAATGCAGCAGTACCTAAGAGAATTAGGGGCACACTGCTGCCAGGCATGGGGAAAACGAAAACCAAAATGAAGAAATAGCTCCTGGAGGACCAAGCACATGAGCTGGGTCTTAAAGCAGAGTAGGACTTGGACACGAGAAGCCTGCAGCATGGAATGGGCCAAGGGCTGGTGCAGGGACGGGGCAGCCCTTCAGTCTGACAGGACAGTGTGCACACAGCAAGGCCTGGTAGCCAGGTGGGTCGGATGTGGAGAGGCAAGAAGGAGCAGCGATACAGACTGCTACCGTTCACTGAGCGCTGACTGTGTGCTGCGAGTAACTTCACGTATCGGTAGTGTAGGAACTCATTTAGTCCACACCACAGCTCTCTGAGATAAGCATTATTGTGGTCCAGCCTTCCAGACAAGGACACCAAGACATACAGAGCAAAGCAACTTGGGCACAAGTCATAGCACTGGTAAGGCACAGTTAGGATATGCAATCTGGCTCCAAAGGCTGCGCTCTTAACCACCCAACCAAACTGCCTCTCAGGACAGCTTGGGGGTCAAGGGGGACAAGTACCAGTGGGTTCGGAGGATGAAAAGAGACAGCGCTCGCAAGCAGTTTACAATGTAGAACTCCAAGGCGACGAATGTCTGCTACAGGCTGTGGTTAACGTGAACAGTGGACCTGCCAACAGAGGAAGCGGGAGACAGATCAGGACTGAAAATGGGAGCAGGGGTGAGGGGGATGATGAAGGACGGACACCTGCCTCCAGGTTATGAAGGAAGAGAGCCCAAAAGCATTATGACCCAAAGGCTGAGGAAGGAGGGGATTTCAAGAAGGAAGGAAAGAAAGGCGGGGTAAAAGCTGCAAAGGAGCCAAGAACAACCATTTTGGACTAAAAATGGGACTCTAGAATTCAAGACTTATAGTTTCTGGAGCTCTCCGAGAAAAAAATACAAAGAAGGGTGGCAGACAGAAAAGCCCGAGGGGAGGGGCTAAGGATGGAGCAGATGAGAGAGTAGAGGTGAATGTTCACAGTTCTGTGAGAGGCTGCCGGGCAGGGAGGAGAGACACATACAGACTCCGGGGGACCAAGTGTAGACCCGTGAAAGCTGCCTGCTGCACAGCAGGCCTCCCCCAGATCTGGCTCTCCCCCTTCCATTCTTACTCTCCTAAATCAAGACAAAGGTTTTTCTGGGGTTGGTGCAGAGGCTGAGGACAAACAACACAAAGGACAGTCTAGTGACAGGACGCTGGCCGCAGTGGGAGAGAAGACAGCAGGCACTGAGGGAAGGCTTCCTGTGTGCCAGGCATTTTACATGCATCATCTCCCTGGATTCTCATACAGACCCCATGAGGCAGGCGCTGTCACTACAGCACAGAAAAGAAGCGACAAGCACTTGTCCACAGCCACAGAGCCAGAACGCAAGTCCTAGCTCCCACTATCAGACTCCGGGCTCCCAACCAAAGTGAGGGTTCAAGAAGAGGGAGCAGAGAAGAGATCCACTAGTTTTTCCTGAACTGGGAGGAGAGGAGACATGAGGGAAAGAGACAGGACATTTTGAGCAGCAAGAAAGATACTGAGGGAAGTTTAAGTCAGAGCAGGTCTTTTTTCAAGAGAGAGGAGAAAAAGCCAGGGTGGTGTTCGGGGTAAGTCCAGGTACTGTGATAAAGCGGCAATGAGAAAAAGGACTGTAGAGAAGGGTGACATGCCTGTACTTCTGGGCTCTTAAGTAAACCTCAAGGTCCACAAAGGAGTTTTTTTACTTCCTTACAAGTGTCTAGCACGACGCTAACTAAAGTCATTGCCTGTAATTGTAACATTGTAAGGGGCAGAAACCGTTTCTTTAATATTGATGTTCTCCCACACAATGAGAGCTGATGATGGAATCACAAATAAAAGAAAGCTCACAGAAGGAAGGCAACACTTATGCCAAAGACAGCTATTAAATATTTAGTTTTTTACATATTCTTATGCACTTTTGTTAACATAGCCAAGTCGTTATACAGTGCTTGTCCATCGTTTAGTATATAAACTGGGTAGAGATTGCTGGTGTGGAGGGATAAATCTGAACGCATGGCCACTTCCTTTTCCCTCCTGCGGTAGGCAAACCTCTTTTACAAATAGCAAACTCCTGGTCGTCATCATTTTATAAATCATTTGAAATGGATTCTTTAAAACACCATCTGTTGATCTGCTTAAGTTTCCTATGAAAATAGGACTTTAGCTCAAATGTTCTGGAGTTCCAACAGGTAAATACCAACCTGAATTCAAATGTATTAAATATTTAGAGCTTTATAGCAGAAGGAAACTTTGAGATCACCTAGTTCAACTGATGACTGTTCATGTGAAGCTAACAGAACTCAGAAAGGTTCAGCAACTTGCCCCAAGTGGTACAGCCAGAAAAGCCCAAGTCTGGGCTGGAACCAGGATGTTTTAACTCTCAGGCTGGCACTCTTGCATCACACCTGCTCTTTTCTCTCTCCCTCATTTAAAATTTTAGGGGTGGGAAAAGTAGAAATTTAACTATAGTTTTAACTTATTATTATTCACGGGCTACGTCTATGATCAAAACCAAAATGCCTCTACAGATCCAGCTTCCGGTGATGCAGACACTTTCAAATCGTGCCCAGGAAATTTTAAAGCCTTCTAAGTAATGTTCAACAGTGCTAAAGACTTATCAATAAAGTGAACTCAATAACAGAGAATGGATTGAAAGATTCAATTTTGTGCTTTAAAAAATATTTTTTGAGTTGCATTGATATGGAAATCAAATTTAACAGCAGTGATATTTTTTTCTTGCAAGCACAGAGCATGTGATTATTCAAAACTGCTCAGGAGCAGCGATGATTATTTTAAGCTCGTGATTCAACCAGTACATTAATTAAAAACTCCACCAACCCAAATTGACAGATCCTGGTATCAATGGGACCAGAAGAATTAAAATAATAGTTGTCACATAAAAATAGACTAAAAGGGGAACAGCAGTAGATCTCAGAAGGACAAATGACAAAAAGTGTTGTGGGAAATGAGATGCAGCTAATGGGCAGTCTTTATGGATTTATTTTTTTTGAAGGAAGATCCTGGAAATACAGGTACAGTCAAGAAACGCTTCTTCATAAATACGGGATCTTAGTTCTGGAAGCTGGGTGATAACACTTGGCTAATAATTCCTTACTGACAAGTAACTTTGTAAGCAGGGAGAAGAGACCCCAGCGCCAAAATGCCAAAACAAAGCTAGATGACCGGGAAGGAGCCGAGGCCGGGGAGGAAAAAAGGGACAAGGAATGTGGTGTCAGGGGTGTCTGCCTGGTCTCCCGCCGGCCAGCACAAATTTGACAACAGACGCCAATGTCCGGTGTAGCTCTTCCTTCCCCTGCGCCTGCCCTCCGGCATCTGCGTGCGCCGCGCAGCCGGCTCTCGCGACCCCTCGGGGTGGCTGACTCGCGCCCCACAAGGTCGGCATTGATTTCTATTCTTCCACTTCTTCCTCGGAGCAAACGAAAGCTCTTTTGGCTGTCAACGCCCGAGTGTCACGAGCGGGGACCTTTTCCTTCTCTGACATCTGTCAAACCTGGTACTAGAGCCAGCCTCGCTGCGACCTCGGCGGGGCTCCAGGGCTCCAAGGCCGGCGGCGGGCCCACACCTGGACGCCGGACGACATCCCCGCGCCGGGGAGCACCTGCTCGCATACCCTCGGGGGCTGCCCAAGACCCAGAAAGCGCGGGCCGGACGAAAGTTCGCAGGCTGGGGTCGGCCCCATCTCGAGCCAGGGATTCCCGGGTGCAGCGACAGCCCCGAGACAGGGCCGAAGGGGAGGACAGGCTCGGACTCCCCAAGCCCGACGGAGACGCCCTCCCCGCCCCCACCCAGCCCTGCAAGCTCCCGAAAGGGAAGTGAAGGAGAGGAGGAGGAAGGGCAGAAGCGGCATCGCTCGCCCAACGCCCTTGGGGCGCAGCCGTGAAGGATAGACCCCTCGGGGGTCCCCGCAGCTCCCGAGGATACATCCTAGGACTCGCCCTCAGCCGGTCATTGCTCCCAAAGGGCGGAGCTGTCCCTTTAAGAGGCAGCTGGCTGCTCCCTACCCTCGTCAGGTAGCGATGCCCGGGGAGGGGAGGTAGGTACTCCCGCGGATACTTTACCGGTCCCTTTAGGGGTGCCTGCGGCACCTCTGCGCGCCCTACCCTGCAGCGCTAGCCCCGTGAAGGAGGATGGGGGCGGACGGGCGCGGCGCCTTTAAGGGGCGCAGCCTCCCCACGGCCCGGGTGGGGGCAGGGAGCGGGCACGGGCCCTTTAAGGCCGGCAGCGGGCACGTCGGGCAGGGTTCCCCGGCGGCCGGGCTGCGCCCCGGGCGGCGGCAGGGTCGCCGCGCCTGCTAGGGAGCTAACGGCCCCCCACGGGGTGCTCGGGGCCGCGCCGCTGTCCGCCACCATCCCGACACTCACCGTGGCTCGCCGGGAGCGCCCGAGCCCGCGCCCCCACTTCGATCCCGCGGCGGCGGCGGCGGTGAGTCCGGCGCGGGTAAACAGGCACCTCCGTCCCTGACCTACTTTCTGCCTTCCCTAAATGTCGCACCACTAACCTACTTTCCGACCAATCCGCTCCCCGCCGGCCCAGGCCCGGCCCCCCGCCCACCAATCGCAGTGCCCAACCCCCCTTCCCCGCCCACCAATGGAGGAGCCGCGGAGCCCGGATACCTGCCTCTTCCCGCCAGCCAATCCAAGAGTCCGAAGGGAGCCAGACTCGGAGGTCGGCCCTGGCCAATCCGCGCGTGGCTCGGCGCCCCGCGGGCCAGTTAGGCGGCGGCTAGAGAGGCCGTTGGCCAATGGTGAGGCGGCGGGGGCCGGTTTACCTGCTTCTTTCCCGCCACCAATCGTTTGGCACACAGAAGCGCACGCCCTGCGGAGAGGACCAATCCATGCGCTTTCCCTGGATTTCCTCGCCCCTGCCGTCTCCCTTTCCCTTCAGGTCTCTCGCTCGCCTTGGCCACTGCGGTTGCGGACGCCGCGCTCCTTGCAGTCTCCTGGGATGTCCCTCTTCTCTAGGTCCCTGGCTTGCGCCTGGCTCACCGCTCTCACCTCTCCTTCCCCTCCTTTACTCGGGGCACCCTGACCAAAAGCAGCATTTCCTCACTTCCCTCCCTCCAACTCTATCTAAGAAATCAATTCTAGGACAGAGCCTTCCTAAAATACTCTGGTTTGCAAAATTCCAAACGAGAGAACGCATACTTAGAATTAGAAGGCTTTTTCATCCAAGTGTTCTAACGTTCTTTTCGTTACTCTTGACTTCCAGGCGTCCCGTTGGAGCTATCATTCTCGTAGTTCAAAAGAGAAAACTGAAGCCCGGAGCGATTCAATTGCATTTCCTTCCTTTAGCAGGGTTTTGACTACCTACTATGTGGCAGACACCGTGCCAGAGGCCGCCGTCTCTACTTCAAAAACTGTCTCCGGAGTGAGAAAGAAACAAATAGCTACAGAAAATAAACATTTCATAACAAGATACAACTTGAGTACTGAGAGGACGGAGAATCCGTCTTATTTTGGCATCTCAAGCACTTAGCAGACGCCCTTTAGCACAAAGAACTCCCAACCTTTCTAGATGTTAAACTCCCTGAATACAACGACCGTGCCCCTTTAGCACCTAATGAGTGGGGTGGAAGCGTGGGGGCAGGAGCCTGGCACCGTGTAAGTGTGCCATAAATGGGTGCTGACTGAATAGTGAACAAATGGAAGTAAATCACTGCACTCGATTCTGTGATCCAGACTAGACCCTATGATTCTAAAATTCTAGCCTTGTTCCTTGAACACTGACACTGCATTTTGTGGAACTGGGCCCCATCCCCAGCTCATTGCCAGGCACAGAGTGGAGTGGTTGCCCAGTAGTGCTTGTGGCCTGAGTGTTGACTGTTTTCAAGGTCAACCAATTTCCTTGATAGCTTATTACTTCTAAGTTCACATGCAAGTGGAATCATACTGCTGTTTACGTTGTCTCTGCCCTGATGTCATAAGGAGACCACTCTATGTAAGTGGGATTTTAGCGACGCTCTTGCCAAGATACTGTAGACAAGATGAAGAAATACAGGCCTGGATTTTAGTATAATTAATTGGACGTATAACTGGTTAAAAAACCATAACTTAAAGATACTGATTAATGAATCCATGATGACCAGAAGGAAGGGGGAAGAGAATCAACATCTGTGCAGAATCTACTCTATGCTAAATGCTTTCCCTGCATCTTCTCCTTTAACCCTTACAGACCCATTTTATAGACGAGGAAACTGAAACTCAGAATTTAACCAGCTGGCCCAACGTGAAACAGTAGGTGGCAAAGCCATAATTCAAACCAGACTTATTTGACTTCAGAAGCTTCATACCACACCACTTACAATCAGGATGACAGAAGGCTCTCTCCAGGGCCCAGATGTCAGGACTTTTATCAGTGCTTTGAATGGAACCCCAGAGGATTTGTATCACATTTCCAGATGACACAAAGCTAGGAGGGGAAGAAACACCATTACGCTATATGTATAAGCCAAATGCAATGTTGGAGCAATAAGCTGAGTCTAACAGGGATAATTGTGGGGTTCCCACCCTGGGACACGAAGTACTGAAAGGTAGGCTGGGGGCAGAGGTATCTTAACAGTTGCATGTCAGAGCAAGACTAAAGGGTCTTCGGTGACTGACATTCCAATCTGAGTCCTCAGTGAAGTGTGACTGCCCAAATATGTGAATGCTGTCTTAGGCTGAATTGATGGAAGTGTGATATATAAAGCAAGATTGGTATTACACTGCTGCCCAGCGCTGGTCATTACATACATTGACTATTGTCTCCAATTAAACCTTGGCAAAGAGAAATTTTCTACATGCACAGAGAGGGGGGCCAGGGTGTAAAGAGGCTGGAAATTATGTCATATTAGGAAAGATTAAAGGAAACAGAAGCTTTTGTCCCAAAGGGTACAAGGTAACTTTCTTCACATATTTGAAGAGCTGTCAAATAGAAGAGAAATTAGACTTATTCTTCAGGGCTCTAAGGGGTGGAAAGGGGACCTGTGGGTAGAAACTCTACAATGAATAAATATGAAGAATTTTCTAACAACTAGAGCCTCCTCTGCCTTGATAAGTTGAGTTTCTTGTCACAGAAAGTGTCCAAGTAAGAACTGGATGACCACGTGGTAGGAGTGGCGCTGGAAGAGGTGTCCATTTAGGACTGTGCCCCTCTGAGATGATGCAAGTTC
The DNA here is from genome assembly GCF_057876585.1 of Rhinolophus sinicus. Taxonomy (NCBI): domain Eukaryota; kingdom Metazoa; phylum Chordata; class Mammalia; order Chiroptera; family Rhinolophidae; genus Rhinolophus; species Rhinolophus sinicus. The sequence continues at coordinate 149,581,170 of NC_142514.1, read as the reverse complement.
TATCCTCGCATCTTTGTTTTCGTTTTTTAAAGTTTATCACCCTGCCTTTTCCTACCCTCAAAACAATCTGTGGCCTCAGTGGCTAAGCTACTGTTGCTCCTCACGTGCTCCTGATCTTTCATATATAATTATACCTTCACTTGTGTTCCTCTTTGTTGGAGATCCCAAACACCTCCATTTTCCACTAGTACCTACTTTCCCTTCATTGTCTACCTTCCAGAATATTGAATTTTCAATTCTCTGGGCACTGTTAAGATCATAATATTATCCTCAATCTGAGGTTCGCTGAGCATGAATAGAATCACATAGATAACAGAAAGGGAAAAGAAAACATTTATTGAACACCTAGTGTGTGTCAAGTGATTTAAGTACATTATCTAATAGAATCTTCATGTTAACTTCAGCAGTTGATATGCTCACGCTCCACACTTGCTGGCTGAAATGACTTTTACCAACTAACTTAACTTCTTTGTACCTCAGTGTTTTCATCTGTAATATGGGGATACTCTAGTGTCTACTTCACAGGATTGTTGCGAGAATTAAATGAGATAATTGATAGAAAGCCCTTAGCACAATACCTGGCACACAATAAAGATTCAATATGTATTAGCTTAACAATTATATGAACTAGATAGTTACTGTGCCCATTTTAAAGATAAAGCTAATGAGGATAGAATAGTATAATCCACAGTAGTTCCCCCAACTCTGATTCAATGGTCAGGTATATTAGAATTAACTGAGCGGTTTTTTAAACCACAGATTCCCAAGACCCAATCTGGAAGATTCTGATTCAATATCACTGGGATCTGAGATGCGGTCAAATCTGAGAACTGCTGGTCTAATGGAATAAGCACAGGCTCTGAAGTCAAACAGATTTGAAAAGCCAGTGGTGGGACCAGGAAGTTATGCAGCTGTGCTCTCTTTGGAAGGAAGTTGGGAAGTCCTGAGATGGACATGTTGAAGTTCTTGAGGAAAACCAAGAGGAATGTGTTGCTATAAATAACAACAACACTTACTGCAGGCTTACAATGTGTCAAGCACTGTTCTAAGAGCTTTAAATGCATTACCTCATTCAATTCGCATAAACCCTTATAAGATAGGTATTTCAATTATTCTTATTTTACAAGTGGGAAAACTGAAGCACAGAGAGGTTCTGAGGTCTCAGGCTGCTTAGGCGGTCTGACCCCAGAGCTCACACTCTGAAGTACTTCAGTAAATCACCTGCACCTTTGGACAATTCCTTTGGAAAACAAAGAAACTTACTAATTTAGACACATAGATTCAGGCATCATCAACTCAAAGGTGGTGTTATCTATTCAAAGGTGGTGAGTATTGTTTTTTAAAATTCTCCAATTGATTGGGGTTTCATGTGGGGGGATAGGAGAACACCCAAGACTATGTCTCAGGGATGGAGGTATTACTGTCTCACACTTAGGGAATGCAAGAAACAGAAGCCTCATCAACTAACTTAAGCCCCAAGGGGGAGATTTATTAAGAGTTGACAAGTGTATCTCATGGACCCCTAGAGTAAGAAGAACAGCAAGTCCTCACAAAAGACTAGACATGGGGCACCATTGGGTAGAAAGCAGTTCCTATCTCTTCCTGTCTCCAGGGTCATGTGGCCTCTGGACTCATCTTCTCTCTGCCCATCTGCTTTATGATTCTCTTTTTCTGTAGCTCTTCACCCTGCATCCCATTTGCATGGGGGCTTTCATGAATGCTCTCAACTACTAAAGTGGGGAGGAGGGAGAGGGAGGGCGAAAGGGAGGGGGAGAGAGAAGAGGGAGGGGGAGGGGAGGGCAGGGAGAGAGGGAAGAGGGAGAGGGAGAGCGAAGAGGGAGGGGGCGGGGGAAGGGGAGAGGGCCCACAGGCTCAGACAGGTATTTCTTGAAGTAAGGGGCATGAGCTGAGCAAGATTTCCCCCAAAAGTGCTTACTGAAGTGAAAAAAGAATCAGAACAGGAGCAAATACAGAGTAATAGAGCAAAAGAAGAAGCAAGAAGTGAAAAGCCAGGTTTAGAAAACTTGGGAAGAAAGTCTCTAAAGACAGGTTTAGGGACAGCCAGATGGCTCAGTTGCATAGGGTGCGAGCTCTTAACAAGGCTGCTGGTTCAGTTCCCACATGGGATGGTGGGCTGCACCCCCTGCAACTACAGATTGAAAACAGCAACTGGACTTGGAGCTGAGCTGCGTCCTCCACAACTAGATTGAAGGACAACAACTTGGAGCTGATGGGCCCTGGAGAAACACAGTTTCCCAATATTCCCCAATCAAAGAAAAAAGACAGGTTTAGAAGCAAAATAAGGAAACTTACACTCGAGAAAAAGGTTTTGGTTAGAACAACAAAGAGATTTGACTGTAAGAAAGCTGTTCTACTAAAACGACTTGTAGAACCAGGAGATGTACCAGAGGATATTGGGGAAATCGAGAACAGAAACAAAGATGACATGGTACCAGACAATAGAGATCACTTTTTGAAGACATTTGTTATTTAAGGGGAAACTAGATAAAGAATCATAACTATCTCTTAGCAGCCAACCTAACTGAAAGTGGCGTATGTTCATATGTGTATTCGTGGTTTGATTTTTTTTTTTAATCAAAGTTGACATATCTGGGCATGCAAAAATTGGAATTTAAAACATTAACAGGCATTAATAGGTAACCAGTGTTCATAACTCTTTCAGTTGCTTTTGAAAAGATCTTCCTTGGCTCTTTTTTGAATGGGATGGTCATAGCAGCTCAGGATGGGAGAGCAGTAATACCTCAGTTGGAATGTGTCCTAGACCATGTAATTAAGCATTAGGCTAGATCTTGCTTGCAGTCCTGGCCAAGATTCCAGAGATCTCGGTGCTCTAATGTCAAAGGGGCTTTTCCATTTGGCTGAGGGGTGTTTGCTAGAGGGAGCTAAAGCACCAGTGACCACATAGCTTCTCAACAGAAGCCCTAACAAACAAAAAGACACTGTCTTCCCAAAACTGGCATAGCTTTTGCCCTGCTTTGCTAGAATGAGCAGCACCAACATTCACTTTCTGGATAAGATTTTTTTTTTTTTTTTTAAAGAAGTACTCTAGTTAGTAAAGCAAAATGAAGTGTTAAGACAAGCCATTTAAGAAATGCATTAACTCAAAAAAAAAAAAAATGTCAATGTGCTTTTGAAAAAAGAAAAAGGGGATGGATTGGGGGATTTGATCTAACATTATCAAAGCATACTGTAAAACTGTGGTGATTAAAATAGTCTGGTATTGTTTAGAAACAGACCAATAGATGAATGAAGAGACATAGCATCCAGAAATAGACCCAAAGAATGTGAAAATTGAATATAATATAAAGGTGAATTTTAAATTCTTTGGAAAAAGATGGCTTTTTCAATAAATGCTACTAAAACAACTAGCTAGCCGTACGGAAACATATAAAGCTTGCTCTCTTCCCTAATCCTTACACTAAAATACAACCCGCTGTTATTTAGGATTTAAAGATAAAGTGTGAAATCTATAAACACAGTAGAGAAAATATGGGTAAAATTTTTATAAACTTGAAAGGTCTTTCTAAGCATAATACAAAATCCAGAGACCATACAAATAAAAGTGAATTTCACAAAAACACACACCCCATGAACAAAAGAAAGGGACAACCAGCAAACAGGCCCACAACACACTATTAAAAATGCACCATACACATTCCAGTTAAAAGGTCAGAAGTTGGGGTAGTGAGCTCCTACGGGCATTATTTAAAGCTGTCATTCGGAATAAAGGAATTACTCTTTATAAAGTTTTACTCATTGTAAAGTTGTCTTATTTCATTGGCCCTCTCTTTCTTTTTCTTTTTCTTTTTTTTTTTTTAAATAAAAGTCAGTACTCCTCAAGCATTATCCCAAGTAACAAAGCCTGTTCAGATCCTCTGCAGCCATTCACATAAAAGGTAATGATCCAAAACCTACCTAAGGAAAATACACCTTGCACAATCATAAGAATGATTCCTACTCAATGAGTCCTTTCTTTCTCTTTGCAATAAAAAAGCAAAGAACATCCATTGCTTTTTTTTCAGATTATAAAACCAATATGTTTGTGACAAAAAAATCTGGAAAACACAAACATGAAGAAGATAAAAATAATCTGTAATCTCATTAAGCAGGTATGATCCCAGTTGAAATATTGGTGTATTTTCTTTGTTGAGTTTCTTTTGTAATTGTATCATATTGTGACCTAATTTTTATCACACTGAAATTGTGTTTGGCAACCTGATTTTAAAAATTAACCTGTTGTGAACATTCCCCCATGCCATTAATCCTTCCTCTTCAACATGATGTCTAATGGCTACAGAATATTGTGTTGTATGGAGGAGCCATAGACCATTATGCAAACTCCTCATGTGATTTCTAATTTTTCTCTATTATAAACAGTTTGAGTAGAGTATAGGCTTATGAGATGGGCCCAGAGCATCCCTACCCTACAGCATTACCATAGAGGGTTTTAAAGAACCAGTTGATAAAGATAAGGAATAAAACTTACATATTTTTTGTAAGGTTGCTGTGTTTTCTCCTCCTGCTACTGCTTCTCTATCATCAATCTTATGTTAAAGACACCAGAAAATTTATATGCTGTCCAGTTACAAACAAAACTGGAAATGACTATAACTTGATAAGTGGTCTTTGGAAAATTTATTACCCCAGTTCTGTGTTTCAAAGGGCACTCCAGCTAACCAAAGGATTGATTAACAATAAAACTTACTGTAAATAAAGATATCCAAATCTTGAGTACAAATAGAGTCATGTAGTTCTGGTTGTATTGTTATTATTTTTGCCCCAAGTGCTGTCTTTTCCTTTATTCATCGACTGCTAAATTATTTCTTTGTGCATTTGTACATATGCCAGAGACGGGCAAGGAAATATGATCAAATGATGCTATTTCTTAGTCCTTGGGAGATTGGATATATGACAAAGTTGAAAGTCATCAGCAAAACAAGGTTGTAAAGTGACTATCTGCTTGTAAATTTCTCTCTCTTGGTGCCTTTGTCCACATTAATCTGGCTCACACCTGCTTCTCTGCTTAAAGGTCACTTCCTCAGGGAAGCCTTCCCAGACCTCCCCAGCCATAAAAAGCACCCTGTACTTCCTCTCTCAAAGCACTATCACCCTTGTAATTTTTTGTCTTCTCATATACTCTGTGAAGCAGATACCACGCCTGTATAGTTCACTCATGTCTCCTATAGCTATCGAAGTAAGTAGCACATTCACAAAAACAAATATTGTTTGAAAAATGAATAAAAACCAATGAAGAGATGTAAAAGTGAGCTGTACTTGTTCCATGGATACACACAAGATACCTCTTTCCACAGAAAACATAGGAATCACTCCCTTCAGTTACCTGCCCCGCCCCCATCTGAAAAAACTTCCCAAACCATCCTTTCTAAACTAGCAGCCTCCCCATTTCACCCCACCCCTGTCATTCTCTACCCCTTTGTCCGTCTTGAGTTTTTTCTTCTTTTTGACGTTTCTTTGTAACACTTACTACTACCTGATATTTCATTATATATATTCATTCATTTATTATATGTTCCCTGCAATAAGGTCTGTGAGAGAAGGGGTATTTTTACTGCTGTACCTCCCGTACTTAGTATAGTCTCTAGCATATAATAGGTGTATAGATATTAGTTGAATGAATGAGATTGAAGGGAGCAGCACAATTGGGCCACTTTGGACTTCAAGTAGTCTTATCAGACTACAATATAACATCAGAATACAATATAAAATCCACTACAATATAACATAAGGAAAAAAGAATAGACACATTTTTTCTTCATTTTTTTTCTTTCATTAGTTACATTGTTCTTATCACGTATTAGCCATTTTTAGAGTTGCCACTATCAATATTTTTATGTTTTACCCTCTGATAATGAGTAGACAATATGTTTGAATAAAGTATTTCATTGGGTATAAAAAGAAGCAAACTTTTCTGAATATTATAGTGAGAATGTTGCGGGGAGGATTGTTTGTTTTATTTTGTTTTGTTTTGGGTTTTTTTGGTCAGAGAGTCAAACAATAGAGAGTAGGAAGTTGATTTGCCTTTGAGAAAATAAGTTGTTATATCAACTGGATAGTATGCCAGCCTTTAAAATGTTACATATGAAGTTAGACCACAAATATAAAAAAAAAGTTCAAAGAAAATGTTATAAATAATGCTACATGAAAAGTAAGACCCCCATAGTGTACAGAGTGACTATAGTTTTGCAAGATATGTACATAGAAACAAAGTTGTAAGTGTTCATAGAGACATGCCAATCATTTTATTGAAGAGGTTGTAGGACAAACTTTCTGCACTGTTGTTTTTAATAATAAAAATAATTTTTAAAGGAAACCGGGAGAGCCAAATGTCCCAGAACACTTCTTGTGCTCTCCGGCTTCACTTGATGTTATTCAGGTTTTCTCTCCTTCAAGTCACCAGTTATCCACCTTGAAATTGGACAGCCCTTGCGACAACTTGCCCTGGTTGGGCTGGCATCCTTGGAAAATTCCAACATGATCTGCTCTTGAGCCTTGGAGACCTTTTTGGTCTCAATAAACTAATTAAGAAATACCAAGAATTGTATTGTGAAGTTTCAGGTTCAAGATGAAATTCAAAGTAACTTACCGCGTCCCCTTGGTGCTTAGCATTATTTTTATTTTCAGATATTCTCTAGCTTGAATCTCTGCTTCTGGGGAAGACGCTTTGCCACACAGGAACACTGGGAGCTAAGGGATGGCCGCACCCCACACTAAGTCATTGTCTTAATCAAGCGTCCAGTCTGGGCCCCAAAGAGAAAGGTTTATATTTGCCTCGGGGTCTCAGTGACTTCATGCTTCTTAGAGACAGTGGGTTTTAGAGACTGAAGCTGACTAGCTCTTCTGACGTAATCCTTTCCTCATTTACTCCTCTACTCTCTTCCGTTCTCACAGGTGCCATGTTGGCCTCTTGGAAGGTCGATCATGACTCCTGTTTAGTAGCTAACCTTTCCAAGCAGGTGAAGCTAAAAGAGTTGGCAACCTCCCTATTGAAATCACACGTCCTCCCCCACCCCTGCCTAATCCTAAGAGTGAAGGATACATCTGATAAACAACAATTTCATTGTACCAGGGAAAAAGAATACAGGAAGACTCCCAGTCTATTGAATACTTCAGACTGGGTTTCAAGTATCCAGCTGTCTTCATTTGCAAGGCATCAAATATTTTCATATTCCACGAATGGGGCTATTGAACAATGATGAATGAATGAAGTACAATGCAACCATTTTTAGTATGGTAATTGTAATTAAAAGGCAGTGGAATGATAATCTTGTCCCAGCACATCTGAGATCTCCTTTTCATTTTCTCGAAACAATACTTTCTATGTCTGGCTGCAGAGACTTGTTTCTTATTTTCCTCTTGGTGAAGAATAGGTAAGACTTGACACTCTTCTAAAACCAAAGTGCATTTGAAATTGTGGTTTTGGCTAGGCACAATCTTCCCTTTCTCCATTACTTCGTTTGCACATTCTGGGGGATAAAATTTCTGTTCCATATCTAGTGGTAAATTACCATGAACCAAATCTATGTCTTAGGAATGTAATTCTATTATCTATCTATAACTATTTTTTTTTAGTTCAGGATAATTTGTTGTTACTGTTTAAGAAGAGACAGGAAGCATACCTAATAATAAGGACTAACAGTTTTATTGTGCTTACCATATGCCAAGTATTATTCTAAAATGAATGCATGGACTCAACCCAACACAATTGACCCAACAACTCTGGAGGGAAGTCTCTATTTTATCTGCATTTTATAGATGAGGAAAGTGACACAAAGAGAAATTAAATAACTTGTCCAAGATTCCCAGCAAGTAAATGACAGAGCCAGAATTCAAAACTGGGTATCAGATTTCAGAGTCTCTGCTCTCAATCCATGTGCTGTCCTCACAGAAGCAACTATGGGATAGAAGCATTATCCACAAATTTATGGGTGGCCACTGAGGCTTGGGCAGGTAAAGTTATTTGCCCAACATTGCAAAACTGGTGAGCAGCTAATATAGATTTCAACCCAGTCTTCAGGTCTCTTTGGCTCTAATGTCTGTGTTCTTTCCATCCCCCAAATAACGCTGCCTCAGCACTTTTTATTCCAACTGTCCTTTTAAGTATATCGTGGCTTAATTAGACTTGTGTGGGCTAGTGTGAAAATCCAGTCATCTCAAAGAACTTTTTTCCCCCATTACAACATGTTTTCAAACTCCTAAAGGATCGCCTTATAAATGACTGTTTGCAATTCACTACGTCTGAATGTTATGGATTACTCAAAATGAAAAAATAGGATCCTAGTCTAAAATCTTAGGTACCAGTCTTTTGAAAAGGCAAACAAACAGTCCATTTTGTTTCTTATTCTGCAAGCGTCTATCAGGTTGGTTGAACTAGAAAAATGCATGTCCTCTAAAACAAAACAACACAAAACAAGAATAGAAAAACAAAAACCATAAATAACGTTTTAATTTCCCCCCCTGATTCATTACTAACCATGCTTCTAAACTGTGCTTATTCTCTGCAAAGCAAGCAGTGAGAGGCCATTAACTGCAATGCAGAAAGCTTCATTTATTTATTTTTTAAAGCTTCCCTCTCCAAGTTTCTGTTTCCAGGAAAGCTCTTGGTGCACAGTTGAACACACGGGGGAGAGTGCACGACATAAGCTTGCCTTGAGAACGAATCTAAAGATAAAAGCTTCTTGAAAAGCAAGCAGTCAAACCTGATTATCACAGAAGCCCACAGAATAACATATCACTCATATTTTTGTACACATGAAGACCCACAGGGCCTCGTTCGTGTATGTGTTTATTTCTGTTTCTGCAAATTTTAAGCTGAACTGCAACTTCCATGTTCAGCATTAAAGAGGCTTTGCTGTGCTTTGAAATTTGCTGTCATCCATTTCCTGTGCATTATTACTCTTTTGGAGACCGACTCAGCCAATGACAGGGTCCTGCTTGCTCCATCCTGCCTGGGTCATTAGAACCTGATTTATTGAACAATGTTCTTCCTCTCACCATGTGCTGTCCATTAAAAAATATCTATCCTTGAAAACAGCTACAACCCTTACAATGGAAACATTTTAAGTACTGGTGAAAAGACTATGCTTGGGAATCCATTGGTAAAGGAACCGCTCTTATGAGACATTAAAAGGAGCTTATGTGTATTTGAACATTTACTTCACAGAATGCAGACAAAAAAAATTGTAGGACTTCAGATTTAAGAATGCCTGGTATTTTGCCTTTAAATCATTTGAAATCTTATCTATCTATCAATATATATCTATCTATATATCTATATATCTATATATATATGACTAATTAATGTTAATGGAAACATTTCATTTCTATAGCTACATTGTTCAACAAAAAGTTGCTGTTCTCTCTATATATATTTGTTGGTACACTTCTCAAAAATAGTTGTCTATATTTCTGGCCTCTTGTTATTCACTTCAAAAAACTTCCTTATCCTCCCATATACCCATTTTTCTGAATGACAGCCTAAGTCCAATGGCTTTTCTTTAGTCCTCAGTCTCCTTAACTGAACAACACAATGAACAGAGTTTAGTGTTGGAAAAATAATTATCAAGGTTAATTTGACATATATTAGGTGATACGCAAAATAGTATTCTGCTGCGTGGTAATTGTGCATAAATATAAAGCACATATTGTAAAAAGTTTTTCATTGAGTTTTTACAATAAATTTTCATTTTTCAATTGTTCTTTCTGCTTTATTTGATCAAATAGTTAATTTAACTTTATTTAATATCATCTATGTGCTAATCGCCACGCTAAACATTTTTTACATATTATTCCATTTAGTTCTTACACACATGCTAAGATTTTTGTCCTTATTTTACCAATGATGAAACGGAGGCTCAGAATGATTAATTTATTCAAGAGTATATAGCTAATGATGGAGCAAAGATTTGAACCCAACATTGTCAGACAAGAAAGTACTCGCTCCCAGCTGTCAATGCCTACACACAACATCAATTGTGATAGTTTTTCCTGGCACCACAGGCATTTCAATACTCATTAAACATATCCATGTAGCCAATCAGTTGGTCTGGCAGTCAATAAACATTTAAGTGTTATGTGAGATTCCCAGATCAATAAGACACTGTCGCACCCCTCAAGGCAGTCATGGTCATAGACCAATGAGATAGTTATCATAATAGAGAGATGTAGTAAGTGCTTGGAGAGTGCAGAATGATCATAATCAGCCTGGGGAAGTGAGGAACATTGTTAGAAAATGGTTTTGATTTAAATAGAGACTTGAAGGATATATCGTTTGCAAGCAGAGAGGAGATGGACTGGATCAAAGGCAGCTAGGCTCCAGCATCTGGAAGCTGGTGTTACTATGCCTTCAGCTGGCTCTGTCCTTCTCAGATCTCTGGAGTTTGTCTGCGTAACTGGAACACTGGCCAGCCTGTTCTCGTCAAGGAGAACAACATATCTTAGAGATAAGAAGTATCAGATTCTTGGGACTTCATTTTCTGTTAATGCTCTATTCCCTTTCCTCCCTAATACTTTTTCCAGTGGTTCTCAAGGTGGGGCTCCTGGACCGCGGCACCTGGGAACTTGTTAGAAATGCACTAGACCCCACTCTAGACTCACTGAATCAGAAACTCTGTGCGTGGAGCCTAGCAATCTGTTTTAATAAGCCCTCCAGGTGATTCTGCTACGTGCTGGGGTTTGATAACTACTGCTATATACCTGTCTTCTATAAACTTTGGAACAGTAAAGCTAATGTCCCTAAGAAGCGTTGAAGTGTATTGCATCTGTTTTGTTCACCTTGGACACCCAGCATTTAGGCCAGCATGGAACACATAGTAGGTGTTCAATAAATGTTTATGGAACGAAAGAATGAATGAGTAATTAAAAAAGGAATTCCACAAGTGTACAGAAAGCTTCAAGTGCCAATATCCCTAGAAGAACTAACGTAATTCCACTAAATTTTAAATGTGTGATAAGAATGGGAGGGGGCAGAATGTGAGAGTTCCTGGGAGGAAACGAGAATTAACATTTGTTGAGCACTAACTACGTGCAAGGGGCTTTTTAGAGGCTTTCTGATCTTCACCTGAAAGATTAAAACACTGAGGCTCAGAGAGGAAATTTTCCTCGAGTCACACAGCTGGCTGTGGGTGGCACAAACCCAGGGCCCTTACTCTTTCTCCTCTCCATGGTATCTCTAAAGAACACCCCTAGCAGCCAGGGATGGGGCACGTGGAAGCAGAAAGCCCTGAACAGAAAGACAAAGCCCTTCAACCACAACTTTGCCTGTCATCATCACCATCCACCATCCTCTACATATTTGTTCCGGACACTGAGCTAAGCAGAGTCTTTCACCTATTAGCAGTGAGTTCTTAGGCGTTTGATACCATTGCCAGTCTCTTCTTCAGAACCCTCCTTCTCTCCATTGGCCCTGATGTCACACCGTCTCCGTCTTCTCTTGTCTGAATGTGACTTCTCAGCCACCTTCACTGACTGACCTTGAGCGGAGACATCAATTTGCAGTCCTGTCCGCATATGGGCGGGGTGACGTTTCCCCATGCTGGGTCAAATTAAGCTGCCAGCTGCACTCCTGATGTTGCCCTTCATGAATTCCTGTAAGTTTCAGTTTTGCAGTCACATTCACCCCAGAACCCAAAGACTAGTTCCTGGAAAGGGCTTCTCTTTTTCTTCTTTCCCGACTCTTTAAAGACTCCCTGTTTCCCTTAAAATAAAACCTAGCCGGACCATCAGCTCTAATGTGTCTTTTGGAGCAAATATTAATATAAGACTTGATATTATATTATATTAATTATATTATATTATATTATATTATATTATATTATATTATATTATATTATATTATATTATATTATATGCCTGGTATTATAGTAAAATAAGAGTGGGTTTTATATTAATTTTTGCTCCAAAAGACTCATTAGAGCTGATGGTCCGGCTAGGTCTTATTTTCGGGGAAACATGGTTTCTTCCATTCTGGGAGCTTCAATAATATTTTCATGACTTTCCACCTGGCAGTTCCAGCCCTGTGTCTCACTTATCTACCTATTGGATGTTTCACTTGGGTGTCCTGCCCTCACTTTAAATGCAACATGTTTGAACTGAACTCAATTTATTCTCTAACCTTATTCTCCCTCCCAAATTATTACTGGTTCTGTCACTGGCACCACATTCTACTTGTCATCAGGCTTTTAAACCTACCCACTTGAGTACTTAACCTGTCCCTTCCTTTGTAGTTTCTCTCTCTTCTTCCCTCCATCACTCCCTCCTTTCCCCTTTTCCCTCCCTTCCTTCCTTCTTTCTCCTGCCTTCCTCCTTCCTTCCCTCTCTCTCCTTCCTCTTTTCACAAGTATTTATTGAGCACTTACTATGTGCCAGGCCCGCATTGTATTTGCCTAACGGGAACCTACATTTTAGAAGAGAGAGAAAGCCAACAAGCAATCAAATAAGCTAATCATAGCTTGTGACAAGTACAGTAAAATAAATAAACAGGGGGCAATGTAGAGAATAATGAAGGGGGCAGCCAGGAAAGACCTCTCTGAGGAGACGACATTTAAGCTGAGACCTGTGGGTAGCAATGAGTGTGGGAGGGTGGAGTGAGGCTCCATTGGGGGCCGGAGCTTAATGAACTGCTGGGGTAGTGGAGGGGCCAGGAACGAAGTGGGCTGGGGCAGATGATGTGGGACCAGGAGGACAAGTAAGGAGTCTGGAAGCCTTCAGAGAGATTCAGGTGGGGAATGGCCTGGTCTAACTTACATTTAGAGGAATTATAGAGCAGATATTTATCTTTCCAGCTGCTCTCTGGAGAAAGAATTGGAGACACGGGGAAACCTGTGAATTTACCTTTATCTTTCAGCATCTTCCTGATAGGATGTCCTTCTACTGATACTCTCCCTTCCATCAAAAGGGTGAGCGTTAGGTTCTGCACTACTGAATAGCTGTTTCAAAAAAAACAGGGTCTTGGGCATTGGTAATGAGCAACATCAACAACGATAGTAAATCTTATTGAGTGTTACTATGTGCACTCAATATGAGTACTTACATATGTTACAAGTTTTAATGGTCAACGGTACTAGAAGGGGTATCTGATTATTATAATTTCACAAGTAAGAACAGAGAGGTTGATTAAGTTGCCCAAAGTCACACAGTTACTAAGACAAGAAAGACTAAAGAGATCATTTCAAAAAAATAAAAATGGTCAGGCTTTGATTTTTTTCCCCCCCTTAATGTTTTCCATACTCGGAAAATTCAAACTGTATAAAACTATACAAAGTAGAAAGTTAAAGTTTCCCATAATCCTGCCTCTAAGATGTGATTTTTGGACTTTCACTGTGGTTTTGCCCCCAGCAATGTTGGAATACTTCATATTGGCAATGCTGAAAAGTTCTTGAATGCCCAGGTCCTGTGAAGGGGCTGGTCCTCTCTGAGGATGGTTTAGAAACTAAGGGATGTGGAGCCAGTTTCTTACCATCGCTGCTACAGGAAGTAGATGCCAAATTGTTCTGGCTCCAAAAGGAGCCACACCCATTTGGGGTGAAAGAACTTTAGCGAGTTTACATCACTACTTGAAGAATAGGCCAAAAACAGCAGGAGGAGGACAATGAGAGCTTACCTACACCAACAACAGGACATGAAAAAGTCAGAGGCGATAAAGAAAGCAAAACAAAACCTATGAAATATATATAAATCTCTATACTCATCCCCCACCCCTGGACTTCCTGAAACTGCCTCTTTCACGAGAAAGCAATTCACTTCTCACTTGGCCCTCTTCATGTTTTAAAATAAACTTTTAAAAAGGAAAGAAAAAATTCAGATGCGAAATCTGGTAGTTCATTCCTCCTAATTTTCATGTCTCATTAAGAGAGATTATTTGGGCTTCCTCTGTAACGAAAACTACAACTTCAGCAGGAAAACTAATCACAGCACGGCGATATTCTGGTGTCATTGTATAATTCTGAGTAAAAGCTAGAGGTGTTCAAATTTCTAAACCCGACAGTCCAGAGGCAGTTTTCCAAGCGCAGCTAGGCCACGCTCACTGTTGAATAGGAAAACTAATTAGCATCCTGTGTGAACTATCTTGTCTTTTTTTAGGACCGGAAATCAAATGGGAAGGGTTCCCTCCTGTTCCAAGTGAGTTCCAAAAGAATTACTCATGCTCCTTAACCTATGAGTCAGGCAGGAGTCTAGGAGAATGTTTCCAAAACAGGCGGACAATAAGATAAACAAAACCATTGATAATGTGAGAGGCAGGGCTGTCTGGAGCGGCAGGGCTGGATCTGGTCTAGAGCAACAGGACGGTAAACCTGGGATGGCTGAGCTTCCCTGGAGAACCCGTGGATAACGAGCTCAGCAAACCAACTCGGAGCATTTCCTGAAAGTGAATATCCAGGAGGAGGTTTGTTTTCAGATCCTTTATTCAACTTCTTTGACTTATAGAGCACCTTTCCCCCAAGTACAGGAATTATAGCATTTCCCCCCCAAAGTGACTCAAGGGGCTGACTGCCATCACGCTGCACAGCCTGGCTCTCTAAAATCTTTGGCTACCCATGTGTTTTGACATCTCACAACACAGGATATTAATCATTTCTGGACTCTGGGCTTCTTCCCAGTGTCCATGTTTGCCACTGTTGATCTACAGCCAGAAAAATAGCTCTCAAATGACAGAGGCTTTCCCAAATCGAAATATAAAGCAATCGAGAAAGCTCAGCTTCGGAAATAACCCAGCACTGAGCTGGATTGTCTTCTGGGCACGTAAAGGTCAGCCTCCTCTTTTCTCCCTTTAGGAAGGATTCTGAAGCCAGGTCTCCGCTCTGAGCCCCGAGGGCTTATGGGCATCTCCTGAGCAGGGGAGTAAGGAAGAGGACACCGCCCTACCCGCCGGATTCCTCTCATCCCCAGAGAAAATGTCAGGGTGGGTGTGCAGGGTCTGACTAGTGTTTTTCTTCCTCCCCTATTAAACCCACTGGGTACAGAGGCCACGCTGGGGTGAGGGTGGGGTCCGTCCTCCACAACGTAGTCAGCGTGATCGTAAACACTGCTCTGATCAACTCCCTCCTCTTAAAAAGTGTTGAGGGAGCCCTCCCCACACACACCTACAAGAGAAATTCCAAAGTTCTCATCGGCCATCCAAGGCCCTTCACTCCTTGACTCTCTGCCTAACTCTGAGCTTCAGCACCAGCCACTTCCTGTCCCTCTCACCACGCTGGCCTCATAGTTATTTCCTGTGTACTGTCAGCTCCCCTTTCTTTATTCATGCTGCTCCTTCTACCCTGGAATGCCATTCCCCTACCGAGGACCTCCTGCCCAGGCCCTGAAAAATCACTTCTTGGTGCAGGAGGGCCCCTATTCCCACCCTCACTGAATTCCTTGCTTCCTGATCTGTGTTTCCCCTGCACTTATCGGCATGCTCTCTTCTAACAGTTATTATCTGCGTGGGATTGTCCATGTGTCAGCTTTCCCCATTTGACTGTGAGCTCCCTGAGGACAGGCACTCCATCTCCTCTATCTTTGGCTCTTGGAAAACTGACAACGTTTGATTGAATCAAGGGGAATTTTATACATCAGTTATTATACTCTTTGGTATTCAGATAACAGCCCGAAGTTTAAAAGAAGTTGCATTCGAACAATGGTCAGGTTCAATGTGCCCCTTCCTTGAGGCTTTTTGCAATTTCAATCTGACTTGCAATTTCAATCTGACTTTTAGTAACATTCAGCTTGCACCACGAGATTTGTGGTGTTCAGTTTCAAAAGGGTTTCAGAGTGCTCTGATATCTGTGTTCACTTGTTTCAGATAGGGACAGAAAGCATACCTATATTATACTGCAAATTTCTCTTTCACACACACGCACACACACACATACACACACACAGCCCACAGAGATAGAAATTCCGAATGATACATGAATGAGGCTTATGGTATAGAATTTAATATATAATAAAAATTTTAAACGCTATGTAATACAAAAAGCTGATTAGCTAACAGGTGTTTACAGGAAGGCACAGCAGGTCCTCGGCAGGCTAGGTGCTATAACAGGACACCAGAGAAGGCAAATGCGTGGTGTGATTTGGGAAAATGTCACACCTATCTGTCTTCCATCCTTAAACAAGCTTTTGCTCTCCTCAATGTTTGTACATGCTGTTCCTCTGCCTAGAAAGCCTTTGCCCTCTACCCAACCCCTTCATTAAGCAAGTGCCTTCATCCTTCCTCTTTCAGCTTAAACATAACTGCCTCAGAGGGGTCTTTCTAGACACAACCACCTAATATTCTCCATTTCAGCCTTGTTGATATTTCCTTCAAAGCTCTTGCCAATTATTTTATGTTATTATTATTTTATTTTATGTCTGCCTCTCCCATTGGACTGGAAGAAACTTGAAAGGAAAAGGATTCATGTGAGTTTTATTTATTAATGTGTCCACAACACATAGTAGGTGCTCAATAAATACTTTGGGGTGCATGACAGTAGTCTTTTAAACCAACATTTCCCTTGGAACTTGGGGGAGTTGATTTTATTAACTCAGTGCCATTTCCTTTCTGGTCAGCACTGGTCCCACTCCCCCTGAACTTGCTTCCCATGCTCTTATCCTGGGGATACCTCTCATCACCTTCTCCACCGACCACATTCCTATTCAGCTTGCAACACCTTTTCATTCGCCATCTCATTGTGACACTTTCTCTAGGCTGTTAGTTCCTGCTGCTTCTCGCTTCCTTAAACACTTTCATTTTCTTCCACATTTTGCAGTAAAAGAAACAAACATGTTTCTTTGATTACAAAAACTTGAAAATGCTCCTAGAAAACCTTGAGCAACTACCATCTAGGTGTATAAGTTAAAAGTAAAATCCTCCCTTCCCATTCTCATGGTTCCAAGTGACATTTGGTACCACTGAGTTCTTTTCTCTGCATTTACAAATATACATTAAATCCTTTCTTTTCAATAAAAAAGGGGCCATTGTGTACTTTTAGAAAGCAAAAAACAGATCATACAAAAACACTGTGTAGTGACATTTTTCAATTACTATCTCTCATTTTTCACTTCACATTAGAATAGAGAGAGCAACCTTGATTTTTCAATGGCTGATTGTTGGTCCATTGTGTGCTTGTACTGTCACTTAAAAAATCAGTTTCTTGGTGCCTACTTAGCTCCTATTTTTAAAAAGTACAAGCAATACTGAGATAAATCCCCTTATGTATTTGAGTGGCTATCTCTCGGGGATATATTCCTAAGTGTGGAATTATTGTATAAAATGGCATTCTACTCGGTATTTTGATATCTACAGCCTGACTGTCTTCTAAAAAAGGAGTGCCTACAGTCCCATCCATAGTGTGTAAGAAGGTCTTAATCTTCACAGCCATGACTAGGTATTATCACTGTATTTCATGTTTGTTATCTAATTGGTCAAAAACTTTCCTGTATTCAATTGCTGTTGAAACTGAGTGTTTTTCCTATTTAATTTCCACTTGTATCTTTTGTTTGTAAACTATGTTTATATCTGTTGCTTATTTTTAAATTAGTGTGTTCAATTTCATTTTTTCTCTCATTTGTAATGACTTTTTTAAAATTGTGGTAAAATACACATACAACATAAAATTTACCATCTTAACCATTTTAAGTGTACAGTTCAGTGGTATTAGGTACGTTCACTTTGTTGTGCACCTGTCACCACCATCCATCTTCAGAACCGTTTTCACTTTGCAAAACCGAAACTCAGTGCCCATTAAACAACTCTCCATCCTCCTCTCCCCGCCAGCCCTTGATAACCACTACTCTCTTTTCTGTCTCTATGAATCTGACTACTGCCACGACTTTTCCAATAGCATGCATATAAACTTTTGTTTGCTATAGAGGTTAAACATATTTTCCCAGATTTCCAGCTTGCTTTTTGACTTCCCAATATTTCTTGTCATATAGAAGGTGCACATTTTTTAAAGCTTCACATTTTTATGTCAGTAAATATGATCATCGTTTGCTTAATGGCTTTTGAGTTTTATGTTTTGTATGAAGAAACACTTTGCCCTAACATGATCAAGTATTTTCCTGATTTCTTCCAGTAATATAAGTACACTAGTCATGCCTATATTTCAGCACTTCTCCTTTTGTATTCTAATTTATACTAATAACTAGCACTAATGAGAACTGTGTTAAGTTCTATTCGTGTATTATCTCATTTGATTTTTATAACAAGTCGATGAGGTGGGTCCTATTATTATCCTCATTTAATGATGACAAAATTGAGGCTTCCTTGTCACTCCAAAGTGGTAAAGCTGTGATTTGAACTCGAGCCATCTGACTATACTCTAACCACGAAGCTATGAATCTATTTTCTCTGTTAAATGGTGCTTCTCGAGGTTGTTAGTTCTGTCTTATCTGTCTTCCAACTCTAGTGCACAGGTCATCAACAATTATTTTTGGAGTGAATTAATTCTCATTATTTCCACTCAGCATTCCACACACAGCCTCACATACTGCTGTTCCTATCTTTTCCTCCATCATCTCACTGCTCTATGAATTCAGTCTTGACCTTCCTTCTAAGCACAAAGAGCTGCTTCTTTTTCACTGGGAATCAGCTCTGCTGGGCGCTCAGTGAGCTCCTCAAGCAATCCTGCCACTGTCTCAAGGTAATCTGACTGCCTTGTCAAAACATTGCTCCCTTCACAGCGTTCCCCCCTGGGACCACTCCTACTTCATCTTTCTGTCCTCTCTCTTCTTGAAGGAGTAATAAGCATATGCCTTCCTCGCTGGCTCATGGACCATAATTCTATCATTGTCCTTTTCTCTCTGGAGCCCACTCCATCCTTGTATGACTTAATTGATTTCCTGTTGAGTCCCCCTCCTTCCTTAAGACTTTTACAGCCAGGCTCACAGCGTTTATTTCTCCAGCTCCCACCATCTCCCCTAAGGACTCTCACTCTTCTATGGAAGACCTTTTCTATAGTCTGGCCTCAAAACCCTCCATTTTCACAATCAAATATCCTTCCTCTCCTAACATCTCTTACATCAGCCCAGTCCTGACTCCTGATTTAGTCATTGTGAAGATGCTCCTTCCTTATCTGCCTCTCTTGTCTTTCCCCTGCAAGACAGAAGAATTGAATGGGGTCAGCCAGGTTGATGGAGACTCAGATTTCCTGACACCTGCATCTACATGCTGGGGTGGGGTGGGGAGGAGGGCTCAACAAAGAAACAATGGATTCTGCCAGCACTTCTGTCTGGGAGAAAGCTGCCCCTCCAGCCCTCGCCCTGAAGTAGACAATTCAGTTCCTCCCCATATGTCCCTGGTGCCTTTTGAGCTGCTGTCCTGGTGCTGGAGCTCAGAGCGAATGAGTCCATCAGTGAGAAGTCCCTGCATGAGCCCTTTAAGAGGAATGCCTGGGACTCCAGCCACCCTCTGTCTCACTCAGCCACAATCTCCACTGGTTTTCACAGCCAGTGGTTGTGGGGATTTCTCTTCTCAGCACTGGAACCCTGGGCTGGGGACGTGGTATGGGGCTGGGACTCCTCACTCCTCCAGGGGAACCTCCCCAGTGAAGACATGCCTCCTGATTTTTAAACACCACACACAGGTGTGGGACCAGCCCATTCCACATCTCTGCCCCTCGTACCAATCTCGAAGTGGCTTCTTCTGTATATCCTTAGTTGTAGGACTTTGGTTCAGCTAGACTTCAAGAGATTCTCAATAGTGGTTGTTCTGTAGTTTAGTTGTAATTTTGATGTGACCATGACAGGAGGCAAGGACAGCATTTATCTACTCCTCCATCTTGACCGGAAATCCTTCTCATCACCATGTTTAAATTAAGTCTCTAAAGCCACAGTAATCTAGGCCTTTGGAGTTTGGTTTTCCTTGGTCTTCAGCCAGCCACATTTAGCTGCTGCGCTCAGCTGCAGTGCCAATGTCCTGCTTCTGCCTGAAAAATCCACTTTGATCTCATGTCACTGCGCGTTTTTGGTTCTCCTCCTACATCTCTTGCTACTCCTTCCGTTCATTCATTTAACACATTTTTTTATTGAGCATCTATTATATACCACGATGGTGCTAGGTGCTGGGGATACAGTGGTGAACACCACAGGCTTCATCGCTGACCCACTGGCCCCTGAATTGTATAAAGTCTGACAATTAAGTTCGCAAACTTGTTGGAATGATGTTGCTAACATTTTTTTGATATCAGAGGGATTATTCATTATGAATTTGTACCAACTAGACAAACAGTTAACCAAGTTGACTATTTGGAAGTGTTGAAAAGGATACATGAAAAAGTTAGACGACCTGAACTTTTCACCAACAATTCATGGCTCTTGCATCACGACAATGCACTGTCTGTGAGGGAGTTTTTAGCCAGAAAACACATAACTGTATTGGAACACCCTCCCTACTCACCTGATCTGGCCCCCAATGATTTCTTTCTTTACTCGAAGATAAAGGAAATATTGAAAGGAAGACATTTTGATGACATTCAGGACATCAAGGGTAACACAACGACAGTTTTGATGGCCATTCCAGAAAAAGAGTTCCAAAATTGCTTTGAAGTGTGGACTAGGTGCTGGCATTGGTACATAGCTTCCCAAGGGGAGTACTTCGAAGGTGACTGTAGTGATATTCAGCAATGAGGTATGTAGCAATTTTTCTAGGATGAGTTCGCAAACGTAATTGTCAGATCTTGTATGGTCTAAGAGCATAGACATCAGACAAGCAGTTATGTATATTCTCTGTATCAGCTACCGGCTGTGTGTGTGTGTGTGTTTGTATGTGTGTGTGTGTGTTTACATATTTACAGAATGTTATAAAAGCATATACAAAAGGGAGGAAGAGTGGGAGAGGGGAAGTCAAGGAAGGAGAATTGAGGAAGTAATATTTAAAAGCTGAGATCTGCAAGATGTGTGAGGAATGGAGAGATTGGAGAGTTAGCTTCCAGGAAAAGGAAGGAAAATTGTGAAGGCTCTGAGGTGAGAAGGAGCTTGGCAAACTCAATAAACCAAAAGAAGGCCAGTGTAGCTAGAGTGCAGGGAACAAGCTGGTGGGGAAATGAGGCTGGAGCCATGAACGAAGGGCAGAGCGTGCAGGATCTTGTAGGAGCCTGGACAAGGTTTGGGGTTTACTCCCAAGAGCAATGGGCAGCTATTAAAAACCCTCTTTCCCCCTGCCTGTTTCCTCATTTGGGGATGTGCTTCATACACGGGTCTTTGGTGCTCTGTCCTCTCTTGCCCATCCAGTCTCATGTCTGAGTCTCTGGTTGATTCCTGAATCCTAACACCTTCCTGAATTCCAGAACTTTGCCCAGCTACCTGTTAGGATTATCTGCTGGGGTCTCTTGCTGGTACCGCAGACATAAATATTGGAAATCGACCTCATCTTCTTTTTCAAAATCCTTCCTTCTTTTGTATTTTCCATCTTGGTCAATGGCAGCTCCACAGGCCTCCCATCTTCCCGGAATGGAAATGCTGGAATCTCCTTGACTCCCCCTCTTTATTTACTTATTTATTCTGAGGATATAGCAGGGACCAAAGCTGATGGAACTTGCATTTAAATGGGGAGGACCAACAGTAAAGACATCAGGGTATAGCATAATGCCAATTCGTAAATGATAAGTGCTATAAACAAAAACAAAGCAGATAGAAAGTGATTGGGTAGGATACCGCTTATTTGCATCAGAGAAGGTCTCTATGAGGAGGTAGCGTTGAGCAGAAGCCAGAACAACATGGGGGATCTAACCATGTGGATATTTGGGGAAAGACTGTACCAAGTAGAGGGGACAGCGAATGCCCAGGTCCAAGGGAAGCAGCAAAAAAGGTCAGTAGCTGGAATGTATCATGTGATTGGTTGAAAGTAATGAGATGAGGCCAGAGAAGCAGAATTTACAGACTACAGACTATGCTGTAAGGTATGGACAGGGGGTTAACATTTAATTCTAAGTGAGATGAGAAGCCTGCAGAGGGTTTTCCTCAGAAAAGTGACGTGATCTCACATACGAAGACCAACGGGCCCGCTGGCTGCTATGTGACGAATAGATTACTGGGAACAAGGTGAAGCCCTCACAGCATTCCATGTTTTCTCCACATTCACAGGGTCCTGCTCACATCCATCCCCTTCACCCATCCTCAGGGCTACCACCCTAAATGAACCCCTTCCATCTCATACCTGAATTATTACTGGGGTCTCATAAATAATCTGCCTGCATCCTTCTGGATTTATCTTCCAGTTGCACAGATTTGAGCAAGCCATTGCCTTGCTCAAGCCTTCAGTTCCTCCTCACCCTATATGAATGAAGTACAACATTTTTAGCTTTAAATTCAAGGCTCTTCCTTCCTTCCAACCTTATCTCCCACTGCTGCCTTTTACACACCCCAAGCGAAAGTCTTACTGTACTGCTCAGTTCCCCGTTGAAGCTTCTTGCCTTCCACCTCCAAGCATCTGTCCAAGATGTTCCAGCTCCCCATAAAGCATCCTCGCACTATCTCCCATCTCTGGAAGACCCAGATTTCCTGACTCTTTCCTGGTCACCACAGGGAAAAGGGATTTTTCTAGCCTTTGGATTCTTACGACTCTTACACATTTTCACTAACACTACGCATTCTCTACGTGGTTGTAACTCTTTATCATTCACATCTCATCTCTCTCATTAAATTGTAAATTCCTAGACATTAGGGTCCAAGCAATGTATCTATGCACTTTCCATCCACACTGCCTTGCCCAATGTGCATGGGGAGTACATTACAGATGTTTGTCAGATGAATGAATTGCTGGTTCCAGAGTATTTAAGCAGTCTATTTGGAGAGACACAACCAAGTTCCAAACCCATGAAAGTGAACAATTTAAGATAGCGTATAATGGAGGGTAGCACGTAGGGACTGCAGGAATTCAGAAGGGACATCAATAGAAGGTGGACTGATCAGGGAAGAGCTGATAACAGCTGATGTTTCTGGAGTGCATACCATATGCTGGGCTCTAAGCTAAACACTTTACAAGCACTAGCTCCCTCTTCTCAACTATCTTATGCTTGAGGCACTTTATATGATACTACAGATCAGGAAACTGAGGTAGGAAGGTGAAGTCGTTTCCTCCAAGTCATGATACTATGAAATCAGGAGGTTTCATAGGAGGTTTTTAGAGGCAGGACTTGAACCCATGTCTGTCTGACTGGTTAGCCTGTATCAACCACTCCACTTTTCTGTCTTTGAGAATGAATGAAAGACTCTGCTGTGAAAATGGGGTCCGTGTTTTATTTCGTATCTTATTCCAGCATGAATCTGAAGCAACTAAATATGAGCTGAGCCATGCCCGAGAAGATAACTAGGATCTGGAGATGAGATAGGTGTTTCAAGTTAGGGAAGCAGGTATGTGTGGGCTCTAAGGCAGGCCTGAGCAGAAGGAGGAAGCTGACTAAATTGGAGGATGTGTCTAGAGACTCGTTGGGTAGGCAAATGGAGACAATGTGTGAATGGTGTTGAATGCCAACGAGAATTGTTGGGTGTTGATGTGCCAGGACCTAAGGAGGTGTTGTAAGGTTTATGATCATGTCTGGACATAACCCCATTCAAAGAACCTTCACTGGGACAGAGTTTGCACTGAGCAGGCAAAGGAAACTGCGGATTCCCTGAGTAAGCCCTTGTTCCGTGAGAGCTGACAATGTTTTGGGAGCAAAAGCCTATAGGAGGCAAACAAAGCACAGAAAGCTATAACTGGTGGAGAACAGTGGGAATGAAGGAGTGAGAGAACTTCCTAAGGCCGTGGCCATGCAGATGAGTGGGGATGGAGAATAGAGGATGGTGGCCATTTCCAGGTCTGGGGAAGGAGGTTTTTAGAGAAGATTATCCTGGTAATCATATACAGGCTGGGCCATTGAGCAGTCTCTAACATATTTCTGGGGGGTGAGGTGCACTTAAGGCCAAAAAAATCCACCTGCACAGGCAGCAGCATCGTAAAAGAGACTTAGGGGTCTCCGCAGTCAGCAAGCTCAGTGTGAACGAGCTGCTTCACCTTCAAGGAGACAAAGCAACCTGCCTCAAAAGGTGGTCAGTGTCGCACCTCCAGCTCCCAGACTGTATCCCGAGAATTTTGTCAGTTTTGGGGGCCACGCTCTACACTAGCCATTCACAACTGGGAGTGATTTTGACCTTCAAGGGACATTTGACAATGTCTGGAGATATTTTTGGTTTTCACATTGGGAGGGGATGCTACTGACATCTAGTGGGTAGAATCCAGGGATTCTGCTAAACGTCCTACACTGCACAGGGCAGCCTCTTCCCCCCACACACACACACCCCCAACCTCCCCCACCCTCTACACCCTCCCCGCACCCCCACACCACAACAAAGAATTATCCAGACCAAATGTCATTACTGTCAAGCTTGAGAAACTCTGCTCTAGAGAATGAAGATTCCAGAGCATGTAGTGAAGGGAACCATTTTTATAACAGTCATTAGGAGCAGCTGAGGAATCTGGGAGTGTTTATGCTGCAGGAGATTTAGGGAGCTGAGAAATAGCTCAGAAAAGCAGAAAGAACTGAATCGTCCAGAACAACCGCCCAAATTTCTACCATCACTCTCCCTGACTATTGTAATAGGAGTCCAACCAGACCTAATGTCTAGAAGAATAAGAAAGTCATTTTAATCACACACACTTATATAGCATTGACTGTCTTTCAGTCCCTAAGAGCTGTACATATGCCAATATATTTAATTGCCACAACAAACCCATCACAGCCATTTTTCTAATGGGGAGACTGAGGCACCGAGAAGAGGATAAAAAACTTGCATAAGATCACAAATCTTAGTGAGTAGCAGAGCCAGAATTTGAACTCAGGCAGCTGTGCGCTTAACCACTGTGCTGCATTTGAAAGAGCCAGGTCTCGGCTCACATTCCAGCTTTAGTACTTATTAGCTGTGTAACCATGGATATGCTGCTTAACCTCTCTGAGCCTCAGTTTCTTCATCCTAGGGATAATAAGATGCTCCATAGCTGTTTTGTACTGTGATAAATGTAGTTCTCACAACGACTCAAGGAGGTACATATTTATTGCCCTCATTTTACATATGTGAGGACTATATAGCTTAGAGAGGTTGAGGGAATTGCCCTGGGTCACACAGCTAGGAAGTGAAGAGTCAGGATTTAAACCCATCTCTGTCTGGCTCCAGCACGTGTTTTGAACCACAAAGCTATACACTTGCAAGCTTGTGGCGAGGGTGGCATGACAAAGCATATGAAAATTGCCTGGAACATAATAAGCAATTAACAACAGCGGTTTATTATGATGTTACTAATCATAGTTATTATCTTCATGACCAGCTCAATCAGGTGTGCAGATGACAACACAATACTCCAGCCAAAAGAACAAGACTAGCAGAAAATGAGTGGTGCAGTGGTGTGTGTAGCACATAACCCCTCAGCCAGCTATCCCATAATCCTGAGCTTCCGCTTCCCTGCTAAGGTGGTGTCACTTTCGATTCATATGTCTTGCTCTTTGCATAATCTGCTATTCATAGAATAGGAGTGGGAAGAGCAGGGACAGTGTGAGGCTAATCTAATGTTAAGGTTCCATTGCCCATACATTTCATAGAAACCATTTAGTCATAATGTGTGTTTTTTTAAAGATGAATGTAGCGCCTTGTGCAAAACCAGAAGAGTCACCACACACTCCACATTGCACTGTGAATAGAACCACAGCTCACTTGATGGTTAATTCCACCCAGGAAGGATTTAGTTTTAAAACAATTGCCTGATTTCCTTGTAGGGAACACTGTGTGAGTGTTTTCCACAGAGAGGAAGTGACATCTGCTCGCTGGAGGGCTGACAGCACATAGAATCTGCCTGCAATGGATTCTTAAACATGGAATCGTGGCCAAAGGGATATCAGACAGGAAGAGACCAGAGAGCTGCTTGCCGTGATGGAGGTAGGTACAAAGGGCACCGGGCACCCTGGACAGGGGCCCACCAACTGCCTTGTCAGGTGATCAGAGAAACTTTCACAGGAGGGGATATTTGAGCTGGATCTTGAAGGATGAACAGGAGTTTGCCAGGTAAAGGAAGGGGAAAGGTACATAGACAAGCCAGAACAACAGCACTGCAAAAGTTCCGTGCCTGGGAGAACACGGCCACTCCTGAAATGCTTCATGGCTGGTTGTGGCAGGAGCTCAGGGAGTGAGGATGGTGAGGCTGAAAATGTGGGCTGGAGTCAGCTCATGAAGGGCCTGTAGCCCTACGATGCCCTCTGGACAGTGTACTGTAATGGAAAGGATTTCTGGCAGTGCAGGACGAGGAGAAACAACCTGGGGGGTTCGCTGTGAGTCAAACCTGGTTTTGAATCCAAGTTTCATTACGTATTGGCTAGATGACTGAGGACAAGTTACTTTACCCCTCTGAGTCTCAGCATCCACATTTATAAGATGGGGACATGATGCCCCCCCACCTCACAGGGATGTTGTTAGGATGAAACAAGGCGAAGCATAAACTCCTAGCACAGTCATAGCACATTGTAGGCTCTCAGTGACTATTATTTCCCTACTTATTACATAGGTGAGGGGCAGGTATATGGATGGGATTACAAATTATCCAGTTCAACCAGTTGCACACCTAGAGGGAGCAACTTGCATTTGGAAGGTGCATGGGACTAGGAGACAGCTTTTGTCTTGTCAGAGGCACTGATGTGTGATGCTAGGCAAGTCACTAAACCTTCCTGGGCCCCAGCTTCCTTTTCCAAGAAAGAATAAACTGCTCTGTCTACCTCCGAAGTTTGCTTTAAGGAGCAACTGCATATGAAAGCCATATATAAGGAGTAGACAGAACGAAAGTCACCCCTTTGTCCTACACAGACAACAGGCATATTCTAGTTATCTTTTGTGGGGTAGCTAATTTCTGGTACATCTAGGCAAATGTGATTAACAAGGAAAAATTTAATACAGAACCACTCCCTTTTCTGACTCACTAAGTAAATGAGATAATCTTGAATATTGTATTAAAATAAAGAATTTGAAAGTTGAGTTTGATTTTTGGCTGCTCTATGCTAAGCATTTTCATATGCATTTAATCTCCAGTTGAACAAAACGAGGCTGCCAGATGGTTAAGTGATTTGCCTCCAATCACACACAGTTAGTAAGTAGTGAGAATTTGAAACCAGTGCTGCCTGTTTTTACCTGTAGGTGTATTTCCATTGGAGCAAGGGCTGAAACCAGATCCATTTGACTTGATTATAGACGCAAACAATTCTGTCTTCATGGGACCCCATCGTCTCAAGTGAAGTCACCATAACATCCCCAGGAATGCTCCGAACGTCTCGAGGCATCTGAAATACAAGAGTTTCTGGTTTGTCCTGGGCCATGTCACAGCCTAAAATTTAGCAAAACGCAACCTCAGCTAAACAAATGAACCAGTCTCAAATTGTAGAAGGGCCCACAGAACAAAAGATATGGGTGTCACTTGCTGAAAGATAGCTTTCATAGCTTTGAAGCAAAAGAGGAATTCAATTTTTAAAAAAAGTTATGGATTATATTGAGTGGGAAACTTATTTAAATATAAAACAATGACATGAGATGAAAAGGTAAACAACAAACTGAGAAAATATTTGTACCAACGATGATTATTCAACTACATGATATATGAACATGAAGAAGTAACTTGCATGAAAACAAAACAAAAAACAAGATCTCAATAGATCAATACGACCTAGAACATGAAGAAAAAATGTACACAGAACAAAATACAAATATTAAACACTTATCTTGGGAAACATTTTTCTGAGTAGTAATCAAAGAATCATACTGTAAAATAATCTTTAATATCATAGTAACAGGTAATAGTTTTGTATTTCTTAATATTTACTAAGTGCTTAACACATATATATTCACTTAACCCGAAAACCACGTTAGGAGACAGTGCTATTTCCATTTCATAGGGGAGGACACTGAGGCCCTGTGAGGTTTAGAAACTTGCTCAATTCAGACAATAGTTAGGGAACAGCTGAGATTTAAATCCAGATAGTCTGGCTCTTACATCCATGTTACACTTAGGAAATTAACAAAAATAAACATACTTAGAAGTAGGATATTCAGTGTTAGTAAAGTTCTTAAGAGACTCAGTGCCTGTGCCTTTATAAACTGGTACAATTCTTTTGAAAAGCAATATAGTGATAGGTGGCAAGAACCATAAACCTATACCTTTTTGTTCTAGTGAGCTCACTCACTAGAATGTAGATTGAGGAAAGAATTCAACAGAGGCAGAAATCTAGAAGCAGGCAATTGTTCACTGAAGTGTTATCTAAGGCCAGCCCTGTCTAACATAAATATAATTCAAACCACATATGTAATCTAAAATTTTCTAGGAACCATATTAAAAGAGATAAAAAGATACCTGTGAAATTAATTTTAACAATGTCTATTATTTAACCCAGTATATACAAATATTGTAATTTCTATATCAATAATCAATACAAAACACTTTTATTTATTATTTATTAATCATTCGAATTCTGGTGCATATTTTCTACAGTAGCCCCTCTTATCTGCAAGGGATACTTTCCAAGACCCCCAGTGGATAGTACCCCCTGAAACTGTGGATAGTACCAAATCCTATATATGCTATGTTTTTTCCTACACTTACATACCTATGGTACAGTTAATTTCTAAATTAGGCACAGCAAGAGGTTAACAATAATTACTACTAATGAAATAGAACAATCACAAGATACTGTAATAAAAGTTATGTGAATGTGGTCTCTCAGTACAAAATATCTTATTGTACTGCACTCACTCTTCTTCTTGTGACGATGTGAGATGATAAAATGCCTTATTAAGTCAAGAACTTTCACCTTTTCACTTACAGGAAGTGCTTTGTGGCTACTTTTTTGGCATATCGAAATTTCCAGCATCTCCACTCTTGCATTTTGGGGCCATTATTAACTAAAATAAAGGTGACCTAAGCACACGCACTGTGATACTGGGACAGTCGATCTAATACCTGGGAGGGCTACGAAGTGACTAATGGGCGGAGCTCACACAGCTTGGAGATGCTGGACAAAGGGGATGAGTCACACCCAGGGCAGCACAGAGCAGAGGGTGCAAGACGTCATCATGCTCCTCAGAACAGCACTCAATTTAAAACGAATGAATAGCTTATTTCTGGAATCTTCCATTTAATATTTTTGCACCTTGGTGGGCCCTGGGTAACTAAAACCACAGAAAGCAAAATCATAGATGAGGGTGGGGGCTACTGTACTTAAATTACATCTCAATTCAGACTAGAGACATTTCAAGTGCTCAATAGCCACATGAGGTTAGTGGCCACCATATTGAATAGCACAGATACAGAATAGCAGAAAATGGGAAATGGACCATAAGACCTAACAGTGAGGAGAATGGTTTAGAAAACCATGGGATATCAGTCTCTGGAATTGGATAAAGTCATTACCAATAGCAATAATAAAAGCCATAAAGAAATATAGAAAAAGTTTATGCTTTTTTAAGTAAAAGAAAATCTAAGAATATAAAATATTAGGTTAGTAGATATTGAAAATGTGCCTATATGCAGACCATGGTGAAAGATTTTAATGTTGTGTAAACATTAAAATAGTTGTGTTAGCATACTGGGATTTAAGGTTAATTTCTTTGTCCAATTTTCATTTAAATAATCATTCAACATTTATTTCTATTAAGAAACTTTTTTAAACGGAAAAAGGACAATGAAGGAACCTTTCATATACTAACACAAGTATTCAGAGATTCAATTTTTTGTGTTTTTATAAACCATATGTCCTAATACATTTCACAAACTATTTATCATGTGCCTTTATCCATATTTTGGTATTCTCCTGATACGGAATTTGGAATTGGCGATTGCTGGTCTTTTTTGTTTATTTATGTTTATACTCTTAAAAGGGTTGAGTTTCTAAGAAAACCATTCACAAACCTTTGAATAATACTTTATTTGGACAGTGTAATGCTAGGACCATTGTCCACACTTTGTAATATATTTAATACACATTTTTGTGTAATATATTTCTTTTCTTTGAACTAAGTATGAGCTACACTGAAAGCTCACCCGAAGATATCCAGTTTCTGTGTGGATTTCTAGATAGAAACCAATGAATAAAATCCTAGCTACTTCAGAAAAATGTATAAATTTTTATTTCAGCTTTCATTAACACGTCCAGGTCAGAAGGAGAGAAGGAGAGAAGTAGATGAGTTATATAAAGAAGGATGACTGGAACCACGAAAAGGATTCCAAAATAGAATCCAGATTCCCTCCAGAATTCAAATCGACTTCAGAAATGGCTGGTTAGATAAAGAATGCTGACTGGAATCACAGATGGCTGTGATCCTGAACTTGGAGAGGCAACCTTTTCAGAGGCGATGCCATGAGTTTGAGGTCAGAGAAAACAATTCTCTGCCTTCTACTACCTGGTGGAGCTGCGTCTTCACTTCCATATTTGTATACCTGGAGGTCATAATCTCACCCTTAGAGGGAAGGAGGATTCAATAAGAGAAGCTGCTTCTCTAAAGATCTTGGATTCTCAGAGATCATTAGTGGCATACTCTTATTTTACATATGAGGAATGTAAGTCCAGAACGGTGAAAATGGGCTTGGAACCCAGATGTCTTGCTTGAGTCAGGGTTCTTTGAGCACAAATGCTGGACGCCCAGTATCTGGCGTCTGAGTGCTGAGTTCCAGCATTGGCTCTGCTGAGCTCTGACACGGGGACCTTGAAATAGTCGCTTACACTCTCTGTCTCAGTTTCCACACCTGTAAAGTGGGGACAATAACTACCTAATTCAAGACTGAGTGTGGCGTGTGGCGATTAAAAAAAGTCAGACTAAGTATGGTGTCTGGCACCTTGCAAGCTCTCAGGAACTCTTTCCTATTCTTAGCAGTAATTTATGAAACTTTCTTTGAATACTTTCAGAGTTCTCAAACCAATTCTTATAATTGTTCTTATTTTGCACTCAGCATGTATATTTTACTCATTGATTAGTTGACTCTTTAGAGCTTAAATGCCAAGGAACTGAATTTTGGTATTTCATAGAAAAATAAAATAGGGAGTTGGGGAAGGACCATCACTGGACCACCACTAGAGGGAGTATTGGCAGAATTTTGTCTCAGACATTTTGGGGCAGACAAGTTCTGTCTTGGGAGAGGGACTGATGGAAGGAAGGGAAGATGGGGGTTCAGGAAAAAGTTAGGCATGGAGGTGCCATCTTGATGGAGGAGAGCTTGCAAAAAGTGAGCGGGAAGGCAGTGATGCATCCTGGTAATAGCCATCATTTATTGAGCACTTACTGTATGCTAGGCCCTGTGCCGCATCATGATTAGTTTTTGTCTCTGGAAAATGGGAGTAATAATAGTACTTCCTTTGTAAGAGTAGTTGTGAGTACTTAGGAGATACTACGTATCAAATATTGGAGCAGTAGTGCTTGACACATAATATAAAGTTAGTTGTTACTACTATTACTATTAAACCCCTCATGTTCAGATGAGGAAGGCTAACTAGCACGCTCAAAACCATGGAGCTGCTAAATGGGCAGATAGCACCTGTTGTCTGACTCAAAGCCCTTAATTCTCTAGAGTTCCCTAGTCCAGCAGTCTCCCATCGTCCTCCTGCCCACTCCAGCCCCACCTTCAACCTTCAAATAATGGCAGGGTGGGTTCTGCCATCACACAGACCTATATTAGAGCCCTGGCTCTGCCATTCCCTGGCTGTGTGACCTTGGCAAGTCATTTCACCTCCTTACAACTCAGTTTGCTCATCTGTGAAGTGAAGGGTCATATATTTCATAGGGATTTTGTGGGGATTCCATAAATTTTCCAAGTAGCGTGCTTAGCCCAATGTTTGGCACACAAAAAGTACTTGGTGGTATTGTGCCATTATTATAAAGTGGGACCCTGTGTTCTTCTCAAATAAAGTTCCTAACCATTGACGTTTCCATACCTAATGTTTATTCTAAAACAGTCCGCGATAAAAGAAAACTGTTGGAAAGCTGAGCGTGGACAGCTCTCTCCCTCTCTTTGTAATATGCCATTTTCTTAACTCAGCTCTGAATGAAACTATGTGGCCATCTCTTCTGACTTCTGAATTCATCGATGGTGTCAGTCAGTGATGAAATGTCAGAGCACTTGAATCCGACTGTCCCACTGCCATTCTCTGGCTTTCCCTGGGTGAATAGTAACATTTTCAAATGGATAAAAATCTCCAGGCAACGTTACTCTCCTCCTCCAGAGCAGATTTATTACAGAATGGTTGGCATTTCCACATGCTCTGCATTTGTCAGTGTCAGATTCATACGCATTCTTAGGTCTCTATACATATACAAGCATAATTTAAATCTCCAGCGAACAAAGGCTATTTTTCTAACTTGGAGATATTCCAAAAGAGCTTTGCATTTCATCTATCTTTAAATGTTTGTGCAATATAACAGTATGGTAATATCAACTGGTACGGGGAAAGACAGAATAATCAGCTCCCAATAACAGATCATGTGCCGTGTGTCAGGCACTTTTATATACAATATTTTACTTAACTGTGAGATAAGTATGCATTATTCTCAGTCTACAGAAGGGGAAACTGAGGCTCAACAAGATGAGCTACTTGCTCAAAGTCACACTTACATGTATACATGCAAGTCGAACAAGCTAAGAGTGGCAAGGGTGGGACACAAACCGTTCTGATTCCATATCCGATGTCCCTGACATTTTATCACAGCTGCCTCTGCAGGATAGCACTCATTCATTCATTCAAAAACTAATTACTGAGCACCCACTATGTAACAAGCACTATGTGAGGCTCCGATGATATAGCAGTGGGAAATATGAGCAAAATCCCTGCCTCCAAGGAGCTTACTTACATTCTAGTGGACAAACAACACAATTCTGTGACTCAGTGAAAAGTTCGTCTTCGCTGGGTGGAATGGAGGAGGGACAGGGCAGAATACAAGGATGGCTGAGAGTGTGGTTTCTGTTCCTCCCCAGATCACACCAGTGTGGGACATGCCCAGGGTGGGCATTTGGGAAAGGTTTGAGAAGAATGATGGTTCATGAAACCGTGACAGTTCCTAGCAGGTGTCTATTCTCTCTCCCCTGCAATATTTGAGTGGCTGTCATTTTAGGGCTCAGGGTTTTGACAGCACACATTGATTGCTGCTCTAGAGAAAAATATCAATTTATCTTCCTGTTGCTATTATTTTCAAAAACAATATTGCTAGCTACCATTTATTCAACAATTTCTCTGTGTCAAGCGCTGTATTACATTCTTCGTGTGCATTGTCTAATTTAATTTCAAACACTGAAATTGAGATGCAGGGAAGCTAATGAACGGAGAAACTGAGATTTGAACTTGAAGCGCTCCAATTGTAAAGCTCTAGTCCTCTCCCCCCACACCAAGCTGCCCCCCTGTGGTTCCCCACAAGGCTTTGGAACTAATTCATGGTTTGCTCTGTGTCTTCTGTATCTTTGCACCTCAACATGGTCCATATACCAGCAGCATTGGCAGCACCTGGGAGCTCGCTAGAAATGCAGTCTCAGGCCCAGCCTAGACCAACTGAACCAGAATTTGCTTTCTTTCTTTCTTTTTTTTTTTTTAATTTATTGGGGTGACAATTGTTAGTGAAATTACATAGATTTCAGGTGTACAGTTCTGTATTACATCATCTATAAATCCCATTGTATGGTCACCACCCAGAGTCAGTTCTCCTTCCATCACCGTGTATTTGATCCCCCTTTACCCTCATCTCCCACCCCCCACCCCCCTTACCCTCTGGTAAGAATTTGCTTTCTAATGAGACTCCCCACATTCAAGTTTAAGAAACACTCCACGGCATTCCTTGCCAAAAGATATGACATAAACACTCTGAAAGATGGTGGGGTGATACTTCTCTGACTCCAAAAGTTATTTCTAGAATTGAGTTGATGGGTATTGTTAAATTTAATAAGAAGCGAAAGGTTTAAAACTTGTGGTGGCACCTATTAAATAAAATTGGAATGGAAGAACTGCCGAGTGATCTAAGAAGTTAGCTCAAGTAGAAGAGGTGAATTTGTGTTTCACGGATGCTTTCAGAGGCTTTTTAGTGAAGGGGTGCTCGCTGTAAATGACAATTGTTTTTCCCCCAATGGAAATCTAAATCTTATAGACAGAAGTTTGGAGGATAAATAGTGTGTGGGTTGCAGTCCATTAACCTGGATATAGGACAAGGTGTGGTGAACTTGAGCTTTTATCACAGATTTGTCCATTGATTCACTTCATAGTCTTGGGCAAATCATCAGAGCCTTTCTATGTATCTAGTGGTCTTGACCTGGGAAAATTCCGCATAATTGGTGGTTGTTCTTCTGTCATTATAATGATGAAATTGGGAAACTTCTTTTTAAGGCAAGTCTATTAAGTGAGCTAATTTTAAGGAACCTCCCAAATTCATTGGCGCTTCCTAAACTATTTGCTAGTCCCTTCCATCAAGCGACAACCCAATCAATCAAACCATTAAAGAGTATTGGAAGGTTGCCACATGTCTTGGAGTACAAAGGGAATAAGGTTCCTGGGACAGAAAATAGTCATTATGAATCACTTTTCATCTGCTCTTTGTTCTGCAAAAACTAAGCCGGGTGATGAGTAGATAAAGAAGCTGAGATGACAGGATGTGGGCCTCGGGGATTAGGTGGGCGGCAGGGAGAGGACGGTAGTTCTTTTCCTGTTTTCCTACTCGGGTTTGGCCCGACCCCTCTTGCCTGGCAGCCAGAGCAGAATTTCCAAAGGCCTGTCAAGCATCTACCTGTGGAACACAAAGGGAGTTCAGGTGCCACACTAGGAAGGCAGAGGAAGTAGAGACTCAGAGTCATCTTACCTCCTTCTCTCTCCCTTCTATACCCAGTCCTGAATCCTAACCCTTACACCATATCTTTTCTACTCGCCCTCCACATTCCATTCCTTAGTTCGAGCCCTCTATTTTGAGGCCTTCCTAACTTCCAGGACAACTGAAATCCCTTGCTTCCTCCACAATATTTAATGCTCCCCGTTGGTCTCAGAAGTCCCACCACCTTGGCCTAGCATTTGGGATCCTGAATGACATGGCCCCACACCGCCGTTCTAGCCTCTTTTTTTATTGTGGTCCTCTCTTCCCAAGCTCCAGCCATGATGCTGTCATCAGCATGTCCACACCGCCCCACGCGTGTACCCCGCTCCCTGCTTTTGTCCTGACCATTCCACGTAGACTGCTCCTCACCACTCTCCGACCATCAAAATCTTCCTGCTCCCTCCAGTGGGTTTACATTGCATTCGAAGTCTGTGAAGGCTTTCCTAATTTCTACTTATGCCTTATCAGAGTCTGTCTGGCATGATGGCTTATCACAATTGTTTTCTCCTTTGTCAGGCTGTGGGTTCCCTGAGGACAGTGACCATATCAGAACCATTTTTGTGTCATCACAGGCTAACAGAGTCCATGCTTCTACAATGAAGATGATTGCTGGAGAAGGGCCACCACCCATGGGATGCTACAGGGATATACTTAGTATGTATATACCTCACACTAAGGCAGAATGGTGCCATTGCTGTGAGATGCAGGGAAAATGAATTAACCTTTCTGTGCCTGCGTCCTCCTTGGTAAAATGGATAATAATGTCTGCTTCACAGTGTTGTTGCAAGGATGGGAATGAACGAAAGTTCAGGAACATGCAGGTCCTGCTGTGTGAACGTTTGCACTTCTGTGACCTTTATCCTTTCTCTTCCTCCTGCCCCTTCCCTTTGACTTGACCTCCCCTACTAATTCTTCAAATCCCCACTTTGATGTCACATTTTCCTGCAAGTGTTCCCGACTGTCTCACGTCTGTGGGAAGTGCCCCTGACCGGTCTTACAAGACCCTGGCCCTCTTCTGTCACACATTCATGTCACTGTGATGTAATTCCTTGTTAATAAGTCAATAACTAGAGCAAGAACATTAATATTTATTGAGCTTTTACTATGTGCCAGGGATTATGGTAGGTTTTTTTTTTTTCCTGGCACTATTTTCATCCTCACAATGATTCTATGAGACAAGGTTATATTATTTCCGTTTTACAAATGAGGAAACAGGACAAAACAGATTCAGTAAATTGTCCACGATCACTCAGCTAGGGAGTTTCAGGATTGAGCTTCAAACCCAGCTCTGCCTCACTTTGGACTCATATTCTTAATACTGTGCTAAATGGCCTCTGCTCCAATGTACATCGTGCTCTAGAATATGCTACTTTAAAAAAGCAAAAGCTGAAACTGAAACCATGTTTAAAGCAGTGCTGGGTTAATTGATAAGCTCTGTAAGACTCCCCCACCTTTCTCATCGTTCTCTGGTTGGTAGCATGGTCGGGACTAGGAGACTGCTGCAGTTAACTGAGCTCATTAGAAACCCACGGAAGTGAATTAAAGAAACACGACTGGTGCCAGCCTACCTAGCCACATTTTAGGTTCCTGGGGCATATGGGC
Source organism: Rhinolophus sinicus (assembly GCF_057876585.1). NCBI lineage: Eukaryota > Metazoa > Chordata > Mammalia > Chiroptera > Rhinolophidae > Rhinolophus > Rhinolophus sinicus. The sequence continues at coordinate 149,544,732 of NC_142514.1, read as the reverse complement.
ACCAGCTCATTTAAAAACCATTTTTAACAAAAGCACACAACAGAAATGTTCAGCATATGTTAGAGTAGGTAGAGACTCATGGAATCCTAAATCAACTTGCTTTTTATAGCCATTCAGAGAGGGGCCAATTATCGTGAACCCTTTTTCCTTTCCCTGCATGCACACTGGGGAGAGGCCAGGCTGAGGAGAAGGTGGAGTAGTGCTGTGGGTTGGAGGGTCTCAAGTTCCCAGCCCCCACCCTCTCTCCCACCCACCTGCCACATCGTTTGAAATATGCCGTTACGTCGTCCTTTCTCTCCAAGGCACCACCACCTCTAAACAACACCTCCCAAGAAAGTTTTTTTAAACGATGACATAAGTAATACATGTTAACTAGAAGATAGGTTTTAGTAAAAAAAAAAAAAAAAAAAAAATCCTTACTCCCACTTTCCTAAAGAAAACATTTTGGTGTTTATCTTTCCAGTTATTTTTTTGATAATATATATGATATTATATATATATATATATATATATGATATTATGTATATATAAATACATATTTTTTCACATATGTACCCATACACGTTTACATACATGAATTCCTTTCCTTTCCCAAATTGTGATTATATTAAATATTGTGTAATTTGTTCCCCCATTTACTAGTGCCATTTCTAGTTAATAGAACACATCTACATTGTCTGATTGATTGATATTTTAACAGTTTTTAATGAAAGCTGATATAAGATTACTTTATTCCTACATCTTCTCGATTGTTTCTTCTTTGTATTTGCCCTTTTCCTTTCCTACTTGGAGAGATTTGGCTTTCCGTTCAAGGGTCTTTTGGCAGTCTGTGTCCCGCTTCGATCCAGTGATAACCCCCATGCTGGGGTGAATGCCCCCATGAAGAGTGGTGCCGTTAGCCTCCTCCCACTGCACTCATTTGGCATAGATGACTTATTTCTCCCTGTAACCTTGGATTACTTTGCCAGTTTGCTGCCCTTTGTAATGCCCTTGCACAACCTGAACTTCACCATCCTTCTGAATGAGCACGGATCAAACTTTGTACTTCTGTCTCAGCTCTCTGGAAAGAGAAGAAGACATAATCTTCCTGCGAATGTGGGCAGGTGCATGAAAATACCTTTTAGGGTTCTTGCTCCCGTCAGAAGTCACAAAGGGGTTGAACTTCATTTTGACCATGGGCACTTCAGCAATGGCTGCAGAAGGGAAGAGCTGCATGGTCATTTGTAATGGTGCTATGGCGTTGCATTGTATGGCTCATCATACTTTATTTAACAATCCAGTATTGTTGGATATTTACGTTGTCTGACCAGCTGCTGTTGTCAACAACAGCTCGTGAGACACCCTCAAACACCCCACTCGGAGCATCTGTGCCATTAGTCCTTAAAACAAATTCCCCAGGCACCATATCTTAAAAACAAATTACGAATTACCACTGGGTGTTGTAATCACTCTTTAGTAGCTTGGTGTGAATTAATTTGAAGGCCCCTTTCTGTATAACAGTTATGAGCCTTGAAAAAAAGGATGCTTGTTGAAGGTGAGGGTGGATGGGTGTTCGGGAGAAGTGGGTGGGCAATAGGAGAAAGTATGTCTTGGGGCTTGAAGACATTACTGGAGGAAGGCAGGACTTGGTGACATGGGACTAACTGGGAATTCTAGGGTCAGACAGAGGACGTTGGATTAAAACAAAACAAAATGAAACAAACAAAAATACAGAGAGGAGAGATGGGAAGCCTTCAACATTTGCCTCCTTGGTTTGCAATATCACCAACACCAAACCCTTGGCATGAAATCTTGGAATGGCCATCTTTGTTGGCCTTTTGGAACATATTTTGACAATCAAGAGCCACAAAAATATTCAGACTATATGATTCACTAATAGCCCACCTGGAAATACGTCCTAAGGAATTAACACCAAAGAAACATGAAGCTCTGTGCCCAAAGATGTTCCTTGCAGTTACTTAAGTAACAGAAATGTGTATTTGATGAAAATAGTCAACAGTTAATTATGGTGCACCTACTTGATAAAATAGCATGTAGCCATCTGATACCAGCTGTATGATCTTGGGCAAATTGTTTAATCTCTTCTCTGTTAAATTGGGGTAATAACATTAATTCTTGCACGTGTGTTGTCAGGATTAAATGAGATAATATTGGGAAAGCACCTAGCATGGTGCGTGACACATGATAAGTATTGAACAAATAGCAGCTAAGTACACAAAGAATCTGTTGCACTTATAGAAATGAATGTCATATAAACAAAAAGCTTCCCACATGTACCTGTCAATCATGGAGAACCCCTGCATCTGGAACCTTATATCTATATAACCATATATCAGTGTGGACTTTGTGGGTCCCCAGTTTTAAGACCTGGACACTCAGTTTTGTCAATGCCCTGGGGTGTCAGGCTCTGAGAGTCTGTCCTTACTCTAAATTAACAAAGGCCTGAGGTAGATACTAGAGTGCCAGTATATTGGCTGATTAAGAGTAATATAAATATTATGTGGAACAAAGATACCTGTCTGAGCACAATGATGCTTTTACTCCCCAGAGGCAAGGAGCAGAGGGAGCCAAAACAGAAGCAGAAGCTACAATATGGGGTAAAATTATAGGAAACATCAAACCCTAATGAGAGAAACAACCCAAATGTTCATCAATGTATGAATGAACGAAACAAAATGTGATATACACATGCAATGGAATACCACTCCGCTTTAAAAAGGAAGGGCATTCTGACACATGCTACAATATGGATGAACCTTGAACACATTATGCAAAGTGAAATAAAACAGGCACAAAAGGACAAATACTGTAGGATTCTAGTTATACGAGGGACTGAGAATAGGCAAATTCATAGAGCTAGAAAGTAGAATAGAGGTTCCCACGGGCTGCGTGGAGCATGAATGGGAGTTATTTTTTAATAGGTATAGAGTTTCAGTTTGGGATGATGGTCATGTTCTAAAGACAGATGGTAGAGATGGTTGCACAATATACTTAATATACTTAAGGCCACTGAATTGTACACTAAAAAAGGGTTAAGACAGTAAATTTTTATGTTATATATATTTTATCACAAAGAAAAACTCCCTAAAAACCCAAAACCTAACAAGAGAGGCAGTGCAATGTGGTGGCTAAGAGCATGGGCTCTAATGCCCGACTATCTGGGTCCACAGTCTGCCTCTACCTCTTCACTAGCCATGTGCCAGTAGACAAATTACTTATGCTCTCTGCTATCCATCTGCAAAGTGAGGGCTTAATAACATCTACAGCTCCTAGAGTTGTCATGAGGATTAAAACGAATAGTTCTATGGAAAGTACTTAGTCTTAGAACAATGCTGGGTACATAGTGAGTCCTATATAATTGCTCGCAAAAAAAGAAAAATGCTTTCATGGTTTTTCCTGAGTGATCGTTAAAGTGGGGATCAGATACTCCGTCAGTAGGACTGGCGCGTTATCTTTGTGCGACAGTTTTAGAGAGTCATAAGGTTGCTTGGCAAACATGGAACCAGAAGAAAGGACTTAGAGAACAGTGCATCTAACGTATCCAGCTAAGACAGCCTGCAGAATTGGAAACAGTGAAAACCCAGTGACTAAAGCTCTTTGTCTCCCAAGAGGGCGCTAGGCCGAGTGGCTGGGGCTTGCTCGTGGTCCATTGTCGGCACTTCCAAGGCTCCTCTCCAAAACGTGCGGACATCCCAACTCCCTTGGATGACCTGCCTCTCTCTGCCCCATTCTAACATGGACGGGTCTTTGCAATTTTGTTCCCTGAGCGACTTCTATTTCTCTGGAAGAACACACGGAAAATGACAGCGGCCTGATTTATTGGTGGTTGCAAAACTGCGGGTGAAATATTTTTTCATTCTGTTACTGGAGCTGTAATGGCTGTAAAATTTAAAAAACAGATTTTAAATAAATCATTGTTGCCCAGTATTTTCCCATTTGTAAGCGATTTTCAGTTGGACGTGTCTGCTTGTTCAGAGCACTGCATGCAGCATGAGTAATGAGATGTGAAAGGGATGCTGGATCAGGCCACTGGGTCCCATATTCATTCCAGCCTGTTACCCATCTCTGGATTGTCTTTAAACCCGAAGTGAGTGTAATGAGGGGCTTGATGTGGTGTCGGAATGTCTAATGAGTCCTATTCACTTGCTTTTACACAACGGTAAACAGCTGTTGAACTTCTCCTTCTGAGTGGTTTATTCTTAGTTTTCTATGTCTTGAAGTAACTTTAGAACCAGCAATGCTGTGTGCACACGTGTGTCTGTATGTCCACACCCCTGGGACAGGAGCTGCTGTCACTGCTCTAAGGGTGTGATTCCCAGATGTAGCTCCACCTGAATGAATGGGTGCTCTTAAATCTTTTTTTTTTTTTTTTAATTTTATTGGGGAAGGGGAACAGGACTTTATTGGGGAACAGTGTGTACTTCCAGGCCTTTTTTTCCAAGTCAAGTTGTTGTCCTTTCAGTCTTAGTTGTGGAGGGCGCAGCTCAGCTCCAGGTCCAGTTGCCATTTTTCTAGTTGCAGGGGGCGCAGCCCACCATCCCTTGCAGGACTCGAGGAGTTGAACTGGCAACCTTGTGGTTGAGAGCCCACTGGCCCATGTGGGAATCGAACCGGCAGCCTTCGGAGTTAGGAGCATGGAGCTCTAACTGCCTGAGCCACCGGGACAGCCCTAGGTGCCCTTAAATCTTACCCTACGCTAAACAGGGGCTGATCTTCCTGGATAGTGTTAGAGTCTGAGATGATCTCTACTTCTACGCCTGGCTGGTAAAGAGAGGAAGGCAGCAGCTGAGGCTGGGCTCCCCTAAAGCAGAATAACAGACACTGACAGTCTGTTATTCACACCCCTCCAGGCTAACTGAGCCAAGGTGCTTGGTCAACCTATCTCTGCTTGGGTGTCGGAGGACTTTTTTTTCCAGAACTGCAGCAGGCTGGAAGTGCTGTGGAATTAACACTTCTGGGAGTATCCCTAAAGCAAGGACTCTTGGTAACTGAGGCAGAAATAGCCCAGCTCCCTCACCCCTTGGTTGGGATAATTACAAGACATGTGCTTTATTTTGTTTTCCCAGATGTTTTCCTGTGGGATTAAGTTCCAGTTGCCCACTGTGGTCGCTGGTTCCACACACGCTCCTGACAGGGGGGTCTTCTCCTTGCTGTGTCACTTTCCACACTCCCCTGCTGTCGGTTCTGGAACGTTTCAAATGCACCCATTACAGCTGAATTCCTGTCTCGAGGTCTGCTTCTGGGAGAACCCACCGTAAGATAGATGATATCAGAAAAGAGCACAAGATTTAAAAGTAGAAGATCTGGGCTTCGTCCTGGCGCTGTCACATATCACAGGACTTCAGGTAACCAACTTCAACCTCTTTGAGTTCTAGTTCCCTTAATAATAAAAACCAGATCATAATAAGCCCTATCTCATGCACTGGTCCATGTGTAAAGCCCAAGTGAGAATAAGAAGAGGAGGAGCTGACTAGGAGAAAGTTCTTTAGAGATATTCATCATATTGTTTTAGGTGGCTCTGCCACTTCCCCTATGTCTGCAGAAAGCCCCCCCCCCCCATATTTCTCTACACTCTTCTTCTCCATATTCTTACTAAACCTGTGTACAACTCAGATGAATCAGCGTTGTTATAAAAAAAACTTCAGGATTTTAGCATTTTTTAATGGTTAATTCTTTATGATTATTTTAACCCCGATTTCTTAATATGAAAATTTTCAAACATAAAGAAAAGTTTAAAAAAAAATAAGCCGATAAACCCTGGACCTTGCTTCAATAATTGTAAACATTTTTCCATATTTGTATTAGCTATTGGTCTATCTATCATCGATCTTGCTGTACTATTTGAAATTAATTTCTAGAGCCCATGACACTTTACCCCTAAGCACTTTAGCATACATTTCTCAGCTAGGCCAAGCTCCTGCATGTACAATACCCTTCTTGCACCTAAGCAGATTAGCCTGATTTCTATAATATCATCCAATATTATACCTATATTCAATAGTTCAAATTGTGCCAGGAATGTCTTTTATAGCTTACTTATGTTTTTAGCCAGGATCCACTCTAGGTTCATTGCTGAATACTTTTGCTTAAAAACAACCATCTGGGCTCTGATTCTATGTGTGTGTGTGTGTGTGTGTGTGTGTTATGCTTGTCCCTAAGCATCCTTTTTCAATGAGGCCAGATCAGTGTGTGGCTCTCTGGGCCTTCGGCAACAATGGGACAAACCTGAGCCTTGTCTGGACATGCTCAGCTAGGTCTCCGCTGCCAGCAGCAGAGAGTTCCAAGCAGGTGGTACCTGCCAAGTCTGCCTGGCCATTCACATCAGGGCAGCAATAACCACCTCTGTGGCCATCGGTAGTGGTCACACCTGCCAGACACACACACAGAGGTTCTGCCAGCAGCATCAGTTGTGGGTTGAAGAAGATGGCATCCTGCCCAGCGATTTAACGAGAGATAGATTTTATCCTTTTTGGGGACAAGAAATCATACTACTTGGCAGGTAGAATGCCTATGGAGACAAGTCAGTAGACGCTGTTTTTCCAAATTGCCTGTGTTCCTCTGTCCCTTCCTGTCTTCACAGAGATGTTGAAATAATGGAGACAAAGGATGACGGAGTTTAGAGAGCAAGCAAGAACACAGACCAGAATAATAGTAATAGAGACTAATCCCACATGGAATTCATCTAAATCTTCCCTGCCAAAGCATTCTCCTGTTTCTATACTTCCTATGTTAATTCATGATCCCACCATACAGTCACTCAAACCAGAAATCTTATATCAAGAATGACAAACAGATTTTCACATTCCTGTCAACTCCAGTCAGGTTGTAATGGCTGCCGGGTGCCCCGTGTTGAGGATTCTGAGGCCATGGCAGGGGCAGGGGATGGGTGCGATGGTTAGTGATCTTTGCAAGCAGCATGGGAAGGGGGCTGCAGACACTAGGGCCACATGTATGCTAGGTGACGCTTACGGTCAGCCGAACTCTTCTTTTCTCTCACCTTTCAAATATAGTAGGTCACAGAGTCTTGTTTCTCTAGCTCTGATTCTTTTCTCTCCATCTCTACTGTTCCTTCGTAGTTCTGGCCTCCTTGTTTCTCACCTAGCTGTCTTACTGGGCTCCCTGCCTTTAGGCTCTCTCAGATCTAATCCCTATTGCCCACAGACAATTTTTCTCAGCACATTGCCTCACTGCTCACATCTTCCATTGGCTCCGCACCACTCCCAGGATAAAATCTAAAGTACAGCAAGACATATTAGACCCTTGATGATTTGGTCCCTGTCCATTATTCTGTCTCATTTCCTGTCACGCCGTGACTTCCTCCTTAGGTAAATATTCCAGGCACAACTGCTTTGTACTTCCCAATGGGGCATGCTTCTCCGCGTCCTCCGTGTTTTAACCCAAGCAATTTCCCCTGCCTGATATGCCCTCCTCTGCAGCCCTGGCTCTATGTCTCATCCTTTAACATGCTGATATATATCACCTTTTCTTACTTGGCAAGTGTCTCTCTTTCACCCTCCCAAATCAGATTTAGTGGCTTCTTCTTCCATGTGCTTCTGTAGCATTTCGTGGATCAAGCTATTATTACTTAATTCATTATATTTGCACTTATACATGGTTCATTCATTTATTCATTCAGCAAATGTTTATTGAGCAGCTTCTATATACCAGGCACTGTTCTAGGTGCGGGAGATAGAAAGATAAACCTAACAAAGTCCCTGCTCTTAAGGAGCTTATATTTGTGTGTTTGTGTGTGTGTGTGTGTGTGTGTGTGTGTGCACGTGCATGTTGTGTATACAATATGCAAATAATCAAATCCATAATTTAATATCAGATGAAAGGTTGACAGAAAGTGGGGTGCTGCTTTAGCTAGGCTGGTCATGAAAGACATTTTTGGTCATGTAATCTTTGAGCAGAGATTTGAGTGAAGTGGAGGAGTGAGCCAAACTGACACCTGGGGGAGGTCTGCTGCAAGCAGAGGAAACGGCGCGCAAGTGCCCGGTGTCATTTATGAGGGAGAGCAGGAAGCGAGTGAGGCTGAGGAGGAGTCAGTGTGAGGGACCATATCAGAGTCAAGCTCAGCGAACGAGCAGAGGTGCGGGCTTAGCATGTAGATCCTTCTGGAATAGAATAAGGCCTTTGGAATTATTCTGCCTGAGCACGGCAGTGCCTGATGCATTTTGTGCAGGGAAGTGACATAATCAGCTTTGTTCTTTAAAAGCACCAGGCTGGCTTTTGTGTTGAAAATAGACTGTAGGGATGAGGGTAGAAGCAATACTCCAGGCAGACAGGATGGCATGCACCAGGGTGGGAGCAGTGGTAACAGTGAGGAGAGGATGAATTGCTGGCCGATTTTGAAAGCAGAGCCAGTAGGATTTCCTGACAGCTTGATGGGGAGAGAAAGAATCAGTCAGTCGAAAGTGATTGTAATAAACTGCATGTAAAAATTGGTTCACATGTCACTATGTCTTTCAGTGGTTCTTAACCATCCCTCCCCGACCCCACTTTTCTTAAATGCTGGATACCTTTGAGAATCTAATCAGAGCTATGGATTTTCTCCCTGAAAAATTCACTGTGCGCATACACATAAACAAAAGTGTCTATAATTTCTGAGGGTTCTGGACCCTCTAAATCTCACCCGTGAATACTGAAGTCAGAGTTCCCGCCCTAACCTTTGGGTTCCTTGGAGCTGGCCACGCCATATTCGTCTTTGTTTCCTGAGCCCAGTAACCTGAAGACAGTCACTGCTCAGTAAATGTGCCGGAATGAACCAGTGAAAACTAGCTACTTCTTTATTCTAACTCTTCAATTGTCCTGGCAACAAGGAAGCATGTTCGATGTATACCCTTACCACTAACTGGGAGCTATTATTGCACTGTAATAATAACCAAACCAAACCAACAAACAGAAAAGCTGGAGAGAGGGGAGAAGGAAAATACCAGGCAAGGGAATTACAGCAGGAAAGCATTTTTTAAAATGTGTCTTTCAAAAAACATTGGTGGAGATACATAAGGGAGGAAAACATGTGAGTAAAAATGTAATCATTCTATTGGTAAGGTTGGGACATTTCCACCTGAGCTGCAGGCAGAGGGGGTGGCTTGCTTTAGAATTTCCGTACAAGATGAGAGAGATTCTGGGGTTCTGGCTGCAGCCAAGGCCAGGCCAAGCTCTGAGAAGGAGGGAAGGAAAGAGGGAGGGAGGGAGGGAGGGAGGGAGGGAGGGAGGGAGGGAGGGAGGGAGGGAAGGAAGGAGGGAGGGAGGGAGCACTTTATCCTGAGCTCAGAGCCCATGGTGGGGGGGGGGTGGAGGTGACAGAGAAAGTTCTGATCGGATCAGTGACCCAGAAGCAGGGCAGTTTGAAATGACCACCCTGGCTCTCAGGAGTCAGTTTGGTTGTGAGGACAAATAGATCACATGAAACAAGCGGCCTTCAAGCGGCCTTCTAGAGGGCCCAAGAGGATATTGTCAAGACAATGGCCTTTCTCCCCGTGAATTTAACAGGAACCTTATTTAGAAGTTGAAGGAATCCAGGAGGCAGTCTCCATCTCCTTTTAACTCCTTTTCACAAAAGAGTTAGGAACCATAAAAATAAGCGCAAGCAGCTCTAAATTGTGCAAATTATGCTTGTTATTCCTGAATCTGCCTGTTGAGCATAGCTGATGATTCCAATTTAGCAGGCAGGTATGTAGTCTGGCCCTTCCTCTGCCATAGTTTCTTTCCTCCTGATACTGATCTGTCGCGTTGTTATTACTCCCCTTCCCCTTTACAGGTGAAGGAGATGAGGCTTAGAGAAGTATTCACCGCTAGAAAGTGGTAGAGGAAGAATTGGGACCCAGATGTGGCTGACTCCAGCCTGAGTTGTCTCATTCACTAGGCTGGGCAGCCTTTTTAAATGCCTACATCCTCATCCAGGAGAAAAACAATTAGTCCTTCTTTGTCCTGTGAGTCAGAGGGAGGTTGGAAAGCGCTGCCTGCTCACCCCTTCCCCCCAGCTTACACATCTCATAGAAGAATGCCACAGGAGCCCCACTCCTGGCAGGGATCCAGGCTGGGACAGGCAGCGGCCAGGAAACAGGGCTCTGGCTGCCTGGGTCCTGCTGTTGGCATCTCTTTTGTACCTTCTTTGATAGCTCCTGCTTGAGAAGCCAACTTGGAACATTGCTGCTGTTTGGGGAGGAAGAATGTTCTCATCTTGTCTTTTTCTGGGATGAGGTGGCTGGCCCAGTGGAGACAGCAATCAGAACAGATTAAATTCAGATCGTGTGCATTTTACGACCTACGCCCAGGGGTCCAAGGATTGGTTATAATTTTGGTCTTCATTTTCCAGACATTTTTATTTTGCCTCAAAGTGTAAAAAGACACATGAACTTTTAAAATGATGCACAGCAAAGAGCAAGAGAAGGACATGGGGGCACTCAGGAGAGAAAACTACCTGAGTCTCTAACGCGTCTCTTCTGAGCGTCTTACAGTAAAGACAGAAGAGCTCCCAGACAAGGGGAAAACAAGTCTTAAGAGGCTCTTGTTAGGAAATATGCTGGCACTTGTCATCTACCCAATGGTTCCTAATCCTCTTGCATGAGCTGAAATCCCCTTGAATTGGATTATAAAATTCCTCTTGGTAGGAGGCACTTCTGCTTCAAAATGCAAAGCCCTTGATTGAGAAAGAAAACAAACACTAATTTGAAATTTCTTGCCTTACCAAAGAAGATGTAGGCAGACGCTTGGAAGGAAGCCCGCGCTTGCCTTTTGACCCCTCAGTTCCCAGATGTGTGCTGGGCTCTGAGCCCGCCAGGTGAGGGCAGCATCCTGCCTTCCACGCTCTTCAAGTCAAGCAGCATTTCCACGGGAGCTGCGACTTTGACGTGCTTTAAAAAATTACTTTAAACATTCAGCAATGAGAAAAGAAAGCCTTGTTTAGACACCGAAGACCCTTTTAAACGACCAATTAATTGGATCAAAGCTTCCCTCAGTGCAGGGATAATTGCATGTAACTGGCTAAAGTCTATGACCTGGGATTGGATGGATAAATGTCAGATGGCAACTCAGGGAGATAAGCTGGCAATTGCAAAAGGTTGAGGGCAGTGGCTGGAACATTTTCTCGCTGATGGCAGCTCAGTACTCGCTGTGGAATGTATGATCTTTTCCTAGGCCTGCATCCCACCTCTGATTTGTGTGTCACCTCTGACCTATTTCTGTCACCTCCGATGATTACATCCTGAACTCTATTTCACCTCTTGACTTGTAGTTTGGCAATAGCGTCCCTTAGTTTTCTGAACACGGCTCAGGTATTAGAAGGTGCCCTGGGGCTCTGCTGTGGCTGGAGGTGGGAGAGTTGGGTCTGGGAACAGCTGGGCCTTGGTTGGGAGCAGAGGGGTGTCTCTTAGACCTCATGCCAGCAGCAGGGCACCGGCCGTGGGATGCCATTAAACATCTCAGAGCTCAGCGGTGGGAACAGAGACGTGCTGCTGTTTCGTGGCTTTGTGCTTAATATTGTGCAGGTTTTCTAAAGGGCTGGCGGTTATGTGATTTCTTTTGTCAGCTGTGTTAGGATCTGCGCAAACTGTGGCTGTCTCCATACTCTTAGGGGCCTTTTGATCACAAAGAAAGAGGAATTGTGAGTATCCAGGAGCAGATGGATCAAAGGGTCTCACTCTTACTCAAATCCATGCCACCTACTACCCAGCCTTACCCACCATGTTTCCTGCCCCTGACGCGGACACAGATGTGGCAGGGCTTCCTCAGTAAAGAGTAAATCACAAGCTCATAGTGACACAGTTTTCTCTTGCCTTATCCGGATAAGGATGAAAAAGTTTCTTCCTCTTTCTCAAACACTTGAAAGTTAAGCAAACAGGATTTCTAAACAAAGAGGAACTTCAAACAGAGGATTTGCTGTCATTGCCAGTTCTTTTCTCTCAAAGTGTGTCTACAGCCTTTTTCTGGGAGGGGCAGGGAGACCTGCGTGAGGCCGCTGAGGAGCCACCTCGTCTGTGCCTTGAGAAAGAAAACAGGATGTGGCAGAGCCAGGAGATTCTGGACCCAAGGTTGGGGAGATTCCCAAGTGGCCAGCTCAGATGGGACAAAAATGGATAAGGGAATATAGGCTTTGTTTCAACCGATTCCTGAAAAGAAAAAAAAAGAAAAAGAAAAAGAAAAAAAAAGTCTTTCTCTCTTTTTTCTTATTTTTATAAATTGATAATCCATGTACATGATGCAAAATTTGAAAGCTCCCAAAAAGTAGACAGGGAAAAATCAGTCTTTTTCCCCTCTTCTGGGCCCCAATTAATCTCTGTGGAGGCAACAGTGTGCAGAAGAGACTGGGAATAGGAGACAGTAGTCCAGCACTCAGCTCACAGGCTGGTCTGGGTCAGAGCCTCGCAGGGTGTGAGGAAGGAGGGCTGGCGCTGGGAAAGAACAGAGGAAGCCAGTGCGATGTCATTGGAGGAGGAATGGGCAGCTCATGGGGGTTGACTGGACGTGAGGAGTGGGGTAGGGTGTAAAACGTCAGAAGTGGGGATCCCATGACTAGAGAGTCAGTTAAGAGAGGCAAAGGAGGAGCCTGGCTGAAAAATGGACGGTTGGGACCACACCAGTTGCAGGCTCTGGAAAGTGCAGAGGAGACAGACAAGTACAATGTAGAGTTTAGTTCTCAAAGAGCAGGTGGAGCTTTGCTGGGATTTGTAGGTCAAGTAGGGTTTATGCATGGGTGGCCGTGAAAGGGAGGGCATTCTACAATATGGGAACTACAGGGTCAAAGGGCAGGAGATCAGCTTGAGAGAATAACGGGGACATTCCACTGGGCTGACATATCAGAGTATGCTAGAAAACACAGTTGGACCCGATTATAGACAACTTTGAAAACTGGCCAGAGATATTTAACCTTGAGATGAGACTCATGAATACATTTGGGAAGATGAGGAAAATAAAGAACATGGTTTCCAATGAGATTTTACGTATGTCCTACTAACATCCTATTTGGGCACCTTCTTATCGAAGCTTTCTTTATCCTTCTCTCCAAAAGTTAACCCTTAGTCTTGTGCTTTGTATAAACTTCTGCTTTTCTACTCACTGCACGTGTTGTTAGTATTCATTTACATACCTGGCTTCCCTACTACAGTGTCTTTCGTATTTCTCATTTTTATATGTTTGGAACCACCAACAATAACAGTAGCAACAGTAATAGCTAGTATTTGTTGAGTGCTTACTATGTGCCAGACACAGTTTTATGTGCCTTATTTATTGATAATTCCTTTCAATAACCCTATGAAGCAGATATCTATTATCAGCCCCATTTTATGGATGAGGAGACTAAGGCACAGAGTAATTACTTGCCCAAGGTCATATTGCGGGTAGGAAGGGGCCAGGATTTGAAGCCGAGCAGTTTCACTACAGAACCTATACTCCGCATTATTTTAATAACAATGATTCCCTGGAGATAGAGCCAAGTGTTTTACATGTAATAGGCCACACACTCCCTCAACAACTTTAGGAGGCAGGTCTCATTACTGTTCCCTAGTGGCTGATGAGGAAACTGAGTTTTACGCGATAGCTAAGTCATGAAGGAAGAAAGCAAAGGACCTGGACCCCTGCCCCCAGACTCTTAGACATGATTCCGTACACCCCGGCCTGTGCTCATTAGGTATTTAAGGAATAAATAAATGAATGAAATAGAGGAAGGAGGGAAAAAAATGAAGGAATAAGGGAGGGATGGAGGGAGAAAAAAGGGAGGAAAAAAGGAAAGAATGGAGTGAAGGGAATAGAGGCAAAGAAGTCCAACAGGATATCTCTTACTCAGTTACCTCTTAAAGCCAATCAGTGCTGGTAATGTAAACACTACATCAAGTAAATATTTTGTAAGTGGACTCTGCAATTAAAACATTTAAATCAAAAGACTCCTCACTAATGTGAAACTCCGAAACATCACAAGCTGATGGGGGAAATCCTTGGGGGTAGAAAGACCTTCCTAGAGTCCAGGTATATAATACAGCAATGGACTTAGTTGCCTAAGTCCTGACATACCTCCTTGGAACAGCAAATTATGAGTGTTGGTTACTTAAAAATCACCCATATCTAAAAGACGCCTTCTTTTGAAGCATTTTTTGGTGTTTGGTTGTTCTCAATGGATACTATGAATTTCCTCTATTATTCTATGAGCCAAAGTGACCATCAAGATGAATGAAAACTCAAATGGTTCCCTTTTTTCAGGAGGATGTTTTTTGGTTTTATAAAGTGTGTGTGTGTGTGTGTGTGTGTGTGTGTGTGTGTGTGTGTGTGTCTGCTGCTGTCTGTCTGCCTCAGGAAGAGAGAATTTCTGCAGGGTAGGCAGGCCTGCTGGAGAAATTTTTCTTGGGTTATTCAAGCCATGCCTGGTGGATTTGTCTACCACACAGGAAGGCCTCAGCTTAGCATATTGACAGGAGCCATATTTTCCAAACCCCAAATAGGGGCATGGTGCTGACCAAGCATTGAGTTCTTCTGCTTTATGAATGTAGTCCCGTGAACTTCTCACCAAGACACATCTGTCATTAGTCATTTTACAAATTGCCTTTATGGGAGGTATAATGGCAGGATGTCAGGGCCATACAGGGGTACAGGGACAAGTGACCTTTGGACCCCCCAAAGCCAGGGGTCTTTAAGGAGAGAGGGGTGCGGTCTGCCCCACACAGGGAGCAGGCCTTGGTGACAAAGCATTGCTCAGACTCCTGTGGTTAATGAGCTCACCCTGGGGCCGCCAGGCGGTCTGCTGTGAGCTAGCTGCCAGCCTTTCGGGCTATGAGTCAGCTGTGGGCTGTCATTCATCCAGCGGGGCTAGGCTGTGGGTCCTCAGGAGGCTCCCAAACCCAGCGCGGCAGCCTGCAGCTGGAGAGCAACGGGAAGGCTGCCCTGCCCAGGCCATCCTCCCTGCTTCCCTTCCCTTGATGCAGGGGTGGGGGTGGAGGGGGGAGCAGCTCCGTTGATTAGAATTCAGGGCATTGTGAAGAAGCCCCTTGTCACACCCACAGCCCGCCCACCCCTGCCAGAGAAGGAGAGCACAGCTTTGTAAGGGGACTCCTCGCATACAGAGCGTTTTTTTGAAGCGCTCCAGAGATTTTACTGAATTATTCTCCTTTGTCCTTCATATAATTCCAGTGGCATTAGTCAGCTTAAAGGGTAGCATCTCATCCTACTTCCCTTTCTGCCTGGACATACATACACCCACTAGCTTCTCCCTCCAAACCCTTTTCTTTTTCAGCTCCCAGTTGGTGGTTATTCGGACTGTGCTCTTAACCCTTACATTGGATGAGGTGGAGGGAGGGAAAGAATATACATTGAGGTTTGCTAAGGTAACCACTGTGGCAGGAACGTTTGCATGTTTCATCCTGTTGATTCTTCACCATAGTCCTCCAAGGTAGGACTTATCAGTTTCATAGATGAAGAAACTGAGGGTCAAGCAAGTTATGTAATTTGCTCAAAGTCACAAAGCCACTGAGGGGCAGAGCATGGATTCAAATGGAATTGCTTAAGCCTTGCTAATTCTATTCACAAAGAAGTAGGGTTGTTTGAGGGAATCTCTATTCTTCACATTGTTTTTTGTTTATTTTTTTGCAAAAAAAAAAAAATTCCTTCCCATGTCCCTCACTTGAGAAGACCTTCTCATTGACTGCAGGACCAGGTTCTCGGTCATGGGTTGATTTTTGGCAATGTGATGATACAGTGTTGCAAGTTGCACACAGGGTGTGGTCACCCACTTGACCAGGCTGCATACCAGCCTGGATGATACAGAGAGCCTACAGAAAGCTGAAGATCAGGCAGTCGATCTTTCTCAGTCCTTGGAGTTCTGAGCACAGTCACTGACCAGGAGTGTCCACTCTCTTCTCCTCCACCCCCCCCCCGCCCCAATCTCCACACCTCACACTCCTACCACGGCCTCTAGATCCTCTGCTCTGTGCTCTTTCCTCCATACTCTTCCTACTGGAATTTTCTAAACCAAGGTATATCCACATAGCATCATCTTCTGTTTAAAAACTACCATATGATCCAGCAATTTCCCTCTGTGTATACATCCAAAGAAATGAAATCAGGATTTTGAAGACATATCTGCACTCCCATATTCACAGCAGCATTATAATATAATAGCCAAGGCATGGCTAAGTGTCCATTGATGGATGAATGAATGGAGAAAATGTGGTGAATCCACACAGTGGAATATTATTCAGCCTTAAGAAAGAAGGGAATTCTGTCATTGGCAATAACATGGTTAAAACTGGAGGACATTATGCTAAGTGAAATAAGCCTGACACAAGACGACAAATACTGCATGATCTCACTTAGATGTGGAATCTAAAATAGTTGAACTCGCAGAGTAGAATAGTGGTTGCCAGAGATATGGCAGTAGGGGGCAGGAGGAAGGTGGGAGAAGTGGGGAGATGTTGCTCAAAGATTACCAACTCGTAGTTATGCAAGATGAATGATCTCTGGAGATCTAATGTACAGCACGGTGACTTTAGTTTTAACAATACTATATTGCATACTCGAAGTAGATCTTAAGTTTTCTCACCACCAGGAAAATAAAGGTAACTATGTGAGATGATGGATAGATCCTCCAGCTTGACTGTGGTGATGAATTCACAATGTATATGCATATCAAGACATCACATTGTACACCTTCAATATATACATTTTTTTCCTTGTCAATTATGCCTCAATAAAGCTGAAAGAAAACAACAACAACAACAGCAACTTCCCTGCCTCCCAAACCTATGAGAAAAACTGAAAATCCCTCAGTGAGTCACAGAGGGCCCTTCCCACTCTGCCTCCTTTGCCAGAACCATCGTTAGGCATTTCCTTCCATGCACCAGAGTTAAGCCACTGCAGAGTGTGCTCCCACCCCTAACTGGGCAGCACTTTTTCAGTCCTTCCAGCCTTTGTAGGTATTCTTCCTTCTACCTGGAATGGCCTTCCCTCCTGCTCTGGTGGCAACCTCCTTCAAGAGCCCGCTCAAATGTCTCTTTCTCTGAGAAGACATGCACTTTTCATAACCCATGGTCGGTGCTAACCACGCCCTGGCTCCCTGAATTAGTGCCTGTCTTCTTCAGTAGCCCAGCAGCCCTCAATGACAATGGCAGGATTCGCTGGCGTGTTGCTTTTGCGCCTGAACTGTGTGTAGCAAGTAATTTGCATTATTAATCGTAAAAGCGCTCAAGTTTCTGATGAGCTGCTTTTGTTATAAATTGGAGTGGATTCAACGTTATTCTTATAATAATGTCATTTTCACTCACATGTTTTCTGGAGTAGGCGAGAAAGGGGCGGGGTTGGAGCTAACTTGCTGATAATTGTTCCAAATGTTAAAGAAAAAAGGTTCAGAAGGGATCAACAGATCTTGAGATACATTAGTGGGCTGTGGATAATCCATGATGCAGGCGGGGTGCATATTTGCATGGAGAATTTATTCGTGTGTGTATGTGTATGGGCATGTACATGTGTTGGGGGCAGGGGTGCTTTATATATTCATGTTAAAAAAAATACCCCCGGGGTAAGAGCAGCAATTATTTTCAACATATTGAAGGTTAACTGTGATCAAGATGGAACGATGTGGAAAATAATTGACATAATGTTAAGAGGGGAAAAAAGGCAAAATCTCAAACTATGTATACATTATAAGTCCGTAAAAAAAAAATCAATGCAAATCTGGATGAAAGGCAAGCTAAGAAACAAACAAAAAAAAGCTGTGATTTGTCAGATGGTGAGGAGATATATATACAATGGTTTGTGCAGTAGCTGTCTCGTAGACCCAGGTCTCGTAGACCCACCTTCTGGGTCCACCATCACCCAGGCTGGACAGGGTGTGGTCGGAAACCCTGTAGCTGTTATCAGCCCATCTGTCTAGCTTGATGTTCCCAGAGCTGCAGGGGGTAACAGAGCACACCATCTGCAACCAGTAGACCTGGTGCCCACCCTCCTCAAAGGGATAATGGAAACGAAATTCTTCATGCTGGTGGTTCCTGTTTGAATCAGTCAACAACCCAAGTATGAGTCATCTCAGCCCTCACTTTGTTAATATTTCATCCTTCCCATCATGCGCTGGACCTCCCCTGCCTTTGACCTAGCGCTTGACCTCCCAAGCCCTATGACAGACGTTTGGAATTGCTTGTTTCCCAACCACCAAACCTCCAGAGAGCTTCAGCTTTTTCTCTGAGTGCTCCTTCCCACTCCTTCCTTATGATGAAGGCTGGCTTGCCCCGAGGACACGCACACCCTGCAGCCCTCTCTAGTCTCCGCTGTTGATCCTCCACACCCTGCAGTCTTCGGGTTGGAAAGTATTTGTAACTGTCCTTGTTCCCAAATGCTGCTTCCACAATATTGTTTCTCCACCCTTTGAGGGTCATGCTGCTCAGCTCCACTGCCCTCTTCCTCTCCAAGGTACCATCATTTTCCAGTCCCCCATCATGACTCTTCATCCACTGAAGACTGAAGGTTTATGACTTTCCTATACCCTCCCATCTCGGTTTTCAACCTGGTCGACTGGTATCTGCACGGATGTCTCATCCAACACGTGGCCGCATCCATTTCTTTCTTTTCCTTCCCAGTTAAGTTCCTCCAGAGACTTGTCTCTACTTACTGTCTCCATTTTCCTTACTCCCCTCCCCTCAGCCACTCTAAGCAGGATGCCGGTCCTGCATGCCTTCAGAACACCTACTATTTGGGTCACCAATGACCTCCATGTCATCAAATCCAAGACATTTTTTTCCAGTCTCACCTTACTTATCCTCACAGCAGCAACTGATACTGTTGACCATTCACTCCTAAAAACACTTTTCTCTTGGCATTAAAGACAAAATATTTTCCTGGTTTCTTTCCTAGTTTCCTTGAATGTTTTGCAGGCCTAACCTTCTCATTCTGACCAGCAAATGCGGATGGCCCTCTCCTCTTCTCACTATACAATCTCTTCCTAGGTGATCACATCCTTATCCCTAGCTCACTTCTCTGTAGAGAACATGGCAATTTATATCTCCAAATGCGACCTCTTGTCTGAGTTCCAGGCCCACAGAGCTAACTCTTGATTTGAGTTTTCCATGTGGAAGACTCAAAGGTAGCTCAACCTCAGCAGACCCCAAGCCAAACCCACAGTCTTCCCCACGTAGCTGGGCCTCTTTCAGTGTCCTCTGTCTTAGAGGACAGTCCCATTGTCCATCTAGCTGCACAAGCCAGAAAGCTAAGAATCATTCTTGGTATCTCTGTATCATGCACATCCTATCTGCAATTTATCACCAAGGATTATTTCGTTTCCTTCCTTGAAGTTTCTCCATCTACTCTTTATCTGCAACTCTGTGCCCTAGTCCTAGTCAACATTACCATTTGCAAGGACTATTGCTATAGTTTGGGCTACCCCATATCTAATCCGAGTCCCCCCAGTGCTTTATAGGGCACTGGTAGGCATCTTCTTGAAGTCATCACCTAGTATGTCATCTTATGCTTAAAACCCATGATGACTTTTCATCCGTTTTAGGACAATGACAAAACCCTTCATATGGCCTATAAGTTTCCATTCATTGTCCCCACCCACAATTTCATTCTTTCCTCTCTAGCCTACTTCTTTCTTTTTCCCATTCTCCCTTGTTCCCCTTTGCCACAGGGCCTTTGCATGGCAGTCTCCTCTGTCTGGAATATTCTCCATACCCCTGGCTTAGTTAACTTGTACATATGCTTCACATATCAGGGCAAGCATCACTTTCTCAAGGAAATCTTTCATGACCTCCCCTAAGAGGTCAAATTTCCCTTCAATAAAGTTTCATAACACCCTGCGTGTACTTCTTCATGGCACTAATAGCAATAGACAAGTCTATGTGTCATTGTTTGAGTAGTGGCTTTCTCTCCCACTAACATTAGAGCTCCATGGGGGGTAGGAATCATGTCTGATTTTGATCAACACTGAGTCTTCAACACATACTATAGTACCTCAGCTCCTAATTTAAAATAACAGCCTCCATTACTCTATTTCTTATAGCTTTATTATTTTTCATAGCAGTTATAAATAGCCGTATATGCATGTACTTATTTATTTATCGCCTCACTAGATTGGAAATTTCATAAGGACAGATAATTTACTTGTCACTGATGTATTTTATTCCCAGCATTTAAATAGTAGTGCCCAAAACTACTCTGTAAGTAGTTTTTGCATATATAGTAAGCATTTAATAAATGTTTCTTGTTGAAAGAATAAATGTATTTTGCATAGTAACAAAAACAACTTTCCCCAGCAACAGTACAGTATTTAACTATCCCATCTAACTATTATGTACTTGCATGCCTGTATTTGCCATAAAAAATTCATTAAAGAAGAACTCCTAAATTTACTAAAATGACAAAAGGAGGACATTCAAATAGTGATACAGATCTCACCCATAACGGCAGTGCAATCTTTTAAGTAACTCTTGAGTTATTACTCGTCTCCTTCAGGCTAGGTGTTCTCCTTTTCATAGGCATTGCTGAATTGCCCTTCAAAGGGGTTTTACTAATATTCATAGCCGCTGGTGGAAATGGAAATGCTCATTTTTCCTACCAGAAGGAGGGTTTTCAAAGAACAAACTGGCTATAGTAAAGGTAGATTGAAGAGGGTGGAGAACAGCGGCTGGAAAGCCAATTATCTAGGAGCTGAAATCCTAGGGGAGAATACTGGTATCTACCTTTATGTCTTGTACAATAGAGCAGAGAAATGACAGGCTTAGAATGACGCGACAATCTTCCCAGTTTCCCAAAATCTTACCATGTGGCTTCTTTAGGTGATAGCCAAGGAAATCTAGGTCATTTGCGCCACCTACTGTCCAGATTGGAGAATGGCTGGCCGATGTCAATGCCGGGGGACTTTCGTTTCAAGAGATTTCTATCCAGCTCTCTCTTACCCGTGACTTTCTTCTCCTTTCCTCCTTACAGCACACTTTCTGAGCTATGAATGGACACAAAAGCATGGTTTGAGAGGGTGGCTTTGGGAAAACAGGCGCTCGGAGCTTCCACCCGTGCTTATTTCTGGCAATGTTTGAGCCACCTGTTTCAATTCAATGCGCTCTCAGGTCCAAGTAGGCCCTGGAGTGACAAAGATGAATGAGATGTGATTCTTCTTCCCAAGGATCTCAGAGCCTAGGGGGAAAGTCAGATACAGAACAAATCATTGAAGTGCCAATGTCGTGACAGAGACAATACAGACACGGAGGGAGATGAGAAGTCCATTGGAGGGCTTCAGAGAGGAGATGATATTTCCCTACGCGCTGAAGGACCAGCAAGGGCTCACAGGTGGAAAGGAGGATTACCATGTTCGGCAGATGGACCGGCGTATACAAAAGTAGGGTGGCAAAAACATCTATAGCCTATTCTGGGAGCAGCAAGAAGTTGATAACTACTAAGAGTTTGTTATAGATCCTTGCATGCTTTTGAGATGTGCTTTTATGTGATTATTTGTGGACAGAGGTGCGTGTGTGTGTCTGTGACTTCCTTTCATTTCACTAACCGTTATATTTTAGACATCTCTCCCTGTCGGTGAATCAAGACCTGCAGTGTTCCATTGTGTTGCTCTATCACAGTTCCTCTTTCATGGACGTTTTAGGCGGCTTTCAGCTCTTCACCTTGTCTGCCTATCTTAATGCACATGTGCAGGTATTTCCTAGAAGGGAAGTTGCTGAGTCATTTAAATTTTAAGAAATGTTGCATACGTTTTGCAGAAACGTTGCTACATTTAAATTTTGATTAACATTTTTCAATGGCCTTCCAAAAATGTTCTTCCAGTGTACACTCCTTATGGAGTAGCTAAAGTAAGTCTTGTAAGCTAGTAAGTTTTTCCCTTTTCGGTTTAATCCATGTGCGTAATGTTTTTCTTCCTAAAATCATGATTCTGACAGTAATCCTACATGTATTGAGTGATTTGCTTCTCACGTAGTCATTGCAACAACCTTCTAAGACTGTTGGCATTATCCCCATTTTACAGATGGTAATAACTTGAGGCGTGGAGGAGGTGGGTCATATCCACAGTGCCCCAGGTAGTCAGATCCAGAACTAGAACTCAAGCCTCCGGAATCCTAAAGCTCGTTCTATTGTGTTGCTAGGCAACACTTCTCTCTTTTGGTTTTTGTGCCAATGCTACTTGTTGCCATGGTGCTGCTGGGACAAACAGCAGTGGGTTGTAATTAAGCAGTAAGCTAGAATCTTTGCTCCTAACAGAAAAGGGTCTTTCTGCCCTTATGTGTAGGTGGACAGAGAGGGACAGCTGGATGGGGCTGGCTGGTTATCACGTGAGCTTCAAGTGGGACAGATGTTGGTCTTCACTTCTGTCTGCTTGAAAGCACTCCCCAGGAATGCATGGACAGGATGTCTTGTCCAAAATCAGCATCCATCCTCAGTGTGTGCCTTTTCTACTCAGTCTACAAGAAATAGGGACATGGCTGTAAACAGCGCCCGTTCAGGAATTAGACAGACCTGAGTTCAAATCCTACCTCTGCCATTTTCCTGTAAGTTACCTACATTTTCTGATTCTCAGTTTTCTCATCTGAATGAGGACAGTCATACTCACCTCACAAAGTTCTATGTGTGAATTGAATGAGATAAGGGGCACCAATCACGTAGCCAAATGTTCAACGTTCACTACCATTTTTTAAGTGCTCAGTACATGCAGCCAATGTTAGTATTGTTATTTATATTTTTCACACACCCATTCCTCTTTGGATGCTTTGCAATCATCAAATGGGTTCCCCAACATCCGTAGTATTCCATCACTCAACATGGAGTAGTGGGAATTATAAAATCTCATCATGTTTTTAGACAACAACACTCATAAGCAGATTTTCAGAAGATTTGATGTAGTGAAGTTCTGTACTTCAGAAATGCAGTATTAGCCCCAGGAATGAGTCATCTGTAGTAGGAGGAAAGTGAAACTATTTTTCAAAAAACGACACAATGGAAATTGCACAATCCAAATTACTGCAATTGCCTTTTCAGAGGAATCCAAGGAATTTTTTTTTCTTTCAATTCATTCACTTGACTTTTTGAACATCTATTGTATGTCAGGCCCCATGCAAGGGGTGAAAAGATGAATAGACTATGGCCCTTGCTCCGGGGAGCTCACAGATTAGCAGGGGAGACAGGCATTTAAAACAATTACCGCAATGTGATAGCTGCTATAATGAGATCTGTCGATGGTATTCTAGAGACACAGAGCAGGAAGTCCTTAACATGCCAGGGGGAAGGGTAGTACAGAATACACCACACAGAGCTGGAACCAGCTGAGCAGGCAAACAGGAGCAAAGGCACTTAGAGAGAACGATGGGAAAGCCAGAGAGAGCGTGTTGTGTTCAGATTGGGGCGCAGGCTGCACGCAGGAAGGGGTGAGGAATGAGAGTAAAGAGGCAAGTGTCTGCACCCACATGCAGCAACACTGGCCAGGCCTGGCCCTGCACTGTAGAACTCACCCCTCCTAGAAGCACCCCCTGCCTGCTCCCCTTCTTGCGGTTCTCACAGCTTTAGGCCTCAACCTCCTGTTTGCCCTGTGTCTGCTCCTCACCTTGCTCCTAATCCCTTGCCTTCTTGCCCCATGAGTCATCTTCTTCCTTTGTCTGTCACACCTGACACTCAGATCCTCATCTTTTGCTTCCCTTGCAAAGATGTTTCACCGCCTCTGGACTGTTAGTGTAAAAAAAAAAAAAAAAAAAAAAAAAAAATTCTTGCACTTGGTCTGGTCATTGGTGTAACCCTCAGTAGGCACAGAACCTAATCCTGGTTTTGCCCTGATCATAATATGAATCTCACTCCAGGACAGCCAGGAGGAGTTGTCTCCATGGTGGACAGCACCGATTCCCTTTCCAAGGCTGTGTCCTGAGGACATGGCTCCTCTCCAAGCCCTCTGATGTTGTCAGAGGAGGCAGAGCAAATGCCATTTCTGGCCTATCATTGACCTGGAAGGGAAAGACATAGGTCATCCCACACATGTGGTTTCCATGGAGTCCCAGCTGTGCCTAAGGATGTGACTTTCTGTCCTTCCACCTCTGATTAGCGGGAGAATACCAAGTTGCCTTTCATCTTTTCTCCTGGGACATTGAATCAGTCAGCTACTCCTCCGCAGAATTCTCCTGCTGGCTCAGGGCTCTTCCTTGGAATGGAATTGTCTGCTCTGTGGGTGCAGTTCCGGGAAGGGCTATGAACCCCTCCACGATGAACTGTGCCAGACAACTGAGGACAGATGCTTGCGTGTGGCTGCTGGTCTGGCTGGCCCTCCGGATGCCTCACTAAGTTAATCTACTCTAACAGGGCAGGCTGCAGACTGTATGACTCATGGGGATGCCATGTGCACGGACTAGGGTGTGAATGTCACCTCCTGGGGTTGTGCAATGCAGGGTCCTCCACCCCAAGCTCGGGGGCAGGCCCCCTTCAAGGCTGAGGACATACAAGTGTGTGTGCATGTGGATGGAGTGGGGAGAGGAGCACAGGTATATAGCAGCAGCACACGCACCCTCATGATGGTGTCTGAAGGGACAATGGGATGTTTGGGGGTATCAAGGACTGGGTAGGTCAGACTCCATGATCCATCACCTCCCTTTCCAGCCCCTAGGGATCCCTGTCAAATTCTGTTGAGTCTGGATGGACTCAAGAGCATGAAGTTTACCACAATCATCATTGTATTTAACCTTGGCTGGATGAAGCCTAGGTTCTGGTCTATTTCTGGGACTTCCTGGTTTAGATGAAGATAAAGTGAATTTAGAAACCATCCTTCCTTCACAGCACATAGAAGTACATCTCACTCCTTGTAACCTATTATGAATTTTTTTCTTGAATGTATTATTGAATGAATATATTATTGAACATTAAGCTCCTAAGTATTATTCTTTGGAATGTCCTGTCAGGCAAATGTGGAAAAGTGAAAAGAACCCAAAGTCCTGTTGCACAGTCTAAAAGAAGGTTAGTGAAATTCCAAAATGTCTTTCTATTACCTGCTGTAGGATCTTGGGCAAATTCCTAAAGTCTCCATTTTCTCAAACAGATATAACAATAGTGCCTACCTTAAGGTTGTTCCCAAAATTAATGACATAAGTTACATGTAAAATACTCAGCACTGACCTGGTACAGTAAGCTCTCAGGCATATTAGTTATGATGGTATTGTATTACTTTCATTGATAAAGCATCTGAGTATTTCTCATAAGGGAGCGAAGCTAAATGGACAATTTGGGGCAGTGGCTCTCCTCACTGAACACTGTCTGGGCTATGCACTGGCTAATCTGACATACTCCCATCCCCACCTCTGATTTTAAAAAGTGTAGGTTCAAAGGAATAGCCAGTTGTTGGAGTCAAGCCAGGAATGGGGTCACTGTAGTTGGTGTCTCTCAACTGCCTGAGAGACAACATGTCAGTCTCTCCACTCAAGTCCTGAGCTGAGCCCCATCTGAGCAGCCAGCCAGGAGAGGTCCAGAGAAGAGCTCTGCCTTTGCATCCACTCTTTTCTGCATGAGAAGACTCAACAGCCATGGAAGACCTAACCGTAAGTCTACCCTTGCATTAACAAGAGGGGAAGCAAACGGGAAGGTGTGCTGTATTTCCGGTCTGAGGCCTGGATCTAAGAAAATAGCTTTTATTTTAAGGTCCTTAATGTCAAGAAAGCTTTCTTTGAACTACCCTTGGGTTGGAGAGGTTAGACCTGGCTTCTTTCTACTGCCAGGACAGTAATGCTGTTACCTATTGGTAGCTTAGTACCATTCCCCATCTTACCTACTCTCCCCCAAGCTGTGATTGCCGAAAGCCCAAGTACTAGAATATTCCAGCACTCCTTGCCAGCGTTCTGTGGTAGATTCCGCTGATCAGAGGCACTTACTTGCACACGATTTGGAATGCATAAAATAATTGGAAACCATTGTATCACTTCTCTGGCAGTGATGAATAAACATGTGGCTTTTGCAGATGTGAGGTATCTCAGAGTTCTGCACTTTCCTCTGTGAATCACCACCAGCCTTGGGGCTACAGCCAGCTGTGATCACTGCTAGTTTCCCCTGGCTGCTGGGATTTCCTGCTTCTGAGACCTCATAGAAGTAAATCTGAGAGCCAGCCATGGCTTTCCCTGACGTTTGCTCCTTCAGCCCCTTTCCATTGTTCAGTAAGTATTGAATACGCTGGATTAAACCCCTTCCTGCTTAAAAACCCTAGCAAGGTATTTCAGTTTTCCTGACAAGTAGAAAATGCTTGGCTTGAAAAGTCTTATTGGTAGGATTGAAAACTTAGATTGAGAATGTGAGTCTTATGTCTGCCCCAACAATCCAAAACTGTTCTTTATTTCTGAGAAGTGAAAACAGAAAGAACAGGTCTTCCTGCCCAAAGATATACACCACGCTTTCTATCAATTTAAAACATCTTTTAAAAACGTAAATACCTACCGGGAAACTAATGCCCCATACATTCTTTGATTTGATAATCACCTTATCTAACCCATAACTAATATCACTTCAGGAAAAAGCTTAATTTAATTTTGTGCATAAAGACCATTAAAAATGCATTCACAGTTATCAAAAGCCTGCCCATATTTTCAGCATCCTGACAAATCAAGTTTTGACTTTTTTTGTTGCCTGCTTTGTCTTATCTACAGGCATATATAATTTACACAGTACTAACTATTGTGAAAACACATTTTTATATTCTGCTTTTTGCCCTTAACAGTACATTAATAAGATTTCCATCCTGTTATATAGACTTCCTGTCATATTTAATTCATAATATTTAATTGAGTAGATTGACCGTAATTTACTAACATTTCCCCCCTGTGGCTGAATATTTAGGCAGGTTCTAATTATTTTGTTAGTATGCTTAATACTTTGGTGGACATCTTTTTGCTTCTGTTGATGAATCTCCTCAGGATAAATTCCCACGAGTGGAATTTCTATGCCAGGAAGCCTAACTGCCACCCCTGGAACGGATTTCCACTCTCATCTCACCTAACCCCTCCGTTTTATGCTTGGTTAGTTACTTGAATGGGATAGGAGGGAAAAGGGAGAAGTAATCAGAGAACCTGCAGTTCTAAAGTCAAGCTGACAGATAGGAGAGACTTTGGGCCACCAGAAAGCTGTGTGAAGGGAAATAGTCCTGAGAGATTGGGAAGAAAGATTCCAGGCCTCTGAATTAGTCAGGAGTAGCTAACTGCAGCCACAAAGAGCCCAACATAATGAGTAAATGTATTTCTTACTTAGCAGTAGGCAGGGTTACTCCAGGGACCTCCAGAGTTATTCAGGCTATTTCATCCTGAGGCTTTTCACACTGCTGGGGTCCCTGGTGTCCTCTCCATATAGCCAGCAGATGGAGAGAGAGAGTGAGTACAGTAGTCCCTCCTTATCCACAGTTTCCATTCCTGCAGTTTCAGTTACCTGTGGTCAACCACATCCAAAAAAATTAAATGGAATATTCCAGAAATAAACAATTCATGAGTTTTAAATTGCATGCCATTCTGAGGAGTGTGATGCAATCTCCCGAGTCCCGCTCCATCCCACCCAGGGCAAGAATCATCTCTTCGTCCAGCATATCCACGCGATACCTGTCCATTAGTCATTTAGCAGCCCTCTCAGACATCAGATCCACTATGGAGGTATTGTGGTGCTTGTGCTCAAGTCACCCTTCTTTTACTTAATAATAGCCCCAAAGCACAAGAACAGTAATGCAAGCGATTTGGATTTGCCAAAGAGAAGCCATACAGTGGCTGTTATGTATCGTCAGTAGGTCAATAGTAGCTTAACACATCGTCCCATTACCTGTGTGATTCATTCACCTCATTTCATCTCATCACATAGACATTGTATCACATTACATCATCACGAGAAGAAGAGTGAGGGCAGTACAATATTTTGAGGGAGAGAAACCACATCCACATAACTTTTATGACAGTATGTTGTTATACTTGTCCTATGTTATTATTGGTTATTGCTGTTAATCTCTTACTATACCTACTTTATAGATTAAACTTTGTCACATGTATGTATGCATAGGGAAAAACAGTCTATATAGGGTTCAGTGCTACCCACGGTGTCAGGCCTCCGCTGGGGGACTTAGAACATATCCCCTATGAATAAGGGGAGGTTTTCTGGGTCAGGCGTGTAAGCGGTCTCCATCACTTCTGCTCACATTCCACTGTCCAGAGCCCAAGTCACAAGCTGTCACTCAACTGCAAGGGAAGCATAGCTCAGGTGTATGCTCAGGAGGAAGAGGGAAACATGGATGCTGGGTGCACACAAGCAAGTCCCCGCCAGAGTCCTTTTCAAAAGGGAGCCAATCAAGCCTGAGAACAGGAAGGGCTGGGTGGTGGAGAGAATGGAGCGCTGCTGCTTGCACACACTCTGCATGCAAAATAATGCAGATAGAACGTGCCTTTCCAGATTCTGGCAGTTTTAAGCAATAACTGCTTAGGGTCACACAGTTCCAGGGATTTCCACACACACATCTCCCATTCACCCCCCACCCCCATTCACACAGGAAGAAGGACAAAAGGAGTCACTTTTTCCTTTTTCCTGGATTTTAAGGGAGGCAGGCACTAGTAATATTACATGTTAACTTTCTCTCTTTTCTCCTCCCTCTTTACAGCCTGGTTCCTTCCGTTCTTAAGCTTCATCAGCTGATTCTGTCTCCAGATCTCTTTTTTTCTTTCTGTATAAATTTTCCCCCCCAGTTTTATAGAGAAATAATTGACATATATCACTGTATAAGTCTAAGGTATACAGCATGGTTTGATTTACATAGATTGTGAAATGATTACCAAAATAGGTTCAGTTAACACCCATCTTCTCATATAGATACAATAAAAAGAAAAGAAAGAAAGAAAAAAAAGGAAAACTATTTCTCCTTGTGATAAGTACTCTTAGGATTTACTCTCTAACAACTTTCTTATATATCATACAGACCGTTAAGTATAGTCATCATGTTGTATATCACACCCCTAATACTTGTCTTGCAACTGAAAATCTGTACCTTTTGACCATCTTTTTCTAATTCCCCTTTCTCCACCCTCTACCTCTGGTAACCACAAGCCTGATCTCTTTTTCTATGAGTTTGGTGAGTTTTGTTTGTTTGTTTTTGTTTTAAATTCCATATACGAGCTTATACAGTATTTCTCTTTCTCTGTCTGACTTATTTCACTTGGCATAATGCTTTCAAGATCTATCCGTGTTGCTGCAAATGGCTGGATGTCCTAGTTATTTTATGGTTGAATAATATTCCATTGTATGTATATATATAGGTATATATATATACACACATATATACACATATATGTATATATATGTATGTGTGTGTGTATATATATATGTATATATATGTGTATATATATATATATATATATATATATATATATGTATATATGTATATATATAAATCTTCTTTATCCATTCATCCATCAATGTTGTTTCCATCAGGTTGTTTCCATATCCTGGCTATTGTAAGTAATGCTGCAGTGAACATGGGGGTGCAGGTATTTTTTCGAGTTAGTGTTTTCATTTCCTTTGGCTGTATTCCCAGAAGTGGAATTGCTGGATCATGTTGTAGTGCTATTTTTGATTTTTTCACGATCCTCCATACTGTTTTCTGTAGTGGGTGCACCTGGCTCCAGATCTTTAGTCTCATTTTTCCAGTTTCCTGATCTCAGGTCATCCTTTCCTGCTTACTGGATGTTTATTATGTGCTAGTCATTGTATTAAAAACTTACATATGTAATGGGAAGAAGAAAAACATTGCTGCAGTTTGAGCTCATTAACC
Organism: Rhinolophus sinicus; assembly: GCF_057876585.1. Lineage (NCBI taxonomy): Eukaryota > Metazoa > Chordata > Mammalia > Chiroptera > Rhinolophidae > Rhinolophus > Rhinolophus sinicus. Next base: position 149,515,004 of record NC_142514.1, on the reverse strand, counting down.
TAGAAAGGTGGCAGAAATCCATTAAGGGGGAAACTGTCTTTTTGTGAGGGACAGACCTTAATGGACTTGCTTGGCTATAAAAGCAGAGGCTTCTCTGAGAAGAATCGAACAGAAAGAGGTTTTGCTACAAACAAACATAGATCGGCTATGTCCCTCGGCTGACGGCCGCAGCTCCACTCCAATGTCCCTTTCTTGCAGCTATTCTCTCTGGGTTCTGGTACCTTCTCCCTTCCCTTGTCCCTTCAGGCCTAGAGGTGGTAAATGGTTACTTGTCCTCTTATCCAAGGTGCTTCACCCTAATCCTTTTCAATAATCCTTTCCCTAAACTCTTTTTATTTAACCTGTTGGGTGGAGGGTAACATCAGCGCTCTGCTGGGACCTGAACAATCCAACGCATGGCTTCCTTGCTCACACGATGTGGTCAGGTCCTGGGACTGGACCAGATTGAAAACCAGAGGCAGAAAAGAAAGGGAGGGATCAGATACCAGCCCAGGGCGTAGAATTTGCTCTACTGGGGACAACACTGTCAAAAGCCATGACCCACAGCTCCTCCATGGGTCTCCAGCCCCACCCACCTGTTCCCACCCCTCACCCTCCTGCACCCACACTGCTGCAGCCCCTGCTCCATGCAGCCCCCCCTCCCCCCCCACTAGCAGAGGCTTAGGGCTGGCCGAGTCCCTGCTGTCCCTGCCTGGCAGATATGGGAGACGGACGGATGACACAGGAGGATCTCCTGTTTGCACCACACAAAAGACTGTGTGGTTAGAATCGTAAGGTCTGGGGTTGGAATCCTGAGGGAGGTTTTCTCCAGAAACTTTTTACACATACTTCTGTCACAACAGTGATATTTTAAACAATTACATGAAGAATAACTTTCAATGATAAATGAATTCTGTGGATGGCTAGCACCTAACATTGTTCCTATGGTGACGTGTTTCAAATGTGTGTCAACCAAGTACCAAAGACAAGGAAATGTCCTCCTTTACTAGGTGAGGACAGAACACACACAACCCAGGCCCCTATTATTTATATTGATGCCAAGTGGGAGCCTTGTGGTTCCTGAATAGCATAAAAGCTATCCCTGCCCTTCTCTCTCTCTCCCTCCCTTCTGAGAACTCCCAGCTGCTCTGTTTGGAGACTCAGGGAGGATGGAGTGAATCATTTAGGGAAACCACTGGGCTCCCAGTGGCATGGGCACATCAGTCGAATGATTAACCCCTCACCCCCCATCCCCGCAGACCTGTGGCCTGGAAGTCACTCTGTCAGACTTCTCTCCTTCTCCTCGGACAAATTAGCAATCTAGCAGCGGCTGGAAACACCCTGCCTAGAAGTGAGATTGCTTGGTTTCGGTCTTTTGTGGCTGTGCTGAATTACTCCAAGAGTCCCAGTCCCAGTATTTAAACAGTCATGCCCTGTGGATGAATGATGATCCTCAGAAATGGCACCAGCCCTGGGATGCATCTCACTGGGGGACTTAGATGCTGTGGCCTGACCATACACGTGACCAGGGAGAATTATGTGCAACGAGACAGCACATTTGCAAAGTCTAAATGTTCCCTTGAGCTAGCATTTGAATGGCTGGCTTGTCTTTAAAATGTGTTATAATCAATTTTGTGTTTAAATATGTGTCTGAAATGATAATGGATATCAATAAGTATATGAATGTATCTGCTTAACAAATTGTAAGATTATAAACAAGTTAGAGGCAATGTGACGTAAACAAACAAACAAACATGAGCTTTAGTATTAGACAGACCAGGGTTACAATCCAGGAACTTTTGACTTATCAGCTGTGTGTCCTTGGAAAGGATACTTAACCTCTCTGAGCATTTCCCCTTGATTGTGAAGTAGGAATAATAGCACTTTACTTATCTCACTTGGCTGTAGTAAATATTCAGTGGATCAAGCCTATAAAGTGTCTACTCATTGCCTGGCATATTTGAAGCTGCTCAGTAAACATTCAGGATCTCATCTCAAACATAAATCTATGGAAATTGGCTGCACTTAACTATGAAGAACAGTAGAGGGCAGACTTTACAAAGATATTTGTAAAATATTGTCTTTCAAACCATCTTCAAAGAGGAAGGCCAAAATTTCAGAAATCACTTTCTTAAGTGCTTTGGTTGAAAGCTGCCTCTATCACTACTTTTAATTTCTTGACAGAAATCAGAGCTTTCCTATGTTGCAAGAATTCCAAAGGAGGCTATTGGGCAAAGTTTAACTGACAATTTTCATCACCGTGACATATAATATAATATAATGTAAGACCTGGTCTTATTTTACTATAAGACCGGGCTAATATAATATAATATAATACCGGGTCTTATATTAATTTTTGCTCCAAAAGACGCATTAGAGCTGATTGTCCGGCGAGGTCTTATTTTCGGGGACACACGGTAGCATATCCCATAGCACATGGTTAGCACTCAAAAAGTTTATTGAATTGTATTTTTCAAAATTATTTTATATTTTAAAATATAGCATTTAAATATAAAGAAAATATATATTCATTTTTTAAAACGGTGAATACATAAGCAAAGTAGAAAGATCACCACTCAAAGGCAAACACTAGTTCTATTAGGCATTTTTTGTTTATTTTAATGGCTAAATACTACGCAATCAAGTTATATTCTCCTTTACGTACATTCTAACTCTCAGTTTGTTTTCACTTTTGTTCTATGATAAATAATATTGTCAAAAGAGCAGAAGCACCAACTTATAAATATTTGTATTTATGGTCTCTCTCTTCTCCATGTCACATAATTCACAACATACACCAACTTTTCACTTTCCCACCCAGAACAGTAGGTCCAGAGGAAGACAGTTTTGCTTTGCTGAGCTGGGGAGAGCAGACTTACGAATGGCTGAAGGTATAAGGAGTAGTTTACTAAGAAGGTAGCTGGAGTTGCCCAGAGGAAACAAATATCAGAGAAGTACATAGGCTGTGAGATCGAGAAAATGAGAGAATTGAGCTTTGGGGAGAGAGAGAGAGAGAGAGAGAGAGAGAGAGAGAGGATCAAAGAGGATTTTAGGAAAGTTTTGATGTCGAAACCAGTGTTATACATGCTGGTTAGTGAACTGTTTGTTATCTTTCTGTGCTAAGCTAATTCCCAAACTCAAGTGCAAGCATTTAGAAACTTTTATAGAAATTTGACATTGCTGCAAAACCCAAGTGGACTTGTCTTGCTGAACAGAGTGTGGGCAAGCTGCACACAGATCTCATGCAAAAGGACCACATTACAGCATGCAATATTCATCTGTTATTTTATCAATGGTAACTCAAAAGTTTATACGAGTCTGAGAAAATGTAAGATTAAAAAAAATGAACTCTTCGTATTTTTGAAAGATTAGAAGCCATTTTGATCAACTTTTAAAAGATATGAATTAGATAAACTGACTTGCTTATTTGTCTGATATTTTGATAATTTTAATGATCATACTTCCATGCTAGGAGGTAATGCAGTATATTTTTTTTAATGGCAGATAAGATCTAAGGGCATTAAAAAAAAAGAAACTTGGAAGAACTGACTTTCTACAAATTTTTACAGCATGCTCCATAATGCCACAATAATTATTAATAAAATGATGATCTTGTTACTACATATCTGTAAAAAGTTATTACTGAGTACTTGTCAAATTCGAAAGCACATTTTAAAATTTTATTTTCCATCAACTGAAACCTATGCAAAGACAATTCACAGATTTAGAATCCATTTCTTTTATCAAAAGATAATTTAAATTTAGCCTCAATTCCACAGGCTATTTTGTTGGAACTGGCAACCGTTGAAAGATTGAAAATGAATTTTGAAAATATAGCATCACTTGATTACTTTTGTATAAGTTAAAACCAAGTATCATGTGTTTCCTGAAATTGCTTCAAATCTCTTCTCCTATACTGTCAACAGACCTCTGGGAGACTGATTTCTCTACTATGAGTGTTAGTAAAACAAAATATAAAAAGAGTTTAGGTGTACGTTATCTACTGTAAGTCATGTGTCACCAATCTAACCTAGATTAAACAAGTTAAAGGAAAAAGCAAGCTCAATTTTTACATGAAAAATTTCAAATGCTTATACTATTACAGTATTCTTTCAAAGTGTGAGTGAAGAAGTTTAATATGGATATTTTGGGAGGTTTAATAAGTGCTATTTTGCTCATAATTTTTTGTTTGTTTACATTGTTTAGTTACAATTAAAGAATGCCGAAAGTTATAAGTATAATAATTATTTTCTTTTTTAATCACAAATAGTCATAATTTCAATGTGGAAAGTTCTTATAATTTTTTTCTTATCTCCTATGTTATTCTAGTTCTGATTATATTTCTTGAAATTTAATTCAATGTTTGTTGAATCTAATAATAAAAATTGGACTTGTATTATATGTATTTTTAAATTTTATTTTTGTAATTACTCATTTTTATTGCATTTTATGAAAATATCAGTCCATGACGGATTGGAGATTTTAAAATCCTGGTTCTTCAGCACATGGTTTGAGAAGTACCCATGAAACCACTTCTCAGGGCCCATTAGAGCTTTTCAGTGAGAACCTGCATTAGCAATCGAGGCTTTGGGAAGGCAAAGTTATGCTTTATTTCCATGTAACCCCCTTGCTGAAGGAGCCTTACAGCAGAAGCAGGCTCAGGGTTAGCTGGATCACACATTGTGTCATTCTAAACTTGGACTGCATTTAGTATTATTTCCTCAGAGTTCATTCGAGGAGTGAAACGTTAATATATTAATTTCAAGGTGGGAAATGATAGGTCTCATAAAATTTGTTTGAAAGATTAGAAACAAGAGACACAAGGAGAATAGAGTCCTAAAAGTCAGAAGACCGGAAGTCCAGTGTTAGCTCTGAGTCTCGCCTGCTTTATAACCGGTCAAGACGAACAAGCATCTCCCTTGATCTTGCTTCTTCTACAGGCCACCGTCCCAATTCTCTTTTTGACATGGCCAAAGGTTTCAACATTTCTCAAGAACGGTCTCCCACACTTACCACCTTCCTTCCTGGCTCCCTTTGGGTCTCCCCTCGCCACTAGCCTTACCCTCCCACGGCATGTCTCTCACCCAAGCCCTCTGTTCTCTCTCTCTCTGGCCTTTGGCGTCACTGATTTCCTGTCTCTTGCCTTCTGTGATGCTCTTTTGGTTCTTCTCCTGCTTCTGATTCCTTGTCTTTAATCTCTTTCACTGTCTGCCTTGTTCTCTCTCTACCCTCTAGGAAGGTGTTCCTCAACCCCCTTCTTTGCCAGTCCCTTGGGGACCTCATTCAAACTCACACGTCCCAGGGTTCATCTCTCACACTTATGTAAGTCACATAGCTGCAGATACAACTTTTCCAAAATTCTAACTTTTGCTTCACAGCTCAAATTTTGATACTGATTTTTTTAAAGTCAGTTATTTTCCCTGAAGGGATGGGCTTATTTCATTCATTTTCAAGAAAATATTTGCCAATTACCCAAGTCTAAATGACCATAGTTTATCAGTCCTTCAAGTAAAAGAGGTTCTCCATGAAGAAAAGCAGCTAGTTCAGCTCATATGTCAAGTGATTACACAGTGCTTTGCCTGGTATGCAGTATCCTACTTGCCCTATGGCAGTGTCGTGGCTGAAAAAATAATATGCTTTCTCTTTACATCGAGCCTCAACTAGCCTTTGAGCCTAAAACTATGGTGACTTTGTTTCCTGGATCTCAAATCGGACCACGTGGTTTGCAAAAGGATTTTTAGGCCAATTTGAAACACAAGGGACAGGCTGAAAGGTAGATGTTCTGATGGCTTTGATAGCTTGTGTGACTGACCACGAGAATGCTTGAAATTAGAATTACCTTAAACATCCCTGACATAAGCCACCAATGACACTGGTGAATGCCGAGTGCCTCGAGGAAAAGTAATGGGGAACAGTGAGATCATGTCATTATCCCACTTGGAAACAGGCAAATCCTTGAATGTCAGACGTAGCATGGTCTAATTTAAGTTGACATTCCATAAGGGCGCCTCTTAGAACTGCCTCTGTTAACAAACACCAGACACTGAAATACCAAGTCAAAAAACAGTCTGGTAAAGACCACACCTGCCCTACTCTCTTGCACGCACAGCTGATGAACATTTAGACTAGAAATGCTGGGTAGACTGTTCATCTGCCTAACTTTGGAGGTGGATCTGATATGGTCATGTGATCACAGGTACCACCTGTTGGGGAGACAAGACTCATAATTAATCCATGATTGTTGGACAGGTGAAAAAATGGGGCATTGTTGAGAAGGCGAACTGATTACGGTCTTGGTGCCTCGCCCATCTGGCTGGTTAGAACACATGCTCACCCTGCCATATGGTCCGTAGATGGAGAGAAGGGAGAAGATTACAAGATACCAACGATAAACGGACACTACAGCTTTCCTATGTAGCCAATACGGGAGGGGTCTTATTTTTAAATTTTCTTAAAAATATTCATGAAGAAAAGGGTCTTTAACTTTAGTCCCAATTCTGTCATTGGGATATTTTGAGGTTCTAGCCAAGCATGCCATTTCTCCATTCTCTCAAACAGAAATTGTAAATATTTCTACCCTTTGCCTTTTCGTAATGTGTGTATATTAATTGATGTTTGATGATGGTTGGGGAATTTATGACAGAAATGTCATATATTTAGCTATTATCACTGTATTATTGTAATTTTATCATGTTACTTATTTAATATAAAGGCAATATATAATGTCAACTGAAATTTAGTGGATATATTAGGTGTTAGGCATTTTAAGTGCACTACATGTGCTAACTCATTGAAAGCTTACAAAATCCTACAATATAGGAACTATTTACCATCCTTATTCTGCAGAGGAAGAAAGTGAGGCATAGAGTAATTAAGAGACTCATCCAAGGTCACACAGTTAATAAATGGTGGAGAGCCACCAAATGGTGGACTGGCTGATTCCAAAGCTTGTGTTTTTCAGCATTTTACTTTATTGTAGGTAAAATGCCGTGTTTCCCCGAAAATACTGTAAGACCTAGCTGGACAATCAGCTCTAATGTGTCTTTTGGAGCAAAAATTAATATAAGACCCAGTGTTATGTTATGTTATGTTATGTTATGTTATGTTATGTTATGTTATGTTATACCCAGTCTTATATTAAAGTAAAATAAGACTGGGTCTTATATTTATTTTTGCTCCAAAAGACACATCAGAGCTGATTGTCTGGCTGACGTCTTATTTTCAGGGAAACATGGTGGAAAGAACATAAGAAAAGGAGAAGATTCCCATGGACTTTTTTGTGCTTCAACAGTATCCAAAACAAAGAGCTTACAAGGTTCATTTCTGGTTTGAATGCCCATGATTCTGTATCTCTCTGCTTTCATCCTCCACAGAGAGGAGTGAAGTAGGGGAAAGAGAATTTGTCCCGGATTAGGGAAATCTGGGTCTAAGCCCTGCCTCTACCCATTTAGCCTCTCTTCATTGACCTACACTGTCCTTGGGTTCAAAATGGAAATGATGATCCACCCTTCACAGGAATACTGTAGGAATTAACAAAATGATAGGTATGAATAGTACTTTGTAAACCATCAAGTACTTTGCAACTGTTGGTAATTATTAGCATAATTAGACTATAATTACTCTAAGATACCCATTTGTGGGTTTCTTTCCCACGAAGTTTTCACCCTTTGTGGTGGGAAGGGTGGCCCGTATAGAGGCACTAAAGTTCCAATACCCAGTTATACCCAAGGAGAAAAGAGAATTGTTATTAAGCGCTAATGTGCAATTAGTACTTGAAAATAAGATTAATTGTGCAGGACTTTGTTCCACTAAATGGTACCTCTGTGGCTTACCAAACTTTACATGCTTCAGCGTAGTCAAAGGGGAAACAACAGACATTTCTCCTATTAAGTGATAAAAATGGGAGGAAAGCTGAGTTTGCAATGAGGCTAAAGGGCTGTGCCACTTTAGCAGTGCTACCGATTCTTGTAGGCTGGGACCTAAAAAAGGAATTCAGTTCGCCTCAACTCAACTTGATGCAATAAACTGAGCTTTTTTATTTACTGGACATTGTGCCAGGGGCAAGGGCTACAGAAATGAGTACGACACAGCCTCTGCTTCCAGGAACTCCTAGTTACAGGGAGGACACAGACAGAAACTCGAAGTTAGAGTGTGGGAGGAGTAAGGCTGAAGGAAATCCTAGAGGGGAGCAAAGGCAAGGTTTCTTCTTCAAGGGACTTGTTCTCACTTCAGGAGCAAAGGAGTGGGAGAGATTTATAAGGACAATGAGAAATAAGGCTCTCTTTTTGCTGTTTTTCTCATTCCTAGGGAAGGTCCCTGCCAGCAGGGACTCTGCCATTAGCAAGTGTCTACAGAGAGGTTTTTTTCTCACTATGTCCCACCTTTTTAATGACTATTTTCGTTCCTTCAACTTGAGATGCTGGCCTGATTTTAAAACATTTATTTTTAACAGCTACATCAATGGGAACTTTGAATTTAGTTTTGCTGACGATGTCCTTCTTTGAAAAGTGGAAGAAAGCAAGAAGGTTTACTTGTTCAAAATTTATTTCTGTCAAGAAAAATTGTTGCAAGCCTTTGAAATTCAAAAAGGAAAAACATTATTGGGTGTCCTGTCTAGCGCATCCAGTGGATTCTTTCATATATTTTATCCAGAGTACAAATCTTTAAGTTGTAGAAAAGTTCATGCAAACGATTCTTATCTCTAAAAAGCAAGTTAATTGTGTGGATAGAGTAATTTTGCACCACTTTGCAAATTTATTTCAGCAATATTCCTTATTGCCTACATATGTGTGATTCTTTGAATTATCTTTTGAGCGACTTGTACATCTTACTGATTTCCTCATCCATTAATGAGTTAAGTAAAACTTTTAATATGTGTTCATTTTATGTTTGTATGATAGTCATGATATTTTTCTTTCTTAGAAAAAAAATTATCTTTTAACACTTCTGAGCTAAGAACTCAGAAAGAACTGAGAATTCTCAGAATCTGAGAAAAAACTGGGTGGTGATGTGGGAAGGATAAGAAGGGAAGGAAACTTAAGATGTGTTACATACCTATTAAATATTATGACTATTATGATGGAAGGAGCTCGTACGCAAGTATATAGATGATGTAGTATAGAACTGTACACTTGAAACCCATATGATTTTACTAACAAATGTCACCCCAATAAATTTAATAAAAATTTATAAAAAACATTATTAATATTAAAAGTTAATACCTATTAAATATCAAACCTTTACGGCATCATTTTGTTTAATCCATACAATAGTCTTGTGCCTTTTTATAATGCCTTTTTTTTTTTTTAACCAAGGCCTCCTACTGTTTTCTAAGTTAACCAGGATTATACTGGTGTAGTGATAGGCCATGTTATGGGGTGAATTGTGTCCCCCCAAATTCAGAAGTTTTAGCCCCTAGTACCTCAAAATGGGACCTTATTTGGACACAGTCTTTATAGAGGCAATCCAGGTAAAATGAGGTCACTGGGTGGGCCTTAATCCAGTATACTGGTGTCCTTATAAAAAGGGGACATTTGGACACACATGTACAGAGAGAACATCATGTGAAGATGAAGGCAGAGGTCTGGATGATATATCTACAAGCCAAGGAATGCCAAAAATTGCCAGCAAACACCAAAAGCTAGGCGAGAGGCATGGAACAGATTTTCCCTCACAGCCCACAGAAGGACCCTGCTAACAGTCTGATCTTAGACTTTTAGACTCTGGAACTGAGGCATTAATATCTGTGGCATTGAGCCCTCCGGTTGTGGTTCTTTACTATAGCAGCCCTAGCAAACAAATACAGGCCATTTAAAAATTCTATCTATTTTTCTACTTTAAAGAGTCACTGCTATTTTATTATATGTGTAAGGGACCATCTAGTGCAGTAAGGCCCATTTCTTAGCCAAACCCCATGGTCAGCTCACAAGCTCACAGTGAGATCTCAGTCAAGTCTGAAGCCTGAGCATTGGACAGACATCTTGACGTCAGGTAAAGGGATTTTCAGGCCAGGGGATTTCTGTGTGTGCCACCTCAATGAAAGGACCAACAGCAAGGACATACTACCTCCCTCTCATCAGATTCGGGTGACGAGAAAACTAGCTCCGTCTCAATTCTCACCAGCCTTAATGGAACATATTATCCTCTGCTGCTCTGAAGTTCAGTGGCATTGACTGCATCAAACTGAAGTCACACAACTTATTCTTTCTGGAATGATCCCAAAGAAATGATCCCATGAAAAGGAGCTGAGGTTTTATTGTGTTACAGGGAAGCAAAGAAGGGTACGACCAGCAGTGTGCCCTGAGCTAACCGATGTTTCTAAAGGGCCCCTCTGGCTGCTGAGCAGAGAATGGAGTGGATGGGGGGTATGTTGGGGAGGAGAGAGCAGAAGTGGGGACATCACCCTGGAGGCTGTTACAGTACACTAAGAGAGAAAGGAAGCTGGCTTGGATCTGGAGGCAGTGGTAGAAATGTTAAGAAATAATCAAGCTCAGGATACTTGGAGGGAAAATGGTAGGACTTGCGGAAGAATTGAATGTGGCAGGTACAGGGAAGAGAAAAACCAGGAATGACTCCAATGTTGTTTTTCTTTCCCTGATGAACTAGAGGATAGTCTATGAACCAGGAAGGGAAAGGCTTGGAGGAGGGCTTAGGTTTTTCCCTTCCCTCCTTCCAGGAGACAAGGGAAAAAACTCATGCCCTGGTCTCCTGGAAAGCAGATTCATAGAAGATCAAGTGCTCTTTCTTCCTTTAGATAAACAACGTAAATTATATGCTTGTGACAAAGTGCTATGTGGGCTACCAAGGAAGCTGCCAGTCTCCTATACAGGGCTGGGGGCCAAGTGAAAAGGGCCGTGGGAATTCTAAGTATAAAAGAGAATCCTTCAGCACGCCCTCCGCCCTCCTGGAGGAAGTGTTGTGGGTCCAGAAGCAGGGGCAGGTTGGTAGGAAGCTTTTCAGCCAGAGAGAGCCACTGGGACAGAGAAGGCTGTCTTTGCTCAGGAAGCTAAGGCTTGGAATCCCAGGGGCAGGGATCTCATCCTGGCTCCTCTCTCTGTGGGAAATCCAGTTCCCAACTGGATGTCTTGCTGACACCTTACTTTACTCCACATTTGTGCTGCATGCTTCACCTTCTGTCCTCAGTGTCTACACATAGGAAACACCCAATAAACCTTGCTGAATAAATGAAGAAAATACGTTATGGGTGCAATTATTTCTTTTTATAAACAGGTCAAGAAGTTGGCAAGTAAGTGGATACTGAAGAGATGGTGTGTCTTGATTTCAACAACACATTTGAGAGAACCCTCCTAATATTTTGAGATTATTATAGAAATATTGGAAAATAAATATGGGTTGGATGATAATCTACTTAGAAGAGTTCATTAGTGTTTAATTTATTATACAAAAAGGAAGCTGGTATATGAATTATTGTCCCATATGGGAGGGTAGCAAGTGACCTCCATATGCCTCAGTGTTAAGCCCTGTCCTGTACAACATTTTTAGGAATGACTTGGATTAATATATAGAAGTTAAAAATCATTAAATGTGTAGCTATTTTTAAATTGAGAAGGCTAGTAAATGCCAAAGAGATAAGACTCAAGATTAAAAAATTATCTAAATGGAATTGGATACTGTACCACAACTAATAAGATTATATGTAACAAGAATACGATTCTTTTTAATGTAATAAATAAATGTGAACAAGAAGAGAATAGGGAACTCTTGATTTTTCAGCACTTCATGTGGAAAGGCCTTGGTCTCTATCGAACGTTAATTCAATATCAGCTCACATATCAACTAGGCTGTTCAAAAAAAAAAATCAAATGCAGTATTAGGATGCGTTATAAGAAGTACAATATCTAGAACATAGGAGGTGGAACCTATAGCCTCTGCAATGTTTTGAGTACCTCTAAAGTACTGTCCACAGTTCCAGGGGGTATATTGATAAACCAGGGTTTGCTAATTCTAGTTTTATAGTTTTCTGACTATTAAAGGACTACATGCTTGGGATAAAAAATTTCAAAAATATGAAAAACATAAAAATCACCCACAGTCCCATGACCCAGACACATTTCTTTCTAGGTTTTTTTTCTATGTATAATGTTTCCACTACCAGTATTGTACCATATATGTAATTTTGCCTTATATTTCTTTATATAACATTATATAAAACAGTTTATCAGAAATGAGTAAGCATTTTGGCTCTGGAATCAGATAAGTTACAATTAGAATCTTGGTTCTACCACTTAATTAGTCACTAAGGTTAAGTCACTTAACCTTAGTTTCAACATCTGAAAAGTAAGAATAATAATAGCACCAGTTCAAAGGGTTTGCTGTTCATGTTTCCTATGTCATCATCATCACCATCGTTATAAACTACTTTTCATATTCCTATTTGAAATCAGAGCTTTCTTCCCCCCCCAAACTGATTTCCAGTTTAATGTAAGACAAATTTAGTTTAAAACAAACAAAATCTTTTTAAAAGAAGGGTTTTTGAAAGTATATCAATAAAGAAAAACAATAGTTTAGTATTTTATATAACAGAATCTTACTAGCTTCTTGTGTAGCAGTTTGGATTTGGTCTCTATCATTTTATGGAAGCAAATACATTCCAAAAGGCTTTAATTTCTGCGGTCCCAAGAGAAGACATACTGCAATCAGGGGATGAGCTCCCAAGAACAAGCAGAACTTCTCTGATCTCCCAACCAGAACCTGGCAAGGGGCATAGTTAGTATTTGCTGATGACCTGCAGGGTCAGCCTCTTGGGAAAAGACACCACAGGATGGTGACAATGGAGCTCAAAGAAGTAGAAACACTCCTCCATCTGCTTTTCCTTTGACTTAACATTGCCAAGAAAGTGGGTAAATACGTTGTTTCCCCGAAAATAAGACCTAGCTGGACCATTAGCTCTAATGCGTCTTTTGGAACAAAAATTAATATGCTAAAAAATTTTAGTATAACATAAGACCGGGTATAATATATAATATAATATAATATAATATAATATAATATAATATAATATAATATAATATAATATAATATAATGTAATGTAATATAATAACATAACATAATATAATACCTGGTCTTATTTTAATATAACATAAGACCCAGTATAGTATAGTATAGTATAGTATAGTATAGTATAATATAATATAATACTGGGTCTTATATTAATGTTTGCTCCAAAAGATGCATTCGAGCTGATGGTCCAGCTAGGTCTTATTCTCGGGGAAACACGGTAGAAAGAAGTGAGGACATTTCTGGCCCTGCAGGAATCCCTGGCCATCCTTCTGCTTTGCCTCAAAGACCACCCTCTCCCATTTCCGAACGCCTGTGGACTTCCTAGCAGAGACTGCCTCCAGCCCAGCAAAGGTAATGGGGGGGGATGTCCAGAATGAATGAGCTCACATACTCCCTTTCGCCTGAGGATCTCATTGCCTGCTGCCCCGAACACCTTGTCCTTCCCTCCAACTTCAGAGGAAATATATTCTCAACCCCTCTAAAAAGGCTAATGCTTCTTAGAAGCCCAACACTGATCTTCTCCAGAACAAAGCTTCCACAATTATCATCTCCTTTTTCAGTCATCTCAATCCTTCTTCCTTTTACGATCCTGAAAGCCTTCATGTTAATTTGAGTAAATATTTTCTAATGACTGTGGCAGCCTATTGTAAGAGATCAATGGACACCACACAGGTAACAGATTGTACTGTGTCAACTTTCTCTGAAGCCAACTTCCATATGTGCAATCTCTGCTTCCAGCCACACATCAAATGCAAAACCTGACACTGTAGGTTGGAGGTTGCCTCTAGTGAGGTCTCCTCCTGTCTTTCCAACTCTGTTCAAGTCTACTGATCTTTCCATATTCCAAACTATAGGGTAGGTCAAGACTTAAGATTTTTCAAAAGATGCCATTGCACTTCTAATAAAATACTGACTTCGTACTGTGGCCTACAAGGCCCTCCATGATCTGACTCCTGCTCTCAGCAACCTCATCCGGTACTGCTCTTCCACTTACTCTTTGACCATGTTGATTTCAACAACAGCTCTCCCTGGAGCTGTGGTGACATGAGCAGCCGGAGGTTGGCACGAGCCACCGTGGGCTGCTGAGAGCTGCCACGGGCTGCTGAGAGCTGCCATAAACTGCCACGGGCTGATGTGGGCTACCGTGTGCTGCCACGAGTGGCCAGTGGTCAGCGTGAATGTGCAGCAGCCATCGTGAGTGGCCGGCAGCCGGCGAGAGCTGCTGTGAGCTGCTGTGAGCAGCTGACTGATGACCGGCAAGCGGCTGCCTCAGCCAAGGGGAGTGCAAGGCTCATAATACCAGCATGGGCCAGGGAGCTGTGTCCTACACAACTAGACTGAGAAACAACGGCTTGAACCAGAGTGGGGGGGAGGGAGGTGGAAGAAGAGGGGAAAATCATTAAAAAAAAAAAAATGAAAACAGGATTTCCGGTTAAGATGCTGGAGTAGATAAATGCTCACTTTCTGTCACGACCACATAAAAATTACAACTAAACTACAAAGCAACCATCATTGAGAATCGCCTAAAATCTTGCTGAACCGAAGCCCTGCAACAGAGGACATGCAGAAGAAGCCACCTTGAGACTGGTAGGAGGGGCAGAGATGCAGAACAAGCTGGTCCCACACCTGCCTGGGACCAATTAAAAATTGGAAGGGATATCTCTGCTGGGAAGGTCCCCCCCTGGAGGAGTGATGGGTCCTAGCCCCTCTCCAGCCCAGGGTTCCAGTGCCAGGGAGAGAAGTCCCCATAATTTCTGGCTGTGAAAACCAGCAGAGCTTGTTGTGACTGAGTGAGACAGAGGGCGGCTGGAGTCCCAAGTGCTCCTCTTAAAGGGACATGCAAGGACTTACCGATGGAATCACTGGCTCTGAGCTCCAGCGCTAGGGCAACAGCTGGAGAGATGACATGGACATACTGGGGGGCTAAGGGGAAAACTGAGTTGTCTGGTTTCAGACCGGGGGCTGGAGGGGCAGCTTTCTACTGGATGGAGGAGCTGGCGGAGGCCATTTTTTCATTGTTGAGCCCTCTCCTTTCCTTGTATGCAGACACAGGTGGCTGCTATATCTGAGTCTCCATCAAGCTGGCTAATGCCGTTCATTTGCCATGCCCTGGTGATTTGAGACCCCACCCCACCCAACTTTCAGGCACACCCAAGCTACTTCCTGTGGCTTTTTCATACAAACCACCTGCCTTAACTTATGCTACAGACTTTCTTAGGGTCTCTTACAGGTTCACAGAATCCAGATAAGCAGCACCTGGTTTGAGCGTGTCCTGTGCCTCTGGCTGAGCAGCTCTAAGCCGACAATAGTGGCAGCCAGCCTTCGTTCGCTGCTTGGCCTCTCAAGGCACCTCCTTGCTTTGTGGCTCAAGCCAGGTGGCCCCAGGCAGGGCACAGGCTGCAGCTGAACTTGGCCTGAATTAGGTCCCCACCCAGGTGGCCCTGGGGCTGGCACACCCAATGGCCAACTTTGAACTCAGCTGGAGCATCACGCAGACACCTCTAAGGATGACACACCTAAAGGGCAGACTGGGCAGGCACCACAGCCCTGCTAAAGTGAATCCTGCTCTACAGGGTCAGCCCTTCCACAATCACTCCTTTACTATAGTAACGGCCAATCGTCACAACCAATAAGCCAAAGGTCAATTCCTCCCATTGATGTGCAAAAACAATGACTTGTCCTCCTGTCAACTATAACAGGAGGACATATACACTCCACATAAGAGACACACCTGGAGCACCTGGCTCCGGTGACCAGGGAGACTGTGCCACAGCGCCCCACAGGACACCTACTACATAAGACCACTCTACTATGACCAGGATACATAGCAGCCCTACCTAATACATAGAAACCAACACAAGGAGAAGCCAAAATAGGGGGAGACAAAGAAAGAGGTCCCAAATAAAAGAACAGAATAAATCTCCAGAAAAGGAACTAAACAAAATGAAGATAAGAAACCTACCAGATAGGTGGCCTGATGACTCACTTGGTTAGAGCGCAAGCTCTGAACAACAGGGTTGCCAGTTCAATTCCCACATTGGCCAGTGAGCTGCACCCTTCACAACAAGCTGCTGCTGAGCTTCTGGAGGGGTGGCAAATGGCTCAGTTGGTTAGAATGCGAGCTCTTAACAACAAGGTTGCTGGTACAATTCCCACTTGGGATGGTGGGCTGCGCCCCCTGCAACTAAAGATTGAAAATGGCAATTGGACTTGGAGCTGAGCTAGATTGAAGGACAACAACTTGGAGCTGATGGGCCCTGGGGACACACTCTTCCTCAATAAAATTAAAATAAATAAATAAAATAAAAAATAAATCATTTTTAAAAAAGAAACCTACCACATATAGAGTTCCAAACACTGGTTATAAGGATGCTCAATGGTCTCAGGGAGAACTTCAACAAAGAGATAGAAAACATAAAAATGGGCCACCTGGTGGCTCAGGTGGTGGCTCAGGTGGTTGGAGCACTGTGCTTCTAATGTTGAGGTCACTGGTTCGATTTCCATATGGGCCAGTGAGCTGCGGCCTCTACAGCTAAGATTGTGAACAATGGCTCTCCCTGGAGCGGGGCTGCTGCGAGCAGCCAGAGGTTGGCATGGCCTGCTGCAGGCTGCTGTGTGCTGCCATGGGCTACCATGTGCTTCCAGGAGCAGCTGGTGGCCAACGTGCATGGCCAGCAGCCAGCGTGAGTGGCTGTGGGGTGCTGAGTGCTGCTGTGGGCTACCGTGTGCTGCCATGAGTGGCTGGTGACCAGCATGAGTGGCCTGAGCCGGCAAGAGCTGCTATGAGCTGCTGTGAGCGGCTGATGGACGACCGGCGACCAACTGCCTCAGCCGGGGGAGTGCAAGGCTCATAATACCATCATGGGCCAGGGAGCTGTGTCCTACACAACTAGACTGAGAAACAATGGCTTGAACTGGAGTGGAGCAGGGGGAGGCAGAAAAAGGAGGGGGAAAACATAAAAATGGATGTAGAAAACATAAAAAAAAAACAACTAGTCAGAAATAAAGACAATAATGAACTGAAATGAGTAATGCATTATAGGGAATCAACAGTAGATTAGATGAAGCAGAGGATCGAATCAGTGACTTAGAAGATAAGTTAGCAGAAAACACCCAAACAGAATAGCAAAAGAAAAAAGAATCAAAAGAAAAAAAAAGAAAAAGAGGACAACCACAAGCATACCAACATTCACATTATCGGGGGACCAGAATGCAAAGAAAGAAAGCAAGGGATTCAGAACCTATTTGAAGAAATAATGACTAAAAAGTTTCCTAATCTGGTGAAGGAAATAGACATACAAGCCAAAGGAATGCAGAGAGTCCCAAACTAGATGAACCCAAAGACGCCCACACCAAGACACATTATAATTAAACTGCTAAAGATTAAAGACAAAGAAAGGATCTTAAAGCAGTGAGAGAAAAGCAGTTAGTTACCTACAAGGGAGCTCCCATAAGATTGTCAGCTGATTTCCTAACAGAAACTTTGCAGGCCAGAAGGGATTGGCAGGAACTATTCAAAGTGATGAAAAGCAAGGACCTACAACCAGGATTACTCTACCCAGCAAAGCTATCATTTAGAATCGAAGGACAGATAAAGAGCTTCCCAGACAAGAAAAAGTTAAAGGAGTTCATCACCAACAAACCAGTATTACAACAAATCTTAGAGGGATGTCATTAAAATGGGGAAAAAAATTAAAAATATGAATAATAAAATGGCAATAACTACATACCTATCAATAATTACTTTAAATGTAAATGGATTAAATGTTCCAATCAATAGACATAAGATGGCTTAATGGATAAGAAAACAAGACACATATATATGCTGCCTACTTCGGATCAAAAGACACACACAGAATGAAAGTAAAGGGATAGAAAAAGTTATATCATGAAAATGGAAACTAAGAAACAAAAAGCTGGGGTAGCAATACTTATACCAGACAAAATAGACTTTAAAACAAAGCCTATAGCAAGAGACAAAGAATGACCTGGTATTCTCACTTCCGGGTATTTATCCAGAGTTACCCAAAATACTACCTCTGAGGAGATGTGTTGATCCATACATTCATTGCAGCATTATTTGCAATAGCCAAGATATGAAAGCAATCTGAGCGTCCCTGGATGGATGAATGCATAAAGAAGAGGTGGTTCATATACACAAAGGAATATTACTCAGCCAATAAAAGAATGAAATCTTGCCATCTGTGGCAACATGGATGGATCTAGAGGGTATTGTGCTGAGTGTAGTAAGTCAGACAGTGAAAGACAAATGTCATACGATTTCACTTATAAGAGGAATCTAAAGAACAAAACAAACAAACAAACAGGAACAAATTCATAGATACAGAGGACATTTTGATGGTTGCCAGATGGGAGGAGGGTTAGGGGTGGGTGAAAAAGGGGAAGGGATTAAGAAGTACAAATTGGTTGTTACACAGTAGTCATGGGGATGTAGGGTATAGCATAAGGAATATAATCAATAATATTGTAATAACTATGTATGGTGTCAGATGGGTACTAGATCTGATGGAGTGATAGATGGGAGGGGGGTTGGGGACAGGGTGAAAAAGGTGAAGGAATTAAGAAATACAAATTGGAAGTTACAGATTAGTCATGGGGATGTAAAGTAAAGCATAGGGAATATAGTTAATGATATGGTCATAACTATATAGTGCCAGGTGTGTCGGGGGGATCATTTCTTAAATTATGTAAATGTATAACCATTATGTTGTACACCTGAAATTAATATAAAATAATATTAAATGTCAACTGTAATTGAAAAATTAAAAAGGGGGAAGATATAGGTGAATAAGAGGTTCAAAGTTCCAGGTATAAAAGAATTAAGTAAATAGGATATGCTGTACAACATAAGTTAATAATAATTTGACAGCATTGTATAGTGTCACATGGTTGCTGGACTCACCATGGTGATCACTTCTTTAGGTATATAGATGTTGAATAATTATGGCTTACACCTGAAACTAATATAATATTGTATGTTAGCTATATTTTTAAAAATGTTTTTCTAAAAAAGAAAAAAATGGAAAATGATCTTAAGAAGGAAGTGAGAAAAAAAAAGAAAAAAGAAAACAGTTTTTTTAAGGCAGCCACAGGAATTCTAGCCACTAATCCCAGGCATAGATTGAAAGAAGAGACAGAGATCTAGGAGATTTTGGCTTTTGAGAACTAACCAAAGAAAGCCAAGGTTTCTCTAGCCCTTCTCTGCCAAGAAGCAGTGAATATTTTGGTAAAGAGTTTGTAGGTCATTCTGAAGGAAGAGGAGCCAGAAAAAGAGAGTAAAACAAAATGGCACAATGCACTCTCAGTGGGAGAAGACAGTATATATATTTTTTCTACCTGACTCCCTTGTCTCTTTCTTCCCTCCTCTTTCTATCCACATCACCCTATGACTACCATATCCCATAACCCAGGTCCATCTGGTATTTAGTCTATTTTCTTATCCATACTGATATCGTCATATTCAAATTCACATACATAAAATGGGGGACATTTTTGGTCATTCTTCCTTTGATACAAGAATGAAATTGGTGTTACAGATGTATCTGATTTTGTTGCTTAAAAACACCTTGTGGAAATTCCTTGAAGTCAAGCTGTATAGCTTGTCATCGCCTCAATTGATTCATTTTCATGACTGCACATATTCTATGGATAGGATATACCATCACTTATTCAACCATTCTCCTACTGATAGGCACTCATTGTTTAAAATTTTTTATCATGGAAAATTTCAAACATATACAAATGTAGAGAGTCTAGAATAATAGATCCCATACCCTAGTTTTCATGATTATCAATTCAGGGCCAGCCTTGTTTTTTGTTTGTTTGTTTGTTTGTTTGTTTGTTTGTTTGTTGTTGTTTTTCCTAATACCTCAGTTCACTGTCTTTACCCTCTTGGAATATCTATCAAGGAGCAAATTCCAGACCAATATTTTACGATGGGCATTCACCTTATTTATGTATTTTTGCCACTCTAGGCAAAGCTGCATTAAAGATCCTTACGCATCAATTCTAAGATACTGGCCATTCTATTTCTCTGGGATAGATTTCTAGGAGTGAGTTTGATGGATTGAAGACTATAGATATTTTTAATTTTATGGACATGACTCTAGAATTTTACTTGTTAATGCATGTATCTAACTTTACCAATTCTACTGCAACCATCTGAGGGCAGGACTGTATTTTATGCCTCTTGGTATCGCTGGTCCATGGCATAGGACTTGACAAAATGTGGCAAGTGCCATTACTTCTCTTTTTTGTTGTTGTTGTTTTTCTCCCTCTCTTTTTTCTAAGCACACCACAAATGTCTTCCTACGCAAATACAATAGTCAGTTATGTGACGTTAGGCAAATGCCACTCGATGCTTTTGAGGCTATTTCTTGCCCCATCTCTAATGTGGAGATGTGAGAATAATGTGGGATAATATATGTAAGAGAATATTGAAAGCCAAAAAATGCCGTATGAATACAAGGGGATTTTCTGTTGTTGTTGTTGTTGTCATTGCTATTATTACTTTAAAAATTTTAAGAATTTTTCTAGGGGCATTTGCTTGGCATGAACTTCTTAACAAATAACACTTCCACCCAGCTGAGTTTTTTCTGCCCAGGCTCCTGGGAGGGTGCTCTGCTCAGCACCATGGGAGCATGTTCTTGGTTCACACGGTGGGCAGTGCAGAGCGGGCTGGAATCCCAGCTAGGGTAAGAGAAGCGGGCAGCATGGCAGCTTGGAGCCTCCCCACTTGCTGGTGTGGGCTTCATTTCAAAAGCTCTCAATTCTCCTGAAAATCCCTTTGTACTTCCTTAGTCCCAGTGGCTGAGTCACAATTTTCAGAAGGCCTTAGATATTTGGACAACCTACAGAAGCCCAGGGAAGCCTTCCATTCCATTTGATTATTTATGGATTGCTTCCTGTGTATAAGGCCTTCCATCAGGTCTCGAGGGAAAGATGCGGTCAGGTAGGAAGAGCAGCGGGCAAGGAGTCAGACTGAGGACAGTTCTAGTCCTTGCTTTACTCATGTGCCCATGTTCAAAGCATCCTCTGTGCCTCAGTTTCTACTTTTGTAAATCAAGAATAGTTTTCCTGCTTGCATAGCCATGGGACACCAGTCACACTATATTCTATATGGGTGGTACCTTCTAAATATATGCGTTGAATGGTGCTCTTGGATTTGTGCAAGGCCTACTTATAGGTTTTGTTTCCTCCCCGAGAATTGAAACATAATATATACAGAGGTTCGTATAAACGGTAATCCCTATGTACCTTTTAAATTAGAGGAGTTTCCTCATTGATAACTAATCCTTTTTAGAGCCCCTTTAAACCTAGAGTAATACTGTGGGCAGACTCAGGATGGACTCCGATGGAATTTGGATGTCTTCTGCTCATGACCATAATCGGAAGGCCAGGATATGCTCCTGCTTCAGAGAATGGCACAGAGAGTACAGGTCACCCAGTCTTTGCAAAAGCTTCTCAAGACTCAAGTTGATGACAGTGGCTCGCCTCCTTTGTAGTTCTCTTGCTCTGGCAACATTCCAGATGCCCACAGCTGGTGTTTTGTCAACCACAGGGCACGGTAATCCATGGTCAACCCTAAAACCTGGTGGAATTTCTTGGCTCAGAGATCCAGAGGGCCCTGGAGTCTGGGCAATCTTCTTTGCCCTGCTCAATTGCTGGTTTGAATGAACGTTAAGAATGATTCTCAGATGCAGAACACCGGCAGTGGTCGCTGAAGCTCTTCTCTTTCCATCAGACCCTTCCTAGCACAAACAGAAACTCAGCTCCCTCAAGGAGCACAGGAAAAGTCACCTAAAGTGATAGCCCCATGCAGATGTGTGCATTTGATGTGTTAGTCACTTTGTGTTTACAAAAGCAAGCATGCTTACGCTGGGAGAAGGAAACTGGAAGACCTGCTGCACCTTTTCCTTGAGATTAATGGCTGTGAGATGTTGCAACAAACGTGAACCCCTTCTGGGAAAGGGTGTGCTGCTTACCTTCGGAGCCCGCCAGCATGGTGGTGAATGCTAAGGGAGTGCTCCACACCCTTTTTGTGTAGCTCCTTTCCAACGTGCAGCCTCTCGCTGTAGCATCAGGTTCCAGCCTACAGAGCCCAAGTGGGCTGCTGGACAGAAGGAAATGTTACTTTTCATGTGGTCAACGTGGGCTTCTGTCCAGCAGGAGAACACTGTACGTCCTCTGAGGCTTGCCTCTTTAGTCTTGCAGCTGAGCCAAACGGAGATGCCAGGAAGAAGGTGCTGCCCTCTGGTGTGTGTATCTCTCGTTAGCCAGGGCCAAAGAGACGTCAGCCCGGGAGTGCCTGGTGAAAGGCGCTTTCAGTCCTGGGCACCCGCATTCCCAGTGCGCCTCCAGTCTAACCCGAGAGGGCCTCCCTTTGCAGTTGGAGCAAAATGTCTCTCCTCTCAACACTATGGGAGGCTGGGGTGGAGATGAGGGTGAGCAGAGAAGAAACCCGCAGTTGTGTATATTGTATATTCTATCCCCACTCACAAATGGCTGACTCACCAATGGGACCCTTTCCTGGAATTCCCTCTTCTCACTCACAAAGATTTGAATATCTAGAAACAAAAAAGAAAAAAAATAGTAGGAAAGGGAGAAAAAAAGTACTTTTGGCTTTTCTCCTCTTTGGGAAATTAGCTCTAGTCACACACAATAGAAAGCTCTGTGTACATTGTGCTGACACAATGGGCTGGAAGTGAACCAAACAACCGTATGGATCTCTCTCTCTCTCTCTCTCTCTCTCTCTCTCTCTCTCTCTCTCTCTCTCTGCGTGTGTGTGTGTGTGTGTGTATGTGAATGAATGACTTCCAATGGACTAATAGCCAGTTTTGTTTTGCTCTTTTGGTAAAAAGAAAAGGAAGTGCCTAGTACACAAAGCTGGATGAATAATAAATGTCTTATCTATTCCTGAATACAGATTTCAGAACCAGACAAGAATGGATTCAAATTCCATTTGAGAAATTTGGCAGCTCCTTGACTTTGGCTAATTCACACAATCACCTTGAGGATCAGGTGAGAATTTCTCACCTTTAAAATGGTACTGACAAGCCTGGCTCATAGCTGATAGTGAAGATTAGAGGAGATAGTGTGTGTAAAAGCACCCTAGTGAGTGACGGGAAGGTGAGTCTGGAGAGAGAGGCAGGGACTGCGTGTGGCAGCCTTGGAAGCCGTAAGAAGTATCTTGTCTTTATCCTAAAAGCAATGGGAAATCAAAGAAAGTTTTAAACAAGGTAGTGACTAATGGCTGTGGCATGGAGAAGGCATTGTCAGGAGCAGAAAGGGTCAAGATCAGAGACAGATAGACCATTTGGTTGTTGCAGCAGCCCGAGTGACTACACACATGACCCTCTGTGACCCGAGTGACTTCACACATGACCCTCTGTGACCCGAATGACTTCACACATGACCCTCTGTGACCCGAGTGACTTCACACATGACCCTCTGTGATGTCCTGGTTCTTGGCACTGCACCTGCCACTAATTCCGTAAAAGTGCTTTGACCTTCAGGTTCCCAATGGTGGGCCCACCATTCTTACTAACTTCACTCCTTGGGTCAAGTGTAGCTTTCGTTTGGTTTTGTTAAATCAATATTTATTAAATACCTATCATGTGCTAAGAACTCTACTGGCTGAATATGGAGTTTAATGCAGAGATGGCAAGTAGGTTTCAACTATTCACTAGTAGAGCTCGTGTTGAAAGGGTTCTAGGACCCCACAGTTAAGAGGGCCAGGATTAATTAGTTATGTCTGCTTTGGGTGAGGGAAATGTTGGCAGCATGTGTGTCACATAGTCTCCATCTCTGGCGCGGGGGCTCCCAGCTCCTATATTCTACCCTAGCTCCATCCTAGTTCTGCCCAGACCATATTACCTTCAGACTGCTCCTGCTAGTCTAGATACAGTAGTGGACATCTGTAGTTGTTTGCTGCCTATGAACTATTGAAAAGAGGCGTTCATTTACTGTTGGGACTGTTATACTAGCAGTATGTTAACTGATAGGGACCTCCATGTGGAGAGAGCGTGCCTGATAATGAACACAGAGGAAAGAGGAGATAAAGAGGCTGAAGAGGAGTAATAGTTTGAAGCCCTGGGTCTTGGAACGTATCCCCCACAGATAAGGGGGGCTTACTGTAAAGGCAGTAATTGGAGTAAATGATTTCTGCAAGTTGGGGAGATTTTACAAGAGACGCTCACTCCCACCTAACCTCTGACCTCTGCTGTGGAAAGCTAGAGGGAGAGGATGCAGTGCTCAGGGAAAAGCTGGCGTGGGGTGGGGTGAAGAGCAAGAGTAAGAGGGAGAAAGCACAAAAAAAGAAAAAGAGCATGAAGGCAGCAGATTTGGGAGGAGAAAAACTTACTTAACTTCTAGCATTGCAGAGAGATGTCAATAGGGAATTTACACCAGAACAATCAGTTATTGAATACAGGTAGAAGATGCTTGAATAATTGCAAGTGAAGATGCTAATAATTCTCTGTATTTATTAACAAAAGCCATTCCATCAGATGTGTATTCTGATGTGATGGACCCAGATTAGAATTACCAAATAATAATAATTTTAAAAAGAGATGAGCATCTGAGCATCCAAATACAACCAATATGAAAATATTTTCTTTACCCTAAAAAAGAAGAATTGGATATTAACATCACATCAGGGTTGTACGGTTTTCATTACTTTGTTTAATGTTCCCCTGTGGCTGCAGTGATACGAATGGGAATATTTGCTAGAGACAAAATAGGTGTGGGTCTTCTCCATAATTGACATACTTAGTACAGCTTAGTGAATTGGAGGAGCAGGTGAAACGTATGGAGTCAACTGTTTCATCTATGCTTCATTGATTCATTAATTCATTTACGCACTCAATCAGCCATGTGTGCTGAGAATCAACTGAAATGTGCTTGGCATTGGAGACACAGACATGAGTCAGTTTTCTGTTTTCAGTGAGCCCAGAGTCTAATGGGGAAAGCGACCATGCAAATAAACCAATTATTGCAGTGTGAGATGTGCTGTCATAGTGGAAGGTACAAAGTGTAGAGAGCATAGCCTTGATGGGATAGTATATTCATGAACCTGTAGGAGTTTCCAGGTCGAGGGAATAGGAAGGGGATTCCAGGCAGTGGCAGAAGCATGCCATGTACAAAGTCAGCGAGGTGAGAGGCAGAGCATGTTTGGAGGACCAAGAAATATTTGATATGACTGAAACTTGGATATGGCGAGTAAGAGCCCAGAGTAAGAATGACCTCCTGCATGCAACAATAGCCATTCTCAAACTTGGCTGCACATTGGTTGGGGGGTTTTAAAAATATTGATGTCTGGATCCCAGCCAGGGATTCTGATTTAATTGGTCTGAGTGGCCTGGGCGTTGGCACCTTAAAATCTCCCCAGATGCCTCTAATGTGCAGCCAGGGTTGAAAACCATTGCTCGAGGAGATGGAAAGCTATTGAATAACTTAATCAATTTATATTTTTATAATATTACTTTGGCATCAATATGGAGACCAGAGACTGGTGGCAGGGAGACATATTAGAGATTGATCTCTAATATCACATATATGAGTAGAGAAGATAAAGGCTTTAAACAAGACCTCCACGAAGAAGGAGGGGAGGGAACAGATCTGGAAGATATCAGGGCAGGAGAATTGGTGTGCTGGTGGTGGGGGGTGGGGTGGGGAGGGGGAAACAACAAAAGTGGACGTTCTGATTTCTGGGGTGAATGCTGGTGCCTTCACTGAGATAGGAAATCTGGGAGAGGAAACAGGGTTGGTGCATGCTTAGGTGTTTGGGAAGCAGGATTGGAAATGATCGGTTCAATTTTCCTCTTGTCGGGTTTAAGGCACTTGTCGAAGCTTTTCATCTTTCAAGGCCTAGGCAACACATTATAGGCTTTTCCAGTTGTGTGGATACCACGGATCAGATTGCTCAATATTCATTCCATTCTTCTAGATGCTTTCTGATAATGCAAAGGCTGGAGAGGAAAAGAATCCTCTCTTTGCTGGACCCCAATGCAGCTAGGGTTCTGCATGATATTTAGGCTCTGCCAATCAGATGTATCCTCACGAGGTTCAATAGGGGGAAGTGAAACATGGTGAGGAGGAAGCCAGGCTTCTGTTGCTTCTAGTTCTGCTGACAAGAACGGTCATGCAGGCATTTGCATTTTGAGTCTTTGTTTTTTGTGTGTGGAGACATTTGAACAGAGGTCACAAACTGCCCTCCTCTTACTTTACAAAAGAAAGTGGCACCTGTCATCCCTTCTCCCCCAAATCTTAACATAAGGCTGTTGGTGAAAAATCCTCCTGGTCTCCAAACAAAGGAAGAATTTGCAATATTGCTGTTTATGAAGCCTCCTTTAACCAAGGGACCATTGATTTGTTACTGGGCTCTTCTCCTGCCTGGTATGTATTTCCATCAAGAGAAAAGTGGGGCTTCAAAGTATTAGATTTTGGTACACACTGGGACGTTATAGCTTCAGATCTATTATGGTGTGATGGAGGGGTGATAATTTTCATTTAACCACCTCTCTCAGACATCCCCCTTCTTCTGACAGTAAAGCCCCTTAGAATACAGCCGAATACCAGTGAGTAGTAATGAAAGCAGACTTGCCTCATTTCCTCTCTCACCAATAAACTCAGGGCAAAACTCTACTCTGTCCCTCTGTCTGTCTCTCTGTCCTATAGAATCAGCACACTCAACATCCCAAAAACATGCTGGGAAATACTAATCGCCTAGGAGATGTGCCCTCTGCAATTTTCTCCATTGTCAGGAAGGGAAAAGAGCTTGTTGAGAACTCTCATTCCTCTGGTCCTGACCCATGTCTCATTTGTATATGTTGTATTTCAAGGAAAAGGAGATGGTAAACTTCATGTTTATCTCCCCAAAATACCAATATTATTTGTTAAAGTAAAAGTAACACATGAGAGGTAAGAAGTGTTGTATATTTTTCTGTACACTTATTTAGACTCTTTTGTATTTGCTTATTTTACAATAAGATTATTGGATAACAAATTTAACACTTAGAGACCTGTCACCGGAAATGAAAAGAAGTAAAATCTTCAATTTATATACTTAGTTTTGTTGCAGAAAAAATATTGACTAATCAGTAAAAAATTATAGATTTAAACAATACATTAGTCTAAAATACAATATAAAATGGAATGGAAGTAAAAATTATAAAATGGAAGAAGTGAAAATCACAATGTTAAATGTTAGACAACGAAAAAGATTTGCATATGTATTTTTAAAAGGATAATGGTGAGAATTAAGGTTTATCATAGTTATGTCCCACTGGGTACATTAAAAATATGTCAGCTTAGATTTTTAAATTAGTATTCACAGTGTATCATACACTACATTATTTGCAGCCATTTAACTAATGATGAAATATTTTAGGTGCCAGCTTAAAAATATGCAAATAGGTACATAGTTTTTCCAAAGTTTTTTGGACGGTATGAGAGAAAAATACAAATGCAAAGACCACTTATCTAGGGACAGGTCTACGGACCTTCTTGATAACTTCCACCTTCTCCTTCTAGTCCAGCTGCCCCACCCCGACCACCGGGAGGGGGGAGGGCTGAGCCTGGGTGGGAGCAGAGAATGCAAATTAACTTGAAACTTGGCTGGAGGGCAATGCCCCTGGAAGCCTCAGCCTGCTGCTGAGGACCAGTTTTCAGATACATTCCCAACTAAAACACAAGGAGAGATGTCAGGTCCTTGGCTGTTTGCATTACTCATGCCTACAGTCCCTTCTGTCAGGCTAATCCAGACTTGACAAAAATTAAAAGTGTGGGCATGTCTTGCTGGGATGCGTCACACACATGTCACTCCACCATTTACACATGGCTGACTTTACAACCATTTACAACTTTCAGTTACAAGCAGGAACACGCTAGTTTGTTTATTAATTGCTATTTGGATAAATGTTAAGGGTTTATGACCAGTTGCCTATAATGGAAGAAATGAAAAATGGGTCATTGACATGCTTTTCTCCACCTTCCTTCTTGCCTTGGTCCCCGTCTTGAAGAGTCTCTACTTTACCAGCACACTTCAGGCCACATCTGGCTCTTGTGAATTAAAACGTTTTAAAACCCAGGAGCTTTCACTCACTAAGAGATTTGGAGTGGTCTCCGGGAGACTTCTTGCCTCAAATTGTCTGTCTGTCCATGATTTAGAAACCCCACTGAGATCCTGCCATCTTGAAGTCTTTGTTAGGGAGCCAAAGCCCTTCAGGCAGCTTCTCCAGATGTCAGCGCCTTGGCAACGCCCTGGTTTGAACATGATTTTAATAGCGACTAATTCCCTCGGCTGTGGCATTGCCGCAAAGGGCTCATCGTTTTACAGGCAAGTTTCAACAGTCGTGTAACCAGATGAGAATATTTTCCCAAACAATAGCATTGTGGCAGAAAACAGCTAAGGCGTGTCATGGGGGACAGCTGTGAGGCAGGTAGCAAATGGAAGGTGGGATGAATAACCTACTTGCTGGGGTGGTTACTTGTTTACAGCTTTAATAGTTTCTGAAGGGAAGGGGGCTGTGGGCAACTATGGGCAGATTATTTTTGGTACATTTGTAATGTCCAAGTGGGAGTTTGCACTCAGGGATAATGGCTGCCCGTAGAGTTGGTGTAGATTGTTTAGAGGAGTTATTCCTCAGATCTAAGCCAAGCTTGGAGGGAGGGAAAAGCCACCACCCAGAAGCACTGCTGGGCACACATAAGTCTGAAGCAGCAAATTCATCCTTTGTATTTGATGCGCCATCATGCGATCCTCCTGTCCCCTACACCCACCTGATATGGGTCATCAGAAATCCTGCTGCCCCCTTGGGTAAGCTGGTGGTCCTTTTCTTTAGGATTCTGCTCCATGTGCTCCAGAGGTGGCTGGTGGGTGGGTGGGTATCAAGAAACTGTGCCTGAGGCTGGGATGTTCCGTCTTTGCGAGGTCAACCTCTGAAATCCATGGCATTACTCAAACATCTGTCATTTGCCTCCTAGCCTATTATAAACTAACTCACCAATTCATTTAAACCTACATGGACTCTTGCTGGAGGTTCAGCTTAGGCTGCTTCCAGCAATGTAAAAGCACAGAGGACATGTATGTTGTGGTACTCGCAAAAAGGCCACCTTTTCTTGCATTCATTGCCAATGAGCGTTATCACTCCTTGAAAATCTGCTTTATGGCAGGTTCTTTAAGAAGATCAGTGTGAATTCTTATCTTTGGGCTACCAAGCAAATAGTCTTTTCCCCTTTTCTCCAGATGAAGAAGCTGAGACTCAGTGAGATGACTGAATTTTTCCCGAGTGAGTGGCACCTATGGAGCAGACCCATCTGCCTCAGTACGGAATCTGGGTTGTTTCCACTTCCTTTGCTGCCATAACTCTGTTTTCCCTGAACTTGGGTAAAAAGTCCACAGTCTGACCATATGCCTTGTGATTTTGTAGACTTTGGCCCTTCTGAGTTTTCCCAGCAATAGAGTCCTGTTTGTCTTAGATTCCTTGGGAAGATAGTGGCTCCAGACTGCCACTTCTCTCAGCTGCCCTTCTCTGGAATTTCTTGAGCTTTGCCAAGTTTTCCTTGCATTTCAATGGCCAGGCCAGTGCTCCAGAGGCCAATGTCCTTCTGTTCGTATGATGTAAAGATAAGGAGCGATTTCCGCCTTGGTTTTTAATTCCCAACATTGACCATATTCTAAAATTTTTGAGTTGGAAAGAAGCTTAGGAATCAGCTATTCCAGTGGTACTCAATCTTAGGTGTACATGAGAACCACCTGGAAGGCTTGTGTATTAGGTGTCTATTGCTATATAACACATTCCCCAAAAATGTAGCAGATTAAAATAACAAAAATGTATTCTCTCACACAATTTCTGAGGGTCAGGAATCCAGGAGTGGTTGAGCAGAGTGATTCTGGCTCAAGGTCTCTGATGAGACTGCAATCAAGCTGTTTGTTGGGACGGCAGTCATCTGAAGGTTTAACTGGGGCTGGATGATCTGCTTTCAAAAAGGCTCACTCACATGGCTAGAGGTGAGGTCATTTTTCTTCACCATGTGTACCTCTCCATGAAACTTCCGGAATGTTCTAAAAACCTGGCAGCCAATTTTCCCAAAGTCAATGATCCAAGAAAGATCAAGAGAATAACCAAGGCAGAAGCCACAGTGCATTTTGTAATACAATCTTGGAAGAGACATGCCATAACTTCTGATGCATTTTAATTGTCAGACAGAGCAGCTCTAGTTCAAGGTGGGACAGGTCGACACAAGGATGTGAATTCCAGGAAGTGGGGAAAACTGGGGACTTTCTTGGACTTTGGACAACACAGCTTGTTGAAACACAGATTTCTGGGCCCCAACCCTAGAGTTTCTAATTCAGTAGGTTTGCAATGGGATCCAAGACTTTTCTAACAATTTCCCAGGTATTGCTGGTGCAACTCATCTAGGACACACGCTTTGAGAACCACTGATCTATCCCTTATTCTGATTTTGTAAATGATGTAACTGAGTCTCACAAAAATAGAGAAAAAAGAGAAGCTGAGAAGTATACCGACAATTAATTATCAAACACCTATGAGTTAGGCACTAGTCAGGAGCCTTTATATACATTTTCTTGTTTCATACAACAAATCCTGTGCATTACTCACCATTTCATGAGTGAGGAAACTGAAACTAAGTGAGATTAAGCAACTTGCCCAAATTCACATTCATAGTTACTGACAGGAGACAGGACTGGAACCCAGGTCTCCTGATTCTCAACTCAAAGTCAAAATGCTTTGTATAATCGAAAAGCCCCAAATTTGCTATTCTATCGTAGGTGGAGTTGTTTTCCCTCAAAATGCATTAGCTGTGTTATTATGACTCTATCATACAGGTTAGGAATCACCCTGTAAATTGTACCCATTAAATTCTGCAGCTCATAGACCAAAAATTAACCTTAGTTTCATTGGAAGACTTAGAGAGTCAACATTTGTGGTGCTTTCCATTAGGTTGGTGCAAAAGTAATTGTGATTTAAAAGGTTAAAAATAATCAAGAAAACCACAATTACTTTTGCACCAACCTACTAAGTCTTGTAGAACATGTCTAAGAAACACTGGTCCCAGCAGGGATCCCCAGAGGACTCAACAATTACACCCGTAACCCACAGGACATAACCTCAATCTGTTCGAGTGATGAACTTGCTTGCTGGTCACAGTTCCACCATAATCTTGGGCACATCTCTCAAAAACCCTGTGCCTTTAGTTTATCATTTGTAGACTGGAAAGAGTAAGAATTGCTTCCTTGCCCACCTCATAGGGATATTGTGAGGGTCCAATGAAATAATACACGCAAAGTCTTTGCAAATTGCCAAGTGCCTTGTACATAAATCCTATTGCTGCTAATGCATTTGTCAATCCAGTGTCTGCTTATTTCTGCTCTTTGGTTCTTATCTGCTGTTCTTAAGAATAGGATGCTGGACTTGACGAAAAACCCTTTAGACATTGAGATGACTGTTTGTTTTTTCTTATATAATGTATATTTCTCCAGGCAGAATCAGCTGTAGGGTAAGAATTTTTTAAAAATGAAAAAGAGGGAGAAAACAAACTCTTACTATATGCAGGACCCTGTGCTGGGTACTTCACTTATTTACTCCTTGTAACAAGTCTATAAAGGTGATATCAATATCTCTGTTTTAGATGTAGGAACTGAGGGAAAGAGATATAAGGTCTTTGCTGTAAGTAGGAGAGCCAGGAGTTTACTCTCTTACATTAATCGTACAGGGCCTGGCTCACAGGCGATGCTTAATGAATGAAAACTTTTAAATATTGCTCTCATGCATGTATCGGTGACGAGTGGAACCACCCTCTCACCCTATTGGATGGTCTTGCTGGAATCAGATATTTCGGAAGTAGCCACATGAGAACTTACTAATCCTTTTTTCCCAGCATGGAGCATGGTAGAAAGGCTTTCTCTGGTAGAAGGTGAGATTTCTATTAAGCCTCTTATTGCTGACTTTTCCCTCTATTATGGACAATCCTGGGAGCCAAATTCCCCAATACTGACCACTTGGTAACATTTTAGAACATCCAGAAAGTGCAATGGTCACTAGGCGGCAGCATGGGTTAACTAAGAACCAATGTGCTTTGGGGGCAGGATTAGTAGATGTGCAGATTAGAAAAATTCCATCAACATAGTACCTCTTGATTTCCACAAAATATTTTGAGCCAGATGGAGGAAAGGGAACTGGACCCCGGGAGCTTCAAACAGCTGTTTGAAAATTTTATACTCAAGAAAATATTAATTCAGTGACATGTTATAAGGTTCCATCCTTGATCCTATTCTATGCAACACTTTTATTTGTGCTTTTGTCAAAGGTTAATGACCTGCTTATCAAAGTTAGAGATGACATAAAGCTGGGAGGGATGGAGAGCATGTTGTATAATAGAATAAAGGTTTAAAATAAACATTAGGCAAACTAAGTTACAACTTAACAAATATTAACATTAAATCCACTGCATGGATTCAGTAAAAGCAATTATCATAAAAACAGAAAGGAGAACTGGTTTGTCTGTAGTAATGACTTGGTTATTTTAATTAATCATAATTACAGTCAGTGTTTTGCTTAAGTTCATTTTAGTTAAGAAGGTAGGTAGCTAAAGGGCTCGAGATAATATACCTTATCATATGGTCCCCATAAGTAGTTGGGCTGGGCTGTTGGATGAGCAGGAGAAACGAAGTTGTGAATTTTCAACACAGCTGTATGGTTTCTAGAGGGATATTGACATATCATAATACACAGAAGACGGAAAGTAAAAGTATTAGAGAAATGGACACTGAAAACTTTTGTAGGACTTGGAACTATTCAGTCTGAAGAAGAAAAGAGTTAAAGTAAGGCAGTTATGCTCAAATGGCTGCTGGAAGGGTTAGAGTCAATTGTGGGTCACGTACACCCAGTGCGTAGGTCGTTATGGTCTGCATTATGACCTTCATTCCTGGATCTACTTTATTTCTCAACCTTTTCTTTTTTGTTTTGTATCCTCTTTTTAATTAAAAACTTTTACTGAGGGCCGGCCCGGTGGCTCAGGTGGTTAGAGCTCCATGCTCCTAACTCCGAAGGCTGCCGGTTTGATTCCCACATGGCCCAGTGGGCTCTCAACCACAAGGTTGCCAGTTCAATTCCTTGAGTCCTGCAAGGGATGGTGGGCAGCGCCCCCTGGAACTAAGATTGAACACGGCACCTTGAGCTGAGCTGCCTCCTGGATGGCTCAGTTGGTTGGAGCGCGTCCTCTCAACCACAAGGTTGCCGGTTCGACTCCCGCAAGGGATGGTGGGCTGCGCCCCCTGCAACTATAAAAGGCAACTGGACCTGGAGCTGAGCTGCACCCTCCAAAACTAAGACTGAAAGGACAACAACTTGAAGCTGAACAGCACCCTCCACAACTAATATTGAAAGGACAACAACTTGACTTGGGAAAAAAAAAAAAGTCCTGGAAGTACACACTGTTCCCCAATACAGTCCTGTTCCCCTTCCCCAATAAAATCTTTAAAAAAACAAAACAAAACTGTTACTGAGATGTAACATACCGACAGTAGAGTGCACACTTGTGATGTGTACAGCGTAATGGATTTTTACATATGTATCTACCTGTGTAATCCAGAGCAAGTTTTAGAACAGGTTCTTTTGTACCCCAGAAGTAACCACTATCCTGACCTCTATGACTATAGATTACTTTTATCTGTGATGGAATGACATACTTGTAGGATATATTCTTTTTGTAGAGGCTTTTGTGACCCACATTATTCTGAGAGCTTCAACCATATTATGGGGGAAAGTGGTAGTTCATGATTTTTCATTGCTGCATAGTATTCTGTTGTAGAAATATACTACAATTTATTTATTCAGCCCACTTTGAATGACATTTGGGTTGCTTATAATTGTGGTCTATTTTTATGTGCCCTCTTTTAAGCTATGTTAACTTGTCTTCTTATAAATATTTATAATTTACTTAAAGTAATTTTTTTATATAAATACCTAATGTGCTGAAGAATTAGATCTACTCTGTGTTGCTCCACAGACAGAAACCAGCACTTAGTGTGTTTCTTAGCACATAATAGGTGCTCAACAAAGGTCTGATGGGTTTGATGGATTATTGGTTAATGGCTTAGAACCAATGATTAGAAGTTACATAGGTATACATTTTAGTCCGATTGATAAAGGTTAGCTAGCATGTCCCTAGGTAGATAGGGAGGTAGGTCCCTGGTGGAATAAACAAAGACAGTCATATCCTAAAACTGCAGGTTTTGAAATCACTCCTTCGCTCCAGGATGTAATGTAACAAGGCCTTGAGGTTAATCATAAAATTCATTTTGGCCTGACAAACTGAGCAGATCTGATAGATAAGAGTAGGTTACTTTGAGACAGGTTAGTTAGTATGATTGCTAGGTAGATAGGTAGGTCCCTGGTAAAATAAAGAAAAGACAGCCATATCCTAAAACTTCAGGTTTTGAAATCACTCCTTTGCTCCTGGACATAATGTAACAAGGCCTTGAGGTTAATCATAAAATTCCTTTTGGCCTGACAAACGAGCTGATCTGATAAAGAGTGGGTTACTTTGCTAATTCCTTTAGGATGGGCACGCAGAACAACCCTGGTAGACGAATTTCATTAGAAGGCACCAGTTCCCTTCTTCAAACAAGTTCCCTTCTTCAAACAGCTCCCCTTCCCCAAGCCGGCAAGGGAAGGTATAAAAGTAAGAGCTTTTGCCTCAGTCATGGGGCACCCCCCATTCGGGAACCCCTCCCTCTCGGGAGCTGCAACCTCTTCTCCTGCCTCTAATAAACTATCCTCTTTTTAAAACTTTTTGCCTCTCCCTGGTCCGTGTTTCCATTCTTCGGCTTCACGAGACACGATCCCGGCCCACACTCAGAAACTGCTGACAGATCCAACATCACCTACATCACCTATAAAGAAG
Source organism: Rhinolophus sinicus (assembly GCF_057876585.1). Lineage (NCBI taxonomy): Eukaryota > Metazoa > Chordata > Mammalia > Chiroptera > Rhinolophidae > Rhinolophus > Rhinolophus sinicus. The sequence goes on along the minus strand of NC_142514.1, from coordinate 149,480,053 downwards.
AATTTTCTTAACATCAGCCCCCTTGAAACTGGAAAGTGATGAACAATAAAGCAGCAAGTTCCCCTTCTCTTAGAGGGGTGAAAGTAGACGATATGACCCTCCAACAGGGAATTCAGAGTAGTGGACACTGTGGGGGCTCTATCCAGATCTCCCTGGACCCCCTTTGCCATTTCTTGTGCCTCGTTCTCAGCTCCTGTGTTCTTTTATTTCTAATGGCCAAGGATGCCATTGCTGGGAGTGCAGCTCTCTTGCACTTGGATAAACTCTGAGGTGTAGTTTATCTTCAGAGCTCCCCTGTGGCATCAGGCTGAGGCTTGGTCTCCAGTCTCACTCTGGGCTGTCTTCTTTCTCTTCCCTTCCCTGCTCCTCCCATTCTCTTATTGGTTTCTTTCAGCAGTGCTTCCTTAATATATCACTTGGACATGAATCCTTGTCTCAGGATCTGTTTGTAAAGGACCTGACCTAAGATATTTAATGAAGAATGACTTGATCCGATCAATTCTGACAGAGGATAAGTCAGTCCAAATAGTATGGAAATAGGTCAACTTGTCAAGTCCACTGTAGCTGTCTTTTAAAAACCTAGATGATGTCGTCTTGACTGTCTAAAGTCAGGGATCCCTGTTAAAATCTGGAAAAGCTGAGTCATTAGGCAACGCTGGGAAATCAGAAGTGGACCAGCTTGTGGAGAAGGAAAAGAAACTGGAGCAAGATGGGCTAAGAAAATGGTAATGTAGGAACTGACCTCAATGAGGAGCTAATCAATGAGGAGGTAGTCAACAGTACAAATCGCAAGATCCAAATTGGGTGACTAACTCAGACTCCAGCATCTATCTGCAAGGGAAATACGCAGGCTCCATTGGAAATAGCATCAAGGTTCCCTGAGTTTAGACCAGGATCCCAGCTAGTGGCTGGTGGCCAGGATCCAAGGCAAAAGTCTTATCCATGCAGGTTATACATAAAAGTCCGGACCAGGCGAATCTTGTGCCCCACGCAGAACTTGTTAGCAAAACAAAATTCAAACGTCTTATGTTAATGGAGCAGAGATTTCTAATAGGCTCTGTGCTCTGGTTAGGGTTGGAGACAGGGAGAAGGAAACAGGGAAATATCTGTGGGGACTAATGTGTCCTTGGTGCACTACTGGGTACTTTCCATGACCTTGAATCTTCACAACGCCTCTCTGAATAAAGTGTCATTAACCTCATTTTTCAAATGTGGAGAATAAAGCTCCAAGAGGTGAAGTTAAGTGCCCTGTCACTGGTTAGGGCGGAATTCACACACATCAAACAATGGCTAATTGAACAATGCCCTCTGCTGGCCTGTACCAGGGGAGTGGTCCAAATGATGATTGCCACAGGGTGTAAACAGAACTGGCAGAGGTGCCAAACCAGCTTTGTAATAAATGAACAAAATACCTGTCATCCTCAGGGTTGCCCCTTAATGCCAGGTATTGGGAAATAGAGCATTACTTGTCTCAAAGCACTTTTCTAGATCTATAAAAAGTTCCAGAAACTTTCCTTAATTATTCATATAAACTCCTCAATTGGCTTGGGGCGAAGGAGGAGGAAGCAAATTGTGTTAGTCCTTCTATCTGTTACCTTATTTAACCCTCTCAATACCAGTGAAGAAGGTATTAATCTTTTTACTTAAGAGATGGGACTACTGTGGTGGCCAGTTAGCTCAGTTGGTTAGAGCGTGGTGCTAATAACACCAAGGTTGCTGGTTCGATCCCCACATGGACCACTGTGAGCTGCGCCCTCCTTTTAAGAGAGAGAGAGAGAGAGAGAGAGAGAGAGAGAGAGAGAGAGAGAGGACTACTGAGGTCAAAGAACTTGAACTTTCCTAAAATCACACAACCTATAAATGTTTTCTCTGATTCTGAGTCTATGTGAGTTATTCTTTACCTGTGCCTTGCTCTCTGCAGCATTCTTGAAATTATCATGAAATGTATCTTTATGTTGCTGGTTGCTTGGCCTCTATAACTGCTTGTCTGCTAATTGAGGGATTTGTTCCTTGTTCAGGACTTGTGATGACTGTCCTTGCTGTATGTTGCCTAGTCAGGCCACAGCACAGTAGCTCCTTGGGTCCTTGGTCAGTGTAGACAACCAAACATGAAAACTTGGGCTGCAGAGTCTGCTTTCAAATTGAGGATATCCACATAGGTGGTGTATATGTATGAAATACAGATATTTTCAAAGTCTCCTATTATGAGTGTGTGTTACTCTGTGCGTCCAGCACTTCTTCCTTCTTCTAGAAATAGCCCTCCTTCATTTGGAGAACTTTGCCCCCCTCACTCTGGCATGGTCCCCATGGACTGTAGAAGTTGATCCAGGGAATGGACACGTGATCCAAACCAGACCAATCAGAATAGTTCCTTGGGATTTTTTTGAACTGGAGCTGAGAAGAATTTTTCTCAGATGGTAATGCAGGGAAAATAAGAGCCTGGAACTTTGGGGAGCATAGATCCATCTTTGGAGAGAAAATCAGTTTGAGAGGATGAGGTTGCCATGTAGAGAGAAGCAGAGATCCGAAAGAATGAGAGAGAGAGAGCACGTGAGTGATGGAGCGCTGATGGAATCCATCATCCAGTTCTCTAACTTCAGCTCACATGTCACCCCATGGTTATGTGACCCCCAAAATGTCCCCTTGTTCCCAAAGCTAGTCTGAGTCATGTTTCTGTCACTTGCAACCAAGTCTGGTATAATATATTCCATCTTTTTTTTCTATTGCTCATTCTTAGCTTAAAGCTAAGACAGCATATGACTCTGAAATAAGCAATTTTGATTTCAGTTAGGCCTATGGGATTGCTGCAAAGCTAATAGCTTCATCCTTAAGTTTGAAAGTATCCTCGTTTGCTCAAAACAGCCCTGGTTTGTCCTTGTTGCCTTAATTGTTACTCTAGTGCCTCCGTTCAGCTTATAAGGGCCTAACTTGGATGATAAACCATATAGTTACTTTATTTCAGGCTCATCTAAACATTCCCTTTTTGAAGCCTTTTCATACTGCCTCACCCTCAACTTTGAGCCATCATCCTATAAGTGGGAGTCCCTGAGAGACAGAGATAAAGCTCACCTCATCCCTCTGTGTAGCCCAGTGGAGTTTTGTACAGTACCTTGCATACTGTATGAACTCAGCCAGTGTTGGCTGCATTGAGTATTTATGCCTTAAAGTGACTGTTAAACAGACTCACCTAAAAGCAATCAATTTGATTGATGTGCATTAGTGATGACGTGGATTTCTAGTCCTTCAAGTTTGAAGGGAACCTAACATTTATGGGACTTATTGTTATTAGAGAAACTTCGGGTATGTGCTTTCATTTAATTCTCTAAGATAAGTCCTATCTCCATTTCTACAGATTAGGAAATTGATGGTCAAAGAGGGGAAGAGCGTCCCCTTGAACCCGAATGTCCACCGTACCATGGGAGCCTGCACTGTTTCAAGGGTTCACTCCTTCTAAGTGCCAGTCTGCACGGCAGGGGCTGGAAGCTAAATGCTCTACTTCCCACACGTTTTAATAGTTCGGGTTCTGGGTGTGATTTTAGGTCCCCTCCAATCTGATGCTGTGTTCTACTGGCTGGAGAACTGAGTTCATTCCATAGGGTGAGAAGTGGGCACAAAGCTTCCATTTTTCTGGTGCAGGTCATGGCAGAAGCATGAGAGTTCTGGAGACAGCAGACGTACTTTCCCCTCTTTAGTGGCTTCCTGATTGTGGTGGGGGCAGCAGGTCCCTTGAGACGCAGACATGCATTGTGGTTTTGGGTGTCATTCCTAGAAGCTCAGCCTGGAGTCTGTTTCTTCAGTTCTGCCATTGATTCTGTAAAGTTAGTACCCTTACAGCAGGTATAGGGGGAGTTCCCCTTTCTGCAAGCGAACCCTAACATTATGTGAGATTATGTCTGCACATACACAGGGGCATCACAGTTAAGATTCAGGGGAGCAAGATGGATTGATTTTCTTTTCTATAAATACAGAGGGTGCCAAAAAAATGTATACACATTTTCAGAAAGGAAAACTGTATTAAAATTGTAATACTCTGATGCTAAGCGAAATAAGTCAGACAGAAAAAGCAGAGAACCATATGATTTCACAGATATGTGGTATATAAAACAAAAACAACAAAAGAACAAGACAAACAAATGAGAAACAAAAACTCATAGACACAGACAATAGTTTAGTGGTTACCAGAGGGTGAGGGGGGTTTGGGGGTGGGAGATGAGGGTAAGTGGGATCAAATATATGGTGATGGAAGGAGAACTGACTCTGGGTGGTGAACACACAATGGGATTTATAGATGATGTCATACAGAATTGTACACCTGAAATCTATGTAATTTTACTAACAATTGTGACCCCAATAAATTTAAAAATATTTTTTTAATTGTAATACTCAATATAGACCGATAACAAGAGATGAATACAAGTCACATTTGACTCCTGGAATTACAAGAGGTGCTCAACATGGTTACCATCAGCGTCCAGACACTTTTGATTACGGCGAACTACTGCTTGAGCAACGTTGACCAAAGTGTCCACTTGTATACACGTTTTGGCACCCCTGGTATATATGCTTTAATTCTCTTCTTCCCTTTGGTAGTGGAGACAGAGTCTGAAGACCTTCATCCAGGCTTCTGGCCCCTCATGTAATAATATAGAGTTCAATACCTGCTCACTTTCTATTGCCATTTGCCTGGCAGGAGCATGGTCTCTGCCCAGTCTGATTCAGATGACGTCATATGGAAGAAGGAACCAGCATAATCATGATCTGACTGCTGTACTAATGTAACCATGAGAAAATCACCTGGAGCTTTCCTCAGATTTACATATATGTTAAGGTAGAACTTTTTTTTCCCCCTTTATATCAGAATCAAGTGAAGGTATGTGTCTTTTATTTATTTCCTTGAAATAATTTTCTTTAGCATAATCACAGTTTGGTTTCATTCTCACAACTGAGCATTTTTCTTTTCTTGTTTGGGGGGAGGTGACTCGGAGTCATAGAGAAATATTCATCGTTTGGTGTGGTTTTCTTGATTAAAGGAATTGTAAATGGCTATTTGAAAAACTCAAGAAAGGCTTATTCTTGTATTAATATCAGATAAAACTTGTGTCTACAATTCATCTCACAGAGCAATTGGCTATTCTTTAAAAGTTCAAAAACGGTAAAATAAGGAAAATGAGAATAATCATGTCATAAGTCTTAATTAGCACAACATCTCAGGGAATGGGCTGTCCAATCATTAGGGTAAGAAGAAGCATTTTTCTTACTAATTTCTATGTAGTATAATTTTGGCAGACTCCAGAAAGATCCATACATCCAAAGACATTCCACTGCCCTGGCTCACAAATTGCTTTGAATTTCTTTAGGAAGGTGTGATGGTTGATTTTGCTTGTCTTGACTGGGCCTTGGGGTTCCCAGACATTTGGTCAAACATTACTCTGGTGTTTCTGTGCGGTATTTTTGGATGAGAGTAACACTTGAATTGGTAAGTAGGTGGGCCTTATCCAAACAGTTAAAGACCTGAATAGAGCAAAAAGTCTGGCCTTCATCTAAGAAAAAGAATTCTCCTGCCTGACCTCCTTTAAGCTGAGACACTATTGTTTGTTTCGGTTTGTTTGTTTTTTTCCTGCCTTCAAACTGAAACATCTGTTCTTCCTGGGTTTTGAGCCTGCCAGCCTTCAGAATGGAACCACACCATTGGCTCTCCTGGTTCTCCAGCTTGACAAGTCACCTGCAGATCTTGGGACTTCTCAGCTTCCATCATCACGTGAGCCAATTCTTTATGATGTATATGTACTGTAATTATATATATAATATAAATATATTACATTCATATAATATATATAAAAATATTGTATATGTGTATGTACTCGTATGTGTGTATATATACATATGTGTGTGTGTTTGTGTGTGTGTGTGTGTGTGTGTGTGTGTGTGTGTGTATTTACCCTATTGGTTCTCTAGAAAACCCTGATTGACAGAGAAGGGATGAAAAATATATATACCCACACATGCCAGAGTGGAAGCAGGACTCATATCTGCACACTAAGCAATGAGTGACTGATCTCCCTGATTTCATGCCTTTTTCTCCATGCTTTAATGCACAAATGTGTTGGAGCAGACATTATTCTCAACAACACACTCTTCTTTTTCAAACAAAACTAAATAATAGTATGTGTTTTTGCTTGTTTTGTTTCTTAAGAAAAGATGGTTATCTTCATGTTATCTTGGTAATTACAAATTGCTTACACCTGGGAAATTAGTCGCCCAAGGGAGAGGAGGGACCCACTTGAAGGTGGTTATCACAGGGCATTTGCTGCCTGCCCTGCCCTTCCTCTACCATCTTCACATCTTAAGCCTCTCATATCCCTGGCTGCATAACTCCCATCCATCTCCCAGGGTGTGGTGTGACCTCATCAGGAATTTTTGTCTTGACCCCTACAATTCAGTCGGGTGCCTATATCAGACATTGAGGCTCCATCAGATCGCCTGTGATCCTTTTAATATTTCTGTATACCCCTCCCTGGCTTCCTGGCTTCCTTCCATTTTCCCTTTGGAAAGCTTTTGCTTCCTGCAGCCTACACCTGTGACTCTTCTCCAAGGGAGGTGCCCTGGGCCCCCTGGCAGGGGCATGTATAATGTCTGGGGATGGATGTGCCCACCCTTGCAGCAGTCCCTAGCCAATGACTGGCAGAGTGGGAGTCTGAAAGCCCAAGTTCTTCACTCCTTTTGGGACAAACTCTGAGGCCTGGTTTGTACTTCAGAGTTCCCGTTCGAGTGAGCCGGAAGCCACTCTCAGGGAGATTTATGCCTCTAATCTCACCCTTGTTGGTCCTCTTTCCCTTCCCTGTCTTGCTTCCCCCACTCTCTGGTTTTACCTAGGAGCACTACTTGAAAAATTGCTTATCACCAATCTATCAGGGGCCCTACCTAAGATGGTGCCCCTCCTATGTGCTCCCATGGCCCTCTGGGCATTATATAATAGTACTGATCAGGATGAGTTGTAATTAATTCTCTATCCTCTAGCCAGCCACCGCCACTGGACTGGGAGCATTCTGAAGGCGGGACTGTGTTTTGTCCATGGCTATATCTCAGGACTAACTCAGGACCTGCCAATGAACTCAATGAGAGTTTGCGAATGAATGAATGAACCTTGAACCCCAGCTATCTGAACCAATCCCAATAGAAGGTTGACCCCGGGAAAATATCTGGGTACCTCTAGGGAAGCACAGGTTCTGAACAGAAATTGAACTAAATACTTTCCTGCAAATGGAAAGAGAGTGTTAGGGGACGCTGGACACGGGGCCTGGGCCTAGAATAACTGCTTCTTCCACATGCCTTTCTGTGTGTCTTCACCAGCACAGTCTTTGCTTTGGGTTGTGGCTCGCATTTCCCAACAGGTCTTACTCTCAGAAATGTGCAGATCTGTTTTCATCATTTTTAATTCCTCTGCAGCCTCTGTATCCAGCCTAGCAGATTCCGTCACAGCATCGATATTCATCTCTTAGCTTCGAGCTCACTGTTGGCTACTGACCTGCCTCAGAATTCCATCCTGATCTTTGTATCCACCCCATCAGGTCTGCTGACTTGTCCCGAGTCTCCAAGTTGTCCCATAAGCTGTCTTTTCCAGATGGCAGGACCCAAAGTATTGGATTCTAATCACAGCACCCCCAGCCCACTCTGCTGCCCCCTCCCTGTGCCAATCCAGTGTGGAATGTGGTTGTGATCGAGAAGCCCGATCTGTCACCATGGCACCACCATCTCCAGCATGTCCAGGCAGGCCTGGGCAGGTCGCCAGGGTTTTGTTGACATGAAAGGTGGCCCATAGGTTTTCCAGAAGAAACTGTGATGATGTCTTGGTAATGACACTGGCCCAGATGGGAACCTGAGCAGGTTGGAACGCTTTACATGCTTAGTCATTTGGAGTTCGGGAAGATGGTTGGCCACGGACTGATTTTATCCTGAGGGAGGATACCAAGGTCTACTTGTCCAGTTTATTGGGGGTCAGGGTGAGGCATAGAAAGAATAAGTCATATAAAAGAATCAAAGAGCCTGAGAGAAAGAGGGCCCTACTGGAAGGGACGCCCACCACCTCAAGGAGGGGGCCCTCCAAGCAGGTGTAGGAGGGGAGAAGGCCATTGGAAAACGCTATTTGGTTGTAGAGAAAAGATGCCTAAATCTCGTGGACTGAAAAAAAGAAAGTACTTGAAAATGAACTTCGTGAACTCCTGTTCCTTTCCCCATGCTAATGTGGCAGGAGCCATCGTTTTGTCAAACATTCACAGGCAAGCTATGAGCACTTGGGAGTCAGGCGGTGCAGGAAATGATGGTAACCTTGGCTGAGCAATCAAACAGAGGGCAGAGGAGATGTTAATGATTTACAGGCAGGAGGCCTGGGGATTCCTTCCACCGACTCACTGGGATCACAGAACAGGAGCTACAGAAGGAACTGCAAAGATAAAAGGCTCCGTGCAAGGTGATCCCAGGAGGAAGGTCTGGGCAAACAAGTCTGGTTTCAAGTTTTCTCTCTCTTTATCGCTACCATCCTGCCCATTCCAAGTCCTCATCTCTCACACCCGCACACTTGTCAGAGACGCCAAACAAATAAATCTCCTTGCCTTTCTCCTTCCTCCTTTTCTTCAGCAAGGAGTGTCTTCCTTGCACCAGGCATTAGGGAAATAGCAGTAAGCAACGCAGAGCAGAATCTCTGCGCTGTGAAGCCGGTGCTCCAGAAGGAGAACATAGACACACGTATAGCATGTCATAGAGCTGTAAGCCACGGCGAGGAGGGGGAAAGGGAATACTGGTGAAAACAGGTCGGGGAGGGGTCGCATGTTAAAGACAGAGGTCAGGGAAGCTTTGCATTTGACGTTTTTCCTGAGCTCCTTCTCCATGCCAGACATCATGCTAGCCACTGCGTATTCACTGGACGTACATTCCAAATAAAAGGATGTGATTCCCGCCCTTGTAAAGCTTACAGTCTGGCTCCTTTTCTGCACGGCTTGAATCTCCCCTCAGTATGGCTACCCTGGTGATCTCCCTGCAATATGGGGACCATCACATCACCACCGTGCTCAAGGCCCTTTGATGACATTTCAATGCCTTGAGGATCAAATTCTGGCTCCTAAGCGGCTTGAAGCCCTTTGATCTCTGTCCCACCCACGTACCAGTCCAGTGTCCAGTCATGGCCTTCTTTCCCTCTAGCTAGGTAGACACCCAGTCTAATTTCCCTGGAATAGTCCTGCTTCATGCTGTCATCCTGCCATAGTCTGTCACTTTACTTTCAAAAGTGTCTCAGTTTGGACAACACATTATACAGTCACATTCTTTGTAATACACACTCAATGCTTCAGTTGTACAAACTAGCCACTGTTCTTCCCAAACACGTCCTATTCCCAGCTCTGTACTTTGCTCACACTCTCCCCTCAGTCTGGGTTACCCTTTCTTGCCTTACTTGTCTGATGAGACTCTCTTTATCTTTAAAAAGCAACTGAAATGTTACCGTCTCTCTGTTTCCTGGCCTCTCACCACCCTCCCCCCTCCAGTCGACAGCATTATTTGTTCCCTTCTCCTGCTCCTAGAGCAGCCATTCTTTCTCTAGTGCTGTGGGCTATACACCTTCATCTTGGTGTGTCTCCACCTCTGTCCTGGGGTTGGGGCCTGTATCCTGTTCAGCCCCGTGTCTGCAGGGCCTGGCACAGCATCCGATCCCCAGCAGTTTCTGAGTAAGTGTTGATTAGGTTGAATGCACTGAGGGTGAGCTCTAGCTGCAAATAGAATGGCTTAAAGTTTTAAACGCTTTCAAGGAAACTATTAGAACTTGAAGACGGGGTCCACCATGCATTTTCACCCCAATCTGTCACATAATTTCTTCAATGTAGAATCAAGTTGGTGCCCCAACAGTGGATCTCTTGTTGAGCTGCACCTAATGTTCCAACTCACCGGTGCTCACTCACCTGTATTCCATAATGGATCACTCTTCCAGCTCCCCTGCCTCCTGGGGGAGAGCTGTTGTGACATGTACTCTATGTCACACCAAGTCTTTGGTCAGGGGAGCAAAGAAGGATATTCTCAGTCCAAGGACTGGGATAGAAGGGAAGTGAGATGTGGGGTAAAGAGCGGGAGCAAGAAAAAAAGCATCCCTAATCCAAAGCTGACATGAGAACTTTCTAAAAAGGGAACCATCCAAAGGAAAGTTTTGGTATCAGCAGCAAATTTTCAAGCAGCTGTGTCATGCAGGGTGCCATGTGGGGTCTAAGCTCCCGCTCCCCACATAAGAACGCAGGACATGGTGAGGCCAAAAAGGAACACCCACAGAGCCACAGATAGGAGAATCATACCACTATAGTCTCGCTGGCGGCTGGGTTGGAGACACAGGAAGCAGGAGCCACACGATCTGCAATCTGCTGTCCACTTCTCTGCCAACCAACCAACCCCACTGGCTAGCTGCAATCTGCTGTGCTACCTGTAATCCGCACTCGCTAGCTCAGCCACCATCTTCTTGCTAGCCCCCATTTGCTGCTAGCGTAGCCACGGCAGTTATATTAGTGGCCAATGGCTCACTGGTTACAGCTGACGGCCAACTAGCCACAGCTGATGGCCATCCAATCACAGTTGACGGCCATTTACTACCTGAGCCAGCACCTTTCCTTGTGAGGCTGAGAGCCTGGAAACTGCACTCCTGGCTCTGTCCCCACAAGCTGGAAAGACCATGAGCAATTTTATGTTTATCAATCCTGAGAAAGGGAGAACTGTGGAGGAAATTTAACCAATGGCTTTAAAGTTAGGAAACCAATGGTTAGGAGAGGGGATGAGAGGCAATGGAATGAGTACAAAGTACGATGTTTAAATCCTGGCCTACCATTCACGCAGGTGTTGATTTGTTCATTTCTATGCAGTCAGATTCACACAACAAATACAGAGTGCCTCCTTTGGGCCAGGCACTGAGTAGGCGTTCAAAATACAATGGTAAGAAAAATAAAAGACCCAGTCCATGCCTGTCTAGTGAGGAAGTCAGAAGGTAATCAAATGCTCATGAGATAAAAATGCCTGTTTTAAATAGTGATAAGTGCTCTGAAAGAAGCACACACAGCCCTCTACGTGCGTATAACAGTGATGGGAGCAAGTCCAGTCTTGCCTGGGAGAAGAGACGGGTGAGTTGTGAACTGAAGACGGAATAGGAGGCGTGGATGGGGCCAGGAAGATGGGCCTGTGGTGGCTCCCCAGGTGGAGGTAATAGCATGTGGGAAGGTCTTGCGCCAGAGAGAAGCACGGCACACAGAGTTGGTTTAAAGCCCAGAGGGTGACAGGAAAGGAGGACAAGATGAAGCTGAAGAGAGAAGAGTGGACAGATCAGACAGGGCTGCACTGGTTACCTTAGCACAGGTGATCTAAGAGCACAGAACGACAAGGGAAGATTTGTAGCAGTAGGGATGGGAGTGGGGTATGTATGAGTCACCTGATCAGATATATGCTTTGAAAACTTCATTTTAGCTGCAGGGTGAAAAGATTTCGAACTGGAAAGATCCCTTGGAAAGCCACTGCGAGAATACAGACCAGAAATGGGTAGGAGCTTGGACTAAGGAGGGGACCATGCAGCTTCCCATACCCGGAGTCCTTAGTGTGTAATCCTATAAAGGAGATAATGAAACAAAGTTTAGGGTGAGTAAATAGGCAAAGTGGTCTCCCTTCCTCCTGACATTAGACAGGCAGCTGACGCTTGGCCAAGGCTTCTGGGCCTGTTCAGCTCTGCTTTCTGAGATGGTTTTTGTTTTATTCACAGAAGCAACCCTGTGTTTGTACAGGGAAATGGGGACAGGAAGCAGCCCAAGACACATTGTAGAGAAGTTCCTTTCCAAAATATTTTTGAGGTGTAAAAAAAAGAGGACAAACTATATAGATCCCAGCTCTCTGGCTCTCTCTCTCTCACACACACACACCCCAGTGTGAGGTTCCTTGGGTAAAAACTGACATTGGCCTCAACTCGTGCTAGGGAGGGCCAGTGCTCTAGCTAGGAAGACTATTGACTCTGGGGAGTGCTGTTATATCTGAGGCTTCCTTGGAAAAGAAAACCCTTCCTGTCTCTTGCAGCCAACCCAGTAATGAAAGTTGCATAGGGCTGTGATCGGGTAACGCAGATAAAGGCCTCTTGTGTTCATCCCGTGTGTGCAATATCAGGTAACGTGCCCTTCCAAGGAAAATAAAGAGTGGCCATCCTCCAACTCAGCAGAGAAGGAGAAAAAAGCCTCCCCCATTTCATGTGGACAGCTGGAACAAAGGCTTCAGCGCTGGTGAGTTTACAAAGTGCACAGCTCACAGAGACCCACACATTTGCATTAATCAGATGGGGTTACTGTAAGCACAGTCAGAGATGCTTCTGGCTGAAAGGAAAATGTAATTTCATTCTTTTTCCCTCTTAGAGAAACAACCAATGAAGGAAAGCTCATGTTGAAGCACTGACAGTGAATCACTCATTCCTGAAGACGAATCTGGGCAGGGACACTTTGCAAAGCTGACTGTAACTAAATTATTCCTGCCTTAAAAGCCTGCAATCAAGAGGGCCACACTTTCCTTTTCCAAATCATGATGGCATTAACCTCTGCAGCTGGACTGTCAATAAATAGCTTCCCTCAAAGTGTCCCTAGGTTATTTCAGCAAGTCCCCAAAGCAATGCCCCAGTCCAGTGTCTCAGGGCAAACACCTTGGGACAATCCCCTCTTCTTCCTCTCTGGGTTGGCTGCCCACTCATCCCACACTCCCCTACTGTTCCAGCCTTTTGGGAGAGTGCCAGCGACCCTACCAAGGGGACTTCTCTACCCAAAACTATTAGTCAGGAAATATTGGAGGGTTCTGAGCAGAGGAGCGCATGCTCCCCTTACCTTTAACAGGAGCCCATTGTTGCTGTCTTGAAAACAAACTGTAGGGGCGGAGAGTGGCAGCAGGTAGAGCTGTAGAGCTTACTGATATGCAGGTGAGAGATTGATGGCATTTGCACCTGGATAGTGGCAGTGGAGGTGGTGACATGTGGTCGTACTCTGGATATCTCTCTCTCTATATATAGATGACTATTTCTTTAATTATTATTGTATGGATATTTATGTTATTTACCATCCAGGAATATAAGAAACATTATATAATGCTTAAAGATGAGAGAAAAACTAATAAAACATTTTTTTCAATTATAGTTGACATTCAGTATTATTTTATATTAGTTTCAGGTGTACAGCATAATGGATAGATATTTATATAATTTATGGAATGATTTCCCCGATTAGTCTAGTACCCACCTGGCACTATACGTAGTTATTACAATATTATTGACTATATTCCCTAAGCTGTACTTTACATCCCCAAACTATTTTGTAACTACCACATTTACTTCTTAATCGCTTCACCTTTTTCACCCAGCCCCTCAATGCTCCTCCCATCTGGCAATCAGCAGTTTGTTTTCTGTATCTATGAGTCTGTTTCTGTTTTGTTTTCTGTTTGTTTGTTTTGTTCTCTAGAGTCCACATATAAATGAGATCATATGGTATTTGTCTTTCTTTGTCTGACTTAATTCACTATTATAATACCCTCTAGGTCCATCCATATTGTAGTAAATGGTAAATTTTCATTTTTTTTATAGCCAAGCAATATTGCACTGTATACATGTACCACGTCTCTTTATCCAGTCATCTATTAATGGACATTTGGGTTACTTCCATATCTTGGCTATTGTAAATAGTGCTGCAGTGAATGTAGAGGTGCATCTATCTTTTTGAATTAGTGTTTTGGATTTCTTTGGGTAAGGATAAATACCTAGAAGTGAAATTGCTGGATCATAAGGTAGTTCTGTTTTTAATTTTTTGAGGAACTTCCACAGTTTTTCCATAGTGTCTACACCAGTTTGCAATCCCACCAACGGTGCATGAGGGTTCCCTGTTCTCTACACCCTCACCAACACTTGTTTTTTGATTTACTGACGATAGCCATTTTGACAGGTGTGTGGTGGTATCTCATTGTGGTTTTAATTTGCATTTCTCTGATGATTAGTGATATTGAGTATCTTTTCATGTCTGTTGGCATTCTTGGATGTATTTTAAAGATGTAGTATTGCCTAATTGGAAAAGAAAAGAAAAAAAGAAGTTCAGAATAGCTCCAAGGTCCTTGGCTGAGAACTAACATGGACAGAGCTGCCATGAAATGACATCACATTCCTTGAGTAGGAAACTAGCTTCATCCATGCTGCTTGCCTAAATAAGCCCCAAAATTGTTACCTACTAGTTATTCAGCTCAATACTGGGAATGATGAAGGCTGTTTTTCCACCTTATTTATTGAAGATTATATTTACTTGTAGCAAACACAATAGAAGTCACTTGTTACGCCAACAAAGAAAATTTTAAACATATCATTTTTAAAGTAGCAATTGGGCAGGCAAATTTTTTTTATCATAATCTAAGAACTGTAAAAATAAATTATTAAAAGGTGAAGGAAAATCTTTTTTCCAGCTTTATTGACATAAAATTGACATATAACATTGGGTAAATTTAAGTTGTACAATGTGACCATTTGATACAAGTATATATTGTGAAGTATGTACCACAATAAGATTAGTTTACACATCATTTAGCTCATATAATTACCATTTTGTTGTTATGGTGGGAGTACTAAAGCGCTAATCTCATTGCAACCTTCAAGTATACAATAGAGTATTGTTAACTGTACATATAATGTTGTACATTATATCAGAATGTATTCATTTTATACCTAAAAGTTTATACTCTTTGACCAACGTCTCCCCATTTTCCTAGCCCTCAGCTCCTGACACTCACCATTCCTCCTTCTGTTTCTATGAGTAGCCAAGACATTGGAACAACCTAAGCATCCATCATCAATGGATGAATAGATAAAGAAAATGTGTGTGTGTGTGTGTGTGTGTGTGTGTGTGTGTGTGTGTATTTCACCCACAAAAAAAGGAAATTCTCCCATTTGCAATGACATAGATAGACCTTAAAGGCATTCTACTAAGTGAAATAAGCCAGACAGAGAAAAATACTATATATCTCATACTATATGGAAAATCTTTTATTGAAGAATTAAGAAGTATGCACCTACATAGTCTTTGGCTCAATGAGGACATTAAGAGGAAAATTTTTATTGCTAAAAAGCAATAAAAAGAGGAAACAAAACTAAATACCAGTGACCCGGCAAGGGCTGTCCTCGGAGGAAATTTATGGCCTATAATGTTCTTACAATTGGAGAAGAAAGAATAAAAAGTAAGGGAACTAAGGACTTGTCTTCAGGAACAGGTGAAGCAACAATAAACCAATATGAGTTAATTAAAATTTAATTTATTGATTTAATAAAATTAACATTTACATAAAAGCTTATAATAAACCTAAAAGCTGATTCCTTAAAATAGCTAAACGCTTAAGAAACCTAAGTAAGTAAAAAGAGAGAAAACAAAAAAGGGAGATTCAACTCTTCGCAATAAATTCAATAATTTAGAGGGAAAAGCTGACTTCCTGACACAGTACATATTACTAACACCGACCTAAGAGGAGGAAGAGAGAAACTGGAACAGACCAATTACCACTACTTTGAAAGGTGATTAAAGATGTACAATTCAAAATGGCCTCAGAACTATATGAAACTTAAAAGCTTCTGCACAGCAAAAGAAACCATCGACAAAATAAAGAGGCCACCAACTGAATGGGAGAAGATTTTTGCAAATAGTGCCTCCGATAAGGGGCTAATATCCAGAATATACAAGGAACTCATGCAACTCAACAACAAAAAAACAAACAACCCAATTGAAAAATGGGCAGAGGACTTGAAGAGACATTTCTCCAAAGAGGACATACAAATGGCAAATAGACATATGAAAAAATGCTCAACAGCACTAATCATCAGAGAAATGCAAATCAAAACCACAATGAGATATCACCTCACCCCAGTCAGAATGGCTATCATCAACAAGACAAATAGCAACAAGTGTTGGAGAGGCTGTGGAGAAAAAGGAACCCTCATACACTGTTGATGGGAATGCAGACTGGTGCAGCCGTTATGGAAGGCAGTGTGGAGGTTCCTCAAAAAATTACGAATAGAATTGCCATATGACCCAGCAATCCCTCTCCTGAGTATCTACCCAAAAAATCTGAAAACATTTATAGATAAAGACACATGTGCTCCAATGTTCATTGCAGCTTTGTTTACGGTGGCCAAGACATGGAAACAACCAAAATGTCCTTCGATAGATGAATGGATAAAGAAGTTGTGGTATATATACACAATGGAATACTATTCGGCGGTAAGAAAAGATAATATAGGAATATTTGTGACAACATGGATGGATCTTGAGAGTGTAATGCTGAGCGAAATAAGTCATACAGAAAAAGCAGAGAACCATGTGATTTCACTGATATGTGGTATATAAACCAAAAACAACAAAAGAACAAGACAAACAAATGAGAAACAGAAACTCATAGACACAGACAATAGTTTAGTGGTTACCAGAGGGTAAGCGGGATCAAATATATGGTGATGGAAGGAGAACTGACTCTGGGTGGTGAACACACAATAGGATTTATAGATGATGTAATATAGAATTGTACACCTGAATCTATGTAATTTTACTAACAATTGTCACCCCAATAAATTAAAAAAATAAATTTAAAAAAAAATGGCCCCAGAACCAGATGGGTTCATGGGCTGGTAACAAACCGTTGTTTGTTCCTTGTCTCTGTCTTAAAACCCAGCCACACCTCTTGGTTCTCCCACAAGTGACACTTAAATAGTCATATTATTTGAATTCTATTCATTGGTTTTCTGCTTTAAAAATCAACCCGCAGACAAAGAAAACTTAATTAGGATTGTACTACCGTATTCAAACGTTATAAATAATTCGACATGTTAAAATATGGTCATTTGACAAAAATAGGGAGGATATTTTAAGGAGAAAGGTAAATGGCAATGTAAGTGCACTTAACAGAAAGCAAGTGTATAAATGTGTATAAATTTGATGGATCAAGATGTAGCGGTTTAAGTATATTATTTAATGATAATCATCAGAAGAACTCAGAGTAAGACTATCACTTACAAAGGTCAAGAAAGGGAAGAAGGAATGGAAAAGAAAGTGGGAGGTGGAGTAAATATGCTGATTTCACCCTATTTCATATTGAGGAGTCAGTAGATACTACCTAAGATGGATAAATCATAAAATAAAGATCTAAGTATAGAAGTTAAAGTTAGGGGGGTAACGTCCAGAAGTATTCAAAATAGAAACAGTGGAAAGTAGTGACTTCTGGGAAGTGGACTGGTGTAAAAGAGATACAGTACTTTAATTTTATTTTGCACGCTTATGTTCTGTTTGCATTTTTAAAATCAATTCTTATAAATAGCAGCATTCATATATGCATACATAGAAATGGAAGAAAAATGAGCCAACACAATGGGGGACTTTTGGGGAGAGAGAAAGTCCCTGGCTGTGGCATGGCCAAGGAGGAAATTTCATGGGAAGACACCTGATGAGCAGTTTTCAGTTGTTTGTGGTGGGGTGTGCCCTGTGAGTCACACTTCACCACACCCACATAGTCTGCTTTGCTCCCAGATAGATCAGAGGTCCTCAGGAGCTACTGAGTTGGACATCCAGGTGGGCTCTGGGTGAACACAGATGGCACATGTGGATTCTGGAGCTGTCTGACCAGGAGACAGCCAGCACCCTAGTTACACAAAGATGGATCCAACAGTTTCTATCCTGAAGAGTTCCAGGTCTATAGCAGGAGCCAGATATGGAAACAGACTTTTGCTTGGGACTGTTTAAAGATGAAAACAAACTGCCAGGTGAACATGGAAAAGGAAACTCCTGGAAGAGTCAGGGAGGTCACTGTAGAGAAGGTGACCTCTGAGTGAGCGTTGAAGGTTGGAGGTTGTATCTTGCCAAGAGAGAGGTGGCTTGTTCCTGGAATGGTGGGTGGTGGGCGTGGCTAGACTAGAGGTTGTGTGGGGTAGGGAGATTGACACGAAGTAAAGCTAGAATGGTAGGCTGAGGTAGGTCATGATGACACTTGTATATAAGCAAAGAGCCTGGCCATTAGCTGATGGCCAATGAAGAGATGCAAGTGGGAAGATGGCATGACCATCAGATTTGCACTTAGGAAAGATCGCTGTAGTTTCTGACACTTATTAAGGGCACGATTAATATTAGCTGTTATTATTAATACTATTTCAATGGAGTCTTCTTATCTTGGGGTGAGGGAGAAGGCATACAGAAGTTTCTACGTGTGAAAGGAAGCCTAGAGGGACACGGTAGGGCCTATAAGCATAAGGATGCTGTTTGGAATTTTAGTTCAAAAGTAAGGATGATCCTTGGCTACAGTCCTGCTATAAAGGAATAACTATGGCCATTTTGTCCTGCGGTCTGCCTGCTGGCACCACTGAGCTGGGGTAGGGGTGGCAGAGGGGCACAGCAACAGCAGGGACTCTGTAACCAGGAGAAACTGCCTTCATAGAGTGAGTGTGAGCCACTCCCACACTCAGCTATAGGGTCTCATCTCCCCCCAGCCCAACCCCAGCCCTAGGTTTTAAATCATGTTTTCCCAATACAGCTGGCAGCAGCTGCCTTCGTATTTCCTGGGCCTCCTCTCCGCTGACACTTCGTTCCACATGACCACTCTCAGCGGAAGGGCACCGAGAGTCGCCATCTGTGACACAGGCCTATCCAATATACTTTTTAACAGATCAGAGGCCAGGGTTTGTTTTGTTTTGTTCATTGCATGCCAAGCTGTCACCTAGAGCTTAGCGAAGGGTATGAACATACCTATAAATTATCCAGTATTCAAAGGCGATTTTGATATTCCTATCAGGAGCCTCTTTATGCTCAAATGAACAAGCGGTATTTTGCAAAGGTAAGCACTCAGAGGGAGCTGCTAATTATTTGAAACGGGTTCTTGGGTGACTGCAAAAAGCGATCCAAGGAGTGGTTCACCATGGAAGATGAATCTACACTTGCTGGCGGGGGATTCACTTGGGAACTATTTCAAAAAGTAAGAGTGACCCATTGAGTGTTTCATAATTCAGAAGTAGCTCATGTGACCGCAGCAATGGGATTCAAAAGGAACCCAATGGATTTTTGTTTCCCTGATGGGACAGAGAGGTGCCCAAAAGCACTGTTATTATTGAGGGGTTAGGGTGGTGGTGTGAGGGCAGATTGAGTCACAATTGTTGAAGGAGTGGACCCTGCAATGAAATTCTTATTAGGTGTGGGAGAAGGGGACATTTAATCTCAGATCCACCTCCTCGTCCGGCTTTCTCTACTCCTTAGAGCTGGATCTGCTGATGGTTCTCACTACAAGGTCTCAAACTCTGAGCCAATCTCAACAGGCAAAGGCAGAAACTTTCAGTCATTCATCTTTTTATCCGTTCATTTATTCAGCACACAAACACACACAGTGACAGGTATTGTTCAATGCATAAAGGGATAAGAGAATATAGAAGGCATGTTTTATTTCCCCTCAGAGTAGCTCACCAGCTAGAGCTGGACACATAAATAACCTTAATCTTCAATTTTTTCTTCCAGGCCCTGCCCTGCCCCGGAGTTGGTCTCTGCCCAACTCTGGTTTGCTGAACAAATCCTGCCCTATACGCTCCCCATTGCCGCCCTATGCTACCATGAAATGATAGTCCCTTGCACCTAGCTTCCAAGTTATGGGACTGTCTCAAACATAGCAGAATGAAGAAGAGGATGGTCAGAACAATGAAGGAGAAGTGAGAAGGCAAGGTTGTCAAGAGCAGATACAGGGCAGGAACAGAATATGAGATAGGGGAGGGAGGAACGGGGCTCCAGTAGCTCACCCCATATCTGTATATTATCTAAAACTTAAATGTCTAGTGTCATAAAAAAAAAAAAAAGGGTTTTGTATGAGGCCCAATATTTTATAGCAGTCAGGATCAGTGATTTGAAGTCAGGCCAACCTGAATTCAAGCCAGTATTTTTCTTAGACCCAGGTAAACAGGACCCTGCCCTGGTGCCCTCCTCCCTACCCTACACACACATGCACACACACAAACACACTTTAGAGTGACTTTCTTAAAATTTTCTAGGTGCCTCTCTGGTCTATCCACATCCCCTAATCCCAGCTGGGATCTGCACAGGACTTATCCTTGTTTCTCCCTTTGGAGGTTGTCTCTGACCCTCTAGCCCATATGGGGGTCAACCAGATGTCCTCTTTCCCCTTCCTAAGAGAACAGCCTGGTTATTGAATTGCTTCTGCTGGGTCGAATGGTACTTCTTGCATGAGATTGAGCTGCCCATACAGTACTGAATGCTGATTTTGGTACTTTCACTTTTGAACCACAGTGGACATCTGGGCTACCAATGTCCACTGCTGGCCCTCGGGCTTGAGCTGCATGTGTGCCTGTGCTTGGACTCCCCTGTCCCTGTTCTGACCACCGTGCTGGCTCCAGGGTACAGACCCAAGAATGATGGGGTGATGGCAGACTTCCTTTGTACACATCTCCTCAGCTTCATATTATGCAAATCAGCAGTCTTAGGGGGAGAACAGCCTATCTCCTCTGGGGGAGGGGTTTTGAGACCAACTGTCATTCTTACAAGATCAATGGGTCTTCTGATTGGTGACGTTTTCTCCTTTTTCTAAACAGTGTGATAACATGTCCTTCCCTGGGTTGGTTTTGAACTGTGTTGGACCATGCAGACATTCTTGTATTGAATGGACTGCTCTCCTTGCTCTGTCATGGACCCCCTCACCTACCTTAAGAATGACTATCTTGGTTTCACGATTCTTCTTCAATTCTAGTCCATGAATTTGGACCAGAGCATTCAGGGAAAGAGAGAGAGATTAAAATGACCATAAGGAGTTAAGGTTGTGGAGGAAAGAATGGATTTGATAAGAAAACAGTTAAGGAATCAAATTTGTTTTCTTTGGAGAAGAGAAGGCAAATGGGTGGGTTAATTCTCACCTTCACGTATAGGCAATTAGTTCATGCAGGGGATATAGACAAATTATTCCTTATGTCTGCGAAGATAACAAGAGGGAATGAAATTAGGTGAGAGCTGGAGAGATTTCAGAATGATAAAGGATAACTAGAGAAAGCCTTCCCTCTGGAGGACATTGGAAGGGAATTAGACAACCACTCACTCAACCAGTGTTCTCTTGAGATTTGTCAGGAGGTTTTGGGGAGATGGAGACGGGTGAAGTGGGAGGTGCAGGTGCAGTCCCAGCTGTTTTTATCCAGATGTTCAGCCTCAGCAGAAATGTAAAGTACTTAGCTGGTGACCCTGAAGTAGTAACAGTCTTAACACCACCGCCCCCCCCCGCCCCCAGTAGCAAATGGAACTAGGATTTTCAGGGACCATCCTGAGCAGCAGGGCAGCCCTTCTGGACTGTGTGTCTCCCCTTCTCTGACTGTAAAAAGGGATCATAAACTTGCTTTTTGCTCTTTTATGTCTGGGAATAGTTGTTAAGGTTTATACACAAAAATAAGTTCCTTGGAAGATTCAGTCTGTTTCCAACCCACATCAGCCAAATTCCTGCAGATCATGTTCTCGGCACACCAGGTATTCCCACCGTTTCCCAAACATACCCTGCTCCTTACCCCTGGCATCATGTCTGTGTAAAATGAGCTCCCCTACCCTGTCCCCTCTCTATTCTGGCCAATTCCTACTCATCTTTTAAGGCCCAGCTTAAATGCCATTGTCTCTGTGAAATGTTCCCCCACTGCGTCAAGCTGAGTCAGATTGAGTCCTATTTCTGTATACTTCTTTGTCTACACTAGTGTCTCCTCTCTGGACTGAGCTCAATGTGGATCAGAGTTGTGTTTCAGTCAGTCAGTTGGTCAGTCAATTAGCAAATGTTTGTTGGGCACCTACTATGTCACAGGCACATGACAGGGACTACACATACACCCACGAACAAGAGATGGGCTTACTCCCGCTAGGAGCTGACAGTGTGGGTGGGATCCGAACAGATAAAGGGGCAATTACAATTCAATTTGATAAGTAAAAGTCCTATAGATGAAGCATGTGGGAAAGTGTGTTCCAGACAGGGAACGACATGTGTAAATGTTGGCCAGATAGAACGCGGTACATTTAAGGAAGAGAAAGCAGCTCATTATTGCTGGAGGATCATACTGGCAAGAGATGAGGATGGAGAGGAGACCAGGCCCTGCATTATCCTGTGCCTTTTGAGCCCTTTCAGAAGACTAAGAGCAAGGAGGAGCATCTGAAGTGTTTTAAGCAGGGAAGTGACATCCCAGATGTGCACAGTGAAAGAGGATTCTGTCTGCCTTTTGAGGACCAGACAGGCAGGAGATGTTGTTGGAGGCAAGGACAGCAGTTAGGAAGGATCCTGGTGAAATACGGTGGCCTGCTCCAAGAAGGTAGCAGCAGAAATGTAGACAAGTGGGTTGAAGCATCGATTTCACAGGCGGAATGGCCAGTTTGGTGGTTTATTGGACATGGCTACAGGTGGAGGGTACAGGTGGTGATGGAGGGGACGACTCAATGGGAGCGGCTGTGCTTCTTTCTTGAACAATGTTTACTGGAGCTGTGTCAGTTTCCCAGGGCTGTTGTAACCAAGCACCACAAACCAGGTGGCTTCGAACAACAGACATTGATTGTCTCATGGTTCTGGAGGTCAGAAGTCTGCAGTCGAAGTGGTGGCAGTACCACGCGCTTTCTGAAGGCTCTAGGAAGGATCTGTTCCAGGCCTCTCTTAGCTTCTGGGAGCCTCAGGAGTTCTTTGCTCTCTGTGTCTCTTCACATGGCATTTTCCCCATGTTGTGTCTGTGTCCAAATTTTCCCTATGTATAAGGACATAAGTCATTGGGATAGGCCTACTCTATTGCAGTATGACCTCATCTTAATTAATCACATCAGAAACAACGCTATTGTCAAATAAGGTGACATTATGAGGCACTAGGGGATGAAGACTTCGATATATGAATTTGGGAGGGGCACATTCAACCCATATTGGGGGAAGGAGAATCATTCAAGAAGACAAAGGGCTCATGTGGTGGAACAGGTTTGATGATAGAGAGATGAAACCTTGAGTGTGGGGCATGTGGTGTTCAGTAGCCATGTGGAAAATCGAGGAGATGCTTAAAAATTGTTTCATATAGGGGCTGTAGGGCTGCCGGACGGCTGAGTTGGTTAGAGTCCGAGCTCTGAACAACAGGGTTGCCAGTTTGATTCCCACTTGGGCCAATGAGCTACGCCCTCCACAACTAGATTGAAGACAACAAGCTGCTACTGAGCTTCCGGAGGGGTGGCCGGATGGCTCAGTTGGTTAGAGCACGAGTTCTGAACAACAAGGTTGCTGGTTCAATTCCCACACGGGATAGTGGGCTGTGTCCCCTGGAACTAAAGATTGAAAATGGAGACTGAACTTGGAGCTGAGCTGTGCCCTCCACAACTAGATTGAAGGACAATGACTTGGAGCTGATGGGCCCTGGAGAAACACACTGTTCCCCAATATTCCCCAATAAACTAAAAAATTATTTCATATATTGGACTAATGCCCAGGAGAAGGAAGGTATGGGCTGGGCTAGGAGTATAGATTTGAGAGTCTTCAGCATAGAGGGTGGATAAGATGGTGAACCTTTGGAGAAAGTTGGACAACCTGGGGAAAGTGATAAGGAAAATGACCAACTCATCTTTGCAACCCCAGCACCTAGCTCAGCCGGTGCCATTGCTTTCAATGTTGAATTAATAAGGGTCTGATGAAATAAAAATGTTTCTTCCACTCTCCATTAGTTCAAGATAAGAAGGCTTTGCATGAATGATGGCTCCCCCACCTCTGGCTCTGTGACATGAAGGGAGTGTACTTTGTAGGAATGAGAAACAAGCATCCTTAGGTTTCACCTTACATTCACCTGGAGACCAGGTTAGTAAATTTGTTAAAGCCTCCCACCAGGGAAAGCCACAAGGTCAGGGTGAGGGATCCTCGGGTCATGCCCATCTCTTGACTTATAAGAATATGAACAGAGGAGAGGCATATGAGTCTTGCTGTAGCAAGATTTCCCTTTTACTTGAAAATCTTCACCTTTGTCATAAGTCCAGCTTTTCAATAAACTAAATTGAAGTTCCCAAATAAAGCCTTTTCTACACCACCTCCTTTTCCCCCAAATTCAGAGACTGGTCGTAATATGATCTTAGGGGAATTGGAGGCCAAGTGACTCTCCCACCTGGCTGCCCCGAGTGCAAGCTGCAGGGAGGGGGGCTGGGGGAGGTGTACTCATCCGATGGGTGGTTGATCCAGCCGCCTTTGTGCCTGTTGCCTGGTGACGTCCAGAGGCCCCTATCTGAGAACCATACTCTGGCTTGCTATTGGTCCGCTGGTGGCATTTGTTGACAATAGACACATCCCTGGCCCTGGACTCTGAAAGAGACCTGGGAGCTTGGATTTCAGGCTTCAGTGCTTGTCCAGATGCAGTTTTTTAACTCTTCATGTTCCTGGCCAGGAAGGCCCAGCTGCAGCCACTAGAGTAGGTGCGTGTGTCCACCCAGGTCTACAGCACCGTTCTTCTGTGCTTGGGAGTGTGCAGCCAGGCTCGGGGCTTGTGGCAGGACATGGTCTTCTTCCCTTCTCACGTTTTCCTGGGTTTCCTTGTCAGACAGTTTAAACAAACAGATTTTGTTGGCATAACAAGTCATCTGAGCTGAGCTAGGAAAGGCAGTGAATATTATTATTAGCAAGAGAAAAGGTTTGTTTTGTCAATATTCTAGTCTGAAGAATCTGAAAGACCTAAACCTCTTCTTGGAGGTGCCCAGGAATCTGCACATGTGATCCACAGTTTCCTGGGATGGAACTGGAGCTAGACAAGAGAAGAGGCTAGAAAAAGATCCGGGGACTGTTGGTGTGTGTGTGTGTGTGTGTGTGTGTGTGTGTGTGTGTGTGTGTGAACGGGGCAGGAAACCAGACAGAGAAAGGATTCTGGATGCTTCCAAGGTGGACCCTGTTGGATCAGTGAGTAAATCCGCAGCCCAAAGGGGTGATGCCATTTATGGAGTTCAGTTCTCCACTTGGGGAGCACTGGCATCTGGGGTCCTCAGGGAACTCCCTGGACCCTCCCCATGTCTTGATTCCTCCCCATCTTCTGCCTCCAGCACCCTTTAGAGAATGGGTCAGCTGAGGGTCAGGCTGTGACAACCTGAGTCAGAGCAGCTGCAGGGAGGACTAAAGGTTGCCCAGTGAAGGATAGGAGAGTTCTGACTGGTTCCTCAAAGGTCCCAGCTCTGATCGTCTAAACCTGACACTGCTTGGAGGAATGTACAGGCCCAGCCTCCTCATCCCTTTCTCTCCTCCTACCTGTAACAAACCCCCTAACCTATAGGCAGGGAAAACAGAGGATCTTGCAAAGACCAAGTAAGTCTGTGTGTCAGGCATGAGGGGACACTGGGAAACAGGAGGAAGGAGAATGGGCTTCCATCCCCTCTGCTGTAGCCAACTACCCAAGCCCCCAACCTACATTCCAAGAGGAGGTCCCAAGAGGATCTCAAGACAGGAGAGAAAGTACTATGGGTTTCAAGCTGCCAGCTTAAGATTAACTGACCTATGTCTGCAGTAACCAGCACTCCAGAGCAAGTAGGATATGGGCTGGGGCGGAAGGGCCAAGACCCCATGTTCAGGGAGATATGTACCGGGGCCCAGTGACCTGTGAGTCATAGGGATTCTGCTAAGGCCCACTTCTTTTTCTGAAGGGCACTGTTGGGTGGGAGACAGTGAAAGGACCCCTCTCTCCAACAGGGATGTGGATTATATTTATGCTGCTCCTTTCATTTTCTTAGGTCGTTTTTCTGCCATTAACAGTTGCTCCTCGGGGTTTCTAGTATGACTTTCTCTTTTCTGTGCACCTGAGATCTCAGGAAAAGTAGCCATTTATGCCCAATGCAGTTGTAATATGCCCACTGAGAACTCAGTAGTACTTTGCCACCATCAGTTTCCACATCCGTTTAGCGTAAGAACCATAGAAATTGGGCACAGGTATGTTTTAGTTCTACCTCCCCCCACCCCCAGAAAGAGGGGACTGGTTCTAGTTCAAGCACAATCACTTTCAACCATTTCATGGTTTTGATTGTTTGTTCCTTATAAACATTATTGAGAATGGAAGAAGTGTTGGGATAAATATGGTAAGAGCCATTCCAACATTAAAAGTGGAAAGAAGGTGGATTTCACATAGCATAGTTCAGTGACCTTGAAATCAACTCTGAGAAAGATTCTGAAACAAAAATTGTAAGAGAGTTTATTAGCTTGCTAGGGTTGCTGGAATGAAGTACCACAAACTGGTTGGCTTAAACAACAGGAATGTATGGTCTCACAGTTCTGGAGGCTGGAAAGTCTGAGATCACGGTGTCAACAGAATTGGTTCCTTCTGTGGGCTGTGAGGGAGACTCTGTACCATGCTTCTCTCCTAGCATCTGGGGGTTTGCTGGCAACCTTTGGCATTTTTAAGAAGTATCACCCCTATCTCTGCCTTCGTCTTCACATGATGTTCTCCCTGTGTGCATGTCTGCGTCAAAATGTCTCCTTTTTATAAGGATCCCAGTTATACTGGCCCAGGGGCCCATCCTACTACAGTATGAGCTCATCTTAACCAATTACATCAGCAATGACCCTATTCCCAAATAAGGTCACATTCTAAGGTACTGAGGGCTAGGACTCCAACACATGAATTTTGGGGGAACACAACCATAATAGAGAGCTTTTAAGCATTTGGTAAAACAATCAGTCATCTCTAGAAACCAATGTGAGTCTACTAAGAACACACCATATCAGTCTAATCAGATTTCCTGCTGTCACATGGTTAAAGATGAGTAGTCAGATTTACCTGGAGAGATGGGCAGGGGCCAGAGCCCAACCGCCCTTATGGCCACACCAAAGGAAGATGGGCCTTTGCCTGCGTAATGTAAGGTCTGACTTCTCATTTGTTCCAGGGTTTCTAAAATTCAGGAGTGAAATAGTACGACAAGGAAATTAACTCCCAAGTGGCTTCAACGTCAGTTACTAGGATGGCAGTCACCATATGTGTGTGTGTATATGTGTGTGTGTGTGTGTGTACATATATATACATATATATATATACACATACATACATATATTTAGGGAGGCAGTTCTCAGAGTCATTTATAATGAAATCTCTCAATCTTGGAAAACAATCTCCCTACACTTCCTTTGTCATCAGACTACTTCCTTTTAATTTCCAAGCCTCATTTGCACCTCTTCCCACAGAGTCTGTCTGAACCAAAGCAAATCAGTCTTTTCGCCAGGAATAACAGTACAAAGGAGAGTGGGTGGCAGGGCCCGAACGCCCAAGCTCGGGCCTCCATTTCCCGCCATTGTTCCCTCAGTCAGGTTCCCAAACACTCTTTTGGGCTGTCCTGGGGGGAGTTTTTCCAGATAAAAAGTGGCCTGGTTGGCTGCCAGTGATTCAGGCAGGTTCACAGCCTCAAACCTGTTTTATCGCTCATGCTTATCACTGATCATCAGCTGCCAGCAGACAGACAATAGGGGTAAAGAGGCGTCTTGGCTGAGCCAGGTCGTAGGCAGCCCCAAGGGTTTCAGAGGCCTCCACACAACCAGACTCAGGCAGTCTCAGCAGGTTCCTCTAAGTTTCCCGGCTTGGAGTCCTTTCCATATGAAAGCAGCACGGATTCAGTGAGGTCCCTTGGCAATATAGCATTTCCTTGGGGCCCATGCAGCAGAAATGGATCTCTCTGTGTATATTGATTCATCCCTTCTTCAGCCCCATTGTTCGAGAAGCCTGGGACCTCAGCGACTTCAGCCAGCCATTCCAGGGTCCACTGGACAAGGGGCTCCAAAGGAACTTTCAGAAAGTTGTTTTGGGTTGGGTTTGCTTTTCCCGCTGGAAACTTTATTTAACTTAAAAAACAATCCTGACGCTACAACGAGTGAAATCTGAATAAACTCTGAATTGTACAAATGTCAAGTCCCTGAGTTTGCTATTGTACTACAGTTATGCAAAGGTACATATTTTTTCCAGCTTCCTGCGAATCTGTTATTATTTTAAAGTAAAAGCATTATTTAAAAAGTAATCTTGATTGTTTCCCAAAACCCAGTCCATACGCCTTGTCTTTGAAAAGCCATATAGCATAATAGCTGAGAGCACAGGACTTAGGCCAGACAGACCTCCGTTTCAACGCAGGTTTCACGCCTACAAGCTCTGTGACTTTGGGCAAGTTACTTAATCCCTCTGAGCTTGGTTTCCTTATCTAGAAGATAAATCTGTGCTTCCCTGGTGGTGTGAATACAGGACTAAATGAGGTAACTCATGGAAAGCACCTAACAGGATGAATGCTAAAGCACATAATAAATGTTCTTTTAAAACGAATCTATTGAATAGAAGAGGCAAGTATGTGTTTTCAACAAGGTCAGAAAGTCATGTGTGTAGCTGAAAGAATTTTTTTTAGAGGACTCAATGGTGAGTTAAGAGGGCCCACACCTGGACATAATACAAACATGAGTCAAATGCCTGTCGAATTGTTTGAATTCTGTCCTAACTTTTTTCCCTATAAATTGTCCAACGTTTCAGGTTACCTAATGTAGAATTAGATTCAACAGTTAACATCACAGAATAAGCAACATTCCATTTCCATCACAACTAGGAATTGGCTGAAGCCTACCAGCCGGGTGTCTGGGGCTGCGGTGGGGCGGGACGCAGCAGGGGCTGAAAAGTGTTGGGCCCCATTGCTCCCTACCTCCTGAGTGAGAGCTAATTAAGGGAAACAAATGTTTGTGAAATATCTCAGGTATCTGAACTCCAGGAAGAGAAGGGCCACTTTGTCCAGGAGAAGCCTCTTGGCCACCCATCAGTACCTCCTGGAGATACAAGAATCGGTCCTGCAATGCAGGGTCTCAGCTCCCACTCCCCACATAAGAATGCAGGATATGGTGAGGCCAAAAAGGAACAACAACGGAGCCACAGACAGGGGAGTCATACCACTATATTCTCGATGGCGGCTGGTTGGGACACAAAAGCAAACATCCGCCAGCACCCCAAAGAGGGGTCTCCCTACACCCCAGTCTCACTGGCAGCCTGGCGAGACACAGGAAGTAGGATCAACACGGTCCGCAATCTACAATCCACTTGTAACTGCACTTGCTGGCCACAAATCCGCGCCTGCGAGCGTAGCCATGGCAGTTATATTAGTGGCTAACTGGTTACAGCAGATGGCCATCTGATCACAGCTGATGGTCATCTACTACCCGAGCTAGCACCGTGAGGTCGAGAACCTGGAAACTTCTCTCTGGGACTCTGTCCCTACAGATCCCAAAGACAGACAGCTTTTGTCATTCTCTTTCTAGACCTCTTCCCCTTCCCAAGCTCTATGTTCCAGGCATCCTGATGACTCATCATCGCTCATATACCACCTGGGTTTCTCCAAACAGGTAGTCCATATACCTGGGAAGCCCTTCCTTCCATGCACTCCTTTAGTCTCACTCACCTTGGCTGGTTCCATCCCATGCATTTTCAAAGCTTCCAGCAAATGCCGTTGGAGACTTCTCTGCACCACCATTCAGAGGTCATCTCTCCTGTTTTGAACTCTCCCAGCCACAGGTTTAGCTCTTTCTTGCAGCCTTTGCCACGTTAATTCAATATAAATCTACGTGTTTTATGCACCAAGCTCTGTGCTGGGTCTCAGAAATGTAGGCATGGATAACAGAGCATCTGTGTGTTTGTGTGTTGGGGTGAGGATGGGGTGATGGGTGTCAAACAAATAGTCACACAAATAAGTATATATTTGCAAATTGTGATAAGTGCTTTAGGGGAATTAATTACAGCTCTAGTTTAGAAGGGGAAACCAAGAAAGACCCTTCTGAGGAATAAACATTTAAACTGAGACTTGATGGATCAGTTGGGGTTGTCTGTTACCTAAGTGAAGAGTGGGGGTAAGAGCCTTTCATAAAAAACAGTAGATATGAAGCCCACAAGGCCAGAGAATAATGCGGTGTTTGAAGAATTGAAAGGAGACTGGTGAGGAAGCACAGAATGGAACTAGAGTAAGTGAGGATAGTAGGAAGTTCAATCATGGACAACCGGGAAGTCATGATAAACACTTTGAAAAATTTCTCAAGTGCAATAGAAGCCATTAAAGGCTCTTAAACAAGTAAGTAATGTGGTCTGATACGTAATTTTAAATAGTCCTCTGGCTGTTATCTAAAAACAGAAACAAGAGTACAAGTGTGGCTACCAAGAAGACATTGTACCTTCTCCATGGGAGAGATGGTGGTAGCAGAAGGGATGGTGGGAAGAGGAGAGATCCTAGACCTGTTTTGGAGGTCTGGCATTTTATTGGATGTGGAGACTGAGGGAGGTGTTAAAGATGACTCCCAGATTAATGGCTTGGACATCTGAGTGGAAGATGGTGCAACCCAATGAGAAGAGCCATGTTAGAAGAATAGCAAGTTACAGCAGAAATGTCCGAAGAGGAATTTCACATCTACTGTGTTTCCCCGAAAATAAGACCGATCTGGACCATCAGCTCTAATGCGTCTTTTGGAGCAAAAATTAATATAAGACCTGGTCTTGTATAATATAAGACCAGGTATTATATTAAAATAAGATCGGGTCTTATATTAATTTTTGCTCCCAAAGACACATTAGAGCTAATGGTCCGGCTAGGTCTTATTTTTGGGGAAACACGGTGATGTTGAAAGTAGAGGTGTCAAGTAGGCAGTTGGATCTACTGATCTTGACTTCAGAAGAGAGGTCAGGACTGGAGACATACATTTGGAGAACCATCAGCACATAGCTTTAAGTCATGTGAGTGAATGAGATTGCCTCGGACCAAGGTGTAGAAAGTGATGAGAAGAGACATAAAGAGGAGAGGAGAGGGAAGCAGAGGAGAGTTGAGAAAAGATGGAAAGAACGTACAGGCTCAAGCTTCAGAGAACTCAATGTTCTACTTTGTATTAGAATAATCTCTGTTCCTTTGATCTTAGTCAAATTTGTATCCTGGATTTGCTCTTTCAGGGTTTGGCAATGAATTTGAAATTAAAAAATCTGCTTGGCTCTGAATTGTAAGGGATGCTATAAATTCATTCAGCAAACACTGATTGACCATCTACTATGTGCCAGGCACTGTGGTAGAAAATGAGGGTAAAAATATAAGTAAGCCAGTCTCTGCTTTCAGGGATCTCACAGATTCCTGAGGAAAACAGACAGGAAAAGACACCAACATCAGTGACACCTACGTCAATAACAATTAATTGCTCCCGGGGTCCTAGGTATATGCCTAGGGATTTCCATTCACTATTTTACATAATACTGAAGTTGACCCAATGGGTAATATTTTCCTCGTTTTATAGACAAAGGAGATGAGACTAAGCGAGTATAAATTATTTGCATAAGACCACACAATTGGCTGCTGGCAAAGTGAAAATGTGAACTCATCCTTGCCTGGCTCCCACTCCGTGCTCTAAGTATCACCTGAATATTTCTCCAATCTGGTCCCCTCATTCCAGGGGCAGACAGCACCGCTCTCTTATCTCTTGCTTTGGGTTCCTGCCACAGCCTTCTTATAGCTTCCTGCCTCAAATCTCTCCCTGGTTTGATCCATTTTTCACATTGTAGCCAGTGATCTCAAACAACAAATCTTGGGTCTATCCCTTGCTTACAACCCTCAGTGGCACACCACCAACCCTCAGGATGGATCTAAAATTCTAAGCCTGATCTTCCCGGCCCTCCCATTATATCTTGCACATTCCATACTTTAGCAACATTCTCTGCTCCAGCAAGAAGGGGCTGCTAGCAATTTCCTTCCACACAGTTGGCTGCTCCTCAGCTCTGGCCCCCTATTCTTTTGTCCTTCTTGAAAACAGGCTCTCTTCCCACCTTCACCTGGCCAACCTCAACTCATTCATCAAGACTCAACCTGAGCAGAGATCACACAGGAACCCTTCTCAGACCTGCACTCATCATATTGTATGACCACCATCTCCTTATGTGTTGGTTTTTATCACTAGACTGAATTTCATGGGGACAACCAACATTCTTCTTCATCTCCATATCTATCCAGCACCTACCACAGTGTCCAGCAAATAATAGTCACTCAGTAAATACTTGTTTGAATAAATGAATGACTGAATGATTAATTATAAAGCACTAGGATGTATTAAGTGCCAAATGAGTAGAACAGACAATAAGTTTAAGAGAAAGTGGGAAGTGGTCACTTCCAGTTGGGATAGCCCTAGAGGCTTCACAGATAAGAAGAAATTTATGCTGGGCCTTGCAGGATGAGATAACACATGTGAAAGTGCTGGCCCAGTGCTGACCTGCAGTTGGTGTTGAATGAAGGTGAAATGAAGCTGATCTGGCTAGGTGGAAAGAAATGGGCAGGACATTCCATTGGGGCAGGTGCTGGGGGCAAATGTGTTGAGGTGGAAAAATACAAGGCATGTTCAGGAAACAACCAAGAGACCTGTTTAGGGCAAAGGATTTACATCCAGGAAGACAAATAGGTTGGGAGTGTAAGGTAGACAGTGCAGGTTTCTCATAATTTTGTCCAGGGTGGTCAATATACAAGGGCCATAATGTTGCCTACACCTGTCTTTTCCATCAAGGAGGTGTGAATTTGAGCTTAGGGAATCTTTGAAAAATGCAGGCAAAACACTCAAACACTCGGGGTTGTGAGACAGGGGCTGAATGGGGGAGGTATAGGTTAGGTAATCATTTGGTGTCTCTGTAGTGTGAACAGCAGACCAGTGTTCATTTTTCTTTGCCTCTCTAGCTTTGCTTGAATCAGAGAATAACTGAATTGACCTAGGAAAAAAGTTACTTTAAACAGGAAATGCAGTAGGGAGGAGAATGGGAAATCCTCAAATCATGCCAGGAGAGGAAGCAGTCAATACTGGTCGAGCTGAGAAGAATGGGGCCCACTTGCTGTACTTGGCTCCTGGCCTGCTCTTGAGAACACCCTACCTGTAAGATGCTTGATAGCAAAGGATAGTGACAACTGGGCATGTGTCATGGCAGCCACTACCAGCTGTTTGGAGCCAATACCAATAGTATACTGTGTTTGGAGAAGGAAAGCAAAGAATGTAGTTGAGCAACACACAGGAGAGCTCTGTCCCCTCACCAACACGCCCCCCCCCCCCGCCACACACACACACACCTGCATCCTGTGTGTGACTCAAAGGAGATAGCATGCTGTAGCGAAAAAGAAATTGAGCGGGAAGTTCTGAGCCAAGAGCTCATCCACATCTGTGCTATATACCGGCTGCATGGATTTTACAAGCCACTGAAACTCTCTAAGACGTGGTCTTCTTTTTCTTCTGTTGTTGAGGGAGGTGGATTAAGGGTTCCTTCTAGATCTCAAGTTCTACGACTCGTCCATGCTTTGGCTCTGAAAAAGCAAAACCAAAAGGATGTGCGTATATAAAAAAAACTGATTTATGATAAGGACTTGGCAATTATGGAGGCTGGCAAATCCAATATCCCAGGTGGGTTGGCAGCTGAAGATGCAGGCGAGTTGATGCTCCAATTGCAGTCTGAAGGCCGTCCCCTGTGGTACAAGGGAGAGACGATGTTGCAGATGAAGTCTGAAGGCAGGCTCTCTTGCTTGGGGGAGGCCGGTCTTTCTGTTCTATTCAGGCCTTCACCTGATTGGATGAGGCCCAATCACATTAAGGAGGGCCAGCTGCTTTACTCAACGTTCACTGATTTAAACATTAATTTCATCCAAAAATACTCTCACAGAAACACCCAGAATAATATTTGACCAAATATCTGGGTACCCATGGCCTAGCCAAGTCGACACATAAAATTAGTCATTACACTTTGTTATCTAGCCTTAGATTCTATGCCAGATCTCACTCTCAGCCACAAAAGAACATTCCCTATACTGCCCTATATTTTCCATCCCCTAGTCTATTGCTCACATAGTGCCTTCCACCCCATATTTCCTTCCCCATCTATCTCTTAGTTCCATTTATTGAAATCCGACATTTCTTTCACATGTAATTCATTTACCACCTCCTCTTGAAAGCATTGTCACATTCTAGTAAGAAATCTCAGATAATTTCCACAACCTCTGTATGCCTCGGTTTCTTCTTCTGTAAAATAGGGATAATGATTCCTAATAGAGTAGAGTGTATGAGCTAATACATGTAAGATAGAATAGTTGCCTCACTGTCAGGAGTGTTGACTTTTTATTGTTCTCTACTTGTCCCTCATTCCCTACTAGAGATCTGTAAAGAATAGTAAGTGTGGCTGGGGATTTCACAGTTATCTTAAAGGTAATGTGCTTTAAAAACAGACATCTACACGCAGTGACTTTACTTTTGTTCCTCCCTTTCACTTGTAACTCAACAGTCTTAAATTTCTAATGGTTATAAGAATTTTATTCCCCGGGGTTGTAAACACACAACAATGTCTGCTTTCTTTACAGGCATTAAAGGATGTTGAGGGATAATTGTGACCACGTGTGATTTTTATCTTATGCAATGTGGGATTAGTTTTAACAACTGAATCCTTCCTCCCTAGGTTACTAATGAAGCCTTGGGGATAAGCGGCCAGCCAAAATGTTGGCCTGAGGCAAGGTGGAGTGTTCTCACTCTGCCTCTGCTTTCAATGGTGGTCCCCAGTGCCGCTGCCTATTGATGCCTGTGGGTTTAGCGCTCTCAGACATGCTCAAGTCCGAACCTTAAAGGGCTGGCTTTATTGGCTCAGTTACTAGCTGTTTAGCAACTGTATTTCAACAGCCTGTAAACCATTCACTATTGTGGGGAAATGTAAATGAGGGACTCTGAGCCCACAAGGAGCAAATGCCTAATCAAGTGGGTGTCACCCAGGCATGAAGGCCACAGAGATGCAAATGACCAACTTGAGACAAAGAGGCCCCAATTGTCCTGCTTGGATGTCAGAAACCATGATGGGAAGAAATGGGCCAGAGGACCCTTGATGTAGATGGAATCAGAGGGGAGGAAGGGAGGCTCCGCATTATCCTTGGAAATCAAAGTGGAGGTTAAAGACTCCCACATGCTCTTATTGACTACATTTTGGGAGCTATCAGCAAGTCTGGCCCAGTGGAGAATAAAAGCTTTTATTTAAGAGTCCATTTTTCTGGGTTATTTCCCCATATTTGCAACGTGTTTTCTCTCTGGTTGTGTTGTTGCTGGGAACAGCAGTTAGGCCTGTGGAAACTGGCGCCAGGAGAGATCACTGGAGTAGCTGCCTCCCTCCTCACCAGGCTTTGGTGAGGAAGAAAAGGTTCTTAGGATATCCAACAGGTGGAGCAAGCCTCTCAAAGGCCACGTCTGAAAGCCTGGACCTGCTGTAAACCAGCAGAGAGAGATTAACTCGCGGGCCGGGGGCTGAGAAGGCCCTAGTTCCAAGCAATATGAAGTTCCTTATGCGTCTCCTCAATAACCTCTGCAATGTTAAACTTCAAATACCTATCCTCTGGCTCCAATATCCCACAAAATCTTATTTTTATAAACATGTGTGTACTGCCCTTTTTTAGAGTCTAAGCTCATGGAGGGCAGGACTAGCTACATTTTAAGTGCTTACGAGCCACATGTGACGAGCGGCTACCATATTGGACAGTGCAGAGCTAGACAATCCATCAATTTTCCTTATCTCTATAGTAAGGATGATAAAGTAGAATAGGCAAGCAAGCACAATAATGTGTATATTTTAGTGCTCTTGTGACTATAAATGAGAAAGAATACACTAAACACTTAGCAGGTACCTTGCATGCAATAAGAGCTTGTTAAATGTTTGCCTTAGCTCATCTGGGCTGTTATAACAAAGTACTGCAGATTGAGTGGCTTATAAACAACAGAAATTTCTTTCTCACAGTTCTGAAGGCAAGATCAAGGAGCTGGCAGATTCAGTGTCTGGTGAGGGCTCGCTTTCTGGTTCATAGACAGCCGTCTTTTTGCTATGTCCTCACACGGTGGAAGGGTGGTAAGGTTGCTCTCTGAGGCCTCTTTTCTGTGGGCATAAATCCCATACATGAGGCCCCTCCACTCATGACCTAATCACCCCAAAGGTCCTACCTCCTAATAGCATCACAATTAGGGCGGGTGGGGGAGTGGCACATAAACGTGCAGTCTAATGTTAGTCCCATCTCATTCTCTATGGATATTTCACACTTCCTCAAGTAAGGTTACACGTTCTTTGAGCTGAAGAACATTTATAATCTGCTTTTACCTGGTGCTCTTAACCAGGTTTCTCATTTTTCTCATTTCTCAAATTTTCTTAAAATTCTGTTTCTCTCTGCGTATCTACTTTGCTTTCTTCTCCCCACTGACCAGCATCCTTTGTCTACATCATAACTTCCCCCGCCTTTCTTGCTATGACATGACCTTTTGATAAACTATGATGGACTGATAATTGGTTTGGGTTCTCATTATTTCCCAGTTCAAATTTCCAGGAGAGGTAATCTGATTGGCCTGATTAATCTTTTCATGCCAGTTCATGACCTATTTCACCTGAGAATTGTCTGCCTTGGGTTCAGGTGCCCATCTTTGATCTAATCAGCTGTGGCTAGGGATATAACTTCTTATGGTACTTAATATGGCCGCCTGGAAATCAGGGGATGTGCGTGGGGTGGTTTCCCTGAGTGGGGGTGTGGACACACAGTCACTGATTAATAACGCAGTATTCTGTTCCTCTCTGTCACTGGGATTTCCCAGTTGAGCTTATCAGTCTGAGCCTGACAGAAGGAAGGTTTCTTCCCTTACTTACTACTGTCCTTGACCTTTGGGATAGCTTCACCCAAGAGCAGTGCATATAATTGGAATCTGTAGGAACCCTGTTTGCTGGAGGCTGGTTAGGAGCAAGGCAGTACTCAACCTCCCAATGGGAGGGGGCTGCATATTGTCTACCTTCTGTAGTCCCTGAGGAACCCATTCTTGGTCCAGACATTTATTATAACAGATTGATGCAAGTGCTTACTTTGCCAATGTCCCCATAAATCAGGGTTTTTCTAAGTGGAATTTGTGGTGTGAAACTCTCGCATTAGAATCAGTTGGGAATGCTCATCAAAAATGCAGATTCTTAGTCCTGAATGCAGATTCTTAGTCCTGACTGCAGACCTATGGATAAGAAGCCCAGAGAATGTGGCTTAGGAATCTGCATGTTTATAAACTCCACAGGTAAGTACAATGCACAGTGAGTTTAAGAAGCATTGCACTAAACCACCCTGTGAATCTCATCTGCTTCAAACTGTACTGCTCCATTCTCTGGACTTCATGAAAACACTTTAGGACACTGGAGAACCTAGAACTTTTCTAGAACTTTCCAGGTAGTCTAAGGTCCATCCAAATATTCTCAGAAGCAGATATAAATAAGCATGCAGGTTCTGGCCACCATCCCTTCTGACCCAAACCCTGGATTCAATCAGGGAGCACCCAAACTTTACCCCTGACTTGACATTTCCCATGGAACAGCAAAGGGATTTACTTGGTGTTTCTTGTGCAATAAATCAGCACAAATCTCAAGGCACCACCTTGGATAGAGTCCCTCTGGGCCAGTTACCGGAGTCACAGCTCAGTGGGTTAAGCCCACAGAAGCCCCAGGCGGGTAGAAAGCAGTGCAAGTGGGGCTGCCTCTCTGCAAAATCACAATGGAGCCAGTGTTTGCATTAGAGCCAGACAATAACTCTGATTCAAGGGACAGGATGCCAAGCTGAAGGGTGCTCTGGGTAACGGAGAGGACCTGGGCCCCTTTCTTGGCTCAGTTTCTGCCTGGAAATGATTTCACGTTTGTCTTTAATCCTATTTGTCTTTTTTTGATATCTTTAGGAGAGTGAATAAAAATGGTCATCCATTTCTTCCAGGGTAGTCACATATTTTTCATATTTGATCCACGAATGTAGACACTATCTATGCCAACCTGTCCTTGAAGTATATGAGCAAGATACGTGCTTTCTCCAGATTCTGGAGCAAATGAAGTCATGTCCTTAACAATGGGTCAGAATTGACATTCAGCCTTTCTCAGCAGTCGACACTGAGCTCTTTCCGTGATGCCTCGCTGCACTGTATCACAGATTTCCAGCTCTAGTCACTCCACATATTTTAATTTCTACTCTAGGACAGAAACCACCATTTGATTTGTGAACATTTAATGGATTATGTGCTTCCTAGAGAGACTTTCCTCTAAGAATCTGTCTTTAACAGTCTGAGAAGTCTTCAAAGTAGGTCAAAGGTACAAATATGATTCCTATGAGGTATGATCAAACAATACAGTGAATGTTTAAATAAATAAATAAATTATTACAGTAAAAGACACATTACCATTAATCGCCCTCAAAATACTCCCCCTCACTTCAAACACACGTATCCCATCGTTCTTGCCACTTTCTGAAGCAGTTCTGGAAGTCCTCTTCTGGGAGTGCCTTTAGTTGCACTGTCGTGCTGCCTCGATGTCCTGAATTAATTCAAAATGTTTACTTTTCATGGTCATTTTGACTTTGGGGAAGAGCCAGAAGTCGCACAGTGCCAGATCCAGTAAATAAGGTGGATGAGGACACACTGTAATGCTTTTATTTGACAGAGGTTACCACACCAGAAGGGATGTGTGACACGGAGCATTGTCATGATGGAGGATGAAGTAAAGACACTCACGAAAGAGGACTTCCAGAACTGCTTCAGAAAGTGGCAAGAACGATGGGATAAGTGTGTTTGAAGCAAGGGGGAGTATATTTGAGGGGGATTAATGCAATAAGTCTTTTATTGTAATAATTATTTTTTTATTTAAACATTCAACATATTGCTTAATCACACCTTGTATATGGTACCTGCTTATTCACCTAACAGAAAACCTACTATCCTCTCTCTTCCCAGCCTGGAGCTTGGTTAATTATATTTAAGTTTCAGCCTTGCCCTGAATATATCTCACTCTAAAAGGATGGTTATATAGAGAAAAATTAACCTAGGCTTATAAAAATCAACTTTAGCACAAGAGAAGGAGAAAAATGGCCCAATATTCTAGAGTAAAATGTCGATTTTTCTCCCTCTGATGTAGACTTTTTTTGTGTAAAATCAAAATATTTTTAGAAACTATTTGCCTTGTGTTTTCAGGAATTATTATTGAAATTCGCCCAT
Organism: Rhinolophus sinicus; assembly: GCF_057876585.1. Taxonomy (NCBI): domain Eukaryota; kingdom Metazoa; phylum Chordata; class Mammalia; order Chiroptera; family Rhinolophidae; genus Rhinolophus; species Rhinolophus sinicus. Next base: position 149,440,993 of record NC_142514.1, on the reverse strand, counting down.
GAAATAGGAACAATTCTTGTTGAAAATAAAACTGGTCAAATTAGAAGTGACTTCATGGAATTTAAAATGCAGTATACATTGCCATCCATTTTGGGTGTAGAAAAATAATAAAATATGACACTGTATGAAAAATATGTTGATGAGAGGATAAACTGAAGAAATTATACTAGAAAATAGAAAAAAAAGATATGTAAATGAGAGATAAAAATAAGCAGAATGAAAAACAGATCCCAGGATCTATCTTCTTAATATTATTGAAGAAGGAAAGCTGAAGCAATAATAAATGAAAATATTCTTGACTTTACAAACAAAATCAACAATCTAATCGAGTGTGTATTCAATGTATTTTATCCAAAATAATCAACAGCTACAAAAATATTGGCAATTAAAAAATATTCCCCAGAAAGAATTATCTAATAAAAAAAAAAAGTGGCTATTGACAAAAAAGAAAACAAAAGATTGGCCTTCCTTAGGCCATCCCCACATAATAATGAATGCCAAGAGGTGAGGAAGAAATGTAGAGATGAGGTTATTACCTATAAATTCAGGAGAATTGTTATCTGGGTGACTTAATAGAAAGATATCTCAGAAATGCAAGAACTAAGAAAATGTTCTTCTCATTCACTCCTCCTGAAGGTTCCCCTGAGAATGCAATGAGTCCAAAGTAAGAGCTTGGGACAAGTAGGAGGAAACTGGAAATAAATATTAAAACCAGTTACACACACACACACACATATATAAACACACACACACACACACACACACACACATTATATATGTGCTGGTAGGGACTTGAATATAAAAATCTGAAATGGATAATTATTTTTAAATTGTTCAGTTAAAATTACTGGAAATGGGGAAAAGGACAAGTAGCTAAGGAAGAACACTTGATTCCTCATTCCACATAAAGAGGAATAAAAAGCTAATGTTTACTTTTTAAGAAAACAATAAATATGGTCTTCTGGTTGTCTATTATCAACTTGCTATCATTCTGCGTGGCTGCAGAGAAGCCACAAACTACCTTTCCTAGAATAGCCTTCCCTGTATGGTTCTGGTTAGATTTTACCTGGGAGAGACACTCTTGAGAAGACTGGAAGGAGAAGTCATTGTTCTTCTGAGACAGTTGTGACCACAAAAGTGGGCAGTTTTGTGATTTTACAGGGTCTTCCCAGGGGGTCCCAAGAATCGCCAGCTTCAGACCTTCTCGCTCAGATCTTGGTGGCAGATTCGCTGACCTTCCAAAGCAGTGCCAGCCCCTAGTTCCTGTATCAAATCTTTCATTCCTGGAATAACCTGACAGTCACTTTCCTGACTAAATCCTGCCTGATACATTTGAATTTAAGAATTGCTTCATAATTTAGCGATCACTCATAGAATTTAAAGCAAGAAGTCTAGTTTCCAAATCATTGAAGAAGGTAAAGCAAACAAAATACTATCCATATAGCAAAAGACAAAGAAAGAAAAGAAAGTAAACAAAGAAGAAGTAAGACATAAAGCAAGATGACAGAAGTGACACCAGGCATAACAGCCATGTCAACAAATGTCAACACTTTTAAACCCCTTTAAAAATATGCAAAGACTCAGGTTGGAGTAAAAACAACAAAGCAATTCAATGATTGCTTACGAAAGATAACTTAAAATGCTATTAGAACGTTGAAAATAAAGAATGGGGTAGGGATATGTCAGGCAAAGGCAAACAAAAAGAAAACAAGAAAGATTTTAAGGTAATAAAGATTAAAAGGAAAACTCAACTTAAAAGATGAACAACTAGTTCATGAATACCTTCTCATGTAAAAAGTTCAAACAATACAGAATTAGATAGAAGTAACGATAACCACTGCTAACACTTTTGTGCATATCCTTTTAGTCTTCTATCATCTATCTCTTGATCATCGTCCTTCCTTTCTTTCTTCCTTCCTCCCTCCCTCCCTACCTCCCTCCGTCCCTCCCTCTGTCTCCCTTTCTTTTTTTCTTTCTTTCTTTCTCTTTCTTTCTTTCTTTCTTTCTTTCTTTCTTTCTTTCTTTCTTTCTTTCTTTCTTTCTTTCTTTCTTTCTTTCTTTCTTTCTTTCTTTCTTTCTTTCCTTCCTTCCTTCCTTCCTCCTTCCTTCCTTCCTTCCTTCCTTCCTTCCTTCCTTCCTTCCTTCCTTTCCTTCTTCCTTTCCTCCCTCCCTCCCTCCCTCCCTTTTTCTCTTTCTCTCTTTCTCTTTCTTCCTTTTCTTTCTCTCTTTCTTTCTCTTTCTTTCTCTCTCTCTCTCTCTCTCTCTCTCTCTCTCTCTCTCTCTCTCTTTCTTTCTTTCTTTCTTTCTTTCTTTTTCCTTCTTTCTTTCATCTATCTATCTATGTCCATCTATGCTGTGTTGACTCTCAGATGCATCTATTCTAAAAAGTACCATTCTTTTCTGTACATCTAAGAAAGGAAAATACTACCAGTTAAATTACAACATGCCAAAAATTGTGAGACACATCCCAATTTCAGACAGTAAAAAATACCTAAATCTTACAATGTATGTATTTCTAATATATTTATTTTTGTATAATTGACTTATTTTATCTATTTATCTACTGTGATTTTTCTCTCTTCTTCTAATGATATGACTTAGGAAATTTTTTCTCTATCAGGTCATAATTATCTACCCCATCAAAAATGCCACATACAATTGCATAATTTGAATGTACCATCATTTCATCATTTATTAATTCTTTCTTCTGAATGTTAAAATTAATATTTAGGTTTTCTCTTTCCTTCCTTCCTTCCTTCCTTCCTTCCTTCCTTCCTTCCTTCCTTCCTTCCTTCCTTCCTTCCTTTTTTTTGCAATGACCACTGTTATACATTCCTGTAGAACATTGTGTTTTTTTAGATTAGATAACTAAGTGTGCATAAGCCCTTTCAAATACAAGCACCTTTAAAACTTGGGTAAATGCTGGCAGATTGTCTTCCACCAAGACGACATCAATTTACATTTCCATCAATACTTGCTTCCTCGTCAAATTTAATTTTTTGCCAACTTGATAAGTTGTTTTTGTGTTCATTTTCCGGATTACCAAAGAGGTTGATCACCTTATGTTTACCGTTTCAGCACAATTTTTCTTCTGTGAGTTAACTTTTTATGTCCTTTGCTCATTTTTCTACTGGAGATTTTTCTTTTCTTAGTGATTTTTGGATATCTTTAGGATTATGGATAATAGTCCATTGATCACTTATGTACCTTGCAAATATTTTCTCCCCTTGCACTGCTTCCATTTTTCACTTTGTTTGATGAAGACAATCATTTGGAGTATTAAATATATGTAATCAATTATGCCAATTTTTTCCTTCACAGATTTTAGCATTGTGTCCTGATTAAAAAATATCTTTTAATTACAAATTATTTAAAGTGTTCTCCTATATACTCTCACAATAAGGAAATGTATCAAACGTTCTAGGGCCACAGTCCTATTGGATTAGGGCCCTGCCCTCATGCCTCATTGAACCTTAATTACCTCCTGAAGACCCTATTTCTAGAGACAGTCACCTTGGGGGTTAGGACTTCCACGTATGAGTTTTGGGGGGGACACGAGTCAGTCTATAGCATTAAGCTTATTATTGATATTTCATAGTGTTTGAAGCTACTGTGAGCAGAGAAAGAACTGTGTGGCAGAGCAGAATGCAGAGGAGGCATGAGGAAGAATAAAAAGTGATCTCTGCCTGTACCTTATAGGGACCCTCTTATTCCAAAAAGGTTTCATTGATTTATTTTCCAAACAATGGCTATACTAACGTACATTTCCACCAACAGAGTCCCTGTTTTCCTACATCCTTGCCATCGCTTTCATTTCTAACATCTTTGCTACACAAATGAGTGAAAACTTGTACCTTGTTTTTATTTGGATTTTCCCGACTGGTAGCGAGGGTGAGCATCTTTCATGTTACTGCTTCTTTCAGTTTTTCTCTTTCTGTGCATTACTTGTTTGTGTCATTTCCCATTTCTCTATTGGGTTGCTGTCTTTTTGTTTTAATTTGTAGACTTTCTTTATATGCATGGGATACAGATACATTGTAAGTTCTCCATGTGCAAATATTTCTTCCATGTTTTGTCTTTTCATATTTTATAAATGATGTCTTCTGATGTGTCAAAGTTTTTCATTTTAATATAGCCATATTTATAACTCTTTTCTTCATGGTAGATATTGTCAAGAAATTCTTCCCCACCCAAGAGCATAAAGATATTGTCATATACTTTATTTGAATAGAATTAAAGGCTTATGTTTTACATTTGGATATTTAATCCTTCTAGGAATTAAAATGAAGTATGAATATAATTTCATTTTTTTACAGTTAGAAATTCAATTGTCCCAACACCATTTATTGACTATTCTGTCCTTTCTGCACTTATTTGCTATATCTCTTCTTTTGTGTTATACGAGATTCCTTTCCTGGAGATTTTAATTTCCAGGCTTTCTACTCTGTTCTTTCAATCTGTTGGTCTCTTCCTGCATCTAGGAGCAACTTGCCATATAATAGGGAGGGTTGTGCACACACACACACACACACACACACACACACAATACTGACTCACACTTTCTGTCTTCTATGTAGGCCTTCGTCCTCATTATTGTAACCTCATTGTTACAAAATGACTGCTGCTTCTCCCGACTTCATGATCATGTTAAAGGAAGAAAGAAAAAGGAAAAGGAAAGAGGAAATGGTGACACCTTTATTAGGAAAACAGAAGCTTTTCCAGAAATCCATCATAGTTGTCTGCTGATGTCTCATGGACCATGACTACCTGTAGTTAAAAGGGGTTCTGTTGCATGGAACACTGTAAATCAGGGTTTGGCAAACGATTGCCCACAGGCCAATCTGGCCTGATGCCTATTTTTGTAAATAAAGTTTTATTAGAACACAGACACCCTCATTCACTTACATAATGTCTATAGCTGCTTTTGCTACAACAGCTAATTAGGTAGGTGCAGCAGACCATATGGCCACAGCTGAAAATGTTTACTAACTGCCCCTTTGTACAAAGTTTGTGGACCCCTAATCAAACGAAGAAGGGGAAAAGGATAGATAAAGAAAAAAAAATCCTACATTTTGTCGGTAGCCAGGGACCCTTGAAGAAAGACTCCCACTCACCCTGAGGAGGGCAAGTTGTCTTAATGCACACATCCCACAAAGAAAAAGACAGATATTTAAAGATAAAAACTAAAGTAAAAAGGCACTTACTGGAATAAATACATACTCGTATATATGACTTCTGGCAATTAAATTCGCAAACTTGTTGCAATGATGTTGCTAACCTTTTTTGATATCAGATGGATTATTCACTATGGATTTGTACCAACTGGACAGTTAACCAAGTTTACTATTTGTAAGTGCTGAAAAGGCTGTGTGGAAAAGTTAGACGACTTGACCTTTTCGCCAACAATTCATTGCTCTTGCATCACAACAATGCACCAGCTCACACAGCACTGTCTGTGAGGGAGTTTTTAGCCATAAACAAATAACTGTATTGGAACACTCTCCCTACTCACCTGATCTGACTCCCAATGACTTCTTTCTTTACCCAAAGATAAAGGAAATATTGAAAGAAGACTTTTTTTTTTTTAATTGGGGAATATTGGGAAACAGTGTGTTTCTCCAGGGCCCATCAGCTCCAAGTCATTGGCCTTCAATCTAGTTGTGGAGGGTGCAGCTCACTGGCCCATGTGGGAATCAAACTGGCAATCCTGATGTTCAGAGCTTGCGCTCTAACCAACTGAGCCATCCGGCCGCTCGAAAGGAAGACATTTTGATGACATTCAGGACATCAAGGGTAATACGATGACAGCTCTGATGACCATTCCAGAAAAAGAGTTCCAAAACTGCTTTGAAGGGTGGACTAGGCACTGGCCTCGGTGAATATCTTCTCAAGGGGAGAACTTCGAAGGTGACCATAGTGATATTCAGCAATGAGGTCTGTAGCACTTTTTCTAGGGTGAGTTCACGACCTTAATTTTCTTACCTCATATACAGTGTCCACGTTCTGCTGGGCAGCAGCCCTGATGTCTGAAGGGCAATGGTTTAATCCTCTAACCCTATTATTTTCCTATCATTTTCTTCTCATTAGGACAGAGGAGAAAGCTCCTCAGGTTTCATAAGTCCTTTCTTGGGTTTGGGAGGAGAGCAGTAAGGGGAGAAGGCTGTGCGAAGCAATCTCTGTTCTCTGTCCTCACCCTGCAATGAAAGGGAAACATAACACCATCTTGCAAGTTACACCAAGAGGAAATAGTTCTCATTGTATCTGTAAGAGTGTGTAGTGGTAGCTGAAAAAGAGATCACAGGATTCTGGAAAATGTGCCCTCTGAGCTTTTGTACAAGTCTTAGTGGCCACTGATAGCTTAGGTTCCCTTTCAGCAGTCTCACTGTATAGATTGTTTTATACCCTTGACTGGCCTGAATGTGGAAGATCAGCCCACGAAACCTGGCAAATGAAGAGTGCTGATCTTGCTGGATCCTAAATAAGAAGAATAAATCCATGTTGGTGTAGCAACTGCTGAAAGCCATTACCTCCCTTGGGCCGGGAAGGGTGTGAGATGGGAGTCATTACAGGAAGCCACAGAAGTTCGCTGTTTAGAGAGAGCTGCCTGCAGGAGCTGTGGTCTCTTCTAGGGGTACAGCCCACAGCAACTCTGAAGGGAGGGGTTGAGGGAAATTGATAGCCTGATGTCACTGTTCTCCCTTCCTCCCATCACCCACCAGTACTTCCCATTGACATTACCCAACAGGAAGCTGGAGGATAAGGAAACTCACTGATGCAGCTCACACAAGCCAGCCCCTGGGTACACAGCAGGGAGGGGAAGGGCGGGAGTGGCTCTGGAGGGACAGGCAGAGGTAACTATCACAGCGGTGGTCCTTAGTTAGCTTGTTGACTGGAAAGAAGACTTGGAGTCCTAAGGTAGATGGGTGTAACTTTTGAACATTTACTTTAGGGCAGGGAACCTGTTATTAAATTTGGGAACTCCAAAACTGCAGAATGTAAAGGATGTTACTATAGGGGGACAAAGGGGGAGGGGGTGGGGGGAGTCAATTTCCCCCTAACTGCCCTAGATCTTCCTGGATATATGGCACACATTTTCTTTTCTTGACTGTCTTAAATAGATTACTTAATTATCTTTTGATACAAACCATTGCTGTTTAGAAGACTGATGATCTTAGTTTTTATTATATGCCAAAAGAATTGTTTCTTTTTCTTTAAAGGGCACTAATTACTAGAATATATCTCTGTGATGTTTGTTCCAGGTCACTGTTTTTTGGTATGTTGTGTGCTTTTCAATATGTTTCATATCTTTTTTTTTTTTTAAGAAAGTTTTATTATAGTTTTTAATATTTGTTGCATCCTCTTGTTTTGTTTTCTTATTCAGGGACTCCTATTAGCTGCATGTTAAATCTTCTTTATCTATCTTCAAATGTTTTCCACTTTCTAATTCTTTTTCTCTCTCTCTTAATTTCAATTTGAGTTTTAAAATGATCTGTTTTGGTTATTCATTCTGTTGGTCCTTCTAGTTTATTCTTCATTTCTAAGAGTATTTTTTTCTTCTATTTATGATTTTTCCTTTGAGTGTTGTCACCTCATTTCTGAGGTTTTTAAATTCTAATTTATGTTGGTTTTTTCATATATGGTTTTCTTCATGTCTTTTGGCTAATTTTGAAATAAAAATTTATGGTTTTGATATTTTCTATGGGTACATCAGTCTAGCATTCTTTCAGTGTCTGTTGGGGATGGTATAATTGTTATTCTCTTTTTTCTTTTGTATATAATATAATATAATGCTTTTGTATTACATTTGACCTCAGTAATTCTCAGTTGCTCATTTTAATGCAAAATTAATTTTCCTGAACTTTTCGAATGGGTCATGGTTCAAGGTAGCTTTATTTTCTGTTGTGTTCAAGTAGTGAAGAGAAAAGCAAATACAAATCTTAAAAAAGTATCTATTGCACTTAGGTCAAATCACTGCTTCCTCCATGGCAGAAGAAATCCAGTGCAACCACTTGCCCCCAGGGTAGAATACCATATTAGGAGTTCAGGGTTGGTCACTACCAACCAGCTGAAAGCTTAGCAGCAGCCAGTCAGCCTTGGTAAGGGCAAATCCATTTTGTTGAGTCCATCACAGCTTCCATCTGTGCAACCATGGTGGCTTTGTTTATGAACCCCTTGAGAAAGCAAGAGGATGGCTGCAGAAGAGGTCAAAGGACATCCATAGGGCAGTGCCATTTGTCTGCCTGTCACCTTCTCACTGATTACTTTTTATGCCATAGGATTTTCCCTGGTTAAGACTCTTCTTATTAAAATTCCAACTCTGAGGCCTATTATGGCGACCACACTAACTTTACCTCTGGTAATTTAATGCTGCTACTTGGCTTCTATTACGCTGCCTGGGCTCTTTGTCCCATATTTAAATTAGTAGGTCAATTTTAAATGCAGCACTTCTTACCACAGAGCCCACTACATTGCTGTTCAAGGATGTTGGGTTTTCTTTCATCAACGCTAAAGGGTAAAAGTTAATGGAAAACTACAGTAACCCTAGAAATCAGGACCACCAAGGCCAATAAGCATATAAATATTAATAATTAAAAGCTACAAATTAAAACAATGAAAAGATACCATTTTTCACCTATGAAGTTGACAGATGTACTTTTAATGAAGCCCTATGTTGATAAAAGTATGAGAATCTTACATACTGCTGGTGCAAGTGGAAATCTGTACAACCTTCTTGGAAAGCAATTTGGCAACATTAAGAGCCTCAAAACCGTCTGAACTTTGACAACCTTGATAAATCAGTTTTACCCCAAGGAATGCATCCTAAGAAAATAATCAGATGCACAGAGAGATATACATACAAGAATTTTCGTTGCATCATTATTTATAATGGGAAATTTTTTAAAAAAGTAAGTTCTAGCAACGGAGGTGGTTAAATAAATTGTGGTACATCTATAGTACATTGAAAAGTACTATGTTCTAGATCTGTGCTGTCCAATATGGCAGGTGCCAGACACATGTGGCTATTGAACACTTGACATGTGGTTAGTCTTAACGAGATGTGCCATAAGTATAAAATACACACTGGAGTTTGAAAGACAGAATAATAATTTAAAAAAAGAAGTTAAAATAACCCTTTGGCAATTTTTTATACTGATTACATGTTGATATGATAATATTTTGGATATATTGGTTAAATAAAATATATTATTAAAATTAATTGGTCCAATTTTTTTTACTTTTTTAATGAAGCTATTAGAAAATTTAAAATTAATATTTGGCTTGCAGGATATATCTATCGGACAATACTGTTCTTGGTAACAAATTACAAAATGGGGAAAAATATGTTTTCAAGCACCATTATGACAGGAAGCTTTTATGGTTTAATATTACGTGCAAATCAGCATGCGAACTTATAATGGGGCAAACTGACATCACGGGCCTTTTGATGAGATATACCAAAAAGAGCACAGCATCACTCAGGAAATATTCCTGCCCAAAACATATGGCCTGAATCTAATCAGGAGGAAACATCAGACAAACCCAAACTGAGGGGCAGTCTAGCCTGTACTCTCTAAATATATCAACATCATAAAAGACAAAGAGAAGCTGAGAAACAATACTAGATTAAAGGAATTTAACAACCAAATGCCACATTTTAAAAAGATGCTCTAAAGAGCATTATTGGGACAATGGGGAAAATCTGAATATGGACTATAAAATCATATTGTCTTAATGTTAAATTTCCTGACTGAGAGTACTGCTTTCAGGACGGCTCACAACTCTCTGGAACTGATACTTCTAATTCTTTGCGTGACTGGCTCCTCCTTATTACTTCTTATTGCTCAGGCCTCAGCCAAAATGCCATGCTCTTAGAGTGCTTCCCTGACCACTCAGGTAACGCCACAACTAGCAACCCCAGCCCCACTCCAATGATGTCTTCTCTCCCTTTTATCATCTTCATAGCACTTAACACGCCAGAAAATATCTTGTTCATTTATTTGTTCCCTTTTTTATTATCAGCCTCCCTGCTTCTAGACGGTAACTTTTATGAAAGCAGAGAATATTACCTGTCTTAGTTATCACTATAGCCTCAGTCTAATAACGGACAGAGAGCAGACATTCAATAAACATTTGTTTAAAAATGTATATCCAGAACGCAGCCTTCTCAAGCTTTCCTCCTAAAGCTTCTCTCTGTAGTGGGTGTGAGCAGCAAATCCCAAAAGGTCAGGGAGCATGGACCTGGAGAGCTCACAGCAAGCCAAAAGTGCGTATGAAATAGTTCTTTTTCTAAAAAGCCAATGTATTATTTTTCTATTGCTGTATAACAACTTACCAGAAACGTGTGTCTTACAACAACACGAATGTATTGTCTCACAGTTTCCATAGGTCAGGAGTCCGGCATGGACTAGCTACGTTCTCTCCTCATTCTCATAAGGAAATGAAGGTGTCCAGCTATCTGTGCCCTCATCCAGAGTCTTGACGGGGGAAAGTTATGTTTCCAAGCTCCCCCCTGGGTGTTAACAGAATTCAGTTCCTGTGGGAACTAAGGTCCCTTCTGTCTTGCTAACTGTAGACCAGTTACTGCTCTTGGTTACTAGAGGCATCTCTCAGCAACTTGCCATGTGGTCCCCTCCACCTCAGCAGTGGAGACCGCCCCTCACCCCCCACCCCCTGCACTTCCCTGTACATCAAATCCCTCTCACGCTGTGAATCTTTCCAACTTCTCCTTATGCTACCAGCCTGAGAAAATGGTTTGCAGTTAAAGGGCTCAGGTGATTATGTCAGGTCCACCTAGATAATCTCCCCATCTTAAGGTAAACTGGCTTTATAATATAACCGAAATCCACAGTTCTGGGAATTGTTCAGGGCATATACACCTGCACCAGAAAACCTTAGGGGACATCTTAGAATTTTGCCTACCACAGTCAAGTTCATTTTCCTGTCTATTTCATTGTATATTTATTTGCTTTGATAAATATGTTTATTTATATTTGTATATAAATATATATATTCATAATATATAGTGTTTATGTATTTGTATTTTATAAATTATATCTTACTTATCTGTATTTATATGTAAACAGCATATAATTATATCATAATATATTACAACTAATTAATATATTCTATTTTATATAAAATAATTTTATTATATCATAATATAGTTATATGTTATAAATAGGAGTTATATACCGGGGTGCCAAAAAAATGTATACAAGTGGACACTTTGGTCAACGTTGCTAAGCAGTAGTTTGCCATAATCAGAAGTGTCTGGACGCTGATGGTAACCACTTTGAGCACCTCTTGTAATTGCAGAAGTCAAACGTGACTTGTGTTCATCTTTTGTATATATTGAGTATTACAATTTTAATAATTTTTTCTTTCTTAAAATATGTGTATTTTTTGGCACCCTCTGTATTTATATACACAATAGTAATGTCTATATAAGATATATATGTATATAATTTGTATAAAACAATATTTAAATAAAATTAACTGGCTAAGAAAATGTAGGATGGCTTCCCTGTGGCATTATGTACCATCTGCCCACCACTGCAGACCCAGTTTGAAAAGCCCAGACAGCATGGCTCCATCAAAGGGTTGCTGTAAGCATCACATGAGGCAACACATGAGAGAAAAAGGAGACCAGCCATGTAGTGGGTGCTCCATCTACTTTTGATGAAGTTGAATCAAAGCCTTAGCCTCCATCACCTGAGAGTGTCCTAGGCTTAGGCAGATGGTGGCAGGAAGCTAGGGCCTGGCAGGCGTGAGGAAAGAGCTATAGCCGCTATTTGCAGAAGGGGAAACAACATGAACTTCTGACGTGGAGTCAGACAGACACAACCTTTCACCCTGTCTCTCCCACTTGCCAGCTTTGTATCCTTAGATCATTAATTTGTTTTTGAATTTTGGCTTCTTCATCTTAAAATGGGGACAATTAGACTTACCTGATAGGCTTGCTCTGTATCAAATGAAATCATGGTTGGAGAAGTTCTCAGTCCAGGGCTCACACTAGAGTAAGGACTCTATAAATGCTTGTGGTTCCAAATCTGGAATTTTCCCCACTGAGCTAAGCGTCTCAGGTAGGGCATTATGTCTCCGCAGGGCTTCTAGCACAAGGCAGATATGTTCCTAGAAGGGGTAAGACCTTCTTAACCTTGGCTCTGTGCTTGGCACCTGCCAGACAAAGAGACAACCCTTTGGTTCTGAGCAGTCAGCCCTGGGGAGGGGAGGGCAGCCCTGGCAGAGAGCTGGCAGCCGAGGAGCCGGTCACCAGGGCAGAGAAGCCTGGGAGTGCAGGGGTGTGTGAGCAAGTCCAGATCAAGGGTGGCTGTCTTTGGGGCTCCGGACTTAGTGGGCAGATCCAGCAGGCCCTGGGACTCCCTGAGGCAATGAAAACTCTCTGCACCCACTTTTCCCAAGGAGTGGTGTCAGTGCGCCACAGGCCAGAGGCCAGAAGCATCCTCCTTCACCCAACTGTCCTGTCATTCCACTTCAACAGCCCTCCCTCCTCTGCCCTCATTTCCTCCCCACGCACTCCCACTCCATCTGCCCTCCTAGCAGATTTCCACTCTGACCTACAAATTCAATGACTCTTATGTGAGGAACTCTCACAACACTTACAAATAATCGTAACCTAGACAGATCCATTTGTCCGTAGGTACAGGTACAAAGTGCTACTGTAGCAGCAAGAAGGACCCCTCAGCCTGGGGCAGGAGAGAAGAGGGGAGGGGAGGGGTCCTCTGGGAGGGACTCCCAGGGGCTCTTCAAGACTGGGCGGGCTTGTACAGCTATAGAGGAGGGGGGCTTCTAGAGGGAATGGGGGTCCACAAACATTCAGGCTGTCCTCTGGACATGGTGCGACTGCAGCTCCCTGCTATTGCTTTAGAATTAGGTGGGGAGAGAGCGGGGGAGGGTTGAGGGCGGGGAAGTGTGGGGGGAGGAAACAAGAGAAGAGGAAAACAGACAGATGTTTTTCTCAATCTTTTTTAGACTGTGAAGAAAGAAAACATCTGTGAGGAGTGTGGTGCGGGTGACGTGAGGAGGTAGTCTAGGGTGTGTGTGTAAGTGTGTGTGAGAGTGAATATGTGTGTATATTTGTGTATAAGTGTGAGTGTAAGTGTGAGTATATATGTGTGTGTCTGTGCATATTTGTCTCTGTGTGTGTGTGATGTGTGAGTGTGTGTGTGTGTGTGTGTGTGTGTGAGAGAGAGAGAGAGAGAGAGAGAAACACGGGGCAGCCAGAGAGCATTTCAAAGTGGATCAAGCAAGAACCAGGCTGACTAGGAAGCAGCCCGGAGTCCCCTCAATGCAGAGATAAGTCATGCCATCTGTCCTGCCTAGGCCACTGAAGGCACCAGTGCAAGCTCTGGGTCCAGGTGTTATTGCCCAAGTTGTCTGTTCTTCGGCCATATCCCTCCCTGTGACAGGCCAAGCCAAAAACAGGCAGGATTTACAACGTCCCCACTACCTCACTACAGAGGCATTTTTGCTAAGATTAGGGCTGGTCAAGTTATGAAGCCAGTGGGTCCAGGGTCATAGTATGTCTTAGGCCTTCTTCTAAGCGCTTTGGATCCCATCAATGACACTGGCTGCCATGGCTGCTGGAAACTGACTCTCAGAAAGAGGAAGGGCCTCCCCAACCCCACCCAAGGCAGGGAGTCTACAGCCCAATAGGAATCCTATGGGACTAAGTTTGTTAGGGTTGTTAGGAGCAGGTCCCAGGTAGAGCAATTGCCCCAACACCTTGCTTACCTGCATGTGTTCTGACCTGAATGGCATAGCCTATAATTAACTATGCTGATCATATTGGCATTAGCAAATCAGCTAATCAAGTCACAGGGTGATTAGTTATAAAACCAAACCAAACAAAACAAAACAAAAATCCTGGGCTTGCAAATTCTTTAGCTCCAACAACAGTAGCTTTTACTCCCACACTTGCCTAGCCCGGGCATTTTGATTTGCCCTCCATCCAGCCTAGAAGAGGGGACTCAGGTGGGTGATCAGGACACCAGGAAGAGGAAAGGGAGGTGGAAGAGAGGGGGGGAGGAAAACGCGTGACCAGATGTTATGCTTCTGAACAAATAATCTGGATGTCATAAATTGAGAGGAATCATGAGATGGGAAGCAGAGTCTCCTATCAGCATAAAAGAGTGAAAGAAGGGAAGGAAAGAGGGTCCCAAAAGATCCGGCTCTGGGACACTGGGAGGGTCTTGTGATTTTTCTCTGATACTTGCCATTCTGCACTGAACGCGATGCATTCTTGGTCCTTGACAACAGGGAAAGGAGGAAGAGGAAGTAAGCACAGCCTGGGCAAAGAAAGTAAGGTAGAGTGGACAACCAAGAAAGATAACCTGCCCTGTGACGCAGCCCAGCAGAAAGCAGCAGAGCAATACAGGTGTGTCCCCCTGCAGTCCTGATGGAAGCTTATTAGAGAGAGAGGAGCTGGGCCGCCAGCCAGCGCTGGGTGTGGAGGAGCGGTCTGGAGTCCCCAGAGGAAGTGTCAGGGGAGATGGGCATCCATGTACCCTCCATACCCGATCACATCGCAGCCACCCACTCCTCTTTCTATGCCGACCCCCTCCGAAGTGGGCCTGTCTGCCTCCGTTTCCTTTCCTTAATTCCCAGGTAGGGCCACACCTCCTCTCTGGGCCAGGGGCCCTGTTCTACATCTCAGTCAGCTGGTGAGGCCCCAATTCCTGACCTAGATTCTGAATGCTCCTCCTCAAGGCTGAAATTGCTTTCCCATCCTGGGCCTGCTGCGGCATTTGCCTGCCCTTGGCTTATCTGGTTAGATCTGCCCCTGCTCACTGCTCAGGCTGAATGGGAAAATTGTCTGTTTGCTACTGTATTCCTGCTGTTCCCCTTGGGGCTAGTTAAACCACTTCCTGAGTCTCTGTATCAGGACAATTTCTAAAACCCCAGGCCATACGGTGTAGACATATGGGCTTTGAAGAATCCAGCACCTGTGAGTGGTGTGACCTTGGGAAAGCTAAAATTTTTACTCCCCAGTTTTTACAAGTGTCAAAGGGGATATAAGACCTACCTCATGGCATGTTGTAAGGATTAAATGAGGTAATCCATGTGAGACACATAGCACCACGCATGGCACATACTCAACTGCCACTAAAAGGCAATCATGAAAGGGTTTAAAGCAATGGGTAAAAGGATGTTTGTTCATTTTTTGGCACTTCATTTTGTGTTCACATATTTCTTATTGCTCTGTTTTCCATGCAGCTCACACTGTCCCCCGCTGGTATTCAGGACCCAAGGGGGGTTTGAAGGGCTCTGAGGTGGGCAGGACAGAGCCCATGCTCCCTGGTACTGGGCAAAGTGGTCCAGGGGGTCCAGCCACCTCTTGGTCACCAAAGGCACAGGTGTTGCTCAGGACATTTGATGTCTCTTAGCACAAGCACAGCCCAGGGAAGAGGAGAAAGCAAGGAAAGGGGATAGAAGGAGTGGGAGGACCCAGGAAATGGGAATGCAGACACCCAACAAGGGCCTCCCTACAAATAGGGCAGAGACAAACCTAAAGGCACTGCTGTGCCAGGACAAATTGCACTTGACAAGACTCCAAATGCCAGGCTGTGCCTCCACCCTCTCTGCTCCACACTTTCAAGACCCATGGGCAGGGCTGGGCTGGAAAGATGCTGCTGTTCCACATTGATGCTATCTGCTCAGCGCTTCGCCCAGCTTCATCAGCCCTGCCAGGCTCCACAGGGCTCTAATTACTCTTCCCAGGAAAAACATGGTTCACAGACGGGGATGGGGATACACGCCATTAGCCTTGGCCCAAGCGTCTGATCCCGGCCTCCCAAAGCACAGAACAACCCCTCATCCCGAGGAAGACAAGCAGAAGAGGGCTGTCAAATCAATAGGTCTGGGGCAAAGAAGGTCACAAAGCAGGTTCCTAGAATGTCCTTCCTCTGGTCTCAAGGTCAGCTTAACTACAGCCGTCATGAGAAGAAGGAGAGGACCCCGCCTGGATAGGAACTGGAACATCGGAATTCCAGGGCTGGCTCTGTCTCAGACTCCTCGTGTGAGACACGGAACTAAACTAACAATGGACCTTCGTGGGCTGAGGCTGTAAGGGAACAAACCATGGCTGAAGGTTACGTCACAGACTCCAAGCACTCAGAGTCTGGGGCCATCTCAGCCTGGACAGCACATGATCACCAGCCTGATGTGGATCAGCTGTGTGTGGCTACAATCAGCTGTGAATGTGCGTCATCTAACCAGACAGCTTGTTAGTACCTGATGTGTGCTCCCCAGTATCGCTTACCTCAGAGGCAAGAGGGGTCGCCTTAAGCCTCACCTGTTTCCCAATCAAGAGAGCCCTCTCTGCAAGAATGGAAGTTCCATGAGGGCACTGAGCTTTATCTGTTTTGTTCACTGCTATATCCACAGTACATAGTAGATAGTCAATAAATATCTGATGAATGAATGAATGAATGAGTGAAGAATGAATGAATGAATGAGTGAAGAATGAATGAATGAATGAGTGAAGAATGAGTGAATGAATGAGTGAAGAATGAATGAATGAATTTCTCCACCTTACAAGGCCAGGCCCACAAGTGTCAGCCTGGAGCCATGGTTGCTACAGAATTCTGCCTCCCCTGTCTACTATAATTGGACACACTTGGCCTCTCCTTAATATCTTCCTCCATCTCTAGACCTTAACTATACATAAAAATTGCCAGAGGAACTTCTAAAAAAAAAAAAAACAACTCGTGGCATTGTATAGTTTTGAAATACCAATTAAACCTGAGTGATCCTACCACGCAGCTGAAGCTGAGAATCGCTGCTCTCGGCACAGGGGAAAGACAGGACAGAATGTCTGTAACACTTTTAGCAACTTTCCCCAACAACACACCCTGCAGCCTTTTCCTGTCACCTTTAAACTGGCAGGTGACCCTCTCTGGAAAGTCCCACCTCCATGTTTCAAGCCTAATTATCTTCCTCAGTATATATTTACCCCAAAGGAAAATCATGCTTCCTTTTCACAGGAAAGCTGGTCTTTTTCTGCTCACTCTCTTTGTTGTGCCTTAGTGGGTGACGTCAAGCCACCCTCTCACCCCCCAAATTCAGTAGGGGACAAGGCTGGGCATCTCTAGATTCACACACACTTCTAAATCCTAAGGGCATAAATGTCACTTTCTCTCACTAACTCTCTCAAATAGACCCACGATTTTTGCAGCTCATCGGGACTGTAAGATACCAGTCCTCTTTTTATTTAGTCTCAATTTCGTCAGTGTCACTTGGTTTGGGCTGATGGAAAGGGAAGAGATTATTCACAGCACCACCTGCTAAGCTGACAACTTCTTACCTTAATAATTCTGCTAAAGAGCCCCCGTTAACTGCCTTGTTTTCTGTATAAACCTGGAAAGGTTAAGGGTTGCTAGACCTATTTTCATTAACCTCTGAGAAGTCCTGCATGGCTATGTTTAGCACCTCTCCCTAGAGCAGGGGTGTCCAAACTTTTTTCAATATTTTTCACCAAGGGCCATATGCGGTAAAATACACAAACAGCCGGGCCACTCACTCGAGGTGAAGTACGTATTGCCTCACCTGGTTTATTTAAGTAAACTAAATATATTTTTGGAATTTGCTGTGGGCCAATAAAAAATGGATCGCAGGCTGCAGTTGGCCCATAGGCCGCAGTTTGGACACCGCTGCTCTAGAGTATGTGGGTACTTCTCCCCTATGTCTTGTTGCTTGTGTCACCTTCCCAAATGTCTACCAGCTGCAGCTCCTGTGGGGCCCACTTCATGTCTCATGGGAGTTTTGCCGATTATACATTTCATGCTTATTTTTCTGTCAGTTACAGACCTTTTGCTTTTCTTTCTCTTTATCCTCCCCATTCTCTTCTAGCCTCTTTCTGCTTTTTCTTCCTTTTTCCCACTTGTGCCTCAGTTATGCTGGAGACCCTCAAAACAAAAGGTGTTTTTGAGCCCTGACTAAAAGCTCAAAATGGTTGTCTCAGTGGCTCCAAAATGCTCTGTGGTCTTGCTTCTTCTGGCTGGACTGGGGACTCTACGCCCAGCTTCAGGCCACTTATATGTTGTAGTCACTTTGGCAAAGGCTGTTGATGCCCCACTCATATAGTCTCTACCCTTTCTACCTCCAGCCTACCTCAACTGCAGCATCTGGCCCCTGGGCCTGGGGGTTTTCTCCAGCTGCTGAGCACACCTGGTGTGGGTCAGGTGCTAGGAATTAACACCTTTCCTCTCCCCCAGGAGCAGCTCTCAACCAGTGACTTATGGGAGCTGGTGGCTAAAGCCCCCATTTCACTGCTTCTTTGGCAGGATAACTCCAAGTGCGTTTTCTACACTGGCTCCCAGACTTGCGCAGAGGGAGGAGGCTCCCCCTCGCCACACCTTCACTGGCTGCCTTTCCTTCCCTGTTAAACTTTTCTACTCCCCTAGTAGTCACTATGCTGGCTCAGGGTATGCTTCTAGGGGAATCCAGACTAAGAAAGGTTCTGAGCGAGAAATGAAAATCCTGTGGGCAGATTGGCAGGACCAGCAGAGGCTAAGTCTGTATTGCATCTCTTGTACGACTATGTAGAGACAGGACATTTTCAAGAGAGAAAACCCAGAAACAGGCATCCAGGAGAGAGTGAAGAGAATTTATTGCTCTCTCTGCTCCTCTTCCTCCTCCTTTCTTTTCTGTTCTTTCACCTCCCTTCCCCTCTTTCTCCACAGCCTCCCATCTTTAGAGTATGGCCCCAGGCTCTGTAACTCAGCCCATTTTTCCTCCCTTTACAGCTCCCAGCTGCAAGCTGACCTGGATGTGGGTGTCTGTCTCCCTTCTCTGCCCTGCAAGTGGCCCTCAAGAGCACCCATCATCTCTGAGCACAGCCCAAAGTGCCAACCTTTGTCTCAGGTCTTTTGGAAAGAAGTCAGCAAAATGATTCACTGATGAAAGAATCCAGTCTTAGGCAATAAACCCAAAGTCAAACCTAGGCATTTTTTCCCCTATTAGATGACAGGAAACCTCTTATCTCTCTGTCAGCTGTGTCAAGAAAGTGACTAACATATTATTTAATATTTGCAGAAGTGATTTAAGGACTTGGGATCGAGGCCACTAAAAATGTACAACAGCAGTGATGGGGGTTGTACAGAAGGAGGGGGTGCCTGTTCCGCCCTCCGAGCACACTGGAATCACACGGGCTGCTTTTTCACTCTATGCATGAGTGCATGCAGAAACCCCACAGGGACTCTCAGATGCATTCTGACTGGGGTATAGGTGACCTGAAGGGGCTGCAGCAAAATCACAGCCATCGAGAGCCACTATTGCTGACTGCTTGATATCGTTGCCCTCAAGGGTATGGGGTGAAGGAAAGGTGAAGGTACCCCTAAGAACTGTGACAGTTCCCCCCTGGACCACTCCTCACGGACCAGGTAGTGTGTGATACCCACCTACCATGTGTGTTCTTGCAGGGGAGGGGAGTTGTACACTGACTTCCATTTCCCCTCCCAGAATGAGCTCGGGGGCCCAGGGGGCTGTCGGGAGGGGTGCTGTGCTGCAGCAGGGCTCCTGGCCCTGTCTGCACGGGGTGGGTCAGAGCAAAGCTGTCCTCTGAGCTCAGGAGCTGGAGGGATGTCTTGCCTGCACGTTCTGCCGACACATTTGAATTTTCTCTGCCAGATAGAATGATTTATTTGTATGTCTTCATCGAGGGCAATTATTTTTTAGCACCTTGCTGGGCCTGTCTCATGAGTGCCTGTCTCACTTGGAGAGAAAGTGAGAAAAACAGCCTCCCTTCTTCTGTCTCATCCAGAAATTCTCTTCTTTCTCTGGCACCATCACACAGAGATGAGGAGTTTGCCTTTTCTCTTGAGAGACACTGATTCACCCATAAAACTCATCAAGGATGGTATTTAAAAAGCACCTCCCTTTTGGAGAGTGTTTTCTTTTTTAGAAAGAAAAAAAATTCAACTCGCCTGCTTTTTAAATGAAAAACAAGTAGCATAAAACTTTGTTCAACAAGTAAACCTAATACTAACCATGTCTTAGATATCCAGATATAAATAGGTGGGTGGGTGAAGAGGAAAAAGGGAGGAAAGGAAAAGAGGCAGAAAGACACAGGACGAGCCCTGGTAACAGAAAAGAATCCATGGAAACTAGGGCAGAGAGACAGAGACAGAGAGACGGCTCTGTCTGACGGGGATGGAGGGGAAGGAGAGGGAGAGCCAGCAGGCAGGGAAAGAGGCGAAAGGCAGGCACATACTAGGTCAGGGGTAGAAAGACACAGGGGAGAGACAGAGAGGGAAGGGACAGGTGCGCAGAGGGCACAACCCCTCTGGAGGCCTCCTGGTTTCCCCAGGAGACCTCTCCTTTCCCCACTCACCAACTTCTTAATTAAGGGTCAGTTCTGGCTTCTGCCACATCCTTGCTAACCCCCACCACTCCCCCACCCGTTTACCTCCACCTTGGACCTCCTCTCCCACTGGCCCTGCTCCTAAAAGGCTTTTACTGGCCAGATGTGCTCCCTCCTTAAATGAGAGCCAGATCTGACACTCTCCTTCCGTGTTACCCACAATGGTGGGGGCCGTGTCCATGGGATATGAGTTCTGGTGTTTATTAGCTGTTACACGTGGGGCACGTCCCTTACCCTCTTTGAGTTTTCACATTTGCAAACTGGCAGTAATAAGAGGTCTTAGCCTGCTCCAAAACTGGCTTCTGGGGTTTTTGTTGGATGTGTCTGTAGGTGTGTGTGCACAGGTGCGTGTCTGTGTATGTATAAGAAATAAGGAACACGAAGACTCACTGTGAGCTGTAAAATTATATACAAATAGGTGTTATTACTCTGGTTCTTCTGCTCTTACTGTCCCGTTTTTCTCTCCTCTGCTTGCTCTTTATCTCACCCCCTGTGAACTGACCTTCTCCAAGACTTGTTTTTATTCTTCTCGGTTCCTAATTTCTCTTTTACTTCCTCTCTCTTATTCTATAGACTCAACTGTCACCCACAATAGATGACTCCCCAAATGACATTTCCAGCCCCCCTCCTCCCCCTCTGGAGCCGCAAGCCAGGCTTCGCTGCCTGTGTGCCTCGGTGGTGCTTCAGATCCAACGTGCCCAGTGGGGCATGCCTAGAACGCCTCCACATGCCCTCAGACTGGCCCTTTCTTCTAGAGGATTGGGACAAACACCATGTCTAAACAAACAAGACTTGGTTTCCAATCCTGACAATTCTGTGGATGTGTTACCTTGCACTAATCTTCGCAGTTGCAATTTGCTCTCCGACAGAATGGGAATAATCAAACCCGACCGAGAAACAGAACGTGGCCTCACAGTGATGAAATGTTAAATGACAGCACAGAGAGGCGTGGCTGAGAGGGCACATCTGGGGCTAGAGATTCTGCAGACACTTCTCAAGCACCAGTGAGTAAGAGGCTGCAGGAGGATGACGCGCCCATTGGCGGGGTGGCAGGCTTAACTCTAGCGAGCTGGTAAAATAACACAGAGGTTAAGAGCCCAGACTCAGGAGCCAAAGGTTGGCTTTACTACTACTTACTAGCTTTGCTGCTTTGGGAAAGATTCTTAACCTCTCTGTGCCT
Source organism: Rhinolophus sinicus (assembly GCF_057876585.1). NCBI lineage: Eukaryota > Metazoa > Chordata > Mammalia > Chiroptera > Rhinolophidae > Rhinolophus > Rhinolophus sinicus. The sequence goes on along the minus strand of NC_142514.1, from coordinate 149,419,430 downwards.
CAGTCTTCTTGCCTGTAAAATGGATTGTCATGAGGTAAAGTCATCAGGTAGATAAATTCATGTGGGCTGCTTGAATAGTGCCTGGCATGAAGAAAGTACCACACCACTGTTTTATTTAACAAAAGCTATGCTGGCTATTAGTGACATTATTTATCAAAAGTTGCATATTCATTTCTTACTCAGGAGGTTTTGGGGGACTTGTGGCAGCTAGAAAATAAGGGGCCTGAGGACAGTCCCCACTGTGTGTCGTGCCAAGTCTTGCTTCACCTCCCTTCATCCTGTAATCCTCTCTCTGCAGGGAGACCAAGCGGGCGCTCATCACCCCCCCCACCCCCCACCCCTGCCTCAGAGTCCTGATGTGAGCTGCTACACGTGAACCCAGGCCAGTGACATCACCAGGCTAGACAGACATGCTTGTGCGGGCAAGAGGATGACGTGAAGGGAAGGATGAAAAGTGCCTCCAGGTCCCAGTTTCCCCAGCCCAGGTGACTCAGGCACATGGCATCATGGGTCACTCCTGGTGCTGTGGCCGGGCCAGCAGGGGTAAGAGAGAAAGAAAACAACAAAAAGGCCTGAGGACTCCAGAATGGGACCGTGGAGGGGCTCATGGCCTGTGAAGGGGCTGGCTTAATCCGAAGAGCAGTGAGGAGAGACAAGAGCAGTTTTAGTCAAGAACAATCTCTCTGGTCCCTGGGTAGAAAATGGGGCTTAGTGTAGGGAGGGATGGGAAACGAGAAGAGCAGGTACAGAGCTGTTGTGGAAGGAAGATACAAAGACCTGAATCTCGGTGTCGGCAGGGGGAGGGGGGGAGGGTCTTGGCTGGCATGACATCTCCAGGACAACAGATGGGAAAGTACTTGGTCGACTGAGACAAGCCCTATGCCTGTCAAAGGGTTGCTTCACCTTGAGGAGACTCCACAAGGAAAGGAGCAAAACTGCAGTATTTATTGCTTCCTTTGACACAAACAGATTGGGTCTGTGCCAGGAGCAGAAGCCAGCAGACCCAGAGAGCAGGCAGATGTGGTGGTGCCTTTGGGGTCCTCACACTTGAGCTGGGGAGGCAGGTGCTCTGGCCGAGGAGACCCCATATTTCCTGCCTCAACCAGGTTCAGGCAAGAGCCAGGGAGGACCTCTAAGTCAGACCAGCCTGAGGTTCTACCCTCTCTACTCCTCACACCGGTCCCCAGAGCAATGGGTGGCATGTAAGTTCAGGTAAATTACTGCCTTATCAAGACTTTTGTCAGCTGGTTGCTTCATCTGCAAAATCGAATGACGATAAGAGAAGGAATAAGTTAAGTGATACGTAAAGCTCCAAGCACAAGGCTGTCACACAGTAAGTGTTCAATTAAATGAGGCACTATGACAATTACTACTTATTATCGAATCTCCACCTGGCTCTTTTCTCTCCTTGTCTTGAATACCGCCAACACTTCCCAGTCTTTCTTCTCCCTCTAAGACTCATTTGAGACACAGTGAAATCCTCCCCTATATGCACAAGAGAACTTAGTGGGGGGGGGGGGGGGAGCGGGGGTCTAAACAAACCATCATAGGTTCCAGGTGTGTAGAGTCTGCTTCCTTCTTTGAATAGATCTACTCTACTGCCAAGCAAGGAATCAGAATCTAAGAAGAAAGGAGCGTCCAGTTATTAAGCGCGGCTCACATCAGGCACGTCACTGCACTACCGGGTGGAATCCTCACACCCCTAGCAGGAAGGATCCTTGCCCTCACTTTACAGTGTGAGGACCGCAAAGGCACCGCCACATCTGCCTGCTCTCAAAATATGAAATGAAATATGGAGAGGTCAGCTGGCATGATTGAAGGTCACACAGAAATAATCAGGGAGGCCAGGGTTAAATGGGGGGCTATCTGATTCCAAAGTCTGGGCTCTTACTTATAACTTCAAATGCCTCATAGAACCTGCTGCCCCTGGGTGAGCTGGAATGACCATCCTTTTGGTTAACAGCCAGAGAAGGAAAATAAGTCATCCCGTTCCACGTGGCCTTCCAAATGGAATCGCCAAAGGAGTAATGTTCAGACCTAACTAACCCAAAGTAGCTGTGTCGGGGGAACAGGGTCACTGTGTGCTTCCAGCCCTTCTCGGTGTGGCCTGGATGCAGCAATGGTTGTAAAATGGAAGGGCTGTGAAAGGAGACGGGCTGAAGATGTGTGTGGGCAGACAGCTATCTGGGCAGCGTCTCCAGTGCACCCAGAGCCCCAGCCCAGCCTTGACCATAGCCAGACTGCAAAGCAGGAGAAATTCCAAGTCAGAAACCCTCTGAAGGGCAGACAGAACACTCCCCACCCTGACTAATGGGACACATAAACTTCATCTGCTCCCATCCCATTCTTCCTAGCTTCCAGTCCTGGGAGGAGTGTCCACAGTTGTCATCGCCAGTGCTTCTGTGTGCAGTTTAGATGTCTCTTCCCCCGCCATGATCTCATTCAGTCACGTGTAGGGGTAGAATCCACAGTCTGGGGTTCGAGTACAAGCTCTGCCATTTACTGGCTATGAGCCTGGGGTAAGTTACTTCCCTCACTACAGCCCTGAGAGATTTTCACTGGGTAGAGGAGGGAATGGCAGAAAATAGTTTTGTATCCCGGTCTGTGTGAGTCCAAATCCAAGCCTCTTTCTAAGGGAGCATGTGGTCCATAGTGAAAGGAAAACCTCAGCAAACAGGGTTTTTGCTCCTACTACCATCTGAAACACAGCTCAGCAAACTCAACCATCAGCCAGTTCAGCACGTTAGGCAGGAGGGCAAACAAAGCTCTCTATGGAGCTAGAATGCACGCTTTCTCTGTCTTGTTCAGGTTCCGTCCCTGAAGACACCCCTGGCTGCATGAGCTGTTCCTTCTCTGTGGGACCCCATGCCATCGTCTGGATAGTGCCTGGTTCAGCACAGACTGGCTGTGGGAAAGCTTTAGCCTTGGGGATGCAGCTTCTCTCTGGGGTGCAAATGCTGACCAGTAATTCAAGGTGGTGGGAATCTGGGGACTGGGGCTGTGACAGCCCAGGTGCCCCTGAGAAAGAGCCCCGTAGGGCACTGGCTGGCTGAGGACCATGCACAAGGCCCGTGGCAATGGGAAACCTTCAGTTCTGAGATATTCCCACCTTGTTTCCTGTACCTGTGAAGGGCTCAAACCAGTGTGACTTCTGGAGACTGGGCTGTGATCCAGCACCCAGCAACATTGCACAAATAGGGTGCCCTTTCTCTCTGACTTGTCCTTCTTGGTCCCCTTTTTCTAGGAGGAGCCGGAGCCACACTTTGCAGTACCTGGTCACAGAGTCCAAAGAGTGGCAGTTTCCTACTCTGCCAAGCACTAGGGATACTATTGTAACAAGACACAACATGGTCGCTGCCCTCTCTGGCGTAGTGAAGAGACATGAGTTGGGGCAAGAGGACCAGGGCTCTCCTCCCAGCCCCAGCATGTACCACCCAGATGATCTCACCCTTTTCTAAACTCTCTGAACCTCAGTTCCCTCAGGTATCAGATATGTGTAATGATGCTTCCCTCATGATTCAAGTGAGTAGAAGGATTTAATCAAATAAAGGCGAAAGCACTTTGCTAATCATAAGGATCATATCAATCTTAGTTATTACTGTTAGTAACGTGAATATTACTCTTACTGGCATTGCTACATTTTTCCATTCAGGAAACTTTCTCTGCCTGACCTGATTATTGTGCCAGAATCTGGGTAAAATTTCCTTTGCTCAGCAGGCTCTGACAATATTGATTGATCTACTCTGGATCATTAGCCTACTTTTTTTTTTTTCGAGACATAAATTCACATACTATACAATTCAACCATTTAAAGTACACAATTCAGTATTTTATAGTACTTTCACAGAGTTGTATAACCTTCACCAAATCCAATTTTAGAACATTTTTATTCCCCCTAAAAAAAACCCTATACTCATTAGCATTCACTCCCATTCTCTCCCATCAACTTCCTCTCCCCACCGTAAGCAACCAATAATCTTTTTGTCTCTGTAGATTTGCCTGTTCTGAACATTTGATAGAAACAGAATCACATAAAATATGGTCTTTTCTGTCTTACTTCTTTCACTTAGCACAATGCTTTCAAGGTTCATCCATGTGGTATTTCATTTTTTTATTGCTGAATACTATCCTATTACATAGATAAAACACATTTTATTTATCCAATCATCAGTTGATAGGCTTTGGGTTATTTATATGTTTGACTATTATAAAAAAATGCTGCTATGCACATTTCATGTAGAAGTTTCTATACAGACATGTTTTCATTTTTCATGGGTATATATCTAAGAGTGGAATTGCTGGGTCACATGGTAACTCCATGTTTAATATTCTGGGGAACTGCCAGGCTGTTTTTCAAAGGAGCTGCACTATTTAACATTCCCACAACCAGTGTACAAGTGTTCCAATTTCTCCACACCCTCACCAACACTTGTTATTATCTGTCTTTTTGATGATAGTCAGCCTAGTAGATATGAAGAGATATCTCACTGTGGTTTTGATGTGCATTTTTCTAATGACTAACGCTGTTGCACATCTTTTCGTGTGCTTATTGGCTATTTGTATATCTTATTCGGAGAAATGTCTATTCAAATCCTTTGCTCATTTTTTAATTGTGTCGCTTATCCCTTTATTCTGAGTAGTGAGTCCTTCACATATTTGGGATACAAGTCCCTTATCAAATACTGATTTGCAAATATTTTCTCCCATTCTATGAGTTGTCTATTCACTTTCTCGGTGGTATTGTTTGTAGTACACAAGTTTTGAAGTTTGATAAAGTCTCAATTTATCTATTGTTCCTTTGGTTGCTTATGCTTTTGGAGTCCATAAGGTCTACTTCTTAAATGGGTTCTGCCTTTTAAAACATATGTCTATTGTTTAAATAAAACTTTGATATTAAATATTTAGCACTAATTCCAAATCAAGAAAAATATCAGTGAATCATCACTATAACCTTAAACAAGTTGCAATAATTAAATAAAACCATTTGGAACCTTCCTGCTATGAAAGAAATGGGGGCAAGGACGGTGTTTCCAAGCTGGCTGGAAGGCGGTTGAGGTGAGCGAAAAGCGGTGTGGGAGTTGGCTGGGAAGGACTGCGGGTAAGGGACATTCCAGGCAGAGAGAACAGTATGTTCAAAGGCTCTGGTGTCCTGTCAAACTTCTTACAGAGTTCCATCAACCCCACGGACCCTCCCAACTGGTAAATGGGAAGGGAAGGGTGAGAAAGGTGGCCTAGGAACCCAGCCCCGGCCTTGCTTGGCCCTTGGAAACAGATGCAGGACAGGTAACAGCCTAGCTTCATTCCTTACCAAGCGCAGTCCCAGTACTTTTCTCACTCCTTTTTCCCTTATGGCAAGTCCCCCTGAAAGTGTTTTGCATTGGGCTAACATAGAGTGGATGCTCAGTACATATCTATGGAATTAATCAATGAATGAATGAATGACCACAGGAACTAGAAACCCCTCCAGAATGACCTCTTTGTTTTCTCAGGGGTTTGTTTTCAGGGTCCTCATGGAACCAGAGTAATATCAAAAGGTTACTCCCCAGGAGACAGAGCAGGAAAAAGACCATCCTTTCTGTCTGTGAGGTGGTATCAGGAGTTCAGGACATGCTCTGCTGTGGAAACGGAAAGGATCCTCAGATGAGCAAGGAGAACGTGGAGGCAGCATGAAGAGCACAAGTAGCTCATGAGATCCGCATTTCAGGGCGGCAGGCAGAGAGATTTATTATAAGGTATCGGCTCATGTGATTACGGAGACGGAGAGTTCCCTCTGTCTCTGTCTGCAAACTGGAGATTCAGCAAAGCCTGAGCCAGAGAGCCAACGGTGGAGATTCCAACCCAAGTCTGAAGGCTTGAGAACCAGGAGCATGGCTTCGGTTTCGGCTCAGGTCATCAGGCAGAGAATCAAGTCAATTTTCCTCTAGTTTTTGTTGTATTCGGACCTTCAGTAACTGGATGAGGCCCACTCACACTGGGGAGGGCCATCTGCTTTACTCAGTCTACAGATTCCAACGCTAATCTCTTCCAGAAACACCCCAACACACACAGAAACAATGTTTAACCAACTATCTGGGCATCTTGTGATCCAGTCAAGTTGACATATAAAATTAACTCTCACGTGGGGGTAGAGAGGCAGGGTGTCAGGAGCACACAGAGCTCATGATTTCACTCTGGACTTCTGATGATGGAGGCAGGGAGCTTGGAGGAGAGCATTTCACAGAGAACAAGGGTCGCTGTAGGGCGCTCTCTTGATTTCTGCTGATGGCAGCCCAAGAGGCTAGGGGAGGGCATTCTTAGTTTGCAGAGGTCAGAGGAGAGAACTCAAGATAGAATCCTGGTGGGAACTTCAAGGTCAGAGCCAGGAAGGTCAAGGCACTCAGGGAAGCAGGCAGTAGTACTTCTCCAACAGAGCAAGGATGATGGGTGGGAGGGCAGGGGTCATCTGCTAGACGATAGGCGTTGCCCAGTGGCTCAAGTTCATAGTATAGGCTATTGTATACCTATGCTATGAGTGGCAGGTGGCGTTGCTATGTTAGTTGTGCTGTGGCCCATGAGGCTTCCTGGATTCTTACCCTCTAAATGAAACCTCCAAATGTTTGTAAAATGTAACTGAAGAGCTATAAATAAAGATGAGTCTAAGTTAGTTTTGACGGATTGCCTTCTCTCCTCATTTGGGTCAAGTTTTCCTGCTTTTTTACGCTCCTGAAAGTTTTTTTTCTTTAGATTTTATTGGGGAAGGGGAACAGGACTTTATTGGGGAACAGTGTGTACTTCCAGGACTTTTTTCCAAGTCAAGTTGTTGTCCTTTCAATCTTAGTTGTGGAGGGCGCAGCTCAGCTCCAAGTCCATTTGCCATTGCTAGTTGCAGGGGGCGCAGCCCACCATCCCTTGAGGGACTCGAGGAATCAAACTGGCAACCTTGTGGTTGAGAGTCCACGCTCCAACCAACTGAGCCATCCGGGAGGCAGCTCAGCTCAAAGTGCCATGTTCAATCTTAGTTGCAGGGGGCACAGCCCACCATCCCTTGCGGGACTTGAGGAGTTGAACCGGCAACCTTGTGCTTGAGAGCCCACTGGCCCATGTGGGAATCGAACCGGCAGCCTTCGGAGTTAGGAGCATGGAGCTCCAACCGCCTGAGCCACCAGGCCAGCCCCTGAAAGTTTTTTTTTTATTGGATACCAGACATTGTAAATTTTATCATGTTGGGTGCAGGATATTTTTATATTCCTATAAATATTCTTGAGCTTTGTTCTAGGATACAGTTAAGTTTCTTGGAAACAGTTTGATACTTTCGGGTCTTGTTTTATGATTCATTAGATTGTTTCAGAGCAATACTCAGTCTAGGGATAATTATTTCCTACTACCGAAGTAAGACCTTCTAGAGTGTTTTACTCAATGCCCCGTGAATTATGCATTTTTCCTCTATGGCTGATTGGAACAGCCCTATTGTGCACTGGGAACTATTCCTTTAATCTTTTTGGATAGTTCTCTCTCCAACCTTTGGTAGTTTTCTCACACATATGTGCTGATCATACCCTGCTAAAACTTGAGGGGGGCTCTCTGCAGATCTAAGGGGTTTCATCTCTGTGAAGCTCTCTCTTCTCTGGTACTTGCCCCTGTAATGCATATTCTAGCTGCCTTAATCACCCTGTTCTCTCACACCATCTCCTCAGCTCAGGAAGCCTGCTGGGCTTAGCTTGGAACCCCCCTCCCTGCGTCATGACCTGGAAAGTCTCCCAAGGCAGTAAGTTCGGGCAATCATTGGGCTCACCAAGTTTGTTTCTTATCTCTCAGGGCTCAGCATCTTTTATTGCCTGCTATCGGTGTCTTGAAAACTTTTGTTTTATGTATTTTGTCTTTTCTCAGTTGTTTCAGAAGGATATACCCAGTCCCTATTATTCCACCTTGGCCAAAAGTGGAGTCTCTTTCCATTTCTTCTCCCTTTTTCTACAATGAGATGTGTGTAGGAAGATTTTTTAGAAATTATCCATAAGCTGTCAAATGATCATGTATGTCATTCTTCATTGGTCCAGATCACCGTACTAATGTGACTGCATTCGATATAAAACAAAACAAAACAAAAAAACAAAGAAAACCAACTCTTTACTCTTCTGGAAGCTTGAAGATTTTTAAAAAGGGTACAACACATGGCCATCAACCTCCAGAAACTCACACTCTAATGAGGCTATGGCTACATTAATAAATAACTCCAGCAAGACTAACCACTCTGCCATCCTAACTGTTGAAAAGCTGATGTGGCACCTCTCCCTGTGGGCTGAGAAGAGGATAGGGTGGGGCCTAAAAGGGGTACACAACCCAGCAAATTCATCCCTAAATTGGAGATTTCAAAAGACTTCCTGATAAATGGAAAGCCATAAATGTATCTGTGATGTTTATCTTCAGAGACTTAGAGGAGCAGCCTGAAAGACGCTAATATAGATGTAATCTTAGTTTCAGTGCAAGGTGGCAGCTGGGTTTGGTGAATCTGAAATTAAAGTCTTCCTGAGGCCCCTGAAAGTGCTATTAATATTCTTGCCTACAGGCAGCTGCAGGGCTCGTTGTTCAGGTGGTTGGTTCACTGAGATGCGGGTGGCAGCCTGTAACATGCGTGGACATGAGGCTTTGGGGGAAGACAGCCTGAGAGTAAAATCCCAGCATTGCTGTTTGCTTTTTCTGTGAGCTGGGGCAAATGAATAGGTCTCTCAGAGCCTCAGTTTCCCCAAGCTATATATTTCTATGACTACTGAAATCACTATATCACACATGAGAAAGTAACATCAGTAACACCTCCTTTTCTGAAGTCCCATTCAAATCATCTACTTTCTGTTAATAGTCCCCTCTCACACAGTAGTATACAATTATTTAGCTTTCAGCTTTCTTATTTCCAAAACATTTTGTGCTTGTCAGGCTCAGGTGTCTTCGCTGAATTTGTATGTTCCCAAATCTCTGAAATCTTTTATTTGCAGACTCGCCTTGGGCTACTTCTAGTGATGGTTACTCTCACGTGTGCCATTTCCATCATCCTTTGGGAGACAACCTGTTTCCAAAGACTGATCTTCATTACAGTGTTTATCACATTTCTTTGTGAATTATTGGCCATTTTCCCTGATTGTCCCACTAGAAGATGAAACTCTTAAAAGCTAGTATTATTCATGTTGGTATGACTGACACCTGCTATATTGAAGAAAACAGTAGGTCCTTTTTGAAATAAGCAATAAACAATGAAGGGACATGGTGTCTGGAGAGGATACACCTGAAATGGATCAGAGGTGGGAGATTAGCGAAGAGCCCTGTTGGGGATAATAATTCAAGTAAAGTTAGTCAGAACACAAAGGACATGCAGGACATCCTTTCTGAAAAGCAACTGTGAAAGAGGCAGTGTGGCAGACAGAAAACAGCACAGACTCCACTAGCAGGTGGGCTTTAGTTCAAACCCTAGCTCTTCAGTGGTTAAAATGTGTGACCTTGGACAAGTGATCACACCTGTCTGAGTTTTAGTTTTATTGACAAAGTAAAAAGGGAGAAGTAATAATGAGTAATAAGATTGTGATAATCATGAATGCGCTTCACCAAATAGTCCTGGCTCTTCTTCTTAAGGTACTTGGTAAGACTGCACTTCCCTTCTTCCTTGATTTCAAGCACGGCTGTACTATTGACTTTGGCCAATGAAATTTGGAAGCCTTTAAATTAGTGCAAGATTTGTCACCGTTTCATCCTCTTACTCTAAAGATTGGGAACATTCCAGAGGTGAAGTCTCCTCACCTGGGTCTCTGAGTGAGTATGAATTGCAACAGAACCCCCACTGACCTACAGAAATAAACCTTTGTTGTTTTAAGCCATTAAGATTTGGGGGTTGTTACTACAGCATAACCAAGCTCATTATTGACTGTTACAAATCTTTATAAATTTTTGAAATAATTAAATGAGATGTTTTAAAAATGTCTGTGTCAATTTTTAAGTCTTTGTGAGCTTGACATTACTGGGTTGAAAAAGTTATTAATGATTTTGCATATGGGGATATTTTTGGTGAAGCAGTAACCCTGTGAAGTCTATCCATAAGACAGCTCCCAGCCTCAATAATTCTCAATTAATTGAGGGGCTTCAGCTTTGTTGGAAAGAAAACACACACACACACACACACACACACACACACACACACGTGTCAAGAGCAAGGCAGTATATACTAGCATAGATATCTAGTGTCGACAATCAGTATTCAGCAAGCTCTAATAAAGTGTGAAATGTGTGGCAAAGGGAGTTAGTAAAGGGAGAGACCAGTTGTAACTAGAGGAAATGGGGAAGGGAGTTTGAGAAAAGCCTTGAAGATGGGTCAGGTATGAACAGATGGAGAATGAAGAAGACAATTTATAAATCTCTAAAAACTCTAAGATACACCTAAAACATCTAAGTCTCGCTCTTCGTGTTGTAATCCTCTAATAAGAAATGAAAAGTTGCATTTTTACTTGTCTTTCCAGGGATATCATCAAAATAGCATGTCTTAGCACAGTTCTTGGCACATAATAAAGACTCAATAAATATTTGTTGATTGAATGCAGGCATGTATGGATGATTGGGCTTTATAGAAAGACAGACCTGGGGTCAAATCTCAGCTCTCTCTCTTACTGTGCAACCTTATAAAGATGATTGATCGTCTCTGTGGTTTACTTTCTACATCTTAGCATAGCTTTATGTTTAAACATGGCACAGTGCTTTGCATAGTGGCAGCTCAATGAAGAGAACAGTCTACTGTTTTTCCATGTTGAAACATAGCTTTCATAATTATCACAGTCAATATTCTTCACAAAGTAGAAATACATTCTTGGCATGAGGGAGCTTTCTAATATATCACTAACATAGAAAATAAGCCAATGAGCATCATTATGCCTACAGTTTTTTCTTTTTGTTGGCTATTTTCTTTAGGATCAGCTCCAAAGTCTGGACTGAGTCACAGGAAATAAACATATTGATGGAAAAATCAACATCTCAAAGGGGTGATACAGGAGGCAGTTCCCAGCCAGTGGTATCATGGAGCATAATTACAAGAGCGCAAATTCAGCTGACGAACTTAGATTGGCTCAAAAGATCTGCTTAGGCTTGTCGGCAGACTGCCTAGCAAAGTTGTTTTCCTGTGAAGACTCGTTCTCAGTTTTAAATTAGTCTTTAGTCTTCCATCCCACCGCTCTCTCCCATCTCCCAAATTTATCACTCTCACCTCTGTGGTTATTTCAATTCCTTATTAGTGAATGATACCATCTGAGGGTAGTACAGCTGGCTGAGGGGTGCTGGTTAATTATTTCCTGTGTAGTGTGTGGGCCCTTCCTTGCTTCTCAGATGCCCCAAGTTCCTTTTCGTATCTTTCTGTACTTAAAGCTTTTCTGTGTTTATCATATAAGTCATAGGTACTGAGTTAAGTTGCAGCAAAGAAGGTAAAGTCCGTAATTCTACAATAGATGACATTTCTAAATATTCTTCTTGTAACTAAACACTGTGTGTGTGTGTGTGTGTGTGTGTGTGTGTGTGTTACTCTCCTGTGTATCCAGTTCATTCAACAATACTTCATATCTACAAGCAAACTCATGATGTACGTTCTCGTATTTGGTCTTTTCCAGAGTTAACTTGGTGAATGGTACCAATCGTCCATCCAGTTGGGCTAAGGCAGAAACCTGGAAGATTTTCTTGATTCCTCTTTTTCCCTCAATACATCCACCCTCTCCACACCCAATCCATCAAATGCTGTAGCATTTCAGCAAGTAAACCACCCTGGAATCAGGCCACTTTTCTCTGTCTCCACCGCCACCACACAGGTTCAAGCCACCATCATCTCTCCCCTGGACTCCTTGGTAAATAAGATCCCTATAACCTCTTTAGTAGAAAAGGACATGTGCAGCTCAGATCCCCCTTCAAGGAAAGACTTACTGTCCAGCTGTGGTGAGTGTAGAAGACAGGCTGCCTCCAACTGTTAGTTTCTGCAGAGTCTGCCAAAGCTACAGACAGCCACCTCGCCCGGGGTCATGCCCTTCCCAGGCATCCCATAGAAGTGGGGGTACAAAAGCCTGGTAACCTCAGCCCAATGAGGCACAACTCTGATTAATAAGACTCCAGAACTTCCCCGCAGCTTAGCTAAGCTTTTGTCTGCTTATCTCGGAGGATCTATCTCAGGGTCTCCTCCTGGAGAACTCAGCCTGAAACACCCTCCATTTCCTCTCTACTCTTTCTGTATACCGCAGCCGTGATGATCTTTCTACAGTGTAAGTTGAATGATATCACTCTCTCACTTAGAACGCTTCAATACTGCCCCATTGCTATAAGGTTAAAGCCCCAAATCTTAAACACAGATATCTGGCCCTCCCTACCCTTCCTTTCTCATCTCATACTCCTCCCTCCCTGTCCATCTGACAACTCAGCCATACGGGCTCCGTTAGTTTCCTGGGGCCCCGGAAGCCAAGTCCCACAGACTGGGTGGCTTAAACAACAAAGGCTGATTCCTGATGCAGGTGAGATCTGAGGCTAGAAGTCCACAAACAAGGTGTTGGCAGGGCCATGCTTCCTCTGAAGACTATAAGAGAATCCTTCCTTGCCTCTTCCTAGCGTTTGTGGTTTGCTGGCAATCTTCGGCGTTCCTTGGCTTGTAGATGCATCACTCCAATCCTCCGTCATCACATGGCCCTCTTGCTGTGTCTCTGTCTTCATATGGCCTTCTTCTTACAAGGACACCTGTCATATCGGATTAGGGGCGTACTCTACTCCAGCGTGACCTCATCTTAACTAATTGCATCTGCAACCACCTATTTCTAAGTAAAGTCATATTCTGAGGTATAGGGATTAGAACACATCTTTCTTTCTTCATCATATCTTTGTTTCAGGGGACACAATTCAACCCAGAACACTGGGTTCATTCATTCAGTCCCTGAAACAAGCCACACTCATCTTGCTTCAGGTCTTTTGTATGTTCTGTCCACAATTTCCCAATTCTTATCCAAGTCCTTCATCCTTTCAATCTCAGTTAAAAACTCATTCTCCTTAGGTAGACTTTTCTATCCCACGGTCCCCTCAACTTAGGTCAGTTCTTCCTACGCACAACATCTCATATTTTCTTTCACATATGACCACTTCTAATTGTATATTTGTTTGAGTAAATTCTTAAAAAATGGCTGTCTCCTCCACTAGCCCATAAGTTCCACGAGAGAAAAGACTATGACTGTCTTGCACACTATTGTATTTCCAATGCTGAGCATGGTGCCTAGCACATAGTAGGTGCACCATAAGTACGATTACGTAATCAGTGATTTCAGAAATCTTTTATCGGACTATTAGGTTTTTTTTTTAGGATTTTTATTGGGGAAGGGTAACAGGACTTTATTGGGGAATAGTGTGCACTTCCAGGACTTTTTTCCAAGTCAAGTCGTTGTCCTTTCAATGTTAGTTGTGGAGGGTGCCGTTCAGCTTCAAGTTGTTATCCTTTTAGTCTTAGTTGTGGAGGGCGCAGCTCAGCTCCAGGTCCAGTTGCTGTTGCTCGTTGCAGGGGGCACAGCCCACCATCCCTTGCGGGAGTCGAAACTGGCAACCTTGTGGTTGAGAGGATGTGCTCCAACCAACTGAGCCATCTGGGAGGCAGCTCAGCTCAAGGTGCCATGTTCAATCTTAGTTGCAGGGGGTGGAGCCCACCATCCCTGCGGGACTCGAGGAATTGAAATGGCAACCTTGTGGTTGAGAGCCCACTGGCCCATGTGGGAATCGAACCGGCAGCCTTCGGAGTTAGGAGCATGTAGCTCCAACCGCCTGAGCCACCGGGCCGGCCCCGGACTATTAGGTTTTATTCCTCCTTATGGTTTTTAAGTCTGAAGTGTCCCTGTTTCCAGGAGCTATGGTGTTCCCCTGACACAGAAAAAACAACTTGCCGAGGAGATGGGGAAGAGGGAGAAAGTCCCAGTGAATGGTGCTTGAAGTTGACCCCAAAGATAGTCCCTTAAAAGAGAGCATATTCCTAGAAGACAGAACCTTCTTCCAGGGGCTACTTACAAGTCTTTGCTATCCGACATAAAAAGAGCGCAAGAGACCTATATTACGTTCTGCAGATGTGAACTTTCCTTCGATTGTGACTCTGCAGAATTCAGGCTTCTCACAGGACCATACCAGAAAGCTTAATGGATAGCAAGGGAGCAACGTGCAATTCCTTAAGTATTCCTCGTAGAGGAGAAAGGATGCCTCATTTATCCAAGTGATACTCTGGAAGGTAGAGCAGGGAAACAGTCCAAATACAGGAAAATAACTACTGAGAGAAGGTTGAGGTTGGCAGAAGTGGAGGAAAAAAGTTCTAGTTAAGATGTTATTTAAATGTACCTATTAAATGAAGGGTGTCTTCTAGTCTATTTTTTGAGTTGAGAGGAGCGAGTAGTTCTTATTTGATGAAATCCCATTTCAGCTCTCTGTGTGCTATGCTTCCCGAAGCTTCCCTTTCCCTCTTGAAGATGTCCTTTGGCTGAGATTCCTTTCCCTCTTGTTTTTCCAGTCAGAGGCTCTTATCTCCTTCTGTCATTAGCCACAGCTATTGTCATCCCATCCTTGGCTGGGACCAAGATTTATCAGCTGACCGCGGCAAAGAAGTTTCCCAGTTGGAGGTATTATCGCACAGTGCTGCAGTGTGCCAGAGTAGAAGCAGGTCTAATAGAAATAATTAACATTCTGAATTCTTTAAAGTTGTTTTTTCACCTTCCCAAGTACATGACCTTTATCATAGAATGCCTCAGGAAGATTGGATTTTTATGGCAGAAAGAATGTAAGAAGACTTACCAAGGTAGTAATTAGCTCTGGCAATCACAATTTAGGCAGCAGGAGAATAGCTTTGCACCCAAGGCTACCATCTTGAGAGATGGTTTTCCAAATTCTTTTGTCTCTCTCTTTAGGTGTCAGGGTCCAAGCCTGGAGGACCTGGTTCAGAGAGTGCTTCCATGAGGTGCAGAAGACACTCTTGTCCTTTGGGAGCCAGCACACTCTATGCAAGAAGAAGTGGAGTAGAAGTAAAATACAGCCCTCTACTTTCTAGCGCAGGAAATGGCGGGAGACAGAAGGCGCCATGGAGGCCGGAGAACAAAGCTATGGGTCTTGTGGGCTTCCTCCTGCCAGGCCAAGGAGCGAGAGGTGTTAGGTAAGTCTAGGAGAGCCAAGAAGCCTGCGCTCTCTGTTCCGCAACCCACTGAAGCCTGGGAGGAGAAGGCTAATTCCCCGCCATCCACGCGGAGCTGAGGGACCACCCTGGTGGCTCAGCAGTCAGCAGAGTCAGGCCCTATGGTTCAACTTTCCGAAGTCATTTTTGGTTCCAGGGTGGTAGAGACAGTCTTCAGAAATACCTGACAGGCCCGCAAAGGAGTTTGCTGGAAGAATCATCATGGCAGGGGTGAGGAATCTCAGTACCCAGGATTACTGAGTAAAATAGTCACTCATGCCAAATGAGAGTCTCATCAGAGGCGTTTCTGATGCCCTAATCCAAGGCCAGGATGAGTCAACCAAAGGTTTCCCCCAGGTCCTGACCAAGCTGAGTGAGGCCAGATCACAAGCACGCTTTCATACAGACCAGAGGAAGCAGGGCATCTGCCCAGAGACCCTGACTCCTCCCCATGGCTGTGAGGTTGCATAAGCCACCACCAGCCCTCACACACACGTCTGGACATATCTTTGGGAACAAAAGAGATGAAGGAAGAATTTTATCTGAGAGACTGAGCAATTTTACCCAAGAGAGTTAATCTAAATAAATGTTAATATTGGGTTTCATTGAGTTAAGCTTTAAGGGGAACACTTAGATTTTCTCTTTGCTAACCAGCTGGGTGTGGGTTTGGGAGGAAGGCTATATTAGATAAAGAAAAATAAAGTATATTTTCTTGGCACATCCAAGTTACAGTGTGAAGCTAATATTCTGCCTCTGATACACAAAAATAAAGAAACCATGAAAGCACTTATCAAAAATCTGCACAATGCTTAAAAAAAACAAGCAGTCAGTTGAGGCAGAGTAAGATGGGTCACATTCCAAAGGCCCCCACAAGCAAGGCTGACTGTAGCTTTCATGACTGCACAAAAATATAGGAAGAAATTCAAGAAGTGAACCAGGATGGTGGATTCCTCCAGCAATTATTCTGTCCTCCACTTGAGAGTGGGGTCCCCACACTCAGTCTTCAATCAGACCCACCTTCTAAGGGTAGATAGTCTGCCCATGGAGGACACCAGGTGATGTCCATGGAAATGAGACCTTCCCATTCCCTTCCCTTCTTTGGTAATACCTGTAGGGGTTATGTCAGCAAAAAGATCTGTTTAAAATGACAAAGCTGCT
Organism: Rhinolophus sinicus; assembly: GCF_057876585.1. Classification (NCBI taxonomy): domain Eukaryota; kingdom Metazoa; phylum Chordata; class Mammalia; order Chiroptera; family Rhinolophidae; genus Rhinolophus; species Rhinolophus sinicus. The sequence goes on along the minus strand of NC_142514.1, from coordinate 149,403,109 downwards.
AACTTAAGCATAAATATTGGCATAGTAGAAAAAAACTAGTATATGATTAAAACAGCCACACACATCTGGTGACCACTACCTGTCCCTCCCCATTAGGACAAGCCGCAGTGACTGGGGCAGTCTCTTCCCTGTTTCTCCTGTAGATTCCTTTCTTTCATTATCCATGTGATTCTTTCCCAGATCTTCTGCAAACTGTGCTGAGCCCTGTTCCATCAAGACCTCAGCTGGTCCACAAGGGCCAGTCCTTCATTGCATCTGGGCTGAAACAATAATAATCAGCAAGCTCTGGGTCCTTCCACCTACAAAGTCTTTATCTCCCATAACTCTCTATCCATCCCTTTTTTGTTTCTATCTGTACAACAAACTCCTATGAGCTGTGGTTCTCCTCCAGTGAAAACCCATTTGGTCAAGTGCCTACTGCCAAAGGTCAAACATCCATTTTCCATCAGGGCTGAACACAACCCTCTTTAACTGCTGGTGGGAGAGGACAACGCCCAGGTTAGGTGCCTCCACTTCCCCAGCCCACTGTTCACAGGTTTTTACTCTGAATTCTGCCTGTGCCAGCCCAGCAGGTTCCCAGGTCCTGGCTGTGTTAGAGAACTGGCCACCAAGTAGTTTCTGATGCATGTGGAAGGCATATCTGGGCCCATCTCACTATTTCCGCTAGTGGGGACAGAGAGGGAAGGGCTGGCTTGGTGGGGTCCTCTCACCCACAAGGCCCAGGCTAATGGCGTTAGCATTAGCCCTTTTCATTAAGAGGGTAATGTGCAATCCAGTCTTCCCAACACAAGGAAATGACAGGGGAGACTCCCACACCCTGCCTGTCTTTGCCCATGATGGTGCAGAGTACCAGGGGTCATCCCTTGAGGAAGCCATAGGGCCATCCATGTTCTCTAGCCAAACTTAGCAGGAGTTCACAGGGACATAGACAGCTGGGCCCCAGGTCGGTCTCTCCTGTCCCACTGGCACATGCGCCCCATGAGAGCTGGAACCTTGCATGTCTTGTTCACTGCTGTGCCCTGGCGCCTTGTGCCATGCCTTCCATGTAGTAGGTACCCAATAGACATCATTGAACAAACAGACGATCAGACAGATGAGCAAAAGAACCATGAGGTTCGGTGCATCTTGAATGCATAAAATCCCATCTGCAAGGGAAGCCTACAGTCAGGCATCCTTTTAAAAAGTCCTCCCATTACACCTTGCCAGTCCCACTCCCTTTTTCAACACATACTGTTTCCTGAAAAAACATCTCTGAATGATGTCTAAGCATTGCCCTTATGCTGGCACCTTTTTTCACCAAAGTCAAGAAAAACTCGTCTATCAAGTTTCTCTTCGTTTGAGCAGAGGCAACTACCTACCGCTTCAAAACCAGGGCTCTCTCAGCAGCAGCTGAGGCTTTCCACCTAATACCACTCCCCTGAGTTGGAGATGGTCTAGTCTTGGCTCTCCCGGCCTCAAACTGCCTGGGGCAAGCCCCATTCTGAGGCCAGGCCCTGGTGGACATCTGAGAGAGGTCACAACTCCCTCTGGATTCTGGCAACTCTCATCTATGCTCCTACGTGGTTCTCTGTCCAAGGGAATCTGTAGGATGTATGGCCAAGAGTCTCACTGGATATTTGACCACAGGAAAGTCTCTTAACTTGGCTAAGCCTCAGTTTTCTTATCTATAAAATTAGAATAACAATGGTGCCTGTCTTATAGGATCATTATGAGAACTAAAGAAGAGGATATATATACAGTACTTAGCACAGTGCTTGCAACGTAGTAAGCTCAATAAATGAGAGCCATTATTATTCCTGTTTGGTGTGGTTTATTCCAGTTCTTTTGTTGTAAAAAACAAAAAAAGACAACCCACAATCTGAAATAAATGGAAAAAGCTCTCTATCACTATGAATTCATTCAACAAAGACTGCCTCAGGGCCCGTGCCAGGTCCTGGCTGGGACAGCGAAGGCCTGCAGGACATCTAAGCTGAGTCTTTAAGTTCGCTGGGCCTTCATGGATGTGGATCCCTGGAATGGCTCACACATACTCTCTGTTTGCATGTCTCACTTTTCGTCTCTAAAACTCAGCCAATGCCCTCCGCCAGTATATTTCCCTGGCTGCACACATCCCAGGCTAGATTCCTTGGGAGACAAATTCTGAGATTAGCATGTAGGAAATTTATAAGGGAGCGCTCTTGGGATGGCTACCTGTGGACGGGAGCAGAAGAAAGCAGACTGGGTAGAGGGAGCGGCTGAGCCGCAATGCAGCCCCAAGAAAGGCCTCAGCCACCGCACGGACCTGTCCCACATTGCAAGGAGTGGGCTAGGCCTGGTGCTCCCAAGTTGGATCAGTCATCGGATGCAAGCTGCCTCTGAGAGATGTGACCTTGGGCGAGACAATTTTCTTCAGCAAAGACAATCCCCAGAGAGGGCTGTCAGTTGCGGGTGATCTCTGGAAGCACACTCTGAAGATGGAGAGTAAACGCTTTCATCCTGAAAGGGGACATGGGTAGCACGACATAGCATCCGCCACATACTCCAGCCTAGATTTTACCAGTAATAATGAGATGTTGATTTCCATCTGCTTGACTCCCAGCTCTCAATTGGTCTATTACATGAGCGGGAAAAGTGGAAAGGAATTGATTAGTCCCGTGAACGCTCCACCCCATTAAAATCTGTGTTGTCCAGATTGGAAGATTCTCGTCTTCTCTTCCATAGCTTCGAGTCTTTTCTTCATTGCTAAGCATTCCTGCTGTCAGGACTAGAAGTCAACCAATGAAGGGGGATTCATGATAAATGTAGTGAATCCAAAAAATGCAAACTAATAATCATGGAATAATGGCCAAAGAGTGGGAGACAGGACAGGAACTGAGCTCATCTCTACATTGGCCTGGGCCTAGTTTAAGACAGTTTTGACACTTCTACTGCTTTTTTTAAGAGAGAGGAGGGCAGGCAGATTTCAGTCTCACCTGCGAGAGCCTTGGGCTGTCCGGTAGATCTGCTGTCATTATCAGTTTGGCACAGTCTATCTTAACAAAATGTAGCTGGTTGTTCTGCTGTCTGTTGGCATGCTCCAACAAGGCCAAATTCGAGACGTCCTGAGCATAAATGCCTATTTGAATGAATGCCGGGATCACACAGTAGATTTGCAAACATGTTCTCAATTATAGGCTGTTCTCAGGATACTGCAGCTGCCTTTCTACCCTAGAAAGAAAATATCTGACTCCAAACTGAGAACTGAACTTGTATCTCAGGCTTATAGCAGATTTTCCTCAAGTTTCTGAGTCCCCAGGATATTTTTCAGATTTGTCATTAGGACCCTTGAAAACTTTTATGAATTTTAAGAATTATAAACAAATCCTAAACTCACTTTAGTAGGTTTATTGTAAGGGCACAGGTGAAGCAATTCTGAAGCTATTGCATATGTGGTTATAGAATTGAGAAATAAGTGAATATATTAATGTTGAGATCCAGGGTTTTCACTATGAAAAAAGGGACATATAATATGGATGGATAAACATATTAAGTAATATGTTAATTAACTAGATGGTGGGACTCCTTTCATAATGCATCCCTATATCAGATCATCATGCTGTACATTTTAAATAGCTTACAATTTTGTTTGTTGATTATATACCTCAATAAAGCTGAAAAGAAAAACAAATATAGGTTGGGAGAAGGCAAGAAATTTCCACGGGTTGGAAATGGAGATATCAGGGTAAAATCATGATTTCTAAAACATGTATATGTATGTGACGATGCGTGTTTTATGTGCACATATGTATGAATATGTGTGTATATCCCCTAGATCTAGCTACCAAAAGGGTCAAGAAGCACACATACCCCTAATGAGCACACCTAGCCCTCAGAGCTTGGTCTCTAATATCATCCCCCCCAAGAGGAAACAGGCTTCTCAGCGAAATGGCTGATTCCAGGGTGAGGTAAGGTAGGGACAAAATGAGCCTAGAGCATCTTATGCCAGAAATGCTCAATAGAGAGAGGAGGAGGGAGGGGGGGCGCTCTACTAAGGCATGTCACAAGGACACGGGAGCCAGATAAGAGCACTCCCGCTGGCCAAATCAATTAAGTACACTAATGAATTATAAAGCATTGGAAAAACACAAGCATTTGTAGCTCTTTACCAATAAAGAATTGATAAATACATAAATGGAGAAGGAAGAGCTCCATTTATGGAGGGCTGCAGTTGGAAAATGCTCATTTTACAACCATCGTGATAAACATAGGATTAGGCAAGACCATCAATGGGAGCAAAGTCTAGGAGGAAAGTTTGAAGAAGCACAGAATATGTGAACCACCTTAGTCTCCACAGATTGTTCATTAGTTACAATCAAGAAAAAAATAGGAACTACAGAGAGGAAAAATCAAACAACACCTCGACCAGGTGATCAAAATTAATATCACCACGATGGACAGACAGACATCATGAGTTTCCAGATGTGACACCCTGAGAAGGGCACCATGTCACCTATGCAGTATCCTGGTCAAGAATATATAACCTGAATTTAATAATGAGGAAACCTCAGATAAACTTACAGAAAAGATCATCCTATTGACACAAAGGGGAGAGGGACTGAATTCTTCAAAAATGTCAAATCATAAAAGACAAAGAATAGACCAAAGAAAAGATGCAAATAAAAAAGACCAAAGACAGACAATAACGAGTGTTAGGGAGGATGTGCAGAAACGGGGACCCTCATACGCGGTTGATGGAATGTAAAATGGTGCAGCTGCTTTGGAAAACACTCTGGCAGTTTCTCAAATTTTCACATTGAGTTACCATGTAACTCAGCAATTCCATTCCTACATATATACCCAAGAGAGATGAGAATGTATGTCCATATAAAAACTTGTACATGCATACTCATAGCAGCACTATTCATAATAGCCAAAACGTATATAATAGGCAAATGTCTATGCATTGATGAATAGATAAATATAATGTGGTATATCCATACGCTATGGGTTATTATTTGGTGGTAGAGAAGAAAAAAATACCAAGACATGCTACAACCCAGATGATCCTTGAAAACATTTCACTATGTGAAAGAAGCCAGTCACAAATGTGCAGAACAGGCAGACCTATAGGGACATAAAGTGGGTTAGTGATTGCCTAGGCTAGGGAAGGAAGGGTAGGGGGTAATTGCTAATGGGGGAAGGGTTTACTTGGGGTGATAAAAATGTTGAAACTTTGGTTGTGATGCTGGTTCCACAATTCTGTCAGTATACTAACAATCATTGAATCTATGCTTTAAATGGATGAATTTTATTGTATGTGAATTATAGCTCAATAAAGATGGTTTTAAAAGTCTCATGTTCTTTATTTAAAACACCTGGAGCAACAATATCTAGCAGTATAATTTATCTCTATAAAGAGAAATTGTTAAAAATAAAGAAATAACACACACACACACACACACACACACACACACGGATTGAGAAGCATGGAGGCCATTTGTGACCTTGGCAGGAGAAGCTTTAGTGGAAAAACGAAGACAGAAAGCAAACTGCCCTGGGTCAGAGGAACGGGAAGTAGATGAGTACGTTTGCAGTGTAGGCAACTCTTTCAAGGAGCTTCCATGTGAAGGAAAGCAGAGAGATGGAATGAAAGCTAAAGAGGCATGTAGGGGCTGGAGAAGATATTTCTTTTCCTTTCTTTCTTTCTTTCTTTCTTTTTTTTTTTTTTAAGCAATGGGTATGTTTGAATCACAATTCCGGACCTCTGCACTGCATTTGGTTGTTATGTTTCTTAAACCTTTTTAGACTACAGTTTTTCTTTCCCAAGTCCCTACTTTGAGTTTTGATGCCAATGTTTTAGGGGAACTAGACCCTCTGTCCTGTAGTAAGTCCCACATTCTAGATTAGTCTTTTTATTTCCTTGTGGTAAAATGTAACTTGCTCGTTCTCCCCCATAAATCTTGTAACCTTGCAGTTGGCTTTAAACATTTGATCCACTTTAAGACTTGGCAATGATGCTCTGAGGTGGTGCTGTGTCTACAAGTTGGACCACATCGGGAAGACACTGCTGACTGCCTGGTCTTGGCAATGCTGGGATTGGTCAGTGGGTCCAGGTGGTTGTCCTGCCCTTCTCCGGGGTACAGCGACCATGAAGGGAATTACCAAAGGTCAAATTAAAAGTCTTCTTCAATCCATTTAGGAACCATTACCTGATTCCCTACCACCTGCCAGCCACTCCATTGAGGAGATGCAGAAATTTAAAAAGGAAAAAATTCCTCCCTGCCCTTGAGAGAACTCAGTGGGAGATAAAAGAAAAAAAGAAAATTGTGAACAGCTCTGGCCTTACCCCATGAATGCCTTCTACCTCGGTAGGTTCACAGACCTCGAAGCACTTACAAGACACAGCCTGGGGGCCAGGTAGAGCTAACATAGTCTCCTAAGATATCCGGGAATTCTGGTCAATGTGAACTTTCCCGTTCTCCCTGGAGGAGTGAGGAGTTTTCTCTAATAACCACAAGGCACCCACAGGCCCAGTCCTCTTTGAATCCCGAATTTGAATTTTGTGTGTGTGTGTGTGTGTGTGTGTGTGTGTGTGTGTGTGTGTGTGTAGCATGAGCAGCAGAAGTTTATTAGTAAAGTAAAGTACACGGCGAGACACGGAAGGGGCTGACCTAAGGGAGGGAAGCAGCGAGTCCCGAAAAGTTTGACGTCCTAATTCAGTGGGCAATGGACATTTTGTTCTGTGTGTCAGATTTTAAAAAGAAAGTCTCACGTCCCATGGAGTGAAAGGGTCTTAAACACAGTTGCTTTAAAATGTCTATGTCTTAAGTACCATAAAGCTACGTGTGAATGGGGAGACAAGTCAGCACTTGGCAAAACTAGAATTTTAGAATTGGGTCAACTCAGCTTTTATGTGCTGCCCAAATGCCTCGCCCTTCCAAGGCTCTCACTCGGCTCAAAGCCCTCAATAAGACTTCTCTCCTTGAATTCAAGAGCATTTTGTATTTTGCTCTGGTGTGTAGGATAAATGAAAATGGGGAGCATAACTCACCACTAGTGCCAACACCTCAGAGAAAGGGTGTCAAGTGTATTCTGAGGTTATCTATCCTTTTTAAAAGAGGCTCTGCCAAGTCACCTGGTGCCAGGTATCCTTGGAGGGGAAGAGAATGGGGGCAGCTGAAGGCTTTGTTTCTGTAGCAGGGTAGACACTCCACTTGGGGCCACTTCTTTCTCAGAGCGTTTCTATTAGGGATACATACACCTTTAGAAAGTGATGAAAGCACTCTGTATTGCAAAAACTCCCTCTGCATTTCTAGCAATGTTTCCTAGCCTGCTCTGTAGTTGGAACAAATTCTTTCCTCACCTGCCCCTCCTTCCCCATTTCTGCTCCTGAATGCCACGCCAGCCCTGGAGACTGAAACAACAAATGACACATCTGCCCTGCTCATGATGGAGAGGAGGAGGCTGTGGTCTCTCCTTAGCAGTCCCACCTACCACCTCCGGACCTCCTCTGTGGAGAGTTCATCCTGGTCCTCACCAGGGGTAAGTGCCTTCCCCACAGGTTGAGTTAATCAGAGTTCCCCAACCAAGTTCCCTTGACTGAAAAGGAGTCTGAAAAGCACAAAGACGGGGGATTTGCCTCCCTCCTCATCTGCACTGGAGCCCAACCAACAAAAGGCCAGAAGCTATCACACCAGTTGCATCATCCCCAGTCACCTAGTTTCACACAGTCTCTTTCTTCTGTTTTGTTGTTAACTTTACATAACTTCGGCTCGTGTACCACATAACTCATTGGGAAGCCTTTGAACTTGTCTGTTTGGCGATGTATAAGAAAATTCTGAAGAATATCCAAATTAAGGAAAATGACAATTCCAATTGCTAGGGGTATAAAGTTAAGGTGAAGCAGGGTGGTCTTGCATATGCTTATATATCTGACATCTATCATCCATGCACACGCTACGAATACCTCCGATGACACTGAAGTGATAGTTGCCGTGGGGAAGTCATCAAAGTCATAGGCGGTCTTTTCCACCAGCCGGTCTCTTTTTTATTATCTTTTATAATAAGACATTTGGATTTATTTGCAGGTTCTTACATTGGGATCATAAATTAATACTTTATTTAAACAAATTGACAAACTCTGAGTCAGATATTCCCCTACTGAATCATGTATGTATCCTTTGCATTAGAAAGAGGGAACAAAAGAGACCTACAAAATCTGAAGCATTATTGAGAACCTTCAATGTGCTCAGTCCTTTTCTAGGGAGGCGGGTGGTCTAGCTCTTCCTACTGCGCCTGGATTCAGATCCTGAGCCAATCAACCACTTGTCTGTCCTCCCAAGTGAGACTCCACTTCCTCACACATAATTAGGCAAGATAACACTTAACACTCATGCAGGTGTTGAGAGACTTAAAAAAGAGAGCATGTGTACAATATTGGCTCCTGGTGGGTGCTCATTTCCAGTTAGTTCTCTTTCCTATCACATTAAAAATTTGGAAGCTTTTTAAGAATTCGTTAAATCAGTACAGCAACTTTGGAACATGAGTTTTGAAGTCCAACTCCCTGAGTTTGAATCCTGCTTCCCTCTCTTATATGTCCTATGACCTTGAACGTGTTCATTATATTTGCTATGCCCCAGTTTCCTTATCTGGAAAACAAGGATAGTGGCAGTACCGATCTCATAGGATCACTGTCGGGTTTAACTGAAATGAACAGTCCCTGGCATATAATAGGTGTTCAATAAATAGTAGCTATTATATTCCAGAAGCTGGGAAATAAGAGCGTTGGAACAAAATTACACTTTGTCATTAGGAAAAACTTGCTCAATTGAAAAGGAAAATACTGTCCCTTTTCCCTAAGAGGAGCAAAACTTCCCCATTAAGGAGGTACTTAGGTTGAAATGTGCTATCAGGAAGCCAAACTTTTGATGGATTGTGGAAAGTTCTGTACAGCACGCAACCTGTGAAATGAAATAGGTTACATTTTTGTAAACTCTTCCCACTCTGAGGAGGTTAGTGCCACTCGGGGTTCCCCAGGGACAATGCCTGCTTTTGTTGGGATTGACATTTAAAAGTGTTTGACTGTTCAGTACACCTTATTTGAAGAGTTGCTTTTACTACAATTTAATGGCAAATTCCACTCTGGATTTCCTGCCAACAAATCTATAAAGCTTTGTTTGAGACTGAAAGCATTCAGAAGTTTTTTTTTTAAAGTGGGAGGTGCTGGGTGTACATGAAAAAGAAAAAGGAAAAAAAGGAGAAGGAGGAGGAGAAGTTCTGTGGGTGTAGGATGAGTGTTTGATGTAAAAACTGGCTGGTTGGCTCCAGAGTCGAGCAATTACAAAAGCTTTTAAAGGACCAAGACGAAGCATGGGGTAGAAGCGCCAGCAGCGCCATCTGCGCCGAGCCTAGAAGACACAGCCCGGGCTCAACAGCTTTGTTCCGGTTCCGAGCTGACGTGATGACAAAGCAGCTTTGAGGACATTCTTATCAGAGAGTGACATTACATAACACCTGCTCTGCATGGCCTGATGCGGCATCACAGGTTGATATCCAAGACTGCACGCGGATGTTAGGCTCAGGAAATAAACGTGTAGTGGTTCTCATGCCGCTGTTCACGGAGGGCACCTGGTTGACGTGCGTTTCGGGCTTATGTCCACAAGGTTGCATTTGCATAAACCCCCTGTATCCATGTTGGAATAACATAGATTAAAAATAAAATTAAAGTGTCCATTAACAGAGGACTTTATAAAAAGATGGATAAATATCATACATATAGTCTTAAGTGAGAAGAGCGGTTGCAAAAGGTTAGTAACTGTATGAAGTAATGTATGTGAATTTTAAAATAAGACTATATTACATGTTATTGACAGAAGCAAAAATGTGTTGAAAAGTACAAAAATTTGCCCAGCAATCCCACATACCAACTTCAGAATAATTAGCTCTGGAGAAGAATGAAGGGATGAACAGGAAGGGAAGGGAAGGGATGGGAGCAGGGCTTTACTTTCAGTTGAAATGTTTTTCTTTAAATCCAAAATAAAGAGATCTAGATAATATGTTAAAATGCTAACCTCTATTACACCTAGGTGAGAGGTACATGGATATCTGTTGTATTTTCTGTTGTTCAAGTATTTCAGAATTAAACATTAATTAAAAATAATGGCATATCTGTATGATGGGATATCATGCAGCCATTAAAAAGAATAAGGGAATTAAATAGGTTATTAGAGAAATATGTAGAAGAAATATTTTAGGTAAAAAACAGGTTTCTGTACAGTATGATCTATTTTTGTTTAACAACACACACACACACACACACACACACACACACACACACACACACACACACACTCTCCTAACCCTTTTCCTGGGCTCCACATATTCGATGCCTGAAATCTCTATTCACATGTTACTAAAGCAATCAAAACACCCTACTGGATCCAAACCAACCTCTTGATCTCACCCCCAAGACATTCTCATCTCCCACTGTTCCCCATTTCAGTACACGACACCATCATCCATCACTCGCGCAGGTGAAAAGCCTAGGAGTTGATGACAATTTCTCCTTTTCTCTCAAGCCCTGCTGGTCCTACCTGCCTAGTCTCTCATCCACCCCTCTCCCCAGTCCATGGTCCCTCATTGGAGGCCTGAAGGATTTTCCCAATCAGCTCTCCTAGCATCAATTGTTGTTCACTACGATCAGCCAGGGTGCTGTTCAATAAAGAAATAAATCACCCCTTACCTAAAACCCATCAATATTTCCATTGTTCTCAACTCCTTAATACAAGTCTGTATCTTTGCCCTGCCCCTGCCTCATCCAGCTCTGTCACCCCCTTCTCCCCTGTACTCGTCGCTCTGGAGTAGTTTCATTTCCCTGGGGGCATCAAGCTCCCTCCAGGGCCACTGGACATGCCGTTCCTCTTGCTTCAAATGCTTGATTCTTTTTTGTTTTGTAATCAGAAATAATCCATACATTTAATTAAAATGTCCACACTGAGGGAAGATCAAATAAATTTGTCTAATTTATTTGTTTAATATTTCATTTATTTATTTAATTCAGCAAACACTTAACTGAATACCAACCATGCTCCCAGACTGGTGCTGGATGTTATGGCTCCCTTGTTTGGCTTTCACACCTCAAGCCCAATTGCTACAAGGTTTACATAAGGGCTTTCACAGATGTACAGGAACATCTGTAGCGGAGCCTACCTCTGCTATGTGATGGGTAGAAATGCACACACTTTTATTTCTCATAGAACAGAAGAACTACTAAAATAAGCCATCTTCTTAGGGAGACAAGGCGAAACAGTTGCCATCCAATCATTTCCCTCTTGCTATAGACAACTACAAGTCCAGAAAACAAGTGATTTTTACCATGTTCCCACTGACCACTTATTCTGCGATTTCTGCATCGACCGTGTTGTAAGTTTACAGCCCTGTTGCTAACTTTGTGTATCTGAAGGACTTGCCTGGAACCTCACTGAGGAGCTTCAGGGTTGCAGCCCAGTGTGAGCAGTTTCTGGGATACACAGACAAGTGCCCAATGCACTGTGTGCCCTGCCTGTCGGAGCTTTCTTGTCTCCTTGGGCAGGGTTCAGATTAATGACTCACTTCAAAATCCTCAAGGCAAAAATCGGCAAGGAAAACACGTCTTTGTAATACCTGAATTCTCTAGGTTGATTATTGATATTAATTCAAGTCAGTTTCTGTTTTTCCTTTTTGTCTTCCTAAAAGACCTGAGCGTACAAGAAAACACTCAGTGAACATCTGACTAATTGTAGATAAATGGGGATAGTTAGGTTAGCATAGCATTTAAAGCATGGGCTTTAGAACCAGAGAAATCTTGCTCAATATGCTCTTTTTTTCATGCCCTGCCTTTTGCTTCCAGACAAACTCCTACTCATCCACCAACACCCACCTTAAATATCACTTCTGGAAAAAATGCCCAATGCAATCAATCTGAGTAAGCAGTTCATTTCTGGGTTCCCAGAGCATGTCTACCTTGTTTATTTTAGCATTTGCCATATTGTCTTATAATTATTTGTTTACTTGTGTGTCTCTCGCATTGAATAAGTAGGTTCTCCGAGGCCAGAGCCATACTTTACTTGGTTTAGTGTGGGGTCTCTCCTATACAATAGTGGTCAAATATGAGCGCTGGTAGTCAATCAGACCTGGGTTCAAGACCCAGCTCCACCTCTTCCTAGTTATTTGACCATGTGAAGTTACTTAATCTCTATAAACCTCTGTTGCATCATCTAAAAGACATCTACCTTTAAGGGTCGTAGAGAAAATTAAATTAGGCACTGCACATAAATGTTTGACATGGTACACACCAAAGAATTTTGAACTCTCATTTTTATTAACTGCATAAATGTTTGTTAGCCAAACTAATAAATGAATGACTCAAACCTCTAATCACGCCTCTTTCATGCAGACCGAAGAAAATGTTGTAGAGAATGTCATTGACATATGTTCACTTTTTTTCATAAAAAATATAGTTAAAAATAGATGGGTGCTGTAAACGGTCACTTGTGAAGGACACCTGTTAGAAGAAAATATGCTAACTTTTCTAAACTGCTCCCTGAGTTATGGTATAAAGGAAACAATTCAAATGCTGAAGGTCTTATAATGCATATTTCAGTCTTCCTGTTTGGGCAAGTGATTTTCTCTGGGAGCCGCAAGAGCCAGCTTAATTAGTGGTCATTAGAATAGATGCAGCTAATTGCACATCACGGAAAAGCATCTCATGTCTATTTTTTTTTTTTCACTTTGTAATCTTCTACCCTTATGTTTCCCCAGCAATTTTTCTGCGTACTCCTGATTGAAGTTGAAAATATAGACACATTTTCATAAAAGTTTGCAGCGTGTCAGCCTGCCTGAGGCGCTTTGTCTTTCCTTAATTATGTTAATAGTAGTACCAATTTCCAGAATGGCCACGGTGTGCTCATCAGACTGTGTGCTACGTGTCAGATATACCTTCTCGTCACCTTTCCCAGAGCTTATCATTGTCTAACATACCAGATAATTTGCGTCTCCGTTATTTCATTATGTATCATCTATCTCTTCTCCCCTCCTAGGAAAGTAAGAGCCTAAGCAGGGATCTTTGTCTGTTTTGTTTCCTAACATATCTCAAGAGATTAGAACAATGACTGGCATACAGTAGATGCTCAATAAACATTTGTTGAATGGACGCATCTTCACACAACCCTGAAGTAGTAGCTAGTATTACCTTTACTTTATTTTCCCTCTCTTCTTCTATCTCCTACCCCACCCACACACTCTGGTTCATGCCATTGTTAATCAGTCTAGTTGTGTAGGACCCAGCTCCCTGGCCCATGCTGGTATTATGAGCCTTGGGCTCCCCCCTGGTGGAGGCAGTCTGTCGCCAGTCATCAGTCGGCCTCTCACAACAGCTCTCCCCAGCTGCCGGCCACTCATGCTGGCTACTGGCCACTCACGCTGGCCACTGGCCTCTCATGGTAGCCCGCAGCAGCACTCAGCAGCCCCACGGCAGCTCACGGCAGCCCATGAGAGTTTATGCCAACTTGGGGCTGCTCATAGCAGCCCAGCTCCAGGGAGAGCTGTTGTTCACAATCTTAGCTGTAGAAGGTGCAGCTCACTGGCCCATGTGGGAATCCAACGGGTGACCTCAGCGTTAGGAGCACGGCGCTCCAACCACCTGAGCCACCGGGCCAGCCCCCATATTACCTTTATTTTAACTGAGGTCCAGAGATATAAAATAAACAACCCATTACAGAGCTAGTAAGTAGCAGCTGTTCCCCCCTGGACTCAGGGTTGTCTGACTCTAGATTCTGTACTTTCTTCACTAGGGAATTCCTTATTGAAATCAAGTCTTTTTCTGGAATACATGCATCCTCTGTGCCTGGGTTGGCTTGAGACAGGATTTGAGATCGTGATTGTGTTGTCAGATCTAGATAAAGAGACAGGTCAGACTGCTGGAGGGGCCTTGGAGCCAGGTTGTCTGATTATAACATGCCCTGATTCTGTACTCTAAGAGAACTTTCTGGTCTTTTCAGAACCCCATTTTTTTCCCCGTGTGCCAAAAGTTAATACAATCTCCTCTGCCTCATACAGATCTCCCAAACTTTCTATGAAGTCTCATGGTGTCTGGGAGAGATTCCAGCTCTTTGGAGAAAGGTGCACTCTAAATGCTAGGTGTTATTAAGTGTTATTAGAGCGATCATTTACTGCTAATTCTTTCCCTTTGATATTCAGTACTAGGCACCTCGGTTCCTGGACCTCTCTAGTCAAAAACTCAAACCTCTTCCATTCCCAGCTCCTTTCTTTTGTGTACTGAAAGTTAAGAAAACATTGGCTGAGTTCCATATTTCCATTCTGAATGTGGATTTTGGTGAATGAGCCAAATGAAGAAACCATGACCAACTGTGGGAGGTTTGGTGTCCTCTCCTCTTATTATCGTGCCTACTTCCTCAGCAAGACCTCCTAATTCCATAGTTTTCGGCTGCTGTTTTCACGTTGATAGCTCCCCAATCAGCATCACCTTCCCACTTCGTTTTCCAAATTCCAAACCCATTTTTGCGACGGCCTCTGGCACACCTCCACCTGGATGTCTGAAAAGCAGCTCATATCCAGCATAGTCAAAGCTCAACTTTTCATACCACCGAGTCTGAACACCCTCTCAGTTCTTTGTCCAAAAATGAATGGAATCTGTCATCTTTTCTCCTCAATTGCCATTTCCTCACCACCGACATTCTGGCATCACATTCTGTCCCAAAGCAGAGCTGCCTCATCCCTCTCTCCTCCCCTCCATGTATACCCCAGCTCTGGACCCACATCATTGCTTACCTCCTCCCTGGTCTTTCTGCACATGGTTTCTTCCCATCACACACAGCTACCACAGCTGTCTTTTGACAGGACAGATCTGATGATATTACACACTCCAACTCTGGGATCTTTAGAACTGGTCCCCAGTCGATCACGCTAACATCATGTGCCCCATCATGTGCTAATATCATGTCCCCATCACCCTCTTCTGTGCATTCCCTATGCTTCACACTCTCTACCCTCCCCTGCAGTGGTCCTCATTTCTTCATGCTTTTGCACACTCTGCTCCACCTGTCTGGAATGCCTTTCTTCCTCTTCGCCACCTGTCATTCACGTACATCTTTTAGGCCCCATCTCTTCTGCTTTTCAAATTCCTCTAGGTGGAGGAACATCCTCCTCTGCAGTTCTGTAGCCCTTTATAAATGCCATCTTATATTAGTCAGGGATCTCTAGAAAAACAGAACCAACAGAATATATGTATATAGGAAGAAATTTATTATAAGGAAATGGCTCGTGGTATAGGGAGGCTGAGAAGCCCCACAATCTGCTGTCTGCGTGGTGGAGACTCAGGAAAGCCAGTGATGTAATTCAGTGCAAGTCCAAAAGCCTGAGAACCGGGAGCACCAAGGGCAAAGCAAGAGCGATGACCCGGCTCAAGCGATCATGCAGGAAAGGATGAATTCCTTCAACTTTTTGTTCTATTCACGCCTTCAGTGGATTGGATGATGCCCACCCACACTTGGGAGGGCAAACTGCTTTACTGAGTCTACCAATTTAATGCTAATTTCATTTGAAACACCCTCCCAGACACACCCAGAAATAATGTTTAGCCAAACATCCGGGCATCTGTGATCCAGTCAAGTTGACACAAAAAGTTAGCCATCACAACTTCTCACACCAGTTCTTAACAACAGCAATCATATAGCACATGTTTTGCCACAGGCACTTTTCTCATCTCTATACACTCATCTAATTTTTGCAACAACCCAAAAAGTAACTGTTATCTTTATCTTCATTTTATGAATCAAGAAACTGAGACCAGAGTTAAGTCACATGATCAAGGTCACCCAGCCAGGAAATAGATTTGCCCAATCAAATCAAGACTGTGCCACAGTCCATGCACGTGACCATTCTCCTTTTTATCTCTCACTGTGAGATTTATGTACCTGTCTAGACAGTAAGTTTATCAGTCTTCCCAACTTTAAAACTTGGATAATTATTACTAACACCTATTTTTCAGGCTTTGGAAGAACATTAACAAAGTTTAGAAAATAGATGAAGATGGCGAAATTAGCAAATCAAATATTAAGCTATTATGATTATCACCGTCAATTATCACAGCAGTCTCCTGACTGTAATCCATCCTTTCAGTCCATCCTTCTCTTTGTTGCCAGGTTAGCCTTCTAGAACACAGAGGAAATAATACAAATCTACGCCCTAAAATCCTTCAGTGAGTCTGTACTGTCTAAAGGACACAATCCAAACTCTTTAGCTACACCTATGGCTCTGCTGGTTGTTTTCTCTACTGTTCCCTTACAGGCAACTTATACTCCACCATATAAATTAACTAGCCCTATTCTGAACACACCAATGACCCTCCTTACGTATTGAATGAACGTCTACTCATTCACGAAGACTTGACTGTATGAAAACCCCTCTGTGAAGCCCACCCTGGCATCTTCAGGCAGAATTAGGCCCACTTTCTTCATGCTGTTACAGCCCCTTGGACATAGTGTTTTATCTGTCACCCCACTATCAAGGAGATTTCACTAATTCAATTTAATGAATTTGTGTAACCAAGTGTCAGCTGGACCTACCGCCTTCATGGATATATTAGTTTCCCAGGACTGCCATAAACACTACAAACGGGGTGGCTTAAAACAACAGTTTTATTGTCTTATAGTTCTGGACGCTAGAAGTCTGAAGTCAAGATGTCAACAGGGCCAAGTTCCTTCGGACAGCTCTAGGGGAGGATCCTCCCTGCCTCTTCTAGCTTCTGGTGTTTGCAGCCGTCCTTGACGTTTCTTGGCTCACAGATGCATTACTCCAGTCACATAGCCATCTTCTCCCTGTGTGTCTTCACGTCATCTCTCCTCTGTGCGTGCCTGTCTCTGTGTCCAAATGTACCCTTTTTATAAGAACACCAGTCATAATGGGTGAGGGCCCACCCTAATAACTTCATTTTAACTTCATTACCTATGTAAAGACCCTCGTGTTATATGGATGCTAAGATTACATTCTAAGGTATTAGGAGTTAGGACTTCAACATACTTTTTTTTTTTTGGGGGGGGGAGACATAATTCACCTCATAACAATAGGAAATTTTACTCATCCAGAACCTTTAATTTTGGACCCTCAGGCAGTGAAAAGTCTTCCAAAGCATTTCTGTGATTCTCATGGCTTACTTCATTCTTTTTCTATATCCTCTCCTGTGTTCAGACACATTGTTTCAGTTCCAACGCATTATTCCCACAACAGCATATCTTCAATATTTTCAATAACTAATCCAATAAGATGAGGAATTCCAAGCATTTAGCAACTTCACTTAATAAGAGGAGCCAGGTGCATCAAGCATCTGCCATTTTTCTCACGGCATCTCTTTCCAGAAGCTTGCTCAGTTTCCAACCCAGGATTCTCCCAAGAGACCTTCTTCATTGCCTCCAGCTCCCTGGGAAACATAGTCCAGTTCTCACCTCCCACCCCCCACTTGTACTGCTTCCCTCACTGACAGCACCCCTGTCAAAGCAGCTTGGCTTCCCCAGCCACCCCTCTCATGCCCAGGATATTAGCAAAGAAAAATGTTGTCCACTTGTTGCATTTTTATTGATCAGTTACATGCTGCCATAAGGCTAGATGCGGATGTTACAACAGAGAGCAAGACAGATATATGCCCTATATATATGAGTGTAGAGTCTGGTGGGAAAGATAACTCTTAAGTGTGTGGTTGAAAGTAGGATGAGTATTATGATAGAGGTTATATATAACAACAATAAAAACAAGTGATACAACTTTATAATGAGGATATACTGTGTGCCAGGCACTGTTCTAGACTGTGAGACATCACTATTCTCATGGAGCTTACATTCTTTTTTTTAATTCATTGGGATGACAATTGTTAGTAAAATTACATAGATTTCAGGTGTACAATTCTGTAATACATCATCTATAAATCCCATTGTGTGTTCACCACCCAGAGTCAGTTCTCCTTCCATCACCATATATTTGATCCCCCTTACCCTCATCTCCCACCCGGAGCTTACATTCTAATGGGAGACACAGACCGATAAAAATGTCAGGTAGCGGTAAGCGTTATGAAGAAAAATCAATCAGGATAAAGGGGGATAAAGCAGTGTAGGAATTGTATTGGTTAGGATAAGTTTCAATTGCAAAAACAGGCAACATCAATAAGGAGGCTTAATATTAGGTTTGCTTGTTTCTCTGAAATCCAGAGGTAGGCAGTTCAAGGTTTTTAGAGTAGTTTCCAGGCTCCCTCTATCTTTCTTCTCTGTCATTTTTAATGTCTTACATCTTCAAGATTGCCTCATTGTGCAAAATGGCTGCAAGAGTACCAGCCATTACATCTGAGGTCCAGAAATGAAGAGGGGGAAAAGGGAGTGAGGGTAAATAGGGGGCACCTCTAAACTAAGTCTGCTTTTTTTTTTTTTTTTAAAGCAATTTGCCAGAAATCTCACCCAACTTCTTCCTCTTAATAGCCAGTTCTAAATGTAAGGGAGACTGGAAAATGCAATTCATCAGCTGTATATAATGCTATCCAGAATATAACCAGAGATTATTCTCAAGAAAGAAGGAAAAAATGGTATGGGATAGATAACTTGCCATATTGCCTTTTTCAGAAAAAGCGTTGCTTAGGCTGACAGCTGAAAGAGGAGTAGGTGTGGCCAGGCCAAGAGGAGGGCAAGGGAAATAGCACTGCTGCAGGTAGAGGCATAGGGGGGCTGATGCACCCCAGAGGGATGGGACCAACTTTGTCTTTTTTCTGCAGTGTCTAGCTTAGAACCTAGCATAGTGCTCATCTCAAGAAGTAGTTGTTGACTAAATATTGGCCACTAATTGGGAGCTTATTCCACCCAATGTGTAATCTCCACCCCCAGAGGAATGCCCCCTTAGTTATTTCCATCCTGCTGACATTAAAGCAAATGACTCTTGGTGAAAACTCATCTGGTGTACAGATACAGACAGGCTGTGCATACAGGTACCCAGAAACCAAGATATGAAGTTATATGTTGCAATAAAACCTGACCACAGCTTCCTAATGAGTCAAGAACACTGCTTCAAGACCAATGCATCTCGCATATTAAGTGTCCTTTGTTGTTTATAGCTGTCTAAGCTTCTGAGGTTGGAATTAAGACAAGGAAATGAGAGAAAACCTGCCCAGCCCTTCCTGTTGATGAAATTCCAATGGAGCCTGGCTCTCTGGTTTGGTGATTATTGAGCCACGTCTGGAAGCTCTGACACTGGGCTAGTCTACTCTTCTGAGCGACCTGGAAAGCTTCGATGGGATGGCACAGAGGAAGACCAAATCAATATGTGCTGCATTCAGAGCCTGGCTCATGCTAGAGGTTCAATAAATACCGGCTCCCTGAATGGTTGGGACAATTGAGAATGGGTTTATAGGAGTATGACATTTGAACTAAGCCATAAAGGGTGAATAGAGGTTCTTGCAAGAGTAGGAAGAAGAGACAGATATCCTTCGAGATGGAAGAAACAGTCTGTGCAAAGGGAAAGAGGAAAACTCAAGTGGTTTAATGATGCTGGGGAGGGTGGAGGTGGGAGATGAGGCTAAGATGTCTTGTGTAGGACAGTGTTAAGATGTCTGGACTTTCTCCAGTGGGTAATAAGGAACTTTTGATGAATGCTGAGCAGGGGAGGGACATGACTAGAATCACAGGCTCATTCATTCCTCTCCTCCCCAATGACAGCTCTAGTGTAAGCCTCCCCTTTAGTCACAACATTGCTTCCACTGAATACCTCTCTCCATTCGTTCACTCAGACTTTTTCTTCTCTCCTTCCCAATTCCTGACATCATCATGGGGGCCTTCAACATCCATGCAGACATAGCTCCCAACCACTATGGCCTCCCATCTTTGATGGCCGTGACCTTCAGCCATTCTCTTTAGCCATGCATTCCCAGAGCCACATCATGGACCTTTTCCACTTTGAGAAGCTCAAAGCCCAGTTGTTCCTTTCCTTTGTCATCCATGAAACAACCAGAAGAATCCAACACATCATTCCCCTGCTTAAAGCTCTTCAATGATTCCCAGGGCATTGCGGGAAAAAAAAAAAAAAAAAAAAAAAAAAAACAACACAAAAAAATACACTCCAAACTCCTTCCCGTGGCCTTCTGGACTCTACATGTCATGGTCTTTCCCTACTTCTCCTATCACATCTTAGGCCACTCTCCCCCTCACCTTTCATTCTTCCTTCCTTGGCCTGTCATCTCTTTACAACTCATTGTATCTCTATCCCCATCACACCAAACTTCCCAAATTCTCATTAATTGCTGTCCTCACCTTTCCACTTCCTACTCACTCCTTAACACTTCATTTCTTAAACAAGAACCCAAAACCACAAACTGTAAGGAGTTTGGGGGCGCTGCTAAATTTGACTCTATTGAAATTAAAGACATTTTCGAGAATGATTCAAGATGGCAGAATAGATAAACACTGTGCCTGTGTCCTCCCATCAACACATTAAAATTACAACTAAATTATAGAACAATCAACCTGGAGAACCATCTGAAGTCTAGCTGAACAGAAGTTTTATAACTAAGGATATAAACAAGAAGCCACATGAGACTGGAAGGAGGCACAAAGACGTGAAACCGGCTGGCCCTAAACCTCTGTGTGGCGGATGAAAATTGGAAGGGATATCTGGGCTGCAGAGGTTCCCCATGGAGGAGCAAGGCACCCCAACCTCCCCAGCCAGGAGTACTGGTTCCAGGAAGAGGAGCCCCCACAACATCTGGCTGTGAAAAACAGCTGGGATTCCAACCGTAGGGATAGGATAGAAGACAGTGGGAAACCCAGCCGTCCTCTTAAAGGGCCCGAGCACAGATTCACTCGCTCGCAGGTACTCACCCTGAGCTCCGGCAGAGGGTCGGTGCCTGGGGTTGGGTGGGGGGCGTCGGAGACATATGGGGTCAGACTGAGGTGTAAGGCCTGGTGGGGCAGAGGCCTGGAGGACAACCAGCATTTTCTCTGCGTGAGGTCGTCCTCCCATGCAGCGGCAGGCAGACGCCATCTTTCCTGTGCTGAGCCCGCCCCCTATGCTTACGGCCAAATCTGAATCTGATTGACTTGATGAGCTCCACAGCTCCACCCTGCTGACTCACTGAGACCCCACCACACCAACTCCCTACCTCAGAAGGCTTTATCCAAGGCTGAACCTTATCCGAGGCAGCAACCAGCAAAAGACGGCAGCAGGCCTTGGTGTGTCCTGGCTTTTTGTGGTGCTACCTCAGGCCCCGTACTGGTGGCAGCTGTCCACAATTTGCAGTGTGGCCTCTCCCACATGCCTCCAGGTCCAACACAGCAGTGACCAAGTGTGGATCACTTTGTAGCTCCTACCATGTAGTCTCTGGCTGGTCACAGGCAGTGAGTGACCTGGGCTGCACTATAGCCCCTCTCAAGAGGCCCAAGAACCAACATACCAGGAGGTTGGCTTCAGACCACAGCAGATCACTGCCCAATTAGCCCCTCAAGTGGCACACCCCAAGGGCAGTCTCAACAGGTACCAAAGCCCACTGGGGCAAATCCCACTCCATGGGGTAGGCCCCCCAGCCCAGTAGCCCATAAGCTGTGGACAAGGCCAAATCCCACAGCCAATCAGCTTAGGGGTCAGTCCCACCCACTGATATGCCAATAGCAATCAAAGCTCAAATATAACAGGTGGGCACACACAAGGGATACAGCTGGAGTACCCGGAGCAGGTGACCAGGGAGACTGTGCCAGGGCCCCACAGAGAATTGACTACATAAGGCCACCCAGCAAGAGATATAGCAGATCTACCTAATACATAAAAACAAATAGAGGCAGTCAAAAGGAGGAAACAAATATGTTCCAAATGAAAGAACAGGAAAAACCACCAGAAAAATAACTAAATAAAATGCAACCTAATAAAATAAATAAAATGCTTGTCTCTGGCAAGCAACCTACCAGAGACAGAGTTCAAAGCAATGGTTATAAGGATGCTCAAGGAACTTAGTAGAACTTCAACAAAGAGATATCAAGTCTATAAAAAGACATAGAAACCATAAAAAAGAACCAGTCAGAGGTGAAGAATACAATAGCTGAAATGAAGAATGTACTAGAAGAAATCACCAGCAGACTACATAAAGCAGAAGATTGAATCAATGATTTGGAAGATAAGGTAGCAGAAAACATCCAATTGGAAGAGCAAAAAGAAAAAAGAATTTTTAAAAAATGAGGATAGGTTAAGATACCTGTGGGACAACATCAAGCACAACAATATTCACATTTCAGGGGTACCAGAAGGAGAAGAGAAAAAGCAAGGGATGGAGAACCTACTTGAAGAAATAATGACTGAAAACTTTCCCAACCTGGTGAAGGAAATAGACATACAAGTCTTGGAAGTGCAGAGAGTCCCAAACAAGATGAACCCAAACAGACCCACACCTAGATACATTATAATTAAAATGGCAAAGGTTAAACAAAGAGAGTATCCTAAACAAAGAGAGAAAGGCAACTTAGTAACTTATAAGGGAGCTTCCAAAAGATTGTCAGCTGATTTCTCAACAGAAACTTTGCAGGACAGAAGGGATTGGCAGGAAACATTCAAAGTGATGAAAAGCAAGGATCTACAACCAAGACTATTCTACCCAGCAAGGCTTTCATTTAAAATTGAAGGACAGATAAAGAATTTCCCAGACAAGAAAGAGCTAAAGGAATTCATCACCACCAAACCAGTATTATAAGGAATGCTAGAGGGCCTTCATTAAAATGAAAAAAAAAAAAAAAAATATATATATATATATATAAGTAATACAATGGCAATAGTTATATATCTATTAACAATTACTTTCAATGTTAATTAATTAAATGCTTTGATCAAAAACATAGGGTGGGTGAATGGACAAGAAAACAATGCTTTACATATGCTGCCTCCAACAGACTCAGTTCAGGTTGAAAGAAACACAGAGACTGAAAGTAAAGGGATGAAAAAGGTAAATCGTGAAAATGGAAATGGAGGGAAAAACACACAAAAAGAGCTGGGATAGCAATACTTAGACCAGATAAAATAGACCTTAAAAGAAAGGCTATAACAAAAGACAAAGAAGGACCCAGTAATCCCACTTCTGGGTATTTTTCTGAAGAAACCCAAAACACTACTTTCAGGGGACCTGTGCATCTTTATGTTCATTGCAGCATTATCTACAATGGCCAAGATGTGGAGGCAGCCTGAGTGTCCGCCAATGGAAGAACGGATAAAGAGGAGGTGGTACATATATACAGCAGAATGTTGCTTGGTCATGGAAGAGAGTGAGTTGTTACCATCTGTGGCGGCATGGATGGACCTGGAGGGTATTGTGCTAAGTGAAATATGTCAGACAGAGAAAGACAGACGCAATGTGATTTCACTTATATGTAGAATCTAAAGAACAAAATAAACAAACACAACAGAAACACACTCATAGATACAAAGAACATTTTGATGGTTGCAGATGGGAGGGGTGTTGAGGGGGTGAATGAAAAATAAAAGGGATTAAGAAGTACAAATTGGTTGTTACAAAGTAGTCATGGGGATGTAGGGTATAGCAGAAGGAATATAATCAATAATATTGTAATAACTATGTATGGTGTCAGATGGGTACTAGATTTATCAGAGTGAAAGATGGGGGTTGGGGGACAGGGTGAAAAATGTGAAGGGACTAAGAAGTACAAATTAGTAGTTATGAAATAGTCACGGGGATGTAAAGTAAAGCATAGAGAATATAGTCAATAATATGATAATGGCTATATGTAGTGTCAAGTGAGTACTAGACTAGTCAGGGGGATCACTTCTTAAATCATACAAATGTCTAAGCACTATGCTGTACACCTGAAATTAATATAAAATAATATTGAATGTTAAGTGTAATTGAAAAATTAAAAAGGGGAGGAATGAAGTGGGATAAAAGTTCAAATTTCCAGGTATAAAACAAATAAGTCATAGGGATGTAATGTACAGCATGGGGAATATAATCGAAAATATTTTGATAGCATAGTAGTGTCAGATGTTCGCTGGACTTACGGTGATCCCTTCCTTAGGTATATAAATGCTGCACAACTATAGTGTACACCTGAAACTGATATAATATTGTATGTTACCTATAGTTTTTAATACAAATCTTTAAAAAAATAAAATTAAAGACGTGTTCAACAATGGATACCAGTTAAAAGATGGAGGACAGATTACAATAAGCTATTTACACTTGCTGTAAGGTAAAAGAAAAGGTAACGTTCAGAACATATAATGAACTCCTACAAATCTATCAGAAAGGGGAGACCCAAAGGAAAAATGGTTGATAACAATGGGCAGTTAACAGAAGGGGAACCCAAAGAACAAGCATATGAACAGCAGCTTCACTAGAAGTCAAAGAAACGCACACTAAAGCAACTTGTAAACAGTAGAAAGTTAGATAGTATCAAGTGCTGGTGAGGCTGTGGGGAAAACGGGAATCTTCACCTCTAATAAATCCCTAACTTGGTGTAGCCCATTCAGGAGAACAACTGAGTAGTTTAGCACTCAAACTTCTGGGTTTTAAACCTTAAATTCTCACATACATCCACCAATTTCTATGTGTGTTCATGCCAACACTGTTTGAGATAGCAAGGACTTGGTAACAACTTAAGTGTCCCTCACGAAGGAATATATCGATTAAAGTGATGGAACACCATGCAGGTCAGAAAATAATTAGATCTACATATTGCAATGTGGAGTATTCACAGGAACGTAATGTCATACGGAAAAAGACATAATGAGCTTTATAGCCCAATAAAGGTCATGTATATTAAACATAAGCACACAGTTTCATTCTATTTTTCAAGGATGCATACACATACGTGAGTAAATGGATTGAGTCAGCACAGTGCTCAACTTCAGGGTTACCATTCAGTTTCCTATGTGAATGGTGCCCTCTGGAGCATGATTTCAGAATGTAACATGAATGGTGCCCCCTGGAGGTGTGCAATATGCAAGCTATGAATACGTAAAATGGTTTGGAAGCTCATGGATTAAACACACTGGAATTGGTGCCTATGGTGGGAGTAAGAAAGAAAATGGGAGTATACGGGAAGAAGGGGAACCTGCCGTGAAATAAGATACAAGAGGGCCCTTGCATGAATAACCTGAATGAACAAAGAGGATCCACTCAATTCTGTGGTCTTAAGGTGGGGGAGGGGGAGGGAAGGGTGGACCTGGGAGAGGGGTCTTGAGCTGGATAACCAGCAACCTAATAAATCCAGTTAAGAAATGTACATTTTAGCCTCAAAACTGTGGGGAATCCTGGAAGAGTCTGAAACAGGAAACGTTTTCATAGGAATGGGTAAGGGGCAGAGGCTGGGATAGTGTCCTTCAAAGTAATCCATGCTCAGTCTCCACATGAGCAGTGGAGTCAGCGTGGCCAAAGACACCCTCAGTCAGGTGTGCCTGCCTGACACAGAAGTCCTCGGAGGGCCCAGCACACCCTCCCTTAACCCTATGTCACCTTCCAGAGTGACTATGAATAGTGCACTGCTGTCTGCCCTGATGGCCAAGGAGTCCATGTTGCTGACGATGCACCTGTGCCCTTGGGGCCTTCAGTCAAGACCTCCATGCTGATACACAGGATATTAATTTTTTGTGAGAATTTTTTTTCATTGGCAAAGACTTCACCTCTCAGACAGATGCCTGGCTATGTATGCAGGAATTTCTCCTCCTTTGTCTTTTCCTAAACCCTCACCTGGAACATACTTATTGGCTCTATGATTTTGAGAAAAATCACTCCACCTCCTGGGTGGCAATACTTGGACAAGATTTGATCATCTCTGAGGCTCTTCCAATACCAACCCTCTGGGACTCGTGAGGGATCTTTTTTTCTGGGTGTGCCAAATACTTCATGGGTATAATGCGCCTGGTGTGACATAACAATTTGGCACAGGTTTTGGAGTCGGGCTTGGGTTAGAATCCTGCATCTGCTACTTACCAACTGGGTGGCCTTGATTTCTTTATCTGTAAACCTAGAGGTTAAAAGTTCTGTCTCATGAGATGAATGCAGAGACAGTACATGTGAAAATACTCAGCACCGGATGTGGCATTTGGAAATTACTCAAAAAAACACATTTTTTTCTCCATCCCTTTCCTATTTACGAGAACACATTTAACAAACATTTTCAGAACAAATTTCACAAATGTCATGATCAAATTTTCTCTTTTCCATAATTTCAGGATGAGCTCAGGTGTGGTATCCTGTCTAGAAAGAAATTCCTAGGAAAATCTAAACTGTTAATTAGAGGCTGTTAATAAACAACTGGGCTTGTGTATTTATTTTGACTTCATTTTTGATACGGCGGGTAAGGAGAAGCACAAAATCACATGCGATGTATGACATCACCTTCTAAGCATAGGAGCTTTTCTGCTTGACTCAAGATGAAATAAGATAATGAATATTTTCTTTTCATAAGTCTGGTTATCTTATTTGTAAATCCCCTTAATCTCGCTCGTGTGGAGTTTTGGCCCCTCCTGCTGAGAGAGAGACCATGCTATTACTAAGCAGTGCTCATGGAAAGCAAGAAAATGGGAAGGAGAGAAGGTGCCATGTCCTCTTAACATTTCTGGGAAGATGACCTGCTCTTTCTATTTTAAGGATCTTTTTAAGTCAGTGGTTGCCAGATCCGGGTTCTTGGGGCCACCAAGAATTAATTCATTAATTTTGATTAAAATATTTTCTTACCAAAATATAGTTATCTAATGAAAGTCAAAGGGTGATGAAATAGGCACTGGCATGCATAGTGGATTGTAATTAGAATAAATCTTTTGAAAAGAAAGCAGTTTGGCAATTAAGTATCAAGCATTTAAATGTTTGTGCTCTTTGAGAATTCTCTTTCTGGGAACCTATCTGATTGGGGGAGGTCTAATTAGGGAAACGTGCACAAAGAAGCTTTTCACAGTGTTATTTTATAACAGTAAAAAATATTGGAATCTTAATAACAGGAGAACAGTTACATGAACTATGGTGCATCCAACAAATGGATGGAGCCATTTACCAAGAGTCAGTGAGAACCTGAGCATAAAAGCACGTATACAATCTCATTAAAATAATATATATTTAAAAAAATAAACAAAATATGAAATAATCACAATTCAAAAGATCTGGAAGGAAATATACCACATTTTGGTAGTGGTAAGCTTTTGGTAACAAGATGTCGAATCATTTTTCTTTCTTTTTACTTACATTGTTTTCAGGTCCACCATAAGGACTATTGTATATCACTTTCCTAATTAGTAAATTGTCATCAGCAGCAGCAGCAGCAACATCTTGTTTTATAAAGAAATAAACAGAAATGCCATATGGAATCTTTTTGGTTTGGTCAGATGGCCAAGAATGGGGTAATTAAGATTAGATACAATAAATTGTATTAATTCCAAAAAAGGATGGGGCTGGCTGGTGAGAAGCCTACTGTGCTTCATACTCGTCTCCCCAGGATTTATTAGCCTTGGAGAACAGGAGAAGGGTTACTTTTCCCAGGGGCACTGAAATCCTAGTGCCGCTGTATTCACTGCCATGCATTCATTTTCATTCTTAGTGCCATGATGATCATAAAAGTGAATGCAATTTTTTAAATGTCTAGCACTTATTACCCACTTTCTAGGCACAGGCACTGTCTTGGTGCTTTTTATACCCATAATTCACCTTTCTCAGGCTTGCAAAATCTCTTAGTAAAAGGAACCATTGTCTCCTTTCCTTTTCCCTCACCTGTTCTCCTTTCTCTTACCCACACAGAGAGTGCCTTTTGAGGATATAATTGATTTGGATAAAAGAAAAAATGGGCAGACGGGGCCACCTTTTGTTATAAAACAAAGGCTGCTTGGTGCCTGAAGAGTTGACTGGAGAGGCATCTTCAGGTGGCCAGGACAGGAAGGTTCTGGAAAGAAGGCACCAGAAAAATTCCCACAGGCCTTCTCCCTGTGATGTGGCTTATTTGCTTTACAGGCTTCAGGCATATTTGCTGACGTCAGCAGCCTGTCAAAGTTTAAAATAATAATAGTGAAAAGGAAAACAGCCCCTTTCTGTCAGGCAGTCCTGTTCTGCCAACTTCTGTGTTCTCTTTTGAGTTAATGAACGTCCAAGAATCACCTCCCCTACCACCCTGGGGGGAAAAAAAAAGCACAATAATTTTAAAACCACTAGGTCAGCCCATTGCCAGCATAAACCATTCAGACAAGTCGCGTTTGTCACACTCTAATGAGGATTTTACCTCTGCCTCAAAAGGAAAGCTATCATTAGGCTTTGTGTTTATGGGATCAAATGATTGTCTAGGGACAGTGGGTTCCTTTCGGTCCCTTCCTCATTTTAATCATGCTCAAGACCAAATACATAGATGTTTTCTGCATCAGACGAAACTAAAAAACCATAATTATGCCAGCTAATGTCTTCTGAAAACATCAATTAAGAAACCGGCCTTTTAATTCCCATTTTACTTGAAAATTTGAAAATATCCACACATGTTGTAATAGCACGGCGGTGGGGGGCGGGGAGGCTGATGGCTGACTCTCAAAAAGAGACAGTCCACGCGGCTTGCGGAGGTCAGGTGAGCAGGCCCCCATTGGCAATAAAGAGACAGAGAATCTCTCCAAGGGAAGAAACTTCTCTATAAAACAAGACCTCTTAAGTTATCTTCACATGTAGTGTTGAAACTGGAGCCAGCCCCTCCTCAGTTAGGTTGATACCAGGCTTCTGCACCAGGCTGGCACCACACACACACCCCATTGTTAACACCTCCTCAGGACAGATTAGATCCCACATTCCTCAGAAGTACTGAGCTCCAGAGGGAACACAGCCAGCAGAGCAGGCTCCTTCCACAGGGGCAACAACTAGCTACAACTGATAAGTTTTCATTGAAATAACTGGACTGATTACACTGAGTCCCCACCAGGGTTCTGGAGAAAGGGAGGGAGGGAAAAAGAGAGAGAGAGAGAGAGAGAGAGAGAGAGAGAGAGAGAGAGAGAGAGAGAGATTGAGAGGTTGCACTTGCATCTCCTGGAGAGTGCAAAGGTGTGAGCCAGACAAGAGTAATTCAAATCATTACCTCACTTTGATATGCTTTTATCTACGGCTGCAGGCTATTGGTAATCAAACTATTCACCTAAGGTGTACTATTAGATGTTTGATTGTATTTTTTCTTTTTCAGGCCTTATCTAAGAAACCCTGGTATTTACACGATTTCAATTTCGGTTTGCGCAAGTAACATTAATTCCTGACCAAAGATCCTGAAGGTAGACTTAGGTTTGAGTAAAATATGTTGAGGTCATGGTTGGTTTTAATCATGTAACTCAGTTCAAAAGCGGAACTCTAACAAAGAGCTTTGCTTTCAAGTCTTAGTTTCAATGGGAGTGCTTATTAAACAGCAAATTTAGTTGTACTTAACTTGAATCCTGGAACTTACCTTTTATTTTTTTCTGAAATAACAGTGATTGAGCGGATGAAGGGGCAATATAAATGAAAGGACAACACGCATACCTTTTGGGAGGCAAATCCCAAAGAGCCAGATTAAATTTTAACCAGAGATTGTGTCTGTCATCTGTATCTCAAAAGGGTTACGTATGGCTTTTGTAACAATAAAAGGTTATTTTGGAAAAAGGATCTCATTTTAACATATACTGTATTTACTAGGAGGAAATACGGGCTTAGACTTCGATACAGTTCAGCCTTTGAAAGAAACTAAAAGGCAAACAATTTAGCAGATGGGTAATTCCCAAATCTGCAGAAATGTAAACAGGCAGGATTTTGGTGCCTATGGATTTTATCAAAGATGTAAGTAAGGCTGAGACCAACACCAGTGCCTCGTCCTCTTTGGCTAGTTTTAACACGTTCACAGTCACAATTAACATTCAAGGAATTTCCTTTTCATCCAAGTGTTTCTTTTAAAAGCATTTTATGCCACAACCTAAAATTCTAGCTGCCATCAGTCCTTCCCATACAGAAGAGTAGTGAAATCCCCATAATACCCTTTTTTCTGTTTTTGAAATTGGGTCGGACTACGTCCTTTTCCCTGGGGCATTTGTTTTCCAACTTAAGGGGTTCTCACCTTCTCCCTCCTTCCTTCCCCGAAAAGAGCTTGGATTGAAGACCAGGCTTCCTCGTGCTACACCCTCCTCTACACTCAACCCGAGCCAGAGGAGCGCCGCTGCCAGGCAGGCGTCCCGAGCCCTTCCCGGCCCCGTCGGAGCGCTGCTGAGGGCCAGACGCCCGGCCCACCCGCAGCCTGGTTTCAAGTCCCCGCCCCGGCTTTACAAGAAAGTGAGATGCGTCCGTCTCCCTCTCGGGCCCTGCTCTTCCTACACAAGGGATTCACACACGGGCACCGAGTCCGAGTCCTGGCTGTGCATAGAGCTCAGCCCCGTGTCCGAGTCCTCGTCGTTGCCAGGACAGCTCTTGGCCAGTCCGCGCGCCTGGTCCACCCACACCTCAGCGCAAGCCTGAGGCCGGGGTTCCCGCGAGGGTGCGCCAGAGCCTGGAGTCCCATCAGGCGCTGTCGTCGGCTCCAACGTGTGCAAAGTCTGGAGAAGGCCCTGCAGCTCCAGCTCCTTGCTGTCCCATTGCTGCTGGCTGTAAGCCAAGTCCGACTTGACCGCCTCCAGGTCCGTGTTGAGCCGGAGCCCGATGTACAGGCTGGTGCTGAGCTGCGTCCGGACCCGCTCCTGCTCCAGCAGCAGCTCGCCGTCGAGGCTGCTCTCCGGCTCCAGGGGCTCCTCGCGCGCTGCGAGCTCCTCCTTGCGCCGCCGCATCCACCTCTGGTTCAGCTCCTCCTGAATCTCGGCCGAGAGGCGCTCGAGCAACTCCTCCTGCTGGTCCCGCTGCTCCTGCAGCCGCAGCAGGTCGTCGCAGCGCCGGGCAAGTTCCTCCAGCGCCGCCGCCTGCGCCTCGCCGTCCAGGGTCGCCGCCGCCGCCGCCTCCGGGTCCTCCCCCCGGCTGGGCCCGTCGAGCTCGGGGCCTGCGCCCACCAAGTAAGTGTCCTGCACGTAGTTGACGCCATGCCGCCGCATGCGGTCCAGATGCACCTTGGCCTCGTAGCGATCGATCTCGCGGTCCAGCTCCCGGAGCCGCTGCACCTGCTGACGGATGGTGTGGTCCTGGGAGAGCACCAAGTGTACCAGCGTCTCCATGCGCTCCACCGATGCACTCTCGGTGGCCCGCGGCGACGACGAGCAGGATGAAGCTGTAGACGAGGAAGTGGACGAACAGGGCGACGACGGCTGCTGCTGGCGCCGCCGATTGAGCTTGGCCAGTTTGCGGAAGGCCTTGCGCACCACCCGCCGCTGCTTCTCCTGGGTCATGGCCGGGCTGGGCCGCGCCGGGACCCCCCGGGCCGAGCAGGGGCGCTCGCGACTGCGCACCACGCGCGCTTCGGCGCTGCGGGGACCGGTGTTGGGCAGCGACGCCTCGCTGCGTACCAGCACGAAGCGCACATTCTCCTGCTCGTCGCCCCAGGCGGCCCAGAGGCGCAAGATGCGCGTCTTGTTGGGCAGGATGCGCTCAAAGCCCCGCCACTTCTCCACAATGCAGTAGCACTGCGGGGGCCCGCACAGCAAGCCCGGAGGCAGCACCTCGTCGTCGTCCTCGTCGTCCTCGTCCAGGGGTTTCGGCAGCTCCCCCGGGCCTGGCGGGTCGCCGGCCGAACCCCGCCGCCGGCCCCGCCGCTGCTTCCGTCGTCGCCGGCTGCCGTCTTCCAGGAGCACCCGCACCACGTCCGAGCAAGTGGTGCGGCGAGAGAGGCCGGACACCAGCTTCTCCTCCTGGCAGATCCACACCGATATCTTCTTCTCCGATGGATCCATGGCGCAACCGGGAAGCAGGTGGCAGGCAGGGCGGGCTGG
Source organism: Rhinolophus sinicus (assembly GCF_057876585.1). Classification (NCBI taxonomy): domain Eukaryota; kingdom Metazoa; phylum Chordata; class Mammalia; order Chiroptera; family Rhinolophidae; genus Rhinolophus; species Rhinolophus sinicus. Next base: position 149,371,252 of record NC_142514.1, on the reverse strand, counting down.
GCCCCGCTGGAGCCGCAGGGGCAGCGGGCAGCTGGGCAGCTCTGGAATAGGATAGGAGCGCGGGACCCTGGCCCGGGTCAGCACTGGCCCTTCTCCCTCTCTACGCACCGAAGGCAAGCAACCGCGTGGGCTAGAGCGGCTGCGGCTGGGCTCGGCACAGACGGCGCGGTTCCCAGGGCAGTGCCACGGAGCTAGGGCTCCAAAGGCTCTGGCTCTGCCCAAGACTCCCGGGGCCTCCGGGTTTTGCTCCTCCCCACGTGGCTCCTCCCCTTCCCGCCCCCAGCGCCCAGAGCGGCGGCCTGATCTCGGGAGGCGCAGTGCCCAGACCCGCCCCTCAAAGCTTAGCCATGCCAGGCGCGCCCAGTCCGCCCCTCTGCAGCGCTGCCCCCAGTCGGGAGATTTGGCCCCTTCCGCAAACTCGCCGCTAGGCTGCGTGTGGGATCAGAGGACTGGGGAACCCCTGTGCTGCAGAGCCTGGAGCCCGTGCCTAGGCAGGGATGAGCTCTGCGTCCTCCCTTTGCCCAGTGGCTCCTCTCCTTAAGTCTAGAACTTGCTCGACGATGCATCTTGACTTTCCTGGTCCCCAGACCCAGTTCCTGGTCCTTCAAGGTAGGGATGTCTGGGGAGTGCCCCTTGCAGACAGGGAAACCAAGGCATGCGGTGTTTCTCACAGAGACAATTACTGATATTGCATGACCTCCAGCAGGGAGCTGCCTTGAACGTGGACGGCCTTCCAGGCTTCCTTCTCAGGAAGCAATATTTGCTTTTTTAAGGAGAATAAGATGGGGCAGTGTGCTTTGTGAGCAAGTGAAGTATAGATGCACAGTCACAGAAGGATAGGGGTGTGTTCTGAGAAATGCCTCCTTGGGCAATTTTGTGGTTGTGTGAACATCATAGAGCGCCCTTACACAAACCTAGATGGTGTAACCTACTACACACCTGGCCTGTACGGTACAGCCCATTGCTCCTAGGCCACAAGCCTGTACAGCATGTTATTGTACTGAATACTGTAGGCAACTGCAATACAATAAGTGTGTATCTAAAAATAGAAAAAGTACCATAAAATACAGTATAAAAGATTTGAAGTGGTATATCTGTGTAGGGCACTTACCGTGAAGGGAACATGCAGGACTGGAGGTTGCTCTGGGTGAGTCAGTGAGAGTGGAATATGAAGGCCTAGGACATTACTGTTGTCAGTAAAAGGTTGGTGTCACTAATCCAATTCCAACAGGAGTCTCCAGTCTGGGTGTGATAAAAGGACAAACGTTATTCAGGTAAACAGTTTGCAAAACAACGGAACACAGCTTCTACTGGAAACATAAGTGCACTCCAGAAGACAAACAGGAGGCCCACTTATATAAAGTGCCTGCCCTGGGTCCTGATTGGTCCATTTTTATGCAAATGAGGAATCCAAATTTGCTCAGTTTGATTGGACCAAATAGCACTGTCGTGATTGGTTGGATTCACGTGTTCTTATTAGTTATTATGGAGCTGCTCTGATTGGTCAGTGCAGATACAAATAAGGATATAATTGTGCAGCTCTAATTGGACAACAGAGGCAGGTCTCAACCCATTGGTTGAAAGATGATTTGGGGAACACTTTTATGAGGGTTGGCTCACACAGCAAGAACACTGTGCAGAAGTCTGGTTGTTCTGTCTGTGACTTTCCCCTGAAATGCAGAGTGTGTGAGAGGCTCCTGTCAGGAATGGGGGCTAGACTGATTATGAATTGGAACCCAATTAACCACAAGGAGTCCTTGGCAGGTATATTCCTTCTTGGGGTCAACACTGTACACTACTGTAGACTTTATAAACACTGTACACGTAGGCCATACTAAATTTATTAAGCAACATGAGATTAAATCAAGTCAAGCACAAGAGAAAAATGATACAATCAAAAGACTCGGTAAACACAAGATGTCTGATGCTGCTGCGTGTAACAGGGTGTACTGTTTTACAGCAAACCTTTCTTTACAAGTAGAAAGAGTACACTGTAAAATAAATAATGATAAAAAAGTATAGTGTAGTAAGTACATAAACCACTAACATAGTTGTTTATTATCATCATCAAGTATTATGTACTGTACGTAATTGTATGTGCTATACTTTTATACAACTGGCAGCACAGTAGGTTTGTTTACACAAGCATCACCATAAACACGTGAGTAATGGCTACAATGTCAATAGGTGACAGGAATTTTTCAGCTCCATTATAATGTCATGGGACCACTGTTGGATATGAAGTCCATCGTTGACCAAAAACATGGGTTATGTGGTGCATAACTGCATAATGGTCTAGGTTGGAGGGGCACATTCAGAGGCTGCTTCCGGTTCCCTGCAGAGTCATGTCTGTGGCTCCCCACACCGCCTCGGCTTCCCACAGCCTTCTTGGCATGGGGACTCCTGATTCTAGTGAGAGTTTGGGGCCCAGACCCAAGTCACAAGGTCTTTTCCCACATCTCACCTACAGAAAGGGAAGCCTAGTAATTACCGTGACAGTTTCTGGTATTTTCCAGCATCCAGATGTGGTCAAGATAGGAGCCAAATTTCACAGCTCAAGAAAACCAAGGATACAATGCAAATGAGCTTGTTTCATCTTCAGGTGCTGATTATGATGGTCCCTTGTGGGCAGGGCTTGCCTTCAGCTTATCCTTGTGAGCACAGGTTTGATAATGTCCCTCCCTTGCTTCAAGACCTTGGGGGCTCCCCTTTGCCTTCTGAATACAGCACTTTTATTTATTCCCTTATTCACTTGGTAAATATTTATTGACTACCTACTGTGCTTCAGGCACTGTGCTGGGGGTTTGATGATGAACAAGTCACAGCCTGACCTGCAAGGAGCTCACAATCTAGTGGAGAGCACAGCTGAGTAAATGTTTCCCACACAGGGTCTTCTGTGATCTGATGAGGGAGAGCTTGAGGTGCTAGGGGAATGCTGGAATAACATTCAACCGAATCTGTGAGCGTCAAGGAAGGCTTCCCTGGGGAGTGTTGTCTTAGGCAAGACGGGAAGCACCATTTCAGTCTGCCAAAGGAACACCAGATAGAGGGGAGGAGGCAGGCAGCATTCCAGGCAGAAGGAACCGTATGTGCAAAGTCAAGGAATGAAAAGAGCATGGCAATTACTGGAGCTTCCAGGGGTTTAAGGGAGAGGAATGTCTAAGAATGAGGTTGGATGAGTGTGTGAGCATGAGCCGGGTCAGGAAACACCTTTAATTCTATGTGTCGGTATTTGGACCTACCCTAAGGGCAGTGCGAATCCAGACAATGTAGATTCTGAGGTCAGACTGGATTGAGGGGGAATTTCCATCTCCCTAGCATGGTATCAAGGTGGGGGAGGGGGTCCCATAATCTGTCCCAGCCCCCTCCCTCAACTCCTCCCTCTTAAGCCTGGATATCCCTTTCTTCTTCCCCTCTCACACATGATCATTAGGGCTTTGTTATCAGGTGCCATCCCTACTGGATTTCCAGTTCCACAGGGGTAGGGATCATCTGTTTTGCTCACTTTTGAGCCCTCAGCATTTAGCACAATGCCTGGCACATTCTAAGTTCACTCAGTATCTGTTGTAAACAAATGGATGAAGGAATGAGTCCTACATTATAGCAAGTCAACACCTTGCTCATACAGAACAGAATCTGCATCTTAGTGCTTCATACTTTTGTACCTGCTTTCCCCACTAACTAGGATCCCTCTTAACTGGGAAGCTGCTAGTCAGCCTTCAGAAGTTCAGCTCGAAAATCATGTGCTCTGGGAATCCTTTTTCCCCTCCTCCAAGAAGAATTAGTTCTTTGCTCTTCTTCTGCCTCTCTGAATGCAGAGGTTACAATGTGTTGCCATGCATTTATAAATGTCTGTTTTACCCCACAAGACTTAGCTTTTTGAGAGAGTGGATTGACTATCCTATTTATATTTTGCTCCCCAGGACCTAGAGAGTGTCTGGCACATAGTAGGTCCTTGATCTTCCACTGAGATATTGTGCTACCCTCCAGGTTATTATAGTTTCTTTCTAGAGGCAGACAGATTTGTGGAATCCCTGTTTGAGGAATGATACATATGAAATTTATTCTGGGGTAATGAAAAGGTAGAGTGAGGGATCAAGGGATCCTGGGAAGGTTGAAAAAGGTGGGGCTTTAATAAGTGGAGAGAAGGGGTTGAGGATATCCTTGGTGGAAGAAATTACACACATTAAAATGCTAAGGTGGATATGTACATGGTCGTGTACCAGTGTTTTAGAATGGGGGTTCTGGGGGCACCTGCCTAGATTTAAATACCAGCTATAAATTTTCTAAACTTTAATTTCCTCATTGGGGAAAAAAAGGAGAATAATAAAACCTTCCTTATAGATTTGCCATGAACATGAAATGAAATAATGTACAACACATAAAAGATTTCGCACAGTGTATGGCACATAACAAATGCTTAATAAAACATAACTAGCTTTCTCCACAAATTTGATTGGGTACCTACTCAATAAAGGCATTGAAGAGACAACAGTGAACTAGACAGGCATGGTCCCTGCCTTACAGAGCCCCCGGTTAGGACTAGTTTGGGTATTTGTTGAATTAGGAATGTATTTGTTAGATTTGGCTAAGTTATAATAATAAATAGAGCCAAACATATATATTGGCTCAAACACAACAAAGGTTTGTTTTCTCTCACATAATAGTCAAAAGCTGGTATCCTGTTTGGTAGGTGGCTTTATTCCAGATAATGATACAGGGACCCTGGTTCCCTCCATCTTGTGGCCCCAGAATCCCCTAGATTTCATCATCGACATCCAGCCAGAGGAGGAGGGGACACACCCTGTTCTTCAAGGCCTTGGCTGGGAAATGGAGCACACCACTTCTGCTCGCATCTCACTGGCTAGAACCCAGTCACATGGCCACCTGTAACGGCAAGGGAGCCTGGGAAATGCAGTGAGTGTGTCAAAAGAAGAGGAAGTAGATTTTTATAAACAGCTAGCTACCTGCCATAGAACGTTTATAAAAAATGGGAGATGAGGCAGAGAGAGAAGTTCCAAAAGTCTCTAGGTTGCAAACAGGTAGCTAGGCCAAAGGCTAATTCTGGTTGTCTTTGACAGAGCACACCCTTTCTGGGTAGCCATGAACCCAACACTCTCTGTGTCTCATATATGACCCAATTCACATACATTCACAGCACCACCTGACCACTGTAAACATTTGAGTTTGTGACTCTTGCTTCTATGCATCCTCCTAAGATTAAGTATCCCATTTACTGGTAGGGATTTAATGCTATTGATATGCCATGGCTCCCATATCTGTGGTACCTTTCAGATCTCCTGATCTCCAAATATGCATATTCAGCGGCTTGCCTTATACCTTTACTTAGATATCCCCCAAACACCTCAAACATTTGTCAAAAAGATAAGCTGAACCCAACAGCTTTCTTCCCAAACCTGTTCTGACTCCAGAAACTCTGTCTTGGAGAATGGCCTCAGCATTCACCAAGTGAGGCCAGAAACCTGAAGCTCAACCTCCATCACTCACCACCTACCTCCTTTTCCCACAGAAGTTCTATGATGAGGGCAGGGGATTTTATCTGTTTTGTTTTCTGCTTTATCTCCAGTGCCTAGGACATCGACTGGCACCCAGTATGTGTTTGTAGAATGAATGAATGAATGAATTGCCTTAATTTAGACCCTTATTATTTCTTACCTGGATTCTGCACTTTCCCCCACACTACTCTCTTTATCTCTGGTCTTGCCTTTCTCCCATACTCCCTATTGTCCAATGTTTCACGACTCCCTGTTATGTTCAGAATCAAGTCCCAACTCTGCAGCAGAGCCTGTCCACCCTCAGGATCTGATGCCTGCTTTCCTCTCAGCCTGTCCACACCAGCCACCTCCTTGTTCACTCTGCTCTTTCTGACGCCCTGGCTAATTCCTACCCACCCTCCAAGTTTCCACTTAACTGTCACCTCCTCTTCACACCCTTCACTCACAACAGCCTCCAGGAAATAATGCAAATAAAACTGTGCTTTATGAAAATTAATCTACATCAGTAGGTGTGATCCATTGAATTTATGATACGTTTCTGTTAGGAAGAACAATGAGTTGTGGGGGAAGGTAAAGAGTGGACTTAAAAATTCAGACTGTGGGCTGGCCCGGTGGCTCAGGCAGTTGGAGCTCCATGCTCCTAATGCTGAAGGCTGCTGGTTGGATTCCCACATGGGCCAGTGGGCTCTCAACCACAAGGTTGCCAGTTGGACTCCTCGAGTCCCTCAAAGGATGGTGGGCGCTACCTCCTGCAACTAAGATTGAACACGGCACCTTGAGCAGAGCTGCCGCTGAGCTCCCAGGTGGCTCAGTTGGTTGGAGCGTGTCCTCTCAACCACAAGGTTGCCGGTTCGACTCCCCCAAGGGATGGTGGGCTGTGCCCCCTGCAACTGGCAATGGCAACTGGACCTGGAGCTGAGCTGCGCCCTCCACAGCTAAGATTGAAAGGATAATAACTTGACTTGGAAAAAGTCCTGGAAGTACACACTGTTCCCCAATAAAGTCCTGTTCCCCTTCCCCAGTAAAATCTTAAAAACAAAACAAAAACAAAAAAACATCAGACTGTTCTCATTTAAACACTTCAGTACAAACTGAGAAGATGCATCCCAGCACATCATGGACATTTTGGGTCTTCATTCTCAGGGTTGCACTATCCAATACAATAGTCACTAGACACATGTGGCTATTGAGCACTTGAAATGTGGTTATCTGAATTGGGATGTGCTATGAGTATAAAATACACACTAGGTGTCAAGACTCAATACAAAAAAAATTTCTTACTACCTCATTAATAATATGCTATATCACTACATGTTGAAACAACACTATTTTGGAAATATTAGATTAAATTACTGAAACTATTTTACCTTTTTCTTTTTATTTATATATTAATGTGGTTACCAGAAGTTTAAAAATACGGAACTCATGTATTTCCGTTAGACAGTACTGCCTATGGAAAGGCCCAGAAACTTGAGGAGATTGAACTTCTCCATGTGTGGAGTTACCATAAATATCCTAAACAAGTGCATGTGTATCTGGGTTATGGCCATCTCCAGAGGAACCCATTGTATATCTTTTCTGATTTTGTAGTTTGAATGTTTCTTTTTGGTTTACCATGTCCCTTAGAAAAGCTTCTTGCTACAATGTAATCTACTCCCTTTAGGCAGCCTAAGAAGCTTACTCCTGAGTTCCACTCTGCAGTTGGATCCAATGGAAAGTCAAAGTATAAATAAATGGTTGCCTCCCGGACAGGACTTCAGCGTCCTTGATCATCTACCACCCCTCAGCTCTGAGAGAGGGCACATAGATTCAGGCAGTGCTCTGAGCCAGAAAAATACATAGGCTTCCTAATAAGAAAAAATATACAAAATATAATTATAACCTGGCAGAGGCATTCATAAACAGGACATAAAAATACAAAATTCCTAAAAGATAGGATCGATAAATACAACCACATTAAAATTTGAAACTTCTGATTGAAAAAATGCACAAGTCTATCATATCTAATGTTAAAAAGTCCAACAATAACACAGAAGAAAATATTTGCAGCATAAATACTGAAAGGTTAGGATTCAGGATGTATAAACAACTCCCAAAATTTAGTTTAAAAAATATCATGCAACACTATGCAAAATGCATGAAGAGTAGATTACCAGTAGACCACAGAAGAGGAAACAAGTGGCCAAGAAACATGAAATAATACCCAACTGGATCAGGAATCAGGAAAATGTAAATTTAAGTGAAACAAGGTGCCCTTTTTCTGCCAGTAGATTGTCAACATTTAAAAAATGTATAACATCATTGGCCAAGATGAGGGGATATATCCTCTCATATACCACTGGTCTAAGTCAATGTATCTATTTTGGTCATGTCTATTAAAATAAAAATGTGTGTACTCCATGTCCCAGCTATTGGACTTTATAGTATGTACCTTAGAAAAACACATGTGTGCTCAGGAGGCATGTACAGGATGTGTACCATTTCACAGCCTGGTTACATTGAATACATTGTAACAATGGATACATTGAAGTGTTCACCAGCTAGGAAATGGCTGAACAGACTGGGGGATATCCACAATTTGACACCTTGGGAGCAGTTAAAGCCAATAAATTAGATGTATACGTATAGGCTATAACAAACCTCCAAGATGCATTGTTCAGTGCAAAAGGCAAATTTCAGAGTGCTGTGTCAGATGGGATCCCATTTATATGTAAAAATATATACACTAAACACATATACATAAAGTCACACTGTATGTTTTTCAGAGGTACGGATAGCTGTGTACCTGCACAGAGCAAGGCACCCAAGGATACTCCTCAATTTGAAAGCAGTGCACCCCTTCTGGAAGAATAAGATGTTAGTAGAGGGAGAGGATCAAAGAGAAAGTTAGCTTCATCTGCAATGGCTTTACAAGAAGAATTTAGTCACGCATCACTGAATTATGCACTTACAGTGTATAATTTTAAAAAGTGAAAGGGCGTGGGTTGGGATCTCTAAGTTCTGGGTCTGCTTTAGACCTTTCCTTTACCTGAGTGTCTCCTTTCTGCGGCCGCCGCCCCAGGAAAAGTAGCATCTGTTCTCTGTCATCTGAAGGAACGCGCATAACCCACTACTTTGTTTCAGTGCTGTGGAGATTAAGTGTGCTGCTGGCTGAGGAGGAGTCTAGTTAAGTACCTGGTTTGAAAAATGTGCTTCACACCAGATCTTTTCTTTCTCTTGCAAGCGGCCTTTTAAGAAGACAACACAGTTCTCACAGTGGCAACAGAGACCTTTGCTAAATGTCCTCACCTTGGATCTCAAGGGTGGCATGTCATTTGACATCGTGGTTTTTTATTCATTTATCTTCCTAAAACCTAGGAGAGGTAAGACATCGCTCCCTCACTCATGAGACAACTGAGGCCAAGAGGAAGGGATCAGCCAGTTTCCCAGCTCACAAAGCTCTGTGGGAGCTGGTATTTAGTCAGGAATTTCTACCTGTCCAATCTGTCAGTCACAGTTCATGGCAGCTGTGAAACACCCAAAACAGAAACTTCCGCCCTTAATTATTCTGAGCCGTGCAGAAGTGTGACTGGACCTTACTGTCTGAATCAGTTCCTCATAATGATTAACCACAGAAAATAATCCAATTAATGGTGTGTACGGAAACGTTTAGTTGCTCTCAGATGCTTTTGGGAAAACCTGGGAATTGCCACACTCCTCTAAGAGAACCCATTCCTGACCAGATGGAGCTCCCAGCTGGGGCAGAGATGCTGGACTGTCTTGCTTAGGGACACGGCTTCTTACCGTGAGGTTAACAGGCCACCTGCTCAGAATTGCCTGTGGTGTTATTAAAATGTAGGTTCCTGGGCCCCATTCTATACCTAGTGAGTCAGAGTCCCTAGTGGTAGGCCCAGGAATGTGCATTTAAAGCAATCTCCCCAGGGGATTCTTATGCTCACTAAAGCTTGACCCCACCTGCATTAGGAGAAAAGACCCAGAGACAAGAATGCTCTTAGCCAGAATGCTCTTTAGCCATCTTGGCTCCATAGATGGTAATGATATATAAATGACACGCATACACAATAGGGTGGTGGGCAACATATGACAGATGAGAAAGAGATGCCCCTGGGAAGAGAGAGAAGGGAAGAGACAGAGCAGAGCAGGGAGCAGCTGTTCATTCTTTATCCTCTGAAATCTTGTTTTTTCGGTGAAAGCCTAGGTTACAAGGTGATAACATAGAAATGTTTAAGTAAGGGAGTCTAAAGTAGCAGTGACTTCAGCCACCTGAAAGACATTCTGGAAGATATTAAGCATTCTTAGTCTTTGTTCCAACAAAACCAGCCTAGCTCCTGATTCACAAATCATCCTGGGAATATATAGCACTTACAGTCAGAGAGAAGTCTCTCAAACAAAAAGCATCGTCTGTTCAAAAGTCTATGACATCACCAATGAAGATTATGTCAAAAGGGGTTTTGTTTGATTAATTTTCATTATCTGTTGGTACCCAGTTAATGAAAGGTGATACTATTAATGAGTGTGTGAACGGGACAGTGTCTTCGTTGCCACATCTGAAACATTCCCAGCTTTTTCAGGGTAGAATAGCCCTGGCCTAAAGTATGGCCTTTCTTCAACGCAGAGAGATACAAACTCTTTCTCTCCAACTGCCCCAACGCCAAATTATTGTGTGTCAGCTGCTCACCACCGGGACACAATATAAGGCCTGTACTTGAGTTACTCCTATTTAATGTGAGCAAAATGCTAGCTTTCTTTTTGCAGTGAAGTCGATTGAGTTGGACGAAGTTTCAATACCACATTTCTTGGTTTGAAAGCGTGATTGTTTTAGTAGCTGGTGTAACTGCAAAGAACGCGCCAACTCCCTTTAAGAAATATTGTGTAGACGAATTTAAATTTGTTAAATGGAAACTTTCATACAAATAATAAAACCATCTTCATTCACAAGATGTTCTTTTCCCCACTGAGGAAGAAATAGAGACACGTTTCCATTGTCATTGCGTCCTGTCCCGACTGAAAAGGAAGGCTGTGGGCTAGATAAGCAAAAATAGGTTACATCTGGGTAACGCGGCAGCCTCGCCACGCTTGCTGAAGAAGTTCCTCTTTGTTTCACCCCTGAAGCACAGCCTTGTTTTCTTGGGACCATGCTCCGAGTTAAACCTGGGGTAGACTATGGATCCCTTACACTTGATTTGGTGATTGGGAGACCTACACAAATGCAAACCTAGAACACAACTGAACCCTTAATTGCTTAAATCTGTGAATAGGAAGGAAGCCACTCAATCTTCCAAATGTTTTGTCTGGTTGCTTTCTCTTTGAAATCGACTGTTAAACTATAAAATTAAATCACTGAGTTATCAGTCTGTGAGTATTTGCTACTTTGGACTATACGTTAAAGAATTTTACAAAAAAACACACCATACCATAAAAAGTATTGCATCCATTTGATCTAGCCTTCCACTTCTCAGCATGCATATACCCAAAAGGATTGAAAGCAAGGTCTCAGAAAAATATATGTACACCCACGTTCATGGCAGCATGAATCATAATAGCCCCAAAGTGAAGCCACCCAAATGCACATCGATGGATAAATGGAAAAATGAAACGTGTTACATACATATAATTCAGCCTTAAAAAGGAAGGAAATTCTGCATATGCTACAATATAGATGAATCTTAAGGATATCATGCAAAGTGAAGTAAACCAGTCACAAAAAAGACAAATGCTGTCTGATTCCACTCAGATGAGGAACATAGGGTCGTCAAATTCAGAGACAGAAAGTAGAATGGTGGTTGCCAAGGGCCGAGGGGAGGTGGAAGGAGAATTTATTGCTTATAGTTATGGAGTTTCCGTTTTACAAGATAAAAAGAGTTCTGGGGATGGACAGTGGTGATGGTTTCACAATAATGTGAATGTTCTTTAGTGCCACAAACTGTACACTTACGGAAAGATGGTAAATTTCATGTTTTGTACATTTTACTACAATTTAAAGTCATAATAATTTTTAAAAGTAGTTCCGATGTTATGCCAAAGCTCTTATTAAAGGAAACTTCAACTTTTTCAAAGTGTCAATGCTTTCCACATGACTTTCAAAGTAAATATAATATTTCGTTAATTCCATGGGTCTTTCAGGAAACCAAATTTCTGATCACTGTTCATTTGAAGAAAGCCTTGGTTTTCCTTCTGCTTTCACACACTTTCTCCCTTAGCTCCACCTACCAGGAAGCTTTGTTGAAAATGTGTGTTGATCTGTGGCGTTAGTGTTCTGGTCTTTATCAGAAATGTAGGTAAAGAGTTGCAAGCTTTGGTAAGTTTGAAAAATGATATCTGGGTACTGATAAGTCTTTATGTTGAGAGGCTTGTAACTATAAAGCATATTCTTAATAAAATTAATGTTCTACCCAGTTCACAGAGCTGTGCACAGATTAAATGGCACAGGCCTGCTGAAGTGCCTGGAGACAGTTGATATGAACACATGTTGTCATAGTAGATATTTGCTTATTAAACTATAACAAAGAATGGAACTGGATGGACCCAAAGACATTATTGTTGCCCTAATGCTCCCTATTTCCTGGAGGATTAGGTTTCTAAACCGGTCTCTTAGGAGCCACAAAAGCTAGGGCTCTAAATCCCCATTCCTATATCAGCTTGTGAAGCTTCATTGGTTTATATTTTATACATTGGGGCTTTCCTTTCACCCCCAAAAGCTTGAAATCCACTGACCACAAAAATGCATTGCTTGCCTCTGCCCATTTCGTTCCCTCCTTCCTGCTCCCCACTGTTCCAATTCCATATAGGAATGAATGCAGTCATAGGGAGGCTGCATCCATCCTCAGCAGTGGGAATGGACCTAGCACCCCATGACCTAGGCCTGGCCAATTATTACATTCCATCCCCCCTCACAATGATTGATGCAGAGACAGGTACGTGACCTTAAAGGGTGTGGCTAGAGTAAATCTCAGGATTTTTGCTGATAACATTGTCACCCAGATTTTCTCTTTGTGCTATTCTTAAAGGAGGTCATGGCATGTAGCCCCAGGGAACACTTGGCAGCCATTTTGCAACCAAAGGGTCTGCCAAGGTCTGCCTAAGTGTCTTCACTGAGGAAGCAGAGCCAAGAAATGGTGAGAGGGAAATCAGTTCCTGGTTAAGTTGTTTGAGCTAAACCTGAAGCTTTCCAAATCTTTTTGGGCTTTTCCACTCCATGAGCCTGTAAATTCCCTTAATAATTTAAGCCAATATGAGCCAGCATCTTTGTTAGTTAGAACCAAAAACGTCTTGATCCATGTCAAATGGCCCCTTCATTTTACCGATGAAGAAAGTAAGTCCCGTTGATGCTACATGGTTAGTTAAGATGCTACTATCCTAGTCATTTAGAGCATGTGTGGGATGAGTTTGGCAGCCATGAATAAAATAGGAATTCTTTTTATTACTAAGCACTAATTGGATGTGCTCTGAAGCACTGAAACTGATTTTCCTCGTGCTTGACTTCTGGCAATCAATCTCATTGCTTTAGGGCCATTCTGTGTATTATGGGCCCTGACGATTCATTAGAAAGAAGAAAGGATCAATTACTTGGAGAAAGGTGTGCAGATCTCATTTAAGAATTTTATTTAATTTATAGCTAGTTTCTCAGCAACTCAGGATGCTGCTTTGCCATTTCCTCCTAAACTTGTCATGTACTTTCATTTCTTGATAATCATCCCTTATTACCAGGCATTTATTTTTTGAAAGCACAGCCTTACTGCTCTGTCTTCTTCCCTTCTGGGCCACCTCTACAGCTAGGATTTCCAGATTCTGTAGGCTCTTCCCCTGTGAACTCTGAAACGTCTATCATTATTACCTGTATATAACATCTACCTCAACCAAACATTGATCTCATCTTTCCTTGGGACTCTGTTATCTATACCTAACCCTAACATTACTTAAGAAAATGCTCACTGAATCTTGAAGGAAATATCCCCTAATGGAGAGAAAAGAGAGGAATCCACATTTATTGTGCTGGGAGAAGTACTAGATGCTTAACAGATATTCTCACAACCACCCAATGGGAAAGAGGTAGTCTAAAAATAAAGAAACTGAGGGTAGGTGAGTTGTAAGGTTCAGATTCAAACCTACGTGTGTGCAGTTCCAAAGACATTTCCTTCCACTCCTGGCGCTGAGCAACAGGCTTTGCCTTTTTGTGAAAACTCCAAATAACAATGACTACCTGGATCTAGTGTGGAGAGACTGAGGCCTCCTCTAGGTCAAAAGGAGAAGACAATAGAGATGTTTGTCAAGCTTGCCAACGGGGGGAGTGACCGCCCACACACCACGTATTTCCCATGTCTGCTACCTATGCCACAGCTAGTTCTAGAGGTTTCCTAGGAAGACAGATGGACAGGTGCACCAAGAAGTCTAGCTATAAAGTTTGTAAACGCGAATGTGTTGGGAAGAATGGTTTTGCCTAAAGATGAGTTTACATTTGTAGTTTGTGTCTGAGAAAACTGAAAGTCAGGTAGTTAATTATTGTCTACTGGAGGTGAATCACGAGCCAGGGCAGGTGACAAGTTTGGGCCCTGAAATGACCAGTGCACTTCTGTGAATGCACCGGGCATCATACTAGCATCCTTTTTCAGACCAGAATTGACACAATGAAATACGAGAATGTCACCCTCCAGAGTTGACTCATTTAGGAGGAACCACTTCACATGCCACGCCACAAGCTGACTCCCAGGGTCTGTCTGTCAAAGCACACAGTGTGGTATATAAATAAGCAGTGAGAAATGGTCAGTTTTCTCTCTCTGAAGAAATAGGGGCACCAGGAAAGGAGAGAAGGTAGCAAGGTAACTGGCAGGAAAGATACTGTCCCTTTGGAGACATGCATATACCTTAGCTGGGTAGTGGACGATACTGGAAGTGACATGTCTGATGGTTGCAAAGACAGTGGTCCTCACATGGGGTTAGTCAAGATATTCAGAAGGAAAGAGGCTGAATCTGGTCACAGAATGAATGAATGAATAAGCAATGCAGTAGAAATCAGTGCAAATTGTGGATTCATAAAATTGGAGCCACATTTGTCTCATTTCCTCATCTGATGAATATCAATGATTTTCAGTTTTTTGGGGAAGAATCTTTGATTATAGAAGGCAAGGAGGCAGATTTCAGGGGCTTTTGGGGCTGAATGAAACTGGTGGTCCATCACCATAGCCAATGATTTAATCAATCTTGCCTACGTAATAAAACCTTCATAAAACCCCCAGAAGGACTAGATTTGAAGAGCTTCTGGGTTGGTAAACACATGAGGTGCTGGGAGAGTAGCACGCCCAGAGTGGGCATGACAGTATCTGGGTGATGTGAATACCATCCCACCTGGATGCTCTGTAACCAAAGTCAAAAATTTGAAGTTCACCACTGCCACCAATATTTATATAAATTATAAGGGAAGAAAGAAAAAGAGAGAAGAAAGAAGTGTGTGTGTAAAAAGACATCATAACATGTAAGGAAGAAATTGCACAGCTGTGACAGTCCTTGTTTTTGTCGCCGATCATTAGGCAGAGCTGATATTTATAACTTCCTTCCTCCGCTATTCATTCCATGTTTCCTTCCTTTGCTCTCAGCCAGGATATAGACTGGTGCGGGTCGAATGACCTCAATTTTCATTTCTAAAGAGTCTAACTCTTCAGCGGTTCTGCCTGTTTTTCTGTTATGTATGACTATTGTTAATAGTCCTAAGAGGTGCCCCCAACCATCCCCTGGGTTCCAGACTTTATCCTCCATGCCCTCACAGTGAGGCAGCCAGCCAGTTTTTCCCTGGTTATCAGAACTTACCATCCAAGCAGGAAGAATAACTCCCTTCTTTGCCTTTTAGTTTAGTGATCCAATGAGCCCAAGCTGGTTCACTGCAATGGCACGTTGTGTCCCCTCGTGGGAGCACTCTTCCCTTGGGTACTCAGCCCTCCAAAACATCAGAACAAAGTTCTGTAAATGCTTCCATCCCTGGATACTTGGACCTGTGTGTTTTATCTATGAGAAAAACAGAAACATATATTAGTTGCTGATTCAAAGTATATGAGGTCTGGCAATGAAGTTTGCGAACTTGTTGCAACAATGTTGCTAAACTTTTTTGATATCAGAGGGATTATTCATTATGAATTTGTACCAACTGCACAAACAATTAACCAAGTTTACTATTTGGAAGTGCTGAAAAGGCCGTGTGAAAAAGTTAGACGACCTGAACTTTTCGCCAACAATTCTTGGCTTTTGCATCACAACAATGCACCAGCTCACATGGCACTGTCTGTGAGGGAGTTTTTAGCCAGTAAACAAATAACTGTATTGGAACACCCTCCCTACTCACCTGATCTGGCCCCCAATGACTCCTTTCTTTACCTGAAGATAAAGGAAATACCGAAAGGAAGACATTTTGATGACATTCAGGACATCAAGGGTAATACAACAACATCTCTGATGGTCATTCCAGAAAAGAGTTCCAAAATTGCTTTGAAGTGTAGACCAGGCACTGGCGTCAGTGCATAGCTTCCCAAGGGGAGTACTTTGAAGGTGACCATAGTGATATTCAGCAATGAGGTATGCAGCACTTTTTCTAGGATGAGTTCGCGAACTTAATTATCAGACCTCATATGGTTTGGTACCTTTCAGGTCTAAGTCATAAAAGACATTGTGGTTTCTGCCTCTCTCTCAGATCACTTGCTCTGGGGAAGGAAGCTGCCATGTTGTGAGAAAAGATCCAATTAGTGAGGAACTGAAGTTTCCGGCCAACAGCCAGCAAGGAACTAAGGCCTCCAGCTAAGCGACGTGAATGAGGTCAGAAGAGGGTCTTCTAGCCCCAGTCAAGCCTTTGAACACCTACAGTCCTAAATGACAGTTGCCTGCAACCTCATGACATGCTATAAGCCACAACCACTCAGCCAAACCACTCCCAAATTCCCGACCCACAGAAACTGTGAGCTAATACATGTTTGTTGTTTTAAGCCACTAAGGTTTTAGGCAATTTGCTATGTAGAAATAGATAAGCGGTATAAAATTATAGCAGCAACACAGGCTCAGAAGCCTAACGTCGTTCTCAAAATTCCAAAGTTTCTAATCTGGGCCTTGAAAGATGAGTAGGAATCATCTGGGAAGAATGGCAAGAGACACAGCAGATGCAAACATAAGAGAGTACGGGCAGCATTTGAGAACCTTTAAATAGTATGGTTCAGCTGGGAAAAGAATATGTTTAGGAGCAGAAAGAAATGGGTGAGCAGGCTGTCAAAGGCTAATTATGAGGATGATATTTATGTCATTTTTAAGATGTTTGGACTCTAGCCTGTAGGTAAGGAGGAGCCGTTGACCAATAACAATAATGGACCAAGACAGTGAGGAGGATAGATTTTTTTCAATGATATAAGGAAAACAACTCCATGTTTTAATTCTCTTTTTAAAAACGGCTTTACTGAGGTTTAATTAATATACAAATTAATTGCAGATATTTAATGCATACCATTTGATGAGAGTTTGGACATCCAAAAGGACCGCAATCAAGGTACTAACCATATCCAGCACCTTCCAAAGTTTCCTTGTGCGGCTTTGTGTGTGTGTGTGTGTTTGTGTGCATTAAAAACACAACATGAGAGCTACCCTCTTAACAAATTTGAAGCACACAATACAGTATTGTTAACTATAGGCAATTGTATAGCAGGTCTCTAGAATTTACGTAGCATAACTGAAATTTTCTATCTACTGAACATCTCCCTGTCCCCGACCCCCCAGCCCCTGGGAGCCACTGTTGGTTGTTGTGCTTCTATGAGTTTGACTATTTTAGATAAACTCATATTAAGTGTAATCATGAAGTGTTTGTTCTTCTGTGACTTCTGTCGAGGACATCATGCTAAGTAAATGAAGCCAGTCACAGAAAAACAAATGTATCTATTCTTAGATTAAGAATTTATTCTTAGCTTATCAGATGTAGTCCTGGCCCGTCTATTCAGAAATCAGAGGACTTGACACGCATGTCTTTGATTTCTCTTCCCTCAAAGAAAACTTTAGTGTTCTTATTTCAACCTTCCTCCCCTGTCTTCTCTCTCACTGTTCTTCTTCAAATATATTCTACATGTACTCTGGTAAAAAAAATAATAATAAAATAAAATAAAATCCCATTATGTTGACTCAAATGTGCAAAACTCTACACAATTTCTTTTCATTTTCATGTGTCTTTCCACCAACGATTGAAAACCTTGATTTTGCCCATTAAAAGTATCTAGCCTCACTATATTTAAAATAGCTCCCGTGGGTTAAGAGCTCTCAGAGTTTTACCCTTTCTCAACTGCTTTGTCCTTCCCTACCTCCTTCTCCCGTTGGTGCCTGTGGACAGAGGGAGTCCTGGGAGACATGGAGGAACGTCCGCCTACGTTATGTTGCCCCAAACAACTCAATTGTTAAAGGAGCAAAAGATTTGAAGACACTCCACTGAAAAAAGATATGGATGGCAAGCAAATAAGCAAATGAAAAATGCTCGGCAACATCAGTCATTAGGGAAATGCAAATTAACATTACAGTTTGATAGCATTATACACCTATTCGAACGACGTGCATTTTTTACAAATGTATTCAAGTCTGACAGTACTAGATGCTGGCAAGGATGTGGATAAACTGAAACTCTCCTACAACAACCCCACTCACAGGTATTTACCCAAGATAAATGAAAAGCTATGCTCATACAAAAACCAGCACGTAAATGTAGATCATGGCTTTATTTATAATCACCAAAAACTGGAAACAACCCAAATGTCCTTCAACGGATGAATGGGTACAGCAGCTGTGGTGCTTCCCTGCGATAGAACACCACACTGACAGGAAAAAGAAGGAACTACTGATTCCTGCCACACGCAAATGGAATCAAAGTAACATTATTCATAGGTCTAAAGTTACCAAATGATCCTGTCATTTTGAAAATCCATGCTTACCACCTTAAGAGACTTTATAACTACTTATTATTCTTGCACAGCTGTCCTACATGTGGTGAACACGACAAATGTTTGATGATTGTGCCAGAAGGTCTAGAGCTCTTCTCCACTTGTAAAATATAGTGTAAAGATAAAAACAAATGATTGCTATTTTTTTTGTCATTTTGGTATATACTTATATAGTCAATATGTGGTTTTCTGTATATGCCCATATACGTTTTAATTGGAAAGATTTCTGACAGCATTCATTTATCATTAGAGGTGATCAATCATGAATGCAAAGAATTTTTATAAAATCAGACCTAACGGCTTATGAATTTTGCTTAGTTCTTGAGTTTGGGCTACACTCTATTATTAAACATTTTTAATCATCCCAAGTCCCTTTTGTGATGCTACATTTAAAGAAAAGTACAAGTCAATGAAATCTGATATTCAGTCCACATTCCCCTCCCCCACCCTCAAATGATATGAGACCATAGAGATGGATACTTATTAGGAGGCTTATTGCACTGGTCCTGGTGGGAGACTGAGAGCCAGGAGCTGGGTAGGGATGGAGCTGGGTGAGGGTGGAGAGGACGGGACAACGAATGGAGTAGAATGGGCAGAAAAATTATGTGTTCAACAGAGAGAGAGAGAGAGAGAGAGAGAGAGAGAGTAGTCCTGGCAGAAGAGACACTGATTTGTTGGTTGTGTTATTCTCGAAATATAGGACAAGTCTTGGAATTAACACATCAAAAGAATCTATAAGGAAAACCTTTAAAATATAGGATGATCTCTCTTTTTTCTTATTTTTCTTTGTCGTACAGGGGAAGTTTAAGCTCGCTTCAATATGAATTTTTGAGTATAAAAGACTTTTTCTTCCAAGATATTGAGATCCGTGGGCTGTTGAGATCAGGATAAGAGGGAAACGAGGGAAACGGTTCAGGCTGCAACAAGAGATCTGGGTTCAATTGAGGCTTCCGCACCCTGAGGGCTGCCAGACACCCTGAGAGAATAAGGGGCTCCAGGACCACACAGTAGCTTCTTTAGAACAATCATCCACAGGAGAGGGTAGGCTGGAAGCTCCACGCAGGTCTCTTAGCCGTTTGAGCGCCTGAGGTCTGTGGCCAGATTGAGCTCTCTAATCATGGGCTCAGAGGAGAATGATCGCTCATCCATCACCAACAAAATGTTGTTCCTGCACTTCAGAGCGTCCTCTTGTTATTTAAAGGGCGTTTTTTGCCTTCTCAGGTTCCTTTGTCAACAATCCCCAGGAAGAAGGCCAGGCTGCTGCCTGCAGAAATGAATGCAAGCTCACATTTTATTTGCGACGGTTTAATCATTGTCTCGATCACCACTCCAGCGCTGCCTTTGTTTGGAAAGGTGATATGTGGGAACACTTCCCTTTCTATGTGGAAATTCACAGTGGGGCCGAGAGAGTCCAGTGATTAGCAGAACCTTAAAACTCACCTAGAGAAAGAACTTTCCTTGAGCATGTGTGAGTACACTCTAAGGAATTAGGTAGCGTGATAGCAATTATCATCGCAGGTAAAGGAAGACATCTCTACAAATATTTTGACATCTCTGTATACTCACTTCCCCTCCTGCTGGGCCTGTAACACAGACACAGCTATCAAGACAAGCAGGCCAAAAGAAAATGTAAGTTAAAAAAACAAACAAGTGACAACTTTGGGGGGCAGGGAGGATGAGAAACATAGGAGGAAGACAGGGTGGCTCTCTTTCACTTCTCTCTCTTCCCCCCTCTTTCTTTTTTTAAAAATAATTTATTTTTATTTTTTAAATTATAGTTGACATGTAATATTATGTTAGTTTCAGGTGTGCAGCGTAATGGTTAGACCTTTATATAACTTACAAAGTGTTCACCTGGATAAGTCTAGTACCCACCTGACACCTGACACCATATGTAGTTATTACAATATTATTGACTAGATTCTTTACGCTGCACTTTACATCCTCATGACTATTTTGTAACTACCAGTTTGTACTTCTTAATCCCTTCACCTTTTTCACCATCCCCCAACCCCCCCTCCCATCTGGCACCCTCAAAATGGTCTATCTATGACTTTGTTTCTGTTTTGTTAGTTTATTTTGTTCTTTAGATTCCACATGTAAGTGAACTCAGATAATTAAGTTCGCAAACTCATCCTAGAAAAAATGCTACATACCTCATTGGTGAATATCACTATGGTCACCTTCGAAGTTCTCCCCTTAGGAGGCTATACACCAATGCCAGCATCTAGTCCACCCTTCAAAGCAATTTTGGAACTCTTTTCCTGGAATGGCCGTCAGACCTGTCATTGTATTACCCTTGATGTCTTAAATGTCATCAAAATGTCTTCCTTTCAATATTTCTTTTATCTTCAGGTAAAGAAAGAAGTCATTGGGGGCCAGATCAGGTGGTAGGGAGGGTGTTCCAATATAGTTATTTGTTTACTGGCTAAAAACCCTCACAGACCGTGCCGTGTGAGCTGGTGCATTGTCGTGATGCGAGAGCCATGAATTGTTGGAGAAAAGTTCAGGTTGTCTAACTTTTTCATGCAGCCTTTTCAGCACTTCCAAATAGTCAACTTGGTTAACTGTTTGTCCAGTTGGTACAAATTCATAATGAATAATCACTTTGATATCAAAAAAGGATTAGCAACATTGTTGCAACAAGTTCACGAACTTAATTGTCAGACCTTATGGTGTTTGCCTTTCTCTGTCTGACTTACTACAGTCAGCACAATACGCTCTAGGTCCATCCATCATGTTGAAGATGGTAAGATTTCATTCTTTTATGAAATATTCCGAGTAATATTCCATTGTACATATGTACCACCTCTTCTTTATCCATTCATCCATTGATGGACACCCAGGCTGCCTCCACATCTTGCTGCAATGCTGCAATGAACGTACAGATGCACATGGCCCCTCAATGTAGCATTTTGCATTTCTTCATAAATACCAAGAAGTGGGATTACTGGATCCTTCTCTCTGTCTTGTTATAGCCTTTGTTTTAAAGTTTATTTTGTCTGGTATACGTATTGTCACTCAGCTTTTTTGTTGTTGTTGTTGTTTTGTTTCCATTTTCATAAAATATCTTTTCCCATGCCTTTACTTTCAGTCTGTGTGTGCCTTTCAATCTGAAGTGTGTCTCTTGTAGGCAGCACACACATAAGTAACGGTCTTATTTTCTTATCCATTCAGCCACCCTCTGCCTTTTGATTAGATCATTTACTCTATTTAGATTTAAAGTAATTGATAGATAATGTAGTTATTGCCATTTTGTTACTCATATTTTGATTCCCTCTTTTGTTTTTCAAGTATCATTTATCACCCTCTGCATTTATCTTATCCGTGTATTTGTTTTTATTATTATCTGTCTCCTCTCCTAAAATGAAAACTCTGTGAGAGCTTGGCTATTTTCAGTGTTGCTTATCATTGCATCTCCAGGGCCTCGAACAGAAGTAGACATTCAATAATATTTGTTGAATGAATGGAGATGACCCCAAAAGTGGACTCTTAGGAAAGTGGGCCTGGGAAAAGATTTTTGGCTCCAGCTCCATCCAGACCACATCGCTGGAAGGCATTCATTTCCCTTTGTCATACAATTACAGACTCATTTGGAGAAACAAGCATACCTTAGAGCTGCAGCCATGCGCAGGGGTGTTAGTAGCTGTTTATAACTTCTCCTGATCTCAGTCCGAGTGCTCTCCCAAGGACAGGGAGCTAAGATCCCCAGCACTGAGGAGATGGGCATTAAGCGGGGAGAGGGGGGCATTTGGGAGTAGGATAGCTTTGAATGTGTCCATGTCATCCTGGGTTTAGGACCAGCAGGGAAAGTTCCAGAAGCAAGAGCAGAGAGGTGGAAGAGTACCCCATGTAAACTGTACCTATCTGTTTATGAGCTTTCCAGGCAGCTGGGCTCGTGCCTTGGAGAAAATAAAATTTGTTTCTCCTTCTCTGTCTTCTACATCCCTTGGCCCTGGCCTCTGCGGTAGTAGAACGTGGGTTAGATCTGGCTGCCTCATTCATTCACTTATAAATTCATTTAGCCAATGTTTATTGAGCACAAATTTGTGCTGGAAATTATGCCTCTGTGTGTTCTCAAAAGATTCCGTCTTGTGGATTCCAAGAGCTTTTGTGATCTGCTGGGTAAAACATTGCTTTCTAAGGAAGTCACGCTCTGATAGCTGAATAACGTGGAACACGAGCCAGTTTCAAACTGGGATTTGTCTGTATTGCCTGCCACTGTCAACAAATTGTTTCTCAGGCTGATGGATGCTCCTTGACAGGCCTGGGTCGAACCACTGCAGTGAGTTTTGCTAACGTGGGGGGTCTAACGCTGCTGCTTTTGTTGCTGCTTTTTGTTTATTTCTGTTGTTTCTTGCGAGATTGTTTCCCTGTGTGTTTCATAGGTTTGGATTATGGGCTGATGTTCAAGGGTGTTAAATTGTGGGATTTCTATGTAGTCTGGGTTGTAAATGTGTCTTAAAAGAGGTTTTGTTACCAGCTCAGAAGGTTTCTCATGTCAAATTCCTGGAGACTCCCTTGCAACTCAGTGTAAATTTGAACCTCAAATCCCTGCGGGTATAATCCTTTAGTTACAATTGGCTTCTGGTTACAATTTCTCAAAAGGGAAAAAAAAATTTTTTTCTTACCCAGAGCCCTTTAAGATGGGCAGAATTTTTCCAGAATGTACCCTTAAAAGATATTGGCTCTATGCTGAGGTCTGTTTAAGGCCTTGTCCCTGTCCCTGAATGGACAAGGAAACTCAAACTTGACAACTCTGCCCTCAAGGACAGCCAAAGTGTCAGATACTGCTTAGAGCTCCTTTTTTCATCTTCTGCTCCATTTTTGAACCCTGAGCATTTCCTTCCTTTTCCTTGTCCTATTGCAAAAGTGTATTGCAGAAATGGATGTCCATATTTATTACATGTCTGTTCTCCAATGGTTCATAATCCACAACAGACATATTGTTTCAAAACTAAATCAATAGATATTCAAATTGTGCTATGTATAAGTTTCCACGTGGGACACAAAGAGGGATAAAATACTCTGAGCTGTGCATTCTTAGGCAGTTTCACATATATTGCTTTGTTTCATTCTCACAACAATATTATGAGAAAGTTATTATCCCCATTTTTCAGATAAGGAGACTGAGGCTCCAGATGAAGCAGCTTGCTCAAAATTACTTGTCTAGTCAATGAGAGAACTGGCATTAAACCCATGTCTGTCTGACTCCAAAGTCGATGCTCTCCCACTGTGCCATGCTGAGGGTTCAAAGAGAGAAGCCATAACCAGCAAAGAGCTCAATACAATGGAAGAGTAGAAAAATAAAACAACAAAAACTGCACTGCAGGAGATGTTGTAAAGAGTAAGGACATGAGTGGTTGCTGGTGACACAGGCCAGGGGGCTGTGGCTTCAGGGGGACTCCAGTGAGTTGAGAGGAGAGACTTGGCTTCGGCTTTGAAGATATTGTCTCAGTGGAGAATGGGAGAAGCACGTTCTTGACAAAGGGGAGAGCACAAGAAGAGGAGGGGGGAAAACGCACATGCAGGCTACGGTCTCCATGAGCAGACACGCATGATTATGTACAAGTGTGGCTGGAAGACAGGGGAGAAGTTTGAGGCCAAGTTTGGAGGGCCTTGATTGCTAATGGACTCGGGCTCTACTGGGTAGGTAATAAAGAGGCTTTGAAGGCTTTTCGGGGGGAGGAGGTAGCCAAGGCAGTAGTTTAGGACAAATGTAAATAGAAGTCAGTTATAAGATTGGCTGGGAGAGAAGAGAGAAAAAGAGAGAAACTAGTGATCCTGAATTAAAGAGAACAGTAAAAAGCAAATGGAAAATATGGCTAAATAGCCATTCCTCCTACTAAGAGTGCTAAGGACACTCGTTCTTTTTTTTTTTTTTTTTTTTTTTTTTTTTTAAAGATTTTATTGGGGAAGGGGAACAGGACTTTATTGGGGAACAATGGTCAAATTGTTGTCCTTTCAATCTTAGTTGTGGGGGGTTCTGTTCAGCTTCAAGTTGTTGTTCTTTCAGTCTTAGTTGTGGAGGGCGCAGCTCAGCTCCAGGTCCAGTTGCCGTTGCTAGTTGCAGGGGGCACAGCCCACCATCCCTTGCGGGAGTCGAACCGGCAACCATGTGGTTGAGAGGACAGGCTCCAACCAACTGAGCCATCCGGGAGCTCAGCGGCAGCTCAGCTCAAGGTGCCATGTTCAATCTTAGTTGCAGGGGGCGCTGCCCACCATCCCTTGCGGGAGTCGAGGAATTGAACTGGCAACCTTGTGGTTGAGAGCCCGCGCTCCAACCAACTGAGCCATCCGGGAGGCAGCTCAGCTCAAGGTGCCGTGTTCAATCTTAGTTGCAGGGGGCAGAGCCCACCATCCCTTGCGGGACTCGAGGAATTGAACTGGCAACCTTGTGGTTGAGAGCCCACTGGCCCATGTGGGAATCGAACCGGCAGCCTTCGGAGTTAGGAGCACGGAGCTCTAACCGCCTGAGCCACCGGGCCGGCCCAGGACACTCGTTCTTAATTAAGCACCAATTCAATGGGAATTTGAGCTCTTATCAGGGTATAAAGCACTGCCACATTCTACGGACTCAGCACCAGCCAGGCCACTGGGGCTGAGTCCCAGGGGCCAGAGCTGGTCCAGTGAGCAATTAGCCAAAGTTGCCGGGAGAAAGGGGATCCGTGTAGGCCGCTTCTTGGGAAACACACGCTGAATGTCAATGCTGGAAAATCTTGAGTTCTATGTCTAAGCTCATGGGTGAGTATGATACAGAACAGAAGGCAAAGATAAAAGGTGGAAAGACAGGTAGTGAGTGTTAGAGCAAATGGGTCTGAGACTTGTTTTAATTGGTGGTAGGATGCTTAGCACATTGTGGGTCCGCTTAGTTTAAAGACAAGAGGCTAAAATGAGCAGCTTTAACATCTGAGCTGGAAGGAGACATAAAGATTATATCCCCTCCTCTAAACTTCCATGTCTCTGTCACAGCACTTATCATAATGCATCGCAGTTACCTAATTCCATATCTCTCTTCCCCACTAGACGATGTGCTTTCTCTGGGCAGGTACTGTGTCCTATTTATCTACAGTCCTGGCATCTGGTACACATTCCAGCACAGAGCATATGCCCAAGTAAGAGTTAAATTAATGATGGCTTGGGCCAGGGGAGTAGCAGGGAGAGTGGTGAGAATTGGTCAGTTTCTAAATACATTTTTGAAGGTAAAGCCAAATGAATTCCTAATGGATTGGATGTGGAGTATGCAAGCAAGAGTGGAATAAAATGAGTCAAGGTTTTTGGCTTAGGAAACAGGAAGGATAAAGTTACAATCATCTACGATGATGAAGGCTGCAAGTAGGACAGGTTTCAGTGAAAAGATCAGGGGTGCGTGTTTGAACATGCTGATTTGGGGTGTCCATTAGATATCCAAGTGGAGATATCAAGCGGCAGTTGGTTTCTCACGTTTGAAATCTACAAGAGAGGTTTGGACCAAAGATAAAAGTTGGGGAGTCATATGCATAAAGATGGTATAGAAAACCTGAAACTGAGTATTATCACCAAGAGAATGAGTTTAGACAGAGAAAAGGAGAAGTCCAAGGTCTGAGCTCTGGGATATTGCAAAACACCTGGGGAGAAGACACTAGGAAATAAGACTAATAAAGAGGAACCGAGGAGATAGGGAAAAAAAACCAAATGAAAGGAGAATCCTGGAGGCCAAGTTAAAAAAGCATCTCAAGCAGGAGGGAGGGAGCCACTGTATCAAATGCTACTGCTAAGTCAAGCACGATGAGGGGTGAGCGCCGGCCACTGCATTTAGCACGTGGTGTCCTCGATGACCAGGACGAGACCTCGGTGGCTTGCTGGGGGCAGAAGCCCGGGTGGGTTGAGTTTAACATTTTCGCTGCAATGTTTATCTATAGTCAAATGATATTTCCATGCTGCTGACTGTGGCGTTCGACTTTTTAAGAAAGGAAGTTTAGGAAAGCAGATGTACATTTTTCTATATTTTTGTGTTTTTCAAGAATGAATAACAACAGTACATTTTTATACTTGAAAGTAATCATTTATTTTAATAAAATGTAGCACCTTAACTGTACTTACTTAAAAATATAAATACTGTAATTATTTTCTGTGGATGTTTGACACATTTTGGAGAACAAACTTGAAATCAACGCAGCGAAAAGGTTAAACGAGAACAGGTTGAATGGCGTTGGAGACAAGTACAGACAGCTCATTGTAGAGGTGCTATAAGGAGAAGCAAAAAGCTGGGGCAGCAGCTGGGTAAAACGGGGTTAGGGGAAGGCATTTGTTTGTTTGTTCATTTGTTTGTTAAGATGGGAGAAATACCAGCATGTTTGCACACTGATCTGATCCAGTATACTGCAAAGGCTAAGATTTTTAGACAGACCTAAGTTCAAATTCCCAGTCTTCCATCTTCTAGTTATTACTCCTGTGATGGTACTTCGGGAGGTAATTAGGATTAGAAGAGATAATGAGGGTAGCGCTCCCACGAAGGGGATTGGAGGGCTTACAGGGGCCGTTAGAGGGCTAGCTTCCTCGCTCTGTTCTGTCATGTGAAGAGACAGTGAGAAGTCCGAGGTGTGCAAGCCGGAAGAGGGCTCTCCCCAGAATCAGATCATACAGGTACCCTGATCTAGGACTTCCAGCCTCCAGGCCTGTGATAAATACATTTCTGTTGTTTAGGCCACTCAGTCTATTATACTTTATTACAGCAGCCTGGGCAGACTAAGACTGACTCCTGGGGTGACCAGTTAGCTCAGTGGGTTAGAGCGCGGTGCTCTTAACAACAAGGTTGCCGGTTCGATCCCCACATGGGCCACTGTGAGCTGCGCCCTCCACAATTAGACTGAAACAACTACTTGACTTGGACTTGATGGGTCCTGGAAAAACACACTTAAATAAATAAAAGTTAAAAAGAAAAAAAGAGAGACCGACTCCTACTTTGTGAGGCTTTTCCAGATGGTGAGCTCCTCAAAGGTGAAAACTAAATGTATTTCCTTGACTCTTGACAATCGCTATATAGTAGACTCTTAATAAATGCTTTTCAAATAAATACCTGTGCATAAAATACTTCTTAAGCTTTTTGAGCCATAGTTTTACCTTTTAAATGAATGTGATGGCACCCAACTCAGAAGATTAAATAAGATAAGGCACATACAGTGCATAGCAAAGGGCCTTGGTACTTAGTATGTGCTCAGTAAATGGCAGTTTTATTATAAGTGCAATGCCCTCGTTTCACCGATAAGGTGTCTGAGGCCTAGAAAATAGTTTGCACAAGGTTGCAGAGTGAATGACAGAGCAGAGTTAGCTCTTGGACTCAAATTTCTTAACTCTCCACATAACCAGAGAAATCACCTACAAAGCCCAGGTGTGTTCCATGGACAGCGTGTGTTCAAGCCTCTGAAGACTGAGTTGTTGAAACATGTGGATCTGAGGAGTTAATGGCAGCTCTGAAATCTCTGTAACCTCCCTACACGACCAACGTAGGACTTCCTGTCTCATTTTGTTGGGATGCTCAGCAAAAGTGAGATCCTCACACAATGGTCCATGTTTCTCTCACAGCGTTTTCTTGTTTGTTTGTTTTTGTTTTTACTTTTACCAGAATTCTGGTTTTAACGTTTTGGGTAATAATCCTTGTTATTATTTTCATACCTAGGTCAAGGGACAAAACTGTGCCACATTGCTCGTTTTGTTCATTATTAGCTTTTAGATAATTATAAATCTAGATGGCTGATTCTATTAATTATAACTCCAGGTGACAATATATAGATCCAAAATATGTTTCTGGGCAATATTACAAAATTTTACGACGCTGGAACACACCCTCTTTCATCATATTTGTAAACAGATGAATAGTCCTTGTCAGGATGAATGTGGAACATTTAGTCAACCTTTATTAGTGGAGGACTATATCCTTTAATAAGACAGTAAATCTTCAGCAGAGTTTATAGGTTGTCTTTCATCCAAAGACATCAAAGTAAGTTTGCTAACTCTGTGTCATTATTAATCATCCAACCTGCCCAAGGAGGCAAGCGGTGGCTGTTTCAAAGCGAGAAACTGAGGTTCCAAGAAGGCTCTGTGACTTCTTAGGGTCATGAGCAGGGTCATAAGAAAAGAACTGGGCACAGAGCCCAAATTCCTGTCTCTCAGGTCGAGGCCCCAGCCCTCCCCACAAGCTCTCTAAACATGTCCTTTTGATAGAAACTATGGCTTGCTACCTTGATCTATTAAGCAGAAATGAATGCTGGACCCTTCTTCAATGACTTGGGGAAATGAAAGTTTATTTTTAAAGTTACTTCAAGTCATAAAATGCTCAGTTCAGTGTATTAAATAATAACACTGAAATAAGTAAACAGCTTTGTAGTCATAATGATAGTTTGGATTTAAATGGAGCCTGAGCTCTGAAAAGCACTGTAGTTCACAGGCTTCTACAGGTCTTTAGTCATTCTGGCTGCCTCTCTTTTTCTTTCTCACAAGTCTTTTCTCCATGTCTCCTTCACACACACCCTTTTCCTTTTAGGGAGTTATGTCTTCCTATGATCAGGACCGCTCAAGACGAAAGAAAGTCTTTGCTGTCACTGGATATAGAGACCTTCAGGCCGTCTGGAATAGGATGGGGGATCCCATTCCACAAGATCCTCCAACAAGCTCTTATGCAGTTGAGTGTAGATCCAATTTTGCTTGGAGGTCAAGGATGAAAGTTACAAAGACTTATTGGAACGTATCAAACTTTCAAATGGTCCTCTAACTATTCCAGCCACCCTTCTATTTGGATTGGGGCCTTATAACTATTCTGGCCTTATAACTAGTCTGACCACTAAAAGGAAAGTTAGTTGAGAACAGCATTCTCCCTTCACCTCTCAGATTAAGGCTGAGTGACTGTGGAGTGACTTTCCCAATGGTGCAGATACAAGATGGAGGGTAGCTGCCTACCTGACTTCAGGCTTTTAATGAGCAAGACAGAAACCTATGTCAGGTTGACCCCCAGAGATTTTGATTGTGTCAGCTGTTGTTAATTATCCTGACTAGCACAGGAGTTAAATAGTGCCATAACAAAGACATTCAAGATATGTTCATTCGCTTAGCAGTTAGGCTAGAAAGACTGCAATCCATGACATGCAATGGTAAGAAGTTGAGTAAAGCTGGGCCTACAATAATTTGGAAAGCAGACCCTGAGCTGACTGAATTTTTAAGTCTAAGACAAAGGTCAGCAAACTTATCTAAAAGAGCTAGATAGTGAATATTTTCAACTTAATGAGCCATGTATTATAGTTTCTTTTGCAACTACTCAAATCTACCACTGCAGCGTGAAAACCACCATAGACAATATATAAACAAATGAGCATGACTATGTTCCAATAAAACTTTATTTACAGAAACAGGCAGTGTGGTAGATTTAGCCTGTTGGCTGTTATCTGCCCACCCCTGGTCGAGGGGAAGAGTTTGGAAAACAGAATGTTAAGTTTGTGTTGCCATTGGCTGTATTTGACAAGAAATTTCAATAAAGAGATGAGTTCCAAAATTATTGGCTGGTGTGCAAACAGAAATTAAAGAGAGAAGTCAGAAATTTGGGTCTCCGACTTTCCATAAACTGTAAGTGGGCTATGAATTAGCTTAGCTGCCCCCAAAACCCACTCAGATGTGGAGGAAGAGGACAAATGTACAAGGAGAAACCTCCTAGAGAGCAGAGCAGGCTTGGGGTGAGAGAGGTAATATTTGAATAATGATCTGAAAAGAGTGAAGGATGAGCTAGGTGGATAGATGTGGAGAAAACAGAACAACAAGAAAATGCAAAGGCCTGAGGCAGGAATGTGACTCGGACCTTCAAGAAACCATGAGGTTGCCACTGTGGCTGGATTAGAGGGAATGGGGTGGAGGGACAGCAAGAGATGACATCAGAGAGGGAGGGTAGATGGGCCTGGGGGCTCCTGGAGCATAAGTCACACAGGGCCTCGTAGGTAATTTTGAAGATGCTGGCTCTTATTCTGAATGATTTGGGAAGCCAATGAGTGTGTTGAGAGTGTGAACAGGGACACGTTCTGATTTATGTTTTTAAAAGGATCATTCTGGTTGTGGGATTGAGAAACAAAAAACAAAGAGGGGAAAAGATGTAAGCAAGAAACCAGCCAGGAGTCTGTTGCAATAATCCAAGCAAGAGATCATTCATTCATCCACTCACTGAACAATCATTTCTTGGCCACCTCTTAAGAAGACATTGCCAGGGATAATGTTTCAGTTATTGTGGGAGATTTCCTTTAAACAAAAATGCCATATGCATGCTGTGAGGGCCAAGGTTAAATGTGCTAACATGTTGTGAGATCTTCCAGATCTAAAAGTTTGGAAAAATCATGAGAGAAAACTGTCCTGTGAATTGTCCAGTCAAGATGGTGCAGTAGGTAAATGCTGTGCTTACCTTCTCTCATGACCACATCAAAATTACAACTAAACTACAAAACAACCATCATTGAGAATCACCTAAAATCTTGCTGAACTGAAGCCCTACAACTAAGGACATGCAGGAGAATCACCTTGAAACTGGTAGGAGGGTCAGAAATGCAGGACAGGCTAGTGCCACACCTGTGTGTGACCATTACAAATTGGGAGGGATATCTTGGCTGTGGAGGTATCCCCACCCCAGTGGAGTGAGGGGTCCCAGCCACTCCCAAACCCAGGGTTCCAGTGCTGGGGAGAGAAGTTCCCATAATATCTGGTTGTGAAAACCAGTGGAGCTTGTGACTGAGTGAGATGGAGGGTGGCTGGACTTCCAGGCGCTCCTCTTAAAGGGACTGTGCATGAACTTACTCACTAACAGAATCACTTGCTCTGAGTTCCAGCACTGGGGCAGCAACTAGAGAAGCAGCAGAGATATACAATGGGGAACTGAGTTGTCTGGCTTCGGGACAAGTCTGAAGGGGCAGCTTTCTCCTGGAAGGAAGAGCTGGTGGGGGTCATTGTTTCTTTGTTGAGCCCTCCCCTTTCTTAAATGCAGAGGTAGGTGGCTGCAATATCTGTGTCTCCATCAACTGGCTAATGCCATTTGTTCATCACGCCCTGGTGATTCCAGGCCCCACCCCACCCAACTTTCGGGTACACCCAGTGGCTTTTTTGTACAAACCACCTGCCTTGGCTCATGCTGCAGACTTTCCTAGGGTATCTCAAAGGTTTGTGGAACCCAGACAAGCAGCATCTGGCTTGAATGTGTCCTGTACCTCTGGCTGAGCAGCCCTAAGCCCGGTACTAGTGGCAGCCAGCCTTGGTTTATGGCTTGGCTTCTCAAGCACGGCACAGGTGGCAGCCATCTGCAGATTTATTTGTGGCTCCTGCCAGGTGGCCCTGGGTGGGGCACTGGCTGTGGATGAACTTGATCTGCAGCAGGTCCCCTCCCAGTTGGCCCTGGGGTTGGTGCCCCTAGCAGCTAGTTTTGAAGTGAGGTGAAACAGCCACCTCCAAGGATGACACACCCAAGGGGCAAATTGGGCAGGCACCAGAGCCCTGCTGAGGCAGATCCTGCTCTGTAGGGTCAGCCCCTGTTCCACAACTCCTCCACTGTAGTCAAGGCCAGTCCTTACAACCAGTGAGCCTAAGGATCAATCCCTCCCACTGATGTGCAAACAGCAACTAAGGCAGAAGTACAAAAGGAGGGCACATACAACCCACATAAGGGACACACCTGGAGTGTGTGGATCAAGTGACAAGGAAGAATGCACCACTGAGCCCCACAGCACATCTACGATCTAAGGCCACTCTACTAAGACCAGGAAACATAGCAGTCCTAGCTAATACATAGAAACAAACACAGGGAGGCAGCCAAAATGGGTAGACAAAGAACATGCCCCAAACAAAAGAATACAACAGAGCTCCAGAAAAAGAACAAAACAAAGTGGATATAAGTAATCTACCAGATGCAGAGTTCCAAACTCTGGTTGTAAGGGTACTCAATGATCTCAGGGAGAACTTCAACAAAGAGATAGGAAATATAAAAATGGAGATAGAAAACATAAAAAAGAACCAGGCAGAAATAAAGAATACAATAACTGAAATGAAGACTACATTACAGAGAATCAAGAGTAGATTAGATGAAGCAGAGGATCAAATCAGCGATTTAGAAGATAAGGTAGCAGAAAACACCCAGTCAGAACAGCAAAAAGTAAAAAAAGAATCAAAATAATTAAGGAGAGTTTAAGGGGCTTCTGGGACAACCTCAAGCATACAAACATTCACATTATAGGGGTACCAGAAGGAGAAGAGAGAGAACAAGGAATTTAAAACCTATTTGCGGGGGGTGGGGGGTGGGAGATGAGGGTAAGGGGGATTGAATATATGGTGATGGAAGGAGAACTGACTCTGGGTGATGAACACACAATGGGATTTATAGATGATGTAATACAGAATTGTACACCTGAAATCTATGTAATTTTACTAACAATTGTCACCCCAATAAATTTAATTAAAAAAAAAAAAAAAAACAACAACAACAAAAAAAAACCTATTTGAAGAAATAATGACAGAAAACTTCCTTAACCTGGTGAAGGAAATAGGTATACAAGCCCAGGAAGTGCTGTGAATCCCGAACAAAATGAACTCAAAGAGGCCCACACCAAAACACACCATAATTAAAATGCCAAAGATTAAAGACAAAGAGAATTTTAAAAGAAACAAGAGAAAGGCAGATAGTTACCTGCAAGGGAGCTCCCATAAGACTGTCAGTCGATTTCTCCACAGAAACTTTGCAGGCCAGAAGGGATTGACACAAAATATTCAACATGATATTTTGGACCTACAATCAAGATTTACTCTACCCTGCAAATCTATCATTTAGGATTGAAGGACAAATAAAGAGCTTCCCAGATAAGAAAAAGCTAAAGGAATTTATCACCACCAAACTAATATTATAAGGAATATTAGGGGGACTTCTTTAAGATGAAAAATATATATGAATAATAAAATGGGAATAACTACATACCTATCAACAATTACTTTCAGTGGAAATGGATTAAATGCTCCAATCAAAAGAATGGATAAGAAAACAAGACATTTACATATGCTGCCTACAAGAGACTCACTTCAGATCGAAAGACACACACAGACTGAAAGTAAAGTAATGGAAAAAGATATTTCATGAAAATGGAAACAAACAAACAAAAAGCTAGGCTAGCAGTACTCATACCAGACAAAATATACTTTAAAGCAAAGATTATAACTGGAGACAGAAGGACCTAGTAATCCCACTTCTGGGCATTTATCCAAACAAACCCAAAATGCTAATTCAAGGGGACATGCTCATCCATATGTTCATTGCATCATTATTTACGTAAGCCAAGATATGAAGCCAACCTGCATGTCCCTGAATGGATGAATGGATAAAGAAGAGGTGGTACATATATACAATGGAATATTACTCAGCCATAAAACAAAAACAAAACAAAAAAACACCTTGCCATCTGCAACAACATGGATGGACCTAGAGGGTATTTTGCTGAGTGTAGTAAGTCAGACAAGGAAAGACAAATGTCATATGATTTCATTTATAAGTGTAATCTAAACAACAAAATAAAGAAACAAATGAAACAGAAACAAACTCATAGATACAGAGAACATTTTGGGAGCTGCCAGATGGGAGGGGGTTGGGGGCAGGGTGAAAAGGGGAAGAGATTGAGAAATACAAATAGGTATTTACAGTATAGTCATGGAGGTGTAAAGTATGGGAATATAAAGTAGGGAATATAATCAATAATATGGTAATAACTATGTATAGTGCCAGGTGGCTACAAGTTAGGAGGAACACTTCCTAAATTATATAAGTGTCTAACCACTATGCTGCACACCTGAAACTAATATAAAATAATATTAAGTGTCACCTCTAATTGAAAAATTAGAAAGGGGGTGGCGATAAAGAAGAATAAGAGCTTCAAAGTTCCAGGTATAAAACAAATAAGTCTTGGGGATATAATATACAGCAGAGGAAATACAGTCAATAATACTGTGATAGTGTGGTACAGTGTCAGATGGTTGCTGGACTTATCATGGTGATCACTTCTTTAGCATAGGGAATATAATCAATAATGTGATAATAACTCTGTATAGTGCCAGGTGGGTGCTGTTGAACTGTGATGTACACCTGAAACTAATATAATATTGTGTGTTAGCTATATTTTAATAAAAATCTTTTTGAAAAATCATGAGAAAATTTTTCATTTTTTAACACTTGAGAAATTTTTAATAAAAAGCTTTTGCGGCTTATGAATTTGGGGAATGAAAAATAAAATGTTTAAGAGCAGATGACATCTTCCTGATGTTATTTGCTATATTATGCAGTAAGAAAATTTTAATGTACATCTCTTCCCTACCAGGAAATTTAAGCTGTAAACAACTGCAATGTATGATTCTAGATTGGACCCTGAAATGGGGGGAAAAATCTATGAAAGACACTACTGAAACAATTGGCAATGTTGGAATATGGACTGCAGATTAGATAAACGATGTGAAATTTTCTGAATTTTATAACTGCACTGTGTTTATATAATATCCTTGTTCTAGGAAATATAATCTGAAGTATTAAAGGGCACATATACAGAGAAGAGGCACAATGTATACAACTTACCCTCAAATGGTTGAGAAAAAATATGTATAATGCACATATGTGTAATGTATGCACATACAGAGATTGTATATGTATGTGTGTGTATATATAGAGATATATGTATATGTGTATATATGTACCAGACGTGTCAAAAAGATGTATACAAGCGGACACTTTGGTCAATGTTGCTCAAGCAGTAGTTCGCCATTATCAGAAGTGTCTGGACACTGATGGTAACCACTTTGAGCACCTCTTGTAAATGCAGAAGTCAAGTGTGACTTGTATTCATCTTTTGTTATTGGTATATATTATTATAATTTTAATAGTTTTTTCCTTTCTTAAAATGTGTATACGTTTTTCTGGCACCCTCTGTATATATATACACCTATGTATCTATGTGTGCCTATATATGAACAAATATGGCAAAATATTAACAATTAGTGCTTCTGGATAAAGAGTATATAAGGGTTGTAGCTATTATTCTTGAAATCTCCCTACGTTTGAAATTATTTCCCCCAAAAAATGTTTTTTAAAGGTTTTATAAACACTCCAAACTCAATTTCCCCGTCCCCCCCCCCCCACACACACAAAAAAGGACAAAAAACCAGTTAAGCTAGCTAAGCTGTCGAGTCCCCTCCAAAGGAAGAAGTAGAAATATTTCTATCCCAAAGAATATTACAATTTTCATAGGAAAAGGTGGAGGATGCTGAGTCTTCTCTGCTTGAACACTTCCTTTTCCAGCCAGAAGCTGATAAACTTTCTTCTCTCTGTCCACTTGGCCCTGGCATTTCAGAATCATCTCAACCATTTGACATCATTAGTTCTCAAACTTGGCTGCATGTTACAACAACTAGAAGATCTTGAAAAATGACTAATGCTTGGATCCTACCTCCAGAGATTTGGGTGTCTTGGCTATGGGGCGTGGTGGGGGGAGGTGGGCTGGGCATCAGAATTTTTTAGAACTCCCCACGTGGTTCTCCTGTGCAGCCAGTTTGGAGAACCCAGTGACCCACACTGTATTACGCCCCATCCCAAACTGAGCTCAGAGCTTTCTGGGGTCCTGGGTATGCCATAATCCCCCAGGTCTCTGGCCTCATTCTTTGGCGGCAGGGAGCACCTTTCCTTTATTGATGGCTTTGTGTCCCCATCTGGGATGCAGGCTGCAGGGTGCTTGGAAGTGTCCATTCTTGGGGTCCTTGGGCATCACTCATTTTTTCCAGAGTTTCTACAGCCAAGTTCAGAACTTAGGGGAGTAGGTAGGGACTGTTTAGGCATTACTGTGGGAAGGTGGCCTTCTGAAGAGAGATGGTGTGGGGGGAGACTTTTCTTTCAATGGACACCCCTGTTCTATCCTGAACGTCTTGACTTGCTTCTCTAACAGCCCAGAAAACCCAGGTGCAGTGTGTAACACTTATCAGCATCTGCGACTGGTGATCACAGGAAAAGTCCCTGAACAAGCACAGAGTGGTCAAGCAGGGTGGTCTCCAAATCTTTCCTACTGCACAGACAGGCTCTTTGTTCCCTCTCCCCTTTAAGTCACCCTTCTACATTCTTCCACAGGAAGTTGTTTTCACCAGCCTCGGGATGCCAGAGCGGAACAGCCTCTGGCATCGTGGAAGGTACTGCACAGGCACTTTTCATCTCTAATCGCCCCTGGTCACCTATTCAAAAATACATTTTTAAAGCAATGGGAGCAAGTTACTCATTCAAATGCTGTTAACAAATAACAGGATTTAAGTGTGTAATTGGTAGCTACCTGCCTTTGAAAATTTGCCCTTAAGAGTTAAAATTTCTGCTTCACTGGGGATTGGGGGTGGGGATAGGGGAATGTCCTTGTGGGAGGAATTTCCAGTCCCTGGAATTTTATGTCTGATCTCCCTCCCCTGCATCGGAGCTGGAACTCAAGATCCAGCGCGAGATTGCAGGAGAGGGTGGGCTGGGGACAGTCCTGGGGCCTATAAGTGTTCAGCGGCTATACCAGCAACGACTGCTCCCCCACCCCATGCCAGCAGACACCCACCAGGACTTGCTGGATCCCATGTCAGGGGAGTCAGCTTACCAATTACTCTCTGGATCATCATTCCAGGTTGGATGGGATCATAGAGGGCGGAATGAAGAGTTGCTACGGCCCAGGCTAGAGGTGGAGGGCTTCTTGGAGGAAGCCCATCAAGGAAAGGCTGATGGTGCAGTGATGCCATGCCAGAGCTTCCCAGCAAACTCAGCAGGGCCTCTCCTTTTCACTGCAATGGCTGCCTCCAAAGCAGCCGGGAGCCAAAAGCTGGTGGACAGCACCCTCTTCTCCCACCTCTAAAATAATTATTGCTTTTTCTTTGAATAACTATTTCCTGAAGTCCGACCCTATAAGACACCCCACACTAATCGTACCCGCCAGGGAGGCTGCAGAGTCTGGTCCGCAGAGTAAGTGCCCAATAAATGTCAGTGCTCTTCTGTGGTTTAAGAAAATATGAAGGCTGCCAGGGGGTATTAAGAGACAACTTGTGAGTCCTAAAATGGGGTGAGTAATAAGGCCAGTGGATGGGAAGGATGTTAAGTTTACATTAGGGCAGGAAAGGGACCTTACCCGTGTTGGTCAACCCATCACCAAGGATTGACTCTTCTATGGACATGTCCAAGTTTAAAAGACTACTCAGGGTCTAGGAATTCAGAAAATACTTATTGAAAGACACAGTGATGCTAAATTAGAGGTGGGAGAGGGGGTGCAATGAGCCAGGCAAGAGGAAGGAGTAAAGGACTGGAGTTTCAACTTGAGGTGGCTCCTGAGACTGTAGGTAGAAAGCTGGGGAGGCAAAGGGCTGTATGGAATGCCACTCACCCCGCCTCCCTTGGGGTTTCAAAGGGGATTGTGGGGGAGGGAAAAAGGAAAAGAAAGAGGCTGACATAGAAAGAGAAGGAAGATAGAAGTCAGGGTCAAGTTCTCCAGTTCTCTGGCTCTAGTAGTGAAAACAGCAGGCTCTCCTCAGGGGAAATTCGGTCCCCTTAATGTCCCCCTTCCTATTCTGGATTTGACCTCATCAGGCTCCCCACCCTGCCTCACTCCACCCACAGACAGGGACTCAAAGATTATACCTTGAGAGCAAATGCATTCAAGACCCAACCCAGTACTTTACATATCTTACCTCCAAATCTAGAAATCAATGCCTTAGCTCCTCTGATCCTACAGCTGGGCTTTCTCTGCATAAACCTCCTTTCAAAGTTCTTGTTTTGGATCCAGTTGACACTGATCTACATTTTTTGTGATAAGATTTCAATTACATTTGCATTTATCTATTGATTTTCACACCCAGCCTTATTCCAAGAAGGATTGGAGGCAGCTTCTAAAGTTTCAATGTAGTAACTACTTTGATCCATCTGGCTTTTCACCCCTTTTCACAAACAGCTGTAGCCATAGCCACAAAATACAGATTATCTTTCTAGTTTAGTTATAAAACAACATACAAAGCACCTTTGAAATCTGGCACCAAGTTTTAAGACATGTACAGTTTACTTAGTATCCCGAGAAAATTAAAACAGTACGGGACGTCCCGGTCATAGAAAACTATGAGTGATGTTGATACAGGAGAGTTAGCAAGTCCCTAGGTAGACAGGGAGGTCCCTGGTGGAATAAACCAAGACAGTAATATCCTAAAACTTCAGGTTTTGAAATCACTCCTTTGCTCCAGGACATAATGTAACAAGGCCTTGAGGTTAATCATAAAATTCCTTTTGGCCTGACAAATGGAGCAGATCTGATAGGTAAGAGTGGGTTACAGTTGCTAATTCCTTTAGGATGGGCAAGCAGAACAAACCCGGTAGACGAATTTCATTAGAAGGTGCCAGTTCCCTTCTTCAAACAGCTCCCTTCTCCAAACAGGCAAAGGGAAGGTATAAAAGTAAGAGCTTTTGCCTCAGTCATGGGGCACCCACATTCGGGACACCCCCCCCACACACACACACACACACACACTCGGGAGCTGCAACCTCTTCTCCTGCCTCTAATAAACTATCCTGTTTTTAAAACTCTTTGCCTCTCCCTGGTCCGTGTTTACATTCTTCGGCTTCACGAGACACGATCCCGGCCTGCACTCAGAAACTGCCGGCAGATCCAACATCACCTACATCACTGTGGGCGACCTGGGTGGGTTAAGGTTGGAGCTGTTTAAGACATCCAGGTTCCCCCCAGAGTATGGCCCCCCCAGCATGAGGCTGATGCTTGTGCTGGACTTGGATTCAGAGCTTGGGACATCCAGAAGAACCGGCTCCTTGATTCTCTTTCTTTGTTAGGTGCAAAGGAAAAAAGAGGCGAAGAGGTTGTGCTGGAGAGAGGTATTTTGTTCAGACCAGAGGGGAGTTAGAGGAGGAGGGGTTTCTCTCTCTCGAGGAGTCCCTGCAGGGCCCCTCGTTTTGCCAGCTCGGACCTTTTCCCAGCCACACTTCCATCCTGTTTCGCAGGGAGTCAGTTGATCCAGCTGGACCTGTACTCCTGTGCTAAAAGGCCTGTTGGCTGAAGCCCAGACTCAGCAGGGAGGGTTCAGCTTTGCACTGGCGGGCTTGCTATGTGGGGGTCCCACCCTTGAGGGCTCCCACCCTGTGGGAACCTAGCAGGCGCCCCTTCCCACATTCACAGAGGTTGCAACACAAGACTCGCTTCTCTGGTGTTACCTGAGTGAAACCCGAGAAAGCTTCACCTGGGGTTAAGGAGCAGGGCCTGTGCTTTCTGCCTGCGACTCGGGGCCAAATCTGTTCTCTCCTCACCCACAGCGCTACAGAGAACGCAATGGGGGGGGGGGGGACTTTAGCTCATTTTCGTTGTTGGTTATACATTTACATTTAAATGTATACATTTAAAATAGACACCTTTCTTTTGAAAACGTCCGAGAGGGCTTCCAGGAAGCACCGCACGGGGAAGAGATTTAAACATAAAATGAAGCAGCCTCTTTGGCCAGAGCGGAATACTTGCCCACAAATACCTGCTTGAGCACAGAGGAGGGAATAACCTAAGAAATTCCTTTTGTGAGTCCATTCAACACTTGGCATCCATCATCCTATTCGTTTTTCACAACACTATGATGGTCAACCTTGTCACCACTGTTTGACAGATAACAAAATTGAGGCTCAGAGAAATGGAGTAAATGGTCCAAAGACCCACAGTTAGGCAGTGGTAGGATCAGGCTTTGAATCTAGGCTGTGTGATTCGGAGTCCTCAGCTCAGCGCCCCCATATTACGCCTCCTCTGTACTGTTACCGCCCTGAACCATTCAGGCCTGCTTTCCCTAGCTACAAGGCAAAGCCAAATACATGCGAGCAACATGACGCTCACGCCTCACTCTGATTGGCTGAGGAGCCCCGTGTTGGTTGTTTGAATCTTGAATGTTGGTCAGGGAGGCAGGCACTGCCTTTCACATCTGACATGCGTCTCCCATTTGTGGTTGTTGCCTGATTCCAGCATGCACTTGAGTTGGCAATCTCTGTACTACAACATTTCCATTGACTGCGAAAAATTTCAGCTCTGTCTTGCTTTGACACCAGTGTAATTTGAGGCTTGCCTTCGGAGGTCACAAAGTTCTCTAGGCAGCTTCTAATTTTAATCCACTTATATAGAACTTTTATAAAATAATTGGGAATGTGGGAGAGTGGTCACCAAAGACAGTTTTCATTAGGTTTGAATCAATGCTGAGCTTTTCCTGAGAATAACACTGTTTCAGGGGAGAGCAGAGTGAGCTGTTGGATGACAGTAAAAACGAAAAAAGAAAAAAACACACCAACTTTTAAAAAGTCCTTGTTTTGTTTGATGAGAATGTAATCCAGGTTACAGGCCTTGGGTGGATGAGAGTTTTTCTGTTCTCACGCTTCCCCCCAGGGCCTGGGAGAGGGCTGGGGCATAGCCCTGGGGAATTTGTTTCCACCTGACAAAGGCAAGAAAAAAACGGTATTTTCCTGTTTTTTTTTTTTTCTTTTTTAGAGGCAGAATGAATTTATGAGAGTGAGCCTTTTTGAACCCAGGAGAGCAGGGTTCAAATCCACATTTTTCTCACTTCATAGCTGTGTAACCATGAAAAGTTACATCAAAGTACATTTTTGAGTCCAGTTTCCCAGGAGTAAAATGCAGATGAAAATACAGACTTTGCTGGGGCGCTCCAAGGATGAGAGGCAACCTGTAGAAGACAGGACTCCATGCCGGACTCCAGGGATGGCTCTTTGTAGTATGTCTGGCTCTTAGCAGGAGCAGTGTGGCAGGCACTGCACGTCTCTGATGTCACAGTGAAAAGGAACTGCTCTAATTCAACATGGACAGACAGGCTTCATAAGACTAGCAAATGCTGCTTGCCACCTCACCTGATGTGGGACGAGTGTCTGGTTTTCAATGATAAAGAGAAGCAGACAACCCACAGCACGCTCTCCTCGGTCACCCTCCTTCCCCCAACATCAACATTCAGAAAAGTCTCCTTCAAACCCCTAAGTCCTCCTGGGCGAGAAGCCCTTAAGTGGCAGTTTGCTGCCCTCTGCTGTCCAACTGGGAAACTCCCTGGATGTCTTTGGGAGCATTGCCTGCCTTAAATTTAATTCCAAGGAATTTGGGTACCTTGGGTTTGCCCAACCCTTCACCAAGAGTCTTATGATGTAGGGACTCTATTCCCGCTCCCAACACAAGAACACAGGATATGGCAAGGCCAAAAAGGAACACCAATGAAGCCATAGATAAGGGGTTCATACCACTATAGTCTCCTTGGCGGCAGGGTTGGAGACACAAGAAGCAGACTCCACAGGATACGCAATCTGCTGTCGGCATCTCTGCCAACCAATCCTACTTGCTAGTTGCAACCCGCCGTCCATTTCTCTGCCAACCAACCAACAACTTGCTAGCCACAATCTGCACTTGCTAGCTTAGCCACAGCAGTTATATCAGTGGCCAATGGCTAACTGCTTACAGCTGATGACCAACTAGTCCCAGCTGATGGCCATCTACTACCTCAGCCAGCACCTTTCCAGGTGAGGCTGAGAGCCTGGAAACTGCTCTCTGGGACTCTGTCCCCACAAATGTGTTAGTACCAGGACCGGCTACATAATCTGAGGGGCCCAGTGAAAAACGCAGGGCACCTTGTTAGAAAATTTATGAAGAATTTCAAGACAGTGACAACAGAGTACTAAAACCAAGCAATGGGGATTATTATTGAGGGCGGGCCAAGTGCAGCTGCATGCGTGGCATGCAAATAAAGCTGGCCTTTTCTGATTATCACCTGCTCCTGACATTAGACTTCTGATGTGGTCTCAACAGTTCCTTGAGAAACTGAAATTTAGTAGAACATATTTGGGGGAAAAGGCCTCTTCTAATAAGCTACATTGGCGTGGGGGAGGCGTAAGTTTCTCTTGGCTATAATGCGGTAGGTAGCACAAATCTAATCGCTCTCCTGCTTACTATTGGAATTTGAGGGAGGCATCCCCAACCACCAAAAAAAAAAAGAAAAAAAAAAGAAAAAGAAGAAAAATATTATCCCCCACCACCAATTCAGACTCAGGAATTAGATAGAGATTCAAATATCCATTTTATTACAGAACAGCCTATGTTGGACAGAGCTTACCTATAACTAAAGAGTGTGCTAAAATTCACTCTCAAATTTCACTAGGAGAGATCCACACAAATGAGAATGTAGACCAATTGCTGTCACCCGCTAACCCAGTGATTCAGTGCACTTCATGGGGAGAAATAAGGAATAGAACAAGATGCCTAGAGTAACTAGAGGAAAATCTCTCTCTACGGAAACCACGGCAGTGAAGAGAAAGTGTTCTCCCCGTGTTAGTTAGGCACTAACTAGGGAAATAGAAACCGCGTCAAGTATCTACAACAAAGGGTATTGGGTGCCGGGAATTGGTTTCACAGGTGGTGGAGGTTCTGAGAAGCTAAAGCCCAAGGTGAACAGGAATAGGAAATTGCTCCCACTTTCAGGGTGAAGGAGCAAAGGGAAAAGGTGGTGTTCCCAGATTCCCGGGCCAGATCCCTGGTAGAAGCTTGGACCCCCTGTGGGTCCCTCACATAGGAGCTACAGCCACTGCTCTTCCTGAAGTGGAAAGAGACAGGGAGCTAAGGCCTAGGCCCTCCCTTCTTTCCTCCTTGGTCTCCTACCAGTACCTTCCATTGACCGCACTCAGCTGAAAGGCAGCTGACATAGCAGCCAGGAGAGACAACATACAGGGCTCAGTTCCCCTCATTTCAGAGGTGGACAAAGGCAAGAAATGGATCTGAGCACACACGGCCTCAGAAGCCTTTTCCATCCCTCTCCCCGCTCCCTCTTTCTTTCCTGCCTATTAATGCGCAGATTGAAGTCAAGATATTTATGTACATTGGTTGTTACTGTTTTCCGATAAATATTTCATAAAAATCAAATATTGAAACACATTGTAACCACTGACGCCCCTTAGCCCACCTCCACACCTAAGAAGCCCTAAATCCATAGGTAAACTATTAAATCCAGTCAGAACTTTCTTTACCAAGCCACTAGATGTCATATTGATTTCACAGCAGAATTGGGAAGCCCCTGCAAGAGCCCAACACTTGGCCAAAAAAAAATGAACATCTTAATACTTGCCCTTAAAACATCACAGTCAGACTTGTTTATATAATGATTGAATAAGACTTTACTGGACAGACATCACAAAAGGGAAGCAGTGAAAGCACTGGAAAGTGAACAGAAGCAGTTAGATTTTGGTGGAAAGTCCATTTCGGTGGGAAGCACCCTCCACACGTGGAGAGAGAAGTTATAGGACGTGAGCTCCTCATTTCTGCTGTGGTTAGCCAGGGGCCTGGTGTGGGCCATATAGTGTAGGCCATTGGTGGTGCTGGTGGAAAAACAGCTATCTTTTTGGTCCATGAAAACAGAACATTGAGTTTAGGGCAATTACAGCTGCTAAAGGGATCCCCAAATTCTATCTATTCATACCTCTGGCTGACCGCTGGACCACGCATACACACAGCAGATGCACAGCATCTCAGCTGAAGACCAAATGATCTGAAAGAGATTACAGCTGCCACCCAAGAAACAGAGTTTATAGTTAGA
Source organism: Rhinolophus sinicus (assembly GCF_057876585.1). NCBI lineage: Eukaryota > Metazoa > Chordata > Mammalia > Chiroptera > Rhinolophidae > Rhinolophus > Rhinolophus sinicus. The sequence continues at coordinate 149,327,160 of NC_142514.1, read as the reverse complement.
GTTCAATCAAGGAAAGCACCTGTTAAAATGAAATGGAAAATATCATAATTGAGAGCCTCCACAATTAACGTTAACAATATATGCAATCCAGTTACCCAACATATGAAGAACCCTCCCCCCCAAAAATGGGATCCATTCTTAAGTGACAAGACGTTATGCTAAGTGAGAAGAATAAAACACAAAGAACTATATGCTGCATGATTCTATTTATGTAAAATTCTGAAAAAGGCAATATCGCAGGCACAGAAAGCAGACCTGTGCTTGCCTGAGGCGGAGAATCAGAGAAGGAGATTAATTGCAAAGGGGTATGAGAAACTTTTGGGGTGATGAACATTTCTATATCTTGATTGTGGTAGTAGTTATACAACTACGTACAATTGCCCAAACTCAACAAATTACACGCTTAAAATGACAGAATTTTACTGCATTATAAATTATACCTCAATAAAGTTGGAGAAAAAATAAACGAAAAACAATCACAGCCAATGGGCTCTTCCTCGTGGCTGCAAGATATCTGTGCATGTTTCAAGTGTCCTTTGTATTCATATCATGGTCCATTACATAAATGAATCAACTTTTTTTTTCTTCAGATTTTTATTGCGGAAGGGGAACAGGACTTTATTGGGGAACAGTGTGTACTTCCAGGACTTTTTTCCAAGTCAAGTTGTGTCCTTTCTGTCTTAGTTGTTGAGGGTGCAGCTCAGCTCCAGGTACAGTTGCTGTTGCTAGTTGCAGGGGGCGCAGCCCACCATCCCTTGGGGGAGTCGAACTGGCAGCCTTGTGGTTGAGAGGACACGCTCCAACCAACTGAGCCATCTGGGAGCTCAGCCGCAGCTCAGCTCAAGGTGCCGTGTTCAATCTTAGTTGCAGGAGGCAGAGCCCACCATCCCTTGAGGGACTCGAGGAGTTGAACCGGCAACCTTGAGAGCCCATTGGCCCATGTGGGAATGGAACCGGCAGCCTTTGGAGTTAGGAGCACGGAGCTCCAACCGCCTGAGCCACTGGGCCGGCCCGAATCAATTTATTTTTTAATTCTACTGTTGCTGGACATTTGCAATGTTTCTTGTTTTCCTTTGATTGGACTAATAGGGCTATAACATTTTTGTACAAATCTGTGGAGCACTTTTGCAAGTATTTCTTATAAACCTAGGTATTAATTTTGTTTGATTATAGATTATAAATGTTTGCCTTTCTTAAGTGATGCTAGATTGTTCTCTAAAGGGGTTGTACCAATTTCCACTTCCACCAGCATGTATGAAAGCTCCATTTCTCCGTATTTTTACCTACACTTGGTATTATCAGATTTAAAAATTTTAAAGCTGCTGGACTAATTTGATTTGAACTTGCATTTCCCTGATAACCAGTGGAGTTGAGTATCTTTTCATGTGTTTGTTTATTGGCCGTACAGATTTCTTTTTTGGGTGGAAAAACTGTCCTGCTTTGGGCACATCATGAGAAGGCAGGGTTCTTTGGAAAAGACAAACATGTTGGGAAAAACAGAAGGTGGCAGGAAAAGAGGGAAACACAATATGAGATGGATGGACTCCAGGAAAGAAGCCATACTCATGAACCTACAGGTGCTGAGCAGGGCTGTGGAGGACAGGACCTTGTGGACATCACTCATTCAGTTTTGCCAGCGGCCGGAGCTGACTCAGCAGTATGTAACACACACCTCTACAATTCAGGATTTAATATCCAGGCAAAGACAACTGGGGATCTTGTGTCCGCCAGACAATGTGCTCCTACAGCTTGGAGGAAATGGTGGTCTAGAGTAGAGAAAGCGGAGGTGCTGGAATGGCCTTGTCAGAAAGTTCAGAGGCAATGCTAAGATGGATTTCTAATTTACTCTGCACCACCTGACTATGTGCCCCAGATGGACAAGAAGACACTTTCTTCACTAAAATAACAGGGAACGCACTAGTGAATGGGGGCACCAGCAGTGCTGAGAAACTCGGGGGTGGCTTGGAGATGGCTAGTAGACCATGGTAAGATCGGGACAAGACAGATGGGTACCCATCAAAAATGTTCCCTGACTGTTTTAATTGTAAAATACTATCATTGGGTGAGAAGATGTCAGCTGTTGCGATGAAATATCACTATCCTTCACTCACCCTTTTGGGAATTAAGCCTGTCCTTAGACCAAGAGCCCCTGATCAAAGGGGAGGCTGGGACACTTGAAGGGTACTGGAATGCCACAGACGGCCATCAAAGGGATCTATAGGCATTTGCCAGAGGATCTACACACTAGGGAAAGAGAAACCGGTATCTTTGTAGGATTACTGGGTGTAGGACCTTGCTGTTTGGTTTAGGACGGGAGTTAGCAAGTTTTTTTCCATAAAGGGCCAGGTAGTAATTATTTTAGGTTTTACAGGTGACAGGGTCTGTTACAACTAATCAACTCTGCCATTGTAGCATGGAAACAGCCATGATAAGTAAATAAATAGTAGTGGCTGTGTTCTTATAAAATTTTATTTACGAAAACAAATAGGCCAGGTTTGGCCCATAGTTCATAATTTCCAGACCCTGGGTCTTAAATACATTTTTTTCCCCCCAGAATTAGGAATCACTTTATTTTTTTAATTAAAAAAGTTTAAATGACAGGTGATGTTCAATATTATTTTGTTAGCTTCAGGTGTACAGCGTAGTGGTTAGACATTTATATAATTTATGAAGTGATCCCCTTGACTAGTCTGGTATCCAGCTGGCACTATACAGTTGTTACATTATTGACTCTGTTCCCTATGCGGCACCTCACATCCCTGTGACTATTTTGTAATTACCAATTTGTATTTCTTAATCCCTTCACTTTTTTCACCCAGCCCCCCTTGAACACAATTTTAATAAAAATTCCATATAAGCTTGAAAATAATGTATAGTCTCCAATTGTTGAGCTCAATACTTTGTTAAATTAGAAAAGCACATTAAATTATTCAAGTCCTCACCTACACTTTTTTTGGTCTGCTTTATACATTTGAAGCTATGCTGTTAGGTGCACAGACTAGAGTTTTATTCTTCCTGGGTAATTGAAATTGTACTGATTGAAACTTGTATCATTTTGAAGTAATCCTCATGAACTCTAGGAATGCTTTTCCCTTGGGCTATACTAGTGTGAGAATAATACAGCTGCAACAGCTTTTGGGGTTTTGCTGCTGTACTTTGTATCCTTTCTGTGCTTTTATATTCTGATTCGTTCCTTACCATTAGCACAGAGCACAGCTTTTAAGTCTCAGCTTTTTGGGAGTCAAAGCCAATGGGAGAATGTTTACTAAAGAAAACGCAGTTAGGATGTCAGCAGCCTGTTACAACCTGGATAAATTTACCATGTGGGGCATTACACAGAACAAAGGTGTCTTGAAGGCAGTTTAAAAAACTCTAAGGCTTCACAGGCTTAAACAACAGTTTTTTTTTTTAATTGGAATTATATCAGTTGCTCACTGCTTACTTAACAGCTAATTTGGCTTTCAATAAACAGTGATGTTTATTAGTCCCCTGCAGCCAGTAAGCCAGGAAGAAATGTTCAGGGGTTCCCGGCAAAGTTGCTTATTCCCTGATCTTACTAAAAGGCTTTACACTTCCCTTGGCTCCTTCAGTCTCTTTACTCAGTGATGTTAGTTTACCGAGTGTGTTCCTCTTTCTGCTGGACTCAAGTTGACTGGAACTGCGGGCACTACCAAAGGATCTTTTTGATGTATCAAAGCTCCTTGCTGTAGAGGAGGTAGAGGGCAAAAGGTGCCACACAGCCAGTGGTAGGGCCAGAACTGCAAGGCAGGGAGCTTTTCCACCTCTAAATTCTTGACATTTACTAGCTTTTATGACCCTAACAAGGGCTCAACTTCTCCAAGCCTCAATTTCCTTATTGGGAATGATTCCTTTATTGAAGAGTAGGCGGGTTAAAGGAAATAATGACCATGAAGGTGCCCGGCATATAAGGCCTCAACAAAATGCTCTACGGTTCCCTTTCCTCTGCCCTGAGTTCACTGGACACCAAACATACCTCTCAAATTGTGGCAGGTGAAAATACGTATCTTCAAAGGAAATGCAACGTTATTTCTCCTCTGTTCCCACTCCTACCACTGCCTCTTGGGATCCGAGATAGGCTTTACCTCATATTTCAAAGAAATGGGGAGAAGGAAGACCCTCTGAGGTCTAGTTCAAACCGAAGGGTCCCAGGATACATTCAGTTCTGTTGTCAGGCGCCCAAGGTCATCGTTGTTTAATAAAGTTCTTGCCCTCCTCAATCCCGATTTCCCCCCCAGCCTTGAGCTGCTTCCACGGATTCTCAGTGAGCCAAAATGCAGGGGCCAAGAGTCCAGGTTTAAGAGACAGAGTAACCTATAAGGCCCGCCACTCATCAGTCATGTCTTTGGATAACCTATCCTTTCGAAGCCTCAGTTGGGGGGTAATAATGTAGTCATCGGGACTGTTGTGAGAATCAAAGGAAACAATGTATACACATTGTACCAACACTTGGCCTGTGCCCAGAGTATAGTAAAAACCTAGGGAATCCAAGGCCTCATTATGCATGTGTGTGCTGCACACACGAATCACGAAGCCCACAGTGATGCTGAGGACAGAGCTAGGGCATCGCAGCTCAACATACAACCCAGCTACTAAGTATGTAAGCACCGTACAGGCAAGAACGGTGCTGTATTGTCTGCTCTGCCCCTGGGCCCTGGCACATGCCCAGCAAGGTGGGTTAACACAAGAAATGCTCAATGGCTGGGCTGGTGTGCTTTTTGGTTCTCCAAGGCCCTACTAAGGTACCATGGTTTCTCAGGGGTGCCTGGGATCCACAGAAAAGCTGTTCTGTAAAACTCGTCAATTTTAATGAAGCACTAAAGAGAGAGACAGATGGACAGACTGACTGACTTGCAGATGTTTTTAAGAAACCCTGCTAGACATAACACCTAACTAACATTCCAACTGCTGAGCTTGGTGGATGCTATCAAAAGGTTCACGGCTTTGACCTTCTTACTCTGTCCTCATATATATAATCACCCACAACACACAAAGCACATTTCATTTTCAACAACATACACTTTTGCAGATAAAAAAGGTGACCCACACTTTCATTTTCTTTATTTTTCATTGATATCGTATGAATACAAAGTTTCTAGAAAGCTACAAAATGTCTACCACTTTATCAAGAAGGCATCAAAATGTGTCACTTTGCAAAGACATGAAAACACCTGCAGGAACTGACACAAAAATAGCATTTTTAGAGTGATGAAATAATTGCACTTAACTGTCATGGATATTAAAGTTATCACACATATGTACCGCGAAAGCTAGAATACATTTTTTTTTTTTACAAAGCACTTTATAAAAAAATTCTCTGCACACAAACCCTATAATTTTCATATAACTATCATACTAAAGATAAATTCACTTTAAAGCCAACACTTAGAACATTTTTAAACAAAAAGGTACCAGTACCTAAACACAGACATTAACAAATACGAGAATACTGTACTGCCAAGAGGTTTAACCAAACGCCTTTTGAAAGTTTCTGCAAATAGGTTAAGAAAACGTGTGTGAGAATTTGCCCCCCACCCCCCATCTCTCCAATCTACCAAAGGGGAACCTTGTTACCCAAAGGGAGGTTCCGTAGCCCACTCCCAGCAGCAGTACAATATCAAAGGAACCACTGACCAGATGAAACGCTTACATCACAAGCCCATTTTATACACATGACATGAAGACACGGACCGTGAAAATCCCATTAAGTCATTTAGAATGTGAACAAACACACGTGGCAAAAACCAATTAATTTACATAAAATTTAAGCATATTAAAGAATTAAAGGCTATTCAGGTTTCTCTTTTTAAATGTTACAAAATTTTTTTTTGTCATTTTTTTTTTTTTAGGCACATACTGTTTTCGTTTTTACTTTATCTGCAGTCATGAGCCTACTGAAAAAGGCCTACAGAAGTGAATCTTTCAAGGAGGTAACAGGGAGATTTTTTTTTTATAGAGGTGCAGTTAATAGCTAATTTACACAGTGAAACTAATCACAGAAAATGACTGATGCACAAAAATGAAAAAAAAAATCAGATTGGTTTCCAATTGATTTACGCCTAGATTCTGTCAGCCTCTTAGAGAAAGGGTAGGGAGAAACAATCTCATAATGGAAGCCAGACGTAAGAGAGTCAACCTGAGTGGTGGAATCTACTGGAATCTGACTCCATTCAATGATGAACGAGTGAGGAACATAAATGCTATTTCAAATACTAAAATGACGTAGTGTGGCATATGACTGACTCAATGTAAATTCACAGAGAATAAAACAAGTTGCGGCTTAGGAAGTAGGACAATAAATACAAATATTTCATCTTATTTAATGGTGCATGACTTCAGTGAAACTATCCTTTGCAATGCAATAAATTTTAAACACAAAATCTTCATTCTTAACAATGTAAGCAATGAGTTTCTGAGAGAAAACTATTGCCAAACAAAGCACAGTAACAGTTGAAAAGAGAAGAGGAAACAAATATTTGACTAATTTCTTCCAAGTTGTGGTATATATAGTACACTGACAGAAAGGGGCTGAATTCAAGCAGCTAACTATAACTTGTGTTGAGTAATTTTTCTTTTCATTTGATTTTTTTTTTTTTTTTTGTAGAAATTTCTATAAATACTCACAACTTGGTGGGGATAGAAATCACTCCTGAAATTTCAGAGCCCAGAGAGGGTGTTCTTAAAGACACCAGATAGAGAGACAGACAGAACATATGCATTAAGAGTTCAGAGGCTAACTTTCAAAGATGTCTGCTGTCATTTTTAAGTCTATATTGGTACAGAAAAATCTTTTTTTCCTTGGCTTTTGTTTGGCTGGTGTTTTTGCCTTCTTGTCCTTTTCATTCCTCTTCCTTACCTATATCAGCTTTCCCAATTTATGCAATGCTTTGATCAAAGCCAACATGGACTTTCAAGGGTTGCCCTTTTGAGGGCTGGAACATTCTTGGAAAATGCCGAATTGTGAATGGTGCTCTTTGGAAGTTTCTCACAGCACATTCATACACAACACTCAGAGTCAACATTTTCGCCCTAAGAAGAACACTTCAATTGTCATGACCCTAACTCATTTTTGTTCTGCACTGGCATCTCAGTTTGAGGCTTCCAACTCTCCAAATGGTATCATCGTGGGAACCAGGTAAGTGCGCACTGTCGTCTGAATGGAAAAGAAAGCCTCCACAGAGACTGAACACGAACGTTAGGAGGAGGACAAGTCTGTCCAGTGGCCGAGAGTCTGTCGTTTGTGTGGAAGTTCCTTCACGCGGATGCAGGGCTGGGTGATGGGTGGAGATGACACGTGGGGTCATCGGCACACACAAACACAAGTTCCTGGGTCCACTCCTGCTGTTGTGTGCTCCCGACGAGTGGTAGTGGGGGGATCTCCATGGCAGACAGACTCCCAGCAGGCAGCGGCCATGTCGTGCTCTTGTGAACAGAGGCTTGTGGTTGGTTACTCATCCCGGTGAACCAAAGGCATTACGGTGATCTCAAAATATTTTTGGTCTCTCTACAAATGATCGTTATTATGGCAGCACTTTTCTAAGCTGGAATCTCAAACCAAAGGCACTTTCATGCTAGAGTGCAGAAGATTCACAAATAGCTAAGTATTTGGTCGTGAATTTAAAAGGCAACATTAAAAGTACAATTTGCTTTTTCATAGTCAACTATGAAGTTGCAAAACCTTTCATTTTGGTATATACATTGACGGTGTGGTCAAAGAGCGACCTTCTGTTCAGTTTCAGCTTTTAGACCAAGTGGTCAGTTGTCTCTAGAACTGGAGAAAAATGGGCTTACCAAACAAAATGCAAACAATTGCTGCTTGTTCTATTTTAAATACTGGGCCAATTAGTCAATGGACATTGAAAACTGGTGTAAGAAAAGGCTGGCGGCACAACTAAGGTATCACTAAGGCACTGCTTACTGGAACGCTTTGGCAGCTCTGAATTTAAAACTCCCTAAAAAAGTAACAGTAGTAAGAGAAATGCTTCCAGCTTACAAAAGGGCTCACAGTTCCGAGGCACCCTTTTGCACTGCACACCCTACACGCAACATCTCAAAGATTTAAGGCTTTTCAGAAATGACTTGTGCAGGGCTTTGCCACAGAAACATCAACATAAAGAAATGAGCGGTGCTGACATATCCTCTTAATGTTACAGGTGTGAACACCAACAGACAAAACTGGTTCTACCCTTCATTAGGACAAGCGTAGTGTACCAGAGCATATACAATATTATACACATTATAGGTACCAGGATTTGAAAAGTTGACTGTCATCTCATATGATTTAAATAATTTATGGTTGTACAAAAACAAACTGCTAAAGCCACTACAGCATTGAAACCTACAGACTTGGGTTTTAAAGTCATCCGGGGACTTGTAACACCAAGTGCTTGGAACGGGGCCTGTTTTTTTGGCTGGTCTGAGTGTGGGACTCTGCTGCTGGGATGCTTAGAAAAGAGACATTTGACTCGGAGCCTGTGGCGGGTAAACTGTCCTCAGAGTAAGCAAAAAGGCTCATCAGATTTCATATCCGCTTGTAAATGCCTCCGAGAGCTCCAGGCAGACAAGGCCTTGTGGGGTGTGAGAAGCAGCATCAGGATGGGGGTGATGCTGTGGCAGAGGGGGCTCTTCATCTCCCTCTCTCTTCTGAACTGGTGCTGTTCGCACATCTGTAGGGATCATGTAAGCCTGAGCACCAAAGAGGAACAACCTCCCCAGAAGAGGCTGAAGAGTAGGCGGCAGGCATCCCAAAGCTTCCCCCTTAATTCTGCCACTAACCAAGCTGTGTGATTTGGGGCAAGTCATCTCCCTTCAGAGCCTCAACTTTCTCATCTACAAAAGGAAGGAGAATAGATCGTGCTCTCTTTGAGCTCAATAAAGAAACAAAAGTTACTATCAGCCCTCTTCTGGAACTGACCCCTCTCTCCTCCATCCCTCCAGATGACAAGACATGTTCCAGAGGCTTTCACGAATTACAAACAGCATTGAGCGTAAGGCAGAAAGTAGAAGCCCAGAGGAAATGTACTGAAATGATGAAAAGTTTGATAATGAGACCCATGAGCTTATGAGAAATAATGAAAATAGCTGGGATTTATTTTTACCCAGTAAACTAAGAGTTAAAGATCAAATTAGAAATGCTCTTTAAATAGGTGTGAGTTGATCAGAGGGATGATGGTGACCAGCTGTTCCCAACTTCCCCAGGGATGAGTGTAAGAATACTTGTGGCAAGAGAGAGTCCGCTGTGAAGTAGAAGTTCTAAAACAGGAAGAAACACAGACACAAGGTCACTTGCGTAATATTCCTACCTGCCTCTTGATGACTTGAAATAGGGAGAGACACTATCTTGGGGGGAAATGGAAGGAAAAAAGAAAATCTCAAATACGGTATTTGTCACCTGTAAGATCCAGAGCAGAGGTTCTCAACTTTTGTGCCCCCTGGGACATTTGGCAATGTCTGAAGTCATTTTGGGTTGTGACAACTGAGGGCAGGGGTGCTACTAGCATCTCGTGAGCAGAGGCCAGGGATGCTGTCAAACCTACAATGCATAGGACAGCTCCACACAACAAAGAATCATCTGGTGCAAAATATCAGCAGTACTGAGGTTGACACTGGTCTAGGGTAGTTTGGACATTCTGGAATTCTAGGACATGTTCTTGAAGAAGTCCTGATTTTATTGTAGGTCTTGCTAAGATGAAAAGAATGCCAACAGACCAGAACCCAGCTCTTCAGCTACTCCATTTAAGTTGTGGAACACTGGCCTCCAATTTCTCCAGTGAAAGCATGAGAGGTCCCTGAATGAAACCTGGTAGTGGAGAGTCACCAGGAGAGGAAGCACCTGGGAGCGAACAGTGAAGACAGAGCCTTGGAAAGGCTTCTTTATGGTTTAGAAAGCTTTACCGACAAAGGGAGGAGAGACTGCCGTAAAGGGCCAAAGACCAAAGACAGATGTGGATTTGATGTTGAACACAAATGCCAACTCAAGGTCTAATATGGGAGAGATGAAGAGGGCCAAGAATTTGGGTGACTGGACCAGTGGATAAGATAGGAAAAATATATGCCCTGGAGAAAACTTGAGAAGAGCAAGACAATAAATAACTTTAATAGATCTTAGAAATGTTTTAGGAGCAAAATGTAATCCTCAAGGTTGTTCATGTAAACCCCCCAAACTCAAATACCAAGGCATTTGGGGGAGGACATTGGTGGTGAACCATCAGAGGGCCCAGGAGACTCTGAGTCAGCAGGCCAGGGTATGCTGTTCTCTGCAGCCAACAGAACTACCTCCTAGCCGGCCTTCTTGGATCTCAGTGTGTTTGTGCTTTGAAAAGTAAATCCCAGGAGTCCTCCTGGCAGCACGGAAGAGACTCATTCCTGGGTGGGTATCAGACACCTCTCCCCTGGAGTTCTGGGATGGCCTGGCTTTGAGCCGTGTAAATCATTTGCCCACCTTCATAGGATCCTGGTCCTGGAAGAGTGGGGGTTCCTTTGAGGGAGGAAGATGCAGGACAGGAGCAAGAGAAGCATCCCTGCTAAAAGGAGCGACCAACAGAAGTTGTAAAGATGATGATCATGGAAGCTTAAGGGCTTGGGCTGAAGAGCAGATGGAAAAGCAGACAACTGGGGCAACCCTTCCAAGTCCCACTTGGAATCAGGAAACAAATGGTAGTCGCTTTACGAGGGAAGATGGGCACCATCCTACTAGTTTATGTACGGGATGCACGTTCCACATGGGGTAGGTTTTGCACATTCTCCCCTGGTCTTCCCAGTGACCAATGGCATGAGTTTGGGAGAGGTCAGCCTTGGTCCAGTGTTCTATTGCCACGAGCAGGCCACGCCCTCATGCTCATGACCACCAGATCCTAACCAATATACAAGCAGGGTCAGAGCAGACAGTGAGACAGGAAAGGGGGTGTATAAGTTACTTGGATGCGATAAAACAAAGTTAAAGTTAGTATTTTCGGGCTTGATATAAAAGTCTTGACATGTTTCACATCTTATGAAACTTATTTCATGGTCTACGGTGTTAACATATTCCTCACAATTACAAAAATGTCACTTTCCTCTGGGAAGTTGGGGGGTATGCCCATTGGGGGTATTTCCCAATGAAGCACTTATGTAAAGAACTCAAGATAGGTGGCTATATCCAACCAACTGTGCCTGCGCCGTGCTTTGGAATATTTGGGTTGGAAAGTTGAATCTCTCCTGGGAAGGGAACACCTCCCAAATGAGCCTGTTTGAAAAGGTCAGAGATAGATAGCTGGGCCTCTTAAACCTCAGTCAAACAAGTACTGTGACTAACTGAGAGATGACAAGAAAATGGATGATGTCCTTGGAGAATATATCGATCTACAGAAACAGATTGAGATATATATACATACATATCAGCACCTAGCAAACTGAGTGACACTAAATAGATGTTCAATAAATATGTGTTGAATAACTATATATGTATATGTGTATATATGTATACACAAACACATAGATACACATATAATCATAGCAGGTTAATATGCATATTGGATCACCAGAAATCAACAATTTATCCACAGGCTGGTGAGGATGCTTGTGAATTTCTGGGAAGCAGAGATGCTAAAACTGAAGAGCCTTTAACTTGTTTGGTTGATGAAATGTTCTCCCAGCCACAGGATTTTCTATACTTTGCAGCTCACAGTGCAGTACTCATGCCAATTTTAATTTTTTTGTTATTAAATTTCAGTGGTTCAAATATTTATGCATCTTAATAAAAAATTTGGTTGTCCATATAAAATATAACTGCACACACAAGACTATAAACATTGTAAGTTTAGATTTTCAGTATTTATCTACTTATTGCAAAAAAAAGCCATCTTTTCTTTTTCATTAAATAATCAATCATCACATTAGTACAATACAATTTTATATTTTTAAATATACTATATATGTTAAGGATAAGGGGTGAAGGTTTCTTCTTTTGTAATACCTGTTCAAGAGTTTAATGGATTAGGAGATTAGTTTTAACCTTGCAAAAAAAGTACAAATTTGTCTCATTAGGATATTTCTACCAAGCATTTCTTAAGGCTATATTTTAACATTTGGTTTCAAAAAAGAAAGAAAAGTTTCATTTAAAAAATAATTTAGTGAATTACATTCTTTCATAACTTCCACCCTAATTAGTTACAAAGATAAGTCTAAAGATTCTTAGTTTTGTGTACTAATTTACATTTATATTTAAAGATTAATTTTACTTGTATCTTAAAACAAGAATTTTATGTTGGAAAAACAAAAGAACTAAATACATTTGTATAAAGGCTGTAAATGTCCCATGGCAAATGCTCTGTCTGAATATTTTCTACCACAATTAGAAACAGGTCTCTGCAGACAGAGACTTGGGTTCTTAAGGTTCACCTTTCCCGAGAAATTGTGGGCTGCAGATCTGAAGAACACATAGAAACAACTCGATTTCTCTTTTTACAACTGTACCAGAACTTCACAGCTACAATGATAGTATGAATACATGAAAAAATGACTTCACTCAAACAGGATTTAGAAAAGTAGGGTGACCTCAGGGTCAGGGGACCACCCCTGCGTGGTGAGGTTTACAGTCATTCAATAATGGAGAGAGTGTGTGTGTGCGCACATATGTGTGTGTGCGTGTATGTGTGTGTGTGTGTGTGTGTGTGTATATACAGGTATCTATATATATAAATAACCATGTTCAGTCCTTTACAAGCCTGTAAATATGATGTTGTGCTCCATGTTCACTATTTGAAACTTCAAATACACAGGCCATGCAGAGGAGAGTTTCTTGTGTATCCCTGTTTGTTACCACCTGTTAAAAAAAAAAAAAGTATATATACATATAAACACCACATGGATGAAAACATATTCCATCTATGCCATGATGACTATGATTTACTTGGAAAAGAACAGTCTAATGTCCAACAAGTGGATTATCAGAGAGCTGTTTGGCCTCACGCTGCCCCCTCTAGCACGACTTCAGGATATGATGGGTCTGACTTGAATCCTGTCTGAGCTGAGTTACCATATGTAAGAAAGACCTTACGGACAGGGTCTCACCCATAATCTGAGCCCCAGAAGAATTAGTGTGGGGTTTTTGGGGGGCCAATTTCTTTACAACAATGACAATTTTCTAGAACTCTGTCCCACGGGACAGTCATTTATCCTCGGAATTGTCTGCCATCTTATTTCTAAACTTGTACTAAATTTGTTTCACAATAGCCAATGACAGACACAAGCTCCATGAGTGGGCTGCCCAGCACTATTAACCAGCAGTGCCTGGTACAGTAAAATATGTGCGGAGTAAAGGAACAGTGGTAGAATCACGTCGAATGGATCATTCTTTACGCTTTGAATTGGGGAGCCTGGTCCAGTTCATGGAGAGCCTCATTCCCCCCACGTACAGGTTGCTTTGCCCAGTTAGTTTCCCCGACCCTTAAAGCATCCAAGTTCATGGTCTCACAGAGCTTGTAAATTTTCCCACCATAGCAGTCTGTACTGTAAATACTTCATAGGTTTGTATGATATTATTTTTAATGTCTATCTCATCTAGTGGACTTTAAGTTCCTGAAGAACAGAGACCACATTTCCCAGTAATTAGTTATCAGTTTACTTTTTGGCACACAACAGTTACTTAATAAATATTTGCTGAATGAAAATTCACATACTAGCCAGCATACATTGACTGCTTAATATGTATCTACTCAGTATGAAATGCTGTATACACATTGTCTCATACAATATTACAACAAGTCTGTACGCAGGTGCTATAGCACTCCCTTTCTGACCGAGAAGGAGGCTGGGGGGTTAATTTGTTTAAGGTTATACAACTGTCAACTAAGAAACCCAGCTCTTCTGATTCTGAAAACCTTTTTCTTAACCATTACGCCATGCTGCTCTAGACAAATGAATTGATACAGTGATGAATTATTTATGTTTTTTTGCCCCTGGGCAATAAAAACTTTTCTCAATACTGGTCCCCACGTGCTTTTCTAGTCTTCCTGCCACTTCCCTCACAGATCAAATACTCCAACCTGCAGGTCTTTCATCCTTGAAACCTCTCTCTTTCTCATCCCCATATCCAAACAAATGCCATGTCCTGCTGCTTTTACCTCCTGCATCGTTCTTGACTCCATCCTCTTTCCACTGCCAAGGTACCACAAGCCTTATCTGGACTTCTCTACCGGGAGCCACGCTGCTCAGCACTAGTCCCACTGGCACACAGCAGCCACCAAAACTTTGTGAGAAATATAAATCTGAGCAGATGCCTGACCACTGCACTGTACACCTGAAGCTGAAGCTGAATAATATTGTATGTCAACTATAATTTAATATATATATAGTTACGGGATATGGAGTACAGCCTAGGGAATAGAGTCAATGGAACTGTAATAGATATTTACAATGTCAGAGGGGCAATAGATTGGGAGACGGGGGTTACCACTTTGTGAGGGGTGAAATGTCTAACTATTACATTGTTTTGTACACCTGAAACTAATAATAAAAAAGTGTATATATATACACACACACACACATTATATCTATATCTATATCTATATCTATATCTATATCTATATCCATATCCATATCCATATCTATATCTATATCTATATCTGAGAACAACACACTCTTGCTTGAAAAGCCTGATGGCCTATTTTAAACTCTAACACTAGGATGAGGAGAACACCTGTTCCATCCCACCAGGCCAAGGAGACCCTGCCCAGGCTGGCAGTTCCTCCCCAGCCAGCTCACTGGTCCTTGCTCTCCCCCCTTTCTCCACAGCAGCCACATGACCCCGTTTTCAGTCCTCCACTTGCCGCCTGCCTCCTATCTGCAGTCGGCTTCCCTATCTTCTCTGCCTATTCTTCTGGCAGGTATCGCTTAAGGCTTCTTCCTCAGGAGAGCATTCCCTGACCTCATGAGCTAGGTCAAAACCTTCCAATACATGCTCTCTTGGCACCATACACCTATCTTTGCAGCCATCGGCCACAGTTTAGTTTCCATTCATTTTGTGATCACTCGAGGAATGCCTGTCTCCCTCACCAGACGCCAGGGTGGCTGCCCTGCCTTTCTAGCCCACAGCACCCCAGCACCTGGCACTTAAGTATATGCCCATGGAATGGCTCCTTTCTTGATAAATCTGAAAAATGTCTGTTTCTCCATCAAGGCAACTTAAACTTCATCTTTTAACATCCCTGAGAACTCCCTACGTCACTCCAAGTACAGGTACCTGCTCAGGTAATTAAACTTCCCTGTACTTCACGATGCCTGTCTTACAAGTATATTACGGCCATTATTGCCTTGTATTGCAATCATTTATTTACATGCCTTTTTTTCCCCTACCAGGCCAAGATTTACTATGAAGACAGTCTTTCTGTCTTATTTGTATTGTATTCCAGCAGCTAGTACATACAATCTCTCCATAGTTTAGCTGAAGGAATTAAAACATTCTTAATAACCTTTGAGGTGGAGAGTACAGATTTGAGCAGTTTGTTTGTAAATAGATGAGGACACAGATCCAGATATTTTAAATGACTTCTCCAAGGTCATAAAGTAGAGCTGGGTCTTAAACCCAAGTCTTCTGATTCTACGCTCATGAAATACTCTGAAAAATGTCTTTTTCATTAATTTAAATCTTAATTTATGCCTATTACTGATTCTATGACCTTGGGTAGGCCTGACATTACTTATCCATAAAATGGGAATAAAAAGGACCTCACAGTTCTGCAGTGAGAATTTTATAATAGAACATTTACAAAAGGTTCAGCACATGCCTGGAACCTCTATGATCTAGCCTACCTGCTCGCCAACTTTCTATGAAAGAATACATCCTGTTTAGGCTTCATGATTGAGATTCTAAAGGAGGAAAGAAAAAAAAAATGTTTCTAGCAGCCTATATGTCTGAACACAACCTCAAAAGACGATAAGAATACCGGGCCTGAGGTTCAGTTGCCGTCTTCCACAGTCTCTGTTTGGATGTCGTCACTAAGGCCCCGCATCTACAGGTTCTCCTCAATTCCTGAATCACCCCAATGAGATCAGCAAGTCTAACCCACCAGCCAGTAAGGTCTGGATCTGGTCTTGTGCACACAGGCTTTGTATCCAATGGATCTAGTAAAACACCTACAACTATGTCCAGCAGCTGCCATCCTGGCCATGTTCCTACATGCCGCCCCGAGGAAGAGCTGCAAAGTGCTCTTTCTCTTGTTATCCGTGAGACGATGTTATTCAACCAATCCAGGAGTGCTGGTTTGATTTCAGCTTTTCTAAAGCTAAAATATACTATTTCTAGCAAATGCTTATTGAGCACTACTAATTCTTTATATCAAAGATGCTTATTTAGTTGCTTAATGATACACTTTGAAATTCATTTAACATGGTGTGTTATCTGGACATCTACGATGCTTAAAATCACATCTCCTAAAAGGAGCATTACTGACAGTTAGATGGACTTTAAATTTTTCCCAGGCCTTATTTTCCTCAGTTATACTCTGTGAGGCAGGGTTTTAGGGACTGAGGACATATTCTTTAACACGTTGCGTACGGATCACGAGAATTTTCGTTTTTTTCTGAGCCATGCGTTAAGGACGGATAACGAGAATTCTTGTTTTTACAGTTGACTCTTTTTATTTTGCATATTTTATTTAATTATTTGTAGACTAATTATTTATAGAATAATTTATAGAATAATTTATTTGTAGAATCTATTATTTATAGAAAAATAATAAATGACATAGAAGCATTTACGCTTTAAAGAGAAGAGTGCATTTTAAAGTAGTTTCTTTTAAAAACCTGCCGGAACAGAGGGGTATGAGGGATTTAAACCCCGCCGTACGCAACGTGTTAAAATGCTGAAACAGGGGTGGCTGGTTAGCTCAGTTGGTTAGAGCGCGGTGCTCTGAACAACAAGGTTGCCGGTTCGATTCCCACATGGGCCACTGTGAGCTGCGCCCTCCACAACTACATTGAAACACTTAAATAAATAAAAGTTAAAAAAAAATGCTGAAACAGACTGAGAACTAGTTTTTAAGAACTAGCTAAGGCTCTTTTCAAGAGAGGTAGGCTGGCTATCCACTCAGTTTTGGTAAATTCCCGAGGCTATTGAATGCCTGCACCAGGATACCACACTCACCTGCTGCTCACCTGAGCAATACGGTGACCTGTTCTTACATACAACAGATAGTACCTGTATGACAGCCAGCAACCCCAAGGACCTGCCAGCACCCCAAACCTTGAACTGCTCAATTTTCGCCAAAGATCATTAGAGAACAGGATACTAATGAATCATAGTTACTAAAGAACATGTCTTCCGAACTTTCCCTCAGATTGCTAGTTTCTAAATTTTAGAGGGACTTGGACACGCTTGAGCATCCACTGAAATTCTCTCCCTGCAATAAATGAAACCCGGCTCATTTACCAATCCCCTAGAGCAAGGATCTCCACCCCGTGTGCAGAAGAACCCCTTGAGGATTCTCATTTTATTAATCTACGGGGGGGCGGGGGGGGTCCAGGCCTCAGAACTTTTAAACACTTCCTGGACCGATCCTAATATGCAGAGGCTTTTAATCTTTAAAGTTTTAAATCTTCATTTCTTTTTCTTTTTCTTTTTTTTTTTTCACATTGGTGTGAGGGAACTGGCTCCTACTGGCTCTTGAAAATTATTATTGCATATTCAGGAATTTCATGAGCTGGACAACCACTGGTAGCTTGAAATTGCCTATGAGGGGGCATTTACACCACAGAAATGAGCAAAAGCTATAAATCAGGGTGTTTCTTTTATGCGGGGGTGGGGGCGGTTTAAGGTAGAGCCTTTTCTTTTTCCTACCAGCACATGACTGATTGAGGACCATGGTCTGTAACAACGCAGGCCTTCAGAAGCCTACTTGACCCTAATATTGTTTTGCTGACCCTTTTAGCAAAATTGCTTCCACCAAGTTTTGTTTGGGCATTTCTCCTTCTGTTTAATCAAAGAATATTATTATTTTTTTCAATGAGCCTTATGAAACTTATTACTATATATCTTATGGGTATATTCTGAGGAGAGCACTATTCTTCATAACCTTCCCAAGTGCCCTAACGAAGCCTCCATGAAAAACTTGTTTTAAAGTGAAATATGAAGCACCCCTCTCCTGCACTACGCACCCAGAATTACCCAGGGGAGCCAGCAAGTGCAGCACCTTTGTTTTTTCCTTTCCCTGCCCATTAAGTTTTGACCATACTTTTCAGCCTCTGGAGAATATTTCTAACCCTTCCTGGTCATGACATTCTATTCTAATTTATATTTCTTCTGGTACTGAGCGTTTATATTTTGCTCTCTTAATGTGTGTTACTTCTTCTAAGACTGCAAATCCTTCACAAAATGAGTCAAGGTATGTTTGAAGTACAAAACCTACTGACTCAGCTTTTGCCTCATTTATGATTTGCACAACACGTTGTTGCTAAGATTCAAACTTGGCCGACACTGGAATTACCCAGGGAACTATAAAAAGTATACATGCAGGGTCCTATCCTCAGAGACCCCGATTCAATGAATATAGGTTGCAATCTTGGCATCAGGATTTTTAGATATCAAGGTCTTTCTCCAGGTCTTTCTCATTTGTAACCAGAATTGAGACCCTCGGACCATGACTTTTTATTACCCCCCTGAATTCCGGTGGTGCCAAGTTTAGAAACCCCAGCCAGATGAGACCCCGTCTCCTCTATACACTTAAGCCGAACCAAGCTCAGGCTTGCCCCTTGGATGTATGAATCCACTGCTGATTGACCGCCTAAGGCCCAGCTCAGCAGCACGGTCCGATCCCTGGCCCCAGCCCCTGTGCCTCTCACATCTACCTTCTTATCTTTCCCCACCAGCCTCATGGCTGAATCTGTCAAAACAGGGAAGAGACAAAACAGTTACCAATAAAATTGTGAAGTTTTCCAAAACACTATTCATCATATATTTTTCTGGTAAGTGTTTGAGCTTGTGGATGAAGTTGATCATGTATTCACACATCGGGGAGCGGTTTATTCGGTATACAAATCGGCCATTCTCAAACCTTGCGTACTCCGTCTGTGAGGGAAAAAGGATTTGAGCAATTTGAGACTTTTAACTTCAAAATACATGAAAAAGAAAGATACTAGTGCCTATAAAAGCATTTTATTTTTTCAATATGAAATATCTGTTATATACTGTACTATTTATGCATTTTATTTAATTTTAAAAAATCCTATCTCCAAATTTAATTCATACTCAGAAACCATTATTTTTCTGGAAATTAAAAAAAAATTTGGAAAAATGATCACTATAAATAAGAGTTGTAGAGATCCTTTTCAGCAAAGGTCAGAAAAAAATATAACCACCTACTTAGTGCTTTTCTACCTGGAGATCTGAGAGAGCAGGCATGCCTAGTTAGAATTCTTCAAAGAGCCCACAGAAAATCTTGTTTTACTGTGATAAGGTCTCCCAGGCCAACAACCAATGCAGCTAATTTCTTGGCTTTAGGAAAAACGACTTCAGACTCACCATGAGCTCCTGACTGTTAGTTATTTATGTCTTTAGTTAAAAAAGAAAGTAAGAAAACACTGGTATATATGCAGTTTGAAGATCCCACTGAAGCACTCAGAAATAAGAAACATACTCCTGGATAACCTTGGATCAAAAAGGAATTAAAAAGGAAATTATAAACTATCTAACGAGTAATGAAAAGGAAAATACATCAAAACTTACGGGACTCCATGAAGCTATACTTGGAGGAAACTTAATGAAGCAGCTTCATGTCTTCATTATTAAAGATGAAAAATTACAGAACAAAATACAGATCTTTAAAAAAAATTTTAAACCCCACAAAATAAACCAAAACCACAAAGAAATCAAAAGAAACCGGGGACAGGAAATTAATAAAGATAAAATCACAAATCGATGTAAAATAGAAATTAAAAATGTAGACAGAATAAATGTAAAAAGGTTTTTTTTAAAAAGACAAAATATACCCTTCACAAGCTTAAGGAGAAAAAAGAAAAGCGACAAAACCATAATTACAGTAGAGATTAAAAGATTTACAAGAGGTTAAGTTCACACAACTCTAAGGGAGAAAAAAAAAAAAAGCAAAGACAACCTAGAGAACAGGATGCTTTCCCAGCAAAACACAAATTGCTGATACTGAACCAAAAAGTAGAAAACTTCAATTGGTCAGTTACAGTGGAAATACCTAGAAAGTTGTTTAGAGACCTATAGACCAAATGGTTTCATGTTAAGTTTTATGTAACCTTTACAGAACAGTTATTTTCAATGTTATTCAAACTACGCCAGACCACAGAAAAGACAGGTGTCCCAATTCTTTTTATGAAACTGATGTATATTCAATAGAGAAATTTGATAAAGAGATTATAAAAAAGTACAGACTAATAATTACTCATGAGATCTAAAAATTGTATGTAAAATAGCAAACAGCATGCATCAATGGAACCAAATTAGAACTTTCTTCAGAAATGCTGTGGTGGTACACACATAGGATATGTATTAACTTGTGAGGTCAACAAATGGGAGAAAAATTGGAGAAAAATCATATAGTAAGAGTTGCTGAAGAGGCATTTGATAAAATATTACAGCTATTAAAAATAAAAACCCTGAATAAAATAAGTATAGAAAGAAATCACTTAAATATAAAATAAAGATCACTTATAAACCAGTAATAAATATAATCCTAAATGGCAAAACTCCAAGACAATTTCCACTAACTTCAGGAAGGATACGAGGACACTATTACTTATACATCAGTATTTCTTTTTACAACTATGTTGGAGATTTTAACAAATGAAAAGGTGAGAAAATAATAATTTTTAAAAACTGGCATAAATGTTGGCAAAAGAGATAACAGATAAAATGCGATGGAAATGCAAATAGTTCTTGATTGGAAAGATTTCATATCAATAATATATTGATTTATCCCAAAATAATATCTAAATCTAATGCAATCACAATTAGAGTGCTCAAATAAGGTTTTTGTTTTGCTTTACATTTTAAAAATAATCTCATTATTAGTAAGAATAAATGCTGGTTACTAGCTTAGAAACTATTTGAAAAAGATTAATGAGATTGACTTCCTCAGCAGATATCAGAACATATTATACAGCCATTGTAATTAAATCAACATGGCACTGGGATGTGTAGAGATAAACAGAGGGTAGAGAGAATAGAAAAACACCAGGAACAGCTCCCAATATATGTGGTCACTTCCAGGGGACAGATCCATTCCGTCAGAAAAGGATGAGTCATTTAATAAATGGTCGATATAAACACCTGTCTATTTGGAAGAAAATAGCAGACTCCCCTTTCATACCAAATGCAAATACATTCTAAATGGATTAAAGGCTCACTTATAAAACTCTACCTGCCACATTCACACTCCTTTCTCCTTGAAAATTCCTGGGATTTCATCAGTCAAACCTTTCGCTGCTCTCTGAACTAATGTAGAGCTTTGGGTGTGTTATCTGAGGACACAATGAAGGATAATTTGAAGTCTGGGAAACCGAGTAACTATTTTCTCACATGTACCTGTCCAGGCAGGAAGTCTACCTACAGATAAGCCCTGACAACAACTGACAACATGGCTATTGGGTAGCAGTGCTTAGCACTAAGCTTCCGCGTTCCCAGCCACGGTCCAGGTAACATTGCTTCCTCCTCCTCAGAAGCGATGAAAGGCACCTGGTTCTACGTCTCCGGCCCTGTCTCACCACACAGCCACCTTTTCACCTGCCCTTCCTTGGGCTTCCCAGACATTGCACTGAGCCAGTCCCCCAGCACCCTCCTCCATTTTTGTCCTCTGCTCCTCTTTTGTGTCTCCCTTCCACTCACCCTAGGGCTGAATGCAGCTCCCCAAATTGAACCCTTATTTCTATGCCCTTGCTCTTCCCTCTCTGCAGCTAGTTCTCTATTGCCATAGCTTTAATTATGCTTAATGGTTAGGATTCCCAATTAATATCTTCAGTCTTAACCTGTATGCCAAATTCTTGCATCTATCATCCCCTACTTCCCCTTGAATTCCTTATTTCCTTATCTGTCCTTCCAAGCATAAAATGTGTGTTCCTCCTCTTGAATCTGAAATATCCAGTTTCTAAGTTCCATTCAAAATGTCTTACTGGATTCCCACTGTCACCATTTTAGTGAAACCCATGACCCCTAAGCTGAAAATGACCATCTAGTCAAATCACCTGTATCCTCTTCTGCCAGCGTAACCCTCTTAACACCATTCTTAGGATGCCCATACTATACTCAGGAAACTGAGGGCCTGCAGCACCCAAATCCTCATTGTTCAGCCCAAGGTCTTAAGAAACACACCCTCCTCCCTCTTTCTCCGCAGTGCATCGTCTCTCTCCCAGGCCTCAGCCCGGCCTTTGTCATCAGGTTGGGCTCCTGGACCTGCGAGATCCAGGACAGCTGTGAATAACAGCGTCTCACTAAACATGGATCGATTGGGTGAGGGTAGCAGACACTGGAAAACACACCTTTCAATGGACTGTCAACTGCAAACATCATTCACACAGAGCAACCGACTCTGAGAAAACGAATATATGAGTTTTGAAAGGGAGGAAGGCATGAAATCACAAAGCCATAAATAGGGATCCTAGTATGTACTGGAATAGACTTAAAATAATTATAATAAAGGGGGTAGAAATGGCAAAGCAATAATACCAATCTCAAGGTATCTGGGTTTTAGAAGGCCAGAGCCTATCAGCTGAACACCACCCTGGCTGTTCTCTACAGGGCCTGGGGGTGCCCTTGGGCCTGGGGGTGGGTGGGAAGGCCTCATCCGATGGACGGCAGCTTCCACACCAGGACACCCCGTGAGAACTCATGTAGGACTGAACACTGCTGGCTGGCCGGCAGGGCAGGGCCGACTTCAGAGTCAGGGAGGGCTGCCACGGGACTTCCTCCTTGCCTTCTTTCAGTTGCTTTCATATCATTCTACCTTTTTAGAAGTAATAGGGGAAAGAAGTGGGAGAAAGGGGGATGGGAAGGAGGAGACACCAAACAAAGTAAAACTCTTTGCCCCAACAAAGCTTTGAAGGACAGCAACAATCTGGCCTTGAATGAAGGTTCTGGTGTACAGAGGCCAACTTACCTCTACTTTTTCTACTACTTGCTTCCCAAAGGAGCAAACTTTGGTGGAACAGGTGACTGTCATATTTTCAGAACTCTCATACTGACTGGTTACACCGTAAAAAGCCCCGGCATCATCTTGAATATTGCAGTTTAAATCGGCCTGTTGGAAAGGAAATGCTGGTAAGGGTTATGCTCTCAAGTCATGGCAACGAGCAGTGACCGGCAGGGTCTGACCTCCATTCTGGCTGAGTAGAGGGCAGAGGTGGTTGGGGAGATGGTGAAGTGATGCTCATCTAGAAAGAAATCCCATAGCTCCTTGGGCATTTTTTGGAAGAGATTGCGATCTTCTTCGTTTCATTTTCTTGCATTCAGTATCAGAATAATGCTGTACCTTTGTAATAAAAGATCCCTGAGGTCTTTGGAAATGTGCAGAAAGCAGTATAGTTGACCCTTGAACACCATGGGAATTTAGGGGCTCCAACAACCGGCACAGTCGAAAATCCATGTACAACTTTTGACTCCCCAACAATGTAACTACTAACAACCTACTGTTGACCATAAGCCTTACTGATAACATAAACAGTCAATTAACACATATTTTGTAAGTTATATGTATTAGATACCATATTCTTACAATAAAGTAAGCTAGAGAAAAGAAAATGTTATTAAAATCATAAGGAAAACACATTTACAGTATTAAAAAACACACCTGTATATAAGTGACAGTATTAAAAAAACACACCTGTATAAGTTCAAACCTGTGTTGTTCAAGGCTTGACTGTATATGAATTGAATTCATATTCACTAATCTTTAGAGACATTTAAAAGCACAGGAGAATCTGTAACTGACTGGCCATTTGTTATATATAAAAACAGAAACTTCATTATAAATTATAGCATCTGGAGGGGAAACGGTTCCTACTAAAGACTGGCTTATAAAGACGGTAAATTAACACAAAGCACCACTCATTTAACACATTTTCATGAGTACCTACTATGTGAGGGGTCATAACAGACAGGTAAGACTGGATTACCACATAATAAAGGAGATATGTACATAAAATAGCTATAATTTAGATAGAAAAATAAGTACCATGTCAAAGGTACCCTGAGTTGAGACCATAGGAGACATTGGTTTCAGCCAGGAGTGTTATTTAAGGGATGGTTAAGATTTACACATGCAGAGAATGGCTGAGGGAACAGTGTGGGCAGAGGACGGCCACAGAGCTTCACTCTCGCTACAGTGCAAAGACTGAGGAGACTGGGAGAAATGAGTTTGGAAATGCAACTAGAGCCCAGGTTGCTGAGGGCTAAATACAGCGTTTGGCTGTATCCTGGAGGAAATGGGGACACCTTGAAAGCTTGAGCACACAGACGTGATGTGATCAGAACTGTGCTTCAGAAAGAAATATCTCAGCGTGGTATAAGGTCCATGGGAGAGGGAGGCTGGGAGGCCGCAGCCTCTACATTGCTGACTGATGGTTCCTTTCCCTTGAATATGTCCTGACCCCTACTGCACACCAGGCACTGGGTGTGGAGCTGGGGGTCAAAGAAAGAGCACAAGCTGAGCCAGTCCCTGCTGTCAGGCGGCCTACGATTTAGTAGGGGGACATCACAACAGAGATAAGCACTCCTGAGAGAGGCACAGAGAGGCATGAGAACAAACAATGGTGGGGAGGGGGCTCTTGGGGTCCAAGAGGCTTACGAGGATGATGCAGCTCAGATCCAAGGAAGAATCGCTGGTCTAGGCAGGCGGTGCATGGGCGGGGAGGGGTGGCCAAAGGGTCCACGGCCGGAAACAATACTAAACAAAGGCTGGAACAGAGAGAGCAAGGGAGAGAGGGTGGCAGGAGGGGTTGGGGCGGAGGCAGGGTTTGGGTCTTACATCCTAAAACCAGAGGGAAGTAGGAGTGGTAAGCATATGGATGGTGAGACAGTGAGGGGTTTGGTCAGACTTGCATTCCAAACAGGCAGCCCTGACCCAAGGCTGGAGGACGCTCTGGAAGAATGAGAGCCCGTGAGGGTTATATAAATAAAGAGGCCACTAGAGCAGTCGAAATGAGAGAGGTTATTTGGACTACTGTGGTGGCTATTAAGACAGAAACAGTTAGGTCTGATATACAAATGAGACTATTTTGAGGTCTGGCACATTTTCACTCATTTTAATACCTTGATAGCACTAACCACCATGAAGACCTGAGCCGGCCCACCGTATTTTGCCGTGTATAATGTGCTCCCGGGTATAATGTGCACCGATGTTTTTGGCCCAAACTTTCAGGGGAAAAAAATCTTTCGTTTCAATTTTTTAAGTCAAATTTTTATTTGTTTACATTTAGGTACTTGTTTTTTGTATTATAAAGGAATTTTAGCATTTTTTTAACATTATGGTACAAGAAATTTTATGCAACAAATAATTACAAAACACAAGAACAGATCATAGTACAAGAAATTTTATGTACCGTTAACAAATTTACGATGTTTACGCATCAAGAGGGCCAACAACTCTTCGTCTTGCAAGTTCATCGTAAGTTCAACAAAACCGATTATTGTATTCCAGGGTATTATTTTGCATGCGAATATCATTATTGATTTCTAGAGTTACACTTTGAACTTATAAGCATAAATAAAAGAGTTAAAAACATTTATATAGATATGGAATTAGTACTATCCAGGTATAGTGAACATCTTTATTTTTCTCTCACATAGTGGGGCAAAAAGGTGCGCATTATACACGGCAAAATACAGTAGTATGCATCTGCATTTGAATTTCTTGAGTTGAGTATCAGGAAAATGTTCATTTCCTTAGGCAAAACTTCGTATCTTCCGACTTCATTATAAAAAGAGCTATATATATTTTATATTCCTTCCCCCTTTCACCTTATGTGCCAAGAAATTCAAAGCTAAATTCAGTGCTCAACTGCAGGTACTTCTAATAGCTGCTAACAACCAGTGTGCAGCTCCTTTGACTGGATTCCAATCTGCTTGTACTTGTCCAGTTTTATATTATCCATAAATTTAGTAACACTCCCTCACATTTTGCTTTGTGGAATTATATATGTGGGCATAAATCATAAATAAATAAAAATACCCAGGTGTGCATTTTTCTCAAGTCAAAGATTTGACATTTGGCTCCAGGAAAGAGCCGCTTAGCAGGAAATAATGGATGTCTTTCCCTAACTGAGATCTGTATCAGAGCTACCCAAGGCTGAAGAGGCCCAGGGGTCTACCTGAGCTCCAGCCTTCAGGGAAGAAAGGTACCAACACATCCTAGGCACACAGGAGCTCTGACTCTGGAATTACCACCTAGCTGCCCACAGGGCACTGAAAGTGGGCCTTCAAGAACTGTCACTGCCTTGTTCTGCCACCAGCTGAGAACACGGGGTTCTGAGAAGCAACTCAGGTGTTCTGCGGCATTGGGACTGCAGTGATGTTCTTCCAGGGATTTATGCTCTTACTACAGTCGGCCCTCTGCATCCGCGGGTTTCGCATTCGCGATTCAACCAACCTCAGATCAAAAATATTCGAAAAAAGTTACATTGTTGCTGGCGTGGACTATGGTAGTTAGGCCTAGGATGGTTGTGTCTGCACTGAACACGTACAGACTTGTTTCTTGTCATTATTCCCTCAACAATACAGTATAACAACTATTTACATTGCGTTTATATTGTATTAGGTATTATAAGTAATCTAGAGATGATTTAAAGTATATGGGAGGGTGTGCTTAGGTCATTTGCAAAAACTAGGCCATTTTATAGAAGGGACTGGAACATCATGGATTTTGGTGTCTGTGGACATTTCTAAAACCAACTTCCTTGGATACCAAGGGATGACTATATGATGATGTAGTTTGTGCCAACAAGTTTTAGCATTTTTAAAAATGTAAATACAGGGCGGCCGGATAGTTCAGTTGGTTAGAGTGCAAGTTCTGAACAGGGTTGCTGGTTCGATTCCCACATGGGCCAGTGAGCTGCACCCTCCACAACTAGATTGAATACAATGAGCTGCTGCTGAGCAGCCAGAGGGGTGGCTGGAGGGTACATTGGTTAGAGCACGAGCTCTTAACAACAAGGTTGCCGGTTCAATTCCCTCATGGGATGGTGGGCTGCACCCCCTGCAACTAAAGATTGAAAATGGCGACTGGACTTGGAGCTGAGCTGCAATTTCCACAACTAGACTGAAGGACGACTTGGAGCTGATGGGCCCTGGAGAAACACACTGTTCCCCAATATTCCCCAATAAAATTAAAAAAAAACACACCAAAACATAAAATGTATAGAATGGTTCCATTTATATTATAAATAAATAAATAAATAAATAAATAAATAAATAAATAAATAAAATGTAAAAACATACATGTGGTAAGTAAAGAAATCAAACTGGAAAAAGGGTGCATATTTTATTTCTATCCCTGAACTTGCCAGCCTCCCCAGAGGGTGACTAGTGTTATCTGATTCTCACATGTCCTGTTAGAGTATTTAGCATTTAGATATTTAAGCATCTACTTTTACTTGTACTTGTCCAGTTTTATATTATCCATAAACTTAGTAACACTTTTTTGCACAAACAGTAATACTCTTCTAAACCTTGCTTTAAAAAAAAATAACGACATTTTTAGAACTCATATAGTACTGATATAGAATATCAGTGTTACAAAAAGCAGCCACTTAAAAACCGAACAGCCCCAGTTCATAGTGGCTGCATACTATTCCATTGCCCAGATGCACCATAATTTAGTACGTGCTTGACTGATGAATACCGTGTTTTCCTGAAAATAAGACCTAGCCGGACAATCAGCTCTAATGTGTCTTTTGGAGCAAAAATTAATATAAGACCCGGTATTATATTATTATATTATATTATATTATATTATATTATATTATATTATATTATATTATACTTGGTCTTACATTATAGTAAAATAAGACTGGCTCTTATATTAATTTTTGCTCCAAAAGACGCATTAGAGATGATTGTCCAGCTAGGTCTTATTTTCGGGGAAACATGGTATTTAGGGTGCATCCCAACAACAGCACAATGTGTATGTGTGGCAGAAAAAGTGCATCAGAAATTACTGTTACTGTCCTTTCTTTCAACCTTAAAAAATTCCCAGCTTTGAAAAAGAGTATTAATGGGCTATAAATACATTGTTAGCTAACATTGTAATTTAAACAAACATCACCATTCTGATGTAATCAAGTTGTTTTGAAAGACTGGTGAGCAATCAAAAGCAGTTTGGTGTTTTTGGCGTCAGGAGTGGAGTGTGGGAAGGAGCACAGGGAAATAAGCAATGTGTGGAGGAGTCAACTGGAGAGTAAATGGAGTAGGTTATTTATTTTTTTAAACCGTCAACCTCCACTTACTGCAGTGATTTAACCAGGAGGGAGGTTCCTTAAGAATTTTACCTCAGTTCCCTCTGCACAATGTTTTGTTTTCTTTCATTGCTTTTAATGCTCCATTTTTCATTTTATGCACTCCTGTGGCATTATTTTTGACAAGCAAAAGATGTGCAATGTAAACAACCTGGACACTAGAGATCTAACGCAAACACAGACATAAATATACCAAACAATCTGTCAATAGACACAACTGAAAAATGTGAACCAAGTTCAGAATGGTATTTACCATTATTTGATGTTTACAAAATTGCTGAAAATTTTTTCACAGCTTTCATGTTTCCATCTCTGTGAGTTTCCATGCTTATGTGACGCTGGTGAAAGGAGCTGTCCCATAGCAGCAGCATACCTAGTAGATTTTTGACACCTCGAGTGGATCATTTTTAAGAACACTCCTTCCTTTACTGTACGAAAGTATTTTCAGTAATAATCAGCACTCTATTTTAACTGTGTTTAAACACGAAAAGTTTAAACACAGAAACTCCCAGTCATAACAGAGAATGACAGAACTGAAATACCTCAAGCTCTGTGTTTTCATCTTCATAGTTACTGTGATATCATTGCTCATGTGTGACTCTACTATTTTACCCTGAGAAGATGCAGCACCACGGAGACTGCAGCTCAAATGATTCCAAACTGTTAAGAACTTATTCTAGAAATGAATACAAGGCCGAGTCCACATGTGTTGTTAAAGCAGTAGTAATACAATGAATAAGTAATATAAGTGTGATAATTTGAAGCATATTATATATATGCACGTATAAATGAAATAAAAACTCAACACACACCTGAAATCTATGTAATTTTACTAACAATTGTCACCCCAATAAATTTAAAAAAACAAAAAAAAACAAAAAACAAAAAAACTCAACACTAATTTCACCAATTGTTCAGGACTTAGGCCAACAAAGGAGAGGAGTTTTTTTTTTTTAATTGATGGCACTGTTTAGAACTGTGGACACATGGGGATAATAAAAATGAAAACAATTTTCAGACGGTTTTGCCATCTAAAATTCTCTATAAACAATGAACTTCCTGATTGCCTGGAACTGAGGCAGACCACGCCCACCATCTCACCTTAGGTTCACCACTGTCCCTTAGATTTCCCAAAATAATGTTAATTAGTTTTAATTGGGAATGGATGACCTGTACTTATAATGACAGGAATGATAAAAGAATGAAACTATTAAAGAATGTACATCATGAAATCCTGGCCTTAGAAACTATCTCAACAAATTATGAGTTTTAAATTTATCCTGGTTATCTTTTTTTACATGAAGTTAAAGTATAATATATATTCAGAGTAATGCACCAATCACAAGATTACAGCTTAATTTTCATAAAGTGAACACACCCATGTAACCATCCCCAGATGAAGAAACAACAGAAGCCCTCCCACCCATGCTCCTTCCAGTAAAATCACCCCCACACCTCACATGGGTAACCTGGATCCTTGTATAACATTATACATGAATTCTGTCTGGTTTTCTGAACTTTAAGTAAGTGTAATCACACAGTGTCGACTTCTTTGTGTTGGCTTCAATCGCTCAGCATCACACCGTGAGACTCCCCCATGCTATTGTGTGTACTTCATTCATCTTTGTTACTGTAGCGTATTCCATTGAACGAAAAATACCACGATCCATTGATTCCACTATTGATGGATATTAGCAGTGTCTTCAAATTGGACCTATTATGAAGAGTGCTACTTGGAACTTTCTTAAATATGCTTTTGACGAACACGTATATACATTTCTGTTCGGTGTTCCTAGGAGTGGAATTGCTGAGTCATTAAGTCTGTGTGCATTTTAGCTTTCACTTAGATAATAGGGACGGACGGTTTCAGAGTTACTATCTTTCCTTTTTCTTTTTTAAGTTTGAGAAAACTGGATTATTGAATTATTAGTGTAAGTTTAATAAGTTAGATTTTAAAAGGCCTCTCAACCAACAGTAAATAACCAATTTGCTATTACAACTACTTTGCAATTACTCTTGAACATGGAAAATAATCATGTAAAGCCGTCCAACCATATCACAGCTGCTCTTCAGGAATTTTCTAGGAGGAGGTATTGATGTAAAACACAATTATCTGTCAGCTGATGACATTATGATGATCCCAGAAAGAAATGCAGTCACTGAATTCCCATGAAGCAAAGGTAATCTCAAAGAAGGAATGCCAGCATTAAATCAACAACAAAGGAGACAAACTCTGTAATGAGCCTGGGAGTCACGCCGTGTTCATTACACACCCTACTGACAGCTCAGAGCACACCTCCATTACAGAATTCTGAATTAAGAAAATGAGAACACAATGTGCTGGTATCAGAGATGCAAACTATTTCTCCTAATCGGTTTTTCTCCGACCACAGGATATTTTCTACAAGCAAATGTATATTTTAAAAAATCTAAGAAATGGGTAAAACCAGCAAACTTATCTTCCCAACAATTTCCAAATTCATACCATATTCTAGCCCTTGGGGACAAGTCAGCCTAAAATATGTAGTTGGTTACGGGCCAGGTTTGGAAGTGTTTAAACACACACACACACACACACACACACACACACACACACACACACACACTTGCAAGTATGGCTGGGTGGGTAGGGCAATTCCAGGTAAACAGGCCCTTCTAAGGAATCTTTGCCCATTTTGTCCTAGAACAGACTACTACGTATGGACTGGGTTCAAAGGCCAACCCAAACAAAAATCCTTTTTACAGTAGCCGGACCTGTCTGTCTTCTGGCTAAATACCTTCAGATACTTTAAGAGAAAACTTACTATGTGCTGGACAGATCTTATTGTTAGGTATCATTAGTTTTCCATTGCTGCTTTAACAAACTACCATGAAATGAGTGGCGTACAACACCACAAATGTATGATCTTATACTTCTGTAGGTCAGACACCTGACATTGGTCTCACAAGCCTAAGATCAAGTTATTGGCAGAACTGGGTTCTTTTCTTGAGGCTCTCTTTCCTTGCCTCTCCGTTTCTAGAGGCCACCTGCATTCCTTGTCTCTTAGCCCCCTCCCCCATGTTCAAAGCCAGCAACCCCAGGCTGAGTCCTTCTCACACTGCCAGCTGTCATCTCTCTAGATCTCGTCTTCTGCCTTCCTCTTCCACTTTTAAGGAACGTTGTAGTTACATTGGGCTCACTCAGATCAAGATATCTTCCCTACCTGCTGACTAGCAACCTTAATTCTCTTTGTCCGTGTAGTGCTTCGTATTCCCAAATACCATGGATAAGGGCTTGGACATGACCCATTAAGGTGCTACCGGCTCCCCTGTAACTTCCACCTACAACTCTGCCTTCCGGAATCATGCAGATCTAAGAACACATCTGTAAGACGATTCTGCAATTTGCTTTCATTTCCCCCTTAGTCTCACCTTTCCTCTCCCCCTTCTCACCTACAACGCTGTTCAGGTGCTATCTGCTCCCCAGGATTCAAGTTTTACGTTTATTTTTATTAAACTCCATCCTCATTTCAGACTTCCCTTTCATCTAGTCCAGATACTGACTCTTCATCTGCCGTTATCTCATCTCAGACATCTGATCACAGCATGGACAGCAGTCACTTCTTTGAGTCTCACTGTCCTCATCTGTCATCACAGAGAAGAACTGCTTCCAACAGTCACCACGGTAATGGGAGGAAATAATGCATATGAAACTCACCTGTACATTGGAATGTGCTAAACAGATGACAACGGTTAATCATACTGATAACCACTCCTAGCAGCTTATTGATTTAAAATACAGACCAGGACAGCGATAAAGACAGAGCCTCAATCACATCTACAGAGGTATGACCCAATGTAAATGGTGGCTCGTAATCAATAAACAAACTAAAAACTGTCTCCACAGGGCCAGTCCGAGCGCCAATGGACACCGATCAGGTGTGCAGCACACATACAACAATGGCTTTTTCCAAACAGAAAAATCAGTAGTTTTTTTGATTTGTGAATTTATGACAAGTCTTAAGTTTGGGGTGTAACTGCTCAAACAGGTACCAAATTACCATCTTTCTCACGGAGATATGATTGAGATATTATAGAATTCTTTCTGGAAACTCACTAATAAATGTGTGTTGAATGAATTTAAAACCTTAGGGTGTATTTGTGGTCCTGGGAAACAATACAAAGCCAAAGGAGAAGCAGGTTACAGGGCTGGACAGAGAAAGCTGCCTGCGTCAGACAGCAAGGAAACAAGAAAACGAAACATCAACTTTTCCCACATTTTCCCTACCTCATCCTTGTCTTACACGCATTACTCCTGTAGCTAAAACATTCCTGTCACCAGACAAGATGTCGGATTGGTTTCTCCCCTATCCCCTCTTATCCAGTTAGCCCACTGATTCACTGATGTGTTCCACTGTTTGACTTCATGCTTTTGAAATTTAAAAAAATTAAAAATGTAATTTTTAATTACATCTTCAAAGAATGATCCTTCCCATTTCATGGGTGAGGAAAAACAAGACCTAGCCGTTATATGGGATCCAGAGCTCTGAGGGGAGGGCTGGGCCAGGAGATCTTCTCTGCAAAACCTCAGGCGGCTGGAAACCTGGCTACAGGGGGCTAAAGTACCGGGAGAGCGTGCGAAGGTTGCTAAGAATGGAATTGCATAACTCAAGCAGAAGAGGTATTTGACTGATGACAACTACTTTGTCAATGGCTTCGGAAGGAAAACGCCTCCTGGAAGGAACAAGGAGGAAGCAGATATAACCCCAAAGGCAGGGTAGAGGGCAGGGGCACCCCGTCTGGAAAGGAGTAGTCTGTGGACACTCCTTTCCCGCCCGCCTCTCCCTTTCACCCTGAGGACTTGGAAGGGCTGGGTGGGAATTACTGAGTTGCAGAAAGAACACATCAAGAGGATAGTCCCTGACAAGAGAGAGTAATAGGCACTGATGGATGCTAGCAGAAGCTGGCATTTTCAAACCACCACTTTGAACCTCTCCTCTTCATCCTCTCTGAGCAATGATCAAAGGACCAAGATTTCAAATTGTGAAGCAATTTTTTCCAATGGCAGCATCTGGCTCCTTGGCAGGCGGCACTGGGAGCTGGTTCTGCTACGGGCAGCGATCCAAGCCTGCCACATGGTGAGGCTCGGCTGGGCAGGGCACCTAGTGGGCCTGGCAGGTGCTCTGCAGGCACCAAAGGACAACTGCTTTGCACTGAGCTGTGAGCGTTAGGCAGAAGTGCCCCGCGAGGCAGTGTTGGCAGGGGGGTCTCTCTGGCAGGGGGCGTCTTTCCAGGAAGCTGGCTACTCCCAAACCCTCCTGCCGGACACATTTGCAAACATCTGCTCCTGGCCAAGACCTCTGAAGCCAGCCCATATAAGCAAACAGAGGCTTGGGGTGGGGGAAGCTGGATGACCATGGGACAATTTCCCAGTAAGGCAACCTGCATTTGGGACCTCGGTAAAGTTGCTCATAGGGAAGCAAGCCTTTGAGTGTGTTCACTGTGGGCCACTGGACCCCGGCCCAGCACAAAGGGACAGCAGCTGTAGTTCTCCTGCCACAGCTGTTTTTAATAAGAATAACAGGAATAAACTCAGCCCCCACTCTTCAAGTTACTTCCCGCTAATTATGGAATATATTTACATCTACAAAATAGGATGTAAACTCCACCAAGTACCCTTTTATTGTGCAGATTGACACCCCTATTTGAATTTCATAAACATTTAGTACTTCAAAGAATATTAAAAGCTTACTCTAATTACGATACGCACTGCTTGAAAGGCTTTCTGTTTGCATTGCAAATTCCTACAAATACCAGTCTTCATTAAGAAAAAATTCAATTACTATCACCCACACAACCTCAGGTAACTGCCACTGGTGGCTTTACACAGTAGCAGGGATGAAAGAGCCCAGGTCTCAGCCCCAAGTACAAAGCAGTTGTACAGGCTGGTTCTGTCCAATGGAGGCAGTTAGAGTCCTGGACGCCCAGCTGAGCTGGCCCTTCACTCACCACAGTGATCAGGTGTGCGAACGTCGGTCCAGGACCACCCGTTCTAAACCAGGAAACAAGATGTTTTTTCTGGTCTGCAGTTTTTGTTCAAGAGTCTTACACAGATCAACAAAATCAACCAACTAACAAGTGCAGAGTTGCCAAATAAAATACAAGTGACCCAGTTAAATTTGATTTTTAGATAAATAACATTGTTTGCTTTAGTACTGTAGATCCTAAAGATTGCATTGGGCATATGTACCCTAAGAAAGTATATGTTGTTTACCTGAAATTGAAATTTAACTGGCCACTTGTATTTTTATTTGCTAAATCTGGCAACTCTCCCAACAATTCACCTTTACTGAAAAGAATAACAAAAATTGGGACTTTAAAAAGACGTCTTATGCTCAAGCTATTTTAAGTGAGAAAAAAATGAGGTTGCCGAATAATATACATAAAGCATAGCTTTTCTTTTTTTCTTTCTTTTCTTTTTCCTTTCTTTCTTTCTCTCTCTCTCCTTCTCTCTCTGTCTCTGTCTCTGTCTCTCTCTCTCTCTCTCTCTCTGTCTCTCTCTCTCTGTCTCTCTCTGTCTCTCTGTCTCTCTCACTCGCTCTCTCTTTTTTTTAGTAAAAACCAATGGTGTTTGTCCAATGTTTGTAGAAGCATATAGAAAGTCCAGGATACGTGGCTGAGGGGGAATCTCACTTTTTCTTCTATGGTCTTTTGAACTGCTGGCACTATTTACAATAAACTTGTATTGCTTTTGTAAAGTAAAAAGTAAATTAAAATGGGGGTGGGTAGGTAGGATGCACCTTGAATCTCCACCAGCACAGGGAGAACAGATTTCACACTTCATCAAAGTGTGAATTTTAGACAACTGACCAAGATCCCTGCGGCGTTTATGACTATGTCCACATAATTCACATATTCCCTGCAAAACTGGGTCTGGAAATAAGCAATCAACTCTTTTATGCCACCTCAACTCTTTCCTTCTCAGGCTTTTCTTGAGGTATGGCTAGAGCGAGAAGCCAGTCATGCCTCCATCAACAAGGCAAATGCTGAGAAGTGCAGGTGTACCGTGTATCTGCTTTCCCCGACCTCTGATTAGCAGCAGCTCTTGGAGGGACAGTGGCTTAGCATCTCAGCCTGTAACCATGGCAGGGAGCAGAATTAAATAGCCCCATCCAGGAAAAGATGGACCCCTGACCTCAGTTTTGTCAGCAACCACTGAGCCAAATGACCCAGGACAGAAAGCATTTAGAGGAACAGCTGTCAGCTGGATTCTCCTATGAGGTCCAGATAACTCCCAATTTAGATTCTGCCTAGATGTCCTGAAGAGTTCAAGGTTAAAAAAATATTTATCCATGGTGGACTGAGGTTAAGGGATTAGGGAAAAAGCAGAGTGAGATTCTGATCCCATTTTCTAGGCTGTCTTGTTCTGCCTTACATTTTCAGGGGATTCAGAAAGGGTCCTTTTAAATAAAGTGACTGTCACAGGGATCAATGTTTCCACCCTCAATCTCACTATTCTTCAGGTTCTGTAAGGTCCAGTGGCTACGGGGACTTCTGTCACCTCCCAATAGGACTGTGCACAAACATCCACTTCCCTTGAAAACTCCTTCCCACCCCTTCCATTGACCGTACTCATTCAAGATTTAGCTCAAATGCCACGTGAGGCCTTCTGGAATGTTCTCAGGCAAAAAGAGTTCTTCCTTCTACCTCTGTGGGGCCACATTTCCATTACACCTCTTGTCCCGTGGTGCTGTATTTATCTGCCTCTTACTCATGTCTATATCCCCAGTTCTCTAGGAGCAAAGTCAAGTTCAGTGAATGTTTGCTGAATGACTGACTCACTAGTGATGTATTTATTGCTAACACAAATGATTAAACTATTTCCACAAGAGCTTAACTCCAGACATAGATTGGAACAGATTTTGTGTGAGTCTCTTGCCTGCCCTTCAGTAAATTCCCTGAAAAAGATTGCCCAACAAACTATCAGATTCCTACTATATCTGCCTATGATATCAGAGCCTGGCTAAGTGGCACTTACAGCACTGATAGATAGCAATTTCTCTAGGTGTACTGAATGAAATAACATAACCTTTCAGATAACAAATTAAAAAAACACACAACTGTTGAAAATCTGCTACATACATTGCCCTGCTGAACACACAATAGCTACAGATAGGATCCCTGCTCCCTGGGGCTGGCCTACAAAGTTTAGGACAAGGGGCTGGAAAACAGGAAGAAAGCAATAACAGACAGCAATAAATGCAGAAAGTGCTAACAAGCTCCAGATATTTTTCTTACAAATCAAACCAAAATGGGCGGATGTACAAGTTTGTTGACTCCCTTATTCCTTTATATAAAATATCAGAACCGGCCTGTCAACAGATGATTTTTCAAACAGACCTTCGGTGAAGATCACCACACAATCCCAGTCTACCCCAAGGGAACTTATTATGTATTAGCCCATAAGTACTTCTGAATATGGTGGTATTTCTTGCTAATAATCTTCCTTCCACTTACGTCATCCCATCACTTAACACTGTTCACATAATTTCAGAACTTAACGTCATTTTGAGATGAGGTAGAAGTAGAGAAATGGAAAACTGAAAGGCCCTTTCCTTATTGATAGTTTAAAACGTGGGGAGAAAATCATTCCGTTTTGCTAACTTCCTTTTTAATAAATTAGCAACAGGAACATTTGGTTCCCAGTGATAGACTCAAGTCTACAAATTCAACCTAAATCATGGAGAATCCAATTAGAACCAATCTGAATCTCCAGAGGGAGTCCATTCAGCCAGTTTACATGTGCGTCTGGTTTCTCCTCCTTTAAAAACAGCCCAGTTGTTTTTTTCTTTGTTTGTTTTTTTAATTTATAGTGCCTGTCATTTTGTCCAACAAATGTGAATTCATTCCTACCAGAATAAAAGCATCTTCTAAAGGCTCCCTCTTGCTTTCCTTTCTCTGTTTTATGAAATCTTCTCATATCTGCTTTGGTTAATAAAACTAGGCTTTCTTTTTCTTCCCCTAGAAAAATAGGTTAAGAAAATAAGTTGAATGACTATAAATATATTATTAATTGTTTACACTGAATGATCATAATTCTAAGAATTTAAAAAAGTAAAACATGGGCAGCCGGTTGGCTCAGTTAGTTAGAGCGCTGTGCTTCTAACACCCAGGCTGCGGGTTCGATTCCCACACAGGCCAGTCAGCTGCACCCTCCACAACTAGAGTGAAAAACAAAGGCTTGACTTGGAGCTGAGTTGCTGGTGGGCGGCTGGCTGGCTCAGTTGGTTAGAGCACAGGGCTCATTACACAAAGACGCCAGTTTGATTCCCACCTGGGCCAGTGAGCTGTGCACTCCATTACTAGGTTGAAAACAACGACTTGACTTGAAGCTGAGCTGCACCCTCCACAACTAGACTGAAAACACACACACACACACACACACACAAAACGACTTGACTTGGAGCTGATGGGTCCTGGAAAAACACACTGTTCCCTAATAAAAATTTAAAAAGAAAAATAAATTAAAATAAAAAAGTAAAACATAAATAACCATAGGGTAGCACCATATATCCTGATTTCTAAGACACTAGTACTTTAATAATCATTTCAAAGAAAAATGAAACATGATATTAGGTTGGTGCAAAAGTAATTGCGATTTAAAAGGTTAAAAATAATTGCAAAAACTGCAATTACTTTTGCACCAACCTAATATTAAATGTATATAAAAAATTTGTTTAACAGGATACCTACCCATAGAGTTTCATGTTCATATTACTTTCTTCTTTTTTATTCCAATCAAATTTGAGACTAAGCCTTCATCATACTAATGATTCTTCTGAATAGTTTTTGGCTATAAGGTTTATAAGTAACATGTTAGTAACATGTGATCTCTTTGAACCACTGTCCCAAAGCTTCACACTCTTGAGCACTGTTAGGACAGAGAATAGAATTTTGAGGCCCCTCCAAAAATAACAGTTTCACTGAATTTCTTATTTGGTTAAATCCATAATTTTGTTTATTTCCTTGAGTAAACTACATGCGTCTGGAAAGGAACTTCTTTTGAAAGTCAGCTCCAGTAGGTGGGTTTTTGTTTTTCAGGATGCATGACTCACACCCACCTCTTCTTGCTTTGGTATTTCTGTGATCAATTCCAAGACAGTTGGCATTTTTATCTTAAATTAGCTGCAGTATCTGCCATTTCACTGGCATCCCAGCCGCATGAATCTCAATGCGGAAACGAAGCTCAGCCCTGTCCATTTGTGGGTGGACGGCTTCCTTTCTTAGGGCCAATCATTGTATTATAAGGAAAAAAGGAAGTATGGCTTTCTGCCACTACCAAATGTTGGCCTCACTTATCTCAAATCTGCTTCCACACTTGTCCTCAATAATGACAATTGTGACGCTGCATCAAACTGTAATTTTTTGGAGACATTTCAATTAGGGATTCAAATTTAAGCTAAAATTTGTACTAGTTGTATACAGTACTACTAGCACAAAGAACTAAGGTGACAAGGAGATGGTGAGATGCCCTTTACACTGGCCAGAGTCACAAAGGGCCGGCGATGGAAACCACATCATGGCTTATTCCTCTGTGGAGGGGAGGGCCAGGCATTTATGAAATTGACTGTAAGAAGCATCCCACTTTTAGAACTGTTGAAATGGGAATAAGTGTGTCTTAGAAGGGAGGGAATACGGTATGTGTAACCTTATTAATAGCTGTTTCCATAGAGAATGAAGAAAGAATAAAGACGTTGAGTAGAAAGAAAAAAGAACTGCAGATGTAGAGGAACTCAAAAAACAAAATGGCAATAGAAAGTTGCTTTCTTTTTAAATTATGCCACGCAAGGCTGATGAAGATACTTGGGGTACTTACTCACTATTTGACTTTAGAAAGCAACTTGGTGATTTACACACATACACATACAGACACATATATATTAAAAGCCATATTATCAATATCTAATTAAATAAGAGTGGTTCAACTATGATATACCCAGTAAATAAGATATCACAGAGTCATTAAAATGGTAACTAGGGATATGATAACATATGGTTACATGGAAGGGTGTTTGATAAAGAAGCAGGGTACCAAATTTAATGCATTCTTTGATTCAAACTACATAAACATGTATTACATTAGGTTATATTTGTGGTGCATTTAGGAATGAATTAAAAATTATCTTTTACCTGGACTGTCTAGAATATTATGATATTGCCTTTGTATTTACAATGTAAGAACTATGCTGCTCTCCCCTCCAAAGGCCGCTAACAGGGAGATATTCCTCTCTCTAGAATCCGTAGGCTGCAACCTGAACTTCCTGGTAACAGAAGTCTATTCACCTTAGCCCCCATGTAAACGTACACCAGAGCATCCTCTAATAACAGGACTTCACAGAGAAACCATGCTGCTTCACTTATCATCACTGGCTTCCATGCAAGTGAAGTTCTGTGAGGTGTTTCTAGCAACAGAGCTGCTCCCTGAAGAGGCCATGCACGGGTTCAGTGGAAAGTGCATGGATGCCAGAGTCCAGCAGATCAGGCATTGATTAGCTGTGTGATTTTGCAGAAGTCACATTGCCTGTCCATGTCTCAGTGTCTTTCCATGTACAATGAGAATAGTCACGTACCTCCCAGGGTAAGCGTGTGCTTAAGCCCGGCACGTGGCTTGGCTAAACAGGAACTTATCAATGGTCATGTTCACACCTGCTGAAAAAGAGAGGCACCCCTGCCCTCCTATTTCTGCAAATCTCTTCTCTTTGTAATTAAATACGGTGCAGAATTAAAATGCACAGGAGTGGATAACAAATAGGCAAGGAGGAAGAGAAAGGAAATAAATAGGGAACTATTACGAGAAGGAAAAGTTAATGAAAACAGAAAAGGCAAAATGCAGAATGAGTCACTGTAAAAAAAATTCTATTACTCTTTTGGCTCAATAATTGTTAAAACCACTGACTGCTCCCTACTGCAGATACAACTGAAGCCTGATTCCTTGTGCTTCCTAATTTTTCTGCCCACCTACGTTTCCTATACAAGTGAAGACCCACCTGCAAAGCACCTGAATGCACATGAACTCAACTGAATGCACCTGGCATGTACCTTGTCGTAATGCTTTCACTCACGAGCCCCCTTTTCTACACGTTCGCTGTCATCTCTGCCTACCTAATACTTGCAGACATAATGATTGGAAGAGGAGGTAACCCCTAACATCTCACTGGTAGGAATGTGAAGTGGTACAATCACCTTGGAAAAGAGTATGGCAGTTTCTTAAAGAGTTAAACGTAGAGTTACCATATGCCCCAGCAATTTCACTCCTAGATAACTATCCAAGAAAAATGAAACCATATGTCCACCCAAAGACTTTAGAGAAGCATTATTCATAGAAGCCTAAAGTCGAAACAATCCACAAGTCTATCAAGTAGTGAACAGAGAAGGAAAATGTGGTATATCCATCCAGTGGGATAGTATTCAGCAATAAAAATGAGCTCACCACTGACTCATGCTACCACACAGACGTACCTCAAAAACGTTATAAGTGAAAGAAGCCAGATGCAAATAACCACACGCCAAATCATTCCATTTACATGAAATGTCCATGAAAGGCAAATCTGTACAGGCAGAAAGTAGGTAAGTAGTTGCCTGGGCTGGGAGCGGGAATAGGGACTGACTGCAAATAGGCACAGGGGGTCTTTTTGGAATCACAGAAATATTCTAAAATTTGGTTGTAGTGACAGTTATACAAGTCTGTACATTTTTCTAAAAACCATTGAATTTTATGAGTAAATTTTATGGTGTGTACATTTTATGGTCCATAAATTACACCTCAATAAGTCTCTTTAAAAAAAATTAAAAAACAGATTTCAGCAGATACACGGCCATTCACAGGGGCCTTCAGATGTCTCACACCATTAACGCATGAGAGGTTATAAGGCTCCCAGGGTAGAGGGGCAGCCACGCTGGCAACCTTGGTTCTGCAATTCATTGATGTTTTGGGGTGCCTGAAACAAGTGGAGTGACCGCTACTTGGCTCACCACCATCCCATTTACCTCAAAGTGTCAACTGGCAAAGAACTGAGGTGTCCAGAGCGTGGCTTACGTGAAGGTACTTCAGGTAGCACTCAGGATTCCTTCAACAGCAAACTCCTGACCTAGTCTAGGCCAACTGAGCCCAGGTTTAACATGGTGGACATTTTGAAAATAGAATTTCAGGAACAATCATATGACCCAATTAATAGCCTGATTTTGACAACCTAGAGGTCTCAGGCACTTTGAGAAAGGAAAAGGGGAGAAGAAAGAAGAGATTGGATAGTGGGTCTCTGTTGAAATATACTGAATTCACATAAAAATAAAAAATCTGCTAAGCAAATTGCTAACACAAAAGATATTTCAAAGAGAGTATTAAACTTATTTAAGAAACACCGATCGGAGACATCTACTGATAACCAAGGATAGATATTCTAAGAGTAATTCACTTTTACATTGGAGGAAGCCAATTATATTTCAAATTTCAGCAAATTGTAAACCTAATAATTCAAATTGTCTTTCTTCATTTAACATAGTTACAACTAAATTTCTTTACAAAGGTTAAGTACTACTAACAACTATACTAAGGAGTGATGTCTTCTATCGTATTCATAGGAGTGCTCAATTTTAATTCTGCAACTCTTAATTCAGTAAACGAATATCTAATTCGGAGTAATTGTTTCTAAATTTGCACATTTCATACTAGGCACCACACTAAACATCTGCAATCTAGACCTCATTATTTGGAGATTCATGACTAAAGGGCCTCATCACTGAAAGCATTTATTAAAATCATCCCAAGCAAAATGGGAAATTTTGGAAGCAAAGCAAAAACAACTTTCTAAGCACTTTCCATTCCACTTTATAGTCAAATAACATGCTAATTATAAAAAAACTTATTATCATTAAAAACCAATGCTGTTTAATTTGGAAGTACTGAAAATGGTTTCTTTTCATCATATCCTATACTTTCTGATTAATTTTAATTAATTTGGGTAGAACAGCCTCTTTTTATAGCCTTCACAATAATGATTCTTATACTTTTTGATCTCAGGATCTGTTTCCAATCTTACAATTTAATGAGGACCTCAAAAAGCTTTTGTTTCTATAGGTTATATCTACCTATATTTGCTGTATTGGAAATTCAAACTGAAAAAATTTTTAAATATTTATCACCTAATTTTGAAAAAATAATAAGCTCATTATAAGTTAACATGTATCTTTTAAAAAAAATTAGACATACTTTTTCAAAAGTAAAAATAAATTAGTGAGAAGGGTAGCATTGTTTATATTTTGCACAACTATTTAATGTGTGGATTAATGGAAATACCTATATTCTCATACCTGCTTCTACATTCAGTTTGTCATGACATGCTTCTTTGGTTGAAGTAAACAAGAAAATCTAGCCTCCCATAAATATGTAACTGGAAAAGTAGAGTATTTTAATAGGCTTTTCAGATAATTGTGGTTATTTTTCTTTGATACTATGCCAAAACTTGACAAGTGAAAGTTGCTCAAAGGTTAGCTGCAGTCTGGATTCTAAAACCATATCAATGAACTTTCATACTCTGATAACATCAAAATCCATTGGCGTATCTTGCACAATCTCAAAAAAAAAATCACATGTTAATATGACCGTGGATCTCATCAGAAAAGTCTTTTACATATTGGGAAGCTGTCAAGTTCACCGACATGTTTGAATACAAGTTTTCCAAAATTCTTATTTTTACTTAAAAGCTCAAATTTTATCTTTGGCAACAAATATTGCCAGTGGTTTTCCTTGATATGGCAGGCAGAGTCACTGCATTCATTTTCACTGTGTACTCTAGGTTCAAGATATAGTAAAATTCATAAAGGACATTCTTGGTGTGATTCGTTCTTTTTTTTTTTTTTTAAACCTGTGTGCATACCAGCCTGATTGAGCTAAGGCTTCAGTAATTTTACCCTATTGCTTCTAAACCACCAGTGTGCATATCAGCAGAGTGCAAAAGGCAAATCATGTCTTAGTGTCATAGTAAAAATAGT
This sequence comes from Rhinolophus sinicus, assembly GCF_057876585.1. Classification (NCBI taxonomy): domain Eukaryota; kingdom Metazoa; phylum Chordata; class Mammalia; order Chiroptera; family Rhinolophidae; genus Rhinolophus; species Rhinolophus sinicus. The sequence goes on along the minus strand of NC_142514.1, from coordinate 149,283,672 downwards.
TTCAACCTTTTCAACCCACTGAAAGGATACTGAGGAACTGTCTAGGGGTAAGCGGGCCACACTTTGAAAACTGCTGTGTTATCACATAACTGACTCCCAACCACCATTCAAATCACTAGGTGGCAGCCACCAATTTAGAAAGGGGAAATGACTTATTGCTTTTTCTGATTATCCACATGTATTACCCATCCCAAGAACATTAATATAAGTAGAAGGGTATTCCCACATTCAAATTCAATAAGCATGAAAAAAGGAAATTTAGTAACTATACAAGGATGGTAGAAACTAAGCAAACTAAACTTAATAAGTAAACTTCCCTCCAAAGAATTTAAAACCTGAATTTTTCTTTAATTCATCCATTGGTTTCCCCATTTGTTGGGCTTTTTTTGTGTAAGGCACTTGCTTGGTATTGGACACACGGAGAGTCCTCCATTGACGGACCCTGTGGCCAGGGGCCAAAGGATGTGAAACAGCCAGGAAACAGAGCAGAGGCACTAAAATCAAACATGATCCAATTTCAAGTCCCAGATCCCCACCTTAATAGTTCGGTAGCTTGTCGTTTGTAATCTCTGCGTCTCTGTTTCCTTAGTTGGATACGAGGCAAATTCCACTTACCACTGTGAGGACAGGAGGAAATGCATGTAAAGCACGAGTGCAGCTCCCAGCCCCACAGCAGGTATTCAATAAAGAGTTGCCACTGTTATGAATAAGGTCCCCAGAGGCAGCCGGAGTCCAGGGAGGAGTGGGACACACATCCAAATGATTGAGACTCAGCATGGGAACTGATTAACTACAAAACGTGATGGGAGTAAAAGAAAAATCAATGGTCTGCTTAAGTGAGGAAGGTGCTATAATAAAGGAGCCACCATCTCAAGGGAAGGAGAAGTTGGCCTGATGGGAGAGGAAGAGAAGGGGGAAAAGCACATCCAGACACACACAAAAGCTGGGCACACGATGGACAGCAAAGAAAATACCCTGGAACCAGTTCACTTAGGGCCTTTAATGTCATGCTAAGGAGCTCAGATGTTTGGAGCAATTTCCTTTTTATTCTTCTAAAGACTGAGGAATTATAAACACTCAGCGCTAGTAGGTCACCTGGTCTCCTGTTGCATGCCTGGCCTCCCAGTATACACACATTAATACTGACGGCTGCCCTAATGTCTCTGACCCATCAGCAGTCCCCTGGCCCGAGACTGACTAGTGGAGAAGGAAGAGCAAAGTTCCTTTCAGAGGCTGTGAGACGTTAGCAAGCCCCAGCAGCTGGGGAATCTGCACTTATTCTTCTAAAGCACACGTGAGGCACATGCTGGGCAAAGCCATTGTGCGTTCTCTCACATAAAATCTTGAAGCACACAGCTTTATCTTCATCCCAGCCCCATCTTTGCCTCAGGTCCTATGCTCCAGTGGAATTTATAGGTCACTTTACTGAATGGACTGAGAAGAACCAGAAACAGGGTTTAGTGCCCCATGTTTTCCATCATGATTCCAGCCATCTGTGAAGCCTCTCATCATTGCATGAGTGAGCCCTGAAGCCCCAAGTGGCCGCCCATCTCTTGACCTTTGAGATGGGCAGCAAAGGCCACCTAGGTGCATCGTGGGGATGTACCAGAAGGCCAGCATGGGGACAGCCCCTCAGGTGCGAGTCTGTGACCCCTCGGCGATCCCGCAGACGCACATGAGGGTGCAGTCGGTGTGAAGCCACGGCCAGTTGTGCTGCTCCGTCCACACTCATGTAACGGATGCGATCATTCAGACAAAACCACTGAAATCACAGCAAGGTCTTACTCACCCAGAATTTTACGAGGAAGAAGGCATTTTGAGGGCCCTTTCCAAACAGTTCCTTTAAGCCACCTTTCTTTTCAGGAAATTTGTCATAAATCTGACGAATGTCCACTGATTCGAGCAATGGGTCACTGTAAGAATGGTTGGCATGCCCAATGTGCACGAAGAGGTGTTTGTTGTACTGTAAGAAACCAACAGAAACATTCCCATTACAAACCCTTTGATCAACCTGGGACATCCATCTTGAAATGGATAAAGAGCAGTAGTCTTGAAATCCTGGAATTACACCTTGAATAGCCAACGGTCTGTGCCTTTGAAAAAAATGAAGATGTTAAGAAAAGCCATTATAGCTGAGGGTAAAACAGTCAGTTTTTAAAAAAATTAAAGTTGATATATAATATTTTATTAGTTTCAGATGTACAATATAGTGAAACAGTCATTGCCTTTTATTGACAAGGGTATATATTTTCCCAAATGCCTAAAAAAGGCTTTCTGTATACACAGTAGTAAACAATAGCTTAAGTTACCCAACTCCCAAACCAAGAAATAATTCTGTTACCCAGTTTCACCTGACTCAACTGCAAATGACAGCGGTACCCTTTGGAGCCCATTACTTACAGTGTGAGCCCACTAAGTACGTGTGTGGTTAGCTAACATCATCACCCAGAATGCACGTCTCATGCCAGCTCCCCCACCTGCATGGATGCAGCCCACTGAGCAACAGAACCCACATATTTCTTCCAGCAGGAGTAAGAGTGCTGAACCTCTTTCTCACCAGTGCACTTCGTAACCAATCTAAAACTACTCCATAAGGGCTGGTTAATACGTGGTTGTCAGGGCCAAGTTAGAGTCAAGGGCATAGATCCTGGAGAGGATTCATGGTACAGGGCTATGAAGGGCTGGTAACAACACAGACAAACAAACAAACACGGGGTCACTCATTCACACAAAAAGAAAGAAACAACACCACCAGAACCTGGTTAAGACATTTAACTTACGCAGGAAATCCTTTCTTCTCCTTGCTTTGGTATAAGATATGGTAACTGGATCACAAAGGCGTGTGTCCAAACCAGTGGTTCTCACCCAGGCTGCAGCAGAATTACCAAGGAGTATTTAAAAATCACCAGTGCCTGGGCCCCACTCAGGGTAAACTGGAATCCCTGCAGCGAGGGCAAACATTAGTCCTTTTTCATGCTCCTCAGATAAATTCCAATATGCAGCCAAATTTGGGAGCACTAGCCTAGACTCTCTACTCCAGACCTTCCATACCTGCTTCTCTTGCTGCATAGGCCGTAACACCAACCAGATGTGCCCCAGACAAAGATGTCTGGGCTGCCGGGATTCCAGGAAGCTCAGAACCCAATAGGGTTCGTAACCCCATGTCCCTGTTCGCCTAGCAGCCCCTATTCACTTCTCGAGTTTAAACTGGCAATTCTCCAACTAGTGTCCTTCCGATTACTGATCCCATAGGAAATGACAAGTCACAAATAGAAGAAGGCTTGGTCACAGCTGCCTGCCGGGAGTACTGCATACAGGTTAAGGGTATGGGGTCTGGACTCAGCCTGCTCAAGCACAAAACTTTGTGTCCACTGCAAATTAGCTATGACATTGGGCAAGTGCCTTCCCAGTCTCTAAGATGGGGACAACGATGGCCTCTCTTTCCCAGGGTTGCTATCGGGGTTAAATGAGACACTGCTTACGAAGAGCTTACTAGAACTCCTATCCAACAAACAGCAAACTCTCACTAAATGGTAGCTATCATTTCTTTTTATCAAGCTCTCTTGTTTGACAGTCACAGTGTAGACTAGCATATTAAAAGCACTGTGGTAAAGAAACATTTTTTAACTTTGTATAACCCAAAGTTGCCCAAACTCATTTGATCACAAAACCCTGTAAAAATATCCTGAGGATGTGCTAGTTTACATCTGTGACCTGCTGTGGATCTCTGGCTGCGATGCCCAAGGGCACAAGGCCCACCCCTTCACAAGATGCCAGCTGCCCGCAGTGTTACACACACGGGGTGTGGCCAGGGCCTGGCTAAGCCCCTCTCCTGTCCAAAATCAGAGCGATGGACAGCTTCACCACGGCTTCAAAATCCCTCAAAGGTATCAGGTGAAATGACAAAAAAGGGACCCTCTCAAGCTCTGACACGCACCCAGCCTGTTTCAGCTATCTAGTGGCTTTCAGATAGGACTGAGACTGGAAACGACTACGAAAGAACACAGTATGTCGGGGCTGGAAGAGAATGAAAAAGAAAATTAAATAACGAAAAGCCATTGCTGCGCTAGGGAGGTGTGGTTATGGGGTGGGGTCGGGTGGCGTGCCTTTGATCACTTTGTACATTTTCTCCAGTGCTGTCACATCCTCTTTTCAATTACAAGTAAACAAAAGCCCACAGAAACGTATGAGGCACTACTGCTAAGGAGCTTGCAGTCTCATCAGTGGCTAAAAGGAGAAAAAAAAAAACCAGGCAAAGTTGGGGGCACAGACTCTGGGGAAAGGCGACGTGAGATGAGAAGATGCATGAGGGTGTCGTGCCTCGTGTCTGGCTGCTCTGTTCACTCTCTGGTCACCCACCATGACAGGAGCTCAGGCAAAAGCCCCTTCAGTATCCAGACCAACTGGCCATCTGTATGTCTACCCCCCAACCCTTACTAATAACCTCTGCTTGCAGCAAGCTCCCAGCCCTACCCATTTGTCATTACTTGTGCCAGCTGTGGACAGTGAGTGTATAGGAAAGAATGGAACATAAGCAGAGCCTTGGGGACATCTGTGAATGGGACCTGAGTCAGGTGAGCACCAAGTTCTCAGCTCTTCTGCCTCCCCAGCCACTCACAGGTCAGAGCAGAGCCAGCGTGAAGTTAACAAGCAATGAGACTTAAGTCTTTCTACTCTCGACATCGAAAGGTCCTGGCAAGGTACTGTTGGAACTCAAGGATGACAACCCAGACTGCTACATGTCAAGAGGTCAGGAAAACGCACAGAGGGTAGAAGTAGCCACACTTCAATGGGAACCATGAAGACACAGCTGCAAAGCAAGGTGTTGAGTGCAAAGCCCTAAAACTCTGGAGCCAGATAAAAACCTGAAATCTTTTCCTCCTCTGGACAATGGGGATACAATATACCTGCACTACAGAATACATCTGAGGATGGAAGGAAATAACGCACAGAAGATGCTTGGCATAGGGCCTAGCATATAAGAAGTGCTCAATAAGTTGTAGCTGCTGAGGCTACTAATGTGCTGGTGTATTACTATGCGAGATTAACTAGATCCTGGGGCAGGAGCAGAATAACGTTTCTGCTTCAGCTATCCCTTCTGCCTAGCAAAGAAAAAAAATAAACACAAGTAAGCCCAGAGACGGGAGCAGGTGTGAAGTTGAGTGACTGTTCAGATCCATGATTATGGCCCATCCATGACAGGCTCGGGGTGTGGGCCTCTCACCTGCGCCTGATGGACGGAAAAGAACTTCCATCCATTCAGTGTTATGTTCAGCGTGCTTTCTCTACATGTGCCTGAGGTAATCCTTGCCTCACAACGACACTGTACGTGGGTTTTATTAGAATCATTTATAGATGAGGAAATAGATGCTTCAAGATGAACGGACTTGCCTGAGGTCACACATCTCGGAATAGTCGTGGAGTTAAGAATAAAACTTGGATCTGTTAGGGCCCCCGCCTATGCATTTGCTGCAAATATCAACCACACAGTCTCCCAGCAGAAAATGCCTGGACCCTTCTAATGCAGATCTACTTTTTCTGTAAGTTGATTTGAGAAAAAAGGAAGAAGCCAAATAGAGATTTTAAAACTCTAAGATGTTAAATTAGAATTTGGGACAAACATCAATCATGATTCACAGATACATCAGATAGAGCCTTCAAACGTTTCTATTTTGAGGAAATTACCTTTGTCCCAAGTGGCTCAAGTGAACTGAGATGGGGCACACTGTCTTTGCCAAAGGAAATCGGGCCCTGCCTCTCCAAGGCTGGTGACTTTAAACCCAACCCTGACTGCTGGCATCTGAGTGGCTTTATTCCTGCCAAGAGGTGACTCTGTTTCTAAGAATACAAAAGACTAAAGAAGGTGTCCTGGAGACCATAGTAGTGAGACAAACAGATGTCCTTCTCCCCTTAATTCAACCTAGATAGGTCAGGAGTCCCTTTGCCCCCAAATCCAGAAAGCTGAAAAGAAACAAAATCTACCTGACATGTTTGGGTTCAAGTGTTAATGAAATTAAAAATCAAAAAACCACTTGGTGAGGCTCTAACTACAACTTCCCATCCTACCAGTTCTCCTTCTAAAGAGAGAAGGCTAGGGTGGATTCTTTACTTACCTCCCTCCTTCCCAAATAAATCCCATTTTCTTTCCAGCAGTGGTGGTTTTCCCAAAACGGAAGGCAAAACACAAAACCAAGAAAAAAAGGGTAATTCTATTCTATAAGGCAGAAAACAAATATTTGCAAAAAAAAACACCAAACCCCCAAATATTTGGGGTAATATATCAGCAGAAATAGGGTGAATGTCAATGAGTCATGTATTCGTACTAAAAGCCCAAGGCAATTTCCTCAATATCTAAAATAGGGGTTAACACTGGCTTCCATTCATTTACAAAGGCACTCAGTAGATATGTTGATTATCAAGAAATCAATGACAACAACACAAAAGGTACTCACTGTGCTTATTTCTCTTATACATTTCAGAACAAACCAGCACACCTGGCACTGTGCTACGTACAGGGAATCCATGAGCTAATAGTACAAAGCCCCTCTCTTCATAGGCCCTACAGAGGGACTGTATGGAGCTAGCTCACTGCCTCTAGAGTCAGAATCATTTGTTTGCCCATATATAAACATACATGTTCTCAAAGATTCCTATAGAGAAGACTGGGACTAAAGACAGTCAAAATCCTCACTTTTGCATATCACATGACTTAAACCAGCATTTACCTGCTTTTCCGTATGGATGACTTTGTTCTCCAGCATTACACATGCAGTGTTACTCATTAGCAAGGAGAACATCTGTGGAACTCACCTTGGAAATGTGAATCAAGTTACACAAGTTGAAGGTAGCAACTGTGACGAAAACCAGGTTATCCATCACACGTGAGATGTGTAAGATTTCAGAAAACTGACCTTCCTTTCAACTATTCTCAGGTAACCACAAGAGCATACGTTCATGAAATGACGAAGTAAATAAAAAAAGAAAAAGCTGGGGCCCTAACTGAGGAGACAGAGGAACACACTGACCAACAGCTGGGCTGCTGACCTGGAGAGCAGCCAGTGCGGAGTGGGCAAGGAGCTGCAGAGCTCCTGGAGGAATGTCACCAACAGACCTGAGAGAGTCCCTGCCTTATGTGACCACCTGGAGGAGAGTTTGAGAATTCTGTTAGAAATTTTGAGGATGAATTTGTGTAATGTGAAAACTGAACAAATAAAATAAGAGGCAATCACAACCCTACAAAAAACAAATGGCACAATCAAGAAATCGTTCTAATAGATCACACATTAACCACACTGTGTGCAAAACTTACACTGGTTTGCAATATAAACACTGAATGTTAAACCAAAAATTGTGACATAACCACATTGGGAGGGTTACAAGTAAAAGGGGTGGGGGACAAGTGCTAAATTTAGAGTTAACTCCTGAGTTTCCATAGTAAGAAATAAAAAAAAAAAGTCTAAAATTGATGGATAGAGATATATTAGCATGTAATTTAGAAATACAGAGATAACACATGAAGAAACGGCTGATGGGCTGTAAGCAGCTGTCCCTTAGAAGCTGGGAGATGGGGAAACTTGGGGCAGTGGCCTGCTGCTTTTCTATAGGCCATGAATGCGGTTCAACTTTGCTTATATGTAAAGCAGGTTTATTACTTTATTAAATGAAATAGACAGCCAATCAAAACCTATCATGAAACATCATGGAGTTTTTTGAGGCAGGGAAAGAACTCTAAAGGGAACAAAAATATTAAGAGTCGTGCTTCAGGATGTTTATCGAGGTTGGCTACCAGTTCCCTGGACTCAAAAGGCACTTGGTCAGATCACAGAGCCTTCCTACAGCTCAAATACTCAGGACAACCACGCAGAAGCTGGGATCCCTGTCTGCCTGTAGGGCTCACCAGAAAGACCAATGTTACACCGGCAAAATCCTGTCTGGATCAAAACATCCCACCACTCAGCAGCACCGGACATGATCTTAGTATGCTGACTTCTATTTTGACTTGGAGAAATGCACATTTTCTCCTTTTGTTGCTGTAATTCCTCCAGTTCTTCTTCACAGCAGGGACAAAGGTGAATGTAATCCTAAAAACTCAACAAAGTTACTTGCAAAGGGTTATTTAGTTACCCTCGGGATTTCACATTTCCTCCACCCCCAAAGCTGTTCTAAGAGGTTCCTTTTTCTCCTAGTCCCTGGCTTTCCTTCTCTCTGCCGTTGAGGGAGTAGGGCTGAGCTGTCTGGACTCGGGAGTCAGACGGGTCTGGTCTAAAGCCTGGCGATGGCACCACTGCCTCGCTGAGCCATCCAGGATGGGCGATTCTAGCCCTCTCTGCTGCAGTTTCCATATCCATAATGCTGGGATAACAATAATAATGCTTACATCAAAGGAGTGTCACGAGGATTAAATGAGATAATGCATAGGAAATATATAATGCTGTGCCGAGCACGTAGTTTATTATTACTATTATTTTCCCAACTAATGTTTCTTTTCTTCAGATGAGATCATTTGAAACTAAGACTATCCCTCTGACAGCAACAAAATGGAAATACTAAAATTTAATGCAGAAATTAAGAGAAGAAAATTTCAGAAACATTAGGGTGATTCCTATGGTTCCGACACTGCCATTAGCTACTGTAAACTAGGGTGGCTGAGGTGGGGGCACACGGGGCGTGGAGTGATCTGGCCCCTGCTCTTCCCTTACGCTCATCAGAGTCCACTCTGAAGCATGGGAGACTGTGCTTGCAAGTGGGGCTGGGGAGCCTGGGACGGTGCCATCATCACAGATGAGACAAACCAGAATAACACAACTCCCACTGAGGGTTTATTTTCTTTGTTTCTTCTCTCTCTCTCTGTCTCTCTTCCTCTCCCTTTCCCTCGCTCTCTCTTTTTGAAAGGACTGCCAATGCATTGTCCTCCAGAGACCTCTGATGAGGCAGCTCACTTTTTGTGGAAAAGGAAGGAAAAGCCCTATAAATCTGCTGGTTCTTTGGCATCAGGGCAGCTCCCTCGAACACTGCATTACACTGTCTGGCCTGAAGATGGCGGTCTTTTCCTAAATTTATTCCAAAAATTCCAGGTATTTGAAGAACGTAGTTAAAACCTTGAAAAATGACTGCTGTCATATAATACCAAGAAAAAATTATAATCCACTTAGGAATTTAAAGAAACCAAGACAAATCACTCATGTCAAGGGATGATAATGTACAAGTTGGAACACAACAAGGACAAATCACCTACATTGGCTTCCTGTCATGCTCCTGCCAGGACTCTTGGTCCAGACACCCCCAAGGCAGTCTGGGCAACCTGTCATGACCCCTAGTCCCTGCAGGGTGGGGAGTGACTGCGGGGCTGAGCTAAGGAGAGTGACCTGCATGGGAAGGGCTTGCCTGGGCTCCTGCCCCAGCACCAGCCCTGTCCTGGCTATTTAGCCCCAGTGCCACTTCATTTCTTCCCTGTGCTCTTTCCAAAAGAAACATCACTGAAAACAAGAAACTAGGAGCAAGTCAGTCTTTCCTTCCCAGATCTCACACCAGGATGCACTGCCCTCACCCCCACCTCTCACCTCCACCATCATCTCCACAGAGGGGCTGCTGTTAGAAAGAAGTGCAACGTCCCCACAGAAGTGCAGCTGTAAGGAAGAGCCCACTGTGAGTGCGGGGACAGCAACCAGGAAGGCAGGCGGGTGTGGTGCTGACCTGCCAAGGAAAGCAGATGGAGCCTGGCTGGGGCCTCTGTGAAATATCTATAAAACCCAGATTTCCAGATGCTTTCAATTGCCTCATCCCCAAGTGGTAATGAAGAGGGTGAGTGTCCAGAGCAGCTCAGATGCTGAGAATAAACCACCCACTATTATTGTGAGAGGTGCTCGTATGAGCTGACACGACAGCTCAGCAGTCATACAGGACAGGGTGGGAAAACCACGCATACCACAGTGCAACGTCGCCTCCATCACTGGAAGGCACTTATCTCCCGTGTCTCACTGGAAGGCCACACTGGGTAAAATGTATGAGAAAAACCTGGGAGAAACAAACACTGGATATAGCCAGCCATCAGGCCAGCTGTAGCCTTCCTCTGAGAACCGGGAGGGCAAGTGTGCTTTCTGATCATTTATTCTAAGCATGGGATGCAGACATTAACAACACATGGGTTAAAATCCAGGCTCTGCTGGTTTTGAGCTGTGTGGCCTGAGGCAAGCTGCTTAACTATGTGGGCCCTGGCTTCCTCCTCTGAACATAGGGATGACACCTGGTCTGCTCATCTCTAGGGTTCAATGTGAAGGTCAAATGAAACAGTAAACATGCCAGTTCTGTGTGAGCCACAGGGAACTGCACAGATGCAGGTTTGCAGGTTTACTATTAATGAGATCCACACACACGCCATGAGCTGGAGTAGAGGACAGAAACCAGATGTGCCCAAACAGTCATTTCCCATAAATATAGGACCCCACCATGAGATGTAGCGACCACCTCAGCAGCCACTGCAGGGCTTGGAAACTTCTCCAGAGGAAACTTGTCCTTCCCCATCCAGTCCAAGATACAGGCAAGGACCCTGCTGGCAATCTGGAACTTGAACCTTGCTTCTGACCTTATTTCCTTATTTCTCCAACCTACTCCCCATTCAAACCATCTGCCCTGGTTTCTGCCAGAGGTCTCATGCATGTCACTTTTCCTTAGAGTGACGCTGGTCACATTTTCCAAACCAAAGTGAGGATTTGTGGTTTAACAAAAGAATTTTAGCTGACCTGTGCATTTAGGCCTTTGAAAGAAGCTATAAAGATACGAAGATTAAATCATCCTTGGGCCTACATCTGACCAATTGCCTTTATGGAAAACAATAAGGTTATCTGCAGGATCTATATGCAGAACTTCAGTGCAGGCTCCCTGTCATGCGGGGGACCCTGCTCGCTGCGCCATTTATCTTGTGGGTTGGCCTACAGGGTCTCTGCTCCTGCTTCCCACATAAGAACGTACGATATGGCTAGGCCAAAAAGGAACACCCATGGAGCCATAGATAGGGGAGTCATACCACTATAGTCTCACTGGAGGCAGGATCCACCCGACCTGCAACCTGCTGTCTGCTTCTCTGCCTGCCAACCAACCGACTGACCAACCAGCACAGCCACGGCAGTTATATTAGTGGTTAATGGCTAACTGGTTACAGCTGACGGCCAACTAGTCGCAGCTGATGGCCATCTACTACCCAAGTCAGCACCTTTCCACGTGAAGCCGAGAGCCTGGAAACTGCTCTCTGGGACTCTGTGCCCACACTCCCCTAGAGGGGAGAACTTGGGGCTCCTTCAGGCGGTGAAGATTGATGACATACTCCCACATATCCAGGAGGTTCCATGCTTTCCACTGTTCTAGCCAATTAGAAATAGAGACCAGGACATTCCATGCGGCAAAATCCCTTGCCTCCTGGCTGAGAAGTTGCCATCACCCAAGCCTGGGCACCCTTCAGGAATTCTCTCCTCCCATGTAACCCAAGCCAAGTGTCTTTGGTTTGCTCTTTCTACAAATGTCCTAATCACCTTCCTTCACTGGCTGCCCCCTGTGAGCTGATAACAAGCCCTGGCCTCTTCACTTCTCGGGATGGTATTAGGTTGGTGAGAAAGTAATTGTGGTTTTTGCAATTATTTTTAACCTTTTAAACCGCGATTACTTTTGCACCAAACTAATACATAAGTATCATTCTCTGTGAGATTAATACATGGGAAAGCACTTGGTACATGGGAAGATCTCCCTAAATATTGGTTATTGTTGCAACCTTCCCCAAATTCCTCAAACCATGGGCTCTGGATTCAGACAAAGTTCAAATATGCAACCCCACCATCTATGAGCTGGGTGCTGGGCTATTACTTAAACTCTCTGAGTGTCTCTGTTTCCAATATTCATGTCAACAGGTTTCTTTTGAGGACAAAAAAAGAAATAGCATTATCACAAAGGCAATCGTGATTCCTTCTACGTTCCATGACTCTTCCAATTATACCATCCTCGCTTTCAAAAACTCAGTCATTTGCATTATCCTCTTCCTTCTACAAGTAATTATTCCCCATCACCTTTTGATGTCATCCACACAACGTCTCTCCCCTCTGACATTCACTATTTTCTGTCCCCTCGGCCACTGCCTGTGCCCTGGTTTGGTCCCTGTCACCCATTTCCTGGACCAGTAACGTTCCCCTACCACCAGCCCGTTCTCTAACCTGCCAGTCATCATCTGCTGACACACACGTCAGATCCCATCTCTTTAAAAAGGGGGTTAAGGTGGGAGAATATATGTTCGTATTCTGCTTTGCATGTATTAAGATCTCTGGAAAGATTCACAAGAAACCAGTTCCTTACTTGGGGTGGAATAGGAATTAGAAGGAAGAGAAGTCTCCCTCCATTTGTTTAAGACTTTTGACCACGTATGAATTTACTACCTACTCAAAAAAAAAATTTTTTTTTTAATTTAAAAACATTTTCTGGCTCCCACCTGAGTTTCAATAGTGTTGAAATCACCTGCTGTGCAGAACCTCCCAAGCCAAATCCTTTCCGTCTGTCTGGCTGTATTTCCTGCTACATTCCCACAAGGCACTCTGGTTCAAAAACATTTGTGGCGTACTTAACAGGTTCAGGGATGTAGCTAACTGTAGTTGCCACAGTCATACAGTGAGACTAGTCCTATTGTGTCCCCTGGACTGACTGAAGGTGGGGCCGTGATGTCATTTGCCCCGAATCTCACATCACTGGTAAGAATTCAGGTATCAGCCTCCTCATTCCATGAGAATGAACATGTTGTCACAAGAGCACGAGGAGAGAGAAGTTCTCAAGTCGAGGTGGGAGCATTCCTTGCTTCTCTTGTGCCTTGCCCCAAACCTGGAGAAGACTCCCAGAACCACAGGTCGGAAAAGCAGCTCAGAGAAAACCCAGCCCAATGCTCTCCCCAGGGTGAAGGACCTTGCACATCCAGCCTGTGATTGGGGAGCTCATACTTTGGAAGGCAGTTGCTTTTATGTTTAAGTAATTTTTTGTGTCTTCAAAACTACAGTGAAGTGGTTAAAAATACAGAGTGGAGCCCAACCTTGGCACAGCCACGTCCTGGCTGCGGGTCTTGATAAATGTGCCTTTGTGTCTCGGAGCCTCCGTTCCTTCATTGATAGACGGGACATAAGAACAGTACCTGTGTCAACACGCTGGGCACGCCGTGCTTATAACCCCGCTCAGGAAGAGCTAGTGGTGGTCAGTGTTGCTCTCACACATAAAGGTGTTTCTTAGGACGTGAGTGTGCTTTCCCTGTTCTCGTTTGTTCCTGTACCACACTGTGGAACTTTTCTTCTTCAGCGAGACAGTGCTTTTTCAAAACCTAAAGAGACAATGTCCTTGTCCCTCTCTCGCCATCCCAAAGCTCTCCCTTCTCTGGCCGTGTGACTCCGACCTCGCGAAACCCTCACACTCTTTCTGCACATAGTCCCCCTTGTTCTGCCGTCCAGACCACGACAACATCAAACAGACAACCTTGTGCCGGGGAAGTCTGAACAGGCAGGGGTTTGCCAGCTGTGGAGCAGGATGTGGCTGGGCTGAGCTGGGGACGAAGGGGGGCGGCTGGAGGAACCTGCCGTGTCCCAGGGTGGGGTAGAGGAATTCCGCTGGGCTTTATCAGGAAAACCACTCCCCATGCACGCACAGGCTCCCGCTTACAGCTCACCAAGACCAGGCTGTCATCTGTCTAATGCGGCAGCTGCCTCACGCAGTCTCCAGGAACTGGGCCCTGATTAGGGGCAAGGCACTTGTAAATAGCCCACCATGAGTGGAGGATCTTATACTTAACATTTGAAGTCCTTTGATATGCAACACTGAAATCATGTAGAAAGTGTGTTTTCAAGCAGTACTAACCACTTCTAAAACAGTCTTAGTTTTTTAGATCTTCCTTTCTTCACCCTCTGTTGTTTTTCTCTTAGCTTCTAGCAGAGCCAAAGGTAACAGAGAGGAACTGACTTGCTGGTTCTCCACCAATATAAACAACCACCGACTTGGGGAAATGTTGCCATCTGGTTGATACACGATGCAGAGCCAGCAGGGGGCGCACATCCCCCGGAGTGTTCAGCCTTCAGCTCCTCAGTGATGACAGCCCGCTGTAGACTACAGAACAGGCTACTCACTGGGTACAAATGGACCACAATCTTTGGTTACAATCTCAGGATGTGGAATCAGCAGACAGACCTGGATCTGAATCCTATTTCCAACAGCAGCTGGCTGCCTACCACTGGGCCGGCTACGTCAGAGGATTAAATAAGATAAGATACGGCTATCACTACTATTACGGCTGCTGGTAATACTAGTGCTAAGGGTGGCAGAGTCATGACGGAGTCTTTAGTGGTGGCAATGATGACCTATGTGGTCAACTTAAGAGAGAATTTCCAGAACAGTGGTAACTAACGGAGACCACCCTAGACTGAAGACTCGGCAAACGGGGTTCTCCTCTTCGCTTTGCTGCTCCCCAAGCATCCTTTGCGCCTTATCTCCTGTTGGGAGATAGCACACCAGAGAGTTCAAACCTAGCACAGCCATTGATTAGCTGCAAGACATCAATCTCTCCAAACCTCTACTATAGAATGGACTAGAATGATGTACCTTATAGGGCTGTGATGAGGATAAAAGAAATCACTAACGACAAATGGGAAGCACTGCACCCACCTCATTAATGTGTTTCATTTTTGCCACCACTATCTATAACCCCATGATTCCAATACGCCTAAGCCATTACAAAGAAGTAGGGGGAAATGTGCGTGCATGCTTGTATGTAGACAAAGATCTAGTGAATCCAAACGTGAATTCTAGTGACTTCACAAAGGTGACTCTGTTTAGGGACCCTGGATTATGATTCACTTTGTTGGCTTCCTTATCAAATGAACATGCTAATATTCGATGTTAAGTTTTACGTATAGCATATCCACATTTGTTTAAACATACCAGACACATTTATTTTAGATGACTTTAAATCTTCCTATAATTGGAACAAAAATAGAGTAAAATTAAAGTCGGAGAAGCCATGAAAAGTCTTAGAGCCAAAGAACCCACTCTCATGCTACAAATTTTTCAGTGTGACACTACGTTGGTCTTGAAGTGCCATTACACCTTCATTGTAATAGCACTTTGTGTTTGCAAAACACAGAATATATTATATAATTTGGGAAACTGGTGCTTGAGACATTGTCAAAATGCTTTAAATAATTTTGTTAATTCTTCCCCATTTCAATTAATCAATCACCTTTTTTTTCCCCATCAAGGATCTGCTGCTTCCTCTAGCACAAGAACCATAGTTCAAGCACTCACATTTCCACTAAAATCAAATACATGTGCTATTCACAATCTGCCATGAATTCATTTCTATACATTAAACTCATTTGCATATTATTGCAAAATAATGATTTGTAACAGGACTAGTAGAAGTGACATTAACAAGTGAGACTGACGTTATGATTTAGTAAAACAATTTCACAATAGTGGTACAGCTTTAGCTGGCATTATCTGATACACATCATTTAAAGTCATAATACACAAGCCAGAAACATAAATATATATATTATTTTCTGAAATTATACTTTTAAAATCTAAAGAGCAAGTAATTTTCAACTGTGAAGAAGGATCCTTATTCCATATTAGCCCTTAACATTACCTCACATTCTGCGCGTGTATGTATGTGTGTGTACTTGTTTGGCTGGTTATTGCTTGTTTTCTGTACTAGGATGGAGGCTCATGAAAATAAGGACTTAGTTTCCTTTGCTGTTGAATCCCTAACACCTGAAACAGTGGCTGGCATGTAGTGTTTAAAAAATACTTGTTGAATGAATTCTAATTTCTCTCAGCCCCAACTCGTGCCCTCTAAAATATAATTATTTTTTCAAGAGGCCCAAGGGTGTTGACTCCCTCCAGGCCTCCCATTTATTTCAGGACCGTTGACGTCACGTGTTGGAGTCCAATCTATTGAGCCAAGCCTTTTCATTCATCAGGAAAAGGCCAAATCCAGTTGAACCGCTCAGACTATTATGTGTAATCCTGAACATACATGAAACGTTATCTCTGGACTCTATTCCAAGGACTTGGTGGGCTCTGCCTTTAGAACTATCTACCAACTTTCACTTACTGCTTTCATACCCCAGAGTCATAAACTTCTGGAATGTTCTCTCTTCTTCCCATGACCATATCAACCCTCTGCCTCTCAGAGTAAGGGTTACTCCTCAAGGAAGCCTATCTGTTCCCTATTAATCACAGCATTCGATATTCTTCCTTCCTAACAGTCACCACACTTTGCAGTGACCTCTTGTGTGATTACTGTTTCAAGTATGTCTCCTCAGTAGCCGTGACACTCCATAAGGGCGGAGACTGGCTGCGTGTCCCGTACGAGGCCCCTCCTCCGTGTGGCACCTGGCACGTGCAGGTGCTCATGAATGATTATGGAATGGACTAAACGAGTCTATCAGTGATTCACAGTGTGAAGCCCAACAACCACGAACAACAACAGAAAGAACTGGCATCCTGGGTCCCGCTGGTCCTTCACTGAAGAGGGCAGTCACACTGAGGGGCTGTCATGAGCTTTTAAAATAAAAAAAATATTTTTTTCTAACAGTGATAAAATATTCTAATCTTTTAACCAGGGAAACAACGGCCATCTTGGGAATTTTGCTTCCCAGTGCCTTGGAGTTCTAGTCCTAGAAAAAAATTAAAAACTCGTATACAAGCAAAGAGAGATTTGTTCACACAGGAGATAGGCAGACTGAATATACGGTTTAAGAGACCTTTGTAATTGGTGGTGGTTTGCAGTAATATAAAAAAGTATATTGAAACAGAAGATTTGGGCTCCTAGCCCCTACGCTTATTGGCTAAATATCTTGGGTAAGCCATTAATGTGTCTGGGCCTCAGTTTCCTCACCTGTTAAATGGGGAAAACAGAATCTACCTCATGGCACGATGAGGACAGAATGAAATGATCAATGATAAAGTACTCTGTAGGCAATGAGGTGTTACACAAACGAGTTATGAAAAGCAGAAGCATCATCTAGGCCAAAGCAAAGCCTTCAGCCAAAGAATCATCTATACTTCCCAGAAAGAAGTAGCAGCCTAGAATCAAAAAGTAATCTTATTTATTTCAGTGCCCCCACAGATAGGGATTTAAGCCATCACCACCACCCTTCCTGTAAAACCACTTAGCCACTTGAGAAAAGAGTGATCCAGTTGGCCTTCTCTTCCCTGTTTTCTTTCTTTCTTTCTTTTTTGAGGTAAAAGCATTATTATTTTATTTTTCCTCGTTTTTATGAAATTCCTTATTTTCAATAACCTAATTTTCCTATACCTGCCGTGATGGACCCAATCACTGACTTTACATCTCTTTCTTCAGTTTTCCCCCTCATTTTGGAGCAGGCTCTATTTTTGTACCAGCTCCCAGGGTTCACAATTCATAGACAGAAATGTCAGTGGGTTACCCTGGACTCCCCTGAGTCTCCGCTGTGGTGATGGCTGGTGGAAGCCCCTCTGCCCATCCTATCATCACAGGCTTTCCACTGACGTCATGTACAAATACTCCCTCGGGAGGTCACCTGCCATTGTTCAGTATCAGAGTTTAAACACACCGGATACATTTATTTACGACAGATGGTGAATTCATTCATGCCACTTTCTCCTGATTAAGAGAATGATAGCAAAGCAGCAGACACACAGAGAGCCTGGAACCTATGTGCTTTGGGGGGCCCTGGAGATGAGCCGGGTGGATGAGACAACATAGAAAGGAGTTGGTGAAGATCCCAAAGACAAATTCACGATTTCTTCCATTTTTGCCTTGGGCTCACCCACACACAGACGCAGTGCTCATACTCACAGCCAGAGAGGGAGAGTGAGGAAAGGGTCTTGAGCTGGCTGGGTGGGAAAGAAGGGGAGGCTCACATGTGTATGAGGAAAGCTGGGCCTGGCTGAGAAACAATGGGATGATGGGCACTTGATGGGGTGGGGAAGACAACACACAGAGTCCAGATGCCAACCTTACTGGCATTTATGATATTATAGTGCATCGCCTTCTATGTCAAACTGTTAAAAGTACCATCTTGTTACTTGTCCTTAAGAAGATAACGCCTTGCTATCTTGAGAAAACACAGACTTGGAAAGGCAGTATAGAATAAGGGCTAAATGTTTAGGCTTGAGTTTTAAAGACATGAGTCTGAATCTCTAATCCATCAGCTATTAACTGTGTGACTTTAGGGAAATTACTTAACCTCTCTGTTTCCTCATCTATCAGACAACGCCTACCCTTACAAGGTTTTGGTGAGGATCAAACGTGATTGTATACATAAATAGCTCTGCCTTGTACCAGCCATGTGGCAAGGCTCCATAAATGTTAAATTTTACCCAATGTGAAAGCCTAGTAAGGCCCTTCCCTTCAGCTCCAGAACTTCCTGGAGATTCAGGTCCAGAGCATCCATAACCTTTCCCCTCTGAAGTTCTACAGACATGCCAATGGAAATACCTTTTCACGTCATTGAAAGGCTGCTTGGCTATTCCTCCCCAGATCTGTGTTCACACAGGTTATTTGTCGGGCACTGAGGGCAGGGTAAAGGAGTGTGAAGGTGAACAGCGATGGAAGCAAATTCTGGATTCGAGGCACACCTGTCTGAGCACACTCACCGAGTCTGGGTCTCGCTGCTGTTCGAGGAAAGCGGAGAATTCCACCAGGCGAAGTTTGGTTGTGCCAATGGAGCGGCCCTGCCAGGCAGGGACTGAGGGAGCTGGGGCTGACGCAGGCTCAAAACCTGAAAGACCAATCGTCATCTTTAATGCTGGCCACCCGCCTTCCCTTGAGCCACAGGCCAGTACTGGGGCAGGGCCTACAAAATGGACGACCCAGGAGGAAAGGCCAACAGTCTGTTCCACCCATGTCTAGGGGTAGAACTAAGTTAGGCAATGGAGAAATTCTGGCCAAGGATCCCAGAGGCAGTGGCCCAGAGAAGCACAATGCATGTGGCTCCTCACAAAGCCAACTTCAGCTCAGGTTATGGGCTGTGGCATGAGGACACCTAAGCCTGGACAAAGGGGCTGAGCTGGGGATCAAGGCGAGAGGGACTGAAGAGTAGAAATGAAAGCTTGCAAAGATCTCCTGTGAGACTGGCACATGCTGGACTATTCTTGTGTTCATCCCCCTCCTTTCTTAAGACTGAAGTCACCAGCACTATAGAATATTCTCCCAGAACGCTCCACGGTATTAGAGCAGAGCATTTTCAGTTTGTGCCCTACAGCAGAGAGCAGCTCCACCACGTAAATGCTATGTGCATATGTGTGTGGCGGGGAGGGCTGGACAAATTCATGATGTCTAGTTTGCGCTCTCATGGAAGCTCTCCTGTAAAGAAAGGGTAGTGGGAATTGAGACCTATTTATCTAAGAAAGGGTGAAAAACCCTATCTGCCCTCAGGACTGGGATTGCCCAATTCAGCTGTTAATGATGAGGAAGGAACCACAGCCACTTCCCCTTCCAAGGATGACACAGGGTACTAAGTGAAAGTGCTCAGCTTCCTGTTTCCTTAAAAACCCATCTGAAGAGCTGTCAGGAGGTGACCGAGAGAAATGAGGGACCTGGGAGGGGACACACGTGTGACCTTCCTGAGCTCCAGGCTAACCCTGCCTTACAGAAGGTGGGGGCAAGGAGGGGTGTACATGGCTCTGCAAGTCAGGGGGGACATGTGGCTGTGGAACAACAGGAGAGGGAGCCCCACAGAGACTCACCTGGAATGGGGGCTGTGACCGCTGGCTGAATGGGGTAGGCCTGCTGCACGAAGGGCTTGACACTGGGGACAGAAGGATGGAGAGAGTTAGGAACAAAGACTGGAGCAGCAGCTACTCCCCAGGCCTGGCTGTGGCCTCTCGGGGCTAGGGACCAAACCTGGGGTCCTTCCCACTGTGAGGTTCCCTGCCTGCAGGTGGGAGCACAGCCCAGGCAGAGCTCCGCCAAGACAGAAACAGTTACTGTTTCCAATGGAGGCGGGCCAGAGGGTGCTGAGGACTAAACCACCACGCCTCACGCCAGTTCCATGGGACAAGCTAGCCATCTACCTCTTCACCTCTCTTCTTGTCCCTGCAGAGACTAAAGTCAGTGGTCACCATTTCCAGGCAAGGTTTGGCACGTGCTTCAGGCTCTCCTCTAGGCCAAATAGCTCAAGTTCTTTTGAAAATATAGGGGCAAAATTTCCATTCTGCTTTTATCCCTAGACTGCCCCCATCTTCGGGTTTACTGAGCTTGCTTCCCCGGCGCTCAAAGCATCAGCGGGATTTTCTACTAGCTGCCCAACCACAGGGAACGCCAGAACAGGATGGGCTATAGGATGGCATCCATTGCCCTCTCTCTCGGGCAGGCACTTCTCAGGAAGAGCCCAGGCTCTGCCCTTCAAAACCACGAGGGGACAGGGACTCACTTCCTGTTTCCTGCTGGATGATCACTAAATGGAAGGTGGGAGTGAGGTGTTTCCATGTCCCCCGGGTCTGAGTAGTCTCTTTCCTGCTATTGGCCTCAGTAGACAACAAAGGGGGATGACTTCGGTGATTTCAGGTTAAATGTCCCCTCTAAACCCCGAGGCAGTCTGGTCCCAGGAAAACAGTACCCGGGGTGGAGTGTGACCAGCCCCTGCTGTCCACACCAATCCCTCCTCAGACTTACTCTTGCGAAGATCCTGGCTGCCCTGTTTGTATCATTCCCGGCCAGAACTGGAAAGCAAATGCAAGAGGCTTCAGGATTCTGAGTTCATGTCAAAGCACCGTTCAGGATGTCTACACATTGCAACCCCTGCTGAAGAGCAGGTTCAGATCATCTACCAGCTGCAAACTGAGCCTCCCGAAGAGCAGACGTGGTCACTGCTGGGCCTCACATTGGAACCTACGTCCTCGGCCTGGCAACCTAGGGCTCCCTCTCGTTCCTCTTCCAGATAATACCCAAGGACAGCAAACAGGCAGCAGCGTCTGTGTTCTCCTGACATCTGGTAGGTCTGGGTGCACTGCAGAGACTTCACAGATATTTCGTCTGACTGCTCTATTCATACACCCACCCAGCCTTGTCTTTCTTCCTCCATTCAGAAACGCTCCTGTGCAATATTCTGCTCTATAACTCACAGCACCGAGGGCCCAGCCAGGGAAAGGACAAAGCTCAGAACAAGAGGCCGGGAGCTCCAAGCCGCAGTGCAGATACCTCTGCTGTGAAATTTCCTGAGGCTTTTGGTGCCTGCCAACGCCCTGCTGGGGAGGCAGCACTGTGTATAGAGAGGTATAGAGCCCTGGGTTTGAGTTCTGATGTTACTATCTAGATACTTATGACCAAGTTACCCAAAATCTTGTTTTGTTACAAAGTGACCTCAGTTTTCTCATCTGTAAAATGGCAATAACAATAAGGGGCATTTAAGATTATTATGAGGATTAAATAGGATCATAATGTTAGGCTTCTCAACCCTTGGTACATACAAAATGAAACTGTTAATAGAATACTTTGTCCCTTTAAGGGCTAGTTGCCATAAAGTGATCCTGAGGACACAGGAACACAGACCAAGGGCCAGAAAAAAAACAGAGCAGAAGAGATAGATCACAACATAGAAGGGCTCTGGAAAAGTGATACTTAATTCCATATCTTCAAGGACTAAGGATTTCTTCTTCCTCTCTCTCTCTCTCTCTCTCTCTCTCTCTCTCTCTCTCTCTCTCTCTCACACACACACACACACACACACACACACACACACTCCCTGCCTCCTTCCTTTCCTTTCACCCAGCATCAATTTACTACAGGATGGTCTTTTCCCTCTCTTACACCTGACCCAATCACAAGAAGTGCCAGGCAGACAGCGTCATGCTGGCCTACGGTGACCCCATGCCCCTAGGGGCCATCATTTCTAGATTTGGCCTGTGACTCACCCCCGGCGCCCCCGGGAAGGTGGGGCGTGGAATCCCAGGAAGCCCCAGCTTGTTGTGAATGGCAGTGGCCGAGACGATCTGGGCTGACGACATGGCAGCCATATGCTGAAGTGCCTTATCCTTTGCAGTCTGATCCTTGAAGGTGACAGTGACACACAAACTTAATACAGAACGCATGGCTACCAGGCAGCTTACACAGGCACAGCCACGAGCACATGGACTAAAATACAGAGCCACAAAAGAGGCTGGAAAAGCAAACATGCATGAATAAATAAACACAGCCAGAAGGCTAAAACACACTCAACCTACAGTAACTCTGAACATTCACTGAGAACACCGAGTGGCAAGTTCTTTTTTAAAAAAAAATTTTGTTAATCCATTTTCCAACAGAATGGGAAGCCTCTGAGAAGGGCGGACAATGTATTTATTTTTCCAGCTTCCAAAGGGAGAGTTCTCTAATTACTTAACACATTCAAGGTAAAAAAACAACAACAAAAAACGGCCCTGCTTTTTTTCGGGGGGAGTGATTGGGGGGAGAAGAGGCGCAGTTGTGCATCTGGGGTAGGATCATCCAGAGTGTGGGGAGGCCCTGGCTATGTGCGCTGTCAAGGGGCCACAGTCCCAGGAGCTGCTGGAGTCATGCAAGGCCTGGAAGCCCTGGCAGACACCTGGGGGCGGGGCTTAGAAGCAGCGGGGCGGGTAGGGGCGACGTCGGGCCAAGCAGCATGCTGGCGGGGCGCATGCGCTCTCAGGTATCCCCGCCATGGGTCTAAGGCTACAGGGGTTCTTTTGTAGCTGAGGACACGGGATGCTACCAGGTAAGTGGTTTCTCCTTTTTCTAAATTGATCTTTTCTAGAAAAGCCAAGGCTGATAACACAAAGCTAGCCAAAAAGTCTGCCAAGCACAGCTAAAATACAGAATACTCAATTTGGTGAAAATACTTACCATGCTTGTCACCTGGATACAACAATAAACAATTTGTTAAAAGGATTGCGTACAAAGGCAGGGTTATTTTTCTTCTTCAGTTAAAAAATATATATGTATACAAACATACAATACTGGGGTGTAATAAAATGCGTAGGAGTGTGGGGTTTGTTTCTGTTTTTTCACATTTTAGGAGGAATGTATGACCCAGATATCTAGAAGGGCAATTACCGATACCTGCAACAATAAAAAACTACGCCCAACTCCTTAGAGCAGGTTCTGTGGCTTCCCCAGTACAGATGGAGACATGGTCAGACCCCTGGTGGGGGACAGGCCCTCATGATGCAGGCAGGGCTTGCTGCTTGGGAAACATGTCAAGGTTCCTGGGTGCTAGTAGAACGTGTATAAATCTACCTGGCCCAGACTCCATCAAAGCAGGAACAAAACGGTGACATCAAAATAAAAAGAGGACCCTCCACAACTGCCATTCAGAGTTCAGACAGGGAGGAAGGTCAAGGGAAGCTTCAGGTAAGACACTGAGTATCAGTGTAGAGGTGGCTTCAAGGTTTACCCAAAGGTGATGAATAAACACGCTGAAACGCCAAAGGCAAGGCCAAAGGAGAAGGAAAAAAACGAATCAAAGCCTAAAACACAACTACTAGGGGCCTCTAAAAGAGACTGATTTGGTGCTCCCCAAATGGCTTAGACACCACTTTGTCCCGTAACTGCCAGGAATACCATGTGAATTTTCAAAAAGTTTCTATTAACCCTTGAAAAAAGAGCCTAATACTTCATAAATTTTTGTAATATTTTTACACATTTCTCTAGCTCTCAACTGAAGAAATAATGAGCCTCAAGGAACAGTTCTTCAGGGACGCATGCGGTCATTATGAGTATCTGTAAGGTAATGTGCTATCGCTGAATGCCACCATGAGGACCCTGGAAGGCTGAAGGATGATGGGTCCCCAAAAGAATGGTGACTAGAGTGAGGCTTTTGCCGCCTCTGGTCAGATGGCATTCTTCGAGTTGACACTCCATTTGCTAACCTGCTCAATGCTCTAACCTAAAGCTAGCTTTCTCAGGTAACTTTTTAAAAAAGATCTGAAACATTTCAGATACTGAGATGTTGGGAAAAAGACAAATCATTAAGTCTGGAATTTTATGTTAAACTGACTAGGTGTGTGCAAATGCCCTAAAGCCAAACCGAGCCTGACACACACAGATATCAATACCAGTCAATCTATACTTAGCTGGTCCTATGGTTTCACCTGCCACCTGCCCCATCACCCCCTCAGAGGGTAATCCATGTACAACAGACAGAAAACATGGCTTCGTCACACTTACTCCCTTCTCTGTCAAGAGTACCTTGACATCGATTCAAACTGGTTGGTTTCTCTTTGGACCAGTCAGTTTGGACTTCAGCCCCCAAGTCACTTAATCCCTAATGACAGGTTTTCAACACCCTCAAGGTTGACTTCTGAAATTGAATTAGTGGCATAGGTATAATCATAGGTGCCTTCTCCAACAAGGAACAAGCCTTACAACTTCTCCAGGGACCAGACTGGGAGCTGGGAAAATGGCAGCCCAGACTTCCTGCCTACCTGGCTGATGTAAATTGAGGAAAAACTACAAAAGAGCTGTGGGCTTGGCTCTATTCCAAAAGTACGTCATGAGGCTGCTCTTAGACCTGAGAGTTCTGTGTTTATGAAATGCTGATGACAGGGGCGATTCTGCCCGCCCAAATACACAGTGCATTTGTGCACACTTGGGTGGAGTAACTCAGGAATTGAAAGTCCAGGTCCAAGTGGAAATGAGTAGAAATGAGGAAAGGAGAAAAGTCACCAGCTTTGCTGTTTATGTCACACAGCTTCAGAACATGGTCTTTTTCTTTTGTTAAATAAAGTAAGGTGTGACGCTCTTGTTACCCAGCATTCTATGAAGTACCTGAGTGAAAACAAAAGTTCAAAAGCAAAGGAGCAAATCAATTGCTTCTGTCGCACTAACTTGCTGTCAGGAAAAGGCGAACCTGCCAAGACCTGGTTCTACACCAGCCTCTGTCTGACATTAGTGGGTTGTATTATCTTGGGCAAGTCATTTAACACTCTAACTTTCTACAAAATAAAGAGTTGCACTTTTTTCTCTAAAGCCCTTCTGGTGCTAAAAGTATTAGGTTGTACTTTTACTTTTAGGTTGTGCAAAAGTAATTCCGGTTTAGAAGGTTAAAAACAATTGCAAAAACCACAATTACTTTTGCACCAACCTAATATTTGTAGCTATGAGTGTGGGTTCTATTATAAGCAAATACATCTTAATACGTATAGCCAAAAATCCACTAGTGAAAAGAGCAGAATGTTAAAATTTGGGCAGCTCTTGGCCACCTATCCTAATAGAGAAAAAGCCAAGTGTGGAGAGGAAATTTTATCTCAAGTAGAGGTTCTGTCTGCACTTGACCTACCTACTTGAGAATAGGCAATTTTCTGCAAATGGACTAAAATATCTATACCAGTGATTTCCTACCTTTTGTAGTGGAGACACTCTGACTACACATTTAATTTTATAACATCTCCCCTTTATATATAATATACATGATACACATTTACAAATTAAAAGGATTAATATTTTTTTTGTTTAAAATCTAAAGTAACCCTGCAGCTAATAAGCACTGCCAGGGAGATCTCAAAATCAGAACTGAAAGCCTGGCTGTAGACCCACTTATCCTGAAATGGGAGTACGGAATGATGCCAAGCTGAGAGATTTCAATGGAGGGATCTCTAAATTGTCATTTTCGACCTGGAGATACATGGTTGGCTTTGAAGAAATTACAACTCTTAAGAGTCAGAACTGAGTAAATTGTTTCTGTGTCACTCTAGTCTAATATCCTAGATTTTTAAACATTCCACTCTATCTTCACCACTCCCATCCCCAGACTAAAGGGAAAAGTAGGGGGTGGGAGTATTGCTAATCCATCCAAACATTGAAGCTTAAGTAAATTCAAAAATACGTGCTACTTTTGTTCACTATATTAATTTTATTCTAAAATGTTTTCATACCAACATTTCTGAGATGTGGATGAACTGTACGAAGGATGAGCACACTGTTTTATCTTGAAAACTGTTTCAAGTCAATACTGAGTTATCGTTGACGGTATCTTAGATTACAGGAAACACTCTGTATGTGTATGTGTACATATGAGCCTGCATGAACAAGAAAAATGTGTCCCAGGAAAAAGCTTGGACAACTTCACACTGATTCCATATTACTGATTTTAAGCCCCTTTATGAATGAGGCCACAAAAAAAAAGGTGCATGTTTGGGGAAAAGGAAAGAAAAGGCAGATCTTCCTTTTCCAACGGAACACTAACTCAACACTAACACTGACCTAAAATGTGGAAAATGTTTATGGAGCTGACGACATGGGTCTAAGACTGTTTGTTGATGGTGTGCTAGGAACAAATGGCCCATCTGACCTGAGAACGAGGGCAGACCAAGCACTCTAACTCAGGTGCATGTCTCAGTACCCACTTGCCTTTCCTCCTTGTCCAATTTCTGGCATTCCATGGTATCAATGGCCTCACTACCTTAGCCGTCTGGGGACCAGCAGGATGTGTCATGCATAAACGCCTCAGCCCGAAGCCTTTCAGGTTGTTATTGTTACTAAGTAAACAGGCTTTCATATTTCGTATTTCATGAAGCAGAGCAAGGCTGCCACTACAACTCTGGGTTCCACTAACTCCCTCCTTTTAACTGTTAAAATGTACACAATGTTTGGAAAATGTCTACATGTAATATACATGACAGGAAGACAGCTACATCACAAATGCACATCTGGAGTGGTGTGCTACTCCAACTCAAGAACATTTTATGAATCAGTTTCTGGATAGTATGGGAGTCTTGTCCCTCTCACTTCTCTGCTTCCCCAGCTTTTGATGATTCTGGGGGAATCAATTATCTCATAATTTGTAGGCATTAACCATAAAAATCATATTAAAAAGATAATATTAAAAGGTCACACGCTTGCATGTATAATATTATAGCTGTCATGTATCAAATTTTAGTGAAGAGCCTATAAATCAATATATTACAAACAGTTTATTTATTCAGGGGCCATCATTTCATAATTTAAATACTCCAATCTACTTTATTCATGTAGAAGTCCACCAATAAATCAGGAGAAATATATAAAGTAAAAAAAAAAAAAAAAAAAAAAGCAACAACCATGGATTCCAAAGCTTTTGATAGCTATTAAATGTTTTCTCCAAATACACTTTTCCCAGCAATATAAAATGCAGTACAAGAGAGGAAAAGACAGCAATTTGCTTGCAAAATCACTTTTACAGAAAAAGATAAAACACAGAGTATTTCCCTAAAGTAATTTTGCAGATGCTGTTTCTAATCTTGCACTATGTGGATTCACATGACCTCTACAATTATTAGCAGTAGCCCCTGATCAGATAAACATCACACAACTCTATGAGGGTTTTGAAGAAAGGCTGCCGGGCACTTGAATTTTCTAGCCATGATCTCCAATTTGTTTATTATTAGAAAAAGCAGGAGTAAGTACAAAAGGGGGCTATTTCCGTCAGGCAATAGCTCATGCTGAGGAGAGAAGGCACATTCACACTTCTCCTGACTTCCATGTAATGAGGAGCAGTTAATTCATCTTATTGTATTTCCAAATGCCAAAGACTCCATTCACATCAAAGAAGAATGTTTCAAGGCTTTTGCCATTGTTCATTTTTAAATGTATTGAGCTATATTTAGTATTCGGTAATTGTCAATAGTGTTTCCTTTGATTCTGATGTGGGGCTTGGGATTATTCAGGATTGGAGACAGGATCCAAGTGATTGATAGGTATGCCTCACGACTCCACCAGGAACCTCCACCAGGAAGCCGGGAATTTAGATCAGCGAATGCCAGGTCTGGGTGCTGGGGAGAAGGCACCCTTCTCATCTTAGCCCCCTTGCCCTTCTTAAATGACAGCAAGAGGCGGGAGGTAAACCTCCCCCTGAAATATCAGAGGAACCCAAGTAGACAGCAGACTCAAGCTTAGGTCTAGACAAGTACCCCACCATTCATCTTCTCTGTTTAATTAAAACATACAACACAATGAAAAGAGGGCTTGGTGGAGGGGACACAATGCAAAGGCATCCTGAGTCAGGGAAATGAACCCTCACCCTTGACCAGCACCCTTTGGGGAGGCAGCATGCCAGAGAGCCCTGGGATCAGACATGTGAACCTGGGCAAGTCACTTAGTCATCCTGAGACTCTGCTTCCTCATTTATAAAGTGAGGGGAACAACGCCCACCTTCAGGACTGCTCTGAGAAGTGCATCAAGCACTCCCTCTGCAGCGCCCACAGCCTTGCCATGTGGTGAACTTGCAGTCTGTGGGGCCCATGTGACCAACCACCCGGCTGGATCCTGCCTGAGATCTGAAATGCTTAGTGAGCCCTGGTCCTGAATACATAACCTTGGCGCTCACTGTTATTCTAGGGCATTTGTCTACATTAGAGACCCATTAACAATGGGATTTCTCTAGGAAGGGATAAAAATGTAGAATGAGGCTGTTTTAGTCGCCCTTAAAAAGAAAATCCAGACCTGGCTCAGTTCACATGGAAACGTAATGTGTTCAATCCTCTACTTTACACTGAGTTCTGCATCACCACACCACTGATGACAGGTTCTAATTCCATCAGACCCAAGCACGAGAAATTAACTGTCTCCAATCTTAAGTTTTCACTCAGTTACATTAAAAACAAGGTAATGAAAATATCGTTGAGGAGACAGGGTACATGTCATGAATGCAGAAGAACTCCCCAAGGAGAAGGAGATGCCAGGAAAAGCAATGTATCATTTCCCAAATCCCGCGACAAGGCCAAGCATCTTGGTGCTGGCGCCCAGACAAAGGAGGTAGCTGGCCGCCCCAGGCTTTCTCTGCCTTTGCACAGCTAGCAGTCACCTCCTGACAGAGCAGAGTGGCTCAGAGGGCCATGGGGAGCAGCACCAGGTGAAGTGAAGCACGTCTCCCCGGTGGACAGGCCCATTCCTGGATGGTATCAATGGTGACACACCAGGATTCAGCAGTGTGGACTGCAGCACTGCCCCAGCGAAGTTCCTGAACTCCTCAAGAGAATTAAGTCAACAATTTGAACTTGAAGCTCTCTGCTTAGTTGAAGGAATAGCAGATTGGGGAGAATGGCCTGTTCAGAAATCAAATCACACAGGCCATCAGGTCGAGGATGAAGAAAATGGTTCGGGGAGCACATGTAGCTCGTAAATGAGTCACCAGCAAACGGACAGAATCATAGCAGTGCGGGCCTTTTTCTGCTCTGCTGGGATGATGCAGAGTCAGCAAGTACAGGCTTTTCTTCAATACACATCCAAGCTTGACATGAATACGTCTACGCCCTACGATATCTTCCTGCTGAGCTTAGTGCGGAGTGAAGTCTTCCTGTCCTCTCACTACTGTCCTGAATCATGCACTCACCAAAATACCCTCCAGACCATAAGTGGCCTTGTCCATCTTTACAGGAAGAGGAAGCTGGTCTGCAGGGTGGTGGTGGTCTGAGGAGCTCGGCTGGGGCTCCCACAAGCCTCCGAGCCAGCAATACAGGATTGCCTTTCTGCTGCGATTTGGGGAAAGGAGGTCTCTGGGCAGGGCCTGAACAACCTTTCGGGACAATCAAACATATAGTCTCAGAGAAGGAAACTCTTAAGTAGGAACTCTGAGTAGGAAAGAAAACTGCTTAATGCATGGAGAATGCTTTGCATTCTTTCTACAGGCTGGGATAACAAATCCCTGGCGCTTAAAAAAAAAAAAAAAAAAAAAAGAACAGTTAATGACCTTTTGATGAATTAATGTTGAGTGAAATAATTCAAGTAGAGAATAAGGTCTAAATTTTCAGGCCAGTCCTCAGACCATACCAAAGTCTTTTCAGATAGGCTGTTGTCCTCTCACCGCTCAGTTGCAGAGTCCAATGAAGGGCTAAACTACGCAGGGGAAAGGCAGAGATGGAAGACAATGAGTGAAACTGTATGGGTGGTGCTGCTTACAGCTGCAGCTGGTGACACAAGGTCTAAGGGACGTATCTAAGTCAACAGCCTTGGGATTCCTAAATCATGTTCTACAGACCTATAAGCCACTTACACAGTGTAATTGCATAGACCCATTTTCTACTTTATAACTAGAACCAGGCCTAGCTATACAGCTGTGGGTCACCTAAAACCCACCTAGCACCTAAGAGTGGTGGGTCAAAAGGATTTTGTCCGGGCACTGGCCAAACACACGGTACTCCCATCACAGAGAAATGACCCCCCCCCCCAAGCTAAGTTCTCTTCTCGAGCAGCGGTTAGCACTCTGACTTGTTTCTTGGATACTTTAGCCAAAAATATTTTAAAAATAAAACAAAAACCGAAAGTATATGTTTAATGTCCAAAATTCTGGCACTCTTATCCATGCTAGCAGGCATTTCCTTATCCATCCTAGCAGGCTCTTGAATCTGTACTGCACTCTGCTGACCCCTGCACCCTGTTTCCCTGCTGCCCCCATCTCTGCTCCTGGTTCTTTGTCTTCTCACGGCACTCCCTGACCATTTCAGTTATCCCCTAGATTTTCTTGTTCCTTGTATCTCTCCCTCATGTTTGTAGTCTCTGTCCAAAACCATCCCAAAGTGTTGGCCGAGTCTAACTTGGTATAGGCTGCTATAAATTGTGGAGAAAAAGTCTTATGTTGGTGCCAGTGACTTCAGTAGAAATCCACAGTAGACAATGGGTAAAAATCTAGAGTAGTTTTAGGACAAGGGCAAAAGGGGAAGAGATAGTTTTCACTGGAATTGATTTTTCTCAGGGAAACGAATGGCAAGGAAAGACACAATTGGTGGGGGCTTGGGGAGAGGAGGGAGATTGAGACTGTTGTGGAAGGAGGGTGGGCAGAGGAAATGAGGAAAAATAAGAATAAGGTTTTGCCATTAGACTTTGTTCGCTGAAAACAACTTTTTAAAATCTCATCATGAAAATGATAATTTCTCGACAGCACAAACATGAATGTTTCGTATGTCATTCTCTGCACTTTTAAAACTTTTGTTACATTAGAAAATTTAGCAACAACAAAAAGTTCATAGCTAATTTTGATGTACACCCTCAGTTTACTGCCATTACTTTAAGAGGATGCAACCTTTAATAACCCAAGTTGTAAATGCTGCTGTTGAAAAGTTTTCGTGTATACTTTTCAGAATTAATAAGAATAGAACGTTTAAACATAATGGACTCTTTAAAAACAACGAGGAAGAAAGAGTACCCAGCAGTCAGAGAGGACTGGAGGGGGAAGCCCACACCTCTCCCTCAGACTTCACAGCAGCCCCTAAATTGGTCTCCCTGCCTCGTTTTGCCTCTCTCCTACCTAGCCTCCAAAAACTGTGGGGCGATCTTTCCAAAGTGTACATATGAACCACCCCCATGTGCTCCTCACGGCCCACAGATGACCCTCACTCCTGCATGGCATAGGATCCAGGACCTTTCTGTAAGACTCCTCCAGTGGCATTTCCCATTCCATGCACAAACTACACGGCGTTCTTCATGGTTCCCCAAACACCCCCTGTATTTCAGTGGAAATTCTGCCTTCCTCTATGCTCAGTTTTAATGGTACCTCCTCCACGAGGCTTTCTTTAGTTCTCCCTTAATCTTTCACTGTGCAGTCTTTGCACCACTCTGTTAAATTTCTACTGCCGAGTCCCCCGACCTTCCCCCAAGCTGGAGACAATCCACTGGAAATCGTGTATATCCCCCAAATGTAGCCAAAAATAACAGAAAAGTTTAGTGTTCCTGAAGAACACTCTGCTTATTTAACTCTCTATGCCTGACATCTCCTGAAGGGTATACAATGCACTGGATTCTCAATGGAAAGTTTACAGAATTGAATTAAGTCATCATGTCTGTGCTTTTAGAGTTCAAATCTACATGCAAATCTTCAACTTTCACTAAAACAAATTTTGTTATAAAAATTTAAATGACATTAAAGTGCGCATATTTGGGGGTGACCTGGTTCACAAACAAGCCCTTTGAGAACCACGGCAGTTAGCAGAAGCATAAAGCTGACCTTTGGAACTTACTCCAACAGATTTTCAAGAGCGTGACTTTGGTAGCTGGGATGACTCATCCGTAACTGTGACATGAGAATGACCACTCTATTCTTGAGTCTGTTTTCTTCAGACGGATATGGCAGAACAGACTGCAGAACTTAGATAATGCGGAATTTAAAATGGAAAACGAGGGTTACCACGTTACCTGGGAGGGACAGCTGGGAGGCAGCCATCTCCTCTTCTTCTGCCTAAAGCAGTGTGGTTTTTCCAACCTTACTCAACGGAACAGCCAAAGAGGCCATTGCTAAGGATCAGAGTGTGAGCTTTGATTAAAATGACCTTTACTTTTTTATGTATTGAAAGTTTCAAGTACGATTTCAATCTGAAACATGAGTTTTGCCACTTAAAAAGGGCTGGAAAACCATTCGCCTAACAATTCTACCACACCCTTCCCCAGGAAGTGAAGAGAGGCTTATAGGCAGGAGGGAGCCCACGAAGCCACACCTGGCAGTGGCCCCAGGTGTGAGCAAACCTCATATTTAAACTCCAAGGGAGGGCAGGGAAATGGA
Source organism: Rhinolophus sinicus (assembly GCF_057876585.1). Lineage (NCBI taxonomy): Eukaryota > Metazoa > Chordata > Mammalia > Chiroptera > Rhinolophidae > Rhinolophus > Rhinolophus sinicus. The sequence continues at coordinate 149,251,198 of NC_142514.1, read as the reverse complement.
GCTTGGCGTCAGTCTTCACAGGAGAGCCATAGGCCTTTGTCCACCCCCGAGAACAGAAATCCTGTGGCAAAATGGCGAGCAGCTTGGCTGAGGCAGGCACTGCAAGGACAGGTCCTGAGATGGTCAGTCACCAGCCACCTTCTCCCAGAAGCCTTGCTACATCTTCTCAGGCAAAGCACCACTGTCTTTTTTAAGTTTGGATACTTCCTGCCACCCCCACTGCCCACCCAGAAGCTATCCTTGCTGTCGGTTGGGAGGACTTCAACTTTCTGTAGCAAGTTTATCACGTTGGTTATATGTGGGAGGCAAAGAAGACATGCTTATCAGCTTCCTGACCCCACAACAAACTCAACAAGGATACTCATTCCTGCCTCCCACTAATGTGCTGTTAGACTCCAGAGCTGACCCAGAAAATGCGGATGCAGGGGTGAGGTCTACCTCTCTTACAAGGAAGCCAACAGACCTGAGCCCACTTCCTGGGGATAGCAGGCTAGGAAGAGCAATGAGGGCATCTTTAACACCAAATGCCACGGAAGGTGAAGGCAGCAACGTCTCCTTAGGCAGGTGACAGACAGCCTTATTCTCCTCAATTGTCCTAATGCCCTTAGCGTGGTGACACAGCAGCTCGGCAGATAGGATCACATCACCCCCTAAGTTACTGACAATCACCACAGTGACAGTCAAATTAAATCCACATTTTGACCAAGAGCCCAAAGTAAACAATTTCTTACTTCTAAAATGTGGGTACAGAGGGAAGGCTGGTATCAAGGGCTGCCTGCCTAGATCCAAGAAACTTGAGGGGTGACGGGTTATGTGCTGTATGAAGCCTTCCACTTGAAAACATTCCTCCGTCTCTATTAGATAAAACCCTGTCTGAAAGAGCAGTGGTTTAGGATTCAGAAAGATCTGAGTTCAAATCCTGACTCTGACTCTTAACTAGGCCTGATGGCTTTTGCGAGTAAATTCCTAGAACCCAGGCTGCCTAAATGCTATTCCTCAGAAGCCACATAATGGAGCTTCCTTTGTGGTGTGGGTAAAGGAGAACACACACCAGCGGCTCTGTACCACACTAACTCCTGCCTTTCCATTCCCTCACTGCAGCACGCTCTCCATTCTGCTCGTCCGAGATTCGCTCCACATTTGCTTTTGGCTCTTTCTGCTAACACTTATCCAACAGTGCCCTACATTTCACATTCCCATTTACATGGCCTGCTCCGTGAATAGGGGTTGGCTGTTAACTGCCCACCGTGATGAGCGACACGCCTGGAACACTCAGTTGGTATTAGCTGATGGGAAGAACAAAGGCCTCCATTTTCCCAAGAATAATGTGGTAGGGAGGAAGGAAAGAAACGACAAGAAGATGGAGGTGGTTCTTGGAACTGAAATGCTGAGCCAGTTGCTACTTGACTGCCTCTGTGTCCGCCTCCTCCTCGTGTCTGCCCCCAGAGGAGAGTGAGCCAGGGCTGCGAGTGAGGGGAAGCCTTCTGTTTTGCTTTTTTAAGAACAAATACAAATACAACAGTGTGTTTGTGTGTATGCTATGTATACAGTAATGGCAAAACTGTTTCCAGTGAGGAAGAGTCTGAAAATCGCCATGGAGAAAATGAGTGCTTCCTGTCCCCCACGGGGATCTTCTGAACAGGAGAGCCTCACTTAGAGGGCCTTGGGTCTCGGGCTGCGTACCCTGGAGAGCCTGTGTGAACCACACAGTGTAGAAATAGAGCAATTCATAACATCGCAGACGGAAACACAAAATGGAGGTCTATAAACTTCTTTGTACATCATAAATCCGTTAGCTCAGAGAAACTAGAAACAGAGTCAGAACTTGAGCAAACATTGTGGTAGTTATATCCACATAGAGAGGACTGCACCTTTGGTTAAAAAGCAGGATCGAAGAAGTTATCGTAGTCTTCCAACTGCTCAGCCAGTGCAGCTAAAAGCCAGCCACCATCAGCCACACGTGCGAGCGAGCCAACATGCTGCCCACTGCAGAGGGCACACCAAATGCTCCTTCCTTGTCACTAGGCCTACTCCACAGCCAGCCTCATTTGCATTAAAAAAGTTGGAGGACTTTGGGGGGGGGCGGTCCCAGTGTTCACCACTCAGTGCTGTGAAATTACACTTTGTTCTTTATGTTTAGAACAAACACATACATTTACTTCATGTATGGGAAAATATAGAAGAGAACAAAAAATGGCATATGGGAAAGGCAACAACAGGAGCTACAAATTTGTTTTTTATTATAAAGTAGAACTCCTCTGTGCAAACGATAATCCCTTTGATTTTTAAAACCGGGCATTATAAAGAAAAAGTTGTGGGCTTTACTGCAAATTTTGGAAGGGGAAAAAATGGGAAGTTGCATTTAAAGAACTTCCCATGCCTCAGTTTTTGCTATGAAATATATTTGAAGAGATGGGAAAATGAGGCACACGTAAAAAAAAATTTTAGAGTAAACTAAAGTATAAATGGAATTGCAAACATGGATATTTGATCAGGAGCTTTCCCATCTTTAAAATCCATCTTTTTTTAAAAAAAAGTTTTAAGACCTCAAACTAAATTTCTTTTTTAATAGCTTAGAAAACAGTATTAAGCAACGTGGAAGAAATCTGACAGAAAATACTCTATGTCGGAAGAACATGTAAAAAAATTACATGAAAAAGGCGTATTTTTCATAAGTATGCTTGAAAGTACATCAAAAGCACAAAATAACTTCTAAATATTTTCTAAAAGTAATTACATGATTACCGCTGTGGAAATGATTCTTGTTTATAATTTCTACACCAACTTCGTGTCTCTGAACTTTTTCTCCTCTCCTATCTTGGTGGATATTCGGAGGGTAAAAAAAAATCAGGTTTCTGTGCTGGAAAGTTATTAAGACCAGCTCTCTGCTGCATTTGCATTGTTATTAGGGACATACACACACACACACACTCACACACACACACACATACACACACACTGAGCTTAATGTGAGGCTAGTACAGAAACAGAGAGATTAGACACAAAGAAATGTAAACAGCTCTCACATGCGAGGAAACTAGGTTACAAGAATCCCAGCACCAGGCATTCACCAGTCACCATGGAAAACAGGAAGTGAGATGCATAGCAACCACAAGCCAAAAAGCAGGAAAGCGCATACCTTTAGCTTGGAATGAAAATCACGAGATTTCCTTCTGGCAAGAACCTGAATGTGACTAGACACCTGCAGGGTAGGGGAAGGGAGGAAAACAAAGGAAAAGCCTGTAACCATGGAGATGAAAAGCCCCCTACAACTGGGCAAGCCAGACGTACCTTAATGGCGGCTTGAATTTCTCGAACTTTCTTTCTTGCTAAGACCTGTATATGACTAGACACCTACATTGTTCGGGTTTATGAGGGGAAACAAAACAAAACAAAACAAAACAAAACAAAAAAGGAAATCAAATATAAAATTGCTACTCCTTAGGAGGGTTTGGGGTGGGGTGGGGGAGGGAGGTTATTTGCATCTCAACAAAGCTCTGCAGTTAGGAATACACAGTCCCAGCCAGACACCAAGCCCCCAGCGCTGCTCTAAGCTTTTCAGACTGGGTCATCACTGCAGTGACTTGATTCAGGAGGAAAGTTTAGGCTAATCTAGTTTTTTTCTCACCCGGGAGCAATCATGGGCACGGGATGAGAGGGGGAGAGTGGGATTGTTTTCTTTATAAAATTAAAAAGGTGGGGGTAGAGGTAAATGAAAATATTTATAGCTTCTCAGTATCAGGAGGGAAAATCCCTTTTTCTCAATTTAGAAGAGACGATCCATAAATTAGCACATTCTGCAGAATCAAAAAGCTGAAGCTGTCGGTTGTATTCTGATCTCATTAAGAGGCTCTGGATTCTGTAGCAAATGTTAAAATAATACTGACATGTAAATTAGATCTCAAAGTGAAATGGAAAGACCCAGTTAGCAGAGCATTTTTTTCCCCCTTATAAATATCTTTAATCCTTCCACTCTTTTGGGTATTGACTGGGTGCCAAGTGGATTTACATATTATTACAAAGCGCAAAGTGTGAATACAGCCAGCCAGCCATCCTGTTAAAAATCTGGGTTGAAAACCACACGGATTTGCTGAACAACAAATTCACATTGGAGAGGTATCACCAACTGCTGCCTAAAAACATCCCCAGGATGCCGGAGGGTGGAAACCAAGCCAAGCCTGGCTTCGGAAACAATGACTCCACTGGGTAAACAAATTTGCATCTCTTTCGGAGGGGCTTGGTTAAATTTAGAAGAGTCCCCCATTGAAGGGGGTTGGGCACATGACCAGAGCGCACAGACCAGCAGACAGCCCAGGTCCAGCACTTTCAGTATGTTGGGAATTAGATCTTGTCTGTTTTTACACATTTCAGAAATTTAGAACCTTCCATGTAGAAGTTCAGCGACTCAGCCTGCGAGACAATTACTTCATTTTCAACACTCTAGCAACTCTAAAACACAGGATTTACGACAATGAAAGATCCTTTTATCTTTAACTTTGTCTTGGAGTTTAAATTATTAAATTTTTTTTCCAATTTGCTTTTTTTTTTTTTTTTTTTCTTTTTAAGTACGGAGAAGCAGGATCTCCCCCATCCTCTTCACCTCTCCATCCGGCTCCTGCTTTCACTTGTATTCCCCCAATTTTGTTCTGTGATTCTCTGACTTAAGGAGGACCCCTGGCCACTGTCGGGGAACACCCACCGAACAATGCCCGGCCTCTGCACGCTGGCAGGAGGCCACTTCCCTCCATGCTGACTCAGCAGCCAGGCTCCCGGCTGGGGCACATGTAGCATTCCTGGGGAAAAGCTCTCCCCCGTCATATACACTCATAAAAACAACTCATCACTGAGCAGAGCACTGGAATCGGCTGCTCAGGCTTCAAGAGACCGCGCTGAGCGTGCCTGGTGGTTTCAGTATAGTTTTTAAAATCCACGTCAGATCCATGAGCACAGGTAAACATTAAAAAATAATTTCTTTTTCTGTTAACAACTCACCCGTGAGGTTTGTCTGATTAGTTTTTTCCCTTCCCCTTTCTTTCTCTGTTTTTAGTTAAATACCAATTGCTCATCCATTCCAGTTCTGAACTGGGTCTGAGATGTGGGGCTGCTTTACATCAGAAAGGAAGAGGAGAGCCAGAGCCCTGACAAAGGGCAGAGGAAAATTCCTGACACTGCTCTGCACAAAGGTATTGAAGTTGTAACTTCATTTCAGTCACAGCAGCTACTGACAAAAAGCCATAGCTTAAGGAGCAACAGTTCCCTGGACGCACATCATTCAGTACCATAGTCAGGCCAATACTCACGGCTGCTAGTGTTACTTTTTCACTGAAATGACTCAGACGTAAATTGTTCCAGGATTTTACAATGCGCAAAATCTCACAATTTCATGACGTGCAAGTATATTTGCACCTGTAGCTTTTGCAGTGTTTGCCGATGCACAGTTTGGGAAAGAAGTAAAACTTTTAAAATACAGCACAGGAGCAGTTCATACACTGTCCTTAGCAATAACACTTTCCCACACATGTATAAAAAGAACTCTGGAGACCACTTAGGAAAGGGTCACTGAAATGATGAACAGTGAAAACTGAGCCAATTTAAAACACCAATTTAAATAGCACTGACGTCCTTACAGGGAACTCAAATTGGGGGCTCCTAGGAGCCAAAGCACAGACAGCCACTGCAGCCAAAATGCCTCGTTGGGCCATTCGCTGACATGCACAATTTCCAGGTAGGTTATTTTACCTGTTTTCTGGTCCTCGTCTTCCCTGTCCTGAGTTTGATGTATCTGGCTATCAATTCATTCCTACCTGAAAGAAAGAAGAATTTACAATAAGATGGGTTACCAAAAAAGGCACCTAAAAGCTAAGAACAGAATTCAGAATCAGTTGCAGCTGTAAGCTTATTAACGCTAGAAAAATAAAACAGTAGTGTTTGTAAAATTACTAAGGAAAATTAGGATGAGGGGCATTTAATTATGAACTGTGATCAGCAGTGGAGGATAGGTATGTGCTTTTTTAAAATGTGCCTTTTCGTTTCTTTGCATGCTTGTCTCTAAATGGGTGGTGATTTGTATGCGCCACAAACACGAGGATTAATGTGGGAGTCCACAAACCCGGTTCTGTTTAGTCTTATTTTTCATATTCATTCCTCCTCACTCAGGTTTCTGTTTGTAGTTACCTTCACTTAACAGTCGTTGTAGATACAAAAGAATGAACTGCTGTGACCACGGAAAGCCTACACTAAGAAGTTAACAGCATGAAAGCAGACACCCCCTAAAGGTAGTCACTACCCTGGTAACTAACTATACAGAAGACCCTGTCTTTGAAAAAAAAATGACTCAACCTCCTCAAAGCTTTATAACCTCTGGAGGAAAAAAAAATGCCTAAAAGTATAAACAAATACCTCCTATCCGTACCACACCAGGAGACTGAGAGGTTTCAAACAGATAATCTGACTCTCTGAAGGACTATAATATCATGGGAAAGTATGGCCTCAAAGCTAAGTGGGGGAAATGTAATAATACTACGTGAAGTAGAAACCCACTCATACAAGACATGACTCCAAACTGTAACTATAATCATAACTGTTTGGGTAGTTGTATGATTTGTGTTTGCAGTCTGACTTCCCCGACATACTGGATACCTGAAGAGAGCAAGAGCTTTATCTATCTCATTCCCCAAAGCCTCCCCAGCACCCAGCACACTGTAAATGAGGAAATAACACAGCTTCTGGTGAAAGCGAGTGACCACAACCACCAGATCGCCCCTGGCAGAGTAAAGAACTGGCAGCACTAATGAGGACCCACGTGAGAATGTCCTTATGGAAACCTTGCCTGAGAATTTAAATGCTCCCCCACCGCTGCCTAGAACGTTCCTATAATCATGGTTCCGCCCTCCACCTGCCTATGTTAGGACCATGCAATACACAGTCACCACTGGAAGACAAAGGAATTGTGGAATGTTGGGGCTGGAAGGTACCTTTGGATCATCTATTCCCACTCCTCAAAGTCCTTATTAGCCAAAACCAACACTTCTAGAATTCAGGAAGGAGTCCATTTTAAAACATTTAAGAATAAAAAGACCCTCCTTATCTGTGGCTTCCTGTAACTTTCTCCTCAGATTCTTCTTGTTCTTCCTAACAAGAAACCAAGCTAGTTTCTTATGCACATGACTGCCTTGGCGATGTTAATGACAGCTTTCAGGTCCCCCTGGAGTTGTGTCCTTTGTTATCTGTGACAAGCTTTGGAACTCTCCCCATACATCCTGTGACCATCCTTTGTCTCCTTTCCTTTCCTCGCCTGGAGCCCAGAACTGCGGTGATGTCCCTGCTATGACAGGTCCACAGCAGCCTGGGTCTGTCACCTCTCCTCCTTCATACTCCACTTCCGTCAAGGCAGCATTTGATTTTGTGGGGCCAGAATAAATAGTCAACGTAGGTCAATTTGAACTCCTAGGACTTTTTCATATTGACTACTCCTCAGATATATCCCTACCCCTGTGCGCAGTCTCTTCATGCATAGTTAGGATTTTCAGATCCAAATACAGAATGTTACAGTTTCTTTCTATTGCGTTTCATCCTGTTAAGTAAAGCCTGTCACTCCAGCCGGTCAGGATCGTCTCAGATCCTCACTCTGTGACTGAACTTACCCTTTAACCCTAGGAAAAAGACTTCAAAATTCAGTTTTGAGGACTGCTGCGCTAAGGATTCTCTTTCAAACTTTTGAGAACTACCAATATCTCCTGTAGTGTCATCAGGTCTACTTCTCCATCTCTCAGATGGTTGTAGAGATTTTGCAATTTGTCTCAAAGGCTCACTGATAGCAGAGCCCAGATAGGAGCCCCTAATTACCAGAAGCCAGACCTAAATGACAGTGTCTGCAGATGAGCCGAGCATCCTCCATCTCAGGGCCTCACTGCGCACCCTGCTCAGCGCTGAGCGGCCAGGTCAAAATAAATCCAGGGCTCTGTACTTCTGTACTACATGCAACAATTTCATCTAACCTTGTCCAGACGGCAAAAATGTCTCTTGCCCCCATACTCAGCTTATTTTCTGGGAAAGCAGAAATATCTGGTTAGATGTGACTCATCACCCATATAACTAATTTCTCACGTCTCACGGCGTTTGGTTGAATGGATGTGATCAACATCCAGGACAGCCACATGTGACTATATATCCTGCAGTCTCTGCAGATGACACCCCTTGGAGTTAAACAATGTCAACTCATACTTTGATCACAGTACTTCTAGAAATCGCTACAACGACCCTCATCGAGTGCTGTGTACAGCGTACTATGCTACAGTCACCACGCCACTGAAAGCTCGTCCTAACTCGCATATCCCTGTGCTTCAGGCGAGTACGAGCACCTTTCACAACCCATGTCCTTTCTTTCATACCATGTTTCAAGCCATGACGAATAATTAACTTGAGGTTCCCATGAGTTTCTTCTTGCCTCCATAAGGAATATCACTTATTCACTTTTTAAAATTCAAATTCAACTAATACTAAAGCTGCTACTGTGGTCTAGGCAGTGTTAATCACTTTATTTCATGTGACTTTTTTAATGACCATGAGGGTGACTTTGTGTACAGAGAACACTATTCGCGTTTACCTACTTTTTAAAAATGTATATTTCACTTGTTCAGTTATTAAGAAAAAAACTTAAATACCTTTAAGTTCTAAGTTCAACTCATATGTCTCATAATTTTTACAATCACTTTCAAAGGTCCATTCAAATAATGTTTGGCCCATTTTACAAACCTAAAGTCCTTTAAATATTTAAATCTATGTATTTAGTTTAGAATGTACTTAATTATTTTAAATATTAGAACTGTTTAATTCAACTTATAAAACTTTCCCTTAACCAACTCTTAGAAACCTAATAAATTATCTTCAATGCTCTAATATTGCTTACAAATCTAGTTAAGACTTCAACACTTCCAAAAAGCAAGTCTAAATCAATTAGTGCATGGCACATTTTAATTTGGAAATAAAATATAGGCTAACCTGTTGTATGGGCCAAATTATTTTAAGTAATTTCTTGGACTATCAAATGTGCATAAATCCTTTAAATAAAAAACATTAATACTATAGCTTTAATTCTCTTAAAATCTCCTATTTTCAATTCTAAATTTTCCCAGCACTAAAATATGCTTACCATTAGGGAAGAAAATATGCCATTCCAAATGATTTTGGAGTACCTTTTTGGTTGCTTGGGGTTGTACATATTTTGGGGAAATCAACTAGGTCCTAAATGGATTCTTGTCAGGGACGCTGGCTGATAGGATGCCCTGAGGCCTATTTACATTTCTATAGCACAACCCTCTAAATGGTGTGGATGCATATAGCCCAGAGCCTGGGATTTGAATCATGGTACTAAGGTACAGGATTCCCTTACCAAGGACCGAGAGCTCAGCAGCACCAGCTATCAGTGATGTGACTGGCAGTGGCCCTCTGGCCCACACAGCACGCTCTTGTTTGGTAGCCATGATCAGAATGTTGTGGATTAGAAATGTTACCCCTCACTTCTCTCTCTGTTCCAAAACACACACACACACACACACACACACACACACACACACACGCACACGCACACGCACGCGGTAGTGCTTCCTCCAGCAAGCCTTGCATTGCAGAAAAGATTGTCAACGAAGTTGACTTTCAAGTTAATCATGGTATTCCTAACAAATCAGACAGTCAGTCATGTGGGGACCGTCTACCTGGTGCCTTGTGACACCTGTCTGGTGCATCCGGGACATAAGGAGCGAACAGACAGCCTGCCTGTCCACAGAGAGTCCAACATAAGGGCTAAGATACAAGGGCAAATCAGCTCCAACATCAGACGACTCGTGCCATGAAAGAAGTTCTAGCAACGTGCATGGGTAATTGGCCACAAATAATTCAGAAAAATCTAGAAAGCCTCCCCCAAAGGACTGGAATATAAGCGAGGCCTTTAAGGAGAGATGACATCCTCTCCATCATTTTATAATGGAAAATTTCAGACATACACAAAAGTTGTTTACAGAATGAATTTTACATTGTTGTTGTTGCATTTCAAAATCAATGGCAGGCATAATAACACTTCTCCCTAAAAACTCAATGTGCATGTCCTAACTAGTGATAAGACTGATTTTGACAGGCAGAATGGGGCGGGGGGGGGGGGGGCGAATTGAAGACCATTTTAGACAGAGGATGCAGCATTTCTTTAAATGCCTAAGCAGGAAACTGAGACTCTTTAAAAAAACCACACCCGCTGACCCTTAAACTCCCTTGATCACTGCACACCCTTTCTTTCTGCACCCAGGAGTCTCTGGTCCTCCATTCATAGCATACACAGTATTCATGATTCATCTTCATTATTCTCTATAAATCCTTGTAATAGCTCATAGAGCTGAGTGGCCAAGTCACACTTCACCACTAAGTGTCATTATACTACTGCTTCTATGTGGCATAAAATTCCTTTTAGGAATGCACACCCCATCCTTTCTTTATGTCTGAGATGCTGCGGCTGAAGCTGCCCTTGCTTTTCCCACAGGCAGTCGGCAGCAGCAAAGAGAAACACAGCCTGACCTGCCAGCCACTTTCACACTGTGATCCTAACCAGGCACTGCAATCCAGTTTTTATGTTTTTCTCCTAGATAGTATAACACAGTTGAAAGTCAGCCCATCATCGGCTTCTCCTGCATCCGAGATTGCCGTGACATTTTCTTCTAAAGGGGCAATTCAGAGAGAGGTCCCTGCAGAAAGGCCTGGAGTTTGCACTGTGTTTGCCTTACCCAGACAGAAGACTGGTTAAGGTTGTTGTGGGCTGTGTGTATAATGGGATGTGGCCTCAAGGTCGTGTTTGAGGCACAGCAAATGCAGGGTCTGTGGCTAGAAATTGTAGCCCAGAGACAGTCAGCTTTAACAGCCTAAGAGCCACTTTGCAATTGAATGGAGTCAGAGAGCCACAGAGAAAGAAGTAACAAATGCTCCTCTTCCTTGGCTGCAGCCATGTCTAAGGCAAATTCAGACATGCAGAGAGCTGAGCTGTCCCGGGCCTGGGGAAGGTGCTCTGGCTGTGTACTCTGAGGAAACCTCTGCTGGTCCTCCCTTTGCTGGGAAGGATATGTGAGGATTCCCCACGTTAAAAGAATGAGAATCAGAAAGAAAACACAGCCTTCTCTTGATTGCTAGACCTGTTGTATCAAATGGGCATTGCTGCTATGGTTGCAGACACAGGGTCCTCCACACCCCCTAACAAACCCTAACTCAGTTCAACAGCACTACTGGAATGTTCCTTGCTAAAACCTTGAGCTTTCTGAGCTCTGTACCTGTGTGCCCAATTGCTTTCATGGCCTGTACAGTCCTCACCCATTTCTGCATGTCTGGATTCTGCCCACCTTTCAAATACCTTGTACTTCATGAGTCGTCCAGCTGGAAGATGCCTCCCCTCTCTCTAAATGTCCAGTTCTTGGCCTTGGCCTCTTTGCTGCGGGCCCGTATCCTTCCTGCCTTATAGTCTATCATTTTGGTACATGTCATGGCTCCAACCAGATCATAAAGTCATTGAGAACAAGAACCAATGTCATCCATCTTTGCTTCCTCTTCCCAGGCAGCCCAATTTTTGTGGAATGAGTCATGGTTAGAGGCAGAAAAAGGGCTCCTACATCCTTACAATCCAGTTTGACCCTGAATCATCCACAGAAAGGGAAAAAAGAGAAAAACAGATGACCCAGTGGGAGGAAGCAAAGAAAGATGCCTTCCACAAATGACAGCAGCATGGGGCAGGGCTCTGTCCTTCAACAGGAGACGGAACAGCAGCACCCAACAGAGCAGCTTACAAAGCACATTCCCAGGCAAGATTCTACAAGATGGGGTTAAAATGCTTCCTAGCCACGGACCCTTTTTTATCATCTAAAGGAAAAAGATATCTTAGGACAGCAAAGTCAATAACCAAGAAGCACAGATGTAGGGGGCCCTGTGGGAACCCAGTGGCACCAGTTAGGGACCGTTGTACACAGGGATATGTAGTGACCCTGTCCTCCTAAGGATCTGGGGCTCTTTGTATCTATGGATGTGGCCAGAGGAGGCAGCAAGGTGTCCTTATTAACTAACCAGTGAGGAATTAATAATTAACCTTTGCTTCCATACTACTGCCATTTTCCCAGCAACGCTGGGAAAAAATGAAGGTCTACCAAGTTGGCGAGTCACCCATTAGTCAGACAACAACCGCACCTGCACATACAAAGCACAAGCAACGTGCTAGAATTATGGGGGTAAAAGATGTCATCGCTGCCTTCAAGGAGCTTATATAGGACTGTCACCCATGAGAACAGTGTCAAGCCACCCTATCCTTCCCGAAGCCTCTCATTCATGGCACACAGCACAGCTGTCACGGTCCATTTATCGAATGATTGATTGCATGATGAACGCCTGCCCCCGCCCCACTCCCAGACAGGAAGTTCCACAGGGACACAGACAGAGGTTGGGTTTTACTCATCCCTGCACCCTGGTGCCAAGAAGACCACAGCTCCTCAGGAAGTAGACACTGGTGGAAAGACTGAATGAGAGAGATGGAGAACCAGAGTGGGAGAGAGGTATAAGACTAAGACGGGGTAGAGGGAGGTTCCTGAAGAATAACATTTGAACCATTCCCGGAGTGTTGCTAATGAGGAAGTTTAGACACCAGTGTCTCGGTTAATCCCCATTATAAATCATTGACCAAAAATCAGCACTGATGTGGAAAATCACCAGGAGGGGCCAGGCAGCCTGTTCTGGGTTGTCAGGGCTGGTACTGCATGTTCCTGATCTAAAGGTTTACAAAACGGACTGATGGCCTTCAGGAGGTAAACAGTGGCAAGTCCCTGAAATAACCTGTGTCTGCATCCACCCAGGGGCTTAGAAGGAACAGCTTTAGAAGATTGAATACACAGAGGAAGGCTGTATTAACCCCTGGTTAGTCAGAACTTACTCCTGTTAGCCCTTCAAAATGGCAATAACCCAAGTCCCACCTTCTCGGAGTTCGTATCAGTCAATGGCAACTGATAAGATTATCAAGTGATGGCTCCATAAAACACTGTGTTCTCTTTCATTTTAGTGGGACAGCTTACCACACATTTGTGTTAGACTACAACGGTCAAAAAGAGACCAGCATGAAAAAATGTCTAATGCTATGTATTGACTACAATCCCTCTATGTTGTATAGAAGATATTTTTTGGGGGGGGTACTTATTTCTAGAAGGAAAATATGAAGTAAGTTTTTCTAATGGCTCATTCTCTATGAAGCAATAGATGCTACACAATCACCTTCTTAATCCTCTAATGAATAATTTAGTAAGCCTTAATACTTTATGCCTCTAGTTATTCTTCTTTTTAATCCATCCTACACACAGCTACCTAAAACACAGCTCTGGTTTATCCACTCTACTGCTTCAAGACCTTTAGTGGTGCCCCACCGCCTAGAGTCCGAAGGTCAAACTGCTTTAGTGTAGTATTCAATGTTGTCCAACCATCTTGCCCTAACTTTTTATTTTTCATCACCACAACCCCCCAAACCCCCTAATTCATTTTGCCGCCATCAAAAACTCCATTTTGCCGCCTAGCTCCAGTTCCCTGAACCATTCTGTCTTTCTAAGGTTTTGCTCACAATTGCACTATCCCCTACGACTACCAACCAAAATCCTTCCTGATTCAGCTCAGATGGTATCTCCTCCATGAAACCCCACAGGAAGCATGTGTGAAACATGCACTAAGTACGGAACCTGCGGAGAGGAGGGAGCCAGGGAGCCAGGTGCCTGGAGCTCAGCTCACAGACCAGTGGTTGGAAAAAAACCCACAATATTACAAAGCAAACTGAAACCAAAGACACTGTGAGTTAAAAACAAATCGCTTAGTATATGAGGGAAGCGATGGCTTGACTCTGACGGGGAAAGTAGCATAGATGAACCATTCTGTCCCGGGCGCATAGTGCATTACTTCTGCATGTGTCAGGGCACTGCCCACATTCTGGCTCTCTTAAGAGTTCCTCGTGTAACAGACCATAAGCTCCTTAAAGGCAGAGTCTATGTCTTCAGCATCTTTGGATTTTATACACTCAAGGTGTGCATGGAATTTAATGGAACCTAAGTTTGTTGCCCCCAACAGCAACCTAAATCGACCCCTACCCACACACTGTCAGGTGAGTTTTCACTCATCTTTCATGCTCACATCTGATTATGTTGCTTTTCTGTATTAGTAGGTCCTTGTCAACTATAAGAAAAACATACACTCCTTAGCCTAGTACCCTGTAGAAGACTCCTCTATTCTAGTACAAAAAGCTTCAGAGTTCCCCAAGTCATTGTCATGCTTTTTCATACCTCTATGACCTTGTAAAACCATCTATCCTTAAATGTCCTTTCACATCTCTTTTGCCTGAAAACTCCTATCCATCCCTATGAGCCCTAACTGAAGTACTCCTCCCTGAAGTCTTCCAGGAGCCATCCAAACTGGGTCAGTCATTTCCTCGTTCACATCCTCATGTGCCAAGCATATACCCCTGCTTTTGCTGCACTGCCATTACTTATCTATGGGACTGTTCATTCCCTGTTTAGAATAGTGACTGCTCCATGGCAAGAATCTATCTAATTCTCTGCAACCCCAGATCTGGTACCTATGAAATAGGGACTGACTGACTGACTGAATGAATGAATGAATGAATGGGCTCTCCTTTACTATACGAAGAAAATCAGAAAAAAATGATCTAGAAAGATTATATAAATTGGACAGTAATGACAAAATTACCTGAAATCTATAAGCCCTTGTACAGTTATGACTATTTCAGTGACAGGCAGCACAATTTTCCAGACCTTCGTTCTGCTCTCTTAACTTGACACAAGAAAGACCAACACATGTGCTTTTGCTCCTGACTCCTCTCCCCCGCCACCGACCTCCACATGCCACGGTAATATGGACCTGGTCCAAAAAAAAAGCTAATCTCAACATTAACCCAGGAGAGTCTTGTTAATGAAAAACTTCACTAAGAACACTCTGTTCATTTATTAATTATTTGGCATTAAAGGAGTGTGAAATCCACACGTTCAAAGTGCTAAAAACTGCCAGTCTTTAAAGGAGAATCTCTAATGGTGGCAATGCTGCAGACTTGGTTTTGCTTTTCTGTTTCGGACTCAGATGTATGATTGCCTAGATCTTTTTGGGGGAGCTGGACTTGTGTTATTAGCTATGTGAATGTAAGCGACTTGCTTAACTTCTCTGGATCTCTAATTTCTTCACCTGTAAAATAGGGGATAAAATACGGAACCTGAAGGCTTGTTGCATTAGCAACAACAAATGGCAGTTCTGGCACCTCAAGGTGACTCCAAGTAGTCCTGTAACTATTATGTAATGTCCCTGCACTTGGTTCATGTGTTTTCATGGCTTGAGATAATATACAAGGTTTCCTTCCAGGACGCTGTACCACATGGCATCCAGTATAAACCTACAATGCTACTTTCAGTGTTATTGAAATTGAACATCTTTTCCATGCTATACTGAAAAATGTTTTCAAAATGTTGGCATCATCTTAAATTTTCAAAATGATACGGCCATGATCATTGTTTCCAAGTAAAAGGAGCACTTTATTGTGATATCTTCACATTAACATTAAGAGGGCATCATGCAAGCTACTTACTTGCTACAATAATCTTTTAATTTAGAATAGATTCTTCACTGAATAAAATAGCAGGGATTAGGTTTTTGCCAAGGGCTAAGTGTGGCCAAAATTCTTGTAATTTGTGGCAGATCGTAAAATTATCTCAGTGAACAGGCCGGAGGCATTGCATTAAACAGCATGTCCTCCACTGGGTTTCCAGAATTTAGTTCTTAGTGAGTGTAAAAATACAACTATCACTGGAAGAATTAAGTGTCAACTTCTGCAGCTACTATAGCAGTAGCTACACAACAGTGAATTATGCAAGCATTAAATCAAAATGACACTCACATGGGATTACCCGCTGCTTAGAAAACATGCTCAAGAGAAATCGAACTGTCTAGGCCCTTAGTAATTCTTTTAAAAAGAATATGGAAACCATGATCATAAAGGACATTAAAATATATATATACTCAAACTGGAGAAATTGAAATTTGGGGGTTAAGCATATGAAATAATATGGTTTAGCGGGTAGAGACGAAGCGAGGTGGTAGGAAGCTGGACAGTAACGTGGTGGAAACCTCCTACGTGTCAGCACAGTCCTGATTCCCATTTTACAAATGCTGAGCCTGAAGTTCAAAGAAATGAAGAAACTAACGCGAGTTCCCCATCCCATTAAGTGGTAGAGTCGGGATTTGAAAGCAGCTTTACCTTCCAAGCTCATTATTCCTTAGCTTTAGACCAACTGCTCTGAAAATCATATAATAAATTAACTTGTCATCAGATCACTACTAAGTGTTTAGTAAGAACACAATCTTAGAAGGGGGCACAAACCAACCATGAAGGGGCCTGAACGGCATCTACACCATTTTCAAAGTCCTGCATGTACCATGTTCAAAACAGGATAAAACTTCAACTCCTCTTACTGTGCTCAAGGCCGACATCATGTGGCCCAAGGAACCCCCTCCCCCGTGTTGAATATTTTCTACATAAAAGGCACTGGGCTAAGCACTGCAGGAGATACACGCTAGAATAATACATATCCTCTGCCCTCAAGGAGCTTATAGCTTAGGAGGAGAAATGAGGCGAGACGCCACACAATGGGAATAAAGGGCAGAGTATTAGGAGGAAACGTACTGAAGAATAGTCTGAGGTCAAAGTCCAGAGAGGTTTCTTCCTCTGGTTGCCGTGCTCAGGCCACACCCGACTGGTCTCAAAACTAGGAGTAGCCAGAGGCAACGCTGTCCAGGCCAGTCATTAAGGAGAGCAGTGGCCTATGAAGTGAGCGTTCTATTTTATTTAGACGGTGAACAAGCAAACCAAACAGGTTACGTCCTTAGGTTGAGTTTTAGATTCAGGAGAGTCGACCCATTTTGATTATTCTCCTTTTAAATTTTGAATTACCCAGCTAATGTGCAATATATTCTCCTTTGTAAAAAATCAAAATGTTACCTGTATAAACCCACGTATTTTATCTTTTCTCCTGCCACTCTCTACACGCACTGCCACGTCAGGTTGGGTACCATTCCTTTGTGTGAATGATGCCCCCTTAGCCCTCCCTGCCCTGATGGTCCCATCCAAGCTTGCTGAACACTGATTTCTGAGTTGCCAAGACCCAGTTCAAATGGTCCTTCCTAAGCGCCTGGCAGTGGGCATGCTCGGCCCTCCAGGCTCAGCAGAGTCCATGCAGACATGTAGCACGGTGTGGCCACACAGTGCTCTTCCTGTGAGTGTCTTTGCTCATCTTTGACAAATTATGAGCTTCTTGAAGGCAGGACCCACATCCTGCCCCTGTAGTCCCCCCTTTAACTCCTGGCTCTGTTATTGAGAACGTGCTACTTAATGATACTGCTACTGCGGATTTTAGCCCCTTCCTGAAAGAAAAAATGTTGGAAGAAGTGACATCATGGCACACAGGAGGTGGTGACTGAATGTTTTCTTTGAAGAGGCAGGAAGAGAGGGAGGGAGAAGGAGCAGGAAGAACAGAAAAAGAACTGTGCTGGCAGGCACTGAGATATAAAGAAAAATACAACAGGGTTCCTGCCTTCGAGGAACTCATCGCCTAGCTGAATGCTCATGGAATGCCAAAACCCCCATGGAACCTTTCCTCTTCCTAAGCTCCAAGAAATGGAAGAGGCACCCACAATTAGAACTGCGATCAGGGTGGCAATAAAGGATGGTGAGTGGCTATTTTATTCCCTAGTGGAAAGAAACTAGAAAACTGAAAGCTTCTTTAAAATAAGCTCAATCTACTCTGTTTCTATTCTTGTGATGTTCGGCAATTTCAGATTTCGCATCCTGCCTTAATCCACCAACCACACAGAGGTTAACATTCAGTATTTCAGAGGGAGAAACAAATTTCCTAAGAAACATCTCCACTTTTACCATAGGTAGAATAGGTAACAATGAACCGGATAAGATGCAGATGAGTTGATGTGGCTTCATCTGCAAGCTCATTCACTACACGTCAGTTTGATTTTTAAAGGCAGAGCCCAAGCTACTTATCCTTATGTGGCTCCAGCCCTGAAGGTTGCTTTGAAAAGACATCTCAGAGTGAAATTATCCAGCAAACCCTTGTATGGATAGAAGGTTCCACAAGTCAACAACCGCTTAAGCAGTTTAAACCAACAAGCAAGATGCCCTCTATTTAAATGCTATGAGTGAATCTATTTTAAGCCTTTAAAAATCCTTTGGGCAGGTGTTGAAGCTGTGTACAGACTGAGCCTGTGCAGGCTCTGGGGGCGGGGGAGGGCAAGCTCCACTCTCTATGCAGGCAACATTTTGTTCAGACAATCTTCCTGCAGCAGGTCATGTGACGAAGGCCAAATAAACAGCATCTGGGGATTTTCAATTACAGACCTTCGCCCAGCATGCCTGCACTGTAATCTCTACCAGATGAGGCTCAGGCCTCCCTATTTTCAATAATTCACACATTGTGTACACATAACATGACAATAAGGGCATTCATGGTGCGGCCTGATTCGCAGATCAAAGCTAGCAAAGGGCCAGCTGTAAGATTCGTGCTGCTGGATGATTCGTGCTTTTTGCACAGGCTTGGAAAAACTCTCTGCAGGACCCGGCAAGCCGGCCTCTTTCCTGTGCGGTACGCTGAGCAAACTCTGAGCATGAACTGGGCAAAGCCCCCTGGGATGGCTGGAGTGGCGACCAGTTCCATGTGTATTTGCGAGTACTGGGCAACTGCAAACTCCAGTCTACTCAACAAGCTCCTCTTACAGAGGGGCTTGCCTTGGCCAGTGCATGACCTGTGCAAAAAGCTCTTCCACTCCAGGGAGCAGGTGGTTCTTGAAAACAAACCTGTTCTTAAAAGATAGTGAGGTTCCTGTACTTAATAAACCCTCAGCTAGATGCTCGAGTTTACAAATCCACTGGACGTGTAGATTTCATTTAGCTGTCACACACATACAAGCGACTCAGACACAAACTACACAGAGGTGTATTTTTAATGCATGTCCAGAGCTTTGGGTCTGGGAGATGAAAGAGGACACTGTTGTTATTACTGAAATCCCTATACATTAACACAATTAACTCGTGTGTGTAGACTAATGCATTTAGCCACTGTGTGTGTGTGTGTGTGTGTGTGTGTGTGTGTGTGTGTGTGTGTGTTTACGTACATGCACGGGCACATGAGTGGTTTGAAAGCATTCAGAATTCTCAAGCCTACAACATTCCAAATGTCTATTGCCCTGCAGGGAGGGTTGCAACTGGAGGAAATAAGGACACCACTTCCTCATATAAAGATTTCATACCCTTCAATCAGGGCAGGAACCCGGAGAAAGCCATAATGGTGACTTCCTCAGCAGCAAACACATGCTGCTCACCAGCTGTGGGCTGTGTGTCCTTACCCCTTTTCTCTCTCATTCAGAATGGTTTCCTCTTAATCACAATAATCCCAAAAGTGCTAAAACATATCAATCGTTGGGTAAGCCCTGCCTACAAAGGGCCAGCCGGCTGGCTTTTATAGCCTTGTCCAACAGCAGCTGATACTTCATTCAGTGACAAATCCAATTTAGCAGTTACAAGAGGTTTAGCATCCCTGAAAAAATATTGGGGTTGAGCTGGCATTCTGAAGTCAGCAAATGCTCCACTGCCATATTGTTGCAGAGAGTATTCTGCTGTCATATTTGGATGTCTACAACCGTCTCGCACCTTCTCTACTCTTGCCCCCCATGATTTGATGATGGTGATGGTGGTGGTAGCAGTGGCAACAACAATTCAATCCCTGAATAAACAGGCAACAATCATACTTGGAAACTGACTAAATAATGTGATTTCACTCCCACCCCCACCCCTACCCCCAAACACACACACACACACACACACACACACACACACACACACACACACAGAGAGAGACAAAAAGAGAGTCAGAGAGAGAGAGAGAGAGAGAGAGAGAGAGAGAGAGAGAGAGAGAGGTAATTAGCTCTATTTTTCAAATGGGAATTTCTAATACATTGAAGGAAAAAGCTATGGGGTAAAATTAATTTCACTCTAACCTTTGGATTCTAGGTCAGCTTTGAAGAGTAAAAGGAGACAAAACGTAAAGATTTTACCCTGGGGTTGAAATTTGTCTTATTAAAAACTACTGCAGGACTAACGTGAAGACCTTGTAATTAAATTTTTTACATCTATTTTAAATATCAAAAGGTTAAAACAAAGAAAAGTTTTAAGCCATGATAGATGGAAGCAAAAAAATTGACAAAAAAATCAGTTTTTGAATATTTAATATAATCGAAAGATATATAGTCTTTACAGATAATTATATAAATTCAATTTAAAAGAATATCCACTGACAATAACTTAGGTACTTTAACTATAAAAGGATACACAACCAACAAAATACCATTTTTAAGCAATACCAAAAGGTAATGTACAAAGTAAAATAAAAGGGAAATGATCTAATAGGAACGTGGGCTGATTATTCCTTTAATATTAGACTTTGTAGTCAACAGTTGGTTATTTATCCCAGCTTCAGTTTTAACGATACCAAAAAAGTGACCACAGAGACATCTGGTTTAAAAAAAAAAAAAAGTTTTCAGTGCCATAAATGAGACGCGCGCAATTGTGGTTGGCAAGATATCAACAATGGAATATTCCATACATGGAGTTCTTATTTCATGTGGTTGTAAAACTTTATTCTTTTCTCCGGATTTTTGAAAACATACACTGAAAATTAAAACACAACAAACACCCAAAGCCTGCAGACTAGAGAACACATTTAGCTTCTGTGAATAACAGTCCATTAGATTAATATTTTGTCAATGTCACTTGTCACAACAAAAGCAGCAGCATTTATAATTTACTCTAAAACTGGTTTAATTAAAATTAAAAAAACCACGACAAAGTTATACTGAATTTCATCTGCCGCATTGTAATTACTTACTTTGTAGCTGACTATAAACAGTATTTTATTACATCCACAAAAATGCATTTAAAAACTAACAGCAATTTGCAGACACTGGAAGAACTGAGGGAACAAGTCCTATACTTCTACTTTGAATAGAGAGTTACTTCCTCTTCCTCTATTTAATGTGACATCAGAAAATGAGGACCCATGACCTTTCTCAATCTGAGGGGACCTACAGGTCTGTCCACATTATCTTCTCTTAGAGCAGGACTTGGACTGCTCGAGAACACAGATTTGGCAGAACCAGATCTATGTACCTCCCTCCCAAGACCAAGAAAGAGACTCACTTGGCTCAAATTCAGCAATGAGACAATAGAGGCTGCCAGGCATGATGGATGACTTAAAAGGCTGAAAACCACCATTTGCATCCTCCCAGATAAACAATTAGCTGAAAAAAATTTTTTTTCCCTTGGAGGCAACTTCCAATACTGTTAATATGCCTGGCAGAGGTGAGTTAGTTTAGTGAAATTGTTCTTACTTTAAGAACATTTGTCTAAGACATTTTCTGAAAGTGTCTTACTGGAATGGAAAGAAACAAGTCTTTTATTTTGGATAAAAAACACACAAAGTTTGGAATATTAAAAGTTAGGAAAGGCTTAGAAACTTGTAACTCCTTTAAAGCCAGTATCAAGGTTTTCAATGTTATTTGATTAATTTTTCCATTCCCTCTTTGTTTATTTCAAATCCATGTAACTCTTAAAGGCAGCATAATACAAAAAAAAAAATAATAATAAAAAAAAAATCACTCATTGAACAAGGCAGGCAGGCATAAACACGATTTAAGCATGAAAGAAAGGAAATGGTCTTCACACACAACTGCTGGATAAAAACCGGTAGTTCTGAAACTGCACATGGGCAATTTTATGGAGCTCATGAGGATCCAGGAGGGAATGCTTCAGAAACGAGAAAAATATCTTAAAAGTCAACCTGCATTTTTCTCGAATGAATTTACAGGACAGGGCAAGAGTACCTCCGGAAGTTCACCAAGCCGCCATTAATAAATGAGGCAGCAGTGTGGTTTCCACGGCAACCGAGACTCCAAGTCTCCAGCAAGCTTAGTGCATAACCGCCAACGGTTTCTCCTCAAGTCTCAACTTCCAGTTTCCAGGTGCTGACAAAACCAAACGTACTTTTGAGCCCAGGGAAACAGTGCAGGAGCTTTCAAAAGGGATTCTCATAATGCTGGTTTGGGCAAACGTGGCATGGCAGCATCACAGAACTCTGCAGCTCTATCTTGCTAGAATAGACGCTTGGAACATGATTTTAATGGGAGTTAAGAGTCCCCTGAGAATGTTCCGTGAGTTAAATGTATTTGCTGTAATATTATAATGTGTTATGACAAGTTATATATCATTATAATAGGCTCCCATGATTAATATTAGTCCAACTGGCTTTTTGTTTGCTCTGCAGAAATGATGTGAGGGGTTAGGATAAGCCTGCTCACCAGAATTCGGCACCTGAGGAGCACAGGCTACATCGCTTTAACATGTGTAACCTTGAGGTTTATACTTCTTGAGGTCATGATACATGTTCAAAAGAGACCTTTCTAGACTCCTGCACATGAACAGGGAAGTGAGGAAAAGTACAGGCTCTCTAATGCTGCCATTAACTAGCGACTGAATTTAGGAGAGTTATTGACTTTTTTGAGCCTCAGTTTCCCCAAAGGTCTAATACCCTATTATGCTATGATACTGAGATGACGAGATCTAGCTATGTTTATATTCCTTCTAAACACAAACAGCAGTGGACACGAGAAAGCACTGTCCTCCGATCCTCCACCTTCCATTTCCCTCTGAAATTGAAAGAGCCGAGTCTCCAAGGTCCAAACCAAAGGAAGATGGCACACTTCCCAGCAAATGCAAGTAGCTACAGGAAGGGCCAACCTCTCCAAGAACACAAACCCAACATTCACCAGAGAGTTTCACATGGGGAAAGATGATTGAGGAGAATAAGTACAGCCTATGTGCTAAATAAAGTAGGAGCACACTTCTTAACCAGCATCCGTCCTTGGTCCTTGCCATCTCGAGAGCTGTGCTAAGGGGAGAGAGACGCTCTCTATCGCAGTGGCTTCTAAGCATTCATTATGATTGGCATGATTTGGGGTGGGCACGGAAGAAAGACAAAAGACAGCACTTCTGTCCCCAGAGGGCTTACAATCTACCTATCCCTGGTGTATAAGAGATGCAGGGAGGGGAAAAAATCCACAGGGGCTATATATTTTTAGGGATTTTCCTTATTAATTCTGTTCCTTTTTTTTTCTGTTCACATATGAATAGTCTAGTTTTAACGCCCTCTCTGCATCCACATAACAATGTAACTTCCCACATGACACTCTCACACAAGTACTGACTTTAGCATGTTTTTATGCTAAAAGGCTTTAGCAGACAGTAACAAATTCCTGACAGCTACAACTGATAACTTGAGAAGAGAAATAGTATTCCATTTCAGTTTTCAGACAGGTCTGGCTCAGGGACAAACCAGCTGAAAGACAGGGAGGGTAAATTTCCAGTACAAACTCCTGCTGTAAAACTCTCTCTGTAAAAGCCATAAAGTTACTTTCCAGGGGGAGCAATCAAATATATACCAGAACTCTGAACGCCATTGTGTATCTAATTTCATTCCACTCATGAGGTCACATGTAGGGAGCCACCATGTATGTATAAACTCCCTTAATATGAAGTCTACACCTCATGTTTCTACCTCAGAGAAAAATGAGAGGTTTCTGATGCAAATGGGGCCCCTCTATCCTTCAGGAGATCTGCAGACAGCTGGATATACCTATTAACATCCACAGCACTCCCAAATTACAAGCAGAAGACACAGAGGAGTGCCACCGTGACACACCTGAACCCCAGCTCTTGGCACCAAGGGGCCAACACATGATCATTTACGTCATCAAAATAAAAATAAGTAAAAGTTGACAGAGAGCGAGAGACTGATACTCAGAAACAACCATTGCCATTACATGCATTTTGATTGGCCTTTCTACAATTTAATTAAAGGCCTTTCAGTGTGAGTGAGCAATTGGGAGTATTTATCTAACTTGGTTTATGAAGTAAGTACCTAGCTAGATGAATAGCAGAAGATGAGCTAAGTTTGCTATAGTGCGACAATCAGGCCAAGGATTTAGGTTGCATCCTGCAGACAATGGAAAGTGTCATCAGATGTGCTCATGAAAGAGATGCTTAAACATCCTACCTGGGTTTTGGAAGGATCCTACCTGGGATTGAAGGCTGATCTGAAGGGGCTAAGTGGAGGCAGGGAGATAGGCAAGGAGAACACAGCAGCAATTCAGGTGACAGGTGATGAAAGCCTAAATTTGCCAAGTAAACCTGAAGAAAGCAAGAGAAGGGACCAAGACAAAAGGTAGAACTGCCACATCTTCTTGCCATACTTGGTATGGATGGGAAGGAAGGATTGCAATGTCAGCTGATATTGTTAGCTAAAAGAGAGTAGTCAAATCTTGGAAACAGAGAATACAGGAAAACCAGGAGACCGGAGCAAAGGAGGCAATACGTTTCCTTTTGGGTAATTCCATTTGAGGCCACAAAAGGGTGTCCATGTGGCATCCAGCAAGCAGCTGGGTGTGCAGGGTTGGCGATTAAGAGATTCAAGCTGAGCGGGAGACACAAGTCCCGCCACCAAGAGCCTATTGCTGGAAACTGAGAGCAGCGAACCCTACCCAGGCAAAGTATAAAAGCCAAAGAGAGCTGGGGACAATTCAGGTTGAACAGAGGAAAAGGAATCAGCAGAAGAGGCTGAGAACTAGAAAAGAGAGATGCACTTGGTCCAGTCATATCAGGGAAGGCAAGGATCAAGTTGAAAAAAGAAGAGGGCTAAAAGGCAACCATTTAAACTGCTGTAGAAAGGTCAAGTAGGATGAGAAGTAGGAGGCTGTGTCACGGGACACATTAAATCCCATCTCTTAAATGCTGTAATAAACATCCTCCCAGGCAAACGCCGCTGTGGTTGTGTGTGCTGCCCACCCACCCATCAGTCTGACCTAGGATGTGACATCTGGTTCGGTGACGAGAACTCTCAAGGGGGGGTTCTCAGGATCAAGGGCCCCTTGGGGATTTACACGCCTCATATGGTCTCAAATGCCTGGACTCTGGTCACTGAGCTAGGATGTGGGGGAATGAAAGGAAACAAAACCCAAGAGCAGTTGCTGAAGGGTGTATGACCCTGGAGAGAGTGGGGACAAAGTGGGGCCAGTGTCTAGCAGCCCTTTGGCAGAGTGCGGGAGGTGAGGCGGTAGGGACCACGTTCCCAGACCTACGCAAAGGCTGGCAGGAGGCAGGAGGTGTGTGCGTGGGGTGGGGGTGGGGTGGCGGCGGCTGCAGGGTGATTGTACCCTATGGTCAACTGACTCACCCGCTCATCTCCAACCCCGCACATCCAGCTGCTTGCTGGATGCCACATGGACACCCTTTTGTGCCCTCAAATTCAAATACCCAAAATGAAGCTTACTGCCTCCCTTGCTCCCGTCCTCTGATTTCCTGTATTCCTTGTTTCCAGTCATAGTTTGGCTATGGATACAAGAGTTCAGGAGAAAAATAAAAATCAGTGAAAACAGTTTATGAGAATCAACTGACTACATGGAATTTACAACAAAAGGATCTTGTACTTTATTTGTTTATCAATTGTATGCTACGTGTGACTCATATTAGTAAAAAAAATTTTAATCAACACATATATGTATACATGTGTGTCATGTGTGTCGTGTACATGTGTGGTTTAAAGTATATACCAGCACATCATTGGCTACAACCTCTTAATTCTAGTCATTGCTTCTAAAAGTTTCACCAAAGGGGCAGCAGGTTCCTAAGTTGGCAAAAGATGTCACATTTGAGGATCCAAAGACCACTCCCTTGCCAGGGAGTTTCTCAAGGGGACCTGATCATCTCCCCCAAGTTAGGGACCTCACAATCATGCACGGCTTCCTCTTCTGGCTCCCCATCTTGATGTAATCCTTACAGCATCACTCAACTGCATAAATATCCATCTCTCGGATCCATCTGAACCTCCAACCCTCCCTCCTGCTTTTGCCCTCACCATTTTCTTTCTGATATTTTGAAGTAGCCTTATAACTGCTTTCTTTAACAACCACCTCTCCCAACTCTCACCCTTTCTTACGGTTACAACCATATTGCTTTCTAGCCTGCATCCCCAGCTCTCGTTGCTCCTTACAAACTTCTCGTCATCTTCCAGGAAAGCCTTTCACGACGTGCAAACAGTGCTTTCCTGATCATGCTCACGTTCTCCTGTGCTCACAACCCCGCCATCCTACCATTTGTTTCCACGACCACTTTCTCTACTAGTCGTTAAGATACTAGACGGCAAGGGCTTTTTCCTATAGCCCCTCTATTCCCAGTCCCCAGGACACCATAACCTAGCATATAGGTGATCAATAAACGATAACTGAATGAATGGACCAGAAATATATACAGAGTGGGTACAGTACTGCTTTCTGAAGCTTAGGATCTTCAAAAAAAAATTTTTCTGAAATAAATAAGTCGGAAGAAAAATATTACTAAAAAAATATTATTTGGGACTATTCCCAAGTCTATGAACAGCAACGCTCCAAGGTCTTTCATGAGTTGCTTGTGTAATGCCATGTTTTCTGTCAAGAGAGATTTATAAGCCCCTTTCTCCAGTTTGAGCCATACAGATTTTCTGTTGACAAACCTTTTTATGCCATGTGTGTGGTTTCTCATCTATCCCAAAGCTCATAATTACAAAATATTATCACAAAAACCAACACGCAAACGATGAAAATATTTGCAACCATAAAGTCTGGACTTAGAGGGACTCTCTTAGAAATTTTAGAGAATCAGAGAGGTTTGGCTCCAGAAGGCACTTTAGGGATAATTTCATCCAACAATTTTAACTTGTTTTGCAGATGAGAAGACGAAAGCAGAGAAGCCAGAAGACATGCCCGAGGCCGCACTGCTCCTGAGTTCTAGCGGGGAAGACCTGAGGACTCCTGACTGGGCAGCGCTCATTTCAGAACCACTCTATAATAAACCTTTGTCTTCTATCAACTTTTTACGTAACTGTTCAAATTTATCTTTGAAGTGCCTCTGATCATTAATATTTAGTATGTGCATGAGATAGGTCCTTAACATTGCTTCCAACAGGATTTAAATCCAAAATTCTTCTTAATAAGACAGAAAAGGCTAATCCGGTTTGGAATTAGGTCCCAGAGTCTATTGTGATTACAATTACTTAATCAGAAAGTAAAGGTTGATTCTCCGCCTTGAAGCATCAGGGGCCTTGGAACAATCTTGGAGACCATGGAACATTGTCCACGTTCCATATTACCCAAGGAAAACACAGTGTTTCAAATGCCCCTCCACAGTGGAATCCTGTCTGTCACACATTTCTCCTAAATGTATTCAAAGTTTCACAAAAGGAGGTCCCACATTAACGCAGAACACAGAACTTCTGTTATTAGGATTCGTCGGGATATACCATATGTCACGAAGTAACAGTACTGTTTTCAAAATCCCATAGATTTCAAAGTCCCCCTAGAGAGAGACAATGAATCTTAACTGGATTGAGAATATGGCAGAAATAAGAGGAGGTAAAAAGACTAGTTTTCAGCAAGTCCACAGTGCCTTCTCCCACATGAAAGATGACAGATGCTGTCATTTTGAGCCCTTGCCTTACCCCAAAGACTCATCTATCGGGGCAGCAATGGTCTGCCCCTCGGGCCAGTCTGCACGGATGGGTACCTACAATGTTCTACTAGGGGAGAAATTCTGGTCCTCCACCCCAAATTCCAACCTTAAAAAGTCAGAGTCCTCTCTAGCTAACACTGCTTCTCTGAATCATTCATTCTCTGAATCATTCTCAATGAATAGATCATTCCTTCATCCACAAAACAGCTGAACCAATTAAATTTCAGCTGTTAAGATATACAGAGTAACAAGATTTGAAACGTATTATGCAACCCTCTGTCCTAATAAAACCTCCTTTGTCATTTCTAATTACATCTACATTGAAGCATTTAGGAAAAACACTGGCTAAATCTACACTTATCCTTTTTGATTTTAAGTTTCCTTTATGTCTCCCTTCGACTTTCTTCTTTCTAGACAGAAAGGGCCTAATGTCTTCATCCATCCTTACCAAAGGCAATTCTCAGGATCATTTTCATCGCCAGGAGGTGTGTTTGTCTCTTTATATCCTCTGAGAGGAGCTGCGTGACACTGGGCATGGCGTTCCAGGGACCAACACAAAACAAGATTAGATATTTGTATAAAAATACAGACACCGGATATCTCATAGAAAGGGCAGGTTTGATGGTTTAGAAGAAAGGGTCCTGGTCCAGATGTCAAGAAACCTGGTTCAAATTCCAATTTGAATTTGTCTGAACCTCAGTTTTCTTATATGTAAAAAAGAGTCTGAAGCTCCCTCAATAGAAGAGTTGCGAAGATTGATAAAGAATGTTTCTGTGAAGTCAGCTGGCACAGTACCCGACACATGACACTGTACATGTTAGCTGAATCCTAAATTAGATATAAATAAATTCATTTCTCATCACCATTATTATTTCTCACTCGCATTATTTTAAGTGTGGTCTGCACGCAATCTTTCCCACGGTCAAACAGAAACCAGCCCACGCGTCTCCAACATGCAACACTGCCACGTTCTCTCAATTTAATGAGAGGAGAGAGGACAGTCATTCCTCTACAAGTTTTTGTTTCCCTCAAAGCACCATTGTACCAATAGAAATATTGATCAAAGGACAGCAAAGGGTAATTCACAAAAGAAGAAACACAAATGATTTGATAAAATGAAAAAGGGTTCATCCTCCTATGTAATCAGGTCAATGCAATATAAAACCCCAATAAAACACCCATTTTTACCTATACTGATTAGCTATGTTCCCAAGAGCATATATTGCTATTGGGGGTATATACTGATTCAACTTGCTTAAATAGCAATTTGATTATATGTATCAAAAGCCTTAAAAATAACTTTTTCCCCCTAACATAATTTGGGGATATAATCTAGAATATTGGCACAGGAAGGTGGGAATGGGTTGCGGGGGGCGGGGGGGGAGGGAGAGTTGCTAAGAGATGTTTGTCATAGTTATTATCTTGGTGGGTAACACAGAGAAACAAGCTAAACAACTGAAAATTCAGGAATTGTTAAATAAACTCCCTGACTACAACATCAGTCATTAAAAATTACATTTAACAGAAAAAGCTGATGTTATAAGAAAGCAGGATAAAACATATAGAATGATCACAACTTTGTAAACTAAAAATAAAGTTTTAGGAAGAAAATACATCAAAATGTGAACAGTGGTTGGTTCTGGTTAGTAGGATTATGGGTGGGCTTTCCCCGTTCGTTAATCTACCTTTTTGTTTGGGCAATCCACCTCAGCCCTACACCCACCTGCCAGACAACTGCCTGCGCAGAGGCTGCACCTGGACGCACCTGGACGGGGTGAAGGAGACAGCAGGTAAGAAAGCGAACCAGAGCAGCGCAGGAGTATGGCGGGGGCCAGGGGGGGGGGGAGTTATATGATCAACCCCGTTTCATAACCCTGACTCTCCACAGGTAAAGGTGACTGCATTTTGTCCCATTTTCATGTCTAACACCACTCACAAATCCAAGGACAAGGTGCACTGAGTTCTGAGATGATGCAATTACAGAATACAACTTGTATGCACATGCATTCAAATGGAAGACTGAAAGAAAGCAAGTATTTCTAAATCCAGTCACACTGAATTATCCACCACATTCTCTCTCAGGTCCTCTGGACCTTCAACCATGCAGCCTACAATATAACTCCCCTCCCTCTCTGCCTGGCCAACTCCTACTTCTATGTCAATTCCCCTCTTAGACAGCCCTTGTCTCCAGTAAGTCTGCCCTGACCAAGGGCAGGGGACCAACCGTCCCCATGTCAATGAATATTAATGTATGTTACGGACTAAATTGAGACCCCCACTGTGACTGACTGTTTGGAGACAGGACCTCGAAAGAGGTGATTATGATGCAATGAGGTTATAAGGGTGGGGCCCTAATCTAACACGACTGGTATCCTTGTAAGAAGAGGAAGCGACAGGAGGGATGGGTGCACACGGAGGGAAGGCTGCACAGTGAGCTAAGAAGAGAGGCCTCAGGGGAAACCAAACCTGCTGACACTTGATCTTGGACTTCCAGCCTTCAGAACTGTGAGGGAGTAAGTTGGTTGTTTCAGCCACCAATCTCTGGTCTTTTGTTATAGCCACAAACTAACACAATGTGTCTGTAGCTTCCAAAGAGATTAAAGTCCTAGTAGCCACATCTGCCCTGTCCACTACCCAGGGCCCAGGGCCTGGCACAGAGCAGGGGCTCAAGGAAAAAACAACACATCTTGAAATAAGAAACAACAAATCCTGAGAGTTAGCAGAAACGAAGAATCATTTCAAGCATGCAGCCCCAGAACATGATGGGAGTAAAAACTATTTATATTCTCAACAACGAAGGCAAAAAGAGGGATGAAATGATAACCAACCATGTCAGTCTCTTTTATGCAAACGGCTTTTAAGATATACTTGCGGTGTGGACTCTTGGACCTTATAAATAGGTCATTTGGAGATAATTATGGATAAAAAGTACGTTAATTAAGTTGTGTGCCTTTATGCACTAGGGTATATGCGAGTGCGTCTGGCTTGAGAGTCACCATGGGATGTACAGCCATTAATTAACTTGGGCTTAGTTGTTGAACGGGGAGGGGGAAAAAAGCACACATGAAGGCTGAGCTAGTGGTATTTAAGGAAACGGCATTTCATAATACAACACTTTGCAAAGGTGAGCTCTGCCGCAGGAAAGCAGGTCCACTTATCCTTCCCATGACAAATGGGCCATTACTCTCCACCTTTACCCCACCACATCCACCACATGGCGAAGGCTTATCAAAAGAACCCTTCAGGCAGGGCAACTAGCAGGGGCTGTTTTCTATGGCTTGAAGTCAGAAATTGAAAGGTGATAGAAACTTCCCCTGAAAGACAATGTGCAGAATTAATTTCCAGCTAGCCCACAAAATCTTGGTGAGCTCCTAAACGCAAAAACCTATCCAACCACAAGAGTTAAGACTCTTAATAGAGACTGCTTGTTTTCTGAGGTGCTAAGAGTTAGAGGGAGACTTCATCCACTTTCCCTCCACCCCCAAGCTCGTAGGAAAAAGTGATTTTCTTCTCTCATTCTCCTAATTCTACTTCTTCTGCAAATCCCATTACCTCTTTCTCCAGGTCCCAGGTGCTCTACCCTGAAAGTCCAATAGGTTCCAAGTTAAACTCCCCCTCCCGCAGTGCGATGATCCCAGGTAGGGGTTAGGAGGAACCCACCTGACTGGCCTCATCGACATGACACTCAGTGCCCTGTGACATAGCAAGAAAAGGAACATTTTAAAAGAAGATTATTATTCCTTTCAAACAAAACTCCAAATGGCAGTATTAAGGCATTCATTCAGCCATCCAACAACTTAAAAACCTACTCTGTGCCAACTCTTTTCGTGTGGAGAGATCTGTGTCAGTCAAGTCCACATATAAGTATCTACATTGGTTTCCCGGGCCTGAGGTCCCCAAGTTTGCCTCTTTGCAGAGAAATTCTCTTCTTCCATTTCTAAACCTGCAGGTTACAGAAAAGCAGTACATACTTCCCGACCAGTCATAAGTCAGAAGCCAGGGTTTGTTTGTATAAATGTCACTATTTAAAATCTTGCTGCCAAACAAATTTATTCTCCTACAAGTACGAAAATGTTCTGTAAGTAAAACATGTTAGATCTAGATTGGGTAATAAACTATTGGCATCACCAGCAATCTATCCCAAATCAGTGAAAATCAAATACTGTCTACCATAATGGCAGATCTGCTGCCTTCTAGTAAAAACAAACAAACAAAACACAAGGTTGATTTTACATATAATCACGGCTGATTTGTTGGCACGTTGCAGCCACCCCTCCCTCTGCTACATTCTGAGCTATAACACACTGCTCTGAGTTCTCCACAGGATTACATATAACCTCACAGAGACAAAGGCAATCTTGTGCAACTAGAGGCAGGGTAAAAAAATCACAAAACTCTAAAGTAATTTTCTTTACATACACAGCTGTATTTACTCTCCACCTTTCTGAACTCTCAGAAGGAAGCATCAAAACATAACGTATTTTGCCGTGTACAATGTGCACTTTTTGGCCCAAATTTGTGAGGGAAAAATAAGGATGTGCATTATACATGGGTAGTACTAATTCTGTATCTATATAAATGTTTTTAATTCTTTTACTTATGCTTATAAGTTAAAAGTATAACTCCAGAAATCAATAACGATATCCGTATGCAAAATAATACCCTGGAATATGATAATCGGTTTTGTTGAATTTACAACAAATTTGCAACGACGAAGAGTTCTTGGCCTTCTCTAATGCATAAATATCATAAATTTGTTACTGGTACATAAAATTCCCTGTACCTTGTATCTGTTCTTGTGTTCTGTAATTATTTGTTACATAAAACTTCTTGTACCATAATATGTTAAAAATAAATGCTAAAATCCCTTTATAATACAAAAAACAAGAAACTAAATGTAAACAAATAAACATTTGAATTAAAAAATAAATGAAAGATTATTTTCCCTGAAAATTTGGGCCACAACCATGGCCCAAACTTTTGTATTATACACGGGAGCGCATTATACACGGCAAAATACGGTAGCTTAAATCAGTAACAACTGTCATTATTGAACGCGTGTACGGCTACTGTGCAACACACTTCCCAAACACCTCCCTTCATTATTGTAAAAGTCCTACGAGAGAGGTACTATTATTATTCCCAGTTTACAGATTAGGAAGCTGAGCCTTACATCAATCAGTTCAAGAGCTCACTCAAAGCACACAGCTAATAGATGGCAGAGCTGCGAAGTGAGCCCCGGTCTGTCAGATTGCACTGCCCTTTAGAAGGAGGCTGTGTCAGACGTTCAGAAGGCAAAGCTTCTGTGGGTATCTGTTCCAGCCACTGTCCAGCCTAAGTAATGGATGACCTAAAAAAGATGAATAGTCTGTAAATCAAACACTAGAAAACCTATTCTGCATAACTCATACCTCACCCTCCCCTCTCCAAATGTGAACTGGGGAATTATCTTTCACACCTCTAATGGCTTGTTTTACACCAAGCTGTAATTATCTCTCAATGCTGGTTGCCAGCCACTTGTTGACACGGGCTATGAGACATATTGCTTGATATCTAATTTTATCCAAGTCATTTTTGTTGAATTCAAACTTTACATTCTCATTTCCCCCAAGATGTAACTCTTGCAACGCAATTCAACAAATATTTATTAAGCTGTTACATAATTACAGGTGTCAAGCACACCATGCAGTCCTTGCCCAAGGCTAGCTCCAAGTCTAGTTGGGGAAACCAGGAACCGAATGGGTAAACACCAAGGAGGAGACGGCTCATCTGGTTTGAGAAATTCAGGAAGGCACCTGAAAGGATTCTTGAACAATGAGTGAGAGTTTCTAAAATGGCTATACAGTATTAGACCTTAGAAATAATCGAGTAATTCTGTGTGACTAAAAGAGTAGAGGGGATACACAACAGTAATAAGTTGTGAACATTTTTGTACATGAAAAGCTTTATCCTGCAGGAAAAAGAGAGCCAAAGCTTTTTTTAAGCAACATAGCGACAGGAGTAAATTTAAGTTTCAGGAAGATGAGGCAACTTATCCAAACATTCTGGGGGGTCTAATTTACTAAGTAAGAGGCAAGAAATTTCCACATTTTCAGATTTTATATGCCCAGTTTGTTGGGTTACTAATGATGTATTCCAAAAAGAGCTCTTCATATTTCTCTTTATTATCTTAATTGAGATACAGCATTCTCCTGCTTTGCATATATGAGATTCAAGTTGTACCCTGTGTTTAAACATTTCAGCACACGATGGCCAGCGGGGAGGCAGATCTGCATTTTAGCACATCTCTGTGGGCTAGAACGCAGCGTTCATAATTATGATGATCTGAATTCCCCCAAATCTTTTTCTTTTTTTCCCCAATTCATTGATAAAGTCTTGATTAAAAATACAGACATTTTGTCATCCTGGCTACATTTACCTCATCTCAAAACTCTCCTGACTGGGTGAAAGCTAATGCTGCTTCTTCTGTCTGGTCAATTATTGCACGGACACAAGGGACCAATTAATGCCATCCATAAAAGCCTGAATCATTCTGTCAATTAACGAGAACTAACTATGTCATCAGATATATTACTGGTGAGCGAGTCTATTTGGTTGCAATATGTCTTGAAGGAGAGCAGTATCAAATGAATCACAATTGACTTGGACAACTGCTAGCATAATTTCGGAAGATGAAAAGACAGATGTGGTAGTTATTAGTGGTCCCCTGAGGAATTACAGCCAAGCAATTGTAATGTGCTAAGACTGCACTAGCAGGTGCCTGCAGTACAAATCAGACAGAGGGTTAAATCAATATTTTCAATTTCTTAGGATCAATCTGGTGTTTGAACAAGATGGAAACTTGTTAGCAATTGGCAGGACGTGTAAATGAAAAGTCAAACTTCTTATTATTTGTTAAAAAGGAAGGAGTATACTGCATCATGTCCTTGGCACTAGGTAATGCTTTCATGATCCAGTGGCTGAGGCATTCACTGAGAATCAAAGGGTTCTTAAGTTTTAATAGAGTGTAAAAGCTTAGCTTTATACAGGTTGGACATTCAAGATCTTTAAGAGTGACTGACGGGTCAATAGGAAAGTTTTGAGCGGTGATAACAGTCGAGTTATTAATGATCAGTGCCAAAACCCAAAGAAAACCTTAAGTTCAATGGAAAAAAGAGGAAAACTCAGGTCTTACCAAGAATGCACAGATTAAACACGGCCCTGGGAACATGACTACTTTTCTCTTATTTTACTAAGAATCAGCCTGGCTTTGACCAACGATTTAAGAAAAACTTTATTTTTTTCCCAGTCATCTACATCATATTTATAATCCATCTTGAGTGCCTCGAGTCACTGAATGACTGTCTCTGATAATGTTCCATCTTGGTTTTTGCTTGTTTGCTTGCTTTAAATTTAGGGGTAGACAATCCTTCCTATACCCTCCAAATTAGGAAGATCCAATACATACAAACGGAGGCTAGAATTGTAAACAAATAAAACTTTCAACATAATGCATTTTCTGTGTACATAGTCACCAGCTGAATAATTATTGGGGGGCCGTGTGGTTCAATGGAAGGAGACAGAGCAACGTGAGCGTGAATCTGGAATATGCGGCTTCCTCACTGAGCCTCTGGGCGAGTCACATTATTGCTCTGGGATCGGTTATCCCACAGGCACTAAAACTGGGGCAGGTTTCCTATCTCCTACACCTGTTGGAAGCAGTCAACTCCTGCCTGGCATATCAGTTAGAAGAGCAAGTGCTTTCTTCCTATTTAAAACAAAGTGGTATATTCCAATGAGAAATAAATATTAAGTACAATATGAAAACTAAATATTTAAAGCCAATATAAGTAGTCATAGACAAATTGAGATATTTTCCTTTAGCTTAAAAAAAAAAAAGAAAACCTCTCCAGAATTTGTAAAAACATAAAACTAATTCAAACAAGTAATTCTTGACTATCTTTCCAATTTTTAGTATATGTGCTGCCGAAGCGAGCACAATTCTTGACTATCTAAGAGCAATACGCACCCAAGGAATGTGAAAGGAGGCAGATCTAAGACCAGCTCAGGGTACTGGGGGAATTCAAGGAAAGGAGAAAGCCTTTAGGCAAGGGCTCCAAGGGAAGGGCAGTTTCTACAGGGAAAAAAAAAATCTATGGAAGTGATATTTCAGACAGGCTCTGAAGGATAAGATTTAGACAGGACAAGCTGGAAAGGGATGGGAGGCAGAAAAACAGACAAGGCAGGCTTCATGGAGGAGGGATCTGGAAATTCAGGGAAGGAAAGGGGACGAGGGTGTGCATTTCATGCAGAGAGAGCTACATCTGCCAAAGATATTTCATTTGTGGAACAAAATGCTGGGAACGTGCCTATACCATGGAATAATGGGGAGAAAGGGAGGCCGTCACCTACCTACTACCAGCACCAGGGCCCTGGGGCAGACGACAGAGAGGAGGCAGAAGGCTCAGCCAGAGAAAAGGCAGTAGAGAGAGGGGAATGGAGGGGTGTGTGTGTATGTGTGTGTGTGTGTGTCTTACTCTCCTTACACTTTTGGCTAGTTTTTTGCTTTTACACTGGCCACAATTAGGAACTAAAATTAGGGTGCATGTGTGTGCAAAAAGTAATTATAAATACAATTAGTGTATAATATACATACAATTCACTTATAATTGTGTAAAAACACTATGTGTCCATACATTTGTGTGTATTACACACACTAACAGATTTTGGAAAAGAACGAACACACTCCAGATCCTGTTTCTTATAAACACACACAAGCAGTAGACACCTAAGAAAACATGGGAGGGGGCTGTGTTGTGCAGGGAGGCAGCTGTCCCATGGAGATGAGGCCCTGCCAGTTTGGGTACTATCCCTGCCCCCCTCCAAATATAAAGATTTCTATGCCCAGAGGGAACTGGGTGAAGCCTTTTCTTCAACAGCTTATGACAGGGAAAGGCCAATTCTCAGGTGACTAGGTTTGGGTTGAGCCCTCCTTAGGGACCCGAATTCAGGTGCGGTGGCACCAGCCATGGAGGGCAGCAGCAAATTGCCCAGACAGCCCAATGAATGAAGTATGTCCATAAACAGGGGGCTGCCCACTTCCTGCCAAGACAATACAAGTAGGTATAACGTAAGTTAATACAACATAAGTGGAGAAATAAGACAAGCAGTTCTGATTTTACCAAGGGATTCAGAAATTAAAATAATAATAGAAAAAAAGTAATGCCTTAG
The DNA here is from genome assembly GCF_057876585.1 of Rhinolophus sinicus. Taxonomy (NCBI): domain Eukaryota; kingdom Metazoa; phylum Chordata; class Mammalia; order Chiroptera; family Rhinolophidae; genus Rhinolophus; species Rhinolophus sinicus. Next base: position 149,214,282 of record NC_142514.1, on the reverse strand, counting down.
AATTTACAGTAGATATTTCTTTTTAGTAAAGAAATGCTCAAGAATTCACAGGAGGAACCAAGTGTCTTGGAATTTGTGCAGAAATATAAGAGTAAGCCGACCGCCCTAAGACACAGCTGGGTCTTCCAACCTCTGGGCGACTTGCTCATCCTACTTTGTTCATCAGGACACCCCCCTGACCCCCCGACCCCTGGGCAGCCTATGCGGGTCTCCACAGGGCAAGCTGTCCTCCGACCTCGTCTGCCCAGTAAGGTGAGGTACAGCTCAGTCTCCAGCATGTTCTTTTCCTTTATTGGGTCACTGTCACCCTACCTACCTCTCTGTCAATTCCCTCCTCCAATTTCAGGAAGACTCATCCTCTATTTCCTAATGACACAGCGGCCTCTCCCACACACTCCTGCAAGGTCCTTTCTCTGATGCTCCCTTGGCCTCCATGTCCTCGCACTTGGCGTCCCTCAATCTCTCCACCCCCAGCTCAGCAAACTTCTCTGATCTTCCCAGTCAGAAATGCCCTTGTGCTGTTTAACAGACAGCTACTGTTTCCCCAAAAATAAGATGTAGCCAGACCATCAGCTCTAATGCATCTTTTGGAGCAAAAATTAATATAAGACCCGGTCTTATTTTAATATAAGACCAGGTATAATATAATATAATATAATTAATATAATATAATATAATAAATATATATAAAATAATATAGTATAGTATAACACCTGGTCTTATTTTACTATAAGACCGGGTCTTATATTAATTTTTGCTCCAAAAGATGCATTAGAGCTGATGGTCCGGCTAGGTCTTATTTTTGGGGAAACATGGTATTAACCACCCCCACCCCCACCCCATGCTCCATCCTTCTGTTAAAAAGCCCTTAAATGTCTTATGGTGAGTGTTATGGAGAAATAAAGATGTCCTCAATAGTCCTATGATGCTAACACACGTGTCCTGTCTCACGAATTATATAATCAATTATAAGTAAGGCACCAAGTACTGTCTTCAGGATATAGCACGTATTCAATATACTCTAACACTTGTAGCTTTCATGATGATTATGAGGCCTGACAATTAGGGCCACAAATTCATCCTAGAAAACGTGCTACATACCTCATTGCTGAATATCATTATGGTCACCTTCGAAGTACTCCCCTTGGGGAGCTATGTACCGACACCAGTGCCTAGTCCACCCTTCAAAGCAATTTTGGAACTCTTTTTCTGGAATGGCCATCAGAACTGTCATCGTATTACCCTTGATGTCCTGAATGTCATCAAAATGTCTTCCCTTCAATATTTCCTTTATCTTCAGGTAAAGAAAGAAGTCACTGAGGGCCAGATCAGTTGAGTAGGGAGGGTGTTCCAATACAGTTATTTGTTTACTGGCTAAAAACTCCCTCACAGACAGTGCCGTGTGAGCTGGTGCATTGTCATGATGCAAGAGCCATGAGTTGTTGGCGAAAAGTTCAGGTTGTCTAACTTTTTCATGCAGCCTTTTCAGCACTTCCAAATAGTCAGCTTGGTTAACTGTTTGTCCAGTTGGTACAAATTCATAATGAATAATCCTCTGAGATCAATAAGAGGTTAGCAACATCGTTGCAACAAGTTTGCAAACTTAATTGTCACACCTGTATCCTGCAAACACCCAAATTCATGCCTAATCTCTACAACGAGGTCGTAAGGGGCCAGCAGAAGCACACCACGTCTGTATGCTTCTTCATCTCCTGTGCAAACAGTGGAGCCTCCAATGGAGAATATGCTCAGAAACACACGGATAAAGAAAGAAAACTATTGGCTGGAGGATCAGGATGAGCACTGTCAGTCAACGTCAAAGTCAGCAAGAATAAGAACTAAACTCAAGGTCTTTTTCTTTGGTTTAGATTTTTTCCTTTGAAAGACAAATATTGGGGTCAGCGATGTTTCATGCTTTAATCACAGTTGGCACTGACTGTTCGGAAGAATTCAGTGGCTGCTCAAGGCACACCCCGAGTCCCTCGGTGACCACAGCCACATGGCACAGCCAGTGGGCTGGGTGAAGACGCGCTGCTTCAGGTGAGGTTTCAGGGATGCTTACACAGAAGGAGGGAGAGGCTGGGACGGCGGGCTCATTTGCTCCTTCAGTCTCTCATGTATTTTCTGAACACTGCCTTGGGCCAGGCACCAAGGAAGGCTCTGAGGATTCAAGGGTAAACAGGAGTCTCTGCCACGCAGAATCATATGCTCTACTGGGGCAAAGTGCTCTGGAGAAAAACCCTGCCTGCTACACTTCGGTCTAGGGGGAGCTCCTCTGACATGTGTGCCCTCTAGCTCCACCATCACTACATTAATCAATCCGGGAGCTAAAACCACAGTAAAGGAGATGGAAAGAGGACGCAGGAAATTTTCCAATATTTAAAAATCCTCATGAGCTTTAAACAGTGAATCTATGCTCCATAAACATTATCATCTGCAGAAACAGTTTCTGGGATATACGTAATAGAATTTAACTAATTTACTCATACTACAACTTGTTCCCAAAAGGGTTTGAGGCAAGTTCCCCACAGCCAGAAAAAAAAAAAAAAAAAAACCAGGGTGAAGAAAACAATTAGGACAAAACAGAAAAAATAAAACAGGAGTAATGTTATATAGAAAAAGTGTAGCAAGAAGAAACAAGGATTCTATATAGGAAAGACTGTGCTGGCACCAGTGAAGGAACTGTGAGTAGAAAAACCATGCACTTGTATTTCTGGTTAGTAAGCACTATAAAGAATATACACATATATCAATTGGTTAAAAAAAAAATCAAAAAAAAAAATCACACTGCCCTGAGGTGGGATTATGTATTGCTTGACTCCAATTCTGTGAAAAGAAAAGCTATGGCTTTAAGAAACTCAACTCCCCAGCCAGCTTTTGAAACCAAGGTTCGGCCAAGAAGAGCCAATAAAAAAGCTGTAACATGAAACCAACCCACACAGCACAAAAAGAAAGGAGAGAGGGCAACGGGTCGCCCTCGAACACACCCTTCTAACTGGGTTCTAGAACAGCAGCTCCCAGTTTGCAAGACAAGAAGCTAATTGACTGGGATGTCTGCTGCATAAGCTATAAAATAAGTACATAAAGAACAATATGAACATACAGCGCCATCAGTTACATAAAAAGGCCTGCTGTCGGACGCCACACTGCGCACCAAACAAGCTGGGCGATTGTTTCAGCAGGCTGCACGGAGGAAGAAGGAATAATTAGCATACTTGTGAATCAAGTGTCCACCAGGAAGAGATCTCCATCCTCGGGCACTGGCAGGGCAACCCTTCAGCACTCAAGAGTCAAGCTGGGGCTTTTAAAGATCTTTATTGACAATCATGATGCAAGGAAATATATTCTTCAGCCAAATAAACCAACAACTGGCTCCACTGTGGCCAGTTCTTCTTCACTGAGTGTCTGTCTGTCTCTCTCTCTCTCTCTCTCTCTCTCTCTCTCTCTCTCTCTCTCTCTCTTTCTTTCTCTCTGTCTCCCTCCCCCCAACACACACACTTCTCTTCTAAAGTTTCACCAACTGCTACTTTCCATTACCAGGAAATGTCATTTTCTCTCACTCATTTTTCATTGGCTAGGGAGAAAACTCCTGCCAAAAAAAGGAGGGGTGGTGACAAAAGCATGAGCTGTCCTGGCACAAAGAGGGCAATACACAATATGAGGTCCATAAACCATAAACGTCTGTCCAGAGAGTTGTGGGGAGGGGGAGTGAATACCTTTGGTCCTAGGATTTCTCTCATTCTCCAACATACTGAATGTGAAAAACCTTTTTTCTTCCTGCTGCAAATCTAAAAATAGGCAAGTGGGATTCCTGGTCTACCACTAGGACAAAACCTATTGATCTGGTGGAATCTGATGCACGTAACCATCTTCAACATAAGCAATAGGAAGCAACAGAATGACCTTACAACCTAGGGTCAGCAGATCTGAGTTCAAATCTCTGCTCTCTTTCTTCAGAGCTGTAACATTTTTAGCAAATCATTAACTTATTTGGGCCTTAATTTTTCTACATGTAAAATACGGATAATGTGTTTTCCTTCTGATAACCTCCCTCCAAGGATTGTTGAGAGAATGAAATGAGACTATGCATATGACTGTCGTGACACAAAAATGATTCCTTAACTTCGTCTATTTGGAAACTCAGAAAAAGCCAGGCACAATCCCAGCATCTCCTGAATGCTTACTGTTTGCCTAGCTGCAGGCAGGTGCCTAGGAGATGCAGAGAATTAAAAGGAGCAGTTCCTGACTGCGAAGTATTCTCAGGCTAGTCAGAGGCAGGATATGTAAGTTTACGGCTAAAGCCAGATTAGCCACAGTTCACTGGAGATAATAAAGTCTAAACGCTTTTCCCTCACCTCTCTTAATTCTTTTGCACTCAAGAAAATCCACTGGGTCCCATGCAGAAGGCTTACAGCCCTAAAAACAATAACAGAATTGATGACTGGCATCTCCCCAGCACCCAGAGGTATTCTCAGAGACAGCGTTGAGAGGCATTCCCTTGTACCCCTTAGTTACTCTATGAATTCAAACCGTAGGGAGCATAGCAGCCCCAAAGGAAATCACATCTGGAGTGACAAAATGACCTTGCTCCCCATCTTCCAACTGAAGAGAAGACTCTGCATGGAATGCCTGGAAGAACCTCCTTCGGGAAACTTCTGAGTCCCAAGCACAGGGATCTGAAATCCAATCTATAATGATACTAATTAATAATGGGTTTTTATATGCCAGGTACAGTGCTAAACCTGATTTCGTCTGATGAAATAAATGACACTCATTATTTCATTTGATGTTCAAAGCAGCCCTGAGAGAGAAGTAATTTTCATAGCTCCATTTTGCAGATGAAGTTAAGGACGTGATAAAGTTAGCTAACGGCCCCTAAGGTTTGCCCAGCTGGTAAGAAGTAAACCATGGTTTGAACCCAAGCAGGCTGATTTCAAATCCCACACGATTTCTTATCACACCTGATTATTGTATTAGTCTGCCTGAAGTCCATTTCCCACTCTGCTGTTCAGGTTTTGAAAACTAATCAGTCTCACTATATTTTTTGTAGACAGACAAAAGACACTATGGATCTACCATCAAACCACAGCTGACAAGGCAAAGTGCAAGCCAACACACAAAGCACCACAAACTATGTTCTTCAAGGAAATATGTTCTCCTGAAAGCTTTGTTAGGATAGGAAAAACAGGACAGAGACCTAGGATAGTCCAGAAAGCTTTAATAATTTGGAGTGGTTAATACATTTTAAAATTCAATCTTACTATGAACAAGAGAATATAGTTAAATAATGTGTTCATTTTTCACCCACTGAATGAGTAAATATTTTTAAAAAGACAATCTTCAGAGCTGGCAAAGGTATATTGAGGTCTCATAGGCACAGCTATCAACCCTTTTAGAAAACAGTTTTGCATGCTGTGCTTCTGGTTTCATATCTAAGAACTTTTTGCCTAACCCAAAGTCATGAAGATTTTTTGACCACGTTTTTGTTCTAGAAGATCAGCTTTTACATTTAGGTCTACAATCCATTTTGAGTTAATTTCTGTATACGGTATGAAGTAAGGGTTTAAAGTAATTTTTTTTTTTTGGGGGGGGGCATATGGCTATCTAATTGTCCTAGCATTACTTGAAAAGACTATTTTTAAAGACTGTCTTCTCTCTTAAATTGCTTTGGCACCTTTATAGAAAAATCAGTTGACAATAAATATAATAGTTTATTTCTAGACTCTCAACTCACTACCATTGATCTATCCTTACTTACATCAGTAACACACCATCTTGATTACTGTAGCTTTAGAGTAAGTTTTGGAGCCCAAAAGTATAATCCTGTATTTTCCTCTTTTTCAAAATTGTTTTCTTTATTCTGGGTCCTCTGCATTTCTGTGCAAATGTTAAGAACAGCTTGTCAATTTCTACCCAAAAAAATCACGCTGGGATTTTTATAGGGATCTCATTGAATCTATAAATCAACTTGGGGAGAATTAACAATATTGAGTCTTCTAATCCATGAACATGGAATACCGCTCTATTTGTTTAGATCTTCTTTAATTTTTTTTCAGTAATGTTTTATAGTTTCCAGAGTGGAAATCTTACCTTTCTTTTGTGAAGTTTATGTCTAAGAATTTTATTTTTGATGCTATTTTGAATGAAATTGTTTTTGTAATTTCATTTTCAGATTGTTTTTTGCTAGTATATACAATTGATTTTTGTATATTGATTTTGTATCCCACATGTTTGCTGAACTATTAGTTCTAATAGATTTGAGAGGTGTGTGTGTGTGTGTGTGTGTGTGTGTGTGTGGTGTATTCCCTAAGATTTTTCTACATACAGGCTCAATTCTTCTGTAAATAAACAGTTTGACTTCTTCCTTTACAGTCTGGATGTCTCTGATGTCTTTCCCTGCAGTACAATTTTGAATAGAAGTGGCAAGAGTGGGCATCACTGCCTTGTTCCAGATCTTAGGAGGAAGCCGTATTCATAATTTGCACAAAATAGTCTACTCATGCTATTATCTTTCATGAAGAAGTTACGAGACAGAGCTGGATAAATATTTTCTTATACTGGTGACCCATGATCACGCACAAATAAAAAACATACTCACGCACTTAAAAAACGTCAGTATGTGCTTTAAATTAAGAACAGAACCCAAACTATCATCTAATAGATAAAATTACTGAAAACTAAATACATGAAAAGGCAGCACTGTCTCATGTAATGATTGTGCAAAGAGGAGACAAGGTGATACAAGGGAAGGCAAACAGATCAGCAGAGTCCAGGAGAAGGTGACATCACAGCTACCTGCGGAACGGCCTCAGGTTAGCCTGGCCCTACCAACTCTCTCCACCGTCCACTCGCCCCAAGGACTGGGAGGGACGGGAGGAAGGGGTCTTAACAATCTGGCCCACAGCCTCTGCCCAGTCACCACCTGAGCCGCCAGGAGTGAGCTGCAGCGGTCTGGAAGAGAAGGACCACCTCCAGTGGGAGCTCTCACGCAGCAATTTTCACACGACAGTAGCTTATCTGAACAAAACAGCCGTACTTCTTTTAAAACCAACTTAGTTCCAGGATGGAAACAATCAGGCAGCATCCAGCACTGTTTGAAAGAACTCACTGGCTCCAAAGATCTTGTTTTCTCTGAAAGGTGAAAGTTTAGATGCCTCAGTAAGAGGCACAGATGGGTGTTCAGAATCTTGACTGTTTGACAAAACTGTCGGCTCTGACACACCCTCACACTCTGTCCTGTAGAAAACTCCCAGCCTCTGTCACAGCACCTGCCTAGAATGACTACTGTTTACACGATGAGACGAGTCTGCAGGCAATGGCTGAGGACCGATGGTTTGCAGGAGCCAGTGCCCGTAGGGTACATCTAGTTCTTTGTAATGTACATATTCTGTCACACGGTGCAATAAATCTGCTAGAAAAAGACAAATGGATGAATAAACAAACGAGGCATTGTAAGTGGAGATTTCATAGAAAATAAATTTAAAAAATGAAAGACTCAAAGGATTTAAAATCTAACCAGAAAAAGGGGGGGAGGGAGTATATGGGCAGAACTAGATCTCATTTCCCTAATTTTACAAAAGTTCCCATTTTCCAGTATCTCAGGGAAATGAAAAGCCAGAACCACTTGTTTCCCCAAGATCTAGAATAAATATTTGTTTGGGGTGGGGCAGGCGGGCCTCCATCTGCTGAAGGGAAAACTGGCAACACTTAGGTGCCCCTCCAGGGCCCTTACTTCCATGTACATGTTTACCACCTTTTAAGGACAATAACTTTTTAGTTCCCATCCGCAGCTCTCACGGCCTCTGTGCCCGCCAGCAACTGTCACTTTTACCTCTGTGGCCCTGTGCCTGTAGCCCAATAAGTGCCAGGTAAATGCATCTGTCTCCTTTCCTCTACTAATGCTATTTTGGACAAGAAAATATGACACTGGACACATTCCATCATAACTTGAGCTTTTGTCACATAAAACATTATACCATGTTTGTCACATGTACATTATACAAGGAATGTGGCATGTCCCAGACTTGCGCCTTTTCCCATACAGAGCTTGGTCTACTATCACAATGGTCTGGAGAAAGAATAAATGACCTATGACACAGAAGCACCTGCTCCTGCTTCCCTCCTGCACTTCCCAACTAGAGAAAGCATCTCTGGATGGAGAGGGGAAGAGGCCAGGGTCTCCTAGGAGGTCCCCGGCATCCCCACCTGTGCAGCAACCTGGGCAATTTTGGCACCTACGCTGCCTCAGAATGTGACTTTCAAATGCCTTCTATGGACCAGCTTCTCAGAGAATTACCTAATTGAAGCTTGAGCACAACTTCGTGAAGCAGGCTTTGCCTATAAAGTGGGAACATTTTATACACAGGGATATCAGAGCTCGGAAGTCAAGTAAACTATCCAAGATCACACAGCTCACAAGTGCCTGCAATTTGGCTTTCCATTAAGAAAAGACCCCGAGGCTCCACATACAAGTCCTGCAAGGTCTTATTAGTCATTAAACATTTCCTAAAGATCTGGAGAGATAGCCTGATTAGCAAGGTGAAGGAGATGCAGGACAGCCGCTCTCTGTCTTCACTGTTACAATCAAAGATGAGTGTGCTGGGGGAGTGAAAACTACAAAACAAGTGAAAAGTGACACATGCAAGAGAAAAAAATATGCTGGTCAATTTCCTATGAAGAATGTTGTCTTGAAATGTAAGAACTACAAATTAAACTGGAGCTAGGTTTGAATTGCTTTTCTAGTTCACTTATTACGTAGTCTGTACAACATGTAATCAGGACCTGCTCTGAAAATTACCCCAATGAGCTTTGAAAAGAGCACGGTCATTAAATAAAATCATGAGATAATTGCATGGTTCTTGGCGTTGGGCGTTACTAATATGGATGCTAATTTTTTCTGTGCAGCCACGCTGATGTCAGATTGACGGTGCCCCGAAAACGGAAGTTCCTTTAGCAGAGCTCCACCACACACCACTCTGCAGCAAGGCTGGGGAAAGCTCTCTGGTCTCTACTTAGCTGAGAGGGGCAGAGCGGATATGCAAAAGGACAGCCCCGGCCCCAGTTCCTGAAAAAAGCATTGGCCTTCTCCAACCTCATGCCTTCTTCCGCCTCCTCCCAGTACACACAGCAAGGCCTTCATCCCACCATCTTCCACTGGATTCCTGTGGAGAAGCTCAGGATCAATGATCTGCGCTCTCAGCCAGGAGGGATGCGGCAGGGTGCGCACAGCACACCACCTGCCTTCCCCAAAGCCTCATCTGGCAGTCTGTGAGGCGTGTACACACGGCTCCTTCAGTAATCCTTTCCACACCTGTTCTACACTTGTGGGAGAAGTGCTCTATACGTTCACCGACAGAGCACCAGTGTGGGAGAAGCTATAGCGCTGGGTGAGACAGAGCAGTTAAGAAGAAAATGGAGGAGGAAGTGCAGAGATGGAAGGAGAGAACAGGAGCTGGAGAGGGTGTAAAGGGGAGGGAGGCAGACAGGTGGGAGGAGGTCACGTGAGAGACTGGGCTCACTCAGGTGTGCGCAGAAACCCTCCGCCAGTGCTCAGCCCATTACTATCTGGCTACAGATTCCACACAGGTTGATCAATAGTTTAAAACTACATGAAAATAGAACTGGGCATTTTCTTTGAAGCCATGTTTCACTTTTCCAATAAGCTTCAATTGAGCATCTATGATGTCCTTAGCACCGCGGAGTCAAAAGATGAAAGTCATTCATTATCCTCCAGAAGAGCTGGCAGCTCAGGGTTCCAGATCACTTGCTGTAAACAGCAAGAAAGGGCTGTTGGGTGTGTGTGTGTGTGTGTGTGTGTGTGTGTGTGTGTGTGTGTTGGAAACAAACACCAGGGGCAAGGACCTATATGATACATAGAAAAGGAGGATGTCTGCATCCAGGTCAAGAGAAAGCAGTGTGAGCGCTGGTCTGTGATATCCCTGACACACAAAGGCCCAGTTCCTCAAACCCAGAGAGCATGAGGTCCCCAAGAACGGGCCTAAGCAGCCAGTCTCCACGAGGCTCACCATGTAACTCGGGCGCTGCTTAGACGGTGAGCTATCGCCACGCGTTCCCCAAAGCACTGAGAGATTTTAAAGATCATGGAACTCTTTAACTTGGGCTCAGCTTCCCAAGCCTAGTTTCCTTTCAATGTGGCAGACAAATTTTGCATGTTGCCAAATGAATCAGAATCCATCAATTGGAGAATATCACACCCAACATACTTGGGGCTTATTAACTTGACACAGCATGGCGTAGTGGTTAAGAGGAGGGACTCTGGAGCCAGACTGCCTGGGTTCAAATCGCAGCTTTTCCACTTACTAGCTTTGGGATTTGACCACCATGTCCCCCAGTTTCTCCAGTCTATTAAACAGGAACATGACAGTACCTATCGCACAAGGTAATCGTGAGGATCAAAACAATTCATCTACATAAAGAGTTATAAAAATGTTATTATGATGACAGAATTTTTGTATAGTGTTTCCTCAATGCACACACAACTAAATGTTTGTGTCCACCCCCCCCATTCATATGTTCAACCCTAATCCACAATGTAACGGTATTTGGAGAAGGGGCCTCTGAGACATCATTAAGTCATGAGGGTGAAGCCCTGGTGTATGAGAATAGTGCCCTTATAAGGAGCTGAAGAGACCAGGGTCTCCCCTTCTGCCACGTGAGGACACAGTGAGGACACAGCGAGGACACAGCGAGGACACGATGAGGATTCGGCAAGGACACGGCGAGGAGATGGCGAGGACACTGTGAGGACACAGCGAGGACACGATGAGGACTCAGCAAGGACACGGCGAGGACACGGTGAGGACACGGCGAGGACACAGCAAGGACACGGCGAGGACACATTGGGGACACGGTGAGGACACGGCGAGGACACAGCGAGGACATGGTGAGGACACAGTGGGGACACGGTGAGGACACTGTGAACCAGGAGGCTGGCCCTCCTCACCAGACACCAAATCTGCTGGTGCCTTGATCTTGGACTTTAACTTCCAGAACTGTGAGAAATCAATTTCTGTTGTATATAAGCCCCCCAGGCTACGGTGTTTTGTTATAGCAGCCCCAACAGACAAAGACAGCACACGTACGGAAACATCAAGATTCTTACACTCAAAAACATTTTCCTTATCACAGAAGGAATTGCGAACATTCTCCCTTGTCTCTTTTGATCCTCCTGTTTTGTAATTATCCTTACTGGATGAAAACTCTGAGTTGCAAACAGGTGAGCCAACTGGGTGGAATCACACAACGAGCGAGTGGCAGACCTGACGCCAGGTTCTGGATCCTCATATGTCCCCCCGGCACTGGGCTACCTCCTCCCCACGTGACACAGGGATTTCCCGTTACATGAGTCTCTCTCGGCCTGGACTAGAGATGAACGGTGTGGACGCTCCCTGGAGTATCTGCTAGGATCCACACACTGTTTACTAACTTCAGATCTGACACACCACAGAAAAAAATTCACTCCTGACTACAACCCTAACCCACGTAGCCAAATGGAATCCAAAGAGGTAAGCTATGAATGAAAGGAGACGTGACCTGCACACCTATTCAGAGGCCACCCTATGGTAGGACTCCCAACGACTATTCTAAATCCAGCGCTACCCGTACACTTCAGTTTTCTCACAAGACAGGAGGCAAACTTCCATCCCCCAAAGACCTTCTAACGACCCCAGAACCCTATACATGAGGTTCTAAATTTCCATTTGCATGCTGAGGGAACTCCCAATGAATGTTCCCATTTTACTCAAGAAATTAAACTAAACTGTGACAGAGGTTAACTTTCCTCTATGTCCACATTATATGATGCAATTATGAATAGAAATATTCTCTCACAGGTGGATACAGCTTTAACAATTTTCAAATGCTTTCAACATGTCTCCTTTCAGGTGATCCAATTAAGCTTTCCTTTTTGTTAAGATCAAGGCTCAGGAAGGTTTCAGGACTAGACCAGAATCACAGGGAAAGAAAATGATAGAACTGGGGCCAGAACTAAAAAAGCTGGACTCCTTGTTTTCACATAAGGAATGGCAAATCACTATACTGAAAGCACCACATGCTACTAAAGCACCAAGTGTTACCTCCTGAACTTCTACTCAATGGCCCATCACACCGGGGCCTTGAAGAAAGTCATCCCGCGTAGAATCTGGCTTTGAATAGCAACAAAGAAATGGGCAAATTGGTGAAAGGGATTTCATCCTCCAGAAGCCCTAGGAATGTACTTCCCCAAGTTCAAGGGCAGACAGGCTAGTGGAGAGGCCAAGGCAAACACTAGAGAAAGCACTTAGAGAGGTACAAAACCCCCCAACACCTCCCTTGCCTCCAAGCCCTTTCTGTTATTAGCCTGGGAGAGACTGATGTACCATATACCTTCCTGGGTTCCTACCTTGACATCCAGACTCACTCTTGCCATCGTATAATTACTCACATTTGATTTCTTTACATTAATGTACATCAGTGACCCACAAAATCATTATCATAATGGACTTATTTTATTTTGGGAAACCAGCACTCATCATCCCACAGCCCTTTCCAAGGCAACAGTTTTCATCTATCTGGGTTCCCTTCTAGTCCTTGTGCCCGGAAACAGTAGCCATAATCACGGAATAGGCACGACTTTGTATTCTACTTTTTTTTTCATGTAATCACATTTCCTCTGTCAACCCAAGCATGTCTCATGACCCTGGCAAGTTACTACTCCAAAGCCTTCTTTTAGGGTGTTTTGATTGCATCACCAATGTAGACAACTGATCTCAAAGAAACTCAGTGACACGTCTGACTTGTAACTCCTAAGGTCTGAGATCATGGTTTGGGTGAGAATGAGAACGCTTTGAGGGTGGGAGGAGAGGACGAAAGGAAAGACAACTGTGCCTTTCTTCTCAGAAGACAAAGTCCTATTAGAGATGAAGATTTGGGATGGCCCATGGGTGGGTGGGGGCAGGGGCGCCTGTGCTCTTAGGCCACACAGCCATCATGCTGCCTACCATAAGGATCAAGCCACTCTCCATTCCCCAGAACAACGGTGTCCTTGGGTTGCAGAAAATTACTGTAGGGCAAGAGCCCTGAGCATATTTCATTCAAACCAGATCATGTCACACCAACATGCTTTCCCACGTATAACATTTGCCATCTGGCTCGGCACTAACGGAAGAGTTTGTATTCCACGGCATGGCACACAGTACCCTCCAAGACCTAACATTCCGCCCCTTTCACCTCTTACCTTCTCTCCTCCCCGCGCAAGCCCTGAGCTCCAACCACCAAGTTGCTGCCCACCTGTCCACTTGTCACTTAGATCTTCCACCTCCAACCCCAAGAAGTATGAGAAACTGTCCGTGCCCTCAAGGAGTTCACAAATCAGGGTAAGAAAACAAAGGTTTTGAGTATATGTTTATCATATAAAAGTCATTAAGCCATTTAGTTGTCTGTGAAACAGTAACAGCATGTGTTTAACCCATCATTTCAAATGGCTTAAAACTGGGCCAATATATGACTAAATAAGATTGCTTCTTAAACCTTTTCTACAAATTTATTGTACTGTGCAATATAACATACATATGTAAAAGTGCATAAGATATAAACATACTGTTTAAGTGGAGGATTATAAAGTGAATACTCATATAGGTGACTCATTTATTATTATTATTATTATTAAGAAAGTAATCCCCTCTTCACAAACCTCAAGGTTTCCTACCAGTGATGATATTGCAACCGTGTAGCCTCTATTACTGGTTCAAGGGGAAGATACTGAAATGCAAACCTTTCTCTTAATTAGCTCCTCATTTGCATTACTCTCAATACCAGACTGTCTGTATTAAAGTCAACATATGTTCAGGTTTTCGAGGACAATCCCCATTCCAAAATTTAGGTTCTCTGGTCTCCATAAATCATCAAAAGCGACCCCAGATTTCTATAGATGTCCCAGATTTCCTGTTGAACCAGAAGGAGCAGTAAAAAACCTTGAACACACCATGAGTGCTAATTTGGGGTTCAAAATATATTTACACTTAATTCTGGCCTATGTTCTGTGTCTGCTTTCTATTTGTAGTTCGCTTGCAAAACCAAAGAGGGTTCAGTTGCTTCATATGGGTCCCAAGTCAGTCCTAAGCTGACTCACATAGATTTTCTCATTTCCACCAGTAAGCATGATAAAGGTTCCAAGCATTTCCGGTGCCATTATAAATTGCATCTGCACATCGCAGCTTGTGAGTGCCGCGGGACAATTTCATACTACTATGGTTCAATGTCTCCCTGATGCCCTCTGAGCTTGAGAAACCCATTGATACTGAATCTCCTTTGACAGCAAAGGCAATTATGAGAGTTCCATGTGAGGAAAGAGGGGAGGGCCCAGGAAGGCACAGACAGAGGGCAGTTCTGAGGGGCTGCACTAGACTGACCCTCCCTAAGTCAAAGGGCTTTCATCTCCCAAGGAGCCGGACGCCCTGACTCTGGGTCATTAGCACCAGCACTGAGATCCAAACCAGACATGTGCCCAGGGAGGCCCCAAAGTGCTACTTCCTCAACTTTTATTTTTTGATACTGAAAAAAAAAAAAAAAATCCTGTATCCTTGGGAAGGGCTTAATGAGATCTGGCCACGTGAGAACTGTTCAAAACGCATCCACTCTTTATACAACTGTTAACAGGGGTTCCAGAGACAATGTGTGTGACCCCAAATTTAACGGAGGCAGAACAATTATTAGTCTAGATACACTCTGGAGCACATCGGTTGTATGATATCATATGATGAACAGTAAGCATACAAATTCATTCTCTCAAAGAGTTTAGGACAAAGGGTAAAAACAAAAGGTGTTTAATGGTTATTAGGCACAACCACCCACCTATATGAAAAGTAATGAGAGCATGTCTCCCAATTTCCTACAGGTTGTCTGCCAAATTCCTGCCTCCTTCATGAGAAGACAGAATCTGCAGTGTTTTCTTTGCCCTACAGATACACCCCATGTCACTATAAACAAACGCCGCTTTCTTTCCAGCTAATAACCACGATGTGTGGGTAAGAAACCTCTCCAGTATAAATCCGTGGGGACAAGGCTGCATTGTGGGCATTAAATAATTATAACAATCTGACATGAGTCAGAGGATTGTTTTTCAATGGCCCTGTTGCACTGCAAACTTTCAAGTCAACCCCAAAGTCTCTTTCCTGGCGCTCTGTCCATGTGCTGGGCTATTGTGAAACAATTCTCATTCTTCATAGTTTGGTCCCATTGCAAGGAGCTGGCAACGTGGGCACTCATGAAATATTAACACGTTACATTGATTTTTTTTTTTAATAAGTGTGGCCAACAGTGGATCAATTATATTACTATGAAAAGCTTTTCATAATTCATTTGAGGGGTATCAAGATCTCATTTCTAGACAGTATACAGATGATGGTCGACAGTTTTAAAGAGGCCGGCGCTCACGCACAGAATACATTAAATGTGACAGACGGAGTAAATACACTGTTCACAGAAGAAGAAAAAAATGTTTAAATCTTGCAAACTGGTTAAAATAGGGTACAACATATCAAGTTAGGAATTATGTCCATGGCAGTCTCTGTCTATAAACACAAATGGAAACACCCCAAAAGCTGGCAACCTATACCCCTTCTGGCTGATGACCCTATGTTTATCCCCGCATCCCTCAAAAGTAAAATTTGCTGATTTTTAGATGATAGAAAAATTATGTCAACCTATCCCTGCTCTGAGGTACCTTTTATTCCAAGAACATTAACAGTTGGCCTGAAGGAACAAGAGTCTTGTGGCTTGTGTGAGCCCACGGAGTGCCTGGCATAAGGTTTTGCCGATCTGGCAGTTGGGAACACGAGAGACTTTTCTCTCTAGTTGTGCGGTGTGCATAAACTTCACATAGGCTGCTCCACCAAAGATGGGAACCCTTCCTCAGACACGGGAACAAACAATAGTCCAAACCAGGAGGCCTCCCGCCATGCTGCCCAGAGAGGGCATCATGACTAGGGAGGGCTAGCAGTTAGTTCTCGGTTCTCTATTTTCACATTATAACACTGTAATGACCGGTGTCCAACTTTGTCTCTTCCACTAAACCATGAGTAGCTCAACAACAAGAACCAGGTGTTATTCATCATGATATCCTTTATCCCGGCAAGAGAGACTTGCACAAAAGATGTAGTAAATGAATAGCCACAGGTTGTAAATTCTCCCTTGCACTCTGGGAGTCTTGCATCTGGCTTGTGTGTACAAATTAAACTTATCCTCTTTCTTGCACTGAGGCATAGCCTCACCAGGAGAGAAAGGTCACTCAAAGGGCTATCTTCCTGATCTCTGTGGGATTAGGGGCCCAACATAGAAACGCTCCAACAAATGTTTTCATTACTTCGGGCCTTGTAAGCCACTAGGAATACCAAAAAAGAGGTGGGGTGAGTAAACTATTGAACCAACCCTGAAATCCCCTGCAAAATAGATATGCAGAAGAAAAGAAACTCCCAGGGACAACTGACAACCTTGGCTCAAGTGTCCTGAAAACTGGACCACATGTAAGAGAACTGTTGGTAGAATGCTTTCCAAAATCCTACGGGGGCTTTGTAGAGGGCCAGCTGGGAATGTGGTCACACAGACACTGGAATGAGAGAGTGATGGCAAGGTGGGCAGTTTGATTTCTATCCGGCCCCAGGTAGGACATAGGTGCAATAGTATTGGAATGATGAGAAAACCACCCAAGGCCTCGCATGGAGGTAGATGGATGGCTCATGAGACATTTGGCTTCAGCCACTCAGTGGCTTCCAGCAAAGAGAGGACAGGACAGTCGCCAGCTTGCTCAGCCTCAACAGAGATCCTGCCTGGGCTCCTCAGAAGCTTCCATCTTCTGAAAAGCTAAAAGGAACTTAATTAGGGCCAAATCAAAACTGAAGTGCTGTATAAAGTAATTTAAGAGGCCTAGGTTTATTTCATGTTAAGGATCTGAACTTACTGCCTCCCTTCTTGCCCCTGAGATAGTGAAGTAACAGAAAGAGTTCACCAACCTGGCAACAATTTATGTGTTGGTGTAGCCAGCACCTGCTCCTCTGATGTGCTCCAGTGCTGAAAACACACACTTCTCTTTTGGTTCCCCCTATGTTCTGAAGAACATATAAAGCAACACACACACACACACACACACACACACACACACACGTACTCTATAAAACTATCAAATACCTATGCTTCTGCCTAGATTACAATTTAGTCTAATCATCACCCAATCGTCAAAACTCCTTATTACTTGGTTACATTTAGCTGCATGTTCCACCTAGAACACACCTGTTACCCGGAACACGAAATCACACCCATGCTAAGTTTTAATTAAGAAGGAAGGTCCAGGGGCAGTCGGTTAGCTCAGCCGGTTAGCGTGCGGTGCTCTTAACAAGGTTGAGGGTTCAATCCCTGCCTGGGCCACTGAGCTGCACCCTCCACTAGATTGAAGACAACAACTTGACTTGGAGCTGATGGGTCCTGGAAAAACACACTTGAGAAAAAAAAAAAAAAGGAACATCCATGCACAAACAGCCAGCCGGTGTTTTACATTTTTGCAGCTTACGTCTATTCCCTTTCTGGGATCTCTTTTCGTCTCCAGATTCCTCTATTTAATATTCACATTTTCTGAATTATTTTAAATGGTTTGTTCAAGTAGGAATAAACATTTTTGAAGAACAAAAATCAAATGGAAAGGATTGAGGTGGGAAGCTTTGTTTACTTCAGAGGCAGCTGGGAATCCTCCCTTTCCCCCAAGGTTCTCCATTGCAAATGAGGGCAGTAGCCTGGCTGTCTGGGAAGGAAGGAAGAAGGAAGACTTCCTGACCCCAGCAGGCCTGTCTGCTGGCTCACTGGGAGAGAGAGACACAGCTTCCATTTTAAAACTCACCCTGTCTGAGATTTGGGGACAGGGGCTCTGGAGCCCACAGAGTGAAACCTACTCTTATCTATAAACAAAAACCAGCTTTGATGTTGGCCAGCTTGCTTGCCTCTTTCCCTTTTCAACTGTGGTTTATCAGCAGCAACATCTCCATTAAGCACTTAGTCAGCAGTCAGCAGCTGTGAGGGGCCCAGTTCTGCACTGGGTGCCTGTTCCTCAGAGAAATGAAGGGGGAAAGCGTGTGCCTTGCCCATGGGGAGGGTGCATTCGTGGGTGTGTGGGTGGGCAGACACACAGACGGTGCTTTGGGACAATCACAGGGCGGCGGGACTGGACATCCCAATTCCCGGCTCTCTTACCGGGTGACAAACTTCCTAACCTGTCTAAACCTCTACGCCCTTCCTGCTGGTGGGGGATGAAATGAGACGACACGTGCAGAGTCTCAAGTGCTGTTGCTTTATTCCTTTACTTGACTTCTGAATCACTTCTGATCCGGACTTCCTCTCTATTACACGGGGGCAGTGCCCTGGCATTCTTGACAGGGACCAGCCCCTGAAACTCTGTCCCAGCCAGGAGTCCCCCTTCCAAGCAGCTCTCTAGACAGGCCAGCAGGGGCTACGGGATGGTGTGTGTGTAAAGGATATCAAGTGAAAACTCTTCGGTGCTGGCCAGAGCTGCTCTCACACACTTTTATGTTGTTCCTACAAGCTTCTAAGGTGCTCCTGGCCACATACATATCGGTTTCAAAGGGGAACAAACTCTCTCTTCAAAAACAGGACCCCATCCTCTGAAGACAGAAGCTCACAACGCACTCCCAGGGTGCCCAGGCCCCACTGTGGCCTCAATACAGGGTTCAACAGCCAGAGAGCAGACTCCGGTCTCTGCCGGACACCCTCCTTCCAGAGAGCAAATAATGACACACGCTGTCGGCAAGGCTGCTTTCCACCTCTCCCCATATGTCAGCTCCGGACACCAGTGAGGGTGGCGGGCAAAAAGAAATAAGAAACAGCTTTCTGAACAGTTTGTGTCAGACTGCTGAGTACTCAGTGAAGGGCCGATGGGGAAAGGAACACCCTCCTTGTAGCACTTCTTCAGGGCCTCAGCCCTGTGGTCAGCACCTCCTAACCTTGTCCAAGAGAGCCAGATCCAGGCTGGACCCCACTCCTCTATGATGGGCGGCAAATCAAGACACCTCCTGCAAGAGGAGGGGATACTAGCCCACCAGCTAAGTCCAAACAAAACCTGGAGGGACCAGGTGAACTTGCAGCTCAGGGTTCCATTACCCAACCTGAAGAAAGGAAGGGCTGGATTACCATCAAGTCCTTACACAAGCTAGCAAAGGAGGTGCAGACTGAGCTCAGAGAAGTGAAGTAGTTCATACAATGTCACACAGCTTTATCACAGAGAGGCCTCTGGGCTCCTCATGGTTCATTTCCAGAAATAAAAAGCACAGTTCTTGGCTGGACTATTATACTGCATATCAGAAGCACCACTGTAAAGAATGGACTGAACACATACACACACATACACACACACTATGGGAAATATTATTTTCCCAGGCCGAAACTTGGGATGCACCATCCACATGGGTAGCCGAAGGGCAGGAGGTGACTCACGGTGTTTCTTTACCTCAGCAGCTCTTCCCTCCCTCTTATCCCCTAATTTGACTCACTTGAAGCTCTCTTAAAGGCAGCTCCCTCAATGGTTAATTGAAAGATGGCATTTCTATAATTTCATAGGGAAAAGAAACATTGAACAGCTCTCCCTAGCATTCTTCCGTCTCTCAAGCATCTAAAGTGACAGAAGCTGCTGCCAGGACTCCCAGGGAGCGCCTGACTTGCCCGCACCCAACCTCTGCAGCTCTAACACCCTCAGCCCAGGGAATGTCCTCCCCAGGACTGAATTCCCCCTTCCGGCCCCAGGCCCGCCTGAGATGTCTGACTCAGCTGCTACCCCAGGCCATGTCTGTCCAAAGAGCCCAATGGTACAGGTTTAGCAGGAGCATTTTGTCACCAAGTCTGCCCATAAATAAATACGCCCTGAGCTCAGACAGACTGTGTGCTCTGAGTCTGGCTTCTGAACATCATGGTCACCAACCCTTTCCTTTATCCCGCGCACCTGCGACCATATGAGCCCTTTTTCCCCAGCCTGGCCAGGTGCCTTCGAAGAGGTCTCATTCTGTTACATCACTGCTGTGTTCGCGGTCTCACTGGGTATAGAGATGACCTACTCTGAAGCTCACTAGGGGTGATTCTCTGGCTCAGTATTCCTCAACCCAAAAAAGTGCTCAGCCACCACCGCCCCAAAGGAAGTGATCCAGTGAAAATGCATGGCTAATTCTCTCTAGTCCTGAGTTTAGAGGATTCGTGCTTAACCAAGAGGAAGTCGAGAAAAAAAATGTGGGCTTCCAGCATCTCCAGCACTAATCTTTCTCTTGATAAACTTGATAAGTTTTGTATTAGACACTATATTTGAAAAAAGAGATTGGGTACCAATACTAATTCAGAATTCTGTTTAAAATTTTTTTGTTCTTTAAAAACTTGTGCCAATGTGAATCTGTCCATCGATTATTACTTGTCACATTTATTACACATCTGTTTATTACAGATACGAAGCTGAGAGTGCCTCCAGGCTATGGACAAAATCTTCATCATTTCCTTCTCCCCAGGGACTGACAGATAGTAAGTGCTCTTTTAACTGCCACCTTTTGGGGATTCTATTGACGACAGGTAAGGATTAGCCCCGTGTGCTAGGATGTACTCTTCCACCCTGCCTACCCAGCCACCTCTCTGTAAACCCCTGATGTCTTGCCTGTCACTCACATTCAATCCCAATGCCCACGCCAGGAAGCCATCAGTGAATAAGTGGTGGCAGGAGGGTCATTCCCCCTCCCCTCCCTGTAAACCCAGGAAGCAATTTTCTCAGTCCACAACCACAAGCCTGAAGCCACAAGCTCAAAAGCCCATGTGCATCATAAAGACAGTATTTCTGAGCAGAGGCCGGCCCTGTGGTTAGCTCTGGCTGGTGTGTAACTGCCGTGTGTCAGACGATCTAGCCAATCATTGGTGTGTGTCAGTATCGACAACCAAACAAACAGTGGCTCGGAGGGCTCTTCTCAGCATAGAGGCAAGAGCTTCACAAAGCAAATGACGCAGAGACCACTTCGGGAGAAGTGACATCTATATCACCCCAGACTCCCCAACATGACGGACTCCCCAAGACCCCCGTTTCCCACACATCTGTCAGTCTATGACAACTGAGGACCTCCATCTCCATCCTGGAACCTTTTTAAAAATATACTTCTCAGAGAAATTTTAGTTTCACAATATTAAGCAGAAGGCACAGAGATGTCCCACGTACCCCACATGCAGCCTCCCCCATGATCAGCACCTCCCACCAGAGGGTACAGTTGTTACAACTGATGAACCTGAACTGACACATCATTATCACCCAAAGTCCACAGTTTACATTAGGGCTCACTGTTGGTGGTGTATGTTTTACAGGTTTGGACAAATTTATAATGACACATGTCCATCCTGGAATCTTTAATGGATTACAACTGGGGCCAAGGCTGCTCCCTACTACCAGTCCAAGACCTCCCAACGATCTCCTCCAAATCACGGCTCCTCTCTCAGGCTGTCTTTCTGTGGGGATCACAGACCTGTTCTCACGGGCCACAGTCGGCAAGAAAGGGGGAGCCATGCTCTGGATCCACCTGCCACTGAAGGGGGGAGGTCACTGGCCCCATGGATGCTGATACTCAGCCATGATCCAGACTTGGAAAGAGCCTGTTGGAAATGCTTCAACAAATTCTCAACAGGAAGGGTTTTCATATCAGATTCCTATGTTCCAAGAAAATGAAAATTCGCTTTTAAGCAAAGGACAGGGGGAATGGGCTTAGCAGCTCATTTAACTAAGAAGTCTTGTTCTAGCAGCTCAGATGACAGCATCACAACTCTACCTCCCACTGGGTTAGCTATTGGTTCTGAGTGACCAGTCCCGTACACATATAGGTGCCTTATGAAAGAAAACTGCCACCATAGTTCCAGACCTCACGTGCTCTCACGACACCATCAGCCATAGGACGTGAGAGTCTCATCCAAACGCTTCAGTGAAAGAGAGCTTTTCTATTCTAGAAGCCCAGAAAAACCTCTCATTACTTCCTTGGCTCTGATTGGGTGACCGATCACCGTGGCCATCAGCTGTCTGACTTACGTAAATCACGGCTCACCTCGGTAGTTGTGAGGGAGGTCACCACCCCCCAAATCACATGAAGGACAAGGGGCGCTTTCAGTAAGAAGAGGAGGGTGCTAAGGAGGCTTACAAAGTCCTCTGCAGCCCTGGGCCGTTTAAGTAGACTCTGGCCACCTCTGTACAAAGGACTCCCAGCCTCACAGACTGTCTTGAAAGCACCCAGCACAGGGAGAGAAATTTAACTGTAGACAGCCACCAGATGAGGAAGAATCAGGCCAGAGGATTTACCTTCTTACAGGACCAGGGAGTAGCTTCTTTAGAGACACAGAACCATCTGAGACCTCTGTGGCCAAAAGCTATGCAAGAACTTGATGAGAAATCCCCATGGTAACTAAATGAGTTCCACAACCCAAATTCCCATGTGTGGAGGGGGCAATTTCCTATACCACCAACAAGCAATTCTTGGACAACAGCAACGTGTGCAAGAATTCAAGTCAATTCTGACACCTATCTACTCAGAGACAGCGTCAGATTCCAGGTGCAGCCCCACAAAACTGTCCCCCACCTCCTCCTGATGCCAGTTGCAGGCCAGGTTGTTACAGTTGTGCTTCTGACCTACTGGCTGCAGACTGGAGGTTCCAAAGACCCCTCCAACTCAAGATGCCAATTGCAAGTTGTTATCTGTACTTCTGACCAACCAGCTATATAAATCAGACCGGCTATAAATCAGAGGTTCCCAAAACCCCTGTTCGCCCTTGAGTTGGATTAACTTGCTAGAATGGCTCACAGAACTCAGAGAAACATCTTACTTACTAGCTTACTGGCTTATTACAAAGGACATAACTCAGGAATGGCCAGATGGGGGAGATACAAAGGGCAAGGTGTGGGGAAAGAATGTGGAGTTTCTATGCCCTCTACAGGCACACCATTCTCCCCAAATCACCAGCTGTTCACCACTCTAGAAGCTCTCCAAACCCTGTCCTCTTGAGTTTTCATGGAGGCTTCATTACATAGCCGCGATTGATTAACTCATTGGCCATCAGTGATTGGTTCAACCTCCAGCCTCTCTCCTGAGGGGATAAAACAGAAAGTTCCAATCTTTTAATTACATGATGGGTTCTCCTGCAGACCAGCCCCCATCCTTAGGTGGGGTTCAAAAGTCACCTCATTAACATAACAAAAGACACCTTGGCCATTCTCAGCGTTTATGAAATTCCAAGGGTTTTGGGAGCTGTGACTCGGGAACTGTGGAAGACCAAATATACCTATATGAGAAATATATTTTGGTCATCTGAGTGACCAAATACATATTTTTCTTATAAATCGCAATACTGCAGTGCCATTATCCACCATGCTTATCAGCATGAAGGCTGCTGCACTGAGAACCAACCCATTGCTGTGACAATGCCAGACCCAAGGAGGTGTAGCACTGCTTCTGGTTACACCAGGAAGCACAGAACTTTCAATCACCAGAAATCCCAAGTCAACACAGACACTCAGAAGCCTGAGAGCGATGCAGAGAGGGAGGAAAACGTGCTTCACCCACAGAGGTCAAGACAAAAGCTTCCTCAGCTCTCTTGTATGCAAGGAGCCCCGAGTTCTCCTTGTACACCCCCCTAATTTGAGAAAATGGGAAAATGTCTCTTGAATTTAAACTGGCCATTTTCCCAGGCGTAAGCCTCAACAGAGAAAATGCTCCAACTTCCATGCATTTTTATCTAAATTCCCAAGCTCTTTCACTTCTAAAAAGCTTTTCTCTGCTAGCAAGCAGTTACTTAGGATTAACACAAGTTATTTATTTGTTTGTTTGTTTATTTATTTATTTACTTATTCATTCCTTCAATTTATTTTGTTGGTCCAAAGAAGACTCTTTCATGCCTCAGGAGCACTTCTACAACATGGCCAACTTGTAAGGCACTGGGCTTGGAACTTATACTCCAAGGTAAAGCCCAGTCCTGGCTGGAGCTGGGACTGAACCAGAGGGTTTCCGTCAGCCTCTCCTGCGTACAGAAGTCTCCACTTCTAAAGAGCTTAGTGGTTGCCCACGCCACCTCCCGTGGTTAAGGCCCAGGAAGTTGGATTTTGGCAGCCCCTCCGTGAGCTTACGTAGCAGCATTGCTTCGAAGAAGAGCAGTATCCCTGGAGGTGAAGGAAGGCTGTGTCTAAGACTGCCGGGGACGTGGGTCCTCTGGCCAGATCAAGAAATACAGTCTTTGAAGATGTGGGGACATGCACACAAAGACACCAACCACATTGGTGACATTCCTCCAGCTGGTGCTTCTTTAATATCTATTAGATACTCAGCTGGGTTCAGAAGTGGGCGGGCGCTGGCGATGAGTGAAACACAATGCCTCACCCTCACTCTCGCTGTCAGTGGGGAGAAGCAGTGGGTTTGAATCTTCCAGGTGCCACAGGCCTCCATGCAGAGGGAGCTACAAGGCTCTGCCACTGAGGAAAGGGTCCACTATGAAGAAGTGGGAAACTGAACACCTAAAAATCCTACTTGTATGACCTATGGGATGTGGTAGGGCCAGGGCTGGATTGTGACAGGATCCATCACTGAGGGTTCACTGTTCTCCCTTCAAAGCCTGTCCCCTCTGGGGTCCTCTGAGTCTCCAGATCTGTTCACTCTTGCGAGGTCAGGAACGGTGTAGCTCTTATCTTTACCACTCTCATTAAGAAAGAAAACCAATGCTGATTCCATATTCAATAAGGACAACTTGGTTTCTGCTTTGGGATGGGTCTCAGGCTCAAAATTAAAACCTCCAGTTCAAAACAGGACTTCACAGCCCCCTTCCTCCTCTTCTAACGAATACGACTGCATTTATTAGAGTTAGCGAGCCTTTCGCCTGTATCTTTCCATCCTCGCAGCCACTTTATGAGATAGGAGCTATTCTTTTCCCCCACTTGACAGAGGAGAAAACTGAAACTTAAAGGTTAGTTTTTTGTTGTTGTTGTTGTTGTGTTTTTTAATTTTATTGGGGAATATTGGGGGACAGTGTGTTTCTCCGGGGCCCATCAGCTCCAAGTCGTTGTTCTTCAGTCTAGTTGTGGAGGGAGCAGCCCAGCTCCAAGTCCATTTGCTGTTTTCAATCTTCAGTTGCAGGGGGCGCAGCCCACCATCCCTTGTGGGAGTTGAACCAGCAACCCCGCTGTTCAGAGCTCCTGCTCTAAGCAACTGAGCCACCGGGCGGCCCCTAGAGGTTTTTGAACACCAAGAATGAAAAAGAAAACATAGTGGACAACTTTAAAGTATGTGTATGAGGATGGGTAAGGGTAGAAATTTTGAAATTGTGCCTGTTCAGGAAATTCAGTAAATCACACGTGTTGCTTTCTCCCTAGTGTCGCAAAGAAGGGAGACTTGGTTACCTCCACCATTTACCAAACAAGAGAGAGAAGGAGTAAGCTAGCACTCTCTGGTCAGTCCCATGCTGGGTGCCTCTTCATTCTCAGCACCTTGGCAAGTTGGCCACTTGTCTCCCTTTTTACAAAGGAGAAAACTGAGGCTTAAAGAAGAGGAAGGAGCAGGTGCATTCACCGGGGCTGCTAGAAATCAAGGAAGTAGCAGCTACTCCCCAAAACAAGTCCGACTTCTGCTTCGCATGGGCCACTTGACCCCCACTGGGGAAGGCTCCAGCGTAGAGCTGAGGACACAGAAATGGTAGAAGTCTGCTGGCGCATTCCATGTCCAATCCCAAGTTCACTCTAGGCACTATTTTATGAGTCTGCGATGACCTGTAATTTCCCTATGTTTGAGGCCAGGATTTGATTATTCCCAAGGGAGACTATTTAAGCATAAACCACTAAAAATAATAACCACGTTACTTAGGAAGGGAGATGAATAGTGCATTTAGAAACAAAAAATAACTTTCCTTCTCATCCTTTCCCTATATTTTCTGAGGCTGTGCATTGTATTCACTTACAAAAAGAAACTTCCTAGTTTTTCCTTTGTCCTCTTCCGTTTTGTATTCAAAGAGGAAAAATCATATCCTTCAGAACTACTTTGTGGGCAAGTAATAAATCCTATCTGGGGCTCTGGCTACTTAGGAGTCTTTGCAGATGGATGAGGGGTACAATCTGCTATCTAGGACGGGCGGCAGGGAGGCAGCAGCCACAGGAACTGCTGACCAGTGAACCTGTCCAGGACTGGTCACTGTCAACACTTCAAAACACTGCCTTACAAGGTAAATTCCAGAAGAAGGCCAGTCATCCACAATGCAGTTTTCCTTGGAATTTTCA
Source organism: Rhinolophus sinicus (assembly GCF_057876585.1). Taxonomy (NCBI): domain Eukaryota; kingdom Metazoa; phylum Chordata; class Mammalia; order Chiroptera; family Rhinolophidae; genus Rhinolophus; species Rhinolophus sinicus. The sequence continues at coordinate 149,187,974 of NC_142514.1, read as the reverse complement.
TAGGTTCTCATGGAAAGGTTCTTTTACCATAAAATGTTACCTGTATATAAACCTTTAGACCTTCCTCACACATGTGACCTAAGGATCGTAATTAGTGTCCATTTATTAATATGTCAATTAACTATGATTAATAACTTCCTATTTGCCAAATTCTATACCTGTATTATTTAATCCTCACCACCACCTTATAGCTTCGGTGCTACTACTCAACCCATTTTACAGATGAGAAAACTGAAACTTGGAGACAGGTTAACTAACTTGCTCAAGTTCACACAGGTAGCCAGGAAGTGGCAGAGCCAAGAGGAAGGCCCTGGACTGTGATTTTAGAACCCACCCAACCACATTAAACCACTGTCTTCAATCATGTGTTATATGCAAAGACATAGTAAGTTATCCTCTTGGGAATGAGTCTTCACAAAGACTGTGTTTTGAGTTGACAGAAACAGAACTATACCTTGTGGCAAAGAAAACACTAAAAGTTGACCAGTTGCATTTTCCTTGAAAAACTCATAGGACTGAAACTTATCTTACTTTGACCAATTCAGCTGTGCATGCAGACATGATGGCTTTGCAAAATAGGACAGCTTTCACCTTGAGGGATTTTATCGTGAAAACTGACACAACATTTCTACCTGTGCTGTTATACTCAGTTTTTTCACATCATTTTTTAAAACAACCTGCAATGCAACCTATAGCCCCAGAAAAACATATTATATTTGATTCTTAGTACACATCACTTATTACTACTTATATTTTGTAATTTTCTTTTCCCAGCCTCAGGATTTTGCCGGGGGGGGGGGGGGGGGGTGGTACCTACCCATTTGTTTGTTCAGCACAACCTGTAATTCTTACACACAATTTCACAGTTGCAGGGATTTTAAAGTACATGTCTGTATGTCTACAAACTAAAAAATATGAGAAAATTCAAACCTGACCTGATCATCGTTACTTATTTTTTACTCAACTCACAGACCACGATGTTTAGATCATTTACAAGGTTAAATGGCCAAAGTTACTTAGGCCAACACTACTACTTGGTTGAACCTACTCGGTTTCCAGCTCAGAAGCTTGAAAGCCAGTTGGAAACTGGTCATGTTTTCACTCAGATTCAGTACCGTCCACTTGGAACCCCAGGCGTAAGGCCCTGCTCTGCTCCTCTTTCAGCCGTACTCCTCCTCTCTAGATGAGGAGTCTTTGAGGGTCAAGGTAAGAGCCCATTCAGTCATCCCCTTTCCTTTTAGACCATGGACCTAGGACCCGAGGCTTCCTAAGTCCCAGGTCAAGAACCCCAATCTACTTCCAGAACCAGTAGAAGCCACTTCCCTGATCTGTTCTCAAAAGGACACTTGTGTCACTGGTGTGTCCCCTCAGGTGCAAGGAATGGCTAAGGGGCAGCTGTTTGGGGGTACAGGGAGTAGAGAAAGGTTTGCTGTGCTGTCTGGGGTATCCACATACACCTATCATTCGATGCAGCCAGGATGGGAAGAGAAGGGGGCAGGGCCCTAAATTTGAAGGTGGTTCTAGGTTATTATGAAGGTATATTTGTCAAAATAGGAGGTTAGAGAATGTTATTTAACAGTTTATTATACCTTGATTTATAACTTTTAAATATTTAGATCTATAGCATATAAGCTTCCACTTATACTCTTGTTCCAGGGTCCATAACTATTAGGGGCAGGTCTGGCTACATTCAAACATGAAAGTGCTGCCATTGTAAATAGATAAATGAAGAAAATCACACAGACCCTCAAAATGTATAAACCGGTCTATTGATTCAGACATTAAAAAACACTCAGCAAAACTCCTAGTGAAAGAATAAAAGAAACTCTATCAAACTACCTAATCAACCTAGAGAAACAACAAATGGAGCTGTGATACTAACTCGATTTTAATAGACCACTTCTTCAGAAGGTACAAGGTGTATCGATCAATGCTTCAACAAGTTCCTGTAACTACTAATCTTTAATCACTCAACGCTTGATTTTGCAGACATCATCTCAAGTTCTAAAACTCCATGGATTGTCTTAAAACTATGATATACAACTATCAAAAGCAAAAAGATCACTATTAAGTCTATCACTCAGAGACATTTGTACCATCTTTAGGATCAAGCATTTTGAAAAGATAAAGAAAAAATTCAATGAGTAAACCTAATAGATCCGAACTTGAGTGCTTCTACATCAAAGATAGTTTGTATAATAATTGTAATACCTTTATAATGGCTAGGATATATGTTACACATTCTTTACTTCCAGGTTCAAAAAGGAATCAGACATCCACAATACATAATTATGACAGAACAACTATAGTGAATTAGACCTGTGCTGTGATTCTCAAGACATGGATTTCTTCCAGTAAAGATTGCCCATCTCATAAACTATAAATGCTCTAATGTCTCTAAATTGATCATATTCAACTGTATCTTAAGAGATAAATAAATAATAACAAGTAGACATGTTAATTGTGATATATACACTTCTCACTATATCCTAAAACAGATGCCAGGTAAGGTCCACCCTTGTTGGACTATTAGAAGATAATCTTTTTTATAATTGAACCAAAATTTGACTGTTTCCATTGTATCGAGGGCCTACAGGACAAATATGCTTCCTCTTGACCCATGAGCATCTTTCATTTATTTTAAATAACTCTCATGTCTTTGCTGAGTCTTAAAAAGCTGAGCCAAATAGCCCTCAATACCTTCAATGATTTTGTGTAGCGTGTGGTTTCCTGTTCTCTTTATTACCTAGGTTGTTTTCCACCGAACACGCTCCATATCTACATTCTCTTTGAAGAGGGCTTTCTTTTGCCCACCCTTGTATCCCCAACACATAGAATGGTACCTGGCACTCAGTACATACAAGAGAGGGAAAGGAGGGTAGAAGAAAATGGGAAGAAAACACCTGACTCCAAGCATAGTCCAATATGGTGATGGTCCTTCTCTCTTCTATTAATATAGCCCGAGATGATATTCACGTTGCTGAAGCCATGTTTATGAACCTACTATAATCTCACAGTCCACAAAATTCACATAGTATTGCCAAATCACATGTTTACCATCTACACTGGGACTTCCGGCAACCCTTATTCCACTGAAATATGTTCTTTCTTAAATGGACCCATCCCTCCAGCATGGGCAGAGTTTTGGACTCTGAATCAGGCCCCGACCGAGCATGCTCCCCCTCTCCAGGTTTCATGTGATCTTGACCAGGACACCATACAAAGGTTGGCCAGGGCGCATGCTAGTGTGGCAACCACCAGGAAATGATCTCCCATTTACCACCTGCTCAGCACCCTGAGGCATTAACCCCACCGCGGCTCAGAATCACAGTCCTCGCATTCAGCCCACTGAATAAACACGTCTCCATTTTTGACAGAGGACATATGATTAAAAATTGTATCAAATGCCTTGTTTATCCTCTAAGTCAAGTGTAGTTTTCTGCTCTATGAGTTTAACAAATTTTTCAAGGAAAGAAAAAAAGCTAGACTAGCTTGCTTGGTATGAGCCGTTCTTAGTGAATCCGTGCTTACGTCCAACTGACCGTCACCAGGGAAAAGCCATACTTCCCAGCCCACAGTACGGGAGTGAAGTGCCCAAGACTGATCTGTTGAATTGGATTCAAAGCCATATTGCGAGCTTAGAAAGCACCTTCCCCCCTCAGAGGTTCCTTAAAAAGTTTTGAAGAACGGGACTATCATAAGGCACAGTCTTTCCACGTTAATACTTTGAAGAGAATGACACTGAGTTAGGTATATAAGCTCTGGCACATGTGCCTAAACATTAAACTCGACCACTTTATCACTGAACCCAAGAAAACCTCAGAAACAGCAGGGCTTCATGATTTTCCTGCACGTAACGAAGGGATCTGATTACACACCTCCACCACCAGATTCTCACCAGCTCCCTGGGGCCAAAGTCGCCTGCCTACACACATCCTAACCAAGCCATTCGCTAGGTGTGGGGAGAACCCCAGCAGCAAACACTGACAGGAGACACTGCACCCATCGTGCCGCCTGACTTCAGGGAAGAGCTGTGCTTGTAAACCAGCAGACCTGGGCTAGCAGGCAGCAACTCCTTAGAACACTGATTTCCGAGCCTTAAAATACAGGTAACAGCCTAGCTTGCAGGGCTGCTGCGAGGGGTACAGGAGACTGCCTTCTGGGAAAGGCCCAGCTCCATGCCGGGGACATGCGGCAGGCACGCAGGAGATGCGATCTCCTTCTCTCCTCCCACCTCCCACCCTTGTTGCAGATGTGACTTAAAGCTGCTAAAAGTCCCAGCATGCTGGGCCACACAGTCGGCACTCAACCCACTCAACCGGAGACAGCGTGAAAATGATCATCTTTGTTGCATGGCTTAAGGAAAGCCACTGCTCCTCTTCCTATTTACTAGCAGGCCACGCGAAGTGGTCTTTTCCTCACGCGTCATCTCCTGAAACCATGTATGCCACAGGTAAGGAGAACAGCTCATTATGACTGAACACAAAGCTGCTCTAATTCACACGCAGGCTTGTCACCCTTCATCCAAGGGCCTTCAGAAACGCCAAGACCCTCAGGGTAGTGAAATTTCCTCGAATGTACAGCCACAGCTGAGAGCACCCTGGGTTTCAAGATGACTAATAATGGAAATGTGCTATAAACAGGGAATATTAAAGAGCTTAGAAAGCCTCTCAGGGAAAAGGGGGGAAAAATCCTCATAATTCAGGGCTTGGTAGAGAGCATGGCAGTTTTCTGGCAAACAAAAAAAAATGTAGGTGAAAATATGAGGCCCTCAAAACTTTTGTATTCACAGAATCCTGAGCCCAGGTTGGTTGTGTTAGGGGAGAAGGCTCCCTGGCTTCTGGCTACCATGGTGTTTTTTTCTATCTTGACAATTCACTTCCCCAACAGGCACGCCGCCAACTCAAATGAGACTCAGAGCAGTGAAAGCCCTTCAGGTAAACAGTGTGATAAGCTAAACTGAAAAACTAGACAATGTTTTTGGACTATGAGGTAGTTGCTATGGAGACAGTTGCTAATTAACTGCTTTCAACCAGGAGAACAAAGGGCTCGGGGCAGGCAGGCCTCTGTATCTCAGAGTGAGCAATGCTTCAAGCCTTGTGCAATCGGCACACGCTCATATCTGGAATACCTGAGACCCGGCTGGGATTGCTACACGCCTAAAGAAATGACAAAAGTGTATTTTCTTCATCTTGACCTGGATGAATAGCACCTGGCGACCAGTACCTCTCGGGGAAGCGAGCTGCACAAGGAAATAAAGATTCGTGGGCACCAACTCACCACCTACCACCTACCAGGCACTTCCATAAATATTGTTTTCCTCCGCATCTGGTGACAAAATTGAACTACGGGAGTGGGGGTCGGGGGGGGGGGGGTAGAGGGGACACAACAACATATAATTGTTTTAAATGATATATTTTACTTTACATTTTTTATTAAAGAAAACAAAACTCATAAATTCAAAGGGGAATAGAGAAATCTCCACTTCTTTGGGACTGTCGTCCTCGTGTGGAAAAAGTGACGGGATATTTCTCAAAAAGAAACCACAAAATCCATCATCATTCCACATTTCTAAGCCCCGTGTAATGTGGACCTGCTATGAATAATAACAAAAAACTTAACTGTAATTTAACTTATCACTAATAGCTTTTCTCCTCTGACACCATCCCACACTGACCCAGCTGCCTTGAATGTGGTCTCATCTTTGGAGGTTAAAATTGGTGCCTTGAGACTGAAATGCTCTGTTCCAAAGGGCTGACCTCTGAGCTACATCCAGTTAAAACCAAAGATCTATGTTTTGTTCAGGAATATTTAAACTCAAGCTCAAAATGCGAAGAAGCCAGTGGAGAAGAACTACCTCTATGTACTCCACAGCAACCCCCGAGGGCTTATTTCAGCCCTCTGCCTAATTTCGGTTTACACTAAATACATCCACATTGAGTAAATGTCAAACTCGGCCAAGCTATGGTGTGATCCATTCTGCCTCTCCAGTGATTGTAAAAAGCACTGATCAATATAGCTTATGAGCCATCCACCTTCATTATCTGAGGCAGAGTCTGGATTAAAGCACAATATGATTCTGAATGGAATACAACAGTATGATTCTCAGTTTGATGCTATGGCAAGGATGCACATGAATCTCTTCACGCAAGTCCAGTCATCGGGCCTCACTGAAATCCATGTAAGAGCAGGCGCTTTGGAAGCACACAGGCTTAGGTTTGCACCACAGCTCCACCTCTACCAGCTGCTCAGCACAGACCTCTTACAGCTTCCATTTCCACATCTGCAAAACAAGAACACTAATACCCACTTCAGAAAGTTACCAGAATCCAGTGAATCAAATGTTTACAACAGTCCCCTGGCCTATGGCAGGTACTCAAGATATTGTGGCTATCAATTAAAGCCTCCATTCATTTACTGATTTTCTTAAAAATGGGATAAAACTGCCAGAAGCCCAGAGTTACTACATCTACAGCCAAATTCACGAAAAGAGAAAAGGAGAGGACTTTGAGGCCGAGTGGGGACCCTTTGCACCCCACCAAGAACTCATTTCTCTCCAAAAAGACCCATCCTCACCAATCACCAGCTACCACGGGAGAGGGTTTCACTACAAGGCAACCTGCAACTATTAGGCCTAATTGTCAAATCAAGCCATTTCTGGGATAAACTCAGTCCTTTCTTGTGAAACCAAGGAGTTAAATTCTTGCTTTGCCGATGGCAGGTTTTTAATAAGGCTTCCAGCACCAGCCCCTCCCAGCCTGGGTTAAATTTCATCAGCCACTGCTCAAGGGCATCTCACCTCTTCTCATTTCAGTCTCTCTCCTCTGTTCCTTCCAGCTGTTCTTCCAGCAATCCCCATCCATCCATCCATCCATCCATCCATCCATCCATCCATCCACACCCTCAAGAGAATTTACTAGCTACCAACTTTGTGCCAGGCGGTGCTGATGCTGAGAACACAAAGGTGTAGCCGCCTCCATTTGCAAGGAGTTCTTAGGCAGTGAGAGATACACAGGAGACTTATAAATCTCTGAGATTGGCCCTGTGGCAGGAGAAGCATGTGGTCCCCAGGGGATCAGATGCCTGAGCACAGTATTCACAGGGGAGCAGGGGACCATTCACTTTCATCAGATTCCCTAATGTTCCGCCACCTCTAAGCTGAGTACAGGGGTCAAGAGGGGGCTTCTGATAGGGAAAGGAAGGTGAGTTGGGGGATGGGAAGAGGAGGAAAGCTGACATTAACTCAGTACATTAAGGGACATTCCCTGATTGACACCAGTTCTACTGCAACTGGCTTACTGCCTCCCACCACCTCATGGGCCTGTCTCTAGCACAACAGGAACCAGAGCTGAGTTTCCTGGCAGTCTCCCCCACTGGTCCGAGAGCTCTCCAACAGCTGAGACTTTATCTAATTGAAATTACTATCTGGAGGACCTACCACAGTGCCTGGCACATAGCTGCTCCATAAAAGCTTGCTACACTGAACTGACACTCCAAGCTCTGACTCATTCCTTCTGCACAGGGCGGCTGCAGGATCTTCCCAGAGGAAACCATTTAGCTCTGGAACTACTGGAGGTAATGGTCTTCAGACGTGGATATTTACATAACAAATGGGCTCTCCAGCCTCAAATCCCTCCTTAAAAGCCTCTTTCACCCAATTTGTAGCCCTGTGCAGGTAAAACTGAGAACACTCCTTTATTAGAAACTGTAATTATTAGCACTATGCATGTATTCCCCTGCAGTGCCCAAGGCCAAAAATACCAAGAAAAACCCTGCAAAACTTTCAACCTTTAGTTATCAATGAAAAATAGAAAGAAAAAAAATTCTTTCTGGCATCTGATAATCTCCCCTCTTTCAAAAAGACTGCATTCTCGATACCCCTACTTTTCACCTTCGACCATGCAGGCCTAGGATATATGTTAACAACAACAACAACATCATTTTTGCTCCAGGAGTAAAGAGTGAAGCACATCAAGAAAAATAGAGACTACAGGGCTTCCCAAGTCACAAGCCGTGTTTGTGTGGAAAGAGTAAAGGCTTAAGAGGACTTGGGTTCAAATTCCAATGTACTCATCTTGGTGAGGCTATCGACCAGTCTCTAAACCCCCCTAAGCCACTCATTTCATTTGTTAAATGGAAATTAATAACTCTTCCTACCAGGATAGTTGGACTCAGGAGATAACATCTGAAAAAGCACTTATCAACTGTAAAGCAGTGTAGGCGACTTTTTTCAGTAGGTGTCAAAAATGAACACGCACACACAGCTGTTGCCAATCTTAGAAACACAAGTATAGCCATGACCATAAAAAGGAACCCGAATAATTTATGGGGATGAAAGTTATAGAACTAGACATCTGACTGGGAATAACAGATATTTAGTCGCTTGAATGATTACTGGAGGTCAAGAAATAGGAAAGACAGTAATTGTTGAGTCTTTTAAAAAATAATTACCCTGAACTAGGTGTGTGATCATTACCAAGCCCCTCAATCATTTCTGTGCCCAGATTCCTTACTGAAAAATGAAAGTAATGAGAGCAGAGTCCCCATGGGGCTGTTAGGAAATTTAAATGAGTCAATATCTGTAAAGTGCTTAGATTAATGCCTGGCTGATAGATAGGTAGATAAATTAACAAATAAATAGTGAATAAATATGTATCTTTTCACTTTTCTATGACATCTATTCAATTTTTGACTCCCCCACAAATGAGGGAGGCCTAGTCTGATACCTCAAAGTTCCCCTGAATGAGTGACCAGATACTAAGCAGTCAAATCCTTCTATTTTAATATGATACTAGCAAGCAGAAAGCCAGATTTATTTACTTATTTTTTTCAGGTGGGGCAGTAGGGGGAGGAGAGAAAAAGCAAAGCGATTCCCAGACTGAGCTTAGACCAACACTGCCTTGCTCACCTCGTAAGTGGGCCGGCACCGCCTCAAGACATCCGACGTTAATCGCCACCTCCACAGAAATGCATGTTCCTTTTACGGAAACAGAGCATTCAAGGTTTTCTAACATTTGTACCAAAGAAGGAGAAACCAGTGCTGATCTGGTGCCAAACTCAACTGTAAATACAAGGTGTTTTTTTTAATTGGTAATTACAGATGAGAACTTTAGACTTTTGGCATACGCACTGTAGACATTCTTGGTTTACATATTTAAATAAATATACCTACCACATGTTCCAATCCTCTTTGTGCATTTAGTTAGTTGTAAACTTGCCTTAGCACCAAGTTCCTACTGTGCGCAGGACAGTGCCTTGCAATGGGGGGGGGGGGGGTGAGGGGAAGATCAGGCCCTGAGGAAGACAGTATAACACCAATCAAATCCTGCTCTTAGGCTCTTAGGGAGCTTCCGGTCTGAGGAAACACAACATCAGCATGTTACAAATCCAAAACCAATATAAGGGAAATCAAAACAGTTAATAAAAAGGTGCTAGAGAAGTTGAGTACTCTTTGAGTTAGAAGAGAAGAAAGAGAAGTCAAGGCAGGATGGAGTGGCCAGGAAAGACCTGGTAGAAGTGAACCTGGAACCAGGAGTCTTCAAAGACAGGAAAGCATGGATAGGCAGGGGGAGGCGGGATATCTACAGGACAGGCATGCATCACCTCCAATCAGCAGTCAGCAAACTTTCACAGCAAACTTTCCTATGTGCCAATCACAGAGTGTGGGTGTAGAAGGCAAGTGTAGGGAAAGCAAAACATAGTCGGCTGGAGCTGAGCCCACCAAGGCAGTAGTGGAAGATAAAAGTTGTAACAGGTACAGTTTATATGTTATGCAAAAACCTTCAGATCTCATACATACACATCACTTAACAAGGGGGATTCTGTTCTGAGAAATGCATCCTTCGGCAATTTCGCCATTGTGCGAGCATCACAGAGTGCACTGACACAAACCTAGATGGCATAGCCTACTACACACCTGGCCTGTATGGTACAGCCTATTGTGCCTAGGCTACAAGCCTGCACAGCATGTCACTGTGCTGAATACTACAGGCAATGATAACATAATGGTAAGCATTTGTGTATCTAAACATAGAAAAGGGACAATGAAAACTCAGTATAACATATAAAAATTGGTACACCTGCATAGGGCACTTACCATGAAAGGAGCTCACAGGCCTGGAAGTTGCTCTGGGTGAGTGAGTGAGTGGGGAGTGAACGTAAGGCTCGGACATCACTGTACAAGACTGTGGACTTTATAAACACTGACCTACAAGCCCTCCCGCTCCCTCCTTCCAACAGGGTTAGGAATAGACACCGAAGCTGTCAGTGCTGTTCCTTGAACATGGATGTGGGCTGGACTGATTGGAAACATCGAGGAGAAAGTGGCGGGGTAGGACATAGATCGCTACAATAGTGACTGCCAGGAGGGAGTGAAAGGCGGCCCGAGGATCAGAAGGAATAAGAAATCAAGATGCAGAGATCAAAAAACATACAGGATTCTCACGGCAGTTTTCATGGTTTTGGCTATTGCATGTTGGAGCTGTGGTCAGATTAAAACACTTTTATGGTATTCATCAAAAAAACAGGGTGTTTAACATGAAGAAGGTATAGAACTGAAGACTCAATATTTGGACTTCAGAAATTTGTTTTTGGTTCCATTGACCCTATGTGACACAAATGGCTCTCTCTAGCACTGAACTGATGGAAAAAATAAAACTTATCTTTACATCATTACAACCTGAAAATATTTCCAAAGTGCAGGGACAGGCTGGCTCCACACTGCCACAGAAAGCTTTTCCTAAAGTGGCAGTGGCACTGCATACTTGTTAAGGTAGCGCCTGTGGACCTGTGTCATTGTACAGGATCTTAGGACCTCAGCGAAGAATTTACAGCAACATACTCTGAAGACCATCAAGCTAGACCTGAATACGCAGAGCTAGGAGACAGGCTCCTCTCTGCTGAAGTAAGGCAATGACTAATTGGGATGCAATCTGTACACTCAAAATTGAGGTGCTGTGAGTGACGGGAAATCTACTGTCAAGTCCCACAGATACTGTTCCCATCACAGAAAATTTAATTCTCCTTCCATTTCTTACAGGAAATTCAGTTCCTGTGGGACCACTGTCATATATGCGGTCCGTCATTCACAAAACTGACATGTGACTCTGCGTGTGCGTGTGTGTGTACATATATATGTATGTGTGTGTATAGATAGATAGATGGATCCATCTCTATATCTATCTATCTATCTATCTATCTATCTATCTACAAGAAATAATCAAACAATACGGTGAATGCTTAAATAAAAAAATTTATTACAGTAAAAGACACATTGCCAGTAATCCTCCTCAAAATACGCCCCCTCACTTTGAACACACATATCCCACCGCTCTTGCCACTTTCGGAAGCAGTTCTGGAAGTCCTCTTTTGTGAGTGTCTTTTAGTTATGCTGTCATGGCTGCCTTGATGTTCTGAATCATTTTGACTTTGGGGAAGAGGGAGAAGTCGCACAGTACCAGATCCGGTGAATAAGGCAGATGAGGACACACCGTAATATTTTAATTTGACAGAAATTGCCATATACCAGAAGTGATGTGTGACATGGAGCGTTGTCATGATGGAGGATGATTGACAGCACACTTTAAAACACACCTGCTTTCAACTGTAGCTCACACCTGACTGACTGCACCAAACAAGTTGAAACTTGTCACACACTGTTACTAAGGTTCGACGCACCACTTCTCATATTGAAGATCCCTGCCTTTCTGTTGGATGGCACTTGGTAGCAGCATTCACCATATTTTGTCATCATAACGGAAAGGCTCCGTGTCACACATCGCTTCTGGTACACGGCAATTTCTGTCAAATAAAAACAAGACAGTGTGTCTTCATTCACCTTATTCACTGGATCTGGCATCGTGAGACTTCCGGCTCTTCCCCAAAGTCAAAATGACCACGAAAGGTAAACGTTTTGAATCGATTCAAGACATTGAGGCAGCCATGACAGCGCAACTAAAGACACTCATGAAACTGCTTCAGAAAGTGGCAAGAACGATGGGATAAGTGTGTTTGATGAGAGGGGGAGTATTTTGAGGGGGATTAATGGCAATGTGTCTTTTACTGTAATGAGTTTTTTAAAATTTAAACATTCACCATATTTTTAGCATGCCTCATATCTATCTATCTATCTATCTATCTATCTATCTATCTATCTATCTATCATCTATCTATCGAGAGAGAGAGAAGGAAATGGAGGGGAGTAGGAGAGGATGAAGAAGAGGAAGAGAAAGAAGAAGGGAATTTCACTTATACGGCAGTGATAGAAAACATGGCTAAAGGCTCATCCAGGTCCTAGGCAATTAGGATTTGGGTGGAGGGAATGGTAAGGAAAAATGGACATGGAAAAGGAGACTGTAGGAATAAGGGGTTGAACAAATATCCCACAGGATTAATCAAAAGGTAGGGTTAACTAGGTTTCAAAGATAAGGGGCTAGGAAAAACAGTACATGGGGCCAAAAAGGAAGCCAGAAAACCAGTAAGGGAAGTTGGTGGGTTCCACTTTTAATATGTGGAGCATTTAGCAGATAAAAGGATATCTGCAAGGGCCACCTGGAAGGGAAATGATAGTCTTTTGCACAGAGATAGTAGTGAAGTTGGCAGAGTGGAAGCAAATCCTAGAAGGAGAAGGAGAACAAAACCTTGATGATAATCAGTTAGTGGAGTCAAGAGGAGGAAGAAAGGCCGCTAAGAGAAGACCGAGAGAAAGCATCTAAGATGTCAAGACTGTTCGTGTAGTTCAAGGGAGTGGAGACTTTCAGGATGAGGGTGGGGATGGGGAGGGTGGGTTGGCATCAGGGATGCAAAAGGTTGCACAAAAATTAAAAAGTCCAAAGACTGAGAAGAGGACACTAGAACTGCCCATGAAGAGGTGTCCAGCATCTCTGAGAGCTCTGGTCTGAGGGCTAACTGCATGTTAAGGTAAAGCCCAAACTGCTACGGGTCCTTTCCCCACACTCTAGGGCTTCCCAAAGATCAGCTAGGAGGAGGACTGATGAATCAGTTTGAAGGAAGAGCAGGGAAAGGTGTTCTGGACACGGTCCCTTTCCTACTTCAAGCCTATTTTGGTGAAGGGTGAAAATCAAGATGTCACCACCCAGAATACCAGCATCAAAGCAAAACCTCCTGCAGGAAACAAAGCAGTTGGTGGTAAATGATACTTTATTCTCAAAAGTTCTCATGACTCATTTATGTTTGCTGAGGTATCAAGAATTACTAAACATCCTAAGTGCTTGTGTAGTCCTCCACGTCTGCAACTTTTCCTTGTACTCCCAAGTAATACAAGGACTTCCCTATAAATGACAAAGCTCAGTGAGACAAACCAGGCTGGTTTTGGTTTTTCGCTTTTTAAAAAAATTTAATGCCACAAACACTGAGTGCCTGCTCTGTACGACCTCCATCTCCATACCACTTTTCATGCTCCCCCAAGTTCCCAGTCTCAGCTAATAGGTTGCTGCCCTTCCTTTAGTATTTGTAAGAGGTAAAGTCATTTCTTTTCTAAGAAATGCAGTGTGATCTTCTTTGCGCCGATATTCTGCCTTCCTGAAATAAATGCCCCCCCCCCCCCCCGTTTCTGTGCCGAAAGAATCTTCAATCTCAGCAGAGCGTTCTTGATACTCTTCCAGAAATGATCACCTCCATCCCCCCAGGGGTTCTCATGTCCCACCCACGGCGAATCAGAATGGCCTGGGCAGCTTCTAATAGAACAATGCCCGCTGCCTCATTAGAGGTTTGATCCAACTGGCTTGGGTGAGGCTGTTTTTGTTTTTGTTCATGCGTTTGTTTGCTTTAAAGCTTCTCAAGTAATTCTAATACGCAGTCTGGGTGTGAATGTGCACACAAATCCCTGGGATCTTGTTAACTGCAGTGTCAGAGTCAGTATGTCTACAGTGGGGGCCTGAGAATCTGCATTTCCAATTAGCTCCCGGGTGATTCGAAGCCTCCGGTCCAAACATCACAGACAGAGGAACAACAGTGTGCAGCCCAGGCCGCTGTGTTTTTTATTAGCTCCCCAAGTGATTCTGATGCACCAAAACACAGTGGAAAGAGAATGAATTGGCTGTGGGGTCCGAATGACCTGGGTTATGGTCCTGGCCCCAGCACATTCTAATTGTGACCATGGCCGAATTACTGATCTGCTTTAAACCTATGACCTTGTATACAACTTGAGCATTACGGATTGAATTGTGCTCCTGCCCCAACAAGATATATTGACGTCCTAATCCCCGGTACCTGAAAGTGAGACCTTATTGGGAAGTAGGACCGTTGCAGGTATAGTTAGCTAAGCTCAGATCATCCTGGAGTAGGGTGAGCCCTTAATGCGATATGACTGGTGTCCTTATAACATCATGAAGACTAGGAACAAACATTATGTGACAGCGGAAGCAGAGACTGGAGCGATACAACCGTAAAACATGGAAAGCCACGGACTTATGGTGACACCGGAAACTTCGAGGGAGGCGTGAATCAGACTCCCCCCAGAGCCTCGAGAGAGAGAGCTTGGCCAGGCTGACACCTTGACTGTACACTTCTTGCCTTCAAACTGTGAGACAGGAAACTTCTAGGGTGTTAAGCCACCCAGTGCATGGTCTTTTGTTAAGCAGCCCTAGTAACCTGATACAACGCACACTGCCATCTCCCTCTCAAGGCTGCTTCGAGACTAAATCAGGCTGCCCAGGAAGGTGCGGTACTGCTGATCCCTGCAGGACAGACTTCCTTTCTTTGTCAGAATTACTGGGGGAAAGCACCAGGCCCTAAGGATCCCCTTTCAAGGAAAAGTCATGCTCAGAGATGTGTTCCGGCACCTGGCCTCGCAGAGGGCTCGCACCGGCTGCAGCCATGGCAGGGCCCATTATGTGTCTGCACACCCGCTCAGGCGTTCCCAGTAGGTCACAGGAGCAGCTCTGCTCTGTCTTGAATGGGAACAATTACAGGCCTGGCTGGGCCTTGGCAGTCCATTCTGGCCCAGTAGGTTCCGACAGGCACCGCGAGGGCCGCACAGAGGGGAACTCAAGGTTCCAGGGCCCTCCTGGCGAGGACCAATCAGCACCATCACGTCAGCCCTGGCCCTAACCCAGACAGGCCCTGCCACAATCTCAAAGGGAGGATATTCCGGGCTCCAAATTACGCAGGGCACTACCTACTCAGCGTACCTTGATTACCCACAAGTCCTCAAAAACATGAAGTATTTTTAGAAACACTTTCATATATGTATATAACAGTAATACACAGAGAACGTTAAAGGTCAGTGCCCACCCTTCACAGCACACCTGCGCTTCATTAAGCTGCTGTGCTTGGTCGCATTCATTGGGTCATCAAATAATCATGAGGGGGCTACGATGTGCCTGTGAACACAGTGAGGGATGTGGCCTCGCTGGGGCCTAAAGAAGTTCGTGGTCTGGGGCAAAGAGGAAAAATAACTGCTTTAATTGCTCAAGAAAAGGCAATGGATTGAATAAAGTATCACTCACACACACACACACACACACACACACACACACACTCACACACACTTCTAGGTAATTTTAAAAATCACTTTATAGATTTTCAATGATATGCAAGACTCTAAATTACAATCCCAATGTTCAATTATGTAAAATAAAATATACAGGCATAGAAAAAAACTGAACAAATATATAACAAAATGTTAAACTGATTAATTTCCAGATGATGGGAATTTGATTTTCACTTTTTATGCTTTTCAATTATTTCTAATGTTAAAATCAGAAGAAAAATAAATGAGCATGTACTTTAAATCTAGTATTCCCAATTATAACTTGCAGTGTAAGATAATTAATTCTATATAAGATAATGGAACTAACCCTTGAGCATTTACCATGCTCCTGGCAATATCGGGGACATTTTACTATGTATCTCATTTACTTCTCATAGCAACTGCACGTGTTCAGTGTAATTGCCCCTATTCAAAGATAAAGAGAGGCTGGGGAACTTGTCCAGAGTTGCTCAGCTAAAACCTAGGCGTCCATATCCAGGCCTGATGTTGTAACACCAGGACATTCTCTAACAGAGCAACACAGTGGGTCCTGAGAACAATTCCGTCTGTCCTTTTCGGCAACCACCATCACAAGGCTTACATCAAAGAAGGAAAACTAAACAAAAAAAACACAACACGTTTGCAGATTTGACTATATTTTTATGTCTAGCCCAAAACTTTGGTCATAGTACTATACAGTACAGTTTAAACTATTTTCCCTTTACTTTCTTTTTCTGGTTACTCTTCTAATAGCTTTTGACCTGCTCCTCCCCCAAACATTTGAGGGGTCAATAACAGTTACCTAGAGAGAAAATGCCCTACAGCAGAGAGGCACTATTTATCTACCAAACAAAGCTTGATGGAAATCTCCCTTAAAAGCACTCACTGGCTTTTGTTCTATTTCTGTACTCACCCAAGAACTCTGTAATCAGTGAGGTGATCTCCAAGTGTCCCCATGCACCTGGAGGAGTGCCCCAAGCACTTGCCCAGTGCCCATCACCCTATTAGGGGCGCTCCGAAGTGCCCACCCATACTTAGTTTCAGGGAACATTCAAATCCGAGTCTCTCGGGCTCATTTTGTTCCCTTGGTATTCTTGTTGTTCCAATGTCTGTAGGTTTCTGTAATTATATGCTGTGGTTCATGGAGAAGTTTTAGTTTAACTTGCTTTATGTGTAATAAACATTTCACCTATGTTCTACAAACAAATAAGACTGCTTGCCTTGTGCTTTTTATTGTCTCCCTAAGGTCACCTCGCTTTATTCTGCCTGTCATTAAGAAAGCACTTTCCTCTACTCCATTATAGTTTTATTATAGAATGAACTTACTTCTCCGATGTAAGAAAATAACTGCTTAGTGAACTGGCTTAAATTGGCCCCAAATATTCAATCAAAAGGCCCTCTCCTGAGGCTGATACTGATTCTTCAACTTTGCAGACATATCTAAGGTGTTCCACTCCCAAGCCCACTGGTCAGAGCTATAACCCATCACTGGTCGGAGCCAGGAAAAAGCCTGCTGACCAGGTACTTCAATCATAAGAAAACTCTGTAAGGAGGATGTGCCCACTCCTGAAACTGACAAGGTCCTTATCAGCACCTTCCAGAAATATCCCATTACTGCCAGAATCTTCAATCAGACCAGGAATTCATCTTCAAAAGCCTGAAGTGTTGAAAGCAACTCACATCATGACAAGAAAGGGTCCTCCAGGCTGACTACAAGGAATGCAGGAGTCCACAATCTGGGAGACACCAGATACCTTCAGTTGGTACGGGTTTCTACAGAAGCCCTATAACAAACTCCCTGAGTTTGTGTTCTTAAAACAGACCACACTTAGGCTGTTCCCTGAAAGTTATAAATTATAGAAGCCAAAGCTAGGCATTTCCTAGGCATGAACCCCACAGAAAGACCCAACAGGAGAGCAGCCATCCCTGGAAAATCTCCTCTACACAGGATGTCCCAACACCCAGTCCGTAACAGCAACCAGGGCACTCAGAGGCAGCCTATAAGAATAATTCTGCTATGAGCAGTTGCATACAAGTCTTTGTGTGGACATATGTTTTCATTTCTCTTGGTAGATACCCACAAGTAGAATTATTCTGTATTTAACATTTTGGGGAACTGCCAGACTGTTTGCCAAAGAAGCTGCACTGTTTTACATTCCCATCAGCAGAGTATGAGGGTTCCATATATGGCCCATCCTTGCCAACACTTGTTGAGGTTTTTCTTTTTGACTATAGTCATCCTAGGAGGTGTGAGGCGCAACCTCGTTGTGGTTTTAATTTGTGTTTCCTTAATGGCTAATGATGCTGAGAATCTCTGCGACTGCCTTTTGGCTCTATATAACTTCTCTGAAGAGATGTCTAGTAAGATCCATTGGCAAAGTGAGGAAAAGTTTGTGTCATTAGGTGAATATATACAAATGTGCTTCTTTTTAAGTTTGAAGTGTCTGAGATTCTTTCATATGGGAAATATAGAAAGAGCAGAACCTGGGGAAATGAAAGGGTGCCCTCACCTACTCCCCTTTGCCACAATGTACTAGAATCACAAAAGTTTTCTTTCTTCCTCAGTACCACTCAGAGATATGGGCAACACATCCCCATTTTCTCTTCAAATGTAAGCTGCTGTTTACTGAGCATCTACTATGTCCAAGGAACATGGAGATAAAGGTGACATGTTAAAAACCTTCAAAATGTTCACTATTAACAGAGGACATGAATCCACATGGTAAACTGACTTGTCCATGTAACCTTGATGTCCAAGGCCTGGGTGTCACAGTCCCCTCAGGTGGGGAGAAAACAAAACCGCAGGCGCCGGCTCTGCTGTGGAGAAAGCTCCACAGCAGAGCGGGCAGGCACTCTAGGCGTAGCAGAGCCCCACACTGGGGACGGGGTTGGCCTGGTGCAGGAGGCTGCAGTGCAGGACTTGCCCCCACCCAGCAGTCGGACGGGACACCCCCCACAGAGGTAACAAGCTGAAACCTGTAGCACACACACACCGCCTCTGCTTAGGCTGGAAGTAGTCACCAGTGATGATGGATTTAAATAGCAGAGCAGGCGCTGAAGTGCCCTGGCCCAACAGATGCTGCAAAACAGCTGGAGGCCACAGCTCCCCCCAGGGGCACGTCTGCTCCTCTGAGCCTGCTAGGTGGGGGCAGTGTCTGTGTACCAGCTGAGACCCAGGAGGGCCCAATTTGGGGCAATACCTCCATCAGCCCAGCTGAGCCCGGCCACACAACCAGCTCGGGTCTCCGGATGCCACGGACTCCTCTGGCTACATATCCATGCTGCAGAAGAGCAGCCCAGGAGACTCTCGGCTCGCGTCTGTTGAAGCTAATTATCAACCTGCTGAATGGCCATCTGGAGGGTGATGTCAAGTGTAATGGCACATTCACCAGGATTCTGGGTTCCTACCTCCCACCTGTTCTGAGCCAAACTCTCAACTGCCTGCTCCCTCTCTCTCTCAGGGCATTGAAAAAGATGTTAGCTACGTACCCAAAAGTTAAATTCGGGTGCCCTGGAAATCATTAAATAATATAAATTATACAGTCCTAGGAAATAATAAAAAGCACTGCCAATAAGAATGACATGGGCCACTACTCACCACGAGCTCGCCATGTGCCAGTACTGGCTAAGGAACTGGTACAAGGCTCCTCGTTTAACTGGCACAAACACTCCACAAGGTAGGTTTCACTGCCCCCATTCTACAGAGAGGAAACTAAAGCTTAGAGAATTCAAGGTCATACAGGCAGAGGGGTAATGATCTAGCCATACAGGCTAGATCTTTCTACCTCCACAGTGAATACACTTCTACACTGTAATTCCACACTGAGGTGGCCAAAATCTCAATTTATCATGGTTGGGTCTCAAAAACATTCAAGTGGTTTACACTGAATATTAGTTAGTTCCTGCTTAAGAAAACAGTGAAAATCACTAGCCTAGAATAGGTTGACTCTAAAACGCCCTCCTTTTTAACTATACAATGTACATACTTGTGTCTTAGCACATATTGCATTTAGTCGATGTTGTTTTTACAATAGTCACCCCTGCAATTCTGTATTCTTCGTGCCCAGCATGTAACCCAGCACAGGAGGTTCTCTCAAAACAGTCTGCTTAGATCTTACTTTAAATATTGACTCAGTCTTAATATATTCCTCACAACTCTGGAAAAATAATCCATGTTCACATTTGGAATGTGTACACTATACCTTTTTAAAAGTGTTTCATTTCTGTGTATTCTCAAATAAATTTTATGGCTATATGTGAAATTTTAAATATTTACTTAATAATATTACCTATCAAAGCTTATTCACCAGTATGTCATCTCTAAGTCAACAGGCTTGTCAAAGATATTTGGAAAATATTTGCTACCCCTTTAAGAATTACAGCTCGTCATCAATTTGCTGACATTTAAAATAATCTTACTTAGATGCCAAGCTTTTATAGTCTCAATATTTTTCTCTGAAGAATACAATTATTTAAAAAATTAAAAAATAAAATGCGTATATTCTTTAATTTTTACATTCTTTAATTTTAAATGCAAACTATATTGGCTTTCTTTTAAAAAAATAAAAATTAGATCAGAAAACTTTATGCAGGTAAAGCAGAGGAAGTTCTATACTATATAACCAGTTCAATCTTCTTTCCTTTACAAAGACTGGAAAACACATGCTTTCAAACTCTTCAAGCTCTCAAATAATTTAAGTTCAATTTTCAATTAGTCTAAAAACAACAACAAAAAACACTCTTTCCTCTACTTAAAAAAAACCCGGCTTTGAAACTCCAGACGTAGAAGTGATGTCCAGCACGTCACTATATTCTCCAGTGCTTCATGGGAAACCTTAAGAAATAGTCCCTCAAACCAGGTATAACACACAGTGACTGGCAAAAATGGATACACAGAATCACAACTGCCTTTCCCCTTCTTTCATAGGAACATTTCACTCAAACGGAGAAGAGAGAAAGTTAGGAGAAAAGATCCCATCAAGTGTAATGTGCAAGTAGCAATATCCCTTTATTTCAAATGACATGCGTGTCTCAAACCCCACAGCCCACCTCTGAGGACAGGGTTGGAGAGCCGGACCCCTGGCTGGCTTTCAGTCTGTTCTCCACCAGCAGCCACTGACTCGCCTAAAACCTAATCAGATCACACCCCTCCCTGCTCAATACCCTGCAATGGCCTCCCGGTCAGAGTGAAAGCCAAAATCCTTACAGAGTTCTGCAGGGCTACAAGCGCTGTGCCCATGACGTAGCTGGCTCATGTCTCACACTTCCCCGCTTGCTGACCCCTGCAGCCCACACTGGCCCTCACAGCTCCCCAAACACACAGGCACACCAGGGCTCTGACGTGTATGCTGCCCTCTGCCTACAGTGCTCTTCCCCAGTCTGCTTGGCCTGTTCCCTCAATCCCTCACCTCCTTCAGGTGCGAATCCTCCTGATATTCCCTCCCGATGCCCGCTTTCTCTGCCTTATTTTCCTCTTTATCACTTTCACTATCTAACACACTTACTTATCTCCCTCCCCCCACTAGATGTCTATCACCCCCATAAATGTAAGCTCCATGAGGTCAGGAATTGTTGCTGGCTTTTGCTCCCTGCAATAAGCCCAGTGCCTACCTAGCGCAGCATCTGACATAGCAGGCACTCGATAAACATCTGTTAAATGAAGGCAATACTGTGAATGGTCATGCCATAGTCCAGAGGTAAGCAAAATCTGACCAGTCCCTACAAACTAGGGTAGCCATATAAAACACAACTATGGCGTGGGATGAACTAAAAATGATTCCTTATCTGCAATTCAAAATTTAACTGGGCATCCTGTATCTTTATTTGCAAAATCTGGCAACTCTACTCCTAAGTCTAGTGAGAGAAGGGTCAAATCTAAGCCATCCAGGTCACCTTGGAGAGGCAGAGGTCCAGGACACAGTCAGAAGATCAAGTGAGAAGCCATTTCCTCTCCTCATACCTTTTTCATGGTGGTCCAGTGGTGATCTGGGTTATGCCAGCTTTGGGTAGAAAAATCAGGCCAGGGCAAGCTGAGAAAGCTGCCAGGCTGAGCTCTCATATTGACCTCTTCTCCCAAAACACAATACCTCCTTTTCCTAAATCCCCATTTGGCTTGGTCTCAGGGCAGCTCAGATGCTCATGTTCCCTCCCACCCTTCTCCGTGACCGTGGAAACCATAAAGACACAGCATAAACAAGTCACCTCTTCCCCTGACCCCTTCACACTCCCATCAGGAACCCAGAGCCTTGGGCTCCCCCGTCCTGGGTCAGAAGACTGTGGCTGAGTTTCTGAGCTCTGTATAGAGCCACAGGCTCACAGAAGAGGATGTTTCTCGTCATTTCTTTGTTACCAGCACGTCACCTTTGCTACAGGCGAGAAAAGACTGAATATATGTGAAAACAATTTAATGCTTAGAATTAAAAAAAAAGTTAGTAAATTCATGAAAATCAAAGTTTCTAAATCTTGGTTTGAACAGTCATTGATTTTTAGATATATGCTCCCCTTGGTTATTCCGAAGTTTCCTGATCCTTTCAATGTGGAAGATCCCTGGGTTCTGTTCCACAGACCAAACCTCAAAGGACCGAAATCTGTGAGTTCCTGGCACCCAAAGTCACGTGGGCTATGGGATCTGGGGAATCGGGGTAAGTAAGGTAGGAGCACCTGGGGTGGAGGTGAGAATTAAGCCTAAAGTAAAGGCTCAGGTAGAAAGATCACATATCCTGGTTTGCCTGGGAGGGGGTCCCAGTTTATTTCTATTTTCCTGGTATTATCATGAACTGCTCCGTTTTATTCTCCAAAGTGTCTTAGTTTGGACATTAAATTATACGGTCATCCTAGGCACAAGCCAAACTGGAAATGACCTCTGTACCCTGGGACTCAAGATCTGTGGGTTAGGAGGGAACAGCCACGTAGGAGCAGCTGTGATCAAGCCGGGCCAGCTCGCCCCCAGACACGGGAAAAAGGCATTTACGGGCAGCAGCATCCACTATGAAAGCTGAGGAGGCCAGGCTGACTCTCCAGATCCCTCCAGCTCTGAATTCTAAGAGAGCAGCTGAGAGAGGTGCTTGTCAGAGCACATGCAGGCCCACACGTCCCCAGTTCCCAGGGACAGGCCAACAGGAGGCCCAGCCTTGGCTCAGAAACATCCTCACATTAGGGTGTCAAGGGACTGAAAAGTCAGGCTTTGATCTGACACACAGAGGATGGGTAGGCCTGCTTCTTCTGACAGGTCATGTGGACTGTCCCTGGGTGTTCTCCAGTCTCCTCACCCTTAGCTTAGGCGGGCCCCAAAAGAGCAAGGTGAAGCAGATTTTGAAAGGGGGCTGGAGCCCTGAGGCTCCAACACAACTGACATGCCCGCCTGGGGCTTAGGCAGCGTGTCACTCTCATCCATGGAAACTGAGTCTACTTCTCACCTGTAGGAGCTACAGTGAACAGGGTGGCTGGTGCCTCACAAATGCAACTACCAAAGGGAGCCAGCCACACTCCCAGGGAGCCTGGAAGGAAGGAAATCACACTTCAGGCCGAGACCAGACTTAGCTTAAGGAAAAGGAGGGAGCCAAACTAGGATCACGGTCTGACCCGTTAACTCCCCCTAGGGAGCCACAGAGGGGAACGTGCCAAGATATTCAGCACCCCGTTAACCTACAAGAAAAGTATCCCCGCTTCCATCAGTACAGGCCAAGAGACAAATATTTCAGCCTACTTAGTATAGTAAAAATGCAGGCATTCAGGCTCCCTGGCTCCAGCATTTGTGAGGTTTCATGTGATGTGGAAGACGCTTACCAAGATGCCCACATACGTGTGAGTTAAGACTTGAGACACTGACTCTTAATGCTTCAAGTGGGTTCTTCCCTTAGCCTTCCTTTCTCTTTGCCTTTTTTGTCTCTTGAACCATCTCACCCACTTTCAAACCTTGAGATGTTATCTTCCAAAATATTCTCAACCTAGAATGCTGAATATCCACGAGCCTGCTGGCCCCCTCCCCATGGAGAACCCCAAAGCCCTGCAGACTCCATACAACTCAAACTCATGGCTCCAGTTCTACCCCTTAAAACCCGTTCTCTCAGGCTGTATATCTTCCTTGTCTCTATAAAGACACAGCTGTCCACGCAGATAAAACACCATCATCTCTCCCCTCGTCATCAAATCCTACCGAGCCTTCTGATCTCTAATATACCTCTAAATACCCGTCTCTAACATACTGATCTAAAATCCCTCTCCCATCCCAGCCCCTCCTTGTCGCTCCTACGGACTGACCTAGTTCAAGTCTGCCTACTCTCTTGCCGGGAGCACTTCAGTGACCTCAGGCTCCGTATGGGTCACCAGGCCTCCAGAATAATTCTCCTCAAACGCTGGTTGAATATCCTGAAAACAAGGGATCCCATCCATCCCTGCCCCTTTCAGGAATGTGCTGCTTATACAGAAAAGTTGCTCTTTAGTGTTCAAATGCAATCGCCTAGCACCGCTACTCCTCAATCTGTCCTCTACCTTTCCCAGCTCCCGAGCCACTCCACGCCATCCATCCTTTTCGGCACTCACACGCTAGCTCTCCCAGACTCCTGACTGTTCTCAGAACACACACGTGTGTTATCATACTTCTCTGCCTTCAGCCCTTTTCCTCTACTTTGACCATCCCTGAGAGGCAGATCAGCCTAACCTGCCTTAGCAGTCAGATGAACATGGGAGTTTTGTGTGTCCTGGCTTCCCCCCTCAGTACCATGTGACCATGGGTGCCATGGTGTGACCTAAACATCTGAAAAGCAGCTCACTGGTTCTCCTCAACATTGAAATGGGAAATCCATAGGTAGATCCTTTGAAAAAATACTGAGACGTGTCAGCAAATTAATGAATCTTAGCAGAGAAGCTCCCTCGAGTTGGCATATGACTTCCAAGTTCTAAAGGAGGAACCACTGGTCACCAGCATGAGACATCCACGGGGCTGATGCAAAGTGTCTGCAGGGACTCACTTCCAGAATGTGAGGGGTTCTAATGCTCAGGCCCCTGTAAAGATGCTGCAAAGAAAGAGAAAAGCTGTCCACCTTGGGCTGACTGTTGGAGCTGAGTTTCCCCAGACACTGCCTAGAAAAAAAGACAGTGCCAGAACTTAAACCCTGGTCTTTGTTAAACTTACTGGGATTTAAAAAGAAAACACACATCTGGTTTAGTGACTCCTAGACACAAAGACTCTGGCCTTTATCACACTAATGATGATTATTCTTTCGTGAAGAACATCTGGCTTGGTGACATCTGAATCTCCAGACCCAAGTTCAACCACATTTTAAGGATAACTAAATTCAGATTTACTTCACAGTCTCGATGTCTATGCCAGGCCCTTTTCACTTAACCTTTACATTAGTTTTCCGAAACCAGCATTCAGCTCCTAGCCCAGAGCTGCCACAGATTCATCGACCTTCTCTATCACCTGATAGCTGAATTAATTAGTATATTCACCTACTTTCTCAGCATTCTCCTCATTCTATCTTTACTGCTATAAAAGTGAAGGAAGAGAGTTGTTATTACAATGTTAGCTAACATTTACTGACTACGTTCAATGGGCCAGGTAGAAAGCTAAGCATATACATATATAGATCAGCTTAACTGAGATAGAATTCATATACCATATAATTCACCCATTTATTCAATTCAGTGATTTTTAGTATATTCACAGAGTTGTGTAAGCATATCCAGAACCAATTTAGAACATAGTAATCATCCAAGAAAGAAACCTACCATGTTTCCCCAAAAAGACCTAGCCGGACAATCAGCTCTAATGCATCTTTTGGAGCAAAAATTAATATAAGACCCGGTCTCCTATAAGACCGGGTCTTATATTATAGAAAAATAAGACCGGGTCTTATATTAATTTTTGCTCCAAAAGACGCATTAGAGCTGGTTGTCCAGCTAGGTCTTATTTTCGGGGAAACATGTATACCCATTAGCAGTTACTCCCCAATTTCTCGCAAATCCTCGTCCTAGGTAACCTCTCATCTACGTCCTGTCTTTCTAGATTTTGGAGGCATTGCACATAAATGAAATCATACTATATGTAGTCCTGTAACTGCCTTCTTTCACATAGCATGTTTTTAAGAGATGTTCATGTTGTAGTATGTCACTCATTTTTAATGCGAAATACTAACCCATTGTATGGCTATACCACATTTTATTTATGCAGTCATCAGTTGACAGACATTTGCGGTGCTTCCAGTTTTTGGCTATTATGAATAATGCTGCTATGAATATTTGTATACAATTTTTGTACGACACATCTGTTTTCATTTCTCTTAGTTTTATACCCATGAGGAGAATAGCTGGATCTTATGATGATTCTATGTTGACCCTTTTGAGAAACTGCCAGGCTGTTTTCCAGCATGGCTGTGCCATTTTATAGTACCACCAGTAATGCATGATGGTTCCCATTTCTTCACATCCACGGCAATACCTACTATTGTCGGTCTTTTTGACTATAGCCATCCTAGTGAATACGAAGTAGTGTCTCACTATGGTTTTAATTTGCAAGTCTTTGGTGCCTAATGATGTTGAGCATTTCTGCATGTGCTTATTTAGCCACTTGCATAACTTTGAAAAGTGTCTGTTCAGATTCTACTTTTTAATTAGATTACTTGTCTTTTTATTAGAGCTGTAAGAGTTCTTTATATACTCTAGATATAAATCCCTTATCAAATTTAAGATTGGAAA
Organism: Rhinolophus sinicus; assembly: GCF_057876585.1. Taxonomy (NCBI): domain Eukaryota; kingdom Metazoa; phylum Chordata; class Mammalia; order Chiroptera; family Rhinolophidae; genus Rhinolophus; species Rhinolophus sinicus. The sequence continues at coordinate 149,161,786 of NC_142514.1, read as the reverse complement.
AAAACTTTTCTCCTATTCTCTGAGTTGTCTTTTGATTTTCTTGATGGTACCCCTTGAAGCACAAATGTTTTTAACTTTAATGAAGTATCAATTTATTTATTTTTACTTGTATGCTTTTGGTGTCATGTCAAAAAGACATTATTTTGTCCTAGAGTTTTATAGTTTTAGCTCTTATATTTATGTCTGTGATCCACTTTTAGTTAATCATAGTACAGGATGTGAGAAAGGGATCCATCCTCATTCTTGGCATGTGGATATCCAGTAGTCTCCGCACCATTTGTTGAAAAGACACCCCCCCCCCCCCCCCCCGCCTCTGCATTGTCTTGGCACATTTGTTGAAAATCAATTGACTGTAAGTGTGAGGGCTTATTTCTGGACTAATGATTCTATTTTATTGATGTATATGTCTAACTTTATACCACTTCTGCACTATCTTGATTCTGACTGTAGCTTTGTAGTAAGTTTTAAAGTAAGGAAGTGTGAGTCCTCCAACTTTGTTCTTTTTTTTTTTTTTTCAAGATTGTTTTGGCTATTTGGGGTCCCCTGAATTTCCATATGAATGTTAGAACCGGCTTGTCAATTTCTACAAAAAAGGTCAGCGGGGGTTTTGTTAGGGATTATGTTGCCAGCTGTAGATCAATTTAAGGATTATTGCTGTCTTAACAATATTAAGTCTTGTAATCCACAAACATAAAATGTCTTTTAATTTATTTGGGTTTTTAAAATTCAATTAATTTCTTTCAATAATATTTTGTAGTTCTTGGAGTAAAAGTTTTACATTTCTTTGTTACATCTATTTCATGCTATTGTAAGTGGTGTTTTCTTTTTCTTTTTTAAATTGTTTTATTAGTTTCAGGTGTACAAAGCAAAGTAATAGTTAGACATTTATACCCCTCACAAAGTGATAACCTCCCCCCCCATGGTATCATTTTCTTAATTTCATTTTCAGATTGTTCATTGTTAATATATATAGAAATACAATTTATTTTGTGTATTATCTTGCAACCTTGCTGAAATTCTGAGTGATTCACTTAAATATTAGCTGTAATAGTTTATTCCCCCTATATACAAGATCAAATAGAGACAGTTTTACTTCTTTTTTCCAATTTAGATTTCTTATGTTTCATTTTCTTGACTAATTTCTTTGGCTAGAACCTCCAACACAATGTTGAATAGAAGGAGTGAAAGTAGGCCTCCTTGTTTTGTTCCTGACCTTAGAAGGAAAGCACTCAGACTTTTATTAATAAGTATAATGTTACTTGTGCGTTTTCATATGTGTCCTTTTCAGGTGAGGAAGTTCTCTTCTCGTCCTAGTTTGCTGAGTGTTTATATCATGAAGAGACACTGAATTTTGTCAAATGCTTTTTCTAAATCTATTGAGAGGATAATGTGTTTTTGTTCTTCATTCTATTAATATGTATATGATATTAATTAATTTCAGATTTTAAACCAACCTTGCATTCCTGGGATAGATTCCACTTGGCCATGGTATAGGATTCTTTATTTACATGTTGCAGGATCAGTTTGTGAGTATTTTGTTGAGAATTTTGCACCTATATTCGTAAGAGGTTTTAGTCTATGGTTTTCTTTTCTTGTGATGTCTTTGGTTTTGTTGTCAGGATAATACTGCTCTCGGAATGAGTTGTGCATGTGAAACATTTTAATGCATTATCTCATTCAACCCTAGCATCAAAGTTGTGAGATGGGCACTAACATTAGCCCCATTTATCAGATGAGGAAATGGAGGTTCGGGAATATTAACTTGCCCATAGTTACACATCCAGTGAAGTGGCAGAGCCAGGATTTAAAAACCCAGCCAGCCCTCACTCCTGACCCTATGCCCTTAATCACCATGATGAACTTACTCCTATGCGCTGACTGATAAACCTCTATATAAATCAGCCACTAAACAGATTAGTGGCAGGTTAAATGTACACAAACCAGATTGTGTGACCTGGTGGTAAAGGTCTGATAACCTTCCCTAACCTAACATCCTTCTGAACTCCACAGTCATACTTGCTCAGTTCATTGTTCCACTTAAGTGAGTCATTCAGGATCAGCAATGTCATCCTACAACAATCAGCGGCAGAAGTGATGTCCAGACAGCTAACACTAAACCCAGAGTCAGCCTGGGAAAAGTCATGCACACACATGCACACATACACACTATTTAGAGACATCTTGAATAAGCTTACAAACATATTGTGTCAGGTATATACTGCGGGGGGGGGGGGGTTATTGTCAAAGACTTACTTTCTAGGGATATGGTTTCCTACTGTTATAAAAATCAAATCAGCATTTGGTCACCACAATAACAAATCAAGCTCAACAATCCTTTTTAACCAATGAATGTCCCACTTGGGCCGAATCATTGTGATACTAACATAAAATTTAACTAACGTGTTCCCATTCACATCTCAGGCACAGGATCAAGGTTGTTGTAATAGAAAAGTGTCAACACAGGCATGAGGTGCTGTTGGTTCTACCCTAAGTTCTGCTTCACCAGGAAGTTCCTCAAAATACGATGTCCTGATGGAAAATATATTGAGCTCTGTGCCTCAGCTTCTTAGCTATGAAATTGTAATTGTTGCCCTCAATTCATGAGAATGTTATAACTGTGATAACGATACGAATATGGACAAGGACACCTTCTAGAAATAAAACATGGAATTGTTCTTACCAACAACTTTCACTAATTCAAACATTTTTTGAGGGCCTAATGTGCACCAGGTACTATCTAGGGACTGGAGACCAAGATGTGCCAAAGCCCTAGAACCTGCTCTTGAAGAGGATGGAGACACAGACACGCACACTAAAACCGAGTCTGAAAAGCACTTTGAGAAAAGGTTAAATGACTAGCAGTGGAAGCACAAACGAGCAAGCAACTAGCTCTGCCTGTGAAGCTGAGGGAAGGGTGCAGAGAGCAGGGAGATCTTCCCAGGGTCTTGAAGGAACCGTAGAAGTTTACCAGGCAGAAAACAGGAAAAAGTGTGTCCCAGACACCAAGAAAGCCATTCTGGAAAAAAAGAAAGAAAGCCCATTCTCCTTTTTTCATTGTTTGCTTGGAACCAAAACTCTGTTCTACACTAGCAGACAGCAATATAGGGACACTGAGCCCAGAGAACTTCCAATTCCAGTTCTGTCATAACCCAGAGACAGCAGAGAGTGGTGGTCTCTAACAGCTCAGGCCTTGCAGCCAAACTGATAGGGGTTTGTATCTTGGCTTCTGGAATTACTAGTTGTGTGACCCTGGGAAATTTACTTAACCTTTCTGGGCCTTGGTTTCCCCACCTGTGGTATGGGAATAATAGTAGCTATTCGTAAGATTTGCAATGAGGCTTAAATAAACTGAAGTTAAGTGTTTAGAACAGTACCTGGCACACTGTAAGCACTGGATAAATGTCCATTACTATTGTTGTTGTTACTATTATTTTGAATCTCTGTCACAAAGCCTGCCCTGGTCCGTCCAGGCCTTTCAGAGATTTGTCCATTTCAAAAGGCTCTTATCCCAACGCATGTCGTCATCCCACCTGGCAATTCCCTTCACCTAACAACTGTTCACGGTTGCTGTCTCAGGACACATGGGGACTGAGAGAATGCTTCCTAATACACGTGGCTTACAATCCAAGCAACCCAAATAACATCTTCCATAATCAGGATCGTATGGCCATTGCATTTGTGTGTTGCTGTGAGACAGCAAATACAAAGGCACATCCGAATACAGAGATTGCAGTAACAGTTGAATAAACATGCAATCCGATACCTCACATATGGCATGTCATCAGCCCCAGTACCTCCTTCACAATCAAATATGTTTAAGGCTGTGGCTACATTATAGGTACAAGTGTCTTTATCAGGACATTAACATGCACCAAACCTCTCTCAATAAAACCGGTCATAAACAACAATCTCTTCTAAGCTGTCACGGAAGCTACTGTGTTTGTAATAGAACCATTCATCTAAGAGACAGTTGCCAAAGCCTGTCTCAACACAATAGCAAGCGAGTCACAGAGCACAGAGGCAGACCCAGGGAAGAGGGCAGGCACAGAGTGAGTCATTGGGATCTTTGTAAATGGCTGAAAAAACCTCAGCTTATTAACATATGTTAAATATTACCCCGGATGCTGCAAAGCTTTGGGGTGATCAATTACATTTCCCCCACAGCATTCTCTCTTAAGGTAGCCTAAAAGTTCCTCTGGCCTTGGCAAACGGAACAATGTCTATGGAAATTTTCCAGCTAATGACCAATTTCACTGGCTGTGAAAAAAAAAGCTGTAATGCTATAAAAAATAAATAAATAAGTAAATTGAATGTCCAGGACAGCAGGTTTCATTGTCACAACTTTCCGACTGTGTCTAAAAGGCTAAGGAGAGAGGAGTATACCGGTACCGAAACAGATTTTAAAGAAATAATGTCCATATGGGCTTTGAAGAACAAATTTCATTTTTTATTATTTATCTGGAAGTGAAGCATTTGAGAGAAGACAAGGTACGCAGACAGAATAATCTGGAGTGTGTGTATAGCAGGTAAGTATCAAGCAAATGAAACCCTGATTAAACCAAGTGATTATAATCAAATGAGAAATGAGCATTACAGCACACTGGAAAATCTCCAGAGTATTTTCAAACTCTGAAAGCCACCCACCTCTGCCCTAAGTCAATGTAAGTGCAAGACTAGCTGGCCAGGAATCTGTTACAAAGAATAAAATGGTCATACAAAAAAACGACTGACACTTTAAGAAGAGAGGCCCCTAACCCTCCAGGAATAAAGCATGTCCACTCTCAAGTACAAGTTAAACCATAAATTCTGGCTCAGCAGATACATGGCGTGTTAATTCCTGTTAATTCTGGTGTGGCGCTTTGCTGTGAGCGTGTGGACATTGGAAGAAGGGATTTGAATGCTGCCCTCTACCTCTCCCATCCCCATTTTACCATGATACATGAATGTCAGGAAAATACCACTGTGAGTCTGGACAGCTGACTGACAGATCCAGCTGGCTGGGGCACCTGTTGAACTCCCAGACCGATGTCCTAAAATCTATAATAAGAACACCCTGTCCTGTTTCCCCGCCCCAGCACCACCATTCTCTGACCACCTGTCCCCCAAGATCGCTGGCCCAGCCACCCATACGTGGAAGGGAGAGCTCACTCTCCCAACACCACACTCCTGCCCACCATGACCCTGCAGCAGCCTGCCCCCCCCACCCCCCCACCCCCCGCCCCATGAACCCCTGGTAAACAAACATCACACCGAAGTGAACCTGGACAATATGGTTTGTTTTTAATTCGCGGTATTTTCCACATTTCTTTAATGAGTACCCCTTATTCAGAATCAGAGGGGAAAAAATCAACCTGATGTAATTATTTTTTCCCTCCAATTCCAAAAGTAACATATGTTCACTATAAAAAACTCCATTAATACAGAAACATATAATAGAAAAGGAGTGAGTTGCTTATAATCCCTGCGGCAACCACCATTTCTAGGTTGTAAATTCCTTCAGATTTTTTTCTACGATCCTAACCGCACACCGCATCTATATATTTATTTAAATTTAACGAGCTGAAGGTTCTCTAAGATAGAACCTTTACTAAAGAGATCAACACAACACGATCATAATAACAATGCTCGTGATTATTAAAATGCCCACTCTGAGCACCTACGATCAATGGGACACAAATAAGTAAGTATAACAAGAAATTCAGAAGCAATGAGTTCTCAGGTGAAATGCAAGGCCACAGCTACAGAGGAGCACGGAACTGCAGCTCTGGAAGTGGAGTCATGGGGGAAGAGGAGAGAGACAGTCTTGGAAGCCAGGGCTGTGCTACTAAGAACACACAAGTCTGCCCGCTGCCTCCTCCCCTTGGATGCCATGGAGGGCCACTGTTCTGGGGCCTGCCCAGCCTTGCCAGGCAATGGGCTCCCCTCGGTCCCCTCCATCATCTGCAATTCTCATCCAGACAGTTTGCCCTGGGTCTCCCCTCTCCAACCCTTTCTTTGGCAGAAACCCTGAAAGGGGTGAGGGGTCAGTTCAACCAAACACCCCTCTATCTAGGCCAGGGAAGCTGAATTCAAAATATTCTTTCCTACCGTTCCAACAGGCTTTCTTGAATGGGCTTAACCTCACTAAAGCATTCTGTTTAGAATTCAGTTTAAAGCACTTTTTCACCCATAATTGTATTTCTCTCCAGATTGCTGAGAGGTAGGAAGAAATATGTTGATTTCCTCGTTCTGTTCTACAAATGCTGGCAACAACACACAAAGAGCTTATATAGCTGTCCAAAGATAACATCGCAAATAGGTGTAGCAGTTTGGGGCCAGCCAAAGAATTGGGGAGCAAGGAGGTAGGGAATATTAGCATTTTCCTGTGACCCCAATGTTTCTTCCAGCCCACCATTCTGTCACCTGCTCTTCACTAGGTCCATATCATTCACTTATTCCAAACTCTTTCCATTCACATCCAGGGGATCATGTTCTCCTCAAAAACATTCCCCAATATCTGGAGACCTTGGTACATTTATTTACAAATTCACACTTGACGACTGTTAACCGCAACATCAGTGATTAACCAGCCCAATGCTGACGAGCCTCACGGGGTTTGACTTCCTCGTCTCCAGTGGCCATGGCCCATGTCCATATCAGTTGTCCACATTTGTGGCCACACCTCGAAACTCATCACCTGAAACCTCTCCACCTCTCATCTCCAGCACATGACCACAGCCTCCTGCCCCGCCGCCCTCGCCTAAGGAAGGCAGCAGAGCCTCTGAGCAGAGCACACATCACGACTTAGCCCCTCTGGCTTCACCTCGACCCTTTCCTTCCTCACCTAGACCGGGGCGACCCCGCACTCACCAGTACCTTAGTGTCTCAGGGCCCAGCCCTACAAACTGTCAAAATATGAATAAATCCGAATCCTCTGGGGAAATATTATGTAATCATGCCAATGGGTTCCCCAAAAAGTAACACTCTCTGCCTTCATTCCAAATGGATCACAGACTCAAATGTAAAAAAAGAAACAAATCATAAAACTTTTACAACAAAACAGGAGAATTATTTTCAGGAACTAGGACTAGGCAATGAGTTCTTAGACTTGACACCAAAAGAACAGTCCACAAGAGGGAAAATTAAAATACTGGATCTCATCAAAATTTAAAACTTTTACTCTGTGGGAGCCCATGTGAAGAAGATGAAAAGATAAGTGACAGACTAGGAGAAAATATGTGCAAACAACATGTGCAGCAAAGAACTCGTATCTAAAGAACTCCCAAAATGCAACAGTAAAACCATAAATAATCCAATTAGAAAGTGGACAAAAGACATAAACAGATATTTCACGGAAGACAATATACAGATGGCAAATAAGCACATGAAAAGATGTTCAACATCATTAGTCATTAGGGATATGCAAATTAAAACCACATGAGATAGCACCACACACCTATCAGAATGGCTAAAATAAACAGTAGTGACAACACCAAATGCTGGGAGGGGTGCAGAGAATCTAGATTGCAGGTGAAAATGTAAAATGGTAAAGCTGCTCTGTAAAATGGTTGAGCAGTCAATTAAAAAAAAAAAAAATACTAAAGGCACAACTATGATATAACCCAGCAATTACACTCCTGGACAATTAATCCTCAGAAATGAAAACTTAAGTTCACACAAAAACCTGAAAATAAATGGTCTTGGCAGCTTTATTTGTGACCACCAAAAAAGAGAATCAGTACAGATGACCCTGAAGAGGTGAACAGTTAAACACACTGCGGTACACATATATACCAGGGACTACCAGTTAGAAGAAAAAAAGTATTGATACGCGGGACATCCTGGATGAATCTCCAGGGAATTATGCTGAATGGAAGAAAAAAAAGCCAATCCCAAAAGGTTACCATACCATATGATTCCATTATATAATGCATCTGAAAAGACAGTAGTTTAGAAATAGAAGATGAATTAATGATTGCCAGGAGTTAGGGATAAGGTACTGCGAAGCAGGACCGAGGTGGGTATGGTTATGAAAATGGAATGTCAGCAATTGTTGTGGTGTTGGGACTGTTCTGTATTCTCACTGTGGTGGTGGATACCTGAACCTACACAGGTGATAACATTGTACAGAACTTAATACACACACACACACACACACACACACACACACACACACACGTAGAATTGGGGGACTCTGAATAAGATCAGTACACTGCTCAGCAATTCTTTTATCCCTGTTCATCCAGATCCCATTCCCCCATAATATCTCTTCTAAGCTCGCTCTCCTTTTCAGAAGCCCCCCGCCCGCTCAGCCCACATGTCCTTACTCCTTTTCTGAAGAAAGCAATGTGCTCCCTCGACCCCCCACCCATCTGACTATGCATCAGAGTAAAAGAAGGCTCACTCCCTTTCAAGTTTCTTCCGGGTTTCATTCCATCAAATATATCCTCAATTCATAATTTTTCCCCCTCTACTAACCAGATGGCTAAGTCTCTCCCCTATCCTACAATTAGTCTTCCTTTAATTTTTATGCCCTTCAAGATACCATCTCATGGCTCTTTCCATGCATGGCCAAACGTTCCCTCCTGGTACAGAGGGAGCATAAACTGAGTAAGGTAGTTCATTTCCTGCGTTCGAGCCATGCAAGGACTGCTTCAAACGTTGGTCTTGCTCTCTGCTCATTTGTTTCTTTTACCAACTCTGAAAATGTGGTCCTGTCCTCCAGCACCCAGGCTTGTAGCTTAGCCCAGGGGCTCTCAAACCTGGCCGATCACCCAAACTACCCAGAATACAGATTCCCAGACCATACGTATTCAGAGACGCGGACTCAATTGGTTTTCAGTCTGTTTTGCCTTTTTGTTGTTGTTGTTTTTTAAGCTTCTTAAGTACTTCTGATGATGATGGGCAGGCTTGGGGACCACTGATGCATCTCCCTTCTTCTTGACTCCCCCACTCTTCACTCTCCCACTGCCACAGAGACTTTAAAATCCATGCCAGTTTGACCACAAGACACTGTGGGCCTGCATGTGGCAGGCCATTCTCACCCACTCTCACAGCTTTAGGGAGAACTTCTCCGATGGCGAACGCAAACTACCCCTGCAACTGAGTTCTAGGTACAGATTTCCAGCTCCCTGCAGGTCACCTCATCTGGATGGCCACCCAATACCACGAGCACATTCCTCTCCTCTCTACAAACCTGCTTCTCCTGTCTCCACTCCCCATTCCATGTAATAGTCCCACCATCCTCCCTGCTCCCCAGAAGCAGAGCCCTGAAACCATCTTCAACTCCTCCTTCTCTTTCACAAATGACATCCAGTCAGCCAGTCCTGTTGGTTCTATTTCTGGAATGTCCCCACCAACACTGCCCGTACCCTGGTTTAGGCCTCATCCTCTCCCACTGGACTATTGCAAGAGCCACCTAACTTGTGTTCACGCCCTGGGAACTGGCTTCGTAAAACACAGGCTGACTCATGTCATCTCTCCTGAAAAAAATGTCATGGCTTCCCTCTGTCCTCAGAAGGAGCACCGGACACCACGGCGAGGCATTCAAGGTCCTCCATGATACAGTGCCAGCCCACGTTTCCAAGCTCATCTACCATCACCCTCCAGGATACACCCTCATTTCTGAGAGCACCAGAGCTGGGCCCTTTCCGGACTCTGTGCCTTTATCGCACTGTTCCCTTAGGCATGAATGCCCTTCCCGTCCCTCTCTCCTCACAGTAGCAATTCTGAACCAGAAATCACCTAATGTTATATGCAAAAATCCCGTAACTACACACACACATGCATTTTTTCTGCAGAAAAGATCTACAGCTTTCCATAGATTCTCAAATGGGTCTATAATCCAAATTAAGTTAAAAAAACACACACACAAAAACAAAAAAAACAAGTGGCCTTTTCCCACTCAAAGTTAGCTCAGATCACTTCTTTCTGCTTCTCTTCCACTCTTAAATACAGACATCTGCATTCCCCAATCATCAATAATCTCACTTTCCACTGCCCTACCACTAAGCTGTGAATATAATTCTAGTATAGAAAATACTTCCTTCTATGGAAGTACACAATATAGGAAGTACAGAATATACTTCCTTCTGTGTCACTTTGTAGACAGTTGTTGTATTGGTTGGCTTGGTTTCAAACGTCAACTCCACCACTTATTTCTAGGTGACCCTGAATAAGTAACGTGACCTTGGTGGGACTCAGCTTCCTCAACTGTAAAATGGGGATAATCACAGTACCTACCTATATCGTTAGATTGTTGTAAGGAATAAACAGATAACTCATTCCAAAGCAAAGAGAAAGTACCTAGCACATAGTAACTGGTCAAATAGGTCAGCTGTTTTCATTATTTTTGATCTGCTGTCCCCACTGCTGTCAAAGCACAGTGCATGCCGGCCCTCAATGAAAGATTTAGGAATCCATGTTTTCCTCCATCCCAGGGCGCATCCAGCCACTGCTACAACAAAGCATAACTTGGTAATAACTTAACATCCACTTCCTTTTGCTCCACTATGACCAGTTCTTGAGCCATCCTAATTAACTATTTTTTTACCCAGATTGCACAAGGGCTCACACCTTGTCTATAAACCTCCACATGGCCCCCGCACCCTCAACTTCCCAATCAAAGCACTGATGACGTTGGCTTTGCTATTCTCACAGGAACCAAACTATTTCAAAATCCCCCATTACTCATCGGTGCTTAGGACTCTAGAATTAACCCTTGTTCTGCTGCTGTGCCTATTTGGGCAGAAATCTTTCCTACCTCTTGAGCTAACATTTGCCAACACACATAGCAAAAACCGGGGTTTCCTCTTTCTCAATCTAGAAAGACAATTAAATATACAAACATCTTTCCTTTTTTTTTTCCTTTCTCCCTTTCTTTCTATCTAGTTCCTCCAACAGTAGAGGCCCTGGGGCTTAGAAGTTTATTTATTCACCTTCGTTGGTTTCAACTAATAATTCATGTATGCATATATTCAATAAACATTACTGACACCTTCTATGAGTACGTCCCATCAGACAGCAGGGTGGTGGCCCTGCCTTAAGGAGCTTCCAGCCTATTTCTGGCCAATTCACTTGAAATAACGCCCTGCAACACAGATCAGACCAAAAGAGGAAATCAAAGATGCCACATGGTGTTCACATGGAGAAATGGAAAGAACAAGTTCAGCTCAGACCCCAAGGCTCACTTTCGCAAGGCCTGGAGATCCTCTAGGGCTCGGATTATATAGCCATTTCCACATCAGGGCCTTGGGGGTCTCCACAGCCATAGGCCACTTCCTGGTCCTCAAAGATACGTTGTGAAAGTCCACTGTCTTCCAAAGGGATGATCCTGCATTTCCTTGACCAGTTCTCTAGATCATATTTCAGTGTCTTTGCCACATGATTAATTAGTGTAGGCAAACCTGCTTGTATGTGTTCATTCTGATGTCCCCTTGTCAGTGCTGCCACCACCTCATAAAACAGCCCCCTTCCTTCTTCTTTCTTGTGCTTATATGAAGTAGGCAAAGGGCAGATTCCCCGTCCTGTGCTCCCGTGGCTGGCAGAACTCAGGTCGGCAATTGGGGGGGGCTCGCCCAGAGATGCCCTCCTCCTTAACTTCTCTACTCCTTACAACTCAGCTCTCTAAGGCGAACCAGTAGGCCTGGCATCACAGTAAGAAAAGGGCATCCCTGGAGCTGTTGTCATAAGCAAGGACCCTGAAGACATCTGCTCCGAAGAAAAAAGTCATCGCCCAGCAACTGTTCTGCCCAGGCTGCCTGTAGGATCCTAGGGCACCAGAATCTTCCAGACATCTTCCTGGCCACCACCAGGGCCAGCCTTGTGATCTAGGATCCTCCTGCTGTGTTATTTGAGAAGCTTTCTTCCTGCCAGCATTGGGCCAGGTGCCCTGGACAATGGTGGCCAAGAACAGGCTTCAAAAGGCTAAGTGGAAGGTGACCATCTTCAAAGGGCTCTCAGACTTCCCAGAAAGCTCTGGCACACAGCCCTGACCTCAGGTCAGTGTTTCCTGCAAATGAACTTGTGAGGGCTCCATGAGGGCAGGGACCGCGTCTGTCTGGTTCACTGCTGTATCTCTGACAACCCCGAGCCCACGGCTGGAATACAGGTGGCGCTCAATACTGACTTTTTGAATTAATGTTGAATGACCTCCACCAAAGAAGCACAGAGGAAAGAGCCCAGGTTTTGGAGTCAGACAAGTCCTGGGTTTGAAACTCTCCTGTTCTTCCATTTATCCTGGTCCCTTTGTGCAAGCCCCTGTACCCCTCTTAGCCCCAGCTTCCTCATCTACAAGGTGGGGATCAGATCACCCACCTCAAACTGTTGCTGTGAGCTTGTTGTGAGCACTGGAGGGAAATACTATGTAAAGCCTTTTTAACCCAGTCCCTGGCAGGAAGCACTGTTTGGTTTTAGTTCATAAACACTTTTACAGCTCTCACTGTATACCAGGCACTGCTCAAACGTGGGAGGGAGGATCCCAGGTCTCTATTAGTTTGTTTACTTCTTCTAAAAATCCTGTGAAGTAGGATCTAGTTCTATGCCTTTTGCAGCTGACGGAATGGATGCACAGAGGCGGAAAAGCAACGTGCCCCAAGTCTGATGTCTAGAAATCAGGATTCATGTCCATTTCAAAGCCCAAGACGTGAAGTGCTACACTTTTCTGTCTCTAAAGCAAGCAGCGAGTGAACGTCAGCGCCTGTCCCTACCCTGGTTTTGATTATGGGAGAAGATACGTATGTGACCACATTGCCAGACCACGGTTTTCAGTTGCAACAGAAACACATCCGGGTATTCCCGTGGTTCGCTCTTTTGCCGTAGTTTAAATTAAGGTCTGCTCCGGTGAAATTCAATCCCAGACAAGTTTGTTGATCAAGAACTTCTCTTCCATCTTGTCCTCCTGCTACCTCCTCAACAACTACTTCCCAGAAAAAGAGACGCATAGCTATGTATAAATAAGGAAAGGGAAACACAAGGAAAAAGAGTGAGCTTGCAAGCTCTCAGGAACAAATTCAAAGAGGTCTCCTCCTCTTTCTAGTGATCCCTACGAACAGCTGCCACACACAGGGTGCCCAAGGCAGAAGTGACGTGTCCACATGGAGACCAACCACGTACAGTCTCAGCTGCCCCCCAGACCCAGAGAGCAGCGAGAAGCCATCTCTTCAAATGGTCCAAACCTCATCGCAAAGAGCCTGCCATTCTTCCCCTCTATAAGACTGCATCTGTCCTACTGCCAACCACGGAGGAAATTTCATTACCAAAATAAGTCAGCGCTGCACTTGACCTTCCTTCTCCAATGGCTCAGGATTAGTGACATCACAATGTACTCTACAAATGCTGAGAAATATCGCAATAGCCCGCTCAAGTCAAAAACACTTGCTATTTCACTAAAAGACATTAAATTATTTTGATTTTACTCCATGGAATCCCAAATGCTTTCAATGTTTTCACTTTAAAAATGCTCAAGAGAAAAAGTATGCTCTCAGGACCTTAAGCAACCTCGATTCCTGGTCTGGTTTGTGTCCTGATTCACGTACGGTAAGAGGGAGAACAGGCCAGAAGCTAAAAAACAGTAGCTCTGGCCCACACTGCTCACATGACTCCATCCCCAAGTGGCTGGGGCCTCACTGCGGAGTCTCCCAACCCAACCTTTTCTCATCCTCCAAGTAACAAGCAGGTCACAGGAAGCTCCAAGGTACCTGGGGCAGTTCCAGTTACGGGGTCCAGTCTCCACCTTCCATAACCCAGCAACCACATTTCCCTTTCAAAGTAGCAGTAGAAGCAAAGTTCCTTCCTGTTGTCCAAAGAGAGGGAGTGGAAGGCAATGTTTTCTCCCCAAGGCAGCTGCCTGGAGGTGGGGTGGCTTCAGGGCCACCGCAGCAAATGCATCTCCTGCACCCCCAAATCAGGACACATGACCCTGCAGCTATAACTCCTAATGTTGCTTGCTCAAAAGGATAGCCCCATTTTAAATCAGGTTGGTCACCAACATGGTTAGTAAGTGAAGGCTGATTTAAGGAAAAAAAGAATCTACCCACCAAGAACATGCTCTGAGGAAACATTCAGAATCTGATTACCCTGGGTATTAAAGACATGCTCCCACAACTACCGTCAGGTTTGTCAAGGGACTGATCACTCTTACTGAGGAACAAGTCCCCAAATCACAGCATCATAACAGAAGAGTCTCAAGGACCCACAAACATCATCTACTTTACCCTCTTTTCTTACAGGGGAAAAAAACTGAGACGCAGACCCAGTACAGGACTATTCAAGTTCACTACTAGTAGATGACTCAAACCCAAAACTTCTCACCATTCGGTTTCCTAGCCCGCTGCCTCTGATACCCAATCACCAACAAGAGCTCTTATGCAATTATTTTCACACACACAAAAATATTTTTTTGATGGAGCTACAGGCAAATTGTATATCCATCACAGCTGCTACCTCATAAGTACACTCAACAAAGAAAACAAAACTGGAGTTGAAAAAATTAACTTTTGCTTTGAATTATGTTTTCAGTCCTGAGACCTCGTTCCTAAAGGGACAATGCCTTTCCCAGAATTCCTTAGGAGAAAGAAGGGCTGTAGTTATTCCCAAGCAGGATTTCCAATACTAGGCCAATATTTTAGATTATAACAATTTCTGGGTAACAAATGGGAGTTGTACAAGGTAGACTGGCTCGAAGCCACCTTCACTACTTGTAATAAAATCAGCTTCAAAGATGGCTCAAAGATTAAAGTGCTTTTCTCTGTCTTTAGAATGGGGAGGTTGCATTTTTCAGGTCTGAAGAGAAGACCCTGAAAGCAAAGAGCCAGGCTGAGGATCAGGTAGCCTAGGAAAGACACAAACACACAGAAAAATCAAAGGCCCTGAAACTTTCTATCCACAGCAACTGAGATGTTTCCTCTTGAGTCCAATTCACCAGACCCGAAGGAGCTTCTCTGGCTAGAGGATCACACGAGAGCATAAAACAAATGCTGAAGGTTTGGGTTCTCCCCTACCCCACCCCGTGTGTGTGACACTGACAGGCTGAGAGACTCCAATGCTGCAGAAAGCAAAATTTTCCTTGTTTCCATTACATCATCCAAGTTGGAGAGGAGGAGGGTGGGGGGGCACAGCTGGTGGCAGCTGCACTACCATCTGCTCTCTCCTTAGCAGTGTGTGCTAGTTTGAGCTGCAGCCTCCTATGGCTCCTGACAGAGGAGGCTCAGGAGTAAAGGCACAACACCCTATTATGGAAAAGCTCTCAAATTATTTAGAAATAAATCACTCTTGTGATAAGTTAACAACCTCAGGTTGGTGGCTGAGCCGGGTCTCTTTGAGTTTCGGTTATTGGTTTGCATCTCTTTAGACTCAGCTCTAGTATAAACTCTGTCAACTCAATATGCCCCATCAGACAAGTAGAATGTACAAGCAACCACCTGCCATCTGCTTCCCAAAAGGGAGACAGCCACAAAGTACAGGTCTACAGCTGGACACATTATGGAAGGAGCGGGGAATGCCCAAAGCCCGCATGCAAACTCCAGACCACGGATGTGTACGTGCCACTGCCTTTGGCATCCCAAGCCATCTGGGCAACTGCTCTTGCCCTCTTGGGCTCTCATGGAGTTTCCTGCAGAACACACCGCCAGGTGTCCCCTTATAGAAGGGGAGACAGGTGAGAATGGCCGGGGGGGAGGGGTTAATGCCTTGTCTGCCATTCAACTACAAACTGGCAACAAAGCAGCCAACTGGCAGATCAAGCCACGCACATGTTTCACCTGACCTGTACAAGGTTGTGTTAAAAAAAAAAAAGTGCTGGCTTTTTAAAAATGAGTAGATTTCCTATGTAAACGTCTATGATTGCTAGCTCTTCTTGGGGAAAAAAACTATGTGTGTGTGTGTGTTCAATCAAGAGATTTGGCAGCACCATGCCCCCATTTCTAGGTGGCACCAGTCCGTTACCTGTAGCGAGTGGCAGCGCTTCCTCTCAACGGGGTACGCACTCTCAAGAACTAGTCCCCACGTTCACATCTGCATATGCCACTGCAACTATCTGTGTTCCTACCTGGACCTTGAAAGCTTTTGCTATAACGCCACTGAGCAAGGAGAAGGAGAAGAAACCCCAGGGAATGATTTCCCAATGGTCCCTCAGTGACTCTCCTCTTTAGCTGAGCTGTAGTCTGCTGGATGGCCAACTACAGTTCTACGAAGCTCATTCAGCGCAACATAATGAATGGATCTCAGTAGAAGGCGAGTTATAATGATCTTTTACTACGAAAGCAGGTTGCAGCATTTCAAAGGAGCATTCCAAACCACTTACCATACATCTTGCCTTCGTCTGATAAGATGATTTTCCTCCTCCCACATGGTGGATAGATAGCCAAGGCTTCCTGAAAGCTCTGCTCAATATCAGGGCTCCAGACCCCTTCTGCATCGTTGTCAATTGGCTTATCTGCAGAGTCACTCATCCTTTCCATGTTTTCGGCAGGGCTCTCACTGCCGCTCCAGCTGCTGGGCTCAATTTTGGCGGTTGGATTTTCCAAGCCGAAGCCTGGAGCCTTTTCAAGAAAATAAACCTAAGAGAGAAATCAAAAGATAGTGTGATAAGGACAAGGTAGCCACCAACATACTGCTACTGCTCTTGGTAGTTTCATTGCACATTATTCCGTCGGCAGCTTTGCTTGGAGAGCAACTCCTACCAGAAAATATGGAATTTTCAGATCCAAGGGGCTTTTGTTCTTTATGCATCATGCTATACAGAAATGCAATCATCTCAATACAGAAATGCAAAGGCAGATAGAAGCTGGACAATCTTCACGAAGGAGAGAGGAAGTTTTCATGTGAGAATGGTACACATGTTCACAGTGGATCATACAAAACATTTACCCAGTGCCTCCTATCAGGAGCACTTTGCTCACTGATAATCAAATCACCACAGCAGCGCAAGTTGTTTAAAATAAAATCAAGGAAAACAAAAGACGTCTGCCTCACTGTGGCAACTGACATGAGAACTCTGAAATGTTAAACCATTCCGGTATTTGTGACTGAGATCACCCGGATGCAAGATGGTGGCAGCATGGAGGAAGGACGGAGGGCGACTATTTTGTTATCACAAATACACTACTGAGACAGCTCTGCCAGGTGACCTGGACCTGCTAGTCCCAAGCATTTCTCTGTGGGACTTTGACACTGTACAGTCAGGTCACGTTGCCGCTCTCAGCTTCTGGACTGTAACCTTGAAGCAGAGACCAAGTTGTCCCCATTCCTGCCTTCCCTGCAATGGCTACAAGTGGCCAGGACATTTGCAGAAAGAAATGTTTTACACCTATATGGGCACTTCATCCGGCAACCTACTCAGAATTCCTGATTGTAAGAAAATCATGGGGAAGGCTTTCATTTATTTCTCTGTAGCACTGAGATTACAGAACCAAAAGAAATCTTTCTCAAAGATATAGTCCCCTTAAATTATGCATGAAACGTATGGTTTTAAAGAGATAAGCTTTCCAAACAAATGTCAAACGGGCACAAACACCAATGTGAAAATGATCTAATCCAGTACCCCATGCTGTCCGCACACTAACATATCAATATTTCTTTGTTGAAAAGGCATCAGATCATTAATTCAAAGCCTTCTCCAAAAATGAGAAGAATTGCTCCTGCGCACTGATGGAAGAGGGGAGGCACAGGGCCTGAGTAGGGATGGCTTAGTGGGACCACCATTCCCCGCTGTCTGCCCATCAAGTCTGTACAACATTACAACAGAGGCAGCCAGGAGGGGAGCAGGTGCTGGCGGCCTCACCAGGCACCAGGGACCGCTCTGTGTTCCAGTGCAGTCACCTGAGATCAAGCAGCCTGTCTTCTTTCCTTCTCCCTCCCAATTGTATCCCTTTCCCCTGCCCTCCCCCACTGGTGCGTATCAACAGATCCCAGGTGCAGAAACTCTGGGGCACATGAACATTACACAATTAGTGGTATAAATAGTGGGTACTTTTGGCTGCGTACCCTGACAGATTTTTACATTTGGCAGCACCTGGATCAAAGAAACCCTCAGGTTGTCTGCCTTTAAATGCTGCCACGGATCCATCATTCAAAGAAGCTGTCAGCAAAATATTTACTACTTCTTACCAACACATGTACATTGACACAGGACGTTAAAAACTGCCAAATGTTGAGGTATAAATTATGCCACAAGAAAGGGTGTTCATCTGACCCCCAGATGAACCGTGCGATGCCTGCAGTGTGGGTCTTTTGAATTCTCAAATTATTACATTTTTTGTTGGGATCTAAGAGTCTTATAAAACTCAAGCTGTACTCTCCCCTAGAGTCTGTTCTCCAAAGTGGTTCACTGGAGAAATTATGAGAAAACAACTGAATGCTCTGAGAGCAGTGGCTAGTCCACCTTCTCCTTCTCCACCTTCCCCAAAAGAAATCAAAACAATAGACACATACAAAAATACAGGCCAGTCCTGGAGCTCTGGGCAGCTCAGAGCAGTATGAATTCACTCCAGGGAGCCACATTTTAAGATAAACAGTGGATGTCCCCAGCACGCAACCACTGTGGTAGAGGGATGGAATCCAGGCCAGTAAGGGCCAGCTGAAGGGACCACGGGAGCTTTCCTTGCCTAAAAAGAATATTACCATATAACTGGAAGCTTTCAAGTCTCCAGACGAAAACACACCAAAACCTCCTAATTCAATGTGTGAATTCCCTCTAACACGTCTCATTGACTGGCCATCCGTTCTATGCTTGGACGTCACCGATGACAAGGAGCCCACTACCTCCCCCAATACCAACTCCTTTGCACTGACCTACTGAAATTCTTCCATCTCTTAGGCTAAAACCCATGTCCTGGTGAACTTCCACCCACCCATCCTATCCATGCAGGAGGATATCGCTCTCCAAAACACCCACTTAGGTATGACAGGTGCAGCCCCTGGGCTCCTGACTGTCTCCTAGACTAGACATAATTCACATCCCCCCTTGCCCAGCCCTCACGAACACATCCCAGTTTGTCCACAACCCTCAAGAAATGACACTCAGAGGTGGATTGACTGTATGATCCATAAAACTTCTAAGCTCCCACACTCCAAGTGCTGTTTCTGAATTCCCTCTCTTGTGCAATTGGTTTAGGAGCTAAACACAGAAGTTTATATTTATTCCTATTAAATTCCATTATTTTTAGCCTGAGCCCGTGGCCCAAAGCTGGTAAGAGCTTTCTGAATTATAATCGCTATGCTTAGTGTCCTTAGACATTAGAGAATCTCTGAAAAGCCATCTGTCACATGGAGAGAGTGTAAACCCATTCTGTGGAAGTTCTAAGATTCTAGATCAACGTAAGAAAAAAATTTCCTGCTAGTTCAACCAGCGGGAGACTGCCTTCAAGACGAACAGCAGAGTCTTGCAGACAACCCTTTCAAGTTACCTCTACAGCAAGGGTCACAAGCTCTTGGTTGTTTGGGGAATGCAGTACTAGCTAGCATTCATCGACCCATCTACTTAGTAAGCACAGGCACTGTTCTGTTCTAAATGCTCACATGCTTTTATTCATTTACAGCAAAGGGAAGAACTCTGTGTCCAGGCTCTTGCAATTTGGTCAACTGGAGCTTAGCAGGATGGAATTACCTACTCTGGACTAGGGCCAGGACACAACCTCAGAAGCTACCAGATACATAATCCACAGAGTTATACAGACCCTTGGTTTTACAACCCAATTGTAAGATGAGGCCCTGTGTGGGCAGAGAGTTTCCGATCACAAGATTGGGGCTGGCTGAGAAAAGCTCCCCCCCCCCCCGCCCCCGTACTGGATACCGAAATAACCATTCTGGCATTCCTTCCCTCAGGTCCTTCCAGCCCAGCTCAAAATCCACCTCATCCTGGAAACTGTCCTTGTAGCTATCTAGTGGCTCAGAGTATCAGCCACACACTAGGAGTGTCCTGAAAACGTGTGGAACTGGTTAACTACCACGCAACCTACCTGGTTTCCAAATACGTAGCAAGAATCAGCTGCTTATTGCCAACACTACGGTCTAATCGAGTGAATTATGCATAGAATACCTGTGTCTGAAGAGCTGATGTCCTCACCTCCTCATCCATCCTTTGAGCAAAGGAGTTACCTTTCGGTCAATTCACTAAATGAGGAACAACATAGAATTGGGGTGGAGGGGGACATAATATGAAGGCTCCAACTGATCTGGGCTCCAGACCTGGCTTGCCCACTGACCATGCCGTCCAGACTAAAGTCCTTAACCTCTCAGAAGCTCAGGTTTTATTTGTAAAAGTGGAGATAATCAATTCAATTCAATCCCAATACAGAAAAATCACTAAGGGGTGAAGGGACTCTACTCCACAGGCTGCCGTAAAGATTTAGAGATAATGAGCGAAGGTGCTTTCATCTGTAGAACCACAACCAGATGTTCATTTGTTTTCAAGTCCATCATTTCTAGACAGTGGTATGTACCTCGTGATGCCCAATTTCCCACTGCTAATGGGACGCTGCAGAAATGAAGGTACTTCCCTTAATGGTCCCGTTTGGGAAATAAATTTACAAAGGATCCTCTGTCTTAGGTCTTGAGGTGACTAGACAGAAAATTTAAACTGATAAACAAACACTTTTACTTCTAACACTCATCTAAATCTAAACTTACATTCACAGGGTCAATAACTTTCATATTCTAGTTTGGTTCAGGGGAATAATCCCAAACCTAAATGAATGCCTAAAATGAAAGAGAGAAGGGAATTCTTGTTTGCTAAAATTATACTGTGTATCATGTGTGCTTCAGTTTCCATCATTAACATTTTTTTTCCTACAGGTTCCTTTTTTTCCTGAAACTATTCCTACCCACACCATAATAAATTCCAAAAAGAACTATTATCAGAGACCCAAATATTGCTGCTAAGTGCCCCAATAGCCATACTCCCTACATGGATCATCCTTTTACAATTACCCACGGACACTGCCAGCAGGGTAGCATGAGTACAGTGGAATGACATCATTTGTATATTCGACCAATACGCATTAATACTAGCGCCTGGGGGAAGAAGGGAGAGAGACAGTCAAATAAAGGTGCTTCTAACACCAACTCTAATCAAGGAACGTACGAGTACATACAAAGGATATGACATAGGACACAGGAATCTGCTGCTCCTGTCATCTGAGTTCCTATGGGGCTCCCGTAATGTAACCATCTCACCCACTTATGGATGATTTAAGAGCTCTTAAATAAAAGAGTTAGTTTTAACTAACCCTCATGATTAATAAAACACCACCGATCATGAAGGTCACAAAAAAAGCCATCCCGCTTGTTTTCGCCAATGACTTAATACTCTATGAGGCAAGAGGAA
Organism: Rhinolophus sinicus; assembly: GCF_057876585.1. Taxonomy (NCBI): domain Eukaryota; kingdom Metazoa; phylum Chordata; class Mammalia; order Chiroptera; family Rhinolophidae; genus Rhinolophus; species Rhinolophus sinicus. Next base: position 149,140,485 of record NC_142514.1, on the reverse strand, counting down.
AAGAGCTGGACTAGAAGTTAGGACTCTGTCTCCACCTCAGCAACCCAGGACCGCATAATACTTACAGCCCCTGTTGCCTCAGTTTTCACCATTAACTCTGAATGAGGCCAACTTAGTCATTCATCACCTTGTGTTCCCATGGACTCTACACCCCAGTGTCCTGAGGGCAGGGACTGTTACACTCACCACAGTATCCCCAGTACTAGCATAATAAATACTGACATAATAAATACTCAAAGAAAGAAAGACTAAACCCACAACCAGATGACAGGAACACTCTTTGATAACAACATGACTGAACTTATCATCAAGCTTTCCATGAGACGGGACTGAGTTTCAGCTCCCTTTCCATTCCTCACCCTGACTCTGGCCAAGGTCTAATGAGTGGTAAGAGCCCAAAGGATGTCACCAAATTAGGAAGATCTAAGAAGGCAGCCTTAAGCCGGCAGTTTGGATAACCAAGAATTGGCTGTCTGATCCAATTTCTTATTTATTAATCATGATTACTGACAACCAAAAGTCCTTCAGTGTTAAAGGGACAAATATCGTTTGGGTCGCTTAGAAGGTAAACTTCTTCTACCACAAACCTACCTTATTTTGAGATACAATATTGTAAGAGAAGCAGAAGGTGACAGCTCTAAGAAAAACCATACAGGAAGCAAAGTAGTGAGGAGGTAAAGACCAGAAGCCAAAGAAGTGGCCAAGGAAGAAATTCAAAGAGTTGAAAAATGGTAGCAAAGCAAATTTGAGTGAGTTGGTGAATGAAAAAGGCAACATATAGGGAGTGGCACTGAGAAGAAAGCTAAGACAAAAGATTTCTAAGCACTCAGGAGAATGTGGAAGTAGACACAGGTGGGTGCCATTTTAGTGTTTAAAAAAAGAGAATCACATAGTTGGAATGGTATTTGCAGTAGACGATTCAACCAAGCATTTGATGGTTCAAAGGTCACTGAGATCTTAGTGAAAGCCCAAATTTTTCTCAAGAGAAAAACTGCCCTCCAACAAAAAGGGTAGGAAAAGGGAAGCTTTACTTCCAAAGTGAAGTGGTACATGAAATCCAAAGCCAACCACCTCCCTGTGAACCACGTTTCAAGCACTGTATTTGAAGCTTTCACCGATAGGACCTTATTTAATCATTGCAATACCCTCACTGGGTATCATCCCCACCTTATGAGGTCCAGAGGCCTAAAGAAGTTGACCAAAGCCAAATACTTAACAGAATTTGAATGTAAGAATCATTTGTCCTGAGAGAATGTACATTCCATGGGACTGTCAGACACACTACACCCTTACTGGACAGTAGGCTGGAGGCTGGATTTCACAGGGAGAGAATATAGGCAGCGCTCTAGCCTCAGCTCTGTCCATGACCAACACCATCAAGCATAGTCTAATTAATTCCTAATGAATACTGATGATACTGACTCACCTCCCTGGGTAGTTGGGAGGAATGTCAGGCACTAATGATGGTTAATCGCTTTTGCATATGTAAAGTGGGGCAAGTTATTATTTTCCTACCATTTCAGATACTAGCCAAACTTGCTAACAAGTGGCTTGAGAAACACAGGTGAAGATCAGCAGCCTGATTTTGAACGCAGCCTCCAGGGAGGTGGAACTGTAGAACGTAAGTCACTGTCAAAGAGAGAGCAGAACTTTCAGGGAATTCTGACACAGAGAATTGAGGCCACATCTGCCAGTGAGCTTTGGTGTCATATACTCCAATTGCCAACAGGTTCCCTCTAATTTCAGCAAGAAGGAATGGATAATTAGTCCCTCTCATTTTCAAAAATCACTTCCATATCAACAGGCTCCATCAAAAAGCCAAGCCCCTGATGCTGGGCACCCCATTAGAAGACTTAGCATTGCCTTCCTGAGATTCCCTGATTAATTCTCAGCCCTAAGTACGTGCCCAGGTGACAGCTCAAGAAAGGCTTTGATTGATTTCATGCTATGCAGCTCTGTATTACCAGCCTTTAGGGGAATCACCTTCCCCATCCCCTTAATGAATCTGTCAGCCTTTGAGAACAGAAATCCGTGCCTCTTCCTTTCCCCCATCACCACCACCAGTGAAGCTAATCACCGCTCTCCTTCACGAGTAGACTGCATCAGAAGGACATGGCCCTACACTCAGGTCCAGACATCCTGTCCCATCTGACCATTCCAAAGTGAAGGTCTGACATTAACAGTACACTCATGCAGGAAGCATGTGTTGGATGACATGACTTGCAGCCTGAGTCACAGACCCCTGGGAATTGGACAATTTAACCTCAGGAAATATATTTCAAACCCGGAAACCGAAGCTTTTTTCCTGCTCTATGAGAAAAAAAAAAAAATGCCACAAGAGTTAGCAGTAAATAGCTGTCAGTAAGCATTTCAAAAGGAAAACGTGTAAGCCCTTTCCCAGCTATAGCAGTCAAAGAAAGCCCCACAATTAACGCCCCCAATTCCAATGGGTCTGTAGATTGAACATACATGACAAAGACTCACCAATCATATTGCTGACTAAAAACAAAATAAAACAAAACCAATACCCAGAAAATGATACTCTTTAGTCACTACGTTGTGGATACCATCACTTTCTTAGTTGCTAAGAGTCACCACCAGATTATCACGATGCCTTGGCATTTTAAATGATAATTAGTACAAATTCAAAATCAAAAGTAGACAGTTCATATTTTAAATGATATCAACACGCAAGATAAATACATACAATGCGTTTGGCCAATCCTTACGACAAGCATTTCAAGAAGGTCCATCTCGGCCCCATGCCCGAAGGAATGCCTACAAATGGGCCTCATACAATCCGAACGCTGGTTCCCTGGGTGGCAAGTCTATGGGTGGTGCCTGGGGTGTCATCCTTCTTACAAAAGGACAGTGGAGACTCACTCAATGTTTCACAGCTTGTTGCAGGCCAACTTAATGATATGTTGGCTCTGGACTGACTCGAGTCCCAGCAGCTCATCTGCCCAGATGCAGCTCCTTTGGCTGATCCGGAATTCTAATTCTGCTGCATCAGAAAAGGCCCTCTCCGCTCCGCGTACGGCATTTCCCCGAAAATAAGACCTCGCCGGACCATCAGCTCTAATGCGCCTTTTGGAGCAAAAATTAATATAAGACCTGGTTTTATATTATAGTAAAATATGACTGGGTCTTATATTAATTTTTGCTCCAAAAGACGCATTAGAGCTGATGGTCCGGCGAGGTCTTATTTTCGGGGAAACGCAGTGCACGCAGAGAAATGGTCCTGGATCTCCTTCTCCAGCTTCTATGACTTAGGAGGCTCCTCTCATCGTGGCCATTCCCCGTCTACCCTAGACAGCACGCTGGGGTACAGAAGCAACAGGCAAATCCACAATTTACTTCTGATTGGCTAATACGCTAATTAGTAAGGCAAACTGGCCCCAAGATGGTATTTGAAAGTGCTGCAATGTGAAGGCCAAGTCCTGCTCTGGTTCTTGCACTACACGCACAAATGCTCTCTAAAGACCAACTGATCCACATCGATCTATCTCATCAGCACTCGCCTCAGAGGATCCAACATCTACGCGCCAGCAAGTCCAGAAGGAAAAACCTCCTGTTTCCTGTCAACTTAGGGTGACCGAGAACACAATTCATCACAACACACTTGGTCCCTTTCCATCATCTCAACCATCAGAAATCAGGGTATCACTTTTGTGTGAGGGTACTGGGTCGGGCCTATCTGCCTTTTAAATACACATGTCTAATGGATCTAAACATACAGACCCTGACATACTACCCAAGTCATATAGGATTGTTTTCTGAGTCCCAAAACATGATCATGAAACTCCTTGGGAGCAGACATACAGCTTGTGTGACCAGTAGGACCGAGACAGGGGCATGTAGCATTAACACAGGACAAAAGTGAGACAACACAGAACAACAGAGAGAACCAACCTGTTTGTTCCAGTACCTTTCTGATTCCAGTTGCCTTAGAGAAAGTTTATTCCAGGAGCTCTGAATAACTGCTTTTATTAAATTATGCTTTTATGTGAGGGCATGAGCATACTAAGAAACATCCCGTCAGTCACTGGATTTTCTACAAGGATGGTGGGGTATCCATTGCAACATTAAGGTTTCTCTTCACAAAGACCCCAAAGGAAAGTTCAATCATAAACAAAATGCTGTGTGTTTTTTACCTTGTGGTTAGTTGTCTAGGCCTTGGCTTTCCTCAGTGGCTGCCAAGGAGCAGTGAGCCACACTGGCAGGCCCCTCAGAGAAAGCACGGAGGCTATTTTGGTCGGCAAGTTTGGTTTCATTCTTAAACCCACTCTAGGTCCCTACCTCTAGTCCCTTCTTTTTTTTCCTTCTTTTCCCCACTTTTAATTTATGCTATTTTACAGCCTTGCAAGCTGCCTTAAGTTCATTCTGAAACAAGATAGGGTAGAAATATGAATGGGGAAATTATTTCTGTTTTATAATGCCCCCTCCCCCCACCATGTGCCAGGCACTAGAGCTATGAAATAAATGGGTTACCCTCCCTGCCCTCAAGAAGCACCCTTCCAGCAAGGAGACAGATAAGTAAGTTATCCTTCAAGACTTCAAGCCCCTTGGGAGGGAGGCCTGGCCTGCCCTCCCCCCTCTCCCTCCTCAGAACTTCTGCACGTAGCACCTTTGCTCACTCACCACATAGGAATGATTTGTTTACGTGTCTATCACCCTCGTGGGTTTGTGAGATCCGTGCCTTTAATCAGTTTTCGATCCTGGGTGCTTAACAGGATGTCATCGGAAATGCTCCCCCAAAATAATGCTTGAATAGATGCCTAAAATAATGAGTCCATGGGTGAATAAATGAACAACTAAATGAATATAAGATGTCAAAGGAGGAATAAACAAAGTGCCGTTGGAACACAGAAATAGGAGTAGATGCTGTGTCTCGGGTCAACAAGCGCCTCAGGGAGGTGACGTTTAGGCTGGTCTTAAAGCCGGAGTAGGACTCACCGGGCTAATTACCAGAAAAGCACAGGGAGGCCTGTTCAGAAAAGATGTCCATGGAGGAGAAGTGGTGAAGAAAGGGCAAAGTGAGAAAGCAGAATGGTTGGGGCAGAGGCTGGGAAAGTGAGCTCAGTGAGATGGCAAGGGGCCTCACACACTGTGACAAAAGGTTTGGACTGTTTCATACAAAGGCAACAGGGAATTAGGGGGTGAAGAACAAGTAATTTCATAAAGTTGGAATCAGAATTTTTTAATCAAAAGCATTTTCAGTGTGGCCCAAGGCCAGAACAGTTCTCTAGACAAATTCAAGTGTTATAATGTGGCACATCCCTTAAGCATTTCCAATTTATAAAGGCGTTTTAATGCACCATAACATAATGACAGTTTATAAAGGTGTGCTTGTTTAAACAGCCCAGAGCCACAGGATTAACTGTTAGGTACCAAGGCACACAGCTCTTCCAGTAAACACTCATCAGACTTTGCCTTCAAGCACTCTACATTATTTCCCCGGTCCCTAAAGAGGGCTGTGCGGTCATCCCTACACCTAGCCTGGGGACTAGAATGTTTACGCTCACACGGAGACACCCACATCTGTGAATGGCCAGAGTGGAAACAGTACCTAATGCCCCCATGAGCAAATGTACCAACTAACCAAAACTACATGACGTTGTGTGTTCACAAACGTCCACTGGTTCCCAGGGTTCACTGACACAACTGAGTCCCCACCCTTCAAGTGAGAAACATAATCTGCCATTTAATGATGACACAATGATGGAGCAGCTACAAAACAGGTCTTACACAAAGACGGATGCAAATTCAGGGGCCCATTAGAGAACCTGGCTGGAGTAGCACCCAAAGTTGGCCCATCATCCTAGGCTTCTCCCATCGTTTCTGAGGCAACTCATCACTAAGAATACCCACTCATCCCTCACCTCTCAACTGTATCCCCTCCACACCTCTCCACCCCACTAACTCTGCTTCTCTCTTACAGGCAGAAGCTCCCCTCTCTGTGAGCTGGGCTGTCACGTATGCCCCCACATGCCCACTGCTGCCAACAACCTGGTTCTGCCAGGTTCCCAAGTTTGGATATACATCGGGATGACATACGTGACTTCTTAAAAAGAAAGATCCCACCTTGAATGCCAGAAATACTAAATCAGCATCCTTAGGAGATGTATTTGTAGCAAGACTCTCCCAGGCTTTTCCTAAAATGCAAATATAACTTTTATCATACACTCATTTGAGATCTTTCGGCAGATCCCCATCCCCTCCAGGACCCAACTGCATAATAGGGTCCCAAAGCCCTAACTGCCTGATCCCAGCCTGCTTCTCAGTGCCTGTCCAGTCCCTGACCTTCCGGCCAGACCAGCAGTCCAAGGTGCCCAGACACAGCAGGCTGCCTGCTTCATGCCTTCAGCCACCTGGGTCAGATGCTTCTCTCCCCAGTTACTCCACCTAATGAATGTCTATGGTTCCTTTCAAAACGAAAGCAAAGCCACCTACCTCTCCTCCGGGAAGCCTTAGTCATTTCTCCGCTCAGAAAGTCATTTGTGTGTCCCCACGCACCTCAAACAAACTTCCAATACCATACTTGGTACACTTCATCATGATTTCTCTTATGATACTGTCTCGGGGCCGGCCCAGTGGCTCAGGTGGTTGGAGCTCCGTGCTCCTAACGCCGAGGGCTTCCGGTTCGATTCCCACATTGGCCAGTGGGCTCTCAACCACAAGGTTGCCGGTTCAATTCCCACTAGGGATGGTGGGTTCTGCTCCCTGCAACTAGGATTGAACACGGCACCTTGAGCTGAGCTGCCACTGAGCTCCCGGATGGTTCAGCTGGTTGGAGCACGTCCTCTCAACCACAAGGTTGCTGGTTCGACTCCCACAATGGATGGTGGGCTGCACCCCTACAACTAACAATAGCAACTGGACCTGGAGCTGAGCTGTGCCTTCCACAATTAAGACTGAAAGGACAACAACTTGAATTGGAAAAAATCCTGGAAATACACACTGTTCCCCAATAAAGTCCCGCCAATGAAGTCCTGTTCCCCTTCCCCAACAAAATCTTTAAAAAAAGAAAAGAAAAAAGAAAAGATACTGTCTTCCAGCTAATCAGCAAGTTCCTTGGCATTCCTACATTGAACATTTCTCAATACCAGACAAGTTGTTGGAACGCAACTGATGTTTGCTCGATGTTTTCCTTCATGGATATGCCTAGAGTTGCAGGGACCACGCCGTGCATCTGGAGAGTCTATATGGAAAAGCAGTTCAATACACACGTATATAAAACATATGTAGGGTTTTGGAATCCCAAAGAGTTTGAATTTTGAGTTCTCCACTTATTAGCTGTGTCTCAGGATTTTCTTTTGTTTTTGTTTTTTTCTGTGCAAAATGGGAATTAATCATTTTACCTGGTGCAAAAATTAAATGAGCTGATGATCCATGCAAAAGTACAGTTTCTCAAAGTCACAGGCGTTATTACGTACATTACTTATCTGCAGCTTGCATATTAGAAGGCATGTGTACACGCACGTATGTCTTGGAACTGTGCCTGACACAGGTTCTCAAATAACTGTTAAACAAATGTATATAACTGTAATTAATAATTACCGCTAATGTATCTGTCTTTCCTGCTATTCTGCAAATTTTCAGAGGCAGGGACTCTGTCCCATTTATTTCTGTACCTCATCCCCACTCTGGCTCAATAAATTGTTCAATTCAGTTTAACATAAAATATTAATACAATTTTTATGACTATTAAGAAATTCATCCTTGTCTAAGGAATCACAAAGACAGCCTTAGGCATACTCAAGAACAAATTAAAAAACCCACTGGCTTGGAAATCTTCCTCCTGTCTGCAAAACCCTAACTAGCAGGCCTCCAGGCTCAACATTAACTCTTCCGGCCACCACCTCAATGCAGGGCCTGTCGCCTCCTGAGGCACAATCGGAGGTCTTCCTCATGATACCCCCCCCCCCCCCCCCCCCAGTCTGTGGCATCCCAGCCCTGCTGCTCCACCTGGGAGATAGGCAGGCAGCAGGAGCAGGAGCCTGCCTTTTCAGCTCACAGCCAGTTCACCCCCCAGGGGGTTCGGGGGCACAGTCAGGAGATGTGTCAGGTTACCACAAAAATAACAGAGGACCTACACTACACCAGGCAGGCCTGCAGGCCAAGTGCAGGAAGAAAGAGGTGAAAAATAAAGAAGCCCAGGAGAAGAAAAGAAGTAGACATTTGAGTTTGAGAAACAGAGAAACTGGGTTTTAAGTAATGTACTTTAAATTTATAACTACACTCAACATCATTACTACAGCCCCTATAATAACTCATTCATTTAGTATCCAGTCCAGAGCAGCTTATATTTATATTATACTTAACTTTGAATGTGCTTTAAAAAATGTTATTTTAGGGCAAGTGGGGGATGGGTTTTTTTTGGGTAAGTTTGCTTATTTAATGCTCTCTATAAAAGTCAGATTTGGGTCAGTGAAGGTTTTGACAAGTATTCCCATTCAACAAATTCCTGATATTACTCAGCTTTAATTTTTTCAAAACTAAATCCAAACATGACAGAGCTAATTAGGTCTGTTGAAGGAGGGGCAGACCTTTAAGGAAAAAGGCTAGTAAAAAGCATTTATGCATTTTTGTTTTCCTAAAATGAAATCAAAGTTCACTCCCGTGCTGCCCTTTTGCAGGAACCCTGCTGGCTTGATGTGGTCTGACCCAGCCTGGGCACTTCAAATAAAGTTAACTTCAATCACCGGAGCCAGTTAGCAGGTTACTGATTCTCCATCCCCTGTTCTTTCATCTGGTTTTACTCCATATACTGTGCCCCTTTAATTCGCTTCTAGCGACTGTTTTATAAGAGGGTGGGTAAAGACCCAGTTACAAAAAACGATGCCATGCTTCGGCTGGGCAGGTAAACCCCAAAACCAGACCATACACCTGGTGGATGAAGTTTCCCATCGTAATCCCTCAAGTGGGAGACTTGCTGGGAGCGCCCTGGCAGGGGAGGGCAGAGCTCAACTCGAACAGGCGCAGTAGATTCATTCCCAGCCGGAAGGTGTTGAAAAGGACGAAGATTAAAAAAAAATTCCAAACCCCAAAAATGGGTTCTCTACGTTATTTTAAAACAGTTCATTCTGATAGGGAAAGGCGCCCCACTGTCACATTATTTTGTAGTTACTGATTTAGGTTTCCATTTAAAAATCAGAACTATGAGTATTTTAAGGTACAGCAGAGTTCTGAACAGGACTCGATTGCAAATGCTCCAGAAAGCAGGGGTAGGGGATGGGGTGGGGTTCAAAATGACAATTTTTAGTGGCAGCCAGACCAGCAGCTGGTAGACATGCAGACAGGCAGATTCTGTGGGGTTTTTTGTTTGTTGGTTGGTTGAATATTTAAGAAATAACCCTCTCCCAATCAAATCAATAAAAACTTCAGAGAAAGAACTTAACTACCAGCAGAATTTGAGTTCTGTACCTTTAGAAGAAAACCATATAAACAGTGAAATGAACGGCAGTTCCATTCTGGCCTTAAAAACCAGAAACGAGTCTAGTTCCCGGAAGAGAGGATCTCATCCACCTCACTTCTCGTCCTGCGGTCAGAATTCACACAGTTCATGCGGGACACATCACACCGTGCAATTATCAATCAGCATTGCCATTGCTAAAAGATCTTTAGGAACCCTAATTTTTACCATAAAAGCTCTCATTATTATCCCAGTTCTCTTTGCTTGGTCAGCGTGCCTGGTCACTTACAGGAGGATGAGAAAAAACCGGAGACTCAGCTCATCTTTCCCCAGCCGTGTCTCCCAGGGAGCCGTTCGTGACTCCACAGCGCATTGCCACGCCACTGCGCTGGCTGACCAGGTTTAAAATTAGCTGAGCCCTGAAGAGCCACCGGTAACCTTCTGACAAGGTTAGCCAGCAGAGCAGAGCCCGGCTCAGGGAGGGACATTAATAAGAAGCCAAGCGGAGCCTTTCAGCAAGCCCATTAGGGCCTCTCGGAACCCCAGCCGCCTGGGAGCCTCGAGAGGCCGGCTCACCAGGCAGGCTCACTAGCACGAGGAGGCTGAGCCAGGCTCATATTTTTATCCCACCAAGTCAGCAGCTTCCTTCACAGGTGACAAACACAACTCCCGAATGTGTTTCTCCAAGTTTAAATTCTACATACTGGGCTACTGATTATACAGTAATTTTTAAAAGTTTAAACTGGACTTTTAAAATACAATATTTATGGAACACTTCTAATTATAAAGTTAATACTCATAGATGATCCCAAAAGTGGGGCATATAGAAAACCTACAGAGGAGAAAAATAAACTTTCCCCCAGTCCTTCAAACAGTAGTCAGTGTTAACAATGCATTTTGATATATTTTCTTGCACGAACGTATTCTTATTTCCTTTAGTTTTGGGTCCTTTTATTGCCCACCTAACATTTCACATTCAGCATTTTCATGAGTTCTGAAATAGTCTTTGTATTTGTGATTTTTAAGAGGTAGAGTATTCTGTGTTGTGAATATACCATTATGTGGCTGCTTCCCCATCGTCCGACATTTAGATTTTGCCCAACTTTTCGCTAAGGGTAGGGGAAACACCATTGTCATCATTTCCTAAGGACAGAGTCCTAGAGTCCAAGGGCAGGAAAAATGTGAGGCCACTCATGCAGACTGGGGAACCCATGAAGATAAGAACTGGGCCTGTCACACTGCAGGTGTTTCTTGAATAAAGAAAAGTGTCTCAGTACTTTCCAAGCAGACAATCCTCAATTCGAATGTGACACTTTCCAAGCACCTACAGGGAGACCATCAGGCCCAGCACTCAAAGGTCCCCCTGGCAGTGAGATAAAGGCATCGACCTAACACCTCTGAACACCTGTCAAAGGTAACTCAGATGCTGCGCCCCCCACCCCCACCCCCACCCCGGCCTCCGCCAACACCTCACTGGTGCGGCCAGACTGCTTGTTTACAATAGTGAAATACTTCCACACACGCTGGTGAAGAGTCAGTGGCCCAAGCCCGCTGAATGCCCATCCCCACGGCTCCTCACTATCCAACAAGTACAGGTAAGTGCCTCCAGTGCTTTCCGCTGTGTCAACATTCGTTCTGTTCGTTCATTATTTTAAAACCACCCCTGTTCATAGATCTATAACTCAAGACTTGCTTTTTAAATTTTGTTAACCCTCCCCTCCAACCAGCTCTGCAGACACCACCGTTTAAAATCTCAATAATCATCACTTAAGCGCTGTTTCTTAAATTCATTAAACTCCCTCGTATTTTTTTAAAAAAACGAAAGTAGACAATGAACAGGAAGCACTTACTTGCCAAGATACCGAACAGGGGGCGTCTCCCACTAAGTTATTCTCTACAAAGCACAGGGAGGTGGATTAGGCAAAGATGAATGCCATCATCGTAAGAGTCATGGACCTCGTACTAAAAGCAGTGATAGCGATTCCCCCAGGATAAGAGCTATCTGCTTCAATCCCATGAGACTTTGAGGACCCCTCAAATCATCAAGTGTATTCTTAAAAAGCTAAAGCAAAAATGCTGAAATGCTAAAATCTAGGGAAGAAGTAGGAGCATCAAGTAGCGCCTATCCTACGCCCAGACATCTATTATACCGACAAAAGCAGTATCGGGGGGCTGAGCATGTTGCTATGTACTTGGAGGCATGATCTCTACCTTAGCTCTCTTTGCTAAGCTAAACTATTTTCTGGGGGAGGGAACAGGTAACTAGAAAGTGGAACAGAGTTCTGTTTCCTCTAAATATTTGTGTCCACGCTCTACTGGGGAAGCCAGGCTGGAACACAAGCCAGGAAAGGGAAGAAAGACCAACCAGGCGCCTGTCAAATCAGCCTTTGAAAACCAACAAAGTGCTGCTAGCCCGGACCCATTGCTGTCCAGCCCAGCAGCTGGGATGAAGGGCCAGCTGGAATCAAGTCGAAGACAATGCCCACCACATCTCTACTAAAGAAGAATGCACTTCCAATTCCAAGTCACCATGGGAGCTAAAGGATGAGCTGTGGCTTCTCTGCCAAATCAGCAAAATCCTAATTGATGGACACAAAAATATTTGGCTCATAAAATCAAATATAATGGCAAAAGTTTAAGAAAATACCTTGTAGGAGCAACTGGAAATAATATTCACGGCTAATATTTACTCAGCACTACTGTGTGTGAGGCACAGGGGTCAGGAATCTACTCTCATTATTTCTTTGAATCCTCATCACAACTATATGAAGGTAGAGATGTGATATTACTATATCCATTATTCAGATAATGAAGAAAAAGAAGTTTAGAGACATTAAGACATTTGCCCACTTGTCAAATCAAATTCAAACCCAGATCCATCTCACTTTGAGCCAAAGGTCTGTCTTTGCAAGATAGTGAACCTCTCATCACTGGAGGTAATTACAGAAGAGCTGAGAGATGGCTTCACAGGGATGCTGTAGAAGGAACTGGAGTGGGGAGAAAGATTTCAGGGAAAGTCCACTCCAACCTCTGATCTATGACAGATGAAAACAAATTGCCTACTGTGTGCTAGCTTTGCCCTAGGTGCTTATGGGACACGAGGAGTAGGAGAGACCATGTGAATGAAATGAACACGCTGGTAGAGCTGAGATAATGCACAGCCACTCTATTCTTCTGCTCATAATAAAAGGCAGCTGAAAAGCAAAGCCACTGGAGCGTCCAGACTCTGGCCACCATGATCCCAGCAGAGACGGCACATGGCAAGCACTAGTGCTTCCTGCTCCCTCTCCAGAAACACAGAGGCAAGGATGAAAGCCTCGCTACTGCAAGGCAGGGAGGTTTTGTCCTTCATTTTTCAAATTTCCTGCACCTGGATTTTTTTCCAACACAGAGCTAACATTTATGATAAACTGTTCAAATTCATATTAGAAAATACCAAGAACACAATGAGAAAAGGAGAAGAATGGACAAGCCACGCAAGAGAATAAGCATATGATAATATGCATCTTCACTAGGAGGGGAAAAGAATGGGAAATGCAAGCAAGTTTAAGGTGTTATTTTAAACCTAATCAGCAACCCTTTAAGGACAATTAACAACCTCAGTAGTGAATGTGACACAGGGAACATGCCAGTGGTGTTATGGATATGAAGAAGCAAACGCTTAGACTTTTTAGGAGCCTCAGAAGGGTTAGATCCTTTGACCTAGGAATCCCCTCAAACCACAAATTTATCAAAAAGAAAATTCCATGGAAGAAAAACAGTCGGAGCACAAAAGGTATACATTACAGAATCATCTGTAACACTATGAATAGCAGAATGACCAGGAAAATCACAGTACATGAATGCAAAGGAAAACGGTGCATCCATTCACAAGAAAAATGTAAAAGAACAGGCTGAAACAGAACAGAAGATGTTTCTCAAAGAGTATCAATTTAAAAAAGCAAAACACGGGGCCAGCCCGGTGGCTCAGGCGGTTAGAGCTCCATGCTCCTAACTCCGAAGGCTGCCGTCTCGATTCCCACATGGGCCAGTGGGCTCTCAACTACAAGGTTGCCGGTTCAACTCCTCGAGTCCCGCAAGAGATGGTGGGCTCCGCCCCCCAACTAAGATTGAACACAGTACCTTGACCTGAGCTGCCGCTGAGCTCCCAGATGGCTCCGTTGGTTGGAGCACGTCCTCTCAACCACAAGGTTGCCGGTTTCGACTCCTGCAAGGGATGGTGGGCTGTGCCCCCTGCAACTAACAACAGCAACTGGACCTGGATCTGAGCTGCACCCTCCACAACTACTATTGGAAGGATATCAACTTGAATTGGAAAAAAAAAAAAGTCCTGGAAGTACACACTGTTCCCCAATAAAGTCTTGTTCTCCTTCCCCAATAAAATCTTTAAAAAAAAAAGCACAAAAAAACAAAACTGAAAATGAAATTTAAAAAAAAGCAAACACAACATTCTGTGTATATATTATAAAATATGTATATATAAAAATTGTGTATATATATATATGTGTGTATGTGTGTATGTATGTAATTACAACTTTAGTTTTATGCATGTATCTACAGAAATAAAGTGAAAATAAAAAGGAAACATGTAGTTGCCTGTTAGGAGGGTAACATTATAGGGTTTTTTTGTCTTATACTTTTTTAATGTTCTATTTAACAAATGATTCCAAAAATGTTTTAAAGAAAGTTTACGTAAACATCACATACAAGTTGAGGTATTCCATCGAGCACTTGAATACAAAAAGAAAGCTTAGAGGTCAGATATCCATAGATTTTTGAATCTGCTTTATCACCAGGATTCATGCACACAGCACAGACTGTACCTTATTCTACACCTAAGGATTTGATGTCTCCGTAAACACTACAGCAGCAGCAATAGTAGCTAACACTTAGAGTTTATATTCTGTACCTGGCCCTCTTCTAAGCACTTTATATGTGATTCATTTCATCCTCATAACAATCCTATGAGAAAAGTAGAAATGAAGATACTAAGACACAGAGAGAGAACATTAATTGCCCCACATCACTCCAATAGGTGGCAAAGCCAGGATCTGAACGCAGACAGTCTATTTAACTACAAACTAAAATGCCTATTCGATAGACACGTCTGCTGCGCTGTTCCTCTTTTCTGAAATGCCCTTCCTCCCCTTAGTCACCTATGACACACCCCGACATACTTCAGAGGCCAATACAATGGCTACCTCTCGAGCAAAACCTTCCTGGCTCTCCCAGGAAGCATCTGTTTTGTTTCTTCTTAAGTCTCACAGAACTGAAAACATACAACTACTGTTTCACCGATATTGTTTAGTAATCGTCTGAGTCTCATAGACCACAGGTTTGGGGTGGGGAGATGGAGGTAGTCTTTGTATCTCCAGTGACTAGCCCGGTGTCTGGCAGGGAACATGTAATCAATAAGGGAGGGAGCGAGGGATGGACACCTGCATGAGTGACTTCAGGAAAGAAACCAGAGACACTAATGTTTTGGTTGGTGAGTATTTCACACATGCTTGGAGATAAAATAAAATGGGACGTTGACGAGTCTTCAGCCTTAAAAAAGGAAGGGAATTCTGACCCATGTTACAATACGGATGAACCCTGAAGTCATTATGCTAAGTGAAATAACTCACAAAAAGACAAATGACGATATAATTCCACTTATATGAGATCCCTAGAGTCGTCAAACTCATCAAGACAAAAAGTAGAATGGTGGTTGCCTGGAGCTGAGGGGAGAAAGGACCGGGAAGTTATTGTTTAATGGGCACAGAGACTCAAGTTTTCAAGATAAAAACAGTTCTGGAGGTGGATGGTGGTAATGGTAGCAAAACAGTGTGACTGTACTTAATGCCACTGAACTATACACTTAAAATGGTTCAGATGGTAAATTCATGTATGTACATTTTTACCACTATTAAAGTTATAAATAGATGGATAAAGTGGGACCTAAAAGCAATCAGACCAATTCAAAGTATATATCTCTAGGGAAACCCAAACAGCTCTCAGTGCTGGAGCACTCACCCTCCCAAAGACGCTTCACACATACACAGAGATGTCGCCTGCATCTTTCCACGACTTTTCCCCCTCTCCTCCAGGGAGCCTTCCCGGATACCCAAGTCCTGCCTGGTGAGGGGGGAGGGGAGGGAACCTGCAGCATGCTCCCACAGCATCACGCATTGTCCCAGAAACACGTCTGTCTCTCCAGTGTCAAGCTCCATGAAGGCAGCACCTTTATCTTACTTGGGTGTGTCCTCAGGGCCAGGCTTCACACACATCACCTTCAGTAAGTATGGAATTAATTAACTAAATGCCAGAAAAAGGGGGGGCTAGAATACTATTGCGTTTTTCAGAGCTTGCACGCAGGGTTGTCTTCAGGGGTTGTTAACAAGGCAAGTTAACACAGAAAACCCTACGATTTTCTAACCTGAAACTGAAAGGGAAAGGATCCAACCGCAGAGGATTCCCAGACAGGTTCCCGCTGCTGCCACTTCTATTAGAAAACGGGGATTTGTGAGCAAGGTGATTTCCACAATCTACACCCCATGAGCGTTAAAGCTCCAGGCCCATCTTCTGATACTCCAGGCTGAGACTCAGGCGCCAGGCTCGGTGCAGTAGCTTAGACACATCATCGCTTCAAATTTTCTTGAGATCAAGGGAGTATTTTCTTCTTTGCAGGAACAAAAGTTAAAGTTGCAAGTTTGATCGATTTGTCAAGCACCTATTCTTTGGGCTAAAATTAGAGAACATTCTTTAAGGCTATTGAATCTTTATCGATACTGAGGGGTCAGCTCAGAAGTCAGGGACACTAATCGCTGTTCTTTGCCTAGCCCATTTTCCGTTTTTTAAAGCTGCTGGTACATGTACAGCATTTCTTCTTGTGCTTGTTTCTGTCATATAAATTACTTAATTACCCCCTAAAACTGTTCTGCTATACACACCTCCAAGTCTACTCTTGGTGTAGGTTTCACACAGGAGAACAAACTGATGCATTGCTATTCTGCTATGCCATCACCCCCCCTCACTCCCCCCAGTTACTGAACAAACTATAAGAGTGATGCTAAGAGGCAAGCAAAGGCTAGGCTCATCCATACTTGAACCCGACAGTGCAGCAAGCTACCAGAGTATACAGCACCCCAACTGAAAGCACAGATGACTTCTAGCATGACTTAAGTTTAGCTGCAGGGGAAACCCAACGTGGAACATTCACACATTTGAGTTCCTCACAGCTCCAAACAGGTAATGCTGAAATGACACTGTAAATGGGAGATGCACCTGCTCGTGAGATGTCTGGGCCCCCTCAAGACACAAGCAAAGTCTTTGCACGATGCTTAGGTTTTAATTCTCACCCATTCACAAAGAAATATCACAGGTAAAGGATGTTTAAGGATCTGAGATGGGAAGA
Source organism: Rhinolophus sinicus (assembly GCF_057876585.1). Lineage (NCBI taxonomy): Eukaryota > Metazoa > Chordata > Mammalia > Chiroptera > Rhinolophidae > Rhinolophus > Rhinolophus sinicus. Next base: position 149,123,674 of record NC_142514.1, on the reverse strand, counting down.
TGAAACTCAGGACATTTTGAAATGTAGATAATGATTACTTGTTTTTTGGTTTTTTTTTTGCTTCGTCATTCGTTTATTTAATCAAACCATCCTTATTATGTGAATTGCGAAGGCAGAGATGTGTCAACTCATAATCTGACTCTGAAGAGCTTAACTTCTGCTGGGTAAGATAAGACACAAATATCCTGTAACATTAAGAAACTTGGGTCTCAGTTTCCTCATCTATAAACAAGGGAGCTAAAAAAGGACTTGTAAGTAGCTTTCAAATGTAAGTTTCTAGTTTTACTCCATTCAGCTGTCTACCAAAACAAGTAGATTTCTGGATTCTATCTTATCTATCTATCTATCTATCTATCTATCTATCTATCTATCTATCTATCTAGATATATCTATCTTCATAGATATATAGATCTGTATATCTCTATCTATATCTGTATCTATGTACTGACAGCATTTTTGAACCTAAAGAAGCAGACTATTTCTGACAGAATAAAATGATGATTTTAAATGTATCCAACTGTTTTATTTTTCTAAAGATTTTTATTGAAATATAGCTAGTATACAGTATTATATTAGCTCAAGATGTACATCAGTTATTCAACATTTATATACCTAAAGAAGTGATCACCACAAGTCCAGCAACCATGTGACACCATTATTACACTATCACAATATTATTGACTATATTCTCTATACTGTACATTACATCCCCATGATTTGTTTTATTCCTGGAAATTTGAACCTCTTATTCCCCTTCACCCTTTTTCCCCTTTTAAAATTTTTCGATTACAATTGACATTCAATATTATTTTATATTAATTTCAGGTGTACAGCATAGTGGTTATACATTTATATAATTTAAGAAGTGGTCCGCCTGACTAGCCTAGTACCCACCTGGCAATACATATAATTATTACCACATTGACTATATTCCCTATGCTTTACTTTACATCCACATGACTATTTTGTAACTATCAATTTGTACTTCTTAATCTTTCCCCCTTTTCACCCACCACCTCAAGCCCCCTCCCTTCTGGCAACTATGAAAATGTTCTCTGGATCTGTGAGTTTCTGTTTGTTTCTTTCGTTCTTTAGATTCCACATATAGGCAAAATCACATTGCATCTGTCTGATATACTCCACTCAGCACAACACTCTCTAGGTCCACCCATGCTGCCGCAGATGGCAAGAACCCATTCCCTTCCCTGACTCAGCAATATTCCATTGTATATATATACCACCTCCTCTTTATCCATTCTTCCATCGACACACAACCAGTCTGCCTCCACTTCTTGCCCATGTAAGCAATGCTGCAATTAACATATATCCCCTTGAAGTAGTTTTGGGTTTCTTCAGATAAATACCCAGAAGTGGAATTACTCGGTCCTTTTTTGTGTCTTGTTATAGCCTTTCTTTTAAAGTCTATTTTGTCTGGTATAAGTATACCTACACCAGCATTATTTATTTTTTTCATTTTCATGAAATATCTTTTTCCATCTCTTTACTTCCAATCTACATGTGTCTTTTGATCTAAAGTCAGTCTTTTGTAGGGAGCACATGTAAGGAGGGTTTTGTTTACTTATCCATTAAGCAACCCTATCTTTTGATTGGAGCATTTAATCCATTTACATCTAAAATAATTGTTGATGAATACGTAGTTGTTGCCATTTTATTATTCATATTTTTAATATTTTTTTCTTTCTATTTTTCCTTTTTAAAGAAGTCCCTCTAAGATTCCTTGTAATACTAGTTTGGTGGTGATGAACTTCTTTAGTTTTTTCTTGTCTGGGAAGTTCTTTATTTGTTCTTCAATTCTAAATGATAGCTTTGCTGGGTAATCTTGGTTGTAGGTCCTTTTGTTCATCACTTTGAATATTTCCTGCAAATCCCTTCTGGCCTGCAAAGTGTCTGTTGAGAAATCAGCTGGCAGTCTTATGGGAGCTCCCTTGTAGGTAACTAACTGTTTTTCTCTTGCTGCTTTTAAGATTCTGTCTTTGTCTTTAATTTTTAGCATTTTAATTATAATGTGTCTTGGTGTGGGGGTCTTTGGGTTCATTTTGTTTGGGATGCTCTGTGTTTCTGGGCTTGTATGTCTGTTTCCTTCACCAGATTAGGGAAGTTTTCAGTCATTATTTCTTCAAATAAGTTTTCAATTCCTCACTCTCTTCTCCTTCGTGTACTCCTATTATGCAAATGTTGGTAAGCTTGATATTGCCCCAGAGGCCCCTTAAACTATCCTCATTTTTTTTTGGATTCTTTTTGCTATTCTGACAGGGTGTTTTCTGCTATGTTAACTTCTAAATCACTGATTCGATCCTCTGCTTCATTTAATCTACTGTGGATTCCCTCTAATGTAGTCTTCATTTCAGTTATTGTATTCTTTATTTCTGACTGGTTCTCTTTTATGTTTTCTATCTCCATTTTCATGTTCCCTATCTCTTTGTTGAAATTCTCCCTGAGACCATTGAGCATCATTGTAACCAGTGTTTGGAATTCTGTGTCTGGTAGGTTGTTTGTCTCCATTTTGTTTAGTTCTTTTTCTGGAGCTTTATTATTCTTTTATTTGGGAAATGTCTCTTTGCCTCCCTATTTTGGCTGCCTTCCTGTGTTTGTTTCTGTGTATTAGGTAAGGCTGCCATGTCTCTCTCTGTCGTGGTAGAGTGTCCTTATGTAGTAGGTGTCCTGTGGGGCTCAGTGGCACAGTCTTCCTGGTCACCTGAGACAGGTGTTCCAGGTGTGTCCCTTGTGTGGGTTGTGTTTGCCCTCCTATTTTAGTTGAGCCTTGGCTGCTATCTGCACATCACCGGGAGGAACTGACCCTCGGGCTCATTGGTTGTGAGGATTGGCCATGACTACAGTGGAGGAGCTGTTGTGTATGGGCTGACCTGTGGAGCAGGATTTGCTTTAGCAGGGCTCTGGTGCCTGCCCAGTCTGTCCTCTGGGTGTGTCGTCTTTGGGGGTGGCCGGGTGATGCTCTGGCTCAGTCCAAAGCTGGCCACTGGGTGTGCCAGCCCCAGGGCCTACCGGGAAGGGCCCTGCTTCAGGCCAAGTTCAGCTACAGCCTGTACCCTGCCCAGCACCACATGGCCTGAGCCACAAAGCAATTTGTAGATTGGTAACACCTGCAATGGGGTTGGAGGTGCCTCAAGAGGCCAAACCACAACCTGAGGCTGGCTGTCGCTAGTGTAGGGCTAGGGGCTGCTCCATAAGAGGTATGAGACAGGCCAATGCCAGATGCTGCTTTTTTGGAGTTTTGTGAACCTTTGAGAAATTTTAGGAAAGTCCACATCATGAGCCAAAACAGGCCATTTGTATGGAAAAGCCACTGGAAGTGACTTGGGTGGGCCCACAAGTTGTGTGGAGTGGGGTCTCAGGGAATCACCAGGGCAAGGCGAACAAAGGGTGTTAGTGAGGTCAATGGAGGCTCAGATATGGAGGCACAGCCATCTGCACGTTGGGAGGAGAGAGGGCTCAATTCAACAAAGAACCAATGTATCCTGCCAGCACTTCTGTCTACCGTGTTTCCCTAAAAATGAGACCCAATCTTATAGTAAAATAAGACCGGGTCTTATATTAATTTTTGCTCCAAAACACGATTAGAGCTGATTGTCTGGTTAGGTCTTATTTTCAAGGAAACACGGTAGAAGAAAGCTTCCCCTCCAGCACTCACTCTGCAGCCAGACAACAGTTCCTCCCTGTAAGTCCCTGGTGCCTTTCAAGCTGCTGCCCCAGTGTTGCAGCTCAGAGCAAGTGAGTCCATCAGTGAGTAAGCCCATGCGCAGGCCCTTTAAGAGGAGCGCCTAGGACTCCAGTCACCCTCCATCTCTCTCAGCCATGATCTCTGCAGATTTTCATAGGCAGAAGGTATGGGGACTTCTCTCCCCAGCACTCCAACCCTTGGCTGGGGAGCCTGGTGTGGGGCTAGGACCCCTCACTCCTCTGGGGAGGACCTTAGGAGGCGTGATATCCCTCCTGATTTTTAATGGTCGTACACAAGTGTGGGACCAGCCCATTCCGTGTTTCTGCCCCTCCTAACAATCTTGAGGTGGCTTCTTCTGTATGTGTTCATGAGAAGAGGCCAGCAGAGCATGTACCTAATCTGCCATCTTGACCAAGAATTCTGTCCAACTGTTTTAAAAGGCACTTTTCAAAAATAGATATTATAAAGGAATTATAAGTAAAATTTTAAAAGAAAACATATTTTCATGCATAACAATTGATTTAAAAGAGAAGCAAGGCCCATTTTTCTATCTCAAAGAAACAATCTTTTTTTTCTCCTGTTTTACCTATGATATTTCTTTGTGAATGGATAAGAATAAAAAATTAAGGTTCTAGCTGGAACCCATTACATTCCATATGACCATCAATTTGATAAAAATTCTAAATGTAATTAATATGTTCAAGCACCATTCAATAAGCTTTGAGGATTATACCTGCATCTGAAACTTGGAATACAACAGTGAATATTCATACACAGATTTATAGAGAGGTTTAAGAGTCATCACTGATAAATTGTACCTTCAAAGGAAGAGAGGTGATCACTTCTATCCCACTTTACAACAGTAGCAATTTGAGTTCAACAAAATATCAAAAATTTTAAATACAAATAATATTTCTAATTCCAGCTCCTTCTTTAAAATAAATTCATTTTTGCTTTAAGATGCATTATTACCATGCAAACCTGTCTTTCCTGAGTACTTTGTTTTAGGTGGAGCAACGGCAAAAGTAGGAAAAAAAAGGTGGAAAAAAAAAACAAAACGCTTTGGTCTTAACAGGCTGTTAAACATGTTCACGTATTCCAGTAAAAGGGAATAATAAATGAGAGAAAGAAAAAAGGATGCATTTGGAATTCCAGGGCATTATGTACTGATTCACTGAAAGGAATCTGAGAAGCAAACTATTTGCCAGAGTAAACAATTGTCACAATCATATTAACATTTTAAAGGATACTTCTGTTCACAATTCACACACACTGATGCAGTGCGTGAGGGGCTGCCTTGTTCACTTCTCTAGATTTCTAGGTAAAGTATGGCCTACAAAGTGCTACTTTGTGGGGCTTCTTCTGCAGGGTTGACTAAGATAGAGAGGTGGTAGGTACCTTGATTATTCGCAGTTTAATTGGGTGTCATATAGCACATAAAAGCATTCATTCAATCGCCTTAAACAGGCATGCAGCCAACTTCAGGTCAGACTGTGCTGGAGAGATAAAGATGAGTAACAAATATGCTCCTCCCTCAAAGATCTCACAGTCCAATGAAAGGCTGATACATCAACACATAAAAGGAATGTAACCCAGTAACTGCACTGATAGAAACATGTGCTGAGAATACAGGGATCATACTGGTGATGGGGCCAGAGGACGTATCACTAATGGTCTCTAGATGTCTGCTTTGGTCACAGATGTAACGCCGGAATCAGAACAGTGCATAGCACATAGTAAGTGCTCAAAAAAATGGTTAAGCGGTAGGGAAGGAAGGGCAGGCAGAAATGTGCCAAGAGACCTGGAGTTTGGTAGGAAGCCTGGCTCTGATGTAGCGGCTTGGGTTTGAACACCCACTCCACCACTTTGTAGCTGTGTACCAGGGCAATGCATTTAATGCTGCCATGCCTCAGTGTCCTCATATGCCCCCTCCTACGGTAGTGATGACGTAACACACACGGAAATGCTTCACCTCTACTCACTGCTACCTTTTGTCTGGGGCAGGGACCAAGAACGACAGAGAACCACCACAGTAGAAGACTTTTTCCCCCCTCTTCTTCTTCCTCTTTCTTTTCTAATCTTCCCTGCAGTGGCCCCTTTCCCCAATGCTAGCTCAGACAAGACTGGGAGTGAATGAACCAAGAAGGAATTGGGAGGGAGAGAGAAAGACAAACCTCTGGCTACCTATGGAGAAAGGAGAAGATGGCCATCCTTTGGCATGGTGCTGACAGTAGTTCTAAACTGGAGTTAAAAAAACAAACAAGGAACTGCTGAGTTAGACACCTAAAAGGTTCCAACTCCTGCTGGATATACTGCTTTTCTGGACTGCCTTGGATTCTGACAATTAGCTGGAATTATTTTCTCCCCATCTCCCTGCATGAATTTCCCTGACTAAATTAAAATAATTGCAGCATGATAACACTTGATCAACACAAAAGACGAAATCAAGCTTTAATATAATCTTAGATATTACATTTTCGGTAAAAACAATATACGGATTTGTGTTTGTGTATCTGTCTATCTAGTTGTGAATGCACGTGTGTGTGTGTGTGTGTGTGTGTGTGTGTACATTCACACACATACGTGTGTCATTTGACTAGGGAGGCAGCAGCGGTAAGCTCTGTCTTCCTCAGAAACCTGCAAGCTCCCCGCTACACAAATGACCAAGTTCCCACCCAACTAAGAAGCCCTGAAATTTCCAAGACGGTGACCACGGCGGTAGGGCTTGAGGTGCTCGAACGCCCTGAGACTGGACCCAGCCCCAAAGGAACCTCTGTCCCTTCCTGAAGAAAAGCTCCCCTTTTCATGAACAAAGGCCTCTGCCCTAACCAGGAGAGTTAAACCTGTTGGAGGGTGGAGGCCAGGGGCCCCAGAGCTGCCTGGGAAATACCAGCCACACCAGGGGAGCCGGAACACTCAGGCTCCTGCCCCTTAGCTCTCTGGGACTAAGAAATGCTGCCAAGTTCACTATCATTCAACTCAACAGGCCTTTACGTAGAAGTGGCTGTGTCCAAAGCCCAGGGCTGAGAGCTTACTTCTTCTCATAGCCCTGTCTTAAGTGTGTTTTACAACAACCCAAAAAAGGTAAGCAGGGTGTGGTTACTCTCATTTCACGGGTGAGGGGTCTGAGACTCAGAAATGCTGATGGAGCCCAAAGCAGGCCCCTAAGTGGGTAAACGAAGGAGCCATCACACTGCCTTCACAACATGAATCTGGCTGAGAGTACTGGCCCAGGGAAAAGAATCTGAGCTCCCAGGTTCTGATTTCAGTTCAGCCTCTGATCTAAGGTTAGTATCAATCATGAGTAGGTATTAACTTTGTGAGCCTGGAGCTCAATGAATAAATAAAGAAAAAAGAGGGCAACTTTTGGTCTGCATCTCACAGAACAGAGTCAGATAAGACCCCGCTATGCAATCATTATTTAACACAATTCTCAAAACAGTGGATGTGTAGTTTTTCTGTCATCAGCTCTCCTAGCAAACATTTCCACTGCCGTCCCTCTTGTCCCCAACTCAGGTTTTCACTGCTGTGGGCATTTACCCACTGTCCCCACGGAATCCTTCCACTGCCTGCCTTTCTTTCTGCAAGACGTCAAGAGTCATCTCAACAATTAGCTCAAGCCCAAATGGTCAAACCCTGAGCGACCTCAGAAGAGTGTCTGAACTTATCTTTACTCACTTGTCTGTTATTCAGTTTTGTCTCTTCGACCTCACTGTAAGCTCCTCACTGCAAGACGCAGCCTAGACTTCTCTACATTCTTTGTCACTGTGATACCACCCCCACCCCCACGCCTTCATCCACAGAGTTAAGTCAAAACAAATATTTACATGGCAGCATTTTCTGGGTACCCGCTAGGTCATGTGTAATAAAATGGAAGTAGGGATGAGGTTGTTAAAGAGAAATCATAGGATATGGTCTCGTCCCCAAGGAACTCACCATCTAGTGAGGACGACAGAGACATAAATGACTGCTGGGATTTGCTGAATCATTTGACACTGGAATTTGCCAGTGACTGGGAGTTGGAAGGGACAGTGGCTATGAAGGATGACAGAGTCTGCTCCTGATACTATCTCAAAGGATATGATGACCAGCTGACTTTAACAAGGTGGAAATTTAATAAGGATAAATGTCAAGTCATGCACTTAGGTCCAAGAAGGAAAAAAAAAAATCAACTCACAAGTATACGGTAGAGGCAATCACATGAGAAAGTCTTAAGGGATTGGGTTGCCCACAAGCTCAGTGACTCAGTGTGACCAGGCTGCTGTAAAAGCTGGTGCACTATTAGGCTGCCCTGCTTAGAAGTGCTACATTCAGACTAAGAAAAGTGAGACCGTCAAGCTGGATCCCAGAGACTATAGAGGGAGGAATGGTCAAAAGTGAGCATATTAAGGCAGCAGACAGAAGTGGGAAGCCACATCCTAAGAGGAATGAGGACACGTGGCTGGAGCATGAATAACTTACAGGGCCATGAGAATCGTCTGTAAACTAGTCCTGCGCTTCACTGTTCGAGTCCCAGGAATAGAGAACAGAAACACAGTTTATCTAAATGAGAAAGGCACTGAGATGAACCTACAAGAATGTTTATTACAGCGTGGTTTATAATTGCCCAAAAATGAGAGGAACCAGGCAAGATATTAAACAAGAGAGAATAAATTACATATCATACTGTGAAATATGTTACCAATTGCAGTGTCAAATATTTACTGAAATGAACAGATATTAGATTCTATTCACCAGAAAATGAAATTACAAAATATTTATAAACAAACAGTGTATTTTGCAAAAATGATAATACACACATCAAAAACTGCACTGAAAACGGTCTGGAAGATGTGTGAAGGTAGCAGCTATCTACGAGTGCTGCAATTATTAAGAGTCACTTTCCTTTTGGCTTCTCTGTATTTTGTTTCCCCATATCTTTTCAACGTTTCATAATGGACATTTATTGCAAATCTGGTAAGAAAAATTTTAGATTTTTCAGAAGAAAAGACCTAAATGGGCTACTAGCATATGAAAACAGGCTTGTGTCGTGTGGCTCCAGCTGGAGAGGAGGGATTAGGATTAATGGGCAGATTCTAGTAGGCCCTACCTGAGCTCAACATAAGAGAATGGTCTGTCAGTGAAATAAAAAGCCCTTGGTTGTAGTGAACTTCCCATCGAAAGAACTGTGTCTGTAGGACACATTAAGACTGTTTGGGAACGCAATGTGGGAGAAGCCTCCATGGAGTTCGGGGTTAGCATCTCCTAACTGACTGTCAAGGTCCCCTCTATATACAGCAAGTCCTCACATAATGTCATTTCATTATAATGCTGATGAGATGCCGTAGAACTTATCTCCTGTCTATGTCTATTAGCCTATGGTAAAATTGCTCTCACTATATGTCATTTTGCTTGAAATTACAGAACCCTTCGATAACGTTAAGTGAGGGCTTACTGTCCTCCAATTCCTTCAACACTGCTTAAGCCATCTGTGCTCCAGAATCCAGAATGCCTCTATTTCTCTCGTATGAGTTCAAATCCTCAGCTAAGCTCATGGGATCTGCCTCTCTGCTCTCTCACCAAATCTAGGCCAAATGGAATACAGTTAAAAAAAAACATTCAACAGGGAATCAAAAGGTTCGGATCCCAGAGGTGCCACCAGAAAGAACATGGCTTTAGACAAGTCACTTACTCTCTAGGAGCCTCAGTTTCTGCGTCTGTAAAATGGCAATAAAATGTATACAACCTCAAAAGGCTTTCCTGACAAGTCAAGGTAAAGTGCTTTGCATGAGTGCTTTGTAAACAAAGGGCTACACAAGCAAGAAACGCTATCTCCTGTTGTGAGAGCATGACACAGAATCTGGATGGCCAACTGTTAGGGCAGCTATAGGGATCCCATTGGATTTAAACCTGACACAACTTTAATTCCAAGAGCCACTGATTCTATACTGGGGCTCAAGCACCACCTCCCTCAGCTTTCCCCTGACTACTGCTCATACCTTAGCATATAACGGTGAAGTTTCCTCCAGCTTCTGAGGATGAGTCTTGCCTTTTCACTATGAATACATGTTCTTCTGAGACTAGCACCAAGGCTTCCGTCGTTATCCACAATCGCTAGTGCTACTGGGAACTCATTAAAGACTTATTGATGACTTGACTGAACCCTAATACAACCCTGCTGTAGTGCAGCCTATGGACCAGTATTATTGGCATAAATGCAGATTCTTTGGATCCACTGAATCAGACTCTGCATCCCCCGTAACCCGTGTGCTCATAAAGGGATCGTGTTGCTGGTCGACAGACAAACTGGTCATTCACCCATTCAACAACTATACATTACGGCCCTACATTGTGCCAGGAACTTTCTAGGCACCGAGTCCTGTTCCAGCCAGATGTCACTAAAAGGTAAGGCTCCTCTAATATTAGAGAGACTCGTCCATTACAGCTGCCTGCGCACAGAAGTCAGCTAAAAACAGTTGAAGAACCTCCAAATCCCCACTCTTCCAACCCTGGGCCAGCTCCTCAAATGCTTTGCAGGTGTCAGAGTGGATATCTCTTCACAAACCCTCAAGAAATCACCCAGACAGTAGCCACCGCCCAGTGGTTTGGGCAGAGCCCCTTTATATTTCTGCAGGTGCTACATTCCAAAAATATTTCTGCTTATAAAGCATGGTAGGAATTCTACACTTAGAGAAGAAAAGAGGTTAAAGAAGGGCCTTATTTTTCCCTGGGGAGAGAAGAGCCTAAAACCTCTCATGGAGAGGTTTACATTTTTAAAATGTATTTATTTTATCAACCACATGCTTGCAAGTCAAACATCCTCTCTAAGACATTTTGCAGACAGAGATATTCTGGGAACACACTAGAAGAAGCTTATTTACTGCCACTATTACAAGACTAGCCCGAAGGGACGAATATCAGATGCTATCTCCTGCTGAAATGACTGTCTGTCTGCCTGGCACCTCAAGGCCAGGTCACAGCTACTTCCAGTCCCTCAAATACCCCCTCCTGGGCCCCACGCACTGCCTCTACCCTACTGGTCCTTCCAATTAGCCCAGGTCACTCCTGATGGGGGAGGGCTGTTGGCTCTATGTGTACCACCGTTTGAGTCTGTAAACTGACAATGGAAAGTACAATTAATATACAGGCACAACATTAATATCAAACATTGCCACAGTGCTGGAAATCCCTGGGGGCTGGTAGGATCCTAGGTAAACACAAACGTTCCGTGTCATTGTCCAAAAGGAAATTCTAAGAACGGATAGGACTCCCGTCAGCCGCAGCTGTCCCTTAGCTCCCTCGTCTGTAATCTTTAATCAAGTCATCCGTGGAGTCACAGGACTTAACAATTAGGAATGCTTTCCACATCTCCCCCAGTTCTCTCCCTTGGCCTGGTAACGGTCTCCTTCCCAACTGTGAGCCCCTTGAGGGCAGGGCCTCTGTCTTGCTTAGCTCAGCGTAAGGTCCCTGGAGCCCCCAGTGACCTGACACATCCAGGTTTTCAGCAAATATTGGTAGCATGATAATTCATTCCCCAAGCACTTAATGAGTGCTGAGTTTCAGGAATACAATATTAAATACCTGAAGATAAAAGAGAAATAAAGAAATGTTGGCCTGTTCAAACAAAACCAGGAAGAAGGACGAGGAAAGCGTGGATGCAAACTCCGATGTGAGGGGTGAGGGAATTCCTGGAGCAGAGCAAGCCAAGGGTAACAGAAATGGAATTTTCTTACCACAGCACCTCACACAGATCAGTCCCGGCCTGCAATTCATTGTGTACTGAATGCATTCCCCACATGGCAGCCTCTTATCCTGCAACTGGCCCAATTTTTCGTCTGTGTTTTGAAACATCAGTATGCTGTGTAGTATGTATTACCTTCTTCCTCAACTGTTTTATTACAAGGAGGACCACAGCTCACAATGGGATGCTCTTTTCATTTTGACTTCATGCGTAACCCCAGCTGTACAGCTGTTAGTGCCGTGTTAGAGAAGAGGGCAGGGGGTCCAGGGGTGTGAGAGCCTGCCACAGATTCTACCCCCCAGGACCCTTCACACCTCTTCCGCCTGGGCTGAAGTTGGGGTGCTCTCATCACCACCCGGTTCCTCTCCCGGGCCCCTCTCTCTCCACCCAGCATCACTGTCCAACAGAAACGCCATGTAAGCCACTCGTGTCGTGATACATAGTCTAGCAGCCTCATTCAAGTAAAAAGAAACAGATAAAATTCATTTCAATAACTTCTTTTGTTAAGCCAACACATCCAAATATTATCAAATCAACCCGTCATCAAAATGGAAAAAAAAAAAAAAACTGTTAATGAGGTATTTTACATTCTCTTTTTGGACTGTCTTCAAAGTCCAGAGATGATTCTACTTACGGCGACTCTCACTTCAGATGACACCTTCCAAGCACCGAACAAACAGCACACGTGGCTGGGTGCCCCGGGCCGCACAGCATGGGCCCAGAGCGAGCACTTCTCACACACGCTTGGGCCTCACAAAGCCTGATGCCGTTGTCTCTGTGCACACAAAGCCTTTGTCCTGGCACCGACTTCTGTTGGATTTGAGAATTGGGAGGCCCCCGTTTTCAGCTGAAAATGACTTTCAGCTCCATCCTTCAAGTCTCACCATAGGTACCACTCCTTCAAGGAAGCCTGCCCTGACTATACAACGCCCCCCACAGTTATGTGGGGGCCCCGCCTCTGTGCCCAGGTACCCTATCACCCACCACCCCTAACATGTCTGTCGTAACCTAAGTGCCTGCTCCGCTGCATTTTCCCCTATTGTATGTTCCTTGAAGACAGGACTGTGAGTTTCATTCACAGCTTGAGCCTTATCTCGCAGCCCAGCACAGGCTTAATAAATATTTGCCAGATGCACAGATGGATGGTTGGATAAATGAATGGAATTCCTCCTAATACAAACTCTCTCTCTCGGCCATAGTTTCCTCATCTGTAAAATCTCCATGGTTCGTTCCAGCTCTGAAAGTCAACAAGGCCATGCACAGAGATTCGTGTCACTTACACCTAGGTAACAGATCAACTAGGACATTTACATTTAGCCCTCATCCGACAACCAGCTCAACCAGCCATCTGACACAGAAAGGAACACTTCTGAGTTTGTAATCAACAGTTTAGTTTACTTTCCTGAACCAGTGCAAAATGGGGCAAAATAAATTGCTTTTACTTCTCCAGAACGTATCCTGTGACCCTCCTGCTATTCCATAGAACACAGAAATGCATGTATTCGCATGTAATTCCTGAAGAGCTTCCCTGTCCAATCACTTATACATTCCTTACATAGAAAATGCTAAATTTTGTCCTTAATGAATAAATGTCATAAAACAAACAAACAAAGAAAAAACTTAAGGTCAGGTTTTAAACTCCAAAAACCTGGTTTCATCACCTTTTTACCAGCCAGCTGCTTGACCATGAACATGTTATTTAACTTCTATGCACCTCAGTTTCCTCATCCATAAAATGGAACAACAATCTAACCAACTCAGAGTTGTCATAATGCCGGAGTGCCTTATATACTGCAAAGGGCCAACAACTGTTAGCTACTACATACACCATTTCTTCTGAAGCATGTCAAAATGGGGTAACAGAGCAACCTACAACCCACACAGCCATGGCCAAGGCCAGGCCAGGGGAAACCCAGTGCGCTTGAGGGTTAACATCAAATAGGCCCAGAATTCACAGCCAGGGGAACTCTGGTAGGAAGCAGCCAAGAAGGGCAGGCTCCCCCAAGAAGGGCAGGCATCCGGCCGCCTGGCCCCACCAGGAGAAGGCGGCAGTGGAAGGCTGCCTACTGGAGCACACAGGACGGCACAAAGGAGCCAGCCTTCCGAGGCTGGACAGGGAGTTTCTGTCCCAGAAGGGCAGGGCTCCCACTAATCCAAGGGTCCTGCCCTCAGTCAGGCCAGGGAGCTGGAGAATGAGCTTTGCTTGCCTTTTCTTTCTTTTTCTTATAGTGTTTCAGAGGTGCCTGAACTTTCCCAAACTGGTTCTGCCGATTTCAAAAAGGAACTAGGTTTGCAAGTACGCGTGCGTATGTATGTGTGTGTGTGTACGCATTTTATGATTTCAGAAGAAAAGCACTTTGCGGTCTGAGAATGAGTCATCAGTAATCCTTGTCAGTTTGCCAGCAGCCTGCCCCTCTTCATTACTAACAGAAAGATAAAAGCTCTTGCACTACATTAGCTGGCATACGCCTCCACAGACAGTACAAATAAATTAATTGTGCCTCATCTCAAACAGCCTGAGAGGTGTGCGGGAGGGGAAAATGCACTCCGTCTTGTTTCATTAACAAATTAAACTGAAATAGAGCCGCGACCATTCTCTTTTTGTATACATACACCCTGCTTGCTATTCCGCCAACATCAGTCTCCTAATAGGCACCCATTTGGGGCAGCATTACCCAAGGAGAGAGTAAGCCCATACACTCCAGACATGGTGTGTCCTTAGCTCCTTCCTGGTCCCTGTGGGGGGAGGAAGAATAATGACCACTCTTAAGAGTTCCTGGGGACCACTCTAGGGGTTCCTGGGGCACAAAAGCCTCCCATCAAATGCTGGGCACTGCTGCAAAAGGAAGGGTGGTTTAATCATTGACCCCAGGCAAACAAACAAACCAGTTCAGTGGCCTGGTATGTACAGCAGAGTGAAAGAGTTTGTCATCAAGCAAACTCTGTAATGCTGAGAATGGCGAGCATTCCAGAAGGAACAAAGTTATTCAAGACCAACTTGAAAAACAAGTTGGACTCCCCTTCACCACACGCTAAGATGACACCCTCAAACATACCTTTCTACTATTCCACGTGAGACATCTGCTTTCGCAGTGCGGTTGAAGGTAATTTCTAACAATGCTGTGATTTTCTTTATCCTCCTTCCGTACCTAGTACATAATTTAGGCAACCCACGTGTTATAAGTTGAAGGAGCATGACTGAAAAGCTGATCCTTTTATGTTTTATCTCCAAAGAGACAAAAACAGTGCTTAGAAGGGGGGGGCGGGGGGGGGCAGGAAATGAGAGGACAGTGGAGGGAATAACAAAGGGGACTCGCACCTCTACTCTCCAAACATCACCCTATTGACTGGTGACTTGAGAGGAAGTTAAGATCATGAACAGCTAATCCAACCGCACAATATGTCCAAAGTATTTAAGGATTTACTATTCAGATGGGCTCTGGGTTGGTTTTTGTTAGTTTGCTTTGGTTTTTTTTTAACTGTAAAACCCAAGAATCTGAAAAATTCTGGACAGAAAACCTGGATAGGTTCCGCCTATAACAAAACCAAGAAATTAAATAAAATCTAAAAAAAATAAGAATAATAAAGCCATACTCAACCTTACCATCATCGGACAAATACCAATCGACCAATGAGGCACCATTAAGCCAAATCTTTGAAAAAATGACAATATCTAATGCAGGCCGAAGTGTTCTAATTGATACCTACCTCCCTGCACTGATGGTGGCATTGTTATCTGGTACAACTCTTTTGGAAACCAATTTGGCAATATCCATCGAGAGCCAAAAAAAAATAAAAAATGGTTGTGCCCTTTAACCCAGAAATCCTGCTCTTGGGGATTCACCCTAAAGAAATAATCTACAATAAGGATGAAACCGTATCTCCAAGCATTACTTATAATAGCACCAAACTGTAAGGAAAAAAGCTAAATGTCCAATAATAGATGAATGGTTAAATGAATTCAGCCTGTGGGATGACAGACTGTAAGACCATTAAGAATCATCTTGAAGACTATGTAACCATTTGGAAAACATTTGCTTAAGGTTTACTGAAAAGAGCAGAATACAAAATTGAGTCTCCATATGATTACAGCTATATAGAAATATGCCTGCATACAGACAAAGGCTAAAAGGAAAAATGAAAACAGTTGTGTTAAGATGGTAAGCTTGTGGGTAAACTCTTTTCTTTTGTTTCATTTCTTTCCTTTATTGTGGTTATAGCCTTTTATCTTGTGAAATAAAGAGAAATCACGGGGTGTATATGCAGCAGCTCAACTCACATTCAAAAGATGAATCAGGAATCTGAGAAACCAATATGCTAGCTTTTGGCATGGTGCAATACCTAGCACGCAAGTCTCTACCCTATGCTTTGCCTGGGTCCTTGCTCTTACATCCCTGCCAGCAGGGCAGGCTGATGAGGAAAGAGATGCTCAGAGAAGCCAGACGACCTACCCAAGGCTGTACGACGCTACGAGATGACAGACACATGATGAGACGTCAGACTATTCTGCTCCACAGCCCTGGCCCAGCACTGTGTGAATCCTATCCACGTGTAGTTCCTAGGCCACTCGCATCCAACTCACCTGCACTGCAGCTTAAAGCACAGATGGTTGGCCCCCACCCAAGCCTAGTGAATCACCGTATCTGGGAGGGAAGCACCTGAATCTGACTTTAACCAGCTGCCCAGGCAATCCTTATGCACAGGGATATTGGAGAACCACTGGTCTAAGAACCATGCAAACAGCTGCCAGATCGAAACACTCCAACTCATATGTCCAACTCCCCCCACCCACCCACCCACCCCCACACACAAAATCTGCTTGATGTGGAAAAACATATTTAGAAACTTATACATGCTCAAATGAGCATTTAACCCTCAGGAGTTAAAATGTTTAAGATGGAAGAACACAAGAGAGTGATCTGTGTTTCTCAGATACTGTTTTCCTGGTGAATTAATTCCTGGGATACCAGACAGTATCCAATTTCACATGACCCATACTTAGCATAGTTCTGGGAACATAGTAAGTGTTCAAAATGCTTGTTGAAACAATGGGTGAATGAATGAAGGAGTGAATGAATGAATGAGCTGCTAGACAGCCTGGGGCTATGTTTAGTATTAATATTGTCTGTTTGTTTGTCTGTCCACGACATGAGAAAGCGCTAGGACATGGGGTGTGGATGGGGTACAGATCACCCGTCTTGTGACAGGGGCTGTGATTCTGGCCACTCATCAATAGTGGCTGAATAAGTGACAGTAAGCACTAGCAAGAGCCAGACAAGTGTAAGTGTCCCTGGACCCAGTCATCTTGTCAGTAAATGGATGCTGTTCTCACAGGAAAAGGGAACGAGGCGGGAGCTTCCTTACTGGGGGCACTGGGCCCAGCGCCTCCACACTCACGTGTCCTCAAGGGAACCACAACTACATCGTGTGGACTAGTAACTAGCAACTACCGTAGGACTAAACGCTTTTCGTGTTTGTAGTCAAACAGGAAAGGTAAGAATAATAAAAGAAATATGTCTAAAATAATGTCCCGTAAAAGATACATGGTCCCAAGAAAACCCGCACTCCAAAGATTGACCGTGCTGAATGCGTGGCTTCCCAGAGGTAGTAGCGCCCAGCCAACCTCAGACAAGTTGCGGACAGGGAGTCACACTTACTGAGGAATCGACCCTTTCACCTGGGGACCCCAGGAGACGGCCTCAGTTGGTCATCTCGGGACCCATCTCTACCTTAAAGCAATAACGGTAGCGCTGATGCCGCCCCATATTACCAGCAACTGCAAACCCTTCAGAATCCAGCAGCTGTGACACGGAGACCACTACAGAGTTCTACTGGTTGTAATCACTGAGAACCCCTCCCTGGGAGCACCTCAGGGGACGCAAGAGTCGCTTTGACCTCAGTCTGGCCAGGGTTCCTATTCTGCCCTCACCATTTGCTGACTGCAAGACCTTCGTCTCTCGAGCCCCAGTTTCCTCATCTATAAATGGGGATAATAATGCTTACCTCATAGAGTTATTTTGAAGATTAAATAAAACAATTTACAGGGCTGGCACACTGTAAAGTTGGAGTAAATGATACCTGTTCCAACACTTACTACAAGCATTATAAAATCTGATCTGAACGCCAGACGTTTCCCCAATGCGCATGGACAGGCTACCTGAATGTGCTGTATTCGCTACTAATTTTTTCCCATTCCACATAAAAACCTTCATGTAGCAACAGAGCATATACTTGTTATTTTTAATAGGCCAGGAATAAGTACCTATTCCTCTCCCTGGGGATCTAACTTTTTAATGATTTCCACATTAGATTTAACATTAAATGCAAATTAATCCACAAAGTCATCTAATTAGAAATTAAACAAGTCATAGATGTTATTCATGATTTAGTTGGAAGAGCAACACGAGATGATGAGAAAAACCCCTCACTAAGAGGAGACGCTGGGGATGACGCCCACCTCGGCCAATTATTGGTTGAGATCTACAAGGTCACTTAGCTAGCTTGGGTCCCCACAAAATGAGGTTAGATTTCAAAAATCCTTTCTTGTCAAAGAAAACAAATCTATAATTCAAATCACTACAGTAAGTAGTTATGGAGAAATAGGTTCTAGGGATGCCAAGACTCAATCATGACTTAAAAAGTTTATCGATTAGGGAAACCACAGCCCGTTCCACCCACCAGCACACCCTGGCTTGCAAAGTGGAAGGGTTTGAATTTTCATTCTAGACAATGCTGCCATATGGTGTATGTTCCGCCAGCCCTGCCATCCCGTTGGGAGGCTGTGTCCTCAACGTTTATTTCCCAAAGCATAATTTTCAAGTCACTGAGTCTCAGAGCCCAGCGCTCAAGACTGGTATAGCTGGTTAAGCTCTTTGCTATTTAAACTATTACCCCGACCCCACCAACCCTGGGCTCCTCCCAGATCAAATTCTGAAAAAGCGGCCAAGATTTCCCTCTGCACTGCTTGTCCTTTTCAGTGTAAAATGATTCTGTCTCTAGCTTGGCCTTTTGACCAAAAGGTAGAAGGGAAAGAGATGCAAAGGTGTTGAGAAGTCGGCTGGAATTAAGCAGGTGTCTAGTGTCTGAGACACCAAGGGGCAGGCACACAGTGTCGTTAGGGATGCCTGCTGCTTGCAGTGACAAGGCACAAGGCTAACTCATCAGCGACATCTCTTCCTCAGGGAGCTCATGGGACCATATCTCACCCTTGTTAATAGGAGTGGTATTTGAGATATTCTCCTTACCTCTCACTGTGTGACAAATACATCCTCCATAGCATGCCACTGCAGTCCCTCCTCCCCTGGGCAGAGGCAAAGACCCCCAGGCCTTCATCATCTCCCCCAGTTTGAGGTGAGCTAAAAGGGGCAGCTGTTCATGGACAGACCCCGAGGAGTGGGCTCAGGATAACCCAGGCCAGGACAGCAAGACCTGTACCGATTCCTGGAAACATCACTGTCAAAGAAAGAGATGGCCTCCCAAGCCCTGGGAATCCCAGAAAGCAACCACAATTCCTAAGTGGTTGTTCAGAAGACCCTCGAACCCCCAAGAACACCCCAAAGTTAAGGAACTGCCCTTAATTGAATGGGATGATACATGTAAAGCATATAGAAGTAAAATTTATACTACTCAGTCCAAATTCGAGTAGGGGAAAATACTTAAGGTAACATTAGGATGGACGTTATTGGAATTTGATGAAATTTCTCCTTTTTAAAAGAGCCTGGATTGCAGTAAAATAAATGTAAAAAATTACCTGATATAGACCACCAGCCTTGGACTATGCTTGAGAACCCTACAGGGATTAGAGAAGTGTATTAATTTAGAGAAGAAAAAAGAAAAGGAACTGGATTCAGAAATAATACCCTCCCATGAAATCAAAATGTTATTCATACAGAACTTCAAACTTGAATTATGCCAATAATTCCACCCCCTAAAAAAGTGGGGGGACATCAAAATCTTTATTGAAGAACTGCATGATTCTATAAACATGATACCAAATCCCCTGTCCCGCAGGGGGTGGTGGGAGGCAAGGGGAGGCATGGGACAATGAGGGAGATGGCCACAGTAATGATACCTGCCCTCTGAAGAGGAGTTTTTCAGCTTCCAAACACTTTCATTTTCACCATCTTCTTTGATGCCCCCAAGGCAGTCCTGGGGGGGAGGCTGATTATCTCTATTTCATGCTTTGAGAGGTGAGGAATGTGCTGAAGGCCCCCCAGCCAGTTAGAGTGTAGCACGCAAGCCCTGGGTCACGTGAGGGCCAAAAGCATCATACATGGACCACTCACTACTCACAAAGAACAGCCGTGATCTTTCCTAGGATGTTCCCAAGTCTCTGTATGAGAAACGGCGGAATGAGGGGGTGGAATTACGAGCTTGAGCTATTACTACAGAGCTGTACTTACCCTACCTCATAGCATGAGGTTAGGGGGGAAGAACGCCACTTCCTCCTTTATCTCCATAAAGATGCAGATGAGACAGGAAGGGTTGTAAGCACTTTATATACATTCACGCATTTTACTCTTACAACAGCGCTGTGAGGTAGATACTCCCGTTAATACCCCATTGTATGATTCAGTAAACAGCGAGGTTAAGTAATGTGCCCACAGGCAAAGAGCTAGAAACCGGTGGGCCAGGAGCCAGCAGTCTGAGCTCAGATGCTATTGTTCCGACCATGAAGCTACAGTGTCTCTCAAGAGGCACCTAATGTCAATGGGCCTGGGATGAGGGGGGGGCGGGGTACAGAACCCTAACAGCTCACGGTTAACACCACACAAAGCTTTCTTAACTTCCGGATGCTTCCAACTTTCAGAAATATGCGGGTCACCACCTTCTCTCCCTCCCTCCTTCCACCTTCCATTATTGGGTTACTGCAGGAGGATCGTGTATTAAGGCAAACACCACTTTGACATAACCTAATAAGCACCCGTCTCCCAGCATTCAGCAAGAATGAATGCTACAGGGCACACGTGCAAACCTGATTCTCGGTCCAGGAGTGATTTCTGTGGGAAGTGTAATTCCATTGTCCACCTCACCCAGCACATCTTATAGCCATAAAACATGAAACCTCCATCAGTCAGGACACCCAGGAATGAAAGGCCCTGCCTCCTAACCTGTGTTTCAGGTACAGCTAGATCCCATCTGCTGACAGAAAATCAAACCTAATCTGATCTTTCCATTTAGAAACACGATACCAAACACACACAGCTGTATGTACAAGGCAGCTTTATAACAGAGACATATAATTGTTCCACATTCAATTCTGCTGGTTACATATTTATTAGTCGAAAATTACTCCCGATATTGTAGCCTATGATCACCATAAACTACATTCATTATAATACTGACTCTATGGCCACACTTGACGGTTAAATGGCTCCCTCTCTAAGGAAGATTTACGAACCTACACAGGAACCTTTTCTGTACAGCAAACTATGGGATGTGGGTTTGTAACTGCATTGTAGGAAACTGAAAAGCAAACTCCACTGTTTAAGATCCCGGCACAGTCACCTGTTAGCAGAAGCTGTGACCTCTGGGGGAGAAGCCATTCAGCCCCTAAGTGGGAACTGAGAGCCAGGTTTTAGATCTATAATGTTCTCTGCTGCTGACTTAGAACAGGGTTGACAACTGTAGCTTACAGGTCCAATCTGGCCCACCATCTGCTTTTATAATATATGGCCCACAAGCTAAGAATGGTTTTCACATGTTTAAATGGTTGAAAATAATCAAAGGAATAATACATTACATAGCATTCATATTTCAGTGTCCACAAGAAACTGTTATTGGAATACAGCCACGTCCATTGGTTTGCATCTTGTCTAATGTCTATGGCTTCTTTCACACCAGCAGAGTTGAGTAGAGGGGACAAGAGACCACCTGGCCTAAGAAGTCAAAATATTTACTAACTGGCCTTTTAGAAAAAGTTTGTACAAATATATGGTGATGGAAGGAGAACTGACTCTGGGTGGTGAACACACAATGGGATTTATCGATGATGTAATACCGAATTGTACACCTGAAATCTATGTAATTTTACTAACAATTGTCACCCCAATAAATTTAAAAAAAAAGAAAAAAAGAAAAAGTTTGCAGATCTGATTTAAAAGCACTACTGGAAATAAGACATTGACAAAACATAAAAAATGTCCAGGAGGAAAATATGGTCACTTCTTGATCAATCGTTCATGTCTAGGGTTCAGACAGAATATGAGGCTGGATGGGGATCCAGTGAGTCTCCTTGTTCTGTGGCTCCAACGCAACCAAAAATGAGGGCAGAGCAGAAAGAATTAACTGGAGCTCCTTCTAGCCCTCAGCGGGAAGCTGACAGGCAGAGTCAGAGAAGGACAGGAAACCCATCCTAAGTCCCTAGGCTATGACCGCTGCCTGTTTTCTAGGGAGGGTGGGCGGGGTGAACTAGGAAGTGGGCACAATATTCCTTTGTCAACATTTTATTTTTATAAAACAGGTGATTTAGGATTATCTTTGTCCTCCTTTCCCCATCTTCTTCATCACCTGTTAATCCAGGAACCCCTAGAGCGGACGGAGGTTGCCAGATTTAGTAAATAAAAATACAAGATGTCCAGTTAAAATTGTAGGGCAGATAAACAACAACCGATTTTTTTATTATAAGTTGGTCCCAAATATTGCTTCTCTAAAATTCAAGTCATGGAATAGACTTACACGATAAAAGTACTGATTATTTTTCTGATATTGAAATTTGACTGGGCACCTGGTATTTTATCTGGCAACCCTACAAACACTCCACATGAGGCAGACTCCTAGACCCCAGCCCTTTCTGGGGAAGACCCTGCATGGCGGGCCCTGTCTCCGGGAGCCCTGCTTGCCCTCACAGGGCGGCCTCCTGGACTCCCCAGTTGGGGGCTGGCCGGCTGCAGCTTCCAGAAACAAGCCTCTCCAGGAGCAGCCAAAGGAAATGCAGCCATCCCTTCCTCCCCTGGACAGGCCAAGTCACCTGACGTGTACATCTCTGGGATGTGGGAGGAAACCAAAGTACCAGGATCCCTGGGCGCAGAGTCTCTTGGTTCCTGGCGAGGTTCATGGTATGCAGTATCCCAGGAGGCGGGAGATGCTGGGCTAGGTAAAGCCCAGGGTTTGGCCTCAGGGAGTCACTGGCTACTTGTGAGGCGGCATCACACAAACCTGGATTAAATGCGCAAATATTATTTCATAACTAGGCCAATCTCTTCCAACTCCTGTTCTGCTTAGGGCTTCTGCTGCTCACCATCACTAGTCCTGCATGTTCTACCACTTAGTTCTTCCTTCTGCCCTGACGCAGCCTGACTATCTCTGCTGACTGGCTTTCTAAAAATTAAATATCTAATTTTTCTGGCCTTCTCTTTATAAACAGTTCAAACAATACGGAAATGTAGGAGGTAGAAAATGAGAGTCCTGACATAACGGTAAATCCTAAATGGTGATTAGCATTTAATGTATAGTCTTCCCCCCAAAATGAATGCATATAAAGACACTATAATGTACTCCTTCTATACACACAGATATTGGAAATAGAAATACACTGTATATACTGATCTATAATCTAACTTTCTCACAATTTCTTTGCCATTTTTCCATAACATTACATAACTCGACCTCATCATTTTCAACAGCTTTATAATATTCACTATGTGGTTTTATTGGCGTTTCTTTAACTGTTCCTTTATTGATGAATGTTTTAAAGTCCCAGTTTGTCACTACACTCAGTGGCATGGTGAGGAAGACCTTGTACATACTTATACAATGCTGCCCTTAGGAGGAATTCTGTGAAGCAGAGCCACCAAGTCACAGGGGACAGCACTCACATTAGATATTTTAATCCCACTGTCAAAATGCCCTTCAGAAAAGCTATGAGGTTTAGACTCCTGCCAGTAGTATACAAAAATTTCCCCAACCCCCACCTCAATCAAGGTTGTTTTTAATCAAAGGAGTTAATACCTTCAGCAAGATAAGGTCTCTGACCCACAAAACTGTCCTTGGCACTAATCCATACTCACCTCGCCAATTCTGCATCTTCAAGAACAACAGGCATAGTTCTATGCTTGCCCAGGGTTCAAGGGCCTCACCAGGGTCAACTCAGGGCTGCACTAGAGGATGAATTACACAGACCTCAAATGAAGACAACTATTCCACAGAGAGGTCCTGAGCTCTGACCACAAAGCAAAGAGATCACAGGTAGGACCCTTGCCAACACGTAGAGAGCCTTAGCTTCTGCAAGACAGACCCCTATGAATGAACAGCTGCTGGAGCTGAAATGTATATCCCCACTCATCATTCTTGTCCTCTAAGGGACTTTGGAAACCACGAGAGCAGAGTCAGGGCCAAGAGCACATATTTTAACAATAGAAGAAAGTTCTCTACAATGAATCCCACTGCCACCAATCAGTGGAGCATAAGAGTTCATGTTACCAGTATCCTTAGGGAAAAACTGTTCTTTGTTATACTTTCAGCATGAACTCTAATGAACACTTTGAGCATCAACATTTTTGTTTAATTTTTTGAAAATATTTCTACCATTCTTCCCTGTCTTCTTAAGCGGCGTTCACTGGACAGAAATACGTTGCTACTTAAGGACCAGTCATAGGACGAACACCCGCATCCCACAGGGCGAGGATGATTGTGTTGACCACTTGATAAAACAGGGCAACGAAGGCGAAAAGAACCCCCGTTTACTACACTTTTTAAATGTGCCTACTATCACGTTTCTCTCTTCCCACATGATCAGCTACCACCTTACCTTCTCTCTCTCGAGCAGATGCCACCTTTCCACTTTAGAGTCATAAATGGCCCCCCTCCAGCCTTTTAGGCTGTGAGCAGACATTAAGCAGGTTAGAACTGCAAACACATTATGAATAAATAGGTAGAGCATAGAGAGAATCACCTGTGAGTCATGTAGCTAAGTTTGAGAA
Source organism: Rhinolophus sinicus (assembly GCF_057876585.1). Classification (NCBI taxonomy): domain Eukaryota; kingdom Metazoa; phylum Chordata; class Mammalia; order Chiroptera; family Rhinolophidae; genus Rhinolophus; species Rhinolophus sinicus. The sequence continues at coordinate 149,099,334 of NC_142514.1, read as the reverse complement.
GGTCCCCGGTGAGCTAAGTGGTGAAGTTCTGGTTCACAGACTTTGTGAAACTATAGTACCTACAAGTGCCATCCTTACATCTGATCATGTGCCTTAAAATGGCCTGCAGACAGCTCTGTCACGTCCTTAGTGAAAGGATTTTGTTTTTGACAGAGGCAGGCAGCTGGCGGGCTGCCAAGCAAAACGCATGAGGAAGAGTCGAAGGGTGACCCTACATCTCGGTTCCAGTGTTTTCAAAAGAACGTATCAACTGCTTTCCTCCAGAGAAAGTGAGACAAACATCTAGTCACACAAGTACAGCGCCACAAGTAAACAAGTCTTCTGCTGGCATTAAGCTTCTGCTAAAAAAAAAAAAAAAAAAAAATGCCACAGACATTATTCCTTTTCCTCGTCTGGAAAAATCTCCAACTACAGCCTACAATTTGGAGAGAGTTTTACAAACCGAAACGTTCTTCCGGGGCACAGCAACTGAGACCTACAAGTGTAATATCACATGGTGAAGAGAGTGCTGGGGTCAAGGTCAAGAGATGACCTTGGGCCAGTCACCCGTGCTTTCTCAGCTTGGTTTTCCCATCAATGTGAAACTGGGTGACGCCTGCTCTTCTTCAGAAAAAGAGGGTCACCACGGAGAGTGTGAGGAGATCTAACAGCGGTCAACACTATTCTGATGGAGGTCAGCCAGGCTGCGCCTCTGACCCAAGGCTGGCATGTTCACGAACTACAGGATACGTGCATCGGGGCATCACATCTGGTTCCGCCACACCAGGGGATCTTCAGAGCCCTAGAGGGAGCCAGGTGGGAACTAAAGGAGCTCAGTGAAGTTTCCAATTCAACCATGGCACGTCGCCACCTGGAAGCTCCACTGTCCACGTTAGAAATATCTATGGTAAAAGCTTTTTAACAGCAGAATCACCTTCTGTCAGAGGAAATCTTATATATAACCTCGATATATAAAACAGATAAAAAGTGCAGTTAGAACGTGTTATATTATTTGCTTATTATAAATACAAAAATGAGACTACTCGTGAACATGTTTAAATCTCAAATGAAGCATCTATTTCTCTTTTATTTTGCCTACAATCTAGAGATAATTCTGATTCATATATATGGAGGGTGCCAACAAAATGTATACACATTTTAAGAAAGGAAAAAACTGTATTAAAATTGTAATGCAATGAATGATGCTAGGATTCATTTAATTAACGCCATCTTTTGAGCGAACATCACACTACACATTGCTACTGAAATTCAATTCAACTTTGAAAAGTAATACATAACATCTCTTAAAATGTGTACATTTTTTTGGCACCCCTGGTCATTACAAATAGTACCTATTGAAACTTTTACTTATAGCCTCAGGAATCTACTCAATGAAACTAAATCAGAAACCTGAAGGTAGGACAACAGGAAATTTTTAAAGTTAGGGAACATTTCTTATTAAGAAATGTTCAATTCAGGGGTTTCACCAGACAGTTTAAGCTTTTATTTCTGGAGAAAAACACTGTTAAAATGTATCTTAGAACATAATTCAATGTTCAGTGAGGTCAGCTCTAAAAATCCCCAGATACTTGGTACCAGGTTCTGACTGATATTTATGCAAAATTTCAAAAGAGTCAAATTTATTTTGTTTCGCACATTATGTTCAAACAGTTTCGATTTCATCACTGACACGCTACCAGCCTTTATAAATAAGCCTGGTGAGAACACAAGCCTGTATTGCCTAATGGCGATCACCTAATTTATTTTAAAAGTTTCACCAAGATACACAAGTGACGGCAACCAGATTATGTTTGAGAGATTTAGGCAATGGAGTTTCTTTGTCAGCCAATGTAGAAAAGTGACTTATTACCTATATGAAATATTTGTTGCTCAACCTTTCCTTGAGTGGTCAACAACCTGCAGTATGAAACAGTAAACTCCTAAGAATTATTATCCACAATACTACAAATAATGCATAAAAGTGAAAAGACAATTATCTCAGTCTAAAGTCCATATTGTGTACTACATGTATAGCATCATCCTAAAAGGTGACACCACCTCTAGTAATAGCTGGTACACAAAACAGCATTTCAGTAATTTTTGCTGTTATTGTTCTCACAATACAAAATATTCTTTGCTCCTGTATGTGTCAGTGTTCGAGAGAATGGGTCTTTCTCAGGTTTGCCAGGATAAACACATAAAAAAGCCAGCAAAACGCTGACAACTGTAACAGCCACACTTCCACCGAGATGGATCATAAGAGCATGTGGATCCAGCCTTGGAACTTTCACTACCCAGGGTGAGCACCAGGGCTCTGCTCTACACTACATCACTCTAAAACATCACCAGCTATTTTCACAGAGGACAGTGAGAACTTTGAAGCCATGAGTTCATTTTTCATGTTAGATTAAAACATGGTGGTAGAATTCTAGGATCCTGAAGAACAGGATAAAAGCTTGGGGTCTAGGAAAATGTGAGAAGATTTGGTTCTCAAAAATGGAAATGATTAAAAAAATATGGATTCCCAGAAAGCTCTGTCAGCTCACTCAGCTCCTGCCTCAGCCCTCAAGCCAAGCAACCACTTCAGCTTCAAGAGCAGTGTAATTTAGTCCATTCCACCCTTCTTTCCTTCCCAGAGGATGGAGGTTCTTTTCTTCCATTCCCTCCCTCACTCATTATTCAGTCATTCCGCAGATAGCCATTGGATGTCTACTTTGCAAAGCAAAGGGCTGGGCACAGGTGTGGGGTATGTTTTCATTAGCATCAATTTAATTATACTTTATTTGGAAGAGTTCTGCTATATCCTTGAAGACACCAAAAATAAGTGGCCATCACCAGAACTAGGACTCACTTCTGTTACTAAAACAGTTACAGAGCTTGGCAAATGTTCGCTGTTACTATCACATCCAAACACTTTTACTTGTGCACGTGCGCTCTGAGCTTCTCTGTACCAGGCGGGATATAAAGATAAGATACAGTCCTGCCCTCAAGGGGCTCAGAGGGAGAGAATGGGGTAAATCCAACACAGGAGGACAACGTGATTAATGCTAATGTAACAGTGTGGGGACTAAGGGGAAGGAAGGCAGGCTTAGCTACAGTATCCTGTAGCAGCTGGGAGGGCTTCTGTGAAATGATGTACATGCTTTTCGTCAGAGAGAAGCAAGAGCTGCACAATGGCAAGAGCGGATCCTGGGTAGATGCGGGGGGAGGAGAAGGCATGGAGGCCTAGAGCCGGCTGACTGTGGCTGAAATAGGGGAATACTGGATGGGAGTGGCTGGCCAGGAGGTGGGAAGAGAGGTCCGAGACTTTCTCTTGGGTGATTTTTATGACTGGAGTCACCAGCTGTCACACACCTCCATCACTTGTAACTTCTCAGAGCGGGAAAGAGTGACTCCTCCAGCAAAGTCCACGTACCAAACCGAGAGGTCCCACTGCACGCTCCCTGTGCTTGGCAGGGATGTGTCCAATACACACACCGTCTTCCTCTGGTCTAGGAACACGGAGGGGAGCTCCCCAAACCAACCAACCGCAATGCCGACTCAGCAGTCATGTAAGATAAATACAATAATACATGTCTCTGACTTGGCAGGAGTCAAGTTCTTCTAACATAACTCTTTCCATGCTCTAAAATAAAATCCATGCAGTTTTTTAACAGCACGTCCAGGGTCCCTCTGCTCCCAGGGGATTTGGCGTTTTAACCAATTTGCTTAGAAGATGGCGGTGCAAATTTGCACTGCTTACCCCACGAGCCTGAGTTGGAAAAGGCAGGGAGGCATCTCTGGCTGTCGCGGGAAGAAGTTAGTAAAAAGCAGAACCCAAGCCCATGCAATAGATAGTTTCTCTTGCAGGTCAACGCACGCTGGGAACCGCTCACCCAGCTCTCCCAGAAATGCGATGACTGAATTCCAGGGGCCCCAAACTCAGTCACTCCACAGATATATTCTGAATGCCTTTCACATGCAAAGTGTTGCGGAGAATATAAAGGTGTATGAGCCACCGCCCCTACCGTGCAAGAGCTTATAGTTTAGGAGGAAGAAAGGACACCCACAAGGAACAGTGAAATATGCTGGATGGTGAAAGTGACATTAAGACATTGATGAGCCAAAGGAGGTGAAGATCTCCTTCTGGCAAAGGAAGAACAGGCTGCCAGGAGACTTCCCAAAAAGGTAGTTGCAGAGGAAACCGGAGGTTTTGACAGAGAAAACAGATGGGAAAGGTGGCACTCTGTTCTGAGCACTTGCTATGCCTCACTCCAATCTCCCAACAAACCAGTGGCAGGTGCCATGATCCCAACGGATTGCGCAGGGAAACCCAGGCTCAGCAAGCAAGAGGGACTTGCAGAACGTCACACACATCATGGGTGGCAGAGCCAAGAACCAGCGGCCTCATTCTCTGCTAAGGGAAGCCTTCCTGGTAGATGGAATAGCCTGGTACAGCACATTTGGGAAGTGGTGAGAATGCAGTTTATAGGAGAATACCCAATAGGGCGCCAGGCTAGAAAGATAAAGAGACCGCACTGCAGAAGTCTCATTCTCCAGGCTGAGGAAAACGCGCACATTGGGTGGGTGATGAGGCAGGGAGAGAAGAGGAGGCTTTTGAGAAATCGGTCTGGGATCAGGTGCAGTGACTAAGAGCCACGGGGGCCAGCCAGGTTGGGTTTAAAGCCCAGCTCTGACACCTACGACCGACAGAAAACTTTGGACAAGGTATTTAATTTCTCTGTGCCTCCATTTCCTCATTTATTCAATGGAGATGATACTATACCTACTTCACAGAATTATTGTGAAAATTAAATAAATTGCAAAGTAGTAAGAATAATGGCACCCATAAGAACTGCTACAGAAGTATTATTAGATAATGATGGTGACAGGGATGCAGCGACTTAATTAACCAGATGAGGCACACTGAGGGTGGCAGATTATCTCAGAGACAAGTGGAGTCATGCAGACAAGAGAAGATGGTAAGAGCTTCAGGGAGAATGGAAAGGAAGTATCTGACTCGAGAGCTCAGAGCACTGGGAAGGGGAAGAGAGATGTTTCACGGAGGCTGGCGACCTGGGAGAAAGGCAGTGCTGCAAGAGGGGCCAGTCAGCCATAAAAGACTCAGAGGATTCTCTGCTGGACTCTGCTCCTTGCGCATCCAGGTACACTTCTCTGAGCCTCAAGTCTTCCATCTCTACAATGGGGCTAACAATCTTTCCTTTTCCTATCTTGGCATTGTTGTGAGGATCAAACAGGACGTTAATACAGAAAGCACCGTACAGATGGATAAAAGGCATGAAGCAAAACAAGAGTTGTAGCAAGGGACCAGCCTGGGGCATGAGATCCGGGAGAGACTCTATTTAACCTTGTCCGCCCATGAGTTTCCCAGATAGCACAACTGGGGGTCAATTCTAACATCTTCGCCCTGAACAGCTGAAGGTTGGTACTAGTTCAGGACCTTGACACCTGAGGCTGCCATACACTGAGGATAAAACACACAAAGGGTCTGGCTCACGGGGCAGACCAGGAGGCAGCCCCCAACGCTGACAGCAGAATTCACCATTTCAGGGCACACCAAGGATAAAGGAAATCCAGAGAAAAATAATACCAGTTGGCTCTCCCTCTTCCAGCTCTCCAATTATAAAGCCTGTGAAGAGATCAAAAGAAAGGTTGTGGAGCCAGCCCGAGAGATGAGGGAGAGAAAACTAGCCCTCCAGGGCGGCACCAGGGGCCCTCCAGCACTCGCCTGCCACTCTAACCAAATGTTTGTTCACATTTCCGGCATTAGCTTGTCCCTTGTTGGATAGGATTTCTTATAGAAACTCATCTTTTTTATGGTGATCTTTTTTTTATGGAGATCTTTATGGAAACCATAAAGATCAGCAGCTCATATTCCCACGTAAGTTTTATTTTATCTTCAGTTGGAACTCAGGACCCCAGCCCCAGTCTCTTCTCTGGTAGACCCCAAGCCCCCCTGCCCCCATCACTCACCACAGTAGGCTGGAATGGTTTCCTTAACACAACTCACTCTCCAACTAGCCTGGGGTTCCTGGAAGGTCTTTGAACTAGCCTGAGGTGTTCATTCTTCTCTGAATCCCCACCACCCACCACAGACCCTGTTCACATCATAAACTGAAATTTCACCCCATCTTTCGGAACCCAAAGACAGTGAGAACCCACAGGCAGGACCCACTTCAATTACTCAACTTTCCCCCTGACTCAAAAAAGACTCCACAAAGCAGCACCTCATGCACTGAATGCTGCTGCCCTGTTTGGTTTCCCAAAACCCCATTTCCCAGATCAAAAAAAAAAAAAAAAAAAAAGGCCTAATTTAGGTCTGAGATCTTAGTTTATGTTTTGTTTTAGTTTTATTTGATACAGGTTCTGGAAAAGTAAAAGACCTTATCACTCCAAAATACCGTCACTAAATTCTAAACACTCCAGAACTGTGCATTTTCCCTTCAACCAACTTTTTCGTCAGACTTGCAACAGTTTTGAAGTTGACAAACTGGAGGAAGCCTTTATTTAAAGAAAGAAAGAAAAAAAAGATTTAAGTAAACAGTTCCTAGTGTTCTCTAAGAATTTACACTCTAAGAACACAATCTGTCCACACAAGGATAAATGCAGTTTTATTAAAGAAAACACAACGGGCTTATATACACTCTTCCAGTAGTGTACACTGTATACACAAAGAAGCAAACACAATTCATAGTGCCCACAGTCACCAGTGGGGGACTGCTGTGGTTTTGCACCAACGCTGAACTAGAAGGGGAGCCTGCAGGAGAGACTGACTCCTCACTTTGTCCCTCCCAAGGTAAGTAATCTCTCACTGACCATCAAATAGAGCTCAAGGAGATGACCACAGAATCATGCAGTGGAGTTACTGTGACTGTTTTCAAAATAATTTTTATTAAAGAAACAATCAACTTTATAGATTATAATCTATAAAACCAAGCCCCACAGCACCAAATGCGTTAAAGGCCTCAAATACTATTGGAGTTTCAGTCTATTTCAAATATAGACCTGAAATCATGAACTAAGGAGTTGGAAGTGATTGACCAACTCCATCCAAATATCCCACACTTCTCATCTGAGAGGGAAAATAAATGAGCCAAGAAATACAAGCTCTAGGGCAGCCAGAGGGCTCAGCTGGTTAGAGTGCGAGTTCTGAACAACAGCGTCGCCGGTTCGATTCCCACATGGGCCAGTGAGCTGCGCCCTCCACAACTAGATTGAAGACAACGAGCTGCCTCTGAGCTTCCGGAGGGATGGCCGGATGGCTCAGTTGGTTAGAGCACAAGCTCTCAACAACAAGGTTGCCAGTTCAATTGCCGCATGGGAAGGTGGGCTGTGCCCTCTGCAACTAAAGACTGAAAATGGCAACTGGACTTGGAGCTGAGCTGCGCCCTCCACAACTAGATTGAAGGACAACGACTTGGAGCTGATGGGCCCTGGAGAAGCACACTGTTCCCCAATATTCCCCAATAAAATTTATAAAAAAAAAAAATTCTCCTTCTCAGATCCCACCCGTTAAACAAAGAAAAAAGAAAAAAAAAACAACTTCTAGAAATTCTCCCACCATGGGAGGAAAAGTTTTTTAGATTAGTGTGTCTTTTAAGAACGCTCGCACAAACTAAAATATATGCAAAACTTATTTCCACTGCACTCCACAGATAAAATGTCATTTTTTGTTTAATAACTTAAAAATATATGTTTTTGCAATGTGTTTTATATATACATATATGTTTGTTGCTTGGATTCTCTCACTACTTGAGCATTTTCAAGCACCCAGATGTCAGAGTTATAAAATGAAGATTCTGTTCCTATCCATAAGGAGCTCACAAATTGAGTACTTGTACCTAAAATGAAAAGGTTTAATAAATTTTCAGATTAAAAGACTCCCAAGCCTGTGTTTGATTCAATGGCAGATAACTAATGCTTTCCCTCCAAAGTTCACACATGCACTTTAACCATTTGAATAATTTCTCAAACAGTGAGCTGAATTCAAACTGAGATCCAAGTTCAGACAATTCTATACGAAGCTAATCTTCAACTAGAGGGTGGGGAGTTCTGGTTACTGGGATTTCATTCATTAGAACTCATTTAACAAATATTTATTGAGCACCAAGTGCCTGGAACTTTCTCAACACGGAGCAATTAAACTGGCAAATAAAACAGACATAGAACCTTCCCTTGTGGGGCTTACAATCTAGCAGGGAAGTCAGGTAATCAACAAACTGATTTTACTGAGGGAAATGAACAGGATGCATTTATTCAGCGATTCTGAATAACAAGGAGCTGGGCTGGGGAGCAGAGGGTGTAGGCACCTACCAGATGGGACGGTTCGGTTAGGGAGAGTGTCTCTAAAGATAAAATCCTACAGAAGATACATTCTCATAACTTTCCAAATATCTGTTACAAAGGCTGGTATGACTGTTACTGAAAAATGTTTCTGAATAACTAGTGTGCATATATATGTGTGTGTGTATATATGTATATAGACATATAGACATATATATAGAATTCAGAAAATACAAAAATATTTTTAAAATTAGAATGTGGCTAAACTAATTTATAAACTTAATGGAACCTCAATAAACACTGTTTCTGCAAAATTCTTTGAACTAGACAAAGTGTTTCTAAAATTAAATAGGTACGTAAACTTGTGAGAAGAGCCAGGGGGAAATCTTTAAAAAGGAGAGTAATGAGAAAGGAGAACCTGAATTTATATACATATAAATGTTTGTTTATTTTTTTAATTACAGGGCTATATCAATTAATGCTCCAGGTAGATAGCGGAACATGTATGAATCTAATGTACGCATCCACAGAGAAAAGATGCAATGAACAGTTGAGACAAGCCAAGCATTAAGTAGAAACGTCTGGATCCCTACCTCACTCTTTATACCAGATAAATTCCAGACACATTCAACTGTGTGAAGTATGTTACGTCTTCATTTTTTTAAGTGGAAGACTGTTTTCCAGTACTTTCAGGGTAAGTTAGGCAGTCTTTTTCTGCATGCAAATGAAAAACCTAGACACCAAAAAGGAAGAGTTGCTAAAGCTGATTTAAAATTAATTTCTGCCTGGAAAAGTTACATACACAACAAAGAAAGTCAAAAGGTCAATGACAAACTTAAACATATGTGAAATTACTCCACTCCAGTGTGCCCTGAAGTTTCCCTGAGATCTTAGCAGTGCTTCTCAAATTGCATACTATTCACCTGGAATCTTGTTAAAAATGAAGATTCTAATTGGGCAGGCCTGGAGTTGGGGGGGTCTCAGATTCTGCATTTCTAATAAGCTCACAGGAGATGGCATGTATCTAAATTCTATAGAACATTTCTAGTTAAAGAGACGTGGGGCTAGAACTGCGTAGGACTCAGATATCTCCCAAGAAATCACCTGGGAAGGTTTCCGAACACTCACCCAAGCTTCACCTGTGGCCATCTGAATCTAGATCCAGGGTGAACAGTAGGAATAGTACTTTTGTAAAAACTCCCTGTGTGACAACGATACTCAGCCTGGTTTGAAATCCAGCGCCCGAGATCATCTGAGTCCCTTCCTGCTCTTTCTGTGCTCTGAGTACTACAGAGAGACCTGTCTGAACTGGTAGTTAAAGCCATTCCTTTCATATCCCCAGACCCCACCTGCTCTCCCTCCCTCTCCCCCACCTCACCTTTCTGCAGCTTTGTCCTAACACCGTCTCCGCTCACAACAAAGGCTGACACACGGGAGAGCACAGCAAAGAAGGACCAGGAGCATGGCCAAGTGGCATCTCGCGACGGCTCAGTGGTCACTGTTTAACCACACTACTGGCTATGTGATCCTACGCAAGCTTCCGAATCTCTTAGACTCCACTTCCTCATTTACAAAAACCAAGTTGTTGTTAGGGATAAACAAGCTAACCTGTTGAGAGAACTGTGTAAATTGTAAAGCATCATAGGAACAGTAGTATTTACAAGAGCCTTGATGTCTGAGAACACAAGTCTGAAACCCTCACACCAACATCCCAATAACGTTCCACATCGTGCCCATCCCCCGCCCTTCTCGCCTGTCGCAAGTTAAAGAAAAAAGAGTTCTCCAGGTTTCCACTTTCTAAATATACAAACTAACCTTTATGAACCAAACAGGTAGAACATAACATTTCATATCGAGCCTAAACTAAAAAGGCCTTCAAATGTGTAAAAAAAAAATGCATTACATCTGTTCATGTACATAGTAAGGGTTTTCCAAAACAAATTCTATGTTCTTACACAACCTACTGTTATCTCTCAATGTTAAGTCTCACCTACATTTTCCTCCTTGCTCATTTACACTGCTACACCCTCTCACCCCCCACATCTATCTAGGCAACAGTGGAGGAAGTGGGCATTTTCTCTCAACACCATCCACACAGGCCACACATCTTTACTGGTCTCTTCAAGAGAGACATTTGCTATTTAATCCATTTGCTAATAAAATTCATTGAATTTGGGAGATTCCCTGACAGAGGAAACTGGAAGCACGTGCACCATATACACACTGGATTTATCATCGGGAAGCATCTGCAGAGGGCCACTGAGAGCATGCTTTCCACATTGCTCAGAGATGGGAGGGGAGGAAGTGCAGGGTGGCGCCAGCAGGGAGGCCACTCAGGTATAATGATACACCTGGATCGCCTCTTTCCAGGTGCTCAGCCAACCAGAACTCCTCAGGGCCTGGGGGTGTGACTGGGAAAATTCCTCACTTGCCACACTGGAACCAAGCAACACATAACCTAAATCCACAAGGCACACCAGGCAGCAGAAAAGGCCTAAGTCGGGCTTGGAAATGTTCCAGTCTGAAACACAGGCTAAGGGGTAACCCTTACTGTTACCACGCAATTAGCTAATCATCCAATGCCGCTCCCTCAGCCTGAATCCATACTGGAGGACAGGGTACAGGACGGCCGCCCTGCATGACAGACCGAGCAGACGGCAGGTGCTAGCTACCACACTGAGCTAGCTGCCTTTGCTGAGAGGGGCCTCTCCAGAACACCACACACAGCACACTTCCCAGCAAACTACTTGGCCAGACACCATTTGGTTTCAATTAAAAGAAACCCACTCTCATTAACCTAAGGGACAAAAAAAAAAAAAAAAAAAAAAAAGGTAGGGAACATGGGTTCATTATAAGGCCAAGGAGTCTATCAGAAGACCCCAAATTAGGAACTGCAGGCAGCTCTCATGGGAAATGGAAACCAGGGAATGGAAAACCATCAGGAAATGATACTATTCCCAAGGTCTCTCATCTCCAACTCTGCACAACCGCTTTGTTCTTTGCTCTCTGCCAAGCCCTGTAAGCCCATGCTTCTCTGTACCCGTGGGTCAAACGTCTATTCCCCAGTCAGCTTTCCCCTGAACTCCAGGATGAGCATCAAAGACAAACTAGGATTGCTGTCTCGATCCCCAAATATTTAGGAGACGGGGTTTAACTCAGCTTGGGTCAGATGTCCCCCTTTGATCCAAACATCAGAGAGAAGGTGGGTGAGCTGGCCTAACTATACAGGATATCTACCTGTCCAACACAATTACAAAAAAACAACAATATAAATGACAGCCTAATGAACTCTGACCTGTGTTAAAGCCACAAGGTTTCCAAAGGTACCATCTTAACTTCTTATCATCACTGCAAAGCAGCACAGCTGTATAGCCAGAGCCTCAAATAACAGATAAATGTCTTCTTTGTAGCTTGCTTGTTGGCTGCTTGGGTCAGAGAAAAAAATCATTTTGCTATTATTAAAGAGGAATTTACTTCTGATTCTTCCTTTTGCCTAGAAACAAGCAGAACCTGGCCAATTCATGAAAACGTCCTTGAGACCCTGAATGCACGGCTGAGGGCGAGAGGCAGCCATGGCGGAGACACACGCAGCGCACACACAAACAGAACTGAACTGAAGCCTTCTGAGGCGGACATACAAAAACCAATTTTCCACAGGAAGAACCCATTCAGTGTAAAGGGTAAGCAAGGCTCCTTCCTTACAAAAGCCACTGGGTTTCTCATAAAGTAGCCCCAAAGAGTCCATCCGTTGTGGTCGCCTTCACTGAGGGTAACAAACACATTCCTTACACATCACGGGCTGCTCTGCGTGGTTGCTAATAAGATATCTGTTACAGCAGGCTTACAAATCCATTTACATTGATTTTAATTAATGAATCAATCTCTGGCCCTGAACAACTTGGTCCAGAGACGACAGGCAATTCACGATTCAGTCTGTACTCCCAGTCAAAAGTCTACATTAAAAAGAAGTTAACGCTCAGCTCAATGCAGGACAAATAAAAATAATTGGGTTTGTATCTCTCACAACAAAAGGAGACATCTCTTCCGAGTTTCGATAGTAGCTCTTCACACATTAATAAGAGGAATATATCTTCAGTGATTACACTCACCTCGGACTTGGGTTTTTTTATACAAGCCTGACATCTGGAAAACTGAAGTCAGATATTATGACTCTCAGTCAAACCTCTAACATCAAATGAGCCCAACTTTCTCAAAAAGCTTATCAGAACATTTTAGCCCAGACTGAAGTTGAACAGTTACCCAAACACAAAATCCAAATGACAAGTAAGAACAAAGTGGCACTCACCAGCCTGGCTGTGCTCTGAATCAGCCATGCTTCATTAAAGAGGCAGGCAAACTTTTGCATTTGCTTTTATTTTATCTTTTACAAAGGCTGGAACAGAATTTGACCTTTCTGAGCTACTGCCATCTATGAATTGGAAACAAGCCCAATTTAAAAGACAGCATCAATATATGACTACTCATCATTTCATTATTTTCCCTTCTTTTTCCTAGTCTTTCCACAGGGTTTTGTCTACCCGCTCTATTTTTAGACTTCTATCAGAACTTCCAATGACTCCACACAAACCTAAAACAGAAAAAAAAGTCTAGTTTCAGTCCCATTTTCTCAAATCCCACAGCTAACTAACACCAATTAGCGTAGGAAAAGAACAGAAGAGCTGATAAATGAAAACGCATCACACTCGATTTTAATTTTTTTCAAGATCGAAAAAGTCCATAAATTCACAAGCATAAAGCGGCAACGAGCACAGGTAGACACACCAACCTGCGTGTGCTGTGCTCCGACTTAGCAGCTCAGACAAGCGGAGGCTGCTCATAAAAGAGAATAAATGAAAGTTGCAGCAGACCCATGATATTGGGAGACCACCACTTCACGTTTCTCCCTTACTTTTTAAAATATTCAATGAAACAGTTATGAAATTGATTTTGAAGTCAGTAAGACTGGCCTGAAACACTGCAAAAGAAAGCCCCCCAAAAAAGACCCTGTGTTTACAGGCCCGAGCTCAGGCTGCTGGCAACCGCATGTGTGTCTCTCTCTCTCTCTCTCTCTCTCTCTCTCTCTCCTGAGTGAACATAACAAAGGGAGTTGACACTTCAGCTATACATATGGACTCCAGAGCTCTCTGCCCACAAGTTTTAGGATTCACTGGAACACTGAAGCTCCTCGAAACACTGCCACATGTCTGTTGGGGCATTTCGGCTGACTCGGCCTGCCACCTTCCCTGGCTGGGTTGTGAAGGGCTGCACAGCAGAGCAAGGTATGCCGGCACAGCGTGACATTCAGATCACGGCCACACATTATAACCCGTTTCAGTAAATTGACTCAAGTGCCTTTGTTCCTCAGACATACATCTTCCTACCGCTTCCAAAGTCAGGCAGCAGAACCTAACCACCAGCGCGACTACAGCCAGCACTGGGAGAGGAAGTTATTGAAGCCTGGATTTCCTGCTTTTGCTTGTAGCCAAGAACTATGAGGCTTGTAGTGGTTTCAGGAACTGACTCATCTAATGATTCATGGATAAGATACTGCTTTTAATATGTTTCTGACCTGAAGACTCAGGAACCTCAAAACCCATGTGAACCTATGCTTCAGTCTTATTTGCCAATGACTATTCACAGCAAAACAAACAGGACGACAACGGCTCATGAAACAATTAAAGCATCACGCCAAGGACAGCAAAAGTGGACTGCGGACATCACATGTGAAGCCATGATCAAAAGCCTAATCCGTGGGCTGTGACTTGACAGCGTCCAAACTTCCCAAAAGTGGATAACAGGTGGGATAAGGTTTATTTTTAGATGTCATTCCCCTAGATGTAAAAATAGATTTAGCACCGCAATATTTTAATTCAGGCGCATCTGAGGTTGTGACTCGAAATACCCAAGATGTAAAGCAGCAAGTAGTTCCGGATTTAACTGTTACCAGTTGCAAACCAGGGAGAGATCAGGGTTAACTGAACAATGAGTAATGGGCGATAAAGGACTTACAGTGGAACTCACTCTTTTAAATCATCCTCTACAGAAGACTGCAATTCGGTTATTTCCACCCATCCTCGGACCATTCTCTTCTTCCCTACTACCCCCACACCCACACTCATATAAGAATACACACACACACACACCTGGTACTGAAGAGCAAAGCTCTCTAAAATTACAGACAGGAGCTGGCACCTCTGGCTACTCCCGTGATGTCCCCATGGAATCATTCATTATAGAGAAGTCCCACTAGGGAAAAGGTTTCAATCCTTGCTAGCCCACCAATTCTTGGATTTTCCCCACTCCTCAGTATATGATGTTAAGCACAGGCCCAGTTTCTGGGGTGTCTTCCCGAGTGTTTACCGGTTTTAACGCAAGCCCAGTGGCACAGAGGGAAATGGTGGAAAGAAGAAAGAATGGAAGCTAGTGGGGGAGGGGAGGACAGGAGGAAGCAGTGAGAACAGTTGACCAGGCAAGGCCGAAGTGCAGGGGCTGCCTGGCAGGCGCTGCTCAGCTGGGCTCCTTCCACAGATTTACTGACATGACGTCAGTGGCTCCAGTCCAGTTTTTTCTTTGGTAGCTTTTACCACTTGCCTCCTGAAGTCTCCACTATGTTAGGGAGCAACAGGACCACAATGAAAATTCCCTTTGTGAAACCGAGTTTCCCTCAGGGCACAGAGGCAGGCCTGTGAATTATAGGCTCCTCGCCCTCTCGCTGTGCCCAGAGGAAAGGGGAGGGAATAAGCCCCTATAATGCTACACTTTCCTTAATACAGAGAACCCATTAAATGAAGCTAACTTCCTTTAAAAAATAAATAAATAAAAGGCGTGGGGGTGGGAGGGGGGCGAGGTCAGCAGGGAGTGGGGTCTAAATGAGTATCCAAAATTTCACAGGCCAGGATACTGGTTAATTTCTCAGGGATGTCATGAATGATGACAATTTCAAGACTATTCACTCATTCTGCTGTGAGGCTGTGTTGGCTAGACTGTGAACGCATACGGTTTTGTTTCACCAACAAAGCAAAAACGTATTACTAAAGCTGAAACTCTAGGCCTGAATGGAACCTCTGAAGAAGGCATTACAGCTTGTCTTTAAAATAAGGGTTTTTGATTTTTTTTCAACTTTTTGTTTTTCCTAAGTGCCTGTTCTGTGATACACCAACAAGGGTATAAAACAATTTCCAAGAAGCAAAGATAGGAATTACTAAAAAAAAAAAGTCTAATAGCAGATCTGTTAAACAAAAAACATTCATTTTAGACTTATAGACTTACTGTGTATACCCACAACAGCACAATAGCTGAGTTCCATTTAGGACTCCATTGCATAAATCTGCCTAACATTACAAAGCTTTAAAAATTTTTCAGCTTATAAAATTAATGTATTAGTGATAAATTCTTTAAATGATTAGAAGATTAAATATATTCTGTTTTAAACACTTTAGGAGAGGAAGGTACAAAACTTAACTCAGCAAGTATTTATTCAAACAGATGTGTGTAACCCAAGATGGTCATAGTTTGCAGTCTAAATGGTTCAGAGAGGTAATAAGATAAGGAATTTCTCACCTTCTGGTTATTTAAACTAGGCCGTAGAACAAACTATCGGCCAGCCATGACTGAAGGCAGTGACTTAAAGTCTTCTGTGAAGGTTAAATTAACGTGAGCTTTGGCCCTCAAGATGAGAGTCAAACCATGAACCATCCATGGGGAATCCTTCCGTTGGGCCTTTTTCTTAAGGGAGAAAAGGATACAAAGACAAGCACATGCATTCAAGTGGCAAATGAGAGTCAGAGGGGCCAGGTGTGCAAGGAAACTTTTTCACCATGGACCCACAAGTTGACGTGGTAGACGGGATCCATTTCTGAAGGAGTGGGAGCAGGAAAAAGGCACGCACGTCGTAGCCGTAAAATACCATTTCCCACGAAAAGGAACCAAAACTCTGCAGAAATGGTTCATTTGAAGGCCAAGGATATTCAAAAACAGACTGGACAGCAAGGAAGCTCTCAGAAATGATTAGGGTCATATCAAAAGGTCTCAGGAATCAGTTAAAGAAACTCACACTGGCCACAGATAGTACCATTTGAGCATCACCAAGAAGAGAAACTACCATGGATTCAAAAGCATCCAATCATGTAACATCTGATTGTATAACGATACCCAAACAAAACAAACAAACAAACAAACAAAAAAACCCAGAAACCTGACTTTCCTGTATAAACCAAACCCCGGGTTAACCAAATAATTGATGAGAAAAAGTCACTCTCTATAAGAATTTCTAGCTAATAAATGAAGAAAGAATGAGAGGATTGGACTATTACAATTTACAAAGCCCATGTGAAATAACAGATATGCAGAGATCATAAATCAATGGCTGCTAAGATCATAAACAGAGACACTGCACATTATGGGCCTGGGTCCCCCGGTAGAATACTCGTTACGAAATATTCCTCTCAAAAAAACAAAAAAAATTAAACCTGAATCAGATCAAGCATCTAGAGTCCAATTTATAGGAAATACAGAGGATAGTAGAACATAATAAACAGAACCAGGAGAATGCAACTGCAAAATCAGAATGAGAGAAACTCTACAAGAGAAACAATGAGGCTTTTATAACAAATCAACTGCAAGAAAGAAAAAAAAAAGGACGGAGGAGAGATCTTTAAAGAGTTTTAAGAAACATATTAACCAAATATAACCTGTTGATCTTGTCTGGAACCTGATTTAAACAAACTAACTGTGGGGAAAAAATTATGAGACAATCAAGGAAATCTGAACAGTGACTAGATATTTAATATTAAGGAATTATTATTAAAATGTTCATATGATGGTGTACTTGGTTTTTTGTGTTTTTTTTTAAGAATCGTATTTTTAAAAACATGTACAAAAAATGTATAGATGATCCGGTATGACATCTAGGATTGCTCCACAATAATCTGGTAGGAGAAGAGGCAGGTGTTTAGAATAAACAAAACTGATAACGACTGAAGCTCAGGATGGTGCTCCATGGAGGTCATTACCCTCTACTGGACTGAATTTTTTCCTTAAAAAAAATTTTTGAAAACCTAAAATAAGTAGTCACTGTTCCTGTCCCCCTCCTTCAAGAAAGATGCTAAGGGAAGAAGTACTTGGCCCTTGAATTCATGGCTACTGGGGCATGGTAATCACAATCATAATTACAGTCAGCAGCTCACATCTATGGGACACTTACTTCTCTGCTGGGCATCGCGCTAACCTTCAGCGAGCCCTCACTATAACCCAGGAGAAAGGCATTACTCTGTCCATTGTACAGGTAAAGGAACTGGGCTTCAGAAAGATTAAAGAGGTTGCCCAAGGACAAACAGACAAGTGGATGAAACGCGTGTGATTCCACACGTCCATTCAGCATGATTAGAATCAGAATGAGTTATGTCTTTTTAAAATAGTAACAACTTTTAAGAGGGCTGGTACTTCCATCATCGAAAAGAGTCAATGTTCTCCAGTGTTTAAGACAGCAGAATCAAGAAGTGGTGGCTTTTCTGATGACCATTTTTGGTGAAACCTAGGGAACTGCAGGGGCAGAGTCTCTAAAATCTCAAAGTGGTAAGAGCAGAGGAGAAAGTATGAAAAGTGGAGGGTGTGTGTGTGTAAAAATATGAAAGCAAAAGGGAAACTGTCTGAGGAAAGAGAGAGAAAAACAACAGAGCAGGAAATCCAGCAAGAGGGGAAGCTGGGGAAAAGCTTAAAACTAAACCCAAAGGAGGAAGATAGAAAAGCAAATAAATGAGCTTCTGTCAGACGAGTCCATTCTAGTTGGGACAAACCCTCAGGAACTTGGACAGAGAACTGGAGGGCAGAGGAAGCAGGAGACTGCAGATGGGTTGAAGGGACCAATGAAAAAGCCCACTGTGGGCCATTCACCATATTTCATCCTATTTCACTTTAAACTCACACTCGGGGAGTATTATTATTGTCTTCATTTTTCAGATGGGGAAATGGAGGCCTAAAGAAATTAAATACTTTACCTGATTTCACAGCCAATAAGCAGAACTGGGACTGGAACCAGGGTCTGACTTCAAAGCCATGCTTGCAGGCTACTTTGCTAAATACATCAAGCACCAGAGAACTACACAGAGTTAGGTCAACACCAAAAGCAGAAGGTACCACCAGAAAGGCAGTGGGAAAGAACCTAAGAAAGGGACACGTCCTGGGAAGGAGAAGAGATGAGCACAGGTCTCAGAAACTTCCCATGAGCGTCCCCGACCCCTTGTAGCCCAGAGTCACCAGAACGAGGTGAAAAGGAGGAAAAGACAGTATTGACGAGCCCCCCACTCCCCCCACTCAGATGTCAAAGACGAATAGCAACCCCATTACCAACTCCATTTCAAAGCCCTTAAGGTCTTTTTCAGAGGCTCTGAGCAGGTATTCTCCCCTCCACCCCTGCCACTGCTCAGCAGGTATCACAGCCTAAGACACATTTTCCAGCCAGGTACCCAGGTTAGGGATGGGAGACATTCACCTCATCTACCAGGTTCCCAAGCACTCCCACTATCAAGGAGTGAAGTCAAGGTCACCTGCCTAAACCCTATCCCCAGCATGAAGCCATTTCCATATCCAAGCCTTCAGGGTGACAGAGGGGGTAACTTATTCTGACAGCCTGCCAACAGAGCACATTCCAAAGAAAAAACCAGATAAACTGGCAGGTCCAGTCCCAAGTTTCCAAGCCACCCCCCGACACACACACACACATACATACCTGTAGAGTAGTTTGGATCAACCCAACACCCAATGGTAGCCTTACCCTTTTATTTTCAAAGGCCAGTACAACCAGTCTGAGAGGTGAAGGGTCTCCACAGTCTTTAAGGACTGAACCAAAAGAGAGAGGTAAATAAATCTTGCCCCTTCTCAAGACAAACGACTCTGGTGGGACAGTTCCCCTAGGAAAGGCTTGATTGGGTCACACCCAGCATTTAAGATCTTAGCCAAGTTTGTTTTGAACGTAGAGTAAAATGGGCCACCATGGAACACAAAGCAAAGTATTCTGCACTTGGCCTTTTTTGGGCAGATAGTCCAAGTGAGGGGAAGTCTACTTGTGTTTCAATGTCACACAATCTAGCTTAAATACAGTCAAATGCCACAATAAAACCTGACAGGTGACTTCATATGCAGTCTTTTGTTAGCTGAGCAGCTGTGAAGTCACACAGATCTAGGAACAGGCTTCAAATTTTGGCCCTACCACACTGGCTGTGTGACCTTGGGCAGTTTACTAAAGCTCTCTGACCTCCACTTTCTTCGACTACAAATGGAGCTCCTTGGTTTAAATAAAGTAATGCTGAAGAATGGGCTTAAGGCAGAACCTGGCCGGTCAGCCTTCCTTTCTTATCCAAAATCTCTCAGAGCAGTCCTGGGAATTAGTACAACTGAAAGAAGAGTTATGGTGTGAACACAGCAGAAAACTGCTTCTCCTCCACAAAACCTGGCTTTGGGAGGGGAGTGTGGGGCTGTGGATCGGATGACTCAGATAACAACACACTTCTCCGGGATCTTCCTGCCTAAGGCTCTCACATTTTATCTCTTTCATCTAAAGCTCAGCTCAAAAGCAGGCTAGAGAAGCAGGTAGCCCAGTATCACCTTCCCAGAAAGGGAATCCAAAGATTTTCAAGTGACTTGCCCAAGGTCACAGGGAGACCAATAGTACGGGCTGTCCCACCAAGCCTTCCCTCCACACAGAAATGGAGACACACAGATCCCAGCCGCCGGAGGACCCTCCAATGCCTTCTCCCATCAATCTTCCCCGAAAGGAAACCGTTCTCCAGGCTCTCAACAGCAAAGTCCAGCTGCCATTATTTCACCAAGATCTGAAAGACACTCCAATGGACTGAACACCTGCCCAAGTTACTGCCCAAAGCACAGAACTCAAGGACTCAATAAACAGTGGTGTCCAAAGAACCACCTGGAATTGAGCAGTGTCATTACAACTACTTTCAGTTTTAGGCAAAGTGCTAAAATTTCTTTAATTCCTCCCATTCCACTCCCTTTTCCCTGCCTTATATATTAAGGTACATCACAGGACATCATTACCCACTCTCTCAAAGAACACAGATAAGCAAGGTTGAAACCAAAGACCGTCAAGAGCGCCGAGACCACAGGTTCTGCAACAGAATCAGAAATCCCCAAACTTCACACAGTTAGCAAACCTTTCAGAATTCCACTGGGAAAAACTTCTTCCTACATTAAACTGTGCTGGTCAGAAAGGAAATGAACCAATGCTGAATCATCCCTATGATGATGAGAATTTATTTATTTGTTAATAGGTTAGGAATTGATCCTTAGAGTGGGTTTAAAACAATTTGGCTCCAACGAGCACAGGTTTATAGGGCAAGTTGTTCCCTGAAATTCCCTTCTATTACAGCTGTGGTCTCAGAACAGCTTGGGACACTCCTGCAAGAATAATATTGTCGTGAGCACAACACCAGGGCACCACAAAGGACTCCTGCCTGGATTTTCTCTCCATTCTGCGGAATTAAAGGGAGTCAGCCAGTTTCCTCAACAGTTTCCTATTAGTAGAACGGCCATGCAGTTTACCGTCCAAACCGGGACATTTTGAGAGTACAAAGGGGTGCTAATTATTGAAGAGCAGGCCAAGACAAAAAGCAGAAAGCAGGCCTGCTCCAGGCAAGCAGTTACACAACCACAAGGAAGAGTGAAGGACAACTTTACTCTTCAGAAAACACAAATGGGTAAAAAGTGCCACAAACAGTTATTATGAGTAAGACAGTCAGCATTTGGTGAGAGGATACAGGAACTAGAAAGACCAAATAGAAAATAAGAACAAACTGGGGAGAGCAGCGCCTGAAATGTGAAGTATAAATTAACTTGATTCTAGGGTTGTTTTTTTCCCCCACCTTAAATCAATTTACAAATCAGATTCAATACTTGACTTGTGGCCTCCTGTGCCTTCCAGGTCTCTCTTCCTCACGATCCCCTCGTTTATCCTTTATGATTTAGTTCTTACTGTTTAAAGGATAAGCCATATGGGCAGTTAACACAGTCAACATTTATCACTAAGGAGCGAGTCATTCTACATCACTGAAATCATTCTTTAAAAAGTAAAAAGTCTTCTCTTGGATACTTCTATTGGATACCTTTAGGCGCCTCACTAAAACCGGTAAACTAGAAGAAATGTAAATTCTTACTGGGACATCGCTCTAAAGATCAATCTTCATCACTTGACCACACGTACACGCAGCACGAGTGCTGGGCCATGGGGGTGGGCCTGGCAGACATTGTTCAGTGTGATAACGAGATGCAGTGTTTTTTTTTTTCTATGAGATGTACTCTACATACAAACACACCCTTTAAAAGTACAGTAAGCTCTCACTTAACGTTGTCAATAGGTTCTGCAACTTGAAGCCAAAAGACATATAACGACACCAATTTTATCACAAGCTAATTCATATAAACAAGAGTCAAGTTCCTAGGGCATCTCAGCAATGTTATACCGAAACAAGGTTGAACAACACAACATTATCTGAGGACCTGCTATATATGAATCCGTCGCGTTTAGCAGATTCGCAAGGTTGGGAATCACTGTTTTTAAATGTTTCTCTCTTCAACTGTCAGTTGGCTGCCTCTAAAAGCCCCTATTCCCAACAAGTTTACTCATCCCTCAACAATTTTTGACTTTAATTTTTAACTTAAAGACTGGGAAACCACATAACTAACTTACAGTTCTACATACCCTGGTTGAGACGATAGAAGGTGTCAATAAAATGCAGGTGGTCCCCAGCCCAGGCTCACACAAAGCAATCTTAACTGCTCAAACCAGTCACCGTGAGTGACCCAGGTCAAAAAAAACAAGGGGACACTGATACACTGAAGGGTAGCTGGCGATGTGACCAGAGGCAGCAACAGCTTAGAGTAACCGACTGAAAACACAGGTCTCTACCCACCAGCTTCCAAAAAAGATTGAGCTCACCTACCCAGCAAGTATTAATACCTTGGTACCAACCCAAGTAGACACATCCTCTTAAATATGTAAATACGCTGGCAGAAGGATGGGCTACTATTCAAGCAGGAGTGTTAATTGTTAGTATTTAAATTATATTTAAGGTCCAAAGAAAGGAATCTGATGAAAGGGGCAAAGACTTCCTTCCTGAGCTTGGAACAGGCACTTGCAGGAACAAGGTGGTCTGGGTTTTAACAGCAGTCACACCTACAGCTGTAGCACACTGAGCTAGCGCTGCACTAAACTTCAGCACAGCTTCTATGTCTTCAACGTAGATAAAGCCATGCCCATTTTCCAGATGAGGAAACTGCCGGCACAGACAAGTTAAGCAGCCTACCTGCAACAGGTATTAATTAGTACAAAGGAGGGAGGCAGCAAAGGGAGGGGATGGTACCTCTCCCCACCTCTTGTTCTCTCTCTTCCACCAGGAGCTTCACGCCCTCAGAGCACCAGAGGGGGTTACTCAAAGGAGCTGCCAGCAGGCCCAGGGCCCTAAGCACAGATTCTCTATAAAGAGTTCCTTACAACCACCTTAGAGAACTTTTAGAACCCAATCCCAAAGTTAGGAGTATGGCTTCCACGCAAGAACCAAAGGAGGAGGTTTCCTTTTGGGCAGAGGAAGGCGCACCATGCTACCCACTTTAGAAGCATTTCCATTTAATTCCATTTAATTTGGCAAAGAATGACCTCAAATATGATGGATTTCCTCCACTTTATGAACAGGGGAAGTGTGGTTCAAAGCGATTATGGTCCAGGACTTTATGGGATGCCCCAGCCTCCTGGATTTCAGTCCATTTGCCCAGAGAACAGCAGTCTGGCTCTTCTAAGTAACTCTGCCTCTGTTCTGGCTGTTCCACAAGCGTCCCTGTCCAGGCTGACCTGGCAGGAAATCCGTGAAGACCTGGTATGTAAGATAACATTTGAAGCTGTTATTTACTGAGCACTTACTAATGTCAGGCATACAAGAGGCACTCTATTGGAATTTCCACATGGGGACACCGAGGCTCGAGAGGAAGTGATTTGTCCAATGCTCTAGAACTAGTAAGTGACTGAGCTGAGAGTCCAGCTAAAGTATGTCCAACTCCAAACCCGTGTTTTTAAACCTACATTATTAACCTGCCTTTTTCCAGACGAGAATCAGGAAACTTCCCACTCCCTATGTCACCCAGTTCCCTCCTGCTTCCATCCTTCCCTTTTTCTGCTTTCAATGAATTGCTCACAGCCAAGTTTCAGATCTACACTACATTATTGTCAATACACCTTTAGCACTATTTCAGGTTGAGTTCATTACTCTGGAGAGTGTTTCAGGGAGGTTGTTTGTTTTTTAACAACTTAGCCACACGCTATTCCCAAAATGGCAAAAAAAAAAAAAAAAAAAAAAGGCCTTTCTCTTTAAGGTCTGACTCCAACATCACAGACATGGCCAACCTTTCTTCAGTCCCCACCATTGGGCAACAAAGCTCTTTGGAAATGTCACCACAAGCACTTACCCCACTGAGTGTTTTCCCTTTATACTAGTATTACATAAGGAAATCCGTGCTCCTAAAAACACAAATGTGTAAAAACATGAAAGCCCCTCCCCCTTCCCAATCCACTCCCTCAAAGCAACCAGCCAATAAAATATAATCTCCCAGATCCTTCTGGATAGAGATGTGTATGTGTTTTATCAACTCTAAGACACCACTGACTGAAAGATACAGCACGATGTTCTGAGAAACATTGTTGCAAACAAAACAAACCATCCCAGAAAGCTGATCACTTAGAAGTCGTATTTTATGCATATTGAAACTTTTTAATCATGTCAATCTTGTGCATAAAGAGGAAAGTATAAGCAAAATAAACTGGGTAAGATACACTTAAAACAACTTCTCAGACAGATCAATACCCATGCTTTCAACACACTGTCATATCACCTTCTGTGACAAGAGCACTGGTGACAGCAAGAGCACTCTGCACTCGTTCTGCAGGCTTTGACGGGTGTATGCAACCACAGCATGGGTCATGACCACGGCCTGGCCAGCCGTGATTGTTCAAATATGGAAAAACTCTGCCTCTTGGAACTCATAAACGACGGCATATACAATTTCCCCACAGGATTGTGGCTCCTTTACATGCCTGTTTCTCTTCCTGTCAATTCCACAGGGGCATTTTACTTATCATTCATTGACCACCTTTTGCGGATCACAGTAGTTCCTGTAAATGTTTGAATGGCCAGCGACAAGTAGCAGTTCTATGCAAAATTGGGAGCATCTGGATTTCAAAACGCCTGAGGTGGAGAAAAGGGAGAATGAAAAGCCTTGTACGGTTTATCAGCAGCAGCAGAGTTGTCTCTGGGATGTTGTTAGGATCACCCTTCCTACCCACTCTCTCTGCAGGGTCAAGAGCTGCCATCTGAGGAGCTCTCTGAGCGTCCCCACTACTCAGAAACTACCTCTGCAAGCCGCCAGGCAAGAACTAGTCCTTAAACTCCTCAACAGCAAGCCTGACACACGCATCTGGAAACAACGGCTACATTCCCAAGGCACAACAGATGAGTTCCAAGCACAGAGAAGGGGATTCTGCTCAATGTACTGCTTCTCAGGCACAGAAAGGTGTGACCTTATTTTTGTGCAGCAGTGTCTTTAAAACCAACCAAGAACATTTTAGTGAATTCCATAACGATTCTTAGGTCCATCGCCTGACATATATAAGAGGAGGAAAATCCCATTCAGAGTTAGGAAGGATGGCCAAATTGTGTCTGATTCAATCTGAGGATAAAACTTACGCGTGTCTAGGGCAATGGTTCTCAATTAGAGGTGGACACCACTATGGAGTCTCTCAGAAATACAGAAACGATGCACTTTCCCCCGACCCTCTTAAATCTCCAGGGCTGATGCCCAGGCTGTACAAAGTTCCACAAAGGCTGCAAAGCACACGCTTAAATGGGGACCACTAGTGTGGCAGAGGCTCCCTGGGGCAGGAGTGGAAGGAAAGAGGCTGCCCTGGATATGAGTCAGAACCATCCTGAATCAGCCACGTAAAACGATCCACGTACCATGAATTACAAACCTGGAAGTCAAAATGTGGGAACGGTGAGGCACCTGGAAAGGTGAGTGAGAGAATGCAGGGAGGGTGGGCTGGGAAAAGGGACAGATGGTCTTATGTGGGCTTCCCCAGTGCATGGCACACGTCACGGACACAAATATTTGCTGAACGAGAGTCACATGGCTGACAAGCACATGGTCATGCACATCACCTAATTTCCACTGAGCGACCTACTGTGTGCAGAACATCCAGCTCTGGCAGCTCAGGCAACAGTCACCCACCTTGGCAACCTCCCTCAATCCACAGGGAAAGAGATTTTAGTTTTGCTTCAGCTTCACCTGACATCTGAGTAGAGGTGTTCTAGAAGCATTCGCCTCTAACAATTCCTAGTCATAAAGGAAGCTGCTTCTTGCCTCCAAATCACAGAAAACACTTCCTGTGATATCCAGTTATACAGATGCTAATCATTTTTACATTTTATAATTAAGGCAAAATTCAAAGATGAAAGGATATTAGGGAGATATTTTTAATGAACAAAAATGGAAATCTTTTTATCAAAATAAAAATAATATCGGCTTAGTCTCCCCAGTATTCAAAACAAAAGCAAATTTTGAATTACGGGAATTTCTTGGCTCTGCCAGTGTGAAACGCTATTGAGTAGCTTTGTTTCTGTTTTCCTCTCAATGAAAATACCTGATGAGGTCTTCTAAGTGGCCCAGATTTCAAGACGGGGCTGGGGGCTAAGGACTGACCTTTCCCTCCGCTGACGGCGCTCTTTCTAACTCCAACCACCATTGTCTTCCAAAGGCTTTCACATGAAAAGGCAGTGAGGGAGAAAGGGTTGAAAGAGATTCCACCAAAGGAAGAGATTCCACTCACAATGGTTTCAATAGTTTCGGAATCAGTTAGCCCCCAAGACACCCCCAGCCACAGTGATGGGTGATCTGAAAATGAAGCATATCAAAATGCTATTGATAAGCTAAATTACCAGACAGCTTATCTGAGGCCCACATCCGCCATATGGTGCTCCAACTTCTGCCGCCTGTTGCTGCCACAATAGGCACGCCTACCCAGAAAGCACCACTGGACAGAAACCCAGCAGCAGCGGCATGCAGGAGGGCTACTGTGTTTACCTTTTATTTTGTGCTATCAGCTTTGTGCCTCCCCCTGTTCCAGTAGAGACTTGACACACACACATATGCATTCAAGGTCAAAAATACGCGTTACCTGGAGGACACACGCATGCACAACCCATGTGTGCGCATATACGGGTATATATCAGGTGAACAGAGAGAAAACCAGATGTCAACTTCAGAATCGGAGCTGCCTGGTGGGGGAGGGCGAGCCAGGCAGGCTCCCAGCTAGAGCTGCTAGCAGACAATGCGCTTTTCTCAAAACACTCAGGCGGGCGGGCCTCGGGGAGTGGCTATTTAAAACACTTGGCTCCTTTTATTTCACCACCATGGAAGTGAATTCGGCTCTGAAGTGCCAGAGCAAATGAAGTCATTTGGTTTCCGTGGGCTCCCTTTGCATTCGAGCAGTAGAAGTGAGACCAGACGGAAGTCGGAAGGTCCAGCTAAGTTGTTCTTTCTTCCAATTAAAACTGATTCCACAGAGGATTTGGCGCCTGGGCTTCATTAACTTTTTTTCTTTGAAAAGACACTAAGGTCATATGAAATTTAAAGGACACTGGGCACTGGAATGAAGGCTGCCAAAGACAAGTCCCTTCACAAAATGCCATCAAGTCAAGGTGTAAAGACGCCCAGATAAGGAAATTACCTTCTAAAGGCTCGGTTGGTACACAAGATTAATAGTGATTTTTGTCACATGAATTCATAAGATTTCTGCATTTCTTTCTACTTTCTACTCTCTCTAAAAAGGTTCCTATCTTTGCAGAGACATCATTGATGGTAATGAAATATTCTTTTTTTTTTTTAACTTTACTATTATGGAAAAGACATGGGTTTTCAAAGAGAACTCAGCAACACATAACATCTGGTTATGCAAAAATGCACAAGATGCAGGTTTGGATAGGTGCAATGCAAAAAAAATAAAAATACAAGTTTTTTCCCTAATATTCAGATCGAGTTAACTATGGCATGAAGGCACTCATTTCATCCCCAAAATTACCCACACCTAAGCAGACAACATTCTTGGATGAACTTTTCAAATTTTCTTATACATTCTCAAAAAAAAAAACCAACCTCCTTTCAAGTTAAATTGAGATTGCACTTGAACTCCATCCAAGAGTGGAGCTGAACTGAATTATGATAATTAGAAAGCTGTGCCTATAAAAAAGCAGCGCAGTTCATGCATTTTTTTTTTTAAGTTCATGCCAGAGAATATAAGTTCAATATGTTCTCACATAATTAACATTTCCCACCATTAGGAGCAGTTTTTCAGTTTATATATCAGTAAAAACAACAGAACTCATCATGGCTATATATTCCCAGTCAATATACAAATACAGCTAAACCTGTCAAATGCCTAAAAGCAACCAGGATTTCCCACTGGAAACAAGAGCTTAACTTGTTCATCAGTGAGCTGACGTTTTCTTTTAAACCCATTTCCCAATGCTGGGCACTGTCCCTTAAACTAAAACTGCTAATGAAATCCTAGGACAGAGCCTTAAAAATTAATGTGAAAAAAAGGCAGAAAGCATTGCATCAGGGTAGTAAATACTGATTTGAAACAACTGGGGGAGTAGAAAGGGCTCCGTAACACAATGAGCATGGAGCCTTGCCTTGGCCTGCCATAAAAGTGGGAAAGACAGCCTCTTAGGAACCCCCCCACCCCCATATCCAATCAGAAGAGAGACCAGTGGTTTCACAGTTAGCCAGGACTCCCAGACTATGGAAACTATTTTTTTGAGACTCTTCCCAACCATGCAAAAAGCCAGTGGACAAAAGGAGAACCTAAGAGCTGAGCGTGAGCCACTCTGTAAGGAACTCCGTCCTGAAAACCTACCCTTCAGGGCATCCCATTGGCTTCGAGTAAAATAAAAACACACATTTTGAAATTCTCGTATTCTGTACCACTACGAAGCCCAAATGTATCTGAAGAAATGGCTGACTTTCAACTGTGAGTTCAAATACAGGATAGGGGGTCAAGGAAGCTGGTGATGAGTATGTTACAGACTAAGGACTCTCAATAGTTCACAGCTTTGAAATAAAACAAGATAAAAACCCACACAAAAACACTCCAGATATTTAGATCCAAATATTCTAGCATTCCAGAAACTGTCCCAGAAGAGGGAAGGCACTGAACCTTCCTGATTTCAGAAGTATCCAGTAACTACAATGCAAGAGGGTCTAACCCTAAAACATAAGTGCTTAGGATGAACCTGAATTACTTGATTTTTATCAACCTTTGTGAATATGAAAGAATAAAATATATCACTGATATCGCTCAAACATGATTTGGGATCCAATTTAAATCCCACGGGGTAATCTGTGGCTTCTACAGATAAAGTAAGAAAAAGCATCATGCAACTATAAAAGATTATTCCAGCCATCCGTCAGTCCCCAATAGCCTAAGTTTGTCAAATGGCAAAACGCTTACAATATACTTTTCCAGCCGAGTTCAGAAGTAGGAAATTAGCACTCTGCTGTTCCAGTTACTAAACTCCAAAGGGGAAGCTGTCATGCCCTCAATGTTATCAGCAGAAAGGTGGGCTCTGATTTCCCTGCAGTTCTACAGAAAAAGCTGGACACTTGCTCTGGCCAGCATTCTTCAATCTTTGGAGAAAACAGGCCCCAAAAGTTTTATCATGAAACAGATCCAACCTCTAAGCACAGCTTTCACTCAGCAATATATTTGTTTTCTCCTTTTGCAATCGTTTTATTGGGAACAAGACAGAGTGCCTAAACAAGCTTAGAAGTGTTATCCACCTACTGTCTGTACGGGAACACGGTTGTTTTACATACCCTAGGTCATACATGCAGTTATTTACACCAACCTTTTGGGTGATGAAACACAATTTTCATTTGCAGGCAGTATAATTATGCTCACAATTAACACATAATAACACAAGAGATTAGAGAAGAGTAATCCTACAGATGTGCAGGCTCTTGTACAACTGCCATGTATGAGATATCAATCCTTTTCTGAAGCAAGGATTCTTCAAATATTGTTAATGGCACAACTCGTGTCTTCAAAGGCCTATCTCCAACTGGGATCTACATTCTCTAACTGTTCCTGTTACATACTCTTCTACTGAAAATGTGACAACAAATATGATCTAGACGCAGATGACAGATGACTTCAAGTACATCCTCCCCAAATTTTCCCATTAAGAAATGCCCTCTTATACGTATTTGCTGTTCTGTATTGTCAGAGTCAACAAAATACAAAATTGTTTATAAATGACTGAAGCTCAAGCAGCAAAAACACAGAACATTGTTTTTCCTTATGACTTGCTTGTCCTTTCTCTATGTAAAAAGGATGCCGGCCCCCAAAGCGAGTGTATGAATATATAATTCTTGCTGTATAAATCAAAAGAGGGGTAGAAAAGAGGGGAAGGGAGAAGGAAGCGGACTTCCCCCAGGCTGGACCCTCCCCGACCCTCCCTTCTGTGTAATTAGTTTGCTGCTGGGGCCCAGACACATTGAACCACAATGCAAGGAAGCAGCTCTCCGTGAGAAATTCATTTCAATCTGGTTCAAACTAAGCTAGATTGCCCTCCCTCTTTAAATTAAATTTCATTAAGTATGTGTCGTGGTGAGTCCTGGTTTATGTTTTAGGAAAAGAAGGAAAAACTCTAATAATCTTTCAGGCATATTCTCTGGATGGAGGTCTATTTGTTACTTTATAAAAAATCACACAGAGGAGGACTCTAAACAAAGATTCTTTCCTCTAATATTTTTTTTACTCTCACTGTTAAGGCAAAGTGCCACATTGGTTTTGTTTCAAACTTGTAAAAAGAGAAAAAGAAAGAAAGAAAAGGTATTCCAATACGCCCCTAAAACTGTGGATCAAATAATACTTATCATTAAAGTAAAAATAAAATGGTCTACATTGGCACTTTTATACCATCAGCAAGCACCAGTAATGGATACAGCTTATCAGTTCATTTTTTTATACTAACAACAAATAAAATGGTAAACTCTGCTTAAAACCAGAAACCTGAGAGTTCAACACAGTTGTGCATATAAAGAAATGCTAAACAAAAATATCTGTGACCATTTATGGAAATAGTGAGATTAGAAAAATAAGCCTTTCCCCCGAAAAAGTAATCAACAATTCAAAACCTCACTGTTGACAAAGGTTCAACTAATCCATTTGTCTTTCCTGAGTCACTTTGTAATTAGTTCTACTATTTCCTCCTTAAGAGGAAAGATTCTTACCAAAGTTGGATGTAAGTCTGGCCCTTATAAGCATTCAGATGTGTTTGGGCCCAAAGATCCTGTTATTTACAAAAGGGCACAAACCCAATAATAAAAGGCACAGCCTGAGGTCTGTTCCCCAACCACTTCTTCAGAGTCCCCTAGCAGAGAAGTCCCCCCCTTACCCCCCCCCTCCTCGGAATAAGACACAAGCAAGATCCGTGGCAGGTTGCAGAAAAGGAGTCCACTCCCTGTTTTGACAATGCAAGGAGATCACATTTTCCTGAAGGGAATCTGTCTACTCAGGTGTCCACCTGCAGGTACCCAGCACACCACAAGTGATCAGACCACCTAAACTTCCAGAAACAATCATAGTGAAAGGTGAGGAGGAAGAAACATAGAGGTGTCCTGAACTGATCTGTTCTGCTCCTTTGCCATATCTGCAGCATTTTAAATATTTTTAAACACTATTTTGAAATGATAGATTTTGCAGACTTTTCTGTCCCGAGATCTAGGCTTCCTCCAAGGTACTGTTTTTAAAACACGGCTTTTTTACATTACCTGCTCCTGCAATATCATCTGTCTCTAAGTTTCCAGGACTTACTGAGGTCAATTTTCATTTCTGCAAATCACAGGCAGCCACTTGCTTCTGAGAAGTTAACAAGCCTTCTGAGAAATGCTGGTGGCTGGTATTTCATTGTTTCATAAATATTTTTATACAGTGACACCATTTAACTTTAAATAAATCTTTAAAAAGAAAGAATTAAAAAGCAAAGAAAATTATGATCTGCATTTTATTTCTTTTCGTGGGAGAATCAGGGAGGTTATGAGCTCTCCATTGTTTTCAACTCATTTAAAATGTTGCTTCAGTTTGTAAAAAAATACATTTTTTTTTTTTAAAGGAAACTCATAGAAGTTGAACTTTCTTTAAAGCGGGCCTCTGGACTTTTGAAAACAAGTGTTGCTGCTACGAACAAAGACTAGAAGTGCACCCTGATTTTTCTCCCGTCCTTGGGGATCATTTCTCTTCCAATAAACAAACAAATCCCCCAGTATTTCCTACCGAAGGGAAGTTTTCCAGGGAGAGTCTCCTCCAGGGTTTGGTGGTAACTGCGACTCAGTCTTTTTTGGACACAATGTTTCTGCTGACTCCTGAAAATTTTCCACTTGAATGTGCAATGAAGCAGCGGCGGAGGCAGCAACAGTCCTGGAGAAGCGGCAAAGACAACCGTGCCTGCTTTCATCTTTAAGAAGGAGCGAAACCCCGCCAGCAGCACAAGTCGGAGCAGACCCCGGGCCGGCCTTGGGGGGCTTCGACGCCTGGGGCGGACGGGAAGGCTCTGTAGGGAGGGGGGAAATCGGGCCGGCTTCGGGCTCCAAGGCGGCGCCGGCGGCTCTCCCCGCCCGCGCTCGCTCCGAACTTCTGACTTCTCCGAGAAAAACGTGAAAACGGCCCGAGGATGTGAGGGTGTGCGCGCGTGCGGGCGGGAGAGGGGGGCGCGGGGGGCGCGGCGCGGCCGGCCCGGCGCCTCCAGGGCCGCTGGCGGGGGCCGCCTGTTGCCGCGCGAGCTCCGCAGCGCGCGGCCCAACTTGGCGTCCCGGCAACTCGCGCGGCGGCGCCTGGCCTCTCACCTTGAAGGGGACGCGGGAGGCGGGCGCGGGGGCCCAGCCCCGGCCCTCCGCGTGCCCGCCCGTCCGCCGGCCGCACACAAAGCAGAGCCCCGAGAGAAAGAGCGGCCCGAGCGGGTCGCACCGCTGGGCCCCCGGCGCCCCGTGCGCCCCACGCACCCAGCATCAGCCCCGCGCGCCAACTTACCTCGCGAAGGGAGCAGCCGCAGCGCCCGGTGAGTCCGAGGCAAACTTCGGCGCCGCTTTCCCCGCCCGCAGCTCGGTGCCCGGCTCCCTCCCCAGCTCTCGGTCCCCGGGCTGGGCCACCCCACCCCTGCTTAGCACCGCTCCTGCCCCGGGGCCGGTTGGGCGCACTGGGCTGCTGCCCGCGGCTCCGGGCAAAGGTGGACGGGGTGGGGGGGCTTCACTGCATGGCCTGTCCCCGGACGCGGCCGCCCCGGGACCGGGCCCCGCCGCGCGGACTGGCCCGCAGGGTGGAAGCGAGTCTGCAAAGTGCTTGGTGGGCGCCCGCGGCGGGCGGCGGGGCCGCGGCGGCGGCTGCAGAGGCTCGGCTCGGCTCGGGCGGCGCGGCGCGGCGCGAGCGATGCTAAGAATGTTCGGAATGAGGACAGGAATGAAATGAACGCCAGGACCGAACTCGCTCCGGAGGGGTGGGGCCTCGGTGACGTCATGCGGCCTGCCGCCTGGGGCCGGGGGCGGGGCCTGCCGCCGCCGGTGACGTCATGGGGATTCGGGGCGGGCCCGCCTGGGCCGCCTCGCTGTTGGGGCGCGGGCTCCCCCCCGAGGGGCGTCAGGGCGGAGTCTCGCGCCCACGGAGGAGCGGGGCGCGCGCGGGAGCCGCCCTGCCCCCTCCCGGCGCGGGCTCCCGGCTTTGTCCGGAGCTGGGCGGGGCGGACGGGAGGAGGGCGGCTTGGAGGTGTCTGCGCCCGCGCGGAGATCTCTGGAAACTTGGGTTCCCTCCTTGGGGCGGGCGCCGAGGCTGGAGCTGCCTCAGTTTCCCTCCTCCAGGACGCGGAAGCTCGGGCGGCCGCTTAGGGCGGTCCTGGTCTCGCGGAAATCTGCAAGTCTGGGAAAGAGAAGTTTCTTTTCTGGAAATTCAGGTGGTGGTTCTCCAGCGCGGTGGACGCCTTCCCGGGGCCGGATTCCCAGCCAGCCATTTCTTCCCCTCTTTTCTTTCACTTTATAAAAGTTCAGGGCTCTCTTTCAAGTCGAAGTCGGTCCTATTGTTGGATAGCAGAGAAGGCATAATTACAGAGTTTGTAATAACCCTGCCCTGTTAGCACGGTCTTCTCCAAGTCACTCGAGAAATTAAGTTCACTTATCGCTGTGGGTTGTACTTTTCTAAAGTAATGGGTCAGGTAAAAACGCCCTAATTTTAAAGTGCTACATCGAGCAACTTCACACCTTTCCCTCCCTCCCACCCTTCCTTCCATCCTTCCTTCCTTTTCTCCTTCTCCTCCTCTTCCTCCTTCTTTCTCTCTCTGGATAAACTTCAATAATAAGAGATTTAATTATTTTAATGCTATCTTTGGAGGTAGTGACCCAAAAGTAACATAGTAGAGCCAGTGGGTAAATCAAAAAACAGCTGGGTAAAGTTGACCCACTGTGACAAAACTGTCCAAAGTTGAAGGTAATTGTAATCTGCGATTTCAGTTAGATCAAAATAGCCCGGGCTGGCACTTTGCTCTTCTGTCCAGTGGAGCCTCAGGATAAATAACACCACCAAATTTATGGGCCCCAGGAATCTCCTACATTCATATAACTGGGGAAGGGGGTTGTGACTCACTTTCTACAAAACATAAGTTTTTCTATGTCATTTTTTAATTGAAATTTTTGTTGAAAAAATTGATTCCCATGCAGTTGTAAAAAATAATACAGAGAAATTGTTCAGTTTGCCCAGTTCTCCCCAATGGTAATGTCTTCCAAAACTGTAATATAAAATCACAATCAGGATGTTGACATTGATACAACCCACGGATCTGACATTTCCCCAGTCTTACTTGTACTTATTTGTATGTACCTGTATTTAGGTCTATACAATTTTCTCACCTGTGTGGGTATCTACCACCACGGTGAGATACTAATGCATTTTATCTCTAGTTTGCATGCAGTAATAAGGTGATACAATGAGATTCACAATAATGACCCCAGCCACCTTAGCATTGATTTTTGGAAATGTATAAATGCATAATTAATTTGGGCATTAAAACTGTAGTAGGCATGTCTCCCTCCAAATATCATCTTTTAAAAGCACCTGATAGAGTCTGGTGGCAGTGCCAGCCAAACAATAGGGTTTCTAAGCCACTATTTATTGGCCCGTTGCACTAGGGTACCTTTCAGATTCTAGCTCCCATCTCCCAGCCACCTGGTAATACAAGTTTTCCCATCCCTTACTGAATCATGGAAAAATACCTTGGCCTGGGAGTCAAAGCTCTTCAAGATGTACTGTGACTTCCTGACCAGTATTTTCTTCAGTTTCTCCCATCTATGTGCATATTTTTTCAGACTCATCTTAAAAACCTTTTCTTCCAGGAAGACTACTCAACTAGATACTTCCTCCCTGGAGCCCTCAAAGCTCCATCCGCCAGACACACTACTTGTCTTATGTTCATTACCAGTGTACTGGGATGCCCCGTATCTGAGACCATAGAAAGTGTACTGGGTCTCATTCAGCTAAGCGCACACTGCTCCGGGACCTACAGATAAATGGGAGTAACTCTTGTGTTCTCTCCTCCCTATCTTCCACACATTTTCACTCTCCTCAGCCACCCATAGTTCAGTGCATAGGACCTAAGGGTTTAGGGCCCAGGAGCTATTCACCCAGCATCTAAGAGCAGAACACTAGCTGCCACATGCTGAAATGACAGCAGCTATCTTGTACTATACCCGTACGCAGCACTTGGCATTTTGCATTTGCCATCTCAGTGAATCCTATGGCACCTGTACAAGGTAGCCATTATTAATCCAATTTATCAGGAGAGGAACTGAGGTGTAGGGAAGTTACCTGACTTGCCCATAGTCACAGAGTCAGGAGAGTAGGACCAGGACCTGAATTCCTTCTGTCTTTAGCCCATGTTCATAACCATTGACCTCTATTGCCCCCAAATTGAAATGGATATATATCAAAGCAATAGAATACCAGGCACTGTTCTAAGTACTTTCCATATATTTAACCCTCATAGTCCCCCTTATGAGGTAGGTACTCTATAATTCCTCTCATTTTATAGATGAGCAAGCTGAAGACCAGAGAGGACCAGAAATAATTTGTTTAGGATCATGCAGCTAAAAAGTAGAGTGACAATTCAAACCCAGGCAGTCCAGCTCCAGATATCATGCTCTTAACCTTCCACTCAACCAACCAAATGCAGTACTACACTGAATACAAAAGATCAACTATCTGAGGGGCCTACCCTAATGGTTACTTGTATCACTAATGATACAAGAGAGTTTACCAAGTATTACCAAGGAAGAAACTAACTTGTAACACATTAAGGAAACAATGATGCACTTAATTGTAACAAATCACTCTGCGATAGAAACTGTGAGTCTGCCTTAAGCTAGAAAAAGAGCCAGTGGGTTAGAACTTATCCTAAAGAAGCATCTGGCTCAAGAAGCTAATGCTTTGTAAAAAAGAAAAAGTAAAGATGTATTAATAATAATGATACAATTTATTTCATCCCCTAAGGAAATCTAGCACCTCTTCTTATAGGAGTGTAAATTGGTACAACCTGGAAAAATTTGGTGTTAGCTAGTGAAGTTGAAGATACGCATACTCACTGCATACTCCATAATGATTACACTTCCAGAGTGTTCTACCAAATTTGGGAAACGGAATACAGCCAAGAGAAACTCGTGTACATGTGCACCAGGACACATGTACAAGAATGTTCTCTGGGACATTTTTGTAATAACCCCAAACAAGAAACAACCTAAATGCCCACTAATGGCACAAAAGGTAAATGAATTGTGATATAATCATACAGTGGAATACTACACAGGGTTGAAAATGAATGCAATATATAGCTACATACAACAACATGGATGAATCCTAAAAATATAATATTGAGTCAAAAAAGCATGAACTAAAAGAATCCATGCAGTATAGTTGTGTTTATACAAAGTTCAAAAATAAGCAAGATTTAACAACATTGTTTAGGGATGTATATTTAGGTAGCAAAACTAGAATGAAGGGGGAAAAAACTAGATGGGAGAACATGAAGTAATTACCAATAAATCTGGGGTAGTGGTTATCACTAGGCATAGAGTGTCGTGACAAGAAAGGGAAACGGGAGAGAGGGCTTTCGGAGTGCTGGCAGTGTTATATTTTTGTCTGATCATATGCATATTCAGTATGCTATGCATTTGTCTTAAGCACTCTTTTTTACATATCTATTGTATGTCACAATTTTTAAACATTAAAAATAAAAAAGAGAGCCGCCCATATTCAGACGCCTCCCATGTGTCCAGGGCTTGACTGGTTCTGAATCCTATCCTCTCTCGTATTCTCATAATCCTTTTATTATACATTCTACCCTCTCTTCCAGACCTTCAACTTCACTCTATACTGGATCTTTTCCATTAGCATTTAAACATACACGAGTCTCTCCCTCATCTGAAAAACAGCAAAAGTAACCTTTTATTGTTCTAACCTTATCCCCTACTGTCCTCTCTCCTCCGTTTCACAGCTAAATTTTCTGAAAGGGATTGTCTGGCCTCATTACCTCCATTTTTTTTACTTCCCACTACTCCTTGACCCTCTTCAATTGGGCTTCTGCCTCCATTACTTATTCCATCAAAACAGGCGTTGGTCTAGCCTTCCTGACTCAGTGTAGCTAGCTCAATAGGCCTTTCATCCATGCCATCTTGGATTGTTCAACATCGTTGACCATCCCCTCCCTGAAACAATCTTCTCTCCCTGGCACATTTTTTTTTTTTTCATTTTTCTCCTACTTCTGTGGCTGCTCTATCTCATTTTTCTTTGACCCATTCTATTCTACCTAGCTGTTAAATCTTATAGTCTGCATCCTAGGTTTTTTTCTGTTCTCACTTGCTATCCAGTCTCCAGCAGATTCTAGCTAATTCACTCCTTTGGTTTCAATTACTTATTTGTTTGCTGTTGCTTCAAACATGCACATGCAATCCATATCTCTCCTTAGAACGCCAGATGTATATATTTAATTTCATGCCTGACAACGGCATCTGGATAGCTCAAAAATATGTCAAACAACCTGTACAAAACTATGATCTTCCACTATGAATATGGTCCTCATCAGGTGTTTCCCATTTCTCGGGAAAGCACCAGAAACCTAGATGTCAAACTTGATACATCCCTACCGGCTGACTACCCTTCCAGAGTGTTCTACGAAATTTGGGGAAAGTCAATCTAAGGTCCTGCATGAGCCGACCCCTCCCTACCTTCCCAGGCATCTAGTATCTCTTCCTCCTGATAGGGTGTCCTAGCCCACTGGATAACTTTCAGTTCCTCAGATTTATCGTCTTCCCACAGGGCCCTTGTGTCTGTTAGTACAGATCCTTGGAATGCTTTTCCCTCCTCTTTATCGAATTCATTCCCCTCCTCCTGTTATTAACTCAAATGTTATTTCATCAAGTCAGTTTTTCCTGATCCCCAGGCTTTTATCACATGGTTTCCTATTGTATTAGTTATCTAATACTTGATAACAAATATCTCCAGAATGTAATGTCTTAAACAGTAATAATCAGGCATTATCTCTCATGATTGCTGTGGGTCAGGTGTTTGGGAATGGCTTAGCTGGGTGGTTGTGGCTTGTGGTCTGTCATGAGATTGTAGTCAGATGTCAGTGGGAATGCAGTTACCTGAAGATTGTAGTCAGATATCAGCCAGGAATGCAGTTACTGAAGGTTTGCCTGGGACTAGAGTTCCTGCTTCAAGACTGTTCACTCAGATGGCCGGCAGGTTGGTGCTGGTTTTTTGTCAGAGGACTCAGTTTCTTTATACATGTACCTCTCCATATTTCTTGGGCTTGAGCTTCTTTAAAACATGGTGACTTGAATTCAAAGCCAAGCATTGAGAAAGAAGGGAGGGGAGGAGACGGAGGAAGGGAGGGGAGGGGCAAAGGAAGAGGGAGGGGAGAGGAAAAGGAACAAGGAGAGGGAAAAAATAATTACTCATTTTATGAACTAGCTTCAGAAGCCACATAGCATTATTTCTACCATATCTGTTTGTTAGAAGTGAGTCACTAATTCTGGCCCCTATCCAATGGCAGGGGAATTAGATTCTACTTTTTGGAGGGAGAGTGTCAAAAAAATCTGCAAATGTGTTTTAAAAATCATATCACTTATATTATCCCTTCCTGGACCTATCAAAATCTTAAATTTTACATAACATAGTTACATTATAAAGGTATAGTATATAACTATATAGTACATACTTCTGTGATTATTTGACTAATGCATAGCTTCACATACTAGAACATAAGCTGATGCAACAAGAATCATATCTGCATTGCCTGCCATTTTATTCCTAGTATCTAGCACATTAGCTGGCAATCAGTGTGAAATAAATATGAATAAGTTAATTATATGTAACGCCTGCAACAGCCTGTTTAAGTATCATTCTTTCCATTTTATAGATATGGAAGTGAAATGGTTGGATAACTTCCCCAAGGACCAAACTTTGAATCGAGGTCTCTCTGATATTAAATCAGAACTATTTCTAGGACTCCAGACTTATGACCACAAAAACAGGCGCAGAAGCTACTTTGACCTGAGTAAACAGTCTCCAGTGTTTCCACATTTCCTCATCAAGAAGCCCAGGGATAGCTGATTTGACTTTCCTGGTATATGGATTTATGGACAGGACTATCCCTAAGGGAAGAAAACATTCAGAATATAGTTATGAAAAATTGTTTTCCAAAATAATTGATCCTTGTGAGTGTGTTTATCATGAGCAAAAAGAAGAAAATGTGGAGTTTCTGAAACAAGCTTCCCCTTGGGAGGATCAACCAGAGTCCTCACTGGGAAAACTAGTGCCTCTCAATAAAGAGCAAAATCTTCTATCTGACCGCATGCATCCCTCCACTCCTGTGGAAGGTCTTATCTCCTTCCTCACTAAGGAGAAAGGGGCCATTCAATAGCTGCTCTGTCCAGTGACGGGACCATTAGTTACGTGTGGCTATTTAAGTTAATTACAATTAAATACATTTAAAAAAATTTTAAATTCAGTTCCTCAATCACATTAGCCACATTTCAAGTGCTCAAAAGCCATCATGTAGCCAGTGGCTACTATACTGGGAAGTGCAAACACAGAATGTATGATCACAGAACATTCTGTTGGGCCGTGTTGCTAGAGAACGTAGGTAAGCCTAACCCAGAGAATTCCAAGGCCATGGGGGAAGAGAAACCAACGAGCTGGAGGAATTTATCCACCCCAAATGGAGCTCCAACTCATCCGTAGGAGATGGGCTTCTGGGTGTGGATTTTCCTCTGCTCTCTCATCAGCCCTCTGCCTTTACTCCATCTACCCTGTGAGCTATCAACCTCACTTTAAATAATCACCATCACTCTCCCAACCGGGCCACTCCTTTTGTAGGGACAGAGTCTCAGAGAGCAGTTTCCAGGCTCTCGGCCTCACATGGAAAGGTGCTGGCTCGGTTATTAGATGGACATCAGCTGTAATCAG
Source organism: Rhinolophus sinicus (assembly GCF_057876585.1). NCBI lineage: Eukaryota > Metazoa > Chordata > Mammalia > Chiroptera > Rhinolophidae > Rhinolophus > Rhinolophus sinicus. The sequence continues at coordinate 149,059,457 of NC_142514.1, read as the reverse complement.
ATGGCCATCAGCTGGGACTAGTTGGCCATCAGATGTTACCGGTTAGCCATTAGCCACTAATATGACTGCGGTGGCTACGCTAGGGGTAAGTTGATTGGTTGGTTGGTTGGTTGGTTGGTTGGTTGACAGAGAAGTGGACGGCAGGTTGTGGGTAGTGTGGCTCCTGCTCCCTGTATCTCCAACCCAGCTGCCAGCGAGAATATAGGGGTATGAATCCCCCATCCATGGCTCTGTTGGTGTTTCTTTTTGGCCTCGCCATATCTTGCATTCTTGTGCAGGGAGCAGGACGAGAGTCCCTGCATGACACATGGCGCAGTGAGCAGGGTGTGGTGTCGGCCAAAACTCTCTGAAAGGTGGTGGAGCAGCTTGTGCTTATGGGCGCTCAGTTTCAGGAAGGCCATGGAGAGCAGTGCTGGGAGCAGGAAACGCAATCTGCCTGGGAGAAACATGACCCCTTGGTGAATTGGTGGTCCTCTGAAGCCTCCGGGTGGCACGCCACCCTGTTGGCCGTGGCAGGCGTCACCTTCCTTTTGGTGATGGTCTGCTGCTGCTGTGGGCTCCTAGAGTTGTGAGTATCTGACACCGAGGCCACCACCCAATCGGTCACCTGGCGCAGTGAGCAGGATTCCGGCCAGGTAGGAATAGAGTCTGACTCTGGGCAGGAGGACGTGTGGCCCCCACACAGTGTATGGTGGTCGGTGGCCACTGTTCTTGGGAGTTGGACCCCCGAGGAGGGGTGGGAGGACATGGATGGCTCTCCAGCCAGCGTGGAGAGGGCCCTGCAGGCTCTGGCTGAGCGGTTGCCCGAGGAGGCGAAGGGGACAGCTGGCCGTGTGGGCTGCATGTTCCTCACCACGTTGCATTGTAACACAGAAGACGCGCTTAATGAAATAGCCCAGGAGTGGGACCAGAGACCCTGCATGACAGCTTGTCTGCTGTCCTGAACCCATTAAGCCTAGGCCTCGCCTGGGACAACACATCTTTTACCCTTCTCTCTGCTTCAAACCATTCCATCTCTGTATTTAGACCAGTCTCTGTCTCCCCCATCTCCGAGTACATGATTTCCCTCCTCCTCAAAGATATTCCCCTCCCCCAACTTCTCCATCAACATGTTTCTGGATTCAATGCCCCTTCACCTCACTGGAGAACTTGCTTCACTAATTATTCTCTCTCGATGATCTTCCGTCTTTCTCTCTCCACCAGCACTGTTTCTTCAGCCTTCAAGTGGGCACAGCTTCCCCAATATTGTCAATAACTTTAATTGACCCTTTGGGTGCACCATCCTCCCTTCCCCTTCATTTCCCTACCAATGGGCTCCAAGAAGCTGCCTGAAGAAAGACTCCACATCCTCACTTCCCACCAAGGGCCTAGCGCTCATCCAACCCAGTTGCCTCCCATTTAATAAAATTTGTTCTGGATTTGGCATTCAGGACTCTCCACAATCAATCCCTGAGCCAATGTCTTACCCATTTTTCTCTTTGTCACCTTCTAACCACACTCATCTCCTCACTGTTCACCACACATGTCTAAAACATTCCTGCCCCTGAATCTTTATTAATATTATCGCTCTTGCCAGAAAGACTTGCTCCATGTACAGCCCCTCCCCCATCATCAGAGGCTGAGCTCAAGTCCCTCCTTCCTGATGAAATCTTGCCGGTGATAAAAGCCCACCGTACTTGTCTGCCTTCCACCACTGAGCACAGATTGCCTGGTGCTACTGTGCACTGTTGAATGCATATTTATCTTCTCTTCCTAGTTGAATTTCAGGGAGCTTCCTGGCAAGAGATTAGCATTCGCATCTTTGCACTCCCAGGAGTTTTTAGATGCAGAATCTTGTACACAATTGAAATATTAGTTGATTGACTCATATACTGACACATCCCATCATCACTTCGAAAGGGGCCAGTGGTAAACCATGCAGCACTATTTTAAATAAATCTCCTGAAAAGAATATTATGAAATGGATACTGTCACAGCTATTAGCTATGTAAATGGTCCGAGGATGAAGGTTGTTCATTAAAACATAATATACCTCTTTGGAAGATCCCAGGACTATGGGCGTGAATGGGTGCCAGGAACTGCAAAGAGCTGTACAGTTGGCAAGCATCATTGCCACTGTTGATGGGTGGGTGAAAAAGAAACTGTTTTTGTTTTTTGTTTTGGTTTCTGTTTGGGGCAGGTAGTGGGGTTAGAGCAGGGAGAAAAGGTGCAGGCTTTGGAGGGAGGCAAAACTTGCCCTGGATCTCAGCCTCATTGCTGACTTAACGTATGAAAGTGGGTAAGTCATCTCTGTTTATATGGTAAAAGGATATCATTGGCCTGAGGAAAGGTTTATGATAAAAATATGAACAATATGATATGTTTATAATTGGTTTTTTAAAAGTATATGTGAATATATATGTATGCACACAAAAAGGACTAGAAAGCTACATGCCAAAATACTATGGATTTTTTTTTCTTGTTTTCTTTGGGTTTTTCTGTTTCTCAAGTTTAAAGCACAGCGACTTTTATAAAGAAGAGCTATTAAAAAAATAAGCTGGGTTAAAGAATTACAATATAAAACCCCCTAAGCCCCTGCGTTTTAAGTAGTTTAAATTATTTCTTTGGGTTTAAAGGTATGTGTGTTTTTCTTTCAACCATCTCAAATATTCAGTAAAGATGAGAGGAAGTTGCGACATGACCCCCTATCACTCCCAAATTCTTTATTGTGTCTTTCCTCCAAACAAGAAAATTCCAGTACACAGGCACAGCTTGGAGATATCGTGGGTTCGGTTCCAGACCGTCACAATAAAGTGAGTATCACAATAAAGCAAGACGTAATCTTTTTGCTGGTGGAGGATCTAGCCTTCAATTTGTAAAAAAAACACAGTGTCTGTGAAGCACAATAAAACAAGGTAAACCTGTATAACCGTACACAACCATCTAAATTAGGAAATTAACACTGACCTCTAATCCTCAGACCTCATTCAGGTTTCCCCAATTATTTAATAGTGGCCTTTATAGCAAAGGATCTAGTCCCAAATTATGTGTTGCATTTCGTTGTCATGTCTCTGTAGTCACCTTTAATATGAGTCAATTCCTCAGCATTTTCTTCAGTTTCATGATTTTAATGGTTTTGAAGATTACAGGTCAGCAATTGTTGTCCCTTTATTGGGGTTTGTGGTAGCCACGTTCTCACCTCCTGGTATTCACGTCCTTGTGTAGTACCCTCCCACTCTGAATTGGGGTGACCCATGCGACCAGTGGACTGCTGCCAAAGTGATGGTATGTGCCTAGAGGCTAGGTCATAAAAGATATTGCAGCTTCTGCCTTGGTCTCTTGCATTGCTTGCTCTGGGGGAAGCCAGACATTGCATCATGAGGACACTCAGATAGCCTTGTAAAGAAGCCCGCACAGAGATGAGCTCAAGGATTTTATTAGCAGCCACACAAACTTGCCAACCATGAGGCGAAGGCACCGTGGAAGTGGATTCTCCAGCAACCTCAGGGGACAGCCTAAGCCAGAGCCACCCATCCAAGCTGCTCCCAAATTCCTGACCCACAGAAACTGTGAAAGATAATGAATACTGTTTTAATCCACAACGTTTGAGGGTAACTTTTGACACAGCAATAGCTAACTGATACAGATTTGTCTGTGTCCTCATGGTCAGATACAAGTTACCCATCTTTAGCAGGCAGACCACAGTAGTGATGCTGTGTTCTTCTGACTGCGTGCTGTCACGCCATGCATGATTTCAATTTGTCACATTATTGGTGATGGTAAGTGAGGTCACCTGATTAAGGTGGTATCTGCCAGGCTTCTCCACTGTAAAGTCACTCTATTTGCATGTCTATAATTAATTAATCTGTGGGAAGTAACTTTGATGCCATCTAACTGTATTGTGTCTCACCAAGCTTTCACTGTATCATTTTTTATATCTGCATACTTGCTTGGACTCCTGTTTTATTTGATGGGTTATAATCCATCACTATCATCATCTTGATGCTCAAATCATGCCATATTTGGTTAGTCAGACCCCCTTCCTCGGGTTTCTGTGTCCTTTTGACATGTCTTCATCATTTTTTGAGCACTTTACAACTTTCTGTCACCAAAAAATACACTCGACACAGGTGATACTTTCCTTGGCCAGCTCTTGAATTAGCCATTTCATCAAAGAGACATGATTCCTTCAAGTGAAGAATGGTTTTTAGAAATAAGGGTCTGGGTACTTAGTGTGCTCATTGCTACTTGTCTCAGTACATCTTAATGGGCGGAGTTAGGTACTATATTAACGTATTCACACCTATACTTACAGCTATATTTCTCTATCTCGTTACATATTCACAACCATGAGTTTACATTGGTACCTCCAATTCCAGTCAATTACCCTTGGATTCAGTTTTCTCTTTTCCACATTTGCAACTCTCTTCTCTAACAATGAGAAAACTGGCTCTCACTATAGTTAATATATGATTTGAACAATCCCCTATTGTAACCAATTTTTCTTCACCACTTCCTGCCTTCCTCCCCCCAACAGGGATGCCCTCATCACCCCTCTTAGTTTCCTAACCTCCACACTGGGGACCTCCTTTTCCAGCCAATCCCATGTGGTGGATTAGCTATCCCAAATGACTCTTTGTATCAATTTCCTATTGATGTGTAACAAACCACCCCGAAAACTTAGTGGCTTAAAACAAAAATAATTTGTTATCTCTCACAACTCTGTGGAGTGGCTGAGGGATTCTGCTTCTCTTGCCTGAGCTCACTCATGCGGCAGCATTCAATTAGTGGTTTGGGTGGAGAATGGCCGTTCTCAGATGTCCTCACTCACATATCTATCTCGGCTGAGATAGCCGCAGTGGCTCGGCCTTTCTCCCCATGTGGTCTTTCATCTAGGTCTTCTTCATGTGATGCTGGAAGCGTTCCAGGAAAGCTAAAGCCGAAAGACCTCTTAAGTCACTTACACCACATTCTGTTTATCAAAGCAAGTCACAGCACAGCCCAGATCCAAGGGGTGGGGAAACAGACCTCACTTCTTGATAGCCAGAGCTAGAGCAGCAAAGTTACATTACAAAAAGCGTACTGATACAGGGAGGCATAATTCACTGGGGCAATTAGCATAATAGTTTGACACACTTTCCTAATTAAATGGTAAAAATATCAGTTGAAATATTAAAAACAAACATTATTCTAAATGTTTTCCTGAACTGGAAAAAAACGCAAAGAATCCACAGGACCCTAAACAAAGTACAAGCAGGAACCTTGGGAGACAAGTGACCCCCAGATTTGTCTCTTCCCCTGAGATTTTCTGTCAACACTGCAGAAATTATCTTTATAGTGATATGAGGCTTGGGGAATAGAAGGAAAAGCTGGGGGCTACAAAAAGCAAGGAATCAAATGTGAGACACTTCCATAAAGCTGGGACCCCACCCTCAGTGTAACGTGAATAAGAGAAACAATCTTATTGGAAAAAGGAGACAGCAAGAAAAACTTGCATACATGTCTCGTCCTTGGTGCCAGATGTTGTAGAAAAGGATCATCTGAAAATTTGTGACCACACACTGAACATCACGTGGGTTTACAGAGTTTTCTGAAAAGAAAAATGCGAGCTGATGGTGTTATTTAAAATGGTCCCCTGTTGTAAGGCCCCTAGTTGGCTGAGAGATGCAAATGTAAATCTTCCCTGGAAAAATTCAAACTGAATTCAGGCTCCTAAGAATTCCTGCAGATGAAGGTCCAACAAAAATGAGAAAATCACTATAAAACAAAATCACAAAACATTAAAAGGCAAGGCATCGTCTGTGAGAATCCACAGACAAAACACAAGACAGTAATAGAGCATTTAGGTGTTCAGATGATAGGCTATAAGACAGACTTTGAAGTGACTGCTGGGTTTTCCCGAAAATAAGACCTAGCCGGACAATCAGCTCTAATGCGTGTTTTGGAGCAAAAATTAATATAAGACCCAGTCTTATTTTACTATTATATAAGATTGGGTCTTTATAATATAATATAATATAATATAATATAATATAATATAATACCGGGTCTTGTATTAATTTTTGCTCCAAAAGACGCATTAGAGCTGATTGTCTAGCTAGATCTTATTTTCAGGGAAACAGGGTAAGTTTAATATGTGTTATGCACTGAATTGTGTCTCCCTCGAACCAGTACTAACCTCTAATGTGACAGTATTTGGAGTAAGGAAATAAATAAGGTTAAAAGAGGTCATAAGGGTGAGGCCCTGACAGAATTAGTGTCTTCATGAGAAAAAACACCAGAAAGCTTGCTCACGCTCCACCATCTGAGGACTCTTTGAGAAGGTTTCATCTGGAAGCCAGGAAGAAAGCTCTCAGCAGGAACCTAACCATTCTGGTATCCTGATCTTGGACTTACAGCCTCCAGGCTGTGAGAACATACTGTCTGTGTTCAAACCACCCAGAGTAGGTATTTTGTTATGGCAGCCTGAGCTAACTAATACAATATACTTAAATAAATACAAGACAAGCTTAAAATACAAGCATGGAATAACTTGGCAGAATTAAGGAAAGTTCACATAGAAATTCTCACGGTTAAAATCTTCATAGTTGAAAGTAAAATACCTACTTGAAAAATAGGTCCCTCCACTGGAAATAGATTCTAGCTCTGAGGAAGAATTAGTGAGCTGAATAATAGACTATGAATTTATATAGACTATAAAGGGATTGAAAATATGAGAAAAACAAGATATGGTGGATATAGTGAGAAGGCCTAGAATATGTCTAGTAATATTTCCAAAAAGAAATGACGGGGATAGGAAAATTGGAGCCCTCACACATTGCTGATGGGAATGGAAAATGGGGCAACCACTTTGGAAGACAGTTTGACTGGTCCTCAAAATCTTAAACATAGAGTTTGTATGTGACCTGGAAATTCCACTACTATGGTAGGTACATATACAATAGAAATGAAAACATGCATCTGTATAAAAACTTATACATAAATGTTCATGGCAGCATATTCACAATAGCCAAAAAATGGAAACAACCCAAATGAAGAATGGATAAATAAAATGTGGTATATCCATACAATAGGATATTATTTGTCAATAAAAAAGAAATGAAGTACAGATATATACAACATGAATGAATCTCAAAAATACGATCATAAGTGAAGTAAGTCAGTAACAAATGATCACATATTGTAGGATTTTATTTATATGAAATGTCCAGAATAGGCAGATATATAGGGAAACAAAATAAATTAGTGGTTTCCTAGGACTAGGCAATAGCAAGTAGGATAGAGATGGGGAGTGACTCGTAACAGGTACAAGGATTCTTTTGGTGGTAAAGTCCTAAAATTAGGTTATGGTCACGGTCCACAATTCTAAATATATGAAAAACTGTGGAACTAAACACTTTATACAGATAAACTTTATGTATATAAATTATATATCAATGAAGCTGTTTAAGATTAGATAAAGAAAATAGGAAAGAGGCAATATTCAAATTCATAATAACTGATAATCTCCCAGAAGTGTTGAAAGCATACATCTTTAAATGCAGGAATTCCAGTAAAACCCAAGCAGGATAAATAAAGATGAAAGCCATACCTAGACCCATCATCACATAACTGAAGCACACCAAGGAAAAAGAGATTCAGGTTTAAAAGCATCCAGAAACGAAAGACCATCATGTATAAAGGAGCAACACTGATCGCTCTCTGACTTCCCAACAGTAGGTCTAAGGAAGCTAGAAGGCAGTAGAGTAACCTCTTCATTGTGCTGAGAGAAAATGAGCTAAAATTCTAAACCATGTATAAACTATATGCATATATATGTATATATATGTATAATAAATTTCAAGAATGGGTTAGAAATTATTAAAATCTTCAGACAGATGCAACTCTAAGAGATTACACCACCCACAGACATTCACGAAAGGAAATTTTAAGAGATGTACCTCAGCCAAAAGGAAAATGAACCCATATGGAAATCAGAGGAGCATGAAGCAATAACACATTTATACATATGTCAGTTACTCTAAGCAAACATTGTATGCAATTTTAAAAATACATTGTCCCATTTGCGGAGAAGTACTGACTAGAATTAAGATACTGGACAATAATGTCATATAAGGTGGGGAAAGAGTTCATGTATCCTAGTAAAATGGTTGATTGCTAATCTCCAAACAGCCAGCTCACCACTTCCAATGTCCATCCCTACTAGATTATGCTGCACCTCGTTTTACAGTATGACCACTGATTTAACCAGATCCAGTCTCACTTTTCTCACTTTAACTCCTGCATTCCAACCTCCTGTTTTAGTTGCACGACTGACTAGGCCTGTTGGAGCAGTTTTTTCTTTAAATATTAAAAACTTAAACAGGCCCATACAAGGATCAAGTTCTTAAAATTGTCTTCATTCCAAACCGTTCTTTTAAATTTTAGAATGCTTTTTTTTTCTTTCTTTTGATTCAAAAACAAAATGTTAATTATATTAAAGTTTAGAAAATTAATGAAAATATAAAGAAAATAAGTATTGCCTATTGTACCATATCAAAAAACTGCCCACTAGACATTTTAAAAACCATTTTAAACTGTTGATAAAATACAACAAATAGGCAATGTAACAATCTTCACTCAGGACTGAAAATTGCTAACATTTTGTCATATTTACTTCTAGACAGTTCCTTACATTTTCATAGCCTAGAATAGATTGCAGATAGAGGCCCACATATCTTATGTCTAAATATTCAAGATCTAAATCAAGTCAACAAACTGTTTAAGTATATTTTACCCTCCTACAATGACAAGTACATTTTTATGACAAAAAAATTATAAAGGTATGCTTTTTTAAGGCTAAAAATTTAATAAATAACAAAGAAAACTTATTTTTAATTATTACTGAGAATGTATGGGAGTTTGCTGATGGGCTTATAATATTTAGATGATTAATAAACTAATATATATAATTTATGAATAGTTATATATTTTTCACAAAATTTATTTTTTTTGCCTCCATTTCACCAAATCACTACTAATATTGTTAAAATAAAAAATTTTTACATACTTTGTCTTCTGTTGATCATAAACCTAAATTAGACAACTTTTATTCAGTCGGGGTTCTTAGTTAATTTTTTGTTAATTTCAGTTTGGGCAACTTCTTTCATCGAGGACAATATCAACTGGAATTATCAGTTAAATTCTTTTTTTTTCTTTTTTCCCCCTCTTTTTAAATTTATTAAATTTATTGGGGTGACAATGGTTAGTAAAATTATGTAAGTTTCAAGAGTTCAATTCTGTATTACATCATCTATGTTTCACATTGTGTGGGGTCACTTTTCCTTCCATCACAATGTATTTGATCCCCTTTTGCCTCTTCTATCACTTTCCCTTATCAGTTAAATTCTTAAAATTTCAGAAACAAAACAAAACATAAAGTTTACGTATCATGTTTGCGGTAATGTGTATTACATGAGAAATACCACAAAATATATTACAAAATATTTTAAGAATATATTAATTGCTGTCACTTATACAGTGATGCTCACAGTCTAATAAAATATTTTCATATAATAGTGTAAAGAATTGTTGCCATTTTTTACATATGTTGATCTTATAGCACTGAACACAAATCCCAAATAAAAGACGTGTGTGCATGTTTTGAAAATTATATTTTTGTGTTTGTTACTATATGAGAAAGTTTAAAGGCAAGGCCAAGGAGATTCACATGTTTCTAAGGTAAGGGTGATACTGTTTCCTTTATTTTCTAAATAAGGGAAACAAAAGATTACTCACCAGTTCAGAACTGTTTTTGACTCCTTCCAAGTTCATTCTTCCTTCCACCTCCTCAGATACCAACACTATCATGAACTTGGTGTGTACAGTTCCAGGTAGCTTTCATATATATTCATGGGTAATATTTGTATTATTTAGGGAATACGTCTTTAAATTCTTACATATGACATCATACTATGTGTCATATTCTGCAACTTGTGTTTTAAAATTAAATTTCTGCGATCTAGACATGTTATATGTAAGAGTCTATTTCATTTGTTTTCACTGTGGATTATATCATATTGTCATATCTTATTTATCCAATTTTGTATTGATGAAACTTCTGTAACTTTTTTTAAAAATGTAACAATGTATCTTGAGGACTGTTTTACACCAATACAAAAAGCTCTTAATTACCCATTTTAAATGCTACATATTTCATTGTATGGATGTAGCTTATTTAATGGCCATTTAGATTTTTTTCAATCTCTTGTATTTCAAACAATACTATAATAAATGACCTTGAGCAAACTTTATTTGGAATTTATGTGTGGATAGTTGCAAGATATATTCTCAAAAGTAGGGTTACTGAGCCAAAAGCTATGTACATTTTTAGTTTTGATAGATATTACCAAGTCACAATTTATATGTTCACCAACAATATGAAAATCCTGTTTCTCCTATCCTTAAAAATTAAACTTTTTATTTGAGCTAATGTTCTGGATTTTAAAAATAGTATCTCCTTGAATCTTTCTTATTGTAAGTTTAAGTAATATGTTTATGTTTTATAGCCAACTGCATATTTTTTCCTGAAAATTGTTCATATCCTTTGCCAATTGTTCTATTGGATTGTTGGGTTTATATTCTAGTTAATTTTGTAAGAGTTTATTATATATTAGGGAAATTAACTCTTTGTAACAGGAATTGCAAATTCATTTTCCCCAATTTTTTGTTTGTCTTTTGACTTTATGATGGTTTTTGTGATGGATAATATTTTAATGAACCAGAATTATCAGTCTTTTATAGCTTTTGTGTTTTATATCATATTTAGAAGGGCCTTCCCACTATTTCATATATTATATTATATTACATTACATTACATTATATATAAACATATATAATATATAACATACATTATATATAAACATATAATATATTGTAGAAATATATAATATATAAACATATATATATACTATATATAAACATATATAATATAAATGTATTACATAAATATTTATAATATATATGATTAGTTTTTATATTTAAACATTTGATTTACCCAAAATTCATTTGGTATGTAAGGCAAGCACTCATTTTTTCCCCCCAGTTGGCCACTCCCTTGTCCCATTAATACAGGGGTGTCCAAACTGCTGCTGCGGGCCAACTGCGGCCCGCAATCCATTTTTAATTGGCCTGCAGCAAATTCCAAAAATATATTTAGTTTACTTAAATAAACCGGGTGAGGCAATACGTACTTCACCTCGAGTGAGTGGCCCGGCTGTTTGTGTATTTTACCGCATATGGCCCTTGGTGAAAAATGTTGAAAACAGTTTGGACACCCCTGCATTAATACATGGTTAAATAGTTTTTGTTTTAGCTACTAATATGTAAATGCCACTTTATAATATGAATTTCCATATTTGTAAATCAGTTTCTGAGTTATTTATAATAGGACACTGATCGATTTGTACATTCCTACACAAATGCTACATTGTTTAAATTACTATAGATTTATATAGATTTGTGTGTGAGGGGATTTTTTTTCTTACTGAATTGTAACTCATATACCATAATATACACAAATCTTAATTTTACAGATAAAATAAAGGTTTATGTGTATATAAACCTATCTAACGAACATTTGGATCAGGATATAGAATATTTCCAGTACTCCAGAAATGTATTTTATGCTCCTTCCCTGTTAATATCCTCAAAATGTAACCGCTATGCTGACATCAATCATTATTGATTTTTTTGCCTGTTTTTGAGTTTCACATATATGGACTCATACAAGATTTCTTCCTTCGTGTCTCTGTTTGCTCAGCTTTGTTATGTTTGTTATGTCTCAAAGATCTATCCATTTTGTTGCATTAAGCAATAATTAGTACTTTTTCATTGCTCTGTAGAATTCTATTGTGTGAAAAACCATAATTTACTGATCTATTTCACTGTTGATACACATTAATGTGCTTTCTGGTTTGGGGATATTGTGAATAATCTTGCTTTGAATATTCTTGGACATGTTTTTTGATGGATATAAATAATTATTTCCGTTGCACATATACTAAGAGATTGAATTGCTAGGTCCTAGAGTACAAGTTTATTCAGATTTAATAGACACTTTCAAACAGTTTTCCATACTGGTTATACAAATTTAAACTTCCTCGGTAGTGTGTGCGCCTGCCCATTTCTTCACATTAGCATCAATAGTTGGTATTCTCTGCTTTTTCGGAGTGGGGTATGGTAGTATCCGATTATGGTTTTAATGTGCATTTCCCAGATTATTGATGATATTGTACAACTTTTCATGTACGAGTATTTATTAGTAATTTGGTTATCCTCTTTTGTGATGCGCTTGTTTAAATTTTAGCTAATTATCGTGAAAGTCATCTAACTTTTACTTAGTGATTGACCAGAAGATATTATGTACTCTGTATAGGATTCCTTTGATGGAGATGGACACTGCAACTATGTTTTCCATGTCCATAGCATGCATTTTCACTCATTCAGTGCTGTGTTTTGATAGGAAATACTTAATTTTAATGAGCTTCAATTTATTATATCTTCCTTCTGAGTGATTGTAATTGATACTGTACTTTTAATTTCATATTTTTTACTTGTTCATTTCTAGTCCCTAGAAAAACAGTTGATTTTTGTGTGTTGATCTTGTATCCTGTGGTTTTGCTGAATTCACTTATTAATTTTAGGGGGTCGGCTTTTTTTTTTTTTTAAGATCCTTGGTATTTTCTGTGTAGATAATTATGTCATCTGCAAATGGGGCCAGTTTAATGTCTTCCTTTCCAATTTGTGTGCATTTTATTTCCATTTATTGCCTTATTTTGCTGGCTAGACCTACCAGTACTATGTTGAACAAGAGTGGTAAAAAGCAAATATTCTTGTCTAGTTCTTGAATTTAGGGGGAAAGCATTTGGTCTTTCACAATTAAATATGATATTAACTGTGCAGTTTTTCTTTTAATAGATATTCTTTATCAACATGAGAAACGTCCTCTTTATCCGTAGTTTGGCTGAGGAAGTGAATTTTGTCAAATATTTGTTTTTGCAGCAATTGATATGATCATAGGGTTTTTCTTCTTTGATCTGTTAATATGGTAGATTACATTAATTGATTTTTCAATATTGAATCCATTTATGTATGTTTTAAATTTCAGCAACATATTATAGTTGTCAATGTAGCGATCTTAAACGTCTTTCATTAGATTTCTTCCTATAGCTTTGATGTTTTTGCTTGTAAATGGTATTCTTTAATTTTATTTTCTAAATGTTTATTATTGGGATGTAGAAAGAAAATTGTTACATATTGACTTTGTATCCAGCAACTTGCTAAATTTACTTAATAATTCCAATAGTTTTTCTGTGGATTCTTTTTTATTTTCTATGTACACAGTCATGTTTTTGTGAATAAGAATAATTCTACTTCTTTCTTCTTTACTGTTCTTTATTTTTATTGGGGTTTCTTGCATTTTTGTACTAATTAGAATCTTCAGTACAAAACTGAGTAAAAGTGGTGATAGTGGGATGTCATTATTTCTGAAATCAGTGTGAAAACATTCAATATTTCACATATTATTTTTGAGTAGGATTTCAACTATAGATTTTTGTGGAATTTTTTCCCCATGTGCAAAATTCAGAACAATTCTTTAAAATACCCTTTAGCCCCACAAATCGTATGAAGACCTGCTACTGTAAACTCTGTGGCTGGTAAAAGAAACATAAACAGTAAAGAATAAGTCATTTACTTTTGATTATGATTGAGAATGCAGCAAATGTTTCAATAGTTTTTAAAGTGTTTTAAATCAAAGTAAAATTTGCATAGAGAAAAATGCACAGATCTTCTGTATATAATTAAATGAATTTTAATATATTAATATATCCAGTACCCTAATCAAGATTTCAAACATTTTATAACCCCCTCAAATTTTATCTTGCCTCCTTTTGGTCACTACACACAGCAGATAGGCAACCATTGTTCTGATTTCTGTCATTGTTTTAGTTTTGCTTTTTCTCAAATTTTACAAATGTCAAATTGTATGCCTGTGTTCTTTTGTGTTCGGCTTATTTGTTCAGCACGATATTTTCACTATACCATAAATTCCATAAATTTTTATTTATCCTCTTATTTGACGAACATTTAAGTTCTTTCTAGATTGGGGTGTAATAAATAAAGCTACTATAAACATTTCCAGAGAAGTTCACTTGTAAACCTAAGTTTTAGTTTTTATTGGAATAATACCTAGGATCCGAATCATTGGGTTATAGATTAAGTCTATGATTAACCATGTGAGAAATTTCAGAACAGTTTATAATAGTGGTAATGCTGTTTTCCATTACCACTTAGCAATATATGAGTTCCAAATGTTCCATATCCTCAACAGCATTTGGTGTTAGTCTTTTTAAATTTTAGCTTTTTCCTTTCTTTTCTTTTTCTCTTCCCCTTCCCTTCCCTGCTCTTTCGCTCTCGCTCTCACTCTCGCTCCCTCTCCTTCTCCTTCTCAATAGCCTTTTCATCAGGTTAAGGAGGTTTTCTTCTGTTCCTAATCTGCTGTGAGGCTGTGTCATGTTACAATTTTATCAAATACTTTTTCTGCATCTATTAAGACACTTGTAGAATTCTCATTTATTTTGTAAATATGATGAATTATATTGATTTATGCTTTGACATATTTATTGAAGCACAATTTACACACCTTAAGTTCACCCATTTTAACTGTACAGTTTGATGAGCTTTAGGAAATGTACAATGTTGTGCAGCCACTGTCACAAACTATCACCAAAAGTTTCCTTGTTGCCTTTTGTAGTTCATACCTATTCTTATTCCAAACTCCAGGCAAACTCTGCAGTGCTTCCTGTCTGTATAATTTTGTTATTTCTAGAAGTTCTGTATCAATGGAATCATGAAATATGTGGCCTTTTTGTGTCCTTTTCCACATGGCAAGGAACTGAGGCTTCCTGCCAACAACCATGTAAATACGCCATCTTTGAAGCAGATTATCTGGTCTCCATCAAACCTCCAGATGACTACAGCCTCAGCTGACATCTTGACTGCAACTTCATGAGGGACTCTGAAAGCCAAATCTACCCATCTGAGCAACTCTCAAACCCCTGATCCATAGTAACTATGAGATAATAAATATTTTTGTTTCACCCATTAAGTATTGAGGTCATTGTGCAACAATAGATAATTAATACACTTGCGTTCCTGGAACAAGTCCAATTAGTCATGATTATCCTTTTGACATATCCCTGAATTCAATTTGCTATTATTTCATATGGAATTATTGTGTTTAGTTTCATGAGAGATAGTGATCTATAATTTTCCTTTTTCTGATGTCCTTTTCAGATTGTGGTATCAAGATTATGCTACTCATAAAATGACTTGACAACTGCATTCACATTTTTATTATCTCAAAGAATTTTTGTAAAATTAGTAGTATTTCTTTATTATGTATTTAGAAGACTTCAAAAGTGAAAACACTTAAACCTGGGGTTCTCGCTGGAGAAAGTTTTAAAATTATAAATGGAATTTCTTTTATAGGTATGGAACTATTCAAAATTTCTATTTCTTATTTCATTTTAACTTTTACTAGTTCAGAAATTTATCCATTTTATTATAATTGTCAAATTCCTTGCTTTAAAGTCATTCGTAATCTCTCATCTTTCGTAGTAAGAGCTGTAGAATTCCTTAAACTTACAGTTTGTGTTGTTTCTATTTTTTCCATCAATCTTTCTATGTATTTATTGATTTTAGTAATTTTTTCAAAGAACTTTAGACTTTATGTTTCTCTATTGTATGTTTGCTTCCCATTTTATTAATTTCCACTACTATCTTTATTATTGCCTTCTTTCTAACTTTATTTGGGTTGATTTCCTGTTCTTTTTCTAGGCTCAAAAGTTGGAAGCTTTCATAATTTATTTTCAAACTTTCTTTTTTTTTGTAATACATACATTTAACATTTTAAATTCTCTCTAGGCATTGCTTTAGCTTTTATCTATAAGTTTTTACATGTAGTATTTTTTGCTATAATTCATTTTTAAATGTTTTCTAATATTTATTGTGATTTCTGATCCATTAGCTATTTAAGTGAGTACTTAATTTGCAAATCTCTAGAGATTTGCTAATACTCTTTTGTAAAATTGATTTATAGTCTAAATTGACTGTTGAGAGAATATATTCTATATTCTTGCTATTCAGAGTGTTGTTTATGAGCCCAACACTATCAGTATTATTTGGGAGCTCCTTGGAAATTCAAAATCTACATTTTGTCAAGATCCTGGTTGATATCTATGCTGACTAAAGTTTAAGAAGTGCTATTCCATATTATTTCAATTTTTACAAATGTGTTGAGATGTACGTTAGATTCACCATATAGTCTATTTTGGTGTATGTTCCACCTGCATTTGAAATAAATGCGTTGTGCAGTGGTTTGGGGTGCTGTTTTATAAATGGTATTAAGTCAAGGTGGTTAATCATAAATTTCAAATATTTTATATCCTTACTGCGTTTTTGTTTGCTGTTGTATAACTTCTTTAAAAAGGCTCATTAAAATGTCCAATTGTAATTGTGGATTTGTGTAGTTCTTTTATTTCTGTTAACTTTTGCTTTATGTATTTTGAAACTATGCTATTGAATGCATATGAGGTCAGACAATTAAGTTCGGAAACTTGTTGCAACGATGTTGCTAACGTTTTTTGATATCAGAGGGATTATTCATTATGAATTTGTACCAACTGGACAAACAGTTAACCAAGTTGACTATTTGGAAGTACTGAAAAGGCTGCGTGAAAAAGTTAGACGACCTGAACTTTTTGCCAACAGTTCATGGCTCTTGCATGACGACAATGCACCAGCTCACAGGGCACTGTCTGCGAGGGAGTTTTTAGCCAGTAAACAAATAACTGTATTGGAACACCCTCCCTACTCCCCTGATCTGGCCCCCAATTACTTCTTTCTTTACTCGAAGATAAAGGAAATATTGAAAGGAAGACATTTTGATGACATTCAGGACATCAAGGGTAATACGACGACAGCTTTGATGGCCATTCCAGAAAGAGTTCCAAAATTGCTTTGAAGGGTGGACTAGGCCCTGGCGTTGGTGCACAGCTGTCCAAGGGGAGTACTTCAAAGGTGACCGTAGTGATATTCAGCAATGAGGCATGTAGCACTTTTTCTTGGATGAGTTCACGAAGTTACTTGTCCGACCTCATACTTGTTTCAAGTTTTTAATCTTCCTGTTTACCTTTTTATATATGAAATTTTCTCTTCACTTTTAGTAATACTTTGTCCTTAGAGTCCTATTTTATGATTTAGAGAGATAGATACATAATAGATGTATCTCTATATATATAGCTTTTAACAGTCCATATGTAGATACAGATCTAGATCAGCTTTCTTTGTGTCAATACTTACATCTTATGTCTTTTTTCTTTATTCTCTTGGTATAAACTTTATATTTAAAAGTTTTTTTTTGTGTGTAAACAGCTTATATTTGGCCTTTCAAAAAATCCAGTCTTTTAGTATTTACTTTTATGTTACAGTTTTTTATTCACTTCTGCTTATTCTCTTCTATTATAAATGTACACTTAGTAATGTAATTGAATTTAAGACTACCATCCTTCTACTTATTTCTGTTTGTCCATTCTTTTTCTTTCTTCTTTATTGCTCTTTCCTTGCCCTCTTTTGGATTTACAAAATATTTTAATTATTACTTTTTTTCTTCTATTAGCCTTTGAGTCTTATATTCTTTTATTATTTAGTAATTACCAAATAAATGACAATATGTCCCCCAATTTATTAAGGTCTACTTTAAATTAATATTTTTGCCACTTCCTGAACAATGAAAGAAATTTATAAGTTTAATTCCACTTTCTCCTTCTCATCTTTTTTGTTGTCACATATTTATTGCTACCTATGTTTTAATCCCCACATGACATCATTTTATTATTTTTCTGAACAGTAAAATTCATTTATATTATCTACATATTTATCCTTTTCAGTGGTCTTTACTTCTTCCTTCAGTTTCATAGTTCAATCTGGGGTCATTTTCATTCACTCTGAAGAATTTTCTTGTAAGTGCAAGTCTTCTGGTGACAAGACTTCTCAGCTTTTGTGTTTTTGAAAAATCTTTAGCTTAGTTTTCAAGGATAAAATTCTAGGTTGGCATACTTCTTTAAAATTTCAAATTTTTAAAGACATCATTCACTGTCTTCTGTCTTTCATAGTTTCTGCTGAAAAGGCAATTGAGTTTTGTTGTTTTCCTTTGAGGATAATGTGCCTTTTTGCCTTCTATTTGCTTGTATTTCACTGTTTCCCTTTGCTTTTCAGAAGTTTGTTTATATTTATTTATTTATATTTATTGAGGTATAATAGTCAAAAGACATTGGAATTCAGCAGTTTGACTGTAGATACAGTTTTCTTTATATTTATCCAACTAGGAGTTTGAAGAACTCTTTTAATCTTTAGTGTGATATACTTCATTAGGCCTGGAAATTTGGAGGCTAGTATATCTTCAGATATTGCCTTTGTTGCTATCTCTTCTCATCTGCTTCTGGGATTTCAATTATATATGTGTTAGATCTTCACATTGTATCCTATACTTCCCATAGTCTCTTCTCCATAATTTCCAGTTTTTTTCCCACTCTGAACTTCAACCTGTATATTTTCCATTCTAGTTCATTAATCCTCTTTTTGCTGTGTTCTAATCTAACCTTAAACCCATCCATTGAATTCTTAATTTTAGTTACACTTTATTTTTTCATGTCTAGAGTTTCCATTTGACTTTTTAAAAAGTTGCCGTTTGTTGAAATTTTCTATCTTTTTGCACATTAGTCATAGTTACTTTAAATGCTTGTTTGATAACTCCAATATCTAATAAACTCTAGATATTTTGCGACTGTTGCAACTCACAGAGAGAAGACCTTACTTCCTACACCACTGACAGTGCTTAACTGATATCTACATTTAAAAAGTATTGCTTAATATGACATCAAAAGCACAGGCAACAAAAGTAAAAATAGTTAAATGATCTGCATTAAAGATGAAAACTGTGCATCAAAGGATACAATCAACAGTGAAAAAGAAATCCAATGGGAGATACACTTGCAAATTATATATATGATAACAAGTTAACATTCAGCATATTTAAAGAACTCCTAAAACTCAACAACAAAAAAACAACCAGATTGAAAAATGGACAAAGGATTTGAATAGACATTTCTCCAAAGAAGACTTGTAAATGGCCAACAAATACATAAAAGATGCTCAACACCACTAATCATTAGGAAAATGCAGTTAAAAACCACAATAAGAAACCAGGTCACACCCATTAGGATGGCTACTATTAAAAAAGCAGAAAATAACAAATGTTTATGAGACAGTAGAGAAATTGGAACCCTTGTGCACTGTTGATGGGAATGTAGAATTGTGCAACTGCTAAGGAAAACAATATGGTGGTTCCTCTAAATGTTAAACGTAGAATTACCATATGACCTGGCAAATTCACTTGTGAGTATATACCCAAAAGAATTAAAAGCAGGGTCTCAGAAAGATATTTGTACACCCAAATTCATAGCAGCACTAGTCACAATAGCCAAAAGGTGGAAGCGACCCAAGTGTCCATTAATGGTTGAATGGAAAAACAAAATTTGATATGTGTATACAATGGAATATTATTCAACCTTAAAAAGAAAGGAAATTCTGACATGCTACAACATAGATAGACTATGCTACAACATAGATGAACCATATCTATGCTACAACATAGATAAACCTTAAAGACTTTATGCTAAGTGAAATAAGCCAGTCACAAAAACAGAAATTCCATTTACATGAGGTATTTAGAATAGTCAAATTCATAGAGACAGAAAGTAGGATGGTGGTTGCCAGGAAAACAATATCCTGGCCGCCAGGGGTGGAGTGGGGACTGGAGACTGATTGAATGGGTATAGAGTTTCAGTTTTGCAAGATGAAAAGAGTCTAGAGATTCCACAACAATGTAAATATGTTTAACACTATTGAACTGTACACTCCAAAATGCTTGGGCTGGCCCGGTGGCTCAGGTGGTTAGAGCTCCATGCCGGTTCGATTCCCACAGGGGCCAGTGGGCTCTCAACCACAAGGTTGCTGGTTCAACTCCTCAAGTCCCGCAAGGGATGGTGGGCTCCGCCCCCTGCAACTAAGATTGAATACAGCCTCTTGAGCTGAGCTGCCGCTGAGCTCCTGGATGGCTCAGTTGGTTGGAGCACATCCTCTCAACCACAAGGTTGCCAGTTCGACTCCCGCAAGGGATGGTGGGCTGTGCCCCCTGCAACTAGAAATGGCAACTGGACCTGGAGCTGAGCTGCGCCCTCCACAACTAAGACTGAAAGGACAATAACTTGAAGCTGAACGGCACCCTCCACAACTAAGATTGGAAGGACAACAACTTGACTTGGAAAAAAGGCCTGGAAGTACACACTGTTCCCCAATAAATGTCCTGTTCCTCTTCCCCAATTAAAAAAAAAAAAAGGAAAATGCTTAAGATGGTAAATTTTATGTTGAATGTATTTTACCACAATATAAAATAATGAAAATCTTAAAATATTAAAAACGTATTATTTAATATATTTGTTGCAACAAAGGTGAGCTTTTAGTAGAGGCTTTTAACACACCAAACTGGAAGGTAATAACATGTTTTTAAAAATATATTAATGTTGTAAATTAATTGATAGGGGTTTTAATGTGAAATGATCCATGCTTTCTTGGATAAATCCAAATTAAGCATGTTGTTTTATTTTTAATAAAATCTGTATTCAATTTGCCAAATTTTAAAAGGACCTGCTTGTGAGTCTAATTTTATTGGACAGATGTGTCTATAGTTTCCTTTTTCTATACCGTCCTTGTCTAGTTTAAGTATCAATATTTTACTAGGATCATAAAATAAATTGGGTATCTTAGAATCTTTTTCTCGTCTTTTGAAAGCTTACATAAGAAATGTTCTCTCTGTTTTTAAAGGTTTGGTAAACTTCACTCATAATACATGGTGCTTTTTGTGAGAGAGAGATTTGGCCATTAATTCAATTTTTTATATAACTATCAGTCTACTCAGGTTTTCCATTTCTTTTAGAGTCAATCTTGGTAATATAGTTTGCTAGATTGGTAATTTAATTTAAATTTTATTAGCATAAACCTCTTCACCATATTCTCTTATGATGAAAATAAAACCTACGGAAACAAGCACTCTTCTGGTTATTACATATACTCAATCAGGTTCCAGAGTTCCAAAATAGTGTACTCAAGCAGCTCTTTTGAGCTTATACACGGCTCTGGTGAAGGGACCAACTCTTAGACTTTCCTGCTCCATCATTTTGCATGCAGTCACTCTGATCTGGACTGGTTTCATCTTTAAGAAAAGCTGAAGCTAGGAACAAGAATGTTGGACAGTCTTCAATTTCACTTTCTCATTGGTATTTCTTGTAAAGCATATCTACTAGCAATTGTTCATATGAAAATGTCTTACCTCACCTTCATTATTTTTTAAAGATTTTTTTTTTTAATTGGGGAAGGGGAACAGGACTTTATTGGGGAACAGTGTGCACTACCAGGGCTTTTTCCAAGTCAAGCTGTTGTCCTTTCAATCTTAGTTGTGGAGGGCACAGCTCAGCTCCAAATCCAGTTGCCGTTGTTAGTTGCAGGAGGTGCAACTAACCCACCCTTGCAGGAGTCGAGGAGTTGAACCCGCAACTTTGTGGTTGAGAGCCCACTGGCCCATGTGGGAATCGAGCCAGCAGCCTTCAGCATTAGGAGCATGGAGCTCCAACCGCCTGAGCCACTGGGCCGGCCCCTCGCCTTTATTTTTGAAAGATAGTTTTTTTATTACAAGATATTTGGTTAACAGGTTTTTGTTTTTTGTGTGTGTTTTTTAAATTTTTAGTATCCTAAATATTTCATTTCGTTGTCTTGTGGCCTCCATTCTTTCTGATAAGTAGTCAACAGTTAATTTTATTGGTGTTGCTTAGTACATGACCAGTAGTTTTTTCTCTTCTTGCTTTCAAGATTTTCTCTGTTTATAATGTGTCTGGATATATGTCTCTTTGTTTTTATCCCACTTAGAGCTTGTTGAGCTTTTTGGACATGTAGGTTAATGTTTGTCATTAAATTTTGGAAATTTTCAGCCATGAAGTTTTTTAGTGTTTTTTTGTCCCTTTCTTTCCCCTCTCTCTGCTATTCCCATTATATATATGATGGTGCATTTAATGGTGTCCCATATTTCTATGAGACTTTCCATTATCTTCTTTTTCTTCTGCGTTCTTTAGATTGCATAACTTCCATTGATGTATCTGCAAATTCGTTGGTTCTTTCTTCTGCCAGTTCAAATCTACTATTGAGCTCCTCTAGTGAATTTTTCATTTTGATTATTGTACTTTTCAACTCCAGAATTCCACTGATTCTTTTAAAAATTTCTAGCTCTTTGTTGATATTCTCTATTTGATGAGACATTGTCATCATACTTTAAAAAAATTATTTTCGTTTCCTTTAGTTCTTTGAACATATTTGTAATAACTGGTTTGTTTTGTATGCTAATCCTACTATCTGCCCTCTTGAATGGAGGATTTTGTTGTCTGCTATTTTTCCTGTATATGGGTCATACTTTCCTGTTTCTTTTCACCTTATAGTTTGTTTGTTTTTTTGTAAAAAATGCAACATTTTAGATTTTATAATGTAGTAATTTGTGCTCCCTTATTATCCCCTTCCCAGGGAGGAGTTGTTCACTTTCTTTGCTTGGTTGTTAGCTTATTTCTGTAGTGACTTGGTTGAACTAATTATGCAAAGTCTATTTCTCTTTTAGTGTGCAGTGTCTAATATACCTATTCAGGTTTTTGCCCTCTGTTTTTATCTTGTAACCTGGATACCTAAGGTCCACTCCTTGGTCAACATAAGTCACTTATTGGTCAAAGGTTATGCTTAAGCTCCCTTAGCCTGTTGGATTCTTTACCATTTACTATTAGATGTACAAGTATGTGGTTTGCAGTCTAATATCACAATTCTGGAAGTTCATTTTTGTACCACATTCAGCGAGGGACTGGTAACTTGGAAGTTCCCTCTCTGATTGCTGCTGAGAGGGTGCAGTCTTATGCACTACACATTCTTCCAGATTGCTAAGAATGAGTGTGATTTCATTTTTAAGCTTGGCCTCTTAGGTGTTGCCTCTAGAGCAGAGCAGCTTATGATTTAGTCAGTGTTTGTTTGTATGTAACCTTCTTCTTGCTCCGTGGAAACTTCACCTTATGTTGATAGGTCTTTGTGTGGCTCAGGGAATGCTTTCAGGTCAGCCCCATCTTCGTCTCTGACTGAGCCAGCATGGGTGCATTCTTGGACATGCACACAGCCTTCCCGACCCCAGAGTTGACTGTGACCCCAGGAAACCTCTTCTTAGCTATCTCTTTATTCTATTAAACTTCTGTCTGCTCTGCTATCTGGCTTGTATAACAGAGCTACCAGCCACCTCTTCATTGTTCTCCACTGATCTTCAATGTTTTCACAGCCTTCTTAGGCATGAAGTTCTCCAGTCTCTGTCCCAAACCGTCAGACTAGTGGAGTTCTTCTCATGGCCTCCCTCCCCCTGGGCATAACTCCGTGCCACTGCACTTGACCTGGGGGTGGAATCCCACTTTTATTTTGGTAACACCCTTGCTGTATAAAAGAACACTGGGAGGTGGGAGAAGGGAAGGGAGTGGCAATCCTTATCTTGGTTTGACCCTCCTGGCGTGGAGACTTGGCTCCATGAGTACATGGAGTGGGGTGGGGGTGATGGAGTCCTAGTATTCTCAGCTCTCCATGCCTAGGGTACAGTTTTACCCTACGAGTGGGAGCCAGATGGAAAAAGGCAGCCCTGGTCCTCTTGGCTATGTCTGCCTGGAATAGAGCTTCTGCAATGCAAGTTTGGTGGTGGGGCAGGAGGGTGGTGTTGGATGCGAAACCCCAGTGGCATACTCCTCCTGGGTTGAACCTACAACTCCAGACCGGGAGATGGGGGAAGAGGGATTTCTCATCTTCTTGCCTGCTTCTTGACAGCGATTGCTCCCTGGAGCTGAACGCCTGAGCTTCTATAACATGGAGCTGGGGGTGAGTAAAGGAGTGGCTGGTAGCTCACTGTTTTAAACAGGATTTAGTAGATTTTCTTGAATGAATGTTTCTCCATTTCCTGTATGTCTTTAGGACAATTTCCAGAGGCTTTAAATTGTTGTTTTCTTAAAATAATCTTCACCAGTTAAATTGTTGTTTTGCTGGGGAGAGGGCCCACTGAGCTCCTTACTCTAGAAGTCCCACCCCCAAAATGATCTTTTAAAAATGGAAACTTAACAATGAATTTCCTGCTCTGAAACTATTTCTCCTCTCGAGCTTAGAGCAGTTGAATGACTCCCAATCTAAAATTCTTAAGCTATGCAACCTATATAATCTAGTTTATCTCTCTAACCTCAGTTTGAGCCAGTTACTTCCTTACTCTTCCACCCCCCATCCCCCGCACATAAGGTCTCTCCCTGTTGCCCAAACATGCCGAGTCCTCTTCTGCCTCAGGACCTACCACATACTTTCATGTGATTGAAAAGCTGTGTCATGCTTTCTTTATCTACCTCTTTCCTACTCGTTGTTCAGAATTCAGCTTAAGCGTCACACTTCAGCAAAGTCCTCTCTTTGTTCCTTTCCACACCTGTAATTTATTAAGAGTTGCTTATTATTCAATAATGTTTCCTTCACTATTTGATTTTAAGCTCCCTGAGAGATGGTTTTCTATTATGCATTCCCAAGGAGCTCAACAAAAACTTGACCAATAGACTGATCCACTGCAGAGCCTCTACACATGGAGAACAATGCTGGATTATCCTGTAATATGAGGTGGGGGAATAACACAATGGTTACTAATATTTAATTTTAGCTTTTTATCTCTTCACAGTTTATGCAGTTATTCCAAGCACTTATGTTTTGGTCATGACATATAGATTCTTTTGGAGTTTGGATGCCCAGTTCCAACACCCTTAAATCAAAGAGACAGCAATGGGATGCATCTTCTAGTACCTCCAATACAAATGGGAGCTTCCCTCTTCCCTCTCTTCCCCAGCTCTCTCTCTGAAATCAAACGAGGCCAGGGCTGCAGGGAACTTGTGGAAGCCAAGACAGTGAATATGCTGACTCATGTCTCCTCCCCGTCATCTCTTTCTTTTGTCTCATGTAGAATTACGAAAACACGTCTGCCTGGTTTATTGGCACAAGTAGACACTTAATAAATTCCTCTTTCCATTTCTTTTCCAGCCCATAGATAATTGTTTTAGTTCTCTTACATACCTATGAGCTCTTTGAGCTCCTGTCATTGTTTATTAGCTCTTGTCCAGTTATCTCTGGAAAATTCTGTAATCATACTTTTGGTTCCATTTGACTCCTAGCCCCCAAAATGGCCACAGTCATGCCAGCCAGTGGCATGGATGGTGTTGGTAGTGTACCTGTGACAAGAAAAGGAGGAACAGTGCATTCAAAAGTGAAATTACTCGTAATTAGAAGAAGCGTATCTCTCTAGTGCCTTGACAGTGCCCAGAAGCCCCATTCAGAATCTCTGCAAATGTCACTGACACTTTTTTTATCCTTTTCTAAATACCACCTGAAATGGTTTTTGAATGATGAAAGAACAATACCTGCTTCTCCTCAAGGACTAGAAAAGTGAGAAAAAATAATTTTCTTACTGAATTTTGTTGCTTTCCTGTTTTGTTTAATCATCGCAAGCGTGGCCACAGAAGGCCTTTCAACAGTATTCAGTGGGAAATGTACAGCACATTATCTTCAGTATGTGCTTCTTCTTTCACTGGATTTTCTAGGGGTCAGGGGGTGTCACCTCCATGTGTACCACTGTTTCTGCCTATGGGAACAGGATGCATTCCAAGCAACTTTCTTATAAGTGGATTTTCAGAATGCCCTGGCTCTGAATTTTAGGAGAACCAATACACTACACAGACACCAAAAGGGACTCATTTCTTTGGGCTTTCTGAGTTTGTTTTTTACTTGACCTTTTTGTTCTATTTCCATTTAAAGTTATTGTTGAATGAAATATAGAAACCAATTCCACTGTAATGAATCGGATTCCTCTGTCACTCTGTGGTACATGCTGTATCTCAGTCGATTGTCGCTTGGCTCAGAGTAGACAATTATCAAATGAACAGATGGATGGTTGAATGAATAAATGAATGAATGAGTAAACAAATGAATAGCTCATCGAGCATAGTTGAAGAGATTGGAAATTTTTAACTGGAGAATATTTAGATAAAACTTGATAATTTCTTCAGAAATTTGAAGGTCTGCATTTGTTTTTTTTTTTAAGATTCAACACATTTATGAGGCAGATGCAGGCAGAACCAAGACACTACATAAAGGTTCATTTCGATATAACAGACATGTACAGAGGACATACTATGTGCCATATTTGGCCCATTGGAAATAGAATCACTAAACAATACAATCCTGTGCTTCTACTTTGGGTCAAGTGGGGATCGGTGGTAATGAGGGCGTTTCTAGAGAGGAAGCAATCTTATTGGGAAATGGGGGCTGGGAACTTGTCTAGAAGTTGTGTTTGCATAATTAGTTCAATTTTAAATTAAATTTTATTTCTATTGGAGTGACTGGGGGAGAGCTAATAATATTTAGGGTGTGTGTGTTGGTAAAGGG
Source organism: Rhinolophus sinicus (assembly GCF_057876585.1). Lineage (NCBI taxonomy): Eukaryota > Metazoa > Chordata > Mammalia > Chiroptera > Rhinolophidae > Rhinolophus > Rhinolophus sinicus. The sequence goes on along the minus strand of NC_142514.1, from coordinate 149,032,796 downwards.
TATAGTGGACTCACTTTTTGGTACCATCGCTTATGAGGGTTAATGTTTAATGCTCTATGAACCCGTCCCCTCAAAACCTTTATTTCTTAAGGCAACATGGATGACTTTGATTATTAGGTAAAAGGTCAAGAAGTTCCAAGAAAGAAAGACAAACTTTAATATTTTGAGAATATTTTCCTGCTATTGTATTTGTAAAATAAAAGGAACTTGCTAAATAATTTCTTACCCTTGTGAGAAAATGTACTGTTTTCTGAAACAGTACAATCAGAGATACCCCTACTTTGTTAGATGTCCTGATTGGGTTTGTTTGGACAATGTGGTCACTACATGTATAGGTTTGCAAGGGGCTGACTTCCAGCCATTGTCCAGAATTGCTGAGCCTTTGCCAGGGGGTCTCTGGTGTGTCTTGACCCAAAGTGTTCGAATTAACTCGAGGTGGGGGAAGCAGGCTGATATTTTCCTACTTCTATTAATACCCCAAGGGCCCAGGGAAGGCCTGCAATCTACCAGTTCCTTGAGAATGGCAGGCTGGGGAACTGGAGGCTGTCACATGCTGGAAGCGGGGCCAGCAAGCAAAGGGTGGGCTGTAAGCCCATGAGAATGTCCAGGGCAGGATTGGGAGGAAACCTCAGATAAGAGGGCAGGATTCTGAGTGCTCAGCAGCACGTGATTGACAGTGGGCAGGAAGGGAGGCCTGCAGCTTAAATAATGTTACATAAACTCTCTCAGCGTGAGGCCTTATCAAAGGACCTCCTGGGCAGTGGAGAATTCCACACCTCCAGGAAGGGGGAATGCACATTCCCCAGGGCTGTAGGTCCCCCTTCAGGAGCCATTTGCCCCTCAGCTAGCAGACAGGGCCCTGGACTCCCGCCACCCTTCCATCCGTGGGCACGTCCCGCTTGCCCTCCACCACCTGCCCTGCTATTTCTGACTGGAGGACTGGGAGCCAAGGAAATGCATGTGTAATGAGATTTGCGGCCACATTTTCCACACCCCATCTGGGAACACAAGGCCTGACACACATGTGTGTGCTAGTGGGATTATGACCAGAACATGTGTAATCAGAGCTGCATCCATCGCGGCCACGCTTTGCGCAGTAGGACCTCAGCTTCTATGGCCCTCACGACCCTAACAGCTGCCTTTTCTTATGCTGTTGTCCACGCTGGATTCATTTCAGGTGACATTCAGGTGACAGTAGGACTCTGTGATGATGCCAGAGGCCCTGAGGTGCCTCTACTGAATACATAATCATACCTTGATGCAACCCCAACTTCAGGTAGGGTTCTTAATGAGGATGCTTTTCAAAAGCAATGTTGGTAGTCCAAGGTCAATTTTTGTCTTTTAGATTAGCAACATTTTTTTTTTAAGTGATAATATTCACTTTGGTGAACAAAGAGGGTGAGATGGGTACTACAGGTAGGAGTATATATGAATGAAACTTTTATGAAAAGGAGTTTGCCAGTCTGTCTAAGGAGCCTTAAAAAATTAGAGTTCTGCACAGGTCTGATTACATGCATTCTGTCTCATCACGCACTTTGGGCCAGGAACTAAACAATCTCCTTTAAGGAAATAATCAGCTATATGGACAAACATGTCTGCTGTTTATCCCAGTATTGTTAATGTTAAAATGCGGAAATTCAATTCAGTGTCTAATAATGAAGGAATGGTTAAATTAGTCACATTAAACTTATATGATAGAATATTAGGCTTCCATGAAAAGTGACGTATTTAGAGAAAATACAAAGTTCACAGGAAAGATGGTGCAAATCCTCTTAAATATACATTAAAAGCTCGACTTGATGTGGGAGGAGAACACGTTCAGATATAAATACTAGGTGAGGATTATCAGGGCCACCTAGGAGGTCTACATAATCCATAAATGGGAAAATAAATTCCACAACCTTCTTGGAAGATGGCTGGCAATAGCGATCAAATTTGAAAATGCAAAAACTTTTGTATCTAGGAATTCTACTTTTAGGAACTTATCCTGCAGACACATTTGCATTTGTCTAATGATATATGTACAAGGAAACTTAATACAATATTGTCTTAAAGGCAAAAGCTGGAGCAACCTAAATGTCTACCAGTAGAATGTGGGGTAAATACACTATAGTACAGCTATTAAATGTAGTACATTATTCAGCTCTTAAAAAGAATGAGGCTATTCATATATAGCACTTAGCTATTATAATAGTGCTGTCATGCTATATCCTAAATATATTAAATGAAAAGAGTATGGCACAAAAACTAACATACAACTCATGTGCGTGTGTGTATAAATTTATAGACTATCTCAGGAGGGACATAAAAAGTGGTTAATAATAGTGACGTGAGGAGCAGGATTGAAGGGAACACTTATTATTTACTCTATGTTCTTTCATATTTTTCAAACTTTGTACCATGTAGCATATAACATATTCAGAAATTAATTTTTAAAATTAGAAGTAAAAAAGAAATAGAAATACATTTTAAAATTACTAGAGAAATGCTCATAGTATAAAAATAAATGGGGAAAAGCAGCCACCATATTTATGGTATAATCTCATCTGTTTTCAAAAAAAAATGTACATAGAAAAAAGGCAGAAAAGAACACATCAAAATGACACTGATTGATAGATAAATTGACATTTTTTTCTTAATATTTTTATTTTTGAGGTTTTCCACAATGAGTATATTTGTATATTATTTCTGTAATCAAAACAAAAAACACACACCTTATCTCTGGTTAATGAGATAAAGGGAAACTTACTTTCTTCTTCATTCTTTTGGGTATTTTTTAAATAATAGTTTTGTACTATGCTTAAATCTATAAAAAAGGAGGAGGGGAGGGGAAGGGGCGGAGGGGAAGGGAGAAGAGAAAAAGAGAAGGAGAAGAACAAGAAGCCTGGGTCAGAGTTTCCAAAACTGTGCCTGGGGCCTCTGAGCATGCCTTGCAGAGTGACAGGCATCTGTCCCTGGACACTCTTCTGGCCAGGCTGGGCTTGGTCCCACAGTGACCACCCACTGGCCCTGCAGAGCAAGCGAGAGAGCTTCTGCTTAGTGCTGAGTACCCCTGTCGCCCAATCAATGACCTCTCTGTGCAAGCAGCCACATTTGCTGCTGCAGAGGGACCTAGGGAGTGAGGAGAAGTCCAGTGGGGAGAGTCGGGAGGAGCCAGAAAAACAGAGGCCAAGGGGGAAAGCCAGGCACAGAGTAGGTTCCAGGCTGCAAACATCTGGGGCACAGTGCTTTAGGCTGCTTGGAACACACATTCACCCTTGCTCCTTTACTCTCCAAGGTTGCTTGAGGTTTCTTGAGTATCTCTCTTGCTAGAATTCTTTGCCTCCTCTGTTTCCCAAGGGTTGTGCCTGTCATTCTAGATAGACCATGAGTGCCTACAGCTGTGAAATTCCTGGCACAGAACACTGACCCATTGGAATAGCTGCTTTCCAACCAACAGCAGCCATATAAAAGTAGTGTGCTACACTCAACAGTGTGGAAAAACAGGGCCGAGGAAGGACAACTGCTGCTTACTGCACTGAGGTGGCTGCTTGTCTAGGTTACGTACTGCCTCATCTTCCATTAATAAACTAGACATTGTTAATTTGTGTATTTATTACAATAATTTTTCTGGAAGATGGCTATAAATTATTAGCAAAATTAGTAGCTTATGACAATTTTCAGACGTACAGAAGAAAAGTATCTTGAGGAAGGGACACCTTTTTCCAGTTGGTCATATGGATCAGTAGCAACTCTGTTAGTAAATGCTAAATTCAAATTCAGGAGCTCATCTTGCCCTTGTTCACAAACCAAACCAATGTGCTGTGAAACTCCTGGAGGTTAGCATGTGTGACTGGGCTGTACTATAACGGTAGTCTCAGATGCGTATTTACAGATGCTAAGGAGGCAGGACCATGTGCCTTTTTTTTTTTTTTTTTTTGTGCCTCTTGAATGGGCATAGGAGAGGCTGTCAGTTCTGCCCTCACACTTGGATTTCTAGCTTCCTCAGTTATGAGAACTGCATGCTGATATGCGGATTTCAAAGCAATTATTGAGACCTAAGGGCTCTATTAAGCAGAAATTGCAGCCTGACTCTGCAAGCTTCAGTAACTTGGTCGCTATGGTGTTTAATCCTGACTCGTGGACCCACGTGCTCTCCCAGAGTGCCGAGCGCAGATTCTATGATTGACCACATCTGACTGCTCACATCCTTTGCACCGCGTGTGTGCGTGTGTGTGTATTTGTGTACAAGCATGGGTGCAAGCTCACTCGTGTGCATAATGAATACACATTGAACTTTTAAAATTCTTATTGAAATACTAATATAAATTACTTTTGTCCACATTCAGTTTTAAGGTGGGAAAAACGATTTTGTTCTGCTGAGACAAATGTAGCTGAAATGTGTCAGCCACCTTGGATTGCCGTGATGGGGAAGTGCTTTACTAATGAGGGTCCCTAAGTCTGGGAATGGCCCAAGGTCTACCACATGGGGCTTCTTTCTCTTTCTTTCCTCTCTGCTCTTTACCGCCTTAACTAAGCTATTTGTGCAGAAAGAGCAGGCGGTCACTGAAATCCCAGGACTCCCTTAGTACTCTTGTCTCCTTTAAGGAGATACCGGAGACTCCTTTTCTCACAAAGCCCTCCAAGGCACCGCTCCCTACTATCCTATCTGAGCAACCTAGACCCACTCTCGAATTCTAGACCTGTACATTTTGCTGGTTGCCAAATATCTAAGAGGAAAAAATATATCAAACCTAGTATTTCCAGAAAGTGAACCCATTAGCCACCTCCCTCATTTACCACAACTTTCGTCTCTCCCTATATTCCCTATCTTGGTGCGGTGGCTATGAGAGAACCGAGCAGAATGCCAACTACGGAGAATGCAGTTGACCAAGGGCCCAGCTTCTGTGCTCTAAAATCCATCACTGGGTTTGCACGGAGACCCTACTTTCCATGGGCTGCTCTCAGCAAAGACCACGCATGGCAAGGATTCTAAGGCAGGTCCATTCCTGGGTGACGTGGGACAACTCTGACAATTCGCTTTAACTGAAAAACTCCCTGAGGACCTTGTGGAATCTTCCATAGGCTGCATGGCCGTCTAGGATGCTTTTACCCAAACTTTCTCCCTCACTTCAACACTTAGGGTCTCTTGCATCTGTGGTCTGAGGGCCCTCCCGGGTTTCTACAGCTCCTTTCCTATTTTCTTGGATGAAAATCTTTGCACGTTTAAACCCACCTTGACATCTTTTTCTGAAGGAGCCAGAATAACAAAAGTTGTGCCATGAGAGGTAATAATAGTACAATTGGCCCCTTTTAGTTCTGGTGGATCCAGCAGTTCATCCTCACAGGGATAAATATTTATTCCAAATGTGTGTTTACATCTTCTGCCTCTGGATAGTGTGGTAAGTGCTATGATCCAGGGCTCACATTTACCAGGGACACAGGCAGAGGGATTCTCATGAGCTATGGGGCATTGACATCTAGACCCTCTTTCATCAAAAGACACCATGAAGAGATTGATAAAAATCAAGTCCACACAACGGGGAAAATATATTTGCAATATATGGATCTGATAAGTCTTAGGTACAGGATGTGTGAATTCTTATACACCAATAAGAACAGAAGCAGATAACCCAATAGAAAATTGAGCAAACTATTTGAACAGGCCTTTCACAAAAGACGATATGCAAATGGCCAATCAACATTTGAAAAGGTGTTAACCTCTCCTAGTTATTTGGGAAATGTAACCAAAGCTTCAATGTGATGCCACTCGAAATGGCTACCATGAAAACACCAGACAAGTAACTGGCTTTGAGGACCCTCACACTCCGCTAGTGGAAGTGGATAGTAGAACAATTAGTTTGGAAAACTGACAGTATCTACTACATGGTCCGTACACATTTCCTATGAACAGCAATTGCTTGTGTACCTAAGTTCGCCAACAGAGAGAGCAAGAATGTTCCTAGCAGCACTATTCATAACGCCAATAGCAAGTAATAACACAGTTCTAGATTTTAAGTGCTTACAAACATACAATATCAGTTTAGACTGTTAGAAACCCGAATAGTGGTTATCTCTGGGGGGAGCGTAGTGACTGGACCTGGGCAAGAGGGTGGCTAAGTTATGTTTCATGATCGGAGTGCTTATTACACTGGTGTGCTCACTTCAACAAAATTCATTAAGATATTCTAGGATTTGTGCAACTTCTCTGTATGTTTTGCTTCAATAAAATGTACCAAAAAGTGTGCTTTGTTCCTAAATATTTTTGTGATCAAAAACTAGGAAATACCGACTAGAAAAAGAGAAAATGCAATGTAGACTATTCACTTTGAACCTTATCTCTTTGGCCTTTTCCCTGCACACTCAGATGTCATCTCTAGTCCCTCCTTCAGATAAAATCAGGACCATGATGTTATTTTCTGCACTTTATTTTGTAACTGCTTCTTACAACTTTAAATATATATTCAACTACATACATTGTAAACATCTTTCCGTGGCATAGCCATGGTTTTACCACAAAGGGCGGCTTGTTGTTCATTGAATTGGAGTGCCACTGCCTATATAAAAACACATTTTCCACGTTTAGGTTGTTTCCAGCTTTTCAGTATTATAAACGATAGAGCGGTGACCATTCTTGTACCTAAATCTTTTCCCCACACCCATGATTATTCCTTTAGTCTCAGGTCCTAGAAGTTGAGTGTCTGGGTATCTAAGGTGTGTACACTTTTGAGACTTAGATATCTCACAGCTAATTTTTTAACAACCGTGTAATAATTTGTACAGAGAACGTGCTTTGAAATGGCTCCTATCAGTCAGGTGGTTCTCTGCATCCTGAGAGCCACAGCAGTGATGACAATGACAATGTCAATAATTACCAGGGTACCTATTGTATCAGTCACTTCATTTATTTCCCACCAAAATCCTGGTCAGGTGGTACTAATAGCAGCCTTTTACAAACAACAAGACAGGTTCAAGTGAAGGATCTTATTCAACTTCTTACAAAAGAAAGTCGGATTCAAAGGTAGGCCCATGGACACTCGTCTTATTGGGGAGAGCACTTCAGGGATGGTGTAGATGCCTGACCACTGCACTGTACACCTGAAGCTGAAGCTGAACAATAATGAATGTCAACTACAATTATATATGTATAAATATATATATATAGTCACAAGAAGTGGAGTGCAGCATTAGGAATAGAGACAGTGGAATTGTAATGGCTATATGTGATGTTAGAGGGGTAGTAGATTACGGGAGGAGGGTTATCACTGTGTGAGGGGTATAAATGATAAATGTCTAACTATTACTTTATTTTGTACACCTGAAACTAATAATAATAATAATAATAAAAAGGTAGGCCTGTCCAACACCGAAGCCCTCTCCCCTACCCCATGCTGTTTCCCGGGAAATGGCAAGTCATTTTGCTGAGCTGTACCAGGGAACCCAATTGGACCAGCGATTAAGCTATAATAACAATAGTTACTAATGATCATAGTGAAAGCTAATGCTTAATTTATATTAAAAGACTGGTCAGAAAAAAAAGTAGGATTGAGACAGAAAAAGAAAAGGAGTCTGGGGGGGAGGGGGGAGTTGCATGGGTGGGGGAATTCTGAATCTGATGGAAGTTGCCAGAAGATAAAAAAAAATTGAAATCCTGTGTCAAAAGACTTGTTGATGACATGTCACAAGCTTGTACAAGCCTCCTCAGCCACCAGGGCACCAGGCTGTTTGGCCCCATTCCCCTGGAGTAAGATTGATAAGCACATTCCACTGAGACCAGATGTAGCTGGGAGAGGCCAGGAGCCAGTTTATGAGAAGATACAGAGGGAGTGGAGAGGCTTGTGCAAGCTTTTTGATTGTCTCAGAGTTTTTAATGAAAGGGCAAGGAAGTGAGACTTTTGGGGGATGTTTCAGTGAAACTCTGGATCAAGCTACATCCATTTTTCCATGAAGCTATTAGGGCTGGCTACTCAGAAATAGCTAGAAAACTTTGCATGCGTATATGTATGCGGGAGCACGGAGAGCATAAATGAAGGAAATGCCGTGACTGACAAGTTTGTGAGAAACTGGATGTGTTGCCTTTTGATAATTTGGTCTTAGTTTTTCTCCCTGCTGACTTACATTTTACCACATACTCTACTTGTCAATTTATAGGGTGAGTAGCTTGGACAGGTATAGAGAAGAGTCAACATGCGGAAGTGGGAGAGAAAGCTTTGGAATGCTGCTGATGTAGCTTCTAATCCAAATTTAGCCACAGATTAGTGTCACGTAAGAGTAACAATAGCTAACATGAATTCCAGGATCTGTGCTAAATGAAACTCTGTATCTAATTTAATTTTCAATACCACTCCATCACAAAACATTCTCCTATGGTCTCTGTTTTACAGATGAGGAAACAAGTTCAGAAGGCTTAGGAAACTTACGGCAGATCTCACACAATTTTCTAAGAGGCAGATTTGAACTAAGGCCCATCTAAATCCAATGCACTTCCTCTTCCTAATGGCATGATTTGGAGAGAATTTTTAAAGCTGGGCCTCAGTTTCCTTTTCATTAAAGTGGAAATAAACCCATCTAGTGCATGGCATTGTCTGGAAGTCTAAATTAAATATGGTATTTTAGACCAGAATATGGCACATAATAGGTCCTCAATGAATGTTACTTTTTTTCCCTTCCCAGGGCTTTCAGAAAGGGAGAGGACATATGAAAAGAACAATCCATCTGATAGCTTGGATAAACCTAGATTGGACAGAGCACAATGCTGTAAGTAAGAAGGATCCAGATTCTACTACTGTATTTCCCTGAAAATAAGACCTAGCTGGACAATCAGCTCTAATGCATCTTTTGGAGCAAAAATTTATATAAGACCCAGTATTATATTTATCATATCATATCATATCATATTATATTATATAAGGCCCGATTTATATTATATTATATTATATTATATTATATTATATTATATTATATTATATTATATTATATTTATTATATTATATTCCCGATCTTATATTCTTATATTATATTATGTTATATTATATTATATTATACCCAGTCTTATAGTAAAATAAGACCAGGCCTCATATTAATTTTTGCTCCAAAGACGCATTAGAGCTGATTGTCCAGCTAGGCCTTATTTTCGGGGAAACACGATAAGAGTACTAACAGGATAAAAGGAACTACAAATACAAGGTCTGACATTAAGTTTGTGAACTCATCCTAGAAAAAGTGCTACATACCTCATTGCTGAATATCACTACAGTCACCTTCGAAGTACTCCCCTTGGGAAGCTATGCAGTGATACCAATGCCTAGTCCACCCTTCGAAGCAATTTTGGAACTCTTTTTCTGGAATGGCCATCAGAGCTGTCGTCATATTACCCTTCATGTCCTGAATGTCATCAAAATGTCTTCCTTTCAATATTTCCCTTATCTTCGAGTAAAGAAAGAAGTCATTGGGGGCCAATCAGGTGAGTAGAGAGGGTGTTCCAATACGGTTATTTGCTTACTGGCTAAAAACTCCCTCACAGACAGTGCTGTGTGAGTTGGTGCATTGTGGTGATGCAAAAGCCATGAATTGTTGGTGAAAAGTTCAGGTCATCTAACTTTTTCATGCAGCCTTTTCAGCACTTCCAAATAGTAAACTTGGTTAACTGTTTGTCCATTTGGTACAAATTCATAATGAATAATCCCTCTCATATCAAAAAAGGTTAGTAACATCATTGTTGCCACAATTTCGCGAACTTAATTGTGTACTGACTTGGTATACTCGCAGTGATGATGGTATTGTGCCTAATTGTCAAAAATGGTCCTCTAAAGGACTAAGTACCTTGCCCTAAGTCATATTGCTGGGATTCTCTCTAAGGGTATGAGCATGTTTATATTATTTTTTATTGAGAGAGAACATACCATGAAATTCACCTTTTGAAGTGTACAATTCAGTGGTTTTAGCATATTCACAAAGAAGTGCAACCATAACCGTTAGATAACTCTCGAATTCCAGGATCTTCTTATCGCCCCAAAGAGAATCTCCATAGTCATTAGCAGTCACTCCTCATCCCTCCCTCTCTCCGACCCTGACAACCACTGATGTGCTTTATGTATCTACTGATTTGCCTTTTCTGATCATTTTATAGAAATAGGATCATACGGTGTGTGGCCTTTCATGTCTGGCTTGTTTTACTTAGCATAATGTATCAAAGTTCATCCATATTATAGTGTAAATCAGTATTTCATTCCTTTTTTGACCCAGTAATATCCCATTGTATGGATATATCACATTTTGTTTATCCACTCATCAACTAATGGAAGTTATGATTGTTTCTACTTTTTGGCTATTATGAATAAAGTTACTATAAACATCTGTGTACAAGTTTCTGTGTGGACATATAGTTTGTTATCTTGGGTATATACTTGGGAGTAGAATTGCTGAAAGGGTACTGGATTTTGTCAATGCTTTCTCTGAATCTATTGAGATGAATATGTGGCTTTGTCCTTTATTTTATTAATGTGGTACATTACATTGATGTATTTCATATATTGAACCAACCCCAACCCTGAATTCCTGGGATAAATTCCTCTTTGTCATGATGTATAATCCTTTTTATATCCTCTGGATTTGGTTTGCCACTATCTTGTTCAGGATTTTTGCATCTATGTTTATAAGAGATACAGTTTTCTTTCTTATGATTTCTTGTCTGGCTTTGGTATCAGGGTAACGCTAGCCTTAAAGGATGGAGTAAGAAGTGTTTCTTTCTCTTTTATTATTGTTGAATTGTCTATTTCTTCTTTCAAACCTGTCAGTTTTTGCTTCCTGTATTTTGGGGCTCTGTTGTTAAGTGAATGGATGTTTATAATTGTTTTATATTCTTGATGGAGTGACTCTTTTATTATTATAAAATGTCCTTCTTTATCTCTAGTAACAATTTTTGCCTTAAAGTGAATTTTGTTTGACAATAGTGTAGCCACTCCAGCTCTTTTTTTTACTGTTTGCATGATATGTATCTTTCCCATCCTTTTACTTTAAATCTATTTGAGACTTTGATTGTAAAGTGTGTCTCTTGTAGACAGCATATACTTGGATCATGTTTTTAAATCTGTAATTCCAATCTCTCCCTTTAAGTTGGAGTGTTTAATCCATTTATATTTAATGTAATTACTGATAAAGTAAGATTTGCATTGCCATTTTCTTGTTTTCTACATGTCCTATGTCTTTTGTTGTTCTTTTATTCCTCTACTACTGTCTTCTTTTGTGTTAAAAACCATGTTTCACTGAAAAAAAGACCTAGCCTGACCATCAGCTCTAATGCATCTTTTGAAGCAAAAAAATTAATATAAGACCCAGTCTTATTTTAATATAATACAATATAAGATCAGGTATAATATAATATAATATAATATAATATAATATAATATAATATAATATAATACCAGGTCTTATATGAATTTTTGCTCCAAAAAATGCATTACAGCGGATCATCCAGGTAGGGCTTATTTTCGGGGAAACACGGTAGATATTATATAGTGTATAATTTTAATTCCTTTATTGTTTCTTCTATTCTATTTTTTTCAGTGGTTGCCTTAGGTATTATAATTAATATCTTAACTTATAACAATCTAGTCTGCATTAATACTACCGTAATTACAATAACATACAAAATTGTTACTCTTATGTGGTTCCATTACCTACCCTCTTATTTGTGCTGTTATTTTCATATACAAGGTATGATCAAACAATATGGTGAATGTTTAAATTTTTAAAAATTTTACAGTAAAAGACACATTGCCATTAATCCCCCTCAAAATGCTCCCCCTTACTTTGAACACATTTATCCCATCATTCTTGCCACTTTCTGAAGCAGTTCTGGAAGTCCTCCTTAGTGAGTGTCTTTAGTTGCACTGTCGTGGCTGCCTCAATGTCCTGAATAGATTCAAAATGTTTACCTTTCGTGGTCATTTTGACTTTGGGGAAGAGCCAGAAGTTGCATGGTGCCATATCTGCTGAATAAGATAGATGAGGATGCACTGTAATGTTTTTATTTGACAGAAATTGTCATACCAGAAATGGTGTGTGACATGGAGCCTTTCTGTTGTGATCACAAAATATGGGTAATGCTGCTACTGAGTGCCATCCAATGGAAAGGCAGGTATTTTCAATACAGGAAGTGGTGCATCGAAACTTAGTAAGAGTGTGTGACAAATTTCACCTTGTTACTTGCAGTCGGTTGGGTGTGAGCTACAATTGAGAGAAGGTGTGTTTTAAAGTGTGCCATAAATCATGGATCGCGAACAACACATTAACATGAAATGGGCAAACAATTTCATCTTCCATCATGACAACACTCCATATCACACATCACTTCTGGAACAGCAATTAAATAAGGTGGACGAGGACACACTGTAATGTAAATAAAAACATCACAGTGTGTCCTCATCCACTTTATTCACCGTCTATGGCACCATGCAACTTCTGGCTCTTCCCCAAAGTCAAAATGACCATGAATGTTTTGAATCAATTCAGGACGTTGAGGCAGCCATGACAGCGCAACTAAAGACACTCATGAAAGAGGACTTCCAGAACTGCTTCAGAAAGTGGCAAGAACAATGGGATAAGTGTATTTGAAGTAAAGGGGAATATTTTGAGGAGGATTCATGGCAATGTGTCTTTTACTGTAAATTTTTTTAAATTTAAACATTCAGAGTATTGTTCGATCACACCTTGTAAATTACATCTTTAGACATTGCATGGCCATCAATACAGATTCATAATTATTGCTTTATGTGGGTGTCTCTTAGATAGGAGAAGAGTTACAAACAAAAAACACATTGATATTGCCTTTGATACTTAACTATATCATTATCTTTGACTGTATTGTTACCAGCAATCTATACTTCTTTATGTGTATTCAAGTCACTGTCTAGTATTCTTTCACTTTAGCTTGAAGGGCTCTCTTATTACTTGTTTTGTATAGCGGGTCTTATAATAACAAATTCTCTCAGTCTTTTTTATATTAGAATGTTTTAATTTCACCTTCATTTTTAAAGCAGTTTTGCTATATATAGAATTCTTGGATGAGAGTCTTTTTCTTTCAGCACTTTCAATATATTATCCCACTGCCTTCTGGCTTCTATGGTTCCTGATGAGAAACAGCTATTAATCTTATTGAATATCCCTTATAAGTGATACATTGTTTCTCTTTCTGTTTTCAAGGTTCCCTCTGTTTTTGTCTTTTAACAGTTTGTTGTATGTCTAGGTATGAATCTCTGACTTTATTGGAATTTGTTGGACTTCTTGGAGGTATAGATTAATGTTTTTTCATCAAATATGAGATGTTTTTGGACATTCTTTCAATTATTTTTTCTATCCCTTTCTCTCCTCTCTTGGAACTCCCATTATTAATATATTGGCACACTTGATGGTGTCCCATATGTTTCTGAGGCTATTTTCCTTTTTCTTTTATTCCCATCCCTCAACAATGGGAGAGTGTCAGTGAGACAGACTAGAAGGGGATGCGTATTGATGGAAATTCCTTCTCAGTGGAGGTGTCTACAAGCTCACAAGGCTCTCACATGACCTGCTTGAACATGATGAGTCCAAAGCAAATAGAAGCAGAAAGAGTTCCCATTTTTCCTTTACTCTCCTTGAGCAATCTCCTTAAATTCCATTTCTCCCTAGGACCTCTGAGACTCAAATTCTCTCTTTTCAGTCCAGTCATTTCTTTTGAAGCCTGGGCTTTTGTGTCCAGGAGTTGAGGTTCAGATCCAGATCTGTCTGACTCCAAAGTCTATGGGGTCAGTCTGATTCCAAAGTCTCTTTTCTACTGTTTTTTTTCCCCTCCAGTTTCTCAACATAACTTCCCTCACAGTGACTTAGCTCTTTAGCTTGTGGTGGGGTATGGTGAGAAATGAGGCAGGTGAGGAGAGCTCCCAGGCTGGGACTGGATCAGAAGCTAAAGTCAACTGAATTTATCGTTCAGGCCATGTCTGTCCTGGCTGTGCCTCTTGAAAGGTCTTCTTTGCTTTCTGTGCTCCTGTTTACCAAACCAGGCTCGGAACAATGGAAACCGAGTCTTGAATACTGCCTCTGATGAAGGTGTAGATTGAGGCAATTTTACAGGATAATACGGGGAGGGAGGAAGGGCTCTCCTTTCCTGCTTCCCACTCAGGTAGCTCTACAGATGGACAATGTGGGAAAATGGAGGAGTCCTCTAAGAATTCTAGGAGCCACCCCGTGTAATAGTCAAACAACGGGGAGTCATTTTCATCCTCTCCTTTCCTCTCTTCTTCCTTCTCCTTTCTTTCTTCCTCTCCCAATACTTTTATTCTTCCTTCTCTGTCTCCTTCTCCATACGTTCCTAAATCCAGTAGGCCTTAGTATCTCTCTTTTCCACGCCCCTGCCTTAGTCAAAATCTCATTGCCTTTCCCACCTGGAGAAAACCCTCAACTGGCTCTTAACTGGTCTTTACCTCCAATCCCGAAGTCTCATCTATCCTCCACACCAAATGTGAGAGACAGTTCTAAAACCCAAATCTGTCCAAGTCGATGAGATATTTTGATATATACATTTTCCAACTTCTTTCAGCTACAAACTCATCTTGATTTCTCATAAGTGGTCCTTCCTAAGGTATGTTTTTATTTTTACTAAATTAGCAATGTATCTTTTGACATCCAGTACATTAAAAACAGAACTTTATTTTGGGCTATGGTGGGCCAATACATGAAATGTAACTGACACCCAGGGGTTTATGATGATTGTCAGATCCCAAAGTACCAAAGAAGATGCCGTCATAATGTAGGGTAGGTAAACCGAGTACATAGCTAGTCCCACGCCGTCACTACATGTTTGGCCTAGTTTAAACAGAAAAACCCATCTTGTTTGCACTATTTATAAGAGAATCCCAGCACACAACCTCTTCTTGTTTGCTGGCTGTCTTCGGAACTGCATTTTACTCTTTGTTTGAACCTCCTGGATTTTCTTGGCTAAGAACCACAAAGCTTGTTCTCCCATTTTTCCCTGCAGCACACCTTTCTTGTTTGTGACTGTTTTCAGTCTGATTTTATCTCTGTTCAAACACTGCATGTCAAAATAGCTCAAGGAACTCACCTCCTTGTTATCTTTTGTCCTACAAATGCCCTTTTTCAAGAGACTTTTTGGGAGATTCCAAGCCTAAAATGTCTGTGGAGGGTTCAGACAGTTTAATGTGTGTTGACTAAGAGGGAAAAAAGTAAGGTGTGCGCTGGATCACACTGTGGGGTCTTCATGGACCAGACACAGAGTTGAGTTGAACCTGAAATGTAGGAAAGACTTGCAGTACAGAGGAGAGAGGGGTCAGTCCAGCTTCAGGAAACAAAGTAAGAGGTTCCCTGCCCTAAGGTGAAATGTATGCTGCATTTGTGTAGCACTGAAGAGGTAACCTGATTGGAGCTGTGTATAGGAAATTTGGTAAGGTAGACAAACATGCAGAGCAGTTTTAGAACTTGGAATAGCATCGGGATCCTAGTTCACCATTCCCCTAACTACGTTTCCTAGTACACTAGTGTCTCTCTAAGTATTTTTAATTGAGATACAATTGACATATAACATTATATTAGCTTCAGGTAACAACACAATGATTTGGTATTTGTATTTGTATGTATTGTGAAATGATCTCCACAATAAGTTTAATTAACACCTATATATAACACCATGTATAGTTACAAAATCTTTTTTTGTTGGGATGAGAACTTTTAAAATTTACTCTCTTAACAACTTTCAAATATACCATATAGTGTTATTAATTATAGTCACACTCTAAATATTAATAAATGTCTCCCAATTTAAAAAGTTTAAGAGGTCTTGTAGTCAAATCCGTCTGGTGAATACTGTTAAAGTCATTGTGGAAGGGTGTCTGAAAACCTTCATTAAGTGAATACTATTATGAATCTCCAAATACTATTATGAATCTCTGTAGTATCTGAAGTTTCCGTGCATTATTTAGCCATCAAGTACTGTTTTTAAGAAGATTCAAGCAAACAGTTAAGATAGGATATTCCATGAAATACAGGTTTGTACAATGTTGATCTAATCCAACCCCTTAACCTTTTAAATGTGGCCTTGGGGGAAGAAGTACTTCTTTAAGGTCATACATTAAGTCAGAGACTGTGCTGGAGCTAAAATCTAGGTCTGCTAACCCTAGAACAAGACAAATTGTTGTGGGTCTTGGTTGTCATGTATGTCAGTTGGGGAAAACACTAGATGCTGTGACAAACAAGGCCAAAATTTCAGTTTTGGCTGAACAGAAGTTTATTTTTCATTCATGTGGCAGTCCTGTGAGGGAGTTTGTGGTCAGTGGGCAACTTGCTTCCCTGTGGCTAATCCAAACACAGGACCCTATAATTGTGTGGCACTGCTATCCCCTAGGGCCACAGAGTAGATAGAGCAGCCCTGCTTGCTTTTTAAACGCCCCGGCCCAAGGGGAAGCATACTTTAGTGGTTAAGAGTATGGACTCTGGAATTAGACTTCCTAGGCCGGAATCCCATCTTTGTGATTTATTAGCTGTGTTTCCTCTGAATCACTCAACTACTCTGACCCTCAGTTTCTTCATCTGTAAAATGGGGACAATCCTTACAGGATTGTTATGTGCGGTAAATGAGTTAATGTTTTTCAAATACTTACCTATACCTGGCACACATTATGTGCTTTATAAGTATTTTCTGTATGATAATAAAATGAAAAATAACTCCTGCTCACATTTCATTAGCTATACATGGCTGTAAGTGGAGCTTAGCAACTATTTTCCAGTGACAACTCCACACTCTGGAAGGGGAATTTTTGAAGTTTTGGTAGAGAAAAATCTACCAAAATGTAGCCATCTTTGCCAAACTTAATATTAAAATTTGGATCTGAACAGGTAGATATTGGAAAATTTTAAAGATTTTGAGCAGAGAGGTGAAATAATAACAAAACCCACTCCAGAGACTTTTTTCCTACCTCAAATATCTTTTCAAAAAAATTTGAGTCATTAAAGATGAAATTATTCTAGACAGTGAATATGTCTAATTGAGAATATGTGAATCTTCCATTGTTATGAGGAGTTAAAAATAAAACAAAATAGGATCCTGGATTGAATATGAAACAGTAGGAAAATGCCTTTTCACAAACATTATATTTATATAAATTGTGTATTTTACAAATATCATATATACTAAGCAAATTTAAGATACAGCTAATACAGAACCTACTGAGGAGAGAAATTTTAAATTTTGCAGAGAGAAAACCATGATAATAGGAAATAATTGTATAGAATCTTTATTTATAATTTAATATGTATTTAAAAACTAGTGCTATTTGGTGTGCTGAAGTAATTGCTTTTTTATTGAAAGTTTAAAAGATATTTCATTGGTCCTCACTCAACTTTTCCCGTAAGGTTGTATATTTCTCTAATTTAAATTCTCCTATTATAGAAATAGGAGTTAGAAATAGGCTGTTCACAGTATTCTATTTCTCTCTGCAGGCACATGGTAGGATAGCATGTGCCTGCCCCATTTTCAAGTCAGGCATAGTTATGTGACTTGCCTTGGCCAAAGAAATATGAGTGGCCATCATGGATGTCACTTTCAGGCAGAAGATTGAAGTGTCAGTGTGTGATTTGCCATGTTCCCTTCCTTCCTTCAGATCATGACCTATTATAGCCTTCCTCCCCCTGGGTTAAGTGTTTTCAAAGAATACAGTCCCACTGCCAGTCAGCATTGAACATGCCGCATAAGCAAGAAATAACATTTTGTTATGTTAAGTTCCTAAGACCTGGCAATGTTCACTGCCTCACCACGACCTAACCAATCCTAACTGATACGAGGAACTAAAGACAACTCTCTAGTTCTTTTTGTTGTGGTGGTGGTTGTTTTTGAGATGATTTCACTGTGGTGTGCAGCATATGGATAGAGGCATTGGCTAGAGATAGGAACATATTGCAACAGTCTGAATATCTGTTTCCCCCAAAATTCATATCTTGAAACCTAATGCCTAAATATATTGATTTTGGAGGTGGGACATTTGGGAGGTGCTTCAGTCCTCAGGGTGGAGCCCCCATAAATAAGATTAATGCTCCTATAGAAGAGACCCCATAGAGTTCCCTGGCCCCTTCTGCTACGTGAGGACACAGTGACAAGGTGGTTGTTTATGAACCAGGAAGCAGACCCTCACCAGACTAAGCACCTGACCACCTGAGCACCCTGATCTCCAGCAGCCAGACTCCAGAACTGTGAGGAATAAATTGTCGTTTATAAGCCACCCAGCAGCTTGAATGGTCTAAGACACATATGTTGCATGACAAAGGCCTGACCTAGGCTTTCTAGAGTGGGAACAAAGGACAGTAAAAAGTAAAAGTATTACCCACGTATGTTCTTAAACATCATGCTCTCCATTAGGCTTCAGCCAGGCCTAGATACAGAGGTGACTTGACCTGCCTGTGAATACTTTTTAAAAACCTAAGGCGAATTATGTGTAATTCACTGGACAGTTTGGTTATTGGTTTATTGGATATTATCTAATTGACAGGATTTCTTGCTATCTTGCAGACTGAAATCTCTTTAACACAATAATTATAACTGGACAAATATAGTATTCAGTTTACTCTGAAAGTAATCATGCTGTAACATCAAGCTTTGCTTTTTGCAATCAATGGAGATAATTTTTTCATTATAACAGAAAGAAATACTGATTTTAGGAGCCACAATAGAAAGATAAGTTCCAAAGGAGCCATTATTGGTATAGGCAGCTGATTTCAGAACACTAGGTGTACTGTGTGCTGAATCACAATAAAGTCCTGGGGCCATTTGTGTAGATAAAGGTACTGATGTAAAATATACACCTACCTGAGGGAATTACTGGATGAGCCACGTGCTTCCTAGGTATCAGCAAAAGTACAGAATTGGTTCAGCTGTCTTCTTGGTCTGTAGATCATTAAATTAGGAAAAACTGACTCATCTGATATTCAATATCTAAGATCCAAGTTTAGTATATGGTCACATTATTTCCCCAAATCACCAATGGACATGTATGGGGGGATTAGTCCCTTTTGTTGATGTGATATCTCTTATTTAAAAAATTGCCAAGAAAACTGGGTTGTGAAAGTCTATTCAGAAAATATTTCCTGAGCACATACTTTCCCCATTTATTATAAATAAAACCCTTACTGCAATGAATGTGCTTACTGGAAAATGGAGGGTAGTGAGTGAGAAAGGTATAATTTAAGAGATATGTCTATCTGGTTCCCCTGTACACATTGAAGTTTTTAAAATGCTGCTTTAGAATTCAATTGCCACATAGCTTCTTTATATTTTTAACTTTTTATTGACATCTAGTTGTTTAATTCCAACTTTGCTCTTTTTTCATGTTTGTCTTAGCTCTTCTCAGCTTTTGCATTTTCATATAAATTTTAGATAAAGTATGTCAATTTCTTCCCCTCCCCCACAAAAAACCCATTACTGACACTTTAGTCAGGATGCATGCAATTTATAGATTGATTTGGAGAGTATTGGCATTTTAAAAATATTAAGTCTTCCATTCATGAAAATGGTATATCTTTCCATTTATTCAGATTTCTTTTCATTTCGCCCAATAATGTTTTGTGGTTTTCAGTGTAGAGGTCTTTCATTATATGTATCACTAGATGCTAGATGTTTTTGATGCTACTTTTGGTCGGCTAAAAAATGGTCCCTCAATGATATTGGGTCCTAATTCCTGAAACCTGTAAATGCAACCTTATTTGGCAGAGTCTTTGCAAATGTGATTGGGTTAAGGATCTTGAGGTAAATAGGTTGTCCTGGATTATCGGGATGGGCCCCAAATGCCATCACAGGTGTCCTGATAGAGAGGCAGAGGGTCGATTTAGGCACACAGAGAAGAAAGTCATATGAAGACGGAGCAGACAGAGGTTTGAAGATGCTGGCCTTAAAGATTGGAGTGATGTCAACACGACTACAAGAATGCCAACAGCCTCCAGAAGCTGAAGAGACAAGAACAGATTTCCCCTAGAGTTTCCAGAAGGAATGTGGCACTGCTGACGTCTCGATTTTTGTCCCAATGAAACTGATTTTTGACTTCTGGACTCCAGAACTGTGAGAGTTGTTTTTGTTGTTTTAAGATCCTTCTTCTGGAGTTGGTAAGTGTCTCTAGGTTAAAGAGGCCCCAGGTTCCTTGATACCTCCATATTTCTGTCTTCCTTTCTTCTTTTCTTTCTCCTGTTTTTTCATTTTGTCTCAGTCTGTTATGGTAACATAAACTTTCTCCAAATGCCTGCTGAGCCTTGTTTTTAAAAATATATCTATTTGAAAACAAGGTACCAAATGCTTATTGGAGATTGTGTGTGTGTGTGTGTGTATGTGTGTGTGTGAGAGAGAGAGAGAGAGAGAGAGAGAGAGAGAGAGAAACGTTGTTAGTAGACTTCACTGATTAGGGGTAAACTGGCCATTTTTTTTGAGGGGACATCAAAATGTCTCTGTATATGTAGGTCCTTTCCCTTGAGCATGGGTACACTCCTGGTTTCAAATGTCCTGGGAAGTCTCGTCATTCAGTTTGATGACTTTTCACATTTCTTCAGTATTCAGGCCATTCCTTCTCTTACTTCCTTGAGTTGTTTGCTGAGTTGAGATCATCTCAGCCCGGGGCGGGGGTGGGGGTGGGGGTGGGGTGGGGAAGCGGGTTAGAGTCAGATCAGCTCAATTTCTGGCCCAATCAACTGTGATCAACTGGTCACATAGTGAATAGAACTGCCACTTTTGCACTGAGGCTAAAGTGTTTTTACAAGAGGGCCCTATGAGCATATTCTGCATAAGGCACATTTTTTTAAACATCTTGACTTGCTTTCCTTGAAGCACTTTTGAAAGTTCTGAAATCTCTGTATTTCCAGAGAAACCACTCCTCTTGACTTGGGTAAGTAAGACAATCATCAAGCTCTCTTGGATAATCAGCTTCTTCTTGTCACAGACTTAA
The DNA here is from genome assembly GCF_057876585.1 of Rhinolophus sinicus. Classification (NCBI taxonomy): domain Eukaryota; kingdom Metazoa; phylum Chordata; class Mammalia; order Chiroptera; family Rhinolophidae; genus Rhinolophus; species Rhinolophus sinicus. The sequence continues at coordinate 149,011,851 of NC_142514.1, read as the reverse complement.
AAGTTTTTGTAAGACCCACCAAGAACACAGTCCAGGTGATAAGAGTGTCCATCTGCTCTTGACTGTTAGTCCCTGGCCCCTCTCAAGGCAATGTCATCTGTGGGATTTGCAGGCACAGTAAAATTAGAGTAGAAACTTCCTTTAGTCTTTAGGTGAATTCTGTTAGTTCCCAATTTACATGGAGAGACTTAGGGTTAAGCAGGGTCCTGCTTACTGTGCATATTCTCCAGTATCAACCTGGTCAAGTTGACCAAGAGAGAATAAAATTAGTCAGAGAGACTCTAATCTGAACCAGAGCCACTTACTAGCCGTGTGACCTAGGGCATGTTATTCAAAGTTGGCGGTTCAGTTTCCCCCTATCTTTAAAATGGGAGAATAAAGAAACCTTGTTTTGCTCAATTCTGTGAAAACAGTAACCATGTTAAACACATGGTCATTCTTCCTTACGCTTTTATGTCTTACATAATTCCAGTGACTTGAAGGCATCTTGTAAAGTTTTCACCCCACAGGGAGGGCTAGGACATTCCTGAATCAGGATATCGTGTCTGTGGCACTTGGGTCAATGACAGGTGGGAGCATCATTCATCCAAGATCTGAAATGGATAGTCTGAGGGAGTGACAAGCGAGACAGTATCTTGTAGAAATTAAAAGTTAGACAGTCAATTTGTCAATTCAAAGGAGCTAGGTCAAAAATGAGAAGCTCAGTTGTGTATAAGTTAGACTAAAACTTGAAAACATCAATCATGAGTATAACTTTGAAGTGGGCTTGGGAGGCAGAGTCTGGAGTAATTCCCAGAACCACTTGGTATGGCTCCTCTGCTCCACGGAGGGCATGGCCTGGTGGCTTAAAGGCCGGGTCCTGCAATACATAGACTTATGATTTTTATTTTTGATTTTGATTTTTGCTCTTTTCAGTAAAAAATCTAATGTGTACATAAGTGTGAGGACTGAAAAGTGAAAGCCCACCTCTTCCCAAATGGAATGCAAACATAATATATGCGTTTACATGTATATATACAAAATAGGTTGTTTTTTTTACATAAATGAGATCAATCTGTACATAGCATTAATTTTTATTTAATAATATGTTTTGGCCATTCATTCACTCAACAAATATTGATTGTGCACTATTTTAGGTGACAGATGTGATAGTGAATAAACAGACAGAAATCCTTCTCCCCAAATATCTTTTCATATTGATACATATCATTTATTTTTAGTAGTGGCAAAATTATTTTACATTTTAAAGGCTATTTATTGTTTTCTCTCAGTCTGAGTCTTGCCTTTGCATTTCAAATGGCGTCTTTTAAGCAACAGTTTTAAATTTTGATTAAGTCGAATTTATGATTTTTTTTTCCTTTCATGATTAATGCTTTTGTGGTGTTTTATTTAAGAAAACCTTTGTCTGTTCCAAGACTGTAAAGATTTTATCATGTTTTCCTTTAGCAGTTTAATGGTCTAGCCTTTATGTTATATCTATCCCTTGATTAAGACTTGGCGTGGTCTGACTCATAGAGATTTGTCCAAAAATGGGCAGTCATAACTCAAACTAGTACATGAGAGGCTCCTTACCTTTTGGGGTGGTGAATTTTTGAGATAGAAGTCTGTCGTGCGTGGCAGCCTGCTCGCCGCGCCATCTTTCAGGCGGGACGGCCTGCGGGGTCTCTGCTCCCGCTCCCCACACAAGAACGCAGGATACGGTGAGGCCAAAAAGGAACACCCACGGAGCCATAGGTAGGGGAGTCATACCACTATGGTCTCACTGAAGGCTGGGCCCACCAGACGCGCGACCTGCCATCCGCCTTTCCGCCAACCGACCGATGACTCTCCTCCACTCTCCTCGGCTCTCCTCCGTAGCCGCAGCAGTTATACCAGCGGCCAATCGGCCAACCGGCCACAGCCGACGGCCAATCAGCCACAGCTGAGCCAGCACCTTTCCACGTGAGGCCGAGAGCCTGCAAACCACTCTCTGGGGCTCCGTCCCCACAAGTCTGAGGGGCTGTTGGCTGTCTTTGCTGCCTGAGAAAGAAGCTTATGCAGAAGAAAGCAGAGACAAGAGACAGAAAGAGGCAGGTTCCTGATGTTGTTGGAATACTTGGATGCCGTTGGACCTAAAGCCATATATTCTTGAGCCTTTCAATTACAAGACACAGTAAACCCCTAGTGTGGCCTCAGGCAGTTTGAGTTCTATTAATTTCAACTACAATTGACTTTTATGTGACTAATGAACAAAGTGAGGATGTCGCATAACTTATTTAGTCAGTCCTCTATGGGTGGACATTAAAGTTGCTCCAATGAGGTTTGAACCCCCGGGGCCTGAGGAGAGAGGAGAATAGAGGAAGATTTTGGATACATGGAGGGGCTCTGTTTTGAGGAAGATGCAGTGGATTTCAAAAGAAGAATAAAGTCAGCAATGGGCTGCTTTGGGCCTGTGTAACTAAGCCAAGGAGAGGGGACCGTTTCATCAGACTCTTCTTCATTAGAGGGCTGGAGGCTGCTGCCCAAGGGCAAAGGAGTGGCCAGGGAGAGATGGGTTGTTCCACATGCTTCAGTGCCAGTACCAGGTGAGGGGAGAAGGCAGGGGGGAGGCTGCCGCCATCATGTGTGCTCCTGAGCTGGATGTGGTGGATCCAGCCCTCTCCACAGACCTCTTCCCACCCATACACGAGAGCCGACTTTCAGACCCTGAAACACAAGGTCTTTCTGTGACCTTGAATATAATCTTGAATATAAATAATCATTAGATTAACTTAAAAAGTTTGCAATTCAAAATATGTGACAAAGGTATTATTATTATTATTATTATTATTAAGGCTCATTTGAAAAGTAAGAGTATTCTGGAAATAGAAGAGTACTTCAGCATACGTTTGAGTCAGAAAGATCTCAATGACTCTACTGGATTAAAACCTTAGATGAGTTACTTCTTATGCCTCAGTTTCTTAATGTATAAAATGGGGATAGCAAACACTTCATATCATTGTTGTGAGGATGAAATGAGATCATTTTTGGCCGCATGACACATGGAACAGGGCCAGTGATTGGTATTGGACATTATTACAAGTAAACAAAGGCTCAGAAAAGTAGAGATGTGTCCAAGTTTTCATAACTAGGGCAAGTCCAGAACATCTTGAATGCATGACTTCTGACCCTTGTTCTTTCCATTGAACTACATAGCTTCTGAAAAGTCTTTTAAAAAGACACATGGGGAAGGCACAGTCTAGCCTCTCAGCCAGTGAAGGAAGAGTACGGAGATAATAGGATGTTCTCTAATTCTTTTTCCTTCAGTGTTGGACGGTTTTCCTTTCTCAAACCTTTTTCGAACAGCGGCTTGTTTAGAATGAGAGCCTCACAGGCACTGACCTAACGACACCACAAGATTTCCTACTGCAACGAAGACCTCAACAGAGTTGTGCAACTTCCCAGAGCTCCGGCCCAGGCTCCCCCTAGCGGCCGCTGCGGGACATGCCCAGTACCACTTGGACCAGGAAGCCTTGGCGCCTGTGGAGGAAAGGGGTCACTTACTAAGGCCAGGCAGGACAAACACTTCACAGAACGTACCCGGCTGTGAGGCAATGCTTCCCCAGGGGGAGGACATACATTCTGCTCTGGGATTCCAGGGCTAAGAGGATAAACAGTGGTAGGGGACTGAGCCTTTCATGACCTGGTAGAGTCCTCAGTAGTTCATTCATGTCCCTCAGGGCTGCTGTGCCTTGCAAACTAGCTGAGGGAACATTCCCGTCCAATCTGGACTTGCTCCTAGGGGACTGGCACCAGAGCTCTGTGCCGCCTGTGCCTGTTCTTGGTCACGTATTCACACAAACTCCTGTGTCTGACAGCAGTGCCTCTAATAGATTTTGGTGGAAGCCTGTGCTATGTAATCCTCAGGACAGCCTATGAGCTTGATTCTTCTATTATCCCAGTTGTAGAGATGAGGAGACTGCGATTCAGAGCCCCTACCTCTGCTGCCAAGGACCGCACACCCATGGAATGGAAAAGTTGGCATTCAAACCCATGGCCAAGAACTTCAAAGGCTGTTTCCTTTCTACCCTGCACTGGATCGTATAATTATTTGTTACCTACAGACACCATCGATCATAGAACTGAAGAAAGAACTTGGAATCACAGTAGAGAGAAATGCCTTGTTACCCTCAGTTCTGCTTGTATCTCCTTTCCCTGCTTCTTACCCATCTTTCTCCCTCCCTCCCTATGGTTTGTTCTACACCCTTTCCTTTTATCTAAGGAACACTGCCAAGCCACAATTTCCTGTGTTTTGTCTTATTATCCAGGGAAGAAAGTAGTGTCTGCTGGCCTGATCTGTGACTCCGAGCCATAATTACTTTTGGACTGTTTGAATCCAAAGGGCTGGCTAAACATCTCAAAAAAAATGCCACAGCCTTACGATTCTTTCATCTCCTTGGTAGACGTTAAATAAAAAAGGATTAACATTATTGGAGCACTAATAAGTATCATATTCTGAATATATATATATATATATATATATATATATATATATATGTGTGTGTGTGTGTGTGTGTGTATTAATTGATATACATATGTATGTAAATTTACTCCTCACCACAACTATTTAATGTGGGAATCAGTACTCCCACTATATAGATGAGGAAACTGAGGATCTGATAGGTAAAGTGACCTGTCCAAGGTCACATATCTGAGATACAAGATTTGACATATGAACCCAATCTGTCTGACTACCAGTCTATGTTCTATGTCTTGCATCTCATTTCCCTTTTAAAAACATGTTTTTCTTTTTAAGTCAACTTTAATTAGATATAATTAACTTATATTTTATTATATTAAGATGCCCTCATTTTAAGTGTACAATTTGATGAGTTTTGGCAAATGTATATACTGCCACCACAATCAAAATATAAAATATTTACATTACCTTAGAAGTTCCCTCATATACCTTTGTGGTCAATTCCAGCCCCAACCCAGGTAACCACTAAACTGGTTTCTGTAACTATAGATTAGTTTTGTTTTTTCTAGAACTTCATATAAATGGAATCATATAATATGTACACTTTTAGGTCTGGGCTTTTTTGCTCAGCATAATTCTTTTGAGATTTATGTATGTTGTTTCGTATGTCAGTAGTTTGTTTCTTTTTTATTCCTGAATAGTATTCCATTATGTCGATATACAACAATGCTTATTTATTCACTATTTTTCTTGACAGACATTTGTGTGGCTTCCAATTTTAAACTATTATGAAAAATGCTGCTATGAACATTTGTGTACACTTCTTTGTTTGACATGTATTTATTTCTCTTGGGGAAATCCCTATTAATGGAATGCAAAACTGTATGTAAAGTGTTTAACTTTTAAAAACACTGGCAAACTGGTTTTCAGAGTGGTACCGTTTTACACTCCTACCTACCAGCACTCTTGACGTTTCAGTTGTTCTCATCTTTGTTAACACTTAGTATTGTCAGTTTTTTACATTTTAGTTAATCTAGTTCATGCGTAATGACTTCTCATGATTCTTATTTGCATTTCCCTGCAGATCAGTCATGCTGAGCATACTTTTCACGTGTTTATTGGCTACACACTACAGAGGGTACCAAAAAATGTGTACACATGACTTGTATTCATCTTTTGTTATTGGTATATATTATTACAATTTTAATACAGTTTTTTTTCTTTCTTAAAATGTGTATACATTTTTTGGCACCCTTTGTATATCTTGTTTTGTTAAGTGGCTGTTCAAATCTTTTATCCATTAAAAAAATGTGTTATTGGTCTTTTTCTGAATGAGTTGTAGGAGTTTTTAAAAAATATATTATGGATACAAATCCTTGCAGGGGTGTATGTGTGTGTATGTGTGTATGTGTGTGTGTATTCACACACATATACATATATAAGAATGAATATATAGCTATATGTTATATTTGTGTGTCTGAAACTTGACTAAATTTTTAAAAAATGGTATCTGACAAAGAGCAAGAATTTTTAGTTTTAAGTCCAATTTTTTCATTTTGTTCTTTTGTGCTTAGTACTTTTTTGTGCCTTTGTTATCAAAGAAATCTTTGATGGCCCCTAATTTGCAAAAATTTTTATGTTTAAAATTTTGACTGTTTTAACTTCTTTGTTATATCTATGATAATTTTTGAGTTAATTTCATATATATTTGAGGTAAGGGTCGAGGTCGTGTTTTTCTTAATGGATATTCACTTGTTTTTGTTCCAACACCATTGCTCGAAAAGACAGTTCTTTCCTCACAGAATTACCTTGACAACTTGTTAAAAAATAATTGACCATATATATGTGGGTCTAGCTCTGGACTATCAATTCTGTTTCTTTGGTTTATAGATTTGTCCTTACAATACCATATTATGTTCACTATTGCAGTTTTTATTAGTAAATCTTGGAATCAGGTAGTATAAATCCTTCAAGTTAGTTGTTTTTCAAAATTGTTTTGGCTATTCTATGTTCTTTGTAAATTTTGGAATAAACTTATCAATATCAAAAATAGTCTGCTCATATTTTGATAGGGATCAAGTTAAAGCTATAAATTAAGTGGAGGAGAATTGATATATTAACAACATCGAGTTTTCCAATCCATGAACAGGATATATCTTTGCATTTATTTAGATTTTCTTTATTTTTCTCAGCAATATTTTAGTTTCCATTTTACAAGTCTTTCACGATTTTATTAGATTTATCCCTTAGTAGTATTTTCAAAGGATAGCAAATCACAATCAAATGAAGTTTATTCCTGGAATTCAAGCTTGGTTTTATATTTGTAAATCGATTGATATAATTTATATCAATTTATTTGATAGATATAGGGAAAGTATTTGACAAAATTCAACATCCATTCATTAAAAAAAAATCCACTTCTTGGCAGACTAGGAATAAAGAGAACTTCAACCTGATTAATAGTATCTGTATTAAAAAAAAACCTATATGGTATCTAACAGCATACTTAATGGTGAAAGACTGAATATTCAAAATTTTTGAATGTTATAATGATATTTTAGTTCCTTTTACAATTTTTTGTTGCTAACATATAGAGATGCAGTTGATTTTCATATATTAATTTTGTTTCCTGCAACCATGTTAAACTCACTTGTTAGTTATAATAGGAAGACAATTTAGGATTTTCTAGGTCTACAGTCATGTCATTTGGGATAAACCTAGTTTTACTTCTTTCTTTCCAAACTGTATGTCCTTACTCCAACACCGCCCCCCCCCCCTTTTTGTATTGTCTAGGACCTCTAGTATATTTCCTTGTTCTGAATTATGGGGGAAGATATTCAGTCTTTCACCATTAAATATACTGTTAGATGCTGTATACATTTTTGTTTTCTACTTTATTTTGTTTTGTTTTTTTTAAATAAATACTGCTAATCAAGTCGAAGAAGTTCTCTTCTGTTCCTAGTCTGCTAAGAGTTCTTTTTTTTTAATCATCATGAATGGATGTTGAATTTTGTCAAATAACTTTCCCTACATCTATCAAATGCACCATATTCTGTTAATGTGATAAATTATATCAATTGATTTACAAATATAAAACCAAGCTTGAATTCCAGGAATAAATCCCATTTGATTTGCTATTCTTTAAAAATATTCCTGGATATAATTTGCTAATTGTTTTTGAAGGATTTTGTGTCCATATTCACAAAGAATAGTAATCTGTAGTTTTCCTGTAATGTTGTCGTGTGGGGTGACAGGCGGGGTCTCTGCTCCTACTCCCCACATAAGAACGCAGGACATGGTGAGGCCAAAAAGGAACACCCGTGGAGCCATAGATACGGGAGTCATACCACTATATTCTCGCTGGTGGCTGGGTTGGAGACACAGGAAGCAGGAGCTGCACAATTCTCAACCTTCACTGCTTCGTTTGCAGGCTCAGCCGCCATCTTCTTGCTAGCCCCCATTTTCTTGCTAGCATAGCCACAGCAGTTATATTAGTGGCCAGTGGCTCACTGGTTACAGCTGACGGCCAAGTAGCCACAGCTGATGGGCATCCAATCACAGTTGATGCCCATTTACTACCTGAGCCAGCACCTTTCTATGTGAGGCTGAGAGCCTGGAAACTGCTTTCTGGGGCTCTGTCCCCAAAAATGTCTTTGTCAGGTTTTGGTAACAGGGAATGCTGGCCTCATTTTCTATTCTCTGAAGAGCTTGTGAAGAATTTTTATTATTCCTTCTTGAAATGTTTGAATATTGAATGTAGGATTCGTAAAGGAAGCCATCTGGCCACAGAGATTTCTTTGTGTGAAGGTGTTTATTTTAGACTGCCCAGGCTGCTATAACAAAAATACCATACATGGGTGGCTTAAACAACAAATGTTTATTGCTCATAGGTCTGGAGGTTGGAAAGTCCAAGATCAAGGTGCTGATAGATTCGGTATCCAGTGAGGGCCTGCTTCCTGGTTCATAGGTGACCATCTTTTTAGTTTGTCCTTACCTGGCAGAAAGGGAGAACTCTGGTCTCTTCAGCCCCTTATGAGGACACAAATCCCATTCAGGAAAGTTTCACCCTCATGACCCAATCACCTTTCAAAGCCCTACCTCCAAATGCCATCACATTGAGATTAGGCTTCAACGTATGAATTTTGGGGGGATACATACATTCAGTTCACAGCAGTGTTTAATTATAAACTCAATTTCTTTAATAGGATATAGGTCTATTGAGATTTTCTATGTCTTCTTGAGTCAGTTTTGGTAAGGTGTATTCTTTTAGGGGATTTGTCCATTTCATGTAAGTTGTCAAATTTGTTGACACTATGTTGTTTATATTTCCTTATTATCCTTTTAGTATCTGCAGTATTTATAGTGGTGCTTCCTCTTTCATTCATGAATTGGCACTTTCTGACTACTCCCTTTTATTCTTGAAAAGTCTAGCTAGCGTTTTTCAATTCTATTGATCATTTCAGAGAGTCAGTTTTTACTTTGATTGTCTTTGGCTCCTGTTTATCTGTGTTTTTATTTTATTGCTTCCTGCTCCTGGCTTTACTATTTCTCTCCTTCTACATGTCTTGGATTTAGTTTACTCTTCTTTTTCTAGCTTTTTAAGGTAGAAGCTTAGATCACTGACCTCATTCTTTGCCTGTTCAGAGTTTACGTTTTATCTGCTTGATTTTTCGTAGCCAGTGTTATATAAATATTTTCTCCATTATTGTTCATTCCTTTACTATTTGGGAACACGTTTTGTTTTCTCTACTCTAATATAGACATAGATATTTTGATAGATTTGATAAATAGAACCATACCTTATTCTTCTTTGCATCCTATATAAATATTAACATAGTATTCTGCATGTAGCAGGTACTTGATAAATAATTATTAAAATAAATAATATTTTTGTGTATTTCCAAGCATTAGATATATATGGAGAGTGGGGAAGAGTGCACATAATAGGGGTTGGACTTAATATCCCTGGTTGGTCATCAAAAGTTAGCTCAAACATCATCTTTTCTTGGAAAGAGTTTCCACTGGTGACAGCATTGCTCTCTCATTCAATTTTCTTTATTTTGTAATTATTCCTATTGTTGCACTTATATTATATCATAATATTTAGAAATTAGATTATAGGTTGGTCTCTCCTATTCTAGTCTTAGTTTTTTGACAACAGGGACACTGTCTTGTTCCTTAGTGCCTAGCTCAATACCTGACATATCTGACATATAGAAATAATTCAATAAATGTTTGTTGGGTGAATGAGAGAACAAAAGGCCTTTCTCTACCTCTGGAGTCTGGTGAAACATTCAGAACATATGTAACAATCTGTGCACTCTATTGTGCTATATTTCAGAGAATAAACATGCCGGCCTATTGTATTTTTGAAATACATTTTAAATGGAAAAATGTTCAGCATGTGTTGTAAGTTACTGCTCTCACTCCGAGTAGGGTCCAGAATCAATCACTGTCTAGAACCCAACAGCAAATGGACAACACCGCCGCTCCTCCCCTACCATTTCCTTTGTCTTGAAAGAAAATAACTGGTTTAAATCAAACTAACCTCTCCTGTCTTTGTCCCCAGAGATGAGGACTGTTTCACAAAGAAAGTAGGGGCTGTATCTCCACTGTTTCAGAAATATTGAATTCAGAGTAATCACATAACAGGAAATGTCCCTAAATTCCAGCCAGATCAATTTGTTCCCCCTCCCCAGAGCTATTACCTCAGTCCCCTTGCCAAAGCTCTCAACAAGTCTTCATCGTCTCTTACTTGCTCAGTTCTCTCTGGAGTTTTCCAAGCACTTTCCCACCCATTATCTTTTCTAATTGTCACAACAGCTGCTATATGTTCCAGAGGGCATTGAATGAAGGAAAGAGATCCAGCTCTGGAGCCAGCAGCACTGATTCCACTTCTGCTCTGCCACTTATTGGTGTGTGGCAGTGAGGAAATATCTTCGTCTTGCCTAACCTTGGTTTTCTCATTTGTAAAATGGGGATAATAATACTTACCTCACAGGCTTCTTATGATGGTGAGAGCTAATATGTATAAACCATGTGACATGGTGTTAGGCACGTGATAGGTGCTTGCTATTATTACTGGTAGTTATTATTTTCATGTTGTGTAAATTTGGTAACTATTTTGGGTTCTTGTAGCAATTTAGGGTGAGATTAAACCAGGTGCAGTAAAACAGTGCGGAATCGGCCTTAAATATGCCACCAATTTACTGCCTCCAGCACAATTTTGAATGGTAAGAATAGAAGAAACTTAAGCAAACAAACAAACAAAAAAACAATCTTAGAGCCCCCAACTGCATGGTACAAAAGGAGGCTCCATAACTTAAGAAATAATGGAGTGAAATTAAATCCATCCTGGTATCTACGTAGACTTTATGCTTAAAATGGTTGCTTTGGAGAATGTGGTACTAGTTAACCTGTTTCTATGAATATTCTTTAACAAAAATTGAACTGGCACCTCCTCTGTACTAGATGCTAAGGTAAGAGAGATAAATTAATGAATAAATCAGTAACTGAATGAATCTTTGCTCTCCTACAGAAGGTTGTGCAAAGACCACAGAGGACAGACTCACTAACGCTGTCCAGGAGAACTGGGAAAGGCTCCACAAAAGAGTCTGGAAGGATCTGTTGGGTTTTCCTCAGGTGGTGCCATCACTGTGTTGTGCAGGTGTGAGGACATTTTGTGAAATTCAGCTGTGGGGAGCAGTGGAGTTACAGGGATTAGCTTCGCATCATGGTCAAGTGTTTGCTTTAGAGCTAGACAGAACTAAGTAAGAATCCCAGCTCTGTCACCGATGAGCTAGGGAACTTTAGATAAGTTGGCTCAGTGCTTTTGTTTACTCAGCTTAAACTGGAGATACTAATAATATCTACTTTGGGATTTTAAGGGCTCAACAAACAATTTCCCGTCTCCCCCGTATAGGTTTAAAATAATTAAAGGGGCAGAAATTAGATAGATGGATATTAAAATGTCACTTTACTACTAATAAAACTGTATTCAAAAACTTGGATGCTTAGAAATTATGGGATTCCTATTCTTGCACCCCAACATTAAACATACTCACTAGGCACAGGCAGAAATGGAAACTATAAACCTCTGTCCTGCGGCAGATCTGCTCCACTAAGCTTACTTTGAGACTCAGCCAGCAGACCAAAATGCATTCGTTCTCTAGGTAGGTAGGTCAAAGAGTGGTCCGAGGCGTGGCCGGCTCAAGCATGTCTAGTTCCTTTTCCCAACCAACAAATGATATGAGTGACCCTCCCCAGAGAAAGTGAGAGGCCAAGAGTTTTACTCTAATGGAGATCCTTCCACATGAAAACATGAAGCCAGAGGAAGGGAGGTTGCTTCCAACACCTACAGTAAAGTGTTATGAGGATGAACTATGAGGTATTCAACATACAAAGCACAGTGCCTGGCACAAAGTAAACACTCAAATGTCAGACACCATTGTTGTTGTGATAGCAGATTGTCAGGGCCCAATATATCCTCTGATATCCTCCCACTAAGATATCCATAAAGATATGCAAAAAGAAACACTGGAAGCTAACGAGAAGACCATATGCCAAAGTCTAAAAAGTAATTTCTTCTAGCTATACTGTTGATAAAGACACATATCTGCCCTACTTGTATACTCTCCTTTAGAAAGCATGGAACTCCCTTTTGGGCAGGAGTCTCAGCTGACCCAAAATATTAACAAACCCTATGCAGCTACATCCTTTCTGCATTTGGGGATTCTCTATTGAGCATGATAGGAGTGGTTCTATACGCTCATTTTCATAAATTCTACTCCACACATATCCAGAAGCTACAATTCTCAGGACATGTGATATATTGCCTCTAGAAATGAGTAGCTAGCCAAGGAAAACATTCTGATAGAAATGGTAAGAGTTCTAGGAACGGTGCAATAGGTAGAGGTGGAGTAATGGTGGTGGAAGGGTCCGGGGAAAGGATGTGGTCTTTTATGCTCTATCTGACAAAAAAACTAATGAATGCATCAACCCCAAAGTCAGAGGTAGGGGAGACCCCACCTCAATCTTGCTCAGTCAAGTGAGATGATTGTCACCCCTATTCTAAGTCTAGATCTTAAAGAAAAATACTCCAGTACCCAAGTGTACAGGGAGAGAAACCAATGAGATACCATGGTGTCTACCTGTTGGCAAAAATTGGGCCTTGTTTAAGGGTAAGTCAACAGGAAAAAAAAGGAGCCCCATAAGAATTATCATAGCATAAAAAAATGGAAAGTTATTCTCTAGGCTCAGAGGAAAATCTTGACTCTAAAAATCACTCCAGGAGTCAGAAAAATTTTTGGAAGATATTTGCTTGTTTTTTTCAATAAGATGGAAGAAGTCATGTCTTTCTGAAAAAGGATAAGCAAGCTTTATCAGTAATGGTTTAAGATAAAAAGGGAGCTTGCAAGTGAATTTAAAAAGCAAGACTAATAATAATATCAATGTTGGGCATAATTTAATAAAATTTAATTGTTCCTGAAGAAAAGATTAGAACAAATAAAACAAACATTAAAAAAAATCTAAGTCTTAATGAAAGAAATGATTCTTTAGTGGAATAAAAGACTGGTATTTGGAGATAAATATATTTTAGTTTGTTTCAGTTAAGATTAATATATAACACCTGATGACATTTCTGAATTTTAAGGAAGACAAAAAATTCTGTAATAATCCATGCAAAAACCAAATATGACTCCCCCGCCAAACTCCACATTATCAACAAAGGAACAAAAATTAGACGTCTCTTTGGCAATATTGAATAGCTTAAGAAAATAGAGCAATGTCTGCATGGTTTTGAAAGAAAAAATGTGAATCAATTATTGGTCGGAGAAACCAAGTGAGAGACGAATCTAAAGTAATTCAAGAAAGTTAAATTGTAATATGATAGGACAGGTGGTAAGCATGTGAAAAAAAGTGAACATGTGAACATAAAAACGTAACTGTGTCAGTTAGGGTCCTATCATTAAACAGAAACCATCCAGGCATTTCAAACAGAGGGAATTTGACACAGCCTATTTGTTACTTAGGGGATTGTTGCCCTGAAGACACAAATAGCGCATAACTTCTCTAACTTTAATGTGTATTCAAATCAACTGGGATTTTAAAAAGTGCAGATTCAAATTCAGTAGGTTTGGGATGGAGTCCGAGATTTTGTATTTTTAAGAAGTTTCCAAATAGAGCCAATGCTGCTGGTCCATGAATCACTTTTTGAAAAGCAAGGAAATAAGGGAAGTTGAGGCAACTGGAGATTAGCCTTACCAGGAAGCCATAATTTTCCTTAGAGTTGAAGGAACACTGAAAGTAGAGGCTGTTACTAAAGCCTAGAACTTGGAGCCATCAAGCCGTGGCTGGCAACATGGCCAGGTTTTCCCGATGGAAGCTGGGAACAAGGGGGTGGGGTGGTCTGGCAGAATCTGAAATTACAGTGGAGATGCAGTTGCTGCTGGAGACCCACCTCAAGGCAGAGAGATAGGGAGTAAGTACCCTGGTTTCTCCCCTCCCTTCTAGCCTCTGATCTTGTTCAAATTTTTTTTTTATTAGTTTCCGGTGCACAAAACAATGTAATTGTTAGACATTTATCATTTATATCCCTCACACTGTGTCAACCCCTCTCCCCCCGTCCGTCCACTATCCCTCTGACATCACACACAGCCATCACTTTTCCACTGTCTGCATTCCTAATGCTGTACTCCCCTTCTTGTAACTATATACATAATATATTAACTTGTAGTTGACGTTCATTATTGTTCAGCTTCAGCTTCAGGTGTACAGTGCAGTGATCAGGCATCTACGTCTTCCTTGACGTGGTCTCCCTAACGAGACAAGTTCAAATTTTTCCTACTAGCTGAAACTACCTTCCCCAGCACAGCATGCAGCCTCTCTGGCTCTCTGCTTCTCCCTCTCAGTCATTCTTAAATTTCTGATTCCTTTAATATCGACCAATTAACTTGATCCCAACTTGGTTCCAATTTCTACCTCCAAACAAGTGCATTCAAACGTATCACAAAGTGCTTTCTAGGATCTACCCTCTTGGAGCGGTGCGGTAGGGGGTACATAAGGAGGGAATAGCAAATACAGTTTATATTACTAATAAACAGTTTTTTCTTTTATGCTTATTACACTTTGTAGCTCTTATCTTTCAGTGCCTTGAACACACCAAGCTCTCTCCTGCTTCAAGGCTTCAGCAAAGGCTAATCTCTTACCATTGAATGCTTTTCCTCATAGTCTGTGGCTAGGTAACTCCTGCTCATCATTGAGATCTTAGGTTAAGTGTCTCTTATTAACAAATAGCTCTGCTAACACTCCAGACTAGGTAAGATCTACCTGAAATAATTTTTCATGACATCTTTTCCTTGCTCTTAAATTTCAGTGTGAAATTATATACATTTGTGTGATTATGTTCTATGTCCCCCATTGGGTTGTGAGTTCCATGAGGACAAAAAATTCTGTCAACTTTGTTAAGTGCTATATTTCCCATGCCTGGAAAACTAGACTGGTAAATGGATGTACCTCTCCATCACATTAGTATGAAAAAGCAGGTTGGATGTTTTAGTGGTCAAAGAACATATTCCTGATTTTAATATTTGAGTGTGAATATTGAAATGTGATTTTTTTTGTTTTATTGAGGAAAGGGAACAGGACTTTATTGGGGAACAGTGTGTACTTCCAGGATTTTTTCCAGGTCAAGATATTGTCCTTTCAATCATAGTTGTCGAGGGCGCAGCTCAACTCCAGGTCCAGTTGCCGTTGTTAGTTGCAGGAGGCAGAGCCCACCATCCTTTGCGGGAGTCGAGGAGTCGAACCGGCAACCTTGTGGTTGAGAGCCCACTGGCCCATGTGGGAATCGAACTGACAACCTTTGGCATTAGGAGCATGGAGTTCCAACCGCCTGAGCCACCAGGCCAGCCTGACATGTGATTTTTGGAAGTCATTTCGCTTTGGTGATGAGCTAGTTAATTGGGAATTGATACTATTCTAAACTTTCATAAGTTGCGTCATATATGTATTCACATTAAAGCTGGCCTTTAAAAACAGATAATAGCAACAGTTAGCATTTGTTGAACATTCACTCAATGCCAGACACTGCTGTTTTGTAGACACTATGGCATTTATTCTTCACAACTACCCATGAGATTATTATTCCCATTTTTTTCTGTTGAGGATATTGAAACTCAGAAAGATTGATGTCCTGCAGCTCATACCGTAAGCAGCAGAATGAGGATTAAGACTCATTCTTCCTGTTTTTATCAACCAATGTAACTAACTTTTATAATTTATAAATAACTGGGTTTAAGTTTAGTTTAGTAGGCATTCCCCTCTCCTCCCCCTCCCCCCTTTTCCTATGTGACTCAAGGGAAAATGAGGGAAATGACCTAAGCTGTGAATAGCATAGTATTCAGGAAAATTTCCTGCCTGGGCATAAGGTAAGTAAAGTGGGCACCTGTTTGTGCAGAGGTGTGGCAGCCCCCCTCAAATCCAGTGTGGATATATACACATCTCCCAGCTGCAATGAGCCAAGAGAGGTCTTTGTGGGAAGTTAAATTCAAATTGGAACCATGAGAAAGTTTGGCAGGTCGAATCCAGTGGTGTGCCAGCTCAGAAGAGCTGATTGTGAAATTTTCAAGTATTTTGCAAGCTGGTTATTAAATGCAGCCATTATTAAAAATTAAATTTTATAAACTCATAATTAAAACTGTATTAAAACAAAGATAATAGAAGCTCAAAACTCATCACTTCCTGATTATTTTACTACATTTTACTCTTAACTATGCTCTCGAGTTGTTTATTGCACCAGAATGGTGGAAACACTACACAGCGGCGTGCCACTCTGCCTCTCTTCCTAATTCCATGTTGAGTGATGTCAAGGTCGGTAGCTTGAAATGGTCCACTGTGGAGTACCATGTTTCCCTGAAAATAAGACCTAGCTGGACAATCGGCTCTAATGAGTCTTTTGGAGCAAAAAGTAATATAAGACCCGGTATTATATTATGTTATAGTATGACCGGGTCTTACAGTAAAATAAGACCAGGTATTATATTAATTTTTGCTCCAAAAGACACATTAGAGCTGATTGTCTGGCTAGGTCTTATTTTCGGGGAAACACGGTATTTACACAATGGAAATCAGCAAATGCTGCAAATCAGCCTCCAACCTTCCAAAAGCTGGTTGCTAAACATTTATCAGGACACCCTGGGAAAACAAGTTTCAGAGCCAGGATTGAAAGCACAAGCACAGTACTGAGGAAAACTGCACCTACCTGTGGTTGCTCCCCTCTGTTATTTGGGATAGCCAACGGTTGGGGGCGAGGGGGTAGTGAGGAATGGGTTTTGGTCATTACAAATAGAAATGTTTGAAATAGGTGTTCTTCAGTTAAAAAAGAAAAGAAAAATGTTGACGAGAATGCAGTTATGAAGTAGAAATGAGACACTATTAATATGAACTCAATTGGTAAATGTTTTAGGGCCTAGAAAATCTCATTATATTACACAGTTAGAAATGGGTGGTAGCATTCGTTTTTATTTTAGAGCTAATTGAACTTGAAGGTGATACATGAGGTTTAATCTATGTTTGCAAATTTTACACTTACCACATCCCACTGCTGTCCTGCTGCTGCCTCATTTTCCATGGCTCTGGAAAGCTATAAGACATTTGTGTAAATTTGGGAATGTTCTTGGCTCTTTTTATATTTGCAAAAGGCTCTGGGATGTGTCTAAAGAAATGAGAGTTATTTGTAACAGGTAAAGTTAACTGTCATATAAGGTGGTGGTGGGACTCCTGTTAGAATTATTGTCAGCACTAGAATTTTGGTTGTGCTTGTATAATAGGTTTTCTGTAAGGGCTTTAATTGACATTTGAAATCTGGTTCTTAGCAACCTGGGCAATATGGTAAAGAATTTGAAAGTTTGTGGAAATGTTCGATTTGAATATTTTGGGTGAAAGTTGACTGGCCCTAATGCCTAGTACATATTCCCTGACATGATTTTCCTGGTTGTTTAAAAGTCTTACTTACAAAGTAATTAATTACTAAATGATATGTGCTTATCGGAAAAATTCAGGTAACAGACTATGAATATCTTACAAACTCACAACCCAACACCCCAGAGGCTATATCCCATAAATTATGCAGTTTATGTAGCATTCCACAGTCTTCGATTCATTAGCACTTAGCATATATGTGTAAATATGAAAATTAGGTGTGATCATATTGCTCTGCAATCTGATTGTTGTTCTTTGTAAAAAAATTGTGATATGTTATCATACATATAATGATTGTATAAATGGATGTGTACATTTCAATGAATGATAATTAAATGTGCACCAGTGCAACTTTTACTCAAATTAAGAAATAGAAAATTGCCTGTGCATTAAAAGTTCTCTGTGTCCCTTCATGCTCACAAGCACGTCTCCGTTTTCCATAGGAAACCAATCAGTCTTGCTTTTCTTCATGTTTGATATATATATATATATATATATATATATATATATATATATATACACATACATATATATACATATGTATGTATATATATATATATAGTATTTGAGATATATATATTTGAGATACTATCATATCGAATATCTCATATTTGAGATATATATATAGTATTTTGTTTAGTTTTGACTATTTTGAATGTTATGTGAAAGGAATCACACTGAATGCATTTTTCTGTGACTTTTTTCTTTCATTCAGTATTGTTAATGAGATTCATTCATGTTGTTGCATGTAGCTGTGCTTTATTTATTTTCAATGATGTATAATATTCCGTTGCGTGAATATAAATCAATTTGTTTATCCATTTGTTTAGACATCTGAGTTGTTTCTGGTGTTTCGATGTTATGAATAATGCTATTGTAAGTATTTTATATACATCTCCTGGTGTACGAGGTTGGACAATTAAGTTCGCAAACTCATCCAAGAAAAAGCGCCACATACCTCACTGGTGAATATCACTACAGTCACCTTCTAAGTACTCCCCTTGGGAAGCTATGCACTGACACCAGTGCCTAGTCCACCCTTCAAAGCAGTTTTGGAACTCTTTCTGGAATGACCATCAGAGCTGTCTTCGGATTACCCTTGATGTCCTGCGTGTCATCCAAATGTCTTTCTTTCAATATTTCCTTTATCTTCGGGTAAAGAAAGAAGTCATTGGGGGGCCAGATCAGGTGAGTAGGAAGGGTGTTCCAATCCAGTTATTTGTTTACTGGCTAAAAACTCCCTCACAGACAGTGCCGTGTGAGCTGGTGCATTGTCGTGATGCAAGAGCCATGAATTGTTGGTGAAAAGTTCGGGTCGTCCAACTTTCACACGGCCTTTTCAGCTCTTCCAAATAGTCAACTTGGTTAACTGTTTGTCCAGTTGGTACAAATTCATAATGAATAATCCCTCTGATATCAAAAAAGTTTAGCAACATCGTTACAACAAGTTCACGAACTTAATTGTCAGATGTCGTAAGTATATAAAACTTTTCCTATGCTATGTACCTTGGAGAGGGATTGTTGGATCATAGGTTTTGCACATGTTATCTTTACTAGGCAATCCAAATTATATTCCAAAGTGGTTTTACCAATTTACTCTCTGGCCAATAGTGGATGAGAGGTTTTATTTCTTCACATCTTTGTCAATACTTGGTGTTTTCAGACTTAAAACTTTTTAGCTATATGTAAAATTTTATTGTGGTATTAATTTTCATTTACCTGATTCCTAATGGAGCTAAATTTCTTTTTGCATGATTATTGACCATTTCGGTTTTCTCTTCAGAAAGTGTTTATTCAAGTCATTTATCCATTTTTCTCTTGAATTGTTTGTATTTTATTTAATGATTCTTAAGAATTTACATTTTTCATCAAATCTAAGATGACATTGATTTAAAAATGCACTGCTATTTTATGTTACATTAAGAAAAAAGAACGTTATCAATTAAATAACTTGCCACTGATCATGATATGCACCCAATTTTTGTGATGGTAAATGTGGAAAAATGTGTGCCTTAGGAACAAAAAATATAGTATACTGAGTACCATGCCAGTCATGCAGGTTGCAAATAGCTTTCCTGATTCCTGGCTTGGTTTTTCCCTCTTTTTATGGTTCCTTTGATTTAACTGAAGTTTTAAGATTTAATGAAGTCAAACTTATCTACCTTTTTGACTATGGCTTTTTTCTATATTTTTGTTTGTTTTTAACCTTTCTCATTTAATCTTTCATCTTCCTATAATTAATTTTAGGTATGATCTGAAGTAACGATCCAATAATGTATTTATCATTGTGGCCTATTTGCTTGTGAATGAGTTTGAGTCTGGTTTCTATTCTCTTCCATTATTTGTCAATCTTTGTGTCAATACTGTATTGAATTTCCTGTAGCTTAACCTCTATTAGAGTAAGTCCTCCCTTTGTTCTTCAAGGGCATTTTGGTTATTCTTGACCCTTTACACACATTTATCACACACACACAAAATACTTGCCAAACAAACAAATTGCTAGAACTTTTGATTGCATTGAATCTATAGATAATTTTGAGAAGAAAAGACATCATTATAATGTTGAGTCTTACAATTCATTTATGATATGTATCTCCATTTTGGAGTCGTCCTTATTAATTTCTCTTGATGATGTTTTATGGTTTTCCGAGTGTCTTGCACATTTTCTGTAAGATTTATTCGTGGGTATTTTTTATGCAGTTGAAGCAGTATTTGTGTTTTTATGGGTTGTTGCTATATATAAAATTATATACATTTATACACAAATATAATTGAGGTTTGGATATTGTCTTTGTATTCAGTTATATTTTATTAATTCTAGTTTGTTAATCCTAATAATTTATTTATACATTAGAAATTTTCTACATATAGTCATAACACCTGTGAGTAATATCAACTCTGTTTCTTTTCTTTTCTTTTTTTTTGCTTGCCATAATGCATAATCTAGGATTTCCAGTATAATACTGAATAGAACTGGTAATAGTGGATAGTCTTGTATTAGTCCCAATCCCTCAAACAGTGTACCATATAGTTCAACAGTAAGAATGATGTTTGCTATTTTTTTTTGGAGTTATACTTTATACAGTATTGATTGTTTAAAGGTCTTACAAAGTAATGAATTACTAAGTAATATATGCTTACTGGAAAATTCACACATCACTTTTAAGTTTAATAAGCTCTAAAATAAAAAAAGACTCCATCATTTTTTCTATAACTATTTAATATAATGAGATTGTCTAGACCCTAAAAATTTTTACCAATTGAGTTTATATTGTCTCATTTCTACTTCGTAAGTACATTCTCATCAGCATTTTCCTTTCTTTTTTTTTTTTTTTTTTTAAACTGAGGAACACCTATTCTAAGGTTAATGAATTTCCCTGGGTTCAAAGCCAAGCTTTATGAATAACTGGCTGGATAGTCTTTGGCAAGTTGTTTTACCTCTGTGAATTTTCTCATGAGAAAAAAAGGGATGTCCTGCTCTAGTTTCCCTAATACACAGAGATTGGGACAATGATTAAGTGCCAATACTTTATATGAGAAGTTTAATTCCAGGGTAGCAAGAATGAGTAGAAACGAAAATGAGGCAGGGAACTATGGGAAGCAATGCAAGGTAACACCTTACTACCCCAGCCATTGTCTCATGACTAGCTATGACACAAAGAGAAACAGTTCTCTGCGGGTGAGCCACTCAGCCCGGCAAGACGCCTTCAGATAGGCTGAATGACAACGTGGGTCTCAGAACTAGTCAGTGGGGAGGAGAAGTGAGAGGGATTTTATCCCCCAGCTTTCTGTCTTTCCCTGGGATCAATATTTGCTCCACTGGAAGTTCCCTTTCCTTCGCTCTAGGTTACATTCTCAGGCTTTTTGGCAGCATTTCATCTGAGTTTGGAGGTTATAGGAGGAGACATAAACTCCAAGGTAAGTGACTGCCCAGCCTCAGGTAACACAGCCACAATGTCCTACATGAAGTCCTTTGGCTGAAGTGGTGAGTGAAGTGGAGCAAATGGCTGAGAGTCCAGGAGAGACTGAGAGACTCTGAGGACGTGCATAAAATAGACCAGTTTATGGGGCTGCTACTTTGTTGTGTGGGTTAAATACATTACTAGTTGGAAAATGCTTAGAAAAAGTGCCCGGTACAGAGTGAACTCTCAAATACTACTAGCTAAAATGTAATCCAATGTATTATCTTTTTCTCTATAAACACTGATCTTTGTGAAATGCTTAGAAAAGTCTTCTCTACTCAGTTATTATAAAAATAGCATCCATCTGGATTTTATTTTGGCATATGAAGTGAGGTCAGAATCACGCTTTATGTTTTTCCAAATGACTTGACATCAGTCCAAACACCATGTATTGAATATTCCATATTTTTCCCTTTGCTTTGAAATTTGATTTATAGTATATTAAATTTGCATATTTATTTGCTAATTTACTAACTTTTATTCTGTTCCATTGATATAGCTGTAAAATCTATTGTACTGTTTTAAGAATTGTAGCTTTGAAAATAATGTATTGTAAGACATGTTCCCATTTCTTCTTCTTTTTTTAAAAAAGGATTTTCCTGGCAATTTTCACAGATTTATAATTTTAGATGAAGTTAAGTATCATTTTTTTTTAGTTCTTCTAAAAAAATTCTGCTGGGATTTTGATTGAAAATACATTAAATTTATTGTTTACATTGGGAAAAATTTGTGATGTTGAAATTTACTTTTCAAAAACAAGATATCTCTATTTATTCAAAATTTAATGTTCTTTAGAATCTTGTAGTTTCCAACACATCGCAAACATCTCTTGTTACACTATTCCTAGATAATTTGTAATTTTCTATGGTTGTAAATGGAATGCTCTCTTCTGTATTTTACTTGATTGTTGTTTTATGTCAGAAATCTATTAGCTTTATTTCTAATTTTTCAGGAGCTTTGTTGAGGTAAATTTTATGGTATCGTAGAAGTCACCCATTCAAGTGTTATTTTTCAATACTTTTTAGTAACGTTACTAAATGGTGCAACTATCACCATAAAATGATTTTGGAATAGTTTCTTTCCTCCAATAAGGTCTCTCATGCCTATTTACAGTTAATCCCAGTTCCCATCTCCAGCCACAGGTGAGTATTAATCTACTTTCTGTCTCTAAAAATTTTCTGGACAATTCATATAAAAGAATCATACAGCATGTAGTCTCTTGTGTCTGCCGTTTTAAAATTTAGCATAATGTTTTTCAAGGTTCATCTATGACATAGCATGTGTTAGTAGTTTGTTTCTTGTTATTGTTGAATAATATTCCACTGTATGTTTATACCACATTTTGTCTATCAGTGCTCTGGCGTTGGGCATAGGTTGTTTGCAGTTTTGGACTGTTATGAATAATGCTACTATGAACATTTGCATGAAGTCTTTGTGTGGACATATGGTTTTATTTCTCTTGGGTAGATCATGTAGGAATAGAACTGTTGGGTTTTATGGTAACTTTTTAAGAAACTGCCAAACTGTTTTCCAAAGGGGCTACACTATTTTATGCGTACATTCCCACCAGCCATGTATGAAGGTTCTCTATTTACTTTAAAATATTTATCTTGTATGTGACTATCTTACTGAATAATCTTTTATTGTTTAATACTTTTTCTGTAGATGCTTGGATTAGTATGCCAGTATTGTAAGTGACAGGATAAACTCAAACTAGCTGAAGGAAAAAAGAGAAATGTATTGACTCACGTAGTTAAGGACAAATGATGTGCTGATTATACACAACTAGAATTCAGGGACTTAAATATAATCAGGAGGTCTCTCTATGCTTCTTAATATATATTAGTCTTGAGCATCATAACAGATGATAAATGCTGAATGGACAGATGATAAGTACAGTTTTTCTCCTTTTATTTCTTTTTGTAATAGATTATGTTGATCAATCTTCTGCTTTCGTACCATCCTTGAATCTCTACAATAAATCCCAATTGATCACATGGTTTTATCATTCTATTTATATTGCTATTGTGATTTTATTTATATTGGTATTGCTGCACTGTATTTGCTAATACGTTTAGAATTTTTCTTTCTAAATAAATTGGTGAGCTTGATCGTCTTTGCTTCGTACTATCTTTAACTGTTTTGATGATTGAAACGTTTGTTAGTAAAATGAGTTGGAGAGTTTTCTATATTTTTATGTGGCTTAAAATAACTTAAGTGGAATTGTATATAATAGTTTGTCCTATAGCTTAGATGAAGCTCAGTTCTAAATCCATTTGGACTTAGTGCCATTTGTAATGGTAGATTTCCCGTCATTTTTCAACCACTTTTATAATTGGTCAACCTTTCTACTTCTTCATGGGTTAATGTTTGCAATTTTATTTTGTTAGGAAATTGTCTAGTTCTTGTAGATATTCAAAATTGTGGCTATAGAGTTATGTGATATTCTCTCTTAATTCTTTTATTCTCTATTATGTCTTTGGTTAGAAATTGGTTATACTAATTTACAATTCTACCTAAAATACAAAAGAGTTTCTATTTTTTGTATATTTGAGGTATCAAATGATAAAAAAAATTGCGAAATTGCTGTGTATAAATTTTATCACATTAACTTCCAGTTCCCTGATTATAAATAAACATCAATATATTTTCATGAGTGTTTCAGTTTATGTTCTCTGTCACTGCTGAATGTATGTTCATAACCTTTACCTACCTTAAAAACTTATTTGTGGCTTCTGCTGCTGGTCAAGATGGATTAAGTCCACTACAGCCTCTTTTTTCCACAGATTACAACTAATAACTCGGAATGTAATTTTTTAAAAAAACCTTACTGAAGACTCTGAAAAATAAACAATAATATTCAGATTGGGGAGGGAAGCCAGAACTTGAGCAATCAATAAGGGAATGAATTTCCTGGTTTTGTTTCTCCTTTGTCTTCCAGCTTTAACACTAGGGAGGCCCCCATTATAAAACTGTAAGAGGTATGGACAGCAAAAACTCAGAGAAAACCTTTTCCTTCTGGCAAGAAGAACAAAGGGGAACCTCTGCTGTTTATATTTGAAGTGATTTTCATATAGGCAGCAT
This sequence comes from Rhinolophus sinicus, assembly GCF_057876585.1. Classification (NCBI taxonomy): domain Eukaryota; kingdom Metazoa; phylum Chordata; class Mammalia; order Chiroptera; family Rhinolophidae; genus Rhinolophus; species Rhinolophus sinicus. The sequence continues at coordinate 148,987,386 of NC_142514.1, read as the reverse complement.
ATAACTGGGGCGCACATTTTTTAATCCAATCTGACAAATTTTGCCTTTTAATTAGGGCAATTAGGTCATTTACATATAATATCATTTCTGATATGGTTAGGTTTGAATATATCATCTTCCTTCCCCCACACACATTTGTCCCATCTGTTCTTTGTTCTTTATTCCCTGTCTTTGTAACTTCTTTTGCATTAATTGAATATATTTTGTGATTCCGTTTTATATCCTATTTTAGGTTATTAGCTATAACTTTTTATTATTTTAGAAGTTGCTTTAGGGTTTATAATGTACATCTTTTACTTACTACATTCTACCCTTCAAGTGATATTACACCACTTCATACATAGCATAAGAACTTATCAATTATATGCCTCCATTTCTTTCCTCCTCAACTTTATGCTGTTTTTGTCACGTGTTTTACTTTTACATGTTATAAAACCCATATTAAATAGTTATTACTTTTGTTTAAAGAGTCAATTACCTTTACATTTGTATAACAAGAGAAAAATCTTACATATTTACCTGCAAGTATGTAGTTACCATTTGTAGTGCTTTTTCTTCTTTTGTGTATATCCATATTTTCATCTGATATATTTTTGCTTTTTCCTGAAGAACTTCTTTTAATATTTCTTGCAGTGTGGGTTAGCTGGTGGTGAATTCTTTCAGCTTTTGAATATATGAAGTCTATTTCACCTTCATTTTGAAAGACATTTTTCCTACATTTAGAATTCTGGGCTGACAGGTTATTTTCTTTCAGCATGTTTAAGATGTTGTCTGTTATCTTCTCACTTGCATTGTTTCTAGCAACTCATCTTTGTTCCCCCACATACTACTTATTGTTTTCCTTTTCAGCTTAATTGAGGAATAATTGATCACTAAAATTATAAGATATTTACAGTGTACATCATGGTGATTTGATATATATATATATATATATGTGTGTGTGTGTGTGTGTGTGTGTGTGTGTGTGTGTGTGTGTGTGTGTGTATGCATTGTGAAGGGATACACACCATCTAGTTAATTAACACATCCATTACCTCACATATTTTATTTTTTTGGCAAGAACGTTTAAGTTCTACTCTCTTAGCAAATTGCATGTATTTTATATTAATACAGTGTTATCAACTGTAGTAACCATATTTTACATTGGATCCTCAGACTTTATTCATTTTATAGCTGAATGTTTGTAACCTTTGTATGGTGTAAGATAATGGACCAATTTCATGCTTTTGCATATGGTTGTCCAAGGCTTTCGCGGTATTCTTAGAATTCTCAGAGACTGTCTGAGTCAGGTAGACTCTTGGAATTCCAGTAAGACTTGAGAGAAAATAAGATAGACTTCTCTGGCACACAACTCTGTTCTTATCACAGTCTGACTGCAAAGAGAAGCTAAACAATATTGGTGTTGGCCACGGAGCTTTTCATAAAGACAGTTACATTATTCCATTGACTTTTTGAATTGTCCTTGTCTTCCCAGAGCATGGCACGGCTGGCAGAATGACCAAAGTGAGGTGCTATGTTTAGATTATTATATGTTAGATAGAGAAGTGTGTAAGAAGGAAAGCTTTTAATAGTTAGATTTAGTTTTCATTTTAATAGTTAGCTTTCATTTTAATAGTTTCACAATTTTGCAAAAAGATAAGATGTGTGCACCAAATAGTGATTTTTCCAGTCATAATAATTTCCCCTTTGAATGTTATTAAGCTTAGTTTCATTAAGGGTGCAACAGGCTGGGCTGAATTTAAATCAACACCCTTGGACTTGAACTGATTGCTCAAGAATCTGGGACCCAGAGAATAGATGGGTCCCGAATAATACTGTCATAAGCATTGAGATTAAATGGATTCACTTTGCCTGTAGCATAGCATTTACAGAAATTATGATGAATTTTAGTTTGTTTCCAGTTTGAACCAGGACTTTCTTGTATAGCTTTTTTGTCTGTTTTTTTTCCTGGAGTTTCCATACCTTTCTGTTTTTGTGTTGAAAAAGGATAATGTGCCTTCGTCTTATAATCCATCTATCTAGCTTCCGTTTTTAAGCACAATTTTCTATTTTATTTTTTCATTATGGAATATATTCCCGAGGGTCAAATATAAGGAATTCTAAAAAAAAAATCCCCTTCCCTTTTTATTCCTATATTTTTTCAGTTCCCACAATAGGTAACCACTGTTAGTTTCTTAATAATCCTTTCATTGAATTTTTATGCGTTTGCCAGCCAATGCACATAAATTTTTTCTCCCCTTTTTACACCAGTGATAACATAAATATTTTTTCTGTGTCTTACTCTTCACTTAACACATCTTGGTGATCTTTTTGTGTCAATCCACAAAGAGCTTTTTCATGTGCTTTTATAGCTGCATGTTTTCATTGTAGTAATAGCCATAGTATATTTAATCCTTTGTTATTGACATGTTAATCTTTGGCTAATGCCAACAACATTACAATGAATAACCCTGTCCATCGGTCATTTTGCATATGGCTAAGTAGAGGATAAATTCCTGAAAGTGAATTTCTGGGTCAAAGGTTATATCCATTTGAATTCTGGTAATTATTGGCAATTGTCCTCTATACAGGTTGTACCAATTAAAACGTCTAATAGAAATGTATGAAAATACATGTTTCCTCAGAGCAGCCTCATTATATACCATTCCAAAATCTTTGGGATTTTTGCTAGTCTGCTGTGTGAGAAATAATATCTAAGTATAGCTTTAGTTTGCATTCCTTTTACTTATGAATAAAATTGAGCATCTTTTCATATGTGCTATGAACTGTTTATATATTTTTTCTGTGAATTTTTCATATCATTATTCAGTTTTTTTAATTGAAGTTTAGTTTTTTTCCACTCTATGTCTAGGACATTTCATAAGAAGGAGAGATTAACCTTCTGCTTTCTTATGAAGTGCAAATATTTTCCTGATTTTTCATTTATCTTTTGTTATTTTGATTATTTAATAAGTTAAATTTTACTTAAATTTTACTTTGGTTATAGTAGGTCTTTTTTGTCTTAAAGTAGTTTTTTTTTGTTTTGGGTTTATTTTTCACTGCTGTCAAATTTAATAGTCTTTATTTGTGGCTTTTCAATTTTGTGTTTTAATTGGAAAGGTCTTACCCATTCCAAGGTCATAAAAAAAATTATTCACTATTTTTTCTACTATTTTATGATTATTTTATTTTACATTTCAAGATTTGATCCTTTGGGATTTATCCTAGTATATGAGATATAGATCTAACTACAGTCTATCCTCATTATTCACAGATTCTGCACCTACAAATTCGTCTACTTGTTAAAATTTGTTACCCCCAATTCAACACTCGCAATGCTTTTGTTATCATTTGTGGACATACAAGAAGTGATGAAACTTTGAGTTGCCTGACACATGTATGTTCCCACCTGAGGTTGAACAAGCGATGCTCTGTCTTCTTGTTTCAGCGCTAGTACTGTAAACAAGTGTCTATTTTGTGGTCTATTTAGATCACATGTTTTGTGTTTCCATGCTGTTTGTTAGTGATTTCTGTGCTGTTTACGGCCCCCACATATAGTGCTAAAGGGCTATCTAGTGCTCTCAAGCAAAAGAAGTCTATAAGGTACCTTCCAGAGGGAAATATGCACGTTAGATAAGCTTTGTTCAGGTGTGAGTTATTGTGCTGTTGGCCATAAATTCAGTGTTAATGAGCAACAGTGTGTACTAATAAGGTAGTTTTTACACAGAAGCACACATAGAACAAGGTATGTATTAGTTGATGAAAATGTTATGACCAGAGACGTGCAGAAACCTAACCCTGTATTTCTCCTAGCAAAAATGGTTCAGTTTTCATGAATTCAGTATTTCAAGCATCTTTATAGGCTATAACTACTGCTAATGAGAATTGACTATATATGGTTTTTCAGGATGGCTGCTAACTGCCCCAACACCATCACTGAATAGTTCACCTTTCCCCACTGATTGGAATATCACCTTTATCATACACTAAAGGCTCATTTCTTATTCTAGTCTATGGGACTGTCGTGCGGGAGACCCTGCTCGCTGCGCCATTTGTCGTGCGGGGCAGCCTGCGGGGTCTCTGGTCCCGCTCCCCACATAAGAACGCAGGATATGGTGAGGCCGAAAAGGAACACCCACGGAGCCATAGGTAGGGGAGTCATACCACTATGGTCTCACTGGAGGCTGGGCCCACCGGACGCGTGACCTGCCGTCGCCTTTCCGCCAACCGACTGACCGACGACTCTCCTCCACTTTCCTCGACTCTCTTCCTCTCTTTCGGCTCTCCTCTTCCGCTCTCCTGGGCTCTCCTCTTCCGCTCTCCTTGGCTCTCCTCTTCCGTTCTCCTCGGCTCTGCTCGGCTCTGCTCGGCTTCTCGGCTTCTCGGCTCCTCGGCAATCCTTCGTAGCCACAGCAGTTATACCAGTGGCCAATCGGCTAACCGGCCACAGCCGACGGCCAATCAGCCACAGCCGACGGCCATTCACCACCCGAGCCAGCACCCTTCCACGTGAGGCCGAGAGCCTGTAAACTACTCTCTGGGGCTCTGTCCCCACAGGGACATTCTGTGAATTTATGTACCAAGACCAACTGGAGCTTTATAAAAGAGTTTTAAAATCTGCTAAGCATAGTTCCCTCTTCATTTCTCTTCTTTTTCTAGTTTTCCTGGATATGTTTTTTGTTTGTTTGTTTTGTTTTGTCTTTCACATAAACTTTAGAATCCCCTTATCTAGTTCTGAAAAACTTATTGGTATTTTTATTGAGTTAATTTGCAAATTAACTCAGGGATAATTGACATCTTTATGATATTCAGTCTCCCTACCCACTCAGGCAAATCTTTCATTTCCTTCAGAAGAGTTTAAAAGTTTTGTTCATATAAGCCTTGCAAATTTCATTATTATTATTAATAGTAGTAGTAATAATAATATTTTTACTACTGTTATTTCTGTGAGATAATCAATCTCAGAAATTTATGTCTGTGGAAGATGGGAAAAATAATGTATGTATTCTGAGCCTAGTTGATAGAATATTTTCACATGAATATTTAATGAGAGAGAAACATACATAACAAACCAATTGTTATGTGCAGTGGAAGGAATGACATGGGGAGATTAATGAAAATGTAGGAAAGGCTTTGTGGATCATTTTGTTTATTGTTATAAATACTTCCAGGGTTTTATTATGTGTCAGGCACTGTTCTGAGTACTTTACAATTATTAATTCATTTAGTCTCACAACAGCCCTGTGAGTATATTATACTCATCACCCCATTTTACAAATGAGGAAACTGAGGTAGGCAGAGGGTTGAGGTTGCACAGCTGGCTGAGGGGGCAGCTACGTTCAGACATAGCCGACTAGCTTTCAGGGCTATGCTCTTAACCAGACGCTGTCCTGAGTTATCTGGAGGAATAATTGGAATGAGGACTAGATTATTATGACCATAAATATTAAAACATCAATGTGTAGAAAATAGGTCACTTGCAGAACAAATCGGAGATTATTATTCATTACTTGAGAAGGCTCGCGTGCAGCCGTTGACACTATGGAGACTGGAACTGGACTGCAATATGGTGAAAGGAGAATCGCCCTTTTTCAAAGAGACAGACCTATGAGAAGGGGCTGGATGAAACGTGGGTCACTTGGTGAGAATCAGTGAGGACACCCGTGGGGCTCTGTGGCAGGCCACATAACCATGGAGGACATTGAATGGTGCTATCTGACCCAACCAATGGAGAGGACATATTGGCACATATAGCCATGATGGGGAGTCATCTCTCTGGATCCTTTCCCCCAAACTCACATTCAGTTAACAACAGAATAATTGACAAACAAATTTGTGAATGATTTTATCTCCAGGAACCCTAAGAAACCTGAAGAAATTCAACTGTCTCTTTCTTTCTTTCTTTTCTTTCTTTCGGAAGGGGAACAGGACTTGATTGGAGAACAGTGTGTACTTCCAGGACTTTTTCCAAGGCAAGTTCTTTCAGTCTTAGTTGTAGAGGGCGTAGCTCAGTTCCAGGTCCAGTTGCCATTGTTAGTTGCAGTGGGCGCAGCCCACCATCCCTTGCGTGAGTCTAAGAATCGAACCAGCAACTTTGTGGTTGAGAGCCCACTGGCCCATGTGGGTATCGAACTGACAGCCTTCAGCACTAGGAACACGGACCTCCAACTGCCTGAGCCACGGGGCTGGCCCCCTCCACTGTTTCTTATTCTCTTCAATGAAGAGAATTGGCTGGTTTAGAGGACTGGGAGGAAACTATGTTACATATAAGCTATAAAGCTATAAAAATGATTTGATCCCTCTCTTTTCATTAGATATGATGGTAGTCAGATGTGTACCCTAAAATTCAGGGTGAAAGATTCCAAAATAGATAAAAAAATAACATAGGCATAAATCTATTGAATTGAAACTGTGGAAAAGAAAAGAATATAGGAAGGTTAAGAAGAGATGAAGACAATTGATGTTAATTTTATACTGATTGTGCTTCCATACTTTATATACATGTTGTGGTTCAAGAATCAATCGAGACAATGACACATAATAGAAAGCCTAGAAACAGACTCATGTATTTATGGAAATTTAATATTCGATAAACATAGCACATCAATGAATAGTGATAGGAACACTGGATATCCACTTAAAAAGTTATAGCCCAAGTTATAGCCCCAAATAGGTTCTAGGTGGAATATGAAGTTAAACATAAAAATAAAATTTTGGAAGGACAAAAATAGAATATTTTATCATTGTGAGTGAGAAAGGACGCAACATTCAGAAGCAATACCAAATTTTAACTTATATCAAATGTTAAAAACTTTTGAGTGACAAACTATATCACATAAACAGCCTAAGTGAAACTTTTTGCCACATTTGTAATAATATTCAGTGTTCCTAAAACCAATAACTAAAAGACAATCCAATAGAAAAAAATAGGCAAAGAAAATGAGCAGGCAAGTCATAGCAAAAATACAAATGGCCAATAATCAATGGAAGTTGCTCAATGTTCCAATAAGCCAGGAAATACAAATTAAATGAACAACAAAATGTTATTTTGTACCTGTGTTTTTAAATGACTTAAAAACTGATAACATCCACTGTCAAAGATGTTAGGAGGCAGGTTCTCAAACAACGACAGAGTGAATTCACTTGACGCAGCATTTTTGGAGTGAAATGTTCTTTTTCTGAGACATAACAATTCAATTTCAAAATAAACATCCAAACAAAGGAGCACAGTGACATGAACTTGGCCTTTGGAGCAAGGTTGCTTGGGGTCTAAATCCTTGCCTGTTCACTTATTCCTCGCTGACTTTTGGGGCAAGTCATTTAACCTCTTTGTTTTTTGGTCTTGTCTGGAAACTGAAAAATGGAATTCTAATAATGGCACTAACCTCAAATATCTGTTTTGAATATTAAATAAGTTAATGCATGTAAAGTACTTATATTAGCATCCGTACCTGAGTGAGTACTCAATCATGATAATTATTTCTGCTATATAAACACAGTGGAGCCAGGATGTTCACTGCAGGATTACTGGGAAAGGTAAAAAAACAAACAAACAAACAAACAAAACACACACTCACAAAAACCCTCCAAAACAGGAAATGACCAAAATGGTTACTTCAATAAAGAAAGGTTAAATAAATACTATTGAAGACCATGTAGGCATTGTAAGAACAAAGGAGACTGGTCATTTATTAGTTGAGCCTTTCTCTATTGAGTTCCTACTATGTTCCAGGTACTGTTCCACCACTGGACATACACTTGTGAATAGGACAAAATCTTTTACTGAAAAGGAAAAGGCTCCGTGAAAAATTGTTCAGAAGCCATTAGGAGAACAATATGCTTAGAATGAATCTCAATGATAAAAACTAATAACCATACAACAAGCTACAGTATGTGGAATGTCGAGGAAGTTATTTGGAAAGATACCTGACACACTACAATTGGTGGCATTTCAGATTGCCTAAAATATGACACAAGCAAGAGTTATCTTGGAGGTAGGATCTATGATTAGGTAGGTATGAGGAGAGACTTCTGTATTTATTCTATATACTTTTATATTGTTTGAAACGTTACTAAGAGAATATAAATGTGACTTACTTGTGTAAGAAAGCAACAGCAACAAACCCTTCAGAGTTTGGGGAGGAGGGCAGTCCAGACCAGCTGAGGACCGTTGCAGTTCCATCCTGAAGCCCAGGTAGACAACTTCACCTTATAAATCTTACCTGAACTCCCTCTGTTCTTACCTTGGCCTGTTGATCTTCCTGTGCTTCTGCCTCAGCCAGTGTTCTTTTGGTTATAAGTAACAGAAACTCACTTGAATTAGCTTAATCACAGAAAGCTGGGGTGGGGGGGTGGGAGAGGAATTACTACAAGAATAGATGGGTTTTGCAGAATCCGAGATGTGACCAGGCCTGAGCAAAGATGCTTTTAGGAGCCAAAGTCAGGATCTTTCAGAGACTGTCTGGCCCTATGTAGTCTCTCACTCTCTCTCTGTTTCCATTCACCTGGTTATTAAGCCATATTTAGGCCAGAAGCAGAAACCTTATCTTAAAAGCCATCTTGTCTTGATCCTGTCTTGCTTTATCTCCTAGGGGCCTGTGATCAGTGGGCCTGGATGGTCTGGATGGCGACCTGGGGCCTAGGTGTGGAGCTGGAGGGCTTAGTCATGCCCTTAAACCCTTTGTCAATGACACTCCCCTGAAGCATCATCCCTCCTATAAAACTCCACACCCCTCTTTCCTAGAGGAGGTTATGATCTTTCCCCTCTGCTCTAGCCTGACCTCCTACAGCTCAAACACGCCAAATCAATTCTAATAGACCAATCTTGGTCTCCCATGACTCGTTCCTCCAGCCATGCCTAACACTAGTCAGTTTATTCCCCCCCCCCTTCTCTCTCTACAGAGGGGGGTTAAAGGCCGCCAAATTATGTCTCTTCAATTCCAGTGACCAACCAGTTCAAGGGACAACAGCCTCTCTGGATCCCAATTCTAAACTCCTGGGAGAGAGAATATGATTTGTTCAGTTTGGGTCACTTAGCCTGGGAGCAAGGAGCAGAGCATGTGTTCAGATAATGCTGTAGCCAAGGGCTATTTTTGTGGCCAAAGGAATGCATCTTCTCTGGAAGGTGGTTTATGGACTGGGCAGATGACTTCATTAGTACAGCTCATTAATGTCATTTTCATGCCATCTTATTCCCTTTATTCTTTTTGTTCTGGTCCTAAAGTCTTCTAAGGTTTTGATGCCCTGTGGTATCAACAAAGCCAGGATGCTGTTTCCCTCCCTAGAAACTACTGTTTCTCCTCAAATGGTTCTTTCTTTGTAAGCTTCTTAGCCTGACTCGCTGAGCATTAATTAGATAGGGCCTCACGAATAAAGCCTACTGGTTTATCTCTTCGCCTTTGGGGATAGACAGGGAAGGTGTCTTTTTGCAGACACTGGGTGTAAGATAAAACATAGAGAAAAATCAACTGTATAACTCCCAGTGTCTCCATTCCCTCCATATCCTAGCCTAATGGCCCTAGGATAAAACAAAGTCTTAACCACCGGAGTTACTACTGTGGACCAAAAAAAAGATGCTGTAATAATTCATAAATTCCTAACTAGCCAAGTCATGGTGGGTCGTTATGCCCCAGGCATATAACTTCTTTAGTAAAAGGTTTATTTTTGCCTTAAGCAAGCCCTGTCCATTGTTTCTGTGCGTCTAGGTTAATGCACCGTTGAAATGCCTCTTTTTAGACCCCTCCTTTAAAAATGTAACCCCCCTCAAGAAAACACATAATCTTAACTATCCTGTAATCCAATCCTGCCTTGCTTTCTCCCACCTTTACATAATCTTTCTCACATCTCCTCCTTAATTTCAAACGCATAAAAGAAACTGCAAAACTGTTATTCTCTGGAGCATTTGAGATCTTGCTCCCTGGCATATGTTGTCAGTTTGGCTCAAATAAACTCTTATAAAAATTCTCTACAGGTTTGGACGTTACTTATGCTGACACTACAGAGAACTCTTCTCAAGTGCTTACCATTCCCTGGTACCCATGCCACTGAGTGGGACAAAAAATCAGAACATGGGGCTCCCTCCTCATGTGGGGAGCATTTCTCAGTATGACTGGCACAATGGTAGATGTTTGGGGTACACACATGTCTCTGCTTGGACAGCTCTAGGCTCGAGCTTCTTTTTTACGGTGGTAACAAGACATTTTTTTTAGGATCTGCTCGTTAGGGGAAAACATGAATATCACGGTTTCTATTTTTAAATGGAAAATCCAATTTCCACCGTCATCATCGATCAGATGGAGCCTTTTCAAAAAACCGGAGGGAATTGTAATGCAGGATTCTACTGAGCTCACCTGGTCTCTAGACTACATTTTAAACAAGGAAGTACTTGAGGAAAATGAAAATGCATTGGGTTTGAGTTCTGTTTCATGGGGAAGGACAAAGAAAGCTGCAGGGGTTGAGAAGATGAGAGGAAGAGGGAATTGGGCAAATTTCTCTGAAGTCATTTTCTTGAGGATGAGAGAAGAGGAACAAGTATAAAGATCAGCTGAAGAAGTGGGGCTCCTTGATCAGATTCTTGTAATGAACTCATCCATAGTGGTGCGTCAAGTGCCTGTCCAATTCAAGGCCAGGGCAGCTGCAGGAAAGAACTGGACAGTGCCAATTCCTGGCTCTTTGAGCAGGGGCGGAGACTTTGCTGCTTCTCTGCACAGCATCCTTGGGCCAACAGCGCTCCATGCATTTTTCTGAGACTTTGGATCATTTGCAATTTGTCCCACAACTCCCACACATTTGTCTCTTAGTGTCCCAAAGCGCTCACTGCTGCAACGTTCCCATAGGAATGTGGACGCCTGCCAAACGACCTCATGAACATTCCATTCATCTCTTTGGCTGGGAGGCAGCAAGGAAGCCAAATTGGCTGGTTGCTTAACTGTTTGGATCCCAAATTCACCCCAAAGTGAATGGCCAAGCGTGTTGGACTTTTTCAACAATCATGAAGGAAAACAGAAGATTAAAAAAAAAGAGAGAAGTATTTATTCGAATGATCCCATCTGAAAAACATCTATTTTTAAAGGTAGCCTAATGAAAACCACATTCCCTGGTTCTCTTTGTTGTGAAATCATCTTCCACCAGAAAGGCATTTTGAAGTAATGAGGTTTTGTGAGGTGTGACTAAAAACAATGTGACTATTTTTTCTTTTTTTCTTTTTTAAGCAAACACAGCGGAATACAGCCATCCAAATAAAGGTTGTTGTCTTCCAAGTAATCTCAGTGGGATATTATCCTGTAATTCCAAGATGCTCAAACATGTGTAAAATTCCTTTTAGGGAATTACTGGCTGAATCTTGCTCTCACTGTTTTGCTTTCTGTTTATCATTCGTTCAGCATGTATTAGATCCCTCCTGTATGCCAAGCATTTTGCCAGGCCCTGGGGACAGAGCGAAGAGGGAGATGCAATCTCATTGAATGTTTGATGTAGGAGGCCCCCAGGGTCCAGTGGAAAGAGTTCGCCTGAATCCCAGTTTAGCCTATGCAGGTTGTGTAACCTCAGGCAACTTTCCTAAATTCTTTGAGTCATGGTGTCCTCATTTCTAAAATAAAGATGGCAAAATCTGCTTCATAGGGTTGCTTTGAGGAGAAAAATCAGATGAAATGTGTAGTAAGTAGCCTGAACAGAGGCTGATACAGAGTAATTGCTCGGCAAATGAGAGTTCTTGGACTTATAATTGAATTGTATAGCGAGTTCAACCATCTTTCTTTTGTACTAGACTCTGAATGCACTTTTGGGAAAACCGATCATTTTATTATTATGTATATGGGTAATACAAGGTACAAAATTCAAAGTGTACAAAAACTTCTTCCTTCCCTTGTTCCTCTGCCACTAATTCTCCTCCCCAGAGATAACCAATAGGACCAGGGTCTTGTGTGTTTCCAGAGTTAACTCTATTTCTTGGCGATAGGTCCATAACAGCACTTGTTCATTCTTGCTGCATCCTTTTGTGAAAGGATTGTATGGCATTCCATTGCCTGGATATATCATAATTGATTTAGCCAGTCCCCTATTGATTAACAGTTGTTTCTAATCTTTGGCCATGACAACAATGTAGCAAATACACTCCTTCTGCTTAGTTTTGACTAAGAATGATGAAACCAAAGATGTACCATAGGCTGTTAAAGCAGCTTTGGGCACTATCATTGGAATAAGGCCTAACTGGTTGGAAGCAGATAATGCTGACCTGATTGGATACATTCTGGATTCTTTTCTCAAAAAACATCTCACTGTTCTATTCCTGGGATACTTATACCACTCCTCTAATGCTACCTATTTGAAAAGTACAGATTCTAGAATACATAGTAATATTACAGGAATGATGGCATTTTAGGTCAGACTCTCTTAAAACCCCAACATAACAGAATAAATACATGGACAAGTTTTTCTTTGGTTGGCACCAAAGAGTCAAGGAGGCAGAGATTCCAGACAGCCTCTCTAGAAACAGCTGTTAGGAAGATTTGCACTCCAATTTGCTGCCTCAGCTTGAAACAGTGAAATGTATTAAAATGTGCCACATCGGTTAACATGGGTTCAATTAGATGAAGTCTGCCAATTTGGAAGGAGGACAAGTGTTCCTTGGTGGCCATCTTTGCAGATGTCCAGGCCTGCACAGACTGTGTGTGGAACTGAATCAGAGAGAATCTATACGTGAGGTTCTGGCACAATCCAAGCACAACGAAAATCTGGGAATTAGCCTTCCTGGATGAATAATTATTTCTGAATCATGAGAAAGGCACACATGAACAGGAGGCAGGGAAATGGAAGTCTTTCTAAGAAGTCTCCTCTGTCAGAGGCGCTCGCGGATCCTCAGATGAGCTCCATGGAAATGAAAACTGGTCCCAACGACATCTTGAGCCAAAGAAAATTCTTAGTTGGGGTTGAAAAAATGTCAGATAAATAGTTTCTCCTTGCTTCTCAGCAGGCCCCAGCTATCACTGCAATCCAGATCTGGCCTCTGAGCAGTTCTGGCAGGTTTATCTTGGACCAGCTGCTGTGATGAAATCGCAGTAATTCCAGGTTTCCCTCAAATCTAGATTGAGCCAAAGGCAATCTGGGCTTCTAGCATTCGGCTTACTTCATTGCCTCTCTCCAATATCTCATCAACTTTCAAGCTTCTGATTTTTTTTTTTTTTTTTTAACTGAGATAGGGGTGGTGGAGGAAGCCCTTCCAGAACAGCCCCGAGATCTGGAAAATGTTTATGTCAGATTAATTCAGGAAACCTACGTGGAACACTAGTAAGTCTATTTCGGTGGGCTACATGGTGTGACACTGACTAACATGGAGTGTGTATCTGACAATATGTTAGTCTATATGCTAGGCTCCCTATGAAATATCTCATTTCATCCAACAACAGCACTATGAGACAGGAACTATTATTCCTATTTTTCCAAAGAGAAAATTGGGTCTTAAAAAGGTTGAGTCCCTTACCTTAGGACTCGCTGCTTATAAGTAGAACCGTCTGGATTTGAATCTGGATGTAGCCGGAATCTCAGACCTCTGCTTGTTCTTGCTATGTTACAGTACTGTCGTCAGCAAGAAGGCCTTATTTGGAGTCCAGGAAAAGAGACTGGGACAAGGAAAACTACAGTGAACAAAAGGGAGGAAACCGAGACCCAGATGAGCGATGGGAGAGGTAAGTGGGTAGAGTGTGCTTACCCTGAGCCCAGCCTCTGAAGATCTTGTGGGTCCTGGGAACCCAGTGGGAGGTTGTGGACAAAAAAAGGGGTTTCTATGGACAGTAACCTCACAGGGTGATCTGATCATAAATTCCTAACAGGGCAAGTCATGGTGGGTCGTCATGCCCCAGACATATAACTTCTTAAGTAAAAGGCTTTTCTTTGCCTTAAGCAAGCCCTGTCCATTGTTTCTGTGCATTTGGTTAGCACAGTTTGAAATGCCTCTTTTCAGACCCCTCCTTCTAAAGCATGACCACCCTCAAGAGGACACATAATCCTTTTAATATGCTATAATCTACCCCCACACATTGTTTTCTCTCACCTTCATGTAATCTTCCTTAAGTTCCCTCCTTAATTCCAAATGCATAAAAGGCACTGCAAACTTATTCTCAGGAGCATTTTAGATCTTGCTTCCCGGCAATTTTCATCAGTTCTGGCTCAAATAAACTCATTAAAATTCTCTAGTTTTGGATGTTTCTTAGGTCCACAAGGTTATTGACCAAATTTCACCAGAAAGTGCTTATTTAAGGAGAAGAACTTCCAGTAACTAACACAGAACCTAAGGTGTCCTGAGAAGTTGCCCATTGCTCCTTGCCCCCAAAGGAAAAGGCGAAAGTTTCCTGAGTGTCTTCAGTGTAGAAGTAGTATGTGCTCTAAAAGGTTCAATTCCAGACACGACGGACCAGGGTGCTGAGAGACCTGCAATGTGACTCACTAGGGCTTAGGGAGGGATGTTTATTGAGTTTCTTATAATTCCTTTAAAACAAGCTTCCTGGGCCAGACAGGCAGCTCACTGCTTAGTGTCCCCCCTGCCCCTCAGAATTCTGGGCTCCCAGGAGGATGGTGGCAGGTCAGTCTTAGAGCACAAAGCGTTCTTAATCCAGAGAGGGAGAGGGACTCTGAGCAGAGTACAACTCAGCAACGTCCAGCAGCTTGTGTTGGTGAAGAAGAGGAGCCACTGGGACTCTGAGCCACAGGACATATCAAGAAGGACACTTCTGAGCAAAGTTGGCCAACAGGTGTCTTTCAGTTTTGCATCTTAGGGCATGTTCTTTGGATCAGCCTGAGGCAGCTCCAGAAGGCCACGAGATACCAGAAGGCTAGTGGTAACGCAGGTCTGACATTCAAAATGGAGGAACTGCTGGATTCTGGAAATGACTCACCAGTGATAAGGACCTGAGGAAAATTCATTATTTAAAAAGAGAAAAGAAGCATTCCGCTTCCCTGACTGTTGGTTCTCCCTGGCACAAGTCTTCAGCTGAGGGAGGGGAGACATTTTAATCTTTGGATTATTTCGTTGGAAACTTAATGTGAGGCATTAAGAGCCAGAAGAAAACGAAACTGCTCAACTTTGCATCTCTTGGTAGGGGAAGGGCAATCCCCACTGAGGAGAGCCAAAAAAAAACAAGGAGAGACAAACAAAAATCGGTCATGACAACTTTTGAGACCTACATATCCACATATGGACATTACATTATGTTTTTTTTTTTTTTTAATTGGTAAGCTAGAACATTCAGTAGGGCGAGAGGCACAGCGATAAGATTGACAGAGAGCGTGGGCTCTGAGTTAGGTGGACCTGAGTTTGTCTTGGGTCTGACACCCATGAGCCATGAGACTTTGGGCAAGTTACTTCTTGTCCCTCAGTGTCATTTTCTTATTTGCCAAATGGAATACAAAAATTATCCTGAATCTTGACCATGAACATTATATATATTCCCAAAATACCTAGCACATTATATGTGCTAAGTTAATGTTAGTTAATAATAACAACAAAAATATCATAATAACCAAAAGGTACCAGATTGTAAGCTCAAGGGTAGAGACTGCCTAGTTCATCTTTGTATCCCCAGCACCCTACGAACTGCTTGGCATATAGTAGGCAACCCCTAAATATTTGTTGCTGGTTTGTTTTGCACCATTTATATGTTAAGTGTTGTTCTAGATACTCTTGGGATTATATAAGTGAGTGAGATGCTGGGTAAAGTCCAACAGACAAGGGTTCAAATCATTTAGTTCTCAATCTCAGTTCTTTTTCACTTGTAAGTCAGAGAAAATAGCATCTACCGGGATCAGAGATAGTAGGTCAGCTCCCCCCAAACCATTCTCCCCTTTTTTCTTGCTGACAGAACCCTGGTTGTATTTCGGGCTTCCTGCTGCCTCTCCGTGACTCTGGGAGACATAATAAATCTTCAGTTTCAGGCCAGTCATTCTGGTGATCTCATTCCCTTTGCCTGTGATTGGTTTAAGGGTGGCCATGAGGCTCAGTCCTGGCCAAGGAGACATGAGGGAATGTCACTAAAGGATGCCAAGAAGTTTCTTTGCTTCAAAAGGAGGAAGAAGACATAAAGGGAAAAACAAAACACTACAGAACAAAACCCTGTTTCTTTTCCGCTGGCTATTGTTGAGGCTGCATGTGAAGCCTGGAACAGAGGCAGCCATCTCAAGCTCCGTGTGGAGAAATGCCAACCCCCTGAGGATGGCAGAGCTGAATGCTGGAAAGAACCTGGGTCCTTGATGAAATCATGGAGCCACTGAATTAACCAGTCCTGAAATTCTTGTTACTAGATGAATCTCCTTACAGTTTAGGCCAGTCAAGTCAGAACTTACACTTTTTTGGAAGTGAAGGTAATCTGGATGATACACTTCTTCATGGACTTGTTAATGTTGGTTCCCCTCACGTCTCCTAGAAAATAGGACATTCACCCACCAAGAATATTGTAGGAGGCAGTTCCTGCCTCGTGTGGAAAATGAGATAGTACCTTTCAAAGTCTGGAATTCTCTGCTTCTGTGCTCTTCAGAGAGAAACTCTGAGAAGCCATTGGAGGGAGTGCCTTAGGGAGACAAGACGTAGCATGGGGCACTAGAAGAAAGACTGCAGGATTGGGAGGCGGAAATGCTGAGCTTGCTCCTGGCTCTTCCATTGCCAACCCTGCAGTTCTGGCTGAATCATAGAAGCTCTTATAACCTCAGTTTTATTAACTGCAAAATGGGGATGAAAGTAGCCCTTACCTCAGAATAAGGATTAGATGAGAAAATGTCAAAGTGCTTTACAACATGAACTCCTATTTATAGACAATTACTCTAAAGAAAAACCCAACACAAAGAACAGACAAGGAAGGCTTGCATTTACTTTACTGGAAACAGAGAGATGAAGTGTATAGACATTTGTTAGGAAGCAAACACTTTGGGCAAAGGGGTGGTCTTCTCCAGGAAAGATTTCATGCCCTCTCTCTCGCCAGCTTTCCCAAACAACACAGCTCTTTTTAAGTGGTTCTAAAGAGCAGCACAGCTGAAAGCAGAGGGAAAAAGAGGAGCCCCTTGGACAGTGGCCTGCAGCCCTGCAGCCACAACTATTAATAGCCTGTCAACCCTTGGAGTGGAGCCCCAGCCCCTCCCTCCCTCCTCGGGAATAGCAGCGGGGTCAGAGCATTGCCTGGTATCGGAAAGAATATGGGTGACCCTGGAGTTCTCCCAGTTAGGGAACTTTTTTCCTGCTGGGGTGGGCCTGGCTGGGCATCTTCCTTCAGAGACCCCAGCCTGAACCGCTGGTCAGGTTCACATTCTGCAAGCATTCATTGACCCCTTTCTGGGTCGTCAGGCCACACATTAGCTGCCTCACACACATGATCTCATTGTACCCTCACAGCAATGAGCAAAGCTATTTTACAGAAACAATCCGGCTCAGAGAGGGGTCATGACCTGTTCAAGGTCATTCAGAAAGGACATTAGGTTCTGGAACCCAACTCGCCTGTCTCCAAGCCAGTGCTCTAACATTTGTGTGACATCGTGAAGTCTGGGAGACTTCTGGGCCTTCAACAAGACCATCCAAACCCCTTTTCATGCTGGCAAGAGGAGCAAGGAGCCTGGGGTAAAGTGAGGAAGAGAGCAAGGAAAAAGCCAGCCTGGCAACTGGACTCTGCGTCAGAGGAACTGACGTGCTTGTCAGCACTGCTCTGGTGGCTCGGGAGCTGTGGGCTCAGGGAGCAGGCTGGGCCCCTTTCCTTCTCTTTGCAAGGTCTCACCTGATCTTATCACTTCCAAGCTTAGAGACCCTCTCTGGTTCCTGAACGCAGGACAAAGACAGTCCCTTAGCTTGATATTCAAGGTCCTTCATAACCCAGCTCCTGTCCTTCTTTCAAAACTTACCCTCTTTGTGCCTTCTGTTCCCATCCAGACATATAATATTGGAAGGTCCCAGGATAGCCATTTTGAGGGCAAGGATTGTGTCTCAGGCCTTTTAGGACACCCAGAGTCTGGTCCAGCATCTGGAGCAGCTGTGATGCTCAGGAACTGCAAGAAGAGCTGTCATGCTTGTCAACTGGGTCCAGATGGCTGGAATAGCAGGGCTGGGGCATGGGATTTGGGGCAAGGAGTCCACAGACAGAGGAAGGCCCCGACTGCCCGTCCGAGCACAGGGCTGATTTCGGGAGACCCTGGGCCTGGGATGCGTCTCTTAGTTAACATGTGCTGGGACTGGAGCGTTGGTGTTGTCTAGGGCATTGGGTCTAGGCTGCTTCCAGAACGAGTCCTTTTTCAATGGGTTGCGCCCAAATATTAGACCATGAGTGTTAGTTTTCCTGGGTTTGGAGGGCAGTTCATCCCATGAAGGAATGAGCATAAACATTTACTGAGTGCCCGCATGGGGCCAGAACGGATGCTGGGAGCTGGTGTCCCAGGAAGCACATGTAGAGAGGAACCAGTCTACCTACGACGTCATTTTTTTCCAACAAAGAATAGGAAATGGGGAGCTTCTTTGTTTGGCCTAGCCTGAGAACTAGTCTCATGAAGCTTATAGATAGAGTGCACCTAGGTTGGCTCCTCTTGTTACCAATACCAGGAGCTCTTATAAGGACAGAAGGGTTTGCTGGGAATGACTGGTCCCACGCTTGGCAGTGAGAACCTTACCCAGTGTACTGCATTCTAGTGCACTGTGGGTGAGGAAGTTCTGAGAGTTATAGGGGGAGTTATCTCTGCAGGACTCAGCTAGGATTCCTCTACTTCCAGCTTCGGTCATTCTCAGCCTTGGATCTTCCTGCTGAGTTTCACTGCGATGGCCCTTCCTTGGACTTGCAGGGAAGTCTCAGCATCTGCAGTGATTGAGTTTGCTATGAGCACAGTCTTAGTGAATTCGTCACCATGGAGGTCAGGTCTGTCTAATCTGTCTGCCTTACAAGTGCCACCCCAAATCCCCAAATGACTTCTCTCCCCATGACCTTGGCACTCAGAGTTTTGGGACCTGGGGGTCTGTGTTCTCAATCGCCATCAGTGTATGCTCCCTCCTGCTGTGGGGCTGGGAAGAGTTAGCCCTTCCTCTGCCTTTGATGGGAAGAGTCATTTCTTTACTATGGCTTCTCTGCTTTGCAGCAATAGCCTCGGGGAGAGCCGAGAGCGTGCGGCATTGCTCTTTGATCACGCCCCACCCTTGGGTGCATATGCTTTTCCACATTCTGGGTCCTCATGGAAACTCTGTGAAGTGGAGATGATCTTCCTCCTATTCTGCAGATGAGAAAAAGACACTAGAAGAGAAGCTGCAACTAGTGGCAAAGATGAAACTGAATTCAAGACGGCTGGCTCTGAATTCAGTTTCTTCCTCAGTACCCAATTCATGTCCGTCGTTTAGCTAATGAGGAGTTGGCCCCTCACCCTGAGGAGAGCACATGCTCAAAGGTTTGCCCTATGTGCCTGTCCCAACCACCAGCTACTTGGAAGCCACTGGATGCCCTTTGAAGAAGTATGTGCTCACCAAGACGTGATGAGCCAAGCCAGGGGGACCTGGGGCTTTGGCTGGTACGTGCTTTGGACCACAGGCCGTCCTGTTCTGCCCTGAGGCTGAGTCATTTCTGGACGTTCACATCGGGTCACTCTATGGTCTCATGTTACTTGTCTTACAGCACTTCTGGGGTTCTTGGGGACCTTCCCCAGCCTTCCTTTAGGAGGACTGGTTTGGTAGGCAACCCATGTCCTGAAACACACTGAGCTCACTTGCTTTTTCATTTTTATTTTCCCTTCTCACTAAGTCCATGCCATTTTCTTCCATGTCCTGTGTTTGTAAGAAAGGAAAGAGCCCTATTTAACGAGAACACATTGTATGCCAGGCACTGTGACACATCATCTCCTTGAATTTAATTCTCATCACAAGCCTGTGAGAGTATATTCCCATTTTTACAGTTCAGGATGGTAACACAGAGGATTTAGTATTTTTCCTTGCACAGCTAATAAGTGGCAAAGCCAGAATTTGAACCTGGGACTTTTAACCATACCTTTTCCATATACCAACTGTCTTCTAAGGAAGTTGGTTCCAACTGTGATGGCCACTTCATCCCCAATTTAAGCTTGAATTCTGCTGTGTCTCCAGCTCTGTGGAGCTTCCCAGGCATCCTGGTTAGTCCTTCTTTCTAGGGACTTTATCTGCTGAGAATCCTAGGCTCTGAGAGCTGAAAGGGACTTCCGAAGTCACCACATCCCTCTCCTCTGGAGCTTGAAGCTCCTGCCTGATCTTCACAGCCTCCTTGGAGGTAAGCAGGACAGAGATTGTTTCCTTGCTTTTTGTATGAGGAAATGTGTTCCGTGAGGGTGTGCTGGCTAGTTCTCTGTTTATTCCCCAGGCCTGCTTTCAAACTTTCTCCATCAGTCTCTGTGCCCCAGGAGGCTGCAACAGCTGGGCTGCCTCGGCCTCTGGCTTCCCTCTGGGAGGCACTGGCAGGCAATTCAAGGGAGGGCCTGAGGAGAAAGAGGGGGTATTCACCCCCCACCCCCACTCCCTCCCGGCCTGGCCTCACTTTGATTTCTCCACTGAAAGCCCTGGTTCCTGTTTGGCGGCTCTTTCTTGTAACTACAGATCTTGTTGGGTCCCGTAAGAGCCCTCTGCTCCTACCCCTGGCATGGTACCCATGCTGCTCCTCTCTTGTGCTTCACCGTCCCTCACTGCTTCCCTCAGGCCTGCCTGCGACTGGGAAAATAGTCCCTTTGTTACATTCTCACTAACAGTCCCATTGTTTATCTTTCTCACTCCTTTGAGTGGCCCTTCCATTTCCTGCAGGGACCCACCTGAGACAGAAGTGAAGTGACCTGCCCGTGGTCCCTCGGCAAATCGGGGGTGGAGCAGGTTCTTGCACATGGGTCTCAGGGCTCCTTGTCTGACAATGCACCTCACTGTGCTACCCGGGCCACCCTGCTCTCCAGCCTAAGCACTTCTGTCCAAGACTGAGCTTCTTAACAGCTTGTCTCTTTACAGCATGTATTCCTGGGCGCACCATTGCCCACCCTCCGTCACTTTTGGGGGACTTTTTCTTAGCTGTTCTCAGGCCAACATTACTGAATGCATGAATACCCCTGGGTCTAGACCCAGCACTTTTTGCCCTGGCTTCACCTTTTCCAGAACTGCTGGCCCTGAGGCAGTTCAGTCCTTCAGGCTAAGGGTCAGAAGTCCAGCCCTTGAGGCCTTTTCTGGCCTGGGGCTCAGCCCTGAACTCCAGGGATTTCCCTGAAGCTTTGGAACTGCCAAGCTCCTGCTCATTAGCTGGGCAGGTGGCCAAGACCACTCCCTGCTGCCTGACGTTGCATAGTGGACACCATGTGGGCCTGTGGGATTGTCTCTTCCCAGGTCCCCCTCATCAAAACCTTGTCTGAGCTTCAGAAACCATTGAGTGCTACCTCCTCCTGACCATCCTCCACGGTTGGACTCCTGGTCCCAGGCCTCTGCCATCATCCACAGTGGCTGAGTTCTGGGAACTCTACCACTCTGAGGGGGACCACAAGTGGCCAGATTTTAGAGCACAAATACTGACATCCCTTAGCCTGGAGGAGGAAGCGAGGCTGAGCACGATGTCAGAACCTCAGGCAAGCAGATTGGACTCAGTGATCAGCACTAATTCCTTTGGGAAAGAAGAGTGCCAGGCTAAAAACAAAAAGTGCCAGGCCAGATAACAGGCAGAAACTCAGGTATATTGGGGGAATGGCAAGAGGCCACTGGGTGTGAGTAAAATACTGTCATTAGGGCGCTGAGAGTCCCCCTGTGGGCTCAGAGCCTGAAGGAGGCTGAACTTACAGGGAGAAGCCTTGTTGCCTGAGATACATAGGGTCCAGGGTTGTGTGTGCGTGTGCTCGTGTGGGAGCAGTGAGGGGGGCCACAGGGACCCAGGCCTGTGCTCCCGGTTTTCTGTTTCCCTTCCTCGCCTCCGTAGAGGTAAGTCCTTACTTCTCCCTCCTGGCTGCTATACCTGAGGCTTTTACACTCATGGCGCCTCCATTGTACATCACCTCGGAAGGCTCCTGCTGCCTCCTCAGTGAGCCACAACAACTGTGGCACATGTAGTGTATAGAGCATGAGTGTGACACATTCCTGTCACTTTTGGGGACATCCCTGGGGAGTGGCAGGGCATTTGGTTTAAATCTTGCCTGGACAACCTCTGGAATTCTTGGAGTGCCCTGAGGAATGAGTGGGAATTTAATCTGCAAAAGGAGCAGCTCTACACAGGGGCCCTGCTTGGGTCAGGGCCCACTGAGGCCTGGGGGTGCACCCCTCTTTCACAGAGGGCCTCCCTGGGGATCCTTCCCCAGAGGTAGCAGGGGACAGGACCCTCGCAGGTCTTGCATGTGTCATAAACAATCCAAAGACTCTGTTTTCCCCAAAGCGCTAGAAGCACTGTGGCTGGTGCAAGGAACACAGGCTTGTGAGTTGTGCAGACCTGGGCTGGAATTTGCCTCCACCCCTTCCAAGCTGTGCAACCTGGGCAACTCATTTCTCACATCTGTAAAATGTGAAAGTAATTACACGTCCCTCAGAGGGTTGTTGTGAAGATTAGGGGAAATGCTTATATACAAAGTAGGTGTTAAAACATTTCAGCAATTTTAATATTGTCCCACACAAATGGAGGGCAATGGAGTCCAAGGGCCCTGGGGCCAGCTTTGCCACCAGTCAGCTCTGCGACCTCGGGCAGACTATTTCCATCTGTGAGCTAGTGGGGCTGGATGAGACTATTCTCAATGCTCTGAGCGGCTAGACCTCGTGAGTTTGCCTTCCCTTTCCAAGCGGCCACAGGTGGGGCTCCTGGGAAGCAGGCTCTGAGGTGGAGGTTTGTTTGCCAGCAAGAGGCATACAGGGGATGATCGCAGGAACACCTGTGAGAGAACACGATACACCTGTCGGGAGCACAGGTCCCAGCACCAACCGCTGTGAGGGACAATACTTATGAGGGAGTGGGAGTGGGCAGGGAGAGAAGCTGAACTGTGAGGCAGCTGCAAGAGTGGTTTCAACACTCAGCTGGGACTCTGAGGATGGGATGGCCCTTCAGAGACATCCTAGAAGGAAGCAAGGTACTGGCACTTGTGCCCACATGGACCAGTTGTTGGTCCCCAGGGGAGGGCCTATAGACTAGGAGCCAGCATCTTCCTTGGCTGAGGCCGATGGCAGAGTGAGAGGCCACAGTAGGGGCGAGGGAGGTGAGGGGCAGGGAGGGGTGCCTGGCTCCTGAGACGTTCTGGGTGAGCTCCGCACCATCCATGAAAAAAGCCATCCCCACCTCTGGACTTTTCTAGAGGAGAGACTTGGTCTGCTGGCTTCTGGGTCTTGGTGCTGGCCTGGCCTGACCTTCCCCAGTAGAGGAGAGTCAGTGTCTATCCCTGCATACTCACCCTCTGCCCGGGGCTGCCAGAAATTCTGCAGGCAAAAGCTGAGGAATCTGAAGCATTTATGACTTAGCAGGATTGTTCCCAAACTGCAGGCTTCTCTAAAGAGCCTTCTGGATTTCATTGTGGTTGCTTCTCCACACTTAGAACCGAGCCAAGGGCTCCCTGGGTCTCACTGTCCAGGGCCGCCTTCTGGCTGCAGGGTCCAGGGGCCTCTGTGAGGTTGGCTGTGTAAATGTGTGGGTGTTTGGAAACCTTGCTGCTGGCCCCAAAGTGAAAAGCACAGAGGCTGGAGTCAGAGGGTCCTGGCCCTTTCCAGAGGGTCATCTTGGCCACACTACTTAACCTCTCTGGGTTTGTGTGTTCATCTCCCACATGGCTTGGTACTACCCTCAGAACCTAGGGTAGTGTCTTTGCTAGAGGAGAACAATTGTTCTACTTGAGCACACAACATGCTTTCTTCTAGTAGGTGTTTCCTTCTCTCGAGTTTGAGTGGTAGCGACTATCTTCTGGTAGATTCTGCCTCCTGCCCCTACCCCATTGCAGTTCATTGGCCCAGGAGTGGGCCTCTGACCTGTGATTAACATCGGGCACTTATTTGGAGACTTGTGTTGGTATCCTAAGCTATAAATTCCGTGCAGCCCCACAATGACAAATGGCTTTCCTTTCTCCATTCCTGCCCTCCCTCCCACTCCACTGCAGACATCGGCGGTCAGTCTAAAGGGGCAGGGTGCTGGATTGATTAGTAATGTCTTCCATAGGTATGTGAGGAGCAGAATAAGCATGCCACTATTTGCCCACCCTGGTCTTACGCTTGTAGGAATAACAATAGCAATAAGAACTCACATCTGCCATGGAGCTTTTGGTTTCAGTGAATGTCCACACTTGCATTCAATCCTCTTGACAAGTACTAGGTTACAGACTGGTCCTGCTGAGTCTGGGATGGTTACTGTCATGGTTAGAGCACTGTGTCAGAAGGAGGCCTGAAATGAGTGTGGTGGGAAAGAGACACTGTTGAGTCAGGCAAGCAGAACCAAGCCCAGTACTCAACCTGTGACAAGTCCCCCTTACATCTCACTATAAGGAGGCTCAAAGAGGTAAAGTGACTTGCCCAATAACACACAGCTAGCAAGTACCAGGGCTGGAACCCAGGTCCTTTGCTCTAAAGAGAACTTTTCAGCGTTTCTGGCTGTACCTAGAAAATGTGCTTGTACCCTCTCCCCTGGGTCTATGCTGGGTCTGTATAACTTGACTGTGAGACATTGAGAAAATCTAAGAGAAGGAGATGGTTGCTATGTATGACTTGCTTTCATTTTTCCCCTGGAAATCCGTTTTGAAATATGAGCTCATTGAGCTATTATAAATATGCGTCCATGTGGCATCTTTCACTTTTCAATCAGCATTTGTGCAGAGGCCGTTGTGAGTAACCTGGGTCATGAATGGAGGAAGCAGAAACGTTCACACATGGGCACAGGCCATGCCAATGGAGCCATTTGCTCTCAGCCGGGTGTTTGGGCTGGGCCTGGACTGTGAGTCAGGACTGCTGTCCTCACGTTTCTTTAGTTCCCCACTGCTGGGTCCAGTGATATTCCCAGTGGCAGATACAAGTGCCAAGCCCCTGACTGGGGGGTGGGAGGTGGTAGGGGAGGATTGGAGAGCATGGGGGCAGGGTTCATGGGCATGCAGCAGCTCAGCAGCCCTGGACATTCTTGGTTATTAAAGACCCAGAGTCCAGCTAGGCACTTTGATGGCAGCGCCCTCTTCCCTGGGTCTCTTATCTACCTAGCTGACAGCCCTGCCTCCAACCCTGCCCGGTTCCCCAATTCCCCAGTGGGGCTCAAAAGGCTGGTCTGTCCAGTTGCCTTTCTGAACGTGTCAGACCAGTCAGTCCCCTCTGTGCAGGGTGCCTCCTCCCCCTGATCTCTAGCCTTGTTTGCTGCCTGGGCTTAGCTCTACCTGGGCTCATCCGCTCCCTCCCTCGCTCCCCTGTGAGATCTCAGCAGTTCTGGCTGCTTTCCAGGAGCCCAGCAGCGGTCAGGTGTCCCAGCCCACCTAGGCCCTTTCCCTCCCTCCAGCCACATGACTTGTGCTCCGCCTGTCTGCTTTCTGCCCAAAGCTGGACAGCCCCCTGATCCCCCACTCCCCCTAACCCCCAGTCCCCTCCAGGACAATGACAGGCCACTGCTTTGCTGGAGAGAAAGTGAGGCTCCCTCAGGCATTCACACCTGCACTTCTTCCCAGAGCACTCCCGATAACCAAGTGTTTGGCAGGAAAAACACAGAACATACCCTCAAAAGAATACCTTTGGAGCTTTGTTCAACCTTTTTTTCCATTCAATTTCAGAGTTTCCTGCAGTCAGTTATGGAAAGCCCCACCACTCCACGTCTGCTAACCAACTGGATAAACACATGAAATAAACTCAATAAGGCATACAGTCCTGAGATATTAAAAGCAACACTGGTCCACAGTTGCAGGCAAACCTCACTGGCATTGCTCTTGACCCCCATCTTCAGCCCTTGTGGCTTGGGGTAGCCAGTATTATAGGAACACGGAGGCAGCAGAAAACTGGAGAGAATCAAGACTTCTGATTCTCAGCTGAAACCTCTTTGAACCTCTGCTTTCTCTTCTATAAAATGGATAAAAATAGCACCTACCTGAGATGTCGCTGAAATGTCTGTGGGAGCGAACACTGTGCCTGGCACATGGTTCGAGTCCAACGAGAGTTTGTCTAAAGCCTGTCAGAATTGCTGGGGTCATCACTGAATCACAGCCGCCTAAGTGGAAAGGGGCTTGTAGCTGAGCATTCCCGAGAGGGAGTATTTGTCCCCTTTTAGAGCATGGGTTCCATTTGACACAACCAAAGGGGGTCTGATCCCAGAGACAAGTGGATGAGCAGGGTCCTAACAGGGATGCTGCTGGAAGGGGTCAAGACCGAGCAGGAGCATGGGCGGAGAAGCAGCCCAGTTCCATCTGGGGTCTGAACTGGTGGCCAGAGGCAGGTTAGCAGGGCTCGGAAGTCACTAACGCATACACACGTGGGGAAGAGGCCATGTTTGTTTTGTCCTTGGCAGTATTCTCCTGTACCTAGCCCCATAGGCAATATTTAAATATTTATTGTACAAATGAAGAATCAATGAATGAATGACAACCTTATCAGTCAGAACCTGGTTGTTTCAGGAATTCCATTTGAAAACAAGGCAAAAGAACAGCTGCTGGCAGGAAGTAAAGGTTCTCTGGCAAACAGATGGGTCTGTCTGGATGAAAAGAGTCAGTGATTGGTCAGGCAGAACAGAACCAGACTCCAGAGGCCCTGAACAGACAAAGGGATTCTGGTCTGTGGACAGCGGGAGCCACTAAAGTTGGTGAGGAAGACGTGCTGAGTTCAAGAGGTTAGAGCCTGAACTCTGGAGCCAGACTGCCCAGGCTCAAAGCCCAGCTCTGATACTTAGGAGGCATGGGACCTGTATCAAGTCACTAAATCTCTCTGCGGCTTCAGTTTTTCTTCTTATTATTATTAGTTTCAGGTGTGTGTCTTCAATTTTTCATATGTAAAATAAAGATGGAAATTGTACCTACCTCATAGGGTTGCTGAGAGAATTAAATGAGATCATGTGTATAAAATGTACATTGTAAGTGCTCAGTTAGTTATTTGAGAGGGGTGTGAGATGGTCTGAGCTGTGTTTCAATAAATGTAAGCAGGGAACATGTGCGGGATGGATTAACCCAAACAGAAACGAGTTAAGAGGCCATTGTAATATCTACGCACCAGAGGATGAGATCCAAATTAGGGGAATCACTGGGGGGCCTGAAGAGCTGGGGCTCAATGCAAAACATTGCTGATTGGCTGTGTTGGAGGAGGTCGTCACGGGAGAGAAGCAGAAAATTCAGAACTCCTTTGTGTGCCTGAGAGCAGGGGTGCCTGGGAAGGAGATGACACCTCTGGATGAGACCAAGGCTGTCTAAAGAAGGAGCAGCTCTAAGGAGGAAAGAACATGAAACAACCAACTTTGATTTCTTGGTGAAGGAAGCGTTAAAGACATAAGGGTGGAGAAAGTGGAAGGAGAGGCCTGCTGAAAAGGTAGGGAATAGGTGTTTGTGGAGATGAAGGCAATTCACGAGAGATGAGAGAGGACTCGAGGAAGCCAGAGGGCACCCAGTGGCAATTAAAGGGTGACTCAGTGGTTAGCTCATGGCGTATCCGTTCTGTGATTTCCTGCAGCAGTTCAATGCTGGGGAACAAGAGTAGAGATGTGTCGTGCGGGGAGGCCTGCGGGGTCTCTGGTCCCACTCCCCACATAAGAACGCAGGACATGGTGAAGCCAAAAAGGAACACCCATGGAGCCATAGATGGGGGAGTCATACCACTATATTCTCTCTGGCAGCTGGGTTGGAGACACAGGAAGGAGGAGCCACACAATTCTCAACCCTCATTGCTCCGCTTGCAGGCTCAGCCACCATCTTCTTGCTAGCCCCCATTTTTTCTGCTAGCGTAGCCACAGCAGTTATATTAGTGGCCAATGGCTCACCGGTTACAGCTGACGGCCAACTAGCCACAGCTGATGGGCATGCAATCACAGCTGATGGCCAATTACTACCTGAGCCAGCACCTGTCTATGTGAGGCCGAGAGCCTGGAAACTGCTTTTTGTGGTTCTGTCCCCACAAGATGCCTACCAGGGGGGCTGACCAAAAGGTGATTTGGAGAAGCAAGGAAACTTTCAGTGTGAGGACAGTCAAAATAACTTGCAGTGGAGCTCAGGCTGGAATTTGGGGTCTTTCACGACTACTTGGAGTCTGTGGAATAAAGACAGTGATTTTTTCAGCAACAAGTTAGAGAAGAAAAATAATGTTGTCTCCATTTGGCTTTAGGGTGAATTGTGTGCTTTTGAAGCACCAAATCTGTATGAAACATGAAATTGCTGATCCTGGAGGCAAATGCCCCTAAAAATTTCAGGCAGCTTGGGCTGGGGTATTTTCTGGGAGAATCTAACAGGGACTTTCAAAGGCATCCGGCACTCTCTCATGCCACTGAATTATTTTAAATGAGCTACATCTGTCACCCACTTTAGGATGGAAGAATCCATTTGGGAAGGGACTGTGTGCTTTCTGATCCCATTTTGTGCATAGAATGGGGCTGAACCCGGAACAGACATTCCAGAAACATTCCTTGACTTGACTACATTCTGATCATGCACAGTTTGGGGCTCCACCCAGGGAGTCGACAGGGATTCTTCTTGTCCCATGGTGTTCGGTGTCCCAGCCACTATGGGTGAGAACACTTCATGAGGGGATAGGAATCGTCATGAAAAGCACAGAAGACAAAGTTCTGTATTTTGACAGATCCCATCGAAAGCATGTAGGTCAGACAGTCAGTCAATCTGTTAGTGCAAATGCGTGGACAGGTGAATGTTATAAAGTAATCTGGCAGGTGCCCTGATTAGAGTGGTTGATGGTGAGCTTGGCCTCTCACAGGCAACGGCAGACTTAGTTATGGGTCTGGACAACACACATTTCCAGTGCGGGATTGTAGGACATTCTGGGAATTAGCTGGGAGAACCAACGACGCAGTAAGTACAGGCTCAGATGCTGCACAGAGAATGCCCCCCCCCCCTCCTGAGTACACCGCATCAACCAGAAACTCCAAACGTCAAGAAATGAGGCGTCTATGCCTCAGTGACCTAGCCTAGCACATGCTCCCTGGCCATCTTCTTATTGTCCATTATTTTAAGCCAAATGTCCCCAGTTCCATGAGAGTTTATATTTCCAATGTCATGACAAATAAGGATAGATGGGGTAACCTCTGAAGCTCAAGTGGAAGGCGGCTTGCTTCCAGGAGCTGCTTTTCAGAAACATGGGCAAATGTTTGCCAAGGGCAGGCACTATTTATATGGGCAGGCGGTGAGGCCATTGTCAGCGTTTCCAGGAAGACATATAAAAGCCTGAGAGTCGTGCAATGCCAGCCCTGGCTCCCATACCGAACAAATGTGTAGCAGATTAAATATCTATTGTCCTGTCCACCTCAATAAAACATGGCACTCTTTAAAGCAGTTACCTTAATGATGTTTGTGTGTCTTGGAATGCCTCCCTGGGCTAACAAATTACATCTGAAGATGTGAAAACATGAAAATCGATAACAAGAAATGAAAAGTCTGTTTCACTGATAAAACATCATTTATCTTAATCATTGGGGCTTCTCAAAATTTTCTAAGTGCCCTTTTAAATGCCAGCATCAAAGCTAGTACCCATGTGTGTGCAGAAAGCCTGGGGGTCAAGGCAAGGATATGGACTGCGAAGGCCACAGATCCTGCTAAAGAGAAGCATCTTTCTGGGGCAGATGCCCACTGGACTGGTTTCCAACCAAAGAGCGCCCAGACGGGGCTTTCCAGGGATATTTCTGGTATTTCGAAATTCCCGGTGAAAATAATATACCTTCCTATGAAAGATATTTCTCAAGACACTAACTGTGAAGCACAAGTGACCCACTTTTGGTAGGCTTTATATAATGTGTAGGCATTATAACAATAATAATTTATGCGAATTAATATGATTGGGAAAATGAAATTATTCTACCTCCAGGAAGCCTCTACCTTGCCCTGTCCCCAGGCTGGATGACAGCATTCCCGCTCCTCCTTCCCCCTCAAATCCACATAGGAATAAAACAGCAGAAGTCTTTCATGGGTGAGAAGGTTGGAAGCACTGGTCCCCAGGGATCAGCTCTCTGGTTGCTAGTCCCCTTTTCCTTTGTTTCACATGTGCAAACTCATCCAGTTTTCCGGTTCTCTTAACTCTTCTCAGAAGACCAAAATGGGGAGTGGTTGGAGATGGTCTAGTGGTTTCTGCCCTCTCAGCAGCCCCAGGGAGGTGAAGTGTTAGGACCGCCCAGCAGGCACTGCCGTTAAAAGCACACCCAGGCTTCCACCACTTGCTTGAGACAAAATTGGGGGCAGGCAGAGGCTCAGTCTCACCTGGTCTCCTTTGCTCTGCAGCTATGACCGTGGTTTGCAGATGGGAAGGGCAGTCTCAGACCTCCATATTGCTGACATATCTTTCTCCAATGTTTTCCTACACAGTGGCTAGAAGACTTACCATACACTGATTCCCATTTATCTTATGGTAAAACCTACAATCCTTTGATCCCTCTAATTTGATACATTTTCTCCCCACTGTACCCTGAGCCATCCTGGCTTTCTGCCAGTTCCTCCAGGGAACCAAGTCGTCTTCTGGCTTGGGATGCTTTCCGTGCTGTTCCTTTGAAAGGCAAGCTCTTCACTTGCGTAACTCAATGATTCAGGTGTTACTTTAAAATGACTCTTTGCCAGAGTTCTGTCTTGACCTTAAAATCCAAATGAGACTTCTTTCATAGTTTTTTGTGCTTCTCCACAGCAGTCATCGCAGTTGTAAGTATAGCAGGTCCTTGAATAACATCGTTCAACTTTGTTTTGTTAGAACGTTGTTAAGAAAAAAAATTGATTCCTGGGCAGGGCTACTGTCTGTATAGAGTTGGCATGTTCTCCCCATGACTGTGTGGGTTTCCTCTGGGTCCTCCAGTTTTTTTCTCATATCCCAGAGATGTACACGTGAGGTGAATTGGTGTGTCTAAACTGTGCCAGTCTGAGTGAGTGTGGGTGTGTGTGATGCAGTCTGGGGTGGGTGCCTGCTTGTGTCCGGAGCTGCTGGGATGGGCTCCGGCCGTCCACAACCCTGAACCGGAATAAGTGGGTTGGAAAGTAATTCTTCTGCTTTTATTAATCTTTCTTAAATGTATATATAGCTCACATTTATTTTGATGTTTAATATTAGAAGTGTTTGGAGTCTTTATGTAGAAGTTTGGTGATTTTTTGTGTGACCAGAAATACATCATAGGAAAACTCTTGTTTATATCAGTTAACCTAGGGTAAAATTGGTTTTGTTATATGTCTTCTTAAAGTTGCAGTTTCCAAGATCCTACCGATGACGTTAAGTGAGGATTTACTGTACCATTGATTTGTGATTGTTTTTTGCATGACTTTCCCATTAGGCTGAGCTGCATGAGTGAGCCTCACTTGCCACTGGACATAGTCTACCTAACACGTTATAGACACTCAGCATATACTTGGTGACTAGATGGCCAAGTGGCTGAATGAATAGAGGGATCTACAGGGGACCCATCCTGCACATTTCTCGGGAGGCAAATAGTCTCCATGGTCAAACGTGACTGGGACATGCTCTATTCTGTCTCCCCTTAGAGAGTCATAGTAGGCGTTAGTGTGGGCAATGTTGAGATGGGCTCCAATGAGAAAACAGAGCAAAACATAAAACCCAAACTGTAGAAAGTGAGTTTAATTTTCTTTCAGCTGTCTCCCAGACTTATTTGAATGTGTCACTTTTTCCCTGAACCTCTATTAAACATCCCGCAGAATGGACAGTAAGAGCTACTTCACTGGTGGCTTCCTACCTGGGGGGCCTGAAACTCTCAAGATTGCCAGGTGGGGGTTGCTCATCCTGCATTGAGCCACCCTGGCAGCTGCCTTGCTGGCACCATGGACACACATGCAAATATTTACATGTGCAATCACCCTAGTAAAGCGGTAGCAGGAGCAAATTTTGGAGCCAGCCTGGATTTATATTTTTCAGGGAAAAAAGAACAATTGAAACTTGGTGTTCGTAGATAGAATCTTTGTGGTCATGACAACGAGCAACTCACGCATACTAACTTGCATTTTGCTGATACCCGCATCTGCAGGTATCGGGGAGCTGGAATGTAGATGGAGGCCCCTCCTCTGGCAAGTCCACTTACCTCCCAGTATTTGCATCTCAGTGCAGGCCTCTTCTTCTTCTCACTTTCCAAAACAACTCTCTTGAATTTCCCAACAGACCTACGTGAATTTTATGAGGGGAGATTGCTTGTAACTTTAACATGGGTGAAGGTTTTAGGACATATCCCTCTTGCATACCTATGATGCTTTATGTAGGTAGGGCTGTATTAACGGCAGTGGATCTCCAGTTACTTTTGGTCACTCCCTCCTTAGGCAGGCAAGACTGCTTGACTCACCGACTCCGTCTAGTCTCATTTTCCAGTGGAAAAATAAATTAGTGATAATTTGGGGAGGAATGGGTTATGTATACATTTGCTCTAGCACTGGAGTATGGATAATTCATATTTGAACCACAATGTATACATCTTAGAGTCTAGTTATTGGAAAATTACAGCCCCAGGATACTGTTGATGCAAATAAGCTTCAGGATACTTTGTAGGGTTAACCAGGCAACCCACCACAAAATAAATAGATAATGATAAAGCTAAGCTAACAGTAATTCATAATTAGAACAGTACCGTTAAGAGTAGCAATTACAAATCACAACCAACTCAGGCAACACTGATGATGTGCTGATAAAGAGTCCTTGTCCCAGAGTTTGGAAATGTCAACTCTGCCTGCACATGTGAAATCCAGGGACTTCTGACTGAGTCAAGGAGCGCCGCGTGGCGGCTGGGCTGGCAGAACACGGCAGGGCACTCAGTCACCTCGAGGACTCTCTTAATGAATTCCAAATTAGCCCTAGTAATACGTACAAATGAAAGCTTAATCAAACTGCACACCACTCACCATAATCATCTAAAGGAGGACTTCAGGATGGCAGGGCACACGAGAATGTTTCTGGTAACACCCCCCCTTACCCCCCACCCCAGTAAGTCTGTCTCTGACTTTGGAAATCACTATGGAGGCAGCAGCACCTCCTTTGGGTAGGGCTTTCATTTCCTAAGTCAGGCAGGCCAGAGATGGGTCCTTGGATTTACAAAGTGCTCAGATTCTCATTTTTTTTCCAGTGTGAAAGGTTTTAATACCCAGTGTAAAATAATCTCCAAGATATAATATTACGTGATAGCAATGTGCCTGATAGTATGTATAATATGCTATTTATGTAAAAAACCCCAACAATTTTATATGTGTGATGATGCTTTTTATGGCTGAAGTATCTCTGGAAGTGAATATAAGAAATGGATCAAAATAGTTGTCTTTAGGGAGGGGTATTGGCTGCTGGGAGGGAGGGGAGAAGGAGGGAGGGAGATTTAGGTTTTTCACTAGATACCCATTTATGCATTTTGAATTTTGCACCATGTATTAACTATTAAAAATATCAATGCATTTAAATTTAGAAAAAAAGAAAAGCCTATAGAGACTAGACTTATCTCAGCTTCTTTTTTTAAAAGAGATGAGGGTTAATTTTGGTTTGTTTATTGTTCTGATGCCATTTTCCTACCTTTAAAACCATGGCCATGCATTGAGCAGCAGAATCTAAAGGAAAACCTCTAAATGAGATGACAGAGTTTTAAAACCAGGCCCAGGTCCAGGGATTCTGGATTGAGGCTAAGACCTCAGTCTTGAAACACTATTTTCTGAGAAATTAGACCTGTTATTAAAAAAAACTTTCCAAGTGTTCTGATGTGTTTTCATCTCAAGTATATAAAGTACAAAAAGGAGTGATCTTAATAAGGGGTCTTGTTACACTTGCAGCTTGAAAACAAAAGACGAAAGACAAAACAAAAGACAAAAACAAAAGACAAAACCAGAGAGAAAGGTTGTACAGCAAAGCATGTTTAAATGAATGCATTCTTCTTATATCATCTCGCTTTAGTATTGCTCAAGGAGGTAAAGCAATGATTTATCTTGATTTCCGATCAGGAATTTAAAAGAGAGCAAACAAATATTATACTACTTAGTATTTCCTAATGAGAAACATAATATTTCATAATTACATGAAAAATAACTATCCTTTTACATAAATGGACACAAGAGAGTACATTGTCATTACATCTTAAATGCTCATTTTGCTGAATAACAGTTCTTTTTTAGAGCAAAATATCTAAAGAAATATGTAGTAGCTCTAAATTTGTTGGGTTCTGAGTTACTGCAGATAGACTGTAGAGTAAGAATTGTTTAGGAGCTGGAAGAAAACGTTTTGGACCACATGGAGGCCTAACTCTGGTGGTGTAGACAGGGTTCAGCCTCAGACTAGAGCAGGGCTTTGTGCAATGGGCGAAAGTAGTGACAAAGCAAGCACAGACTTCTGGAGGCGGGTACACAGGCTGTGTCCATCTGGCATATTTGGGAAGATTCTATAAAGACATATCAGTACAAGTTATTAATTATCCCACAAGCACTTGGTCAATTTACAAAGACTGTAAACCCCACAAGTCCCATCCATCCGTCTGCCTGAGGATATTCCCCTATATGTTAAGTGTGCAAATATTTTCCCCAAGCTTCTTGTCCCCCGAAGTACCCCCCATTTTAGTCCCTTTCCTATTACTACAGGACCTGGCAGCCTGGGACAATTAGAGCCTTGTATTTAAAAGTTGGGTTCACAGAGAGGGGATACAAGTTACCACAAGCCTGTGAGTAGCCCACGCAAGGAAACCACTCGGCTTGGGTCTGAATGACTTACATTTTTCCTCGCTTGAATTAGCTGGTAATTGCATGTAGGCAGACTTAGCCAGAAACGGTCTAAATGATCAATTAGAAAGCAAAAAGGAGTTCCTTTCTTTAAAGTTCAAGGGTCCCTGTTGAAGAGCCCTACTTCCCAAGCCATGCTCACGTGGGCCTGCGCCTAGCTTTCTGTGGTGCAGGCGTATATTATACATTTGCCTAATGATAATGAATCGAGTACTTATTTTGCAGGAAAATATAGGGCACTTCCATTACATGTAATCAAGCAAAAAGGCTGTAAAATGTGCCACTCCATTAATTTTAAACAGAATCCTTTCCAAATGTCACCCTGAAACCAGAGTATGGAGTTATTACAAATCTGAAGGAATTAAGAGTAATTTTCATTTGTACAAAGGAGTTGAGGGACATGACTCCTGCCACACATACACTATTAATTGGGTTAACTTTCATTTGCCAATTTGAGTATGGATCACTAAGCCCTGACCCGGCCTGGTTGGTGGTGGCGTTAGTGGGCCCTGTCTTCTCTGTGGGCACATGTGCACACATACACACACGACAATAGGACGTGCAAAGAATGGGATGTAATTGGCTAGTTATTAGCAAATATGCTGTTCAAAGGGGAAAAAATGCCAACTATTGGCAAGTCACTGAACCTCTCTGAGCCTCAGTTTCCTCATCTGTAACACCTGCTTCAATAGGAGTCGTGAGGATTGAGTTTGAGTACATCAGAGCCCGTACTGTGGTGTCTGATACATGGTTTACACCCCTCAAATG
Organism: Rhinolophus sinicus; assembly: GCF_057876585.1. Taxonomy (NCBI): domain Eukaryota; kingdom Metazoa; phylum Chordata; class Mammalia; order Chiroptera; family Rhinolophidae; genus Rhinolophus; species Rhinolophus sinicus. The sequence continues at coordinate 148,951,860 of NC_142514.1, read as the reverse complement.
GAAACTCTTATCTTTATTTTCATTTTCTGTGTGGGCCTCTCGGGCCTGAGCGGGTTCCCAAATCACACTGAGGGAAATCTGGACCCGACACCAGGATGGGGATGACCTTCTTAGGCCATTGCTGGGTCAATCCCCAGGGCCTGGGAGGTGTGGGTCAGCCCACTGAGTTACTGAGTATTTCCTTCCTAATTCAGTTCCCACTGTCTCTGAGTTATAGCGGACTGTGGGAGAGCAGAGAGCACGAGACAGGAGTAAGCAGGTGAAGGAGGATTGGAGGATGGTCCCATCTGCCCCTCATTCCACGTTCCGGTACTTGGTGAAGAGGTTGTACAACACTCGCAGTGTGGATTTCAGGTCACAGTTGACAATGTCTGCATAGAAAACAAAAAAATACACAAAGCTTCATTGGGGTCACGTGACCCAAAGTTGGCATCCGTTGTCGTCTTCCGTCTATCACCTCGTGCCCAGCATGGTGCTGGGGGAGGTCACACCCCTTACCCACGGGACATTATTCTGTGCTCTGGAAGAGCTCCCCGTTCTCCTGGGAGACAGGAGCCTCCCCTAGGAGATGACACAGGGCAGGTGGGTGTTGAAGTGTGCAGTGAGAATTCAGGGCATGGGGCTAGCAAGGGGCAGACGTGTTGGGCTGTGGGGTTTCACCTCAATAAAATGAAGCAGGCCCCAGAGCATGCAGCCTTCACCCTGGAAACAGCATCTTGAGAAAAGAGAGGTGCTTGCTGTCCCCTGAGTCTCACCTACCCCCGGGGCCCCTCTCCCACAGAGCTGGCCCTGAGTGGTAGGAAGGAGGGAAGCGTCTGAGGCTACAGCGGGGGAAAGGTGAGTTACGACCAACCTGCCTCACCCTTAGGAAGGGCCCAGAAGCCAACCTGGCAGAGAGTACTCAGTAAACATGTGTCTTCAGGGGCCAGACAGATTCAGAGTAAGGATAGAGCAAGGCAGCTGGGTTTGAGGCTGGGTGTTGGAGGGTATTCAGGAGAGTTCTACCATGGGTTGCCAAGCTTTTAAACAACCATTTCCTGTGTTCCCTCCTTCCCTTCCTTTCATTTAGTCCTCTTCTCGACTGCCCCTCTAACCTCTGCCAGCTCCTCCGCCTTCTCTTCCCCCCACCAAGGCCCCCTCTCTGCTCCTGTGTTTCTGTAGTTTTATCCCTTGGAGGGCTTTCCTCTGAAGAACTGGAGTAGAGAAAACACATTTAAAAAGGAACTCGGCCTACTATTTAGGAATGCATACTAAGGTAATAAAAGTAGAAAAAGAAAAAAAACTATTAAAAAGACAAAAGCCTGATGCCTGTAAAAGTCAGCAGAGTGGTCATCTTTAGGGAAGAGGGAGAGGATTATGTTCAAAAAAGGCGAGTTGGAGGGAACGCGCCGGAGCTGGGTGACATCCCTGAGCTGGGTGGTGGTGGCATGGTGGCTCTCTGGGTAATGTTTCACTAACCTGCACATTTATACTTTATGTTGCTTTCTGGCAATGTGACATTGTTCACAGTAAACATGATTAAAAAGACACCTAAGGGTGCAGAAGGTCAGGTGAGATAAATGATGTTAAGAGAAAACAATGAATGGGATTTCACGGTGGGAGGGATCAGGCTGAGCCTCCTAGAAAGGAGGGGTTGGGGACATGTCAGGACTCTAAGAAGTAACACCCTGGCGAGAGGACTAGGGAGGGATCCTTTAAGCGCGGAGGTGAGTCGTTGGTCAGGCTTGGTTGTGGCTCCCAGGCTTTAGCCTTGGGACCTTTGCAGCTGCCACAGCCAGGTCCTAGGCCCCACAAAGATGAGCACGCATGGGGCCCTAGCCGAGGACCTGGGGAACCTCCTTAGGGCTTCCCCCCACCTCTGGGCCTCCTCCTGTGCGGCCCTCCCCGGTCTCATCCCAGTTGCAGCTGGGCTTGGGCTCTTTCTCCTCCTGGTAGACTAGGGGCTCCCAGGGATCCTGGGAGGCCTGGAGCTCAGTTTCCCTTTCTGTTCCCATGTTGGTTCGTGCATGTATCTGAGCCTCTCTACCTGGGACCCTGCCCAGTGGCTGAGCCCTGCTACCGTCCCCTATTCATGTTGCATCACTCCATGCCCTGTGGGTGGGTTCCTGTCCTCCCCTGACCACTTGGTGTTTGAGTGTTTCTTAAATTCCACTCAAGTCAAAGATTAGGAAGTTACCCCAGGTGGGAACTCCTAGGAAGGCAGAGAGGAGACAAAGTGGGCTCACCAAGGGAGTGAGGGTGAAGGGGCAGGGGGCGGAGTCACTGCAGCAGGCTCCTGCCTGGGCTTCTTAAAGCCTCTTCCCCTCTCCAGTCCGTTCTACCCACTGCAGCTGGACTATGCAGCCTCTGGGGACGGCTGTTTCCAGGGGATGTCAAGGTGCAGCAGAGCCCTGAGTGTCAAACAGCACGGCAGAGAACGCGTTTCCTGACTTGAACACCATTTTGCCACGAAAAACGCGTCTACCGTAGTCAATGCGATTTTGCAACACCCTCAGGGAATTAGCCACGTCCTCTGTAATTACCCACCTTTTGTAAAATCTGCGGCATGTACTGCTGAATCTCCCTGTCCAGGGAGAAGCACAGACACCAGACAGAGGGCTGGGGTAGACTTCTCACAAAGCACAGGTCCACAGAATACCATTTCGCTTCTCCGTTATGTACTGGAAATTTTCAGCACGGGCATTATGCCCAGTGTAACAACAAATAAAACAGATGTTTTTCCATTCACATTGGTCAGGAAGTTTCATGTTAATCAGTTCAATCATTGCACAAGAAATGTCATCTATATGCTGACATATCCCTACAGATTGATACTGGGAAAACTGTCCTGAGGGCAATAAGTGCCTAAAACCTGAAGTATAAGCAGGAGTACTTCCAATCTGTTCCCCGGAAGTCTCCTGTTAAGCAGCTCAAGAAAACACGCAGACATCCTGGCCTGGGCTCTCCCACTGTGTTTCTCCTACCCAGAGATGGGGTGCTCATCGTCTGGCCACTCAAGAGTACTTTTCTCATGGCTTTAGGATGCTGGAGTGGCCTTGCCAGGGACACAGCCCCTCAAGCGACACCAATCTTTCTAGAGGTCCTCCTTAAGCAGTGACCAGGCACGTAGAATAAATGAGAATAAAGGGTGGCTTTTGTTGGCTAGAGCTGATAGTTACCGAGGTTCTGGAATGAGGCATGAGACAGGGACCCAACCAACATCTATCTACACCATCCACCTCTCGGCTCAGAGTTTCCTGTTTTCTCCTCCATCTTCATAAGGAAAGGTGTTCGTTCCCACAAGGTGCTTCCCACTATATAATCACAGCCCCGATCTTTTCGCCCAACTGCAGTTCTGCTTGTTCAGTGCCTAGGTGTCAACGTCAAGGTTTTCAAAGCTGACATCCCTATGTCCCTCCCAAGCATGTTTTTCCTCCTGGGGTCCCCCATGCTGCCGAGGGTGCCCTATATCTAAACATCTGTTCTTTGCACTGCCTTCCAAATGATCTCCCTGGAACAGAGCGCTGATCAAACTCACTTACTGCTGAAGCACCTCCAAAGCTCCCACGCCTTCAGCGTCAAGTCCAAACTTTCTGCCGTGGCATCTAGGCCCTCACATCAGCTTGCTTTATCCCCATCAACCATTACTCAATTCATACTCTTAATGTTCCAGCCAGATAGGTAACTGCTTACATTTATTGTTAGGTGCCAGGTGCTGTGCAGTAGGCGTTGTCACATTTAATCCTGTAATGTGCAGATCTCTAGGAGTTCCATTTTTTATAGACATGAAAATGAGGCTCAGGGGGGTAAGTTGCCCAAGGTCACACAGATAGTAGGATAGGGACCGGACTCAGCCAGAGCTGTCATGGGCTTCAGCCACATGCGATTCTGTCTCAATAACTGAGCCACTCTCCCCTCCCCAGGGAGAACTATCGCACATATCGTCATCCTGTCTGGGATGCCTGCACCTTTATCCTTTTTTAAAAATATTTTTAATTACACATATAGTACAATACAATGTTATATTAGTTTCAGGTGTACAACATAGTGATTAGACATTTATATAATTTACTTATCACCCTGATAAGTCTAGTACCCATGTGATACCAGGCATAATTACAATATTAACTGTATTCCCTAAGCTGTATTTTACATCCCCGTGACTATATTTATAACTTCCAATTTGTACTTAATCCCTTCACCCTTCTCACCCATCCCCCCAACCACCCTCCCATCTAGCAACTATCAACTTATTCTTCACATCTAGGAGTTTGTCTTATTTTCTCATTTATTTTGGTTTTTAGATTCCACATATAAGTGAAATCTGAAGAACTGGAGTAGAGAAAACAAATTATTGGTATTTGTTTTCTTCTGTCTGACTTAATTTCACTTAGCATAATACCCTCTAGGTTCATCCACGCTGTTGCAAATGGCAAGATTTCATTATTTTTCATGGCTGCATTATTATTCTGCATTATTTATATTTCATTATTTTTCATGTATATATGTTCCACCTCTTCTTTACCCATTTATCTATCAATAGACACTTACCCTGTTTCCCCGAAAATAAGGCCTAGCTGGACAATCAGCTCTAATGCATCTAATGCAAAAATTAATAGAAGACCCGGTCTCCTATAAGACCGGGTCTTATATTATAGAAATATAAGACTGGGTCTTCTATTAATTTTTGCTCCAAAAGACGCATTAGAGCTGATTGTCCAGCTGGACCTGATTTTCGGGGAAACACAGTAGGTTGTTTCCTTGGTTATTGTTAATAACGCTGCAGTGAACAAGAGGGTGCACATATCTTTTCAAATTAGTGTTTTGGATTTCTTCAGAGAAATACCCAGGAGTGGAATTGCTGGGTCATGGTAGTTCTAATTTAAATTTTGACTTTTACAGGAACCTCCATGTTGTTGTCCATAGTGTCTGCACCAATTTGTAGTCGTCCCGCAGTGCATGAGGGTGCCCTTTTTTCCACATCCTTGTTAACACTTGTTGTTTGTTGATGTATTGATGACAGCCATTCTGACAGGTGTGAGGTGATCTCATTGTGGTTTTAACTTGCATTTTCCTGATGATTAGTGAAGTGGAGCATCTTTTCATATGTCTATTTGCCATCTGTATGTCCTCTTTGGAGAAATGTCTGCTCAGGTCCTCTGCTCATTTTTCAAATTGACTTGTTTGTTTCTTTGGTGATAAGTTGAAGGAGTTCTTTATATACTTTGGATATTAACCCTTATCAGATGTATCGTTGGGGAAGATTTTCTCCCATTCAGTAGGTTGTCTTTTTGTTGCATTTGATTTCCTTCACAGTACAGAAACTTCCTGTTTGTTTATTTTTCCTTTTGTTTCTCTTGATTGGGACATGCAAAAAAAAGCATTGCTAAGATCAATGTCACAGACTTTACTGCCTATGTTTTCTTCTAGGAGTTTTATGGTTTCAGGTACTTTTTTTTTTTTCTTCCCCTTACCCCCTGCCCCACTGCCAACTCTGAGTCAACCGTTGTTCTCAGTCTAGGATGCGTTTCACTGGCCCATGTTGGTATTAGGAACATTGCTCACTGGCTCACAGCCGCACACAGCAGCCCAGTTCCAGGTCAAGCTGTTGTTGTCAATCTAGCTGTAGAAGGCGGAGTTCACTGGCCCATGTGGAAATCAAACCGGCGACCTCGGTGTTAGGAGCACAGCATTAGGCTCACACCTGAGCCACCCGGCCACCCCTGGTTTCAGGTCTTATACTTAAGTCTTTAATCCATTTTGAGTTTGTTCTTATATATGGTGTAATTGGTGAAGTTTCTTTTTTTTTTGCATCTGGTTTTCTCAGCACCATTTATTGAAGAGGTTGCCTTTATTCCGTTGTATATTCTTGTCTCCATCATCACTAATTAATTGGCAATATAGGAATGGGTTTATTTCTGGGCTCTCTATTCTGTTTCTTTGATCTGTGTGTCTGCTTTTATGCCACTACCATACTACTTTTATTATTATGACCTTGTAGTATAGTTTGATATCAGGTAGTGTGACACCTCCAACTTGTTCTTCTTTCTGTGTGTGTGTCTTTCAATTGCTTTGGCTATTTGGGGTCTTCTGTGGTTCCATATAAATTTTAGGATTATTTATTCTAGTTCTGTGAAAAATACCTATAGTATTTTGACGGATTGCATTGAGTCTGTAGATTGCTTTTGGTAGTATGGACATTTTAATGATGTTCATTCTTATCCATGAGCATGTATATGCTTCCATTTATTTATCTCTTCTTCAATGTCTTATAGTTTTCAGAGTAGAGGTCTTTTACCTCCTTGGTGAAATTTATTCCTAGGTATTTTATTCTTTTTGACGCAATTGGAAATGGGATTGTTTTCTTAATTTTGTTGATAGTTTGCTATTGGTATACAAAATGCAACCGATTTCTGAATATTAACTTTGTATCCTGCTATTTTACTCAATTCATTCATCTAATAGTATTTTGGTGGAATCTTTAGAGTTCTCTCTCTATATGTAGTGTCATGTTATCTGCAAGTAATGACACTTGTACTTCTTTCTTTCCAAATCGGATGAATTTTATTTCTTGTCTGATTGCTGTGGCTAGGACTTCCAGTATTATGTTGAATAAAAGTGGGAATGTGGACATCCTTGTCTTGTTCCTGATGTTAAGGAAAATGCTTTTAGCTTTTCACCATTTAGTATGATGTTAGTTGTGGGTTTGTCATATATGGTCTTCATTATGTTGAGGTATGTTCCATTTGTCCCCACTTTGCTGAGAGTTTTATGATGAATGGATGTTGGATTTTGTCAAATGCTTTTTCTGGATCTATTGATATGATCATATGATTTTTATCCTTCATTTTGTTTATGTGTTGTATCATGTTAATTGATTTGCGGATGTTGAATCAACACTGCATTCCAGGAAGAAATTCCACTTCATCATGGTGTATGATCTCCTTAATGTATTATTGAATATGACTTGCTAATATTTCATTGAAGATTTCTGCATCTATGTTCATCAGGGATATTGGCCTATAATTTTCTTTTTTGTAGTGTCTTCATGTCATTTTGGTTATCAGTAATGCTGGCCTTATAAAATAAATTTGGAAGTCTTCCCTCCTCTTCAACTTTCTGGAATAGTTTGAGAATAGGTATTACTTCTTTGAATGTCTGGTAAAATTCACTTGTGAAGCCATCTGGTCCAAGACTATAATTTGCTGAGGGTTTTTGATTACTGATTTGATTTTGATTACTGACTTGATTTTTGTAGTTAATTTGTTCAGATTTTGTTTATTTCTGATTCAGTCTTGGAATATTGAATGTTTCTAGGAATTAATCTATTTCTTCCAGGTTGTGCAATTTGTTGGCGTATAATTGTTCATAGTATTTTCTTATAATCCTTTGTATTTCTGTGGTGTCAGTTGTCACTTCTCTGTTATTTCTGAATTTATTTGGGTCCACTCTCTTTTTATATTGATGAATCTGGCTAAAGGTTTGCCCATTTTATCTTTTTAAAAAATCAGCTCTTGGTTTCATTGATCTTTGGTATTGTTTTTATAGACTCTGATTCATTTTTATCCACTCTGATTATTATCTCCCTCCTTATACTCACTTTGGGCTTTGTTTGCTGTTCTTTTTCCTAGTTCCTTTAAGTGTAAGGTTAGATTGTTTACTTGAGATTTTTCTTCTTTCTTGAGGTAGGCCTATATTGCTATGAATTTCCCTCTTAGCACTGCTATGGCTGTCCCACAGATTTGGGGTCATTGTGTTTTCATTTTCACGTGTCTCAAGGTATCTTTTGGTTTCTTCCATTATCTTGTTGTTAACCCATTCATTGTCTAGTAATATGCTATTTAGCCTTCATGTGTTTGTGTGTTTTTCAGTTTTCTTCTTTTAATTGATATCTAGTTTCATACCGCTGTGATCAGAAAAGCTTGATATGATTTCAGTCTTCTTAACTTTACTGAGTCTTATTTTGTTGCTTGGCATGATCTATCCTGGAAAATGTTCCATATACACTTGAAAAAAATGTATATTCTTCTGCTTTGGGGTGAAATGTTGTCAAATTATCAATTAAATCCATCTGATCTAATGTGTCATTTAAGGCTACTTTTTCCTTGTTGATTTTCTGTCTGGATGGTCTATCGATTGATGTCAATGGGTTGTTAAAGTCCTCCACTATTATTGTATTACTGTTGATCTCTCCTTTATATCACCAACATTTGCTTTATATATTTAGGTGCTCCTATGTTGGGTACACAGATGTTTACAAGAGTTATGTTGGACTGATCCTTTTATCATAAAATTCCCTTCCTTGTCTTGTTACATACTTTGGTTTAAAGTCTATTTTGTCTGATATAAATACTGCTACCCCAGCTTTTTTTTTCCCCTATTTGCATAAAATATCTTTTTCCGTCCCCTTTCAGTCTGTGTGTGTCTTTCATCTGAAGTGGGTCTCTTATGGGTTGTATACATACTGGTCTTGTTTATTTTATCCATTCAGCTACCCTGTGTCTTTTTTTTTTTTTTTTTTTTTAACAGGACTTTATTGGGGGACAGTGTGTACTTCCAGGGCTTTGTCCAAGTCAAGTTGTTGTCCTTTCAATCTTAGTTGTGGAGGGTGCAGCTCAGCTCCAGGTCCAGTTGCTGTTGTTTGTTGCAGGGGGCGCAGCCCACCATCCCTTGCTGAAGTCGAACCAGCAACCTTGTGGTTGAGAGGACGCACTCCAACCAACTGAACCATCTGGGAGCTCAGAGGCAGCTCAGCTCAAGGTGCTGTGTTCAATCTTAGTTGCAGGGGGCAGAGCCCACCTTCCCTTGGGGGAGTCCAGGAGTGGAACTGGCAACCTTGTGGTTGAGAGCCCACTGGCCCATGTGGGAATCGAACTGGCAGCCTTTGGCGTTAGAAGCCCCGAGCTCCAACCGCCTGAGCCACTGGGCCGGCCTTTTTCTGTGTCTTTTGATTGAATCATTTAGTCCATTTACATTTAAAGTAGTTACCGACAGGTATGTAATTATTGACACTTTATTGTTTTCTGATTGTTTTTGTAGTTTTCCTCTGTTCCTTTATTGTCTTGCTCTCTTCTCTTGTATGTTGATGATTTCCTATAGTGCTGTTTTTTTCTGGATTTTGTTTTGTTCTTTTTCTGGATTTTTGTTCAGTTCTTTCATTTGAGGCATTTCCTCATTTGGCTGACACTCTGTGTTTGTTTCTATGTATTAGGTAGACCTGCTACATCTCTGGGTCTTGGCAGAGTTGCCTTATGTAGTAGGTGTCCTGTAAGGCCCAGTGGTGCAGTCTCCTGGGCCACCTGAGCTGAGTGTTCCAGGGGTGTCCCTTGTGTGTATTTTGTGTGCCCTCGTACTGTAATTGAGCCATTATTGCTGCTGGCACATCAGTGGGTGGGACTGACTCTCAAGCTGGCTGGTTGTGACTATAGCAGACAAGTTGTAATGAGGAGTCACTTTAGTGGGGCTCTGATGCCAGCTGAGTCTGCTCTTTGGCTGTGTCATTTGTGGAGCTGGTTGGGTGGTGCTCTGGTGTGGTGGTCTGAAGCTGCCCACCAGGTGTGTTGGTTCTGGAGCTTCTTGGGAAGGGCATTAGTTCAGATCAAGGAAATCCACCACTTATACCCACCACTCCTCTATCCCACTCTCCAAATAAAAGCCCTAGCTGATCCTTATGGTTTACCCCAATTATCAACATCTCCATCAAACTAACCCCCACCCCAAACAGAAGAGAGCATTACCTCCTCAATTCTGACAACCTCTTAGTTGCACCTCTTTCATGGCAGTTATCATGACTGTCCTTCTATTCTGGTGACTGGGTGCATCTTTTCTCTCCCCTGGGTGGCTGCAAGTACCTTGAGGTCAGGGATGGCTTGCCCCTCTTGGCATATCATGATCAAGGGGGTCTCTGGCCCACTGGACAGTCAGCAAACAAATCCCTCTATGTGGAGGTTTGGGTGAAGGAACTTGGAGCAGACACAGCAACAGGGAGTGAAGGCATGCAATCCCTACTTATCCACTTGCCTTTAAACACCTAGGAATGTGCAAGCAAAGGGCCCACATATGGCATTCTTAATGTTCCAAATTGATATAAACAGAAAATTATCTGTAATACAGCATTGACGCACTAGTGCTTGTAAAATGGAATATTTCAGTAAGTGGTAGAAAATAAACATCTGTACTAAGAAGACTACTGAAGACACGTACCTCCTACATGCACAAATAGATCCAAGTGCCAGCGCAGGAGGGCTGCTGGAGCATTTTGTTCCTTGTGCATTTTTTTTTTTCAGTCTTACATTTTCAACCCAAACCCAACAAATCATCCTTGGGCAGAGCTGGAGTAGGAACAGGACAGGAAAGGCGATTATGCTCAGAGCAGAGCTGCCAGTGAGACTCCTACAGCTTCCCCCTTCCTGACTGGGATACAGCTCTTGGGCAGGTCAGCACCCTGTCCAGGGACTGAAGAACCTGGAAATTAGGCAGAGGGCTGTTCCTACAGCAGCACCTCTGCCCTGTGCCACATCTTGTCAGGCCCTTATTTATCCCTGTGATCCCATGCATGGGATTTCAGATTCTCTTTCTTCACACGACCATGTGGTTTGCAGCTCTCAACAGGATCTCCAGGACTGGGCAGCTGTACCCTGTCCCACTTCCCCTGCAAACGGCAAAGGCTTCAGAAAAGAAACTCTTCTCTCTGCTATCAAACATGAGTCTTGCCCTGTGCCCTGAACACTTGTGTGCAGGAAGAGGGTCTTGCTGGGGGAAGAGCAAAGTACCTTCTGGCCGTGGTTTTGGCTTTTCCAACCCTCCATCTTGCATGAGCTCAAAGGCAAAGGAGACGTTTAAGACCTGGAAAGAGAAATGCAGGGCATATTTAGTTACACACTCATTCTTGGACCCTCGGGGCTCCCAGGACCTGCCCCAGGGAAGCAATAGAGCCAGCATTATAGCCAGAGGGGCAGAGGTCCAGCTAAAATGAGGCCCGAATTTGAAGGAGAAATGAGGCTACCAAAATGGGAAGGCCATGCAGAGTGTGAGCTGCCTGGACCCAGCCTGCTGTTAGCCCTCCTGGAGAAGTTCAAAATCCTCTTCCGGTCCTGCTGTGTTCCTGTGTCAACTGGCAGGACTTTCAACTCAGGGACATTAGTGCACACAGTTGAAAGGATGAGATTGCAAACATGTCCAGGAGGCAGAGAACAGTGTCTGCTTTGCACCAACTGCCCCTTGTCTAGCGTGCAGGCTGTGGCAGCCTATGAGAGGCGTTAGACTGAGTGTGGGTCTTCAGGTCTGATCAGCCTTGCAGCCACTTTCCCTGTCACTTCTGGGGAGATATGAGGTTAGGCTATGGCACGTGGCAGGAGCATATGGTGAGGGCACCGGGGCCAGGCTGGAGAGGGAAGGAAAAGCTATTCACGATGCTTGGTGGTCTGCAGCTAGCTCCTGCCTAGCATGGGCCCTCCTCCACCCAGTGAAGGGGGAGACAGGAAGGTGGGCAGACAGGAAGCTGCTGCCTTTTTCCTGGAAGCCCCAGCATAGGTGTAAGCAGATGAGTTAGGGCCCGTGGACTAGGGCCTCCCTCACATCACCTCCCCTTACCTTCTGTTCAAAGCTGTCCGGGGTCAGGAAGAAGCTGTGCAGGGGCACGAAGTAGCCCTCGAGGAGCCCCATGAGCAGCACCAGGTACACCCCATCTGCAAACTGGAGGGAGAGAGCCAGGTGAAGGCACTGGACCCCTGAGCCCCCCAGCCAAGCCCCATCCAGGGAGCCTGTCATCATCCATGTCGATTGCCCAAAAGCGACACCCCCCGGCAGGTTCCAGGCAGGGGGTGAGGGGCAGTGGCCCGAGGCAGGAGGGTCTGCTCTGCAGCAGGCCTGCCCCATGCGTGCCTGGTCCTGATTTCAGCAGATCCAGGATTTATTTAGCATTGACCATGTACCAAGCCCTGATCGGGCATGGGGACCATAGAGAGGGGTCAGGTGTGGCCCCTGACCTCAAGGAGCTCATAGTCCAATGGGGAGATTGACGTGGAGGAAATGCAGCAGCTAATTTGACGGAGAGAAGCATGTTGGCCTGCGTGAGAGTGACAAAGGTCACTCCCTCCTACTGAAGGCAACAGGGGAGGCTTCTGGAGGAGGCTCTACCTGAATGGAGACCTGAGGGATGAGTGCGAGTTAACTAGGGAGTTAACTAGGGCAGAAGGAGGAGGGAAAGGGGATGTGTAAGGCCAGTGGCATGAGGCTACTAGGGTAACTTTTGCTTTATGAATAGAGAAAGAATTCTAGTGTCATTCAGGCCTGGACATTCCCCCTTCTCACCCCTCTATTATTGCTTGAGAGGCAGCATAGTGTAGTTGTTATGAATGTGGGCTCTGGAGCTAGGTCTCCAGCTCTACTACTTACTGGCTGTGTGACTTGAGCAAGTTATGTAACTTCTCTGTGCCTCATTTTTTTCCTCCTCTGGTAAAATGGGGTTGACTATAGGATAGTATCTACTTCATGGGGTTATGATGAGGACTAAACCGTTAACATGTGTAAAGTGCCTAGAACACTGCTTGGCATGTAGGCAACACTTAATAAATATTAATGATAACAAGTCCTCAAATAACATCATTACCTTTTAACATTGGTAGGAAAAAAATCAATTCCTGGCCGGGTCCACTGTCTGGGTGGAGTTGGCACATTCTCCCCAGGTCTGCATGGGTTTTCTCTGCATACTCATTTCCTCTCACACCCTGCGATGTGTATGTGAGGCGAACTGGTGTATCTACATTGTTCCTATCTGAGTGAGTGTGTCTGTGGGTGTGAGTACGCCCTGCGATGGAAGGGTGTCCTGTCCACAGTGGGTTCCTGCTTTGTGCCTGGAACTGCCAGGACAGGCTCCATCCACCTGCAACTGTGAACTGGAGACTAAGTGGGTTGGAAAATGATTATCTTACTTGTTTTTATTCGTCTTCCTTAAATGTATATATAGCTCACATTTATTTCAATGTTTAATATTATAAGTGTTTGGGGTCTTTATTTAGAAGTTTGGCGATATTTCTGTGACCAGAAATATACTGTAGGAACTTAACTCTTGTTTACATCAATTAACCAATGGGAAAATTGGTTTTGTTAAATGCCATTTCACTTAAAGTTGCACTTTGCAAGAATCTATCTATGATGTTACATGAAGACTTTCTGCATTGCTATTACTATCCGGGCAAACAACAAAGCACGCAGGACACAGCTTACTGGCAGCTCTTGTTGACAAAGCACAGATGTGTGACAAGGGCCCTCACAAGAGGCTTAGAGCACCATCCCTTCCATCAAGGACAGTAGAGGCCCGAGTGGCTGGGAACCTGGCCCAAGGGACAACAGATGCCTAGAGTAAACAGAGGGATGCAGGTCTTCTGCTCAAGGGAGGGTAAGGTGAGTGTGCACTGGGCACTTGGGACAGGCTTTGTGGAGGAGTGGAGGCCTGTGGGACGAGGGAAATTTGGAAGGAGTAGGTGTTCCAGGTATGGAGGATGGCCCGAACAATGATATAGAGGTCAGATACATATCTGATATTCTAGAACCTTTCAAAGAAGGCAGGGCCACCAAATGTTTGTGGGCATAAACAACAGTTGCTAGAGATTGCAGGAGGCCAAAGTTCTTGGAATTATCTTAGGAAACTTTTAAAAAAATCACAAAAAACTAAATTGCCTGGAAAGTGGGTTAGGGCTAGAGTCTGAGCTCTAGTGGGTGATTGGCTGGTGGGACTGTGTCTCAAGCTTTGTTATGGGCATATGACCCTGAGCATGAACTTGACCTGGAAGCAGCTTCCTCCCTGCTTCCATTCATCCAGACTTCAGCTCAGGTGGGTAGGACTTGAGCATGACTCATCCCAGGACACCCCAGGGTGGACAATGTAACAGCAGACCCCAGCATCTGTGTCAAAGTCAAGGCCCTCCCACTGAACTAGTTAACTGGGTCTCATTTTGGCGGTGGCTGGAAGGAGTTGAGAATAATAAGAATCCAATCTGTCAACTCAGGGGAGGACCTTGGGTTAGGGTCAGGGTTACTCACAGCTCTGAGTGCCACTGACTTAGATTGCTCCCACCCCCCGCGGCTTTTTCTGATGACTCGGTGGTAACACCCACAGACAGACACCAAACATGATTAGTAGGGACCCCCTTTCATACACGTGCTGTCCATGAAAATTCAAATGAAAGTTCCAGAGCTCATTCTAGCTCACTTGAGGACACATCACTTTTCCAAGGTGTTCCCTAACTCCCAAAAGAGTATATAAAGCTCATTTCACAGAGTCCAGACACACTCAAACTCAGGCACAGATCCAGGAATTGCTTTTCAAAATAACGGGAGATGCCTATGTGCTCAAAGGAAAACAACACTTTAGAAATTCATCACAAATGAAAGGAGGTTGAGAAACAGAATACATTACACAGCCTTAAAGTATCTCTCAATAAATATTAGTTATTAATTATAAAGGTGGGGAGAGCTTTCCAGTAGGCAAATCTAGTGGGCACCAACTTACCCAAGTGATCAGTTATTATCACCAGTAATGGGACTAATGGACAAAAGTGAGAAGAATATGGCATTACTTAGGTGGCATTGTTACTGAAAATGCATAATCTGAATCTAAGCACAAGGAGAAAAAATTTAGAGACGTTCAATGAATCAAATGGTCTTCACTCTTTAAAAATGACAATGTTATATAAAGACAGGCTGAGGATTTGTTCTATAATAAAAAAACTAAAGAGACATGACAACTAAATGCAGCATGTGAGAATATTAGGATGACAGGAAAAATTTGAATATAGAGTTTTTTTGAACCATATGATATTGTCAGAAGTAGTCAAATATCAGAAATTTCATGTAGTTCAACCTAAATAAATCCATGTATTATATCAATGTTAAAATTACCATTGATTATGGTTATCAAAGAGAATGTACTTGTTCTTTAGAGATAGATGTATGCTGAAGTACTTAGGGTGGAGAGAGAGGAAAAAAACCCCAAATGTGGCCAAAATGTTAACCATTAGTATATGTAGGTGAAGAGTATATAGGTATTCATGATGATATTCTTGCAACTTTTCAAAATAAAAAATTCAGAGAAATTCCAAGCAGTTCACCCCTCTGAGTGGAATAGAATCTCCTTTCTCCTGGAAAGGCTTTAGGGTCAGTGTAGAAAGCCTTCCTGGCAATGCAGGGATGAGACACTTGGAATGGTGGCTGTCAAGCAGGGCCTTGCTCCTTACTCTGCACTTGGGGCTGTCACCTACCTGGGTTTCCAGTTCTGTGACCTCCAGGTTCAGTTTATTCAGGTGCTTGTTCACGAAAGTGATGAGAGTCTAAAAGAGAAGCACAGGGCGGGCACTGAGATGGAGGCTTTCACGAGTGCCAGACCCTGGAGGCCACCACTGTGACTCTACTGTGAGGACAAGGACCTGTGTGATCACACAGGATGAGGTGAGTGAAGGGCACTCATGTGAGCTGATCACTGTGCTAAGCTGAGTGACGGTGAGCAGCCTAGGAGACTCTTCTTCAGGGCCCTCAAGTTCATGGGAAAGGATGGCACCCAGGACTTACAGTCCCACACACTACGTGATTCAAATGACCAGTTTTAGGACTGTGAAAGGAGCAGGGAGCCCCAACAGGGCAGAGTGAGAGGTGGCGGTGTGAGCCCAGGGGCAGGGGGCCAAAGGGAAATTACTGTGTTTCCCCAAAAATAAGACCAGGTCTTATATTAAGGTTTGCTCCAAAAGACGCATTAGGGTTTATGTTCAGGAGATGTTGTCCTGAAAAATCATGCCTAGGGCTTATTTTCCGGTTAGATCTTATTTTGGGGGAAACGCAGTAGGAAGGGGTGCCAGAGAAGAAATTCCACTAGGTCCTTCCTTCCAAGTCCCTTCCTAAGCACAGGGGCCTGTGCCCAGGGAGACAGAGGGAGATCTACGTAGGGAGGCAGGGACAGCTGAGGGTTCAGTGCGGGTGGGAAGACAGGACGCCTGTAGCCTTGGAATCCCCAAGAGATGCTGTCATCCAGTGGGAAAAATAAGAGACTAGATGAGGTATCCCGTGAGAACAAGATAGGTAAAATGGACATCAAGCAAGAAAGCCCCGTGTTTGCAGAGATCTGGTGATGACCCCAATTTCAGGAAGGTGGCGAGCTGCAGGGATGGGTTTTCCTCAAATATTTGCTGTCTCACTCTCCTCCCAGTCCCCTCCTTCCCCCCCCCCCCCCAACCCCAGGCTCTTCTTTCCCACCTTTTTCACCACGTTGAGCTTGTCTGGTGCATGGTCGAACAAGGTGTCAAAGGCATCACGTTCTGAAAAAGAGGGAAATGTCAAGTAGAACAGAGCTGATTCCTGGTGGGAGGCCCACCCCAGGACCTGGCCATGCGTCTTTGAAGGCCACATGGTCAGCTACCGATGGGAACTCTTTGGGGTATGAGGCTGTGCTGGGAACTCTGGAACCTGGGTTTAGGGCAGAAATTTGGGGTTGATTCTTACCTTTGTATGTGTACACGTGTGTGTGTGTGTGTGTGTGTGTGTCCATGTCCATCCGTCTGTCCGTCCACCCACTAGGTCAACCCTCTTCTGGGCTGCGGTTGGGGGCTCTGTCAGGCAGTTTGACTTGGGACTGGTCATTACTCTGCATTCTTTGTGTTCCATTCCATCATGATTTAGTCATGGTTCTAAAGTGTTTCTGAAGCTTTTTGGAGGCTGATTGTTATCCAACTATCAGATCACTCCCTAATTTTCAAAACCAGGACGCCCAAGACAAACATCCTGGTAGAGTGTGTAGATAAGCGGATTGGGAGCCCCGGGGCCCCGACACAGGCTGTGAGCTCCTCCTCTTGAGTGATCTAGTTACTTCAATGCTTTGCACCTCCGTTTCCTCTTCTATTAAATGCCATCTGAGACATGAACTTCCCCCACGTGTGTCATGAGGATGAAAGACGGGACTGTATATGCATGTGCTCTGTAAACTTGGAAGCATCTACCGACCCTAATTGTTATTCACATTATTGGAATAATTCAAAATAGTATCCATAGTAAATACAGGGTCATAGAAAATAGCAAAGCCACGCTCCCTGCAGGGTCTTCTCTTGCTACAGCCTTCATGTTCTCTGAACTGAGAGGTGGAATGGTGGAGGGGCTCTGAGGCAGGGAATGAGAAGAGTCTCTAAGTGGAACCTGGGCTGGGCAGGTTCACGGTCCTGGGGCCTACCTTTTCTACGCTTGCTCCAATGGGTAAATCTGAGACGGCCAGAAAGGTGCTTGAGATCCCTGACATTCAGACTTTATAAACAAACCCCAAATCCTGGGAAATGGGAGAGGCAGGAGGTGTGATGAAGAAAGAGGGAAAAGGCAGCTTCTAGAACATCGGCACAGTGGGGAGAAGGGGCAGTCTGAGGGTATCCATATGCCTCCTTCCTTTACTCTCACCATATGCTTAGACTCCCCTGCAAATGCCCCGCAGCCAGAAGCCCAGCAATGTCAGTGGTCTGGTGACTTGCTTTTAGGACCGTGCAGCTGTGGTTAGTTTCCTCTTCCCACCAGGAAGCTGACCCTCCCTGCCAAACAGCCCTGTCACCAGGCTGGTGTAGACACACTTTCAGGAAGCACATGCAGTGACCATTCTTTCCAGCTGCTACAGAATTAACTAGACCCCCGTGGCAGTCACCAGCAGCAGAGGACAATCTTACGCAACTCACCATGCCTCCCAGAAAGAGCCCTGTAGGAAAAGGAGAAAAACTGTGAATCTTCTCTGCTCGCCCTTGGTGAAAGAGCCCCCAAAGCTTCCTTCCTTGGCATTTTATTCTGCACTAAGTCTCCAATTATTGGTGGTCTTTAGTACATTACCACCTATTTTCCCCTCTGCTGTACTTTGTTTCCACAAAGTCTGGTACAAAAGATGCTTAAAGGACCTTAAATAAAATCACACCATTACTTATAGTTGAGAAAGAATACTGGACTCAGGGGTTCAAGATTCTCAATGACCTTTTAGGAGCAGAGCTCCAGCAGCACCCCAACGTGGAATTTCACTGCCCAGGTTGCTGTGGGCATCTGCTTGGGGAGGTCAGGTTTGTCTCCTTCCTGTCCATCCTGTGATACCCACCAAGTTGTGCCTGCCTTTGACACAGGATAGGTGTTTTCAAAGAGGACAGAAATATGGAACCACACTTATAGCAGTAAAGTACTAAAATCACAAGCATTAAAGACAGACTACTTAGGTTTAAATCCCACAGAGCCATTTGCTTGCTGTGTGACTTTGAGCAAACTACCAAACCTCTCTGGGCACCAGGTCTCTTATCTCTAAAATGAAGATAATGGTACATACCTCAATGGAATGCTATGAGCATTAAATAATTTAATATGTAGAAAGACTTTAGCATAATTCCTAGTATATAGTAAATGCTCAATACATTTTTCTCAATGTTTTTAGTTCTTATTAGATTGGATTATCCCAACTGTGCATCTATCACTCAAATGATGACCCGCAGATGGTATACTGGGAAGAACAGTGAACTTGGAGTTAACTGTTGGCTGGAGATATCACTGGATATCTCCTTCTCCACCTTTGGACTGTGGGGTTTTAGGAGGTATAATCGTTACTTCATGTGTTTTTTACGACCCTCAATAGATACAAAAGTGCTCCATAAACTGTACTGTGTTGTCATTATTAGGAGTTTGCAACCATGTTTATATCTAGGGGGCCAGATGGCAGACAGAAAGACCATAGAAAGCATAATGGGCAATTGACAGCTTGCTCAGAAAACCAAAACTTCACGTTCCCTGGTTCGGAAGTTTCTCCCCGGCCACACTCCTCTCAGATATGCCTTCCTCTTTTCCAGAAAGTGAAATATCAGGCATGGACAAGCCCCGCATAGGGAGGAGAGGGGTGGGCAGGATGGGGAGGAATTCTGTTCCTCTCCCGGCAGCCTGAGCCAGGGCAGCTTTCCTCCCGCCCCTCACAGAACCAAGGCCAAGAATCAGTGTGCCTCAAAGATCAACTGCCCCCTCGGCTGCCACGCCTGGGCCCTCGAGTGACGTGGAGGCTGCCTGATAAGGTCTCTGCAGGCCTTAAACTGGGCACCTGGGGAAGGGCCACTCCACATCTCTGCCCTACCCTGGGCCTGAAATGCCCACACCCCTGCGCCCTTTTTAAGGCACATGCACAGTTGGGTCCAGGCAGGCAGCACCCTGAAACCCCCGCCAGCCATGACTGCATAAGGGGAGCGTCCTAGAGATGGGGCAAGTCTTGGATGGTGTGGGTCAGCGGTGACGGGAAAGGCCCGAGAAGCCGGGAATGAAGGGGAAGGGAAGGAGGGCAGGGCCTTTACCATGTGGAATCCTCACAATCTCTCTGGTTAGGAAATGCTGAGGTCAGAGAGGGCAAGGGACTCACTGGTGAGGAAGCAGCAGAGCCTGGCTTGGAACTCAAGTCGGGCTGGCTCAGAGGGCCCTGCTCTTTTCATTTAGCTCCGATGCAAGGGAACACAGAGGAAAGCTGGGGGTGCAGGGGATGCTGGGAACCAACTCTGCCCGGCTTTGCGTGTGGTCAGGGCTCAGGCCTGCCCAAGTAATCTCACACCCATACACCCAACTGTCCTGCTCTTGCTGCTTAGGACCAAAACCTGTTTTCCCCTCAAACCTCTTACATGTCCTGATATTCCAATTTATTAACGTCAATGAAAAACAACAACAAAAAACACCACTCTCCAGTAGAGAGGGGCTTTCTGGGTCATGGCATGTGACCAAATAAATCAGATTCAGAAAAGGAAGAAAAATGTCCTTTTGAAGGTTAACAATTTAAATTCAACCCCGTATTTATGGTGTGATGATTTCATGCTGGTTGGCTTTTTCGGGCACACTTTTTTCCTGGAGTGCCACAAAATTAGAATTTTTCAATCACTGCTAATTCTCTCTCCCCACTTCCCCACCCAAGTTTGTACCTTAAGCATTGAGAAGCATGTTTTGAATGCATGGAAAAGGCTAAACTATAATCATTGGCTGAAGTCTAATCCCTCTTGCAATCCCAATAAATGAAAACTAAATATCAGCAAATGGACAAATTTCGGAGAAACATCTGTGTTCCATTACAGAATTGCTGGCAACAATGGTGTTGACATACTCTGTGTTACCAGTTATTTCCTCTTGGATTTGCCGAGACTGGAGGATTCCTTCTCGTTTCTGAAACGGGGGTGGGGAGAAAGGGTGGGGGAAGGAGAGAAAAATATGCTTTAGAAAAATATGAAAAACTGATTAGCATTCCTGATACTGAGAACGTTACTGGTGTTTAAGAAATGACTCTGGAGATGAGAGACTGCTAGAAGTGAAACAAGTCCGCTACCTTCCAGGGTCTGGACTGTACCATTTGTACTTAAGTGCAATTAGTGTTTAGTCCAAACAAGTAGGCTGTTTCTTGGATGGTGAATCTTTTCTTTCTTTATTGGAAGACATTCTGCTGGAAGCAAACTGTTTGCCTCCTGGAGTAATCCACAGTAAACCAAATGGAAACGAAGGCCAGGGTGTGTCTGCCTTCCAGCTGGGGCCACAGAGGGAAGCTGAGAAACACATTTAACTAGGGGGCTGGGGTGGAGGAACTGAAGCCAACTTGGAGAATGCAAATAGACAGAAAGGAGGTTCTTTTTGTTTTTGTTTTAATGATATGGGAGCTTTTACATAAGTAGTACAGTCATCAGGCAAATAGTTTACTCTCTGAGAAAAGGTTCACTTTGGAGGCCCACCCGTCTGTCCATCCATCCATCCATCCATCCATCCATCCATCCATCCATCCATCCATCCAACATCTACACCACCTCCTCCCATCAATTCATTCTTTCTTCTTTATTTCACTAATCAGTGTCTTCTATGTACAAAACTGTGTTAGACTTGGAACAAATACTACGGAATGTATGACAGTTTCTGGCTTTGAGGAACTTAGAGTCAAATGGTATAGATGAAGCAGGCATGTGAGAATGGTTTCCCCCAAACAGGGTTTTTGCCTGATTACCCAGCTCAGTTATTAGTAGGGTCCCCCTTGCACTCTCCAAAGTATCATGGGTAATAAATTATGTGGTCACCCTGTGTGGAGAAGAAGTGCTGAATGCAGGACAAGAGTAGGCTCTTTCAGATGGGATGGTCAGGGAAATCTTCCAAGGGGATGGGTCCTTGAGTTGGAACTTAAAGGACATATAGGATCTGGCTGGACATAGAGGAGAGAGGCCATTCTAGGGGGAGGAATGGCCTGAGCAAAAAGGCAGAGTCAGTGGAGTCAAATGTATTCAGAAGGTTGTTTGGAGGGAGGGTGCCATTACTCAATGGGGAGTCAACTGAATGCTGGTGTAAGAGTTTAAAACTCATCGTGTGGGCATGGGAACCAATGAAGGGGTGTTAGGATTCAGGAAGACCTTCCGGCGGCTGTGAGGAGGGAGATTTATTTTATCAGGTCAGTTGCCATTCACGTGGAGGACAGTATGTGCATGGAAAGCAGTAGTCAGCAAATTCATCTTCCACAAAGGTTGAAGTGAGTGTCAAGAAGGACCCTCTAAGCTCTGGTGTCTTAGATGAAACCTGCCTCCTTGACCATCCTGCCCAAACTTCCAGAATCTTCTCTTCACATTCCCAGTAGCCACAGAACGTAGTGTCTTTGCAAAAGTACTTTTACAGATGTAAAGGTAGAGCTGGATAAAGGCCCAGGGGGTATTTGGAATAGATTAAGAAAAATGGACCATCAAAGCAAAAAAGAAAGGGAAACAAAACCATTTAAAGGAGATCTAGTGAGGAGAAATCATAATTTTTCCCCCCAAATTCAGCTTCAACAATGTAAAATTTTCACATGGGGCTGATGGAATCTGTGTCCTTGTCTTATGAAGCCATTCACAGACATGAAACCTCACCTTCAACTTCATGCAGAATTAAATGCAGAATAGAAAAGAAATCTGGATTAAATAAGCCTTCAGACGGTCTCCCGATTCACCTCAATCCATTATTTGTTCCCTACAGAGCTCACTCTGTGGTTCAGTGACTCACAGCCAATTCCGAGTACTGCTTCTCTGCCTGCTTAACTTGATAAAGCAAAACACCCCATAAAATCTGACATGCATTGATGCCGTTTTATATAACGCGTCCTCTTTTCCCCCTCATGCTAACAGAACTGCTTACAGGAGAGATTAAACTGACAACAGCCTTCAGATGGCCCATAATTGAGCTCCAACGAAGGCATGAGACGTGGGCTTGCAGTGACCACTGTTTCAAAATAGCCCCCCCCCCCAACCTCAGATCTTGAATCATAGTTTTAAAAAATATAATGACATGGATTCACACATTATTGATTGGCAAAAATAACATAATAGAGAAGGCCTGGATTCACTAGGGAGATGCTTGTACCAGGATGCTCTGGCTGGCCACATATCCATAGCAGACATGAAATGCTTAGCACCATGCTTGACACAGTGGAGGGCTCAATAAATGAGGCCAATTAGTCCCTTTCAGTCAGCTACACTTAGTGTCTGAACCACACACATTCGTAGTGACGATGGGCTCCTAATAGCCCTCTCTGCTGCTTATCTCTTGGCAGGCAGGGCCAAGGTGTCATATTCCTATTATAGCCCCTTGATGTTTAGCAGGTTTGGTACCCAGACGGTGTAAAAGAAATACTTTTTCATTAGGGCACGACTGAGCAACTGATTGAGCAGCCTCCCCCTGCCCTCTTCCTCTCCCATTAACATCTGATCCCTGGAAGCTCAGCTCGAAGGCCTTTTGTCCTGGAAGCTGGTCTGGCCTGGTCAGGCAAAGCTTACCAGGATAAAACTGGATAAAGGTCTTCCTTACCAAGGGACAGTAGACCTGCCATACTGTTCTGTATTCCAGAACCTTGGATAACCAGGGAGCTGCTTATAAAGGGCGTTCTCCCTTGCAGCATGTTTATTTGGAAAAGAACAGAAACAAGCAAACAAAATGATGACCTTTTGCTAAATGGCATAAAGTTGGAAAATAAAATTGAATTTGAGTGTCTAATGGGGTTAGGAGCAGAGTGAGATAGTCACAGGGAGAACGCACACCCTCACTGTGGAAATTACACAGGCATATGTGAATGGAAACTCCGTCCAACAATCTGGAAAAGATGGCTTGAGATCCCAGCTGTGCTTCACTGGGAGGGTGAACAGTGGCAGTGCCCTCAAAACAGGCATGGCCAGTTGGGGTCTCTCTCAAACATGCATGCACACGTATATATATGCACACTTGCCCTCACATGTGCGGATATCTGTCTCTCCCCAATACCTGTGCATCGTTTGTTTAATCAAAAAATGATTCTCTGTGGCTTGCAGGGCACATGTGTGTGTGCACGTGTGTGCACACACATAGATACATCTTTCCTCCTGATCCTACTATGCACATGTCACAAACATACACCGTCAAACATACGTTACACAGACACCCTCCTGACAAAAACATGTAAACCCCAGGCACATGCCCCACACAAGGCTGTCCCATACACAGCACAGACTCTTCTATCTTTGCACACTTCTCAGGGATAAGCCCACGTACATGGGTAGGCTCACTCCCAGGCCTTCCAACATACAGCGAACCCAAGGACACTCAGCATTCATTCAGCTGCCTTCCTAACAAGCTACCTGGGGTGCCTTAGCTCTCATAGGAACAGCCTCCACAGCTGTTTAAGGGTCCAAATATTTGTAGTGCTTTCTTTCTTACCTGGACCACAACCACTTGGATGGAAACATGGTCTGGGAGTCGGATGGGTGCCCTGAAATACTGGGACAGAGCAACTAGCAGATGCAAGATGGCTACCAGGCTTTTGGCATGAACAGCTGAAATAAAAGATGATTTGAAAATTAGAAAATCTTCTTCAAAGTTCTAGGTAGATATATACAGATATGCACAATGTAGCAGTACCACACCCATGTCCCTTTTATCCCACCCCTAAGGATCAGGGGACACCCTGGGTCATCACAGGGCTCACCCTGGGCTCCCTCATTCTTATCTAGGCTCCATGGAGCTGCTTCTTGGGTCACGTCATTGCTGGCTTCTAAGACAGTGCCTCTCTAATCCAAGGTTCCCATAGACACCCTAACAACTGCTGAATTCTGGATTCAGATCAGCTCTTCCCCACCTCCACGATCTTGTTCACTCTATTCTAATAACCATGGGCATGTCTGCTCTGCTCGCCCCCTCCATTTCCACCTGAAGGTCAACTCCTGTGGTTATGACCACTACCCTTGTCCTAAGGCGCTATTCAAAGTGGCCCTCAGTAAATGCACACTGAGTCAGGAACATGGTGTTACTTCCTTTGTTCAGGGCTGTAGACCCCTGGGGGAAGGGATGAGAGACATCTAAAGGGCTTTGTGGCTCTGAGTCTCAGGTATGGTCAGGGTAGGCAATGTCCCTTGGGGAATACCTGGAAGGGGATGTTTCTGAGCCAGGTGGCTTCTACGGCTACTGAGCAATGTACTGGATGTTAAGCCGTTTACACTAGAGAAGGCGGGGCAACTAGTGGGTTGTAGTTTTCTCAGTAGATGAGAGAAAAAGCCTGTGATGTAATGGGACACACACATGGCTGGGAAGACTGAAGCGTGAGCTCTGACTTGACAACTCTGCCATTTATTTACTGCCTACATGACCTTGCGTTGGCCACTCACAGCCTCTGAGCTTCAACTGCTCATCTTCCCAAATGGGGATAACCATGCCTGTGCAGAAATACAGGTTGTGAGAAGATCCAGAGATAATGTGGGCAAAGCTTCCAGCCCACAGCAGATGCCTAGGAATGGTTGATATTTTTTTACTATAATTTATGAGAAAGTGCCTGGCATCTAGGCAATTAAAGCATGTCGACTTTCTCCCCTTCGTTTCTCATAAAAGGGAAGATTCACCAGATACTTTACCTCCTACAGCTCTCATGGCTCTGCATTACAGGGGGCATTTAAGGAAAGCACAAGAACAAAAAAATGCCCATTTTGTGTACTTAACCTAAACTAGGCCCAGTATCAGGGTGTCCTTCTGTCTGCCCTGGGATTGATGAGTCTGCTCTAACAGAAGCTCTGAGAAATCACCAACGAAAGGAAATGATTCAGACATTCCTTGGGAATTCATTTGAGTTTCTTGTTATCACTGCTGCTTCAGAGAAGGTTTCCCACTATGAACAGCTCAACCCCACCAGCAACCAGCACACGATCTGCTTCTAACGCCGCCTTCCAGAAGAAGTTTTCAGTTCTGGGCTTCTGGGCATTGTCAAAAGTTTCACCCACAGTTACAGCCTCAGAAAAGGCTCCTGGCATGGGACTGATGCATCAGGGATGTCACTGGCGGACAGAGGCGACATCCGGGTTTGCTCTTCTGGTCAGAATTGCCACTCCATCAGCCCCGTTATTGGGGGGTGTAGGGCATTTGCTACCTCTCCCCCTTTTAAGGACAAAACATAATGCTAAAAAAAGCTGTGGTCAAGAAAGTCGTTCTTACACACTAGTGACATTGTATGTCACTTTGGGTGAGCAATACAGAGCTAGATCATAGGCACCACACAAATGTCATTCTTTCAAGGAGTAGTACTCGGTCCTCCTGGCAATTTTTTTTTTCAAAAGAAATACAGTTTCTCTTTCTCTCTCATACACTACATGTACAAAGATGTTAATTATTGTGTAATATATTATCACTGAAAAAAAAATCTGGAAAACAGTATGTCCAATAGCAAGAGGAGAGCTTAGGCCAGTGGTTTTCAATTTTTTAATTATTATTAAGCAGAGAAATCCTTTCTTCTAAAAGCTGTTAGGCAAAACGGATAAAAAAAGTTTAACTGCTCTGGTCCCTGAGTCCTAACTGCAGCCGACCCACAGCTGCTTCTCCTCGCCACCTTTATCCTGCGTGGAAAGACGACGCAATGTCCTTGGAAACGGCCAAGGAAAGTAACGGAGAGGAGGGATGGACGTCCCCCCGAGCTGTGCCTGTTGTCACATTCCTCATGGAAGAAACCACTGCTGCTTGTAAACAGGCCCAGCATTTCTGGCACCCGAGGCATCACAGGGAACTAGCCATCGAGATAATTATTCCCTCCGACCTAGCAATTCATCTCCGTTCTGGAAATCCAGGACAGGAAGAATTCAAGGGAAGCAAAACGAAACACAACCTACGACATTCAACTTGGCACTATCTGGTATTAGCAATAGGCTGGCAAACATCCAAAAAGGCTCAACGTCAGCGTAAGGTTAAGCTAACTACGGGCGACCTACCCCATGACATAGAGCAGCTATCAAAAACGGTAACTACCAGGACCACGTGGGAATACAGAAAATATGTATGACATGCTCTTAAGCGAAAATAACAAAACGCAAGATGTATATGACTTCATCAAGTAAAAATATGCATTGATATGGACAGTCGTGGGCAAAAAATGAAAATAGCCAGAGGAGAGTGGTAGTCTGAGTGTTTATTTTGCTCATACCCATTTCCCTAAGAGAAAGGAAAGTAAACATGAACCAAGAAAAATCATTCAAAGCCAATGATGGTCCCCATGTGGCTTTTAAAAATTCCATTCTTCTAGCTCAGCCTTTCCCAAACGGGGTTCCCTGGTAAGTTAAAGGGTGTTCTGTTTTGTTTGGCAGGGTACGCGGCGATGGTCCATAGTCTCAGGAGTGGGAAACAGGGTCAAACGAAACTAAACAGCGGTCTTCATGAGAGGACTATGATGTTTATGACTTTATGCTTTAGAGTTTCTGACTATTGTGGATTTCCAAAATGCAGACATGTTTCTCAAACTAGTGATCAAGCCCCCCTTTTTTCTCCCCCACTGAACACTATTAGCATTCCTGGGACACAGCATAGATAGCATCTAGGGCCCAGAGTTGTGGTCTCCCCTCCTCCCGGCCCGATATGTTCTACTTAGCAGAGGATGCCCTGTTCTAAGTGCTGTGCTCTGCGAGGCAGCTTATCACCCTGCACAAGCAAAGGTGTAATTATGTTGAAGGAGGCACTTGGTGTCTTGCCTCCCTCCAATGTCAGATGTTAGGTACCTGCTGAAGAGATTGCGACTGACAGCTACTGGGTCTCTAAGTTAGGAGGTGAAGATTCCTTTTTCTTTCCCAAGTTTGAAAGGTATTTTTATGGGGGGGATGTGTCTATTCTAAGTTGCCTAAATTGGATGTAATAAGGTATAGCATTGAGCCCGTTAATACTTAAAACAAAGGCAAAGAACATAATTTAAATCATTTTACCAATATAAATTCATATTTTTATCTATTGCAAAACACAAAACAACTTTGGACTCCCTACGGGAAATAATGTTGTCACCAGTCTGCTGATTTAATGTTGGTTCTGATATGGACTCATTAAGTCCCTATTAGACAACAAGGCCCTTGAGGCAGCAGAAGAATGAATGGTTTATATTTTCTGAAATCCTTGAGCTGTACTAGCTGTCAAAACTGAAATTAAAAATCCTGTTCCAGTGCCTACAATCTCAGCCATATCTTTGCTTTTTCTGGAAAATAAGGGGGTGAGGAGAAAGACGTGGGCTTTGGAACAGAGCCATATTTCTTGCTCCCCAGCTTCTCAGCTGCCTGAATGTAGGGATCTCAGCTCCCCCAAGCCTCTACAAGCTGGAGACAGCCGCATTCTCAAAAGTTTGTCTGGCATGCGTAAGTAGCTCAACAAATATGAGTTTCCTTCCCTTCCCAATCTCACATGAGCTTTCTACAGAAAGCCTTTTATAGGAAAGTGTCCTGGATTTTGACATGTTATTTTTCCCAAAGGTATGTAGGATGAGATGTGTCCTTCCTTAGAAAGATAAATGGGTTTGCACCCACACAGGGCCTGCCAGCTTACTGGATGGCTTCTTGGGGAAACCTCATGGTAGGGACCACAGACATCACTTAACAGTCCCATTTTTCATTGTACAACTCACAGTCCACATTCCACTTGATGCTTCTGGGAGGAAGTTTCAGGGTTTCGTTGATCTTCTCCAGGACAGTTTGCAGCTTTTGCTTCTGAGCAATCTCTGACTGGGTGACCTCAGCAACGTTCAGCTTCTCACTCTCAAGTTTCTCTGGGGTGACAAGGGAAAACACAGCTGTTAGCTGCAGCTACAGACAACCCTAAGTCACATGCATGCACTTACACATTCATGCACTCAACATATACATACACAGGCATACGTTTTATTGTGCTCTACTTTATTGCCCCCCCCCCCAGATACTGTGTTTTTTACAAATCGAAGGCAAAACCCTCCACTAACAAAAAAGATTATGACCCGCTTTGCTTTGGTGACCTGGAACGAAACCCACAGTATCTCTACAGTGTGCCTATACGTGAGGGACACTGCTCCCCCTTTCTCCTGACGGTGGCTATGATAGCACCAGTACCGTGAAAACCTTGTGATGTCTTGAATCCCCAAATTTTAAGATCCCAGGACCTTAGAAGTGGGCATTTAACCGAGTCTGTCATATGTAAACTCTTTTCTATCATTCTGGGGTTTTCGCTCTTCAGTTCTGCCTGCTTCAAGGACGTCTCTGTGCCCCAACTGGATAGCCTTTTGTGCTTCCCCTGGGCATGGGTTATTCTTTATTCAGTGCATTTTGTACATTCCTTGTAGTACAATATGTGTCATGCTAAATTATATTTATCTTTTTTTAAGCACCTTCTTTCCTTTAAAACCCTCCTGGGAGGTAACTTATTTAGTATGTTCTATTTCATCAATTCTAAGACACACATTTTAACAGCCCTGAAATCACGTTGTGTCTTAATATTGATGACATCCTACAATTGCTGTCAAGACGGGTGGAAAATATTAAGACTTATCACTGCTTCCATGGATGAGTGTTTGCTCATAGCTCTGCATAGTGTAGTCACTTCTATGTCTCAATAACCTGACAAAAGCACTTTCAAAAAAGAGAAAATAAAAATTCTAAGCCATAAGAAAGCTTTGCCCAATAGTTTTTTTCCCTTTTGAGTGATACTTAATAGAATCGTGTTTTAAAATCAATGGTTCTTGTATGCAATGGCATAACCCCTTAACACTTAAAATGAGTAGACCGTGTTTTGCTTTTTATTAGTCTAAATTCCTATTTTTGTCTATTAAAAAGAACAACTTTGGACTCCCTAACGAGAAATATGTTGTCTGCTGTTGGACTCACTTAATTTGCCCTAGACAGCTCTTTCAGGATTAATAGAACTGACATTCTGAAACATTTAAAATATCTTTTCCCCTCATTTTTAAGGCTGCCATCAAAGTAATTAAACTTTACAATATATCAATGATTCCCTTATTTCTTACATTATTTATTTTATTTTTAAGTAGCTCTAGCTTCTCCAAATCAAAGGCCCCTTGGGTAACTCTTTGGAGATGGAGGTTGCCCACTGGAGAATTTCTGCAGGTTCTGTGGAGTTACGAATTCTTTTCAGCACTTTAATAGGATGACCTCAAGCTGTTCTTATCTGTAATGGCCTGAACTATTATCTTGCTCTTTAGTTGCTTAAAGCCATCATTCTTTATTTCTCAAGTTCAGGGATTTAACAAGCACATGTCTAAATGTCTTCCTCTTGAATGTTAAACCTTGAAGAGACCCTGTATACCTTTTCCATTTTTAGGTTGTGAATTCTTATCTTGTATCCTCTTCTATTGAAGAAATGACGAGTTGTTTTCATCCTGCATTGCAACTACAATTTTGATAGTTTGGTAGAGGCTGCCGAAGGCGCTAAGTTAAGGAAATTTGTAAAGCCTTATCTTGGCTCAGAGGGAAACACTGCTGGGATAGATTAGTGATGGCTGTCTTCAGAGTGGGCTGTGTGTCTGTGTGTGTGTGTGGGGGGGGGGGTAGGAAGGGGAGCTGTGGCAGCATGAGACACACTTGTTTCCTAGCCCTGTTGTATTACATTATTGCCTATGAATTTTCATATTTATAACCTTCTGTTGGCATTGGATTTCTTAGAGTGAATAGCTTAAGTCTCTGAGTCTGTTTTCTAGGTCAATAACTTTTTTTTTTTTGCACTATTGGTCCATTCTGTTCTCATTCTTTAAAAACTTGGACTTTACACAATATGTCCTGGAACACTCATTGTTTTTCTGTTTCCACCAGTCTTTTAAAGTAGTCTATGATACTAAAATTATAATACATTCTTCCTAAAATTGAAAAAAAAGTCTGTTTTTTTGTTTTGTTTTGTTTTTTTGCATCTGGCATCGTTTGTTCAAAAAGGTTTTTATTGCTTTGCTTCGTTTCTTTGGCATTACTAAATTTTTAGAAAATGTAATTCTGCTTTATTTTTTTCCACTTTTGTTATGCTTTGGGTTTATCTTTTTGCTTTTAATTTTTGTTGCTGCATATTGTATTTTAGGCATTGACATTGGTATTATTTGGATCTGAGAAAGAGAATATCTTGAAGTGACCCTAATGAACAGTTTTAGGTGTGTCCTTCATGCTCAGAATTCACACACAAACAGAGCGTTCTCGCTCAGTTCTCGCTGTTAATGGAAGTCAGATTACCATGTATACAGGTTTCTTTCCCACTCAAACACATATCATGAGTATATTTCTATGTCAATATATATCCTTTTTTCTTTGTAGTATCTCTGACCACTTTCACCCGTGTACTCCACTCCCCACCCCGATGCCTGGTCTCTGACAACCACCAATCTGTTCTCTGTATCTATGAGCGTGGTTTTTTTTGGTGTTAGATTTGGCATATAAGTGAGATCATATGGTATTTTTCTTTCTGTTGTTGCAAATGGCAGGATTTCATTCTTTTTTATGGACAAATTATATTTCATTTTATACACACACACACACCCCACATTTATATGTACATATACATCCATCCATCCACATATACATACACACGTATACCATGTTTCCCTGAAAATAAAACCTAACTGGAAAATAAGCCCTAGCATGATTTTTCAGGATGACATCCCTTGAACATAAGCCCCAATGCGTCTTTTGGAGCAAAAATTAATATAAGACTCGGTCTTGTTTTGGGGGAAACACAGTATATGTACACACACACCATATTTGCTCTGTCCATTCATCTGCTGATGGACATTTAGGTTGTGTCTATGTGCTGGCTATTGTAAATAATGCTGCAAGGAACATGGGGGTGCAGGTATTTTTTCAAGGTTGTGTTTTTGTTTTTTTCAGATAAATACCCAGAAGTGAAGTTCTGGATCATCTGGTAGTTCTATTTTTAATTTTTTGAGGAACTTCCATATTGTTATCTATAGTGGCTGCACCAATTTACATTCCCACATACAGTGCACAAGGGTTCCCTTTTCTCCACATCCTCACCAACACTTATTTCTTGTCTTTTGATCATAGCCATTATAACAGGTGTGAGGTGATAGCTCATTGTGGTTTTGATTTGCGATGATTAGTGATGTTGAATACCTTTTCATGTACCTGTCGGCCATCTGTATGTCTTCTCTGGAAAAGTGTCCATTTAGATCCTCTGCCCATATTTTAATCGAACTTAAAATAACTTACTTTTTTAATCCAACTTACTTTTTTTCTATTGAGTTTTATGGGTTATTTTTGATATTGAGTTATATGGGCTCTTTATATATTTTGGTTATTAACCCTTTATCAGATATATATGAGTTGCAAATATTTTTTTAGGGTGTTGCCTTTTCATTTTGTTGATGGTTTCCTTTGCTGTGCAGAAACTTTTTAGTTTTATGTGTCCCACTTTTTAATTTTTGCTCTCATTGTCTTTGCTTTTGGTGTGAAATCCAAAAAATCATAGCCAAGACCAATGTTAAAAGATTACCACTTATGTTTTCCTCTAAGTGTTTTATGGTTTCAGATCTTATGTTCAAGTCTTTAATCCATTTTGAGTTAGCTCTTGTGCATAGTGTAAGATATTGGTCCAGTTTTATTCTTTTGCATGTGGCTGTCAGTTTTTCCAACACCATTTTTTGAAGGTACTGCATATTCTTGGCTCATTTGTTATAAATTAATTGAACATATAAGTGTGGCTTTATTTCTAGGCTTTCTGTTCGGTTCCATTGATCTATTTTCTGTTTTTATGCCAATACCATACTGTTTTGGCTACTATAGCTATGTAATATAGTTTGAAATCAGGGAGCGTGATGCCTTCAGCTTTCTTTCTTTTTTTTGTTTTAAAGATTTTATTGGGGAAGGGGAACAGGACTTTATTGGGGAACAGTGTGTGCTTTCAGGACTTTTTTTTTCCAAGTCAAGTTGTTGTCCTTTCAATCTTAGTTGTGGAGGATGCCATTCAACTTCAAGTTGTTGTCCTTTCAGTCTTAGTTGTGGAGGGCGCAGCTCAGCTCCAGGTCCAGTTGCCATTGCTAGTTGCAGGGGGCACAGCCCACCATCCCTTGCGGGAGTCAAACCGGCAACCTTGTGGTTGAGAGGATGCGCTCCAACCAACTGAGCCATCCGGGAGCTCAGTGGCAGCTCAGCTCAAGGTGCCGTGTTCGATCTTAGTTGCAAGGGGCACTGCCCACCATCCCTTGTGGGACTCGAGGAATGGAACTGGCAACCTTGTGGTTGAGAGCCCACTGGCCCATGTGGGAATCGAGCCGGCAGCCTTTGGAGTTAGGAGCATGGAGCGCTAACCTCCTGAGCCACCTGGCCGGCCAGCTTGTTTTTTTTCTGTCCAAGAATTCCTTTCACTATTTGGAATCTTTTATGATTCCATACAAATTTTAGGATTTTTGTTCTATTTCTGTGAAAAATTCCAGTGGAATTTTGATAAAGATTGCACTGAATCTGTAGAGTGCTTTGTGTAGTATGGACATTTTAACAGTATTAGTTCTTCCAATCCATGGGCACAAAATATCTTTCCATTTATTTGTGCCTTTGTCAATTTCATTCATAAGTGTTTTATAGTTCTCAGTATACAGATCTTTCACCTCCTTGGTTAAATTTATTCCTTGGTATTTTATTATTTTAATGCAATTGTACATGGGATCAGTTTCTTAATTTCTCCCCCTGATAGTTTATTATTACTGTATAGAAATACAACAGATTTTTGTATATTGATTTTGTATCCTGCAACTTTACTGAATTTGTTTATTAGTTCTAATAGTTTTTTGGTGGGTCCTTTAGGGTTTTCTATATCTAATATCATGTCATCTGCAAATAGTAACAGTTTTATTTCTCCTTTTCTGATTTGCATGATTTAATTTTCTTGCCTACTTGCTCTGGCTAGAACTTCTAATACTATGCTGAATAAAAGTGGCTCGAGTGAGCATCCTTGTCTTGTTCCTGATCTTAGAGGAAAAGCTTTCAACTTTTCACCATTGAGTATGATCTTAGCTGTGGGTTGTTACATATGGTCTTTAGTATTATTATGTTGAGGTATGTCCCCTTTGTACCTATTTTATATGGAGTTTTTATCATGAAAGGATATTGGATTTTGTCAAATGCTTTTTCTGCATCTATTGAAATAATCATATGATTTTATTCTTCATTTTGTTAATGTGGTGTATCACATAGATGTGTGGATGTTGAACCATCCTTGCATCCCTGGAATAAATCCCACTTGATCATGGTGTATGGTCCTTTTAATGTATTGTTGAATTCAGTTTGCTAGTATTTTGTTGAAAAATTTGCTTCTATGTTCATTAGGGATATTGGCCTGTAATTTTCTTTTGCTGTGGCATCCTTGTCTGGTTTTGGTATCAGGGTAACGCTGGTCTCATAAAATGAGATTAGAAGTGTTCCCTTTTCTATTTTTGGGAAGAGTTTGAAAAGAATTTAAATATTTGGTAGAAGTCACCAGTGAAGCCATCTGGTCCTGGGATTTTGTTTGCTGTAAGGTTAATTATTGATTCAATCTCGTTACTAGTAATCTGTTTGCTCAGATTTTCTATTTCTTGATGATTCAGTCTTGTAGGTTGTGTGTTTCTAAAAATTTATCCATTTCTTTTAAGTTGTCCATTTTGTTGGTATATAATTGTTCATAGTAGTCTCTTATGATCCTTTGTATTTCTGTGATATCAGCTGTAATGTCTTCTCTTTCATTTGGTTTCATTTGAGTTCTCTCTCTCTGTCTCTCCCCCTTTTCCTCTTCCTCTCCCTCTCTCCACCTCCTCTTACCCTCCCTCGCTCTCATCTAGCTAAATGCTTGTCAATTTTGTTAATTTTTTTCAAAAATACAGCTTAGTTTCACTGATCTTTTCTAGTGTCTTTTTAGTCTCTATATGTCTCTATATGATATATGTGTCACTCAAACATATATCACATATTGGTGTCTTTCTACATCAATATATATCAATATAACTCTTTCTTTTATCTGATTTATACAACCATTTCCCTATAGATATACACTCAGATTATATCCCACTGTTTTCCTATTTGTAATAAAGTTGTAATAAACATCATGTATGTTTATTGCAACCAATTGATTATTGCTGAAAAAAAGAACAGCTGTTGTCTTACAAGATTATTTTTTTCATGAATACAATCATCTTACCAAATCCTCTTGTTAGTTCTATAGCATTCTTTGGGTATGCCAATAAAATAAAACACATTTCTCTCTATTTTGTAAGCTTATATCACTTATTTCAATTTTATGACATTTTAAAAGATTGAGAACTTCTGCTATTCCTAACCCCTATTTTATTTTTAAAATAATCAACCCTCAAAATTTAAGAGATCCACTCCAATGTTCCTGTAGTTATAGAGTAATTTCACTCAGTGTTGCTAGGAATTTAAAGGTAATTTATTTTTCAAGACTCCTGGTTTTCCTCTTTTTTTTCTTTATCAGGCAAATTTCAACTAGCACTGTGAAAATTTTCTTTTGCAGAAAATTTAGTATTCCAGGAAGTTGTTTCTCTCATGTTTCTATAGTTCTGAATTATTCATCATTAATTTAACTTGTTATAAAGTAGTGAGCATGATTTTTTAAATAGATTGCTTTTAAGAAAATTTTCTCAGGTAGGAATATTTCGTGAATCTTTCATGTGTTTTTGACGTTAGCATCCAAATACACTTTTGGAGAGATTATTTTTAGAAAACAATGAAACAGTATTCAAAAGTTCTGAAGTATCAAGACAGGGAAGAATAAACTCAATTACTCTGAATGGTAGAAGAGCTGAGATGTTCAAATGAACGCAGTTGCCATATAAATCATACTATATTAATGTAACCACTCCTCAAAGTATTAGAATACATAAAATCCTCTTTCCAGCATGAGCAATTTATTAATGTAACCACCCCTCAAAGTATTAGAATACATAAAATCCTCTTTCCAGCATGAGCAATTTGTGAGTTATTATATTTGTGTTTCCAATTATATGGGGAGGGTTAGTTAATATTTCTTAAATTATTGCATCACTGTCAGAGAATTTAGTCTGTAATAATTTGTTGAGACTTACTATGTAGACATAGTCAAATTTTGTAAGTGTTCCATGTGCAGTTGAAAAGAATGAGACTACTCCAGTTTTGGGGTATGGCCGGTTATTTGGACAATTGTATTGTTCAAAGCTTCTCTATACTTACGAGTTTGTTTTTTTTTTTTTTTTTTTTTTTTTTTTTTTTTGGAACAGGACTTTATTGGGGAACAGTGTGTACTTCCAGGACTTTTTTTTCCCAAGTCAAATTGTTGTCCTTTCAATCGTAGTTGTGGAGGGTGCCATTCAGCTTCAAGTTGTTGTCCTTTCAGTCTTAGTTGTGGAGGGCGCAGCTCAGCTCCAGGTCCAGTTGCCATTGCTAGTTGCAGGGGGCACAGCCCACCATCCCTTGAAGGAGTCGAAACCGGCAACCTTGTGGTTGAGAGGACACACTCCAACCAACTGAGCCATCCGGGAGCTCAGTGGCAGCTCAACTCAAGGTGCCATGTTCAATCTTAGTTGCAGGGGGCGGAGCCCACCATCCCTTGCGGGACTCGAGGAATTGAACTGGCAACCTTGTGGTTGAGAGCGCACTGGCCCATGTGGGAATTGAACCGCCAGCCTTCGGAGTTAGGAGCATGGAGCTCTAACTGCCTGAGCCACTGGGCCAGCCCTATACTTATGAACTTTTTAATTAATGTGTTATTAAGAGAAATATGTTAAAAATCTATCACTGTGATGGCAGATTTCTCAGGTTTTTCTTGTAATTTTGATTGTCATTTTTTAATTTTCATATATTTGATGCACAAAAGTGCATTTAGGTATAATATCTATATTTTCCTGGTAACTTTAGTCTCATCTATATGTAGATTCTCTGTAGTAATGCTTTTGCCTTAATGTCTATTTTGTCTGATAGTAAAAGTTACCCCAACTTTCTTTTAACTAGTATTAGTCTAGTATGTATAATTATTTACACTCTTTCAAACTTTCTGTGTCTTCATATATTAAGACAGTCTCTTGTAAATAGCCATAGCAAGATTTTGTTTTGTTTCCTAGTCTGACAGTCTTTGTCATTTAAATGGGTAAAGTCAATTTTCATTGACTGGGTTTACCACTATACTTTAATTCACTTCTACCAACTTATTTTGAACTTTGTAGTATTCTGCTTTTCTGATTTTTTATCCTCCCTTGCATCCTTGCCTTCTTAGGATTAGGGTCTCTACTCCGGCTCATTTCATTTTCTCCCCATTGTTGGTAGGAAGGTTACACACACAGTTTTTATTATTTTAATAATTTTTCTAGAAAATTTATCATGTGTATTTAATGTAATAGAATCTTAATTAGTACCTTTAGCAACACACTAAATAATACAAGGACCTCAGTACACTAACTCCAATCACACTCTTTCGGACTTAAGTGCTATAATTCTTTGGGATTCTGATTCTATCTTAATTTTTTTAAATTAGACATTATTGTGATTGTTTTATATTCATTCAATTATTGCTTCAATCTACCCACCATGGTAATCTTTTCTCATCATTTTTTGTTGCATTTCAGATCTTTCTTTTTGGTTCATTTTCCTTTTTCCTGGAGTATATCTTTTAGAAATTTCTTTTAGTGAGGGCCTGTTGGTATGCTTGTTTAAAATTCTGTCATTTCTCATTTTTAAAAGCAGGGTTTTTTTCTGAGTATAAACTTATAAGTTGACTTTTTTTTTCTCTGCACTTTGAAGATTTTACTTCATTGTCTTTTGGCTGTAATTGTTCCTTATGAAAGACAGCTTTCAGTCTCTTGTTCCATCATCGGTAATCCATCTTCTCTCTTGGCTTTTAATCATTTCTTTGTCTTCAGTGTTCTTAGGTTTCATTATGAAGTCTGCAGGTATAGACTTGTTATTTATGTGGTTTGGGATCCCCTGAGCTTCCAGAATCTGAGAATTCATAACTTTTATCAATTCTAGAAAATTCTCATTCACTATGTCTTCAAATATTGCCTGTACTCTCTTCTCTTTCTCTTCTGCTAGAATTCCAATTAGGCTTATGCTGAATCTTCTTAGAATAATCTCTATGTCTTTTAATTCTCTTTCTATTTTCCATATTATTCTCTCTATACTACATTCTGGGTAATTTCTTTAATTCCATCTTCTAGTTCACCCAATTCCTTCTTTAGCTGTGTCTAATCCCCTGAGATTTCTAATTTCATCATTACTTTTTTTTCATTCCTAGTTCTATTTGGTTCTCTTTCAGATCTACCTGTCCAATTTTGATAGTTACTTGTTCTTTTATCCTTCCAATAGCCTTTAAAACTTTTATTTTGACATATTAAACATACTTTATATTCCATAACTGGTAAATTGCTAATCTATATAGAATTTGTGGGATGAATCTACAGTCTATTGTTTCTGTTGGTGCTTGCTCATTGTAGCTTGTTTCTCATGTTTGGTGATTTCTGATTTTGAGCTCATTTTCTTTGGAATTTTATATCTGGGAGTTCTTTGTGGCCTTGGATTAAAGTTCATTTCTCTAAAAGGACATATTTTTGCTTCTGTCTTGGGGAGCACTGATAAACTGGGACAACTTTTAACTACATTTTCAACTTGGACATTTTAAAGTCACATAAGTACTGTGAATACTAGTCCTAAATCTGTGTGAGTACAGAGATTTGATAAGGAATTATCAAGGGCAGACTTTTATTTTTCTGTTCCTTTCATATCTAACTCTCTCTTTGTGGGACAAGATTTTATAATTTACCCACTGAAAGTATTGCCCATCAGAGATCCTGGCTCTATTTAGGGGTCTCTGATCCAACGCCTGCTCTGACTCTGTCCAGGCTTTGTCTCTTGACCCTTATAATGGCTTATAGCCTGAGGTTTAATGTGTAACCTATTAAACCTCAGGCTATAAGCCATTAGGAATTAAGACATATCTCACTGGATTTACATTTCCTTGTTTTTGGCATTAGAAGAATTTTCTTCTCTTCCATACCAATTTAGCCATGCAATACAAAAATGTGTTTTTAAAGACTTGTCTGGATTTTTAAAGTATGCAGTACACAGAAAGTATACAGAATTTGTCTGGATATCTAGTTAGCTATAATGTTGAACATGAAGATTTTCCTGTTTTATTACATCATCCAAAACACTTATAACAGTGGTGAGAGCCGTCATCTCTGACTTGTATCTAATACCATGTCTTTGATATTTCACCGCTTAATATGTTCACTATTAGGTTTTATATAATGGTCTTTATCATATTTAGGTAGTTTCCTTTTCTTTCTATTTTACTTGGGATAGCTGTTGTAATGGATCAACAATTATTTGACAACTACTAATAGATTCAGTTTTGTTACTGAAATTTACATATGTACTCTACCACTTTTTATAAGATTGATAATATACAAACATTGAAAAAAATTCAAGTTATGAAAATTAAGTCTCCTCTTCTCATGGTAGTCTCAAGTTCTCCAGTCCCATTTTACAGAGACAGTTTATTGTCTACTATTTATAAATAAAATAATAATAAGAGTTTTATCCAGCTTTTGAGCTTTTCAGAGACCAGAAAATGCCTCCTCCAGTTTAAGAATAGCAGTATACATTATCTTAAACTATCCTAGAATCAATGAGTGGTATAGCAGGAAGACCTTAAAGCAGTGCTGTCCAACAGAACTTCTATGATGGAAATGTTCATTTCTGCACTATCCAATATGGTAGCCACTAGACACATTTGGCTATTGAACACTTGAAATGTAGCTGGTGTGTGACTAAGTAAATGCATTTTTTAATGATTTTTAATAGCTACATGTGAATAGGTGCTGCATTGGACTGTTCAGCTGTCCAATGTAGGCCATCTTCTTGGTTTTACAGAAGAGGGATAATAGCTGCAGAGAAATGTTTTAGTGGTAGAACCAAGATTGGAACTCAGATCGTCTTTCTCTTCATTCCTGTTTCAATTTTAGCACAGCTGCTACTTCAGCTGAAGTACTTTTGGGTGTAAGAAAGCAACTCGCAAAACCAATAGGATCAAAACCCTTCAAGACGCTGCTCCTCCTAGATTCATGGGGTAATCCCCATCTGACATCTACCACTCAGTGTCAGCCTGGTGTACGTTAGCTGTTCATTTCCTACCTCACTAGGTTCTCTTAAAGCTTGTCCCATCTATACTGCCACTCCTCTAGTTTGATACCATCATTATCTCACAAGGAGATACTTTGCTGGAGTTTCCTCCATTGCCTCTAAGCAACCCTCCTACTGTTCCTAGGTTACCTTCTTAAAGCCCCCATTTCTGATCTTGTCACTTTGCTCGTAAGCCATCAGTAGTTACATGCTATCAATATGACTTATCACTGACGATATTAACTTAGATCAATTGGCCCAAGTAGTGTCTGTACTACAATCATTGGAAGCCAGTCACTACATACAGTTCAGTCAAGGGAGTTAATCTCTACCTCCTTGAAGGGGTTGTAACTACATAAATTATTTGGAATTATTCTCTAAGGAAGAGTTGTACCTCCTAATTTATTTATTCAGCCATTCATTTATATCAATATGGACTTAAGACTATTTATTTTAGACTTTGGGTTGTAATCTACTGCTGTCATTCTTCTTTTCTTTCTTTCTTTTTGCTCAAATTATTTCATCTTTTTTTGCCACTGGGAGATCTTTCAGGTTGGTCCTGAACACTTTCAACAAGCTGCCCCATAGATTATTATTCTTTTTTCTCAACACCTCTTTTTAGCACAGCAAGCTGCTCCAGGCTCATCTTCTATAGGCCTTGTGTCTAGTCTTCTAGTCCCAGTGTCTGCCACTTCTCCAGACACCCTGGTTTCTATCATTGGACAGCGGGGTTCGAAGCCAAGATCTGGGTTTACATCTGGGCTAGTCACATACCCCACCCCACAGGTCCTGACGATCACCTACCCACTCGCTCCTTTTCTCTACAACACACTCCCTTCACTCACACTGAAATCAACGGGGCTTACCAGCAACACTTGCATTGTGCGGACTAGAATGTTCTCCTTCCTCATGTGGTTGAAATTCTGGTCCTTCCATAAGGCCCCATTCAAGATGCCCCGCTTTCATGATGCCTTCCCTAAGCTCCTACTTGATATTCCACAGCCCTTTGTGCTACAAGGTTGTGAGTTACCTGAAGGCAGCACTGTGACAAATGTACCTTTATAAACCCTAAACTCAGCAGTTAGCATATAGCAAATCCAATGGTTGTTGCTTAATAAACATTTGACCAAGGTCAGTGTAAGATGTACTCTCTAGGGCCTGTCATAGAGAAAAACATATATATACCAAAACAAAACGAAAAACCCTCCTGTAGAACCTTTAGGCCCAAGGGACCCTTTGGTCTCATTCCTTAAGATGCTATTTCCGTCATGTGCCATTGTGAAAATCAGAAGGAAGAGCCTTATGACTTTTATCCCTCAAAACAAGCCTTTTCTGTTCCCGGTACATGCACATGTTCAAAGAGAAGACCCAGTCAAATAAAACATACCATAAGGAAACTCACATAGCCATCTCAAGTCAGGAAACCTCAGTAAGAAACAGGCAGTAGCCCATCGTCAAATGAAATGATTATCTGGCACAGGCACTTTCCCAGAATCCTTCATCTTCTGCCTCTCTCACTCAGTTACATCTATCGCCTAGGTATTAGCGAAGCAAATGTAACAAGGTGACCACAAATGCAACTGCATACCTGAGAGATTGGGAAATTCTGTGACTTTCCTGATGGTCAGAGGATAGCCAGAGGGAACAGAGGATGCTGCCTCTATCAACACCCTGAGAAGTGGCTAATCCTGGGAAAGGAAATGAGGTGAGTTTTTGGCATGGGGTAAGATCTTTCTCTTCCTTCTGAGGTGTGGAAAGGGCTGGAGCCATTGCCATGAGACGGTAGGGGTAGGTGTCAGAAATAAGGCATGCCAAAATGGCCAGCATCTGATTTTTCCCTGGATGCATCATGAGTGGTACAGAGAAAGCTAAGGTCAGGAGGAGCCACTCTTAACACGTTGTGTACAGCGGGGTTTAAATCCCTCATGAAGAGTCTCGTGATCCGTACGCAACGTGTTAAACCAGAAATTGTATCCTCTGGTCCCCCTGGATGATGTTACGGCCCCTTTCTGGAGCTCTCTGGCCCACCTGTAGCTGCACACAGCTCCCAGCACACTGATACTTCCCATCTCCAGCTCTGAAGCTCTCTTTCTCCGCCAGGAGTACAAACGGGAGGTTCTTAATTCCTACACAGGCAATCCTTAACCACAGCGTGATGGGAGCCATAAGATAAACACCCCTTCCTACTACATCTCCTGGGAAGTGTTGTCACCTGGTTTCTCAGAGAGACCCCCGTAGGACTGAGCCCTGGTTGCAAACAGAGTTGCTATCCTTACTAATGCACTGTTAGCTGGTGTTTCTCTCCTCCCCTCTACTTCCCATCGACACCTGCTTTCAGGAAAAGTTACACTCAGTTCTGCTCTTAGGGCAAGAGGGAGACCCCGCGAACAGCGGCAGCAGTGGCCAGCAGGGTTAGGCAGCTCGGAAAGGACGGGAGGGAGGCTGCTCCAGGAGAACCTCACCCACATGCGCAGGGACTCTGAGAAGGGCAAGCATACCAGACACTGCGGTTGAGCAAGTAGCATCTGGCCACACAAAGGAAAACCAGGTACGGTGCTGCCCTCACAGAGCTTGCGATCAGAGAACTCCCAGCCAGTGCTTTTTAGCCAAGTCCACCTGTCGTCTCAGGTATGCTCACCTACTCAAGCTTTCACCTAAACATAACCTTTTGCCAAGAGATTCCACATATCTCTCATCTCTAGGTTCTGAGTCCTTGCTCCATAATATCATCAACATGGCTTCCTGGACTCCAGATCCTGCTGCCTAGTGGCACATCTGGACTCCTGGATTACCTACACACACCTTTTCCATCTTTTTCTAAGTGCCAGTTGTTCACGGTTAGTTTACTAATCCCAAACTTAGCCCCCTCCTATTCTCCATACCCAGCTCAGGGACAATTTGAAGCTGAATTTCTGGAAATGTCATACCTGATTCATCTTAGTGCTATACCTATGCATAGATGTTTGTGCTACAAGTTGCAAGTTAAAACATACTAATAACTTACAGTGAAGATGGTGGAGTAGGTCAACACTGTACTCACCTCCTCCCATGACCACATCAAAATTACCACCAAATTATATGACAGCCATCACTGAGAACCACCTGAAGACCAGCAGAGCAGAAATCCTATAATTAAGGACCTAAAGAAACAGCACACGGAGACTGCTGGAGAGGAGTGAC
The DNA here is from genome assembly GCF_057876585.1 of Rhinolophus sinicus. Lineage (NCBI taxonomy): Eukaryota > Metazoa > Chordata > Mammalia > Chiroptera > Rhinolophidae > Rhinolophus > Rhinolophus sinicus. The sequence continues at coordinate 148,909,306 of NC_142514.1, read as the reverse complement.
AGGCGTGTTCCACACCCACATGTGGGGGTTAAAAACGGGGAGGGATAGCTCAGCTGCAGAGGTCCCCTGTGAGGAACGAGGGGGTCCCAGCACCAGGAAGAGGAGTCCCCCTAATAGCTGGCTGTGAAAACCAGCAGGGATTGTGTCTGAGTGAGATGCAGGGCTGCTAGAGTCAAAGGCACTCCTCTTGAGGGGTCCACATGTGGACTCACTCGCTCGCAGACTCACTTGCTCAGGGCTCCAGTGGTGGGGCAGCAGCTCATAAAGTGTCAGGAACATACAGGGAGAAACTAAATGGACTAGCTTTAGGGTGAGGGCTGGAAGAGTAGGGGACGGTGCGGCTCTCTCCAGGGATGGAAATGCTGGCAGGCACCATTGTTCCTGTGAGGAGCTTCCCTCTCACCCAGCCAGTCCATTGCAGGTGCGCGCCAAATCTGAGCTTTCCATTAACCTAGCTAATACCATTTGCCTTGCCTGGGCAAATCCATGAGACCCTGCCCCACTCCAACTTGCATACCAAACCTAAACTTCTTCTAGTGGCTCCTCCATGTAACACCCTGCCTCCGCTCACGCTGTGGACTTGCTTAAATTCTCTCAAAGGTCCACAAACCCCAAACAAGCAGTGGTTGGCCTCAGCATGCCCTGTACCTCTTGCTAAGTGGCCCCAAGCACAGCAGAAGGAGCAGCTGGACTCAACCTACATTGTAAATCCCAGCACATGGTCCAAAATCTGGCAGAACTGGTGCCCAGTATTGGCTTGGAACGTACTTTCAACTAAAGCAGGCACAAGCCCAGCACAAGTGGTGAATGGCCTCATCTCACATTGTGGTGCCCACCAGAGTCCCAACCTGCTACCAAGTGGCAGCCAGCCTTGGTTCACAGCATAGCCTCTCCAAAGTGCCTGCAAGCCTAGCACGAGTGGCAACCAACCACAGATAACTTTGTAACTCCCACCAGAAGGCCCCAAGCCTAGCACAAGTGGTGGCTGACTTTGTTTGGCCCACACCAGAGCCACTCCCAAGGGATACACACCGACACACATTCACAAAAGAAGTGAAAAAGAATGACAAAAACATAAACATGGATGGGCTAAGTAAAAATAGTGATTTTAGAATGTGTTCAAACTTAAGTGACCATCAACTTAAAACAGACTGCTATAAACATAGCAGGGCATAGATGAAGTACTTGGTAACCACAAACCAAAACTTTAGAAGAGATATACAAGAAATAAAGACAAAAGAATCCAAACACAACACTATAGAAAAGTCATCGACATGCAAGAGAATAAGAAAGGAACAGAGACTACAAAACCAATCAGAAAACAATGAATAAAAGTGCTCTAACTGTATACCTGTCAGTAATCACGTTAAATGGAAATGGACTAACTGCTCCTATCAAAAGATGTAGGGTGGCTGAATGGATAAGAAAACTAGACCCTTACATATCTGCCCACAAGAGACCTACTTCAGCTGGAAAGTGCACACAGACTCAAAGTAAAGGGATGGAAAAATACATTTCATGCAAATAGAAATGAAAAAAAAAAAAGCTGGGGTAGCAATACTCATATGAGACAAAATGGACTTTAAAACAAAGGCTGTAACAATTGACAAAAAAGAGTATTTTATAATGATAAAGAGATCAATCCAACAAGAGGATATAACTCTTATACACATTTCTGTACCCAATGTAGGCGCACCTAAATATATAAAGCAAATATTGATGGACATAAAACTCCTAGAAGAAAAAAAATAGGCAATAAACTCTTTGACATTGCTCTTAGTAATATATTTTTTTTTTTGGATATGTCTCCACAGGCAAGGGAAACAGAGGCACTACATCAAACTAAAACGTTTTTGCACAGCAAAGGAAACCATCAACAAAATGAAAAGACAACCTAAATGTCCATATTACCCAAAGCAATCTACAGATTCAGTGCAACCCCTATCAAAATACCAATGGCGTTTTTCACAGAACTAGAACTAGAATAAGTAATCCTGAAATTTATATGTAACCACAAAAGACCCGAAATAGCCAAAGCAATCTTGAGAAAGAAGAACTACCTGTTCGTGCTACCTGTTATCACACAAGTCTACAGTAATCAGAATAGCAGGGCACTGGCAGAAAGACGCCTAGATTAATGGAACAGAATAGAGAGCCCAGAAATAAACCCACACCTTGATGGTCAATTAATCTATGAAAAAGGAGGCAAGAATATACAATGGGGTAAAGACAATATCTTCAATAAATTGTATTGAAACAGACACATGCAAAAAAAACAAAAAAAAAGAAGAAAAAAAAAGAAACTAGACGACTTTCTTTTATACCATATGCAACAATAAACTCAAAACATATTAAAGACTTAAATGTAAGACTTAAAACCATAAAACTCCCAGAAGAAAACATGGGCAGTGAACTCTGTGACATCACTCTTAGCAGTATTTATCTGAATATGTCTTCTTGGGCAAGGAAAACAAAAGAAAAAATAAATGGGACTACATCAAACTCAAAAGTTTCTGCACAGAGAAGAAAACCATCAATGAAATGAAAAGACAACCTACTGAATGGGAGAAGATATTTGCCAGTGATACATCCAATAAGGGGTTAATATCCAAAACATAAAAGGAACTCATACAACTTAACATTAAAAAAAAATCCAATTGAAAAATGGGCAGAGGACCTGAGTAGATCTTTCTCTGAAGAGGACACACACATGGCCAATAACATGAAAAGATGCTCAGTGTCACTAATCATCAGGGAAATGCAAATTAAAACCAAAATGAGATATAACTTCCAACCTGTTTGAATAGTTATCATCAACACATCAACAAATAAGTGTTTGATATTTAGGGTATTCCATTTTCTTCAGCATGCTTACTTTCTCCATTCCCACTAACAATTGTCACCCCAATAAACTTTAATTAAAAACAAAACAAAACACAAATAAGTGTTGGCAAGGATGTGGAAAAAAGGAAAACCCTCCTGCACTGTTGGTGGGATTGTAAATTGGTGCAGCCACTATGGAAGATAATAGGGAGGTTCCTCAAAAAATTAAAAAATAGAACTTACATATGACCCAGCAATTCTACTTTTGGGTATTTATCCAAAGAAACACAAAACACTACTTCGAAGGGACATGTGAATCCATATGTTCATTGCAGCATTATTTACAACAGCCAAGATATGGAAGCAAGTGTTCATCAATAGACAACTGGGTAAAGAAGATGTGGTACATATATACAATGGAATATTACTCAGCCATAAAAAAGAATGAAATCTTATTACCATTTATGACAACATGGATGGGCCTAGAGCGTATTACGTTAACTGAAATAAGTCAAAGACAAATACCATATAATTTTGCTTATATGTGGAATGTAAAAAATAAAAAAATATATGAACAAGGAAAACAGAAGCAAACTTGTAGATACAAACTGGTGGTCACCAGATGGGATGGGAGTTGAGGGAATGGGTGAAAGGGATTAAGATGTGCAAATTGGTACTTATAAAGTAGTCACAGGGATGTAAAAGACAGCATAGGGAGTATAGTCAATAATATTGTAATAACTACGTATACTGCCAGGTGGGTATTAGATTTCTCAGAGTGATCGCTTCATAATATATATAGATGTCTAATCACTGTGTTGGGTACTTGAAACTAATATAATAGTGTATGTCAACTGTAATTAGAAAAACACTCATTAATATTGATTTTGAAACACCATTTTTTTTTTTTTTTTTTTTTTTTTAGGTGGGCGCAGCTCACAGTGGCTCATGCGGGCATCGAACAGGCAACCTTGGTGTTATCAGCACCACGTTCTAACCAATTGAGCTAAGCTAACCAACCATCCCTCTAAATACCATTTCTGATAAAAGAAATCAGGGCTCCTTGGAGAAGTAGTTGATTCCAGAGCCAGAGTAAATAAAACATAAGATGGGTCTGGTATATCTTATAATGCTAGAAAGTAAAGAAGTGCTAAGAAAAAAAAATGAGGCAGTGTATTGAAAGTGTCCAGGAGCCAACCTGAAAGAGCTCCCAAGGGTCAAAGCTGGAAGAATATCAGCAAGAAAAATGAATGATGATAGTAGTGGATTATAACGTAAAGTATGAAATAAGTATCCTCGTGTCCATACTGATATAAATAAGTAAATGAGGAATAGGGGACAACGTTTCCTTATAGAAGAATTCCAATTAATAAATGCAGAAGGAATAAGAAGAATAGAAAATCTCCACAAGACCACCACAGTAATAATTGAGGCAGATGTGTTCCACCAATTGAAATTAGTGGGAGCAGTTTAAGGAGAAACAAGATATTTGCAGTCTTAAACTATCTCCCCCCAAACAAACTAATTATAAAGAGAAAAACAGCAACTTTACAGTGAAGAAACCTGGAAGACACTATTGTAACCACATGATCAAATTTAGCATCACTTGTAATAAGATGTTAACATCATGCATTCCCTGACATGCTCCAATGAGAAGGAAATATCACTTCTGTGGTATTCCTCCCCAAAACATATACCTTAATCGAATACCGTGTTTCCCCGAAAATAAGGCCTAACCAGAAAATAAGCCCTAGCATGAGTTTTCAGAATGACATCCCCTGAACATAAGCCCTAATGCGTCTTTTGGAGCAAGACTTAATATAAGACCCGGTCTTATTTTCGGGGAAACACGGTAATCATTTTCTCTTGTCCAAACCTCTGAGGTAGAAGAGAACCATGGGTTCAGGTGCCTAGTAGTGGGCAGTTAAGCATGAAAAGTCTAGAACCTGGAACAGCTTTGGACAAGAGAAAACAGAGAACAGGGAGGGGAGAAATTTATTCAAGATGAATTTGTCCTTTCAACACTAAGATCACCCCTGAATTCTCCTTTCTCTTCCCCACGGCCTTACATTTTCATATGCATAGCTGTGAGCCGACGTGGGGACACATACCTTCACAGAGGTGACAGACACAGAGGCTAACACCACAGACATATATTCCCACACACTTGCACCCAACCTAGACCGGGAAACACAGAAGAACACACACGCATCCATAGGACACAGCGGTACACATACACACGCACTCATACATGTACACAGGTCCACAGGTCACCCAGGTCCATACACACATACTCGTGCTCCTCCCCCCCCCCCCACACGGGTGACAGGTATATAAACACATAAATGTGCCCCCCCCACACACACATCGATATACCTACAGAGGCCACAAGCGCACAATTTCCTGGAGTGGGTGAGGCATGTTTCCCAATATACAGTGGAGTCTGTTCATCTACTCAGCTGATGACCCTCAACTGCTGGGGGCAGCAGACCCAGCTGGTCATTGAGAGCCCTTTGCAATTGCTTCATATAAAACAGATTCTGAGAGGACATCTAAAGCCTCCACTGTCTGTTAACCCACACTGTACACATTCACATTCCATTCTAGGTGAACTGCTGTGAACTGGGAATAACTCCTAACCACGAGTACGTAACCCATCCACCTGCTATGTAAAGAGATGCCCGGCAACATTCAACTCTCCTCTTACCAAAAAGCTTCTGCAAGACTTGTCCATCATATAAATCTTCAGCCAGGTCTTTCACAATGATTCTCTCTCCAACCAACACATCATTAATCCAGTCAATTAATACCTAGAGATAGAGAATAAGAGAACAGTCATGGGGTATGTTTCTATAGACCAGCTTTCTTATCCTGGACAACTGAAATCTAAATGAACTTCAGATTTTGAAAGCAGCAGAACTATCCACATGAGCCACATGTGTGGACAAGTAGCTATAAGTGTGAGCCCCAGAGGCTCTGATAATTTTCAGGTATAAGCCCTTCTCGTGCTGGTGGCACCAGTGTCCCTGCTAATATATTCTGGCCCCCTACCATTCCTTACCCTAATGGCAAGCAACATTCACACAGTGTTTGGCTGTGTGGCTTTGTACCAGCCAAGGAATGGGCTTTGGAGTTACACAAGCTAGCGTTGAAATGCCAGGTTTACCCATGAATGCTGTGATCTACGGCCCTCTGTGTGTGTACCTTCCTGCCCTCTCTTCCTTTGTTTCCTCTCTCCCTCCATCCATCCATCACCCATCCATCCACCCACCATTTATTAATACCTGCTACGTGTCACACTCTGTGCTGGATCCTGAGGGTGCAATGATAAAAAAAAAAAGAGACAGTCTAACCTCGAGAAACTCACCATTTAGTGATGAAGACAGAAGTATCACGGAGGTGACTACAGTGATAGAACCAAATTCAGGGACCCATAACATCACAAAGAGGGGTTGAGTAATAGCACCAGGGTTTACAGAAGGCTCCCTGGAGGACATGCCCCATTTTGCCCCCACCGTGAAGAGTAGGTCGAGGCATCTGGTCAGAGGGGGCTGCATAAGCAAAGGCATGACAGTGGGGAGTGTGGGAAATAAGCACTGTGCGTATGGAAAGCCACCATGAGCAGGTCTGGTGTTTGTGTTTCCGTGTCACTAGGCAGGGGACAATCTGAGGTTGAAGAGGCAGGTAGGGTGTGGAGACACCAAATACCACCACCAGGAGTGTGGGCTTCAACCTGAGGTTGATAGGAAACTGCACGTAGGTTTTCAGCAGGAAAACGATATATTCAACTTGCATCTTGAATGAATCAGTCTGACATCCAGTGCCCTTTTAGGCTTGTGTTAAGTGAAGCTTGGAGAAGTTGAAGAAGAAGAAACAGGATGGGGAATTAGAAGAGGGATGAAATGAACATTTTTCGAGGGATGACCACATGCCAACCCCTGTGCCAGGTGCATTATATATAATATTTCATTTAATCTCCTTTATTTCTGCTTGAATCTCATCTCCCCCACTCAGCTGCGACCATAAACAAACCATTTGGTTTTTCTGAGACAGTTTTATCATCTGTAAAATGCGGATGATAATAATTCCTACTTCACAGCGAGCTTTTGATGAGGGTCCTTGAGAAAAACAGTGAAAGGACTGTGTGAACTATCAGATCCTAGCAAATGAACTTCTTTGCACTAACTTCTTTGCTGCTTCTGATCAACATAATTAATTGGGCATTCATCATGTCCCAGTTTTGTGACATTTATATGTCCACCTACTGGACCAGGAGCTGCTGGCGGGCAGGGATTGCTGTGACTATTCTCTCTGCAGTGGCTCACGTGGTACCTGCACAGGGCAGGTGGTCTAGAGACAGCTGTTCAGCCTGAGAGGCACTGGAAGCCCCTCCTAATGTTTTCTTACCTTCATTAGTTCTTGAAGCTTGGGGTCACTGCGTGAGTTTGGATCCACCATTGTTCGCACTTCATTCTCCTCTTTAAAAAGAAAAGGAAATCAGTGGGGATGGTTCCACTTGAAGGCATCAGGCCACCCCAGAGAAGAAGAGACCCACGTACCCAGCATCGTGTCCTCAGGGTCCAGCTCGAAGGGGATCGGGCTGAGGGGCAGGTTGATGGCGTTCATGCCCTCCTCCTGAAGCTCTGACACTGCAAGGAGAAGCAAGTGCGGGGTCACACTGCAGCCCATTGGCAACACATGAGAAATCAAAGCACTAAGGTTAGATTACAACTGTTGCTCAGCCTGCAATCGATTCCCTGCCTTTCCTTGCAAACAGGACCAAATTGTCCCTTTCCTCTTACTTCTTCCAACTGTCACCTCAGTCCCTTTCCTCAGAGAAACAGGGAGTTCTCTGCTCCTCTCAGAAATGATCTTGGAATAAATGGAAGTGAGGTGGGTACAGATGGCTTTCTTAAGTCTCTGCCTTTCGGCCTTTCGCCTCCTGTTGTCCCTCCTTCAAGAGCTTGCTGTCTGGTCACAGTGGGCACCTGACAGTGGTGGACTGGATGAATGAAGTCACCATGTGAAGGCCACAATTATGTTGTAAGCCATTTCCATCCTTGGCTCAACCCTGCTGTGACCTCTCTCCTGATTTGGCTTCGCTGAGTATTTTTTTTTATTGTGCTACCTCCCCGTTTCACCCCACCCCAGTGCCACTGCTCGACAATGTCTCAGTTTAGCCTCTTCACTGGTCTCTGGTCCTGTGCCTCCGGCTCTAACGAGCTGTGGGCCCTGAGGCCAAGCACCTCACCCCTCTCTCTAGGCCTGTTTCCTCAGCTGAACATACACGGCACCACTGGAGAACCAGCAAGCTCTTCTATGGTTTCCAAATCCTAGTTACCTACAATTCCACTTTCAAGAAAAATAAAAAGAAGTCAATGACCATGAAAGACTTTCAGCCTGAGCCTTTCCCCTTACCCATCTCCTACATGAAGTCTTAGTTAAAAAAAACAACAACAAAAAACAAACAAAAATTCCTACCAGAAAACCCGTTGTGTGATAGACTCTGCTGAGTGCTGACCTTGGATTACCTCTCCTAAAAGTGGTGACTTAAATCCCCTCACCTCTATTCAATTGCAGTTTGGATAATAACTTTTCACCAATTAAGCACAAAAAGACCATTTTCTCTGAAAGCATAGACCAGCAATAGGTCCTTAAAGAGCTAACATGGCAGCTGCAATCAACCTTAATAGAAGCAATGTCCCATCTTTCCATTTTATTTTATTTTTTATTGACTCTGGCTTCACCGATTGCCAGTATATACTTGCAAGAACTCTTAAGCACAAGGCAGCCGCTTACAAAGAGTTCTTTCATATTAGCAAACTCACTGATGGTTGCAGTTGGATGGAGAACGAGATTGCCTAACAAAGAGTGAAACACACTCTACCCCAAAGAGACACGACTAGCATTGTGAAGCTGGTATTTATTCCCGTGGCTGTGGGCCCTTGACATTCATAGGGGATATCAGCCAGTCACCGTCTTGAATCTCCAAATTCACAGATGCCCACCACTATATAATTCTCCCCCATAAAACATAATGAAAAATATAAGCAATATCTTCAAGGCTTAAATGATTCTATAAATATAGGACTGCATTTGCTTTCTAGCGAAGAACAATTGTTTCCTTAGATTTCTATAATTTCTTCTAATATTCCTCCTAGGACTGGCAGTTTGCTTCTTTTCCAGACTATTTCTCACAGAGAAGCAAGATTTCCATTACTTAAACAAGCACAGCTATGCAAATAATGGGCAGTGGAAATCAAGTCATGCTGAAATGTGGGTGCGAGGCTGGGCTTACTAAACAAGGAAGACACTAGCTCCTGGCCAGGACCTTCTCTGTCTACATTCTCCCCAGGTCTGTGCTGTCCAATATGGTAGCCATTAGCCAGTCTTACTCGGATATCTCCTTGTATGTCTATTAAGAGAGGTTTCAAATTTACACAAACAAAACAGAACTCGTGATTTTCAATACTCTCATCCCCACCATAACAACACTGATACAAGACTGTTCTTCCCCTATTCTTATCCTCTTTAGTAAAGGGTCCCACCATATATACAATGGTGTAAGCCAAAATCCGAGGAATTATTTTTAACTTCTTTTTTTTGCTCACATTTAGTAGCCAATACGTTGGCAAGTTTTGTGGGCTCCACCTCCAAACCAGGACCCAATGCCAACTGCTTCTCACCCTCTCCACCACCATCATCCTATTTCAGGCCATCTTTCGCCTGGACAACCAGAACTACCTTCTAACTGGTCTACTGCTTTCTGATCATATTCTACTTCCAATAGCACAATCAGAATAATAAAGATGTAAATAGGGTGATACATTCTCCTGTAGCTTCCCATTATACTCAAAATCAAACCCCGACTCCTAAGACCTATAAGACCCTCTGATTAACTACCTGCCTCCCTCTCATGTTTTCTGTTCTTCAAGCACTCGTCATGATCTGAAATGATCATTATTTACATGTCTTTTATCTATCTCCCCCCACCAGAATGTAAGCTGTGGGAAGACTGGCACTTTTTTCTTGTTTACTATTAGATCCCCAAAGAGGAGCCAGACTTCCTAGATTCAAATCCAGGATCACTTACTAGCTATGTGACCTTCGGCAAGTTCATCGACCTCTTATACCTGTTTCCTTATCTGCAAAATGGGGATGATAATATTGCCTACCTGCTAGGGTTTTTAAGAAGATCAAATGAGTTAATATATGTAACATGCTTAAAAGAGTCCCTGGTACCTGGTAAGTACTATATGAATATATGCTATTATTATTATTACTTAAAATAATACCTTATGCACAGTAAGCACTTAAGAACTATTTGTTAAATAAATGAATAATCAAAACTGTTTAGACCATCCTTCAATAGCACAGGCTATGAGTTGAAGCACAATTTGCCAAAGCAGAATACAGGATGCAAAGAAGGATTCCAGCTTGTCCTCAGGAAAAGTAAATTATATTTTGGCCTGACCCTGTGTGGTATGTGTACATACATGTGCATGTGTGTACATTTCTGGGGCAGCATTTCTAGCTTACATTTTGTAAGCAGGGAAAAGCTGCATCTCTCCTAAGACTGTTGTATAGCCAGAGCCAATTTGTGAATATAGAGATATTTACACCTCTACAGTGCGACTAAAATTCAATATTTGCAGCCAGGACTCCTAAAGGTAGGTCAGAAAGGGATCTCTTTTTACATGGAGATCATTGTTAAAAATGTTTTCAGATGAAAAATCCCCAGTCAGAAACCTCCCCTCAGCCCTGCCTCTTTAATTCACTCACAGAGACAAAACAAACTGGAGAAGAAAGGCTGAGATATGTTTGCAATTGGAAATGTTTTTTTCAGGAAATGATTTGGTACAGGAACATCATTCCCATCCCATTAACTGCTGACTCTGAGCCAACTGTTTGTAAAAGTGAATATGCAAACTGCCCAGTTCAGGCCTGGCCCCGGCCCCATGGGACCGCATTAGTGGCCACTTTCCCAAAACAGCCCGCCTGCTTAGGAGGTTTCATTTCTATTAAACCAAAGCAGGACCCAGCAGAAGCCCCTCGCCAATCCTACACTCTGAAAGAGAAAGAGCTGCAATTGAATTTTCTCAGCATAGAATATGAATATGATGTTTATCCCTTGAACCTCCTCTAACTAAAACTACCGTGTTTCCCCGAAAATAAGACCTAGCTGGACAATCAACTCTAATGCGTCTTTTGGAGCAAAAATTAATATAAGACCTGGTATTATATTATATTATATTATATTATATTATATTATATTATATTATATTATATTATATTATGTAAGACCCGGTCTTATAGTAATAACAAGACCAGGTCTTACATTAATTTTTGCTCCAACAGTTGCATTAGAGCTGACTGTCTGGCTAGGTCTTATTTTCAGGGAAACACGGTAGGTCTGAATGTGCGGCCTTTTGGTGTCTTGCAGCGCCATTGGTCATAACTTAATAAACAGATTAAATGCCCAGCTGAAGGTCGGCTTGGGAAAGCAGGGTGATTGCCTCAACTCCTGAAGTGCTCACCATGAGAGAGGGGACTTTGGCTTTTCTGGAAAATGAAGTCTGACTCTGAGTCCAGCTGTGCAGCAAAAAGAAGTACATGGATGGGCTTTGGAGTTGGAAAGAGTTGGATTTGAATCCTACTTCTATTTTTATCAGCTGTTGGGACCTTACGTAAGTGACTTAACCTGAAATTCAGTCTAAAATAATTCTCTATGAAAAAAAGGGTATAGCTGACACTGCTAGTTTCCGCCCCAATATTTATTTCTTTTTTCCTACGGAAAGAACGCTCATTTTCTAGTATACAACCCTCCCTCCTATGCCTCTAGGTGAGATCCTGATTGGTTTGAGCTAATTTTGATAACCTCTATTTCTTTAGCAGTGATTGGCTCAAGCATTGTCATGTGATACAATTCTCATCAATGAGCCATGAGAGGAAATTTCTAGAAGCTTCTAGAAAAGCTTTCCTCCATTTTAAAGAGAAGCCCAAGGAAGAAAACCTATCGTTCTCCTTCTAACCATTATTGCATTAGGATGTTATTCCTGGATTTGCTGATCCCATTGTTGCCATGAGGTGAGTCAGCCCAAAAGAAAAGCTAATATGCTAAAACTGGCAGAGAAGAAAGAATGAAGGGGTTCTTGATGATACTGTTAAGCCACCATCCCTAAAACTACGCTAGCTTTATATGTCTTGTTATAAGAGATATAATAAGGTCCCTTATTGGTTAAGCCAGCTGAGTCGGCATTTTCTGGGACTTGGATCCTGAACTCCCTAATTAATACATGAGACACTAGGATTATGAAGTTGATGGATGAATACAGTAGGTCTGCAATGAATGATAATTTTCCTTTTATTTTTATCATGAGAAACAGAATAGCTGCAGGCATCTCTTACACTCCAGAAATACGCGTACGTACAGGGACTCAAAGAACACCAGGCAGAAAACAAGTATGGAAGGAAGAATGGACAGAGGTTTCTAAGAGTATGAAAGGGTCCATTTATGCAAGGCCAGTAATTTCATTCACTCAATCAATAAACATTACTGGGCACCCTCCTCTGAGGTAGACCCTGTGCCAGCACAGGGCATTTGACATGGGTTTGCCTCAATCTGCTCATGGGTGGGTGAGGCAGACACATAAAACAACGTGCAGTACGCTGTACTTGCAGGGATAGACGTGTAACGAGAGGGCTGTGGGAGTTCAGAAGGAACAAGGCTAATTTTGGATGGGGACGACTGGGAAGGATTCCCAGAAAGGGGACATTTGAGTTGAACTTGGAAAAATGTAAATTTCATCTGACACAGGTGCCCCACAAAAGGCACATCGGGTATAAAACCAGCAAAGTGTGGACAAACAGGGCAAGTGTTAAGAGAGTGATGATTATGTACGAGCACCAGGAATGTAGGGAGCACACAGGGAAAATGGGGGAAGGAACAGAGGGGCAAATAAGTAAGTGGGGTCCAGCGTGTTAAGGACTGTGAAGTCACCTGTTCCCCAGCACTCCCTGGATCATGCTCCCCATGTCTACAGACAAACAAACAAACAAACAAACAAACAACCTACCGAGGGAGGGCAATAGAACAGCCAGGATATTCTTTCTCCCTTAGCACAAGTGGGCCCCAGTGAGATATACAGTCTGCTTTAGATCCTTATCAGGATTCAGATGATTGCTTTCTGGTCCTCTTGAAAGCTACTAACGCTCCCTTAAATTCAAAATGGCTCAAGGGCCCCCACAGAAGATCTTGGCAGCTAGAGACAACTACAATATTTGATAAGCAAACCCCAACAACTTTTCTTTATGTGAAAAATCAACCTGAAAGAACATCTTCCAAAAAACTACAGCTAATGTCAAATTTAATGGGGAGAAACTAGATACTTACACCCCAAAGATTGGGAACAAGGCAAAGATATCTCCTCTCACCACACCTATTCAAAATCATACTAAAAATCTGAGCTAGTACCATAATATAAGAGAAAGAAATAAAAGGCACACAAGCTGGGAAGGAAGAAATAAAACCATCTTTTTCTGTAGATGATATGACCATAGAAAATCCCAAAGAAAGTATCAAAACAAAATAAAACAATGAAAAGTACCCAAACTCTTAGAACTAATATGCAATTATATAGCAAGGTTGCATGATACAAGGTTAATATACAAAAGCCAATTGTTTTGCTATGTACTAGAAATTAATGATTAGAATTAGAAATTAAAAACACAATTATCATTCACAGTAGCACCAAAAAATGCAATACTTAGGTATAAGTCTAACAAAATATGTACAGGGATATGCAGGAAATTATAAAACTCTGATGAAAGAAATGAAAGAAGTTCTAGATATCATAAATGGAGAGACATTTGGTGTTCATTCATTGGAATGTTAATATCATTAAGATGTCAATTCTTCTCAACTTCATCTATAGATCCAATGCAATCTCAGTCCAAATCACAGTGAGATATTTTGTGGATATTGACAAACTGATTCTAAAATTCACAAAACAAGGCCAAAGATTAGCCAACATACTACTGAGGAAGGATAACAAAGTTGGATAACTGATACTACCAGACCTCAAGTCTTACTATAAAACTACAGTAATTGAGACAGCGTTGTATTGGTGAAAGAATAGACACAGATAAATGAAACAAAGTAGAGAACCCAGAAATGAACCCATATAAATATATTCAACTGATCTTTGACAAAGGAACAAAGGCAATTCAATGCAGAAAGAATAGTCTTACCAACAAATGGTGCTAGAATAATTGGGCATCCATATGAAACATACATATATACACACACATATGAGCAAATCTAGGTGATTTAGGGTTTGGCAATAAGTTTTTACATACAACATCAAAAAGACATCCATGAAAGAAAAACTGATAAGTTGGACTTCATTAATTTCTACTCTGCAAGAAATATTGTGAGGAGAATGAAAAGACTAGCCATAGACTGGGGGAAAATATTTACAAAACCCATATCTGATAAAAGACTTGTATACAAAATATACAAAGAACTCTAAAAACTGAAGAATAAGAAAACAGCGCAACTACAAAATGGACAAGAAATCTGAAGAGTCATGTCACCAAAGAAGACATACAAATGGCAAATAAGCATCATTTTCATTAATGACAAATTAAAACAACAATGAGCTCTCACTACACACTTAATTAAAATGGCTACACTCCAGTAGAAATGAACATACCTTATTCCCAGATCTTGGTTTCTAGTACCAAGAAAGGGAACCAGGGGTCCTTGGAAACATGGCTGATTCTAGGACTGGTGAGGAAATACATAGGAAATATACAAGATGAGTCTGGAAACAGAAAGTAAGGAAGCTGAAACAATTTGAGCAACAAAACAAAGTAGTATTAGATTATAACCTAAACCACAAAACAAATATCCATGAATCCATACTGATATAAATGACTGGATAAATTAATCAATGGGGGAGAGGAGACAAATCTCCTTTGTAGAATTCCAAATAATTGATGTAGATCCTGTGCTCTCAAAGAGGGAGAGCATAAACCCCACACTCCTTAAATGTGAGCTCTGCATAGTAACTTCCTTCCAGGGAGTACAACATAGAAAAGAGGAACAAGAGGAACTTTACAGGGGAGAAATATGACCAACACTACCTCAGCCAGGTGACCATGGTCAACACCACAGTCATAAATCACGGGATTTCACGTGATGAAAATAGCGCTTACTTCTGTGATAGGCCTTCCCCCAAATCCATAACCCTCGCCTAATTCTGAAAAACCATCAGAGAAATTCCATTAGAGGAATTTTAGAGGAACAGCCTAAAAAACACTGATTAGTACGCCTCAAAATTTTCAAAGTCATCAAAAACAATGAAAGTGTGAGAAAATGTCACAGTCAAGAGGAGCCTAAGGAGAAATGATGGCTAAGTGTAATGTGGTGTCCTGCATAGGATTCTGGAACAGAAAAAAGGACGTTAAATAAAAACGAAAGAAATATGAATAACCTATAGGGTTTAATTAGTAATACATCAACGCTGGTTCACAAATTGTAACAAAGGTACCACACTAATAGTAGATGTTAATAAGAGGAAAAACTGGGTGTAGGGCATATGGGACTCTGTACTATCTTTGCAATTTTCCTGTAAAACCTAAAACTATTACTACAATAGTCTATTTAAAAATATTAACCAAAATTTGCTATTTTTCCAACCAAATACCGTGTTTACTGGGGAGGAACCCATGATTTTATGGAACACACATTTCCTTCCATCAGCAAGAAGACAGGTAATTTATCAACCTTTAGCTGAGCTCTATGGAAGCATTAGTACAGGAGGCAAAGCACAAAGACCATTTCAAAGCCCTACAGTTCAAGCTGTACTCTTCCCAAGTGAGAAGCCAGGTTTTCAGGAAGAAGTGCTTGTTTTTTTGTTTGTTTTTGTTTCGTGTGTTTGTTTCCAAGGCTGAGATGAGAAGACAGAGCTTCCTCATAGCTTCAGGAAGCCTGGCAGGGTCATTTCTGTTTTCCCAAGAAGGGGTCTATGCCACTAGTATGACCATCACTGGCGGTACAGTGGTCACTTTACTGATTTCCTCAGGAACTGCTCTGGAAATACCTATCCATGGTTCCTCAGGGGTCTTTACACCATGGGCTTTTGCATTAGTTTTCTATTGCTGTAGTAATAAATTACCATACATGTAGTGGCTTCACACAACACGGAGTTATTATCCTTATGGTTCTACAGGTTAGAAGTCCAACATGGGTCTTACTGGGCTAAATCAAGGTATTGGCAGGGCTATGTTCCTTTCTGGAGGCTCTAGGGGATGATCGATTTTCTTGCCTTTCCTAGTCTCTAGAAGCCACCTGCATTCCTTGGCTTGCAGCACCTTCCTCCATCTTCAAACCAGCAATGTGCGTGTGCGTGTGCGGGGGTGTCAAATCCTTCTCACTCTGCATCACTCTGATCTCTTCCACTTTTAAATACCCTATATGTACACTGGGATACCTGAATAATCCAGGATAATCTCCCTGTTTTAGAGTTATAATAGCTGATTAACAACCTAAATGTAACCAGCAACCTTCATTTGCCTTTGCCATGTAAGATAACATTCACAGATTCCAGGGACTGGGAACTGGACATCTTGGGGGGGGGGGGCATTATTCTGCTTATAAAAGCTTTCCTGGTTAAGGGGACAGGTTCTGTTCTCAATACTCGCCCTTGTCTACAACATTGCGGGTTCACTTTTCCTCTGTATGAGACTGCCAAAAGAAAATGCAAAATCCCAACCCTCTTCATCCCAGCCTTTAAACTAGAGGAGTTTTATTACTTTTAACTAAAAGGATACTTGTTTCAGCAGCCGTAATATAAAGAAAGCATCATGTAAACATGGGAGCCAGCTCGTGGTGGCCTCAGCAGACTGTCAGGGTCTCACCATACTTCCCTCTACTTGATACAGCTATTTAGTCACCAGGGTCTGACATCCAGCCCTTGGAGTGCAGCCAAAAAGGGGAACTTAAAGGCTGGTGTTGTGATGGGAGCTGACAGGGGGATTTACAGTCCTGAGTCTTATCGTTTCCATGAGCGTCTTTGTTTCAGTCAGTTTTATAGTCTCTGCAGAGTTGGAAGGCTGCCAAGGCTGGACATTTATTCGTTGTTCAGCCAAGCACGTGATTCAGCTACCCTCCAATTATAAGTAAGCACAGAGGGAAATGGATGCACCATTGGCTAGTTTTGGGCAGTCAAAACAATCTGAATTGAAACATTGGTGGAGGTCTCAAGTAAGCCATAGGAGTTTAATTGAAATACATCACTGTTCTTTGTCTTTTGCCATGCCATGTCCCGTTATCTCTTTAGATTGAGAACCTGAACCATTTCCATGGTTTTAAAGGTCTGCTCCCACTTGAGCAGAAGGTGGTGTGGATGTGGCATGCTGGGACTTCGTAATGGAAAACGTCAAGCCATTGTGCCTGTGTGTGTGTCCATGTACATTAAGCACTTGTAACAGCCTTGAGGAGTTCACAGGCATTGATCTGGTATGCTGGCTAATTACATGTGAAGGGTGGGTACAGTGAGTGACCCAAGACAGCCAGTGTGGAACTGGTACTACTTCTCCCTTTCATTCGTAAGCATGTGTGGGCATCTCTAGTTCCAGGGGCTGGGCCGGGAGCTATGAACACAAAGATACACAAGCACTTCCTGTCTGGGGTCAGTAGGTTCCTGAAAGGCAGCCACTTGTGGTGGTCCTCAGAGCCCAGCACAAGCCAGGCATACAACAAGCCCTCCACAAGTGCTCAGAGGATGCTGCAGTTAGGAGAGGGAGGGACAAGACGCATACAAAAGTTTGGTAAGGGCCTCCACCCAGTTCTGAACCAAGTCCTGAGAGCAGAGTTCCCTTCCAGGGTGGAGAGAGCAACAGGGGCGTGTGGGATACGCAGAGGCCACTGGAGGCCATAGCGCCCCAGGCACCAGGTGCAGCCTCTGCATCTCACTTGAATTTATCTCTGGGTATCACCTGAGTCAAGTTTCTTCATTTCATTTTCTGTGGCTCTTTGACCTTCACGTCTATGTCGTTATTTATTAACCCTGAACAGATAGTCATTTATCTTTGCAGTGCCTAAATGCTGCCTAAAATGTACCACATCAAGTACTAGTTCACTTGAATTCTCAAGTGGTGAGCTAGGTGGAAACAAAAGCTCTGGATGTGGCTGGTGAGTGAACACAGCATAGTGTTTTATTTGGATCGATTCACTAGAGGTCTAATTCTGGGTTTGTCTGAAGGTCTGTCAGTGGTTTATCCTGAAGGAGTACAGTTTGTATAAATACTCTCTTGAATGAAGAATGATGATGGTGGTAAGAGAACACACACTTACACTGCACTTCCTTTGTACCAGGTATAGATGTGGCAAAAAAAAAAAAAAAAAAAAAAAATATATATATATATATATATATATATATATATATATATATATTCACTTATTTAATCTTCCCAATCTAACAAGTAGGTACCATTATTCTCCCCATTTGACAGATGAGGATACTAAGGCTCAGAGAGGTTATGTAAGCAGACCAAGGCCACACAACTAGAAAGTGGAACCCAGAGTTGATCCCAGGCCAGCTGGCTCCCGAGTTCACATCCTTAACACTACATTGTATGTTGTCTCCATTTTATGTAACAGCTTAAAAAAAATATGTATGTGTGTATGTACGTATGCATGTGTGTATATACGAAGTCTGACAATTAAGTTTGTGAACATATTGCAAAGATGTTGCTAACCTTTTTTGGTATCAGAGGGATTATTCATTATGAATTTGTACCAACTGGACAAACAGTTAACCAAGTTTACTATTTGGAAGTGCTGAAAAGGCTGCATGAAAAAGTTAAACAACCTGAACTTTTCGCCAACAATTCATGGCTTTTGCATCATGACAATGCACCAGCTCACACGGCACTGTGTGAGGGAGCTTTTAGCAAGTAAACAACTAACTGCAGTGGAATACCCTCGCTGCTCACCTGATCTGGCCCCTGATGACTTCTTTACCTAAAGATAAAGGAAATATTGAAAGGAAGACATTTTGATGACATTCAGGACATTAAGGGTAATACGACGACAGCTCTGATGGCCATTCCAGAAAAAGATTTCCAAAATGGCTTTGAAGGGTGGACTAGGCACTGGCGTCGGTGCATAGCTGCCCAAGGGCAGTACTTCGAAGGTAACCATAGTGATATTCAGCAATGAGGTATGTAGCGCTTTGTCTAGGGTGAGTTCGTGAACTTAATTGTCTGACCTCATGTATAACAATGTATATATATATGTATATATATATGGCAATGTCTAAAACGTGGCCACTTCTGCATTCCCACAAAAAACCAGAGGGTCTCATGGGGAATAATCTTGTGTATGCTAAGCCCTATGGGTTGTCTGGTCACTGTACTGGGGCTCAGCTTCTGTGAGGACAGATTAAAAAGGAGGTGATATTTGAGCAGTATTTTTGTTTGTTTTAAATAATGGGTTGATTTATTTCTGGACAGAACGCTCATTTAAGAGAACCTTGAAAATATAAAAAAATAAAACTAAGAGACTATAATCCTACTGCTTAGAGATAAAATGTTAACGTTATATTTTCTTACAAGCTTTTCCATGTTTTATACACACACACTAACATACTGGGTACACGTATAGCCTGCTTTTATAGTGTCACATAATCTCATTATCTTCCGTATGCCGTCAAAAATTTCCCTTTAAATGGCTTTCTCAATCCCTCTTGATGGTACGTACACATTTTGCTACTTAACCGTTCCATAGCTGTGGGACATTTAGGTGGTTTCCAATCTTGGGGAGAGGCGGCTGAGTCTGGAAAGTTGAGTCATTTGCCAGCTATGAAGGGTGAGTGGGACGAGCAAGTGTGAACCGTGGTGCCTCGGGGACCTAGATGTACAGCCCTGTGTGAGAGTCAGGCCACAGGTCTTTCTCCCTCTTTCATGGGCCTTGAGGAAGGTATCATTCAGAAAGTTTAAGAGATTTCCCTGAAAAGTTGCCTAGATGATTCTAACTAACACTTAGCCATCTCCTGTCCCCAGTGTCTCAGTTTGGAGTCGTTTAGAAGCAGGAAGAAATCCTAGGGAAAGGGCTGAGGGGCGAGGAGAGTGACAGAGACATAGGAAAAGCCAATGAAGGGGGTGCACTGACTGAGCTGGTTACCTGTGGGCCACTGAGCCTCAACCCCTACGTGGGCTTTCAGAGGAACTGTGGGGACAGTGCCCCATTAGTTGAGGTCACCCCCCAGGGTACTACCTCTTTGTACTTCTAGGTTGTCGCTTGCTGCCAGCTGAGAGAGCTTCAGAAGCTAGAGCCCTGGGACAGAAAAGGAGAAGTGCCAAAATAAGGTGAGATCCTGCTGTGTGCACCACCACAGCCAGGCTGAAACAAGAGGTAGCTGGGGGGTGCCATGTGCAGTGCGAAAGCAACTGCTATGCTCATCCAGGGATTCGGGGGCCAGGGCCCTCCCTCTGCTTCTCCCAGGAGACCAGGTGGGAGTTAAGAGAGTATATTTTTAAAAACAAATCAGGGAGGGGAACATACTCCTTTTCACCAAGGAAGAAGCAAAGAAGAGTGGATGGGCTGCAGAATCCCGTTCTTCATAATTTGATGCTAAGTCACTGCTGTTCAAAATAAACATTTCCTTAGTCCTGACTCCAACATGCCCATGCTGGAGATTGGGAGGTGAGCAGGACGTGAGTCCTGCCCCTGACCTTGCTCAGGTCTAGTCTGAGAGGACACTAGGTAACAGTCGGTGGGCAGGTTGTTTCTATCAGAGCACGGCACCATCCTGAGAAAACTATGGAAAATCGGGGAAAGGAGGTAATCTGCATTGAGCTCCTGCCACCAGCCCGGCCACGCACCGAGGGTTTCTGTTCATTATTCATTGTCTACAACCCTCCCGGAGAAGAGATGCCGTCTTCTTGGGGACAGTGCGGAGGTTTCGGAACTAGCTCGTCATCATCATACCATCAGAAACATGGTCGTGGGGCTGACGGAAGTCTATGACTCCTTCATGTGATGGAATGGGAACTTGTAAAATGTGCTCTTTCCCTTCCTCCCACCCTTAAGCACTGATTGAGTACCTACTGTATGCCATGTACTATTCTAGGAAAGAACTAACTCTTGCCCTAGGAGTTCAGTCATATACACCCAGAATCTCAGTGGGCTGAGGGCTGACACAGGCATGGCTCCAGGTGACAAGGGAGTACCAGGCTAGCCTTACCAGGGAGAGCTTCATGGAGAAGGCATGTGCCAGACCCTTTTGTGGACAGATCTCTATTCTTCTTTCATCTCACCATTGTTAGTAAATATAAGATTTGACAATTAAGTTCATGAACTTGCCACTGTGTACCTACACTGGCAGCCCTGTACAAACAGCTCGGTAAGATTTCATAACCTTGGTATGTCAGTGTCTCACAGCTGTGTTCATGTTAACGTGTGGCAGTGTCTTGTTGAGTGGTGTTCATTATTGTTATTGCGTGTTTTTGTGTGCCGTCGCGAGAATGTCTGAGCTTGAATTAGAGCAATGAACAAACATTAAATTTCTTGTTAAACTTGGCAAGAGTGGAAGTGAAATCAGGGACATGTTATTCTAACTTTATGGGGATAATGCCATGAAGAAAACGACATTGTACAAATGGATTAAATGTTTTTCTGAAGGGAGAGATCAAGGTTGCCAGTACTGAGCAGAACTGATGAAAACATTGCAAAATTTGTCAAATTGTGTGTCAAAATTGTCAGCTGACTGTGAGAAGCATAGCAGACCAAGTAAACATCAATAGAGAAACAAGAAAATCTTAACCGAAAATCTTGGCATGAGAAAGATGTGTGCAAAAATGGTCCCAAAGGAGCTCACCAATGAACAAAAGCAAAGGAGAGTCAAAGTTTGCCAAGACCTTTTGGAGAGGCAAGATGATGTTTTGGGCTGTGTTATCACTGGTGACAAAACCTGGGTGTACCAATATGACCCTAAAATAAAATGTCAAAGTGCACAATGGAAGTCAGCTAATTCTTCACGACCAAAATAATTCCGTCAGTCCAAAATCAAGAGTCAAAATGATATTGCTAAACTTTTTTGATATGAGGGCTTATTCATTATGAATTTGTACCAATTGGACAAACAGTTAACCAAGTTTACTATTTGGAAGTGCTGAAAAGGCTGCATGAAAAAGATGAAAACAACTTGAACATTTTGCCAACAATTCATGGCTCTTGCATCACGACAATGCACCAGCTCACACGGCACTGTCTGTGAGGGAGTTTTTAGCCAGTAAACAAATAACTGTATTGGAACACCCTCCCTAGTCACCTGATCTGGCCCCCAACAACTTCTTTCTTTACCCAAAGATAAAGGAAATATTGAAAGCAAGACATTTTGATGACATTCCGGACATCAAGGGTAATACGACGATAGCTCTGATGGCCATTCCAGAAAAAGAGTTCCAAAATTGCTTTGAAGGGTGGACTAGGCGCTGGTGTCAGTGCATAGCTTCCCAAGGGGCGTGCTTCGAAGGTGACCATAGTGATATTCAGCAATGAGACATGTAGCACCTCTGCTAGGATGAGTCTGCAAACAGATTTGTCAGATCTCCTATACATCTGTATGCAAATACGAAGAACATCTGTCTCCTTCACTATTTTGAGAGCTCCAAGAGGACTCAGTCCCAGCACTGCAGTGCCAGCACCTGCCACACAATAATTGCTTAATTCATATTTACTGAATCAATGACTAGTGCAGCAATGCTGGCCCCTGGGCAGTCTTCCCCTTCCAGCAGAGTCCCCCAGCCAAATGAACAGCTCTACCTTCTACATCAGAGACAGACATTAAATTTGGTTGGGTCTGGGCTTTAAGAAGAGAACGATAAGGAACCGGAGGCAGCAAAGGAGAGAGTAGAGAGTACAAATGTATGCTGGTTCTGAGACATTTAGTTGGAAGAAGTTTTGCTTATCATTTAGACCTCCCCAGCATTCATGACTAAGTCCTGTCCCAAACTGGAAATCTGTGGACCATCGCACTAAAAGTAACGAAATGCTGCCAGTCGTGCCTCACGAGAGTCATTGCAGCTCTGTTTTGTTTTGTTTTTGTTTTTCCTCTAAACCAACAATCCATGTTGACAGCACATCTGTACAGAGAACCTATTAAAATAAATTGCAGCAAATCAGAGATGCTTTAACTGTCTGTCTGGCATCCCGCTGATTGCATGCCTGACACTTCCACTGCAGCTTCCTTTTGCACAACCTTCCATTTGATTCAATTCCACGGATAATTATTGAGTCTTGACTACGTGCAAGGCAATGCGTTGGGGGTCTCATTCCACTTGCATCTTCCAGGCCCAGAGCATAATTTAACTTATGGACAAAAATAAACACACACAACAGAAGCACAGAGTCACAGAGGCCACCAGAAACCATATAGACTATTTCCAACAAGATAACGTTTTACCCATGTGAGCGAGTGTGGGCTAGCTGGTACCATGTACTCATTCATTTGCATAGTCATTTCACATCACTGCTGAGCAACTTCCCTGGGCCAGGCCTGTGCTGGGTCCTGGGGTCAAAAGGATGAATAAGACCCAGCCTAGAGTACAGCACGGTACCCTGTGGGAGCCAAAGCAGTATCACTTAACTCACTGGGAACTGGAAACCAGGGAGGGCTTCTCAAAGGAGACACTTCATTTGCTTCTTAAACGAGAAGTACGAGTTCACCAGGGGAAGAGGGAGCAAGACATACAAAGGAGCTGGAGACGTGAGAACAGGCACGTTTTTGGGAAGACAGCTGGAGAGTAATGGGTCTGTGGGGTATCAGAGTTAAACCAAGGGCCAGAACATACAAAGTGTGGATTTAATCCTGAAAGCGATGGGGAGCCACTGAAGGATAAGACAAGTAGAGTTCTGCAAGGTTGCAGGAAGGCTGGGGAAAGGTTCCCTAGTGGACGCCTCTAAGCGGAAAACTTCCTGGGATGGGCGGTACAGCAGGATAAGGTAACCTGAGCTGGCCTGGACGCGGGCCAACTCAAGGGAGATTTTGGTTAATCCCAGTTCCGCCTCTTATTTACCTTTCTTTCCTTCTAGAATGGGACTCATAATACTTAGCTCACAGTTTTGTAATGAAGCATAGACAACATAACACACACACAATGCCCAGCCTCGTAGGACATGCCTTAGTAAGTCTCAGTGCCTGTCAGTCTACCCTTCCCCACGTTTCCCACTGTGGGCCTTAGTAACGCATATCAGCAAGGGGAGAGAGGACTGCTCAGAGATGATCTAATAAAACAAGAATGAATTCGGCAAGCCAACAGAGCTCAAAAATAAAGTTGGAGGAGACTAAGAAATTATGATCTATGCCCTTGTCTTGGGTTTCAAACAGATGAAAAGAGACAGGATAGTGAAAGAAATTTTTCAAAAAGGCCCATGATATCCTTTATAAAGCAGGACATTTTGGAGCAAGTGGCATGGTGAAAAGTACCCAGGCAGGTGGAAGAAAGAATATTTTATGAGTGTTATGGAGACTGGAAGGTGGATACTGGAGGAAGGTGGGTATTGTATAGCGATACCATTGGGGGTGACAGCGGTGGCGGTTTTAATGGGCAGTGGTACTGACAGTGGTGACTGTGGTTTAGACGAATTTTTAGGGGTAGGAAAAATGGTGCTCAATGTCTATAGCACTTAGATTGTGGCCTCTAAGTAATAATCCCTTTTCCACAGAGGAATCAGAGCTCTTTGGAAAAATAGATGATTCTAGATCTGAGGCAGAACATATACAAGATGAGACTGGAACAAGTTATTATCAGAAGCCAACAAATTAGTAGGAGTTTCTACTAGGTAAGGTCGTATCAGAGAGGCTTCTACTGGTCAAAGGCAGAAACATTTGAGCACCAATAAGGTTAATACGAGGTCGGACAAGTAAGTTCGTGAACTCACCCTAGAAAAAGTGCTACATACCTCATTGCTGAATACCACTATGGTCCCTTTCAAAGTACTCCCCTTGGGATGCTATGCACCGATGCCAGTGCCTAGTCCACCCTTCAAAGCAATTTTGGAACTCTTTTTCTGGAATGGCCATTGGAGCTGTTGTATTACCCTTGACGTCCTGAATGTCATCCAAATGTCTTCCTTTCAATATTTCCTTTATCTTCAGGTAAAGAAAGAAGTCATTGAGGACCAGGTCAGGTGAGTAGAGAGGGTTTTCCAATACAGTTATTTGTTTACTGGCTAAAAACTCCCTCACAGACAGTACTGTGTGAGCTGGTACATTGTCGTGATGCAAGAGCCATGAATTGTTGGCGAAAAGCTCAGGGTGTTTTCGTCTAACTTTTTTATGCAGCCTTTTCAGCACTTCCAACTAGTAAACTTGGTTATCTGTTTGTCCAGTTGGTACAAACCCATAATGAATAATCCCTCTGGTATCAAAAAAGTTTAGCATCATTGTTTTGACTCTTGATTTGGACTGACGGAACATTTTTGGTTGTGGAGAATTGGCTGACTTCCATTGTGCACTTTGATGCGTTGTTTCAGGGTCATATTGGTACACCCATGTTTCATTACCAGTGATAACACGGCCCAAAACATCGTCTTGCCTCTCCAGAAGGTGTTGGCAAACTTCGACTCTCCTTTGCTTTTGTTCATCAGTAAGCTCCTTTGGGACCATTTTTTGCACACACCTTTCTCATGCCAGGATTTTCAGTTAAGATTTTCCTAACTGTTTCTCTATCGATGTTTACTTGGTCTTCTATGCTTCTCACAGTCAGCCAACGATTTTGACACACAATTCGATGAATTTTTGCAATGTTTTCATCAGTTCTGCTTGTTACTGGCCACCCTGACTTCTCTTCATCGGTGATGCGTTCTCTCCCCTCAGAAAAATGTTTAATCCATTTGTACACTGACATTTTCTTCATGGCATTATCCCCATAAAGTTGGACTAACATGTCCCTGATTTCACTTCCACTCTTGCCAAGTTTAACAAGAAATTTAATGTTTGTTCATTGCTCTAATTCAAGCTCAGACATTCTCACGACAGCACACAAAAACACGCAATAACAATAATGAACACCACTCAGCAAGACACCGCCACACATCGACACGAACACAGCTGTGAGACACTGATATACCAAGGTTATGAAACCTTACAGAGCTGTTTGTACAGTGCGGCCAATGGAAGCGCACAGTGGTAAGTTTGCAAACTTTATTGTCAGACCTTGTGTTTAAATTAATGAGTTAATAATGAAACTAGAAAAATAAAAGAAAACAACACCTCTCTAGTCACCTCAGGCAGATGATAAAAAAACCACTCATTTTTAGAACTGGTAAATAAAGGGAAAAATCGAACAGTTATCAAATGGTACCTGTGGCTGACCATGTATTGAATGAGGGAGTTTATCTTTCTAAAGCATTTTAGCTAATACATGATGATGGCATAAACGAATTAGAACACAACTATTTGGAAACTTGTAATGAATGAATGTGTCTAGGCAATGATGACCAGTGGCTCCTGAGAAATGAAACAACCAGACACAATGCCTCTCTTTGTCTTCTACCCCCAAAGAGACACGCCACCATCAGTCCTAGATCTACCCATTGATTTTCAGGAAACGCAGGGGTCAGAGGAACATGGTACCTGATACCATCAAGATACAATAAGCAAAATCCAGACTGTGGGAAACTATGGGTTTCTTCAATAAGTACATTTCAAGGAATAAAAGAGATCTGAGAAATATCAACCAACGGTAATGCACAGGCCTTATTTTGATCTTGATTCCAACAAACTGTAAAAATAATAAATGAAATCATCAAAATTATGAGACTGAATAGCTGAAGATGTTAAGGAATTATTACATTTTGTCTACATGTCATATGATTGTGTTTTAAAAAAGAATCCTTATCTTTAAGAGTTATAACTGAAACATATATACTGAGATGATATGTCTGGAATTCACTGTAAAAAAATTTTCTGGCAGGGGCTGAGGGTCAGACGAGAGGTATAAACGAAACAAGATTGGCCATGGATTAATCATGGTTGAAGTGGGTGAGGGGTTCATTGAGGGTGGGTTGCACTATTTTTTTCTACTTTTGTATATGTTAGGCATTTTCTATAGTAAGTAGTTCTTGTTTTGTTTTCATGGTACTTAAGAACTAGATTCTGGATGTGGAGAGCAGAAGAAAATCACAAGCTTATTTTGTAACATAAGGAGACAGGTCAGGGAAAGAAACTAAGAATAAGGTTGATCTGGAAAAAATAATGCAACTAATGTGGCAAGTATAGATTAATATTCTTAATATATAATGACTTCATTATAAAAATCCATAATAACAGTCTATCAAAGCCCCTAAGATAAGTTAATGAAATGTATTAAGTGGTAATTTATAGAAAGAAAAAAATATATAAGTAACTAGTAAATATTGGGGAAAATATTCTTCTCCATTGGTCTCCACAGAGATGTAAATGAAACGACAATGAAATGCAAGTCAATAGTAGCCCCGGACCCTCCCAGCACCTTCCTTCCCTCTCACTACCCCAATCAAAGGGCAAATATCAGCTCTGCTTAGGAGCTTCCCAGGGGTCAAAACCTCTGGATCCCTTCAAGTCTCCTGCTTTCCTGCCACAGTTGCTATTCTCTCTGGCTGAGACCTTCAACACAAATGCCTTCCCAGAGGGTGCATATGAGTGAATTTGGGGTTTATACATTCATCAGCTAGAAGCGGGCTGTTAATCTGTGATGAAAGCACTGTGGACCCCACGGGGAGCCAAGTCTCCCCTACACAGCTTCAGGGGAGCCAAGAAAACTCACTCACCATCCCTCCGTCTCCCATGTGGCTAAAAGTTGCTCATAGCTACCCTTTCTACTCCTTTATTAATTGTGGTCTTTTCAGAACTGGGATCAAAGAGCCCAAACTGATGTAACCTTTAACCTGTCAAAATCCATGGGGAGGCATTATAGCCCAACCATAAACCCAAACATGCAAATTTTCAAACCATATTTAATCTGGGTGGAAACTGAGAAAAAAACCTTGCCAAGAACTTGCACGCACATCAATCAAACCCATTTCAGTTCCTGTCTTAATCTATTTATTCCAAACTATTTGGGAGAATTGGAAAGGCCCATTAGGCATTACTGATTACGAGCTCTTAAAGTAAGATATTTGTCCTGCTCATATTGCTGTCACTAATGATAATTACAACACCCTCGCTGCTCCAGCACAGAGTAGAGCTGGCTGTTAGGTCTTAGGAAACACATTTAGCAGCCTAATAGCTACGGAGGCCAAAAGCTTCTTTCTACACTTTCAGAGTGCATGCTTAGATTTACCGTTACGTAGGAGAAGAGGACAGCAAGCAGTAAAATTAGGTAGAGCTTTTCTTTCATAAGTCTTCATCCCTTTATTTCTTTGTTCATCCTCATCTTCTCCCTCCACCCACATGCGTGCACACACACACACACACACACACACACTCTCTTCCTCCCTCCCTCTAGAGCTATGTCTAACAACAGTGCTAGGCTAACGCAAGTCAGGTCCATATTAAAAAAAACCTTCAGAAGAAAGAGGAGGGGACACCTACCATCTCAGAAGCCCAACACCGGAGATGAGCCAGGAGCTGGCCAGGTCACACCCAGCAGAGAACTGACCCCACTGTAGCATATCCAACTTTGTCCAGGCTCTGACCTACCTTTAGGGCAAAGTGCCCCGCAGCCCATGGTCTGGGATTTCAGCCACAGTCATGGTATCTTATGCCCAGAGCTGACCTGTCCCTCTGATGGCCCACACCCCTCTGCTTTCATGCTAATTTTCCAAGGTCTGCAGAGCTATAGGATCTTTTCAACCGTTTCCCGAGGAGAATGTTGCCTGCTCGATACAACTGTCAGCTCAGTGCATTGGTTGAGAACAAGTGGCTGCCTATATAATTTAATATGATGCCACATGAGACTCATAGACCTGCTGCAAAGCAAGCAGGAGTCTGCCTCTCGCCTCTTGGCAACTGGAAATCTGGAGTGCCTGCTTGTTTCAGCTCCATCTGGGTATATACCTCAAGTTACCTGTCAGAGGGGGACTGGGTATTTTCAAGGGGTCAACTGCTGGGGATATTCCCTGGGGGCAGCTGACATTTCTTAGTCCACGCACAGACTCAAGGTCTTAAGCATCTCCTGAGGCAGAGGCAAGTTGTGGGACAGCTGGGTGACTCCAGGCAGCCCTGGACACAGAGCGGCCATGCTGTGTCCCTGAGGCTTTTCTCAATAGTTGTGGGGAACCTGTCCTTTCAGGAGAGAGAAGCTGACCCCGTACGTAGTTAATGAAGACGTGAGAGTGTCTCCACACACATCATAGACATGAATTTATAATCTTAGGCTTGTGTGAAGGACAAGAAGAAAACTTCCCTATATTTGAATACTTGTCACTGTGGCCCTTTGGGTTTGTTGGCTGGTAGGTTTACCGCAAAGCTCTGCCAGGGAGGCAGGCCCTGATACTGTGCACCTGTTTCACTTGTAGACAAAGCAGGGAGGCGAGCCAACACCAGCAGTGGGCTGAATGGATTCCTCAGACACTGGGGCCAGCTCATCTGTGCCCTGGTGGAGCACCCCGGCGAAGACCCAGGGCTGGTTCCCAAGAAGCCACGATGGCCACCACAGTGCTCAGTCCTCCAGGCCCTGTGCCCAAATCACCGTGCCCCAGGGGTGGGGAGAGTCTAGGCAAGGGGAGAGTCAGTCCTAGAGAATGTCTCTGGGCTGGAAAGAGGCCCCACAGCCAGTCAAGCAGGGGATTCTTCCTTCCTGCTCCATCTTACCCCAAAGACCAAGGTGTGGATCGTGCTGGGAAACAATCCTGCAGAGGTACCCAGAGATGCCAAGGGCGCAGGGGCATCAGACACATGCAAGTGGCTACAGACGCATTTTCCCCGGCAAGGGGCTTTATGCCCCGGAAAGAAGGAAGCGGGGTAAGCTTCAGAGGCTGCCCCAGACCCTGCTTTTCAGTCCCCTTGGGCACACTGGCAGCTCCAGTGATGGATGAGGTGTTGTTGTTATGGGGGGCAGGGGACAGGCAGCAGGAGGCTCTCTGGTACACTTTTCCCTTTTGGAAAAGGGTAATACGACTCTAAGGCCCTCCAGACCACCCAAAAGCCCTAGAAGGAGAAATCCTAGAATGTAATGGCTATGCTACCAATGCTCATGTGAAAACAGGGCCCTTTTATAACCATCTGCTTTATACTTATTATCTAAGAGCACAATATTCTTTAAATAGCCAACACCTAAAAGGCATAAAGTATGCACGTTCAGCTAACATTTTTGATTAATAATTATTATGTGGCTAGCATTAAGTTGACCTTGCACACATTATCTCATTTAATCTATGGGATGCAGAATTTATAAGACTGAATTAATGCCGTCCCTGCTGTCGAACACATCAGAGTATGTAAAAGACAAGTCTAGAAATAGCACTGCAGGACTGGACTAAAAGGTTTTGATTCACAGCAAAGGAAATTTAATTAAAGCATGTAATGTCAATTACTGTCATTCATAATCATATTATACCTCCCCAGAAATAACACAGATATAAAAGTCTAGAGTTACCTGCATGTTTGATGTAAATAGGATAAAATTATCTAAGTTCTGAAAATATCCAGATATCAGAAGGAAAAAAAGTATCTCTACCTAGTCTCACGTGGCATCAAATCTCATTAGCTACGGACACGAGCATCCAGCCCCAAGGAAGCCCATCCCTCCTCTGAGCGCAGGTTGTAATGACTTTCGAAGGTGCCTGGAAATCTGGAGTTTAACAGGTCCCTTTTTTTTTTTTTAACCTGCTGTAAATAATCATACCCTTGTTTATTTTGACAAACCTCAGGATAGAGTGGATGCTTTCAACCCAACCCATCCCTTTTTGGACTCTGTACGGTGATGAGGACCAGACCCTTTCATGGGGCAGCTTCAATGTCCAGTGGAAGGAAGGAACCACAGGAAGCACCAGGGCAGAGGAAGCGTGGCACAATTGCCGAGACACAGATAGGCCTGGACAGGTCCGTCCTTTGGCATCTAACACCCTGTCACTTCATTCCCTTGTCCCTTCATCCCTTTTGAAGTGCACACTATTGCCAGACCCTGAGCTGAATAGTGGGGTCACTACAGGGAGCAAGAGAGCACCAAGGTCCTTGCATGCTTGGGGGTGCAGCCCATGGGAGAGATGGTCATGAACTTTGAAAATATACAAATTCATAAATGCAAGGCAAGCTCCACCAAGTCCTAGCGTCTGCATATCCAAAACGGGTTAAATTTAAGAACATCTAGCCCGTGGAGTTACGACAAAGATGAAATGAGTCCATATGTACAAAGTCCTTGGCTTCATACAAATGAATAAAAATTCTACTGCAACGACTAGTACTATTCTTACCACTAATGTGTGGCTTCACCAGTTACTAGCTGTGTGACCTTGGGCAATTTTACTTAACCATGTGTCAGGTTTCCCATCTGTAAAATGGGATGAGAATAATTCCTAAAGAAAAGGATTAAGTTAATATGTAGGAAGTGTTGGGAACAATGCCTGGCACACAGCAGGCGTTTGATAAAAGTGAGTTGCTAGTGGTGATTATTATTTTGCCACAATCTTAAAACATTACGCCATCTCATAATATGCTTACAACCTAACCCAGGGTTTCACAGCAGAGGCTGTGATGTTTTGGACCGGATAAGGCTTTGTTGTGGGGGGTGTCCTGTGCATTACAGGCATTTAGTGGTATCCCTGGCCTCTACCAACGAAATGCCAAGAGCATCCCCCCCACTTCAGTCATGACAACCAAAAATGTCTCCAGACATTGCCTAATGCCCCCTGGGAAAGGGGGGAGGCAAAATCGCCTCCACAGAGAACTACTGGTCTAGCTGGAAAGAATAATGTACCGATTGGAAGAGAGACAATGCAGAGCTACAATCTGTGGTCAGGAGGAAAAAACGAGCAACCGTAAGCCAACGAGGGGAGTCTTTCAACAGAAAGCCAGGGGAGGCCTGCTTCAAAGAGGGGCTGTCAGTGGTGTTTCATGACTATTTTGAATCTATGTCCCTTTTGCTAAACGTAAAAATTGCTTTATTGAGATTGGAGATTTCAAAACAAGCTAAGCATCATGACTAAATCCAAATTAAAGCAACTAGAATACGCTGAATATAATTTTCCATTACATATAGTTCCCTCCTCTCACCAAAATTCTGAGAGCTTCTTGGCCGAATGTCACCCCACAGTGAGTTAGATAATCTGGGGAGAGAAAAAAAGAGGAAGGAGCAGGGAAAGGGAACCTTCCAGGTCACCCATAAAGAACGTTGGAGCAATGTCCACTGACATCTGTGGAGACAAGTCCAAATTTTAACCAAGAGACAGCAAATGAGTTTGCTTTCAAAAGGGACAATGTCTGGTCCACTCTAGCCCTCAGATGCTGTATCCCATCCCATCCCCATGATTGGGACCATTTGAGCCTTATCTCTAACTCAGTCCTGCTTCAGCTTCTAGGAATCAACTTGACCCAACACTGTCTTGGGCTCAACAGCATCATCTTCTGACCCCAATACAGTGTCTCATTCCAGTACTACCCGACAGAATCACAGTCCATCACGTGGGTTCTTGTTGTTGAACTTCAACCTCAGTCCCTGTTGATGAATCTCTGTCCAAGAATGTGCCTGGCACACTATTCCAAGTACCCTGATCAGTACCTGGAGCTAAAACACAACACAAAAGCTGACACTTGCCTTTCTGCACATCTGAGCATCATCCCCCGAATTCCTGCTGCTGTGCTCTGTTTACCCATTGGGACATCTTACCACTTCATCTTGGACCCTTTTTTGCTGCTGTTGATTTGTTGGGACAGTGATCAGAGATTGTTGGACCCCATATTGGCCAGACTGCATCTTCACTGTCAGGCTGTGGGCCAGCAATCTGAGTGCAAGCCTATCCCAAAGGAAGGGTCAGATCAAAGTCCCATTCCTCCCCGTCTTCCTCTTCTGTTGTTGGTAACTGGCCATGCCCCAATATGACCAACAGAAATCACATTACGGGAGTTTGGTTATTTGTGCTGTGTGGTAGGTGAATCAGACTGTAGCCCTGTACATGTGACTCAATTATAATGTACATCTGTGATAAACAAAGCACTCCCATACGCAAGATACCCTGTTAGGTGAGGGAAGGAGAGCTAATGCTTCTTGAAGGTTTATGTTGTACCAGACATTCATTTATGGGCTTTACACAAAAATTTTAACTCACAACCACCCCAAGAGGTAGATATCTTCATTAACTTTTTCTGCATGATGAAGAGAGCCAATAAGGCATCAGGTAGGGATATAAACAGTGGTCCTGCTGACTTTAAAACTAGTGTTCACAAATGGCCTGCAACTTTCCTAAAACCTCTCAAATGTACACAAACCCCAAATAAGCAGTGGTAGGCCTCGGTGTGCCCTGTACCTCTTGCTAAGTGGCCTGAAGCTCTGCACTAGTGGCCGCCGGCCTCGGTTCACAACATAGCCTCTCCCAGGGGCCTCCAAGCCCAGCACAGGTGGATGCCAACTGCAGACCACTTTCTAGCTCCTACCAGGTGACGTTGGCCCAGGCACAGGAAGTGGCTGAACTTAGCTTGCACTGGAGCCAGTCCCAAGAGGCCCCAGAACCAATACACCTAGTGGTTAGCTTCAGACCACTCCAGAGTACCACCCAACCAACTCCACAAAAAAAATACCCAATGGACAGACTCAGTAGGCACCAGAGCCTCGCTAAAGAGAATCCTGCTCTTTGGAGTCAGCCCCCATCCAACAGCTCATCTGCTGTAGTCACGGCCAGTCCTCATGGCCAGTCAGCCTGAGGGACAACCCCACCTACTCATGTGCCAAAAGCAATCAAGGCTCAACTACAACAGGAAGGCACTGATAACCCACACAAGGGACACCACTGGGGACCAGAGGACCCCTGCTACATAAGGCCACTCTGCCAAGACTGGGAGACGTAGCAGATCCCACTAACACACAGAAACAAATGCAGACAGGCAGCCAAAATGAAGAGATAAAGAAACATGTCCCAAATGGAAGAACAGGACAAAATTCCAGAAAAAGAACTGAATGGAATGGAAGCAAGCAATCTACCAGATACTGACTTCAAAACACTGATTATGAGGATGCTTAGTGAACTTAGGGGAAGAATACATGAACTCAGTCAGAACTTCAACAAAGAGACAGAAAACATAAAACAGAACCAGTCAGAAATGAAGAAAACAATAACCGCCATGAAGAATACAATAGATGGAATCAACAACAGATTAGATGAAGCAGAGGTTTGAGTCAGTAATTTAGAAGATAAGGCAGCAGAAAACACCCAATTGGAACAGCAAAAAGAAAAAAGAATAAAAAAATAAGGATAGTTTAAGGGACCTCTGGGACAACATCAAGTGTACCAACATCAGAGGGGCACCAGAAGGAAAATAGAGAGAAAGCAGGTGATTGAACTTATTTGAAGAAATAATGACTGAAAACGTTCCTAACCTGATGGAGGAAATAGACATATAAGTCCAGGAAGCACAGAGAATCCCAAACAAAATGAACCCAAAGAGGCCCACACCAAGACACATCACAATTGAAATGCCCAAGATTAATGACAGAGAGAGAATCTTAAAAGTAGCAAGAGCAAAGCAGTTATTACCTACAAGGAAGCTCCTATAAGATTGTCGGCTAATTTCTCAACAGAAACTTTGCAGGCCAGAAGGGATTAGCATGAAATATTCAAATGGTGAAAAGCAAGGACCTACAACCAAGATTGCTCTACCCAGCAAAGCTATCATTTAGAATCAAAGGACAAATTGTTTCCCAGACAAGAAAAAACTAAAGGAGTTCATCACCACCAAACCAGTATTACAAGAAATGTTAAAGGAACTTCTTTATTAAAAAAGAGAGAGAAAGAGAAATAAAAAATATGAATAAGAAAATATAGCAAGACAAAAATTCTGACTGAAAAGACAAACACATAATAAAAGCAGTGGATTAACCAACTATAAAGCTAGTACAAAAGTTAAAAGGCAAAAGTAGGAAGATCATGTGTAATTACAATAAATTAAGAGATACACAACACACACACACACACACACGAAGTAAAAAATAATGACAAAAACACAAACATGGATGGGGTAAGTAAAAAATAGTAATGATTTTAGAATGTGTTCGAACTTAAGCAACCATCAATTTAAAATCGACTGCTATAAACATAGCTTGGTATATATGAAGCACATGATAACCACCAAATATCTATAAAAGATATATAAGAAATAAAAAGAAAGGAATCCAAACACAACACTATAGAAAGTTGTCAACATACAAGAAAAGAGTGAAAGAGAAGAAGGAACAGAGAAGAACTACAAAAACAATCAGAAAACAATAAAATGGCAATAACTACATCTCTGTCAGTGACTACTTTAAATTTAAATGGACTAAATGCTGCAATAAAAAACACAGGATGGCTGAATGGATAAGAAAACAAGACCCATACATATGAGGCGTACAAGAAACCCACAGACTGAAAGTAAAGGGATAAAAAAATACATTTCATGCAAATGGAAAAAAATAAACAAAAAGCTGAGGTAGCAATACTTGTATCAGACCAAACAGACTAAAGAAAAGGCTATAACAAGTGACAAGAAAGGGCATTTCTTAATGATAAAGGGATCGACCCAACAAGAGGATATAACTCTTGTAAACATTTGTGCACCTAACGTAGGAGCACCTAAATATATAAAGTAAATATTGACAGACATAAAACCTCTAGAAAAAAACATTGGCAATAAACTCTTTGATATTGCTCTTAGTACTTTTTTTGGATATGTCGCCTTGGGCAAGTGAAACAAAAGAAAAAAATAAAGAAATTGGACGACATTAAACTAAAAAGGTTTTGCATAGAGAAGGAAACCATCAACAAAAAAACAACCTAATGAATGGGAGAAGATATTCAGCAATGATACATCTGATAAGAGATTAATATCCAAAATATATAAGGAACTAATACAATTTAATACCAAAAACCCCCAAACAATCCAATTAAAAAATGGGCAGAGCACCTGAATACACATTTCTCTAAAGAGGACATACAGATGGCCAATAACATGAAAAGATGCTTAATGTCACTAATCATCAGAGAAATGCAAATTAAAACCACAATGAGATGTCACCTCACTCCTGTCAGAATGGCTATCACTGATAAATCGACAAACAATAAGTGTTGGTGAGGATGTGGAGAAAAGGGAACCTTTGTGCACTGTTGTTGGGATTGCAAATTGGTGCAGCCACTATGGAAAACAGTATGGAAGTTCCTCAAAAAATTAAAAATAGAACTACCATATGACCCAGAATTCTACTCCTGAGAATTTATTCAAAGAAATCCAAAACACTAATTTAAAAAGATATATGCACACCTATGTTCATTGCAGCATTTTTACAATAGCCAAGATATGGAAGCAACCTAAATGGCCATCAACAGATGACTGGATAAAGAAGAAGTGGTGACTATATACAATGGAATATTACTCAGCCATAAAAAAGAACAAAATCTTAACATTTGCATCAACTTGGATAGACCTAGAGGGTATTATGCTAAGTTAAATGTTAGACAAAGAAAGTCAAATACCATATGATTTCACTTATATATGGAATCTAAAAAACAAAATAAACAAACAAAACCCAGAAACTCATAAATACAGAGGACAAATTGATGGTTGCCAGATGGGAGGGGTTTTGGGGTAGTGCGCAAAAAATGTGAAGAGATTAACAAGTATAAATTGGCAGTTATAGTCACAGGGGTGTAAAGTACATCATAGGGAATATAGTAATAGTGTAATAACTTTTCGTATGATGTCAGATGGGTACTAGACTTATGGGGTGATCCCTTTGTAAATTACATCAATGTCTAATCACTATGTTGTACACCTGAAACTACTATATTATATGTCAACTCTAATTAAGTAAAATGAAAAAAATAAAGTGATTTAGTAGCATTAGCTCCTAGTGGTAGGCAGAATAATGGCCCCTCCTAATATGTCCACATCCTAATCTCCAGGACCTGTGAATATGGAAGCTTACATGGCACAGTGGACTTTGCAGATGTGATTAAAGATACTGAAATGTGGGAAAGTATCCTGAGTTATCCAGCTGGTCTCAATGTAATCATAGGGTATTTGTAAGTGAAGGAGGGAGTGTAAGAGTCAGAGTCAGAGAGAGATATACTGCTGGTTTAGAAAATGAAGAAAGGGGCCCCAAGCCAAGAAATGCAGGCAGCCCCTAGAAAAGGATGGAAAAGGCAAGAGAATGGATTCTCCCCAGAAGCCTCCAGAAAGGCACACAGCCCTGCTGATACACTGATTTTCGCCCAGTGAGTCCCATGTCAGACTTTTAACTTACAGAGCTGTAAGTTAATAAATGTGTATTTTTAAAGCAAAAACAGACACCTTGTATTGATTCCTTAACACCGAGAGTGGTCTTTGTGATGAGTAACTGGAACTCTACAGGTTTCTTTCTAGCCTTTTTCTGTTTTGTTTTCTTTTCCTTTTTATGAATTTTCATAATATACATGGCATCTGCTTTCAGAGCTAGTGACTGAACTCAGAGTGCTCACACAAATTCTCCTCCGCCTCCTCTCCCAGGTTGTCTTCTACTATGAAAATTCAGGTGTGCAGTACTTCGCTCACAGTCACACAGGAAACGAAATGTGAATTCCACAAATACCCTCAACGGGTCTGTGTACAAGTACTTATTGTATCTTTATGGGAACTGCTGCCCCAGGGAGCAAGGGACCAGTGTGACCTCGATTTCCCAGACAAAGTCAATGAACCCAAACAGACTGGGACACTCTGCATGGCTCAGGCCCCTCACTCCCGCTGGGGACACGAGGTATGCATGCCACAGACTGAAGCGTTGGCTACACACCAGTCCTTGCTGGGTGCACGTCTATAGGAGGGACATGGTGTACTGTATTTACAAATTTCACACTTGCACAAAGGACTCCCTCTCCCTCCCCCTTTAATTTTTAACTGATTAGCATTTAAGGCTTTAAAAATACCACACACAAAAATATACACTGGAGATTGTATTTGCTTTTCCCTGCAGTCAGCGGGTGTGGGTGGATAACTAGATTGATCTTTACGTGGATGGGTGGGAAACAATCGTACAGCTGAGTAAAACTGCTACATTTGAGAATTTGAGTAACACACAGAAGGGACCTCATCACCTGTTAGAAGCAGGCACCTGGGCATTCATGGGTCATATTTAGGAGAGAGAAAAGAGACAGAGGAGAGAGGGTTCCCCACCCATTGAATACAACACTGTACTGAAAGCAGCTACTCAGCCCCAATGGAGAGCTACATAAAGAAGCAAATAGCATTCACCCCTGAGACTGAATCTACAGACCTATAGGAGTCACAGCCATGTTCTTACTTTTCTTGTTATTTTTATGAAAAACCTGGCTACCTTTAGAATGTCTAAAATCAACAATAATGAAACAATGAGCCAGAAACCACACAATATACTTTTACGATAGGAAACTTGATGAACTGCACAGACTCTTATCTGATCCTTATAATTGGACAAAATTAACTTCCACATGACCACAATCATTACTGCTGTGGAGTTTCATTGTATTAATATTTTTGTCACTCAACATTTAAAAATATATCTTCCCTCATGTTTACAAAGTGAACATATTTGATATTTTAATAATATAATATTTATCCTAGACTATTACATTTAAGTCATCACACAGTTATTGGTAATTTGGGTTGCTTCAGTATAGGTAGAACTATATTTATATATAGTCTTTTTTCCTAATGTCATTTCCTTGGGAAATATTTCCAAAAGTGGAATTGTTGGATCAGGTCGGAGAATTGTTTTTTTTTCCATTTATTTTACATATCATCACATTGTTCTCTAGGAGAAAAAAAAAAGATAATTTTAATGCCTTCTAAAATATATGAATACATGTTTCCAAAAAGACCTACTTATGTTATATTTTATACTTTTATTTATTTTTGATAACACAATAGGTGTGATATGGTAACTCATAGTTCTTTTAACTTGAATTTATACTAGTACCTCGCTGGGATTTGTTTACAGTGAATGTTTGTCTTGTGTGAATTATCTACTCATATGCTTTGACCATCCGTCCAGTGAAGTCCTGATTGCGCCCTTTAAGATTTATATAAAACTCCCCCAAAGTGTCTGGATATTAAATTCTTAGCTGTTCTGTTTATTGCAACTATTTCCCTAATCTGTTGCTTTTCTTTTTACTTTTTAGTTTTGACTTTCTTCATACAAAAAAAAGGTGGGTTATTTCCAATGTAATTGAACCCATCAAACTTGTCACTGATAATTTCTTGAATTGCTTCAATAGTTAGAAAATTGTCTTTTCTCAACAATTGGGATAAGTATACCATTAAAAAAATTATCTCTCTAAACCATGTGGCATTTGTTGTGGTCGAGGGATACAGTGAGCATATTTTCTGAATCAAAAACTGGAACACGTGATCTCACAAGTGCCAGGATTCTTAGGGGCAAAATGGGACAGAATATTTGCAATTGAGACTGTCCTGGAAAATTGAGGACATATGGCCTCCTTATGTATGGCGTGAGCTGGTATTTAAAGGTACAGTTCCAAGTCTTGCTTTTCTCAGCTCTTATCAACTCTAAGGAACAGAGATTTTCAGCCTGAAGCTCACCTCACTTGAGTCCCGAGCCCAAACCCGCTAGGGCAGGCAGGATGTCAGCAGGGTCAGTCCCACCAGAAGGAAGGGTCTAGAAGGAATTATATTGCGAAAGCCCAGTGTTTGCCCCTCCAGACCTATATCTGCCTTCCCCGCCCTGCTCCCTGCGCCAGAGTAGCTGCATCCATGAGCACGCCTGTCTTCTACCTTAAGTTAGATCAATGGGAAGTGCCCCCCAAGAAGACTGGAGGGAGACGAGCTTGGGGTATGGATTTTCTGATTCCCTTGCTATGGAGTCATCATGACCAAAGGCTCCGTCGGTTGCACAGCCTTCCCCACAACACTATCTGGAATTCGGTAACCACTCAGATCTAGGAGTGGTAACAGCTCCCAGGGTGACTAGCCCAAGTATACTTAGCTTACTCCTTTTAAATACCCCCTTTATTAAGTTCTTTTCAAGTCACACAATTTGAGTCTGCAGGGACTCTGTCCACACACCCAGGAGACACATGTAATCGCAGAGCGCTTTCCCCAGACCCTAGCACTAAGTTGGCAGTTTGTACCAACGGTTACGAGTCTAGTTTTTGTGTAGAAGTAGAGCCCTCGCCTAGACCACAGCCTACTTGTCAATTTTGCCAGCCAATGCCTGGGAGGAAAGGACCTCGCCACTGCTCCCATTAACTGCAGGACCACTCGACCCTGGACAGATCACCAAGCACTGCAATCTAACTGCTCACATTATCTTAAAATTCTGGATTTTTTGTCCTAGGTTTACCCTGTCCCAGCTGTATTCTCTTCCCCCAGGCCGGGGCTAAGATCTCAGAATGTCTCAGGATTCATCTATGTGGCAACAGCCAGAGGCTTCTTTCTTCGGGGGCAACCAGAATGCCAGAGACTACATAACACCTTTAAAAGACACGGCCTGAGTGTCATAATACATAAAAATCCGTTCAGTTACCATAAGCACTGGCTGATAATCGTCTCTACTGCCTACTCTCGGTCTCCCACACCTACGTTAGTGGGGACCCATTTCTTCTTGGTCCTTGAACTTGAGCTCATAGTACTGTTTCAAGTACCTCACAACCCTGCCTAATGCCCTATTGTATGTTTCTATTAACAATCCAGTTCTGCCAAGTCCATACTACTTGGGGGACAACACTGATGTGCTCGCTCTGTGGGGAAACCATGAGCAAAGAGAAGCCAGGGAGCAGGAAATGTAAACCTGCCTCCTTGCAGCTGCCACACAGCCCCAGGAGCGATGACCACTAGGTATAGCTCACCGAGCACCCACAGAGCCAGGCTCAGGACCACGCCGAAAACGACGAGGTGAACAGGAATAGGATCATGAGACAGTCAACTTGGGGCACAGATAACAAAGAAACGGTGACCCACGTGCATGAGATTTGGTAAGGCTTTGGAGCGGGCGCAGGCTCAACCTTGAACTTGAAGGTAGAGAAGAGGAAGCTCAAGTCCAGAGCAAGGTCTTAGGAACGGGAATCAGCAACAATGGTGACTATATTAAGTCACTGTTGGCTGAGGGCATGTGGGAGAGAAAGCAAAAATTATGCTACACCTACTTCCTTCCCAGCACTACTATGCTCCTAACACCCACTAGGAGATATATATGAATATATGTATATATGTATATAGTCATATAAATATGAATCCCCAGGGGGATTCTGGGAAACCATAAAACAGGGTTGAGAAACAGCAGGCATGAATAAAGAAATGAATACACTTAACCCTGTTATTGCCAAAAGCCCAGAATTCAGCTATCTTTGAATCTTACATCTCCGGGAGAAAACTGTCATCCAAGAGAGGAAGCAGTGTCACTCAGAGATGGATGCTTTTAAGAAGTTAAGTCAACAAGATCATGAAACACCTGGCTACAGCTTCCCAATGCCTGTGGAAGCTGCCTTTATTTTATTTAGGGGCTGCGGCAGCCCTCTGCCCTCAACTCTCACAAAGCTTCAGGGCAGGCTCTTGTCCCCTCAGGGAGCCAGGCAAGTCTCTCCTGAGAGCTCTCTGCTCTCAGGCTGCAGGCTGAGAACGCAACTGGTATACCTAAGGACACCTGAGCAGTGTGGGCTTTTTGTTTTTGGCCTGAGGCTTCTGCCCTAACGGTGGCGACCCCTCCCCCCACCCTTTTTAAAGACACTTCAATGTCTTTCCCTGCATTTCTATACCCGTCTTGGGCTCCGTGTCCCTTTTCTTCAGGCACGGACCATCCACCATTCAAGGTGAGACTCTCAATGTCTTCCTCTTAATAGTACTAATACAATAACTTACAAGTGCTTAATGATTTACAATGCTTATACATGTGTCTTATTTAATTCTATAACAACCCTGCTAACTAGGTAGCATGATCTACCTCCAATGGACACTGAGGCTCACAAGTGCCAGGTCCCTTGGCGACAGCACCAGACACTCCCCAAGGTCTAGGACTCCTATCTTCATTCCTAGTTGCTGCCTCCTTATCTCTTCTCACTCACTCAAAAGAATAGGATCAAGCCGTGCTGATGACCTCCTGTCCGTTGATATTGAGTTGGTCTGTGCATCAAATAAAGGCTGGACTAGGCTATGGGGGGTGAGGCCCCCTCCAACTCTGAGCCTCTCTTATTCTATAATCTCACAATCTTTCAACCTACCAGCAATTTTCCACAAAGTAAGTTTCCTCTCTCAATTCCCCCCGACTTACCACATGCTATGTTTTGACACTCAATTACTACTATACATTTTTTGAAGCTAGGCAGTGAACTGGATAGCAATTCCACATCTCCGATTTCCTACAGTGTTCTGGAAAATTGTGTTACATCAGGCAAATGGAAGAGCTAGCAGCAGCAGGAGAAAAAAAAAAAAATCATACAAATGTAACCATTTTTGTTTCATCCTACCTCCCTCAGCGGATTTGGTTGGTGACCTCTCTCTCTGAGTCATGAAAAGATTTAAAACTTGCTCTGATTTACATCTGTAGGAAACAGAGTTTATGTCTTCCATTTTTCTTTCAAAAATTTTTGTTTTCATTCCCAAACCATAGTTTATTCCCGAATTTCTTGATAATACCTCAGGATGAAAATATACATGCATAATAGCTTTTCGGCTTCATGGTGTGGATTAACCAAAACCACTCATTTCCACAAAAGCCTGGAGGCTTTAAGCCAATTACCCCAGAATATATTCTGTGAGATTTCGCTGGGCGGTCCTCTCCTCATCAGTTAAGTCATGGGAAAAGGCTCAGAATCACCAATGATCTCACTTGGAAAGTGACCTGCAAGGAAAAGCATTCGGAAAAAAAAAAAGTTTTCTA
Organism: Rhinolophus sinicus; assembly: GCF_057876585.1. NCBI lineage: Eukaryota > Metazoa > Chordata > Mammalia > Chiroptera > Rhinolophidae > Rhinolophus > Rhinolophus sinicus. Next base: position 148,866,460 of record NC_142514.1, on the reverse strand, counting down.
CCAGAGAGTTTAGAGGCAAGGGGCTATTTTCATTATTTTTGGCATCTGAAGTATGGCAGATGGTCTAATCTTTCACATCTCTATATTCTGAATTCTGTTCCAGAGGAAAAATGAAGAACCACAATTTAGCACAGGTCATGAAGACCAAGTTTATTACTGCAGGCCTAGTCCCAGGCTAGGCCTCTGTGGACCATGGCCACTGCTCTAGTTTCAAGCAACAGATCCCCCCCCTTTCATCCTCCCCTCCCTCCCCAAACTAATTAATTAAAAGAGATTTAAAAAGTAAATGTTGTGGTAGGCAGAATTCTAAAATGGTCCCTCAAGATTTTTTATCCCAATGCTAGGACTATGAGTATGAGGCAATCGTATGTCCTGACAATGCTGAGTTAATCAATAGATTGTCTGGGTGAGCCTAACATCATCACACAAGTCCTTTCAAAATAGAAGCGGAGTACAGCGTTAGGCACAGAGACAGTGGAAATGTAATGGCTGTGTGCAATGTCAGAGGGATAGTGGATGGGGGTGGGGGGTTCACACAGTGTGAGGGATATAAATGATAAACGTCTAAGTATTAAAAAAAAAGAGAGAGAGAGAGTTTTCTCTTATTGGTAACAAGAGGAAGTCAGAGAGCCTAAGGGAAAGGGAAGTCAGAGAGCCTAAGGGAACGACGGGATATGTGCAGGCTCTCTATGGCTGGTGTGCCCGGGGCCACATGGCAAGGAATTGAGAGTGGCGTCTCAGAGCTAAAGGCAGTTCCTGCCAAAAGCCAGCAAGGAACTAGGGACCTCAGGCCGATAGCTACAAGGAAGTGGAGATTGCCAACAAGCTGAATGAGCTTGGAAGAAAATTCTTCCCCAGGATTTCTGGATAAGAGGCCAGTCTCATCAATACCTTGATTTCAGTCTTGTAAGACCCTGAGCAGAGAAACCAGCTCACCTGGACTTCTGACCTACAGAACTGTAAGATAACAAATGGGTGTTGCTTTAAGCTGCTAAGTGTGTGATTATTTGGTATGTAGCAAAACTAATACAGATACCCAGACAAGTCCACAGGCAAAAGAAATACAAATAAGGTCAGACCATAACGGGAAAGACAAAAGCCCCTAGGCAGCAAAACCTTCTCTTCAAGACCCTTTCAGAGACACTTGGATTCTCTCTCCCCTCAGCTTCTCTTTTGATCTTGACCAACTTCCTCTGCTTACATGTGATGAACATGACTGTCAGCCCCAAGCCTGACTGACCCAAAAGGGCCAGAAACCATCACCAACCAAGAAAGTCACTGTGTCCTTAATTCGGATTCCTGAGAGAGAAGCTGGTCACTGGACATTCATTCATTCAGCGAACATTAATTGGGCACATGGAATGTTTTAAGAATTGTTCTGGGTGTTATAGAGACACAGGAAAGGACAAGATAAACTCCTGCTCATAGGGGGTTTGTACATTCTAGTGAAAGGGAGAAACAATGAAAAGGCAAGCAAACATACCAAGGTCTGACAATTAAGTTTGCGAACTTGTTGCAATGATGTTGTTAACCTTTTTTGATATCAGAGGGATTATTCATTATGAATTTGTACCAACTGGATAAACAGTTAACCAAGTTTACTATTTGGAAGTGCTGAAAAGGCTGCATGAAAAAGTTAGACAACCTGAACTTTTCGCCAACAATTCATGGCTCTTGCATCATGACAATGTACCAGCTCACACAACACTGTTTGTGAGGGAGTTTTTAGCCAGTAAACAAATAACTGTATTGGAACACCCTCCCTCCTCACCTGATCTGACCCCCAATGACTTCTTTCTTTACCCGAAGATAAAGGAAATATTGAAAGGAAGACATTTTGATGACATTCAGGACATCAAGGGTAATACGATGACAGCTCTGATGGCAATTCCAGAAAGAGTTCCAAAATTGCTTTGAAGGGTAGACTAGGCACTGGCATTGGTGGTTCCCAAGGGGAGAACTTCAAAAGTGACTGTAGTGATATTCAAGAATGAGGTATGTAGCACTTTTTCTAGGATGCATTCGCGAAATTAATTGTCTGACCACATATATGTTACGCCAGCAATGATAGGTTATAAAGGAAAATAGAGCAGGGCAATGGGATTAAAGAGAAAGAGGAAGTGCTATTTTTAAATATGTGGTCATGGACCCGAGGAGCACTTGAACTGATATTTGAGTGAAGGAGCCATATATACAAATACACGATGGACGGAATATTCAAGAAGAGGAAACAGAAAATGAAAAGGCTTTGGGGTGGAAATTTACTTGGCCCATGAAGGGAACAAGGAGGCCAGTGGAGCTGGAACAGAGAAAGCAAGGAAAGAATGACAGGAAATGAGGTGGGAGAGGAAGCATGGGCGAACACAAGTAAGGCCTATAGGCCACGGTATGGACTTTGGAAATCTACATTAGAGAGTTGAGTGCAAGGTAGTGACATGGGTCAGAGACATGGGCTGTGGGTCAGAGATCCAAACAAGGTCTAAAGCATGGCCTCCCAGGCCTGCCCCTTTAGCTGGGTCCCTGGGTGCCATCATTCCCAAAGAAAGTAGTAATAGGTGAGTTAGACTAGACGTTTACCTCATGCCCCCATCATAGCTAAGACAAACGTTGGTTAATTCAATCATGTTTTGACCACCAGCTAAAATGGAAGCCTGAGGACTAAATGAAGAGTGAAGTCCAGAGGCAGCAATGGATCACTGGTAGGTATAGTGCAAGTGTCTGTACCAAAGGCTCTTCCCTACAAAGGCAGCTGGGCCCTCCTCCCACCTCTCCCACCACATAGTTTTGGAGAAGAATCAGCAGAACCATTGGCCAAGGAGTGGTCCCATTCCCCATCATCCTGTGTCCCAAGGAAGAAGAGCACATGAGGTCACATTCAGCTCAGAAACCAGAATAGGGAACCCGAAGGAGTTACTGTTCATAAAGTGCCCCTGGGAACCAGTAGTATCTCCTCTGCCATCCCCAAACCTGTCCTAAACACAGTCTTACTCAGGCAACCTCTCTTTCCCGGAGACATGAGCCAATCTAGGCTGCATGGTGCTTACCCGAACCCTGTTCTTTCTCAATCTTCCTCTGAACTGGCTGAACCAATCCCTAACCCCAAACTGCCTCTTCTGTCCTCTTTCTTCTCATCCCGGTCCAAGTTTTCATGAAATTTATCCCACAAACATTTATTAAGCACCAGCCTCAGGACACTGTGCAAGGCAGGAGAGAGTAAGCCCTGGGTTCAAAGCTTGATTCTGCCACTGACTAGTTGCCTTAGTTTGGGCAAAAAAACTCAACCTCTTGATCCTTTTCTATGAAATGGAGACAATAATATACTTACCTTGAAAAGGGGTTCAGGGGTTGGGTATAATGTAAGTAAAGTCTGTAGCAAGAAGATGGTCACAAAGTAGGCCCTTAGGACATTTTTACTGAAGAAATGAATGACAGGGTTTGACGTGTATTTGATGATTAGATATTGATGAAGTAACTCTGATGAATGCTTCAGCAGAGGTACAAGGTCTAAGAGTGAATAGGAAACAGAGACATGCTGCTGTCTCTTCCTTTTCCTCCCTCTTTGCCTCCCCAGCACATTCCCACACGGGCTGCCCAACTCCCCTTTTGTGCTTCAGCTTCCATGTTTTCCCCACGCATCTCACTCACGGTAGGTAAATGGCCTCCTCCTACCTTCCCCAAGGGGACTTGGATACCACGCATGGCTTGATGCTCTTTTATCTTCACCCCCACATATCATAATCTCTCTCCACCCTATAAGTCTGCTCTCTAAATTCAGTTCTATTCATGTGAACAAAGCTTCACGGAGCACCTGCTGTGCGCAAGGCAATGTGGGTATAGAGATGAAACACCACGGTCTCCACTCACAGAGCTCATCTTCTAGTGGGGGGACCATTGAGATGGCCAGTTCAGACAGCAGCGTGGTGGCAGCAACAGAGATATGTCCTTGGTACAGGGGCCACATAAAGGCTGATTAAGCTCCACTGAGGCTTGAGAGTTTTGCGGGGAGGCAGGGAAGAGAAGGCTTCTTGGAGGGAGGGACCCAGGAGTTGAGCTTTGAGAATGAATAAGATCTTATCTGGCAGAAAGGGGAGAGGATTATCCTTCCTACATGTGATGTCACCTCTTCCTTCCCAGAGACCCTCTGCCTTTCTCATTCCTTCAGCAGAGTGTTTCTCAGGCAATCTGAAGAAAAGGACTAGTTTCTTTTTTAAATTTCCAAATCATTGTAATACTGATACTTTGCAATATGTGATAAATTACTAGGAAATGTTCAAATGACAAAGCATATGAAATACAGGCCATGCGCTGAGATATCACACCAACGGCAAATTGCTATAAAGTTTCTCCTCCGGTGGTGATGGTAGAACAACATGAATGTACTCGATGCCACTGAGTTGTGCACTGAAAAGTGGTTAAAATGGTAAAATTTATGTTCTGTGTATTTTACTGCAAAAACGTTTCTCTTTCATTTTCATAATATCCCTGTACTTCTTCAGATCAGGTTCTGGTTCCTGCAATAGTCTGTGCAACGTCCTCTGTGGCCTCATCCTCCCAATCAAAAATGTCTTATATATAAGGAAGCTAATTTTCCTGAAACACTGTTTTCACCATGTTCTCATTCTGAAGTATTCAATAGCTCCTGGGGGGCCCCTGGCATCTATTTTAATCCCCCACCTAACTTAAACAGAAGGCTGTGACTACATCACTCATCACTTGCTTTATAACAACGTGACATTTTTATTCCAGGCAGCCAAAGGTTTTCCAAGGCCACTTGTCCCATCCACTCCAGCCCACACTGATCTCTCCATCTCCCGAACTTCTGCTACCCAACATCATCTACACCTGGAGGAGAGACTATCACTGAATGGGCTCTAATTACGTTGTGCCTGACAATGAGCCTGAGACGCAGACCAGTTCTGCTCATTCTCTTCCTCCATTCTTGACACGAGTCCCATAAAAGAGGTGATAAAGTAATTTTTGGTGAGTTGTCAGGTTTGTCAGGTTAATAGTTAGCCTAAGAGAATAACGCTATTTAGCTCAATTATCCTACTGAATTAAGTCTAGCAAATAATATCTTCGTAATATGTGCATCCTCCCTAATCCTCCGAAGAGGAAGATAATGGTACCTATTTTACATTTGAAAACATTGAGACACAGCCAGGAGCGAAGTCAATTGCCCAAGGTCACATAAGTGGTAAGAGGAGAGCAGTATTCAAAATACAATGTCTAACTCTAAACCCCACACAGTTTCCATTATACACCCCAGCTTTTGAAATGGTAACTCTTCCCCAGGTTCTAGGAATGGCCTCTTCACCACCCCTGATGGCCTATGAGAATCTGAACACCCAACATGGCAGCTCAAGCCTTCCGCTAATGCCATGGGCTTGCCCATCCAGAGCCCACAGACACCAACACTTGCTATCACTTCCGAAACAACACTTTTTAGTCCTGGGACTCACGCCCATCATCTTAGAAACAAACTGTTAAGCACCATCAGTCATCTGGCGTATTTGGCTTCCCATCTGTGTTGAACGAGAAGGATGTTTTCAGAAGTGGCCTTTGGTGTGGTCAACGCGCTTTGTTTGTCCCCGTGTTGCAGGGTCTGGGTCTTGGCTAGAGCGAGAGGAGAGGAAGCAGAGGATAGGAACACAGGGATGAATACTTTTTAAGTAGAAAGAAAAGGAAGAGTTCCTAGGGAAAAACAGAACCTACGTGCTCAGAGTGAGAGGGGAACCTTGAGCGATCGCTGTCACAGCTGAGGGAGAGGAGCGCTCCAGGAAGCAGAAAGCTGAAGAGAGATCATGTGAGGTGAAAAAAGACAATCTGGAAATTGGGAGGTCACAGGTAACCTATGCTGGAGCCATTTCAATATGAGCAGAAGCCAGACTGCAGATTGATTCATGAGTGGAAGCCAAAAAGCAGTGCTAGGGATGAGTTTTCAAGACATTGGGTGAATAAGAGAAGAAGAGCAGAGGATTGAGAAGGGATGGGGGGTGGCACTGGGGTTGGGATGACGTTAGAAGCCTGGGGTTTGCCCTAGTCATTTAGACAGATTAAATGATTATCTCCAGAAGCTTTCAGCAGGCCCTTGGCAGGCTCAGGAGAAAGACCTTGTGAGTTGTTTCAGGCTGGAGATTGCTCAGCTGGAGCAGTGAAAGAACAAAAGGGATGGGGGTGGGGGGAACTAAGGATGCTGGAGAATGTGGCTGAAATGATCTGCAACTGACCAGGCTAGATGGGAGGGGACTGAGGATCTGGGAAAAGAAGAGGGTCAGCAGCTCGAGGTTGATGGGCATGTCTTCATGGGAATTACATAGTAGAGACGATGAATGGAAGTTTGTGGTCAGGATGGGAAGTTCAGAGGGCAAGTGTTCAGGATTCCAGACATGAGCATGGAGCAAAGTCACGTGGCAGGGTGGATGGGACAGCCATGGAAGCAGAGAAGACAGAGGAATTATGTGGTTGGTGGACAGGTCAGTAGGGAAGCTGATGAGTTCACCAGAGAGGAAGGCAGGGGTGTGTGACAATTCCAAGTGCTAAAGTCCTGCGTGAGTGCAAAGAAGCATCCAGGGGTTCGTAAAAGATGGGAGCGGGCTAACCAGGCACCTCAGGTTAAAAGGAGACAGGTTTCAAAGGAGTCAGGGGGGACAATGAACTTAAAACCAGGGACGCATGGGAAGAAGGCAGTGTCCAGGGAGACCGGCCCAGATTTCCTGGAAAATGCGTGAGGAATTAGGATGTCCGATATTGGGGAGTTTATTGACAGTAGAGCCAGGACTCCAGAGAGCCTGGTGGAAAGGGATGAGTAAAGAAGTGTGTTAGGAGAAAAGGGAGCTGAACTGGATGGGAATGAAGACACAAAATACATGTGACCGGAGGAGTTGGTCCCATCGCGTGTGGACCCCACATAAAGGGAAAGCAACCCAGAAGACCACTTTGAGAATTGTAGTCCATGGGTAATTTTGGCCCTCACTGCCTCAAGCAGACCTGCAATCAGAAGTCTAGTCACCTGATAGTGGTGGTTACAGCCACAGGCAAAGGCAGCAAGTGTCACAGAGAAGGACAAGAGGCAAAAGTCAGCATGGCCTTGGCAACATAAGCAGAACTCAGGAAAGCGGAGAAGAGGGAGTGAGTGAAAATAAAGGGACTTCATAAAACCTAGTTTATGACTTTGGCTGGAGAATATGCCTCTGAAAGTTTCAAAAGGCATAAATGACTTTATAATCCTAAAAAGCGTGCCGTAAAGGAAAGCATAGGCCTGTCTCAACAAGTTCTTTTCTTCACTGGGCCCATTCGGAGTAGTCAATTCTTTTGTAAACTCAGAAATACATTCTCAGAAATAACGAGGGCCTAGTTCTAATTAATCTGGCCCAGCCTGCAGCTGAGATAGCAATCAAAGCAACGGGAATGCAGAATTTATCCACGCTCCTCAAGCTGCAAACTGCCACTCACTTCTCTCCTTCAGGGAATGGAGGACTGCAAAATTGCTCCATGTCAGTCTGTTGGCCTTGCCCCCTGCCTTTCAAAACAGGATGGAAAAACTGCTTACATGGTATGCTATTTTAACTGGAGGGCACTTGGAAAATCAGAATTTGAGGGCAGCCTGCACATGAGTCTTGAGGCCAACCATGGGTTTATGAAAATGTAGAACAGAGGGCTAATGGCGCTCAGACCTGAGCCATCGAGGTAAGGCAAGCTATTCCTCCGCCTGCCTTCCATTTCTCTATTTTTATCTGTGGGATCAGGCGTGCTGGAGAGAAAAGAGGAGGCCTGGTAACAACAGCTTCCCCGTCATTCTTGGTTACTTACATCTGTGGTCAATTTTCCACACTTTATTCCATAAAAGGTAAACGAGGCACGGTGCTTGCAACAGGATAATCTAAACAATATGAACCATGTTACTGTTAAAGACCATCTGGTTGATCAGGCTCAGCCTCTGACTTTTAACTCCTTGAGGTAAGAAAGATGCCAAACCCAGAGAGGCTGGGCCCTCCTTTGGTCTTTGACTCCAGAATCTTTTCCTCCCTTTTCAAGTCAATTAAAACAAGGACCTCTAAGTTCTCTGCCAGTCCTAATATTCTAGGCTGGCTGCCGGTGAAACTGCGAGCTTTGTGAATGAGCAACTCGCAAAATGCTTCTACCGAATGCCTCTTCTCTTGTTTCTCTTTAAAAGGAAATATTAAAAGCTTAAAAAAAAAAAAAAAAAAAAAAAAAAAGAAAGAAAGAAAAGAAAAAAAAAAAAAAAAGAAAGAAAAGAAAAAAGTAGCACTACACACAACCCGAAGTAAAATACACTCAAGTGCTGGGGTTGCTTCATTTCTGTTTCTCCTACGTAGTAAAGCCAAGGGATCATTTACATAATTTTAATTTTAAAAGGCAACTGACACCAGTGAAGACACAGTAAAGACCATGCTTTGCTTTTATTTGGGCTTACACATTTTCTGGCCATCTGTTGTTCAAGAAAGTTGCAAACTCAAATAAGAGATGGGAAAATTGGAAGTCAGATGGTGTTTTTCATCCTTTGGGTGGGGAGCTAATGATAAGAGATTCCGGGAAAGTTTCAAATGGGCAAGGTCATCACAAAAATGAGACTTGGCCTCCCTTGTAAGGTGCAGCATTTCCACCTGCAGAAGGAATTCAGCATCTGACCTCAAGGTTCAAGTGCATTTTATTCTTCAAGTCAGTCATTAAGAACTCTAGCTTTCCCCAGCGACCTCTAAGGGTATTAAAACCATCAAAAACAATTCAATTTAATACACCTTTTAATATTTTAAGCCATGCCTTGCAGTATTCCATCAGGAAGGCATCTTCCAGTATCACAGCCACAGCACAGCACTCATTTCTAGCTACCGTCTCCTTTGTGTGTAACCACAGATCAGACCTAAGCTGTCAGTTCTATGGAAAAAGGTTTTCAGAGGTTAAGGTAGAAAACAAGCTCAAATACAATGGCTATGCCAGGCTTTAACAGTAACGGCTAAACCCAGCTGTGCTAGAACTACTACTAACTCCCTTTTTCAAAAACATTCTGAAAAATCTCAATGATATAAACAGAAAAAGAAGATTTAAAGCCCAAGGGAAGACCCGTTGGCATCATAGACACATGATAGTATGTGGCTCTTGGTTTGTCAAACCACTTTAAATTCCAGAGGCCTGAATAAAGCAAGTTGTTTTTGTTTTGCCCTGTTGACTTGTCAAACACACTGCAACATCCGTCTTCCCCCATCCACCTTGCAAGCTGCCTCTTCTGGATGCACAGAGCACTGAGTTGAAGGAGTTAATGGTCACCAGGAGAGCCCCTTGGGAGACAAAGCTTCATATCCCATGATCATAAATCTCTTTCAAGGCAAGTCTGAACCAGGACTCCATTCTACTACGGCTCCCCAAATTCAGCATTCATCTTTAATTAGATAAGATGACATTCATCTCTATTTATACTCTCTTCATTTCCCAGCACATTTATCTCCTGAAATGACAACTGGAAAACCCTCCTGTCCTAAACATGCACATTATTTTTTTTTAAAAAGCTCCTGAACAAGGCTGAAGAACTTTAATTAATAGGACTTTTACTGGAATTCACTTTTCATATAAATTCTTAAACATCTGTGAGCAATGTTTTTAAAGCAATAGCAAGAAAGAAACTGAGGGAAAAAACACCATGATTTAATTACTCAATTGTAGTAGTGATTTCACAACCCACTGCAAAGTAGGAAAAAGTTCATGTTAATTGGAAAAATGATTTTATTATGATTCAATGATTGGATATCGATCACATTACAGCTCCTTTGCAGAGCCCTTTCTCTTTGGAGAAATAGGTTCCATCCCTTTTATGATTTTGGTCAAATGGACAGGAGACCCCAGTGTAAACTAGTAGCCTTGCCTCTTTTGAGGACCAGGGTTGTATCCAGAACAGGGGAAGTTGGGAATTCCCAACAACTATGGGATTCAGATGAGTGCTCAGGTTTGGGACCCACAGCAGAAGATGAGAAAAAGTACCCACGGGCAACTGAGGCACTGTGACTAAGTGTTGATAGCACAAAGAGAGGAACAAGAGTCAGAGAAGTCAGTAGAGAGTGAGGTGGGGCACAGGTGGGGTGGGGTGGGGTGAGGTGGGGGTCAGCCCCAGGAGAATCCGGACACAGGCATGATAAGGCCCGGTTGCACAGATGGTGAGAGTTTGGAAGATCTAATACTAGATGGTAAGGCCCTAACATGGGACAGAGGGGCCTGTCAGGACGGATGAGAACACACAGGGTTTTAAAGGAACTGAGATGTGAGTGAAACCACCTGGAAACCAGCAAAGGACTGGAAATGCACGGCAGACACATTAGCAAAGGGGTCTTGCAGGCTGTGAGACCTTCACCTGATTCTAAGCTGTTGAGTTTTTTTCTATTGAAAACAAGACGGATCCCACAGCCACGTGGTGGGCTTGAGCCTTCTGGCTTGGATCTGGGGGTGAGGGTGAGCACACAGGTATTTTGTGGCTCATATCCTGAGATGGGGAGGAGGTAAGCAGGAGTGATGGTCAAAATACTTAACAATGGGCAATATCCGGGCACTGTCCAGTCAGACATGGGAGCGGTCTGACGGCGCCTCTTGTCACAGGATTATGGGAGGGCCCAGCAGGGCCTGGGGAAGAGCAAGGTTGCTTGCAGGGTAGGGGGCACCGGTGGGGATGGGGGGATCAGCTACTTACCAGCCAGTGCAACAATCAACTGCCATGGCTCAGCCAGGGGCGTGGGGCAGACAGGTTACTCCCGCCTCCCACTTGGCAGTTTTTCCCACATTTATGTGAAAGGGACATTGCTTGAGAAAGTAAAATAAGGCCGAGGGTGGAGCCAGGGGAGATTGTTTTTGTCAAATTTCTCTATAAAAGTTTGCTCTGCGGATAAAAGTTTGTGCTTTAGATAGCAGGAATTGTGTCTCTTTGTCTTGGTTGAGAGACAAGAAAGTCACCAACTTCTCCAACCTGTCGGGCAAGTTTGGGGTCCCTTTAGGAGGCAGTCCAGAGGGAGCTTTTGAAGAACACTATAGGGTAATTAATCGGACGGCTAGCCCAAGTGCTCTGTTTATAACCATCCTCTGTCGTAGCCATACAAGATCCTTCTTTCTTGTTTTTAATCTTTAAAGGAAGATATAATGGAAAATAAGTGTGAAATGTAAAGTCATTAGGGACTATACTAAATGTCACGATGAGGGTGAGTAATGCAGCTTAGGCAAAATCTATGTCAAACTCCCCACAGCATGCAGAATCAGGAAAGAAATGAGCTTTGTTTGAGTTTTTCTGCTGGAGGCAGCATGAGCAACTAAGACCTGGATCTCTACTAGGGGCAAGGTGACAAAAAGTACAGCGCTCCTCACCTGAAGAGGAGACTTTTACCCCACTAGGAATGAGGGCAATGGGTGTATTAGAGCTGGTTCCTACTAGCTCTTGATTATTACATTTTCAGGAAATTCATTGAGCCAGTTGTTAAAAACAGCCATTACCACAATTTAAAACATAAACTTATAATTAAATAAATGATGCTTAAAAACAAAGGTGATACAGACTCAAAACTCATCACTTATTTTGTTTCCTATGCTCTTGAGATTATTTACGTTTATAGTATCTATATGGTAGAAATACTACATAATGGTGTGCTGTTGTGTATCTCTTCCCAATTGCATATTCACAAAATTGGACACGGTGGGGGTATTCACACCTTGGAAATCAACAAACTCTACAAGTCAGGGCTTGATTTCTTGTTTTGTTGATTATCTAGAGTTAAGAAAGTGATAGAAGAAATGTCAATAATGCAGATTAAACTTAAAGAGAGTCATATCTGTAATAATTACCGTGCAAATAGTATTTAAAAAAAAGAGGAAAATAATCTCCTAGTATCTGAAGACTATTATCTGATTCAGCAAAGGTGTTCATGTCATTGGTGAATGAGTAAATCCTGACATACTTAGTGCTGAAAGCTGGGAAAGATTAAGGTTTAATAAATGTAATATGCAAAATAGTGAGAAATAGTTTAGCGGATCACGTATCAGATTTAACAACAATAAATGTACTGGGAAAGAGCAGATAGGGATAAAATTCTACTAGTCAAATCATGGTTGAATTGCAACCACAGGTTAGCTATGGATACAAAAAGCTCAACAAAAACATTCTGTGAGAATCAATTGGCTCATGGAATTTAGAAGAAAGAGTCGGATATTTTATTATTATTTGTGAATTGTGCACTACTACTCATCCTTTGTCAGTAAAATTTAAATTTTCATATGCATTCATCCACATACTTTTTTTCCGGAGAGCCAGTTGTTCAATATTTACCAGCACACATTGCAAACTCATGTCTTGGGGAGTGGTTTATTCTTCCCATTCCCACTGCCAAAGGGTTAAAGGGTTAGCATTTTTTTTTAAAAACTCTGAACTTGATTAGATTCTGGATTAATACATGTCACAACTCTCCCTACCAACCCACAGAATTTCCTCCTCCCCCAAATTCCTGAAGCTCCTTCTGTTTTTATTCACTTGGCACTTAGCAAATGCTAGCCCTCTATGTTGGCTTTTACAATTTACAACATTTTAAAAATTTATGCCCCATCTCATTTTAGGACAAAGATTGGTCTCAGAAGCTTTCTCCATGCCTTTTAACGGTGCCTGCGTGGAGTGGGTGCTCAAAAATGTATTCATTCAGTTAGTCAATGGGTAAACATACGTTCATGGATTCTGACCTCTGCACTAGACACTTTGCCAACCCAGGGATTGTAAGATGCATGAACAACTCGTCTGTCCTCAGGGATCTCATAGCCTCATAATGGTGATGGTGATGGTGATGTGATGACAACCAGGGTTTGCTAAGTACCAAATATGTGCCAGATACTATGCCAAGGACTTTGCATGTAATATCTAGACACACCAGTATCTGTGAACATGTGGTTGACTATTCAAAGACGGTACCTTGAGACTGTGCCTTCATCATCTCAGCTCTCAGGACCCCACTCTATTCTGACTTAGTTATGTTGAATGCATGCATGAATGAATGATTGAATGGCCTCGTATTAGCATCTAGCTATCCATCCTTTCTGTTTTTTTCTCTTCTTTCTTCTGCTTATCTTACTTTCCTTTTTCATATGAGGGACTCTATATGGAAAAAGACACTAGAGTGGCCTGAACCTGATATATGAAAGTGAGACTGCTTTCCTAAAACCTGTCATAATCTAGCAATGCCTAATGCGCACAGCTTGAGATGCCACCTTTTACAACCTTCTATGCTCACCTACCATTGCTCTGCAAATTTCCCAATCACCTCATAGAAAGCACTTGGTACCACTTAAAGGGGCTGTTCGGTCTTTAAGGGAGGTCTCATAGGCTGGTAGTGAGCTCTGGCCCAAGTATTGGGAGACTTCTCCCAGGATAAGGGAGACTTGCAGAAGATAGGTGTGAGGTGGGAACTGGCAGCCACATTGGAGATCTCCTCTCTCCGGCCCTGGTCGTTATAGGAGCTTCTAGGGTACACACTGAGACTCGACCCACTCCTGCTCACTGAGAACTGGCAACAGGTTTCCTCACATCTCAGCTGGAGAACCTGATGGGAACTGACTTTTAGCCATGGTGATTCACCTTTTCTCAAAAGAATAAGTTACTAACATGGCAGCTATATTTAAGGTTTTTACCTAAAAACTATAACCTAGATTTGCCCACAGACGCTTCATTCTAATTATTCGGCCCACTTGGTAATCCACATAATGAAAGTGTCTAGATGATGTTTATGCCTTTATGCTCCAAAACTTGCTTTAAAAAAAAAAAAAAATGTGTCTGTGGTGGTAGCAAACATTTCTCAAGCAGATTAAACCCACCCCTGCTCGCTTCAACAGAAAAGGCTGAACATCATGTAACCTTTGCTTCCACCCTGCAAGGCCATCTGTACTGCTGGTAATTGTTGATTTGGGCTAAAATAACCATGTATTCATGTCAATGGTTTTGTTTTTCTGTTTTAGAAAGGGATTTGAACAGGGCTATGAAGACTGGTCAGACTTCACCAGGCAAGGAAATGAGAGGGAAAGAAAGGAAAAGAGACAGTAGATGGAGGGCCGTAGATCTCATGCCAGATTTCATGACACGTTTTTGACCAATTTCACTATATTTAAGCAGTTATCTATTTCAGCTTGCATAGCTAATTTAGCAAGGAGTTATAAATTCCATACAAATGACACATTTTCTTTTATAATTATCGTATTTCCTTTCTCACTTCTTATTTTCTTTCTTTCCACTGTATCAATTAAAATTTTTAAAAAAGAACTTGTTTTATTAGTGTGATTTGTACTTCATTTCTGATCCAATTTTTATTTCCTTTTCATGCTGTGCTTCCACTGATTGCTTTGTTTCTCTTCTAAATTCTTTAAAACGAGACTTCAAAGCCTTTTTTAAAAGTCTAAATAAATTAGGTTGGTGCAAAAGTAATTGCGGTTTTTGCAATTATCTTTAACCTTTTAAACTGCAATTACTGTTGCACCAACCTAATACATTTATTTCCTTATACCATGTTTCCCTGTCTGTCTCCTTGCCCTGACCCCAGAATATCAACTTCTTCCCAGTTACACAGCACCCCCTCACAGTTATGACCTCTCACCTGGACTATTGAAAGAGCCCCCTAATGTATCTGTCTGCTCGTACACTGCCAAACCCCATCAGCTACACAGTGGCCAAGTGATTTGTGGCAAGGCCACCCAGTGGTCACAGCTTGGGCTCTGAAGGCTCAAGACAAGCTGGTTATATATTGTATTGGCTCCTTCACAAACATACTATGTGACCATTTCTGGGCCTTGGTTTACTCAACTGGAAAATGGGCATATTAAAAGTACCTAAGTCATATGGATGTTCTCAGTATTAAATAAGGTCATATATATATATACACACACACACATATATATATATATATGTATTACTTGGAGCAATACTAGGCACATATATTGGCTTAGAAAAATCTCTTAAAATGTACACCACATTGCTTTAAACCCAAATACCCAACTCTGGACCATAAGTGCACTTTGGATCAACCCATGTTAACTCCCCCCTTATTCACCATGCTCCAGTCACATACTGGCCTTTGGCTGTTTCTCAAACCCACTGAGTTCTTTCATATCTCAGGGCCTTTGCACATGCTATTCCCTCTGCCTGGCTTCTTCACTTGGTTTCACTTGGCTAATGACCCAACCTTCAGCTTTCAGCTTAAATGTCATTTCCTAATCTGACTGAGGTCCTGCCCAACCACCCAAACTTTCTTTCCTTTACAGCACTTAGCACAATTTGTAATTATGTATTTATTTGTTGGTGTGCTTGTGGAATACCAATCTCCCCTACTAGACTGTGCACCCCATGAAGCCAGGGGCCATGTTCATTTTAATTAACCACAGCTACCATAGCACATGGGAGCTACTCAATAGCTATCTGCTGAGGGAGTGGGAATGAATGAACAAACCTGGAGGATGAGTACGATCCTTTCTGGAAACTCTTTTGCCTTTTTCTCCAAATAGGTCACGCTAGTTTATTCAAGCTAGTAAAACCTGTCTCTGGCCACAGATTTTACTGGCTTTGACTGGTAATGAAGTAATAACCATTTATTTATCAACACACTTATTGAATAAGTATCTCTTAATGTCTGCCACATTCTTAGCACTAAACAAAAGAAATAGAAAACCTAAAAGCTCCCTCCACTCTCACCCCAACAGGGATATTAGATATATGAGATGTACATAATAACACAGACAATAATTAGATAATATGACAAGGCTGTGAAATTATTTGCCAAAAAAAAAATGATACACTCGAGGAATACATTAAGATGAGAGCAGAGAGATATCACTCAGGGAAAATCACAAAGACGGGAACTTTGGGTGCGTCCTCAGGGTGAATGAGAGGTGAAGAGGAAAAGGACATTCTCTGCCAGAGAAACTACGGCAGGAGTTGGGAAGAGGATAAGGTCAATGTATTGGGGTCGGGGGTGTGGAAGACTGACCTGGTGAGTCACGTTGGGGAGTACAGTCGGGGGACATTGAGGGGTGGAGGAGAGCCTTGAAGAATCCAGTGAGGAGGGAATATGAAAATCCTCATTCTTTCTGATGGCCAATAGCACAGTCATCTTGTCATCCAGCACGTCACCCAGTGTTTTACAGGAGGTTTATATTCAACGGTATAATTGTGAACTAATTATGTTGAATAAAAAATTAAAAACATGTACCGACTCATGTCAGAGGGACTGTTAGGGAAAGTTCTGTCCCTTCCACACATTTTTTAAAGAAGCCACTAATGGATTCTCAGGAGGAGATCTCAAATTTTTAAATACCAGTTACTATAAAGTTTTAGAAATATAGACAAGATTGTATGTTATATAACTCATATTAGGAAGTAAATAAGATGTTCATTTAAAACACCTAATAAGGACAACACGGGGCGGGGGGGGGGGCGGAGAGAGGGAGAGAGAGAGAGAAAGAGAGAAAATCATAGGATTGTCTTATTCAAGAATTTAGTTTAATAAATCATAAATAATACCCTACAAACAGAAAGGGAAGTGTTCCCAAAACAAACAAGTAAGAGCTATCCAACAAAGACAGACAGAACTAGCACGACAAGGGAAATTATTAGGATAGTTCAGTACTTGGATAGAAAAGCATCTATTTTTAAATCTAAGAATTCTTTTGGTGGATGCTGAGAAGGCCATCATTAACATTGATGTCTTATAAGAACTCTTTGAAAGAGGAAGATGAGATTTATTCCTTACGATAAAAAAGATTATAGATTTAAATATGAGTTTCAATATTCTTTTTACTATAGATATGCTAGATAAGGTCTGTCCACTAATATTTTCAGCAATGATGAAAATATTTATTTCTGCATTGTCCAGTACAGTCATGACGAATCAGTCACATGGGGCTACTGTGCACTTAAATATGGCTAATGTGAGGAACTGAACTTTTCTACTTTAATTTTTAATTTTTTGAAGTGTAAGTTTAAATAGCCATGAGCAGCTAGTAGCTAACATAGTGAATAGGAGGGACTTCCCTTTGCAAACACAGGCAGAAGCCAAAGATGCTCTTCTCCTATAGACAAGATTGTATGTTCTGTAACTTACAGTAGGAAGTAAATAAGATCTTCATTTAAAACACCTAATCAGGACAACACTGGGAGAGAGGGTTGAGGGGACAGGGAGAGAGGAGAGAGAAGAGAGAGAGATCATAGGTTTGTCTTATTCATGAATCTAGTTTAATAAATCATATAGTGATTTAGGAAAGGTAATAGTAGAAAATACTGCAGGACAAGATGAGAACGAAATAGAGAATACATACAGGAAAGGTAGCAATAGGATATCACTTTTTTTGCAGATGATATAATAGTGTAAATAGAAAATGCAAGATCAACCAAGTGTATATTAATGATGTAAAGGTAGAAAAGGCAATGAAAACTGGTGCTGTTCCCATACTAAAAAACAAACAAACAAACAAAAAACTTGAGAATTTATATGTCGAGATAAATAAGATATTTAGGGAACTGAAAATTATAAAATCATAATGGGAAAAATAAAATGCCTAAATAAAGTTACATCCACTGCACCTGATTTAGAAAACTTAAGAGTAATATCAGTAACATTAGTCCAAAAAACCAAAAAATAGATTAACATAAGAACAATTAAATCCCTGCTAGAATGCTATAGGATGTAATACATCACTGGCAAAATTAATAAGGAAAAGCAAGTACACACTAATACCAAGGAAGACTGAAGGTGGATATAATAATCAAATTTAAGGATATGTTATAAAATGGTCTTCATCAAAACTGAATTTTGCAGGATCAAAGCCAGGACAAAGATTCTAATAGAATAGTGATTTCACAGATGGATTTAAGCACTTATAAGTCCTTAGGATACAGCAAACAAACAAACAAAAACTAAGAATCACAATAATGAATGTAGAAATCACCATTTAATAAATGCTGGTGGGACAATCTGATATCAATATGAAAAAATGTAGATTATATTCATAACTCACCAAATAGGATAATACTTTCCAAATTGGTCAATGAACTAATTAAACACAGAGAGAGAGGGGGAAAAGAGATAGTGTATTTATTCCAACTGCAGCAGAAAGACAAATTCATTATAATTCAAAAACAAAATAAGGCTGGAGGAAGGTGGATTCAAAATTGTTTTTAAAACTTTTATTTATTTTAAGTGTATTTTTCCAGAACCCATCAGCTCCAAATCAAGTAGTTGTTTCAATCTAGTTGTGGAGGGCGCAGCTCACAGTGGCCCATGTGGGGAATCGAACCAGCAACCTTGTTGTTAAGAGCACCGCACTCTAACCAACTGAGCTAACCGGCCGCCCCGAATTCAAATATTTTAAAGTCTATTTAAAGTCTCCTACATAAAAAGTAACAAAACAAATACAAAATAGGAATCTCATTTTGGGATATAAACATTTTATCATCAGTAATGAGACCCTATTTGACAAATGGCTTAAGAGGGAAAGGGAAAAAGAGAGAGGTAAGGAACAATAACAAGGGGCAACCCTGGGCCTGGTAATTTAGATACTATATGCATTATGCACACTGGGAAATGTAGCTGATGAACCAACACATGGGAAGATGTTCAGTCTAATAATTAAAGAAGTGTGAATAAAATAACTGAATACTTATTTAAAACAATATAAGGTACAATGAAAAACCAACATTGGCAGAGCAGTTGGGATCAAGCATACCCAACAATTGCTGGGGCACTGTAAATTACTCCAGTGTTCTTACAGGCTGTCTGATAATATGGAACAAGAGCTAGAAAACCTTTTGATCCTTAATTCTTATTTGGGACTCTATTCCCAAGGAAATACTCAAAGGGAAAAGAGAGACAGAAAGATGTGCAAACAATGTGAACAAAGTTTCTAACGGCATATCCATAAGAACCAAAATGCAGTTGTTTTAAATGGTCAACCACAAGGGAACAGGTCAAATAAATTCTGTAGAGCAATTCAATGGGATTCTACGAAGTTATTAAGCACTGGAAGTGATCACGTGAGTAGATCTATGGATAGCAAGGTAAAAATGGAATAATTTTAAGTTAAAGAAAAGCATAAGAATGCTTAATGGGGGCACACTGTAAAACATTTCAAATTCTACACAGAAGATGAGGATTATGAATCAAAGCCCTTACTGTACTGGAAGACCCTCCAAATGCAGGGGGAAGTCAGGTTAAAGCAGCAGCATCTGGCTTGCACAGCCACCTGGTAAGGTTTTGGATTCTATCAATAGATCTTGAACTACTCAATCAAGAATGCTCCAGCCCTGACCTGTTCCAATATTTCTAGAGCTGAGATAGTTTAACTTCAAAAGAATATAATCAGAAAAAGATTTGATCAGCCCCAGTATTTTTTGAATACATCCTTTTGGTTTTTCCTCTGATTTTGTTGAAGGAATGGAGTGTACAATATTTGTACAATTACAGTTGAAGCATTTAAGCCTTTGTTTCCCACCAACATGCATCGACGACTAAATGCACTGCAACTAGAGCGTTGCCAGTGAGAGCTTGCTTTGTAACTGCCCTTGCAATCATCACTAGCCTGTCCATAAAACACGGCCCGGGCAGTCCGATATTACTGAGTCGAGATATGCACTGGGGGATATCCTAAAACGCTGTGAAGTCCATTTCAGCAAAACCGTGCTGCAATTACTGCAAAAGCAGGAGATATTAAAAGGCAGATTAAAGAAATCTGTTTGGAGGATTCATCTGGTATTTAGATTTGCAGAGAAAGAATCTGTTAAATGTAGTTGAGAGTCCCCACCTACACTCTCTAGGACACTTCATTTGTTCTCATGCTTTACTGGCCGCGGCCACCCCCACCTCCAACCTGAATTTTCGTCCCATGTCTTTGCCTAGATTTCCTAATAGGATATAATGTGAACATTTCTATTTAGGACTGGGATGTCCGTAATCCCTCTGTTACCATGCTTGGATGTCCTCATCTGTGTCACTCTTTGTAGCTGGGTCAGATCCTCAGTGGCCCTTCTTGCCAGCCCATCTCTTTGCCCGTCCCACATCAAGCAATCCATAACGGCAAGCACCTGAGTCCATCAAAATATAGCACATAGTAAATTCAGGATCGTACCACCTCTCAGAGCTGGTACAGATTGGGGGGGGGGGGGGGAAGTGTCCTAAACACGTTAATATGAACAGGTGGTTGACAGCTGCTTGGGTGGCCATTGATGGAAACAGGAATCTAAGACCTCCTGCAGCTAACTCCTTCCATCCCTGCTGGGAGGAAGTAGGGTATTGTGAAGAGCACAGGCTCTGGAACCTGCTATCTGGACCTGAACGCTGGTTCTGCCACTTACTAGCTGTGTGACCATGGGTGCATTGCTTTGCTGGGCCTCAGTTTTTTCCATCTATAAACTGGGAATAATGATGGTCCTTGCCCCACGAGATTGGTAAACAGATTAAGTGATTTAAGACCTGGAAAGTGCTTAGAACAGTGCCTGGCACTTGTTGGTACTCAATAAATGCTAGCTATTATTGTCATCCTCACCATCCACGAAGAACAAGACTGGGGCTCTGGACCTGAGCCCCCAGAACACATTTACTTCAGGCAGATATGATGGGTCAGCAGAAGCACAGAGGGAGAGAAAAGATCCAGAGTGGAGGGTTGGTTGCCGTTCAGGAGCAAGAGAACAAAACAGTCATGTTAGTGGCAGCACCCCAGACTGAAAATCCAGAAACTTCTATCTCCACGGCCTCTCTTGCTGCCTTAGGCTCTGAGTACCCTTTGGATTCCTTCCTTCTTAAGGTCCAGTTGTCCTGTTGTGGCTGCTCAGGCTGTGATCCGACTTTTCTGCTTTTTCAAAGTTCTTGTCAATATGCATCTTTAAAATAAACTCCCATTAGATCATTGAATAAGACTCTTTGCCTCTCTGAAACTAAGATCAACTAGCTGCGGCTTTTGTTTTCTAAGATGAGGATGTGAGGAACCACTGAAGCTGAGTAAATTCAGGCAAAGCTGGGCCGCCACAGCTCTGACTCCCAGCACAGCGCTCTCTCGAGCGGAACGTCTTCCTGGCTTCAGGTGATACAGCTGCTGTCTTAAGTCTGCTTGCCTCAGACATTTAGACTTCCCTGCCTGTCAGGGGTTGGTAGCACCAATGGTGGCCAGGGTTTTTCCTGCCAAGGTACAGTTCTCTCCATTTTTAAAAATAAATAACAGAAACCAAAGGACGTACATAGGCTTCAGATACGTCTCCGTATGCTCTTTAGCACTCCCATTCCTCCTGTTCCCTAGCCCACTCTGGCTGTGCTGATTCTTTGTCACTGGAACCCCTTATCGGGAAGGCTGAAAGGGACTAAGAATTTAGCTCTGCAGTCATTTCCTTGGGTCTCTGAAAAGCCCCCCCCCCCCCCTTAATTAGCAGCCTCAGCTTCCTCCCTGTCCTGCGTTTCCTCCTGTACCATCGCAAAATCCATTTTACCCCAGTCAATACAACCTCCTTTTTCCCCAGCTAGGAGAATTTATCAACTTGTGTGCTTAAATTTCAACCCAATCATTTGTTCCTTAATGCACACCACCTTCCCCTCCTCCTTAGATCGTCAAAGGCCCATCATGTCCCCATGTTCTAATTTTTTACTCTCATTTGGACTTTCTGGCTCTCAGCCCTTTAGAACCCTTTCTTTTTTCTGCTTCAAATAGTGTCTGGTGTTATAGTATTCTTAGGCTTTTTCTCTGGGTTTCGGGCTGTGATCCAATCCCAAATTGCCTTCCCTTAGTTATGCTTTCTTACCTTTGAAGTCTCTCTGCACTGCTCAACACCATGCAGACTGGTGGCTTCTGTCTTCAAGTCTTACTTTCCACACAAAATGGGTAGAATTTGCTTTTTCCTCATCTTACCTCAACTATAGATCACTCCTAAAGAACCCCTTGGTTGGATATGACACCGAAAAGCACAGGCAACAAAAGCAAAAATACATAAATTGGACTATGTTAAAATTTAAAACTTCTGTGATCAAAGGACACAATCAACAGAGTGAAAAGGCAACCCGTGGATGGAAGAAAATATTTGTAAATTGTGTATCTGATAAGGGGTTAAAATCCAGAATAAATAAAGAACTCCTACAACTGAACAACAAAACATACAACCTGACTAAAAAAAAAAAATGGGCAAAGCACTTGAATAAACATTTCTCCCAAGAAGATACACAAATGGGCAATAAGCACATGTAAAGATGCTTAAGTCATTGATCATTAGGGAAATGCAAATCAAAACAACAATGAGATGCCCATTGGGGTGGCTATTATCAAAAACACAGAAAGCAAGTATTGGCAAGGATGTGGAGAAATTGGGACGCTTGTGCACTGCTGGTGGGAATGTAAAATAGTACAACAGCTATGGAAAACAGTATAATGGTTCCTCAAAAAATTAAAAATAAACTTATCATATGATCCAACAATTCCAATTCTGGGTATATATCCCAAAATCGAAAACAGAGATTTAGATACAACCAGGTTCATAACAGCATTATTTACAATAACCAAAAGGTGGAAGCAACCCAAGTGTCCACTGACGGATGGATAAACAAAACGTGTATATACATATGATGGAACATTATTCAGCCTTAAAAAGGAAGTAAATTCTGACACATGGTACAGCATGGATAAACCTTGAGGACTTTATGCTAAGTGAAATAAGCTGGCCACAGCAAGACAAATATTGCAAGATTCTACTTATATGAGGTATCTAGAGTAGTCAAAATCATAGGGACAGAAAGTAGAACGGTGGTTTCCAGGGGCTGAGGGGAGGAGTAATGGAAAGTTGTTTAAAGGGTATAGAGTTTCAGTTTCGTAAGACGAAAAGAATTCTGGAGATTGGTTGCACAACAATGTGAATGTAGTTAACACTACGGAACTGTAATTAAACATGGTTGAGATGGTAAATTTTTTCTTATGTGTATTTTACCACAATTAAAAAGAAAAAGAATTCCTTTGTCACAGCCTGGTTACTTGAGCAATTCACTTAACTAACTTGGGCAATTTATTCAGTCTCTCCATGGCTCAATTTCCTTATCTGTAAAGGACATTAGTTAGTGTCTACATCAGAGGCCGCTGTGATGATTGAGTAAATTATTACATGTCAACTGTTTATAAGAGTGCCTCGCACGAAATATTGTTCAATGAATGTCAGTTATCACAGCAGTAACAACCATTATTACGTGTGCACAACACTATCCGAAGCAGTTTCCTATGTTATGGCACATAGTCTTCACCCCCCGCAACCTCCACCCCCCAGAAAGCTGCAATTTTACAAATGAGAAAATAGAGGCCCAGAGAGGTTCAGTGATCTGCTTGAGTCACAAAGCCAGTGGGTTGTAGGATAAAGATTAAATTTGGCTCCAATGAGGTCCAGTTGCCTCACAGAGAAGTAAGCAGTCATCACACTGGCTCCAGATCAAGTCAGAACTGGAGCTTATGTCCCAACCATGAACTAGGGGCGGGGGAGGCTGTGGTGGGGATGGCTGAGAAGCTCGGCTCTGCTCCAGGCCAACAACCCACCAGCTAAAGAATCCCAACTGTCTTCGTCCTCCTCCCACACCCATCCTGCCCCAGGGATGAGACCAGCTGGATTCAACAAAAGGAAATAAGACAAAAATGGGAAGCTGATCCCAGAGGTCACCACAGCCCCCAAGCAGATGGAAGAGCAAGATCCAGAGGGGAGGCCTGCGGTCGGGGACTGCCTGGCACTTCGCCATGCCCAGACGAGGGGACAATGGCCATGCCACCCAGCCAGAGACTGGGAGCATCTATGTGTAGGAGGGTGGCCTGTGCTCCCACCATGGATGCTCCCTGGGCCCATGTCAATTTCCTTGGAGAATTTCTGAGAATGGGGCAGGAATTAAGTTCCTGACTTTCTTCAGGGCCCAGAAGGGTGTGCCAACAGGAAACTTCCAATGACTTGCACTTTGGAGGTTATTTTCTTTCAAATAATTGATTTCTCCTCCCTACCCCCCTGTAAATCTTTTAAAACACCCAAACTGGCCTTGGGTGACTTACAGTCACTTCCCATCAGAATCTGGTAGTGGTGGGGTTCCAATCCAGAGGTGACTTGCTGCCCCCTCACTCCCACCCCAGAGCTGCCTGTCTAGAAGGCTATCTGCTGGCTCTAGCCCTTCAAGCAGACTCAGGACAGGATATAAGCAAGAAGGAAGGCTTGACCCTTGAAGGAAAAAGATCCAGAAACAGGATTTTGACATTTGGGAAAGTTTTTTTTCCCCCTCCCGACGTTGGGAGGGGCTCTGTAAATACAAATTTAACTCGGGCCCTTCTCTATGGAGAAAAAGCTCAAATAAATCCTCTCTCAGAGTAAAAATTCCTTCTCTCCTACCAATTGTTTTTTATATTAGGCAAGTAATACATATTCATGGTGGAAAATAAATTAGAAAATGCAGACAGAAAAATTAAAATCACTCCAAACCCTATGTTCCAGATTTAATCATTGCTCACTTATTAGGTATCCATTTCCAGACTTTGTTCAATGCAAACAGAAACATACATATTTTTACATACACAGAGGGTGCCAGAAAAGTATACACATTTTAAGAAAGGAAAAAACTGTATTAAAATTGTAATACTCAATATACACTGATAACAAAAGATGAATACAAGTCATGTGTATACATTTTTTGGCACCCCCAGTATATATTATACATATAAATATGTGTAAATGCTCTTTGAGAAAGTTTCAATTAATATGCTGTGAAAATCATTCCATGTCAATAATATAGAACTGTATTTTTTAATGACATTATAGTATGTTATTATGATATATCATAATTTATTTAACCAGTCTCTTCTTATTAGACATATAGTTTATTTCAAGATTTACACAAGTATGAAAAATGCTGTTAGCTACACAGGGCTTACACCCTTGTCCAATAATTTTTTAAGAATAAACTCCTAAAAGTGGAATTGCTGGATCAAAATGTTTTTGTGATATGCATAAATCTCCCTAACCAGGCTATTTCATTGAAATGCAAGTTTCCTTCAAGTGACAGACTTTTGCACTGTGCTTATAATCTGAACCAGCCCTTGGTTTTCTCAAACACAGTTCTTCGTTATAAGTAATTCCAAAATAAAACTCCTTAAACCCCTTGTCTATGAGCTCATAAATGACTCAGTGGCATTTAAAAGATACACAATTTTATTTTGACTTTAGAAATCCACTAAACAGAGACCCACATGACAGATGTACCAGGATACTTGCCACGCAAAATATATTTGTGCAAAATGAGACTTCACTACCCACCTTCTGATCGCCTCTTATTCTCTGTCTCACCATCTCCCTGCCCTTCTCCCGTTTCTTCTTTCTCCCCTCGTTTATTCCCTCCCTCTTCCTTCCTTCCTCCATCCATCTTTCTTCCTCTCCCTTTCTTTTCAAAATTGTTTCCCTTCTTTCTTTTCCATTCCCTCCCTTGTTTTTCTCTCTTTCTTTTCTTCCTTTTTCCTTCTCTCCTCCTCCTTCCTGAAGCAGCAGGGACTCTTACTTGAAGCAGACAGTGCCAGAGTTGGGCGAAGGCTCCAGCTGCACAGAGAGCTGTATAAGCTGTCTGTGAACTCTTTAGTTTTTGGTATTCATTATTTAAGTTCTGTGGAAATGGGTTAGCTTTGAAGTCTACTGACTCATCCTCCTCTTTAACTTCTTATTTCCTGTAAATGATCCATTAGTTTTTGGCAAGGTTCATGTCACACAGCATTCCCATCAGAAGGGGCTGTTCTACAACCCTGGACAGTTTTAACACTGCCTTTTTGCTGGGGAACTGGAAGCAAGATGGGGATGTGTAGGCTCTGCTTTCTTAAAAGTTGCTTTAACCAGGCCTCACGCTGCTTCAGATTAACAATGTGAAACACATGCTCCATCTGCCTGCTAACTGGTGACAAAGCCATTTATGTTCATAATGGTCAAAATTATTCCACCGATGAAAATTCTTCTAAAGCTAGTTACACAGGCTAGTCAATCAGTTTCACCAAGGGGGAAATTCCCCCTCAATCATTCCACTCTAGACCTCTTTGCCAAAACAGCCAGTTGACCTTGGCATCACGATGTTGAAAGGGCAAACAAGTGCAGATTATAAACAGTTCTCCTAAGTTTTCGAACTTTCTGCCCCGAATAAGGCATGCACAGATGAGTGCCAACAGCTAAGCGGGAAAGGCCACGTATCTTTTCATAAAGATTCAGGGAGCTGTGCGGGACTCTTGGGATTTCAGAGACCAAACAAATCAATTACAAAGCTTCTTCTTTAAGAAAAAAATTAAGTTGGGCTGCAAAAATACTATTATCAGCAAAACGCTAAATCTTTCCTTTTGTTTCCCCTGGCTGATGGGAACAGAAAGATATCCCTTTGATATCACAGCAAATAAAAGTTTGAATTATTGACTGCTCATGTTAATGCTAAATTTTACTACCACCATATTTCAAAATGAAATTATTCTACATCTATGCCTCAAATTAAGATCTGTGATAATATATATTGCAGTCCAGAAAATGTCTTAGGATCAGATGATGTAAAGGCTGATTCCCCTTGAGAGTAAACACTGGCCATTGTTTCTCATTGGCTAAACCTCTCATCTTTCCAAATAAATTTAAGTATTGATGACATCAGGGAGTGTGGCCTAGTTACCAAAGCACATCTGGGGGTGGGATGGGGAAGGAGAGCAATGCCCCTTAATAGTCAAAGTGGTTGATACATCTTAAATGCAGGGTTGTCAAAATACAGCTTTTACCTATGATTTACAGAAATAAAAGACTTAGGAGAAAGCTTTGAATACAGTACACGAAACTTTCCTCTCTTCCCACTCTGCCATGTTGGAATCCTAGTTTCAAGTTTCTCATTCCATCTTTGCCGCCATGGACCCTGGATCCTATCATGTCTTTGGGGATATTCCAGTACCCAAACACCCATCTGTATAATAAGTGCAGCCAGCAGCTCACTTGTCAGAAGTAAATAAATGTTCTCCCCAAGTCCCAACGTCCTCAACACTGGCCTACTGCCCTCAGCACATCATTTCATGGCGGGGGAGGGAGTGAAGGGGGGGATGGGAGATATAGGTGAAAAGCAAAGAGTTAAGCTAGCCTGCCAGTGCCCAGGCGGGGTTCCTGTGTCCAGACTTACATTCTGAAAAGAACAAGACCCTTTCATCTGTGGCATATATTACTTCCTCTGACACCCAGGAAGATTATTCTCCACCCAAAAGCTTTCATGTAGCAAAACTTCACCAAGTGCCACCAGGCCCACGAATGAGAGGTTTGTTAACACCCACCAAGCCAGCCACACCCCACAGAACGCTTCTCCCACCTCACAGATGGGTTCACGGGCCAAACAACATTAAGAATCTAATTCCAGTTTTAAAATGACTCCTCACAATTCCTTTCGCTGCTTATGAAAACAAGATCCAACGTTTGTAAGGACTCATTTGAATATTTTCACTTTCTAAACACAAGCTGGGGGACAAAAAATCCAATTCTCAGCAGACACAAGTCCACTACGCCCCCACCCCCCACCCCCAATCAGAGCATTATGCTCATAGCAAGAACATGATGCAGTAAAAACCATCTCCAAACACTTTCTGATACATTCTCTCATTTAATTTTGCAATTCCTTCATGTTTGCATTTTAATTTCGGTTTTAGAGTCTTAAATTCCTCCAGAGGTGCTAAAATACACAAGAATTTGAAGGATTATTAATAATAACTTGAACCAAAGAGGAGTTTCAGGACCCTTAAAAATATTTAAACCGCTTAAACACCTCGGAATCCACGCACAAAGCGAACTAAGTTTGTTGAATCTTTGGGGAAGTGGGCTGCTGTAAAATGTAAATAATTCCTCATTGGCATCTCTAGCTTTTTTTTTGTTGTTTTACTTTTAAAACTGGAGTGTAAGAGTCACAAACACTGCCAAAGGGAAAATAAACCACTTCTTTTGGGATGAAGTTGCTGACAAAGGTTTGACAAAGAGAAATAATTAAGAGCCCCGTGCTGGCACCGGGTGAGGCTCTGAGCACAGCGAAGTGAACTTGCTGGGGTTGTGCCAGGCAAGACCGCCGTGTGGCCCAAAGGTCCCCAGGGCCCGGCCAAGGGCACAGCACACACCCAGTCCTGAGATCCTCGGCAAGGCAGCTTCTGGAGGGACTTAGGCTATCATGTGAGACATCAGTCCAAGGGGCTCGCACCTCCTCTTTCAGTCATGGTTTTGTGCAGAAATTGCTTTGCTCTCCAGTAACAAACTCTCTCCTGTTTAAGAAAGCTGTTCATGGACCATTAATGTCTTTCAGCTGGGGGCGTGAGTGTCTCCAAGTTTGGTTCTCGGCTCTACCATTTGGCGTTGTCGTCCTCAGACACGGTGGGGAGAGGGCCTTGGGGACAGGGAGCATCCAGTGTTAGCTGCCTGGAGTCTGCCCGATGGCACCTCTCCTGTCCACCCCTGCATTCGCGGGGCCCAAACAGAGGAGATGTATGGGAGGGTCCCACGCAGCTGGATCCAAACCCTGAGAAGGAGGAGTCCACCTCCTTCTGAGAAGTTCCAGCTTAACTTTTCTTTTAAGCTATGCAAAAGTCTTTTGAATACAAACAGTATTAAAGGCTAACAGATACATGTCTGTATTTCCATTGTCTACCAGGAATGCTAGGAAGCTCATGGCCCCAGAAGAGTACGATATTATCATTCTTTTTCATCATTATTATTGATACAATAGACTTGTAATGCCTACAGGTTTCTGTCTTGCGTGATTATCCTTTCCCTTCCCCTGGAGCTCAGTCACGTTTTATGATGGGCAACTATTTTAGATCCTTTTGAGGTGTATTTGGGTGACTGACAAGAGTTCAGTTCTTGAAACTAGACAGAATTTGACTTCCAGCTTTGACAAATCACTTCACGTGCCTGAGTCTCAGTTTCCTCATCTATGAAATGGAGCTAATATCTCTGTAACCGAATAGGCATGGATTATGCTGCTCTAATTCCTCTTGGATGCCCAAAGGCAAATGCCTGCCCCAGGCAGACATCTCCACCCCAATGCCTGGCATGGAGTAGGCACCTAATACATGTGATCTATTGTTGTTATTATTCTTACTGTTAATAGTATCAGCCACAAGAACAAAATAATAGATATTATTGACCTCAGAGAGCAATTTCTAATTCAAGTTTCATTATCTCAAATTAACTCAGCTTTCTTTTTCCTTTTTTTCCCCCCCTCCTCATAGAATTCAAAAAAAGCCGTGAGATTTTTGGCTCCAACTTCTCAGTGATAATTTTGGCTTTAGGAATATCCATTAAGTGCTTCTGATCCAAAGAGAACTATTAATGCTGAAGTGGAGGCAGAAATTGGGAAATCTGAATGAAGTGAAGGTCTGCTGGCGGCTGTAATGAGATCATTTGCTCCTGCAAATATCATTTCTTGGCTATCGGTATCTTTTGTCCTGATTTCTACAGGCAAAGACCTCTGGGGGAAAGAGGCCATTAGGGGCCCACACATGTTTTCAGAACAGGCTGGTACATCCTGTCCTTGCTACAGAGCCTGGCACATCAGTAGCAAAACAGACCTCTCTTTTGACACACTTTCTTTGTGGATCCTGCTGAACCCAAGGCTTACTACAAAAGCTACCTCTGAGCCCTTCCTTCTCTGGGGCTGGGCTGGTGAATTGCTTCCTGGAGCCCCCTGGTGGCCCTTTCCATGTTCCTTCCACATTCTCACACCCCTTTGGGGCAGGGAGAAAGGAGCTTTAAAAGATCCACCCAAGTATTCATCACTGGCATCCATCATCCACTGGGACACCCCATGTTCTTAGGACAAAGGTAACATGCTCTGTGTTAAGGCTGGTATAGACACAGCGCCTCTCTCTTATGTCAGTCATTCACTAAGCATTTCTTGAGCACCTACTGTACGCCAGGTCCCCACTGGGCAGGAGGAATACAGAGAGGATTATGGGTCAATCTCTGCTCTCAAGAAGTTTCCAGCCTAGAGGAAGAGGCAGAGCTGTGACCCAAAAAGGACAATACAAAGAGATGTGCCAAGTTTTGGGGAAACCCTGGGGACAGCACCAGTTTCCTTGGGGAAGTGGGAAAGGGATCAGGGAGGAGGTAAAAGTTAAGCTGGATCTCAGAGTCTTCCTAGGGACCCAGAGTTAGTTGCTAGAGGTTAAGAGAAAACTACAGCTGCCATCGATGATCCACTGAGTTCAAATTTCCGTGTTCAACTCCAGTGGAACCAGGAGAAAAACAGACAATTCCAGTAGAGGGGCGTTCTACAAAATACCAGCCTGAAAACTGACAAGGAAGGTCATCAAAAACAAGGAAAGTCTGAGAAATTGTCGCAGCCAAGAGGAGCTTAAGGAGACGTGACAACTAAATATAATATGCTATCTTGGATAGAATCCTGGAATAGAAAAAGAGCATTATTTGGTAAACACTAAGGAAACCTGAAAAAGTATGAACTTTAGTTCATGATAACGTACCGATATTTGTTCATTAATTGTAACCAATGTGCCATACTCAAGGAAGATGTTAATAATAGGGAAAGCTAGGTGCAGGGCATATGAGAACTCCCTGTATATTCTCACAATTTTTCTGTAAATCTAAAACTGTTCAAAACAATAAAATTTATTTTTAAAAATTCTGTGTTCATCCAAACAGCCAAATTATTGTCCCTGATTGGCTTTATGATAATTAATGTTATAAATGAGAACTTAGAAAACTCATTTATATTCTAGTAACAATACCAACATTTATTGAGTATCTACACCATGCTAGACACTCTAAGTACTTTACATATCTTATCACATTTGAAACTCCACAACAGACATGAACTAGGTACTGTCAGCACCCCCATTTTACAGATGAGAAAAGTAAGGCACAGAGCAGTTAGACAACTTGCCTGTGGTTATATAAGTGGCAGAGTCTGGATTTGAAACCAGGTCTGTCTGCAGCCAGAGTTCAGATGCGTTATAACTTTATTGCCTCCTGACTTTCAATTTCATATATTGATATATCATTGAAAAAGAAGGTTCTGCACTGACTTTGTTTTCTTTTTAATATTTGCAACCACAGCTATACATGGGGGTGGGGCAGCAGGTGGGACTAGGTCAGAGTTGAGTTTTGGGGAGAAGGTTCTGGCAGCCGCAGCGTGAAGGATGGACTGGCGCAGGCACTGGGCCTCTTCAGCCCCGATTTTCTAGCACGGTCTCCAAGAGGAGGAGGAGCAACTAGAGAGAATGAACTTCCCTAAAAGGATAAAGCAAATGCTCTTGCTTAGGAACCCTTTTTATCCAGCCCCAGCCAACCAAACCTCAGGCGTTGCTGAGCCCCTAAATGTGTGCCTGGCCCAGGGCCTGCCTCCAGGAGCTCATTGTCTGCAGACTCCACAGACAGGAGCCAAGTTTAGTAAAGGGAAAGTGAGCGCAGCCCAAGTGTTGAAGCCGTTGGGCCCAGAGCCCTTACCAAGGGAGGGGTCAGGTCTCCGAGGGAGTGGTTCCTGTGAGCTGGGCCCTGAAGACTAGGAAAGGGCAGATGGCGGGACTTAAGCAGGGCCCAAGGCCAGCACAAGGCAATCCCACCCCTCGCTGGAGGGTATGAGGACTGAGAGCCCAGTGTAGCTTCTTCTGCCCTCCCTGATTAATGGAAAGTAGGACTCATTTCCCCAGTGTGCTTGAGAGGCTACGTATCACTATGTATCACCCAGAGGCACATGGAATTTGGTACCCCTAGAGGTTACAGACAACACCAGCAAGTCTCCTAGCCAGTCAACTCACCAAAAGCACAGATACTATCTTCATAGCCTGGCACGCAGTAGGAACCCATCCATAGATGGTAAACTAAACAGTTTAAAATACATGGGTCATAGGTCATATTGAGCGGACTAAACTGGAGTTTAGAATATTTGGTGCCAAATCCTTGGATTTGTTTCCTATGGCTGTTGTAACAAATTACCACATACTTAGTGGCTTAAAACAGCACAGATTTATTATCTCACAATTCTGGCGGTCAGAAGTCAAACTGAGTTTCATTGTGCTAAAATCAAGATATTGGCAGGGCTGCATTCCCTTCTAGAGGCTTTAGGGGAGAATCCATTTCCTTGCCGTTCCATCTCCTAGTGGCCACCTGCATTTCTTGATTTGTGGCCCCTTACACCATCTTCAAAGAAACGATGCATCTCTCTGACCTTCTTCTGTGGTCATCGCGCCCTCTGATGCTTCTGCCTGCCTCTCCCACTTTCAAGGACCCTGTGATTACACTGGACCTTCCTGGACACTCTCCTTTTAAGGCCAGCTGATTAGCAACCTTAATTCCATTTGGACCCTTCATTGTCCTTTGCCAGGGAAGGTAACATATTTCCCGGTTCTGGGGACTAGGACATGGACATTTTGGGGACACCATTATTCAGCCTATTACAAACTTCATCTTTTAAGGTCAGAATTATAGGAGATAACCATTCTTTCTCCAAAACATGAAAATAATAATTACCACTTATCAAGCACCTATTGTGTACCAGGCATCCCACTAGGCACCTTACATAATTTAATTGTATTTAATGTTCAGTGGGGCAGGCACAGTTAATAAATCAGACCATGTCATTCACCTGGCTAAAAATCCCCTAACGGCTTCCCATACGTCTTTGGGAGAAACCCACAGCCTTCCGATGGCCTCGTGGGGTCCTGTGGAATCTAGCCTTGGCCCAACTCCCAGCCCACCTCCCACCAGCCTCCTCTTCACCTCAATGCTTCAGTCACGTGGCTGAAGGTTCACTTCCTTGAACTTCTGTGGCTGCACTTGCTGACCCCTCTTTCCGAAACATTTGTACCCCACATCTTTTTATAGCTGGTCCTCCCTCATTACTCAGATCTCTATCCTATTCCATGCTGTGTCCCCAACTCTTAAAATAGGGCTTAGCATACAGTAGGCACTCAATACACATTTGTAAATGATGCAAAAGTAATTGCGGTTTTCACAATTGTTTTTAACTTTTTAAAATGCAATTACTTTTGCACCAACCTAATAACAAATCTGAATTATGTAAGTGAGGAAATGAAGTGATATGGCCAAGTTCACAGAGCTGGTCAGCTGGAATTCCAACACAGCACGTATTCTACAGCCCAGCCTCTTAAGGAGCACCTCCTACCCTGAGCTCCCCAACAGAGACCCATGGCCCACCAGGGAGATGCAGGGATGAAAACACTGGGTCCAGCTCTCAAGCAGTCCTCTGTTCAGTGAAACAGTGACACAGGCCTGCTGACCGGGCCACCATGTCCGAGTCAATCAGCAAGCATAACTGAGTATGGTCTGCATGCTTGGCCAGAAGGGCTATGAGACAAGGAGAGGACATGGTCACTGCAAACCAGGAATTCCTAATCAAGTGGAGGAAACCAATCTAAAACATGAAACAGTCAGATGCACTTGGAGGTATATGATCCAGGGTTCACTGGTATGACAGGAAGGGCTGCAGGGCCAGACATGTGAGAGCATAATGGGGGCTGCAGTAGCTGGGTTTAACTCGCAGGGCAGGGGAACGCACAAGCAAACGCACAGACCCTAGCACTGGCAGCACACGTGTGGAAGACACTCAGCAGAAGGTGCATAATTGGAACCAGAGGAAAATAAAGTCAAGTCAGAGCCAGACTCTGGAGACCTTAAAAGCTGGACTGAGGAGTCCTGGCAGGTTCTTGAGCAGGAGAGAAGTCTGTGTTTTAGGGAGACTTATTTTAGCAGTGGAAGCCAGCATGGATTGGATAACAGGAAGACCTGCTCTCTACTAGGTGGAGGAGGTGCCAAGCACAAAACACCTCTGCACCGCAAAGCTTTCTGTTGGGCTCTGTTCCTTGGGTTAAGCATTGCCCTTATGCTGAGGGCCTTTAAAAGGGGGAGGGATGACACTCTGAGGGTGATGCAGGGAGAACCCAACATCTCCAGGCCATGAGCATGCTCACTGCTTTCCTCTGTGGTCACGATCACCGGGGCAGCTGGGAACACCTGGGAGGGTATTAGAAGCAACCAAGAGGAGAAAAATTGGGAACTGTGACCTGTAACTGGAGCTATGTAATCCCTTCTTTTTCTAACCCCCAAAGTAAATATTCCCAGTTTCCTGATTTTAGAAAACAACTTGAAAAGCTGGCTAGAAAGAATTTTTGATTCACCAAGCATGTTTCAAATGAAACATTTAAAAATATCCTGTCATGGTTTATCTCCTCTATGCTTCAGCTCCAAAGAATAACAATCTACATTTCTATGGCCTTTCCCTAGCATCAGTTCTACCTATAATGCCTGCGGTAGAAAACTACTTATATGCTATTTTTCCTGAAGACATCCAACGTAGAATCGAGGCTTCAGAAATAAACCTTAAAAAAGAGAAAAAGACGGTTCCAACCTCCAAAGGAATTGATCTTTCCATATTCTAATAATCAGATAAACACCTTTTACATATCTGAATTTTCAGCTCACTTTGCTGTTATTTGTGGGGAACTTAAACAGATGTCATGTTTTCCTACGGGCGATAGCAACAGCAACCCTGAGTGCCATTATCTTAATGTGAAGGAGAAGCCATTGCATCATGGATTCCAGAGACCAAAATCCCAACCACGCTCCCCACATTGAAGAACTCCAAAAATCCCCTGCAGGGCCTCTGAAGAACCAAATGCGGGCATCAGCCATGAACCAGCCAGCCAGCAACAATCTGAAGAGTATTCTAACAATGGGACCAACATCGGAAGATTTCTGTCCCTTGTCATCATATTCCGTCAGGTCCCAGCTATAGATAAGACAAACACGAGAAGGAAGTAGAGAAAGAATGAAAGACCACACCGGGCTCACCGCCTACTCCCTGCAGCCTTTCGCAGGTGCTTGAGTAAGGGGGTGGGCTGAGAGAGGAGGCAGGGAAGAGCATGGAATTGGATGGGAAACTCAAGTTTTGATTTCAGACTGGCCTAGAGATCCATACCTACAATTGAGTCAGGATTACTTAAATGAGACTGTCCTATTAGGCGAAAGAGACTAGAAAGTTGTCAGATCCGCCTAAAATGTCACAGAGCATGTTTTAAGGTGGTGCTTAGGGGGGGAAAAAAGCTTTTTCCTGATTGAACTCCTATGGAAGTCAGCTTATTCAATAAATTTATTATACAATAAAAATTTAAAGAGAAAAGGAATATCATTTTTTGGCTAGCAAATGAACAAAGATGCAACAACAAAATAATGCCCAGTTTTGATGAGAGTGAAGTGAAATAGTTATCTCTGTATACTTCTGGTATGTCTTAGCCCATTCAGGCTGCTATAACAAAATACCATAGATGCATGGCCTATAAGCTAAAGAAATCTATTTCTCATAGTTCTAAAAGCTGGAAGTCCAAGATCATGGCGCCAGCAATATTCAAGCCCTCTTGCTGGCCCATAGCTGGCCCCTTCTTATTGTGTCCTCATATCACGGTGGAAAAGGCTAGGGATCTCTCAGGAATCCCACTCCTGAGGGTGCCACCTCATGACTTAAGCACCTCCCAAGGGTCCCACCTATGAATACATCAGGCGTTAAGAGTTCAACAGATGCATTTTGGGAAGACACAAACATTCAGACTAAAGCATGGTAGGATTCTAAATCAGTACAAATTTTCTTGGACAGAGCCTCTCAAACCATAGTATGCATACAAGTCACCTGGGGGAATCTATTACAATGCAAATTCAGATTCAGGAGGTGTTGGGTGAAGCCCAAGAATATGCATTTCTCACAAAGGATTGAAAGGATTATAACTTTGAGAAGCAATGCCCTGAAGAAAATTTAGCAGTGTATATCAAAAACCTTCAAGTTTTCCTAACTTTTGACCCAGTAATTCCTTGTTAATGCTACATTCTAGGACTAACAAGAAATACACAAAAAGAAAATGCACCCAAAGATGTTTATCACAATATTATATCTACAGTAAAAACTGGATACAACCTAAATATCTGGCAACAGGAAAATTTCTAAATGAATCATGGTAAAGCCATTTGGTGAATAAACAATTTGGTGATAAGTCATTAAATATCAAGTTCTCATGAAATGTTTTATGCTATGGAAAAATATTTGTGACATGCGAATGACAAAATCAAAATACAAAACTGGGGTATAGCGTATATGATGGTCAGTTTTATGTGTCAAGTTGGCTAGGTTATACCATGTTTCCCCGAAAATAAGACCTAACTGGAAAATAAGCCCTAGCATGATTTTTCAGGATGACATCCCCTGAATATAAGCCTTAATGCGTCTTTTGGAGAAAAACTTAATATAACACCTAGTCTTATTTTTGGGGAAACACAGTTATTTAATTAAACACTAGATGTTGCTGTGAAGGTATACTGTAGATGTGGTTATCATCTTTGAGAAAGAAGATTACCATCTATAATATAGGTGGACTTCATCTAATCAGCCTTATGA
Source organism: Rhinolophus sinicus (assembly GCF_057876585.1). Taxonomy (NCBI): domain Eukaryota; kingdom Metazoa; phylum Chordata; class Mammalia; order Chiroptera; family Rhinolophidae; genus Rhinolophus; species Rhinolophus sinicus. The sequence goes on along the minus strand of NC_142514.1, from coordinate 148,830,017 downwards.
GCAAAAACTGACAGTTCCCAAAGAATAAGGAATTCTGCCTCAAGACTACAGCATTAACTCCTGCCTGTTTCCAGTTTATGGGGTCTGACAATTAAATTCGCAAACTCATCCTAGAAAAAGTGCTACATACCTCATTGCTGAATGTCACTACAGTCACCTTTGAAGTACTCCCCTTGGGAAGCTGGGCACTGACGCCAGCGCCTAGTCCACCCTTTAAAGCAATTCTGGAACTCTTTTTCTGGAATGGCCATCAGAGCTGTCCTCATATTACCCTTGATGTCCTGAATGTCATCAAAATGTCTTGCTTTCAATATTTCCTTTATCTTTGGGTAAAGAAAGAAGTTTTTGGGGGCCAGATCAGGTGAGTAGGGAGTGTGTTCCAATACAGTTATTTGTTTACTGGCTAAAAACTCCTTCACAGGTAGTGAGGTGTAAGCTGGTGCATTGTCGTGATGCAAGAGCCATGAATTGTTGGCAAAAAGTTCAGGTTGTCTAACTTTTTCATGCAGCCTTTTTAGTACTTCCAAATAGTAAACTTGGTTAACTGTTTGTCCAGTTGGTACAAATTCATAATGAATAAGCTCTCTGATATCAAAAAAGGTTAGCGGCATTGTTTTGACTCTTGATTTGTACTGATGGAACTTTTTTGGTCATGAGTGACTTTCATTGTGCACTTTGACGCTTTGTTTCAGGGTTGTATTGGTACACCCATGTTTCATTACCAGTGATAACACAGCCCAAAACATCATCTTGCCTCTCCAAAAGGTCTTGGTAAACATTGACTCTTCTTTGCTTTTGTTCATTGGTGAGCTCCTTTGGGACCATTTTTGCACATACCTTTCTCATGCCAAGATTTTCACTTAAGATTTTCCTAACTCTTTCTCTATCACTGTTTACTTGGTCTGCTATGCTTCTCACAGTCAGCCAACGATTTTGACGCACAATTCGACAAATTTTTGTGATGTTTTCATCAGTTCTGCTCGTTACTGGCCACCCTGACCTCTCTTCATCAGTGATGCGTTCTCTCCCCTCAGAAAAACGTTTAATTCATTTGTACACTGCCATTTTCTTTGTGGCATTATTCCAATAAACTTAGACTAACATGTCCCTGATTTCACTTCCACTCTTGCCAAGTTTAACAAGAAATTTAATGTTTGTTCATTGCTCTAATTCAAGCTCAGATATTCTTGTGATGGCACACAAAAACATGCAACAACAATAATGAACACCACTCAACAAGACACTGCCACACGTTAACATGAACACAGCTGTGAGACACTGATATACCAAGGTTATGAAACCTTACCGAGCTGTTTGTACAGTGCTGCCAATGTAAGCACATGGTGGTAAGTTCGCAAACTTAATTGTCAGACCTCATATTGGCTTCCTCTAAGGATTTTAGACTTGCCAGTATCCACAATCATGTGAGCCAGCTCCTTAAAATAAATCTGTCTGTCTCTGTCTCTCTCTCTCCACAGACACGTGCATGCATATGTATGTGTACACACATAAATATACCCCGGTGGTTCTGTTTCTCTTGAGAACCCTGATACACAATATGATTCCAATTTTGTAAAAAGTAAAGCTAAAAACATACACAGATGCTTCTCAACTTACAATGAAGTTATGTCCCGATAAACCCATAAGTCAAAATGTCGTAAGTCAAAATGCATTTAGTACGCCTAACCTACGGAACATCATAGCTTAGCCTGGCCTGCCTTATACGTGCTCAGAACACTTACATTAGCCTACAGTTGGGCAAAATCATCCAACGCAAGGAATAGGCTGCAGAGTCTGGGTTGGTCACCCCTGTGACCGTGCAGCTGACTGGGAGCTGCGGCCGCTGCCTCTGCCCAGCGTCACGAGAGAGTATCTTATCTCATATTGCTCAGCTGGGAAAAGATCAAAATTCGAGATATGGTTTCTACTGAATATCACTTTCACACGACCGTAAAGTTGAAAAGTTGGAAGTCGAACCACTGTAAATTGGGAACTATCTGTATATGCATAAATTACATTGAAAAAGCTATGGTCCCATAACTGAGTATATAGTATGATTCTAATTTTATTATTAAAATATTATACATGTGATTAATGAGAACGAATAAAACATATCCAAATATTAACAGTAAAAGGCTATTGTTTAATGTTTCTCTTTGTATTTAATTTCTTTTCTAATTTTTTCCCTATCAGCATATGTTAATTTTGTAATTAGAGAAAACATAATTACAATATGATTTGAATTCAGCAAAGCAATTTCAATGTCCACTAAAAAGTATACTGTGTAATTATAAGCAACCTGGAGAAGAGAACAATTTTCTTTACCATCCTACTTGCTACTCAAGTCAAAAATTATGTTCTTGGCCTTATCTGTTCCAGCCCCACTTTTTTTTTCTTTTTTTGCCCCATTCTGACTCCTGCCCCTTCCTTCACTCTCTTGAATGAAAAACCCACCAGACAGGCAAGGCAGTGACTTTTATTATTCCTGTTTTATAAATGAGGAAACTGAGGCTAAGAGGGTTTAAGTGGTTTGTACTTAGATACCCAGCTGGTAGTTGACAAAGCCCAAATTCCTTCCCTTGTAAACCATAAAACTAGGCACATGTGAGTGACTTTCATTAATATTCCCACATGGACTGTATGAAAACCATGTCAATTACATGATGGGGTCTTCTGCCTGGCCTTCCACAGCATTCCTCAGAAAATGGCTCATTAAACTCCACAAAAGATGCGAATGGCCAGGGTCAAGTCCCAGGACCAAAAAGGCTCTGTGCTCTGTCACATGTCCAAAGCACCCTAGTCAGGGCCTCTGATGACTCAAGCTCCATAGCTGGATGCCTGCAGGGCCACCCTGGCTGCCCCAAATGGGGCCAAATTCAGCACTTTCTTTTCACTCTCAGCAGTCTCTTCAGCCCCCACCTAATTATTGGCACAAGGCCCTGGCCGGCTGCCATCCCCATGCCCATGAAGGGATGGCCCCACTACACAAGATTTAGGATACAGAATAGTACCCACTGCCAGCACCTTCAAGTTCTTGGATTGGGCTCCAGCACCAGGACTTTTCCTCTTCCTTCCTGTTGAGCTTGCCCAGGCTGAGCATACTCTTCCGTTTAGGACTAGATCCTTTTCCTAGGGTCCTGACACCCTCCTTGCTATCCCCAGGGAAATGGACCCTGCTATACCAGCAATCCTGTAACAAATGGGCTGATCTCCCCAAAGATGACCCCTTCACCCCCAAGCACTGGGGCCCCTGAATAGCCTGCTGTATCCTGTAACCCCAAGACCCAAGGATAATTTAGGTTGTTATAATACTCAGTGATTGCTGAACAAACGAATAAACATATTCCACATAGGCCACAACTGGGGTCCTGGTAATTCTCTCTAAGAATGATTAAAGAAAAGATAGCCATATTAAATGGTGAGCCATCTGGGCAGCTGCTGGGGGTACCAGTTTATAAGAAATGCTAAAATATCCCTGGAATAAGTTGGAAATATGGTACCAATTAACTCAGGTTTCCACATGTTGCTTCTCCATAACTGATAAAGTATAAATTGGTCCCACTTCTGCGAAAGATAGTGCACTGTAGTTGGAGGGGATAAAAAAGGCACAGTTCTCTCTGAAAGGTCATTTAGATGAACATGTTTGCACTGGCAAATGTGCGAGCTGCAAGGTACAACTAGAGGCCATGCCACCAACCCCGAAACCAAGTAGCTGACAGGAACCTGAAGTCAGCAGGTCCAGGTCAGCTGGAATGTTGAAACCAAACTAACCTTAGACATTAGAGCTATTTAGTGGGAATAAGTGATATATTGAGTAATTAAATTTTAACTCCTTAACTATATTCTCCCAGACGTTGCTTAGTTCAGAAATTGACATGTAACCCCTTATTTGGAATATAAAGAAACAGGGTTTACCTAAATGTGGACACATACTTCAAATATTTGGATGGTGCCGTCTGGGTGCCAGAATCCCTCGGGCACAGCTGACACTGGCTGGGCACTAGGCAGGTGAGGGGGTACCTAGCATCAGCACGTGAAAGCCCCTGGAATCAGCCCCACTGAGGGTTACCTAGTGTCCTCTCACCCACTAGGGGACTAATCAGGGCACCTTCTCCCCAGCCTGGTGGCCTCAACCTCAAGGGCTCGGGCTGCTCATGGCAAAACTGGAAAAGCAAGAGGATGTCTTCTCTCATTCCTCTCACCGTTAGGATTAATAGTAATGGCCGAGGAAGGGGAGGAGAGGGTGAAGGAGAAGGCAGAGTGGAGTGGGGATTTCACAACGAAGACTTGGAAAAGAGAGAGAAAGGAAACGGAAAAAGTGGACAGGACCTTGGATCTACCCCACACTGGCCTCTGTGGGGAGGGAGGGAGGCAGCTGGGATGTGCTAGTGGGGTGGATGACGTGCTTCAGCACAAAGATTTAATGGGCAGAGCTAACCACGGGTTATAGAGAGGGATTGAGAAATAGTTTATTTCATGTGAATTTCTGAGAAACTTCTCAGCTGTGCCAAGTACATTACAGAAAAATTACCATAAACATCAGAAAATGTGTTCAGGTTTCTGGTACTGAGTTGAGGCCCAGAATGGAGACTAAATAACTGAATCACAAAATCAGAATAGTATTAAACTTTCGGATACAAGGCCAGACCCTGGAGGAAGATAAGCTCCTTCTTAGATATATGTGCATATTTTCTGCAACAAAGCAGAATGTCGACATCTCTTTGAAACCACAGGGAAGGGAAATAGCTCATGGTCTCACATTTATTCAGAGCTTATTATGTGCCAGGCACTGTTCTACATGCTTGACATGTATTAACTCATTGTCTTCCTCACATCATGAGAAAGGTACTCGTAGTATCCCCTTTGGAGAGAGAAGGGGAAGCTTCAGCACAATGAGGTTGAGTGATTTTCAGTTTTCCAAAAGTGACACAGACATTAAGCAAGAGCAGTCCTGTAGAATTTCTTGTGACCAATGGAAAAAATGGAAATTAACTGCATGGTACCCATCAAAATTAGTTTACACATACCGAGCCTTTACCATTTGAGCTATCCATTTTGCCGCTCCATATCCACTGTCTGCTGTGGTCGGGTTGGCTTTGGCCAGTGGATTAGCTCAGGATGTTTATTCCCTGGCTCCCTCCCTGCTGGGCCATGAGTTGGCAGTGACTGACTCTTCTCCAACAGCCACTACTTTCTCCCCAGCTACTGGACATACCCTGTTCTGTTACCCCTTGAGGCCTAAGGATAGTAACTGCTCCCGCTGGTATCAGCACTGGGCTGCTTCATCAGCCTTGGTTTCCTTCACCCCCACCCCCACCTTTGTGAAGGGCTCTTCATGATTCTCTCCAATTACTCCAGGTAGAGTGCCAACTGTTCTCGCCAGGACCTCGACTGATACATGAAATTCTGAGCACTTTATGTGCATTTTTAATGCCGACATCAACCCTACTGGGGGAAATTATTATCCTTATTCTATAGTCGGGGAACTTGAGCATTATAATGGGTTGACTAACTGTCCAAAGTCACACGGCTAATTAAGTGGCAGAACCGGGATTTGACACAGGCAGTTGTACCCCTGTGTCTATGTAACTCCGCTTCACTGCTGTGTGACACTGCCCCTCTCACCTAAGTTGTGTAAAATGTCTTCCCTTACTGGAATATCTTGATTGTTCTGTTTTAGTAAGGGAAAGGAACATGTCTAGTGCCATGTAAGACTTGACTTGTCATCGTGGTTTCCCAGTCCTATTTCTCCCCGGGGTTATTGGTCTACCAGAGGGCAGAAAGGGGAGTTGGTGGTGAATAAGTGCATTTCAAAACCAACACTTATAAAGTACGGGCTGTCGTTCCCATTTCTCAAATGAGTCTATACTGCAGTACAATGATCCCCAGCTTCTTAAGATTCATGACCAGTGTGAACATCAATGCCACAGAAGGTGGGTTGGCCCCAACATTGTCCACTCTCTGTTGTGTGCTGCCAATCACTCTTTTGCGAGAGACTAACAGGAGCTTCTTGAAAAATAAGATCCCAAAGGCAAAAGAAGTTTTGGAAAAAGTATACACTACATCTCATATTGCTGCTGCTTGGGAAATTCAGAGTGTATTAAGCCTTCACATCAAGAAAAGAAGCTCCTTGAACCTAGTTTTCCCCAAATTAATTGGAAAATAGTGTACTTTTGTGTGTGGATACTTATTAATAGCTTTCCTAAATATAAAATTAGGTAAACATTCATTCTAAATTCCTTTACTGTCCATATATTTTAGCTAGTTATAGTTATTTGCCTATAAGGTCACTATATGTTCCGATTATGGTCTTTTGTGTTACTTAAAACTATTGACTGAGAAGGGGAGGGGGTGAAGGGGGGAGCGGACCCAAGGCTTGTTAGGATGGAGTCACCACTATACTCTGCCATCGGCATATACTTAGAAAGAATGCACTTTGGGACACACTGAGAAATCAGTGTCTCATTGATAAATATCTCCCACTGTTATTAAAGAACAAACGGCCCTCAATAAGTCTCTTTAAGGAGAATATAGGTCAACATTTAGTGCCAGACTCCAGCCCAAACTTCCCACATCACTCCTCAGGCCTCACTTTCCCCACACATCACACAAGAATACGGTTAAATGTTTGTGTTCAGCCATCTCGAATTTCCTAAAATCATCCAGATTTCAAAAATTCTTCCCACTTGCCCCATAATTAACAAAAATACGTCAGAAATTCCAATGGGTCCATAGTTTTCACAATTGATTAATTCAAGCTGGCATGTAATACTTACATAAGAGGCTGAAATTGTATGAGAGAGAGGAAAGAGAGAGAGTGAGAGAGAAAGAGAGAGAGAGAGAGAGAGAGAGAGAGAGAGAGAGAGAGAGAGAGAGAGAATGAGAATGAATATAGCTGAAGAAATCATTGGAAATACTCAAGAAAAGTTCCTGTCTCAGTCTGTTCAGGTTACTATAACAAAACACCATAGACGGAGTTGCTTATACACAATAGAAATGTATTTCTCACAGCTTTGGAGGCTGGACGTCCAAGATCAAGCTTGTGTCTGATGAGGACCCACTTCCTGGTGCATAGGACCCTGTCTCTGTGTCCTACATGGAGCAATGGGGCAAGGGTTCTCTCTGGAGCCTTTTTTATAAAGGCGCAAATCTCCCCAAAACTACCTCCCTGAGGCCCCCACTCCTAATACCCTCCCTCGGGGGGTTAGGATTTCAACATATGAATTTTGAGGGGACACAAACATTCAAACCGTAACATTCCCATATACTTGCTACATTATTGATGTATATAGTATTTGGTATGAATTCAGATGTTTTGTTTTTTTGTGTTTTCTTTTTTAAAGATGAGAACCATCAAGTTCATATAAAAGCATCCTCCAGTTCTGGCAGCAGAGGAAAGGGGAAGGACCTAGACAGTGGAGATAACGTGCGTCAGTATGTTCAGACTTTATGCATGGATTTACTTGGCGTTCAATCTAACGTCGTTTGAAATCTGTTCAAAGTAAGACAATTTCATCCTCGTGTCCAAATGAGTATAAAGCAAGAGGAAATATAGATGGCTACGTGCATGGAAAATGTCCAACCTTACCACTAACCAAAGAAATGAAAAACAATTAAAGTTGTTTTCATTAATTGCATTATAATAATGAATGCAGAAAAGGATGTAGTTAAATAGGAACTCTCACAGACTACTGCTGGGAGCACATATTGACACATCCCTGTTAGAAATTGGGTAATATCTATCAAGAAATTTAAAAGGCTTCATATTGTTTGACCCAGTAATTTCATTCTAGGAAATCTACCCTATGGAAATAATATGAAATATGGGAAAATAAATACACTGAAACTATTTACCATCGTATTTTTACCAGGGTAAATAACAGGAAACATACCAAACTCCATGACAGAGGGAATAGGTTGGTAACCTATGATACATCTTCCAGGTGGATTATTATTATAGTCATTAAAGATTATATTCAAGTATTGTTTACAGTAACATTGTAATGGGAACTGTAGTGAGAAAAAAGGAATATATATCTAGACTAAAAAAAAAACACATAGAAAAAAACTGGAAATAAATATGCTACAATGTAAAGTGTCTCTCTAGGTTACTCAGAGTGTGATCAGGTTAGCACCAGTCTCTGAACTGTGTTACATGTGTATCATGGACAAGATAAGAAAATAATTTTATAGTATGCATTTAGAAACTTTTATAATTTGATATTGCTGCAACATCCAAGCACATGTTCACAGAATTGTGTAGTTGGACAGGGTATATACCAGCTCGAATGTCACCAAACTTGAGTGGAGAATTACAGGGTATGCGAGCTGCACAGCAGTCACACACAGTAGGACATCACAGTCCACAAAGGATTAGAAATAAAAAACTGGCCCTTTATCTAGACCACTAGTCTAGGTGGTAGCACTGTAGATAAATACTTTTATCTATATTTTCCAAAATTTTTCTATAATGCTATATTGCTAGTATAAGAAATACCAATATAGTTTATTTTTTAAAGCACAGCAAAAAAAAAGGAAATAAATGGCACTTGACTATTATATATTTGGAAAACGTTCCTATGGAAATGTAAAAACATATACTGAGAGGCAGGATTGCATAGTGGTTAGGACAATAGATTCTAGAGCTGACAACCTGGGTTTGAATCCTGGCTCCACAATTTACTGTGGGCTAGTTGCTCAACCTCTCTGTGCTTCAGTTTATTCATGCATAAAATAGGGAGAATAGAACTTATCACATAGCTATTCAAAGGGTTGGGCAGGATTAAATGAGTCAACATACATAAAGCCTTGCAAAACACTAAACTCTATATAAATGTTCACTATTGTTATTACAAATCATGAGCAGGCGTGACAGCCACAGCCAGACCACATTTCTCAATTTTTTATTTGCACAATGGGTCAAGAGGAACAGTAGAAATAGTAGTAATAGCAAGTAACATTAAGTGCTTTCTGTGTACCAAGTTCCATGCTAAGCACTTGACATGAATTAGCTCTAATTATTAACAACCCAAGAGATTGGTTCTTTTCATCCCCATTTGTAGAAAGGAAAACTGAGACTCAGAGAAATGAAGTGACTTGCCCAGGGTCACCAGGCAACCGTGTTTCCCTGAAAATAAGACCTAGTCAGACAATCAGCTCTAATGTGTTTGTTGGAGCAAAAATTAATATAAGACCCGGTCTTATTTTACTATGATATAAGACCAGGTATAATATAATATAATATAATATAACACAACACAACATAACATAATATAAGACCGGGTCTTATATTAATTTTTGCTCCAAAAGACGCATTAGAGCTGATGGTCTGGCTAGGCCTTATTTTTGGGGAAACACAGTATTAGGTCTGTTTCTCTCCAGGGCACTGGGCTAGGCACAGGAAGACAGGGATCCCTAGAGGCTAGACCTGGAGCCCCTTGAGAGCAGAAATGTACTATGTCTTGTTTCCAGGTGGAGCCAGGGTCACCAACCTATTCAGAAGACCTGGCCAAAAGAAAAATCCAGGACTCATTTCCAGCCAGGGCCTCACTGGGTCCCCCTCACCCAGGCCAGCAAACAGCAGCTGCAGCCTGGTCAGGGTGTTGCACTTAGGGAGTGATTTAAGCCCTGAGGAAGTCAGCTCGTGGAATGTAACAGGAGTATACAGGGGTTCATGAGTCATTCTGCTTCCCCTCCTCGTCGCGGTCCTGGACACCATTTATTATCTTCGTCACTGAGTTTTCTGCTCATGGTTGGTTAGGGGTTGACGGAGCAGCCATCCCTAAAAGGAAGTCAGTCTGTTAACAAGTCCCATCTCTCCCTGCCAAAGGGACTGGAGGCAGAAGGAAGGACGCTGGCAGGACCCAGACGTTTCCAGGCCTGGAGGAATTCAAGGAAGCAGAGGCCCATGCTAGGCTGGTGGAATACTTAGTGACACTGGCTTCAGACATCCGCGTGGGGATGCTTCTCTGTGATTTCCTCCTCCAATGAGAAACCTGGGCTCTCTGCAGCAAACAGCGTCCATTCCAGAAGAGTGTGACATCTCTAAATATTTATCTGAAAGCTGAAGGGAGAAAACAAAAGTCCTTCCTTCAGAGAACAGGAACAGGGAGCCTGGGAGTGAGGAGACAGTTAAAAACACACAAGATTTTGCCTTGCGATTCAGAACATTCTGTCTGTACCAGGAGCCTGAGAATTTGATGCCTAAAAATTTGTGGCCAAGGAAAAAGATGTCCAATAAAATCAGAGGTCAGGATAACTTTTGGTTTCCACCTTCTCTTTTCAAGACCGAATTCTTAACAAGAAATAAGAGTTTTAAACTTTGGGTAGGCGTTTTTCTTCCCTGGTGATTCCTTTTTGGAGAGCAATTTGGTAATATCCTACAAAATTCAAACTTAACAAATATTTGACTCAGCAATTCCACCTCTAAGAATTTATTGTACAGATAAACAGGTATAGAATGCTTTTTTTTTGTTTACAAGCATGTTGAATGCAGCATTTTTTGGAGTAACAAAATATTACAAAAAACTTAAATGTTCATTGAGAAGGAATTGGTTAAGTTTAACTATGGCACGTCCAGGCAGTATATAAAGTTGTTTAAAAAATGAGGTAAGTCCATATGTAAAAGATAGTCAAGACAAAGAGGTTAAGTGGAACAATGTAAACTGCTAAACACTCTTGACAATGGTATTGCAGTTGTATAAAAACAAAATAAGTACATATGCTTGCAAAACAGAACATTTCTGATACTATGCTATTATTATATTATTATACACTGTTGTCACTATTACTATTGCTATTATATTATACTAGACTATACTATAATCTCTAAAGCCTGAGGGTAGGAAAGTGCAAAGGAGCCCTTTTCAGTGTATGTTTCTGGCCTCTTCAAATATTTTGTCATAAACATAAAAATATTTATGTTTAATAAAAATAGAAGTGATAATATCACTGGCTAAACATAAGAGGTAGGTTCCATGACAGCAAAGACACAGCTCTTTTTCTAGGATCTCAGCTGTGTCTGGGAGAGGCTCCTGTCCATGGAATGCCCAATGAGGGCCAGGCCATCCTCTGAACACTTTTTTTTTTTTTCCTCTGAACACTTTTAAAATACCAATTCCTTTCATCTTCACGGCAACCCTATGAGGTGGTCCTAGTAACATCCCATTTTGCATATAAGGAAGCAGGGGTTCAGAGAGACTGAGAAACTTGTCCCGGGTCACACAGCCAGCATGTGGTGGGATCAGGCAGTCTGGTGGGCTCCAGGACCCAGAAATCTCCCCTCCAGGCTGTCTTTCAATAAATGTTTGTTGAACAAACGGACAAACTAGAAATAACTGCCAATACCTTTTAAGACTAGAGAAAAAGTAAATTATTAAACAGTTACTATTGCACTGTTTATTCATCATTGTTAATGATTACTGATGAATGAAAAACAAGTACTATTCAGAAAAGCCAGCTCTGTTACAGCTGGCAAAGCACTGGACTTCAGTATGAAGAGAACCTTCTCTGCCACTTAAAAGCTCAGAGACCTTGGGCAAGTCACTTTACCACTCTGAGCCTCAGTTTCCTCATCTGTAAAACGGGGATGACAAGACCTCCAGGGGTTACTGTAGGGATTAAATGTGACATCATATATGAAAGCCCCTAGGCGCTTGACATCTGTTGAATATGTGCAAGAATGGGAAAAAATGCTGAGGATGGAATAAGTTATGCTCAGAACATTGCCAAACAGACTCGATCTTTCTCAACCTGCTGACTTTTAAAAGTGAATTGAAAAACTTATATTCATATATACTCCAATAACCTGAGGAGGAAATCAGAGTTTTTAATTGTTCTGATCTCGCCTCTAGATTATTGATTTAGGACATTTAATACCATCTCCAAATGCCAGGCTTAATTTGCATCGGGTCGGTAGCTGGGCTGCTGAGCGTTGGCTGTTGATTTTAGGTGGGGACTTGGGAGGGCCGGCAGCCCACCTTCCTCCTGGCCCGCGGCCAGCCCAGAGCTGGCTTTACCTGGGACTCAGGAGGACTGGCCGGCTGAGGAGGCAGCGTCTTTCATGGATTTTCACTGTTTAATTAAAAGTACAGCTGGGGCTGTGCTGTACCTTTCAGCAAGATGTACATCATGGGTTGCACAACTAGCCTGTACTGAGGCCATTTGGCCAAGGCAGAGCCCAGACTTTGGCCAAGTCTCTCCCTTGCTCAGGAAGCCTGTGCGCCTGCCTTTTGAAGGCGCCAGGGCTCATCTTTAGAATATCAATTCTCCAGGCACTAAACGCTGCCTTCTGGGGTATCTCAGAGTCAGAATTCAAAAACTGGCCAGTGACTCCCAAACAGAGTCCCTGAAGACCTCCGTGACAGTACATTCCAGGCTGCTAATCTGTTCTTTAGCAAACATGTTCTGCGCTCTCAGCCCACCCCCATCACTTCATTTACCATCTAGGGGGCTACAGAAAGTCCATCCCTTAACATTTGATTCATGAAAGTCTTCTTTTTTGTTATAATTATTACAGAAAATTTCAAATATACCCCAAAGCAGAGAGACTAGTACTGTATCCTCCCTATACCCACCATTATTGCACAATGAGCAAATCGCGGCCACATTTGTTCATCTACACCTCAGCCCCAACACTGCGATATTTGAAGCCAGTCCTCGACATTTTATCATGCCATCCACACACACTTCAGTACGTATGTCAAAAAGATAAGGACTGTTTTCTTTTTTAACAATAACCACACCGCCATTCTCACAGCCTACAAATGAACAATGGTTCCTTAATGTCATCAAGTCTCCAGTGAGTGATTACATGTTCCAGATTGTCTCATAAATGACTTACAGAAATTGATTTGTTTGACCCAGGATCCAAATAAGGTTCTGGTTCGGTTGTGACTTGTACTGATGGTGGCTGTGGCCTTCTTATCCCCTCTTCCCTTCAACCCCCACCTAGCACCATGGTTTCAGGTGAGGGCGCTCAAAGCCCAGAGACACCTCTGGCTTACATGGCCTTGGACACATAACCAAGCTCTTTAGCTCTCTGCTTCAGCTTCCTTACCTGGAAAATGGGAATAAAAAACATTCCCCATCTCAAGGGGTTATTGTGAGAATTAAATGAAATAAAACAGGGAAAAAGCTTAGAACAGTGCCTGACACAGAGAAAACAATTAATACTAGTTCTCATGGTTGTTCTTTTCTGGAAGACAATGACTTTAATGAAATTCCCAGGCATAGCATCCAGGCAACTAAATACAATTACATGTGGGAAGAAAACTGAGTAAAACCCTGTTCAACGCTCCACATTTTTCTCAGACTTTGAGCCGCTGTTCACAGTGAGGTGGTAGAATGTGCTAGTTAAGAGCAAGTCTTAGGAAACCATGAATGAAACAAAAAAGACATCCTATCGAATGGGAGAAGATATTTGCCAATGATACATTTAATAAGGGGTTAATACCCAAAATATATTTAAAAAACTCATACAACTCAATACCAAAAAAACAAACAACCCAATTAAAAAAATGGGCAAGGACACGAAGAGACATTTCTCTAAAGAGGACAGACGGATGGCCAACACACCTACGAAAAATGTTTAACATCTCACTCCTGTCAGAAAGGCTATCATCAATAAATCAACAAACTGGGCGGCGCGATGGCTCAGTTAGTTAGAGCACGAGCTCTGAACAACAGGGCTGCCAGTTTGATTCCCACATGGGCCAGTGAGCTGCGCCCTCCACAACTAGATTGAAGGACAACGACTTGGAGCTGATGGGCCCTGGAGAAGCACGCTGTTCCCCAATATTCCCAATAAAATAAATAAATAACAATAAATCAACAAACAGTAAGTGTCGGCGAGGATATGGAGAAAAGGGAACCCTTGTACACTGTTGGTGGGATTGCAGACTGGTGCAGCCACTATGGAAAACAGTATGGAGGTTCCTCAAAAATTGAAAATGGAAGTACCATAGGACCTAACAATTCCACTCCTAGGTATCTATCCAAAGAAATCCAAAACACTAATTCAAAAAAAATATATGCACCCCTATGTTTACTGCAGTGCTATTCACAATAGCCAAGATATGGAAACAACTGAAATGCCCATCAATAGACAATTGGGTAAAGAAATTGTGGTACATTTATACAATGGAGTAGTAGTCAGCCATAAAAAAGAATGACATCTTACCATTTGCAACAACATGGATGAACCTAGAGAATATTATGCTACATAAAATAAATCAGACTGAGAGTGACAAATACCATATGATCTCACATGTGGAATCTAAAGAACAGAATAAACGAGCCAAACAAAACAGAAATAGACTCAGAGATATGGAAAAAACAAAACTGATGGTTGCTAGATGGGAGGGGGTGGGGATGAGGGAGAAGGTGAAGGGACTAGAAAGTACAAATTAGTAGTCACAATACAGTCACGGGGATATGAAATACAGTATAGGGAATATAATTAATAATGTTGTAAAGATTATGTAGGGTGCCAGATGGGCACTAGATGTATTAGGGAGACCACTTGTAGGACAATGTAGATGCCTGACCACTGCACGTACTCCTGAAGCTAAAATAGAATAATATTGAATGTCAACTATAATTAAAATACATACATATTTTTTCCACGGGATATAAAGTAAGCATAGGGAATATAGTCAATGGTATCGTAACAGCTATGTACGATGTCAGAAGGGTAGTAGATTGGGAAGGGTTATCACTTTGTGAGGTGTGTAACTGTCTATCACATTGCTTTGTACACCAGAAACGAACTGGAAAAAAAAAAAAGAGCAAGTCTCTGAAGCCAGACTGCCTAGGTTCAAATCCCATGTCTTCCGCTTGCTAGCAATGGCAAAATAATGCATGTATTTGCCAAATCTCATTTCCTTTCCCTCTGGGCAGACAACTACATTTCTTGGCCTCTCTTGCACATAGGTGTGGCCACATAACTGAGTTCTGGCCAGTGGGCAGAACTGATATACATGTCTGTGCCTGGCCCATGAAAACCTCCCCCTGCAGTCTTGTTCTCTTTCTCACCCACTGGCTGATTGGCGAGGACTGAAAGAACCTGGAGGTAGGCAGAGTCATAAGCTAAAAAGGGCCTCGGTCCCTGAGTGACCATGCAGAAGGCAATCCAATCAACAATGATGCCACCGGGTTCCGCTATAAACAAGAAATCAACTTTTATTATGTTAAGTTCATGAGAACTTGGGGTGTATCTGTTACAGCAGCTAGGGTTACCTTAACTAGTGCATTAGTCTAGGCCCTGGGTAAATTACTGGCCTCTCTGTCCTTTATTTTCCTCATCTGTAAGGGGGCAAAGCTGCTAGTAATACGTATTTCATGGGGTTGTTAGGAAGATCAAATAAGTTAATACGTGTAAAGGATCAGCCACATTGCCTGGCCCACAATAGCACGCATAAGTGCTTGCCCCTGAGGCACTTACTAGTATCATTGGTGTTACTATTATTATTTGAAAAATCATGGTATATCATGAAGAATTTCCACATTCCACTTTAAATGTACATGTTTTAAATCTTTGCTGTTTTCCTAGGATGACTTTTTATTTTTTTTTAAACAATTGGGGGCTAAAATTTTATTCCAGCCACACAATTTCCAACTTAATAATGAAAGCCAGTGGTATAGTAAGATTATGACCATTTGCTTAAAAAGCAATATTTCAGGAATATAGTTATTCTGCAAAATGAAATGCACCTAACATAAGATGCAGCATGTCACCGACACTCACTGCCGATGTTAAAAAAGTGGGAGAATGAGACTTCCACAGCGTGCAGCTTTCGGGGTTAGTGGCCAGAGCTCTCACCATGCTCAAGACGGAGGAGATGTGCACTGAACTCTATGGAATTTAAAAAACCAGTTCTCAGAAGATACACACATGGCCGAAAACTCATGAGAAGAAGCTCCACATCACTAGCCATCAGGGCAACGCAAACGGGAAATGAGATACACTCCACACTTACTGGGATGGCTATAATCAAAACGACAGATAACAACAAGCGTTGGTGAGGATGTGGAGACATTGGATCCCTCATACACCTGGTGGGAATGTAAAACGGTGCAGCCCCTTCGGAAAACAGCCTGGCAGTTCTTCATAATGTTAAATTTAAGAGCCACCATATGACTTAGCAATGCCACTCCTGGATATATATATACTCAAGAGAAATGAAAGCATATGTCCACACAAAAACTTGTATTTGAAAAGTCATAGCCATATTATTCTTAATAGCCAAACAGTATAAACAGTCCACCAACTGATGAATGGATAAACAAAATATGGTATATTCATATAATGGAATAATTTTCAGTCATAAAAAAGAAGGAAGTAGATACATGCTACAACATGGATGAAACTTGAAAACACTATGCTAAGTGAAAAAGCCAGTAATAAAAGTCCACATATTGCATGATTCCATTTATATCAAATGTCCAAAAGAGGCAAATCTATAGAGATAGACTATAGATTGGTGGTTACTTGAGAGTGAGGGAATAGGGAAGGAAGAGAGAGTGACTGCTAATGGATATAGGGTTTCTTTCCTGGAGTGACGAAAATGTTCTACAATTGTGTCAATTGTTGCACAATGGTAAACATACTAAGAAAATCATTGAATTATACTGTTTAAATGCGTGAATATCTCAATAAGGCCACAATATTTTTTAAAATATACATTCCTCCATATGGGTCAGACCACCTTTCCTCCGGACTTGAGATGCCATCGTAAACCAGAGCACATTCCCACCTCATCAGAAGGCTTTGGGAGCTTGTGCCCTATGTTAAAATCCAGGATCATCTCTGTGTGCAAGTGACAGCGCCATGACACACACATGCTAATGAGTCTGAAGCTCAGGAGACAGGTCACGGCTGGAAGGGTAGCTCGAGGAGTTACCAGCTCATCTAGGTAAGAGATGAAATTGTCATCCACGCGCCCATGAAAGCTGACAGCCCATTGACACCAATCCTGCACAAATATAACAGTCTGACACCAGAGATACAAGCAGAGTTGTGTTTTGTTTGTTTGTTTGTTTGTTTGTTCCCAAGTAGCATAGGCTAGACCGTGAATTACATCTTCCAAAATCAATAACACTGAAAGGGCTACATAACTGGAAGTCCAAATTACTTAAACTGATGTCATGTCATTTGAAAAACTGACATTCAGACCCTACAAACTGAACGAAAATTGCTATCCAATTCGTGGCCCTGGACTCCTGTTACCCACCTGCTCTAACACCAATTTAAGCAACTGTGAGCTTTGATCTCCGTGGCAGAATGTCTCTCATTTATTGAAGTGTCAGGTCCCAACTGTGCTAACATCCACCCCTGGCAGGGCCATTATAAGGTGTGAAATCTGGGTGCCCATCACCCCAGCTAAGTTCAGCACAGCGACAGTCAGAAGGAACAAATCAGTCTGCCTCTCCCTAGTCATCATGGGAGCCTTGTAATTTACCATAATGACAGGCATGGAGGAAAAGCAGGTAAAATGATCGTTCTGTTCTCCAGGCACTTGGCAATGTGCTGGAGGGGCCACTGAGCCCCTCAACAGGAGCCTCGCAACCCTTAACTAAGGGGCAGTTGCTACTCCTTGCAAGGGGCTATATATCCTGAGTTGCCTTAAAATGAAGTTGTGTTACCCTCGTTCCGTGTTCTGCAAACAGCATCAAAACTGTCTGTTCCTGTTGCCCTGCCTCTCCCAGCTGTCATGATTAACTAATTACCTGTCCTCGGCAGGTCTGTCCCACCAGGCTGGGAGGCAGGGATAGCTCAGCTTTATGGTAAAGGAAAACCCTTCCCCACTGAGAGGAAGGTTTATTCCTAAGCCTGGAGTGTAGGGGGATGAGGTAAGAGGCAAGACCTCGGTTCCTGTGTGAGTGCTGGCTGCCTCACCCACCTACCCACCTCCACTCTATGGGACCCCGCTGCCCCTCACCTACTGAGCTAGGGCCCTCACTTGCCTGCTAAGTTCTGCCAGCTTTTGTCCCCAGGGACCTGAATCTGGGACCCCACCATGGATTCAGATGAGCTTCCCTGATTCAGAACTCAGGCTCCCAGCAGACGCCCAGAGTCTCTGTGCCCTGCCACCTCTGAGCCTGCCTCAGCTGACCTGCAGTGCCCTGCCCCTAAACTGGTGATCGAGGTTGCAGACCCTCTTCCTGACTCCTTTCTCATTTCATCTCCCCACAGGGGCTCCCAGCCTGCCCAGCCAAAGCCACGTGGCCCAAGACAATAACTGCTTTAGGAACAATTGTTTTGAATTGAAAAGTCAATGCAATACTGCAATTGGCAGATTAATTATTCTCCTGATGAGTGTGCTCTGGAATGGCATACGTGCATTCCACTGAGACCCCTGGTATAATTGGGAGCCCTGCCACCTGGGTTTATGTCGCTGAGGGAACAGAAACAGGCTGGCAGCCTTGCCCCTTTGTAGTCGTCCAACGTTATCACCACCCAGATCTGCTGTGTTTTCATGAAGGGCCTCATCCACGCTCCTCAGTGTCAGGAAGTGTTTCTCACAGCATAGAAGAGAGGAGTTGCCTCTGGATTTTCAAGAGATAAGGGAATGAGTGAAGGGAATGGGGCGTATGATTCAACGATGAAAGAAATGCCCTCAACACATCACTCCCAGGGAGGGCGTCTGCCTCCATGGGCGACTGACTCCCCAGAAATACTCCCTGGGGTGCTGGGTGTGATAATTACATGTTCCAACTGGCTCAGAGCTGTTCTTAGGAGATGAAATGAGACACCTGACTACTGCTGCCTAATGCAGGTTGAGGAAACAGCCCCTGAGGCATCAGCCCTGCCCACTCGGTTAAAATTCAACTGAATCTCAGAAGGATCCCAAATCCTGTCCCTTCTCTTGTCCATCTGGGGGCTTCCTCCTCGGCTTCGAGCATTTGTCTCCTAAGGGTCCCTCAACCCTGAGAACCTAAATTTGTCTACCATAGCACTTAGCCTACGGTCTTGCAATTCCTTCCTGTCTGACTGTCTGTGGTTATCAAGTTGTGGGGCAAGTCCAGGAAGTCAGAATTTGGGAGGTGAAGAGGAAATGATCAAGGGAAGGAGGGACTTCTTGCCCAAACCTCCACTGGGTCTCACGAGGGAGTGGTGGGAACTCAGAGGGACTCGGTGGGGGCAGGTGGGGGGGGGGGCTGTGACTCCCTGGGGAGCTACAAGGATGACTATTCCCAAGACAGCCACACCTGGGGACCTGTTATAAGAGAGCAGTCACTGGGTATGACACATGTGGCCATATATGAATGGGAGGATGGCCATAAGAAAATGTTCTGAAAGAAAGGCCTGTCTGGACTAGAGTTTACTTTGAACGCATTACTGGCTGGGCTGGAAATCTACACTCCCCTGACGCCTCACCCTCCCACCCCACCCCACTCCACCATGCACCTCAGGTGTCTTCATCCTGCCAGCCAGAAACTTTCAGCCTAACAACGTCGGTTTACCTTTCAAACAACCTACCAGGAAGACTACCCAGAATCAAAAGCAGTAATTTCTCCCTAATTATCGATTATAAACCATTGGTAGTAAGCAAGCCAGTTGTCAGCTTCTGACTCGATAATTGTACTTCTGGGACTCCATGCAAAAGAAATTATTCTGAATATTAAAAAAAAAAAAAAGCTTAGGCACCACTATTTCTAGAAGAAAAAAATTGGATTAAAAGAAATGGTTAAGTAGATAATAGGACAGTCACTCAATGGAATATTATGCACCTATAAAAAGTATGTATGAAAACATTTGCAATAACATGAAAAATATTTACCGCATAATAAATGAAAAACGATACAGACTATATCTATTTAATATATATGGCATGCTGACAATTATAAAAAAAGGAAGAAGTTATATTGAGGAAGAACAATAGAAATAAATAAATAAAAATTCTAATAGTTATTGCCTCTGGGAGTTGGAACTCTGTGACTGTTTGCATGATTGTTTTCTCTATTTCCCCATAAATCCCATAACCATGGGTCAATTTTATAATGGGAAAGAAAAAAAACTTTTATTCAAAAATATCAGATGCTAAGTGATTTGGTTCATTCTTCTTTCCTTCAAAAGTTCAGAATATTTGTTTAAACTGATTAAGTTTCTGCGTCTTCCATCCGTGGCCTAACATTTCCCTAAGGCTGATCTGAAGGGCAAACAATGACACTAGTCACAGAGGTTTTTTTTTTAAGGCTTTGGCAGGCTGGTGCATTCCAAGCAACTAGAATTATCAGTTAGTGAACACCAGCAGAACCAGACTGTAGGTGAGTCCTATAGTGATCCCCACACCATGCAAACATGTCTCAGGCCCGAACAAAAATGAAACAGCTGCAATGAACAGAGACGAGGCAAAGCTCAGCGAAGGTGTGGCACTGAGCCGTTCTTTCTTTTGGGGGGTTCTTTTCCTTGGTAGGTTGAAGTGAGGAGAGTTACAGTGATGGAACTGTCTTGCAGAGGTAATGACAGTGGCCCTGCCTCTGGATGACTGTCAGGTTTCCTTAACTTTGTACTCAGTGAATAAATGAAGCTGAGATGGGCGGGGGAGGACCCTGGGGCCAACTTTGGGGAATTAGAGGAATTCTGACTCCCTCGTACACATTTGTCTTGTCTCCCCCAAACCTCACAAAGAGGCTGTTTCACCTCAGCCCTTGTTTAGTTCAGCACTCTCACATGAATATGCGTGATGCCATTTCCACAAAGCAAGCTTTCCTGGATGAAACAGAAAATGCCGGCTCCTACACTCAGTGTCCTCACCACCCCTGACTACGTACGGGCCTCCTGGCAGGCTCACTGCCGCCAGTGCACAATCAGTACCCACAGATTCTACGACCCAAACCTCTGGTCTCAGGGGCCTTTGTGTGTTTGTCAAACAACAGGACTAAGTGATAATATCTTTCAGCAAAGAGTAAAGACATTCCTGGGGGGAGAGAGAAGGCAGTTTTATAAGACACACACACACACACACACACACACACACACACACACACACACAGCCAGAAGCGAGGAATCAGGCGACTAGAAGAGTCATCTGAGGTTACAGTAGAATTTGAAGTAACCTGGGGACACCCTTATTTCTTATTCAGTTGGAATAAGATGCCCATTGATGATTCAGGCAGTTCGTTAAGAACCAGTTTAAAGGCACCTGGTAAATACCTGGTGCTGCGCTAGGCACCCAGGGATACAAAATGCGAGCAGAACAAACACACTTCTGTCCTCCTGGAGTCTGCAGGGAAAATGAAAGGGAAGGATGAGGTCCAGGGCCATGGCAGATGAGGCCTCTGACCCTGGGCCTCAGGCAAAGACTTCATTTGGATTTCTTACTGATTTCAGGCTGCAGAATATATTGAAAACTTAACAGACTGTTTACATTTTTTTTAAGTATTTTATTTTTTAAAGTCTTTTAAGTCTTGAAATCATTGTAGCACTTTCCCCAAATGTGTTCTTTTTTCCATGACAGTACGTGGAGATTTTAGATGCTTACAAATGTTTACCTGAGGATCTCGAGAATCCCTTCTCCCGTACTAACGGCTAAAACATAATTACAAACATAATTACAAACCGTGCTTATTAACCAAATAGAGATATTCCGTGAGACAAGGAGACCGATTCCTAATATGGAGGTGTCCTTGGGCCAGGGCCTACTTATCCTGGTTTCCATCTCCTCCTCCCGACACAGAGGTGCCTTCATTAGTGGAAGAAAAGAAAGAGGTCTTTGTGATGATGTCATTCCCAGACCACCCTACACAGACAATAAAACTGAATTTCAGAGAAGCCTGGTGAAATGAGAGTGCAGAAATCACAGAATAGCAGAGCAGCAAGCGCCCTACCAGGTTATTCAGCCTAAGCCCCTGATGTTAGAAATGGGCAAACGGGAAGAGATTTGTCTAAGATGACACAACCAGCTTGTGGTGGGCTCTTTTCACCCAAGTGAAAATGGGGACATTCATTCCATAGAAATCCCAATATCATCATGGGTTCACTGTTACAAGAGGCAGGAGGGTTACAGGAGGAGGACTTAGGACTTACACCGGAGCGTGAGACACACACACCCACAAATGGCTGTCATGCAATACGGCCAGTCCTACAACACAGGTGTGGACAAGGTGGTGTGGGGCCACCGAGAAGGGAGCGTCTCACTCTTCCTGGGGGCGCCACCGAAGGCATCAAGCAGAGGGGGTTAGCTGAGTTGGGTCTTGATGACTGAAGAGGAGTTTATTGTATAGAGAAGGAGAAAAGGTCATTCCAGAAATATGGAACTGCATGTGTGAAGGCTAAAACATGTGAAAGAACGTGATGTGATTAGGGAATAAAGAGTGGTTTGGTGTGGTTAACATGGAGGCTTCCTGAAAGGGAAATAGAGGAAACAAGACGAAGGATCAACAGTGACGGTCTTGAACGTCATGCTAAGAAGTCTGTCCTGGGGACCCATTATCTTTGTGTTTAATAAAATGACATATTGGCAAAAGCATGAAGGGTGGGCTGAACAAAACAGGCTCAGAGGCAGAGAGACTAGTAGGGTAGATACTGCAATATTTCAGGTGGAAAATAAAGATGATACATTTTAAAAAATAAACAATCTCAAAGAAGACAAAGAGCACCTAAGAGGCCCGAATTAAGACAGAGATAATCAGAAGGTAAAATCAGCAGGACTTCATGAGAGATGATTGGACGTGGGGGATGAAATGGAGCAGGGGTGGCAAACTACTGCCCACGGCCATAGCCAGCCTGCCATCTATTTTTTTTCAGCCCGAATGCTAAGAATGGCTTGCACATTTTTAAATGCTGAAAAAGAACAAGAATATTTTTGTAACACATAAAAATTATGTGAAGTTTTAATTTCAGTGCCCATAGCTAAAGTTTTATTGGAGCACAGCCACGCTTGTTTATTTACTTATCATTTAAGGCAATGAGGGCAGAGCTGAGTAGAGACTGGAAAGCCAGCAAAGTCTTAAATATTTACTATTTGTCCTTTAAGGAAAAGTTGCTGGCACTGGACTTATCAAGGGGACCACTTCATATATTATATAAATGCCTAACCACTGCGCTGTACACCTGAAACTAATATAAAATAATATTGAATGTCAACTGTAACATATGTACACATATGTGCTACATATATACGTGTATACACACACACATATCTGTGTATATACATATATATACATATACTTATATATTCATGGGATGCAAAGTACAGCATAGGGAATATAGTCAATGGTATGGTAATAGCTATGCACGGAGTCAGACGGGTAGGAGACTTGGGGGCGGTTTAATCACTTTGTGAGGGGTGTAAACGTCTAATCATTACGTTGTTTTGTACACATGAAACTAATAAAAAATTATAATTTGTAACAAAAAGAGTTGCTGGCCTCTGACATAGCAATAGCTGGTAGGAGGAGGAGTAGAAGCAGATTTGGGCAAGTGGGACAAATAATTCCACGGAGAGCACGTTGGGCTTGAGGATTCTGAGACACATCCAGGAGACGGGCAAAAGATGTATGAGGTATGGTTGAAAAATATGGTGAATGTTTAAATTAAAAAAAAAATTATTACAGTAAAAGATACATTGCCATTAATCCCTCTCAAAATTACTCCTCCTCGCTTTGAACACACTTATCCCATCGTTCTTGCCACTTTCGTGAATGTCTTTAGTTGCACTGTCATGGCTGCCTCCATGTCCTGAATCAATTCAAAATGTTTTCCTCTCATGGTCATTTTGACTTTGGGAAAGAGCCAGAAGTCACACGGTGCCAGATCCGGTGAATACGGTGGATGAGGACCCACTGTCATGTTTTTATTTGACAAGAAATTGCTGTACCAGAAGGGATGTGTGACACGGAGCGTTGTCATGATGGAGGATGAAGTAGACACTCAGGAAAGAGGACTTCCAGAACTGCTTCAGAAAGCGGCAAGAACGATGGGATAAGTGTGTTCGAAGTGAGGGGGAGGTATTTTGAGGGTGATTAATGGCTATGTGTCTTTTACTGTAATAATTTTTCTAAATTTAAACACTCACTGTATTTTTTGATCACACCTCATATCTGGACTACAGGTGAAGCTCTGGATTTGAGAATCATGAATGGACAGATGGTTGTTGAAGCCATGGGAGTAGGAGAGAGAATCTATGAGAGAAAAGAAACAAAGGGCAAAGCAGGTGAAGTCAGAACCCCAGGAAACGCTACTGAGGCGGCAAACAGGTAAGAAAAGCCTGAGAGTCTGAAACAGTCATCAGAGACACTGGGAGCAAATTCGATGCGGATAAATAAGGACAAGGGAGGACAAAAGCTGAAGGAAAAGAGGAAGCTGAATAATGCCAATGCCACCAAGAGCCCAAGCGGAATCAAGGCTGGAAAGGAGACAGTGGGTTTGGAGACCTCGGCTCATGAAGCGTAAACAGGGGGATAGAAGGGACACTCCAGCAGCTTCCACGGCTCCACATTCTCCTGGTTTTCCTCCTCTCATATTAACCACTCCTTTTCAGCCTCTCTCACGGTTTCCTCCTCATCTCCCAACTTCTAGATTCTGGAAAGCCTTCGGGCTCAGTCCTTGGACCTCTTTCTCCTATTTTCTATCCACGCTCCCGTCCTTAATGAATGATCCTATTCAGTTTCATGGCTTTAAATGCACCTATACACGGATATGTCTCCAGCTCAGACCCCGAACACCCCGCTCACAACTAGACTCCTAGAACTGACTGTGAACTCAACATGGCAACTGGAACTCCAGTGGGTACCTCTAACTAAACAGGGCCCAAACGTAGCTCCTGCCCTTTCTCCCCAAACCAGCTCTTCTGCAGAATTCCCCGCCTCAGTTAAAATCAGTTCTGTCATTCCAGTTGTTCAACCCAAAAACCCTGGAGTCATCTTGATTCTACATTCTCACCTTCCATCCAATCTTTCAGTGAATCCTATCCATTATATCCTCAAACTATATCCAGAATTTAATGCTCACCCCCTCCACTGCTACCACTCATCTCCAGACCATGACCATCTCTCACCTGAATCTTTATGGCAGCCTCCTAACTCACCTCCTTGCTTCCACCCCTGCCCCGTCAGTCACTTAACACCATCAGTGATCCTATTAAAGCAAAAGTGTGGCCTTGTTATTTCTCTCTGCAAAACCCTCCAAAATCTCCCCATCTCACTCTGAGCAAAGGCCTTGGCGTCTAGGGCCCTGCACCACCCAATCCACCCTCACTAACTACCTCTGAGACCATACCACCTTCCACAGCTGTGTTCACTCTCTCCTCTAGTTACTGCAACCTCCCCGCTAGTCCTCAACACACCAGGTCCACTCCTGCCCCAAGGCGTTTGAATTTCCCTCGCCTCCAAGATATACATATGTCTCTGTCCCTTACTTGCTTCAGGACTTTACTCAAATATACCCTTCTTAGTGAGGTCTTCTCTATCCATCCTATTTAATTGCCAACCATCCCTCATCCCACAACACTCCATTTCCCTGGCCTGCATTCACTGTATAGCACTTATCACTATTCTAACAAAATACACATATTTTACCAAGTTATCTCTTTATTATCTGTCTTTACTACTAGAATGTAAGCGCCATGAGGGCAGGAATTTTTGTCTGGTTTTTTTTCCTGCCATATTCCAGTACCTAGCACAGTGCTTGCTACATGGTAGGCACTCAATAAATAACTGGTGCAAGGATAGAAATAGTGGATTGGGAAATGACTAGGACATAAGAAAGGGAAAGCCAGGACAACTCTTTCAAGACCTCTGTGAGTAGTGTATGAGGAAACCAGTATCAGGAGATTTTCTTCAAATGGGAAAGACTCAAGCATATTTACAGGATGTTAGGGGAATAAAGCAGCATGAAAAAGACTGAGGATATGAGAAAAAGCATATCTGGCTAAGCCAGTCTGGGAGAAGGGAGAAATGAATGCCTTGGGAGAAAGGGGAAAAGGTACCTCCTTGGAAGGGACTAGGGAAGGAAGGGAGCATGGAAGGAGAGGTACAGATATGGGCTGGGGGTGTGGGGTGAGCAGGGAGTGAAGGGAAATTGTACAAGCTCATACCTGGTACTCAGTTTTCTAGTTCTAGAGAAGAGCTTGAGTGGTGAGGGTTTGAGGAGACACTTTGGAAAATGAGGATGCAAGCTAGATTAGGAGAGAAGAGAAGGACTGCCCAGCCATGCTGAGGATTCTGTTCACTCCAGAAACCATAAATCTGTTTCAGAGTTTGGGGATTTCCCCCAGTTACACTGGACAGGCAGTGAGAACCAAAGTGGTAAGTCTTAGTATTATATGAATTACTAAACCCCTTATGAAACACTTCAGGTACTGGACGAAATGTAAAACTCTGAGGCATAATAAATAAATGGGTAAATGATCAGAATAACCATTGCTGCTGACCTAAATTAGGGCACTGTCAGCTGGCAGATATAATTCAAAATGGAATTCCTGGAAAGAGGAAGTCTTGAGGATAGATCTGGAGGAACAAAGATGAAAAGCAGCCCTTTGGCAAGTGGACTCTGAAAGGCTAGTCTAAGAACTGACACAGGAGAGCCATGTGTGGCATAAATGGTGACTGGAAACCCCAAAGTGAAGAGCCACAAAGAAAAATAGAAGCCTCTTAGCTACAACTCACTAGAAGGGACTCTGATATTTTAAAATGCTGGAATGTGACATTTTAGAAATAGGAGGATCTGACTTGCAAGGAAAAATCCGTAATTTCCAACGGAACCAAAATAGTGTACATGGGCTTCATACATGGGCAACTAGGCTATTTGTAGAACTTGTAGAATCTTCTGCAGTCCATAATGAAAACACTACTTCCAAACTTAAAGACTATGTGAAATTGAGCTGTCAATTTTAATAGCTACTATTATTTGTGCCATGCTCTGCATATTACATACTTTATCTAATTTAAGCCTCACAACCTCCATAAAGGAAATTTTATCCCCATTTTATGGATAAAGAAACAGAAACTTCAAGGGATTGAGGAACTTGTTTTAAATAATAGCAATAAATAAGGAACCAGAAGAGAAATCAAACCCAAATGTGTCTGGTCCCAAAGACCATGCTTTTAACCTCTATTCTCTTTTGCTCTCTCGTGCTATTTTTTTCTTATGAAACACCAGTGATGATGATTCGTTTTAATGTATTCTTGTGAGACTTATAGTCATTCCATGATGTATATTGTACGTGTTCTTAGGAAGACATATTGTGATACAAAATTATTGATCTAAATAGTCTAACTAATGTGTGTTATATCTTTCCAATCTTTATGTCCTACAGTGGTATCAAATAAATGAATAGGCATCCTTGAGCCCAGGAGAATCCTAAGCCAAAGCACTGAAATAATTTGTGGGTAGACCAACATCAGTGATCTCGAGGAATCACGGAGAATGGGAGGTTCTGGAATGCTAGGGGGAAAGTGAAAGAAGGCAGTTTCTGCAAAGCAGAGCTAGCTGTGAGATGGTGCAGAACCTGGACCATCTGGCCTTATTGTTACTGAAGTGATGATTAGTGGGTCCTGACAAGGTAAAGCGCCGAGCACTGAGACCCAGCACACGGTCACCAAAAGCAGGTCATTTCAGACCTGCCCCACTGCCCTCTCTGACTGGGCGCACAGAATCACCACGTGCAGCAGCAAGCAGCTGGAGCTGGGTGATGGGGGCCCCTTCAGGAGAAGCATATGCTCTTCGACCCACCCATTTACATCCCCTGGATTAGCTAATAGACTGAATGACAGACTCAGGACTTAAGCAGTTAAGTATAACAAGGATAAAAATAAGACCTTACACTTGGTTTCAAAAACCCAGTTAAGTAAATCTGAGACCGGGAAGGGAATGATTTAGGAACAACAAACATAAATATCTTTCAGCCGATATTAAGTTCAATGAGAGACAACAGTGTGATGTAGCCACATAGCAAAATAAAGACAAGCAGCCTTGGTTGCATTAATAGAACATCATATCTATGCTAGAACAGAGGTGATACCCCTATTCTAATCGTGACTAGCTAGACTGGACTACTGCTGTACTATGTCCACTTCTGGGCAGCTCACTTTGAGAGGATCTGCTAGTTATTCTCCCCTGCCCGCAGCTCCACTATGATTTATTCTCTGCACTGCTCCGTGCCCTAAGGGAGCTGACCCCTACATACTGCATCACCTAGATTCCCTGGTGACGTCCCACTGGGTCCAGCCAAATGGAAGTACCAGCAAGAGATTCAGGGCAAGGAGAGAGACAACATGCAGAGTCTCCACTGTGCCATGTCTCCCTGCTCCATCTCCACATTTCTAGCAGTGGCTGTGTCCCCCTATAGCTGCAGTTCCTGTCAGGCAGCCCGTCTTCCATGCTCCAGCTCTCAATGGGCTCTGGTTTGCTTCCCTTGTGACACTTCAGGTCTAGAGGTGGTACCAGCTTCCCTCTATCTGCTGCTAGCCCCTAGGCTCCTCTGGTTTCCCTTAACCCTGCCCTCACCTCCATAAATAGTCCCTTCACTACATTATTTTCAAAATTCCAACTAAGTTGACCTTCTGTTTCCTGCGGGGAACCTGACCAAAACTGAAAAGACAGGATGTCAGTGTGCCGTAAAATCATGTCTAGGAGGACCAGCTACAGGAAGAGAGGACGTTTGGCCCAGTGAAGGGAATACTGAAGGAAACAGGCTAATCCACCTGAAAAAAGTGAAAGGGTCACCATCAGACTCATTCTCCTGGCTCCAGGAATACAATACTGTGTTTTCCCGAAAATAAGACCTAACCGGAAAATAAGCCCTAGCATGATTTTTCAGGATGACATCCCCTGAATATAAGCCCTAATGCGTCTTTTGGAGCAAAAAGTAATATAAGACCCGGTATTATTTTGGGGGAAGCACAGTAGTAGTAGATACACAGAGACAAACTTTTTACTTTTACAATAAAGTAAACTTTTCTAAAGAGTTGGCAATGGTAGGGTGAGCGCTCCTGGTAGGTCATGAGCTTCAAAAATTCTGAGTTGTCCAATATTAAGCTAGAGAGCCCATATCAGGAACAGCACAGGAAAAAGTTAGAAGGGTAGTATAGAAAAAGGCTTTCAGAACCAGAATTTCATGATTTATTACCAACTGCATTCTACTCAATGGTTTACCAAAATAACCAAATAGGGGGAAACATTTTGGGGGATGTGTTTTGCTGCTTCTCACTTCAATGCAGAGAATGGAAGGCTAGTCCTTTGTGTCAAGTTTAATAATTCTCAACAATGAAATTCTTTTTAAATTATTTTTTACACTTTAAATCAACTCAGGAACATGAAACTTATTTTACATCTCAGTACCACAGCCTTCAAACGAGTTATTCCCATACCACTGAGCAGTCAAACCATGGGGGAAAAAAAGAAATTTGACCAAGCAACTTCTATCAATGCATCTGACAGACATACTAGTGCTTCTTCAGAACTGTCACCTCATTTATCAAACCAAAAACCAAGATGCAAAATCTGCCCACGAGACAAAACATTTCACAGGCAAACTCTCCTGGAAAAAAATATGATCACTTCAATTTACCAGGGTGGGAAAAAGGAAATGGTTTTTGTGAACTCTTGAGTTCACAGAGGGGTCACAGCCATGATGCGAAGTGTGTGTCTCATCCATTACACAGCGGGACCGGCGGTAAGCCAGCTTTTCACTCATTCATTCAACAAACATTTGATGTTGATCTACTCATTAATAGAGCCCTACTGGGCCCCGGCATGGACAAAAGATCCAGAGGCCAACGCTGCACCAGGACTTCAGCAGGTCTAGGAAACGACCTGATTTCAAAGACCAGTGAAAGACAAAAAATGAGAGGACGGCGCCCAGAAAAGTTTCAGTAGAAACTTGGGAAACGCCAGCTTTCGGGACCTGGGGCCTACAGAAGGATGCCACCCCCGGGCTGGCTGGAGGGCGGGCCGCCTCCTGGGCCCTTGGGCCACGCGGCCCCAGCTCCCCGCCCAGAGCAGGCGTTGCCTGGTCCCAGGCCCCGGGTGCCGCAGCCGGACGCCGCTGGGCTCAGGAGAGCAGCGCCTGAGCGACCACCAGCAGGGCGGTGATGATGGCCCGCGGGACGCGCAGAGCCCCGCCAAGACGTTCCCGGGAAGCGCGCGCACGCGTCGCCGCGCCCCCCTCCAAGCCGGGCACCCGCGGCGCGCTCCCGCCCGGCCCGAGCCCTACCCCGAAGGCCCCAGGTTCCCGGTTCGTGCTGCTTGAGCGGCTGGGCCGCACTCACCCTCCTTGGCTTTCTTCCTCCGGGCCAGAGTCCCTCCGAGTTTCCCCAAGAAGGAGTCATCTTTCTTCCGGGACGGGGGCGACTTCGGAGTGGGGGACTTGGGGACAGAGGGCGACTTTTGCGGAGAGGTGGCCATGGCAGCGGAGCGGGCAGCCGCGGGCCGGTCGGGACGCGGAGCTGGCGCTGGGCGGACGCGGCGGGCGCGGCGGGACTGAGACTGCGGCTTTCCAAACGGAAGCGGAATTATTCCAAGCATTTAAGGCAGCTCGCGCTCGCCTTTCCCTTCCCTCTCTCCCTCCCTCGCGCCGCCCTCCGCCCTGCGAGAAGCTGTGCGCTCGGGCCGTCGCCCCGGCCAGGCCTGCGCCCCTGCCCCTTGACTGCCCAGAGCAAGGAAGATGCCCCACATCGGCCCCTTGTAGGACGCGCGGCTGTGTGTGTGTGTGTGTGTGTGTGTGTGTGTGTGTGTGTCCCTCCAGCTTGGGAGCCTGGAAGCCTCATTTTCCCCTGGTTCTGTGTGTGTGTGTGTGTGTGTCCCACCAGCTTGGGAGCCTGGAAGCCTCATTTCCCCTGGTTCTGAACCCAGCCCAGATCCTCACATAGATCCGGGGTTCAGTGATTGATTGCTGAACCTGTTACTCTGTCTCCCAGTGTCTTGGCCCAACTGCGTGGGGAGGTGCTTGCTCTTACCATGCATTTCTACCTGTACAGTTACTAGGCCTGAGTCTTGTGCCAGGAAAGAGAGTCAACCAAAATGTGTTCACGTCCCACCAACTGGGCACATT
Source organism: Rhinolophus sinicus (assembly GCF_057876585.1). NCBI lineage: Eukaryota > Metazoa > Chordata > Mammalia > Chiroptera > Rhinolophidae > Rhinolophus > Rhinolophus sinicus. The sequence goes on along the minus strand of NC_142514.1, from coordinate 148,799,022 downwards.
GGACTATTCCTGCACTAACCCACGGTTGTACCATAACTGGGCATATCCAACCTCTTCACCCCAACCCAAGACTGAGAAATCTGAAGTCCATGAGCATAGGGCTGAGGCTTCTTAGAGACATCCCTGTTTTGAGCAGCTCAGTGACTTGTGCAAAGGAGGATCACAAGTGTTGGTGGAAACGTGAATGGGAAGGTAGGCCATGGGCTCCTGTGAGAACCCCCGCCCCAAACTTACCCAGCCTAAAAGCAAGAGTGAACCAGACTCACTTGGGATAACAGGAATGACTAAACGGCACGTTTTATTGTGCGTGCCTGCTTTAAGTTGGACTCCTCTGTCTCTCAGACACACATTACTCACACAGCCCCTTGACAATGTGTTTTCTCCAAGTCGCTACAGCTGATTGACCTGACCCAAAGAACTGCTAATGCTTGACTGGAGAAGTCAATCTGATAGTCTCAATCAAGAATCTGAACTAAGCTAGAGAGACGTCAAAGGTGGAGCTCGTAGTGATGAGCATGCAGACTTAAGACTGGGGTGCCCACTTTTAGGCACATGCATACTGATGAGTAGTGAAACAAAAGAATAGAGCCAAGAAGCGTGCTCAAGAAGTCACATGGTCTGAGTAATGTAAAGCTGTGGGGTGTAGCTGCCTGGACCTTGAATTTCTTCCCAGTGCCCACCTGCAGTTCCTCAGAGGGCCAGCTGTGTGTCCTTCCCAGGACACATTCCGAAAGCCTTTTAATAACCCATCAGCCTTTATTAAGCGAATCAGAAAACTAACAAGCAACAATTCTTGAGAACAAAAATGTAGCAAAGATGGTAAATAGATTCAGTGGAGTATGTGTTCATTTTATCTTTGCTTAAGAGTCCTAATTTTACCTTGTTTGAAAACTTACACTTTGGCTGGTGCCTCTTCCTTAACAGAAAGCAGGGAAGTCATGTGACTGCTAAAACTTCCACCCAGGAGCAGTGGAAGATTGCGACACCCACACCCCCCTCCTACCACCACCCTGATCAATCTTAAAGATGTTGAGAAGCCAAAATAGAATTGCATTTTGATTGCATCATCAATCATTCTGTTCAGGATATTGTCTACATAAGGAATCTCCCAAATCTGATCTCCAGCCCTAGGAACTTTGTCAAGGAATCATGAGAAACAATAGCTATGTTTGATTTTGGGCAAGTTGACTCCTGTTTCTGAGTCTCTATTTCTTCATCTACAAAAGGAAATGGTGGAAGAGAATAGTGGTTCTCAAACCCGACTATGCATCACAATTTCTTAGGGGAGTTTGTTACAAACATTCACAGGCCTCATCTTTAGAAATTCTGATTCAATACATTTGAAGTAAAACCAAGAGATAGGTGTTTTGTGACAGAAGTTACATCAGGTGATTTTGATCCCCACAGTGATGTTTGGGCACCTAAAACCACTTCCAGCTCTAACATTCAGTGGATCTCTATTCTTCACCACTTGCTAATATCTGTGTGCAGGGCTTAGGTCCTAAAGATGGCATGATCAAAATTATACTACATGGAGATCTCTTAAATTGCTCACGCATGCTTTCATATACACAACCCTTTTCGGTAATTTTTATGCGTACTGAAGTGTGGAAGAAACTGAGCAAGACTAAAAGGAGGAACAGAGGAAAGTCTTGATTGTTGAATGCTGGCTCCCAGAAAATACCAGCACAGTAAGTTGTGGAGAAGGCAAAAGAGTTTATTGCACACTGTGATAAGGAGAGCCCTGCCTTCACAGAGTCTTAGCAACATCTTGGACTGGGGAAGAGCGTGGGCAAAGTGGGTATATTTATAAGGTTTGGAATCTGGTTTAAGGCAGGTCTTTCAATGAGGTGGTGCTTAGTTAATTTTGGCTAAGGATCGTGATACAGTTGTTCAGGATTAGTGGACATAAGCCCAGGCTTTCAAAGAGTCTTGGAGATTAAAGTCTTTTTAATGCTATCTATTGAAAAGCTTAAGGGTTTTACATTCATTTCAATGAGATCTGAGGGAAAGTTTTTGCGAAGAACCATAAGGTTATTTGTAACTTTTACCTATTCTATGAAATAAAGTCGTGTTGATAAAGACAGGAGAATGGTCAATTTCCATTAATGTACTCATAAGCAGTGCATGATTTTCAGGGTCTCAACGTTACGCAGATGTCTTTTTAGTCAAAGCTTTCTGCCTCTAAGATAATTATTAATCTCTCTTGAAAGCACTAGGGGGAATGGATGGTAAATTATAAATCAGAGCTATTCAAAGTGTAGTCTGAAAACCAATATCGATGAGCAAACTGAGTTATTGGTGCTCAATGATACAAATATACAAAAAGAGTGTAGAAACTTTTACAGTAATTTAATGAAATTTTTATTTGTTCAATTTAAAAATAAAAATTAGAAGCTTATAGTTTTAATGTCTTTTCGTTTTATTTTTCTAATAATTCATTTTTTATTTGGTAAAAATATTGGTCTACGATGGACTGGTCCTTCACCACAGGTTGTTTGAAAAGCACTGTTCAAAAATGCTCATTTGCTTACAGAGTTTATATATACTCCCTTTTGATATTATGCTTTTATAGTCCTTATGGATATGAATTGATCTGGTTTTTATACAAAAGATTAAAAGAGATAATATATGGGGAAAAATGCCTGGCACAGGGCCTAGCCCGGGAGTAGACTGAGTCTAATTCTAGTTATCAGGGACACACACCGCACATTGTTCTTTGATAAGATGCAGAGAAGAACTTGGCACTGGCTCCCTCCAATCGGAAATGGTCTTTACAATTTTGTCCCCACTGATCAGCTGCCCTTCTTGTGCTTGAACATTAGTTAGTCTCATCTTACTCAAAACTTAGATGGTAAGAACAGCTCATAAGTTAAATGTGGGTTCGTGAGACTCCACTGAATCTCTAGGCTAGTCTGTCCTTGAAATTTAGGCCTAGAAACACTGCACAGGGAGAGAATCACCTCAGGTTCCAGTCCTTGTTCAGGGGCTGGGTGACCTCGGACAAATCTCTGCCCTTTCCGTACTTTCATTTCTATCATCAGTAAAGCAAAGCCAAGGCTGTAGCTTATGATCCACAATTTCAATCTAGGTTACACCCAACAAAAATGAGTATATTTGTACACCCAGATACATGTTCTAGAAAGTTCATAGCAGCATCATTCAAATGCCTATTAACAGCTGAATCAATAAACAGTGATAGTCTCACATGGAATATTACACAGTGATGAGAATGGACAATATGCAACCATAATACAAGGAGCAGTAGGGATGGATCACACAAAATGATGTGGGGTAAAAAAAATCAGACACGAAAGAACAGATACTCTGTCGTTCTATTCGTGTAAAATTCAAAGACAGGCAAAACTAATCTCTGATGTTACGAGTCAGGATAGTGATGAGCTCTGGGCAGCGCCACTGGGGCGGAAGGCACGAAGGAAGCTCCTGGGGCGGCTACTGTTCCATTTCTTGATCTGGGTACTGGTTACACTTTGAAAATTCATGGAGTGTGCACTTAATAATTTGAGAAATGTTCTATATGTATTTACTGAAATAGATTGTACTTCAATACAAAATTATAAATTTATCACAAAATGGATCAATGTTTTTATAATAAATTCTTGGTACTACATGCTCTGCAGGGTCCCTTTTATCTCTGTGGTCTCCTTCTCTAACTCCCTCGGTGGCCCACATCACTCAAAAATCCATACATCCCAAATTAGTCCGTCCAGTTCTGACTCCAGCCCTCCCCTTAGGAGACCATTTTTCTAGCTATAAACACGTGCTGCCCTCAGCTATCTCACATTGTTTCAAATCTGGTCCTGTCTTCTTCCCTCAGCCATTCCAGCAGGTGGGCCTTTGTGATTTACAAGGCAGGATCATGTAGTAGTAAAGGCTGGGGGTTCAAATCACCATTCTGCAGCCTAGTATCTGTATAATGTTGTGCAAGATATTTAACCTCTCTGTGCCTCAGTTTTCTCATCATCAGGAGAACAAATGAGTACTTACCTCATCAGATCGGTGGTGGACTAGGAGAGTCAGTGTAAATAAATAACTCAGCTCGGTGCCCAGCAGATAAAAAGCCTTACCTCAATAAATCTTCATTATTACTTTCTCATTTGAGACTAATAAATGATATTATCATTGCCTCTATTTTACAGATGAGTAAATTGAAACCCTGAGAGTTTTAGATTTGATAGCCAGTGACTGAGAGACTAATATTATAGTCCCCAGAATCCGTTCTCCTAAATATCCATAGAACCCACACCGTTCAGCTAGGATTGTGGTCTCTCGGAATAAAGATGGTATTTTCCAGGTAATTGCAGTCACATGACTACACTTTGACCAATGGGCTATAAGCAAAAGTGTTATATGACAGCTTCCAGGAATCTTCGTAACAAATAGATGGGAAATGGCTATTTGGCTTTTTGTACCATCAGACTATGTAATGCAAGCCAACACTCCCACTGAGAACAACTGGAAAGCTGGACAAAATGTCAAGTAAATCTACTTGAGACCAGTGGAAAGCTAAGGAAACTCACAGAGCCAAGATCTTGAAGGAGGAGTTCCAGAAAGGTGAGTCTGTTACTTGGGACTACTTTCCCCTAGTGCATCTGTCATTTTCAGAAGAGGCAGCTGAGAAGCTAAGAGATTGAGCAGTGCAGTTGTCAACCTCATAAGGGTAAGGAGACCAATTTCAGGTGACTCCAGACTTACCTCATCAGATTGTTGATGGACCCTTGCTTTGGTTTGAGACTCCACTCCAGTAGACAAAGAGAAAATAAAGGCATTTACAGTTAAAAAAATTATACACACACACACACACACACACACACATATATATATATGAGAGAGAAAAATCGTTAATAGCAGATTCAAAACAAGGGAAATACTAAAGTATACAGCAGAAGGAAAGTTGTTCCAGATGGAAGCTTGGTAACACATGGAGGACTAAAACACAAATAAAAGGGTAAATATATGAGTGCATCTAAGAGAATATTAACTACATAGAATAACAATAATAATGTCTTATAAGGTTTCAAAATAGATAAATCAAATTAAAATACACAAAACCAAAAGCATTTAAATTGAGAAGTGAAGTTAAGTGTTCTATGGCATTGTCTGGGAAGACGTAAAAGTAACAATTTATATTGGACTTCGATAAATCAGGAATCATGTTGTAACCTCGAGGGTAACCATTAAAACAATACTAAAAGAGTAACTATAACTTCTAAGATAATGGAGAGAAAATTGGAGTCTGTGTGCTCCATTCAGACAGATTTCATAAATTGTATTTGCAAGCTATATCTGTCATATTTATTCTTTTGTATTCTATTTTCTTTTCATTTTGCTGTGTTACTTTTTTTTCTTAAAAACCCAGAATAGAAGTAAACCAAGCATCTCAAATCAAATTAAGGTAAAACTCAAACTGGAAGGGGCTTTCACTGAGAAAAGTGTCACATTTCCCAAATCTGAATACCATCTGTTATGAGTTGAACTGTGTCAACCCCCCCCCCCAAAAAAAAAAGACATGTTGAAGTCCTAACCCCCAGAAACCCAAAATGTGACCTTATTTAGAAATGGGGTCATTGCAGATATAGTTTCTGTTAAAACAACAGCATGTTAGGTCATACTGGAATAGGACGGGCACCTAATCCAGTCAGACCAGTGTCCTTATGAGAAGAAGAGAACTGGGACACAGACATGCACAAAGGAAAGATGACGTGAAGACACGCAGGAAGAAGATGACCACTGGAGTGACGCTGCCATAACCGAGGAACCTCTGGGGCTGCCAGAAGCTGGAAAAGGTAGGCAGCTATGTCCTCTAGAGACCGGGGAGGAAGCATTGCCCAGCAGACACCTTCGTTTTGGACTTCTCGCATCCAGAACTGTGAGAGAAGATATTTCTGTTGTTTTAATCCACCTACTTTGTGGTACTTTGTGATGGTAACCCTAGAAATGAATACACCATCCAAGGAACAAAATGGGAGGCCCCTGACGATCATGAAGAGGGTTTTACGAAAGGTCTGGATCCCAGTTAATAATTAGAGATTGTTTAACCACATCAAAGCAGCGGGGGTGGCAGGGGGGAGGTTAGGGAGAGGAGCCAGCCAGCACGTCTTGGGGACCTCTTTGATCACTGAAAGCAAGGTGTACTCTCAGGATGAAAAGAATGTGTGAGAGATGAAATGGCTCTGAGTGAGAGTCTGCAGTGAGAATTCTCAGTGAGTGTCCTCCTTGGGAACGCTGGGATATTAGCAGTGGTCTTGAAGGCCAGTTCCGCCAGTGAGCACATCCTTCAGGAGTCTTACTTGGCTGGGCTACGGCAGCCCAGATGGCAGGGGTGGGAGGGGACAGAGCTTCTCTGGGTGGACAGAGAAAGTATTGGGGCAGGGAGAGTTTGAACAACCTCAGCCTTATCGCATGGTAGGCCTGAGGGCGGGGATGTTTTTGGAGATCACAAAGGATGGTGCCATTCAAATCACCTCTGAATCACCCATGGGGGAATGTGTCTCAAGTTCTTTGAGACAGGGGAGCAGCTGACCTATCTATCCTTCAGGAGTCCAGTAATGAACTCTAGACATTAGTAGAGGGATTTTCTTACCTGCGCATGAGAACCGAATGCCAACCACCTGTAGAGGTGAAGCTCTAAGATCCATGGCTCCTGCTCGAGGTGTGTAGCGGAGGAACGGAGAACACCCCACAGGGACAGCGGCAGGGGCACAGCTTTCAAGGATAGAGAGCAGCAGTTGTCAGCGACTTCACACCCAGCCAGGCAAGAGTACCAAGGGTCCCAGTGATTCTATTGGTCCATGTCACAGGCCACTGAGATTACTCCCAAGGTCTCCCCTCTCCCTTCCCAGACCCGTGTCATTGGAGGAGCAAGGTCTTCTTTGTCACCTTGTAACCCACCTGGTCCTCTCACATCCACCTGCTGACTTGTGCGTGCTGGAGGAGCAAAAGTTTCTGCTTCTATATTTGCTGGGGAAGATATTAAGGCAATTCCTACTTCAGATGTTTCCTTCGGGATGGGGGGGGGCAAGAAGGGGAGAGGTCAGAAGTATTACATCTAACAGTGAGATGCAACCAAATCACCAGGGCCAGATGGTGTCTTCAGGGTGAACTTGAAGAACTGTTGGCCAAAAGGGTCTGCAAAAGGCTGCACATTTGGTTGGCAGAGGCCAGTTCAGAGAGAGAGTCCCAAAAGAGGGGTGACAATGCTCTGAGAAGTGTGTTTCCTGGCCTAGTTTACTGCTTATATCTCCTCTTGTGGAGACTGCCCATTCTTACCTGTTCTGCTGAGGTCTGAAGTGTTTTTCCTTTTTGTTGCTTCTGCTGTTGGGATTTGAACAGTTTGAGATTCACCATGGTCATTCCAATGACAAATTTATGTCAGAGCCTATTACAGCAGATGGGCTCTTCAAGGAATGTGTGAGGGAGGAAGAGAGGATCAGCCCTTCTTCACAGATGGAGACACTGAGGTACAACTGAGCTGTTCAGCATCATCTACTGAACGGTGGCAGAGCTGGAATTAGAGCCCAGAACTAGCGACTCTTAGCCCAGTTTACTGTGTTTAATATGATTATACTGGTTGATTTTTTTCCTCGAGGTATTGATTTGTTTTCAAATGATATACCGTGTTTCCCTGAAAATAAGACCTAGCTGGACCATCAGCTCTAATGCATATTTTGGAATAAAAATTAATATAAGACCCAGTATATTATATAAAATTATATTATATATTATTATATTATATTCCTGATCTTATATTATAGTAAAATAAGACCAGGTGGGTCTTACATTAATTTTTGTTCTAAAAGACACATTAGAGCTGATGGCCCGACTAGGTCTTATTTTTTGCGGAAACATGTTACTTATGGTTTTGGGACTACTCTATGCACACACACACATTTCCCCCAAATCCTTATGGAAACATTTTCTATTATCCTGGGGATGGGAAGGGGATTGAATTCATGTCCCACCAGCGCATTCGGAGCTGCTCCCTAGTATCAGGTTATTTGTTTTAGTTTCACACAGGACCATGAGAGCCATTGCAGTGACTACTGTCCTGTTCCCCACCCTCCTTGCTCCCCCTCCCCACCCTCTGCACAATCTCCCCAAGAGCCTGCAGAAAGCAACTCACTCTCAGCTAGTCCCCGACACACTCACTCTCTTGGTCCTTCCTCTCCCCTACCCTCCGCCCTGTGCTCTTGGTTCCCTACCCTTGGGACTGGGAATTTAATTATGTAATGCCATGCTTCTCAATTTGGGACAAAAAGGTGTCCTGGGGGTCCATGGCCGTATGTCAGGGGTACCTGGTCACTCTAGATAGACAGGACGCATCTTTCTAGAGTACCATATTTATTGAAAGATGATTGTGAGGAGTGGCAGAGATTAGGTAATTGAACTGTTCTAAACGATTGTTTTCACGTGAGAGCATGTAAGAGGCAGTACATAATACAAAACACTGCCAAGTGGCAGCTTTGGCTTCTATTCCCAGATTTCCCTGAGCGGGGCTCTGCACTGGTGTCATGGGGGAGGGCGGCAATGGGCACTGATCTAGGAAAGGAAGGGAAGGAACAGGTACGCACAAGGCATAAGTCCAGGTGGGGACCAGAAGCGAGGCCGCACAGCCTGACGGTCCCGGGCCCAGGCTTTAGAGGCCGACATCTGGGTCCAGCCCCAGTTCCACTACTGTGTACCTGGACTACCAGGTGAGCTCCTGAGCTTCTGTGTGTCAGTCTTATCATCTCAAAATGAGGTCATGTGGATCTTAAGGATTTGCTTTCAGAATTAGAATAGTGCACGTACAGAGCTTATGACAGCACCTGGCAGGTGAGGCGAGCTGAATTCACAGGATCCGTTACCAGCACCAGGGTTGGAGGGCTCCTCAGGGGAGCCATTACAGCATCGGTTTTGCTTCTTTTTATGTCTATAAATGAGCTGGGAGAGGGAGTGGGCATGGAATTACCACGTGTGCCCTGCGGCTGAGGGACGGTGACTTGCAGCTAACAGATCAGCTAAAGGCTGAGAGTCTGTGACTCTGTGAGCAGGAGGAGGACACATGAGCCCCAAAGGTGGCTGGCCTTTCCTTGGCACTTTTCCCTTGGCATGTTAACGCTTGCAAAACAGGAGCTCGCATCTGCAATTATATTTATTTTGGGTTGGATGTTCAGTGGAAAAAAATGAATCATTTCAAATATTCTATCAGGAGACAAAAGCTTTCAAACAATGGGGGAACACAGCGCAAAATGAAGGGGACCGACCACGTCAGTAATCTGATGTGGCAATTCTGGTGTATGATGAACTCATGTTTTATGAATGTACATACACTAGGTTTAAGAACAGAAAACAGCAACAACTCAGTCCTGAAAGAGGGTGAGTTGAAGGAAGAGGCCAGTACTGTGCAGACGAGAGCATTCTTGTTGAGTGAATGAAATACAACACCAGGCTACACAGGGAAGAAGGTAAGAGAAACAGGAGGTGGCACTTGGCTCGGCTCCATCTCTCCCCTCCCCAGCTCTGAGAATACTTTCTTTGTTGAGAGAATACACCTGAGGTGAGCCTTCTTCATTCCTCCTCTGTTTGAATCCAATTTGCTGGTCAGGTAAGTTCTTTCAGGTGCCCCAGTGGGAATAAAGCATCCAACATAACTCACAGACTCCCACACAAAATCAAAGCTTTGCCCAGGTCCTTCCACTGAAAAGCAAGAAATGAAATGGACGCTGCCCTCAGAGGTGCCAGACCAAGCCCACATGAAAATGTTTTCATTCCTTGGACACAAAACCATTTATTTTTGGTTCATTGGAGTATTTATAGCAATGGACATGTAACATATTTCAATCTACATGACTAGTTCCCAATTGTGGGAATGAATTAATCTTATACAAGCTACTCAGCAATGAGGTTAGAAGATAAACAGTAGCTGAAATAGCACACGCTCCTCTGTACATGAACCTTCCTATTACAATAAACTACTTTGGAGCTCTCCACATCCAACGACTGCCACTCTCTCTGTTGATGTGGCAGCCCCAGCTGCTCCCTGCCACCTCTGCCCTGCTGAGGCACTTGTCTGATCAGCCACCTCGGTGGGACATGCTGCCATTTTCAGTTTGGAAGGAAAAGCCTGTAAATCTGCTTCCTGGGAAGACAGACATTGCTGAATTGTTATTGGCCTCCAGAATGCAGAAAACATCAATTTCACTGCAGCTCATCAGAGCTGGAAACACCTGCCACTTCCTTTCTCAGCTGCAATTAACATGCGGCATCTCAGCATCGATTCCAAGCAGCCTGACACTGCCATAGTCAAGGTTTAAATGAAACAGTTCAACCTGATATTATTTTTCACAGTTTTAGAAACACAAACTTACCCATTTTTATTGCCAAAGAAGCACTGCAATAGTTGGGGATGTAAGTCTTTATGCTTGGGATAAATGTGAAAATAGGTTGGGGCTTACAATAACAATAGTTCTTTATCTTTGTATTTATTTGGGAGTGGTACTTTGTGGAGCAACAAACTTCTTTCTATATCCTAGCACCTAGCACAGGGCTGCAGAACCCCATGGGTATTCAAAAAATGTTTATTAAACAGATAAGTAAGTGGTTTGGGAGAACAAGCTTCAGAACTGTCCCCTGGGTCCAACTTTTGTAAAATTCTGAACTTATAACTATCATGAACCCTTGGGTTTAACTTAGAAGTGGGGTGAGACTACGAAATACGACCTGAGGCTGGGGCTTTCTGTCTGGGAGTCTTCAATTGTTCAGACTTCATCACAAGTGTTCTTTCATGAGACAGTGAAGGCTCTGCCTGTGTTCATCATAAGCCTACTCACGTTGTATACAAAGAAACTGTCTTTAAAAATGTACAATATTATACATTTTGAGGGTCTTAGAACATTCTCTATTGTGAAGAAGGAATAGAATCATTTAAAATAGTTCAACAGCCACGATATTTGTGTCCTTTTGGAAGGATCATTGAAATTGTCTTTATATAGTATGGGTTAAGTATGAGGTTTATGTTTTAACACGTTGCGTACGGATCACGAGAATCTTCGTTTTTTTCTGAGCCGTGCGTTAAGGACGGATAACGAGATTTCTCGTTTTTACTGTTGACTCTTTTTACTTTGCACATTTTATTGAATTATTTGGGTTTCGTTAATAACAAAGGAAGCTGCTTTCTGCAGTATCACACCCGGAGGGATTACTAACATCATAGGAGAGTAAATCCTAAAAAATTCCATAGAAAAATAATAAATGACATAGAAGCATTTACGCTTTAAAGAGAAGAGTGCATTTTAAAGTAGTTTCTTTTAAAAACCTGCCGGAACAGAGGGGTATGAGGGATTTAAACCCCGCCGTACGCAACGTGTTAACTTGGCCAGATAAGACATAGCCACAGAACACAGTCTTTGGAAGAGAAAATAAACTAATTGCTTCTTTCAGCTATTAACGGAATACTAAGGCCAAGAACCACCTTCTTTGTTGGCCCTCTTGGGAGAATCTTCCTTTTAGATGGAAATAGAACAAATTAAAATAAGTAGCAATTAATTCTTTTGCACAATAACAACTCCGATACCGTGTTTCCCTGAAAATAAGACCTAACCGGAAAATAAGCCCTGGCATGATTTTTCAGGATGACATCCCCTGAACATAAGCCCTAATGCGTCTTTTGGAGCAAAAATTAATGTAAGACCTGGTCTTATTTTTGGGGAAACATGGTACTACACAGTTGAGCATCATCTGTTAAATGTATGCAAGCATCCAGTAGTACACTTTTATATAACTGATAGAAAAGATGGGGCTTGAATATTTCTACATATTCTAGAATGAAAATTTAAGTTATGCACCCCCTTCTTAAAATGAGTTAACATTCCTACACAGCTGTTGTCTTACCTCTAAATGCCTGATGGCTGAAAAAACTATTTTGACTATCTCCATAAATCTAATACAATACAACACACTGCCCCAAGGATCTGGGTTATTTGTATATTAAATAGCTTATATACCAATATCTTAGTGATAATAGGTCTTCTCCAAATTATAACACAGGAAAACTGAATTATGAGGAAATCATGTTAGCAATTTCCACCAATCATACAAATAAAAATAGATAGCCATAAGTGGCACCAATTTCATAGATAAATAGATGATAGATAGATAAATAGATAACTTGTACATATTTCCTAATAATACCATGCAGGCACTATAAGACCTGATTCTGAAAGAAAAAGGAAGGGAAAGGAAGGGAGAGAAGGAGAGAGAGGGAGAGAGAGAGGGAGAGAGAGAGAGAGAGAGAGAGAGAGAGAGAGAGAGAGAGGAGAAGAAAGAAAAAAGAAAGAAAGAAAGAAAGAAAGAAAGAAAGAGAAAGAAAGAAAGAAAGAAAGAAAGAAAGAAAGAAAGAAAGAAAGAAAGAAAGAAAGAAAGAGAAAGGAAAAGAAAGGAAAAGGGGTAAAAACCCTACAACTTTAGGAACTTGATAGCCCATAGAAAGCTTGCATTTTAATACCACTCAGAACATTGGCTGACTCCAGAAACTCAGTTACACTTCTAATTTCTGGCTTGTCAGCTGGCCAGTTCAATGTACACAGACAGCATTTTAGACGGAAACAGTTCATGGGTAAACTTATATTGAGGAAAGTTAGGCCTCCAGTGAGAGCCCACTGCTGCAAAGCACCTTTTTTTTCACTGACACACTTAAACACTTGCAGAAATGAGATAGGCCAAACACACAACAAAGGGGTTCTTTAGCCTGTCTCTTGCCAATGACAGACTGAATCTTCAAAGAATCCCATTGAGGGAAGAAAACAATCACTTTATGACAACAGATCATCCTTTTGAAATCTTTTCTTTGATTCCGTATGAACCATCAAAATGTCCCAGAAATCCCATGTCAGTGCACAAACTCCATCTCCCAGCTTTCTTTGCCTTTTGAAAAAATGTCATAACAAATCCATGACCCATTGGCAAATAGGGTCACGGCACTCAACTTCACCTTGAAGTCAGATGTGGTTTTGTCCTTGTCCCATAGGGCTCCTGGGCCATCCCTGCAGAGTCTCAGAGGCACTTCTCTGTTTGGACCTAAGAAGACCACCATTGGGAGGTATACTTGCCTTGGGTCACTAGTAAGTTTTCAGTAGCAGCACCAACCTCACCCATATTTTATCAACACGTGAGTTTCCCTTTTTGCCATTACCAACAGTTATAAAAAAGCACTTCAAAATTATTCGTTTTCTAAAAACGCCTTTCAGTATGTTCCAGGGGCTATAGGACAATGCTCTGAGAATAAAAAAAGCTTTTCTACACCAACAGTATTTGGTGAAAACTCAGGATCCTGCCGGTATGAAGTTAAGGCTTTATTTCCCTTTTTCTTTCTTTTTAAAAATAAAATTAAGGCTCCAATGTTCTATTAAACTCTCATTGCATATGTATATTATATTAAGGCTTATAAATACACCTGGTAAATTAAATTCACCCTGGATTGAATTAACACCTGCTATATGAGTTATTTGCTTTCTGTAATCAGTAATCTCAAGGTTTCTCCTCTTTCTCTGGAAACGCAATTTAAATATTAACCTAATCTTTAAACTGCTGCTGCTTCCTTCTGACATTTGGAAACCAGTCATCCATGCAAAAAAGGCAAATATGGATATATTAATGAAAAGGCAGCTTCTTTAAAATCTTAAGATGTGTAAAAAATCTTAAGATGTGTAACTCAACGAATTGGGAAGACAAATGATGAAAGCAGCAGGAAAGTCAATCTCCGTGTCACTTTCTAGAGAAAACAATGCTGGTGATCTGCCAAGTCACCTCCAATCAGAGACCTGCTGAATTTGACTGCCGATTTCAAAAGCGTCTTTGTATTTTCTTCATTATAATCTCTGGAAGGATCTGGGGAAGCTGAAGCACATATGACAGAATTTTAATTTTTAAAAACATTACAGGAGTGTATAACTTAAGTTGCGGGTATAACAAATCCTGCAAAAGGAACTAGGAGTGTGTGAGGTGTGCTTGGCCGGATCCGGTCTTCAGCTTCCTTCAAGGGAGGGGGGACCCCTGGGCCTGTTCACGTCCTGCTCAGCTGATAGCCCCTGGAGAATATGAAGCTTTCAAAGTGCTGGTCTTCCGCTTTTTCTTTTATACGTTGTTCCTCTAAGGAATTCACGAGTTTGTCCCTCTGCTCAATCACTTGCATCATCTCGGTGAATATTTCTCGCTCCTCAATTAGATCTTTCTCATCTTTCTGGCTCTCTGAAAAAAAAGAAAGAAAGAAAAACACTGGCCATCAGGTAAGATTTGGCCCCAGGAGAACTCTGAACCTGGGCATTCTTGATTGTTCTGGACTTGTTCTGCCCTTTAATTTTCACAGAGAAAACCAGGAAATGAATGGAACACCAGGGAACCAGCTTCAATGCCACAGATTAGAAAGGTGGGTGCTTTGTGCTACAGTCAGCTCAGTTTCCGTCTTGAGAATATATAGTGACAGGGGAGAACCCCTGTGTGAGAAAAAGAAGTTAATACCAGCCAAGCCCTACCAAGTCCTCCAACCTCCCCTCCCCCGCAAAAAAACAAACAAACAAAAAAACCCCACAAAACAAGACAAAAGCTGTTTTTCCTAAACATGTCTGAGCTACAGCAAGAAAAGTTTCTAAGTAAACTGTCTGCATCAATGGCTACTATTGCCATGACGAGAATCCTTTTTTCATTTGTAGCTAATGACACATTGCAGCCCTTTGGATAGAGACCAGGCAGAAGCAGAGTGAGGCTATGGCTGGCCAGTTGCAGGACATTTCCAGACTGAGACTATACTTTTCAGTTGTGCCTTTCAGAGTATGTGGCCTTCTTCCTAAACAGCGGGAGGCATCCAATTGCCTGGGGCGATCAGATTGTTATAAAAGCTAGGGAAAGAGGAAGAAACAGGTACTGCAGTGATGACTTTTTGACATTCAAATAGGATTTTAAAGCCAGATTTCTGTCTCATCAACCAGATTATTGCCTTAGAAGAGGAATTCATAAGTTCAAAGGAAAGCTAGAGAGCCCCTTCCATTTAACACATGGGGGGCGGGGGTGGTGAGCTCCATCCCTAGTAGAGAAGGTGCCCCTGCGTCACATCAGGCTAAGTTCTGAGGCAGGGTCAGGAAGAAGGTACCTATGACAACAGAAATAAAAAGATGTCATTCCCTTTGCACCTTATGTTTTATGGGAGGGTGAGAGCCTGCCTATGCTCGTCTCTCCATCCTGGGCCTTAGAAGACCTCGAGGTGGCAGGAAATGTCCTATCATTTGATGGGAACAATGGAGGCCCAAGGACTCTCACCCTGCTCCTTTATCAGAAGCCTGGGAAGAAGCCAGCTGCAAGGGCGTCCTGTGTGTAAACATGGGGTAGGACTCTGGTTGGGCATTGAAGTAGGGAGTGAAGGTGGCCCCCCAGATCTCCATCTGCTCTGTATGGCGTGGGTGGAGCCCAGAAGTGTCACTTGGCCCAGAACTGCCAAATGTAGCTGGCCAGTGGGCCTGCCCTGGGGTTCCCCCATGATGAGGAGTGAAGTGGCCCCCCAGTGGAGACTGTATTGTAGAATGACTGGCCAAGCGGAATGGAGGACGTGCTGAGGAGAGTCTGAGTGGGCCAGGGACCATTACCAGGCTCCAAGCAGGTTGAGAGAGTGGCAGGCTGTGGATTACCCCAGCCACACACCTTAGCTGCAAATGCCAGCAGAGAGAGTGGCAGCCTGACGACAGGAGACAGCTGTGTGGGGATGCAATGAATCAGTGCAACCCACTTAGATTCCTAATGCCGAAGTCACACAAACCTGTCTCCCACCATTACCTGGCAGTCAGCTTAGGGAGAAAAGCAGGAGGAAGGGGTGGCCACCTGCAAGACTGAACATTGTCATCCCAAAGAGACTAAGCATCTCCTTCAGGGACTGTTTAAAATATTGCATCAGACTAAGTTTACCAGAGAGAGATAAATAAAGTTTTTTTTTGTGTTTTTTTTTTTTTTTTGCTAATTAGTGGGATGAAGCTTTTGTGGAAGATGAGCTCAGTTACAGACAAGATGAAGAAGTTACTCTTCATTTATTTATTATTATTATTTTTTTGTATACCTGAGAGAAGTGAGAAAATGTATGACCATCATTCCTTAGTAAGAATTTTTTAAAGAAAGAATCAAAGGTGGCTAATAGAGTCTTGGTATTTTTTATTACCTAGAAACAGAGCTAATTAAAAATGTTATCAGATGTATAAATCAACTATACACTATGATTTATTAATTTAGGTATATTCCAGTGTTGGCGATACTTATTTGATAATCAACAGAGAAAAAAATTTTAAATTCCTCTGTTAATTTGGCTTGTCATTGTTGGACCCATCTGAGCCCCTTCCAACAAATAAAAGAAGACGTTTACCACTTTCATCTGTCCTGTGTAGTGCAGCCCTATAAGGATTTTGTTAGAAATAGAATTCTGTTGCTCTAAAAAAACAAATCACTACTATACATGGGAAAAAACAGGAGACCCTGAGTATATGGTGATCTGTTCTTTACCTTGGGCATGCTTTTGAATTTCTCAGACTTCATTTTCTAATCTGTAAAATGGGGATGAAATGACCTAAATAAAAATATTCATGATGATGATGTCTAATATTTACTAAGTGCTTGCCCTGTACCAGGCAGCCCCATAGGTAGGTGCAATGTTTGGTCCATGAGGTATAAAGAAATTATTTAACATGTCCTTTGAGACCTAGGTCTTAGTGTGAGAAAGCCAGGCAGGGATCTGGCCTCACAAACACACAGACACAAAACAGAGTGAATATAATATGCTTAGCTGGCTGGAGCCAATGAATGCATAAATCAGTATATCGTTTCAATTGAGTTTATTTCAATTCTCTGTCCTTTATGGTGAAAACAGTCTTCTCACATGTGATGCCCTGGGCCCACCCATGTTGGGAAGGGTGTCTCCTTTACCATGTCCTCTGCCATTACCTCTCCCAGAGCACCTGTGTCGTGGCCCTCATCTCACTGTGCGACAATTACTTCCCTGGGTGTTGGTCTACATAGTGAGACCATAGGGCAGAGTTGATCTCCATAAGCCAGAGCCACACTAGATTCTCCCCCGAATATTTGTTAAACGAATGCATGGATGGGAGAAAGGATGCGTGAATAAATAACTTTGTTCCCATCAGCACTTGGGATGGAGTGAAGTTCTGCTGTCACGGCCCAAGTGAACAAAGCTACATGGGGACCTCCCGGGCTGGTAGTGGGAGAAGGAAAGCTGGCTTTGGGCTCCACCTTGACCCCCAGGCAGGAAGCGCACTCTGCTCTGCGATTTGCAGCACGCTCTCCTCAAGTGTTTTTCTGGGGAAAACTGTCTTTAACAAGGACCCAAAACATATCACCATACTCACCCTCCTTGAGCATTTTCTTTCTTAATTTCTGCTCCAGTCTGCTTTGGTGATCTTCTAATTCTAATTCTTGGGCCCTGGGGGGTGAGAAAATGTTCCAACTTTGTAAATACTAGAGATTTGTGTGACACCTTAGTAAATAAACCCACTGACAGTAGCCACTGCTTTCTTCTTTATTATTAGGTTGGTGCAAAAGTAATTGCGGTTTTTGCAATTATTGTTAACCTTTTAAACCGCAATTACTTTTGCATCAACCTAATAAAACTGGGCTCTTGGAATATCTCTAAACTGCAAGCCTTGCTGCTGCTGGGGTCACTGATGGTGCCGAGAAGTGCTGCGGAGACATGTTGAGCTCAAGAGATGATGGAGAGCAGCTGAAGATTGTGAGGCAAACTCCGTAGGATTTTGGAAAGCCACGCGGGCTACCCTGTAGCGATGGATCATGAAGAAATGACTAGAACAGTCCAGGGGGGAAGCAACCATAACCTGGAACTCATCTCTCTTTGTAATTTGTTCCTCCAGGAAAAGAATACAGTTAGCAAACACCCAGACTCTCATATTTAGCCAAGCAATTATCAGTAATAAAGGCGAACTTTTGATTTTCCTGTTGACGTGGTTGTCTTTTTTCTCACCTGGTTCAGAATCCAGCCAGGGGAGAGGAATAGAATGTATCACACTTCCAAGACCCCCAAAAATGTCTCTCAGGATTGGGGTGAAAATGAAATGAAACAGCTGAAGTGAAAGCACCCAGTACAACTTATGGCTCTTAGTTGCTTTATACGAAATGTTACTTTCTTTCCCTCTAGAATGGTGACAGGTACAGTGACCTTCAACTTTTTCAGACTGTGTTGAGATCCATCTCGACTTTCTAATCTCCAAATCAGGCTGCTCCCTTCATTCAGAGGGAACATCCAGACAGAGTTCAGTCCTTCAATCCATTAAAGCCACAAAGAAGTGCCCAGGCAGCTCTCGCCAAGCAAGCCTTTTCCATGGTTCACACTCAGAGGCCAGACACATGCTTCCTTATTGCAGGTGTGTGACCTCAGGTGGCTCCCCCTGGTCTGGGTGACAAGGATGGACTGAAAATACATTATCCAAATACCCTCCAGCTCCAGACCCATTACCTGAAATCTATTTTAGACATAGGACTCCGTAGAATAGACAACTGAAAATTCTCTGCTCTAACGCCAGCATGATATGCAAGACATCACATATCAGTTTGCCTCAATCACAATTGTGTATGCATAAGGAGAAAAAATCCTGGGAGTGCAACCTAGGAGGGGGAGCCATCCCACTCCCGACCCCCCCCCCCATGATTTTAGGACTCGCTGTTATCTGTTGCCTTACTTACATGATCAGTAGCTCCGACTCATATCGCATTAATTTATTCTTCTCCAGAACCAGCTTAAACCATTCCTGCAAAAGCTGTGCTTCATCCTGTGTGCCTGAATCTGCTTAAGAAATCAACGGCAAATGGGTTAGATTGGCGTTTCTCTCCACATGATCAAACTGCTTTGGAGCTACTTTAGCGGACAATGTTTGTAGCGAAAAGGGCTCAGCAGGCAGCAGCCCCATAACAGCCTGTTGATGCCTCAAGGTCATGGGCATGACAAATAAAACGCACCTGTGTATGCGCTGGGGGCGGTCCCCTGGGACATTTAGGGCATGAATACTTCAGTTCCAAGGTCATATACCCTTGATAATGTTCTGGCACCAATGACCCTTCTCCTGCCTACTTGTATGTTCTCCATAAACCTTCTGTGTTTGGCCATCACATCCTTCACCAAAGAAAACCCTAATAACCATGCTGGTTACTCTCTCCGTCTCCTCCTTTTCCTCCCCAAATCAAATGCCTACCGAGTGCCCAGGTGGGGTGAGGCTCTCTTCATGGGGCAGAGAAGCTCACACCACATTTGGTCATAAAGGAGTGCTGATTGGCAGTTTGATTTTTTGCAAAAAGAAAAGGCAAACCATGGGGGAAATGTTATTAGCTTTGAGACACATAGGAAGAAAGTTATATCCATATATTCTTGTAACTTAGATTTTGACCTTTATTAAACAGAAGAATACTGATGAGAAAACTGACACCGCTTTTGGATATTCAATGTTAGATGCTAAATATTGAGATACTAAAAGGTTAAAGTCTGGATATATTTGAGAAGTAGCAACATTGAGATGGCTTTCTAGCATTTCACCCTGAAATGAGAACACAGGCAAAGCTTATGGCCATTCTAGAAGGATTTATACTGGAGGGTCCTGTAGGCAGAAGGAGAAGCGATGCTGACAGAAGATATGTGTGACTTTGGGCAAGTTGTTTAACCTCTTGGAGGCTCTGTTTCTTGGTTAAACTGAGCAATAAGACACACAGGTAATAATAATAATGAGTTACTGTTTATTATGTAATTATTATGTGCCAGTCAATGCGCTATGTGCCTTACATGCAGCATCTCATTTAATCCTCACAACAAACTCACCAGTCAGCTCCCATATTATCACCACTTGACAGGTGAAGAAACAGAGGTTTAAAAGATTAACTTGCTTAAGCTCACAGTAAGTGGCAGAGCCAGGGCTTCAACTCAAGTGAGCCTTATCCTAAGCCCGTGCTTTTCCCTGCTTGTGTAGCATTCCGTCCTGTCTCCTTCCCTCTCTCTCCCTCTCCTTCTCATAGGTGTGTAAAGTAAATAACGCCTCTCGCACATTTTGTTGCACATAGCAAGTCATCCATAAAAGTGAGTTCCCTTTTCTCCCTGTCTCCCTGACCTCCTTTTTATTGATAAGGAAAACAGGGTCCAGAGAGATTTATATGCAATGCCCCAAATTACATATTTAGTGTTCAAACTATTGCTACAGTGCAGATCTTAACTTCTGTTGAATTCATTCATTCATTCATTCATTCATTCATTCATTCAATAGCACCTATTTATGAAATAGGTGTTGGGTACTCCCTTAGGTACTGGAGATATACTGATAGATAATGCTACAAATCAGAAGAAATTTGGAGATTGTGAGGCATACTACCTGCTAAAAAAGGGTATTTATTGTTAGATAATCTTTTGGATCAGATGAACCCAAAGAGCTAGAATAAAACAGAACATTAGAAAACTGTTACCACAACAAAGCAGCAAAAAGGACTCTGGGAATACAAAGAAGGGAGTGTTTTCCTGGTCAGGGCATGAGGTTGGGCTTCCCAAGGGAGGAGGTGTTTGAACTGGGACATGGAAGAATGGATAACACTCTGAGAGGAAATAATGAGGATGGGAGAGGACTTATTCAAGAAGAGGCAATAAATGAGCAAAGATGAGGGAATGGGCCAGAAGGTGGTGGAGACAGAGATTGGGAAGAGCAAAGGGGTATGGGGGGGGGGGGGCGATCTCATCATAGAGGTCCCGGAACATCATGCTAAGGCTCACGTGCGTTATGCTATAGATACAAAGGGGCACTAAAGGTGGTTGAGTGGGAGAGTGATATGTGGTGTTTCATAAAGGAAGGATTGAAGAGGGGAGAAAGGAAGGAGGGAAACGAGTGTGATGTTATCCTTTCTTAGGTTTCTAGAATGAATGAATGAAGCAAAGATTGATCGGAGTTAGGAGCACGGAGCTCTAACCGCCTGAGCCACCGGGCCGGCCCCAAGGCTAACATCTTTGTGGTGCTGAAGGACAGGGATGAATAAACATTGGCTCTAGCTCTTCAGGAAACTGGGAGCTTGCAGTCCAGTGGGGGGAAACCAACACTACATGGCCAAATAGAACACAATGCACCCCCTTGCTATGCAACACAGAAGAAAAGCAACTAATCTCGGGTGGAGGAAGTGGGGACAAGCCTCAGAGAGGAGACAGCAGGTGAGCTCGTCCTAAATGGACGAGTAAGAGTTTTCCAGGGAGAGGAAGTGAAGAACAAGGAATTCCAGGGCATTCGTTCTTGAATAAAAGGATGAAGTATATAGACTAGGGATCATATATGACACAGAAGTGAAGAGCATACACTTTAAACTCAGATCTGGGATCAAACTTCCATCCTTTACCTACCACTACTACGTGGGGGCTTGAGCATGTCACCTCCCTGAAGCTCAGTCTCCTCATCTTTATGAAGGTCTGTGCACTCACAGACCTGAACCCAGCCCTGGCACATAGTATAAGCTCAATGCATGGTAATGGTCATAGGGGCACAGAGGAATTCCCGCTGCCTCCCTCCCACTTCAGCCTCCCACTCCCTCCGTTGATGGTAGAATTCCCTGCTGCCTAAGAAGCCCACTGCAGGGCTGTGTACTCAAAGTATTGCAAACTTGTCTCTGGAGGAAAATAGAGAACACATCTATGTATTTTACATGCAAGACATTCAGACATTTTAAGACAGGTCTCATGATCCACTGAAGTGTTCTTTTTTCAGAGCCAGTACCTCCAGGTTATTTATCGCTTTGTCGTAAAAGGGCTGCCCACCTCTGCTTGCCCTCTAATTTCCCAGGATACTGGGAAATGCAGAATCAAAATATCAACAGCCCAGAGTAGCGAGACCCCTCTCACACCGTCACCCTGTGCCCTGGGGTTGCAGAATTCTTTTCAGCAGCCATGTCTTCAATGGGCTCTTACTAACTTGCCAACAAATAATGGTCTTTCCACACCCGTGGTGATGAAGTCTGAGGACTTCCTGTTCTATGTATGCAACTGATCATGTTATTAACCTAATTCAAGACTTTATGTGCTACTTGTTAAATATCATCTTGTTTATTTTGTTCTATCAGGGGGAAATCTTGTGAGTATTTTATCCATCTGACACATTTCTCCTAGGTTTGGGATTTCTGCAGAATTGATAAATGGGCATCCTGTAGCTTATGTGATATTGAAAAACAAAATGTCAGATGGGACTGGACCAAGAACAGAGTCATCTGGCCCATGAGGGACCTCCTCAGCCTTTGGGTGAGACTGTTCTATAGACTCTAAATGCACCCAACTGGTATCATCCAACCCACATTTCTACGTCTTGTCCATTAGGCTGTGATAGGAAATTTTGGTAACAAAATAATTTCCTGAAATCAAGTTTCACAATGTCTGCCATGTCCATTGGTACTACAAACCTCACAACTCCACCCAGAAAAGGAAATCCCATTTTTCACAGCTTCTCAGTAAACACCACTGGTACCTTAGTAATCTCTAAATGTCTTTCTAAATATTCACAATTTCTTTAATAATCCTTTCTAGAATTTTGACAAGGATCAGAATTCATGTTTCTTTCCCATGTGAAAAGTAGAAAATGTACTCATCTCTAGTCTTACGGCTCTGGAATTCTTCATGAGTTTTCAAAGACTGAGGTTTTATCTGCAAGTTCTTTCAACACCAGGGGGCTAACTCAGTTCATTCAACAAATTCGGATTGAGTAATGCCACATCCCAGACACCATGTAAGTATCATCTTTCCCCTGGGCTTAGAAACCTGAATTCATGTTCCCCCATTTGTTCTCACCTATCCAGATTTCACCTCCTCTTCTAGATAGCTGTTTAACATTTCTAGATTGAGGATCATTTGCCTTGAAAAAGAAAACAGAAAAGCTGCGAGTTGAAAATCCTGCTTTCCCCCATCATGTAACATTATACCATCTGCCCCAGCACGAGGCCTAGCCTTTCCTTGTTCCCAATCCAAGAGAAACAGCATTATTTTGCTGTCTTTAGAGTGTTTTTTGTTGTTGTTTTTCAGATTCAGCCTCTTTGCTGCATTATACCCACATGTTCTAGGCAGATTTCTTTCCCCCTGAATTACATGTCCCTTTTTCAATCTTATGTATTCTTCTAAAATCTGGTCCATTAGAGAGTTCCCTGTGTAGTCACACTGATTTCTATTGATGCTCTATTCACCAAACACAGGTTGAATTGAATTAGTTTCCTTTTTTCAAAGGAATAATTTGCAATTCTGTAGTGTACCGTTCATTGTTTTACAGTCGTCCTTTCCTTGTTAGTCAAAAATCTCTTTTGGGGATCTTTGAACATGGATTCATGCCCAGGTTCCTAGGAAATCGGCCTTCCCGAAGCACTGGGCACAGGTGACTGTGCCGAGCTTAGGCTTGCCCTGCTCTCAAGCCCAATCATGTACTGAGACTTTGCCCCACGATTTCCATTAACTCACTACCATCCACCAGACAGCTTCCTTACAGTAGGTCCTGAGGAAGCCTAGACCCGCATTGCCCCGCACTGTAGATGCAGTGGAGGGAATGACAGAAGGCCTGGGCTTTGAGGTCAAGCAGACCTGTCTCAGCCACTCATGAATGTGTGACCTTGGGCCAGTAATCTCACATCTCTGCCTCCGTCTCTTCCTGTGAAAAATGGGGATGATATAGTACCTGCTTCATAATTGGTTATGGGGATGAAATGAGACGATGCGTGTAAAATGCTTACCATAGTGCTTGGCACATAGTAAACATTCAATAAACTGTCCCATTGTTACGGCTTTGTGGTTTCTTCCAGTGTGTAGCTCTACATAAGGCCACATAAATTACTTTCTGTTCATCTTTAAAACTCAGCTAGAGCGTAATCTCTGACTTGATTATACATGCCTAAACTTTACCTTGTAACTTCACTCGAGGTTAATAAAAACTCTTAAATCATTCTTCCTCTTTTTTGGCCCCATATAAACGCAAAGGTCATACGACTGGCTGGTTGGTCAGCACCTGCTTGGGAAGCCTGGAGTACTCCGTGCCTGCATAGGTTGTTGGCTCAGCCATGTCTCCATCTGGTCCCACGGCTGCTGCTGAACTGAAAGGCCTTTCAGGGCAGAGATGTGATTCCTACATCTGGGAACCAGGATGCAGCTAGAATGGTGTGGCCAGAAGGCAAGCAGCCCCTGGCTGGGACTAGAATACCTCGGTTACCCAACCCTCACTGCCAGCCCCGTTCATGTCTGCCATCGACTGGTTCTATATTAGCTCCTGTGCCCTCATACGATGCTTTTTCCTAGACAAAATGCAAGGTTTCCACTTGCTCAGGTGAAACAAGGTAATCAAAACTCCATACACAACAACTTTTTATTAATGGAGTTCTTTAAATTGACCCACTTTCCCCTGAGTGAGCTCTCAAAAATACAAAGCAAATTTGGTTACTCTTTATCGAAATTCTTCAACAATTTCTCACAGTCAAGTTCAAATCAGCTACCCTATCAACACTCAGTCCCTGCTTACATTAGGCACTTTATGGTCAATAACGTTTTTCCCCAATGAATAATAGCAGAATAAATGAACAATCTGTTCTTTAAAGTCATGGCTTTTTAACCCTTTCCTTTTGTCGGTAATGGTGAATACTTCTCTGATTGTGTATTGGTGTGTGGTTTTTCCAAGTTGGGTCTTGTTTTGCTGTCTGGTTTTCAAATATCTAATTCTTCAGATGTGATTTCCTGTCTCCTTAGAGTCTGCGAGAAGTCCTAGTTTGGTGTTTGCTGCAATTTTGTCAATGTCCTCAACATCCTTACTGGTGGTGATCTGGGGCAGGAAAGTGCATGAGAGCAATTGCAGCCAGAACCCTCGGTGCAGTGTGCAGGCCGTCTCCCCGAGAGCGGCTGTGTTTCAGCCCGTCTCTTGTTCTCCGGCCTCCGGTCAGCTCTAACCTTTGTGCTCATCCATAGACATATTTCAGTGAAGTCTCTGACCAGGCCTTCTGTACTCACTACTCTGGGGCCACTGACATCCCACAGGCTCTCACGTATGATGGTGATAATCCAGAAAGCTGCACTGTGGGTCCGGCCTCATTCAGTCCTGACAAAGCCAGGATGCTGGAAGCTAGTTCATGACTCCATTCAGGGAGCCGGAGGCTGCAGCTGAAAAACGAAAATTCTAGTCCTTCCTTTTTTAAACACTTTTTTTTTTTTTTTTTGGTTCTGTTTTGCTTTTAGCTACGTATCTATTTATCATAAAGTTTTTCTTGCTTTTGAATTTTATTGAAATGACGTCATACTGTATGTAGTCTTCCAAAACTTGCTTGTTTTAAATTCCGTATTATGTTTCTAAAATGCATCCACGTTGCCATTCAGAATTTTCACTGCTGGGTATGTACTATTCAGTTGTAGATGCCACAGTTAACAATACTGTAATTTATCTGTTTTCTTGTTAACGGATATCTAAGTTGTTCTTAGTGTTTTGCTGTTAGGAAAATGCTGCTGCAAATATTCTCGTGTATGTCTTTTGGTCCATGTGGGCAAGAGTTTCTCTAGAATATACATTTCAGCAATGAAATTCTTGAGTAGTAGTGTATACAAATGTTCAATTTTACAGCATGAAGCCAAATTGTTTTCCAAAGAGTTGTGATTTTTTACACTCCCGGTAACGTTGAATGAGAGTTTCCCTTGTTTCTCATCCCTGCCAAAAATGTAGTATTATAACACTTTATAAGTTTTGATAATTTAAAATAGTTTATCATTGTAGTCTTAATTAACATTTTCCTAATTAGCAGTGAATATTTTACTGTGAAATGTATATTTGCATCATTTGCCTTTTTTTATAGTGAGTTGCTTGCCTACATTTTATTGATTTGTAAGAGTTCTTTACATAGAATACTGCTTCTTTTTTTATTGTATTTGTTGCCAATCTTTTCCAAATCAGTAGCTTTTCCTTTCTTTCTCTTTTTTATTTTTTAATATTGTTACAGACTACCAACATGAGGTTAAAAAAAAAAATTCTTTTTAACTTTTCAGTTTCGTTTTTCATATTAAAGTTTTTAAAATCTTTATGAAATTGATTTGTTTGTATTGTGTTGGCTATTTGTTTTTATGGTGTATGCATGGTAAGGCTCAATTTCATTTTTTCCTGTATGGAAACCCCGTTGTCCCAGAATCACTTACTTCCTGCAATCTGCAATGCTATATAGCAGGCTTACATCAGGTTTTCATGTACGAGTATGTGAGATAACGTGTGGGTCTTTTGGTGGCTTTCAGTAAAGTATTAAAATTGGCTTCATAAAGGTTATGCATACTTTTTGTTAGATTTATTCCATAATGTTAACATTATGCTAATGTTAGTGATATCTTCTTTGTTATTCCATTTTCTAACTGCTTGATGCTGAGATATAAAAAAGCAATTGCTTTTTACATTTTGCTCTTATATCCAATAATCGTCAATAGGCACTTATTTTTAATAATTTATTTGTACTTTCTTTTGGGTGTTCCATGTGGATAATCCTATCATCTGAAAAAAACAAAAATGTGTTTGTTCCTTTCCAAGCCTTATGCCATTTTTTCCCTGTCTTACTATATTGGCTAGGATCTCCTGTCCAATGTTGAAGAAGTGATGGTAGGCACCCTTCTCTTATTGCTGATTTTTAAAAAAACATTTCTAATAATTTATCATTCAACAAAATGATGCTGGTGGTAGGATTTTGGAAGATATCCTTCAAATTAAGAATGTTCTATCCTGTTCTATTCCTTTTTTGCTAAAAATTTTTTTAAATCCCAAATGAGTACTGACTTTTGTCAAATGATTTTTCTTTTTCTATTAAAAAAGACCATATGGTTTTCATTTTTAATGTTAATATGGTGATTGTTAAATCACCCTTAGATTGCCAAATTTTGAAATGAATTAGATTACATGTCCATTATATTATTTTACCTTTTTGAATATTTGCTATACTGTCGTTATATGTGCTCCTTTCATTTCTAATTTATTTATTTCTGTCTTCTATCTTATATTTTTAAATCAATGTAAGAGATTGACTCTAGCCTTTTATTAGTCTTTTGAAAGAACCAACATGTGGTTTGCTTGATCCTTCTATTTTATCTTTATTCTGTATATCATTTACTCCTGCTCATACGTTTATTATTTTCTTTCTTTGGGTTTATTTGACTTTCCTTTTTCTAAATTAAATTGGACACTTAGCTCATTAATTTTCAGACTTTCTTCTTTTCTAATAAAAGTATTTAAGGCAATACCCCTAAGCCCCACATCCACTGCATCCCATGAGTTTTGATCAACTGTTTCCTTTTTCATAGTTAGTATATTTAAATTTCCAAGTATTTACTTTTTGTCTTTGATTCATGAAGAATGTATATTTTTAGTCTCCAAATGTATGGTTTTAAAAAATATCTTTTGGTTATTGATCTCTAAGTTAATAACATTGTAGTATAGAATGGGGTCTACATAATATAGCTTCTCTGAGATTTACTTTGTGAACTAATATGGTCAATTTTTATAAATCACCATGCAAAACTGAGAAGAATATACATTCTCTAATTTGGGGGTAAAGGGTTTTATAAGTGTCCATTACATTAAGGTTTTTAGTTGTGTAAGGCCATGGTGTAGGGTACATAACCCTGAGGCCTCAACGACCCTGGAATCCACACAATGGAAAGGACCCAAGTCATCTTCAGGAAGAGAATCTTAGCCTCATTTATAGTGGGCCCATCTGTGTTATAAGGCCACTGACTTTCTACTGGGTGGCTGCTGAGGCTGGAAACAGGTGAACACATAATAAATAGATTACTGACATCTGAGTGAGACAGTCTGTCATAGGCCTCACACATCCTTGTTTATCTTTGCTGAATGTGCCGAAATGCAAGATCTCACCATTCTCTGACGCTGAGCCATTCCTACAACTGGTCAGGCAGGCAATTCAGTAGTGGGTCAGGATACCACAGCATGACTACTGTGAAACTCCGTGCTTCCAGGGAAAGGGGGACTGGCTTGTTTGCTGCTTGCTATAAAAGCTGCTGAGTTCTTTGCCGTGAGTTCCTCAGCTATGGCACAATCCACTGTGTGCACAGCTGCCATCTGAACCTATCAGGTCACACCACAGGACTTGAGTTGTACAGGGCAACTTGTACTCTGCAGCCACTCGTGTTGTTTCCCGTACCATGAGTAATAAACTTGCTGCTCTGATGCATTGCATTTCACTGTTCACTTCAGCACTTATAGAGTTGTGGCAAATCCATCCAAACTCTTACTCACGTAGCCCTCAACTTTGAAGTCCTGTTACTCCTGGGCATTCTCTATGAGGTTGGAGTTCTTTTCTGACCATAAGCCATTGTATTATATGGTGAAATAATATTATCTGTGCTTCCAGTTTTATGGCCACCCTGTATTCAGACGATCAGACTCCTCTAGGATCAGAGAAGAATCTCAACCCTTTCTCTGCTCTGCTGACCTTTGAGGGCACAGCCATCAGCCACTCACAATGGCTGACAAGCCTTGGACTCACTACCTTGCAGTACAGGTAGGGAACAAATCATTGTGGAAGGAAGGTGACCTAAAGGATGTCCATTCCCTGAAATTTGTCCCCAAATTATGGCAGAATGTCAGAGAGGCATGTCTTAGAACCAGAGTGTCTGCTGTTACTGAATTGGGTGATTTGGATAACAGTATGAGTCTACACCTACACTGAGCTCCTCTACAGACCCAGCACTTGGAATTCATGTATTGCATATATTTTAGAAACTAGTTTAAATCTCTTCTAGGGAGTTATAAATGAATGTGAATGGATACATGAATAAATACAACCTGAGAAATCACTGACCATTCGGCTCTTATGGTCAATATCACTTCATATTGATAGGAATATGAAAGAAAAGAAAAGGGCTTAATCATTTTGAACACCGATTATATGCCAGGCAGTCTTTTTAGGTGCTTTACTGACATTATTTCACTTAGTCTTGTTTTTATACCATCCCTATCAGGTTGATATTATTAGTCCATTTTACAGGTGAGAAAGTTTGGCAAGAGGTAAATAATTGTTGTATAATAACCACATTGGGATTCAAATTTAGGAGTGTCTGACTTTAACTGAATTATAGAGTTGTGGCAAACCAACTCGAATTCCTTGCTGTTTAGCCATCAATTTTGGAGCGTTGTTACTCCTGGCCATTCTCTATGAAAGGCATCAGGATTCAGACTCAGGAGCATCTGATTCTGTTAGAATACACAGATATTCTAATATCTGTGTTCTTTTCAGGACACCTCACCATTACATTATCCAGGAAATTATTATTCCTTCTGTTCCTCAGCAGCCGTCAAGATAAAAACTACAGAGTGTAAGCCAAACTACTTCCCTCTTCCTGGCTAGATTTTCATTGCACTTTCTCTCGTTATAATGTGTGCTCCTGCTGCCACCTGCTGGCAGCCTTGCACATTCTGATTTTTCTTTATAAATCTATCTTTTGAAGGAGAAGCCATCTGTTTCTAAAAAAAAAAAAAAGAAAGAAAGACAAAGAAAAAAAGCAAGAAGTTCAATGCAGATGACCAGGTGATAAACCTTCCCTGAAGCTGGTAAAGTTATAAGGGAGGAATAGTTCCCATACACCTCCTCTGGGGATAAATACTTTCTCCTTCAAAGTCACTCTGTTTTCATCACATTTCATCTGTCTCCAGGTATGGAAAGAAAGCACAAATTCCTTTATCCAGATCATCTAAATATGAATGGTGGTCTCTTGATAAATTGGGGTATTTCATGGCCCCGGTACACAACACTGCCACCATGTTGACAACCAACAAACCAGTAGGTAACAGAGCCTTGACCAAAAACAGTCTAAATGACTGGCAAAGCTCATGTTGGTCTCCTTACAGAAGGTGGGGACCAGGGCAATCAGGTGACAGCCAGGACCACCAGGGGAATTCATTCCACAGTGAGCGTGTGCATGTACGTGTACACACACACACACACACACACACACCCTACAGAACATGATGACTTTTCTTCTGGGATGGATTGCTGGATTTTTGTTTTTCTTTGTTTCCCTTTCCTTCACAAAATGGTGAAAAACCCTTCCTGGGGGTGGGGAAGCTTATTTCTGACCGTTGGGAGAAAAGAAAACAGGAATTGTTGTCATGACAATTAGTAGCTCATCAAAGCCTCATTTTGCTCATCAGCCATCATTGGCCTCCATCCTGCACCCCCGCACGTTCTTCTAATTCAATGCTCACCTAATGAATAACTCCTAGGAACAAAAGACCCTTTCAGGCTGGCACACATAATTATTACAGGAGACTTGCATAACTGTCGCAGACTACTCATGTTTTCAGGCCTGTCTCTAAATTTGGTTATTCACAACCTTTATAACTCAATATTATTGCCTAACTGTGATCATTTTCTAATTATCCTAATAATACCTATTAAATAATTCCCATTAAATTACTTAAACCAGAGCAGCACAGGCCAGCTCAAATACAACTTAACCTAATAAGCATTGGTCATTCATTAAGCACAGGGTAATCTCTTAAAAAGGGCTGAATAGAATATTAAACCGTAAAGGAATATCATTATTGCACAAATGTTATTACAAGTTAGAGTGTATTAATTTGGATGCCTGGTTTGCACATCTCCCATTTGGTTTCCTTTGGGGCCGCTCTTCTTGACTTGACTCTTAGTCTTCAGCCCCTGGTTGATCTGTATCTGTCACTCACAGAAGGACAATCAAGGACAAAAAGGCCCATAAACTTCACAGGGGAATTAAATTACCAAGGATATAAAGAAAATGAATGAAATCCATCTTCTGGCAAGTTAGCACACCTTTGAAAACACGACAAACTGGCTTCGTTTCTTCAGCTGATAACTCAACATAGCCTTTCTTTATATTCGAGGTGAGGGAGATTTTCAGAAACTTTAAAAATTTGCTTTCTAGAATTTGAATCTCAAGCAGTAAAGATTAGGATGTCAATTCTTTAAAAGCGTATGTGTGTGGATGTGGGGACAGAGTCCCAGAGAGCGGTTTTCAGGCTCTCGGCCTCACGTGGAAAGGTGCTGGCTCAGTTATTAGATGGCCATCCGCTGTGGCTGGGTGGCCACCAGCTGTTACCGGTTAGCTATTAGCCACTAATACAACTGCCGTGGCTACGCTAGGGGGTGTGTGGGTGGGTTGGTTGGCAGAGAAGCCGACAGCAGATTGCGGATCGTGTGGCTCCTGCTTCCTGTGTCTCCAGCGAGAATATAGTGGTATGACTCCCCTATCTATGGCTCCATTGGTGTTCCTTTTTGGCCTCACCATGTCCTGCGTTCTTGTACAGCGAGCGGGAGCTGAGACCCTGTATTACAGTGGATATTTAATATTATTTTGTAAAGTAATATCAAGTAGCATTTATTGAATGCCTGTAATGTGATAGACACTCTGGAAGACACTTTGCCCACCAATACCCTTAATTCTCAAAATGACGTGGTAATGTGGAGACTATTCGCTCCATTTTTCAGATAAGGAATCTGGGGCCAGAGAAGTTAAGTGATTTTTCTAGGACCACACAGCCTAAGTGCAATGAAACAGAATTTGAACTCAATGTTCTTTGATGCCTGGAATTCTACTTGCCCACTACGTCACACTGCCTCTCTAGCAAATGGAAACATGTCCTAGCTGTGCCGGGTTAGCCTTTTTATTTTTAAGGTTCCCACTGAGATCAGTGGATTCCTAAAGAAAAGTACCAGAGCTTTCTTGATCGGGACTGTGACCAAACATCAAACAAGTGCAGTTCATTGTACCAAAGTTTCTAGCAGCAGCTATAAAGACAAGCAGTGCCTCTCACTCCAGGCAGCAAGAAACAGGTATCACTTTTGTAATGAAGCCCATTTCTGGTGAATGGATTTGAGTTTTCTTTGCAAGGAAAAGAATAGCGTATTTTAGTAAGAAAAGGAACAAATATTTATTAACTATCTATCCCATCCACCCCACAGTTAGGCGCTATGCTAGGGCTTCCATATAAATTGTTTTAGCCAATCCTTACCACACATCCAAGAAACAGACCTGCTTACCACTCTTACTGTACCAAGAAGGAAACTGAGGCGCAGAGGGGGTAAAGGCAGACCCCAAAATTCCCCTTATTTCAAGAGACAACTTAACCATACAGCTAATCAAACTGAAACCACAGGCCCCTCACTTGGATGGGCCATTGCGAGGCTCTGGGAGCCGTCCCCACAGTATTGTAGGCATGACTTTGTCATACGGCCTTCGCAGGTGCTTCTCCCTCTGCCAGAACGATCTCCTCACCTCATTCGTTAACTCCTGTTCTTCCTCTGGGTCTCATCTTAATAGATCACCTCTTCCAGAAAGCCTCGCCTGACTGCCTCTCTCCCCAGGATCAGTTAGGAACCTCTTGATTCTGTTCCCATTGCACCCTAATGCTTGTTCCTATAACAGCACTTGTCCTCTTGTATTGTGGTTTATTTCTTTGCATATCTGTGTCGCTCAACGGACTGTAAACTTCTCAAAGGCAGAAACTGTGTCACACTCATCATTATAGACCCACCATTTTCATGACCAACACATGGTAGGCCTTTACCAGGTAAATTCTGTTTGAATCAGAGAATCCAAAGCTATCAATGGAATAATTAATATTTAGTGTCAGACAATGTGCTAATTCATATATATGTATGAATTATATATACGTTGCTTGATACACACACACACACACACACACACACACACACACACACACACATATATGTATCCTGTTTCCCTGAAAATAAGACCTAGCCAGACAATCAGATCTAATGCATCTTTTGGAGCAAAAATTAATATAAGACCTGGTATTATATTATACTATATTCTATTCTATTCTATTCTATTCTATTCTATTCTATTCTATTCTATTCTATTCTATTCTATTCTATAAGACTGGGACTTATAGTAAAATAAGACAGTATTATATTAATTTTTGCTCCAAAAGATGCATTAGAACTGATTGTCTGGGTAGGTCTTATTTTTTGGGAAACACAGTATATATAACATATATATGTAATTTCTTTTTTAATCCCTACATCAGCTCTATATGGTAGAAAACTACTATTATCCCCATTTTAGAGGACAAAAGTTCATAAAGATTTAGAACGTGACTGGCCCAAGGTCATCCAGTGAGCAAAGGGAGAAACCAGGATTTTGACTCCTAGTCTGGGTTATGAATCACTACCAACGTTGCTTGAATGCCCAAATATTTCTCCTGAATTTATCTTAACCCATGAATTTCAAAGAACATTTCTACTAGCAGTGGACAACTGGGCAGACCAGAAACCCAGTGACAAGGCCCTCAGGCGGACTGGTACCCCTAGTAATTCCAAAAGGGACTGCCAGGTTGATTGTGAAAGTGTGAAGCACTGTGGATTTAGCGCCGTCTGTCTATGCTGACACACCCACAGGGAGTGACAAAGTCTCACTGTTTTGCCCAGATGGTTAGACCAGCACTATACTCAGACCAGAGACCTGGGCCCAGGTTTTCCAGAAGCCTACCTGCTTCTCCTCTGAGCGCCTTCTCCAGCCTCACACCCTGGATCTCGGAAGCCCTCTGTCGTTCCTCCACTTCCTCCAGCTGCCTCTGGATGGCCTGCAATGCCAGGATTTTCCGTCACATGGGGACTTTCAATATGCTGAGTCACAGGAGGGGGCCCATTCTGCCATGTACTTTCCAAGAGGAAGAAGCCCTTTAATTTGTGATGTCACTTCCTTGGTTAATTGGATCAGGACCTCCAAATCCCCAAACAACCAGAACTCGACATTTTCCTTCGTTAGTATGAGAACATAAAGCAAGGAGTCTGTGGATCAGCGCAGTCTGCCCCCAAGTAGATGTTAAAATGGTCCCCTTTGACGAGGCCCATCCCACAGATGTGCTCTTAGGCAGACGCTGCTCAGCTAGGTGGGCGGTGACCATGGCTCCTGGAACTCAGAGCCTCAGCCTCTGACTGTGTCATGGCAGAACCACCAGAGCTGCAGCCACTACTCAGAGTAGGACAGTTTGCCTATTCCAGAGGCAAACACAGAGCATGCTTACATTCCATTTTCCCAATAAGAGCCAGTAGAGACCTCCAAGAAGCTGGTCTGGAGCAGGAGACCGGGGCCAACTCCTGGGGCTGGGTGTTTCTTTCTTGGTTTGTCTGGCTCCTGTTCTCAGCTACAGATTGTACCTATTCTTTCATTGCGCCACGGGACTAAATGCCCAGGGGCCTTTTACTGTGCAAGCGTATGGTGGCTTTGTTACTAGCAGGTTATTAAGACACAAGATATTTGTCCCATTAAGGGACAACCTCACACCCTCCGTAGATTCACCATTGGCACCTATCGGTGTTTGGGCCATGACTGGGTTTGCATTTTCACGTTTACTTTCTCTACTAGCTAGTCCTCTCTTGTGTATATTAGAAAGGAAAACAAAGGGAAAGCCTTTCCTATGTACATGTTGTTCCTCATGTCAATTTTCTCTGCTTTCAGACGCCATGTTGCCAAAAGGCACCTCTCTTGGCAGAACAGACTTTGCACCTGGCAGACTAGGTATATTAAAGAAACTGGCAGTTGTTGGGGCAGGTAGAATGTGTGTGTTCTTCTTCCTCTATCTTACTCCAGCTCTGCTCACTCTGCTTCCTCCTTAATGCCAAATTTTTAAGTCTCCCCTGGATTCAGGGGTACAATTGCCAAAGCACCTCCAACCCTATGCAGAGACCTGAGCAGGGTTGGGGCTTGAGCAGCCACCTGGCTCTTCTTGTGCCAGCTAAGAGTGCTTAAGCCCCAAACATAAAATCTGAACTAGATGGGAATGCTATCTAAAACTACTTGTAATTTCATGCCCACTTCCTCTCTGTGTTTCTTTTAGGAATAATTATATCTTTATAAATCCATCTCTTGCTGGCATAGTGTAGAATTGCCAAAGGAAGGGAAACATTTAAATAACTTTATTACTGATTACTTTGCAATTATGGCTATGTGGTTGTTATGGACTGAGTAGAATCCCCCCAAATTCTTATGTTGAAACCCTAACTGCCAAAGTGACTGTGTTTGAAGACAGGGCCTTAAAGGAGGTAAAAAAGGTTTAATGAGGTCTTGAGGGCAGGGCCCTAATCTGATACGACTGGTGTCCTCATAAGAAGAGACACCAGAGATTGATCTGTCTTTCTCTTTCTCTGCATGTGCACAGAAAAGCAGGCCACGTGAGGACACAACAAGGCGGCTGTCTATAAGCTAGGAAGAGAGTCCTCACCAGAAACCAACCCTGAAGGCTACTTGATCTTGGACTTTCAGCCTCCAGAACTGTGAGAGAACAAATTTCTGTTGTTTAATCACCCACTCTCTGGTATGTTATGGCAGCCCAAGCTGGCTAATATAGTGGTCATTCTTTAGAAACTAAGGATGAAAATCTCAAAGACTAACAAGGGCTTCAAAATAGAACTCAAAAGGCCATTGTAATTCTTCTCTTATCACTACCTACTATCTGAAAATATAAGGAGAGGACATTGCTAATTGCCAATCCATATCAAAAAGACTTATCTTGTTCTCAGAAGGCAAAGAAACCTGTTTCAGAAGTTGAGAGTGGACAGAGGGGGTTGATGGGAATTTTCCCTGTCCACTGGTAGCTCTCAAGTCAGCCACTATGAGGGGTAAGGGAGGTTAGGTTCATTGACTTCCGTCCTGTCAGAAACAACATACAGGTCTACATGGTCAGATAAAGGGGATAACTGGAGAAAAGGATATAAGCATATACTGGATTAATATGAGTGGTTATCCTAAGTCCTTTTGTCCTAAAACCTAACTGTTCTTCAAGGATAGCTTTGGGGTCCTCAGGGAGAGGGAGAATACCTTGACTTTCTGCTTTATGTTGCCTGTCTGTGATAGAGGTGGGCAGATCCACTTGGGCAGAAATGTTTACTGTATGCCAGGAAATGGGATTGGAATGCTGGATGCTTATGGTTTCAACGAATTTTGAAATAGAGGCAGCCCCTAATAGTTGTGACTTTAGCAAAGACACTCTCAGGAAGATGGAAGAAGGCTGTGCCCTCACAGAGGACAAAACTAAGGCCACTGCTACAAGGACAAAGTCAAGATCTGGGATGGTTCCCAAAGCCATGTGTTGGCTGTCATTTCAGGCTCAGTTTGCTGGAAACATGCCTGCAGATGGCCTGGAAGTGGGCCAGCTCAATAGCTGGGCTCTCCAAGCCCCAGGGTCCCACCAAGGATTGAACCAGGATCTTTAGAATGGCCACACACCTGGTGGCTCAGAGAAGGGGAATTGTCTTTCTCCAGCCCGCTTCCCTCAGTGCAATACACAGACTTCCAAAGGGCTTTCAGGTCCAGATTCCCAGGATCCCAGACCCCCTCACTCATCTCAAGGTTATTTTCTGACCTGAGCTTTATGAAGCCTTTTCAACTCTTCTTGCTTAACCAGTTGTTTTGTTGCTTTTTCCAGCTTCCTTCTTCTTCTAAGTGTCTTCTCCTCCTATAAAAACCAACAGAGAAGAAAAAAATTCATGTTTGAGAAGAATGGGGTTGAAATGTATCAAATACTGTCATAGGCTTCTGCCCTCTCCAACCAAACCACTTCTTAGCTTCTAGAACAATGACATCCAATAGAACCTTCTGCAGTGGTTGAAATGTCCTATATTCGTGCTGTCTAAAAGGTGGAAGCCACCAGCCACATGTGGCTGTTGGATACTTGAAATGAGGCTAGTGTGATTAAGAAATTTAATTTAAAATTTTATTTCATTTTAATGGGTTTAAGTGTAAACTTAAATCACCACATGTGGCTAGAAGGTACCAGATTGGGAAACTGGTGTGTGTGTGTGTGTGTGTAGGGAGTAGCTTTATAGAGCACTGACTTGGTTGGTTCAGTTGAAGGAAGGAATAATATAAAAATTATACTCTATATAGGTGTTCCCAGAAGGCCCAGGGATGATGATGAGCCTGGGACAAACACACACACACACACACACACACACACACACACACACACATAGACACACACACACACACACACACACACACACACACACTACCTGAAAACAAGTTAACAGCTTTAAATAGTCCTTAGGTTGGGTCTACACGGCCTAATTAAACTTAAACCTGGGAATAGAGGAGCATATCTAAATCAAATTAAAGGGTTTCTTGGCTGGAGAGAGGCATAAGATTGCTTCTCTTCCCCACTTCACTTTGCTTGTACAAATACATCATTAATGTCACTGGGTTCTCTGTGTGCCTGGGCTTGTAAAATACAGAACTTTCCAAATTGATGCTTTTAAAATAGATGTCTAGATCGTAATGGTGTCACTTCCAGGTTTTAGATACCAGAGAAAGAAGAAGTAGCAGTGAGGCCAGCTCCACATATTTAAAAGTTCAGGAGATACTTCTGACCGGAGAAACAGCAGATGATAATGGTTAAGCACTGGGCCCCGGAGCATACAAAGCTGGCATCCATCCCCAGCTGAGCTGCGTGAACTTCAGTATGTCACACACTTTCTGAACTTCAGTGTCCTCTTCAGAGACATGAGTACGATTTAATGCCTACCTTGTAGGGATGTAATAAGGATTAAATGAGATAAGGTGGATCAAGCCCTTTGCAGAATACTTGAAAAATATATATGATAGCTATTCAGTAAGTACCATTTATATTATTATTAGTAGTATGATTATTATATTATAAATTAGCATAATTATATATTTTTTACTACAATCTATTATTTTCATCTATTATATGTGTGTTGGGGTGTAACAGTATATATATATTATATGTGTACGTGTGTAGGAGTATATATATATTATACATATGTGTACATCCTAGATATACAAAATAAGTGTTCAAATTGGGCTAGTCTTATTATGCATTTGCTTTCTCTGAGAATACACACCAATTTTCTACATTAGGGTGAGGATTAAAGCATGCTAGAGATTCCTTTTTAATGCTGGCAGAAACAAATATGGAATTAGAAAATTGTTACAGCTAGGCTGGTGACTGGGTATTCAATAACTGTGGTTGAACTGAATGTTTGCCCATTAAAAGGACCATAAATTTATACATGAGGAATAGACCTAACAGGGCTGACCCCAGATACTGCCAGAGGACTCTGAGTCCATAACAGAGGTTAGAGATTGTGCCTGAAAAGCATGTGTCTTTCCAGGGCTTCTTGGATCATTGTCATTCTGTCATCCATTCCCTAGAGAGACCATCACTCTCCTTAGGAAAGCATCCAGCTTCAGGGTTCAGAATGTCTATAGATCATTGGTGAAAACATCTATCTCAATGATGAAACTTGATTTTTCTAGAATTCTTACGATCTAGAATCCTAAAGATCTCATCCTTGGAAGGAAATTTTGCCTCTCAGAACTCAAACTTATTCCATATAATATCGTCTCTATCTCTAGGGGGTGACTTCCAGATTGACTGCCAACCACTTTGAACAGAGGTTCTGGGCCATTTGGGTGGGGGAACCCCTCTATTAGGCAGCCGGGACCTTTCTGGAAATGCTGGGGAGGGGGGCGTGGTAGAGATCACTGGTAGTTGTCATCCAGAGATAGTCTAACTTAGTCTATGGGGAGTCAGCTCATTTACTTAGCAAATATCTCTCGAGTTTACAATCTACTAACCTACGTAGTAACACCCAGTATTTATTGAGTGCTATGTACCAGACACTGTACTGATTACCTCACATGCATCATCTTATTTAGTCCTCAAATTTAACCTTACAGGTAAGGATATCAAAACTCAGAGAGGTTAAATAACTTGCCCTAGGTGACACAATTAGTAATTTGACCTTCCCTGTGCCAAATACTGTCCAGGCACATCAATGATCTCTGCTTTAGAGAAATGGCAAAGTTTTCCTCCAAATTAAGACCATTTTTAATACAATTCCAAGGGAGGATGCTTCAACAGCACTGTGCCGTCTTAGCACTTCCCAGCAGCAAAGCTGCCAAAACCCAACTGTTTTATCAAAAGTCAGCAAAACAGAACCTAGAGGAGGAAAGAAACTCCTTTGTGGCTTTTCATTAAAAGATGTTGACATAGAAATGAAGGATGATTTATTAACGCTCATATAGCCTTACGATGTGCCAGGCACAGTTCTTATATCCTCAGTGATGGTGATGACGATACAGAGAGGAAAAGAAAGACTAAGGACTAAAGAAAAAAAGATGCTCCAGTCTCTCAGACCCAGCCATTGGTTTGGGAGTAGAAGCCTTGGGGGGTGCGGCAAAGCAATGAGAAGAGGTGGCGTGTGCATATCCTGTCTCCAGTTTTCTGTGCAAAGCTTCATTGAGCGACGTGGGCTCTGGCCCACATGTCTGGGGACACACCTGTATGGGACAGAAGGGAGAAGGCAACTAGGGGGGGAAAAACTCCCTTCGTCCCTTCTATGTGAGCCCTTGGGAAATCGTAAAGAAATAACCATTTGGCCACCTTCCCTTCCTGCCAAGAGCAAGCCATATCAGAAACCAGGTGAAGGAGGAGAGCTGAAGTGATGCCTGGCTTTGTTCTGGGCCAGCAGGGCACAGGGGCTATCTGCAACATTTGCCCTAAATATCACTGTCTTGCTATTTTGACATATTTGGGCCACGCCATTCTCTTATTTTCCAAGAGTGTCAGGATGGCTGATGCTGGGGCCTCTGCCTCATTTGAATACAGAAATAACTCAGGGTCACTCAAGGGGTAAGAGGGGCAGTAAGGAAATCCCCGAAATCAACACAAAACAGAATTAATTTATGTTGAGTAACAAACTAATCAGAGACACCTAGTTAGAAAAGTAAGAGTCCATCCATATTCTCTCATTCTTTCATATTCTCTCTCTCTCTCTCTCTCTCTCTCTCTCTCTCTCTCTCTCTCTCTCTCTCTCTCTCTCTCTCTCTCTCTCACACACACACACACACACACACACTCATGCCATGTCCCAGCCTCCTCCTGACTTGCTCCAGGCAGGGCCGTGGGGAGCTGGAACCCCTGAGTGACTTGAGATGACGCCAACGCTCCCAGTGCCAGATATGGAAAAGTTGACTCTAAGTAAATAAATTTGGTTCTCTCCCCTTCTCTTCAGATCCTCACTGCTCCAAAAAATAAACACTGCCAGAGCAGTGAACTGTGTCTCTGTCCACCCGGGAATCATTTTAGGTCCAGCCATTCAGTGCCCCAGCCCCAGTGAAACTGCTCTAGCCCCAGTGGATAAAGAAAACAATAGTGAGCTTTGGTCATGGGACGTGTGTCTCTGTGTATGTGACAGATACATTTAAAGACATATAACAATTTTTGCGTTTTCAAATCTATGGGCATGGGAGTCGTTTAGCGTGTTCACCAGCAATATTAATGCTCATTAAGCAAGAAGGAGACCTGCCATCTCCCCTGCCAGCCCCGGCTAGTTCCTTCCACAGCAGGGATCCTTGAAGTATCCATGTCTACATGCAACCGCATGGTTCATTTCATATTTCTGATTAGAATAAACATAACATTTTCCATGCAATCTGCCTCGAGTGCTTCTTAAATGAAGCTGTGCTTCCCCCAGAGACATATGCATCTGCTTGTTGTAATTTTTTCGATAGTTTGCTTGTTGGACCACAAATTAAACCCACTGTAAGAGCTGCAGTCACCAAATGGTTTCAAGTAAATACGTGTTATTTTTCCCCTTTTCAATTTTACATCTCTGAGAAAGGCAAGCTTATAAAAATTAACAATAACAACAAGAAAGAGATAATTTTTGGGGCAGTCCAGGTAGAAAGAGCAGTTGCTGTCAGATGCAATGAAACGTGATCCTCCTAACGAAACCACTGCAGCTGGAGCCCACATTGGGTCTGAAATCTGGATGGTAAACAGCCCCACAAGCCAAGGCCCTTTTTGGTTTGCCAAGTGTTGTTACCTTTGACTGCAAAGAAAGCTGGGGATCAAATTCTTCATCTGCAGAGGAGGAGGTGGTGGAAGAGGCAGGCTCTGTCACCTGCGCCCTGATGGGGACGCGCTTGGGACCTGAAATGAGAACAGAAGAACTCACTGAACTCGTAGCTTCTTTTCTTGCTTAGTGACCCAAAGCTGCCTCTCCCTCCTCTCCTCTAGCCCCATTCCCTCCCTCCCTGCCCTCCCCTCACTGCACCTGCCGTGAGCCTGAGGCGGCAGTACCTAAGGGCAACTGAAAATTTGGCCCTCCATGTTAATTACATCTCTGGGTCCCTGCCAAGAGCTTTGCAGCTCTCTCTTCACGTTAAAAATAAAGGTATTATGCAGAAATCAATTAATTCCTTAAACACCATTTATATGGTGTATTGCTTAGAACGCATTCAGAGATGAAATCTATTATTAAAATGCTTGTCTGAAGTTAGCTGAGTTACCTAAATGCTTGTGTAAGGTTTGTTCTGCAGAGTAATTGAATGCAAAAAAGTCAGAGCCAGCTCTTAAACAAATCGCCCTTCTGCGGCTCACAGCATCTGGCACCCATTTTTACTACATGACATCTGCTCAGTGTAAAAGAGCTGGCGTCAGAATGTCTGGTCATAGAAAAAAAAAAATCCCAAATGTAATCAGAAGCAAAAGGACTCTAAGCCTAAGGTTTTATCACATAGTCTCATGCAACATAAATATTTCATTAATTATGGCTAAACAAATGCCACTTTTATTTTCCCAACTTGCAGATATTATCACATCATTGAAGTGATGATTCAAATGCCAGGAAAAGCGGTTTAAGATAGGGAGGGCTCCACAATGCAGGGCCCGCGGGAGAGCTGAAGTCGACGGGAGATGCCAACCTCCGAACAAGAGGTAGATGGTCCGAGGCAGCAAAGTGCTCATGTTCACGAGCATCTCTTTGTGATCTGGCTGTGGACCATGTGTGATAAAGTCTTCCAGGTGCCACAGGAGGCTTTTATTCTTCTCAGCAAAAACATCTGCCCCTACACATCAACCTGATGCCGAGTTAACGATTAATATCTGGATGAACGCACTCTAAACACTGACTATCAGAACTAGCTAGGACTCCGTGACAGGAAATGCACTATTCTTTACACTACCACAGCAGCTTATACCTGAACAGAAATAGGTGTTGGGTGGGGAGGAAGGTGGAGAAGCAATTCCAAGCCAACTGACAATTCTGGTCTGCCTTTCTTTCTCTCCATAACTTTCAACTATTTACCCCAGTGGGAGAGGCCAAGTTTTTAAAAAATAATCATTTTAACCTCCAGGACCACATTTACATATGCTGTTATTCAAAGCAAAATAATGCAAAACATCTATAGAAGAACATGGTGTCTCTGGGGAGGGAGTTATTTGCTTTCCACTTTAATTTGCCAGATGGGAAAGCTCAGGTGAAGATAGAATCAGGGAGCTGCATGATAATGGAGGAGTCATTGTCAGGGTTGAACTGAGATTGTTTCCCAGCTGCAGCCAAAAATTACCACTGAATACTTGAGAGTGTGTGAGCTTGAGGAACTTTTACCTCCCTGAGTCTCTGGGGAATCATGATTTCTAACGTGCAGATTTGTTGTGCAAGATTAAAGATAATCAATGTAAAGAGTCTAGCACAGTGCCTGGCTCATTGGAGGTACTTAAATAAATGTTATCAGCATCAGTAGCAGTCACTGCTTCATCATTATCAATGACCCAAATTAACAATACTGCAATATTAATAAAACTGCCTGATTAACCTTTCTTTAGTGGAAGAAGTATAATAACCTAAGGTTGAAACTTTTTCTAACTCTCAATAACAAATTTAATATTTCCACTGAATTTCATTTTGAAACCAAGGAGAAAATGTTTCCAAATATAATATATTTCTTAGACTTCTGGCAAAGGTATATAAAGTTATGTATGTGCCTCTGCACCTCTTCCCCTTAAGCCTCTTCCATCATAGAACTATCCATTCTAGGAGTTTACTGTTCATTTGCAAAGTTTAAAAAATTTGGCAGCATTATTTCACTCTGGCTAAAACAGAGTGACAGATTCTAGAATTGATCTCCCACCACAAAGCCCTAGAAGTCAGGACAAAATATATAAAGCAGCTGTTTCCAGGCCCTGGAAAACAGGCAATGCAGAGCTGTGATAAAGGTAAGAACAGAAGCAAATGAGGTCAGCCCCACAATTGCAACAGCTTCCTCTGTCTAGAGGCACTTCCTTCTAGACTACAGTACAGGTAAGAAGAACCTTAACAGAGCATAGCTGATGCATTTGGTTGAAAAGACAGAGATCAAAGTTTGGGCAGGCTGGGGCAGCTGGAATGTGTGAGGGAGAGTGCTGGAGAGGCGGGAGCTTGCAGAAGAAGAAAAAAAAAACAACTTCAGAAATGAACATAGAGATTCTCTTGAGTCTATTGCTTAATAGTAAACCATAGGTACATAGAGAGAAATGGCTTGAAGTTGGGCAAATAACTGCTAGGGAGTTATAGGCTAAATAATTTCTAAAGCTTTTGCAGGACTGGGAAATGTTCAAGTTCTGTCCATCCAGGGCAGAACAGACACTGGGGGCATTAGGAGAGACCACAGAAAGACTTCCACTTTAGTAGTAGGGATAATTGAGCTCTAGAATAAAAGTTATCATAGACTCATCGAAATAAGCCTAAACACAAGCCTTTAAAGAAATAAATTGATCTGCAAGTACTTTACTGCCTCTCCATACATTTATTTCCTACTTAATATTCTTTAAATGAATAAACAAAACCTAGACACTCTATATAATGTAATAGTCACAAAATCTAGCAGCTACCAGGATTCCCCCAAAATAAGACCTAAACGGAAAATAAGCCCTAGCATGATTTTTCAGGATGACATCCCCTGAACATAAGCCCTAATGCATCTTTTGGAGCAAACCTTAGTATAAGACCCAGTCTTATTTTTGGGGAAACACAGTAGTAAACAATTACTAAAAAAACAAAACAAAACAAACAAACAAAAAACCATCACAGGACAATGAGTCTGGTAATCAAGAGAAAAATCAATCAATAAAAGCAGACTCAGAAATGACAGAAAAGGCAGAAATAGCAGACAGGATTTAAAAGTAGCTGTTGTAAAAGTGCTCAAGATTTTAAAAGAAAACATGAACAGAATGA
This sequence comes from Rhinolophus sinicus, assembly GCF_057876585.1. Classification (NCBI taxonomy): domain Eukaryota; kingdom Metazoa; phylum Chordata; class Mammalia; order Chiroptera; family Rhinolophidae; genus Rhinolophus; species Rhinolophus sinicus. The sequence goes on along the minus strand of NC_142514.1, from coordinate 148,754,934 downwards.
GAAGTAAAAAGTATTTTAAAAGAACCAAATGGCCCGTATATAGATAAAAAATACAAAATCTGAAATAAAAATTTCACCAGATCAGCTTAACTAATGGTAGATTAAAAACTGTAGAGGAAAATATTAAATAATAGCTATAGAAATTATCCAAATGAAACACAGAGAAAAAAAGACTGAAAAAATAAACAGAATCACAGTGATCTGTGGGACAATATCAAGGGATCTAAAATACATGTGATTGGAGTGCCAGAGGAGATAGGAGGAGACAGGAACAGAGAAAAGTAGTTATGGCATAACAATGCTCACACGTGAACTTAATAAAAATTATTAATCCACGATTCCAAGAAGCTCAATAAACCATAAGCAGGGTGAACACAAATAAAATCACAGAGATATATATGTTTTCTTAAAAGCAGAGAAAAATGACACATTGCATACAGAAAAACAAAGAATGTCCACGGATATCTCATCAGAACCTAAATAAGCCAAGACAATGGAACATCATTAAAATTGTGAAAGAAAAGCCTGTCAATTTATAATTTAGTGAAACAACCCATTCAAAATGAAGTAAAAGTGAAGGCTTTTTTTAGAAAATAAAAAAGCTAGGATGATTTGTTGTAAGCAGACATGCAAACAAAAAAAATGCTAAAAGAAATTCTGTAGCAGAAGGAATATGAGGTCGGACAATTAAGTTTGCGAACTCATCCTAGAAAAAGTGCTACATACCTCACTGCTGAATATCACTACGGTCACCTTTGAAGTACTCCCTTGGTAAACTGCACCGATGCCAGCACCTAGTCAACCCTTCAAAGCAATTTTGGAACTCTTTTTCTGGAATGGCTATCACAACTGTCATTGTATTACCCTTGATGTCCTGAATGTCATCAAAATGTCTTCCTTTCAATATTTCCCCTATCTTCGGGTAAAGAAACAAGTCATTGGGGGCCAGATCAGGTGAGTAGGGAGGGTGTTCCAATACAGTTATTTGTTTACTGGCTAAAAACTCCTTCACAGGTAGTGAGGTGTAAGCTGGTGCATTGTCGTGATGCAAGAGCCATGAATTGTTGGCAAAAAGTTCAGGTTGTCTAACTTCTTCATGCAGCCTTTTCAGCACTTCCAAATAGTCAAATTGGTTAACTGTTTGTCCAGTTGGTACAAATTCATAATGAATAATCCCTCTGATATAGAAAAAGATTAGCAACATCATTACAACAAGTTCTCAAACTTAATTATCTGACCTCACATACCAAGTGGAATGAAGAGCTCCAGTAATGGTAAATATAATTTTTCTTTGTGGTTTTTAATGTCTTTTAAAGATAATTGACTATTTAATGTAAGATAGCAGGAAATAACAAGAAATACATATATTGGTCTCTGTCTCTGGTTCTCACTAATATTTGGTCTTTGACCCCAGTTCCTGACAGTGCTCCTAAAATCTTGTAATTTACTGAAAAGAATGTCTGACATAGAACTCATAAGTCCCGTGGAATTTCCTGGGTTATAGGAGTGACTTTTGTTCTAACGAGGAGACTCTTTATGGGTTCCTGAATGAGGGCTGGTCACTAGAAAGAACAAGCCATGATCGGAAGAGTGGAACTTTTAATCCTATCCTCCAAGCTCCAGAGAGAGGAGAGGGGCTGGAAAACAAGTTAATAATCGATCATGCCTATGTGATAAAGCCTCCATAAAAACTCCTAAAGAACAGACTTCAGAGAGCTTCTGGCTTGGTGAACATGTCCATGTGCTGGGAGGGTGGTGCACACCAACTCCATGGGGACAGAAGCTCCTTCACTGGGGACCATTCTTGATTTCGCCGTATGTATCTCTTCATCAGGCTAGTCATCTGTTTCCTTTATTATATCCTTTGTAACACACTGGTAAGTATAAGTAAGTGTTTTTCTGAGTTCTGTACCATTCTAGCAAAATACTGAACACAAGGAGGAGTTTGTGGGGACCTCTATTTATAGCTGGCTGGTTAGAAGTACAGATGACAAACTGTAAGGGTATAGAAGATTTGAGTAACACTACTAATAAATTTGACCTAAGTGATAAGTATATACAGAGCAACACCCCCCAATAACTAGAGAATATACATTCTGTTCTAGAGCACATGGAACGTTTACTAAATTGGTGCTATGCCAAGCCATAAAGCAAGTATTAACAAAATTCAAAGGACTGAAGTCATACATAGTATATCTTCTGACAACAGTGAGATTAAGCTAGTAATAAGTAATTTAAAAATAAAACTAGAAAATCTCAAAATGGAAAATTAAGCAATACTTTTCTAAGAATCTATGGATCAAAGAACTGAAAATAATTTAAACTGATGATAAAAATATGGCAAAACAAAATGCCTAGGATGCAGCTAATGCAGTGGTTAGAAGAAAATTTAGAGCTTTAAATATACACATTATGCAAAGAAAAGTTGAGAATTAATGCTGTAAGATCTACCACCAATTGAACCTAAAGAAACTAAAAGGAAAAAGATAATGAAGATGAGAAGAGATTATGAAAGACAATAAAGATGAAGCAGAAATAAAACAGAAAATTAACAAAGCAAAAATTTGGTTCTTTAAAAAGACAAATAAAATTGATAACCTCCTTAGAAGAATGACTAAGAAAAAAGAGACAGAAAACACAAATTACCATTATTGGAAATGAAAAAGTCCTAGGGTATTAAAAGAAGGTATTATATAAACTATTTTATGACGATTTGAAATTTTAGATAAAATGGAGTAATTTATTGAAAAACACGATTTACCCAAACTGACATAAGAATAGAAAATCTGAATAATTATATGTCTATTAAAGAAACTGAAACCATAATTAGAAACCATTTTAGAAAGAAAATTTTAGGCTAGATGACAGCATTAGTGTAAAAATGTTTAAAAAAGAAATACCAATTTATTTTTAAAACTCTTTCGGAGAATAGATCAAGACGGAATCCTTCCCAACCTGTGTTACAAGGCTAGCATAAGTTTGATAACAAAACCTGACAAGGATATTGCAAGAAGGAAAAATTTTAGAACAATGTCTCTCACGAACATAGGTGCAAAACTACTAAAAACAGTTAGCAAAACCAATACAGTGAGAAAAATATAATACATTATGACCAAGTTGGGTTTACCCAAGGAACTCAGTAATGGTTTAACGTTTTCAAAATCAAACGTAATCCATGTAATTCAGCACATTATTGATTAAAGTAAAAAAAAAAATTATCTCATTAAATGTAGAAAAACATAGTAAGCTGGCTTAAGGAAAAATGTAATTCTATCAAAAGCAAAAAGTTGTATTCAATACATTTAATAGAAAAACATTTTACACTACTTCAGTTTTAAAATTTAAATTAACATGAAATAAAATTAAAAATTCAGTTCTTCATTAACACTAGCCATATCTGAATTGTGAAATAGTGGCTACCATATTGGGCAGTGCTGTTCTAGAAGGTAACACAGAACAACATATTTATGATCTCAGGAAAGATTTCATAAACAGGATACGAAGTCAATAATACAGGAAACTATCGATAAATTTGGCTTCATTAAAGTAAGTACTTCTTTTCATCAAAAGACGCTTTCGGAGAGTGAAAAAGTGAGCCAAACAGTGAGAGAAGATATTTACAATACGTATATCTGAGAGAGGACTTATATCCAAAATCTAACTGGATTACAAATCAATAAGGAAAGGGCTATCTACACAAGAAAAGCATGGGCAAAACATTTCATACAAGACAATATCTAAATAAGCATTTGAAAAGTAATGTGACATCATTATCAGGTAAATGCACATTAAAACCACTACACCTCCATAAAAATGGCGACATCGAAAAACCAAAACTGAGACTGTCAAGTGTTAGCAAGGATGTGGGTCAGTGGGGAGCTCTTATTTCCTGGAGGGCATACACAGTGGCACAACCACTTTGGAAAACTGACAATATTTTCTAAAGCAAACCATACATGTCTACCCCATAACCTATCAATTCCATTGCCAGGTATATAACTGACAAAGTTTCTCCCTTTGAACAAACTTCAGCCAAGCTCCTCTGGAGCTGTTTTTTTGACTAGGCCTTAACCTTGGCCTATAAAAACTACAGACCCTCACCATAAAGTATTTAGCCCACTCACTTCTTCCTACATTAAAAGACTTAAATACTAGCACAGTTTCTAACAGCTCAAGGCCCCTTCCCGAGGAGGGGCCTCGCCCTCCTTAAAGTACCTACTTGAGAGAACTCAAGGGTGACAAAAAAATGTAGCTAATGCTCTAGCTAACACATTCAAACAGGCCCCTGACCACCCCCCTTTCTTAGAGTTCACTATCATAAAAAGGGCTTAGAGTTGAGAATCCTTCCTCTGTCCCTTTGAGATGTGTGAGTATATGTATCTCCTACCCTTCAGGAGTGTCTTTCTCAAGAATCTGAAAGCCAGTCCTTTAAAGTGCAACCATCAGGAAGGATAGGGCCACTCTTCCCCAGTCTCGGTGGGAGGAGAGTCCTAACCTCAATAATTGCCAGCTAACAGATACAGCGGGCCTGATCAGCACTTACACTGGCCAGCCCTTAGTAACGTTTCACTTCTTTGTCTGCGGAGCCCTCCATTCAGCCCCTCTCCCTACTCCCTCATTCTCCCTATAAAACACCAAGCCACTTCTGTAAAAATCAAAGCGGAGTTCAGTTCATGCTGGGCTGTCTTCCCTGTCACAACAGTATACTGTAATTAAAATTTGTCCTTATTACTTTGACTAGTTATCTGGCTTTGTTTTATCTTTGACAATACTCAACAGAAAGGACATGTAGGAGTGCTCAAAGCTGCCTCACTCACAATAAAAACTGGGAACAACCTAAGTACCCAGCAACAGAATCCACAAATAAACTGTGGTATAGTCATACAAGGAAATAAAAAAATGTAGCAATGGAAAAGAATGAACCACTGCTACATTTAACTATTTAGATAAATCACTGCCTCAACATACATACCATGTGTAATGAAACAAGTCATGCACAAAGGAGTACATACTTGTATTAGTTCTCTATTGTTGTGGAAGCCGTGTACACCAATTTAGCAGCTCACAATGGCACCCATTTATTATCTCAAAGTTGTGTAGGTCACAAGTGCACACACAACTCAGCTGGGTCCTCTGCTCATCGTCTTCCAACGCTGCAATCAAGGTGTCTGCTGGGCTGGCTTCTCATCTGCAGCTTAGGGTTCTCTTCCAGCTCATTCTGGTTGTTGGCAGAATTCAGTTCCTAGTGTAGTACGTGGGGACCATTTTCTTGCTGGCTGTCAGATGGAGGTCGATCTTAGCTCCTAGAGGCCTGTTCCCAGGCCTTCACAATAAGACAGTTTACTTCTATGGAGTCAGCAGGATTGTGTCTTTCTCACGCTTCAAATGTCTGACCTCAGGAAGGGCCCAGACCTTGGTAACAGTTAACCTGATTAGGTTAGGCCTACCCAGGATAATCTCCCTTTTGATTAACTCAAAGTCAATTGGTTTGAAACTCAATTACATTTGCAAAATCCCATAAACTAATCACAGCAGTGAAACCATCATATTCATATTCCCACCAATACTCAAGAGGACAAGATAATACTGGGTAAGCACATCAGGGACGGGAAGCGTGGGGTCCTCTTAGAATTCTGCCTACAATACTGAATGCTATAATTTTTATAAAGTCAAAAAACTATGAAAGTAATCTAAGATGATAAAAGTCAGACGGTAAGTACTTTTGTTTCGTGGCACCTATATTTGGGAAGAAGCACCCGGGAGGCTTCCGAGTGCTGCCCATGTTCTGTCTCTTGATCTCAGACGTGATTACACAAATGTGCCCTTTGTAAAAATTCATCATGTGTGTATGCTATATTTGTGTACTTTATTGTATGTATGCTACACTGAAATAAAAGGTTTATTCAAAAAATAGAGAGGTTCTCAAGTGTCTTCTTTCATTTACATAAGGATAATAATTAGCATTAAAAGTGTTTGTATAAAATAGGCACTTGCAAGTACTTGAAATCAGTTTACATCCCTAAATAACTTAAACGCTCTGAGAAGTTTATGTACATTATTAATTTTCCTAGAAAGTTGTATAAATAAGACAGATTAAACTTCAGCAGGCTCTTATTTGAGGGATGATAAATTCAAGATACTACAATTTGAATGACTTTTAAATTTCTCACTTTCAATTTGAATACTGTTTTCTCTCTCCATTGCACGGAAGTACACAGCTACAAGCTAAATGTGTAAAGAACAGTGTCGATGTGTGTGTGTTTGGTGGGTTGGGCAGGGGCACGGGAATGAAAGCAGCTAATGGGCCTAATCAATAGGGTGGGTAAAATCTTAACATTCTTATGATACTTCCTAAAAACGTCTGAGAAAAACACAAAGCTCATCTATGATATGGGCCCAGGTATTCTTTCCAGAGATGGTCAGCCTTCACCTAATTCCATTCTCTACACTCGTATTCTGTTCCAAGCCAAAGAAATCTCACCATTTACTAAGGAACATACAAGTAGCTGTCCATGATAACTAAATTAGGAAAATACATTTACCCCAACTCATTAAAATCAGCACATACGGAAGTCATATAAATGTGATATAAATAAGCTAAAGGCCAATCTTACCTATGTATTTGATGCAAAATCTTACATATTAGGAAATAGAGCAGAGAAGAATAGTAAAATAATAAAACATCATGACCAAGTGGTATTTATTTCACCAATGCAAAGATGGTTCAATATCAGTAAATCTATTACATAGTTCGTATTAGTCAAACTGAGGAGAAAAAATCACACAGTCATCTTTAAAAGTGCTGAAATGATGTTTGATAAAATTCAACATCCATTTGTGATAAAAGTAGAGTTGACCCTGTTTAGAGATTAGGGGCACCCACCACCCATGCAGTAGAAAATTGGCATATAACTTAAATCACATACTTGGATTCCCAATTACCAGTTAACCCTTGAACAACATGAGTTTGAACTGCTTGGGTCAACAGAAAAAAAAAAATGTGTATAAATGAACCTGTGCAGTTCAAACCCACATTGTTCAAGGGTCAACTATACTTTTAATAAAATAGGATAAGATGACTATTTCCTTAAAATTATTAAATATATCTGGGTCAACCCAGGAGCCAGCATCATGATTAAATGGGAAAACATTATTATCATTAATGAGACATATTCTCATTAAGGTTAGGAATGTAATAAGGAAACCATTATCACTACCTTTATTTAATAGTGTTCTGGAGATTCTGAAAACCAAAGAAACTAAGGAAACAAAATAAATTAGACACACACAACTTTGAAACAAGAGGTAATATTATTATTTGCACATTATGATTGTACACTTGGGGAGGACACAGGAAAATTCACTGAAAAACTTTTACAAGCAAAGAGATTCAGTAAAATGGATGGGTATAAAATTACTACACGGGAACCAATAACTTTCATATACACAAATACAGTAGCAAGATAAAAATATTTTATTTACAATAGCAAAAAACCCCTAAACATATATAGCAATAAATATGCAAGAGTTATGTGATATAAAGTTTAGAATACTCCTGAGGGTCACCAAAAAAAGATATGAACAAATGGAAAGTCAAGTCATGTCATAAGATTGTAAATTCTTGCTAAGTTAGTTTATAAACTTAACTCAATCTCACAAAAGTACTCACAGGATTTTTTTTTTTTTTGATTCATATCCAAGCTGATACTAAGTTCATATCAAACAAGCAAGAAGAGCCAGGAAATTTTTGAAAGAGAAGATCAATAGTAGAATACTCTTCCTACCTGAGAGTATAATACAGAAATATATATATATATATATATAAATTAAAACAGTGTGATACTGATACATAACAGACAACTCAATAGAATATAATAGATGGTGTAGAAATCAATCCAAATACAAGAATTTGATGTATGATCAAGATGTCATCTCACATAAGAGAGCAAAAAGATGGATTAGTCACTAAATTATTAGGATAGCCAGGGAGATATCTCAAAAAAAAAAATAAGGTTGGATCCATATCTCATATTTCATACTAGGATAATTACTTGATGTAAATATTTAAATGCAAAAAATTAAAAATAGAAGACTAGAAGAAACTGTAAGAAAATTATTCTATAAACTTGGATGAAACTCTTTCTGAACTATTACATAAAGCCCAGAAGCCATAAAATGAAAAATTGCTTATAACTACTATACAAAAATAAAAATGTATACTCGTATGACAAAAACCACCATAAACAAAGTTAAACATAAACAAGAAACTGGGAAACGTATTTGTAATTCATATCACAAAATAGGGCTGACTTTCCCTTTAAATAGAATCCCTACATATCATTAAGAAAAATACCAACAACCCAACAGACAACTAGATAAAGAACAGAAACGATAGCTCACAGAAAAGGATATACAAACAACTCTTTAATATATGAAAAGATGCTCAATCACCAATCAGATTGGTAAAGATTAAAAACAAAAAATAGGTTGGGTAACACACTGGTTAATGCAAGCATAGAAACAGCACTCTCATACTTTGTTGCTGGGAGTATAAACCGGCATCACTTTGATGGGGGACAATTTGGAACTATCCATCAAAATTGTCAGTTCACATGTCCTTTGTTCCACCATTTCCATTTCTAGGAATTTATCCTACAGATACATTCATACATATGCCAAATGGCCTAAGTTCTTAATTATCATGTACTGTTTGCAATAGCAAAAGATTTAAAATGACTTAAACTTTCCATCATAGGGGATTTGCTATATGTAATAAATTATGGTACATGTACGTAATGGAATACCATGCAGTTCTAAAACAAAGAAAGGAAAAAGGTCTTTATGTTCTAATATGGAATGACCTCCAAAATGAAATTAACAGAACAAAAAAAAGTGTGTACAATATGCTAGTATGCTTTCTGTGAAAAAAGAAAGAATATCATATGTAAATTTGCTTATATATTTACAAATTTTGTCTGGAAGAAAGCCTAAGAACCTAATAATAGCATCTGTCATCAGGCATTGGACCTGGATGGCTCAGGGACAGGAAAGGGAGACAGGACATCCTGTGCCTTTTGTACTCTTTTGTTTTGAACCATGTGAGTGTACTATCTATCAAAAAATGCACAACACATTAAGGTTTACGATGTGCTATAAAGAGTGTAGTTATAATTCAGCCTGTCCATGCTTATCCTAAACTTGGCTGAAAACAAAGTCTCTGGTTAATCTATATAGCTTGTTGATTAAGGCACCAAAGGAGAGAAATAATTTTTGCTTGAAAACTAAAGTTCCAAAATAAAAGTTAAATAAGAAAATAAAACATTAAAAAAATAAAGAAAAACAAAGTAGCTCAACAATAAGGATAGTAGAATCACAGTTTGTTTAAAGTAATCAAACACATAATAACAAAAAAGAAATCATGTGAGTTTTAATTAAACTGTCTTTAAGGATATATACCAAAACTTTGGCAAAGCGGGGGGGAAGAGAATTCATGTTTCTTTTTTTTTAGATATTTCCATATTGTTGAATTATTCTGATTCTTTGAGGTATTAATTAATCTTATAATTTAAAATTATAAACAGATTTAAACATAAAAAGCCTAAGGGTCCATTGGTAACCAAATATACATAAACATGTTTAAGCTAGTAATAAAAAAAAATATAAGTTCAAAAGAGGAACCATTTTTTGATTAGTAAAATAGCAACATTTTAAAAATATGATACTCAGTGCAGAGTCTGGTGAAAAGGGTACTCTTAAGCATTAGTGGTAGAATATAAACTGGTACCTTTCCCTTGTTTTAATGGACGTTCACATCATACAGTTGTAAGAAATAACACAGATCGCATGTAGCCTTTACCCGTAGTGTTCTCTTTTAAAGAACAATTTGTCAGTGTAAGTTAAGAACCTTGAAAATATTCACATTTTCATCCAACAATCCCATTTCTTGGAACTGTTAAGTCCGGGAATCTTTCACCCCTCAGAAAGACAGAGACACACACGATAATGCAAGTCACACAGCGAGGTTTATTTCCAGCTAGCTGGGGTCCCTGTCTCTGCCAGACGCAGCGGGTTTTAACAAGGACCCCAGCTAGCTGGAAATAAACCTCGCTGTGTGACTTGCATTATCGTGTGTGTCTCTGTATTTCTGAGGGGTGAAAGATTCCCGGACTTAACATTTGGGGGCTCGTCCAGGATCATCCCGCCCTCAGAGAAACAGACAACTCCCGATACCGAGGTTTACATAGGGAACCGCGGTAAGAGGTAAGGCCTTAAAAAAGTAATTCAAAGGAAAAGAAAAGCTAAATGAAAAAAATGTCCATTTAATACTATATGTCAAATATAAATATATTCATATATAATTTATATAATATACATGCATATATATCTATAAGTTAAACAGTAAGAAAACAGTTCATCAAATGATAACACAGCTACTAGATAGAATGTTCTACAGCCATTAAATCACATTTATGTAGACTCTGAGGTAATTGGCTTAATATCTATAATATAATGCTGATTTTAAAAGATACAACATTTTACGTACAACTTAGTAAAAAATATTCATACATGGACAATGAGTGGGAAAGTGGTGCAATCATGGTTAATCCTTTGTCTCTTTCAAAACTTTCTATAACATAATTTCAAATTTAATTTTTTTCAGATTTTTCAAATTCAAATGTTCCTACTTTCATCAGAATTTAATATGAAAAGCAAAACCAAGTGAAAGATGCCTGCTTATTAATCCAATAAGGATAACTAACTGCCCAGCATGAACTGTAGACTTTCGTTAGGTAAGAGCCACTTACTTGCATCTCGCTGTAGAGGAGGATGGATCCTCTGCCCCAGGCGGGTGCTACTGAAAAGCTGCACCTGCTTCTCCAGGGGCTGTGCATTGTCCATAGGCAGCACCTTCCCCTTGGGGCTGTTAAAGAAGTCCTGGAGGTCCTTTCTTGGTTTGGATTCTTGGAGGAAACTCTCAAAAGATTTGTCTTTGAGTCTGAGGGAAGAAAAGACTGAGGGTCTTTTCTTTGGAACCCGAGAAGCATCCGGGAAGGTCTCTTGCAAACTCACTTTCTCGAAGAGGGTGGGGACATCTTCCATCTTGTTGCAGGGTGGGGATGGGAATGCAGGAAACATCTTGGATGGCCGGCTAGGCAAACTATGGGTGCGGAGGATAGGGTCTGGAGGGCCAGGGTCTGAGGGCTGGGCAGCCTTGGCTGTTGGGCTGCGCAAGGAGAAGAAGGCTGAGGCCTTGCTTGCCACGTTTCTCCTGGGGGACTGCGGGTCCCAGTTTTTATTGGAGCCGATTTTCGGGAGGCTGAATGAGTGAGTGCAAGTGGGTGGATGGATGGTGGGCAAAATCTTTGATTCTGGTTTGGCCCAGACCTTCCTCCCACCTTCGGAGTTGGGGAGCAGGGGCTCCAGAGACCTTCGGATGGCATTTGCTATGAGCCGCAGTGGGGACTTGGGTGGAGCCACGCTTCGCTCCCCTGGAGTCCTTTCAGCTGGGGTCCCCATCTTCTCCTGAGTCTCTGTCTGGGCTGGCAGGGTCTCTCTCACTGTCTGAGGGAGGAGCAAGGGGCGAACTGGTTTCAGCACACGGCCTCCTTTACCATTCTCAGCACTTTTCTGGGAAAGCTGTGCCCCAGCTTCCAGGCGCAAGCCCTCAGGGTTAGAGTCAGTCCAATCCAGCAAACTGGTCTTCTGCTCCTGAGTGAGAACCAACTTCTTTAAGCCCAACTTCGCCCCCTCTGCGAGCTCTGACCCACCCTCCTCTCCCCTCCTGGGATCAGTGCTCCTGTCTCTTGAGTCCTCTCCAGCCCTGGGAGACATCTCTGGGTCTGGCAAACATCCTTCCTTCCCCCCAATGGGGTGTGGGCCTCTATGGATGCTTCTGGTGTCCCCAAGAGGGGCCTCTGCTTCCTGACACCCAACAGAAGCCATATCTGCAGGGCTAGGTGTCCTGGGGCTTGTGAGGCCTTCTCCGCCAGGCCTCACCAGGCAGTATTCTGCCCGCTCCAGCACTTGGCCGTGAGGCAGATATAGAGGGATTTCCTTCGGTATTCCTTGGGCTCTGGCTCGCCTCAGAAAGATTGGGGTGGAAGGACTGAAATGACCTCTTGAGACCTGCTGGGCAAAATATAGCAGTGATTTAGAAATTTCCAGCATTGATATATATAAGGAAGGCATATCTCAGTCTATAGCCCACTCCCTCCATCTCTCCAGATTTCATATACTCAAAGTCAAAAAGAATTCTTCCTGGGATGATTTCAGAGAGCCACTCTTTGTTCAAGTGGCTTCCTTGAGACCTGCTGGGATCTGCCTGGAGCTCCTGTGTCCACATTGAGCAAAGGCTTTTCTGGGTCTTTATTAGGTGCATAAGAAGCCAGAAGGGAAGGCAAAGGCATCGACAAGTTCCTGAGCCAGTGAAGGGAGGGCTGGCTTGGCCCCTGTGGGTGGTCAGACACATAGGGAGGACAGATGCCCTGTGGCTTGCTCAATCATGGTCTCTACCAACAAGGACATTGCACCCACATCTACATTCCTCCAACTACCAAGAAACCAAGGCTTCTTCCTTGGAATCTATTGAGGCAAGGAGAGACAGCTACCCTTCTAGGCTGGAGCTGTGGTGGCAGAATGGCCCTTAGGACCTTTCAATGACTTTTAAAACCTGACTCATGCCTCGTACCACTGAGAAATTAGACATTTCTAGCATGGCCCTTGGCCAAGGAAGATCATAGGTAGACTCTAGAAGGCGTGGCTGTGCCCTACCAAGAGCTCTGGCCGAGGGGCAGGTCATGAGACAGGAGCTTCACAAGGGCATGTACTCCTCTGTCTGTGTACTCTCTCTACTTCCCACACCGTAGAGCAGGGTCTGGCAGGTCATGAAGGCCTGGTAAGTTCATGTTGAAGGAAAGAGTCTAACTCTGTGTTTCTCAGTGATGCCATTTTCTACTCAAGGAGGCTATTGCTTCCAAGGTTCTCAGCTGCTTCCAAAGGCACCCTCACGTGTGTGCCTGCCGTCCTGCAGCTGCCAGCTCCTCACACCCTTGGCGAGGTCCTCCAGGGCACAGCGTATGTCCTAGCATCTCTGCATCCCATAGCCCAGCCAGGATTCCATACCGTGGAAAGTTTGCTGAGTGAGTGAGTGGCTGTGCCCTTGGAGCTGGCTGAGAAGGGGGAGGAAGAGCTTTTGTGAAAGGGACTCATGAAGGAGGGGTGGGGTGGACTCTTGACAGAGCAGCTCACCAGCTCTGGCTTTGCACTTGGGTGACCTAAGAGTGCTAAGAATTCGGAGTTAAGTGTGGAAGTAGGGGGAGTAGAGGCAGCTCACTTTCATAACACCTGTGCAGGGCCCTGAGGGGCACTTACCTGAGGTGGGAAGGAACAATCCAGAGGATGCCCTGGGACACTGCCTGAAGAAGATGGTGGGGAAGACGAAGCGGAAGACAATGGGGAAGGAGATAGAGAAGGAGACACTTCCTTTGGAGGCAACACAGTTCTTTTGTTGTTCATTGATGTCAAACCTACCAAGGAAAGAACATGTTCTCCATTACAGAATTGTTATTGTCTTATTTTACCATGAAAAGAGGAGGTTTTAAGTGAAGCGCCAACTCTATAAAGGCAGTCAGAGGGAGGAAGATGTCAGAGATGGATTTGAGGCCCCGGTGCCCACAGATTGGGACTTGGAGGAATGCGTGTAGGAGTGGCAGTTTCTGTGAGGAAAAGGGGTCCCAGGATCAAAAGTCTAAGAACCATTGTGTTTCACACTCATGTGAGAATATTCCTGAGAGATGAAACAGGAAACCCCAAGGTGTTTCTTAGAAACGGAATCTACCACTAAAGTTCCCCTAAAGCCATCACGACTGGGGCTGGGGACTGCGTTAAATCACTTAGTCAATAAACCACCTGGCCTCTTCCCACAGAGGCTGTGGGCGCGGACAGGTGAGGCAGTCACTGCGAATGAAACGGGCTCTTCCTTCTCACATGTGCGCCAAGGGTCTCTCAGATGAGATGGTTAGTTTGAGATTTTAAGAGAACACAAGAGAGGGAAGTTAGAGCGAATATCAAATCATTTGAAGCATATGGAATGCCAAGCTCCTGTTGGGCAGGGAACAAACAAGATGCAGTGTATGTGTTCAGAGCAGCATGAGGAAGGATTGTGGACCTCCTGGAGGATGAGCCGAATTCTGAACTGTGAAAGCTGAAATCAATGTCACCTGACAGCAGAATTCTGACAGACGTAGCCTATAAGATCAATCTCGTGCTCTCTCTCACCATCTCTCATGAGTGCACATATGCACACACACGTGCACACATACCTTAAATCTAAAATCTCAAGTCTTTTGTTCTCATATTGGACCATTTTAGTAATCTACCCTCCAAGGGATTCAGAAAATGCCATGCTCTATTTCGGATTTGCCCACTCAGGGTCTGACCCTTCGACCCAGCTCTTCCATGAACCCTCCTAGCACATAAAGGCTGCCCGGGACCACTGTCTCTAACTACCCATTCCCGTTGGACTCCCTGCTTCTGGCCGCTCAGCTGACTCATTCCAATTTTCCTCTGAGGTGGCCAGTCTTCAGATTTTAGCTTACTTCCTACCTCAACCCGATCCCCTGGCCTCAGTTTTCCCCAAAGCTCTGGGTGAGAGGCTTCTCCCCTGGGACCCCCCAGGCCAGGCCAAACCCAAACCCAATCTGTGACCCAAGAAGCATTCCTTTAAGACCCATTCACACAAGGGACCACGCAAAGGGATTTTCAGTATTCTGTCCTGCTTTCCTCATACACACATGCAAGCATATCAAAGCAGGTATCCCAGTCCTGGGCTCTGAAAAGATGGCCACCGCACACATATCGTCAGCCAGTTCCCAAAGGGAAGCCTCCAGAATGTTTCAGAGGGAAAAGGTAACTCAGGGAAACAGCTCTGAGGGTGGCAGGAAGATGCTGCTGGAGAGAAAGACCGCTGGCTGCCAGGAGCTGACACCGGGAGGTGGCTGGTCGGCCTTCCTGTTACCCAAACCCCCATCTCAGCCTGTGAACCTCCATCTCAGCCCACAGTGAGATGGTTCAAGCCTAAAAAGGCAAAAGTTGTGAGTCAGTTATTGCCTTGCTTCCTGTCCTGGACTTGCCAAATTCCTGCCAAATTCCTTCTTCTCCTCTTCCTCGCCCCCTCATTCTTTTCTTTCTGCCACCTCCTGGATCAAAATTCTGAACTTCTCCCAAAGGCCCATTAGCTCAACAAACTGCCTTTTTGTTCCCCTAAGGAGCTCTCAGGGAACCTTCTGACATGGAGCCAGGGACACCTTGGCAATCAAGCCTGACAGGACAGCCTTGGGGTTCACAAGGTCATGACCCAGGAGCTGCTCCCTCTCTTCACCTTTCTCTAATCCCCACCCCCCACCCCACACACTCATTCCTCACACACTGTCTCCAGGAGAACTTGGGGAAGGCTTGAGGAGAGGGGGCTAACAAAACACCTGCCATTCAAGCCTCTGCTTGGGAGGTGGGTGCTGCCCTGGAGGGGAAGGCGAGGCCAGAGCACAGCTGAGAGGTGACAGGGAGTCGCCCTTGCCTGAGGTGGCTGATGTTTCTTCAGAGAATGGTAAGGGGAGCCTGGAACCCATATCCTTTACACCCACACCAGCTGCCTGACACGGAGCAACTTTCTTACCCCCCCCCCGCCCCCCTGTTTCCTTAACTGAAAAACAAGAAGTCAACTGCTGCTTCAGGGGAGAGTGAAGAAATGAGCGAAAAAGGGGTGTCCATTGCAGGATGTAAAGTGCTACACACTAGCTAAATATTAATTCCATCCCCTTCCTTTCCTCCCATGCACACAAGTGGTATCTAGTAAAGATACTGCTGAGCCGCTGACCCATTCTAGAGGGGGCTGCACACCCACCCCGGCCTGGATTTCTCTAACTCGTGGGCCCAGCAACTCCTCATTCATTAACTCAGACCCTTCTCTGTTGACACTTTCTTTTAATTAAAACCTGGTATGGCCCAGCCAGGGCCACCCTGCCATGTGCAGGCGCCTCCATACTGGGTACCACTGGTCCTTCTGGTCCTTTTGTGAAAAGAGCGTTGATGAGCAGACGGGGGCCTGGATTACAGCCCCATATCCTGTCTGGGTCAGGTGCCTGTTCTCTGGGTCCTCTGGCAATTGTGACCTTCCCCTTGATCTTAGAGGTCATCCTGATGAACATGGTCAGCTGGAGTTCTAACATCAGTCACACAGAACCAGCCCTTGATAGGGGAATGAATGGCCAGAGGGGATGGTGCCCCATGTTCTGTTCCCTACTACAGGACCAGCCTTATCACTGGGGTTTCCTTTGGGGAAAAATGAAAATGACCAAAAAGATGGCTCTAGTGGCTTTCAGCCCTGGGGATTTTCACAGACTGGGATACTGGGGTGCAGCTTCCCAGAATTTTGAGCTTAGGCAATGGCTCAAATCTTCCCAAAGTCTTGGAGCACCCTCTAGGGGTGGCAGCCTGCACAGGCCTCAACCCACGGGCTGTATCTGTTCCTCCACTCAGTCTAACCTGCTTAGTTGCTGCTTCATTTGTTTGCTCTCTATTCAGACATTCATTGGCTCACTCATTCATTCATTCAGGAAAGAAGGACTGGGCGCCTTCTTTACCCCAGGCCCATGCTAGGCACCAGGACCACAGAAGTGATTCAAACTCAAGGCCTGCCCTCAAACAGCTTCTACGTCCACGTGAGAACCAACGTGACATTCCTGGGATAAGTAGACACAGCTGAGGTCCCAGGCCCATCCCAGAAACCCCACTGCCGGTTAGCAGTCCCCTCTGTCCTGTGCCTCCTTCAGCACCCTGACCTTGCCGGGAGGGTCCCCCACCAGACTCCCGACTCTCACCCCAGACTGGGAATTTCTCAAGGGTAAGGATGAACCCCTTGCACTAGTGGCATTCAGTAAAGTTGACCGGAAGCACTGGGATGGACTCTGCACCCAAAGAGCAGAAATGGACCCACCCATAGAAGCAGAAATTCCCGTGACTGGGGGAGAGGCTGTGGTGGGGCAATAAATGAGACGACTTGTGAAAAGGGCCTGGCCCAGGCCTTCAGTAAACATTAACTGGCTCCTTCTCCTCACTCTCACTGCCTAGGCTGCAAGACGATTCAAGAGCTATTATAGGTTGTCCCCAGGTGAAGTGCCCTGCCCAAGTGTGCAGCCCTGGTCCAGCTCCAGAGGCACCCATTGTCCCAGTCTGACCCAAGTGAAAGGGGCCGAGGGTCTGGGGGTTGTCAGGAGAATGACTCACTGGCGAGGAGTCAGCGCTGACTCAGAAGGAAGGAGTCAACTAAACCAGCATTCTGTTCCAACTACAACAATGTTTCTTTTTTAGAAACTCTTGTCTAACCCAAGGCTTTCCTGGGTCCACCTCTCCTAGAGCAAGGCCCAGGGAAGGGCGTGGAGGCAGGAGGAGGTGGAAGGTAGCAATGGACTTGGAATCAGATGAAGAGTCCCTGCCCTTCTCCCACAATCAGAGGGAATCACTGCTCTCTAATTGCTGCAGTGCCAGCAATGGGGGTATCCCCGGAAATGCTGTACAACTGTGTGCACGGTCACTGCGCCCCCTGGTGGAAGCCTGCTGCCTTGGTACCCGCCGCAGGCCCTGGTCCACGCCCACCCTGCTCTTCCCTGGGATGCTAGGACCAGAGTCTGCTCAGGAAGAGAGCACAGCAGTGTGTATTTGTGCATTTGTGCATGCTTGCATGCATGCACGTGTGTGTTTCTTCCTTCACTGCTTTGCCTGCAATTGCATGAAGCTAAGCTGATTCCCCCAGCCCAACTCCAGGGTACTAAATCAAAACATACAGAGACCCTGCATCTCAGTTTCCTCATGTTTCAAAAGGTTTGGAGCTGATGTGCTAAGGTCCCTTCCAAGTGTTAACTGTACAGTTCTAAGACTCCATGATTCCAGAGTGGGGAGTGCGGGGCTACCCACAATTCTTCCTCTAGTCAGCAGCGAAAATAGGGTCAACCTTATATTTCTTTCCTTGCCCCTCACATGTAGGAAGCTAGGTCAGAGAGGACATGTAAGGAATGAGAACAGCTGCCCTGAGAATTAGTCAGAGAACTCCTGCCCACCCCCACCCTCACCCCCACCTCACCCCTAGAGAGCTCATGACTCACTCGACTGGAATTTTCTTCTCCAGCTCTGGTATTTGCTGGCTGTTGGAGAATGGAAGCTGTTGGCCCTTTGCAGAGCTGTAGTGGAAAAAAGAAAGGGTCAGGGAAGATCGGGAGGGCGGAAGTCTGTTAAATGTGTAGAATAAACAGAAAATTTTCTCCTATGGTCAATTTACCAAAAGTTAATCATTCAATAATCATAACTGACTGAGCCCCTTCTTTCCCGCAGACTTTACCTTCCTATTTCTATAACATACACCTCTAATTTCTCATTCATTCTTTCACCAAATATTTTTTGAGACTCTGCTATGGGACAGGTACCGCAACCTTTTAGAAAATGCTTCAAATTATGAGCCATCATTCTAACTTACCCATCATTAATAAATGTATATGTTTACATGTCTATATGCATACATGTATACACATACATATATGCTCATATACATACGTGCATATACACACACACTTTTTTTTTTTTTAGCACAGCAGTTCTAAAAAGCTGAAGTCTCACATCAGCGTCCCGTTTACTCGTATGTAATAGACAAAACCAGAGCTGCTCTCCTTGAAGTCTGGAAGCTGCAGAAAGCTCTATCCCCTCTGCCCCTTCCCCTCAGAGCCTGGAAAACCCTTTGGGAACCTATTTTAACTGAATCTCTGGACAATCCATTGCCATGAACCTCCTCTTGGCGTCAGTTCCAATGCAAACACATTTGCAGGAGGCTGTGAACAGTGTACTGGAGACACAGCTGGGCCTTGAGAATTAGCTGAGCAAAATGAACATCACGTGCAGAAGAACATTCCCACATTGGGCCCTCAGATTGGGCCTCAGCTCCAGGTCCCTGTGGTGGCTCCTTCACAGCCTTGAGACAAAGAGCGGGGATGATGCATGCCTGACTGCTCACACAGGTGGGACCAGCAGGCATGAGAGAAAGCACACGGAGTGAAGTGGGTGTGGAAGGAGGGTAGGGCAGACTTGCCTGTAGTGCTTTCTGAGTCCAAGGCCCAGCTGACACAGCCTCCTCTCCCTCTGGAGAAAGTCCTAGATTCCACTCCACTCCCTGCCAATGCTCAGAGCTGGGCATCAACTCTTACCAGCTAGGCTGTGCCGTGCAGGGTGTCAACCACTGCCTGGGTGCTTCCTTTCCTCAGACAAGATCCTTCAGCTCCTTAGATTCTTGGTGCCCCTCGCTCCCATACTCTATCTGGAGATGCTTTGAGCCTGCTCAGTCAGGCGGGTTCCCAATCCCACAGGCCTGCTTTCGTAATCACGCCCATGGGTTCGAGGGGAGCCTGTGTGGACAGGCTCGGGGTGCAGTCTCCCCATTTCCCATTACATGATGAACAGTCTGCCTACAGTTTTGGTCCACTTCCTCCCACCAAGTGCAGGTCAGTATTTTCCATGCTGGCTGTTTTGTACAAGGAGCAAGCAGCCCTCAAACAAGCTGCAGACTTCCGATCAAAGTTAACCTCTTAATCACCTAGTGGGGAAATTAAGAAACAGAACAGTGCTGAAACCTCTTACTGCTTCTCCTCAGCTTTTCACATTGTAGAATGGAATTGATTGGAAATGGCTAATGCTCATGAGAGATTTTTCTATCACTGATGTTCATAGGCCACACGTGCACACATTTCTGTCATGAGAGGTGGGTAGTAATAGGTGCCACAATAGGGTGGGTAGTAATTTGATCCGATAATTTTGAGCCGAATAAAGCAGGGCTGTACCCTTCTTTGTAGCTTGTATTTTACTTATAGTGACTTTATTTATTCATATTTATTTTAAGGGAGTACTTCTGGAGCTCTTAGTGCATGACCTGCTACAAAAGGAGTGAGAGAGTACCATATGCCACATGGTACAGATATCATTTTATTGTTACAAACTAGTAGTGTCCCTTATAGGCCATTGGAATATCCTGTTATCAAATTATTGCCAGAAAAAAAAAAAAAGGACAATTGCCAATTTTTCTAAATCAGAGTAATTTGGGGGCAGATTGCCCTCCTAACACTAACTGGCTTATGTCCAAGAACCCAATGCACTAGTCGATTCATTTAGTTGCTTAGGCATGCATTTCACAACTAACTCATCCATGCAGGCCTCTAGGACGCTGCTCTTTTGTGACGCCCATAGTACAGGACTTGGTTGGCCCTCCTGCATGAAAGTACCTGGGATGCTGATATAAAATGCAGACACTTGCCCCAGTCTAGACCCACTGAATCTGAATCTCTAAAGGTGGGAAGCTAGGAACATGACTTTTCAACAAGGTTTTTAAGAATCACTAAACTAGGTGTTTATTGAGCATTTTCTATTTCCTTGATAACACAGCTCTATTTCCAACCACTATCTTGGGCAGGCTGCACAGTAAAGAACTTTGGGGAGGCAATAGTTTCCTTGATGAGCTGAGGTAGTCCCAGAGTCTTTTGGCCAAATTGTGTCAAAATATATATAACATAAAAATGACCATTTTAGTCATTTGTAAGTGCCATTAAGGACATTGTTGTGCAACCATCACCACCATCCATCTCCAGAACTTTTTTTTCATCCCAAACTGAAACTCTGTACCCATGAAACAATATCTCCCCATCCACCCTTCCCCCCCAGCTCCTGGTAACCTCCATTCTACTTTCTGTCTATATGACTTTGACTAGTTTAGGTGCCTCATACAAGTGGAATAATAAATATTTGTCATTTTGTGTCTGACTTATGTCACTTAGGTTAATGTATGTTGTAGCATGTATCAGAATTTCCTTCCTTTTTAAGTCTGAATAAATGTCATTGTGTGGACATGGCACAATTTGTTTATCTACTCAGCTGCTGATGGACAGTTGGGTCATTGCCCCCCTTTTGGTGAATAATACTGCTATGAGCATGTTGTACAAACCAGGATTTTTTAAAGCAATACCCTGGTCTTGCCCAGCATTTCCTTGGCTCACCTCTGAGCCATTTATCCAGGTGAAAATTGTGAATAATGAAGCTCCCTAACACCCACAACAGGATGTCAACCCTACGTTACCTGGTAAAGCGATGGCTTCACCACAACCACAACACGAAACAACCCTTAGACTATGCCAGGGATTTTAAGCTTACAAAGTGGTCTGCGCAGCAGCAATCAAAACCATGATGGGTAAAGATGAAATTGATTGCTTGACAACCATGAGGTCTATCCAATTCTCTGTCTATATTTTATTTTGGAATTAAACTGGGCTGTCAGAAACAAAATGCTTTGGCCACACTGCCTTGTTCTTTCAACCCAACCTCACCCCCCTGGGAGAATTGCTCTTGTCTAGTCATGTTTTGTTGTCCTACCTTCACCTGCTAGCAAAGGATCCTGTAAGAAACAGTCTTGGAGTAACTACGGATGCATATTTTGCAGAGACACTGTTCAAGACACGATATAATACACCTCTTAATATCATCTATCTGACATGAGCTGGAAATTTTCTACAGAGTGAAGCATTAGGAAAAGTGGCACTTGCTCTGAGACCTGCTGCTGTGAACCAATATTTTTTCCCCTCATGAACAATGAAAATAATTACCTATTTCCTTTTTAACTCTGGCTGCCAGGAAATTCGGGATGAAATGTACGATTCTACTAGCACAACTGTTTCGGACTATAGTCTTCCTCTCTGGAGTCTATACCTCCTAAACTGGTTTTGTTAACCTTGATCTTGAGGCTTTATCTTTCATTTATACAGATATACAATTTTGGTTTATGTCGTTCTTGTGAATTGCCTAAAATCCCCTGGCAATTGAGGAGAGAGGAGAAATGGAGGGAAGGAATGAAAGGCAGGCAGGCCTCCTATTTATAAATGAGGCTGGAGCCCAGAGAGACGGAGGTGGAAATTCTGCTCTCAGCCACCAGAGGGAAGTGCAGGACAAGCTGAGCTCTGGTTGGCACCGGGCAGCTTAGGCGATCCCTCCCGCTGGTGGCAACTTTGTTAGTCCGTTCTTCCCACCCAGAGATCACGATTTGCTGTTGACTGGATCAAAATACTCTATTCAAGGCCACCTGTGTTAAAACGGCTGGGCTTCTAAGGACAACTACTTCTTAGGGGGACCCAGCACTGGGCCACACTGCTTACTAGCTGGGAGACCTTGGCAAAGCACTCAGTTCATTTGCTTGCCTGTAACCTTAGGCTCTATTATACTACTTAGCTCACGGGGATGAAATGGGGTCAGGCATGGGAAAAACCCTGCCCATTACAGGTGCTCAGTGCATGTGCATTTAGCATTGTGTGGGCAATTTAGTGCATTCCACAAGTCCCAAGCCCTGGTCACGGCCCTGCGCTGCCAGCAAGTAGCACCAGGGAAGCTGTGCTACCCAGGAGCTATACGTGGTCCAATAGCAGCTGAGCCCACTTCCCTTCCCTGGTGGGCTATGGAATGCCAGAGGGGCCCCAAAGGAGATATTCACAAAGGAGGCAGAAGGGAGACTGCTCCACACAAGAGGGTCCTGTGACACACAAAGCCAGCCAGTTCCCTCTGCCACCTCCTTATCTGAGATTCCAAAGCTTTTCATAGAGATGGACGCCAGGCCTGCATCCAGTCCCTTCACCCCCACTTGCATCACAACCCTCAAAAGTCCCAGCCCCCCTGCTTCCGAACCTGAGGGTAAAACCTCCTCCCACCTGGTCCTCCGTGAGGAAAAACTGGCTATGGGGCTCTCTACTCCCTCCCATGTCTCAGGATCAAGTGTGCCTGTCTCTTGCTCAGCCAGGCTCTCTGCTCACCATGCAGAGCTCTGGGTTCCTCAGGGCACTGCGGAGAGATTGCCCTGGTCAGGGCCTCCCTCAGGGAGGTGTGCCGGGTGAGAGGCTTCTGCAGGAGTGGGGGTTCCGGCCGCCGGGGTCTGTCTCCACCAGAGTCCTCACTGCTGCCGCAGTCCAACTCTACCTCAGAGCTGGAAGGAAGGAAGGAAGGGAGAGTGTGTGAGTGAGGAGCCCTGCAATTCACCCTCCACACCCACACTGTGCTCTGCCCACCACTGCAGCCAGCAGACCACGGGGTTCTGGGCCAAGGGAAGTGGTTTAGTTACTTCCATACTCAGCACCAGCCTCAGGCTTTGTTATGAGCTGAGCTCTGTTTCCTACAATTCATATTAAGTCCTGACCCCTAGTACCTCAGAATGTGACTGCACTTAGAGACAGGGTCTTTAAAAAGGTAAATAAGTTAAAATGAAGTCACTAGGGTGGGCCTAAATCCAATGTGACTGGTGTCCTTACAAGAGGAGGAAATTAGGACACAGATCGGTATAGTAAGAAAATGCCATGTGAACCTGAAGACAGCTATCTAAACATAAACCCAGGAGAGGAGCCTGGAACAGATCCTTCCCCTCACACCCTCAGAAGGAACCAACCCGGCTGACACCTTGATCTCAGACTTCCAGCTTCCAGAACTGAGAAAACAAATCTCTGTTGTTTAAGCCACCTAGTCTGTGGTACTTTATGGCAACTTTAACAAGTGAATACAAGTGTGGGTCAGAGCAGGAGAAAGAAGCCCAGCAAATGTGTGATGAAGTATTGGTGTGAAGGCTGGTCCTCTCACCTTCAACCGTATCCAGACATAACTCTTAAGCTCTCCGGGGTAAAATGAGCACATCTTTAGGGACCTGGTCCTAACCTTCAGGCACTTAAATTCTGCTTGCCTCCCCTGGGATTGGATGGGGGAATGGAAAAGACTACCTGGGGGTGGGGGGAGTGGGAATATTTAACCTGGGTCTCAAATGACTGGCAGGAATTTAAGTGGCAGGGGAAGTGGAAACAGGATGTGCTAGGCAGTGGGGACATTGCAAGCACAGTCCCTGGTGACAAAGCACAGAACCTGACGGGCAGTGACATTTTAGTGAATATATAAATATTTACTCTCTCTCTATATATAAGCCCAGGATGCTTCTTTATATGAGGTCTCTGCCTATTGCCCCCTACATGCTTTGGTGAACTATCCATCAGACCGCCCAAGTCCGCTGGTCATGGTATCCCAGTTCTGTTCACCAATTAGCCCCAGAGGTGGGCATGTGACATGGGTGGAACCAGTTGGAGCCCTACCTTGAAATCTTGATATATAGACATTCATTCATGAATGTGTGCTGAGGCCCTCATTAACCAGAGTCCCACATGGAGACAGCCTCTCTGTGTGTTGTAATCTGAGTGCAGAGGGACAGCAGCTATTTGCATCTCTGGCTCCAACTTCACTTGAAGTGAGTACCACCCTTGCACTTCCCCATCAGATGAACCAATGTACCTGCTTTGTTATTTAAACTAGTTTGCGTTGTTCTACAGTTTATGTATTAAGCTTTTGATCTTACAACTCCCTTTGCGACAGGTGCTAGAATTGTCCCCATTTTACAGATGAGGAAACGGAGGCAGAAGGAGGTCATACTGCAAGTGAGCAGACAGAAGACCAGCTCCTGAATGCTGCCCCCCTTGCCCAAGCCATTCTGCCCTCATCCTGCAATGGCCTGAGCATACCTGCTGTCATCGCTGGTGACCAGGACACAGACAGCCAGCACGTCCTGCCCAACCACTTCCTCTCCAGGACTGATCCTCACTGAGGTCCACTCGGAAGGCAGGGGAGAGGTGACTCCACCTTCCACATCACTGGTCTCTGGCTCCGGGACACTCTTGGGCTTCTTGGGGGAGGTTGGCTCATCTGCTGAGAGGAGAAGAGGGTCTAGAGAGATGGTGGGCATGAACAGCCCCGCAGGGCACCTGCTCCTCCTCCAGAGGCTTGGGCAGGCTGCTAGTAGGGCCAGGAATATGTCCCTGTTTCTCCACTCCCTCCCCGTAACAGAGATGTGTTGTCCCGTGACCTTGCAGTCCTTCTCACTAGAGTGGGGGGGGGGGTGCCTCCCTGCCCAACTGACGTGAGGCATCGCCATGAAGCTTGCTTTAACCAGTGGAAATTAGTGGATGCAACGTGATTGGCAGCTATAAATGACCTAGCTGTTTGGCTTGTCCACTCACACGCCTGCTACTTTGCCATAAAAAGAGCTTGTCCCAGATGGTCACTGCCCTGGTACGGATTGGTCCCCAATTGCGGGCACATGGAACAGAGCTGGAGCCAACCTGCGGCCTGGAGCCTGGCCTGGCCAATTCCATGGGAGCTCAGCCCACCCTCAGACCTGCAGCTTTAAGCAGAGCCACCCAGTCAACCCACAGACCCATCAAGAAGGAAAAGAAATGCTACAAGCCACTGAAATTTCGGAGGCTTGTTACACAGAGTCACTGTAGCAGAGACCTGATTCTATACTTGGCTTATATCTGAGCACAGGTATGTGTGCTTGTGAGCTGCATATATAAATATTTATTGACAGATGCTACGGATCCAGGCCCGTGCTGTAGATTTGGAGACGAATCAGGCATGGTCTCTGCCTTCAAGGATCTCTTTCTGCCCCACAGAGCAGATTAGGCATGTTCACAAATATCGACAATAGAAGGTAGACCATCTAAGCATGAGGCCGACACAAGGCGGAAGGGGAGGCTGGTCTGACTTCAGTCCAGTAAGTGCTTTCACTTGAAAGCACCATTTTAACAAGGGCTTGAGGATGAGCAGCATTTGAACAAACAGAGAAGGGAGAGGTGGCTCTCCAGGGAGTGGACGTCTGTGAGCAAAAGCAACATGGGGAAGCACTGCCAGCTGCATGGGAACAGAAAAGAAGCCCATGCAGCTGGAGGGCAGGAGGGTACATAAAAGAAACCAGTGGGACATGATGGCATTGACATCAACCAAAAAGGACCTCGAATGGCAAGGTGAACAGTGGGTTTCACTCCAAGAGCAAGCACAGAATGGCTGGAAGAAGGGGCGGGCATTATCAGGTTTCCCTCCTAGAAAGATTGTTCCAGCTGCAGAGTGGAAGACAGACTGGAAGAACCACAAGGCGTGGGGAGGGAGACCAGTGAGGAGACCTACAGGCCGAGAACGTGCACCCAGAGAAGAGGAAAGTGAGGGAGTCGACAGCAGCCTGGCAGGACGGAGCAGCTGCAGGCAGAGATCTGTGCCAGGCTGCACTGGCACCAGACCTGTGTCCCCCACACCTCAGGAACCAGGCACACCTGCAAGGAACACCCCCTGGGTCCGCTTCTCTCCTTCCTCCTCCTAGAGTTGGCTTTGCTCACCCAGGAACAGGGTGAGGGCTCAGCGTGGCTTCCTGGGCTTCCGGAGGGGCGGGGACACGGCTGCCTGAGGATCCCTCAGTCCTGCAGGGCCGCGGCCAGCCTCGCTCCCAGTGGAGCAAGGGCAGGGGCTGGGGGCACTGGGAGGTGGAGACTTTATAGACAAGAAGCTGATGCTTCTTCTGGTCACCACCTTGCCCAGGCAAAGGCCGCAAAGGAGGACATCCCTCCTTCCGCCCCCCAAGTCCTGGGCCACAGGCTACAGCTGGGTCTCTGGGGTTCAGTGCCAGTCCTCCAGCTTCTACTTCCAGACACCTCTTTTCATCCCCGAGGGCTCCTGCCCGCACGCACGTACCGGCAGTGCTAGTTCCAGTGGTACGCGTGCTAGTAATAGAAGTGATCTAAAGGCAATAAAGCAGTACCAGCTGGTCATCCAATGCCCACGTGCCCGTTTAGCACTTCATGTCCATCACCTCTAACATCCCAGCAACCGGAAAGGACAGCACTGTCATCTTCACCGCATGAATGGAAGAAGATGGAGTCCGGAGAAAACCTCAGCCAGGGCTGTGCAGTGAGTCAACTGGATTCGCTGCCGCTGGGGCACAGCGCAGCCCCAGGTGAGGGACCAGGCTGGTCACCGGTACTGCCTGGCTCAGGCCTGGCTGCTCTTTGCCCTAGACTTTGTCTTAAGTTACCTGCGGTCAGGTAACAGGGAGAATCCAGGACTACCGTGGGGCTGGGGGGCTGCCGGGGGCGGAGGTACATGGGGTGGGGGTGAGAACAATCCAGCAGCTCCCAGGCCAGCTGCCCCTGGCCTCCCTGAGGGAAGCAGGGCTGCTCAGAGCTGAGCATCTGTTTCCTGTCAGTGCTCAGGCCAGACACCTGCTTCAGGGCACAAGATGAGACTCAAGAGGCAGAGCCAGGCCATGTGGTTGTCTGGGGAAGTGCCTGTCCTCGCAAGGCCACTCCCAGCAGCCACGCCCTGAGGCCCTTTTCTGGCTAGGCTGGGGCTGCAGTCAGGTGAAGACCCCTACCCTGTTCTGCTGGTGAAATTGTCCCTATTTCTACCCAAGCCTAGAAACCCGTCCACTCTCGCCCAGAACCCAGGGAGACAACAGAGCAACCTGTTCTCCTGTGTATCGTTATTTTACAGATTGAAGATCGTGCCCTTTGGAAGGCAAAATGGAAGCAAAATCAAAACTCTCTTCCCCACTCAGTCAAAGGGCTCTGTGGAGACAACAGGACTCACAGCGTCATACGTTTCTTTCAGGTACTCCCTCCTGTGCCATGAACCGACGCCAGCAAGACCTTTCCCAGCCCAAGCCAACTGCAGACTCCCCAGTCTGAGGTCCAGGCCAGAAGGCAGGGCCTGACATTCCTTTAATTCTACAAGTATTTATTGAGGGCCCACTATGTGCCAAGCGCTATGTCACCTGTTGGGGAAATGAATGTTCAAAAGAAACAAAGATCCCTGCCCTTGAGGAGCTTACGTCGTAGCAAGTGGGAAAACATAAACAAACAATACACATGATTAATAAGCGAGTTATATAATATGGGTATGGAAATACTGGGCATGGGTAGAGTTGGGAAAAAAGGATCAGAAGAGTGGGGCTGTAGGTTGCAGTGTTAAAGGGGGTCTCACTGGGAGGGAGACAGGGGAACAGAGATTTGAATAAATCAACCATATAGACGCTGAGGAAGGGTGTTCCCGGCAGAGGGAACAGCCAGTGCAGAGGCTCTAAGACAGAGTGTGCCTGGCATTCAAGTAGGTCAGCGAGGCTGGGACACAGTGTGAGAGAGCAGGTCTAGGCCATGGGGGCCAGTCCACATCGAGCTGAGTCCACTGCAAAACTAAAGCGAAACTAAAACTCCTGTTGGCAGGTGACAGGAGGGATGGCGGTGCCAGAGCTGAGGCCGCGGTGTCTGAAGGAGGTGACCAGTTACCTTCAAGAGGCTGCGGTCATCAGAAAACGAGAGAAAAATCGATATTGCCACCCAGTGTGCACTGATACCTCTGTTTAGTCTCCAACCTGAAGATGAACCGTCCGGCGCTCTGAGCCCCACCTGATCTAGAATGCCTGAAGAAAGTCTCCCTCAGGGCGTCCCTGCTGCACAAAGCCCTATGCCTGAGGCATTGGGAGCCCCAAGGGACAGACGGGGCTTGTCCGATGGCACTGAGTCAGTACAAAGGGTCTTTGGCCATGTGCAGGGCTCTTCCCAGGGCCAAGGCTCTCCTGAGAACAGCACCTGACTCCTGGCCTGGGCCCGTGGGACTCTCTGTTCCTTTACAGTTGAAGATGCTGCTCTAATCACTTCCCTGATATCAGAGAACTCCTTTAATATCAGCACCAACGTCAAGGTTGCCACAAGGAGGTGAAGGGCGTCCGAGGGGTAGCACATGAAGCGCTTGGCCCCGCGCCTGGCACGGAGGAAACGCTCTGTCAATAACAGCTGGCCCCGGGGCAGGAAAAGAAGAGTCACTGCTTTCACTTATTTAAGGAATTAAAGAAAAAGTTACAAAAGTGAATGAGTTCACAGAAATAAAGAACAGCCCACCCACTCTGCTTGTCCCACTTACTCTGTTTAATATTCTGGTTGCACGGAGATTTGTTCCTTTGGCTGGATGATTTCTTTAGGATCAGTTCCCTGGGGTAGGATTACTGGACCAAGAGGTCAGAGCCCTTTATGGATCTTAATAATTGTTGCCATATTGCTTTCCAGAAAACGTTGTCCCCGTTTATTTTTACTCAATACTAGTTATTAAGTTCATACTTTTTTTTTCTTTTTTTTTACAATCTACTCTTTTTTTCTTTACGAATTCAGTGGGTACAGTCTAATTAGTGTATCTCCCTTTGAAAGCCAAGTAAGAACATTTTTGTAAATGCTTGCTTTTTCATTTTAGCATTTACTTTTAAAAGGTGCTTAAGTGTGAACTGTCTATGCATGGCTTTTGCCCATTTATCATTGAGTCTTTAAAAAACAAATATTAACCGATCCCCTACTCTGTGCAAGGTGCCTGGAAACACCTGGTTTGCACAGACTTGTTAAATGCTGTAGCAACGGATGTCTTCATTATCACATCTAATTCAGACTTTTCTCCATTCTGACTTTCTATTGAATATTTTCATTTTATTGTAATACTTTAAGTTTTTTAAATGTAGGTAGATTTATGTCATGGTTTTCCTCTGTAATTTTTTTCTTCACAGGTTTTAAAGCTTAGAAACCTCCCACCCTGTGATCCAATCAATAGTTAATCCTATTTAATTCCATTATTTTACTTTTTTGATTTTAAGTCTTTAATCCAGTGTTCCTGGAATAAAGACTATTCTACCAAACACTTAATGCAGAATGTAATGTGCAACACAAAAAACTACGCCCAAACAAACGAAACACCCATTTCAAATAGGTAGGGGAAGCCCGACCTGGGCAAAGTTAATTAAGCTTCTTGACTGGAGAATTCCTCAGAGACTTGAACACACTAACCAAACTGTGGATCTCTAAGGTTTGGGAGAACTGGCATGATGAGGATAAAACATTTCGCAAATGCTGTGACTATGGAACCCTTTCTTCACAAAGCATCTCGTGGAGCTAGCATGCCATTGCCACACTTTGGAAAATGTTGCTTTAACCCAACTTCAAATCAAAAAATCAAAACCAAACTATGAGCTCCATGAAAGCAAGGACGTTTGTTTGTTTCATTCCCTGCTACATGCCCAGCACAGCACAGACGCTCAGTAAGGATCAGTGAACAAATGAGTGCATGTACAAATGAACAAAACAAATCAAGTCTAGTACACAACACGGAGATCCACACGCGTACAGTCCAAGACGTAGGGAGGGGCAGGGACTTTGTGTGGTTCACTGCTGCATCCCTAGGACCTAGAATATGCCCAGAGCATGGTAGGCATTCCACAAATACTTGAACAGATCAATGAATAAAAGAATGAGTCACTTGCCTAGCCCAGCTCCTGACCTCACTCCCTAGCGCCTTTCCTTTCATGAAAGGGGAAGAGTATCTCACCTGGGTAAGAGTGCAGACCCCTGGTCATGACCTCAAGCAGCTCTGAGGGCAGTTCCAGATGCCTGCAGCTGGGCGGAGAGGCCCAGGGCCCCAGAAATACCCCTTTGGAGAGGCATGAGCCCTTGTGAAGTGCACAGATGCGTTTTCATACCAGTGTCAGAAGCCTAGCTACATCCAGCCTGGCAATGGCAGGCATCCCATCCTAGGGAGGCTGAGGACCAGACTTCTGGAGGCAAGAGGGGCTTCCCTTAAGGACATCCTGGAGTTGAGCCAGAGCCTGCCACACCTGTGAGCAGAGCCTTGCAGCCTAAAGCACTGAGTAACTAGAGCCTTTGCGGGCAGAACAGGTCTCTTAGGATCACAAATGGCTCTCCATCTGGATGACCACACCTGCCAGGCTCACTGCCATCCTGAAATCAATGTCCAGTCCTTCCTCCTTACCTTTCACCCATCACTCAGCAGGATCAGCATGACACTTGCAAGAGCAACCTTTGTTATATAGAAACCTAAATTAGTGCACGGTTCCTAAGTAAAGCTTTCCTATAGGTCCATGGCTTGGATGATGGGGGAAATGGGTGCAACAGCTGGGGTGACACTGACCTCACCAGCTATGTCCAGCATCTAGAACAGAAAGTACCATGAGTTTTCAAGAAAGAGACCCCAAAGCCTGGCCCAGGAGCATTGGTGACTTTTTCCAAATATTACCTTTGGGTAATATTTCCTTTGAGTGCCCAGCACAGCCCCAGAGAGTCCCACGTCACCACAAGTGCAAGTCCCGCCAGCAGTTTAGGGAAGACTGACCCCCTAAACCAACCCGTGTTTCAGGTTTGAGCAGCTTCCATGGCAAAGAAGAGAGGAAACAATGAGCTTTATAAAGAACCATATTTATTTTCATTTACAGCATCAAATACCATAAATAAAACTAAACATTGTTTGCTGTGTGCAAAATACAGGGTTCCATGTGGCACTGTGAATGACTACCAAAGGTCACAAACATGCATTTCCATGAAATAGGGGAGGCTAGCTACAGAGGAGGCTGAGAGGGGAGGAGGGCACTCTTTGGTTGCCATTCTATAAAGGGAGGGAGACTCTGCAAGAGAAGATAAGACAAGAGCAATGACTTGGTACTGGCTGGGATCTGCACCGATGCAGTGAGTAATGCAGCATGCAGGGCGGTACACACACGCCGAGAGGTCAGCATGGCTCTGGGTCACATGCAGGACAGACAGCAGCTGTAGCCAGAGACCACGAGGCCTGGCTCCACCGTACGCGGTGTGCTGTTTCTCTGTGAAAGCACTCTGAATGCCCCGCTGCTCTATGTAATGAGTCAGTGGGGGGAAGTGGGTTTTGAGCAGAGCCATGAAACTGGCCGCTCCATGCCTGGGGTTGAAGTGAGTCATTTCTCAAAGCCATCCCTGGCCTGTGACGATGATATACTCTAGTTGCAGCTTCTACATCATCGGGGGCTTTATGAGCCAAGAGAGATAAGAAGAGGCACTGCAAAACCCTTGGATCTATAGTGCAGGCTGCAGTAGAGAAAGGATTTGCTAGGGAAATTGGGATGATGTAGTATTCAACCTACAGAGCATGGGTCAGGCTGCTGATGAAACTTGGGAGTATTTTTTCTTTTTTAAATCCCTCCAAAGAGAGTCATTTAATCTCTCCAAAGAGAGATAATATTATTGATCAATGGTATTAATAATCTTTATATTGGAACCAATTTAAGAAGATGCTTATAGGCATGTGCTTTTTCAGAGGCTGCTAGACAAAGGAGTTCTTTTCAAAGGTGACAGAGCCCTCCCCATGGTACTGTCTCACAGTCAGGGTTCTCCCTCCCAGGAAGGTCAGCGGCTTCGGAAATGCAACTGCAAAAGCATGTGCGCAGGCCACAAAGGGAACAGAGGGCAGGCGGGGCATGCTCCTGGCACAGACTGGGCTGCCGGCTCATAGGTAAGTAGAATCACAAACGGCTTTCGAACTGAACACCACCCCACGCTGTTCACCGACCATGCCATTGAAATGAGTCCGTTAGTATGCAAGACACTCGCAGTTAGCACAACCAGTACCACGGCGGGGAGGACAGGATGCGGAAAGAGGCTTAGGGGTTAGTCCCACTCTCTGAAAATCGGCAAGAAAACCAGTCACCTCAGAGCAGAAGTGTGTCAGCCAAGAAGTGGGTGTAGCACTGGAAGGCTGAAATGAACTGATGGCCACAGTGTAAGGTTGGAAAGAGAGAGACAGAAAAGAGAATTTAGTTTGGGGAGAAAAAGGAAAACAGCTGGCAGTAAGAGAAGACATGGGAGTTGAAAATAAGGCAACCATTAAAAAAGGGGAAACTTGCCCAAACAAGTCACTGCTTGCTTAGGACAGATGAACCTTTCTGGCGGTGACCAGCTACTTAGCTGCAAGAGCATAAGAGTGGATGTGTGTGGCTTGCACACACCAACACTCCATTGCTCTCCATTCAGGGCTCCACGTACCCCCAATTTCCTCTCTGCCCCAATTTTACTCTAGTGTCTCACATTCACTCTTGAACCCATTGTGGATGCTTAGAGGCATCTGCCCCTTGGGATCCACGGGGGGTTTGGTGCTGCCCACCAGAAAGGTTCGAAGTCTCAGGGCATACAAACATCTCAGGCTTCTGACAGGCACACCCTGTCTCACCAGATTAATTCAAACCAGTCTCTTTATGGCCATAAGTGACATTCTCAGAGATTCCAACTCTGGCTTCATGGAGCATTCCACAGAGTATGTCAGCCCACCCTGAGCTGATGGTAATAACAATAGCATGGCTATGCTTGTGTTCACATCACAACCTCGAGAATTTACTTTCTGGAATCAAACATAAAATGAATGAAGGGCTCCTCCCACCATGCTGAACATTCAAATCCCAGCAAAAATTTGGAAGAACACAATGCAAGTCATCAGCCTGAGAACAGTTCCAACAAGGACAGAAGGGCCAGTTGCCATGGACTTGGCCACAGCCATGCCCAGTTTTACCCAAGGACCTCAGGGAAGTGTTTGTAGAAATGTGTTCCCCCTTCTTCCCACCCTATAGAAATTTGTCATCTCAAAGCCCCCAAGAGCTCTGGCTCCAAACCCACACCAGGCTGCACCCTACTTAATCGAGAGGAGACCTCTGGAGTAACAAGTGCATGGAGCTGTCTCTGGCCCAGCAACTGAAGACACCTTTTCCTATCAGCCTCTCCATTGTTCAACCAGACCCAGCAGCTGTGCATGACCAGGCAGAGGGGAGCAGCAGGGAGCTGTGGCCTCCTCCAGATGCCCAGAGCAAAGAATGCAGGTAGTCTCAGTGACTGTTTTTGCCCTTAATAGGGCATATCTCTTTGCATTCATCAATAAACAGCTTCCACTCCCAGCTTCCTCTGCCCATCAAGACTCAGGGGAGCTTCTCCCTGGAGGTCAGACACATTCCTTTGCTGGGACAGTGTGAAAATAAATGGTTTCTGACTGTTTTGACCAAATATGCATGGTGGCCGAGTGGCTAAGCAGCCAGCATGTCTGTAAGCAGTGCTCACTGGGTAGGTCACACTTCCAGAAATAATACCCTGAGGTGGTAACAAATGCTCTCAGTCCCAAAAGACGTGGTGTGAGAGGGCAGATTCTTCCCTCAGCCTGACCATTATAGACCCTAATTGGCCTTGGCTCAGACTGCAGCCTGGGCTGGGGACCTGACTGGGAGCCCCAGGGGTCCCAGCTCCTGGGCCACCAGCGGATACAGCGCCTCTTCAGCACGTATTGCATCCGCCTGAGGGAGCCCTGCGTGGGCAGGTGCCTGTGGGCTTTTGCTGCAGTGCTCATTAGTGGGGAGGGAAAAGGCATGTTTGTAGCAATCTGCTCAAAACCCCCATGGTTCTATGTCTCCTGGCTGTGACTTGGTATGGGAGGGAACTTTAAGCTACTATTTTACATCATAAAAAGGGAGCAAAAGTCTATCTCCCTCTGGGAGGACATGTAACAGCCAACTACACACTGCCATGTGCTTTTGTATATTTAATTCTACTTTGTCCTTCTACTCTTTTCTCATAAGAGATTATGCTTTCATGTTGCAAAAAATTGCCTCCTCCTGACAAGTAGCATCCACGTACATAAATCAAAAGGCACTGGTCAGGAGATGGCACACTCATTTTTGTTTATGTAAAAGCTGAAATCATGAATGTTGCAGGCAGTGATTATTACCATGTTTTCCCCAAAATAAGACCTAGCCGGACGATCAGCTCTAATGCGTCTTTTGGAGCAAAAATTAATATAAGGCCCGGTCTTATTTTACTGTAACACTGGGTCTTATAATATAATATAATAGGGTCTTATATTATATTATATTATACCCAGTCTTATATTAATAAGACCAGGTCTTATATTAATTTTTGCTCCAAAAGACGCATTAGAGCTGATTGTCCGGCTAGGTCTTATTTTGGGGGAAACAGGGTACAACTGCCTGTAGTATAGAAGGGGTTTGTAATACCAATTATAAACTTCAAACCTGTGTTTTGAAAAATTGACACACATAGTAAAAACAATGCTTTCTCTTGGCTTATTAAAAGTTAAAAATTGAAATGTAAACCTAGAAATACGGCTCGCTTTGGTATAAAAGAAGTACAAATCTATTCTTTTAAAAAAATCCTTCATGTGGTGCTGGCCCCAGCACCATGAGCCACCGGCTGGTGCAGGTGGCCAATGTGAACCTCTTTGGCTTACGGATTGCAGAACGCTCGGCTTCCTGACCAGCGCCTTCGCTAACTACAAACACATCACCATCTACCCTGGAAATGTGAAGGCCCTTTGGGGCGGCCGCCCATCAGTGGAGCTTGACCGGCAAGCACCTGAGCAGCCAGTCACGGATGCTCTGGAGGGACGCCTCAGACTCCCGGTACATGGAACCCAGGACCTCCGAGAACACCCACAGGAGGGGCAGCCCGAGGCTTAGGAGCTCGTACGTGTAGCAGTAGTTGTAAGCATTGTCCCTGAAATGCTGGCCGGCGGCGCGCAGGAGTCCCCGAATCCAGTTAAGCAGGCTCCGGGGAATGTGAAGCAGGCCCCATGGCATGAGAGGCCAGCTTAGCACCTTCCTAAAGGAGGAAGTGGTGATACCTGGGGGGCTGCCTGCTGGTGAGCCAATGGCAGCAGCTGCACAAGAGCTTTCCGTGGGAGGGTCTCGCCGAGGGGCTTCTTGCTCCTTCCACATCCCCTCCTCCTGAGAAAGATCAAAGGGAGGGTATTTAATCCATGATACTCACAGAGACCTCTTAAACGAAGCTGACGGAGAGAACCAATAAAAATAGAACTTGGCAGGCCCAGTGCCCTCTCCCCTCCCCCCCAATAATCTCAAGGCCCATGTACTGCTGAAGGGGGGACTGAATATGGGCGTGACTCTCCTGGGGGGGCAGATTGACTATAGAGCTCAATGAGCCTTCAAAACCCCTGTCCTTTGACTCCGCAATCCTATTATTGATTTATCCTAAGTGAATAATTTGAAATATAGGTAAGGATGTGCACACAGAGATGTTCGATGTAAAAATATGTATAAGGTAAAAATATTGAACAATACAAACGCCCACCAATATGGGGCTCGTTAAATAAATTACCTACCATTTTTTTACAGGCATCAAAAATTATGCTCCAAAAGAATGTTTAATGTTGTGGGAAACTGTTCTCAATACAGTGTTAGTGAAAAAGGAAGGATATAAAACTATAGCAATAGGATTGCAACGAGGTTAAAATACATTCACATAGAAAGAAGTCTGAAAGGAAATGTTACAGAATAACTATGGTTTTCTCAGGATAGAGTGATGATGGGTGATTTACCTTTCTTTATATATTGTCATTTATTTACCCATTTTTCTACATTAAGCCTATATTAATGAGTAATTGGAAAAAAGCTGTTATGTCGTGGGTCTTTGCTGGTGGTGGTGATGAATCAAGCAGTGGAAGGTATTGCTAGGAGCTGCCAGAGGGGGCGCTATAAGGAGCCGTCCATACATCCAGCAGGCTTGTCACTTTGATGACATTCAAGAACTTGGGGAAAGGACTTGGAAACCATGGTAAAGGTCGGCTCCATACCAGGCATCCCTGCAAACGTTGTCCTGTGGTCACATGGGGGGAGTGTGGGGAAAAGACACGACACGGAGGACCATGAGGGGAGGACCATGAGGGGATGAACTTTTGCGTGGCTGAACATATGGTTTCATCCCTGGCGGACAGGAAAGCTCTTCTGGGCTTCTCATGAGAGGCCAGCACAGCCACTCACCTGGGAGCTGGCATCTGGTGGGACATACCCCAGAGGCCAGCTGAACAGACTGAGGCAAAGGGACCCTTCACACCGGGGAGAAGAGCCCTCTTCTTCCTCCGTCTCTCTAGGGCCAGAAACCTTCGTCTAACATGGAAGAACCCTTGAAAACCATCTCCTATCAAGGGGCCTTCCATTTCACGAGCCCTTTCAAGACAAAACGCACCTCTCTTTGTTGCTTCAACTCTGCCCGTCTCTTTCGTTGCTGAGTATTGGTTTTACAGTGAGTGAAATGAGGCTTGCAGAAAAACTTGCCTGTGAAAAGAAACACACACGCACAAAGGTTTTCCTCTTGCGAGCCAGAGGCATGGCAGACAGAAGGCAAGTGCTCACCACTGTCTAGGTCAGAAAACGCCGATAATGGAAACAAACCCATGACAGCTCATACTTGGGAAGTGGTTTCTGTCACTTGTATTAAAGAAGTGGCACTGGGATGAAGCACAGGACACTTTGCTGCCTCAGAGGCAGGCTGCAGCCACAGGGACTCCCAGGGATGGGGCTGAAACCCTCGGATACTTCCCAAACCAAAGCGAGGCCAAGTCTCTTCCCAAAGCCAGTTGCCAAGCAGCAAAATGGACAGCTCTGAACAGCAGCAATATTTTTGGCTTCTTTTTCTGGGACCCCTAAGGGTGGGAAAGGCTCAGAACAGATGGCAGCAGTGATGGGGAGGCAAAGCCCAGAAGAGACACATACTGGGCCACTGGCCACTGCCCAGGACTATTGGGCGCCTTCCAGAAAAGCTTTCTTTGCTCACCGTTACAACAATAACAAGTGATGGGAATAATGATTACAATAGGAAAAATTTATGTAGGCCTCAGTATACCAGGTACTATTCTAAATACTTCCCATGATTTAACTCATCAACCCTCACAACAACCTTACGAGCTAAGTATTATTACTATTATTATTATTATTATTATTATTATTATTATTATTTTACAGATGGGGAAACTGAGTGACCAGGAGGTTAGAGGACAGAACCTGGAAGTTTTGTTTGAGGGTATGAAATCACGAGCAATGTGTTATACTGCTTCTCATATTGAACAGTGCAAATATCAAGTGCTGAAAACTGGAAAATAATCACTCATTCCAATGAGTGCAATTCCTTCATCGATAACCTCTGATTGGCCACTTGTCAGAACAGATGTTACTACTATGGTTTTTCTAATAATATAGACTTTATAAATAACATTCATATGCCATCCTTTATTGAACCCTTATTACGTGAGTGGTGCGGTGCTGGGCATGTGTTTCTCGACCACACAGGGGTGATGGAAGGTGGTGAGACTACATAAGAAAACGTACACAAAGCTCTTGGCACACAGCAGGCACCCTCCACGGTCGGTACACCAGCACTGGCAGCTTCATCTTCCCCCAGGAGCTCCTGCCCACCATAGGCAGCCTCTCTCTCTAGAGGAGCTCCCTCCCACCTTCCTGAACAGCTTTCCTGAAGGAAGACACTGTACTCCCCGGAAGCATTGGGCATCCTGGAGCCTCCAGAGGGACCAACGCTGTCCCTGGGGGAACAGGGTTACCTTCATCACCATCGAAGGCGTAGGCGGCCAGGCGCAAGGTGGTAGCACACACACTGCAGCGGAAACACTCTCGGTGGAAGAAGTGGCCCTCTGCGCTCAGCCGCTCCATCACGTACACGCGCTTCTTACAGAAGTAACAGGTGTCACTGCCACCCAGGTTCAGAGGAAACACCTTTCGAATAGTTTCCTGGGGGGGCACAGGGCATCCAGAGAG
The DNA here is from genome assembly GCF_057876585.1 of Rhinolophus sinicus. Classification (NCBI taxonomy): domain Eukaryota; kingdom Metazoa; phylum Chordata; class Mammalia; order Chiroptera; family Rhinolophidae; genus Rhinolophus; species Rhinolophus sinicus. The sequence goes on along the minus strand of NC_142514.1, from coordinate 148,716,596 downwards.
AAGAGCAGTGTGTTAGGGCTTGTGCTGCATCTTCAAATGTGAGGCTTAGGCTTTTAGAAATTCCAACCTGAATCACGGGGAGCTCCTGGGCTCCTGTTTGCTGCTCATGTCACTGCAGGCACTGCAGCAACGAATGAGTGTGGGAATATATGCTCCCAACACACACCCAAAACCTGCAGTGCTGCTGCGAATGGTGCGTCCAGGCATAAGGCAGGTCTGGGACGGGCTGTGCCCTAAGCTGGCCACTCAGGTTTTGGGAGTGATGCCTCCTGGTCTAATGCAGTGGGCACCCCTCGCAAATATACCTGCCCAGTGAAGCTCTCCCCAGGACTCTGTCCCAGGGGTTAGTGTTTGCCTGGGTCTCGAGGGAGGTCACTGACTTAGGTTAGGAAAGATTTTGGCATCAGAACTGTTCAACAGAATGGCAGAAAAAGGAGAAGCTGTGTCCCAGGACCCACCAGGCAGCCAGTCAATTTTCTAAATGCAAGGGGGGAGAGAGCCAGGGCTAGGGCAGGGGGCACCTGGGTCATTCCAGGGGCATGTGCCAAAAGGAAACCAAAGGAACTGTCAGCTCAGCTCACTAGGGATGGCGGGAGAGGCCTCACTTGGAGAAGGGGAGAAATCAAAGGAAAATGGTGCTTCTCTATTACTGAATTCTGAATCCAGTGCAAAAGGGCTACTTAGCTTGGACACTAAATATTGATAGTAAGGGATGTCTGACTATGTGGACGGCCTGGTCTGGCCTTTTCACTGAGTTCTCCAGAGCCCCAGACAGCAGGGAAGATGCTTTGCCTTGTGCAACCACCCCCAAGGGAGCCTAGTGAGGTTTGTCTTTAAGGAAATACAGCCTCCCTCCAACTCTGCTCTGACTCAGCCCCTCTTGTTCAGGGGAAGGGGCGCCTCGGAAGGGCCAGGGCCAGTATCTGTGGTCAAAGGCTGAGGGGTGTGTGTCCTTACCAGGTCTGGAGAGGTGGCCTGGGCCTTAGGTCTGTGATCGTTCATGTACAGATTGACCAGGACTTCAGCTGCGGCCCCTATTCCGCTGGACACTTTCCCTACCGTCAGCTACCCCAAGAGCAGAGGTAGAAGAGACAGAGACAAAGGTAAGGCCAGTTAGCACTGAGAAGGAAAACACAGACAGGCTGGATGTGGGAGAGGGCTCCACACCCACATGCAAACAGCACCCGACATCCTGGGAGAGGTAAAACCAGCCAGGAGCAGGCAGGGGAGCTCTGGAGCTGGAGCAGAGGACAGAAATGGAAGCCTATAGCCCTGGGTGGGCCAGGTGACTCAGAACTACATTCGCTGGGGGCTTTCAGGAGTCAATCGAGTTTCTCGGTGCACAGGCAGGGTAAACAAATCGAGAGAGAGGAAGAAGCTATCGACCACCACTCAGCAAATAAATGCAAGATTCAGGACTTGACTCTGGCCTCCTGACCCCCACCCGGGCACCTCCACACAGCCTCTCTCATCAGCAGCTGGGACAGCTTGGATTGCTTGGCCCAGTCACCACTGCAAAAGTGCATTTGCACCTGTGTCACCAAAGCCTCCAAAGCCTGAGAGGCACAGAAGCCGAGCAAAGGTGACAACGAGCTAAGGAACCAAGACCTCACAGATAGACAGCTGAAGGGTTAGGACCCTTCTCTACCATGAGCTGATTCTGAGACCAGGCACAAAGCTCTCCACTGAGCTCAGTTTTCTCGTCTAGTAAAATGGGATGGGAATGAAGCCGGCCCCCAGTGGGCAGGTGGAGGTGGCAGTGCCCAGAGGGCCCCGGAGCTGGTGCCAGGAACAGCCAGCCCAGAGTGGGGCGGGGGCAGTTCCATGTGGGCCCCAGGGACCACAGCCTGATGGGGTGTGGATGCCTGTGTCCCTGAGGGCATCATAGCTCATGCCTGCCTGCCTCTAAGTGCCTGGATCCCCTGCAATGTGTCCAGGAGCTAGGGAAGGGGTAGGAGCTGGCAGCCTAAGCAGACATGGCACAATTACACATGCACCCCCAACAAACCCAGCCTGCTCCCCCTTCCCCCACCAGCTCTGAAAAACCACCTGAGAACGCTGCAGTCTCCTCTGCAGGGAAACAAACATGCACAGGATGAGAGTCTGTAAATGCTGTTCCTGACCCCATGACCCTGGAGGGAGGGAGGCACCAGACACTCCCCAGCCTCTGGGAGATACAGCAGAGAGTGCTGCAACCGGGCCCTCTGCACAGGCTGATGGCCATTCCAAGGACCTGTGTGTGGGTGAAGAAAGCCCTCAAGCTAAATCCAAGACTACTTTTGGAAGGCCACATCGAATTCCAGAACCGAAAGCCTCAAATATACAGCAGGAAGTTCAGGGAACAGCAAAGCAAATGGCAGCAGAGGCTCCCACCGCTCCCACCTCCTGGTAGTGGTGCCCATGCTCAGAAACTGAGACCAACTCATTGGATTCCAGCAAAAGCACAGGGACCACAAGGAATTGAATGGGAGGGGGTGCCAAACAGGCTGGGGAGAAGGACGACCCTGAGATACTCCCTTTCTCATTAAGATGGCCCCAACCTAACGGCAACTTTGGATCTGTCACTTCAGACTGCATGTGGCTCTGGGGGACGGTAGAGAATGTGGCTGTAGGCCTGCCAGGGGAGTCTGATCCTACGACTCAGACAGATGGGACCTCCTGACTTTATAAAGCCTGCCCCTTCCCAGGAGAAGCAGCTGCCAGGCCGGTCACTCCTCTGCTCCCAGCCCGTCCCACAAGCTGGCCCAGCCTGGGAGAGATCAGGAGTCCACTTCCAAGCATACTTTGCCATTTTCAAGATTTCACAAATGCCAAGAAACTTGGCTCCTACTTTCAAGAAATGTTCAGGTGTACCGGCTTAGGACAATACACCAGTGTTTGCCCGATGTTCCATCTCCCTGAAGCCCCCAACACAGGCCCCTCAGAGAGGGCTGTAGAATACTAAGTACTTCCTGGGTTTCTATCAAAATAAAAAAGGGAGGTCAGATTTACCTCCCTGCCCACACTGCCCTTGTGTGGCCGCCTCCACTGGCCGGGGTGTGGACTGGCTCTGTGGTGCTTCTCCACAAAGGCACCAGGGCAATGTTGAGCACCCATGGGCAAGTATTGCCTCCCCTGAGTTAGCAGAGATTGAGACTATACTTTCTGGGGCTTATAATACAAGTCCCTAATGAGACCTTATTAACTAAGCTAATAAGCACTTGTGCTCTGAGCTTGTGCACAATCCTGACTCAGGGAGCGATCCCAGAAGCATGCAGAGGGGTTGGGAGATGGCTGGCGGGTGTTGCCCAAACACATCTGCAGTTTTGAGCTGGCTCAGTTGTCCTACCAGCAGGGCACTATCCAGTCACCTGGCCAGGGGATGAAGGGTGAAGACCACACCTGGTCTTTCATTACGGGCCCAAAAGATTCCTTTCTCCCAGTTGCGTCTGCACCCTCTCTGTGTGACAGCGGCTTTCTTAAGAATAATGAAATGAAAGCATCCTTAAGGAAATCAGCAGTGGGTCTCCTACATACCCGTCCCAACCTGACGGAAACCATCCCAGAATCCCCAGTGGCCAATACCAAGAGTTGCATGGGGGACTTCCTGGAAGGGTCACAAGGAGACCAGGTGATGGAGAACTTGTCTCAAGGGGTGAGAGGGGGCCCTGTAAGCCCACCCTAAAGACCAGAGAGAAGGTGAACATGACTGTTGGGATGTGGGTTATCTTGTTTCCTGACACCGTGAGAGTCAGGACGTGACCAGCTGGACTTGTGCGAGCTCAGTGCTCCTCACACTCTCAGTGCCAAATGACCAGTTTTTGCTTCTTCTTTTTAACCTCTAATCCCTTGGGGCCTGAAACTTTTGAATACGATACAAGGGGGTGACTAGGCATACGATCACACACTTGGCTGTGTGGCGATGTCACATTGTCCTGCAAGTGTGTAATGCTTGCTCTCACTTGCTGTGCTCATTGGGTCCTCAGACCACTGCCTGCTCGTGGACCACTCTTTGAGTAGCACTGCTCTAGTTGACTGGGAAATTACCAGGCTCTCGGGATCCTGAGAAAGACAGATGCTCCACTCATGGAGAAACGTCCAGAAAACTCAGCCTGGTATTGACCCCAGAGAAAGATCCTCAGGTTCTCAACAAGGGGAGATTCATGCACTGAAAGGCAAGTCACACATGTTCTTGGGGAGGGTTGGTCAAGAGGGGACCTTACGATGTGGCTGGGAATCGTATGTCCAAATGCAAAGTTGGCCAATCTGATGATTTGGTTAAAAATGATCATGATATATGGTGATGGAAGGAGAACTGACTCTGGGTGATGAACACACAATGGGATTTATAGATGATGTAATACAGAATTGTACACCTGAAATCTATGTAATTTTACTAACAATTGTCACCCCAATAAATTTAATTAAAAAAAAAAAACAGAGAAAAAAAAAAAAAAATGATCATGTCCCAGTCACTAGTTTTATAAGAACTGGTAATTTTGGAGAGTATGGGACGTTTGTTTTTTTTTTTTTTTTTTTTTTGCAACCCTTTAGGTATCTTTTAATATTTTGTCAAATTAAAGAATTGGGGTATTTCGCATTACCTTTCCTTCACTGTGCATTCTAATTATTTTTCAGCTGATTAGTTAGAGCATGTTGGAATGGTTTAACAATTCAGGAGGTCCATTATCTCACATTATATTAGATTAACCTCACATACACCATTCCCCTCTGGGAGCCTCAGCTTTCTCATCTGTAAAATGGGGAGATGTAAAATCACCACCATCCTAGCAGGGGTGCCAAAGAGAGTCATTAAAGAATCTGGGCTGTGTCTCACATGGCACTGGGCTCCCAGCAGGATGCATTATTGACACCATGAGCACTTGGAAGACAGTTAACAAGTCCAAAGTGCCACCATTGGTGCAGCTTCACATTTCCATGTTCTAGGACTTCTTTTCCTCTCTGAGATGGCCTATACTAGGGGAACTCCCAGTGGCTTGGATTCTGGGAGTAAGAATGATGTGATCCACCAAGGACGAGTGCACTGGCTTCTCTCCCCTGAGTAAACCCAGATACTAACATGGTGATGTATTTTGTCATAAGCACCATCGCCAGAGGCTGCAGAAGATGGCTGCACCTCCACAAACAGGCATTCCTGAGGCAATTCTGTCACTCCCAGCTCAGAATATGGTTCTTGACTGGATGTTGGAGCTTTTCTCACCCTTCTCCAACCTGGCCCACCTTATCTCTGGTTTGCATCCCCTTATGTCATGACCCTGCCATGGTCCTCTCCACACTCCTGGCTCAGGAAGCAGGCTCCTGGACCCTTGTATGTCCAAACGATGGTACCTTCCCCCCTTGGGCTTGGAACTCAGGCGTCCAGGCTGTACTTCTCCACAGAGCTGGGCCACCTGTGACCACCTGGCCTGCTGTGAGCATCATGACGCTCACACGGGTCAGGCAGGGTGAGAGTGGAGCGTCCAGGGCCTCAGAGTTGGGGGTTCATGAGAGGGGGAGCTTTCCATAGGCAGGGCCAGAAGATGTCTCCTGGGCCTGCAAGGACATTCCTCACTGAGGAGTCCCTACATGAGAAACATCAGAGGACAGGCTGGTGGACCTGAGTGTTCAGCCATATGCCAACGGTAACGGAAAGGGAGGAAAAGGATGGAAACCTCCTTTTGGGAAAGGGTCTGGATGTTCCATGCTCAGAGCTGAGACACACAGACCTTTGGGACTGTGACTTCACCGTGGGAACCCATATCTGTGCTTTTGTCCCCTGGTGCCAGAAACCGTGCTGCTGATTACAGGCACATATCTACCCTCATGGCCCTTGTAAGGTGGGTCGTATAACCCCCTTCGCAACCAGAGCTGCTGAGATTCAAGGCGACTCTAAATCACCTGAGGCAGCACTGAGGTTCCTAAGTGGTTCGGTTAGAAATAGAAACCTAAAAGTGACTTCTTTGCCTTTAGAAAGAGAGGCATCAACATGCACTTTGGGCAAATGAGCTTCCTTCCAGAATTCTCCTCCACTTGGGAAAGAGCATATTTACTGGATACTTCAGGCATTTTCGCCATAGGCTAGGTCGTTGCATCACTCCAGTCACCCTCAGCAGTAGCTGCTGTCGCCTCCATTCTACAGATTAGGATACAAAGGTGCGGAGAAGTCCAAGGTCCCACAGTACTTGACGTTCTGCCCCCAAGTGTGACTCCAAGCACATAACCTTCTCCCTACAATACCCTGCTTCCCTGAGACATACCAGCACTGTGCATATTAAAAGCCCCCCAGGCTGGGATGCGTGCCGGACACCATCCAAAAAGCCGCCTGGCTCTACCCCTGGGACACAGAAAAGAACAATGAGGTTGGAGGCAGCCTTGAGACCTATCCGGCGACAGATGAAACAAAGGCAGGTTACCCAGCCAAAACGGCCCAGCTTCCCTCTAATATGCAAATATATAGAGTAAACCCTGCAAATCCAGTTCTAAAACAAACACCCCCAAGAGTAGAGAAAGCTCCTTTTGCAATGTACATTGCTCTTCTGACCTAGGAGGACCAAACCACAGTTCCCCGCCCAGTGAGGCCATCCTTCTCAGTCACTTGTACAGACATTCAGCCGCCATCTTTGCTCACCAGCCTATGGCAGAGGCCAAATGGGCAGCGGCCTCCCTTCTTAAGGAAAGAAATTAATTCATAGATGATTGGGGGTTGATACCATTACAGGCTGGTTTGATGGGATGGATGAGTCAAATGGTGCTGAGAACACAAAACTGGACATGACTCCATAGTCTAAGGTCTTGAAAGATAAGACTCTGGGGTAAGGATCTGGGCCATAAATGAGAGGTCCCCAAGATTCCCTGTAATTGTTCAGGCCAGAAAACAAACAAACAAACAAAAACCCAGCAGGATCACTCTGAACTTTAAGGCGCAATGTCAATGTGAGAGGGTGGGCAAGTGTAATCTGAAGGCAGCTTTGGTGACCCACGTTTGCGTGCCTGTGAGTAACACTTGCTCCTCGTGGCATGTTTGGCTACGTGTGTTCTCATGAGGAAGTGACTGATTATCCCTGGGTCCTCAGAATTGTCGTGTAGGGCTTTAGGGCAGGAACAGAGACATGCAGCCTGCCAGGAGGTCACCAAGGACTAAGCATCAGTTTCCAAGTGCACTTTCCTTCCTCTGGCTCCCCTGAATTGAGGCAAACTTGGGTGACTAGGCAATGAGAGCAGCCCATAGTCTGTTGAGAAGAAGCATTAAGACCCCATGCTCTTTCCAGGAGGGAGGTTCCCTCAGTTCTACCAAAACTGAATGAAACTGTGTCACTGCATTGTCACCTACTTTAAGAGGCAGCTAATTGTGTTCTCAGAGGAGACCATCACTCTGGCCGTTCTGCATGTGCAAAACCCAGTGTTGAATCAATGGTGGAGTGGGGTTGGGAGGGAGAGAAGTCGGGGGTGGGGGTGGGGTGGGGAGTGCAGCTGGCAATATCCTCTCCCAGAAGCTCACCATTCTGCCTCTCACTGCCTGCAATGACTTCACAGTGAGATCTGGAGGAGTCAGTGGGTATCGAGTCCAAGCTGGGTCGTTTTAACAAATGGAGAAACTAAGGCACAGAGAGGGTAAGTGACTTGCCAAGTGTCCTAGGGTGTCCCTTTCTAAGCGCTCTCCAATCATTCCCGGACACACTGAAAGGCACATCAGGGTGGAAACTATTAAAATAGCCCAAGTACACCACTAGCTGATGGCCAACACTGGCTTAGGAGATGGGATTCCCAAACAAAACAAAACAGGGGGCGATTGTTCTAGCACAGCCTGGGAGAAATAAGGAACAAGCTGTAGAGGTGGGGGCCAGGGGACCTGGTGGGCCGTCCCGAAGCCCTCCCTGTGCCTGGGTGTGAGGCTCTGCATGGACATAGCTGCTGGGCTGCTCCATCTGAGGAGGCCTCCATTCACCCTTGACCTCCATGGCCCAGAGGAGAGAACACGGGGCTGGAGGCAGGAGCCCCGGGCCCTAGTCTCCTCCCCATACCTTTGTTTTCTCTTCTGTGGCTCTGCTCCTGCTCAGTTTGCACTTTCCCTCTTGCTACCCCATTACAATGACTACTCTTCTCCCACACGCCAGGGCCCTGTAATCTGCTTTAATTTTTCCATATAAGGATCATCTTACATAATTTACTTCTATATCATATTATTGTTGGTTATTTCCCGCTGCTGGGAGGCAAGCCTCATCAGGGCAGGAAGGTAACTCCTAGTCATTGATGCAAATCCCAAGAGCCTGAAGTACGTGACATGGAGCTGTCGTTCAACAAGTATTTGTCAAATTAATACATGTTTACACATTGGCTTAATGAGTGACGTTGGTTTAAAGCTGCTTGAATAAGCCAGTGAAGCAGCCAGGGCCTTGGTGGAGTGTGCTGAGGATATAACAGGGGTATGCCCAGTGACAGGAAGTGTCTGTCACACCCGGAACCCCACATGTCCCCAGGCATGCTGCCTCTTGCTGTCACCTAGAGAACTAATGCCTACTGTAAACCACAGCAGGGAATTGGGAAGTGTGGTGGCTTTTCTCATCCCAGCTCTGCCTTCAGCTCTGAGCAGATAGTGACTCAGCCAGGTCTTCCCGAGGATGAAAGAAAAGCAGAGGCAAAGAAGGACCGCAACCAGGGCCAGCCAGAGAGGGGCTGGGCCAGAGACAAGCGAGGTGTGGGCCCTGTTACCCAGCCAGGAGCACGAGCCACTGCCTGTCTGTGCCCAGGGGCCTCACCCCTCTCATCACCCTGTCAAGGGTGACAGTGACCTTTTCCGCAGCAGGAAGTACTCCCCAGGAAAGGGCAAACAGGCTGCTCTGAAGCCCTGGAGACGATGATGACAAAAATGCCAGACTCCACCCATACAGCTCACTATCGCATGAGCCAGTAATCACTTTCTTATTGATGAGAAAACAGAGGCCCAGACAGGCCGGCAGACTGAAGGTCAAACAGCTGGCCAAAGGGTGACCTGGAACAGGACGCCAGGCATCTCAGCCTTGGCTACTGTCAGTGGAGTTGAAGACAGAAAGTGCTTGTGTTTCTCTATGTCACCTCCTGCTGTCTTGCCAGGGTTGTGTCACAGCCATGTTGGAAGCCTTGCTCCTTTCTTGGAGACTCGACTTGCACTCTTTTACCCACAGTGGTGAGGATCGATGGGTTGGGACCCCCAGCTACATACCAAGAGACAACTCCTAATTTTCCACTAATGCAACAGCAGGGAGCTGGTTTGTGCATCAGACTTAAGCATGGAAACAAACGATCAATAAGTCTGATAGGGAGATATCAGCACCCCCTGCTGAGCCTAGGTGGGAACTAGACAGACTGGATGTGCTCAGAGGAGCGCAGTCTGTGGGGAAGGGACGCCAAACCTACTTCCCTGAGCAAAAGCTAAAGAAGTGGGCTTCGTCCGTTTTCAGGCTCGTCCATTCCAGGGGCCAAGCTTTCCAGGAGGCTGCCTCTCTCCCAGCCTGGCCTGGTAGTGTTTTCAGAATATTAGGTACGAGGAGGACAAGTGAAAAACATGAAAAGTGCCCCAGAACCCAAATTTAATAATTGTTTATGGTGCATTTCATTATCAACTTAACCAGAGTTAGCTCCCCACTTCCTTCCACCTTTCCTCCAAGCCAACTTCTGCACGGCTACCTGAGTCATCCTTCTAGAGCACAGAGCAGATCCTTTAGTTGCTCTTTATAAGAGGATAGAAGGAAATTCCATAACACGACAAGAGTGGGTTCACCTTCACACTCATTCTCTGGACCCCCATAAATACTTTTACCCGCAAATTCAAGTCTCACCAGAGTTCTGACTTTCCATTCATGCAAGTCCTGTCTGCCTTCCTTAGCACATGCGGGAGGGACCCTTTCTAAAACACTCTCTCCTTACACTTCTGTCCAGTCCATCATCCGGTACAACCTTCAACACTCGACCCCCATGTTACCTCCTCTGTGACTCCTCCAAGGCTTTTCCCTTTTGGGTTTCTACAACCTTGCCTTTTACGCCTCTCATAGACTCAGTGAATAGTATTGTATTAGGCTCACCAGGTGAAACTGCCATTTTGTTAGGTCAAGAACAATGAAATATTGGCAATTTCCTATGGTAAAAAGTTACTTATTTCTATTCTAATGTGCTGCCTGCCATCTCAACTGTAGTAAGGGAACTGTACCACATCCTCCTTGCTGCTTCAGCACCTGGCATGGTGGTTGGCACACAGTAGGTGCCCAACGAATGCGTGCTGGATGGGCGAGCACTGCCAGATGAGTTTTTGTGTGCTGCCTGTTGTGCTATATTGCTGGATCCAACACAAAAACAAAACCCCATCCAGGACTGTTGTGAAGTATCTCACAAATTTTCATGTCAGCCAAGCCAAGCTCCAGATGTTGGCGCCGATCGAGCAGAGCAGGAGACCGTCTCAGAACATGCGGGGGTTGGGGGAAGCTAATTGTTCAGGACAACTACCTTTCTGGCAGGAGAAACAGAGTCAACAGTCGATGGATTGGAAGTGGCAGCTGGATCAGGAGATGGAAGGCAGGAGGGAGAAGACGGAGGAGGAGTATGAGACAGGCCTTTAGAGAGGAGTTTATTCTGCACAGAACAGAAACAGAGGAAACCATGATTATCCCTGGGGAAAGGGACCGTGACGCTGGGCTCAATGATGCAGCCCTATGCCCACATATTCAAGGAGGGGAACGGACATCCAGGCCTGCGTCTCAGGACAAAACCGAAGCTTCTGTCTTTGGAGCCCAGCAGGATTGCCTAGTTCCTGGTTACGTTTTCTGCTAAAACGGTTCCGACTCCCTTGGCACACCAAAACAGCTGGAGAAGAGCCACGTGTGCCTGCCTGTGTCTGCCGCAGGTACCAGCACTAACTCTCAAAGCCCTCACTCTGGAACTTGGTATAAAGTGCCAGCTGCAAATGTAGGAAAGGAGAATCCTGAGCTGTTTGGGGACAGATGGCCCGAGCTGGGGCCTCTGCAGCCTCCCGGCACCTAAACATGAACTAAATAAATGCAAAGAATCCTTCCTATGTCAATGACTGCCGGATAGCAGAGGGCACAGGTTTGGAGGAGACTGAGAGGAGGCAGCAGGGGACGTATGTTCTAGAGACCAGGCTTGCTGCAAGCAAGGGGGCACCTTACATATATAAGTGCCACGGGACCTTACATCAATTCTTTCATCTCCTTGCGTGCACATACTCTTCTTTTCAGCAAGTTTCTAATTAAGTACCTGGCTTGGAGGGGGCTGTGCTTGGTATTCTAAGGCAAAGCCATTCTTGGCTCGATGCTGCCTTTTGGGAAAGCAGAGTGCAGGTTATGCATGTGGTTGACCTCCTCATCAGTGTCTTCCAGATCAGATCAGGCCACAGGGAGATTTCCCCACCAGGCCCCAAAATGTCATGAGCAACTGGTTTGCTGTCACCTTAAAGGCACTGTAATGTGATTCTTGCAACTGACCAGCTTTCCCTCTTTGTGTTGGCCCTTAGGAAGCTCAGTGTCTACTCAGAAGCTATCTAGCATCTAACAGCATGTGTTTTTCTTCAGTAATGTTTTCCTTTGATCTGAGCCTACTTTTCTGCCTTGGTTTTCCCTTTGTCCTGAGTTAGCTACTTACTTTGAACGTTCTCATTTGTGTCTTTTTAAGATACCAGCTTGAATTCTTTAGTGGCTAGACCAATGAATTGTGCCTCATGCTATGAAAGCAGGAGGAAGGAGGAAATGGGCTCCAGAGACTGATTCAAGGTCACCTCACTGAATTTTCAATGTCTGGGTTCCTGCGGGCTCTGAAAGCCCCCCTGTTTACCTGCGGGAAATCCCCGTGTCCAAACATGGAGGCAAGGTGAGCCGCCTTCTCCTTAATGTTCTTTTTGTGAAATTCCCTGTTGGCCATGTTCTGAGCCCTCTTCTGCAGTCAAGGTGAGAAAGGAGAGAAAGAAAAAAAAGACATAGTGGCAGAGACCGGGATGGTTAGCTCCCGGAGAGAGGCAGGAGGCAGTCAGGCAGGGGTGTCTCACTCATACCACACATAGGACAGGGAGACAGGACACAGGCAGTAAGAGAAGGAACCCACCCTGGGCAGGCGGAGGGACGGGGGAATGGAAGGCAGAGACAGGGCAAAGGGCGCGGCTTTCACCTGGAGAATCTTCTCCTCCACTAGCTGCAGCCGCCGCAGCACCCCAGAAAGGGCCAGCGCTCCCTGGCAGGTAGGAGGCAGGGCAGCACGATTTTCTGGGCCCCCCAGCTGCAGGTCAGACTTGGCTCTAGCTCTCCATGGCCGGCTCGGGCACTCTCCATCAGCAGACACTTGATTTAGCTCTCGGAGCACATGCCCCGTCACAACCACCAAGGGGAACTGGGAGAGAAGGAAAATCAAGCTTCCTTCCCTACTGTGGCCCTTTCACAGCCCCCCTAACAAGAGGACTCCCCATGAGGACCAGGGACCAAGGGCACACGAGGGGCCACCTTGAGTGAGATTCCAAACTCCCAGCAGGCCCTGCCCTCCTACCACCCACATCACAATCACCTGACCTCCTCCTTTTATTTACTTTTCATTTTTCTTTTGTAAATTAACACCTTATGGTGAATAATATTATGCAAACCTGACATCCTCCTTAACAATAAATAGTCCTGGGCCTCACCCCAGACCCAGCGAATCAAAACCTGTACAAGCCTGGTTGTCAATCCTAGATACACACTGACATCACCTAGGGTACTTTCAAAAAACAACCCGAGACTGGAACTGACTAACAGAGATTCTAAGTTCATTGGTCTTGGGGTGGGTACCTGATATTGGTTTTTTTTATACCCTTTTTCATGGGAAAACTAAATTGCTCCTGAGGTAATGCTTACACATGCAGACATAAAACCACTGCCTTATGTCCACACTGACCTCATTCAACCTCCACCGGAAGCAACACGAGATTTCTCATGCTGATCAGACATCTTTGAATGCTGTGGTCAATTATAGTGATGCTGTTCAAATTCCACATGCAGAGATGCTAGCTGGGAAAAGCCACAGCCCGTGGCTACAGCTTGCCTCCCTGCCCACCAGGCAGGCCCTCGTCTGCCCCACACCCCAGCCTGACCCCTTCAATGTGTGCAGCCAATTGGACCCCTGAGCCCAGTCCACCATCACTGCCACTTTTTCATCAGTTTAGAAATCAGCCTATATAAGTGGTCTGCAACTAAAGCTAAGTGTTCCAGGGGTATCAGACAAAACCCTGTGGTGTGGTCTGTTTTCTCCCCAAGCAAATAAAGCACCAAGGGCAAAGCAGCTGGTCAGTCGATACCCCTGACTGGCTGAAGAATCAGTGGCATGTATTTCAAGATGCTGCATACTTCGTTCTTCTTACCTATAAGGGTAGTGAGCTCAAGTTGGGTCTGCCTTCCCAAAGAACCCACAATCAGCCCTACTTGGGGTGTGCAGAGGACAACCGAGCCCACCCGCCAGCATCAAAGTCCCCTCTGGCTTCCCCAAGACCCCATCTATTGGAAGGAGCCCTACCTGCCTTTTCAGAGGAGGCGATGGGCTGGGTGTGGGCTCCTCTGGCTTGAGACAGCGAGAGTTAACAGGAGGGTCAGAAGATGAGCACAGGACAGGCTTACCTATCCCCGAGACATGGCATTCCTGGGAGGAAGAAGGTGAGTCCGAAAAAGCAGCCGCAGGAAACATGAAGGAAAAGCTGAGTCAGACTGAGACACTTGGAGGGAGGAGAAGAAGAGAGGCCGGGAGGGAGAGTTTGCAGGTACAGGGAGAGAGCATTGCACCGAGCTCCTGCAAGCTGGGCCCGACCAGGAGACCTGAACCCTGGCTCTCTGCCCATGTTGACAGCAAGTCCCGGAGTCCCCGATTTTAGGACAGTGTGTGGATCTATGGAAGGTTTTCTTTTGGCTCAGACCGGGGCACTGGGCAGGCACTGTCAGAGCCCACTCCAGGCCAGGGCCAGCCCTGGAGTCCTTCCAGAAATGGAAAAGCTTCCTGCCCACTAGAGGACGGAGTGCTACAGTCCTTCTGACAGAAGACAGCCCTCGGCAACACTTGGGAACTGCAAGGGACCAAGCCTCCAGCAGGGGTAATTCAGAAAAAAATTCAGAGTTACAAGTCCCTGGAAAATGGTCCCCTTATAATAAAACCTGGCTTCATGGGGAAGTTGGATTGTCCAGGAGGGGCATGGTCCACATCGGGAGAAAAAAACTGTCTGTGATCATCTCGATGCCCAATTAATCAAGAGTCTGTCTTCTTCCTGAGAGGAACCTATTTCTGTCACGTGACAGGTACTCTCTAAAGAAAAACCAAACCCTTTGTCTCAAGCTTTAGTAATATGACAATGGCATCCCAGAGGAATTCGGAGGTGCAAACTGAACCATGCAGCACAGACTTCAAGCCAGGGTCTGAGAGGTCAGCTCAGTCTGCTGCCTGATGGCTGCTGTGACTGCCTTCAGCCTCCCACAGACCCTGATCAGGCACACAGCCCTGCCAATCTGACCCAAGGGAACGGAAGAAGGTTACCATGGGTACACCTGGGAGGTTGGTCCTCCTTTCCGGCAGACCCACTAGGAGCTAAAACCCATGACTCAGTTTCCCCTTGTTTGGACAGGTCTCTTCACCATGGACTAAGTGATCTTCCACGCATCTAGCACCTCTAACGCTCCCTCCAGCTGCCCTGTCTCATGGATGGCTGCAAACCAAGTCATGGTTGCAAAGCAAAACCAAATTAGGGGAAGGATTTCATCTCCACTGCAGAACAGGCACTGACAAACTAGTCCTCAGGCCAAATCTGACCTGCTGCCTGTTTTTGTAAATACAGTTTTATTGCAACACAGCCATGTGCATTTATTTAGGTATTGTCTATGGCTGCTTTCATGCTACAATGGCAGAGTTGAGTAGTTGCAAGAGAAGTCAGGCGGCCCCCGAAACCTAAACTGTTTGCTATCTGGCCCCTTTTACAAAAGTACAAACTCATGCTCCAGGAGAAGGCTCACCTGAGCCAGGCCTGGCTGGTATACCTGAAATCCATCACTAGCCTGAATATGTCTGCTGGCTTCTCAGTTCTGGTCACCAAGAAGGCAGGTCCCGTGAACATTTGATAGGACTCACCTGCTTCAGGAGTGAGGGGTTCCGAGAGCTCTCCTCAAACTTGGCCAGCAGCTGACTTGCCATGGACTTGACTTTGTTCTGATTTCCACCTTCTTTACTACTGCCGTCTTCTTGATTAGAGCCCAAGCTCCGGCTGGAAAATGCTGAAGGCTGCAAAGGCCAAATTGGTGCATTGGTTTTTGGGTCCCAGAACCTATAGGATATCGGGGGGTGGGGGGGGGGCTGGTGGCCGAGGGCACGGGACTAGTTTCCTGAAGAAGGATGCCCTCGATGGTCTGAGGAAATGAGACAGAAGCAGCAGGTGATGCCCAATGGAGACAATGTCACAGGAGGGGACGCATCTTCCCAAAGATGGGCACACCCATACTTGGGAGCCAGACCATTAGGATTTGAATCGTGACTTTTACTTCCCAGACCAGTGACCTTGGCAATTTAATTTCTCTGAGATTTTCTCAGCTGTAAAGTGGGAGCATAACCCACTTCACGTGGTTGTTGCAAAAATAAAATACAATAACGAAGTAGTGGGCAAAATTGTTCTCAAAATACATCATGTGGCTGCC
The DNA here is from genome assembly GCF_057876585.1 of Rhinolophus sinicus. Taxonomy (NCBI): domain Eukaryota; kingdom Metazoa; phylum Chordata; class Mammalia; order Chiroptera; family Rhinolophidae; genus Rhinolophus; species Rhinolophus sinicus. The sequence continues at coordinate 148,700,946 of NC_142514.1, read as the reverse complement.
AAGAGGTGAACCAGGAGGGATGAAGGAAACAAGAGGGGTGTCAGTCAGGCAAGGCACAGACTTTGATTTCTTTCTGCTCTCTCCTTTGCACCCAACTCCCAACTTTAACCTGTTCTGCTCTGTTGGTGCTACCTTTTTAAAAAAAAACTTCTAATTTTGAAATAATTTTAGACTTAAGTTACAAAGATAGCACAGATGGCTCTACATACCCTCCCCCAGCTGCATCTAATATGACACTGCTATCATAACAAGGAAATGATCACTGGTCTGATCCCATTAACTATAGACTTGATGTGGATTATACTAGTTTTCCCACTGATGCTCTTTTTTGGTTCCGGGATACAATTCAGGATCCCACATGACAATTAGTGATTATGTCTTCTTAGTCTCCTCCCCTCTGTAACGGTTTCTCTATCTTCCTTTGTCTTTCATGAACTTGAGGATTTTGGAGGGGACTGGTCAGCTATTTTGACCGAAGTCCCTTCATCTGTGTTGGTCTGACATTTTCTCATGATTAGACTGGGGTTATTGATTTTGGAGAAGAATGTCACAGAGGTGAAGTGCTCTTCTCATGGGTACATGACATCGATGTGACTAACCACTGGTGAGATGTTGGCTGTGACCACTTGGTTATGCTGTTTCTACAGTGGAGTTCCATGTAAGATTTCTTTAGCTCGTCTGCTAAATATTGCACTCGGAAAACCAGCAGTGTTCCTGGAATGCCTGTTCCCCCACACCATAGGATCTGCACCCCAGGCCCTGGAAGTGCAAATGGCACTGTCATGTCAAGGAGACAGTCCGATTTCCCGAGGAGACAACAAATCTCCCTCAGGAACAGACCGGAACAGACTGTTTTTAAGACAACAGAGATATATGCACTTAGAAGAAATTCATGGGAAGCAGCCAGCTATATAGTCAATTGTTTTTTTAAAAAGATCCTTAAGACTAGCAGCCCCGTGGGAAACACTGTATGCACAGCCACTCTGAAATGCTGGACAAACACAAACCAGTCACTCCCCACTTCAAAGGGGGAAATGTAACTGCATAGCAGTACAGGCTCGAGTGCAAAGGGGGCCGAGCTCACTGGGCTGGTCACTGTTTGTTCAAGGCCAAAGTTGGCTAAGATAGGGGGTCACGCAGACAGCACTCCCCGACATGAATGTGCCCATGAAGCACTGGGGCTCCTTCAAAACCAGATCGGGTTCATTGGTCCGGGTGGCCCCTGAGCCTGCATTTCTAACCAGCTGCCAGGTGATGCTGACGCTGCTGCGTCTTGGACCATCCTTGGAGTAGCAAGAATTGAGAATTCTTGTTTGGTTAAATCTCACCTGGAAGCAAAAACAACTGGCCTGGAAAATGGCCCAGAGCCACCTTAGAAGGGGCAGGTGCAACCAGATTTCTTCCCACACTCCGCTCCTGTGTGCTGCTATCAACAGAAACAGCACAAACACCCCCTCAAATAAGCCATGGATGAAAAACAGGAGAAGACTTCCACCCGAGACAAGGTATATCCAAGGGAAGTTTCTCAGAGGAGGCTGTAGCAAATTACAGACACCTCCGGCAAGAGCCACCCCCTGTAACGGGGGAAATGGGACGTCTCTCCTTCCCTGTTCATCAGCCTCTGCCTCCTCCTCTCAGTTATCTCTGTATTCACTGGCTTCTAGCTCATACCAGAGCCAAGAGATAGGGAAGCAACCGCTCTTGAAGGGATCACCCAAAGAAGTTCTAGAAAAGATTCGGACAAGGGTGATTTCAACTCATGGGATAAAATGAGTTTGTGCACATTTTAAGATATGAACTGTATTCCTGGTTTTCGTAATCAGTGCTTCCCTCTGAACATCCCAGAGCAGGGGGTGGGCAGTAGGCATCTCCCCACTCCCCCAAGGTGGGCCGCGGGGCTCTGTTTGTTATAAAGTTCACTGTTGTGAAAGCCAGTGTCCGCACCCCGGTCAAGGCTTCCACATGACGCAAGTCACAGACATGAACAACAATGTTAGATAAATACACAGCAGTAACACCTCTTCAACCATATAAGACAGAAGTCTTTTCTAAGTCCTGAAACTCGGATGTCAGTGCATCATACAGACGATTCCACAGGGCTACTTGTCATAATTATGACAGCAACCAGCAGGCTAGCTAAAGCTGGCACCCTATAGTTCACCGACAAAATCGGCTTGCTTTCGTGGGACTAGAATGGCTTTTTCCCATGAAATGTACATCTCAGGTCTCTTTCAAGAGCTGCCTGGGGAAGCGGAACTGATAGTCTCTTTTTCTGCTGATCAATTTTACAGTAGCAGGAGAAAGATTCCTGCCCAGTTTTCACAAAGTAGCCTGTGATTTTCTTCTTTCACCAGCAGGTGGCACTTATGGGCGCTGGGACATTGGCCTTGAAAACTAAATGTGCAGAAAACACAAAAGGTAGAAACACGACTGAGAGAGAAAAGTGGGACAGCTGGTACCTCTTTACGACTCCCTACTAACAGTGATTATACATTGATTAACATAGGTTCCAGACATCATGCTTAGTGTGTTATATAACGTCTTCTTATTTCATCTTTAAAAATCCTGCCAAGTTTCCTAAGTTTCCAATGTATCATCTGTATTGTACAGACATGAGCCCCACCCTGGGAGGTTCTGTTTCTCACGGTTACATAGAGAGTAAGTAGTGGAGCAAAAATCAGAACCTGTCTATTTTTCCATCAAGCCACGCTTGGAACTGAGTGGTTCATGAGAGAGGAAAGGAAGAAGGGCTAATGAAGATGCCTAAGTGGGGCGGGCCTGTGGCCACTGGCTGTCAGGCAAAGGGACTTTGTCTAAACCGACACCGCACACGAACCTCGTACAAGTTGTTGAAGCCCTTCCGTCTCCGTTTGTTCATGTCATTGTTCTCTCCGGTCTGGCTGTCCACCTGCAATGGCCAAGAAAGCACGGTGAGCTCAGGACTCTCAGGACCGCGCTTCCACTACTACTCTGAGTGGTCACTGGGCAGACAGCCCTGCCCAACCTGGAGACAGATGGCTGTCAAATACCCTTCGACATGACTAATGCTATCACGGAGTTCTGTTCAGGTGTAGTGGAGGGAGCCTCCCTCCACCTGGGGAGCCAGAGGTTCTGTCATGGGGTGGGAATCACAGTCCCAAATCATGTGGAAACATGCCAAAGCACAAAGCCTCCCTCCGACATAGCAGGGCAGGGATTGTCTCCGTTGTCAGTGCGACCTTGGGCTCAGGGCAGTCACAGCCAGGCCTGCTGAAGCCCCTCGGGGTACTGCCTTACAGAGACCACCTCCTACTAGGAGATGGCACTGACTCACCTGGAAGGCAGGATTCTGGGGACTCAGAGCAGCTAGCTGCCCAGGGATTAGACGGCAAATTACGTCTGCCATTCAGTCACCATCACAGCTATCAGCACACGATATTTTATTAAGATCAAAGAAGCACCAGATATGGCCTGAACATTACGGTGAGGATACAGCCCTGTTTGCCCAGGACTGTTTTGATGTATTGCTTCCCCCACCCTAGTGTAATTAGTTATCGTGCCCCCTTTCACTCTCAAAAATTTGGTTTAGACAATAAATTACACGGTTACCCTACCAATAACCCTTTATAATTGACTTTCTGCTGCCCGAATATGGACACTTAAATCTGGAGAAACTCACGCTCCCTCCCCAAGACCACTGCATCCCCTCTGCAAGGAACACCAAAGGGCCACCCATTGTCAGGCTTGTCTCCTCAAGGGAATGAATGGGACTGCACAAGTTGAGCTGATGCTATGGGCCTGGGCCTGGGGGACTGGACTGAGTGCTTCCTCTGCACCCTGCAGGGTAAGCCCATTCTTCACACTGGGGTTCAACCTCTCTTCCACCAGTCTCCAGCTGGGGACATCTCCAAATGGCCAGCCCCCTGAGGACCATGGACCCATCCCTGTCAACTATGCATCCCTCCTGCTCGGAGCCTCCTCACTCTCAGAGGGTCCTCCATAGCAGGCCCAGATGAAATCCCAGCCTTTATTCCACTTAGGATGCAGTAAGAAGGGCTGCTGGCTACTCTCTCCCCTCAAACCCAGGCGTACAGCCCAATCAGTCCCATGCATCCCGAACTTGCCCAACCACAAGAGATGTTTTACCTCCCAGTTGTTCTGGAACCACAATAACAATAATTTTGGAGATTATTATATGATAATATGTAACAACAAGAATAACAACATTGGAGCCCCTCACACACAGTCCGCTACGTACTCACTTGCTTCCAACAGAAAGCACCTGCTTCCCCAGTTCTTACACTCCCCTGCTCCCTCTTCATATTTACCAGAATCTTTAATATTTTTAAAGACAAGATCAACCACAGTTTAGCTATTGATACTCGTTTAAAAATTCGACTCTTCTCTTGCCCAGGCGGCGAAACACAACAGATCAAAAGGCCCTGCTTTCCCTTTAACATTTTCCTCAGCTTCCAATAAATCATTATTCTGTGAATGGAAATTATTTCAACCCCAAGACTTGGGCAAGCACCAAGAGAAACAGATGACCTTATTTGCAACAATGTTGGGCCTTAGAGGCACAGGCTGCCTGGGCCCCCAACTCCAAGGCCTGTGAACGCCTCGCTGGCCTGGAGACCGGAGCCTAAGACAGTACAGGACGGCCTACCCAACAAAGACAACACGTGGTGCATAATCTTAGGGTTTTCTGTTGTTTTTTTGTTTCTGCCTTAAGGGAGGACGGGGCTATTCCCTCAAAGAGCAACGCGTCTTATTCTCTCTTCTGCATTCAACAACCCCGGGTGTGACTATTCGAACAATCAGAGCCTGTATAGATCCAAACCCAGTAATGTCAGCCATAGGTGCACAGAAAGCACTCCTGGGGGAAGTGTGCCCAGGAGCGGCACCTAAGAAGACCCCCAGATCCTTCAGGGGGAATCAAGGAAGTGGGTGGAGGCAACCACAGCTCCTCTGCTTCAGTCTGACCCCCGGGACAATAAAATGCAATCCCTACATATCCAGTTTCTACTCTTCCTTATGGGTTTATCATGGAAGCACTGATTCTCAACTAAGAACGAGGTTAAAACAAAAAGGTGGAGAAATGCAAACCTGAAGATGCACCTAATTTTTTCTTATCTGTGTGTCATTGTTTCGGAGCCAAAGCTGCCTCAGTACCCCCATCTCCTCGGGTTCTATTTTGCTCTACAAATAATTGGGGTACAAGAAGAAGAAAATACTTATTGTGCCCAGTCTGAGAGAGCATGAGAATAAATCAATGACATTCTTTTTTTCCCCTATTAATTTGTTCCATCCTTTTCTTCACCCTCAAAACACTTTCTTATTGTGATTTCCCAATGATTTGAAATATTCTGTATATATATCAAAAGACATTTATTAAACTAATTGGTGTCTCTATTTAAAAAAAAAGACCTATATCTGCCAATCTGATCATTTATTTGATTAGCACAAAATAACCATGTTCCCATACTTCCTGACTTGATTTTAGTCCAAAGCAAACAAACTTTATATAGTTAGCCCGTGTAACCTAATCCTGAAGACATTTAGATCTGGGTCATAAGAAGACATTGGCCATTACAGGCAATGGGCTCCAAGAGGAGAACTCAGCATAAAGAGGCACTCAGTGAATGTGTGTTGAGTGGATGGATGGAGGCAGCCCTTTCCTACATAGCGCCCCCTGGCCCTTTGGAGAGTGTTTGTGCAGGATGGGCAAGAAGAGGAGAGATGGGAGGGGGACCCGGGCTACCCAGACCAAACACTGACATTAGTCAGGCTTTGTGATTCCCACTCTACCACGGGGACTGGGGTCAGAATCAGTCAGCCGAGAAGGACCAATACCCTGGGGCCACCGACCTGGCTTCTGGGATGGGCTTTTCATGGACAAATGACAACACCTATGCTGTGTTGTCCTCCAAGGAGTGGGCTTAGAATGGAGAAAACCAAGCTCAGGCACCCTGAGTACATATGTACTATAATGTGTGTAATGGCCAAAGTGGCCATAAATACAGGCATTACCCACGTGTGGCAGGTCTAGGACAGTAAGGACAGAGACCACATATGTATGTTCAGGCGCCACCTGTAGTACATGGTAAGAGCTCTGGAGTCCCCAGGAATTGTCACTTGCCACGAGGCTTTTAGAGGCTGACCAGGATCAGAGGCAGGTCTGCAGAAGCAGACTAAGGGCTTCTGACGAGGAAAGTATAATCCCAAGCTCTTCCGTTCCCAGGCATGGGCTACCTGGTCTTCAGAGCTAATCAATCAAACCCCAATAGTTATCACTCACCAGAGGAACAACCCTCTTGGAGGATGGGTAGGAGTTATTTTCTAAGTGTGAACAGGTCCTTGGTGGAGGAAGAAGTCTTTTTTTAAAAAAACTATTTTTTTAAATTATTTATTTCTTTTTCAATTACAGTTGACATTCAATATTATTTTATATTAGTTTCAGGTGGACAGCATAGGGGTTAGACATTTTTATAATTTATGCAGTGATCCCCCCCAATTAGTCAGGTACCCACCTGGCACTATACACAGTTGACTACAAATATTTACTCTATTCTCTGTGCTGTACTTTACAGCCCCGTGACTATTTTGTAACTACCCATTTGTATTTCTTAATCCCTTCACCTTTTTCACCCAGCTCCCAACCCCCCTCCCCTCTGGCAACCATCAGTTTGTTCTCTGTATCTGAGTCCGTTTCTGTTTTGTTTTGTTTGTTCAGGTTTGTTGTTGTTGTTCTTTTAGATTCCACATATAACTGAGATCATATGTGACAACATGGATGGACCTGGAGGGTCTTATGCTAAGTGAAATAAATAAGTCAGACTGGGAAAAAGCATTATTTTGCCTAATGTCGATCAGTATTGCTGGGATTTTGATATTATCAAGATTAGGGATGAGAGAAAAATTTAACAGCAACAGTGAAAACTAGGAGGGAGAGAGTTTTTGAAGATTGGCTCAGAAGAGAAACAATGAACCCTCTTCAAACTAAGATGCCACACTGTGAACAAATGTGGGCTGCTCAATGCCCATATCATGATGCCCCTCCGGAAGTTAGTGAAGGGGCAGGAGATCGGTGTGAGGCCAACTACAGAAGCACTTATATGGACAGATACTGTGCGTGCACTGTGGTGGAGAATCATGCAAGCGTGGCCTGGTCTGCATCCCTAGTCCATAGGGGCACGTGACCTGGGGCACTAAAGGTTGCGTATCTAATTGCACTGGTATCTTCTGGGTGTAACTGTGTGTGTGTGTGTGCGCGCGCGCGCGCGCGCAGTTTTCATAGTCTCCTTTGCAGATAGCCTGACCTATGGAAAATGATTGGACTAGGTAGTCTTTGCTTGTGAGAAATGTCAAGACCAAAGAGCATTGCAAATAAGTTTCCCAAACTAAAACATAGCCAGATACAAGAAGACATAAGGTCGAATGGCGAGAAGGTACTTTGTGTGTGGCCAATCACTGCACTGGCTCTGAGTGGTGGACAATATGATGGGGTATTTCAGTGACCCATGGCCTTACTAACTCTCATCCCACCTAGAGGAAGCATTCAACTGGTTTTAGGAGAAAGAGAAGGACAAATAATGGCCATGCCAAGCACTTAACTTGAATGACCTAATCTCTCTACCTATCTGAAGAGCAGGGCGAGTTTGGGGCATTAAATGGGGCTGTGAGAGGGAGCAGATCTGTGGCTCTTCACCCTCTGATGATGGACAGCCCACGGAGGAGACAGGACAAGGTTCACAATTGGCCAGTGCTGGCCAGGCAGAGCCCACCTGCTCCCCTGCATTTTCTAGCAGAGCCAGAGGACAGTGAAGCATGGGAAGAGGCCCCAGCAGCCCCAAGGGCCTGGCTGGCCTTGCTGAAGGCTGACCTTTGACCATTCCCACCTCCTGAGCCAGAGCTGCTGGCCAGGCTGTTTCAATTCCGTCATTCTGTAAACAGAGGTGTGGTGAGTGAAAGGTTTAAACAATCCTCTCCAGTGCCTCCTTCTGTTCCCAGCTGTGGGCTATGTGTGGGGAGAAACCAGGTGAATGGAGAAAGGCGGTAAATGCTTGGCTCAGAGAGCTTCTAGAAAGGCTGCACAGGCTTGCTTGGGATGGGGCAGCCCAAAGTGGGGTCCTTCAGAGGAAACACGCCTGGGCTAGGGTGGAATAAGCCTATGGCTAGTCTCTAGAAGACAGCTTTTGCTCAGTGGGACCTGTGGTGGGTGATGAGGTCCTTACAGAGCTTCTGAATGGGGCAGCTCGGGGAGCAGAGGGGGACAGAGTGGTTGGGGGCAGCTCAGCCTTTTAGCTGCTCAGCTGAAAACCCTGGCAGACCTGTACACCTTCTTCCCAGCCCTCGCCTGGCTCGCCCATTCCTTGCTACAGACAGGGCGTGGCAGAGCATTAAGGATCCTTTCCCACTCCTGGAGTTAGCACAACTGCTTGCAACATTCCAGGGAGTGCAGACCTCAATGGAAAAAGTGACCACTGCTCACACAGCTGACAGAAAGGAGGACACATGGCCCAGCCCCACCCTGGGCGGAGGGGCTGGCAGGATATGGCACGACTGGCCAGAGGTTAAAAGACTGTCAGCAACCTAGGGAGACTGAGACATGTAAAGGCCTGCAGCCCTTTAGGAGGACTGTCCTGCCACTCTGGGGAGGGAGGGCACGCTCTGTGCCAGTACTTGCAACCCAACATCTCCGGGCCTCCTTTTTTAAATCTATAAAATGAGCACAATAAGCCAGATAACTTGTACTATCCCTTCCAGAGAGATGCCATCATTTAGATAAAATGAATTTCTCATTAGGCCCATAGTTCCCAAACTGGGTACCAAGGCACCCATGGCACCACACTCAACTCACACAGGAGCCACAGGACGTTTTCACTTTTCTAGGGAAACATGATGAAGTCTGTCATACACCTTGCAAAATACCCCAACCGAGTTCTATGGACGTAAGAAATGGAACTTCTAGGTATTTCTGTTGATCTAGGGGCACGGTGAAAGAATTATTAAGACCCTAAGGATGCCTTCTGTCAGGAAAGGTTGGAAACCTCCTTAGTGGGCCCTGAGCTCTTCAAAGGCAAGAACCATAGAGTATTCATCTCTGTCTGTGTTCTCCCCTCGTCAAAAACAAACAAAAAATTGAGCCCTATTGTTGGCATACAGTAGAGCCCAATAAACGTTTGTTGAATGAATGAATAGAAAGAAAATAATGAAATAGAATGTGTAAATGTAGCAAGACCACGTGCCTCTACCGCTAAATGGCCATTGTGTTCCAGATCTGAAAAAGCCCAAAGGAGAGATCATCGCCTCCTCCCCCCTTGGGGGGCAGAGCTGCACGGCTGTGACCTTCCTATAACCACTTTAAGTCAATGAAGCAGCCACACGGGGCTGGGGGAATTGCCAAAAACACAGTTACTAAACTGAATTTTACTCACGTCTTTGGTGAGCACTTTATCTACGTAATTTATCAGCCCAAACAGACGAAGAGAACATGACATTCTCCAATCTCCTTGGCCCATCCATGTGCAACGAGAAACAAAAATCAGGCCGAGACTTACTCGTGGAGTCCTCTTCCTTGGAAATGTCAGGTTCAGATAGTTATGAGAAAGGGATGATTTGGCCATGCCGAGGTCAGCATTTTCTCCATAGTTCTTGCCCCAAGAATCTGTCAGAAGTAAAAGTATAACTGAGATTTGGATCCTGCTAGAGCTACCCCAGGAGGTATCATTGCTAGAAGGTCCCTCCAAAATAATCGCCCCACTAAAGGTGTAAATGGCCCATGCAGGGGGCTGATGCAGTGACCTACAGTGACCTCCCAGCGGGCAGGGGTCACATAGCACCTGCCAGACACACTCACACACACTGGTCTGAGTGGGTAGAGTCCACCTCTATTTGGCCTCAAAGTCAAAGGGAAAGCACGGGTCAGTCCCAGAACAGAGGACATCAGTGTGACGAGCAGCCAGACATGGCCATAGGGCAGAGTTGGCTCAAGGGCCAAGCAAAGCCTGGTCCCAAAGCAGATCCTTACCCACAGGCCTCAGCGGGGTGCCCCGGAAGAGCTCGTAGAACTTGGAGAGGTACATGACCATGCTGAGCTTATCGGGCTCCTGAGCTGATGCCATCTCTTTGCCTGTGGTCACTGGGGGGATGCCAAACTCACGCTCGGCCACGTCAAATGCCAGCTGGTTGTTCTCTACAACGTCATCTTCATTCAAAGAGTCAAAGTTGCTAGAGAATCAAAACAAGGTGCAATTCAGAGAGAGGAGGCAGAGGTGGAGGGAAGGCAAGGAGCAGTGACCCCAATCCCTTCCCCCAATTACCTCCCCCACCCCGCTCCCCAGGGAGGCTCAGCCAAGAGAAAATGCTAACCCTGTCTTTCTCACTCAGGATGGGACAAAATCAGATTTGGGCCATGACAATGTCATCGCTGCCTGGGTTGACAATAATCAGAAAATTATTTATACCACTTTGGAAAATGTGTGAGCTACTTTAAAATAGTTCCTTTATGTTCTTTTCCTTTTAATTACAAAACTAACATGGGCTTCTGGTGAAAATAAACAGAAAAAATCAAGTTATAAAATAACAAGTGCGAGTCCCACTGCCTTCTCAAGGCAACCTTACTTTCTAAAGTTACCAATTGATAACCCTTTGGTAGGTTCCCTTTGGATGAATTTGCTCATGGGTGTGAGGTTACACTACACACATTGGTTTAAATACATCAATAGATGTATTGTGCTTTCAATATCACAAAGTAGTTCCACAAACATAATACAATGTGCCTAATAAATCTGACATTATTTTCAAGGTATAAATGAAACAAACTCAGTGAAGGTAAGTGGTTCGCCCAGTGGTACAGAGCAGAGCTAATTGATCCTCGTCTCAAATCTAATTCTTTTGGCTGTAAACCCTCACATTGGTCCCCAGAATTAAGTCTTGCTTGTAATTCCTCTCTTGACAGTGGATCTCCAAGGTGTAAATGCTCAAATTTCCCAAGTGTGATGATGAGTGGGCAAGGGGGACAAGTGTAATCACTGAGCCTGAGTCACTTTTGCTCCTCACATATTAGGAATACAGATCAAACAAGTTGCAGGCAGAGCAACCAGTGCAAACGGACAAAAAATAAAAAATAAATGAGAAAAACTCAAATTGAAAATATGCAAAAAGGAATGAGAAATTCTGAACCAAGTTCTGAAGATTCTGCATCTAGTAGAACAGCCCTGGTTTTCCTTGTCTCCAGGGTCCCCTTGGGCCGTGAGGGGCTTGGAGGTCCACCCTGGGCCCCAGACTCACATCAGCTCAGGCCGGAAGTGGTGGATAATGGCACACAGGGCCAGGCCACTCCGCCAGGATGTGGTCAGGTCAGTAACGTTGACATGCTGGTAGCCCTCAGTCTGCTGCTGGCACCAGGTTAACAGCTTGCTGGGCCGGATGTCTGACTCTGCAGTAAGGGGAGACAGATGGTGGTAAAGTGCTCTGAGGAAATCTCAACAGCCCACCTGTGGTCCTCCTCTGACTGCCATCATGGCTGGGGACCAGGAGAAACAGCACCAAGGCAAGGGGCCCTGTCAAGAGCACGATGGGAGGGCAGGATGCTGGGATAGAAAGCGTGCTCTCTTGCAGCAAAGAGTCCCTAAGACCCGCTCTGGCCAGGCCCCCATTAGAGGCTAGGAACACAGAGGCGAGGATGGCACGGACTCTGCCAACGTCTCATCCAAGGGGGAGACAGACACGGAAGTGGGTGATGATGACACAGTGTTGCAATGGCAGAGAAGCAGGGTGCTGGGGGAGCCTGTGAGCAGGTCTGCTCTGCGTCTGCTGGGGCAGGGGAACTCGCCAAAAAGAGTCACAAAGGAGGGAGGCTTAAGCTGCTTCTTGAAAAATGTCTAGCAATTCAGCAAGCAGAAGAAGGCATTCCAGGAAAACAGACAGGACTGCCATGGCAAAGACTCTAGAAAAACCTGCCGTGTTTGTGTAAGATGGTTGACGACAGGGGTGGCAGCAGTGGGTGGGGAGGGAGGTAAGGGAGGAATGGTTGGTAAGGCCGAGTTTGCCCAACAGCAGGGAGGACGCAAGGTGTGGGCAGGCGATGGAAGACAGAGAGGCCTTCAAGCAGGATGGTGACCTGAGCAAAGCCTAATGGTTGCTGAGGAATTATTCATGTAATTATCCTTTCCGTCTGGGCACCGACCTTGTGCACTATACTGTGCCAGGCCCTGGAAGATCAGGAAAAGAGTGGAACACATGGAGCTTGTTAACTAGTGGGGAGATAAGATCCTCGTACTGGAAACAGAAGGGGGAAAAAAGCAAGTCCCAGCGACGTAATTCCACAGTTCACTTCAACGTGCTAAGCGCTTGCCACATACTGACTCCTTTATGAGGATTATACTGTAGGGTGTCAATGCCCTGATTTTACAAGAGGAAACTCACATATAGAGGAGAGGAGCCTGGCTAAGGTCACACAGGTCATCGGAGCAGAGCCAGGCGGGCTTTAGGACTCATGCCCCCATGGCCACCCAGCAGGCCTCCTACCCAAAAATCCCTCCCAGTGGCCTCGCCGGGGTCCCAGGAAGGTCGCTTACCCCGCCTAGAGAGGCCGACGGATCTCCGCATTGAGCCCAGCCTCTCGAGAGGGGATTGGTGCAGCTCTTTAGTGATGTACAAATGCTTCACCTACAAGTAAGAGAGACCACACAGCTGACCACCTGTGCTTCCCTAAATTCTAGTCTCAGGGCCTCTGAACCTGACCCACTCTTTTCTCCTACCACTGGACCTTCAGCAAGGGAACCCAGGCCACCTGAGACACAGAGCAATGACCTCAATTATCCACCCAAATGTGGAAGAACTCAAGTGTAAATATATGTCGTTGGCTAATTTTTAAAATTCATACCCTTCTTTGTGCTGTTGACTAAAGAGTTTGGGGGGGTATGGCTCTGAGTCAAGGGGAGGAAAACAATGGACTCTAGGACCGCGGACGGAAAGGACTTGATATTCAGCCAAGTAGATTATTTGAGAGAGGTATGCTTACCTACACACATGCACGGTGACACACCTATGTACATATGTGGACATGGACTTACATGTTTTTTTAATTCTCCCATGTGGGCTAGAGAGAAGCTGACTCTGTGTTTCTCTCATGGCTCTCCTAGAGAGAGGAACTGGTCCCACCTTTGAGTCAAGAGGCATTGGTGGCCTTGGTCCCAGGGATGAGCCAAGGTTTTAGGTGACCCCTCCTTCCCACTGCTCAGTGCAGGGTGACCAGACAGAGCCCCAGGGAAGGACTACCTGATGGGGCCGGACACAGTTGGAGTTGAGGTTTGGGTACCGCGTCCCCGGGTCCAGCGTGTACTGCTCAAAGTTCTTGTTGATGTTCTCTGGGGTTGTTTGAGGTAACAGCCGATACAGACTTTCTCTGGAGGGAGGCAGAGTCCAGGGTCAGCGACTGCTCTTGAAGCCTCAGGCCTTTATTCCCCCCTCTCTCCCCCACTCCCCTTCCCGGCTCTCAAGGGCTTCTTAGATGTGTTTGTATAACCCTTCTGTGCAACGCCTGGCCCTTGTGGTTTTTGAGATCTGCAAAGTAGGGGAGGTTCAAAGGGGCCGAGAGGAGGCACGAGGGAGTCCAGGAGACGGCAATGCTGGCCTCCTCCCCCTGGCAGAGCTGGCAGCACAGCGACCTGTGGTTTTGCTCTAACTGCCACTCAGCCACGCTGCCTCCTGTGGCCTGCCCCCCATGACCACAGGTCTCCACACCCAAGACCAGCAAAAGCCTGTCCCCAGCCAACAGCCCTGACTTCTCCCAGTCCACCAGCTGTCACAGACACGTGGCAACAGCAGGGGCCTGGGAGGGAGCCCAGGATCTCAGCACGGGAAGAGGCCCGGGAGGTCAGACATCCCAGCTCCCTACAGGGCAGGACACTCAGCATTTCACTAGAAAAGTTCCCTAAACCTCTTCTGGTGCCTGTGACTGAGCAGTGCAGGGAACCCCACCTTCCAGGCCAGCCCAGAGGAAGATTTCTCTTCAGCATCTAGTACTAGGTCCTGGCTCTCTGAGAAAGTCACTGAAGGAGGTAGACCATGGTAGAGGAAGTTTCCTTGGGGACCCCAAAGATCAAATCAAGCCACATATGGGAAAGCCGATGAGAGGATACAGGCTCCAGGTTCATCCAGGAGCCGCCTAATGCCAGCCTCACTCCCTCTCCTACCTGTGCTTTAACCTGGCCCTGTCCCCAGCCGGGAGCCCTGCTAGCGATCCTCACCTTTCAGCCAGCAGCTCCAGGGGAGGAGCCCCCAGGTCCCAGCTCTTTACCATCCATGCCGTGTCAAAGGCGGCGAGGAAGCCACGGGCACAGCCTGTACCCATGGGCCAAAAGGGCTGCAAAAGAAAACAGGCAAAATTCCTATTGATTCTAAGGATTCCTTGTGTGCTTTCCCATTCTGTCCAGCACTTGCCGACTGCCAGGCCCATGCGAGGCCTGGGGGGAGAGAGGTGATGGGGCAGCCCGCTAGGTTTCACCACAAATACAAATATCTGTGGCGTGAAGGGTGCTGTGACACAGGAACAGCAAAACTGCTTTGGGGCTCACAAAAGGTGAAGGCAAATTCCAATCCTTAGGAAGGGAGATGGAAATTGGGACTGCTTCATAAAAGATCCGCATTTATGCTGATTTTAAAGAATGGACAGTGTTCTGATCTTGTGCGTTTCAGGAGTAGTGAGCAAAACAAAAATAGTGGGCAAAGGCGGGGTTGCTGGAAATGACGGAGGCTGATGGAAGAATAGGCCCTCTGGCTTGGGTATAGCAGAGGTCATGGGAGCAGAGTCCTGAGTGGTAACACTGAGAAGTGGGGTGCGGGGCTGGGGCTCTGAGTGCTTCACCAAGGAGCTTAGGTTACACACAGCCCACACACAAGGACTCATTCACCAAGCACTGTTCTAACTTAACCGTCCCATGTGCACCCAAAGTGTGGTTTGGGATTTGAGGCTTAACTTGGGATAAATACATAAACACTTTTTGGTTAGGGCTTACATTAAAGATAAAAATGTATCCCCTCTGAAAGCATGTATTTAACCTAAGGGTCCTAGCATGTGCCAATTTTCTGGGAAGAAGTTTGAGCAGGGAGGCAGTGAAGAGAAACTGGACTTTGGGCCCACGTGCCTTTCGTGTATCTTATACAATCTCTGTGTTGAAAGGCCACAAAGATCCAGCCACATGAGGAGGCAGTCTTGGCCTAGCTGAGGGCCCACATGCTCTGAGAAAAAGGGCCGTGAAGTCCAGACCCGGGCCGCCTAATTTTGTACTTCAACAAAGAGGTCCGCCCAGAACAACCCCACAGTGGGAGAGAAAGCTCTCTCGCTGATACGCAGGCAGAACTGGCTCTCCTCTGAGTTTAGTGAAAGGGCAGGCTCCTAGGCCAGGATGGGCTTGCCAGAGTCCTGCCAACTGGCTGAGGGCCTGTCCTTCCCCAGCTGCACGACAGCAGATGCCGCCAGCCGAAGCATAAATGCAGGAAAGCAGCCTGTCTCCGCATAGGGCGTAGGGGCACCAAATGTCGGCAGTACCTCAAGCAAGCTGTCGCCCACCAGGGCCACGAGCAGCTGGTGTGACTGACGCTCCCGCACCAGGGCTGCGTTCTCTGAGGCGTACATGGAGGTGAAGTCGAACATAGCCACGTCAGGCTGCCCGTAATGGTTCATGGCAAAGTCTAAAGACGGCAGCTGGTAATTGGTGGCAAAGTCTGCCGCTTCCCGGGCGTAAGAAAGCAGGTGGTCCTGGTTCACGTTCTCTGCACACAGCAGCCTCTCTGTGTCGATGTAGTCCTGGGGGTGGGGGTGGGGGTGGGGGGAGAGAACAGGAACACAGTGCGGCAGCCTGAATTCATCGCATTCAGACCCACTTCTTCACAGACGGGCTCGGAGTGGGCGTGTACAGTGAGGCTCATCAACACAGAAATAGGAAATCAGGGCCAAGGGGACAAAGAGGAACCAAATCAGCCATCTGTGAGGATTAACAGAGCTGTGATTAAGCATCAAACTTGGCTTTGAGCTTCCTGGCACCCGGGGCAAAAGGGAAATGTGATATATTACAGGGCTCTCTTATCAAAAAGAAGGAAGCATAGAAATTCCCAAGGGGAGGCAATTTTTTCCTGGCACTAAATTCTAAAAGAACGGTCTCACGTAGGGATTTCAACAGAGAACACTGTGTTGTAATGAACAGTGTACTTAAAAAACAGTCTTGCAGCAAATGTAGAAGCATATGTCCTGTGGCTGGTTCTCATGATAATGTCAGTAAAAATCAATGACAAAAGAGCGAGTAAAAGAGTGATTGATTGTATAATGGACTAAGCGAGGCTAGTGTGGTCCAGATATGCTGTGTGGAGCAGTCCGAAACGACCAGAAGAGAAATGGGTACTTGACAGAATGCAAACTTTCTCTCCAGAATCAGTCCCCCTTTTCCTGACAGACGGGGGCTACTCAGGGTCTGCTTGGCTTTCACAGTGTTCACTGTTCTAGAGGGTTAGGGTACCCACCCGGAGGGACACCGCTGGTGAACTGCAGGAAGCCTGTCTCCCAAGGTCAACCCTGTCCGTCGTGCAGCTAAAGAAACTAAAAGACTGTCTTTCCCAAAAGCTGACACAGAAAGTGCCCATCCCTGGGCGGGAGACAAGGGGAAGACAGGGACCAGTGTGTATAAGATATAAGACCAACACAGGCCTCGGGTCGTCAAGAGCAAGAGGTCAAATTCCCTTCTGCTGTTTAATGAGTGCATAACTTTGGAAAAGTTATGGAACTCTTCTGTGTTTCGATTTTTCTTACTTATGAAATAGGAATAAGAAAATCTAATTCACAGAGCCCTGGGAGGACAAACTGAGACTCTTACTAAATGCCCAGGCTGACGCCTGGCATGTGGGAAGTGCTCAACGAATGGAACTCCTGTCACTAATAGTAAGGTGGCACGAAATGCAGCTTATGGTGAAGCTGGCACCTGGACCCCCCCAAGGTGCCAGCAAGAGCATTTACGAAGGGCTTAGATGGCTCAGCCTCAGCTGTAGAGTGACCTGCTGGGTCAATTTTCCCAATCGCCATGATTTCAAATACCTGTTCTGGGAATTCTGATATTTCCAAACCCAAACCGCGTCACCCAAATTGCACCCAGCATTGGCCCAAGACATTTTGTAAGGTCATGGTGTGCAGGCTGGAGCTCCTGTTACTGGCTTTTCTTTCTCATACCTGTTCCTACAGTCACATGATCACTTTCCCCCCTTGAAGTGTGGAGATGAGATGGGAAAGAGTGAATGGATAGGTCTCAAAAATCCCCATTCTCAAACATGCTTCAAGCACCTGAGGTGGACCAGGTGACAGGTGAATGTGGACACTGTACAAGAAAGGTAATGCCTGGTGCCGATGCCCCAAACAGGAGTGCAGGGACCTGGCAAAGGGAGCAGACAGACCTGTACACTATACTGGGATGACAGCCCACCTGGCCCGGGGCTGCTCGGAGAAGCCATGGGGCTTTGTAGGGCAGGAGGTCCCAGGCAAGTGGGTGGATGGCAGAAGTAGACAAGAGAGAAAAAAGTGGGAATGGGGATATAAGGAACATGAGTAGGCCCAGGGAAGCAGTTCTAAATTCAGATAAAGGCAGAGGAATGAATTTGGGGTTCCATTTTCCACAGGCCTAGGGTGCTGAAGAGGCTGGATCCTAGATAGAGAGGTGGGGAAGTAGAGGGAGGCAGCAAAAATGAGCAAAGCTGGGTAATACAATAGGAAGAATAGTCACCCCAAGGGTTGAGCTGGAAAGAGGCTGTAGACCAGAAGCAAAAGTCAGGCAGTGCCTGTCCAGTGCTTCAAACGAGGGTGGACTCAGCCTCAGGGAACCTCCTGTGACATGTGTCTGTCTCACACACCTGGCAGCCAAGCTTCCACCATGAGGAGATCAAGCCTGCTGTGAGCAGGAATCCTAGTCTGCATGGACGTGGGCCACCCTCCTTGTGGGGAAAGCAAGACGGGCACAGCTGGGAGCCCAGATGCACAGTTTCTTGAGCAGAAACTTTCCTCTCCTTTCAGGAACCATAGAAGGAAGCCCAGAGATCAGCAGGAATAGATGAGGAAGCCGGTCCGTCAAGTCACAAGAACAACCACTGGCTCCACACCTTCTGTGTGCCTCTAGGTAGATGCTGACCCAAACAGGGAGAGGAAAAGAGAGAGGACTTGCCGTTCCTCTGGGAGCAAGAGAAGAATGCTAGTTTAAGTGGCTCAGGGACGATGGGCCAGCTCCCAACTTGTGCGAATGATAGAGAGCCTGGCTAGACATCTACAGACTCAGGCCAGAGCTCTTGAACCAACTGGGTACCCAGTTCTCCCATGTCCCGTTTTCCCAAGTGTAGCCTCTGGCCTCCAATTTCTAGACAGGAGTTCCTGTCTTACACCCAGAGGCTTCTCAGCACCAGCTCAGAAGGAGCCACCAGTGTCTCTGCAGGAGAAGGAAGCCTTGGTGAGGAAGCATGCGACTGAGATGTACTGCCAGCTGCCCCGTAGTTAGGATGGATGGGAGCAGAGTGTGTCATGCTCACCCGCCGGGGCCATGCAGAGAACCTGAGACAGGTGTGGAGGGGCTGTGACAACTGCCAAGCCATCGAGTCCCCAAGAGCAACATGTCGTGACCTGGACAAACGCCTTGGGACGACCGAGGGAACCTTAGCATTCCAGACGACTGGAGCACTCAGCCGGTGAAACAGGAAACCCAAATCACACTTTGCCTGATGCCCCAGGGGAGGGCTGACAAAAGCCTCCCCAGCCTCTGCAAAGATGCCCACTGCACCTATCCCCCTGGACCCCAAATGGTTCTTCACTATCTGACACAGGCAACATGGCAGAGGAGCAACTTCAGGAGGGACACCCGTGGAGCAGAGGGGAGAGGGAACATCAGCTTGCCTCCCCCAGACCGGGTCAGCAGTGGGGCATCAGATGCTGAGCCGATTGCTCACACATCTGCTGGCTGTGCTCAGCTTCATTCACATGTCCAGCAACTCAGGCTTTCAACAAAGACCTGACCAACGCAGAGAAGGCCCAAGGGAGGGCTGGGTTACTAATGCCACCTGGCAGGCTGCCAGCACAAGCCGGCGAGAAGACAGGCACATTCTTCTCTGACAAGCAGCAATGAATGGTCACCGTGCTGCCTGGGCTGTAGGCCCACGCCCAGAGAGCAGGCTGACCTCGGACGGCCTGGTCCTTATCTTGAGGCCATAGCAGTGGCAGGAACAGGGGCTCTGGAAAGGTTGAACACCTGACCAAAGCAGCTTCCAGCCCAGGGCCCACCACGGCATGGTCCTTCCTGCCAACCCTGCTCTCTGTGTAAGCAGGAAAATGCAGAGGCCAGGAAGCCAGCAGGACAAAAAAGCAGGTGTCCAAACCAGGTAGAGAAGTTATAAAGGGAAATCTCTAAACCCCTACATGCCAGGAACGGAGCTATGGACTCTGAATACGTTTTTAAACGACTCTTCCCAACAACCCTTTCAGGCAGAAACTATTACTCGTATTCTGCAGATGAGAAGACTGAGGTTCAGAAAGGTCAGCTTTGTCACCGTCCTGAGTTAATACCCGGCAGGGCCAGGTATTTTGAAGTCTTTTTAGCTGCAATAATAGAGCTTCTCCGCCATACCATGACAAGGAGGCCACAGCGTGAATTTCACAAGTGAAAGTGTCTCTGTGTCCCACTAAGACAAGGAGCCCCCATCTGCCTCCAAATGACGTTTGATCTCCCAGAAAAGCAGGCAGGGCTGAATGAGACGTGGGGACGGAAACGACTCAGCTGATCTCTTGGGAGTAATACCTGGGTAAGGGGCTCAGCACCCCTGCCCACAGCTCTGCGGAAACATGCCTGTGTGTATTGGTGTGGGTTCCTTCATCCAACACTCATGCAGCACCAAGGAGGAGGAGAGTGGTGGGCAGTGGGTCCTTCCCTGTTGCCCCCTTGCTCAGTTTCTGGCAGGATGATGTCTGCTCCTACACGTGCTGATGCCGCCAAGCCCAGGTCACAAAGGGAAAGACAGTTAGGACCTCATCGCCAAAGGGATACATACATTGATAATGACCCCTTTGTCCAGCAGGCTCTGCTTCTTGGCGGTCATGACAAAGTAGTGGGTGCAGTCCTTGTAGTAAACAATGTTCTCAAGATCAATCCCTGAAAAGAGAAGTGTTCACAGACTCAGTCAGTATCGCTTCCTCAGCGCCCAGTGGGTCAGGAGCCCTGCTTTGCCTCCTTATCTACCTGTGGAATAGCATGTGAGACAAGTGTTGGAGAGAGACGGGGCTGGAAAAGGGAAACCCGAGTACCAGGATTTACCCAGGTCAGCACGGCTAGCTCCTACAGTCCCACCGGACACTACTGCTTTCCTTTTCAATTGAGATGTAATCGACATGTAACATTGTGTAAGTTTAAGGTGTACAACATGTTGGTTTGATACATTTATGTTTTATAATACGATTAAGGCACTATTTCTTTTCAAATGAAACAATTCTTAGGGGCCGTGGACCAGTATTTCCAACTTAGAGCTGAGCAAGTGCTACTCGGGGCACAGCAGCCACGCAACGATGGGGCCAGGATTTGAACCCTGGACTATCTGATTGCAAGTCCCACCCACCAACCCTCCATACGGCCAGAGATGCAAAGAGCTGAGTGAATTCTCCAAAGATTATGCGAAGTGATGTTTCTAACCATTTCCTTGCTGTGTGTGAAAACCCAAATGCCCCGGGAGGAGCACCTCAGGTTAGAGGGCTGGGCTGTATCTTTTTGCACTTTCCACCAATTGCAGAAACTTTATAGATTGGCTTTCTGCATTTAAAACAATGCTGTGAGATGCTTAGCTCAGTGGTTCTCAAAGTGGGGTCCCTGGCTAGCAGTATCAGCACCATCTGAGAATTTGTAGGAAATGCAAATGATCAGGGCCCAACCCAGACCTACTGAAACGCTGGGGGTTTCAGTAGGGGACCAGCAATTCGTGGTTTAACAAGCCCCACAGGTGAGCCTGATTCACGCTCAAGTTTCAGAGCCACTGGCTTAGATTCTTTGAAGAGAGAAAGGAAGAGATGCATGGCCGCTTATCAGAGTCAACACAGAGGTGTACGGGGTAACCATGGGAACCCCTTTATTACCATTAAATAGGAAACAGCCATCAGTGCAGAGGCACCCCCTTCCCGCAGAGGAAATTCATCCGAGTCACTGTGTGATGGGCACTGGTGTAAAACAATGGCCAAAGGTGACGAGGACAGCAAAGTTTAAAGGAAGCTCATTGAAACATTTGGAAAAACACACTCAATGTCCTATCATAATTTATATTGGGTGACCTGTTTAAGTATTTTCTTGGTTTTTGAGGGGAAGGGAGTGTTAGAGAGCTGTTAAATTATACAAAGGGACATAATATGCCGGAAGGAAATACCTTTTTTTATTTAAATAAGATAATGCAACTGTGGTGAAATTCAGAGGGTCATGCAATGGGCAAACATCACTGTGGCCAGTGAGAGGCAGAGTCTGGCTCAACAACGAATCCCATTCCTAGAAAACTATCTTATCCAAATAATGCACCAGAAGCAGTTTTGGCTGTAACAATAAATAAATGAAAGGTCTAAGTCAGAGGCCAGCAAACTTTTTTCTGTAAAGGGCCAGATAGTAAATATTTTGGGCTTTGTGGGGCATTAACAACTACTCATGGTGGAGCAGCCACTGGCAACAGTGTAAACAAGTGGGCATGCTGTGTTCCCCTAAACCTTTATTTATGGACATTGAAACTTGAATTTCACATAACATTCAACTTTGTCACACAATATTCTTTTGATTTTTCTTCGCCATTCAAAAATATTAAAACCATTCTTAGCTTGAAGGCAATACAAAAACATGTGGACAGCCGGTTTGCCACCCATGGTTTAAATGCTTAAGCAGTGACAATACAGTCACTTAATGAGCTGTTGTGCCCAAACCAACCATCAGGAGAACTAGGCTGCAATATGGATAGTATTTAAAATGTGATACTACATGAGAGAAGCAGAATAGCAAGGAGTACTGCTGTGGGGACAGAGCCAGGAGAGCGGTTTCCAGGCTCTCGACCTCACGTGGAAAGGTGCTGGCTCAGGTAGTAGATGGCCATCAGCTGTAATTATTTGGCCATCAGCTTTAACCAGTGAGCCATTAGCTACTAATATAACTGCTGTGGCTGAGCTGGCAAGCGCAGATTGCGGCTAGCAAGTGTGGTTAGCAAGCGGATTGTGGATAGTGTTGATCCTACTTCCTGTCTCTCATCCAGCCGCCAGTTAGACTGGGGTGCAGGAAGACCCCTCGATGGGGTCCTGGCAGATGTTTGCTTTTGTGTCTTGACCAGCCACCAGCGAGAATATAGTGGTATGACTCCCCATCTATGGCCCCGTGCGTGTTCCTTTTCAGCTTCACCATATTCTGTCTCCACCCGCCAAGAGCAGGACCAGAGACCCTGCATTACAATTGCACTATGATGAGAGCTACTAGATCCATGTAAAAAGAAAGGATGCAGGTGGAAAATTACCTAAAAGGAGACTATTCATGAGCTAGGTGGTGCTGGGTGTGGATGATCTATTTTTAGTGTAAAGATTTAACACTGTTGTTACATTGCCTTTTCCAGGAGAAATATAAATTTTTAAATCAAGTTAAAAACGAAAAAAAAATCTGGAATTTACTTAATTGGGAGCAGGTGTTTCATCCCTCACTTTCTTCTCACCCTGCTTTATTTCCCCCCACCATCCTTATAGACCACTTGGCGTGTTAGTTATTTGTTTAATGACGGTCTTCTCCCCTCATAGAATGTAAGCTCTAAGAGTGGGGTTTTTTTGGTTTGGCCACTGTTCTATCTCACATCCTTGAACAGCATTTGGCACTCAGTAGGCATTCAATACATATTTGTTGAATAAATAAACGGATACTTTCTTTCCTCAAGGCCCACGCCTGGGGGACAACTGATGCCCCTGGGTGAGGGTCATGCTCCCCAGTACTCTCTGGACACCCTCAGGAGGAAGGGCAGGCAGCGCACTGCACAAAAGCACCTACGCTTTTCCAGGGACCACTCACAGGTTACTGGCTGCCCACTCACAGCGCTCCCTGAGTCTCATGCTGACCTCTGGCCGTATGCCAACAAGCATGCATTAACATGGTTAATGTGGGTGTCCCTCCCCGGACAGAGCCACTCGGGTGGGGACCGTGTCTGCTACGACTTTATATCCCACACCATTGAGTACGAGCACACAATGAGCATTCAGTAACTGTCTCCTGAATAAATAAATGTGTATCTATATTCATGAACAACATGGAGAACTTGCCCTCAAGAAGCCCTCTTGTCCTCAGAGGAATCCTGCCCATCATTATCCTAAGGGGAAATCTCTGCTTCCACTTCATCAGACTGAGTCTCCCAGTCCCAAGAGCTAGAAAAGCCAGATGCTCCTTGGGTCACTTTAGGAAGCGTGGACAATGGCCTGGTTTGGAGAGAGGTGATGGTCTCACCTGTTTCTTCCTTGAGGTCCTGGAAAAATTTCTGATTGAAGATGAAAGCCACGCCACTAATCTCTTCCACCTTGGCCTCAGCTGTGCTGTTTCTGTTTATGAAGTTGGCGGTGATTGCAATAGCCAACTTCCCACGGAATTCTTTTCTTCTGAACCCTGCATGAGGAAAAGGGAAGACGTGGGTCTTTCTTCTGGATTTGGTGGGCAAACTGAAAAAGATTACTGAGAAAACTATTCTCAGACGCTAATGAAACCAGAATTCTGAGTGTCTAGAGAACAGGGGCAGGCAGAAACGCCGAGGTTTGCACGCGAGGAAGAAACATCACCAGAGGTCTTTCTACATCAGTGGGACTTGTCCCGTTTCTTAAATCTACAGGACCCATTATCATGGTTAGATTTTGACAAACTAAAGGCTAAACAATGTTCTCCAACAGGTAATCACAGGGTCACCCTGTTAACGATGTGTTAGGCATTGTGGCTAGGTACATTCATGAAAGACCCACATGCACTTGCAACTTAGACAATTAAACTACTTTGTCAGCACTTTTCATGTTTTTTTTTTCCTTTGAAAAGTAGGATTATAAAATTGAATTCCTGTGGAACAGGAATATGAACAAATTTTCTTTCTATCTCAGGTCCACAATGGCTGGCACTTAGTACACACTAAGTAATTGTATGATGAATAGATGGCATTCTAACTTGCAATTAATTTAGTACAGTGATTCCTTGGGGTTCTTATAGGTTTCAATGGTTTACATTAAAATTGCTTTCTAATGGTGGTAAGAACTATGTACCCAATTACAATGTGGATTCCACCCCCCTCTCCCCATACGCACACACCAACCAGCAATTCTAGGACACCAGCTGGGGGTTCTATAATTCATCTCAACTCTGACACAGTCTCCCCAGAGACATCGGATTCTAGTGGTAAAGGGCTCAGTACCATCAGACTGCCCCCCACTTCAGATGCCAATTGCAAGCCCATGTTTCTGACCAACCAGCTATGGATGGGAGTTTCCAAGGAGCCTCTGCTTGGGTTCGATTAATTTGCTAGAGCTCACGACTTAGAGAAGCATTTTACTTACTAGATAACTCAGGGAGAGTCAGATGAAGAGATGCATAGGGCAAGGTATGCGGAAAGGGTTCTGAGCTTCCACCCCCCTTGGAGCACACCACTTTCCCTAAATAGCTACTTGTTTACCAACACAGAAGCTCTCTAAACCATCTTCCTTTTGCGTGTTAATGGAGGCATCATCACTTAGGCATGGCTGATCAAATCATTGGCCATTTGCTATGTTACTCCACCCTCACAACCCTTTCAGGGGGTCAGGGGCGGGACTGAACAAGCCTCTAATCACGTGGTTGGCTCCCCTGGCAACCAGTCCCCGCCTCATCTTTAGGGGATTTCCAAAATCACCTTATTAACATACACTCAGGTGTGGTGGAAAGGGGCTTGTTATGAATAACAAGACACCCATTTCACCTTTATGGCGCTGCAGAGATTTTAGAAGCTAAGAGCGAGAGATCAAATATTGTAACAAGATGCTCCCACTGCTCTTATCAGGAAATTCCAAAGGTTTTGGGAGCTCTGTCCCACAAAGGGATGAAGATCCAATATATATTCCTTATTATAAATCATAATCTCGCAGGTGGTCACACAGAAAATAAGTAGCAGGTGGTCACATTTCAGTGCACCATCTTCTAATTCTTTTCAGCATCTTGAATTTTCCGTCTGACCCAGACACTGTTGTTTACTTAACTCAAGGCACTCATCATACTAGCAGACTCACTGGCCTTAACCTTTGTCTTCAGACACCTTTGGGAATTCCTCTCACATTCCCTCACCACGCAATCAAGCTCATGCTGATTCCCAAATTCCTCTGTCAAAAATGCCTTTGACTAAAAATCTTGGGTTTCTATTCAATACTATTAAGTTGTTCTTCATGAGACCTTAGTCAAAATGGTCAGGAATGCCCATTATTTGCCTGACCACTGCACTGGACACCTGAAGCTGAATAATATTGTATGTCAGCTATAATTTAACACACACACACACACACACACACACACACACATATATATATATATATATATATATATATATTAGTCACAGGTTATGGAGTACAACATAGGGAATAGTCAATGGAATTGTAACAGCTATATACGATGTCAGAGGGGTAGTAGATTGGGGAGGGGGGTTATCACTTTATGAGGGAGGAAATGGCTAACTAGTACATTGTTTTGTACTCCTGAAACCAAAAAAGAAAGAAAGAAAAAATAAGAAAGAAAGAAAGAAAGAAAGAAAGAAAGAAAGAAAGAAAGAAAGAAAGAAAGAAAGAAAGAAAGAAAGAAATGCCCATTATTCTCTGCTATTTTTTAACTGGGGGTGATTGGCCTCCAAGGAAGGGCTTTTAGCAAAATGTGGAGACATTTCTGGTTGCCACAACTGGGGTTGCTACTGGTGTCTAGTGGGTAGAGATTAGGGGTGTCACCAAGCATCCTACAATGTCTTGGGGACAGTCCTCAAGACAAAGAATTATATGGCCCCAAATGTCAATAGTGCCAATTGAGAAACCCTGCTCTAGTCTACAGTTTTGGTCCTGAGATGCTGAAATGGCTCTCTTTCTTCTCACCCTTCTTTTCATGTTCATGAAAAGCCAAACTATACTCGAGCTGAGCATGGGTCCTGGATTTTCAAATATTCAGACTTACAGTTTCCTCAAGCCATCAAAACAGCCCCATAAACTAACAGCGCAACATTCAGATTGGCAGCTTAAAAGTCCTTTGTCAGGTATTGGTTGTTGATGGCAGGGGGCAGGGAGTAGGTAGGAAGTGATGAGAGGAAAAGCACTGGATGCATAACAAGTGGGAGGGGGCTTGGCTGGCCCACCTCACATCCTGAATTCTCTAACATCAGCCCCATTTCAGGGTACCTCAGAGAAGGTGCCTTCCCAGTCAGACATCTGCAGACTGCAGCCCTTGAGCAGGGCAAGCTCGAAAAGCAGACCTGTCCCCAGTCGAAGCAATGACATGTGGAACTACTTTATGCACAATCCATGTCTCAAATTAGTACAGTTAGTGCAAATTAATACAACCTATGTATCAGCTAATCTTGGGGCTGGGGTGGAGGTGATTGAAGGCATGTCCTGGCAACTGGGCACCTCTCTCAACCTAACTAGATCCTACCCCCAAGAAAACATCGTTATGCTTTCAAATTGAGAACCTAGAGAAGCATGGTTTTTGCACTTTGACAGTTTGGGCAAAACTGCCCAGCAGTGAAGGTGCTTAAAAGTTATGAAAAGAGATGGGTTCCTCCTTCTGGAGTATTATAGTTGACTGTAAACCAATTCCATTAATAGTATAAAAAGTGCTTCTCTTAGTTAGATCAAGTGTGAAAGTGCTTAGTACTATGGCTTGTACATTGGCAGGTGTTCAACAAATGTATGTCGGTTTTTTTCCCTTTTAATTTCCATGGCACTTTATAAAGCATTTTTTACATGAGTGTTTTTCCAACCCTTATAACAATGCTCTAAGAGCATTCTATGTTGCACATTTTACAGTTGGGAAAACTGAAGTTCAGAGAGAATTAAATAGCTGCTCTCTAAATGCTCAGCCTCAGGCATCAGAGGGCTGTCTGCCCTTCTATCAAGACCTTCAACTAGCTCTGGCATCTGTCATCTTGCCCTCTCTTCTCCA
This sequence comes from Rhinolophus sinicus, assembly GCF_057876585.1. Taxonomy (NCBI): domain Eukaryota; kingdom Metazoa; phylum Chordata; class Mammalia; order Chiroptera; family Rhinolophidae; genus Rhinolophus; species Rhinolophus sinicus. The sequence goes on along the minus strand of NC_142514.1, from coordinate 148,673,758 downwards.
CCCCGTTCCAGACACACCCCCTCCCACTCCCTTCTCCCCACCCTCAGCCCTAAGAAAAAGAGTCATTACCTTCCAATGTGTTCCTGCGGCCATCGGCACCAATGATGACATCAAACTCAAACTCTGACAGAGAGTGGTCTGCAGGGAGGAATTCTGCCCGCCAGCCAATTTCTATCAGGACAGAAAAATGAGGTGAGTTGCAGAGATAGGTGGGAAGAGAGGGTGACTACACCCCCCTCTGTGTTACCCAGGAGAAATAGGCAATGCCACCAGGTATTGGCACGCCAGACACAGGCTCCAGATGAAAGACGTGGAGTGGTCCAGATTCACATTCAAATCTGGAGTCCTTCTGGCTTTAGTTTCAGTTCAATGCAGAACAGGGTAAACCAGCAGCACCAACTCCATGCCTGGTTTTACCGGTTTCTATAAAAGTGGAGAGTCTATCCTCAGTGGTTCTCAAACCAGTCTCACTTGAGCCTTACTTTTCTCAATAGATTCTACCATGTTCTCTTCAAATTCCTGATGTTCTTCAGTGACCTCCCATTGCTAAACAGACCCCAAAGGATGTGTAATGAAACCAGTTTGAATTCTTATTTCATTCTGCTCAAAATGTTCTGTTGTGTAGCACACACTCTGTGAAACCATTTTTAGGTGAAACATTGCTGATTACTCATAATTAGGATTTCACATCCACAAGAGGTCTGGGAAAGGTAAGAGCACACAGGTCTCTGGAAGTTAAATAATGGATGCCCTGCTACAAAAGCCAACTAACGCCTTCCCTAAATTCTCAATATTCTGGGCAGATGACAGGAGAAATCAGAGTTGTAATCAGTGTGAAGCTACCAAGGTCTGTGGCACTAAACTGGCTCAAAACTGAAAGCCCTGCCCAGGCAGGAGAAGATTTCGATAAGTAAGACGCAGAGGCACCATGAACACACTCTCTGACCACGGTGTATATAAGGATCAGAATTTACAAAAACATACTTTTAAAAAGGAACAAAAATTACTAAATAAGACATAACCACAATGGGTGAATTTTGTGATTTGCAAATTATAGTTCAAAAAGTTTTCATATATTATACACCAAATAATATTTTGAACATTTATTTCACATTTGGTCTAGAAACTACACTTTCTTTACTGGATTTTAAACACAGCATATAGGTACAAGTGTATCCACATATCTATGTGTGTACATGCATAGCTTGAAGAGCACGTGAATGAATTTCATTCACGTGAACCAAATCTATGCCTTCTATCCTACTTCCTGATTAGACTTCATTTGACAAAATACCGCCTCCTAGTGGCAGGGTAACCAAATTACAGGTTTAATGGCTTACTAATAAATCCCCTGGGAGGTGAAGAGCAAACCTAAAGTGACCGCAATGGTCAAAAAAGGTAAAATATCTTTTGATGGAATTATGCCCCCAATACGAATAACTCTTACAGAAACATCCTCTGAGAGTTGCAAATGTGATTTCCATTTTGCAATAACTGATTTCTAGACAGAAAAGGAAAATTATACAGTACTCTGATTTTCTTGATCTTCAGGAGGCTCTAGAACCTTCACAAACTCCACATTCACATGGATTTCAACTCCCAATATCAGGGCCACCTTGAATAGGATGAGCTGCAACTGACGAATACCTGTTAGAAAGGAGGGGGAAATGAGGTGACTGTCAATAGCAATGTCTGAGCATCTCTTGTATACAGAACATTATATAGTCACTGCTCAGTGAGCTCTGAGTATAGCAGCACACCAATAATGGTCATTATGGAGAGTGAACTGTGTGCCAAACATTCTGTTTTCTCATTTCACCCTTATGGTGACCCTCTGGGATAATTATTTTCATTTTATAGATGAGAAATTGAGGCTAAATGAGGCTAAGTGACTTGCTCAAGATGACACAGTTGCCAACTAGAATGTGGACCCAGATCTGTCTGATTCTAAGACTGTGCTCTAGTCGTTAGATAATGCTATAAGGATAGAGGCTGTCTCTTTCCTGTGTCCTTCCTGAGTTGGGTGGTGGTTTTGATAAGATAAAGATGGGAAGAGGAGTAAACAGAGAGAGAGAAAATAAAGGGCCATAAGTAAAATCAGGTATCACTTGGCTCATTCTGTGTGGGACGTGGCCTAAGCTCTTAGCCATCAGGGTAAGGAGAAGGTAGGCGGGGCTGGGTGAGTGGGGGAGTTATCTCCACAAAGCTGGACTTATGGTTCTTGACTCCTACCCACTATCCTAAACTCCTCCAATGAGTGGCACCCTGTTTCTCTATTTTGTTCCCTGCCTTTCAGCACAAATGGCTATGCCTCCAAATATTTTTCTTCAGAGCACAAAGTTTCAAACTTTCTGTGGGTCTCTGCGTTTTATGGGCTTCACTCATGTAACATTTATTGAACATCTACCATGAGACAGGTGCTATGCTAGGCCCAGGAGATATGGAACACCCCCAGTAATGGAGGAAACACAGGTAAACAGAATGGGGCAGGGCATGGTGGTTGGGGAGCAGAGGACTGGCAGAACAGTCCTGAAAGCCAAGAGAGGAGGAACCAAGAATATCAATTCTCACAAAGAGATTAAGGAATATGAAGACTAAAGGAGGTCAGTCACTTGGGAGTTAGGAAGATTCTGGAGACTTTGGTGAAAATCTCTTTAGCTCAGTGGCGGGGGAGAAATCAGACTGCAATGGAAGGAGGCATGAATGGATAGTATAGACAAAGTCTACATCTCTTCTTTCTAGAATAAATACTTTGAAGTAGAGATAACAGAGGACTGGAGAGGCATTGTGAGATAAGGAGCAGGAAGACTAAGTGATGGGGCAGGTGAAAAGGAGAAAAGGAATCCAAGAGGGACTAGAGTTGGAGAGGAGGTAGCCAGCTCTGCCTCTGACCTTGGGTTGACAGGAAGGAATGGGGTCCTGGATGGAGGTGAATGCAGGAGGAAGAAGAAGGGGTTGGAAGGGGGAGTGCCCCCCAGTTCTTCTCATCCCCAGAGCATAGGAAGGAGAGCATCTGTTAAGAATGAGGAAGCTGTGGTGGAGGTTTGGAACAGCCATGGTGGGAACTGGAGGAAGATGCAGACACAGGACACGTTGAAAACTGCTGAGCAATGCTGAAGTTCGGGACACAGCTGGGGCTGGAGACCACGGTCGGTCTGAAAGGAAGCCAATCAGCTGGGGCTTAAAGAATCCAATGCCTGGAAACAGGCATTGGAGGAAGCCTGGCCTCTCCTTATAGTTTCAAGGTTCCTAGTCTATCTGGTTCCAGCACATAATAGGTGCTCAATAAATTCTCCCTGCTCTCTTTTCACAGGTATTGGAGGTGCTTTTGACAATGATCACTCTGAATGTTTGAATCTCAGTTCCAGAATCCTGCCAGTGTTTCTGTACACTGGGATATTTCCAAGGACTAGGGGTTAAATGGGAACCCCACCAATGGGGCAGAGAGGGGCTCCTGGCCTAGAAGGCAGCCCAACAGGCCTGGGGCCCTCACAAGACTTCCTGGTGCCCAGCTAAGCCTGATGAGAAAGTGGTGCTCAATGTTATTGTTCTAAATTGGTAACCAATATACATTCTTCTGTGGGTGGTAGACTATATCCTGAAAGCTGACACTGCAGCTTTCTGGGCAGATCCAAATTACTTTCCAAAGGACTCCTGGAATTTTCTCATGTCAGAGCAGAATAAACTCTGGGGCCACTGCTGGTAAGTTCTCCTGTATCTGAACTAAATTATATCTTATGTGGCTAACAATTCCTTCCAGTCATTCCCTCTTGAACCCCATCCTTTCCCATCAGTTCTGGTCCTCATAAAACATGGCCGTCAGGGTTCCCCTCCCACCCATGGGTTGAGAGACTATAACTCTGAATTCTGAAGTTTGGGCACACTGGCTGCTTTTTGCTCACTGTACACCATTGGATAGAAAGCATTTCCTGAGCACCTACCGGGTTTCCCCGAAAATAAGACTGGGTCGCGTATTAAGTTTTGCTCCGAAAGACACATTAGGGCTTATGTTCAGGGGATGTCCTCCTGAAAAATCATGCTAGGGCTTATTTTCCGGTTAGGTCTTATTTTGGGGGAAACACGGTACTACGTGCCTGGCACAGTGATAAGTACATTATGAGCTGACCTTATTTAATCCTCTCAGCAATCCTGGTAGGCAGGCATTAATGACATTTATGGGAAATTAAACTGGGGCTTGAAGAAGGTAAGGAATTTGATCCAAGTCACACAGAAAAGGGACAAGACAGATTTTGGACCCAAGTCTGTTCAAATCCTTGAACTCTCCCATAGTATTAATCCCCCTGACTTTCGGGTAATGGTTACTATATATAAATGGCTGAAGACCTCCTCCTGCACAGGGTGAGGAGAGAGGCAGCTGTCCCGAAGCCCGTCTGTGCAGATCTTGCCTTGAGAGACCCAGGCTTGAGGAACTCTGGAGCAGAAGTGTGCCTGCTCTCACCTCACCCCACCTAGGCATCCAGGAATGGCCCAGGACTGGAAATCCATGTCCTCTATTTCCTCTCCTTTTCTGGATAAACCCCCATCATGATGCCCCCTCTCTTTCTAAAGCTCAAGAAAACTTGGTACCAGATCTCTCAACTGTGTCATTTGTCTGCCATGGTTCTCCAGAACCAGCAACACAATGTCCAAACTCCTCTGCCCAAGAGGCCCTCAACAACCTGACCCATTTAATGCTTTTCTGCGGCTCGCTCTTCTGAACTCCTCTAGCAAGTCTGACTACTCTATTAAAGCACATTTTACTATTGACAAAACTCTCAGGGAGTTCTCTGAGAGGGCAGACTATATTACTTACCTCTACCTCTGTTTTCCATCCTTCATTCATTCAACAGAAGTTTATTGAGCAACTTCTATGTGTCAAGCACTTTTTTATGCCTTGGAGATAGTCTGGTGAGCAAGGCATGCCACAGTCTCTGACCTCACGGTGTTTACAGCCTGGTGGGTCATAGCACAGGGCCTGGCACAAGGCACAAATATCTGCCAGTTCGAAGTGTGGAGCCCTGAGGGACTTGCAATATGGAACGTGCTGGGGACTCCTCAATGTGGAGAGACTGTGTCCCACCCAGGGTCAGCCCCTCCCCTCATGGGGTGCCTCATCGGCTCTACTCACTGATGTGGTCGATGGAGCCAGCACAGAACTTCCCATAGAACTTCTTGGCTCCCAGGCCCCGCAAGTCATGGATGGTGAAAGGCCAGAGGTGCAGCACGTTGTTCCGGGAGAAGGTATCTCTCTTCTCCACCACGACCACTTTGGCCCCTAGGTAGGCAAGTTCAATGGCAGTGCGCAAACCACATGGTCCTCCCCCAACGATGAGACACTACAGAAGTGAGAGAGGAGAGAGACACTCAGTGACCCCTAGCATTGTAGATACAAACTCCTTGTTAACAATGTAATTGAGGAGCATACCCCCAACCACCTAAATCAAGTAAGTGCAAACAAAGCACTTGTTAGGACTTGCCATTCATCAATCCCATGCACATTACCTGTGGGCCTACTGTGCACCGGGCACTGTGCCAAACCCTGTGAGGGACACAGAGGTAAAGGAACTTGGGGGGAAGCACAGTAAGACACACGTGGGGTTCAGAGTCAGACTGAACTGGGATTAAATCTCTGGCATTTGACCGCTTAGTCTTCTCAGCTGTGAAATGCATCTGCTACTCTTTCCTTGTAGGGTTATTGAAAATAAGATTGCTTTTCAAAAGCTTATGGTGCAACCTTGTGACCTTTGATTAAGTAATGATGTCTTAGATATGACATCAAAAGCATAAGCAACAAAAGAAGAAAGAGATAAATTTGACTTCATCGAAATTAAAAATTTTTGTACTTCAAAGACCACTACGAAGAAAGTGAAAAGACAACCCACGGATGGGAGAAAATATCTGCAAATCATATGTCTGATAAAAGACTAATATCAAAAATATGTAAAGAATTTTACAAGTTAACAATACAAAGACAAGTAACCCAATTAAAGAATGGGCAGATAATCCGAATAGATACATTTGCAAAGATGATATACGCATGGCCAATAAGCACATAAAAAGATGCTCAACATCACTAGTCACAGGAAATGCAAATAAAAGCCACAATATGATGCTACTTCATACCCACTAGGATGGGTATATTAAAAAAAACAGACAACCACAAGTGTTGGTGAGGATGTGTAGAAATTGAAAGCCTCATTCATTGCTGGTTGGAACATAAAACGGTGCAGATCCTTGGGAACAGTCTGGCTAGTCCTCAAAAAGTTAAACATAGAGTTACCATGAGACCCAACAACTCTCCTGCTAGGTATATACCTAAGAAACATGAAAATGTATGTCCACACAAAAACTTGTACACAAATGTTCACAGCAGCATTATTCATAACAGCCAAAACAACATACGTGCCCATTAATTGACGAAGAAACAAAATGTGGTATAGCTACACAATAGAATATTATTCAGCTATAAAAAGGAATGAAGTGCTAACATATGGATGAACCTTGAAAACATTATGCTAAGTGAAAGAAACCAGAAACAAAAGGACACATATTGTATGATTCCACTTACATGAAATGTACAGAATAGGCAAATCCATAGAGACAGAGAGTAGATTAGTTGTTGCAAGTAAATGGGGGAGGGGAGTTTGGGAAATGACTGCTGATGCATATGGGATTTCTTTTTAGGGGGATAAAATGTTCTAGAATTAGATAGTGATGGTGGTTGCACACATTTGTGAATATACTAAAACCATTGAACTATATACTTTAGATTTTATTTTTTTTATTGGGGCAGGGGAACAGGACTTTATTGGGGAACAGTGTGTACTTCCAGGACGTTTTTCCAAGTCAAGTTGTTGTTCTTTCAATCATAGTTGTGGAGGGTGCTGTTCAGCTTCAAGTTATTGTCCTTTCAGTCTTAGTTGTGGAGGGCGCAGCTCAGCTCCAGTTCCAGTTGCCTTTGCTAGTTGCAGGGGGCGCAGCCCACCATCCCTTGCGGGAGTCGAACCGGCAACCTTGTGGTTGAGAGGACGTGCTCCAACCAACTGAGCCATCCGGGAGCTCAGCGGCAGCTCAGCTCAAGGTGCAGTGTTCAATCTTAGTTGCAGGGGGCGCTGCCCACCATCCCTTGCGGGACTCGAGGAATTGAACTGACAACCTTGTGGTTGAGAGCCCACTGGCCCATGTGGGAATCGAACCGGCAGCCTTCGGAGTTAGGAGCATGGAGCGCTAACTGCCTGAGCCACCCGGCCAGCCCGAACTATATACTTTAAAAGGGTGAATGTTGTGGCATGTGAGTTAGGTCTTAATAAAATCATTGAATGAGAAAAAAGCATGTGGTTCCAAGTTTGACACATGCTAATAAAGATGTTGTTATTCTTAATGCTGAGATCTAGTCCCAGGCACTTTCAGTCTAGGTAAATTCAGACTTGTGAAACAAACAACTAGAACCCCATGTGGCTAGTTCTATTTGGATCGCAGAAGGGGAAAAGCTAATCCTGCCTGGGAAGCTGGAAAAGGCTTCACAGAGATCTTTAAAAATGATCATCACCACCGTCTCCTCCTCCGTCTCCTCCTCCGTCTCCTCCTCCTCCTCCTCCTCCTCCCCCTCCCCCTCCCCCTCCCCCTCCCCCTCCTCCATCACAGCCTACATGTGTTGAGCATCACTGTATGCCAGACACTGGGGTAAGTGCTTTATGTGTTTTAGCTCTTAATCCTTACAACAAATCTAAGAGGCAGTAACTATAATTATCCCCCTTCCACAGAAGAAAAACTGAGGCACAAAGCAGCTAAGTATCTGGCCCATAGTTTCACAGATTGAAAGGAACAGAGGCAGGATTCAGACCCAGGTGGTTTCACTCCAGAGCCCACCATGCTGTACTGCTTCTGGCTTGCCAGGAATAAAAAGAAGAAACAACATTTCAGCCCATTCAAAAAGAAAAGGAAAGAACTTCAAGGTTGAGGGAGAGAGGGATATTGTGTGGGAAGGGAAGGGAAGGGGAGAAAAGGGATGCGAGTTAGTGGAGAGCCAGATGGTGAAGGTCTTAAGTGCCAGGAAAAGTACTAAGGCCTTGGTCCTGTAGGCACTGGTGGAGAGACAAAACAGGATCTTGTCCAAGTGCCATGCTAAGTTGCAATGGACAGAGTGATGTTGAACAAGATAAGAGTCCTGCCCAAGGAAGCTACAGCCATTTAGGAGAGAAAGTAAGACACATAATGACCCAGCTACTTATACTGGGCCAAAGCCCTTTACTCCAACCAAGTCTTATAAGGAGCACCAGTACTATTTAAAAACAGAGGAAAACTACAGTTTTCAGGCAGAACGAGTCAGAAACACCTGTACACAGTGCCCTGCCCTACTCCCGGGCAGCCCCTGAAGCAGCTTCCTGAGGCAAGAGTTCACCTGTGTGTGTGTGGGGGGGTGGGTTGTGTGTGGGGGTCTAAATAACTGAGGATAGCCCAGCAAGGCAAGAGGGAAGGAGGTCTGCACCCACACCTCACTGCTAGACATTGCAGAGGCATCCGGAAATTTCCATCCTGCTCTGGATCAAACCTTATCTTACAGAAAAGCACTCGCCTTCCCCTAGCAAATGTTCCATCATCCAGTTATCACCCGGCAGGGGCCTCCAGTGTCTCAAAGGGAAAGCACAAACAAGCGTATCAAAGCTTCCACACCACAATCAGTGTGGCTTACTGGTTGGAACCTTCCAGAAAGTCTGTGGAAACCCCATGGGGGAAATGTAGTCACCGCTGAGATACAGCTCACTCCAGCAACCTCGAGGGAGCGGGTGTGCAAATCCCTCTGCTTCCTAAATGATGGGAGCTGACTGGAGAGAACCCACTCCCCCCAGCCCAGCTTCACGTCTTATCTCACACCCCACACAGCCCGGACATAGGCAGACCATGACAGGCATTCCACAGCAAGGCTCCCAACCCCAACGCTTGTGAGGTTGGCTTTGGGGTTAAGTCTGGATTCACTGCATTTCTTTATAGTTAGTGCATCTTTTCCTGTTTGCCGAGTTCTGTCACTCTAGGGCCAGGGATGGAGAGGGGGTGGGAGGATGTGGGGTGAGCAAGGGCAGGAAGAGAAGGAGGGGAGTCCTGCATCCTTCCATCCACCAGGCCTGACCCAGCACTGCTCCCAAAACGAGGCAGGACATCGCCTTCCCACCAGCTGGGGGGCTGCTGTGCGTTTTTTGTGCGAACAGTAGCCAGAGGACTGTTTCTGACCCTCACCCCCCACCCCCTCAACTAAACCTGAAATCCCATTGGCGAAAGCTCAGTTTTCCCACCACCCTGGGCCCCAGCACATACTTCGGGCCTGAAATTTCAGAGACGCCAGTCATACCATAATCTAAAGTCAAAGTAAATACCAGTGGGTCTAATTATATAAAGGGAGAAAATTCGGTGCAGATGTTATCAAGACAGGAGAGAAGGCGGTTGGCAGGGGCCAGGCCAGTTCCTCTCGGAACACTCTTGTTATGATTAACATGGGAACTCGGAGTTCTGACAAGAGGCCGAAAACGGCGGCTGCTACACGCGTGCGTAGAGGAGCCGGAGAGGAGGGCTTCCCCAGCATGCCCACACTGATGCTGCACACGCCACGGACGCAAAGAGTGTGGTAACTCCACCCCAAGCAGATCTCCACCTTTCCCAGACCCGGCCGCACTATCACTGCTGAGGACTGATTCCCCGGAAAGAAAATTCTTCATTAAAACTCGGCCCTAACGCCTGTTTCCCTAAGCCCCAAATTATGCTGTGCGTTCCTCCCACTCGCTCTGTCCTTAGTGCTACCCCAGAACTAAGCTGCATGTGTTGGAACGATCTCCGTCTGATGCCCAGCTCAGCATTTCTGTATGCCCGGAGCCAGCACAGGGCCTGGCACACAGGAGGCCTCAATAAACAGCTGATAGATGAATGATCTTCCCACACCCTCACCGCCCACCCAGGGCTGGCGCCCCGTCCCTAACCGGGATGCTCAGGGCATGTCAATCAGGGTTTATGTCTGCAGATTCCCACCCAGGCTGGGGGAGCCGGGGTCTGCCAAGGCCACCAGGATCACAGACGTCAGCAGATCTGTGTGCTCAGGCGACATAAATTTATTACCCGGTGGGGAACAGGGCAGATCCAACACCATCAGGAAGTACATTGTAGAGATAAGCTTGGCAGTACTTAGGCTTCCACATTCGCAGAGAGAGACAAACACCACATGGAAAAATCAGCTTTTTATTATCAAAGGGTGGGAAGAGGGGACAAGGGGACTGGCCCACAGTCAAGCCCTGAGGCTAGCGTGGCCCCAGCTCACACAGACTCCTGCACCATCCCAGGGGAGTCCTGCAACCACTACCCACCTCTTGGTGACATGACACATCTCTCAATCCACAAGTGGGTGGGGGTACTGGGACCATGCCAGGAATGTTAATAGGATTCCGTCCCCAGAAGAAGCCGCCAAGGGGCCCAGGGACTCAGCCAGGGGTTGGCAATCTCGAGACATGATTTCCAGCTCTGAACTCTGCCTCTGATTTCCTTGGGAGCTTGTGGCGCGGACACTCCAGTGAGGTGGAGCGCCACAGCCAGCACGTGGAGGCAGCAAGCAGGTGAGGTCTACGTTCACTAACTAACTTTACTGGGCTCTGCGCCCCATTGACAAGGACGATTATCGTGTCAAAATGTCTCACCCCCACTCTGCACTTGCCACGGGCCAGGCACAGTCCTAATCGCTTTGTGCATTTCATCTTTCCAACTACCCTGTGAAGGCGTGCCATCATCAGCATCTCCACTTTGTAACTGAGGAAACTGAGGCATAGAAAAGCTCAGCAGTTTGCTCTAGGTACCTTTATTATCCCCATTGTTGAGCTAAGAAATGGACGCGAGAGAGGGTCAGAAACGTCTCCAAGATCACACAACCAGTATATGATCAAGTTTGGATCCCAACTTAGGCAGTGTGGGCCTCAGGCCCGTGCTTGGAACTGCCTGTCTGACAGGACAGCCTGACCTCGGGGGGTGTGGTCAATGAAGTGAGTGCACAGTGGCCTCCGGAACGGAGCTGGGGTTCAGGCTGAGTGCATGGGCCTCTGTGCAGAAGGCCTAAGCTTGCGTCTGCATCTGGGCTGAACTGTTCTGCTTTCCTGGGATGGAAGTTTACAGGCCACATGGAGCTAGAGCCCATGCACACACTGGGAAGCCACTCTGGCAGGTGCCACGGCAGCGAGGAAGGGGGGGGTTGGGCATGGACAGTGCAAGCCTTCTCTGGTGCCCAGGCAGCGAGAGGAGCCAAGTAACACAAGGTCATGCGTGGTGCTGTTTCCCTGGTAGCACTGGTCCTCCCAGCATGCTGACCCGCAGGCCATCTCCCCGGGCATTGCTCTGGTTCCAGGGACGTGCCACCACACTTCCTGCTGTGGCTTCCCAGCCTCACTGGCTCTCAGGATAAGGTGCTTATCTAAACCCAGGCAGGAAGGCCCTGACTGTTACTGGGTTACCATGAGTAAAAACAGTTCACTTCAGAATCACAGGGCTGAGAGTTTTCAAATCCAAGGGGCTAATCACATGCTATCATGGGGGGGCTTGGCTTCATAGCCCCACCCTGCAGGACTGCGCTGAGGGAGCTCAAGAAAGATGCAACCACCTAAGGTTCTACATATGAAGGAGTCTGTGCAAGGGGGGTGGCCAGATGAAGACTTTTCATGGGGACTTTAAGGGCTGCTCTGGGTGGGGAGGTAAATCCCGTCTGACTTGACGTGGCCCTGTCCGGGTCCGACTCTCCTGTTTCTTGGTCACACCCAGTTATTCCTGAATAACAGTTACACACAACTTACCTACCTCAGAAACTTAGAAAGGAAATAGAAAAAGGTATCCTGTTCTCTCTGCCTGCTCTTAAAACAAATCCTTCTGAGAAACATTCCATCCCTCTCTGCCCCTCCCTTTCAGCCTGAGCTGGTATTCTCCTCTTATGAACAATTGTAACCAGTGACACAGGGTCTGCATTTTGGGGGACAGTCTCATTTGCAAACATTCTGCCCCTGGGCCCTGCAAGTACACTCGTATAGGACCTTTGGTTTGACACTTGTAAGTACAGCCCTCAGGCTCTCCTGCCTGTCTCTGGGTACTGCTCCTACCTCACAGAATGAGTTCCCTAAAGTCAGGGTCTGTGTGCCACCCCCCCTTAGCTCCCCCACCAGTGGTCTCTTCCCAGGAGAGACCAACAAGCAGCAGCTTAGCGAGTCCAGGACTCCTTTCACTTCAGATGTCAAAGTACGTAATCAACAACGCCAATTCCGTCCCACCTTTGTTGGCACCTGTACATCGCCTATTAGGAAGAGCAATAGTAATCATAGTATTTATAATAGCAATCATAAAAGCCAGAGCCACCACTTACTGGCTGCTTATAATGTGCACGAACTGTGCTAAGCACTCCCTAAGAAATGCATCTCTTTGCATTCCTAGAACAACCCTGACTTAGGCATATTCGCCGCCATGCGGCAGATCAGAAAACTGGAGCGTGGGAAGGTTAAAGGGCTTGACCACAGGTGAGACCCTAATCTCTGATGCCAGAGTCCATGCTTGAGATCACAATGCTGTATTAATTCTTCCAGGTTTCCTTGGGGGCATTCCGTAGTAGAGTATTCATATGTTCCCTCCTCAACGAAGATCTGTAAGGACCAGTGAGACCATGTGGTAGAGGACGCAGGAGAAGGCTCAGGAAACAGTCCCTTTGGGGACTAAGGAAGAAGAACAGAGACAATGAACACTACAGTGTTTGGGACTACCTGTGACGACTGGAGGGATTTGTTGGAGTCATGGGTTGGTGATTTTGGTCAAGAAAGTGTCTCTGCAGGAGATGGCCCATGAGTGGAGAATTGCAGCTGGGGATTTGGAGAAACAGAAGAAATGGCACGCTGAGGTCTAGGCTGAGAAAGGGGAAGGTGGTTTGGCGGGAGTGGCAGCCCTGGTTGAGGTAAGGGGAGTGTGGTGCTGAGAAATGGTGAGAAGGATGAAACCAGACAGGGGAGGGAGCGGGAGCCAGATCGTGGAGTGTCTGGGCTGTCTGACTGAAGGGTCTGAACTTTCCCCCCTTTGGTTATTTTGGGGTTGGAGTACAATGAAACTGCTAGTTTAGGATAACTGGTTCCAGAGCAGTAACACAGATGGTAAGAAGAGAGACGAGACACTAGAGGTAAAGAAACCAGTTGTAGCCGCATTTGAAACAGTCGGTCCACTCTCTTGAATGTCTCCCCTCCTCACTGAGCACAGATGCTCAGGTGCGTTGGCTGGTCCCCTCATCTTCCTGACCTCTACACTTGGGAGTGCCTGGGGCTGTCTCGGTCCACTTCCCTTCTTGACCTTTATTTTACATCATTCACTTCCATGGCCTGAAATACCATCTGTATGTAGATGATGCTCAAAATTATCCCCAACCCCACAGCTCCCAGACTCTTATAACCAACAGCCCACTGACATTCCCAGATGCTCTAATAAGCATCTCACATGTAACAGATCCACAATCAAACTTCTGATCACCCAGCCCTCCCCTCCCCAAAAGCCCTGCTCCTCTCCTAGTCATTGCCATCTTGGTAAATGCAGATCCACTTTCCACTTTTCCAGCTCCTTGGACTGAAAATCTAGAATCAACATTGATTCCTTTCCTCTCACAACCCATAATAAATCCACAACCAATCCACCAATAAATCCTATAGACTCCACCTTCATAGATCCAGAATTCAACCAGTTTCACCCCTTCCATGCTGCCACTCTGATCCAAGATACTGTCATCCCTCCGCTGCTCTGATCTGAGGTCCCACCTGGTCTGCCTGCTTCCACTCATGGACCCTTGTAGTCCAACCCCCCACAGCACATGAGTGGTCCTTCTAAAGTCAGATCGTGTCACCCCATGGCACACGGAACTCAAAATCAGATCTTATCATGGCCTTGACATCCCATATGACCTTGCCCTCCAACTTCCCTTCTGTCTTTGGCCCCAACAACTCTCCCCTCTCTCTCTGCACTCCAGCATTAATGTACTCACTAAGCACACACAGGGTTTCCACTTGCTTTGCCTTCTGCCTGGAACCTTCTTTCCCTAAATACACACACACACATGCACATGCACACACACACACACACACACACACACATATGTATATATATTTAATACAAAAGTATATATACATACATATACTAATATTAAAAAAATATATTGCAGAAAATATATAGGCCTAGTTTTACATTTCTTCATATTAATATCCACCTATAACAACATTTTAAATGTTTATAAATATTTCCAGCATCTGCTTGTGTATTTTTCCATTGTGGGCTTTTTGTTGTGTTTTTAATCTAGCAGCTTTACAATATTTTCCCCAACATTTTATTATAAAATTTTTTGAATACACAGAAAAGTTGAAAGAATTCTTGTGAACACATAGATACCCAGCACCTAGATTCTAAAATTAGATGTTACTTTTCTTGTTTTATCACATATCTCTTCTTCCATCCCTCTACCCATTCATCAATTTACCTAGTATTTTGGTGCATTTCAACTAAATTGCAGAATCAGTACATTTCTTCCCAAACACTCCAGGCTGCATATCATTAACTAGAGTTCCATATTGTTCAAGCTGTTTTTTTTAAAGGTAAAACTTACATCCAATGAATGCACATATCTTATACATACCACTTGCTGGGACAGTTTACGACATATTTTACTTCTTAAAGCATCAGTTTTCTCCCTAGCAGTGCTCTTCCTTCCGGTCAGTCCCGTGGCTTATTATTCCCTGGGCTCTGGTGCGTTGCTATCAGCAAGCAGCTTCTAGCCAGTGTGGGGGGTGGGTGGGGGGGATGGTGGGGGCTGACCAGCCAGCTGTCTTGGCTCCCTTCCCTTCCTTTGGGAGAGCAAAAGTCACATGGTCTTCTAAGACCCCAAAGTAGGGTGTGGAGGCATCACACATTCCTTTAGCAGGAACAGGAAAGAGCTTTCTGAGATGGGCTGAGTCCAGATGGATTCAAAGCTAAAAGCTCTAGGGCCAGTTATAATCCATATGTGGGGAAAAAAGTAGAGCTAAGATACACAAACAATCTAGCATCCAGAAATAGAGAGACTAGTCCATTTTTATCACTTTCTCTTTTTGGTCACTCAGTAAGCTTTTGCTTTTACAAGCTCTGAGCTCAGTCAGGTAGGGGTCCCCACGTTACAGTGATAATAGCCAGCACTCACAGTCCTTTATTCACAACAACCCAAGCCCATGGTGCCATTTTCATAGCTGTAACTATGAAGAGATGGAGCCAGGATTGAAACCCAGGTGGCTGGCTCCAGAGACCATGCCTTTCACCAGTGGGCCATAGAGACCACTGGCGGTAGTCAGGGAGTGGGAGATGGCAGACGAGGTATCCACGTGGTCCTCCATTGCTCCACTTCTCAGTGAGTTTTAATTAGTTTTCAAGTCTGTCTATCTGACTTCCTATGACCTCCTCAAAAGTAGAGGCATGTCTGGCTCACCTCTGCATCCCAAACAACTAGTCTGGCACAGGTAAGTACTCAGTGATAATTAGTAAAAAGAGGCAAGAGTACTTGGAAGGCCCTGGTGGGCCAGCACCCTTGGAGGCCAATTTGGGGTGGTAGCTGTGACAGCAGCAGTTACTGGCAGGATCCAGTAGGAAAACTACAACAATGGCAGGATTCCCCTTTCTGGCCAGGACTTAGTGACTCCCGGAAGGGACCAACATCATGGGTAAGTTAATCCAAGAGGAAAGGCAGAGTGCAGGTGGAACATCCACTGACCTATACGTTCCCAGTTCAGATGACAATCTGTCAATCCACCCTATGACAAACATTTCCACTCAACAGGTACCATGACCTGGGCCACCTGAGGTCAAGAGAAGCATCTACTGAGTATCTTACATATGCCAGCCCTGCAGCAGATGCTTTAAATGCACTAACTCATGTGCATTGTGAAAGTGGCATGGCCTTTCCAGTCTGAGTCTCAGAGGTGACATGACTCAGTAGAGCTGGCATTTGTTGAGCTCTGCCTGTGTGGTGTCAAGCACTGATCTAAGTGCTTCCTATGTGTCAATGCATTCAAACATCATGACATCCCAAGATTAGGAAACCAAGACACAGAATGGTTAAGTTGAGTGTCCAAGTTCACATCACGGTTAGGAAGGAGGAACAGGCATTTGGAATCAAGCGTCTAGCGCCCAACACAAACTCAGAGCTGCTATGTTCCCCGTGCCTCTGAGCACCCAGCTAATCAAGGGCAGAGCCAGGGGTCAGTACCATGTCCTCATGACTCCAGCATCCAGCCCTTCCTTCCACATTGCCCACTCTGCCACCTTCCTCCCAAGTGTTAGAGCCCACTGTCCCTTTCTGGCCCGTTGTCTCTCCGTCTTGGGTACTGTGACTCCTCTATCGGTGCCACCTCATCCCAAGGCCACAGGCAAGGCTGACCCGATCAGTGGATAGCATCCTTGCCCTGCCTGGCCTCTACAGAAAGGCCACTCTGGGCCCGGTGATGGATCTGCATGAGGCCAGGTACTCCTGCCACATCACAGGTTCCTGAGGTTTGCAAAGGAGAGACTATTTGCCTGAGCCCAGAAGCTATTTCTGCTGCCAGCCCAGTGAGGGCCCAAGGAGCACAAGGCTACTTCTGCCAGCCCACAGCCAAATCTGTACCAGATAACAACCCCACCAAGAGCCCTGGAGTGTTCCCCGAAGGAGGTGGCAGGTAAGAATGAAAATGCTCTGAGAACTCACTGTAAGAGTATGCTGTCTCCTTCACTTTTTCCTTTCAGAGTCTCTAGCCCCGGAGGGAGGTGCTGTACCAATAGCACCTAGGGGGCTAGGCTTAGTCCAGGTATGCAAACAGGAATAGATTCATCAGCCCTCCACGGAACACCACTGAGAAACTACATCCAGCGGTGAAGTGAGGGGCTGGGTTCTGAAACAGGCAGTCCATTTACCAGCTGTGTGACTTACAGCACAGCAGCTTATTACACTCAAGGTACTTGACCTCGCTTTCTTCAAGCTAAGAGAGAAATAGGGGTAGTTCCTACCAACTAGGGTGGTTACGAGGATGGAGCCAATGAACCGCAGACTTGTTCATAAAAGAGCCTAGCACAGGACATGGTGAGCATTCAGTAAATGGCAGCCATGTCCAACAGCTCCTCTCCTCCCGCCCTCCCTTCCTCCTGAGGAGGAGTCCTAGAAGTGAAATCAGCATTCCGGCCTCTACGAGCTCATGGTCCAGTCCGTTTAGGGATACGGATGCTGTGATCCCACCAGTTCAAAGGCTATGGTTTGCAATTTTTGAGGGGAGCGAGGGCGGCAGACGTACTGCTTTTATCAGGGTATCTTCAAACATGTTGGATGAGCCTCAACTAGAGCCTGGGCCCCAGGAGGCTGCTGGCCTGTGGTCTGCTCTACCAGTGAGTTGCCCTGTGAACCCCGAGCTCACAGGTACATGCACTGTCCGACGCAGAAGGGACTTTAGATCAGGGGTTGGCACACTTTTTCTGAAAAGAGTCAGATAGTAAATATTTTAGACTTTTCCCCAACCGTTGGCTTTGATAAGTCTGTCTGATGTGTCCTTCCCTGTAACTCCTTGCCCTTGAGGGGTCCAAGAAGGCCTTTATGGTAGCCCAGACGCCATTTTCAGTATCTCCGGAAGTCTGAAAGAGCTTCCTTGCCACTCTTGCTGTCTGGGACACCCTCACCCAGATCTTTGCACTGGATGCCTTCTCACCACTCAGATCTCAGCTCAGACATCACGTTCCTTGGAGATACCGTCCCAACCCCACCCCATTTCCTCTATCACATCCCCCTATTCATTTTCTGCACAGTGCTTGTCACAACACTAAATCTCTGTTTTATTTGTTAACTAGCTCACTGTGTGTCTCTCCCTCTAGAACGTGAGCTCCACCAAGGCAGGGGATACCTGGCTGTATCCCCAGGGGCCAGAATAGTCCCCAACCCACAGGAGGAATGTTGCCAAATGAATAAATGAATTAAATCAAATCATACCTTTACCCCAAATCAGGATGAGTGCAGAGGCTAACTGAAATATCACGGCCAATATTTACCATGACATGCTGTCTTGGGGCTTGACACATATTATCTATTAAATGAGGCAGAAACTAACTTATGAGATAGGAACTCATTTATCTCCCTACTTCTGATGAGGACACTGAGGGTAAGGTCCCACTGCTCAAAGACACTTATTTATTAAGAGGTAGAACTAAATCTCAAACCCAGAGCTGTCCAACTCTGGGCCCCACGCTACTGACGGCTACTCTTACCTAACTTTACCTGGTATTACGTCAATTTGGCGTGAATCCAGTTTATCTGTGGCTGACTATAAATGCTGAGAGGCAGTGAAGTACCTATGAACTTACTACATATGGAGGGAAGAGATTATCTACTATATGTAAATTTGTTTGTGAAACTATTTTGAGGCATAGTTTTGGGGAGAATAAAGGGAATCAAAGTTGCACAGAGGTGGGGATTTTCTCATCTTTTACCAATGAAACAGCTAGGCTCCCGTGGAGGAAACAATCTCAGACGTCACAAAGGCATTTAGAGGTGACAGCAAATCCTAAAGTTTCCCAAGGGAAAATCCATTTAATTATTGCACCTTGATCCTTCTCCTGTGGGAGGGATACATATCTAGTACCCAATCCACAGAAGACGGTGATACAGGAAAGTCCCTAACCTGGATATGGCTCTCCAGCTCCAGAAGATAAACCCCAGTGTATTTATATAGACGTCTTCCCAGCAAAGGAGCTTGAAGCCCTCACAGGTGACAGGAGAAAACTGAGTCCTTCCCAGCATCTCTCACATGCCTTCCAGGCCAGGGAACTCCTTCTCACTAGTGCAGCGTAGTTTCGACTCTACTTGCAGCTGCCACAAAAGAACTGAGTAAACTTGCTCGGAAGCTCTTGATAACTTCCAAGTGGGTCACCTTACACTATAAAGTGGCTTGTAATTAAAATATTTCAAAACTGTGACTAGATCAGTGTCTAGACATTGGGAAACTCCAATCCTACACATCCTGCCCACCCATGATTACAACCCGCCCAAGAACATGTTATGTTTTCTTTATCAGAGCATCTTTAAGGACATATTTCTGGAAAGCCTCTCCTCACGGCCTGCTGAGAGCTGCTTGGGAATTCTTTCTGCCACCAAGAGGAAGGCATGCCTGGGCATCTAGGGGACCTGCTCTGTGGAAGCAAGCCTGGGCCAGTGGAATGGCTATGGCATCATCTCCAGGCTGGCTGAGGAAGTCCACATAAGGAAGACGGGACTTCCGGGATCCTGGTGTATTGGCTATAACCCTCCCGGCAGAACAAACAAACTGCTTCCCCAGCTCACACATGGGGTGGTGGTGGTGGTAAGGGGGCTGGAGGATGAGGCAGATGGTTTAAGCTCTGCTGAACTATTAAATGGAAAATAAGGCATCTGAAAACCCCTATCCTAGCTCCCTGTAATACCTGATCCTACCCATAAGCCAAGGAGAAAAGGGTATGTGTCATTCATTTGTTCCTTCATTCATTCATAAAGCACTTAATGAACACCTTTCGTTAGGCAGCATGTTGGGTGCTGGGGAAATAGAGATGGACACGTCACGTTTCCTGACCACAGGTAGTTCCTCTTCAGAAAAAAAGAAAAAAAGACACTGAAGGTTCCTGAGCAAGCTGGAGTTCACCAACCATACACATGGAGGGGTCAGGAAAGAAAAGAGGCAGGGACTTGGAAGGAAGCCACTCACAGGCTGGGTGAAGCGGTGGGAATAGAAAGGGAGGTTGGAGGAGACACAGTCCATAAAGGTTAAGGGATTACAAAGTTGAGTAAGGGGGTAGAAGTAGGAAGTGAAACTGACTCAGATTCTCAGAGTGGGAGGGTGATACCACTGTGAACTAATATTGAAAGTCAGAGGGAAGAATAAATTTAGGGAGTGGGAGGGGAAAGGAAGGGTGAAATTATAAATTCAGCTTTCAATTTGTTGAGTGTCAAGTATCACAGAAAATCCAGAAAGGCATGTGGACAGGCCATTAGTTGATCCAGAGATCCAACAGAGTAAAAGATACAGATTTTAAAACAATAATAGTAACTTCTATTTAGTGGAGGTCTACTATGTATCAGGTATGGTACATGTCAATCTCATTTCATCCTAACTAGAAACCTATAAAGTAGGAAATATTGTGCCCATTTCACAGATGAGGAAATGGAGACTCTGAAATGTTAAATCACCTGACTGTGGTCACAGGTACCTGACTCTGGTCATTTATGCTCTTCCTAAGATGCCCTAGGGCCTCCGATTTTGGAGTCACTGCCCATAAGAGAGGATTACATCATCCAAGGTGACAATGTCCAGTAGAACCAGTGGACACTTTGGGTCAGATCATTTTTGTTGTTGTTGCAGGGGCTGTCCTGTGGATTGCAGGATGTTTAGCATCATCCCTGGCCTCTCCTAACTAGATGTTAATAGCACCTCCCTCTCCCCTGAGCACAACAATCAAAAATGTCTCTAAATATTGCCAAATGTCCCTGCAGAATTGGGGGAAGGCAAAATTGCCACTAGTTAAGAACCATTGCAACAGAAATCTAATGTGAGCCACACATGTAATTTTAAATTTTCTGGTAGCCACATTTTTTGCGGGGGGAGGTAAAACAAAACAAAACAAAAAAAAACAGGTAAAATTAATTTTAGTAATATATTTTATGTAATTCAATACATCCAAAATATTATCAGTTCAACACGTAATCAACATTAAAAGTATTAATGAGTTACTATGCAATTTTTTCATACTAACTCTTTGAATCAAGCATGTATTTTACAATTTGGACTGGCCACGTTTCAAGTGCCCCGGCCATGTGTCTAGTGGCTCCCACACTGGACAGCACAGATTTAGAGGAAGAAAGAAGAGCTCAGCCACATTTGTGAACAGTGCAGACACAGGAGCAAAAGGCAACAGTGCGCAATGGTCAGAAGGTGTAATAGAGAACTTCTGGGGATGCTGGTAGTTCAAGCTTCTCCTGTCACCTCTGAGAACTGCCTCTCCCCACCGGCAACCCACCTACCCCAAGGGATCGGGGGTTGGGACCAGTGGGGTGGGACAAGTGGGTACTGAAGGAAGGTATCTATCTGGTGAGGAGAGGCGAAGGGGAAGTGAGAGCGAGCCCAGGGAGGGGCCCTGGAAAGCCCATCCAGGCAGGCTTCGGGGAGGCACAGGGGCCTTAAATGAAGGCTGCACTGACTTCGGCGAGGGAGGCAGAGAGGTGAGGAGCAGGGCAGCTACAGACTACTCATCCCCAATCAGGAAACACCTAGTCAGCTCTAAGAGCAGTTGCTGACGCAGGGCTGATTCCAGCCGCAGTAACCACTGAAACAAAGCCCTAAAACCACAGCTTCTGAGTCAATCTCGAGTCAGA
Organism: Rhinolophus sinicus; assembly: GCF_057876585.1. Taxonomy (NCBI): domain Eukaryota; kingdom Metazoa; phylum Chordata; class Mammalia; order Chiroptera; family Rhinolophidae; genus Rhinolophus; species Rhinolophus sinicus. The sequence continues at coordinate 148,652,340 of NC_142514.1, read as the reverse complement.
TCTAGAAAATCAAGGCCCCTGCCTGGGACCGCTCAGCAACGATCAGCACATCTCTGGGGTAATTCACAGGGGAGGGCTGGGGGCTTGCCACTGTCTGGACTTCTTTTAGTCACTCATTTGGCCATGACCACCCTGACAGGAGCATTACTGTTCCCAGATGGAGACATATATAGGACCACACTTGTAGACACAGCCAGGGTCAGGAGGCATTACTGATTATTTAAAAAAAAACTAAAAAAAAAAACTGGACTGAAGCATATAATTCAAAAATAAAACTAAGAGATGGTCCCCCCTTGAAACATTAACTAATCAATGTTTCTATAGGGAACAAGGAACAGAAAACCCTCTACAGTTATAAAGCAAACAGCATCATGGGATTAAGAGGCAGGAAGAAGACACAGGGAAGGCAATGGGGCAGAAAGAGGCTGGAGGTGATGGAGACAGAAGGGGCAGGGCTCCGGCCATGGGTGGAAAGCAGGAAATTGCTGTCCACCTCTATTCTTCTGCTCTCTGAGTCTGGCACTGGGTCTCAGATTCTCTAAGGAGAAATGCCACTCACCACTGAGTCTCCTCTTAGGAGAATTGGCACAGTGGTAAATCAGGGACACTACCAGATCGCCTCGAGGGCCAGGGTTAGAGGGCAGCTGGGGTGCACAGCCCCGCTACGGTGCACAGCCCCACTACCCATGGGCCTCGGGGGCTGAGCCCCTCCAGCCGGGCTCCACCCTCTGAGCGGGCAGCTCCAGAAGGGAACCTCCTCTTAGCTGCTGTCTGGGGTTCTATCCCCCCTGACCTGCCTCTCAGAAGCAATCAGCTCGCACTCCCCATACTCCTACCAGGCACCTGAGCTCAAGAGAGGCACATTCTCTTGTACCATCTCCCCTAACAGGAGCTGTCATCCTCATTTTGCAGGTAGATAAACTGAGGCCCAGAGACTGAACGCCAAGCTGTGTTCTTTCTACTCTGTAACAGGCAGAATGAAGAGGGTGTGTGTGTGTGTGTGTGTGTGAGAGAGACATAATAACCTTAAAGAGGAAGGTTACATACAGTATTTATACACATACACACACAGTGTATGTGAAAAGAGCTTTATAAATTATAAAGCACTTTTACAAACGATAGTTATTACATTTACTTTTAATACAGATAATACATTGTCCTCTAGACAAGCTTATGGACCTCTTTCAAAGAGACTAAAGCCCACTTACAGAGTTCCTCTTATGTTAATCAACTAAGCCAAAAAAAAACACACCCATGTCTAACCTCTGCTTCATCCCTGCGTAGGCAAGGTCTTGTTTGTTTTTCAAAACCCACTTTTTAAGCACTGGAGAACTCTCTGCCTCTTCCCACCATTTCCAGCAAAAGCACAGGCCCCAGTTACTCCCATAAAGGAGGGACTCCCTGCAGCTGCCTAGAGGGCCTCCACCTCCCACGCTAAGTGGGTAGGACAGGAAACCCTACTCATGCTAGGAACGGGGCCTTAGTCAAAGCAACTGGACCCGCCTTCTAGTTGCAGGACTCCTCTGCTAAGCACCTACTATGTGCTTGGGAGGATAGGCTGAAGACGGTGTAGAGTTTCAAAGTCTTTGGCAGGATTTTGGAAACAGGACTGCAGGTGGGTTGGGATTCCAGCTGCAGCAGCTCAGAGGAAGCATGGCGGGGTGCAAGGGTGTCACGCTTTGCTTTCTCCAGGCCTCAGGGGTCCTAAAGCTTCTCCTGTTTTCACACCATGCTTATGGGCTTGGGTATCCTTGCTGCCCCCCCTGGGAGAGTTGAGCAGCGCAGCCAGGCCCTATTCTCCAGCCTCAGTTTGCTCATCCGTGGAACGGCACCAGTAATAGCTATACACATCGGAGAGCTGCCAGGGGGCTCCAATCCAGCCCTGGGCTACACAGCAGGGCATGGCTCCGAGATGGCCAGATTCTGTCACCCGGACCGGAAGGAAACGGGAAAGGCTTAGAACGAAAGGAAAGCCCATGGGCAAGGAAGGTCTTCTGTGTGGGGAAGTGCTCTGGAACTAGTAAAGTGTGACTATTTCTCCACTGTTCCTTTCTGCACTAAATAGTAATGGTTTTTATTCCAGCAGCCACTATTTACTGAGCGCCCACGGCTTTCTCTCCAGCATCTACAACACTGCCATTATGGTCCTGTTGAATGAAAGCTAATCATTGTTCTCAGCCCTTTACAAACATGTCATATAAGTAAGAGGAATCTTGAGGGAGGCAGGTAAGGAGCCCTTCCTTTGGCCATCAGCCTTTTTATAACTTTCTAGGCCACATGAAGCTTTCCTGCCTCTCCTCTTGCCCTGAGAGCTCCTAAGGCAGAAAGATTCAGAAGGCCCAGCTAACTGGAGAGATTCTGAGCACCTAGAGGCTGAGGCTTAATGGGCAATTAAAGACTAGAGGGCCCAGTAGGGGTGGTTACCACTGTTGTTATCAGCCCCCAAATTAAACTCCACTCAATCCCCATCCGCGACAGACTGATGTGAGGGATCCCTAGAGCCACTCCGCCAAGCTCATTCTTGTGTCAGGACAAAAACAGGAAGGCCAGCAGTGGGCTTGGTTTAATACAACGTCTGGAATGTATTTGTGAAACCTCTTAGAGAGCCCAGACAATTTCATCACGAAACCCAAATGTCACACATTCTCTGGGACAGACAATGGGGAAGGACACTCAGGAGCTAGGTGTCCTGCAGACAGACAGAAAATGGCCCTTATCTCTCCTGACCTAGAATCTCAGAGAAGCAGCTGAGCACCAACTCTGCAGCCTCGGTAGGTAGGTATGCCAGGAGGTTAGGGCCTGCAGGGAAGCCTTCCTCTGGGACACAGACACTCATACTTAACCACTAGGCAGAAGGTGAACAAGAAGCAGCTCAGAGGGCAGGAGGAAGCCAAGGGATAAAGACCCCCGCTGTCCAGATTCCTTTTCCCCTGACAAACGGTAATAATGGCCATGATGTGTCAGGCACTGTTCTGAGTGCTTTATGTATATTAATTTATACAGGTCTCACAGTCACCCAATTAGTTGGGTACCATTATCTTCCCCATTTTACAAGTGAAGACATTGAGGCACAGAGAGGTTAAGTTACACGCCAAAAGTCACACAGCCTAAGTGAGATGCAAACCTAGGTTGGTCTGACCCCAGAAACCAGGCTCACAGGCACAGCTCCACTGTCCCACTTCTTGGCATGAAGAAGTGAGAGCCTTGAGGGCAGTCTGTCTCCGTAGAACCCTTGGAACACCTAACTCCTACGTCCTGGGGCAAAAGGTCCCCTTTCACCTCAACAGTCCCCGCCAGCATCCTACCAGCGATATTGAAGACACAAGACACACCATCAACCCCTCTTGCCTCAACTTGGTCTCAGAAACATTTTTTCCTCCCACTCCATTCTCTCAGAGGCCTATGCAGAGCATAGGTGGTTAGTTGTGGGCTCGGAGCTGGAGTGGAGACCCTATGTCTGGGCTGGTACAGGGAGGAGGGCATGCAGAGTATAGACAATTTTCCTCCCCTGCTATTCTCCAAATGGGGGCCCATCAGGCTGAGACTCTCGCCATCACTTTAACAAATAGTGCAGTGATCAGCCGGGCACACCATACATTTTCCCCTCCTCTGAAAATTGAGTTGGAATAGTCTATCACTTCAAGGACCAGGACAGTTAAACAACCGAAAAACAAAACCACAGTATATGTCATCTGGACTCAGTGACCACAAAGGCTTTTTTGATTCAGAGCTTAATTAAGAAAAACAAGAAAGGAGCAGGATATGGTTTCATGATGGCATCGAGCCACTTCCCCCACCCCCATTCCTAACTTCCTGTACAAAGAAGCATTCCGTCACTTTAGCACCTTCTCACCAAGACAACAATAGGCTCCATTTTTTCCACCTAAGAACAGTCATCATGAAACAACAGATGGAGAAGCAGTAAGAGTGGACGTGGGTCTGCAGGGCCACCAAGGACAATGATTAATGGGTTTCCCAGGTCTGCTATCAGCTGTCCCAGACGCTAAGTGTAGGGACTGTTCTAAGAACATGTTCCACCAAAGGCCCTCTCACAGGCACTCCAGGGATCAGGGAATCGGCCTACGCATTCCCAACCCGTGAGCTCAGCCTGGAGGTGAGCCAGGGAAAGCCAAGGTGGACGGCGGGAAGGCCGGAAAAGTCTGAGAGCCTCTGGTTCTCACTGCTGCTCCGGGAAAGGAGACGGGCAGTCCTGCGGGCATGAAGACACCAGCTCTGACTGGAACGACAACGGACTGTCTGGTTTGGCCTTAATTAAAAGAGAGAGACAGGATATAACACATTTAAGCTCTCTTAGAGAGGCCGTAGAGGCCTTAGAGAGGCCATCTACTAAAACCTCCCATATCACACATGAGGAGACACACACAGTAGGGAGGAAGGGAGAGGGGAATTGATGTATTTGAGGACTTCGTACATGTTAGAAATTATTCTTGTGTTAAAGCCAGTAAGGTATACTTTCATATTGCTGCTTTACACATGAGGAAATTGGGACTCAAGCTACTAACGTGATTGGCCCAGGGTCACAAAGTAGTAACTGGAGGAGCCGCGATTTGAGCCAGGTGCCCCCTGGGTTCTTCCCTACAGGCCCCCTTGCCGCAGACAGACAGGCCCCAGGCAGCACAGACAGGCCCCAAGCAGCTCTTGACCCCTCGCTCCTAGATATTGTATCAGACCAGGGATTATTAACCATTTCTATGCCACGGGTCACTTTGGAAGCCCAGTGAAGTCTATGAATACCTTCTCAGAATAATATCTTTAAACACATAAAACTAAATGTTAACATATTCAACACACATAATGATATATTAAATAAGATCTAGTTGCAGGTCTAATACCTTATATAATTTCTGAATAAGTGTAAATAGAGATTGAGATATCTGTAACAACTGCAAAGATAAATGAAAATGTCTGTGATTTCCATTGGTGACAAAGTCACAAGCTGCCTACTTTCATGATTGGGGGAAGTGCAACATTTTAGTTAGAGGTTAGCGAAAATAAAGATTTTTTCCCCCCGCATCCAAGTTCACAGACTCCTAAAATTAAAAAAACTTCTTAACACTACAGATGGCAAATAAACACATGAAAAGATGTTCCCATCCTATGTCATCAAGCAAATGCAAATTAAAACAACAGTGAGATACCACTACAGGTCTGTTAGAATGGCCAAAATCTGGAACGCAGACAACGCCAAGTGTAGAGCAAGAGGAACTCTCACTCATTGCTGGTGGGCATGCAAAACAGGACCAGCCTCTTTGGATGACAGTTTGGTGGTTTCTTACAAAACTAAACGTACTTCACCATATGATCCAACAATGAGCCTCCTTGGTATTGTCCCAACGAATTTGAAAAGTTATGTCCACACAAGAACCTGCACAAGGATATTTATAGCAGCTTTACTCATAATTACCACGACTTGGAAGCAACCAAAATGTCCTTCAGTAGGACAATGAATAAACAAACTGCGGTATAATACATCCAGACAATGGAAGATTATTCAGCCCTAAAGAGAAATGAGCTACTAATTCATGAAAAGACAGTGAGGAAACTTAAATGCATATGACTCTGTGAAAGAAGCCAATCTGAAAAGGCTACCTATTATATGATTCCAACTATAAGACATTCTGGAAAAGAATGTCAAAAAACTATGGAGAAAGTAAAAAAAAAAAAATGGTTGCCAGGGGTTTGGGCAGAGGGATGGATGCATAGGCAGAGCACAGAGGCTTTTCAGGGCAAAGACAATTCTCTGTATGATGCCATAATGCTGGATACCTTGCATTATACATTTGTCCAAACCCACAGAATGTACACCATCAAGAGGGAACTGTCATGTAAACTATGGACTGTGGGTGATTATAATGTATTGATGTAGGTTCATCAGTTGTCATAATGTACTCTGCAGGAGGCTGGGCAACAGCATAGGGGAAATCTCTGTTCTTTCCCCTCAATTTTGCTGTGAACTTAAACCTTTAGGGTGAGATAGTAAGTTACCACTTACTGAATGCTTACAGTGTTGTGGGCTCCCTACTAATAGCTAACTTACAACAACTCTTTGAAGTGGGTAAGACTGCATTCAATTCACAGATTTGAAAATTTGGGTTTCAAAGTTGACTCTTAAATATAGTTAGACACATGTACCTGGTACACATTTGAGTTCCTGGATTATTATAATGGGAGATTTTGCAAAGCAAGCTGTTAACTTGAAACTATTTTACTTGAAACTCCCTGTTTTAAATCTGTGTAAACAACACAAAATAAATGAGATGTTGAAGCCAATATAAGCCTGCAAATGCCATCCTTAACCCCAAATGTCCAACTACTACATCCATCCGAAGTTTCATGGTACCAGGATGTTAACTGAGAACCTCTAATAAGCAAACACTCAAATGTGAAGTTCTGAAATGGTCAATTCATAAATACAGAGTGATGCTGTTGCTCACCTTAAACATTTCAGGCAGCATTTCTTTTGAAAATAAAGGTAAGAATAATGTCTGTGCCCCCTGTATCCTTAACACCCAATACTAAGGTTGAAGACATGGTGTGGTTCGAGGTACGATGGACTTCAGATCTTTCTGAGAGTCACTGCCTACACAAAAGTCCGCAAACAAAGGTCTCTCACCTGGGCACTAAGGTCTGGGACCCTGGTTTTAAGCATTCTTGCATTCTTGCATTCTTCCATTTATCCCCTGAAATTCCTGAATTGATTGCCTGACATTCTAGACAAGTGATGGAATTCATTGAAATTATTGCCTGAAATTCCAGGCAACGCCTTTATCCCAATTAAGCCTCTGTTTCCTCATTTGTAAAGTGGGGATGATCATGTCAGCCCTTTGACCTCCCAGAGTTGTGGTGGAAATCAAATAAGATACTGAATGCAAAACCGCTTTGTAAGCAGAAAAGCTTTATACGATTGCGACAGATCGCTAAATTCTTTTGAACGATCAAGTCGTTCAATGTGATCTGGAGCCCTAGAGTAAATCTGACCGGGAGAAATACCAGAGGCTCCTAAAGCACTGGCAGGGATCATAAATCCATGCCACCCGCACCTGTCGCCGAGTTCGGCAGCATCAGCAGAGAGGCCAGGACGTGCTCTTTATGGAAAACCTCCCTGCCAAGAAAATTATGACAACACTGGGAGAGTTGAACCTGTTAATCCTTAGGTTTATAATTCCTTGCAAAGAAGCATAACCCACATTCTCCCCTCCTTCAGGGACCAGGGCTCATGGCTATCCCTCGGCGCCTCTGTAAAGAGAAGCATTTCAAAGAGATGGTGACTTCCCATGTCCAGTGTGTGAAAGAGGCCCCGAGGACGAGGATGCAGCGTTAACCACAGTCTGGGCTCACTCCAAGAACCCCAGTGACCCTGGAAACAGCATTTCTACTGGCGCAGTGGGAATACCTGTAAAGCCAGATGACAGTGGGGTGGGAATAAGAGGGAGACGAAGCCATGGGAGCCAGGAGGACAGAGATGATGTTCCCCAGGAGTTTGGTCGAGAAGGGAAGAAGAAACAGAGCTGATGATACCTGGTTTTCGTGAGGAGGAGGAGAGGTACTTAAAGGGACAGGACAGAAGGATACAGAGGCAGATAAAGGATGGCAACGACTTAGACAGAAAACAGGCTGGTCTTTTTAAAAGGCTGTCCCAGCAGCTCTAAGATGCTGAGCAGTGAGTCATCAGAGCTTGGTGGAGACCATCCTGTTGAGCTCTGCTCCTTTCTCCAGCAGTGCCAGGCCGCCCTCGAAGACAGCACCGAGTTAGCGTCAGACCTTCTAAGGAAGGACTTTGAGAAGCTGCTAAAGACGACCGCACAGAGAGAACACGGGCTGCAGCTGGGTGAGAAAATGAAGGCAAGGGGAGGCGAGGCTGATGGGTCGGTAGAAAAGGGAGGAGCTTTCAACCAAGGATGAAAACCTAGGTTGGCAGCAGGTTTGGTGACAGTGACACAGTGACAGAAGCAGCAGCTTAGAGTTGTTGTGAGAGAGGAGCATTCCAAATGAGAGTTTAGGTGGAGAGTTTGGAGGGGGCAAACTCCTGAGTGTGTGCCTGGGAAGGGTTGCTGGGGTGACGTGGGAGGTGGAAGCTGTAAGGGTTGGGGGCCTCTGAGGAGAGGGTTTTCAGTAGGTTGGACCCTGGAAATGTAGGAACGCTGGCCAGATGCAGTGAGGAGGAGCAGCTGAGAGCAGAGGGGAACGTGGCTAGCAGAGGGCAGGTGAGAAGGGAGTTCTGGAACACAGGGCTGGTGAGGTAGGAGACGAGCAGTATGGACAGGGCACCAGGCCAAGCTGAAGGTGGAACTGTCACTTAGCACAGTGCTTGGGAGCCAGGAATTGAAGCAAAGAGCCACAGTCAACTCTGTGCTCGGAAGGACGCTGCTGCAGGGATTGGTGGCTGGGCTGGAGGGGAGTGAAGGCTCTGAGAGCTCAGAGACTGGAGTCACTTGGGTAAGAGAGCAGGGCCTTCACCAAAATGGGGGCAGTGGGGAGGGAGGGAAGGGGAAGAATATGAATAAACGTGCAAAGGAAGGTGCAGCAGGACCGGGTGGAGACCAGACGGGAGTCCTGCGTGACTGCAGGGTTTTGAGGTTTCAGGACTTGAAGAAACAGAGAGAAGCAGGTTTCAGAAAGAAGATGGTGAATGTGGTTTCATGGTGCCCGAAGGCCATCCTGGAGATGTCCGTGAGGCACCTAAGTGAGGCCATAGTGTGCAAGAGGGAGGTAAGGGCCCGAGATACGAATGTAGACAGTCATCTTCATGAGGGGGAGACAGCTGAGCGTAGCTGAGATTTCCCTCAGGAAGCATACCCAGCAGAAGCAAAAGGAGTCAGAGAAAAGCCCTTGGCAAACACTACATGTGTCCCATGGAAAAGGAGAAAGAACATGAAGGCAACTTTAAAATGTAGGTCAAAAAAAGATGTCACCAATCCCATAGGATAGTTTTAAGGAGAAGGAGAAGCATTAACGGTTACCAGGACCTTAAATGCTTTATGAGCATTGGGCATAGAACCCTCAGCCCAACCCTATGAGACAGTAACTTATTATTATTATTTCCATGTCATAGATGAAGACACAGAGGCTCCGGGAGGCAAGGTCACACTACGTAGTTAGTGAGCAATGGAGCTGGTACTCCAAATGAGTTCCTGGAATAAAACCTAAACTTACTACAATGGACTGCAATGAAGGGAAGGCCCTTCCACGATCTGCCTCCTGCCTACCCACACCCCCAACCTCATCTCACACCACTCTCACACTTGCTCTCTGCACTCCAGTCCCCTCTTGGCTGCCTGGCTGCTTCTTCCACCAGGCCAAGAGCTTTAGCTTTCCCACCTCAGGGCCTTTGCACTCACTGGCCTCTCTGAACAACCAGTCTTTGCTGGCTGGCTGCTTCTCACCTGCAGATCGCAGCTTAAATGTCACCTCTCTGACACCCTGTCTAGAATCAACTTCCCTCCCCAGGTCTCCCTATCACAACAGCCATAACACAGTGTCCTTCTTGGGATGACATGGTCCAAGTATCTTTGTGTGTTTCTGTTGTCTCCCAACTGGACAGGAAGAAAACTCCAGCAGTGCCGGGGCCTTCTCCACTGTCTTCAGCCTTTTGTCTGGTACCCAGCACAGAGAACTGGCACTTAGATGGCAGTCATTCAATGAATGAGGGAATGCGTAAATTAATGAAAAATACTCCTTCTTGGGTAGTGTTACGTGCTATGGACATTCAGGAGGATTCCCTCCCTCTGAGGAGACTGAACCAGAATGCCCAGGCCTGCCCCAATCTGGACAACAAGGCTGGTTTCAGCCCATCCCTCGTCTGCTGGTCTATGGGGAAAGAACAAGCAGCTCCTCTAAGACGTGACAAGCACAGGATGCAATAAATTCCTTCAGCTTGAGACGGTTGTTATTCACAGATGGGAGAGACTTTGGTCTACCTTTACTTTTTTCACCTCTGAGATTTCATAATTCCTTTCATGAGGAAGTCAGATCACGTGACTCTCAGCTCAAAAGTCTCCTGTGACTTTACATCTCATTCAGAGTAAAAGTCCTTCCAGTGGCTTTAAGGCCCACAGACCTGGGCCCCCCACTCCCCTCCTAGACCCATATCTTCCCACATCCAGCCTTGCTCCTTCCAGCCACATTGGGCTCTTGCTGTTTCGAGAACACACTGAGCACACTCACTTGTCAGTATCTGTGCCTGCTGTTGTTTCTTCGTCTAGAAATCTCTTCCCTCTAAGAGTCACATGTTCACTTCTTCTAGGTCTCTGCTCAAATGTCACCATCTCATAGAAGCCTTCCCAGCACATGCAACATAAAACTGTGACCCACCTCTGCTTGGGGCAGCCACGTCTTCCTCACTTTGCCTTGTTTTCTTCCCAACACCACTGCCACCACACACATACGTGCACGTCCCCCATGCTCACACACTCAGGCCACACACACTTGTTTATTGTCTCTCACTGAGAAGAATGTAAACTCTAAGAGGGCAGGGATTTTGTCTGTTTCCTTTACTGCTGTATCCCTGATGCCTGGCACATAGCAGACATTCAAAACGACTTTTTGAATGAATTAATAATTGTGAAAATTTTGACTCAGAGTTGGCAATTTGAAAAATTAGAGTAAGTGGAAACAGCATGGTGGTTCCTCAAAAAGTTAGACACAGAATTACCATATGACTCAGCACTCTACTCTTCTGTATATGCCCAGAACAATTAAAAACACGAACCCAAGCAGATACTCTCAACAGTGGTCATGGTAGCATTATTCCAATAGCCAAAAGGTGGAAATAACCCAAGTGTCCCTCAACAGATGAATGGAGAAGCAAAATGTGGTCTATACATATAATGGAGTATTTTTCAGCCTTAAAGAGGAAGGGAATTCTGACTCATGCTACCACATGAATGAACCTTAAGGACATTTTGCTAAGTGAGAAGCCAATCACAGAAGCACAGTGTCTGCTTCCACTTATATAAGGAACCTAGAATCGTCCAATTCCTTAGAGACAGAGGGTAAAATGGTGTTTGCCAGGGACTGGAAGGGGAGCGTGAGGAATTATTGTTTAATGGGTACAGTTTGAGAAGTTTCAGTTTGAGATGATGAAAAAAGTTTGAAAGATGGATGGTGTGATGATTACATGACACTGTGAATGTACTTAATGCCACTGAACTGTATACTTAAAAATGGTTAAAATGGTAAATTTTATGTGATGTATATTTTACCAAAATTTTAAAAAATCCATACTTGTTTCAGTTATTAGAAAACTTTTAAGTCTGACTGGAATAACCTGGGTATGCAAATCTACTTTTTCAGCTGTAAATTTTATGAAATCTAAATACAGATTAAGTATTTCTGATTCACGTTTAGCATTCAAATTAAGATGTGCTAATAGAGTAAAATAGAGACCAGATTTCAATGGCCTAGAACAAAAATGTAAAATATCCTACTAATAACTTTCATAGTGATTGCACATTGAAATTATAGTATTTTTTTATTTGTTGGGTTAAATAAAATATATTATTAAAATTGAAAAAAGAATTCTGTTCTGCTAAATACTGCCACATGGATGAATCTTAAAAAGATCTTGCTAAGTGACTCCACTTTTGAAATATCTAGAATAGGAAAATTTATGGAAACAAAGTAGATTAGAAGTTACCAGGTGCTGGGGAGAGGAGAGAATAGGGAAGTATTGCTTACAGAGGTTGTTTTGGGCAATGAAAAGTTTTGCAAATAAAAAATGGTGATGATTGCACAACACTGTGTGAATATAATTACTGTCACTGAATTATACACTAAAAATGGCAATTTTTATGTTGTATATATATTTTACAACAATAAAAAACATATCAGGAATGCAAAGAAAAAAAAAAGAAAGAAAGAAAAGAAGAAGAGTAAATGAAAGAGTTCCTTTTCTTAAAGCAAGAGAGAGCATGACATGGCCAGTTAGCTCAGTTGGTTAGAGCGTGGTGCTAATAACACACCAAGGTTGCTGGTTTGAACCCCTCATGGGCCACTGTGAGCTGCGCCCTCCTTAAAAAAAAAAAAAGGCAATGGAGAGTAATAAACTGTTACAGAGTAAACATCGGTGTGCTGGCTCCTCGGGTAAAGGGGTAAAGGAAACTCTCCCGACTTGTTCTATAGATTTGGACGTAAAGGAATTGTCCCAGGTACGTTTCTCAGATTTAGACAGCTTTCCATGGAGAGAGGATCTAAGAATAAAACTGTTGCCACTGCTGAATTCCCATGGACAAACCTTCGCTGACAGCTTGCTGCCTTGTATTTATATCTTGTATAGCTCATAAGAGGACAAGCGGTATATGCCAGGTGGCAGTAGAATATGTTACATACAGCTGAAGGCTCTGAACAGGTTCTGAAGTTACAGCATATTTGGTTTTTCTTTCCAAGATGCTGCGTAGAAGTTTAAGCTGAGTAGTTTTTATGTAATACAATTTTATATATCATACATCAAAGAATACATGTATATACTATTAGATTTACAACTCACTCCCCCTCAGCACACACTTCTTTAACTGTATGTTAGACAGTACAATATTTTTCTTGGTGTATATGTTAAATGTATTCTATAGAGAGCTGATAGCTCATAGCTGACAGTCCAACACCGCCTGAGGTTTGCAAGGCCTCCCTCCCTTATCTCTTACAAAAACTCATTTGCTAAAAGGCCAGGGAGGAAAAGATCCAATTGCTTGAACCTGCAGGCATTTGGTTCTCTTATACACAGTTTGAGTTCTTCTTCAGCCCAGTCCTGCTTCCCCCCCAGTTCCTTTCATAGGTGTTGATGGCGAATGAACATTTTCCTCGACGAATACATTCTAAGCATCTGCTTTTGAAGAACTCAACCTGAGGCAAATACCTACTGTGCATCAGACTTTATCCTAGGTGCTGGGGAATCAGCAAAGACTATGTAGACAAAAAGTCCTTCCCCCATGGAGTTAGTATCTTAATGGGGTTCCTGGGAACGCCCTGGCCCACGTGATAAGGCAATGTGTGCAGCTAGAGCAGCCCCTACCTTCTTCCTGCCTCTGAAGCAGATGTAACGGCTGCTTTAGAGGGGAAGATGGCTATCATCTTGTGACAACAAAGTGACAAGCATGAGGGAAAAGCCTAGAGCTGCACTACGCAATTTGAAATCCATGAGACACATGTGGCTATTTGAGCATTTGAAAGGTGGCTCATCTGAGGTGAGATGGACAGTAAAACACACACAGAATTTCAGAGACTTAATGCAAAAAGAACATAAACTATCACAATGATATTTTTTTATATTGACTACATGTTGAAATGCTAGTATTGTGGATATGTTAGGTTTAATAAAATATATTATTAAAATCAATCTCACCATTTCTTTGCCCTTTGTAAATGTAACTACTAGAACATTTTAAATTATGTATGTGGCTTGCATTATACTTTTATTGGACAGCCCTGGCCTAGAGAATTGCAGAGGATATAGCCACTAAACCTGCAGCCACCATGTCTCTCCTGACATCTGGGTAAAAAACAACTTATTTGTTGAAGTCTCTGAAGTCAGTTTTCAGTTACTTGCAGCTGAGTTCAGGCCTCATGGACTCAGAGGGAGAACAACCTAAAGGCTGGGCCCAGTGAACCGCCCAGGACCTGAGCTGTGGCGGCCGGAGGCTGAACTCAGCCTGGAGCCTCACCCAGCTAAGTAGGAGGTAAACAGATATATTAACACAAAGCAAAAAAATTCCCTCCCATGGAATACACTGATCTCCAACGTTTTTTTTGTGTGTGTGTGTGGAAAAAAGCAAAGCAGAGAATGGATCTCGGATGAGCAGGAAAGAGGGCAGCCGGGGGATCCCTCCCAGTCTGGGAAGCAGAGCATGAAATGGCTTCATGGTTTCCTCTTGCCCTGCCCCGCGTACACATTTATTTGGATAATCTTAGCCAGAGATTCCCTAAGGCTTTGTGCAACCCTGGGTGGGCCAGGAACTGCAAGAGGGTTTTCTTTTTTTCTCTAAGAAAAAGAAGGTCCAACCCTTCAGCCTCCCAGGCCTATTCGCCAATTTCCTGTGCCCCTTGGAAGCTCCACAAATAGCCAGATGCTAGTCGAGGCCCAGACAAGGCTGCGGTCATCGTCCTCAGACCACAGGGAAAGGAAGCTCAGGGAGCAATGCTCCGATGCCAATTTGGACAGATGCTTAAATAAGGCAATAAAGGGATTGGCTGGTACTGGCTTCTGCAAAGCCACTATCAAGGCTTGGAAGTACCAGGACTCACCCAGTACAGCTCTAGAAAGAAGGACTATGTATGTTATACTACATAGCACACTATCTGTCCAGCTCCAGACAGAAGCCTCTTGAGCTGCAGAGTTCATTTATCTAGTCCCTGAGCAGCTTCCCTGTCCAAGCCCTGGGCTGGGTGCTCAAGACACAGGGATGAGCCAGACATAGGCCCTGTCCACAGGTTGCTCATGGTGAGTGTGAAAGAGGAAAGAAGAAGGAGAAAAAAGCAGCAATGAGGGGCGCTGATCCGTGAGATCTGGTAGGACTAGAGTCTGGGAGCCCACGTGGAGCCCCAGACCCAGACTGGGGTGGGATACAGAAGGAAGTGGAAAAGAGTTCCGGGAGGACTCCCCAGAGGAGGTGATGCTTGCTTAAACTCAATCATAAAGAGAACGACTTAGCCAGGCCTGGAACAGGACCCCTTTTCAGCAGCACAAACAGTACTGGGCTCTCAAAGATCATCCCTAGGCCAGGGCTCTAACAGCTCCCATTCTCTGATGAAATATAGTCTACACTCGTATTTGTTCTTCTTTTAAAGAGCATTCACCTTATGGGATAGAGCGAACTTCTTAATGAAACCATGTATATGCAACAATGTTCTCAATTACAAAGCACTGAGCAATGTTGGGTGGTAACAGCGATGCGGTGACTGTGATTGTTACAGGGTGGCAGCATCCCCACCATATTCCTGCTACACTGCTCTCACTCAGTGGCCCCGTTCAAGGTCACCCAGCCCAGATTCCAGGACTCAGAACGTGTCCATCCCAATGCCGCCTCAGCAAGGCCAAGGAAATCCAAGTAGCCAACATGTTGCTTTTTAGAGAAGAACTCTCTTTAGCATCCTCCAGCTAAGGAAGGAGTGGCTGCTGGAAGAACCCCCAGGAAGAGACTTTGCCAATGCCTATAGTATCCGTAATGCAATGCACGTAGCCTTTACTCTGAAATTCTCACAATCTATCCTGTAGCAACACTTTCCTGTGCATACAAAGCATGTACGTCTGAGGAAGTATACTGCAGCACTGTTTAAAACGGCAATAGACTGGAAACAATCCAAGCAGGTAAATAAATTGTGATCTAGCCACAAAATGGGAAGCCATAAAAAGCTGTGAAATAATAAATGGGTTAGAGCCCGATGTACTGATATAAAAAAATCTCCAAGATACATTTTTGAGTGAAGAAAGCAAGATACACAATAAATACGTTAAAAAAAATAACTCCATTAAAAATAAGGGGGACGCATATATCCATATGCACTCACGCACACACATGTAAGCGTGCACATGTAGAGACTTCCAGGAAGAATACACTGGAAATGGGACAGTGGTTGCTTCTAGGGAGTGGGCCTGGGGGCCTGTGGAAGACACTCGACAGCGTATTTTCTTGCCCTGCTTGAATTATTTTTCTATGGTGAGCATGCATTTCTTTTTTAATTAAAGAAAACTAATTGGTCATTTTCTTAAAAAGACACAGAGGTCTTTTTCATACATGTATTTATCAAATGAACCACAGTGAACCCAGATCAACCATTTCTTATGAAGACAGCCAAAGATGAGCTTTTTTCAACTCAGTTTAATATTGTTAGGAATTGGTTTTACTCAAGCTCATATGTAATATCCAACACACACCTTCATGCCAACCCCACACACTCCATGTGAAGTTGTGATGCTAAGGGGAGCAAAGAACACCACTGAATTGATCACCTGGGCATGACCATGTCTAACGTAGCAGTGCCAGGAGTCCACTGTCAGGTAAGTGGACAAATGAAGGGTTCGTCTAAGCTTTTTTTGTTCAACTGGAACAGAATTTCACACCCCGGAGACTATCGTCTGCTCTACCGGTTTTGTCTGCAACTGTCCATATTAGGCAAAGCGGTACTTGGCACGCATGGCCCAGTGGTGCAGTGGGGCCTGGCTTTGGGGGCTGCGGTGGATGATTTCAGAGGTCCGGAATGTCAGATAGGCTTATCTAGGCCAGGAGATAGCAGCCTTCTGCTCCCAGCTCCAGCCCTCCCAATCTCCCACCCAGCCTCCCTGCTTCCCTCTGCAGCTCAGAAACCACAGCATGAGTTGGGCCGCATGCATTTGGCAGCCTTGGCTATAACCCCACTGAGGTGCCACTGCAGAGGCAAAAATGAGCAGGGGTCATGTTCAGGAGCAAAAGGTGTGGGGTGACCCTGCTGGATGCTCACAAAATACAGACATTTCCCTTCCACAGGTGAATGCAAGAGTTTTCATTATACAGGCTAGCCCCACGTTTGCTGGTGACAAAAGAGTCCATGATTCATTTCCTGCACGCGTGTTTTGATGACAGTGCTGTACAAATGCCTTCTGGCCTGAATTGGTTACTCATAATTATTGAGCCACACTAGGGAGGGTGGTGGCAAGAACCCTGGAGTGGGAATCGGGGCTCATACTCAATGGTCCTCCAGGTCTTCTGTTTGACTGCAGGACTCCCTCTTCACAATCTGGCCCCTGGAGGGCTTTCTCTCTGGTCTCCTCCTGCCATCCATCCATTCAGCTCTCTCTGGCTCTCACCCTCTCACATGTCCCCACATGCACCTTCATTCCCATTTCATGAACACACTCTGCGTAGATTTGATCTCTCTGCCTGTGTTCCCTCTAGCTCTTTCCTCAGCAACGTATGGCTAACTCCTATTCATCTGTCAAGCCCCAAATCATACCTCCTCTTCCAGGAAGGATTCCCAGACTATCCCAGTCACCCATAATCCTGCAGAATAGTGTACGCACCTCTCTCACAACACTCAGGATATTGATGATAATAATGGCTAAACATTTACTGATCACTTGCTATGTACTAGGCAGCATTCTACTTAGTCATCACAGCAAGTCCATGAAATACCCTTATTATCCTCATTTTACAGAGAATGCTACTGGGGATCAGAGATTTATTTTAGTAGGTTGTTGAAGGCCATAGAGCTATTAAGTGGCTGATGGGTGCCTAGATAAATGCCTGGCTCTAGTAGCTGCTCAATAATTATTCAACTCATAAACCATTAAGTGAATAAATGATTAAGTGACGGAAATAATGGCATTTCTGTCTCTTCTATAGAAAGTTCAAGTAAGAACCACTTCTTATTAATCTTTCAAGCCATCTCCCCTGTTAAACGCCTGCTAAGGTATAGAGCACTGGAAATATGTAATGAATGAGTAAACAAAAGTATATATGAGCAAACCAGTAAACAGAGCCCAAATCCTGGCAATGCCGCCCATTAGTTTTAGCTAAATAGCTTGTTTGTCACCCATGAAACGCAGAGATTATACACAACAGTCTCTCAAGTACCTTCTAGCATTAAAGGTACATATAAAATAAATGATAAGACTCCGATTTTGTGATTATAGTAATTCCCATACCTAATTATGTATTGCATTTTCTTCTGGGTTGTTTTTCCCAGGAACGTTACACAACTGAAAGTGGCTTATGATCCAGGTCCTCTCCTAATACAGAGCCCATTATTAGTCCTGACAGAGTTCATTTGGCCTGATCTTTAGTTCACTCCATTCTTATCCACACGGACCACGCCCAGGGAAAGAATTACTAAGTGCCTGACCAAACCCTCAGAAATAATAATCAATAATACACAATCATTCCAAGTTAGATTCTGTAACTGGCATCTAAGTCACTGCGTTGGTCACGTTGCATTCCTTCTCCCTATCCCCTGGCACCTGTCACAGAAGCCGTCATTTCCAAATAGCGGTCGTTAATCTGCGCCCACCATCAACACACACACACACACACAGCTGGCAGGAAGGCAATAGCACAGTCTTAGCACATGGTAGGGGCTGATAAATACTCATGAAATTCTGAAGCTCAGATCCACTGCAGTTGGTGCTGAGCTGTGTCCACATCAACACCAAGTGGGAGCTCTGGCTGAACTCCATTCATGCTCACCCTACCTGTGGCTACGTGTGCCACCTGTGTGCCCTGGCGGCGTGATCAGCTAACGTCCAGCATTTCTTGTTGGGCCGATGCTCAGTGTCAATGACTCACCGAAGGACACCTACATGAGGGGTGTGAGCAAGACAGCGCCTGTTCATGTCGCAAGAGTGGGGGGGACCACTTTCTCTGTTTTGCTCGACTCACAACAAGGAGTATAAGCTGAGCACTAACCATCCACAGGCGAGGGCCAGGATGGAGAGGGCCTGTGCCATAACTGGAATGCAAACCAATAGTCACTGTAGAGGCACCTGTTGTTTATCTGTCTTGCACCTTCACGTCCCTGGGGACCTGCTCCTCCCTCCTGTCAATCATGTGATGCTTGAAAGGGCTGCCAAAGATAGTGGCAGCCAGCTCCGTTGCCTTTGGCCACAATAACTGGCCCAGAAGTGAGCCTATTGGAATCCTTCGCTGAGATTTTATTTCAATATCAAGCAGGCAGATATAGCTCTGGGTCACAGCGCTATCAAGATATGGACTAGAGGCTAGCAACATGGAGAAAATCTGTTTGCAGGAGAGAAGAATAGCACCCAAACAGAGCTAAACGTTCAAGAGCTAGATGGAAGAAAAGAGGATGGGACAGATTTTGGATGTCTGGACCTTCCTGTTTACATGAACTGTTGATTTCCCTGTTTTCTTTAGGTTAGTTTGAGCAGCCTACGTGGCCTAGCACAGTCATGACGACGCTTAGAGTGCATTTTCAAATGCATTTCCTACTCTCCAGGTCGTTTTCATGAGATGGGCTACCACACATTTCCAGTGTCTTTGTTCCTCCTCCTAAGCAAGGTGTAAAAATTCCCGGGCAAGAGTCACTCTTACTCAGCATCACTAACTAAAGATGTTCATTCTTTCCCTTTGGATCTCAGGCATCAATGGTGGCCTGCCAACCACAGGATGTGACGACTCTTTTATTTCAAGCCATCAAATCTTATAAAATAGGGCCTGGCCAGACAGGTGATTTTTGAAAGAAAGACATTTGCGTGGTGGTCAGCCCTCCATTCCATCCCTTTGCTGGCTGACTCCCTCTGAAGGTCTGTCTTCAGATTGCCAGGCGAGTTCTCTCAGCAGGTAGAAACTGTTAAGTGTACGAGGCAATGACAAGTGGAACTAATAAGACCTCGGAAAACCTTCCCTGAGAAAACCTATTGCAGTCCAGCCACCTGACTTCTAGGGGAACTTTTTAAAAGAAAGCCACTTTATATAATTACTGAGAAGGGTAATGTTTTTAAAGCTAAAAGCTCCCTTCCGGCCCCAAGTCTGAAGAGCTGCCCAGTGAATTATGAACCATGAAGTTACAACTAGGAAGGGAGGTGCTGGGTGGGGGTGGCACCCAGGAAGCTGACTTCACTCCTTTCTCCCGCTCTTTTTCTGTAACTCTTCCATCTCCTCTGTGTATGGCTGAAGCTTGGCAGGTTATGGGCAGGCACTGCCTGGACAGCGAGTATGCTCTGGGCTGAAGCGATCGGTCTGTTGCATCCTGATGCAATGCTCTTTCCATGCGCTGTACAGTTGTACATCCCAGGCTCCGAGGAGCTTGGCAGCTGTCTCCCCTGGGGGCCAGGGAGAGCAGCCATATCCCACGGTGGACTCAACGGCTCCTCATCACCAAAACAAACACACAACAGTCCTGATCGCCATGGAGAGTTCAATCCTCTTGTCTGGGATTGGCACCGACTAGAATTCCAAGGGCTCTGACTGAGCTATCTCCTGTGAGGTCTAAATACAGCACACTCACTTTTAACTTAAACATACGGCCTGGACCAGTGCCCAGGGCTGACAGCCCCCAAGGCCCAGAAGGGAAGTCTTGACTTTTGGCTGCCCATTCAGCGATGGGCATTGCAGAGATAGCAGAGATGTGATGTGCTGGTCAGCCACATGTTCACAGATGTTGCTTATGGCCAAACAGTGGGGGAAGTCATCAGCTTGTGGAGGTTTAACTATAAGGATGATACTGAGCAGAGAAATGCATTCTGGGGAAGGGGGTGGGGAGAGGGAGAATGGGGAAGTGTGAGGAGGAAAAGAGAGGCAGGAAAAGGCAGTAAGGACCAAAGACCTGTTTCTTAGCCAGTGAAAGCCAGGGGATCTTTCTAAAACGTTTGCTCTCAGAGACCACAACTCTCTAATTATGCCTCTCCCTGGAATTTAGGGCTCAGTCCCTAGAATCAGATAGACCAAGGTTGTTGTCTAATTGTGTGATCTTGGGCAAGAACATTGACTTCTCAGTTTCCATATCTCTAAAATGGCCCAATGGACTACTGTGGGTGTTCAATGTGTACGTAAAGTGCCTAGCACATCAGAGTTGCTCAATAAATAGTAGCTACTAGAAGTAGTAGTAGAAGTAGGAAAATGTCAGCCTTGGAGAGGGTATTGTCTCTGCTTTGAAGAGAGTGCAAGAGTTGCTGAGGCCAGAACATTAAGGTGGAAACACCCAACCAGGATAAGTTGGACAGGTACAGACAAAGGAAACCTTCAACTGAGCAAGACATTCAAACACACCCATACCTGTTAAGAACCTTAAAATGTTAAAATGGCGACAGCTTCCTACCCTCTCAACAAGGGTAAGCAACGTCCACACAGGGGTTCCCTTACCTTGGTGTTCATACATGACTTCCCTCGCTTATATTCTTTGTGGGATCCACGCTTGTCCAATTTGTACCACAGGGCTTTGGCCTTCCAGGTGGTCACCTTGGACTTGAGCTTGGAATAAAAGTTTCTGTGGTCTAGAGGGTCCAGGTCCAGGTGTCGTGTGAGGATGTTGAAGGCCTGGAGGGTCCCTTTGCATGTGGAGGCCTGGACAAAGTTCTCGAAAACCTGCCCAGCGTGGAGCTGCTTCTCGTCCTCGTTTTCCCCCATGTTTCAGGAGCCGTGTGGAGCAGTGGTGTGGAGAGGATGCAGGAGGACACCATGAAGTACCGGGAGAGACGTCACACCTGCAAAGGTAGGTGGAGGCAGAGGTGAGCTCTGAGGGTGGGGTGGGGATGGGGGCTGGGAGGCAAAAATAAAACTCCTTTAAGATACTAAGCGTAAGACTTGATACTAAACACAAAAAATCTATAGCAAATGTACAGTCATACCTTCTAAACTGGTAATGCTGCCTTGCTATCGTGTTTCCCCGAAAATAAGACCTAGCCACACCATCAGCTCTAATGCATCTTTTGGAGCCAAAATTAATATAAGATCCGGTCTTACATTATATAAAACCCAGTCTTATATTATCGTAAAATAAGACCGGGTCTTATATTAATTTTGGCTCCAAAAGACACATTAGAGCTGATGGTCCGGCGAGGTGTTATTTTTGGGGAAACATGGTAGCAACGTCTTTCTCCCTAACACCCCACTCTTCCCGCTGGGTGAAGAGAACCAAAGCTATACCATGGCTGAGGTCAGCATTCCTTGGTCAATTTTGCTATGAGCCAGATGGTTCGAGATATAGTAACTAGTGAAAGGGAAAAAACAGAAAAGTCTCTAGATTTAGCACCATTAAAAACCTGTAACTCTTGCTGCAAATTGGTCAACGAATATAATGTAACCTGGCTACCTGATATTAGTACACAGACCAAAACAAATCCAAGCACATGCCTCCCTGGGTTTCAGGACCACCTTACCTATGGTTAGACATCAATTTTTAAGTCTTCTTTTGCTGGTTACCAGAGCGCAGGTCTTCCCACTATACAGACGACAGACAGCAACTTCTCAAAACCTCTCTCTATCCCTGTCATCTGCTGAAAGCACAGCATTTGTCCCCATCAGACATAAGAGACAGACAGGACGACACATGGGTCTCCGCCTGACGTACACAAGGAGCCTGGGCTTTGGAAGCCCAAGCTGTGAGCTATTTGGAACAAGTGCTTAGGCTGATGGAAGGAAAAATGCGATGGGTGTTCATTCGCGTCACAAAAATAGCTTGCCTGGGTTTTGGCCATCGTCCTTTCTCTCTGTACCACTCTAACCTCAGGCATTTTTTAGGAAAGTCATTTAAGTTTCAAAGGAACAAAAATAAAATTAGAGCTGATTTTCTAAAGCACTATTTTTCCAGAATCCAAAGCTAGTGCAAGAAGACAAGCATAGAGGAGCTAGGGCCGGCCCAGCTGTCAGGAGGGCTTGAGAGGGTCTGTAAATAAGAAGATACAGCGCAGCGAGCTCCCTCAGACAGAGGCCTGGCAGAAGGAGACCAGCAAACAGAGACAAGGCCCTCAGGCTGGGCGACTTCCTAATTTCCAGATGGGAATGCTATTATGGGTGCATTTGGATTGGACCGGCTTTATAATACTAAAAGCAGAGACCCGTGTTTATCTTCTTCCTTAATCCTTTATTTATTCATTCAGCAACAATTGCTAGTGTTTTAGCAAGAGCCATGTATCACCCTAGGTGCTGGTGATAGAGATGGGCCCTAGGGAGGAAGACAGGCCAGGCCCATAAAGAGTTGATTACAAGACAATAGGCAAGGGCTTGTAGAATATGAACACAGTGCCTGCAAGCCCAGGGCAAGTGTCCAACCATGGAGTCCATAGGCACGTGAGAGGGAAAGGCCAAAATGCTACAATTTTAGGAACGAGATGATTTTATTAGAAGACTGGGGAACGGACATTTCAGGTGAAGAAAACACCACACTAAAGTGTGAGTCTGGGAAGAGCCAGTACAATTGCATAATGACAGCAAGTTCAAGGTGTCAGGAATTAAGGACTCATGACAAGGGGTGGGGTGGGGTGGGGAATGTCTTCCAGGGCAGATCGTGGAGGGCACCTGACTTCTCTAGTGGGCTGTGGGGTGCAGGAGATGAAGCAGGAGCTGAGAAAAGTCTTTGGGAAGAGGAGCCAGCAGAGGGTAGACTGGAGAAGGAGGCAGCTAGGGGGCTGCCCAGGAGACAATGAGGAAAGCAGCTGGGAGAGCAACGGGAAAAGCTCTCATGTGAATATTATATGGCAGCCTGGCTGGGCACCACCTATAAGGAGCAGCCTGCTGGGAGAAGACAAGCTCTCCAGACACCAGACACTGAGATGCTGACGGGTGAGGGGCACAGCATAGGACCCCTCCCTTTCCTCTTTCCCTGGAAGCTTCCAATATGCCTGGCACCATAGTCGGCTGAAGGGAGAATAGCACATTCCCTGCTCCAGACCTAGCCGAGTCGTACTCCTCAGCCAGGCCTCCATTCTTCATGAGAACTTACGTGGCTGCTCTGGTCCCCACAGCTCAACAAGTTCAACAGACTTGGAAAGCTGGCTCTGAGTTTGGCCTGGCACTGAGAAAACACGGAGTCACAGATGCTCTCTCAGCTTCTTCAATGTCCCCAGTGCTCACTGTGGCATCACTCACATACACACTGCCTCCTCCTGTCCCCTCACCGCCCCCATCCCCAGCCAAGACTTGCCACCCAGACAGCATAACAGAGAGCAAGACCAATTTGCTTCTCAGAGTGTATTAACATCCTCGGTCTTCATCTTTGGAACCACTTCCCCGCTCAGCATTGAACAAAGGCTACAGTAGCTGATTGGCAAATGCAAAGCTACTTGAATTCAACTGGTGTCCTGCAGTCCTTGCTGAGGGTGGGCCGGTGGTACAGAGAAAACCACAGGCTTCGGGGCTATTGGAGCCCAAGTCCAAAGCTCTGCTCAGCCCCTCGCTGGCCTCACACAAGCCATGCAAATTCTGAGCCTCAGTTTCAGGTAAGAATCTGCACCTTGCAGGGTTGCTATGAGATACACGTGTGATAGCAGAGCCTGGCCCGGGGAGGCACTCAGTAGATGTGGAAATGAACACTGCATCCAGCACATGGGTGTGTTTATATCTGGGGAAGGCACCAGTTTGAAAAACAGTTTTGTAAATCAATCCTCCAAGTTGCCATCTCCTCCTTGTCTAAAATGGTAAACTGTTTAGAGTTATCAAGCCAGACCTGACTGCCAGAGAGTCATTTACAAACTGGAAGAACCTGTCTCCTCCCAATCCCAGCTGCCTCCCCTCCTCCCCGCAAAAGGAAAATGAACAACTTAATCTTAGGGATCCAGTGGAAAGAGCCAAAGGTGGTGCTGAGGGCGCTGGGTGGGCGTGGGAGCTCCAGGAACTAGCTCTTATCTAGAGTAAGATAAGGGAGGTGGAGGGAGACGGCCAGACAGGAGGAGATAAGAGCTGCCTGGACGGTACCCACCCCGGTACCAGGCTCAGACCTGCCTCCCTGGGTCTAAAGGGTCTGGTCTCAACCTTTAACATCAGTTTTCCAATTTAAGTCAAGACCTTAAAGTGACTCTAACACTCACGCGGGGTAGGTTTCCTCACAGAATAACATCAGAATATTTAGAGTCTGGCAAACCTGGAGGAGAATCTGGTCCCATGCACTTGTCAGCTGTGTGAACCTTGGCAAACTATCTAATCTATCTCAGCCTATGTTCTCATCTGTAAAATGGGGATAATAATACTCATTTCCCAGGGTTGTAAGGGTTAAATTCGGTCATGTAGGTGATGAATTCAGCGCTTTGTGGCTACATGATAACGAGCATTCATTACAATTCTTCAAATGGCCCAAACCTCATCAAACTAAAAGGAACATACCATATTTTGCCATGCATAATGCTCACTTTTTTGCCCAAATTTGTGAGGGAAAAATAAGGATGTGCATTATACATGGGTAGTACTAATTGTGTATCTATATAAATGTTTTTAATTCTTTCATTTATGCTTATGAGTTAAAAGTGTAACTTTAGAAATCAATAATGATATCTGTATGCAAAATAATACCCTGGAATATGATAATTGGTTTTGTTGAACTTACAATGAAATGGCAAGGACGAAGAGTTCTTGGCCTTCTATGATGCGTAAATATTGTAAATTTGCTATTAGTGCATACATTTTTTGGTATCTTGTATCTGTTCTTGTGTTTCGTAATTATTTGTTGCATAAAATTGTACCATAATGTTAAAATATTTTTAAAAACACATGCCAAAATTCCTCTACAATACAAACAAGTACCTACATGTAAACAAATAAAAATTTGAATTAAAAAAATTAAAATGAAAGATTTTCTTCCCTGAAAAGTTTGGGCCAAAAACATGGGTGCGCATTATATAGGGCAAAATATGGTAATTTATACCACTGGGACTAACTTCTCAGGTCAAGGAATGAAGTGCTGTAAAGTTAGAGGCTTTCAATTCAGAACATCTGGGTTCAAATCCACTTCCTAGCTAAGTCACATTGGACACCTTACCTAACTTCTGAGTTTTAAGTTCCCCATATATACAGTTCCCCATATATACAGGAGGAAATTTGAGTAATAAACTGAAAATATACATGACACAAGGTGGTTTTGTAAATGAACTAAGTCATTTTGTAAATGACTTAGAAAGACTGAGTCTGAGCTTCAAGCCTTTTCTTCCAGAAACTGGCATGTGATACTTTTGGTGGGTACCCCTTTTTCCCCCAAAAGGAGAAGATCAAGAATTAGTTAAACCAGAGGCCCCTGGGTAATAGCTCGTGTTAAACATTTCCTTGTCAACCACTACCCAGCTGTTGCCTTTTTGGAGTTTGATCTGAAATATAAATAACCAACTACCCAAAAATATGAAAGGTTTCTGCATTTTCTGGGAAGAAACAAGACGTGATGCTTTAGTTTCCAAGAATAGCCTTGAAGCAATTTGTTTTTTGCCAACTGGAGTCCCTTATTTGCGGTTCTGCCTGTGTGACTTCATGAGTCACAAAGCAACTCCCTTCCCCTGCCTCTGGCTGCTACAAAGTAAAACTCAGGGCCTCAGATTGTCAGCGACAACACTGGTAATGGGCTCAGCCCATGGCATGTGGGAGACAAGTTCAAAGTTTTTGTGGAGTCCCTGAGTACCTCCCAAATCAGAGAAGGAGTCCGTCATGCAGGGTCTCTGGTCCCACCCCGGTTCTCGGCAGGTGGACACAGAGTATGGTGAGGCCAAAAAGGAACACCAATGGAGCCATGGATGGGGGTTCATACCACTGTATTTTCACTGGCGGCTGGGGTGGAGACACAGGAAGCAGGAGCCACACGATCTGCAACCTGCCGTCCTCTTCTCTGCCAAATAACCAACAACCCAACCCCTTGCTAGCGTAGCCACGGCAGTTATATTAGTGGCCAATGGCTAACTGGTTACAGTTGATGGCCACCCAGCCACAGCTGATGGCCATCTACTACCCAAGCCAGCACCTTTCCATGTGAAGCCGAGAGCCTGGAAACTGCTCTCTGGGACTCTGTCCCCACAAAGCCTCCTGGCCCAAGAGTTGCCAGTACAGTCACATTTAGGACTCTCACAACTTCTTCCTTCTCTGAGCCTCATCACCTGCCAAATGGCATCAAACTGTGTGACCAGGAGGTAGATAAATGGCGGAATGCTATAAAAACTTAAGAAGGGCTAGAGAGACCCTGGGCCGAACCTTCCTACAAAGCAGCAGTTTGACCCAGGAGAAAAGCTCAGCCTTCAACCCCACCCTCAAGACTCACAGATAAGATATGTTTCAGGGTAAATGCAATCTAAAAACCAAACCCTCCTGCCACTGACACTGCCAGGCTCCTCATTCCAACTTACCATCTCCCAGGTTTACCTCACTAAGAGGCCCCCGGGCAGGGCCAGTTACTTCAGCAACGAACTGGGTGTGTACACCCCCATGCGTGCACTCACAGAGTGGTCAGAAGGACTAAAAGCTTCAACTCTGTGCCTTAGACACAGAAGACCCTCAGTTGTGGCGACCTGGAGCCAGCCAGGGCCTCAGCAGTGGCAAACACCTCCCACACAGGCTGCATCTCTGCAGAGCCCAACAGGGGCTGAACGTCTGCTTCACAGAGAATGACTGCAGATGTCATCTTCTCACCCGGCCCAGGGATGCCGGCTTTCCATCTACATGGGCATGTGGCAACCGACTTGAACCAAAAAGGGTTGGGAAGGGACTGAAAGGGCTCCCTTGTCCTCCTTGTAATCCTCTTCCAGCCAGGGGTCCCCAGCCTTCCTTTGGTCATCTCTGTAGATGGAGAGTGCCCTGCCTCCTGGGGCAGCAGACTCCACCCTTGCCTTCTCTGACTAGAAGGCAGCCTCCGTGAGATCGACACTGTCTCTCCCACAGGTCCTCTCTGTTCCTGGTTTTAGCCCTTGAGATCACCCACAGTAAGTCAAAGCCCTTCTGTGTGGGTTAAACGCAGACGTGCAGCCTCCTTACACACTCCATCTGGGGCCCCCACTAGGAAAGGCTTATGGAAACATCCAAGAGACAAACTGAAAACCCAAACAGGTTCCCAGTCTGCAGCAAGGGGTAGACAGTGCCTTCTGTCTAGGCTGCCCTCTATCTATACTGCCCCGGGGTGGGGAGCTCCGGAAAGAGGCTCCAGGTCCACTGCACGCCCTGGCCTTCAATGCCATCCTCAGCTGAGGGCCCAAGGCCATTTGACCCTTGCCCTTCTGGCCCCAGCCGTCTCCTCACTTTTTCTCAATAGAGTTGACTACATTGGTCTGGCTTAAAGTGACCTCACACATTTCCACTTCCTCACCTCTGTCATGGAATCATTCACAGTAACAGACCCTCCACCCCCACTTCCCAATGAGTCAGAGACCTGCACGTTGACCAGTCACAGCGCCAGGAAGGAGCTCTTTCACCGGCCTTATCCTAAGGAGTCCTCACAACAAGTCTGTAGGGTGGGGTGGTTTCTCTCTCTCTCCCTCTCTCTCTCTCTCTCTCTCTCTCTCTCTCTCTCTCTCTCTCTCTATTTGTAGTCTATAAGAAAGGCCTTAGGGGGGAAAAAGTCATTCTAGTACTTGCCCATCTCTCTTTTCTGTAATGCAAATATAAGTTTGCCAAATGCTGTTCCTATTATGTATGTGTGTGTACACATATATGCATGCATGTACATGTATATATGTATGTGTGTATAGCTATGCATGTGCATACATGTATGCATGTACATGCATGTATATATGCATGTATATATACACATGCATGTGTATATATATCTGTGTGTATGCACATATATATGCATGCATGTATATATATTGTGTGCACATGTGTATGTATGTATAAGTGTGTATGTGTGTGCACACACACACATACATGTACACACACACGCACTTTAAACATTTTACCATAAGGATTTCTAGCTAGTGCTCTATATTTCCTCTTGCATCAGTAAACCTCACTTCAAGAATTTTCTAGAAGAAGCCAAGCCTTTGAGGTGGCAGAACTCTGGCCTGGGCATGGGGAGACTGAGCTTGCCGTTCTCACTGCCCTCATGATGACACCGATAGCCGCACTGCTCAGCTGCTCAGTGCCGGGGCCCGGCCCAGCCCCTTTCCATCCGTGATCTCATTTACCCATCCTTGTTGGACAGAAGAAAAGACAGACTTACAGAGGTCAGAACCTCCTCAGTATCCCATAGGTAGTGAGTGGGGAGGCTGTGAAATGGGCCTGGTTCCCTCTACTTCAAAAACCCACACTCTTAGCCACAGATCAGTCTGAACCGTGCAGACAGAAACCACATGGCCCGTTCTGCAGCTGCCGGGTAAATTACATGGGTTCAGTCTGTCGTCTCTAGGTTCTTTTGGGCTCCGAGCATCTTCAAATGTCAACAACAGGGCGTGGTTTCATGCATCACGGTGCAACCAAACAATCAAGTATTAGGCACTCCGTTAAACATAATATTTATAAAGACACTGGATCCATGGGGAAATGCTTATGCCCTAATGCAGAGCGAAAAGAGCGGGATACAATTTCAGGGTCTCAATACACTCCAAGTCCATAAAGTAATATCTATAGGGGAATTGAAACAAGCCAAATGTGGCAGTGGTTATGTGTGAGGGATGGTATTTCAAATGATTTTTGTTTTTTAGCATTATGCTTTTCTGTATTTCCCAATTTTCTACCAGGAGCATGCACAACTTTTATAACCCCTTCCTGTATACACATTCCAAGTCCAGGGGTCTTCTCTCCCTGACTAGACTGAGGGTCTCGCCAAGCGGAGATGGGCTTCTGCATCTTATCTTCCTCAGGTCTAACAAGTGCTAGGTCCCGTGTGGCCCTACCACACTAACAGTGCTATTTTTCTCCAGAAAAGGGCCATCCTGCAAGAAGCCCTGACATGTTTGCTTAATGAATTGGCTTCCATTCTAGCAGGTCGGAGACGAGGTGCCAAGGCAGCTCTGCTCTCCGGGTCACAGGCCCTCACGTCCAGTGCGCAGGCCCCTTTCCAGGGGGCTATGCTGGGAAATGGGGAAGCCGATGCCTTTGACCCAATCTCAGCTGTGCACACAGGACCCATTGCCAGTGAACCCACAAGAAAGAAACCTGCATACCTGGCTATGGGCCAAGAGGTCACAAAATAACGTACATCTCAACACACACACACTGAATCCATTTTGCCAACAAAAACTGAGTCTATTCTGCATGTACCCTGCATTATCTTTACCACAGATTGGGTGCCTAGGAAAACTGTAAATTCCCATTTCCAGAAGGCCAAGCTTCCTTAAAAATAATGGTGGAAGGTACCCAGCATAAGCAAATTCACAGAGACAGAAAGCAGAATGGTGATTACCCCTAGAAGGGGATGGGGCAAGGGAGAAATGAAATAATTTTTAGCCTTCTTTTTTGGTAAGTCTCACTCTTCCTTCCAAATCTCATTTGACCCCAGGAAGCCTATGAAAGCTCAGCTCTGCCAAGTTGCAAATTTTTATCTCTTGTTCTGCCATTCCCAGGCTCCCCTCACTGATGCCTCCCTCCTCCCCCCACCACACCCCACCCTGGCATCTGTGAAATCTTCAACACCCCAGGAAAGGTTGAGGACCAGCTCCCTGGTCCTGTCTCCCAGGGCCTACCTTCCATTTCCTGGAGAGAACAGTCTTGTGCTCCAATGGGCCCTGCGTATGCTGTCAGTAGAATGCAGCTCCCTGAAAGCAGGGACCGATTCCCTGCAGTGGACCGATTCCCTAAAAGCTCCCCAAGGACAAGTCAGATCAGCCCGGATCTGTTGGACTTGTCATCAGGTTCAAATGAGTGCAAACAGTGGCTGTGTAATTGATGAGACCTCTGCCCTTCAAAGTCAGGGAGTGGCACATTTCTCATTGACTAACATCAATTTCAGGGACACTGGGTATGTATCCTTTCTGATATTAGGAGAATCCTGTTGTAAGGCAAAGACACTTCTCCACTGAAAAAAATCCAGTAAGTCTAACATTACATACCATCCTCACTGTTGTTAAGCAGGGTGCATGGATGTGATCGAATTTCACCTCACTAATGACCTCTATTCACCTCACTCTTCCTTCAAGGTCCTCTTCTCTAAATACTCCCACCTCCTTAGCCACAACCCTTTCCCAAAATGGGTTGGCTCCCTCCCATAGGAGCCTGTACTTACCTCAATGATAGTAAGTTATTCTGTGTTGAAATCAATTTTTTTATTTTCTTACTCCCAGTTCCTAGCACAAGGTCCTGTCTCTATACAGTAAGTGCTAAATAAGCAAATGAATGAATGTTCAATCCTGGGGACTATAATCATTGTTGACATTTATGAAGTCTCAAGCGATGTGTTAAGAGCTTTACATGTATTAAATAAGTTAATCATTGTAACAAACCAAGACATTACTAGATACTATGATTATCCCCATTTTTAGCAAAGGTAGCAACTTGCTCAAGGCCACATGTCAGAAGTGGTGAACTCGTGACTTGAAGCCTGATAGCCGGAGTTCAGAGGCCACATCCTAAAATAGCACACCCCTTGTGCTCCCTGGCAAAGTGGATGGAAGCACTCAAGTGTTGCTGTGAACACGACATCAGGGACATGGTCTATGGTGCAGACCCTTTAACTCATGGTACACCCCTACCTTTCTTTCATCAAACTCCAAAATGCTAGGTTCTGGAGTGATGAGATCTCAATACAATATCAGATGAGGACAGTGGCTAACATGCCCGTAACGTTCAGCTGAGAGGTGACTTTCAAGCCTTGGTGGGTATCGCAGAGATAGGCTAGCTGACCACCAGATGCGTGGCTCCTTCCTCCTGAGCACTTCCTGGCAGCTATGTGACCCCACATGACCAGGTTCCAGGTAATAGAATGTGAGCGGAAGTGACCTGTGCTGCTTCTAGGACCAACCATAAGAACCTCCCCTGGCGAACCTCTACGCGCTTCCCACTCCTGCCAGAGCACAGCAGCCTTGAAACCACACGTCGGAGACGGCAAAGTCAGGAGAAGAAAGGAGCCAGACCCCCCGGATGCCCACCTGGAGGAAAGCCCTCCATGACCATGAACATTTGGACTTTACCTGTGCGAGAAATAAACAGAAAATATGTGAAGTCGCTGAGACTTGAGGATTTATCTGTTAGGCAGGAAACATCAGCTTAACTAACACAGGAGGAAAACCACAGCATGGTGGGCATGTCAAATTGGTCCCTGTCAGAAAATACTCCCTCCCAATAAGAAGACTGATCACACAGGATTAACGTCCCTCTCACTGTCACCCATCCCTGTTGTGGGCCAACTTCCCAAACATCCAGTTCTGTCATATCTTCCCTTCCATTAGAACCACGCTATCCTTGAAAAGTTGCCTGACCCCCCCAGAAAGAAACTTGCCCAGCCTTCTACCGGAGCACCTCACATACCTACATATACCCTATGTTGAAAACACACATCACTTCCCTATTTGAAATGGAATAAGACAGGAGAATAGAACGGGTAGGCTAGTGTATTTCCTGGGTTTCCATAACCCCCTGAGCTCTCAGCTGAGTCCCTGGAAGCCAGTGTGGTGTGGTGGAAAGAATGTGGACTTCTGAGTCACTGAGCACTCCCTGAGCAGTCATAAACAAGAGTCCCTGCGAGAATTACATGAAGGCACCTCTTATGGCGCAGGTTCACAGATGTGTCATTAACTGTCCTTCTGGCACACTGCCCTGGGGACAACTCCCACCACCAGGAAATATCCCAACCCAAAGCGAGACTGAAATTGGTGTATTTTTACACAGATGGCAAGGGCAGCTCATTCTCCCCTTAGCCACCCTATGCTGACACGGGGCAGCTAAAAGCTTATTTCCACCAAGTCTTTGCCCAGCACATCCTTCACGTCGCTCCCCACGTGAACCTTTGTATCGAGATGGCACTACCTCTCCCGACTTGCCGAAATTAGGCCTCAGGGACTTGAACCCTAGTGATTAGTCTGGAAGAGAGAGAGGGATGCTGGGGAGGAGGCCTAGAAGTCATGGCAAAGTGAACTTAAAAAGGATTTTGCGATGATGCCTGCTCACTCTGCACACAGCGCCACACCCAGGAGGCTGGGACAGCGGCAGAGCACGTGAACTCGGGAAGCTCACAGCCCAGGTGTGTCTCATGGAATCTGCCTTTCAAAGCACCCCCCGCCCCCATTTTGAAGAATTGTGCCAAGCGACCACATTTTTCAAATAAAAAAACACAAAAAACAAAAAACGGGGGTGGGGGGGGGGAGTTGGAACTCATTGCCTGACAAAAGTCTTTTGGTTTTTTCTGGCTTGTGAATTTACCCATGTGAAGCCATTTTCAAAAATGTGCACGAGTTCAACCACAGTTAGATCCATATTTGCTTTTACTGGAGAAAATAAAATGGCACTCTCCCTCCTTCCCTTCACAGCCTAGGTTCCCAACGGAAGAGTCTAGCCTGGCAGTGTCCATTTTCTCACCTACACTTACCCTGCACCACCTACACCACCATCTCATTTCCACACACACACATAACCCACCCCAGGCATTATGTCCAAGGTCACCCCAGTTCTCTGTTGCTAAATCCAGTCATCACTTATGGGACCTTATCTTACTCAGAGTCTCTGCCCATTTTCAGTCTTTACAAACTTGTCTCTCTCTCTGCCCCTGAACTTTTGCTGTGTCCCAAGGTTCTGATCTTCATCCTCTTCTAACTGTCAAGGACCTAAACACCCCTGTGGCTCAACCAGCATCTATACCTTGACTACCCACCAAGCTATCCCTCCTATGTAGCTCTCTCCCTGTTGCATTCCACGCCCTCCTGTCAACTGCCAGCTACACATTTCCCCTGACTCTCTAGCGGACGTCACAAGCAGTCAACTTACCTTTCACCCCCACCTGTTTCCCCCCTGCATCTCCAACCTCAATGACAGCACCATCTATCTGCTTATAAGTCACCTTTTCTGAACCCCTTTCCCTCATCTCCCAGAGCCAGCCAGTCACCAAGTCCTCATACCGCTCCATCTACTGCCTCCTGTCCTGTCCTTCCGTCGTGCTCTTACCTGAAACTCTCAAAATCTCCTCGTAAATGCCTTTTCTACTTCCAGATCACCTCTCTCCGATCCACCAGCCTACGCCTCAAACTGCTGCCAGAGAGAACTTTATATTAAAAATGCACACAGGTTCGATTCCTGTTTCAAATCCTTTAACAGTTCCCTGACAGTCTTCAGGGTGAAGTCCAAATAACTTAGTAAAGCAAACAAAACCCATCATGATTCTCCTCCCCTTGCCTGCTCTCCAGCCTGTCCTCTCATCACTTCCCCCACCTCTCCTACTCTAGACTTACTGAGCCAGCCGCTGTTCCCTAACAAACTGAACTCTTTCGCACCCCCTCCCTGTGCCTTTGCTTAGGCAGGGCCCTCTACCTACAATGCCCATCCAGACTCTGTTTACTTGGTAAAATGCCGGACAGCTTTAGAACAGAAACGTCAAAGGCGGCTGTGTCAGGAGTCCTGGTTTGGCCTCTGGAGTCAAGCAGACTGGTTGCAAACCTCACCTGCTACTTACTCGGTGTGTGAGCCCCGATGAGTTGTCTAACCACTTTGAACCTCAGTTTCTTCATCAATAAAACGGGGATAATAATAGTCCTGACCCCTGGGTTACGTGACGATGAAGTGCAACGACGCCTGGCTAGGCAGTATTTTTGGCTGCACTGGTCTTTGAAGCCCCACCTCGGCTTCCCCTCACCTCCTTTTCCCACACGTACTCTGTGGAGCGTCCAATGATGGTTTCATACATACTGTCGCTTTTATCTACTTGTGGGTCTGCCTGCCTCACCAGACAGTGAGCGCTCTGATGCCAGAGGTTGCATGTCCCGGGGCCTGGCCCCTGTGCCCCTGGCAATGGGCAATGGTGGATACTCAATAGTCATGCTTGTTGGTAAAATCTAATCAAGAAGAGCACAAAACCCAGGCTATGTGGTGGCTTGAATTGTGACTGCCTTTGCTTCTCACCAGAACCAGAACTACTGCAGGAGCCTCCTAATTAGTCTTCACGTCCCATCTTCCCATCTCTTGGGCACTACCTCCATCCTGCACGCAAACCCCTCACGGCTCCCTACACCCCACAGTATAAGTCTAGACTCCCTTACTGGGCTCATCAGTCCTCACCATGCAGCCCCCATTTCCTTGATAGGTTCCATTCCTCAAGGTATTAGGGCTCCCCTGGGGCTGCCCCTTCAGACCTCCATATCCGGCCTCTGCCTTCCTCTTCCCACCCCACTCAAATCTTACCCATCCTCTGAAGCAGAGTCAGGCTACACAGTACTAATTGAAGACCTACTGTGTGCTGTCTCCCGTATGAGCATCACAACATATTCGAGGAATCAAATTCAAACTAATAAATGTTGGTAAGAGCTGCAGTTGAGGCGGGTACCAAGATGTGTGGGCACAGAGACGGGAGGTGGCGTGACTGACAGCATGAAGAGAAGCTCACGGAAGCAGTGAAAGCAGAGCTGGATCCTAAGGAAAGAGCTGCCGTTTTCAAGCACAAAGCTTCCCTATCCCTTACTGACCTTTTTTTCCCCATGTGTTCTTCTAACTCCGGGAGTCTATGCCAGAGGTCAGCAAATCTGGCTCTAAGGCAGACTCACCAGACGAGTCCAAAAAGGCAGCTTCCTGGGCCCACTTGCGAGCAGAATCTCTACAGCCTGAGGTCCAAGGGGAAAACGTTTTTGACTCCCCAGGGAAGTCTGGGGACCGGCCAGGTTTAGCAATCACTAACCACACTTGCTTCCATTCATTCCCATTACTGAGGGCCTACACCGGGCGCAGGACCTCGAGCGGCACTGTAGGTACCAGGTGAGCAAGTGCTTTGCTGCTTCTGGGAAATTAATTACTGTCTGATGAGTAGACAAAGAATTATAACACAGGGGTCACACAGGGCATAGACCACACTATTTGGCACTTCATTTAGCTTTGAACCCAACCCATTTTTTATGCACCAATCTTGTCTGGACAACTAGTATACAAACTTCTTAAGGAAAAGCCTGGTGTCTTGTGTTTCTTTTCTCTTTCCCGGAGTACTCAGCTCTGTTCTGCGTGAGCACTTGGCATTCAATCTATATTTAAGATTCAAACAATTCAACTTTATGTACTATGTCCCTTTTTGACTAATTCACCCATTAACAAGTTGTCTACTGATTTTTATCTTTATAATTTCAGTGCCAGTGGGGTGTCTGCTCCTAATAGGTAGTTAGTATAAGTTAGTTGAATGAATGATTGTTTAGTAGTAAAAATGTGTTTTGGGAGGGATGGAACAGCTTACCTTGTAGCACCTCTAGAGTTTACTTAAAAGACTTCCAAATTTTCCTTTGAATTATAGGCCTTTAATTTCAGGATTAATTTCCTGATATGCAATTATACAGGCTTTGTTGTTTATATGTCATTAATGTTATTAGCAATGTAAATAATACCTCTCTGGATCTCAGCAGTCCTGCGGCCTCTGTGTGGGGGTGCCCCAGGCAGGAAAAGGATAGATGCTTATCCATTCCTTCCATTCAGCCATCCACCCACCCAGCCAGCAGTCCAGCCGGCCACGCCCCTCAACCCAGCCTCCACACAAGGGCCTCCTGTAAACTGCATTCAGCCTTTATGAGCAGGTGTGTGCACCTACATGGCAGGTAAACCCTTCCTGAGTCAGAAAAGTTTCATGGGCTGTTCAAAGCCTACTGATGTGTCAACATACTTGGGAAGCCAGGATCTATGATTTCAATATAAAATCTCCAATGCAGCTAAGAAGCAGCACAGCAAAGCAAGAACACCCATCTGGAGGTTCTCGGGAGACATGTCTAAGCATGGGACATTCAGTCACGTGGGGAGTGGGCGGGGCAAGCTGAGGGAGCCAGCAGAACGGACTCTACCCTGTTTCCTCTGGGCCCACATTCCCAGTGGTTTGCTGATGGTATTGTTGTTTGTTTGTGGATTTGCTTTAATCCTCCAAACAGGACTCATAGTCTTGAGGAGGGGAATTTCTGGATGTAGATCAAAGATCATCTGGCCCTCCCTCCAGGCCCCCAGCTTAGGAGATGACAGCTCTGTAACTCCCTCTGCACCAAGAACCAGAGGCATCTTTCCTGGCGTGCATACCAGATCCTGCGAGCTGACAGCACACAGGCAGCTCAGCCTGAGACCTGTTCACTTCTGTTGTGCTTCTGCTGGAAAATAGGAGGCTTTACTTGCTGGTGATTTATTTGTTCATATATTCATCCCCCAGATACCGATTACCACGTGCCAGGCAATGTGCTAAATGAACACAGCTTAACGGTTATCAAATACAACTCGGGACTGACAGGGTGAGACAGCTCTGAGAACGCATGTCTTGCCTTCACCAGGACCCACCCAAGGGGATCTCTGCCGTGTCAAATATGTTGATATCTGGAGGCAGTTCAGAGGTCTGAGCAGAAGTGAGAGAGGACAGTTTGGGCCACTTCCTTAATGTGCAGAGGAAGTGAAGTCTCCTGAAACTCTTTTCCCCAAAGCACTATGACACCGGTTAAGATTCTGGACAGTAAATACAGAAAGGCTTCTCTGATAAGACACAAGAGAACCAGTCCCTAAAATACACTCAACTGCTGAACTCGCTTCTGAGGAGATTGTTGGCTTGACAGGTTGGACTTCACATTCCAGGATGAGACATACAGCCCTGGGGTTTGACAGTCCTGTAACATTGGACTGCTGGTAATGGCCATGGGGCTGGCACCGGGGACAGTGTGGACCTGTAGGGCAGCAGAGGTCTGAGGAGAAGGGGGCTCAGCTCTCCAGGTGACACTCAAAGGCCGTGTTCCTGTGCGCTCAGAGATGCTTGGACAAGCACTCCAGGACCACTGACTGCCTTGACCATTGCCCCATTCAGTGGGTCAAAATTCTCCTCCCTGATCCAAAGCCCAACAGCCAGCAGTCTCAGGGGAGAGGACGGTAGAAGGTGTGACCGAGCTGGTGAATTTTCTGTGGCAGTTAAGAAGACAGGCCTCCCATTAGCCCTATGTAGTAAATTTGTGTCAGCTCAATAAAGATGCTGGACCAAAGATGCTCTTGGTGTTCAGGCTTATGTTCTGAAACACACATTCACTAACATAGGCAGCAGCTATCCCCAAAAGGATTTTCTCTTTCTCAATAAAGCGATGAAACCCAGCAGCTACAAGAGATGGACTGTGACATGAGACCAAGAAACCTTTGCCTTTAAATCACTCTGGGGTTTTTGTTCCCTTCTTCTCCATAAAGGACGAGTCGGGCTCAAAGGTCAGTTTCCAAAACTGATTTCCTAGGTTAGACCTTAGCAAGGGATTCAGTAAAGAGGAGACAGACGAGCGTTCCCAGAGGGCTCTCTCGCTTCACCATTACCCTCCCCACTCAAAAGACTTGATGTTTTTAAGGATTCTTCTGGCTCATTCTCACGGCAAATAATCTACTTCCTGGATAGTTCTGCCTTGCAAATATCCTCCTTAAAAACAGCTATATTTTTTCATTGGTCATTATTTTTAAGTAGCCTTCTCACCCCACACCCTCAGCTCCTACAGAATTATTGTGTGGCCCTGTCTGGAACACAAAACCCTCCCTGGAGACACACTCTGCACATGAACTCACAAGGGTGTTTGCTATCAGCTTATTTGGCAAAAGGAATCTAAGACATTTTAAATATGAACTGGCGTGTGGTCCATCCCACCCCCATGCCTTCACCCCATCAATAAACACTTCCACGGGTACGTGAGACACAAAAAATAGAAAATGAACACAAACTGTCTGAAAATGCGCCCCACCCACATTACCACAGGGAAAGGTACGTCCGGTGCCTGGAGAATTCTAGCTAGAGAATCTTTTCTGGTCTCTACTGATGTGTCTTTCAAGGACTCTCACATAATTAGCATTTTACAAAGCCTTTGACAGTCGGGTTCCAAACCCCCCTCCTCTTACCCCAACTTATCTCTCAACTGAATGTTCCACTCCTACCCTCCTCAGAGAGGACACAAGCATGTCACTCCTCCTCACTTCCAAATACCTAAATAAGCCTTTCATACCCCCGTACCTTTTACTGGAAAACCTCCTTCTCTGCTTAGCAAACTCCTATTTAGTCTTCAATATCCAAGTCCCACAGCACCGGCATGGTGTAATATTCCCGTATGATGCACTCTTCTCAGTGTTTCCAGAGCACTTGGCATGTCTCCCTATAATAATACTTAGAACGGAGACTGTGACTCTGTCCACATCTGTCCTGCCGCCAGGTCAGGCCACAAGCTCCTGGGAATAAAGGGACTAGATCTTATTCACCTTTGTATCCCCATGACCAAGCCCAGGGCCTGGCACTTAGACGACCCGCAATAAATGCTTCATGCCTCAATCAGCACCCAGCCCAGTGAGCCCCAGCCCTTCCTTCTCTGTGCAGAGAGGTCATGTGAAACATAAAACGAGAAAACGCTTTGGGAGTCAGACACCTTGCATCTTGTGGGCAGGTTATTTAACCTGCCTCAATTTTCTCCTCAACACAATAAATAGCCATGCCTACCCTTCAGAGTGCTGCTGTGAGGAACTAACAAGATTAAATATGTAAACCCAGTGCCTTCCCAATGGAAAGAGCTCAAGATACATTTCCTTGAGCTCAGTAGGAAATGCTGAGCCAAAGGGGGCCCTATAGAAAAAAAGTAAATGGCTTCCGTCCGGGTCACATGTCATCGACACAGTGATGGGATGGCCAGCCTCTACCCAAAGAGCCCTCTATGGAAGCAAGGGATGTGAAGCCTGCATTCAGTCCTTGCCCTTAGCTTGAGAGTCTCAAAACAAGGGCTCCTTAGCAACCAAGGTGATTTTTATCTGAATAACAAACCACAAAAGGCCATTACTGCTGAGGCTGTGCCATCACAGCCTTCATTTCCTGCCTTGAATTAATCTTTCACCCCAAGACATACCATAAAACAGAATAATGCTGACTCAACAGCATTAAGTCACTAAGTACGAGTCAAACAGCCTGCACATGGGAAGCCTCAGCCTCTCCACGACGTTGCACCCTCGTTTTATTAGGCCTCAATAAACAATGAGGTGGGAGCAGTGGGGCCCTGCTCACACCTAAGACAACCAAGCTCAGGGTCAAAGAGAGGTGTGGAAAGTGTGGTGGCTGAACACGTGTGAGGAGGCAGCTTGGTGCTGGGGAAAGAGCCACTTCACGCAATGCTTATAATTTCCCCGGTTGGGAATCAGGAGACTTGACTGCCATCTCAGTTCCACCACCCACTTGCTTCATGGGTTTGGTTAAGTCATGTCTCTGGATCTCAGTTTCTTTACCCGTAAAATAGGAGAGTTAAATTAGATGATTTGTAAGTTCTTTCTAGCTTTACTGCTTTAAGATCAAAAATCTTAGAGACAGATCCGCAGTCGTTTCCGCTTTCTGTGCTGGTTGTCTGTCTGAGATATCCAACTGAGCAGCCTTTTACCAACACGAGGACCTTGATTGCTGCTGAGTGTCGGGTCGCCCTGAGCATAAAGCCTGGCCAGGGAGGTAAAAGATGAACTCGGAGCCATATGCTTAAGAGCTTATCGATGACCCTCTGATCAAGCAACTCAACCCAGTCCCGGTACCTTGGGCATCAAGAGATCGGCTATCTCAATGTGGAAGAAAAAGGGGTGCTAGGGAAAGAAACCTCACAGGGTGATCTGATCATAAATTCCTAACAGGGCAGGTCATGGTGGGTCGTCATGCCCCAGGTGTCTGACTTCGTCAGTGAAAGGCTGATCTTTGCCGTAAGCAAGCCCTGTGCATTGTTCCTGTGCATCCAGCTTAACACACCTTGGCAATGCCTCTTCTCAGACCCCTTCTTCTAAAGCATG
This sequence comes from Rhinolophus sinicus, assembly GCF_057876585.1. Classification (NCBI taxonomy): domain Eukaryota; kingdom Metazoa; phylum Chordata; class Mammalia; order Chiroptera; family Rhinolophidae; genus Rhinolophus; species Rhinolophus sinicus. The sequence goes on along the minus strand of NC_142514.1, from coordinate 148,612,099 downwards.
ACCACCTTCAAGAGAGCACAAACTTTTAACTATCCTGTAATCCAACTCCCACCTTGCTTTCTCCCACCTGCGTGTCATCTTGCTTACATTCTCTCCTTAATTCCAAATGCATAAAAGATGCTGCAAACTGTCATTTCTTGGAAGCATTTATCTCAGTCTGTTGAGATCTTGCTTCTACACGTATACTCTACTTCATTCATATACATTTTTATAGTATTTCTGTACAGGTTTGGACACTCTTACATTGATACCAACCCCCCCTAAACATCTGGGCTGGCTTCTTTCCACTCAAGGATCTTCCCCAGTCCCCTCCTATCTCAACCTACACCCAGTAGGTCCCCAACACTCTTTCAGAACATTAGACTTTTCCCCATGCTGCTTGGCAGGAGACTAGGGCAGCAACAAGCAGTTCTTATTTGCACTCAGGCATACCTCAGGGTGGGGCAGGGGAGAGGTGGCAAAGCTACAAAGGCCACAAGAAAAGTGTTTATAGAACCATACTCTGACAATGTGAGGAGTAGGTGACCTGGAGGAGAAAACAGTGCTAATTGTAAAGAGAGATAGAGTGGGTACTGAGAACCAGAGAAGTCTAAGAGGTTCCTTTAAGATGCCACAACTCTCTATGCCCCCCTATTTCCTTAATAAGAAATCTGAGGGCAGGTAAAGTTCTGTGACTGGCCCAAGGCCATGCAGCTAAACTGTGAGCAACCAACTCTAGAACGTGGGCCTTTGGTCTAAGCCGGCTCTTTTTTCCACTCTACACTGTTGACCTCAAGAATCTAATTAGGTTGCTCTAATGAGGCCAGCTGGATCCCCTGCAGACTCTAAGCAACATGACCCAAGTGTCACTTAGGGAAAGAGCAGGCCCGGCAAGTATTTTGATAACTGTCTCCCCTGCCCCATATGTTCCTTCCCAAGCTGGCACGGCCCATGTGTTCTTTCTTCAGCCCTCACCACAAACTCTTGGGGAGTTCAGATGTCAGTGAGATGGGAGAGGTGTCTTTCTTGTTGCTACAAACCTTAAATATCTAAGATAACCCACAATGACCGTCTTCCTCCATCTGGAAGAGGCTGGTGAGGAAGAGTGGCATGGGTGATGGAATTAATTCCCTGGATGTCTGACCTGATTAGGCCAAGAGTATCCATTCGTGGGCAGTTAGATGGGTCATCTGAAGGTTTGTGACAACAAGCAATAAGATCAGCCACCGTCAGGGGCCTTTCAAAGATCAATGTTAGACAGATCGTCTCAGCACCGGGAGCAGGAAGCTCTGAGTAAAAGATTCAAGGAATTAATTATTTAGTGTGCATGACCCAGTTCCCGGAGGTGACGCTGGGTGAGAAGAGAACTCACCAGTTCCTTATCGTGGCAAGAAATTCAAATACTTCTCAGAGTAGTGTTCCTTTGCTGCCAAAGAGGATCTATTTATGGTTAAGTGTGGCCAAAAAAAAAAAAAAAAAAAAGGGGAATACAATAGCCAAAGTTCACTCATTCAACAAATATGTATTGAGCTCCTCTTATGTCCTAGGCCCTCAGGGGATTTACATATGATTGGAGCATAGTAGAAAGATCAGAATTTATAAAGAGGCGGCTGGACTATGTCCCAGCTCAGCCCATAGGCAGATACATTACCCTGGGCAGGTTACAGCCCAAGTCAAATTTCTCATCTGCAAAATGGGCGTAAATCCACCTGCCTTATTATGAAGATGAAATGATCTTTATAAATGTAAATTGCAATGTAAACCTAAGATGTAAACAATAATGATATAACACTGTACGCTTTCCCTGCCCTAGAGAAGTTTATAACCTGGTCATGTTTTGGAAAATAATCCAAGGTGCCTATTAGGCAAACATCACATTCTCTGTAATCTGGGCAAATTGTATGTTTCAACTTGTCAGTGTCTCAAGATGGAGACTGCGATCGGTCCCAGCCCCTCCGTCTGTATGCCCAGGAAGTTGCAAAAAGGGGTAGAGTACAAACGGAATGAGTAGCCAGCACCTACCTGGCCCTGCATCCAGCCTCCAATGAGTGAATGACCAGGAGAGTCCCAAGATGCAAAGAGGGGGAAAAGACCCACTGAAAGTGTGGTCAATCAGAAACAAGAAAACAAAAAATCACTTGAGGGAGAAGCCAGCCAGAAATGCACACACTTCCCTCTCTGTACACATTTCAGAGCATGATGGCATTCAGTGTCCATTGCCTCTGTGGATGCACGCTACAGTCTGTTTCTCCAGGAGACAGGATGGATTTTCAGGCCACTGCAGACGGGCTAAGCAGGACCTCTTTGCCCAGACACTAAGAATCAGAATTATTGGAGCAGCTTTCCCTTTGGTCCAGTCAAGCCCTTCTCATTCTGCTGGTCACAACTGTCAAAATGGACTCATTACCCCAGCAGGCCAGCCTCTAAATGTCCAGACGTGCCCACCTGCTACCCCTCCCCGGGTTGCCCCTAGGCTCCAGCCTCTGGGTCACCCCTGAGGCTCTCTCCCCTTCCCTTCTCCTTTTCTCCCTTCCTCCATCAAGGCCCTGCCCTGGTCTCACAGAACCAGGAAAATTCCTAGAGGGCAGGGACAGTTTTATGCATTTCTACATTCCCTCTCACTCAAGGTATTCACTAAATTCTTTACCTTCCTGTCAATGCAGAATGACGGTCCGCAAATGTTCTCTGATGGCTGTATACAGAATGGAGGCAGAGGAAGGGGGAGCAGGAGTGGAAAGAACACTAGACTGGAAGTCCAGGGCCTGCGTTTCAATTCTCCATTTGGCACCAGTTAGTTATATAATCTTGAGAAAGTATCTTCAGGGCAGGCCTCAGTTTCCCTATCTGGTAATGAGGGGTTTGCTCTAAATTATCTCTTGGGTTCTCTCTAATTATAAAAATTGGTATTGCAGAAACCAGACTAGCCTGGGCCACAGGAGATGTGGGTTCTGGTCCTTATTAGGCCTGGGACGAGGTAGCTGACTGCTTAGACCTCAGCCTCTATGTCTATAAAATAAATAAGAATGATGTGACTACCCCTCCCAGGGTGCAAGGCTCCCACGAGACACTGAGACAGAACTTCATGAGCAGTAAGCCCTGAAGAAACCTCAGGGTTTGAACTTCTTGAATCAACAAACAGCTGCTGACCCCCTGCCATATGGCTGTACTGTGCCGCCAGGATGGCGCTGCCTGGCTCAGACAGGAAGGTTGGAGGACAGGTGCTTGCCCTCGAGGCTCCCACAGCTGGTGAGTGAGACAGACAAGGGAAGAAACCTTAACTCAGCCAGTGATGGGTCTGAAGTCTGAACAAACCGCTACAGGAGCGTCAAGGAAGAAGAGGCGTTGACTTTGTCGGGGGAAGTGAGGGAAGCTTCTTTGAGGGAACGGCATGTCCCGGATGTGGAGCTCTGTCCCAGGAGTTGGGAAACTGGCACCAGGGCAGAGAGGGGAGGCAGAAGCGGAGGCTCTGGGATGTGAGGCTGAGGTCAGACTGCTGGCCTGGAAGGCCAAGAGCAGAGCCACTGTCGGGTCTTCGAGGAAGGTCTCTGGCAGCATTGCGGAGAACAGAGCAGAGGGACAGCGTGAGGCTAGCGAGCAGTGGGAAGACTCTTACAATAGTTCACGAGGATGACTGAGCAAAAACAAGCCATTACTGATCTCTGCCGATACCTTAGCCTTGTAGACCCTCCGCTACATGGACCCGCTGAATCTACAGAAAGATGTCAACTGGTTTGTTCTCCTCAGAATGAAACCCAAGCAGAGGAAGATGCTGCAATCACATTTTCAAATCTTGGACAAATGGTCTACAGTGCTCTCTCTGCAGTCACTCCCTACAGAAGCTGCCTGGCCAGATTCTTGCCTTGGCACAGATCGGGGCCAGCAGGAGACTGAAACATCATCAGAGTCGGGACCAGAGTCAGGGCAGCTGGCCTGCTGGTCTTCCTTAGAGGATGAGGGGACAGAAATCCCACCCACCCAAAGACCACGGAGTTAGACAGGTTTTCATGTCCCCAAACAGGCTCAGTCTCTATCCCTGCCTGCCATCCTCTTCTGACAATGTAGGAGGGCTGTGCCACCTTGGAGGCTGTAGGTAAAGACAGGGCTTTCACTAGCCATTGTTTCTCCAAATGGGCTCACGGTCACTTGGGCTTGAAGAAAGAGTGCAAATGCCCCTGCCCTTTCCAAAGCCTGAAGCCAGTCCCCCAAGAGCGACTCAATAGCATAGAAGATCCACTGTGACTTACTTGATTCTCAGGCATCGCAGTGACGGAAGTCCCCTCCTTCCAGGACGAGCCGTGCACAGATGGCCATGTTCCTTTAAAAACAAGAACCCAACAATGAACGTCAGCTCTTTTATCTTATATTACAGCCTCATATCTTCTCTCAGCCAAGAAGGCCCACATGCTTGTACACTTTGTCCCTTAATAACACGTTAGCCAATAGGAGGAAACTTCTCTCTGTGCTCCAAGGTTTGCATGTGAACAAAGGAATTGTGAGACGATCAAACCAATTTTATTGTCTGCCACTGTCTGGGCACCCTAAGGGCTTATCACACCTCTATACAAAGGCTTGCAGAGAAAGTGAAAAGGATCTGGAAAAAAATGCTTTATTAGGCACTTTAGTAGAAACAGAAAATGCCAGAATTTCTAAGCTTAGGACATGGGACAAATAAATCAAGCTGATGTAAAAACTCCATAACAAGTCAACAATGTAAAATCTGTTACATTTCCCAAGGTGGAAAGGTCCAAAATGCTAAATAAACAAGGAAGTTATAAAACTGGGCTACTTGATCATGGCTGAGTTTCCTAAACAAATTATTATTTTGGCTTCTGATGACCACCCAAATGATTTGGTTACATCTTACTGCTTTTGTAGAAAATGCCTCTCCGCCTGCTTGGGAAATGGAGCCCAGAGTCACAAGGCATTTCTAAGGATTTACTTTCACAATTCTAAATTTCTAAGAGGTAGCCTCAAGAAGACGAAACGAGCACAGATGTGAAATTTGAGACCTGCAAGAGGCAGTACCCATACTCCTTGGATACATACACTTTTGCTAAGTAGGGCGGTGTGCCTACTTGCCCACATGAACACACAAGTGTTCTTTCTCACACACAAAGGCTTGCCTTTAAAACACTGTTCAGAATTATCAGACTATTCGTGGGAAAGGAGCTCTTTCCTGAGCACCGGCCGTACGTGGAATGAGCACTGTTAGAGACTAGACATACTATGTCTCCTCACAGACACGAACAGAGGCTTGGAGAGCAGAAGGCATGTGCCCAGGCCCCATGGCATGGCAGGATTGGAGCCCAGGTCCGGCTGACCGGTGCTCATAGTCCATCCCCCCTGCTGAGGTGAGAGGTGTGCTAGCTGCACACCCCGTGAGCTGCCTGGCAGGCTCTCAGGGCAGCCACCTGGGCAGAAGCTGCCATCAGCTCTGTCATCATCATCATTATCAAGCCACACCTCTCTAGCCCACGGCAGCTGACAAACAGGCTGGCCCACCTTGGTTACATTCTGTCAGCCCTGTGCAGTCTGGAGCCAAGAGTCAGACAGGCTGGAGGCCTCCACTTCTCTGCTCCCTGATTCTCAAGAGAAGCTTCTGGGCGCAGTGGAAGGGGGCGCTGGACATCCTGGCACAGAATTTACTGTCAGTCTAACCAGGTTTGAGAACCAGGGACCTCCACACACTCCCTAGATCTCAGGAACAGAAGCCCCACCTCAGGGGACATTGTTGCCCCCCGAGGAGATTGCCGAGACCAGCAGCAGGGAAATGGGGGCTCTCTGAGGTTCTGCTTGAGTTGTCTGCATGGTGGGTGCATATTGGCGTTTCTGGCCAGTCTACAAGGGCTGACGACAGGCCTGGGTACACTGTGACCTAGCCACTCCAAGGGCCAACTCATACCCTCTGTCTGACCAATAGCCAAACAGACTTTGAGCTCCCTTTAAAACTCCAGTAAACCAGAAAGTCCTAGGGCCCAGTACCATCCCTCCCTTAGAGGAGTCTCAGTTTCCTCATCTGTAAAATGAGAAGCTTGAACTAATTTGTGATTTCCTCACCAAAGATCCCTTCTAGCTGCCCCTTTCCATGGGCCTGGCTTTTAGAGATATCTTCAAAACTAGTCAATCCTTCAAAGGAAGGAGAGGGTTTAATTCATGCGTAGGCATTGCGATGGGTGGTTAGCGTGAGCTATCTCAGATAATCCTCCCAGCAACCCCATGAGGCAGGTAGTACAGTCATGTCACAGAGGGGGAAACTGAGGCATGGTGCAGCCAAGTGCCACCTTGCCTAGAGGCTCAATCAGCAATGACCACAGCAGCCTGGGACTCAAGAGTCGAGCTGGCCTACTCCATGCCTGTGCTGGCTCCCTGATAAAATGTTTGCTTTGTAATCAATCAGAATGGAGAAACAAGTCTCCTCTTGGATTTGCCATCTTGCCACTTCCAAGCAAAGAAGCATGAGGTGTCCAGGCACCTGTGGGCCTGAGTTGGGTGGTGCAGAAAAGGTTTCCTGTGAGCTTGAGTGGCCTCATGGATCCTGAGGAACATGAAAAGAACTCAAGGGACCTTCTTCTCTGCTGTTCCCCAAGCCTAGCTCCATAGAAGTGAGGTCTTCACCAAGGGACACCAAGCAGTTGGAACAGGGCCTGGCATCTACTGGGCACTCCACCAATATGTGATGAATGGGGGAATGAAGAAATCCAGAGCTTATGCACTGAAGGCTTATTCAAGAACCTTTGGTGTGAGACACATCAAGACCAGTTCAGAACCACAAATCCGGCCCCTCAGCTACGTGCACCAAGCAGGGGTCTCCACACCCCAAGCCAGCAGACAGAGGATGAAGGCACAGATGCTCAGCCAGGTCTGCTCTTCGTCCCAGTCACCAAAGGAGCTTCTGATAGAGCAAGAGAAGTGTCAGAATGCAGAGGCTGCTCAAAGTGATCCTAAACTCAGGCCCTGGAATCAAGCAAACCTGGCTTCCTATCCCAGTTCTGTCACTTTAAATGAGTCAAGTGACCCTGGGCAAGCCAGATAATTTCCATGAGCCTCAGTTTCTTATCTAAAAATAGGGATAATGTTAGTGTTTACTCCATGGGGCTGTTTTGAAGATGAAATGAGATAACGCTGTAAAGGACATAGCCCAGTGTGTCGTTCAGAGTCACTGCTTGTAGCTGACATCTGTTGTTATTGTCTGCATCAGAGTGGGTGGTGAGGAGCACATCTGGAGTCCTCTGCTTGGGTTCAACACCAGATCCCCCACGAGCTAGCTGTGTGACCTTGGGCAAATTGCTTAACTTCTCTGTGCCTCAGCTTCCTGATACATAAAATGGGGTTGATTGTGAAGATGAAATGAGTTATGTAGGTAAAGAGCTTAGAATAATGTCTGGCACAAAGTAAGCATGCAATAAAAGTCAGGTTATTTTTACTTATTAATATTATTAGCTTCTTTCTACCTTTGTTCTGATAATAGATTCCACCCCATGTTCTACTCCCCAGATAAAAGGTGGGCATGGGACTCAAGATAGGTTCATCAGAGTATCTTTCCTTCTTGGCCACATTGATGGGTGCAAATGGTGTGTGCGTGCTCCAATCTGGACCAAGTACCAAAATGAAAAATCCCAGGGCTTGGTTCTCTTGGGTCAAGTGAGGGCTGTGCAGGGTTAGCTGGGAGCTGTCTGCAGCCAGGGACCACTGAACAGAGGGTGCTGGTCCAGGGATGCTGAGGTCACCTCGTCTCTTTCTGAGGCTGGATTTTGAAGTTCCTTCTTAGAGTTTCTGAGCCTCCCCTAGAACCTTCCAAGGCATCCCATTTTTGCTTAAGTTCCTGTCACTTGACACCAAAAGAGCTCTGCCCAACAACAGCATTCCATGATTCTCTGCGTTATCATCACTAAATCCCACTGAGGAAGAAGAGCCAGCTGTGCATTCAGGGAGACCCAGTTAGCCAGGGAAAAACAAACATGAGAAGCAAGGGGTCTCTACAAACTGAAGTGAAGAGGAGGCCACTGCAAGCCCTGGACCAATGTCTTTCCTGGGAGAGGAAGGAGTTGGAACCAAAAAACTGAAGAGCCCAGTCCCGAGGTTCCGAGGTTCCGGCTGGGAACCCAGCCTCAGATGTGCGCCCCCGCCCTTGCCATGAGCAAGGTACAATCACAACGATTGACACATAGCACTGTGCTAAACAATGTTATCTTTGCTTTGTTCCCTTCTCTAGCCACCTTCAGGGCTGGCACCCAAAGACGGTCTATTCCTGGACCTCCAAGCCTTCTACTAGCACCCTCTCAATTCCCTCCAGGAAAAGAAGCTCCACCTTCAGTTGTGTTTTAAAGGGTTTTAGAGAAACAGAAACAAAAAAATGTACCCCTGGCCTGCTAACAAAAACAAAGCCCCAAACCACACTGATGGCCGCCCCATCTCCTGCAGCGTTAGCTGTGGGGTGAACCCAAGCATGAGCACCCACAGCCGTCTTCTTCCAAAGGCCCTGCGAACCCACGCCAAGGTCTGCACAGGCGTAAACTAAATAGCCAGTGGGGTGAGGACTCTACAGACACAAATCGCAGCTGGGATAAGGGGAGACTCCGTTGGAGAAAGAAGTGGCAGCTTCCAACATTGGATGGAGAGAAACTGGAAACCATGATCTGAAACGATGTGAAAATCATCCTGACCACAGTAATGTCAAGAGCAGCCACCCTTGGCAGGCCAGAGGCTGTACCTGTGGGTCTGGGGAAGTTCAGTAAGCGACCCACTAACCCCCACAGGACACACACAATGCCACACACGGCCCGGAACCTGCCTGCCAGCTAGTGGCTTTTCTCTTTGTTTCCCAGCAACCAGCTTCACGGGGTGGCTGCCTCAGTCACGAGGGATTATCCAGACAGGTATTTCCCTTACTTTTTCTTTTCACAGCTTTATGCTCTGCTATTTAAAAATAAATAGATAAATGAAAAGGAACTGGTGGATTTCCCCTCAGGGCATGATTTGGTTTCGTGCTCCCTGGCTGGGTGTGAGGTTGGAGTCACGCTGCCCTGCCCTGCCTGGTATTGGGAGTGGTATGCAGTACACTGCAAGGGATCCAGGGGCAAGCCTGCAATCTGAGAGGGGATGGAGTGCTCAAGGGGTCTCATTTCCTGCTCCCCTAACACCCCCGCAACTTGGTTCTCCTTACACCAGCCCGGAAAGATCATTCACGGGGCATCTGTGGCGTGTCCTCACTAGGACTGTGAAGAATACCAGAAACATGGGGATGGGTCTGCATGTGGGCAGCAGAGGCACTGGAAGGAAGAGCATTGCCTCCAGCCTCACTGCCCACACTGTCCTGGGACCTTGCACAAGTCCTTTCGGCACTGAGGCTCGTTCGCTCCCCTTGGGGGATGAGGTCTACCTCATACAGCTAGGGTGTGAATTAAATAAGACAATACATGTCAAAGACTATTTAAGGCTGCCACCTGTTAGCCATTTAATACAAGCCAGGAACTGTGTGCTAAGTGCTCTGTGTGAACTATTTCAGCGGATCCTTACCACTTCCCTGTGAGGGAGGCATCATATCCTCAAGCTCAAATGAGGAAACAGACTCAGAAATCAAAGCCCCTACCCAAAGTCACACAGCTCGTGAGCACCGGAGCCAGGAACGACACCCAGGCCAGTCAGACTCCACTGCTCTAATCTGTGTTCTGCTGCCTGCTGTATGGCAGTTGCTCCAAACACATTACATAACATGTAAATGCTGAGCTGGGGGCTGCTGGCTCTCCACCCAGGAGGCATATGGAGAAGGGGGCTGAGTTTTGGCTGAGAGGGTTTAGGAAGCCTTTCTGAAGCAAGAAGTGCTGAATCTCAGTTTTGCAGGATGAGGATGGATAAAGGCAAAAGAGAAGGAAGACACTGCAGACTGAAAAAAAACCAACAACAACAATAACAACAACAACAAAAGAGCTGGAGGCAGGGATGACCCAGGCAGATGGGCAGAGCATGGCAGCAGAGACTGGCCAGGCTGGAACTGGAACAAAGTGGAGCCTGGCCTTAGTGAGGGATGGGCCATCTTGGGGGCCATTCTACCTGGGATCTTTTCCACCCACACCCCGAGAGGCTCTTGCATCTGCTCCTTTGGTCACATAATCACCATGGAGAGAATCAAGAACCACGACTACAAAGGCCCAACAGCCCCTCTCTCCCCACAGCAGGCTCAGAACCCAACTCAATGAGCAGGGGTTTTTGCCAGCAGCCAGCCTGTGTGGCAGGGCCAAGCTGCCAGGCCCAGATTCCAACCGAAGCTCTGGGATGCCAGGAATCCTCATGCTGCCCTATGCACGTAAGTTATCACCACCATCAGCCTGGCATTAAGGTTCCCAGGAAGGAAAAGATGCAAAAATGAGGCCTCAGGACATGAGCCAGGTCCCTACCTCATGGGACTTCACACTCCTCACACCTGCTGGGACGGTGTAGGTACTTCCTTAATAACCTCTTGTTGAGCTGAACTACACAGAAGATTCTTCCACTTAGGAACAAATCAGGAGCTTGATACATCTGGATTAAAGTCTGTCCTGGAGCCCGTGGTTTAGTCCCGCCTTAGCTGGAAGGACCATTTGCCTGTTTGCTTTCAGGAGATGAAGTGCCCCGACCCCCACAGTCTCTGCTTCAACCTCTCTCCCCGCACCCCAGCAGTCCCTGCACCCTGGACTCCATCCCTAGTGTCTGTCCCTCCTCCAGGGTGAAGCTGAGGGGATCCCAACCTCCTCCACCTCCATCTGCAGGTTCCCCCAGCGTGTGGCTGTGCCTGGGCACTGCTCCAAATGTTTAAAGCTACACTGCCCTCCCCACTGTCTCCACTCCCCACCAAGCCCAGAGTGCAGAGTCTCGGCCCAGACCTCAGACCCATGGAGAAGGGAAAATGGGAGTGGGGATGATTTAAGCAACTCTGATCATTGGCTCACCTCCAGCCCACCCTCGGGTGCTTTTCTGGAAGTAACAGGACCTGGAGGAGGGAGGAGGATAAAAGCAGAACTGGATAAAGCTCTGTTGGTTCCATGGTCTCCTCCCAACCCTCATCAGGAGACGGGCAAAGGGGCAACAATGAAACGGCTTTGGGGGGGTGGTCATTCGGAGCTTCCTGGGCTGGGTACAAGGACACCCATTTCTTCATCTTCCACCCACAAGTCTACGGGCAAATCAGTTACCTCTGTAGAGCCCCAGTCCCCTTACCTATTAAATGAAGACAGTAACCAATGACCACATACGAAGACTGTGAATACTCAGTGAAAAATGAACGTGCTTAGCAAACTGTAAACACCCTTAGAAATAGCAGACATTTTTCGTAATCCTGGGAGGTAAGAAATTCAGGTTAGACTATGTGGCTTGAAGGGAAAAGAAGACCTAGGAATCCATTCCATTTGGCGAACTTCTTTCCACACATTCTAGGACAAGACACAAGTCTCCAGGTATTTAAAAAGCACTGATGGAGACCTATTTCCTGGTCTAAAGGACTCAGTCCAGTGAAGGGTAGAGCTCCACCCACATTTCTACAATAAGGCAAAACGAAATGTGTTACTGAGGGAATCACACAGACAGGATGGGGCATTTCATTCTGGCCTCATAGATCAGCGGAGGCTTTTATAACATATTATAACAGAACAATTATTAGCATAATAACTATGAGTGCTTGCTGTGGCCCAGGCAATCCTAAGTATTTACATGGCCATTTCATTTAGTTCGCATGAAACCCTGTGAGTGGGTTCACAGATAACAAAACTGAGGTACAAAGAAATTCACTCCTATGTTGGCCTTATAGCTGGGAAGTGGTAGAGCTGGGGTTTAAACCCACCAGGCTCTGCTCCTCTAGTACTCAAGGAGCTGGGTCAACCAAGACAGGTCTCAGACAGACTCTGTGTGACTAAAAGGCTCTGATAAGGCCTGCAGCGATAAATCACTGAGGGGCAGAGTTGACTCACCCACGGCCTCTCCTGCCCATGGCAGCTCTGACTACTGGCCCAGGGTCCCCCATCGGACACTGCCTCTGGTCTGTCCTGGAAGTTGGCCATGCCTTTAACTCCCAAGGCTCCATGTGGGCACCAAATATCAAAGGAGATTGATGTACATACCTATATGTCAATGTATATTTACATAACAGATTACCCATAGACTAATTGTTCTTATTATAAAAGGTAGTTCAATATCAGAGGGAGAAATACTCTCAAATCCCAGCTCTGCTAGTCAAGGCTGTGTGACCTTGGGCAAATCTGAGCCTCTCTGAGCCTCAGCTTCCTCCTGTGTGAGATGTGGGTAACAGTGCTTGTCTCAGGCAGTCACTGCAAAGATGAAAGGGGATAATATGTCTAGTGCAGCACCTGGCACACCATAGGCTTGATAGATAATGGTTGAATTGGATGACTTTACAAAGGATTTCCACTGGAAAATCATTTTCTTCACAATAATATTCAGCGGTACTAGTGGTACTTTTCGCTAGCATTCATCCGCCACTAAGCTAAATCCGTTACATGCATTACCTCATTTAATCCTTAAAGGATCCTTTAGTCCTTTGACTTAGCTTCGGGACAACAGCAAGGATATGTCCAGCATGTTGCTCTTACTCACACACACGTATATACGGAGAGAGAGAGAGACGGTCAAACAAGCTAATATTTATTAGGCACTTAATATATGCCAGGCACTGTTCTCAGTATTCTGCATTCAGTAACCTATTTCATCTTCTCAAAAATGTGCCTGGAAGGTAAGGACAACTTTGTCCCCATTTTACCAATGCGGAGCTTGAGGACGGAGAGGTTAAGTACCTTGCCCAAGGTCACTTAGTCAGGATTCAAACCCAGGGCTCACATCCTTAAGCTCTACACTATATGAAAATAATGAAAGAAAAGTCACAGTGTGACTGTGTAACCAACCCCCAAACCCCAAATGCTAAGAACTTCAGTGTGTTGCTTGTCAATCCCCCTCCAGCCAAACCTTGCCACCATTCCCTTTCTGCCAGGATCCACTGTCACCCTCACCCCGTCCCTCTGCTCCTGCGCCCTAGCTCTGTCCCCCCTATGCACAGGCGGGAAGTATCAAACTAGTGAAGTTTTTAAAGCCCTGGTCATCTCCTCCTGGGGTCTTAGTCTTATCCCCTATGGCTCATCCTGTGCACGGCCACGAGGGTCGTCTTCCCATACATGGCACTCTTCTGCTCAAGAGCACTCACAGGCTCCCTGCTGCCTAGAGCTGAAGACTCTATGGGTCCAAGAGGAACACCTGGGGATTCAAGATCCCCACTATTTGGCCTGGCCTCCTTCCCTGTGGCCCTGGGCTCCTCACTTGCTGGCTTACAAGTCCCAGCGACAAGGCTGGTCATTGAGGCCTTTCCTGACCACGTATTTAAAATGACAGCCCTCCGCCATCTGCTTCCCTCCACCTGCACCCAGCACAGCCTGTTTTCTTCCTGTGGCAGTTCACCCACCTCTCATCACCTGGCCTCGGACCTTTACCTTGTTCACTGTCTCTCCCTCCACACAGCAAGGGATTTTGTCCTGGTTTTCTTTTTCCCTGCTGTAACCACAGCGCCCAGAACAGGTTCTGGCACAGAGTAAGGACGCATAAATAGTGAATAAATAAATGAGTAGACATTTAAAATGCCTAAGCAGAAAATACCCAAACAGAAAAATGAAGGGTTCTCATGCCTCTGGCCTCCCTCTCTACTCCTGAGGACATGTGTGGAGGACAAGCAGCAGATGCCCAGATTAAATGTCTGGAGGCCAAAGCCCTTCCTTCCCATCCTCCCTAGGATTTACAACAAGAGTTGCCCCTGAGACTCTGGGCCCTCATCCTCCGTGTTCTGAACTTACACACACACAAACAACACACACACACTTTTTTCCTCTCTCTCTCTTTCTCTCTCTGTCATCTTGAAGGTTGTCTGTATCAGTTCTAAACTCATCTGCCCAGCCTCATTTCCTTCTACCCACCTTCAAAGTGGGCCGTTTCCCATTTCTCCCGAATTTGACACCCACTAGAGATGCTCTCTTCTTCCTCCCACTTACCCATCTGCACTTCGTCTACCCTTCAAGATCCAGAGCAAAGGCAGCCTCCGTCTCACCCTCCTCCACCCCCTCCTCCAGGAAGCTTTCCACCCCCTGTCCAGCCCCTAGAAAACACTCCCTGCACCCACTGCTGTCTCCCCCAGTCATATGGAAATTAGTCATGAACTACCTTGTGACTTGCCTTCTCTAACTGAGCTAAACTCTTAAATCTCCTCTTACTTAATTTTTTAAAACGCGTATGTCTTGTTTTCCTAAGTATCCTTTGAACACTTTAGGAGGAGAGGCTGGGCCTTAAACCATATTGTCACTCCCTTGGCAGACAGCCTAGGGCACACAGTAGGTGTTCAATGTATGCTTCTCAATTAACTGCCCAAGGTAAATAAGTCACCTTCCTAATCAGGTTACTTCCTCAATTATAGAAACCTGGACTGGCTTTTCCCAACGCCATGAATTTTTTCTTCAGGGCCTGCCCTGACTTAGGTTATCTACAAACCCATCCGCCATGGGCTTGTGCTTTCAAAGGGTGTTAGATCCATTCTAATTGCACTCCCTGAACTGGGCAGACGAGTATGACTGGAAAAGAAATGCTATGTAAACTCCCATAGGTCTCAAAAAGGAAAGTACATAGTTGTTCCAGGCAAACCCAGACATTCAGAGAGTTTCAATTTCCTCAAATATTGGAGTTCAACAGAAGGTGGAAACATGGTATAAGTGTTAGGTGGGTCACAGCAGAAAACCAGCACTTGAGGCCCAGCTCAAAGTAAACTGAGATTACGACAAAGGGTCAAAATCTCCAATTACTAGTGAGCTTCAAGGAGATGTCAGATAGGAAGGACGGGTCCTTGTTTACCGAAGACCCTCCAGGTGTGGGACCATGCAAGCTCTAAAGGAGGTTCCCCTTGTGTCCCCACTGCAAGGTAAGTAAGCTGTGACTAGCCCAGTTCACACCTGAGGAACTAACTGAGGTCAATATGGCAGCACGAGGCAGACCAATGACTCAACCAGGTAAGTCAAACTCCACAGCGTGACAATCAGGACGCCCAGATTATCTATGCTTTCAAAATGTTCGAATAGGAAATACAGTCACTAGCTTTAAAAATAAAAAAAGCACAGAAGGTCACAGGAAATGTGTCCTTCCTACTCCTGGCCCTGTCTCCCCAGTCTGTCCCCACTCTAAGACAGACAATCATTATTGTTAGTTGCTTGTACCTGTCTCTGTATACATACACATGCACTATATATGCAATGCAAATACAAATAAATATAGATTCTCTTCTTTATATAACTGGTAGCAGACTGTACACATTTCTCTGGGCCCACTCTCATCTTCTAAAGGAATGGACTTGGAGTAGGGCAAGGTGAATAGAGCATCTCTTCATAACTAAAAACAAGTGCATCTGTGTGACAAGCCCATGAAACAAAGGAAGGGAATGTTCTGGAGACCACTAGTGTAAGGAGAACCGAGTCACCATGGACACCACTGATCCGCTGCTGACCCAGGCTCCAGGCCAACCAGAGAAGGGCTCTGGTGGTTGGGGCAGGTGGAGAATCACCCACCCTGACAGTTGTGGCTGCCCCACTGACTAAAAGCTCTGACTGGCCTCGCTGAGCGTTTCATCTTCCAGAAGAGAGAGGAAGCATCCATAGAAACAGGACAACTAGCCTAATTCCCATGGCAATGCTCAAGTGGGTAGTGACCAGAAGGACACAGGGACTATAGAGGAAAAGCAATCGTTTCCTCTGAAACGTGAGACCAAGAGGGGGAAGTTGGTGCCTGAGACTCTAAGAAAACAGACTTCAAATGGGTGGGAGAAGAGAAGGGCTGAGTTTGAGGAAGTAAATGATTCAGACTCTCTGAAATGCAATTCTAGCTTTGTAATTGGGAGGAGGGGTGGGGAGGAGGGAGGAGTAGGGGGATGGGAGGGAGAGGCAGAAGGAAGAGGCAGAGAAGGAGGGAAGAGGGGGCCTTTTAGGAAGTGGGCAGTTCACCATAATTGTTGAAAGCTGGACGCAGGAGCAAACTGATTAGATTCTAATTCCCCCTCGACCCCTTCCCAGCTATGAAATTTGGAGTAAGTCAACTAACCCCTCTGTGCCTTAATTTCCTCACTGGTAAGTGGGGAGAATGACAATATCGACCTCATGGGGTTGGCACGAGAATTAAATGAGTTAATATTTACAAAGCCCTGACCCCAGTCTTGGCTCACTGTAACTGCTCTGTAAGTGGTACAGAATAGGAGCCATGTGGTTGCACAGGAAAGCCTTGTTAAAAAGTGCAGCGCCATCACGAGGAGAAGGAGGCATAACCACAGAAGACCCTGAGACAGTGATACAGGGCCCGTCCCAGAGTGTCAGCCAGAGGAGGCAAGCCTGGGACCAGCTGAGATTGCACAACATGTCCCAGGGGGCAGGCAGGTTTAATAGTGGGTGGTCATATTGCGCCAAGAGGTCCAGAGGCATAAAGGGTCCCGAGACATTGGACCTTGGCTCCCACACAGGGTACATCATAGCCACTGTCAAAAAGAGTTACTGACAAGTAAAGATCAAATGTGGAGACAAGACAGAAAGCTGAGATGGGAGAAGAGCTTGGTTTTTCCAAAAGGATATTTAGATACTTTCAATGACTTCAAGTCCCCTGGCCCAGAACATTGGAAATTCTTGCAGATGAGGCCACTGAACTGCCTGTTGCATCACTGTGGGGTGGCTAGGGAATACCTGAAAGTAGTCATGGAGACCTCTGGGAACTGAGAACACGTGATGTCAAGACCTCACTTCTTTCTGTGATAGGATACCTGACGGTTGATGGAGAATTGCAATAGACTTGGCATATCTAGATTCAAGAAGGCAACTGGTCACAGGTCAGAAAAGCAAAAGGGCAAAGACTTAGGCAAGGGGCAGCTTGGACTACCATTCCCAAAGTGAGCCAATTAAAGAGCATGTCGGGGGCTCCCTCGTGATGAGCATTTTGTCAGTGACTTGAGTGATGCTATGGAAGGCACGCTTGAATAGGATCCTGAAAGAGCTCAACGGAACAGCGTTGCACGGAATTGAACAAATAGAAATTTAACAGGAATGGTTGTTCTGAATCAGACGGGAACAGAACAGACGCTCTCCATTTAAATTCTAAAGCCACATACGTCCTAGGACACAGGCGAAGCAGCTTACCAACACCACATGTTAAACAAATCTGGTCAGCAATAATAATGTCAGTGAGTCAACGGTGTGATATAGCTGCCAGAAAAGCTGATGCAATCTTGGGCTGCATTAAGAGGAGTAGAAGGAACTGAACTAGGGAGGTGATAGCTCCCTTCCTCTGCTGTGGTCACAACACACCTCAAATACCATATATGGTCTGGGCATTGCCCTTGCTGTATTAGAATATCGGATTTTGTTCAGAGAAGAACCACAGGGCAGGTAAAAAGATCTGATCCTACATCATGGGTGGTTAATCTGGAAGAAGACTCAGGAGAGAACAAAAGGGCTGTTTTTAAATATCATATTTCACTAATTAGAAGATGTAACTTTTGTTTTCAATTATGAAATGTCTGAAGGCAGAATGTACCTTACAATTCCCTATCATCTAACAATGTCTCTAGGCCAGGATGCAGCTGTAGCATAGTTGTCATTGCCTCATTTCCATTGTCACATGGAAATTTGACTGTTATTCTTGTGGCATATCTGGACAACAGTCACCCCCAATATTTCAGGAGACGAAACATCTAAGGACCATTTGAGGAAAGAATGTGAATCCTGGGTCTTGACTAAAAACACCCCATTGGCACCTTCTGATAAAATCAAGAAAGAAACATCATCAAAACTTAAATAATGGGTATCAGCAACTAGAAAAAAAAAATTCCAGAGACAAGAGAGATTAAGAAATACATCACCACTTTACCAGAATATAAGAACGTGCCAAAAAACCACATTGATGACTCTGAGTCAAAAAGTGATTCAGAACAAGGACTTGGATTCTGCAAGTGAAAAACTTTAGAAATGCCATAACCAATTCGTTTTCCTTTTTATGTGCATGCAAGAGTGATATGGAATGAAAATGTAGGTCTAAATTCTAAAATAATTATTTCAGTAAATATAAAATAAAACTTTCAAGTGATAACAAGACATGGTTCCACAGTTTAATTGGAGGCACTTTTTCTTTCTTACCAATAAAATAATGGCACATCTTCTAATTGATGGTATCATAGATTTAATTTTTAAAAATAGTATGTGAAGAGCTGTCCTGTGGAAGAGAGATGAGACCCCCATTCTCTATGACATTAAGGAGGAAGAACTGGGAACAAATGCCAGAAGCTATGGGAAGCCATCAGGGAGGTGACAAGAGGAGCTGTCCAAAGAAGGAACGAGTCACCTCCAATCTGCCCAGGCTGGAACAGCCTTGCGGTTCTGAGGTCTGATTCGAAGACCTCACCGTGCAGAGGAAGGCATCACAC
Source organism: Rhinolophus sinicus (assembly GCF_057876585.1). Taxonomy (NCBI): domain Eukaryota; kingdom Metazoa; phylum Chordata; class Mammalia; order Chiroptera; family Rhinolophidae; genus Rhinolophus; species Rhinolophus sinicus. The sequence goes on along the minus strand of NC_142514.1, from coordinate 148,593,654 downwards.
TTTCTTTGTTGCACACGTAGGTGCTTTGACTGAACCATTTTCTTAAAAAGTCACCAGTTAAGGGTAAAAGACACTTAGGGAACAGGACTAACTGGGAGGCCTGCGGCAGAGAGGAGCACTGCCCACATCTGTGCTCTAAGCCTTTTGTGGGCCAGTTCGGGAAAGGGTCAGAGGGGAGGAGGCCACCTACCTGTGTGCCGAGCCCCTGTGCACATTGCCCCATTTAATCCTCACAGCCACCCTGTGAGATAAGAATTATCACACCCATCTCACAGAAGAGAAACTTGAAGCTTAGAGAAAGTTAAGTGGCTTGCCCAAGCTTTCATAGCGACTCTGAAAACCGCGATCCATCTGTGACAAATAGAGGAAACTCTGGAAGTTTTGGTTGGCAGAATGAATGACTTGAGTGATCAATTGATCAATCAATCAATGAACCAACTTGGTCTCATATTGGTAGAACTGATGCTAGGAGAACAGAGACGAAAGCCATTTCAGTAGCCCCCACCCCCATCAATAGCTTCACGGGCACTAAACTCATGCCGTTTGCCGTTTGCCGTTTGCAGGAGCAATTTATTCCATCACAGAAAGCAAGGGTTTTTCTGAGACATCATTTATGGCAGAGAACAGGTGCCAGCGGCCCTGCTCAAATGTCAAAGCTGCAAGCACACCAGGTTGCCATGTCTCCCACCTGCTAGGTTAATACTGGAGCCGGCGGAAGCTGAGCTCAGCTTTTGGCCCCTCCTCATGACCAGGATGTCCACGGGGCTGGGGGAAAAGCTGAGAAACAGCCAACCCACAAATGTGTTCCAGCTGTCAGGTGACATCAAGTCCGGCCCCAGTCCACCAGCATGCTCAAGCCTCCTCCTTTACTGGGAAGTAAACTCTAAGTGTGCACCAGAGACCCAGGGCAGGACACACCTGCAGCGGGTATTCAGGTGCTTAGGAGACCACGGAAGGGAGAAGCCATCATTTCAGATCATGGCCACAATACTTGGCGAGAGCAGTTCTGATGCTTACATAACGGATTCTAACAAAGGAGGAGGGGATCACCTGCGTTCCTGTCCCATCCCAGCTTTGCTGCCTCATCCACACACAGGCAACTCCTGCTCCATAGGCACCGCCCCTCCCAGGGGTTCATTCCTCTCAAACTAACCTTGAGGAAGGAGAATGAGCGGGACAGAGGCCTTAGCTTATAGTGAGGTGGTGCAATGTGAGGCAGTCACCATTTTCTAAAAAGGACAGAGCCGCCGAAGCTCAGAGCAGGCACACGTGGTGGCACAGAAAGTGACAGATGTCCCATTTTCTAAGACCCTAACTGAGGAGTTCTAAAATGGGCTGTTCTCCTTCTAAACTGAAAGACGGGACCTCCCACACTGACTCTCTTCACACAGAAGGCTGCGGCCAAACCCGGACACAGACCAGGCCTTATCTGGGTCCAGCCTTAACTGACCCCTCCTGCCCCACCCCCCACCATTCCCTACTCCCCACACACTCCTTGGTCCAGATAACAGCTGCTGTCTGGTCAGTGTACACGTCCAATTTATGGAGGGCAGTGCAGGCCGCCTGACTCCCCCACAAGTTGATCTGCCTGAAGGATAGCTCTGACCACTCCTCTCCAATGGCTTCCCACTGTCTGCTTGGTGAGGGTCAGGCCCCACCCCCAGCATTCAGGGCTAGCCTTATTCCAGCCTTAACTTCCACAGTTTCCCTAAACAGCCCCCACATTTCCACCATGTGGCACCCTGAATGTACCCTCACTTTTCCACATCTCTTTGTGCTATCCCTCTGCCTATCTCTGCCTATGGAAATCCCTCCTATCTTCCAAGGCCCATCTCAATGACCAAGTGCCACCTTCTCCAGGAAATCTGCCCCAGTTCCCACATACTGTGTGACTCTCCAAAGCACATTCTGTGCTCTGTCTTGATGTGCAAGCATCAGTGAGCTTATCTGCTGCACCTCCCTCCATGAGTTAGATGAGCTCTGTGCTCCTGTCATTCCTCACGGCACCCCCAGCACGGCAGCTGCCCCTGCTGTGAGCTCAGCAGCCTTGGCCAGGGGTACTTGCTTGCCCTGCCAGCACCCTATTACACCCCTTTCTGATTCCTTCCTCCACCTATTCCCAGATGACTCATCCCCCATTCTCTCAAGGTTCAGCTCTGAGCTGACAGCTAATCAGAGATAAACTAATCTCTTTTGTCCTTCCCAGTTAAAAAAAAAAAAAAAAATATATATATATATATATATATATATATACACACACACATATATATGTGTATACATATATATGTGTTTATACATATATATTTGTGTATATATACATATATATGTATATATACATATATGTGTGTATATATACATATATACATATACATATATATACATATATACACACATATATATGTGTGTGTATATATATATATTCTTTTTTTTTTTTTTGCATGAAGGCGTTCTCTGGAGACAGGGACTGAAAACAAAGGTGGGAATTATAGGCCCCAAAGGCTCTGGGGGAGGTATTTTTGGTGAGGAAAGATCTTGTATCACATGGTCGTGTAAACCAGTGCTACAAACACATACATCCTAAATTCAAAGAATGGGAAAGTGGTTAGAAAGGGGGTGGGGAGTGGGTGAGGCTCTGTCCTTCAAAAGGGAAGGCCAGCTGTAAGCAGGTCTGCCGGAGACTGACCACAGGATCACAACCGGGATGGAGAATAATAGACTTGACTGAAACCTGGCTGGGTGACCTTGAGCAAGGAACTGCACCCCCAGGCCTCTGCTCAGTATCAAGAACCCCGTGAGCCTAAGCTTCCCCATAGGTAAAACAAGGTGGCAAGAGTGAGAACTGGATACCAGAGGGCCCTTCCCATCTGACATCCCAGGATTCTGTGACTCATGGCCCCCACCTCTTTCTCCCTCCCAGGAAGTCAGTATCATTTCCAACTGTACTACTAGTTCCACTCCCTCTTCACCTTGAGCCCCACCTGAGTTCAAAGGGAAAGAAACCACTGAAGATCTCCCAGCCAATCAGCAGGTAGAATGGGTCTCTCCCACCACAGGTGGAAGGAAGGGGGAAGGTGTTGGTTTCTGTGGACACAGAAATGCTACTCTCATTCACACCATCTGTCTCAGCCCAGAAAAAGACAGTCAGCTTGTTGCCTTTGCGTCTCTGACCTACCTTTTTAAGAGATTACAACTGCCTGCCAAATTTAAATGCTACCCTAAAATCAGGACATATAAGGTCTCTCTGTCTGGATCTGAAGGGTTTCAAAATGGGTATAGTGGGAGCGGTGAAGAATGAAACTTGGAAGCTACGTAGACTGTATTGTGCAGCCATGCCAATTAAAGATCTTCAAAAATAGCCTCTCTCTTCTCTCATGCTGAAGATAAAGATGAAGTTTCAGCAATAAACAGACATCTGCTAGGAGCTTCTGAAGAGATGACAACATAAGGACCTCAGAGAGCCGCCAGAAACAGCCCAGAGTCCTCTCCAAGCCGCCAGCAGCTTCCCGCTCAACAATGGTGGAAGGGTGGGGGCAAAGGGACAGAGAAGGAGGTGACGCTGAGAGGCTGGGGAGATTGGGAGACGAGGCTCTCCATAAGCAGGAGGACATAGGGGAAGGCAGTGGTAGAAAATGGAGAACGGGCTGCCTTCTGCAAGGAAATAAAAGCTCAGGGACCCACTGAGAGGATTTCCAGGAAGCCATCCAGAGGGTACCATGCCAATGTCATTCATCCTGTAAATGGGTCACTCCTTCGAAGTAGAAAAAACATGACATTTTGGAGAGCCAACCTACGCTGTGCCCTTCGCAAACATTTTAATTTCATCTCTACATCAATCATTGGAGAGAGGTATAAATACTTCCCTTTTACAGACTAAAATACTAGAGATCATGGACTTGCTAAGGCCACATAGCTAGGATTCGAACCCAGGTCTGTCTTAGTGCAATGTCTGTTTGTTTGTTTGTGTGTTTGTGCCTCTATCATCTGCACGTAGAACATGCCTCTGAGGTTTATTCTCAGTGCCCAGACTCTCTACACCCACAAATCTAACACAACGAGATTCCTAAAGGGGAGAGGTAGCAAAGTAGGGTGGAGGGGCAATAGTTGAGCTTTGGCTAATTCAAATAACTGCCGAGTCTTGGCAGCCCTGTAGGCTGTGCCACGTCACATGCTGGTTGCTACCCAGGAGGCCTGAGGAGGAGCAAAGGGAGAAACGGGCACAAAGTTATGCCTACGGATCCACAGGAGACTGGGACAGCAGGTGCTCCTGAGGAAGAGAACCCAGAGATGAAGGACAGGGGAAGGAAGGCTTCCTTTTCATTCAATTCCCTTTGCACTGACTATTTTACCACGCTTCCATTTATGTGTGTGGGTGCATACCACACATCTGTGCGCGTGTGCCGGGGCGCGTACCACGCATCTGTGCGCGTGTGCGGGGGAGCATACCACGCATCTGTGCGCGTGTGCCGGGGCGCGTACCACGCATCTGTGCGCGTGTGCAGGGGCGCGTACCACGCATCTGTGCGCGTGTGCGGGGGAGCATACCACGCATCTGTGCGCGTGTGCCGGGGTGCGTACCACGCATCTGTGCGCGTGTGCCGGGGTGCGTACCACGCATCTGTGCACGTGTACGGGGTGCGTACCACGCATCTGTGCGTACCATGCATTTATGTAAGTATGTGGGGGTGAGTACCCTGTATCTATATATGTGTGTGGGTGGGTGAGTCATTTTTAAGAGAGCCCAAAATGTCAGATACAAGATAACAGACACACCCAAGCTGGAGGTGGAAACCTGGACCAAGCAGGAACTTTTGGGTCCCCTGGTTATACCAAGCCTGGAATCCAGAAGAAACCTGAGACTTTAGCCGGAGCCCCCTCCTTCTTTCACAACAGAAATGTGCCACAACTCCAGGCAAAGGGCTGAGAAGCTCTCCCAGCATGGACCTCAGAGTCCCCAAGGCCATATCTGGTTTCAGGAGCCTCAAAGGACATTCCCTAAGGAGAGAGATTGACTGAATCCTCTCCCTGAGAATCTAGAAAGAGGCCTTCCTGACCCTCTGCTTAATCATCTATTCTTTTCCCTTTCATCCAGCTCTCAGACTCCTCCCTCCTCCCAGCAGGGAGCTCCTGACTCTTATTACCTTTGTTTGCATCAAGTTGTGAAAAGCCCAGCTGTCCGGATATATGGAGTGTCAGCACCCTGACTTTACAGCAGCCATGGCCCCCCACCTTCTGCTTCCCTGGGATGAACAGCTGTCCAACAGAAGGGTCAGCAGCTCTGCCAGGGCCCCAGCAAACTCTAGACACAATGTGCTCCAGGGAGCAGTTCTCCTTAGTGACCAAAAGTCCAAGTGACGCTTTTCCAGGCACTTCTTCCGTACATCTCATCCTCCTGACCCCGGACACAAGTTAAACCCTGAGAGCCTGCAAGTCTATACCAACACAGTCAGTATTTAGATAAGTAGCCAAGGCCAGACATTCAGAGTCGTGAGAGCAAAGACATAGTTTCCACATCTTAACACATTGATACTACAGTGGCCAGGCCAGAACGGGATGTCCCTAGACTCCCACTCCCATCTCTGACGGCCGAGCTTCTGGACTCGGTGTGTCAGGAGCTTGGGCCTGCAAATGTCCCATAAACCTGCTGTTGCGGCAGCTCAGGGACCAGGGGCTGCCACCCAACTCCTTGTTGCCCCCCAACTCCTTGCTGCCCCCTCCTCTTGCTGCCAGCAGAAAGGGTATCTGTACTGGACATCCCCCACTGCCCAGGAAGGAGAAGAACCTGAGCCTCAAACCAGGAGGAAATAAGTCACTGTTCTTGGGCCTGCCTTTATTTCCAGATTTCCCAAAGAGAAATCTGACCAAACCTTGGAAGGAAATACAAGTGCTACAAGGTATCTGGGCGGCAACTGGGAGGAGGGGATTGAGGATGGGAAATTACACCGACTTTCAGGGAAGAGAAATACTAGTACAAATAAAAAACACACACTAAAAATCCCAATCCCAAGAGCGTCAGCACCATCCATCCACACACAGCACTCCCTGCCATCCGCCACGGAGACAGGACAGGTTTTCCTGTGATGATCATGCTATTTAGATGCGTAGATGGGGACAAAGCAATTGCATGTAAGAAACGCTACCATGCCTGGTATTTACAAAAGGCTCTTCTTTGGGGGCACAGGGATGGGCGCTTCCTCAACAGCTGATAAAGAAAGGAAGCTTCTTAAAAATCAGACTCCATGGTGACATGATCCTGCATCAAAGGTCTGTTTGCGACCAGAGAGCCCATGTCCCCTTCTATCCCTGCCAGCTCTGAGTTTCTGAGACCAGATGATTAGAACGGAGGAGGCTTATCAGCACAGACCAGACTAGCCATGTTTTCTACCTCTGGGGAGGATACAGGGAGGAAAACAGAAAATGGTGGAGGGAGGGGTCAGGGCCCCCCAAAGTGAGGTGACCGAGATGTTTGGCTATTAGTCACTTTCCCAGGAAGACAAGACTGGCCATCTGAGCCTGGAGCTTTGCCCTGCCTGCTTTGTCTTAACATACTACGTCATCCTGTCTTTCTCGGATAGCTCAACTTCCCTGAGTAAAAATAAATAAATAAATGAATGAATGAATGAATGAATGAATAAATAAATAAATAAAATGAAAAAATCAAAATTGGAAGCCTAACATTAGAACAATTTCACACTGAAGAAATCAAAATGAAATTTTCAGGAAGGAAGGGGAGGAAATAGAATGGGAGAGAAGGTGGGGCTACATGGGTTTTCATAGCTTGCCATCTCCTCAGCCCCAGCTTTCCTTGTTTTCGAACTTTTAGGAAGTCCAGGTATGTTCTCTAAAATAATATCATACAATAAAATAAGTAAATATCAAAATTCCAGTGGCTCAGTGACCTTATCCACACATATACCTGTACCAAATGCATGTGTAATTTTGTCTACCCATCCAAATCAGTTACAGGAAGATCTCTTTTTTAGGAGGAAAAAACCCAAATTTGGGTTTTTCATTAGAAAAATAAAGTATTTTTATTATAAAAATTTTGGGGAAATACTGAGAAGTAAAAGATAAAGGAAAACAATCAACCCTAGCCTGACATCCAGAGAGAAAGACTTAATATTTTGGTGTATTTCTGCCTAGTGGAAAAGACCATCTACGGTTAAGAAGAATGACGAGGAGGAGAATGAGGAGGGGAAAAGAACCCCTTCAGTGAAGGGCTGTTTGCAGAGAGGGGTCCTTGCTGGGGGCAGGGGGGTCAGAAGAAGTCTATCAGAGTGCCCAGCACCCTGAGGAGACGAACAGGGAGTCAGGCGTGGAGCTCGTTATCCAGGGAGGGAGCATACCTTTTCCTTTCCCCTGAGTCTCGGGTCTCCTTCGCTAGGACCCCACAGACGTGCCTGTGGTGATACTATTATATCTTTACCACAAATTCAGATAAGACACTGAAAGGTCAACTGTTCATATTCTGTCACAACCTGCCAGTTGCAGATGCATCATGAGTTGAGAAAGGCTCCACAATGCGCCCAGGTGTGAGGTAGGTTAGAGAAGTTTCCTGAAGGCACAAGGGAGGACGTACTGTCCAGAGAGAGGACAAAGAGAGAGGTATACAGTGTTCTCCTCGCCGCCCAAATGCCAAGTGTGTGGGTCATAACATGGTAATCCCTGTGGCTGGGTAAGTGAGGATTCAAAGCTCCGGCACAAATGACCTCAGTCCCTGTGAGTCTCACATGTGACCTGGGGAGGCCAGTTGCTGATCAGGGCACAAATGTGGCTGGCTGGGCTCCCCACCACAAACCAGAGCGGCTCAAGTAACACAGCAAATAGTTCTTTTATTATTTCAGGATGTTTACAGACTGACGTTTGCTGAGAAAACATCCACACACGAGCAAGTCATCTTTTTTTAAAAACCACTTATCTAAACACAGGCACGGGCAGTCATACAGAGACACGACAGGGTTCATTCATTCAAAATGCATTTCCTGAGTGGCTAGGACACAACTGGACAGATGTTCAGTGGGTGTCAGCCCCAGCACAGACCCAGCGCTGGGGATCCAGCATGGCACAGAAGCCAGCTCCACTCTCCAGGGGTTTGCTGTCCAACGGAGGAGATGGGCACGTAAAATGGAAGAGTAACGGTTGGCTAAAAAGGGAGACACTGCTCTAGCTTAAAATAGGCTTAAAGGCACTAATGACCAAATGCAGCATACAGACTTTGTCTACATCCTGATTCGATCAAGGGAACCTGAATATAGACAGATGAGACCCCCAAAATTACTGTTAATTCTGTTATATGCAATAATGGCAGTGTGGTATGAAAGAGACTGTCCTTTCTAAAATACATGCATACACACACACACACACACACACACACACACCTATATATTATATAGGGGCAAAATGACATATCAGAGATTTGCTGTAAAATATTTCAGGAAGAACACAAGGAAAGAAATAGGGAGAGAGAGAGAGAGAGAGAGAGAGAGAGAGAGAGAGAGAGAGAGAGAGGATATGAAACCAGTCTGACATAATCTTGATGACTATTGAAGGTGGATAATGAATATATGGGGCTCGTTATATTATTCTCTCTATTTTTATGTTTGAAAATGATGATATTTTTAAATAGAGGACTGCAATACATCATGGTGGATATCCTAATGAAGACTGGCATTAAGTCTAAGGGAATACAGAGCAAAGAGAATTTGTGAGAACCAGAAAATAAATCTGCCAAGTTCACGAGTTTTAAATGACATTTCATAGTGGAATGGGAACACATATTCACAAATACTTGCAGCAGGTCCCTGAAAAACATTTCTTTCTACCTCATTGCGTTATAACGTTGATGAGATGCCAAAGGAACTTAACCCTTGCTTAAATCAATTAGCCTATGATAAAGTGGTTTCACTATACATTGTTTCACTTAAAGTCACAGAACCTAATGATGACATTAAGTGAGGACTTACTGTACAATATAAGGTAGGGAATAGTAAGCACAGCAGGGGAGCTGCACATACCAAACCCCCAGAGTTCAGAGGATGGCCACAAAGTTTTTCTCCTTCCCTTAGTGTTTAATTCACCACACAGACCTCTCTCAAGCAGACAAGGCCAGAATCCTAGGTTGGTTACTCACTAGCTGTGTGATAGGGGCAAGTTTTAACCTGAGTCTCAGTTTTCTCAACTGTAAAATGGGAACGACCCCACCTACTTCTTCAGAGGGCTAATGTGGGGATCAAATAATATAAAGAATAGAAAGACCCAGCATAATGAACAGTATTCCATTTCCTGGCTCATTAAATACCAGAGACCCTTAGCCCTGGGAGGACTTCAAAGATTAGCAACATGCAGTCCAAATCTTCTTATACGCATACCCCACCCCTTCCTCCAGAGTCAGGGCTCACCACTAAGAAGGCAGGACTTCTAGCCTTCATTAGTAGGCAGTGAAAGGGGCAGGCCCATGACTGGGACACACACCCAGATGGGGGTGTAGACATGAGTGGAGAGAACAGAGACACACCCCAAACCTAGGCAGAGAGGGATCACCCAGCTGTTCGTCTGCTCCTTGCAGCTCCAGGGAATGGGCCTCCAATGCCCACAGTTACAACCAGCCTTAGTCCTTGAGCTGATTCATGCTAGAGCGTAACTGGTTGGGTTATTAAAATAGTCACAGGAATGTAAAGTACAGCATAGGGTATATCGTCAACAATATTATAATAACTACCCAAAAATAAGACCTAGCCAGGCAGTCAGCTCTAATGTGTCTTTTGGAGCAAAAATTAGCATAAGACCCGGTGTTACATAATATAATATAAGACCGGGTCTTATATTAATTTTTGCTCCAAAAGATGCAGTAGAGCTGATTGTCTGGCTAGTATGTATATGGTTTCAGATAGGCGCTAGGCTTATTAGGTGATCACTTTGTAAAGCATATAAATGTCTAATCACTATGTTGTACACCTGAACTAATGTAATATTGTATGTTAACTGTAATTGAAAAATAAATAAATAAAAAAAAGCTTTTTACAAGCTTGCTACCCTTCACACACACACACACACACACACACACACACACACACACACAGAGTCTCAGGCCCCTCCCTAAAGATATAAATTAACAAATAAACAAATAAATTAATAAAAATACATGTAACTGGTTAGTATTAAGCTAATCGTGATTCTTTTTTTAGAAGAAGGGGATGAGCAGAAAGCCAGAGCCCAGGGCCTGAAGAAGGAAGGAGGTAGGGATAAAAGTGATGTCATTTTTTTATGAAGGTATAAAAATTGTATTGTAATTTTTTACTCCAATTGTAACTCTCAGTCACCTTGTAACTATAAATGGTATACTCCAACACCTACTACCCGCCCCCGCCCCCCAAAAAATAACTTCTAAGGTAGAGCTTATTTCAGCTAACACAGTACTCCACGACCATCCCAGAAATCAACTGTCAGAGGTGAGACCAAGTCCATGGCAGAGGCACGCTTCCCCTCAAAATAGCACCCAAACAGTCAATTCCTTCCTATCCTAGCGTGGCCAACACCAGCCATCACCCTTGACTGGAGGACCGCTGGACAAGGGATCTGAGGTTAAACAACCTAGGATAACATGGGTCAGGTTCAAGCGCTTTACCAAAGAAGCGTCCCCCGACTCTTTGGACAGAATCTTTTCAGAGACCTGGAGCCTCCAGTCAGCACACGGTAGGGCCATGATCCTGCAGCACAGCACCCCACGTTCCACAGCCACGGGACACTGGGCAGAGCACTGGACTGAGCTCCAGCAGAGCTAAGGCGGGCTTAAACCCTGGCTCAGCCACCTTCTGTGTGACTGTGGGCAATCACCCTACCTTAGTCTGTTTCCCCATCTCTAAAATCGGGAGGGCAAAACTGCGTTTTTGGAGAGTAACCATGAAATCGGCTAGAAAGTGCCACAGGGGAGGACCAGTTCCCCCAGTAGGCACTTAATAAATCTGTCTTCTGTCTGCCTAAAGGCGAGTTCTTACTGCCATTAGAGTCTCCAGAGCATCCGGTGCGCTACCCTGGAGACTTGAGGCCCACTTGTTGGTCCATTTGCCCTGGGAAGGGGACAGGAACACAGCTGGCACAGGTGCCAGGGCACCCAGGCATGCAAAAGTCAGAGGGCCCACCTGCCACTGGCTTTCTTACCTTGGGACTGTGTCAGAAGGGTCGGGTTAGTGACTTCACCTTCACCTAAACCACTGAAGATTGTAGTTGAGCAGGCAAGACTGACGACTGCAAGAGGGTCTGCAGGCTACTGAATGCCCCTCCTCCCCCGCAGGGCCTGATGCGCCTCCAAATAAAAGCTCTTTGGCTTTAAGAACCCAGGCTTCAGAATAAACAATGTGGAAGGAGACACACGTTTACTCTGGTTTCAACACGCCTCTTCGCCATCCAGCAAAGGCCATTCCCAGCTCTGCTGGCCTAGGATAAAGTTAACCCCACCTGCTCCAGATCAGTGGTGGCAGAGGCTGCGGACAAGACCCCACTTCTCCCCAGGGCCAGTAGGGCACCTGCAAGGTGGGCGCCGCGGACGCCCCGGCAGGGGTGCCCCTGGGCCTGGGGTGAGCTAGGGTAGCTGTGGGGCGCGCGGCGCCGACAGGACAGCGCCGCGGCCGCTCTGGCCACCGCCACGGCCCCCGGCCCCAGACCCGGTCCCAACCAGCAGGCAGCCAGGCCACTGACATTTGGCCCAACTTAACTTCCTGTTGTTAAGGAGGGAGGGAGAGGGAGGGGGCCAGTGAAATGTGAGGAAAGAACGTGAAAGGCGCGGAGCCCAAATCGTGGGAAGCAAAGTTTGGGGATGATCTTCCTCCCTGGTGGCAGGCGGTACTGCTGGCGCATCGCGCCCACTCCATGTTGACGTTTGGCGATTTTCTGGGCTTAGAATTGCCGCGTTTGGCTGTTGAGGGGCAGAGTAAGAGGTAGTTCAGGGTGCGGATGGAAGGCTTTCATTGTATTCGAATCCGTTCAGAGACCGATCCCCGCAGCGCCACCTGCTCGCCCCGCGCCGAGCCGGGTGAATTTGAGGCGGGAGATGCTGCGGCCGCACCTGACCCTCCCGGGCACGGGCCAGAGTTTGGAGTCCAGTCTCTACTGGCACGACTCCCACTCGCGCCTGCCCGCCCGCCCTCCCCGAAGCCCTGCGCGGTCCCTGCCTTACCGAGAGCCGCGCTGGCCACTGTGCCTCGGGCTAGTTCCTGCCTTTGCCTCGGACGGCGGGCGCAGAGATCGGGAACCGCAGGCCGCCTGCGGAGCTGGGAGCGAGCAAGGCGGCCCCAAGCAGGCTTAGCCCTGCGAGCTCCCGCAGTTCTGCGCTGCGCGGCCCGTGGGGCTGGGAGTCGCCCCCATCGGCAGCGCGGCCAATGACAGAGCAGCCGGGACGCGACTCCGCCCCTGGCCCAAGGGCTGCAACCAATGGCAACGCGGCGCGGAGCCCACCCGCTCCCGGCCCGCCCCGCCCCTGGGGGCCAGCTGTCACCGCGGCTGCTGCGGGCGCACGTGGGCTGCAGCTGGACCACCAGCTCAGGGAGGGGCCTGGCGCTCCCACCTTGACCAGCACACGTCTGAGACCAGTGGAGGGCTGATAGGGGCGGGGCGTGGTGATGCTGCGAGATGAAAACCCAGGTGCTGGTATTCTAGTGTCAAGGGAGAGGCAAGGGCTGGGCCTCATGCTCCTCCCCGGCCTAGGCAACTGGAAAGCAAGCCTCGTCGTCCCCTTGTGGACTTGGGAAAGCAGCATAGCACTTTCAGTACCGGCTGTGGACCTCCCTCCTTGCTTTGCATCTTGACCACCCTGGGCTTCAGCGAACCCCCTGCCAGCTGATAGGCTCTTCCCCTCACTTGGACTGCCTTTACTTAGAATAAAGCTGGTGGGAAGAGGAGGAGTGGTGCAGACCACCTATGTTACCTAAGAACCCTCTTCTCCAGGCTGTCAAATGGCTGGCTGCCTTAATCTCTGCTCTGCCCCTTCCTGAGTTGCCCATCGCCCACAGCTCCAGGAGCACCAATCACAGAAAACACAGCATGAATGGTGTGGGCCCTAGTGAGGGGTGTGAAGCAGCTTTGCAAACTGTAAATGCTGCAAACACCTTGCAGTGATCATGAGACAAGGATCCCATGGGCAGGAGTCATGTCTTGCTCACTCGGGGCACCCAGGGCCCATCATGGGCTTGGCCCAATGTAGGCATCAATAAATGTTCTTGGAACTGAGCTGAGCCAGGGGAGGGGAACAGGCAGGCTTGGGCAGTGAGAAAATAGCATTGTGGCTCCAGGCTGCTGGAATTTCCACTGCACCAGACCACCTTTTCCCTGGAAAGACTATGTTCCCTTGCCAAGTAAGTACAAACAAAGCAGTTTGCCCCCATCAAACGTGGGGCTTGTGTTTTTTTCTCTACTCCTTACCACGTGATACTGCTCCAGGACTTTTGGCTTTTCCCAGGGATTGTCCTACCTGGAAGCTCTCTTAGCATCTTTGGAGTTCGATCAACTTCATTTAGATGAACTTTCAGTAAAAGCTGTCCCTGCTCAGTTTGCAAGACTCAGTCAGCAGTGACTTGCAGAGGGCAGCTCTCAACTCTGATGGAACTCTGCCTGTGATGCCAGTGGATGGAGTGTTGTCTATGCACATTATCTCCTTTAATCCTGGCAATGGCTCTACAAGGTATGTGTTCCTATTATCGTCCCTTTTACAGATATGGAAACTGAGACTCAGTGAGGTAAAGCAACTTGTCAAGGTCACATGGTTAATAAGTGTTCAAGTCTGGATGTGAGCCCAGAGCCATCTGATTCTAGAACCTGCTTGTCTAACCACTGTGCACTAGGACCTCTACAGCCCTGCCCATACCTCTAGAGTGCTGGACAGGCCAGATCTATTTCTGAAGGACCTGCTCTGGGGCCTGACCTGCCCAAACATTCTGTTGCAATCAGGAGTGGGCACTGTCAGAGACAGAAGATGAGAGCAGCATGGCCCTGCCTTATGTACAGTGAAACAGAAAAGCTGAGACAGAGAGGAGCTTCAGCAACCAGCATTACCTCTGCCGCCAGCACAAGGCCTCACCGGACACAATGCCTCTTGCTTCTGGTCTAGGCCTGAAACACCCATGTTGGCAATGGAGATGGAGACAGGTCACTCATTTATTGCACAAATGCTATTGTGAGGTGGATGTGGTTCCTGCATTCACGTAACTCACAATACAGCTGATAAATAATCAGAAGTACATGGTACTATGGGAGCTGTGTTCTTGATTACTTTTATTTTTTATGATTCCCATCAACTTATCTATAGCGCAATGTTCTCCAAGTTAAACAAATTTAACACTACTTCAGGAACACTGTAGGCCAACTAAGTTTTACAGAGATAGCATTGCTCAGTACAGAAGTTCTAGGAGTTCAAAAACTAAAGCTTTCCAGTGTGTTCCTAGGACCCCTGCCTCCTCTCCCCCTCCTACTCCCACGCTTTCTAACTCAGGGACTTAGGTAAAAAAGACTCTTGCTGAGGGGTGAGATTTTCCTTGGATATAGGGTAAGCTGGGAGCTGCTGAGGGCTAACATGACAGGGAGGTAAGCCTCTTGAGCCAGTGGTCAGAGCCCCTCACACAAGCACCCTTGCTGGCTATTTCCCTGGGGGGTGGAGAGAAATGGGGACAGGAGGTCACAACTCCCCCTCTTCTGAACAAAGCAGTAACCATAGGCTATCCTGTGTCTGGGAGTTTATAAAATGAAGATATTCAAAGGAAAAAATCATGCAATGTTAGAATAGACCTTAGAGGAAATATCTAAGCCCCTCACTTAACAAATTAAAGAGATAAATTTTTAAAAAATGGAACTCCAGAGAAGAAAGGCACCTGTGAGCATCACCGAGTGTGGGAGTGGGTTCCAGGTTTCCAATGCCCCTGCCTTGCTCTTAGCATGTCAGGCAAACTCAGTTTCTTTATGCCGCCGCCCAGTATTCTATATTTAATAACAACCTCTTCCCAGCCCACTCTCCTAGGATGGCAAATGCGTGCATGTGAAGGTTGTCTGGGAGATGCAGATGGCCACATTAGCATCAGAGGAAGAGAGAGAAGGAAGGCTCAGATTCATCCCTAATAATACCTGCATCTCAGACTGGAAGCAATGGGTCTCAACACCAGCACGTGTGCCTCCCCCTGAAAGAATTCCAGGTGGTGTTCCCCAACAGCACTGGTTATCCACCTGATGGAGTTCCAAGAGGGCCCTGCAGCCGTGTTAGACTTGGCTTCTTTTTATTTCCAGTCCAGCAGTTTGCTTGAAGAACGGTCAGAAATGAACTAAGTGGATTCCTGATGCAGAGATTTTCCTTAGAAAACCTGTAGAAAATCCAGGGTGCTTCTCACAGCATTTGAGTGTCAGGGAAAGGAGTGGCAGGGAAAGGAGTTACCCCCTGTGCCTCCCCTTCCAAATGAAAAAGGGTCTATGTCCTCTGACCTCTTCCTCACGGGCAAATATTCCAGGAAGAGGTAAAATGCCCAAGCTGCTATCTAAGCGCTTTAGGCGTTCAGGAAGAGGAAGGCTGCTATCTGTCGAGTCCAGTGACCTTGTTAAATGAAGAGAAAAGGCCCGAGGCCACCTTGGGAACTATCTTGGAGAAGGACTTTCTAAGCCAGGAAACAGAAACATTTGGAACTCCTGCAAACAGACTCAGGCTTGTGTGAGAAGCAAGATCCCTGGGGATCTTGTTGCAGCTGTTATCATCCTGATAGGCCACAGAATGCACCGTTTTTCATGGATAAGACATAGACACGTGTTCAAGGTCACTAGAAACTCATCAGGCCTACACACTTACAGTGGATTTTCCAGAGACAGTTTGGGCAAGAAATGGTACCTGTCAAAGTCAGACATGCCCCCAGAGAAGGCACCACAGCACTTTGGAGAATATGTGCATGTTGGCAGCAATGATGAGAAAATCAGTGCTGGAAAGCTGAGGTGATGTGCCAACCAGAGCAAATAGAGGCGGACAGAAAGTGGGTGTGCAGAACAAAAGAGGAAGAAACACAGGGTCACAAAAGTAGCCTAGCCCCAGCCCCAAGTAGCCTGGTGACACACACACACACAGCCAATTGTGAAATCCAAGGGCATAATTCTGGCCCCTAGAGACACAAGAAACTAAACAATGCCACAAAAACCACTGCACCATACGGAGGGCTGGGCCACACCTGCAGCCCAGGCAGACTCCCGTTCATGCAAACCTGACGCCCATTCTAGAACATACTGCTATAATTGAATGGCGCTAAGGAGGCAACTCCTGAACCCTCCACAGAGCAACTGGCCAGGGGCAAGGATGAGGGTACTCTTCTTTATTCTAGCCCATGGAGCGGATTCACTCAAGCTTATCTGTCTATCCATCCATCATACCATTTCCCTGAAAATAAGACCTAGCCGGACAATCAGCTCTAATGCGTCTTTTGGAGCAAAAATTAATATAAGACCCGGTATTATTTTACTATAATATAAGACCTGGTATAATATAATATAATATAATATAATATAATATAATATAATATAATACCGGGTCTTATATTAATTTTTGCTCCAAAAGACGCATTAGAGCTGATTGTCCAGCTGGGTCTTATTTTCGGGGAAACACGGTATATCCAACCCATAAATATGTACAGTACAGTTATCCTAAGCGATATCATAGCTGAGTAGTTAGCAGCACCGACTCTGAAGTCAAGATACCTGAGTGTGATCCCAGCTCTGCTACTTATTGTGTGACCTTGGACAAATGACTTAACCTCTCTGTGTAGCAGCTTCCTCATCTGTAATAGGGGCACAGTAAGAGGGAACTATGTGTGTAGAACAGTGCCTGATACATAGTAAATGATATATAAAGGTTTTTACATAAAATAGATTGGGGGCTTATATTAATAAGGGTATAGAGAAGAAGAGTTGATAAGAGGCATTGTTTGAGCCACTCCAGGTCAGGGACATAAGCACTCCCACCACTAAGGTTGTGTGTATATCTCTCAACCACATTTTGAGGTGGATTCTATTATCACCCATACCTTGGAGATGAGAAGGTGGAATCTTGGAGGAGTGACATCACTCTCCCAAGGTCTGTTAGGAGCCAGCATATATATGGCAGGGTGAATCTGACTGGCTGATTCCTGAGTCTGTGCTCTTTCTAACCTCCTGGCTACAAGACTGGACAGAGCCCCCAGGCCTGGACAGCTGTATTGCCTCAGCAGTGACTGATCCAACAGACATGTATTTGGTCCAACCAGATTTCTTCTCAGGATCAGCATTTAGATGTACTAGCGAGAGAAGCTCTGTCTTTCCGTGGAAGTCAGGGTTACCGGTAAATACATTCCACAGGCAGTAGAGGGGATCTGACTACAATAGAAGAGAAAGAGATGCCTGTGACTGAAGAGTCCAGAAGTAAAAGCTCCAGCCGTCTTTCTTTGCAATTCTCCTGGCTCTGTGCTCCTCTGTGTTGGCTTTGTCTTCAGGCTGGTTTTCCTCATTGTAGCCAGTGCCAAGAGCTCTTGTTGCTGCAAGCTACCTGACACAAAAGAGAACATTTCTGACCCAGCATTCCAAGCTGGAGTCCTGAGATCCACTCTGAATGGATTGGGTCAGTGCCCACTTGAACCCATGCCATAGCTGGAGGACGAGAATGTGCTGGCTGGCGCTAGACCTGGGGTGGGCTCAGCTTCCCCTGAGACGCACAGGCTGCATGGGAGAGAAGTAGACACCTGAATGAAAGTCGAGTACAGTTAGGAAGAGAGGAGGGGGTATAAATGGTTCTATGTTGGGTAGATATAGCAGATGCCGCTGGTTTCCCTATGTGCCACTGACTTTCTATTGCAAGCACCTAGGGCACTCTGCATGTGGGTTTTCTCTTGCTTCAGCAGTAAGCTCAGACAGTGCACAGGACTCGCCAGACTCTGGGAGAACAACCTTCAAGCAAGGGTGGGCAAGAGTTGGTGAATACATACTCCAGATGTCTCACCACTCAGGTGGAGTATCTTGAAGGTGTGTGCTATGTCTGTCTCTCTCTCTCTCTCTCTCTCTCTCTCTCTCTCTCTCTCTCTCTCTCTCTCTGTTAAGAGGAACCTACTTAAAAACAATCTGCAAAGCAAGGTGTTTGTACCTCCTACCCACTGTTTCTCCAATGGGCCTGGACCACAGCCATTGACTTGGGCCCAAATGAACTCACTGAATTGATGCTTTTTCCCTCTTGGAAAGTTATGTCACCCTGACCTCCTCTCCTATTGTTGACTCCACACTCCCACCCCATCCACAAGCCAGTTCCCATTAAGCTTTTCTCTAGGTTCAGTGCATTTTGTAGCAGTTAAATACATTTTAATTAAAGTTAAATTTCTGCCCAACTGCTTTTCTTTTCAAATCTCTCCCCTGGAAGCAGCTTGGATGGCAAGAGACTACCCAGAGCAGCCCAGCCTCTAATCCATTCAGAAGGCATCATTCTTCCCCTTGTCAAATAAATGGGGGCTGTAGGGGCACTGAGAGTATTACCACGCTGGAGCTGGCGCCCCCGAATAGAAGAGCCTGACCCTGTTTCACAAGTCAAGTGCTGGTGGCAAACGCTCAGACTCCAACACCCTGGCTTCCAACCTGTGCTTTCCCAATCTTGTGACTTTGAGCAAGCCAGGTGAGGGAGTGAATGACCTTTACTTAGTGAGAACAGAGTGTAGATCAGATGAGATGACATACACGAAGGTATAGTATTGGCCAATTAAGTGTTAGTTACTTCCCCCCTTTTTGTGAGTGTGGTGGCTTTGTATTGTAGCAACTTACTAAGCTAGAACTGGGTTTCCCAGAACTCCCTTTCTTGGATGGTTCCAAGTGAGGCCTGGCCATAAGGGACATGTGCACAAGATTAGGAAGGTGGAAGTGACAGCAGGCTGTGCACTAGAAAGGTCGGTGCAGGGCCCCAGGCACTGCCGTGGAGCGCCCGTGTTGTTGGTGGGGCAGCAGCCAGGCACCTGGACACAGCCTCCTCCAGCTCACACTGGTCCTCCTCCTCCTCCTCCACTGAGCCCAGGGCCCGGGCGTACGCTGCAACTCGGGAAAGGTCCAAGTTGCTTCTAAGGGTCACTGGTTGTCAAGGGTGAAGGTGATGAGAAACAGACACCAATTCTAGCTTCTCCTCGGGGATTCCAGGTCTTCTGAGTTCCAGTTTGCTCTTGATTTCTCTTACTTCACAGCCAAGTTTTCTTCTCAGCTGCCAACCCTGCTGACTGACTCAACTTCAGGCTCACCTAGGGTTTCCAGGCGGGAAGTCCCACCCATTCTCAGGAATTTCTTTTTGCTTTCCCTTTCCCGAATCCCAAGATATAAACTGTTTTCTGTTCTCCATGATGAGTCGTTTCCACAAAGTAATGGCCAATACTACCAACCACCCGGGTTCAAGGAGCCGATTTCCCCAATTTCCTGACCAACTTTTCTCGGGATTCGGGAATGGAAAAGTGAAAAAAATTCCCCAGAATGGGCAGAATTCCTGCCCGGAAACCCTAGGCTCAGCAGTGGACATGGAGGCAACAGCATTCCGTAGGCCTGTTCACCAGCTCCCACAATTATTTGAACTCTAATTGCTATAATAATCCCTTATTCCACATCACATTAATGGTTCTGCTTTCTTGATCAAATCCTGATTCAATAAGCAAAAAAAAAACACCACCAAACACTGCTTCTCAGATACCTACAATGGGCCCATATGTGACCTTATTAGTCTTCAAAACACCCACATGGGATTACTTCTAAGGGTTACTGATTAACCTCATTACGTCCATTTTACACTCAGTGTGTTAGTCAGGTTTCTCCTGAGAAGCAGCACCAAAAGGAGATAGATAGATAGATAGATAGATAGATAGATAGATAGATAGATAGATAGATAGATATAAATAGATGATAGATGGATATTTATTAGGGGGAATTTGCCCATGTGATTATGGAGGCTGAGAAGTTCTACAGTCTGCCATCTGTAAGCTGGAGACGCAGGAAAGCTGGTGATGTAGTTCTAGTCCAAGTCTGAAGGCCTGAGAACTGGGGGAGCCAGTGGTGTGAGCCCCAGTCCAAGGGCAGGAGAAGATCAATGTTCAGCCGAAGCAGTTAGGCTGACAGAGTGAATTTTCCTTTCTTCTGCCTTTTTGTCCTATTTAGATACTCAAAGGATTGGGTGATAACCCACCCACAACGCAGAGGGACATTAGCTTTACTCAATCCCCAGATCCAAATGCTAATCTCATCAAGAAACACCAACACAGACACACCCAGAAATAACATTTAACCAAATATCCGGGTATCCTGTGGTTCCGGTCAAGCTGACACATAGAATGAACCATCACACTCGGAGAAACCGAAGATCAAGGAGGTTAAAGACCATGTCCTAGTAACTGGTAGAACTAGGATTCAAAGCCTGCTCTGTCTCCCTCTTGTGCCTGACTTCTTGTCACTGAGTCACCCTGGAACAGAAGCACATATCTCATTCGCTATAAAAGTACTGAAAATATGATATGTACTTATTAGAAATAGGAAAGACTCTGAAACATATTGGTTTAAAATGTTTAAGATACCAAAGACACGGCGACAAAAAGAGATGGACTTATCACCAAAGATGTACAAACACTGTCAAGAGGGACTAAGCGGTGGACCTGCTGTTCATGGGGTAAGTCGCACGTTAGGCAAACTGGTTGAGGTCATGTCTCAGCTGAATGGGACCGATCCCTCTCTGTACAGGCCTGTCTGAAAAGAAATTTGACTTCTGGCAGAAAACAAATGCAATAGCTGTTTCTTTACACAGTTCACAACTCAGCACCCTCCCACTGGCCAACAATCCTTGAGCGTCCAACTCGGAGAAAATCAAAGAGGCATTTGAGGGCTGCTCTGGGTTTGTGCCCGAGAGTCGCAGGATCCCAGGACAAAGCGGGAAGGCATGGCCGCAGTGGCCCTCTAAGAATGCCTGAGAGGCCAGCCCTTGAGGTTTGCTATTTCCCTGAGGACCGAGGGAAGCATCTTAGAACAGGCTGTGGCTGCCCTGTGGACATCATGCAACAAAGCAGATTTATGTTGCATGGTTCACTCAGGGCCGAGTGGGAGGAAAGGCACCCGGAGAGGGGCAGAGAGAGGCTCAGGAAAGAGATGCATTGGGTTGCCAGCCCATGGGATGCAGCACATCTCTCCCCATTCCTCCCTCATCCCTCCTGTCCTGGGGCACTATGCCTGCTGTCCTCCTCCAAAGGACCCTCCCCCTTCCTCCCCTCATGAGGACTGTCACTCCCTTTCGACTGTGCTCTCTCTAGGTCACCACCTGGAGAAGTCTTCCTTACGTGGTTCATGCTCCTTCCACATTCTGCACTTACCTGGGAAGGTCCACATCTTCTCTAGGTGTTTCTTACACGTCTATAACATCTCTTTCAGAGGGGGCTGTACCTCAAACCTCTTTTGCTTCTGTTTATTAAAATTAGGTCTTATCCTTTTTCAATCAAAGCTGTGCCCAATCAAAAAGAAGAACATAAAAAATATAGCTAATCGCCTCACCCAGAGATGCGGAGCGGCAATACCTAGGTGACTGTGCATCTGTTCACATTATCAATATATGCACCTAGGAAATCATGTAGCTGTAGACACAGTATGAGAGAGGATTACGAATTTGGGCTTTGTAGTTAAATCAGCTTGGGTTAGAATCTCAAATCTAGCTGTGTGACCTTGGATAAATTAATTAGTCTCTCTGAACCTCAGTTTTCTCTTTTGTAAAATGGGGATAGTAAAGTTATAAAGTTGCCATAGGGTGTTCTAAGGATTAAATGACATGACCCACATAAAACCCAATAAGGATGGGATATAAAAGTCATTGTGTGTGTGTGTGTGTGTGTGTGTGTGTGTGTGTGTGTGTGTTAAAATACACATAACAAAAAGTTCACCATTTCAAGGTATAAAACTCAATAGCATTTAGTAAACTTACAATATTGTGCAACTATCACCACTATCTAGTTCCAGAACATTTTTATCACCCCAAAAGGAAACTCCACACCCTTTAGGCTGTCACTCTCCATTCCCCTCTCCCCTACCTCCTGACAGCCACTAATCTGCTTTCAATCTCTATGGAAAATCACTTTCTCTTCAGCTTTTGTCTCTCTTTTACTTTTTTCCTGACAGCTTGGTTAACCTCTCTCATCAAACAATCCAAATAAAACTTTTAAAAAGGAAACAAACAGAAACAAATAAAAATAAAAAACCAAACATATAAAATGTTTCGGCACATCTCCTCGAGCCAGTGGCCTAACAGTCTCATCAAACCTGTTGAAGAGCGATGGACCCACACTGGATCTGTCTGCATCTTCCAGGCTCACTCATCCTAAACCCTGTAACCTGACTCTTGTTAGGGTGACACCCTCCCAGTTGTCAAATCCATGTTCTATGTCCAGCTTTCATCCTCCTGAATTATTATGCACCACATGATACTGTGGACCATTCCCCCTACTGGAAACCCTTTTTCCTTTGATTCCAAAGCCACTTGTCCTATCTCTCTGGCCACTCATCTCAGTCTCGCCTACTGGTAAGCGCGCCTGCTCTTCTTCCTCCACATATCACATCCATTGCCCCTGCTTCAGCTACCATACAGATACTGACGACTTCCAGCTCTTTCCTGGATTCCAAATTCATATGTCCATCTTCCCATTGGACTCCTAAATTGGACTCCTCAAGACGTGTCAAATTCAACACGTCCTAAATGAATTCTCCAAAACCTAGTTCACGATGTATATTCTTAATCTCACTAATGGTATACAAACAATCCTATTTCTTAAACTAGAAATTTCAGAGTCCTCTGTGGTTCTTCTCTTTTTCTAAATCTTCTTTTCCAACTAGATAAAAATCCTGTCAATATTATAGTTCAGAAACATCTTTTGAGTCCCGTTCCTCCTATCCTTATTGCCACTGTCTTAGTTTAGGTTCCTAACACCTCTTTTCTTGACAGCTACAATAACGTTTTCTTTTTGGTCACATATGTCCTTTCCATAACTGTCAGAATTATATTCTTAGGATACAAAAGTGATTGTGTCATTCTCCTATTTAGATATCTTCATTTCTCCTAGAAAATACAGCTGAACTTCTCACCCTTACCCTCAGCTCTCAGACATACCTGGATCTGTCACAAATTTTCTGCTCTCCACCATAGGCTTCTAAGTGAAGCTGCCTCCAATTCCTGGCCCCAGCAGTGGGACACATGACTCAGCTGAGCCAATTAGCTGTCACAACCTCTCTAGTCTCAGTCATTGGTTCAAGCCCAAGTCAGAGCCAATGAGATGCAATTCTGGGCTTTTATTTGAGCTGCAAGGAATCAGACCTCTTCTTTGCACTGGACATGAAGAAAGAAGGTACAGAGACCGGAACTACTGCAACTTGCAACTGAGGGGAACCTGAGAATGGAGCCATCACTGGGGAAAGAGGAAAACCTCACCCTGGTGACATCTTTTGAGACCTGGATCAAATTCTACCCAAAAATACATTCCCTCCCACACACTTTTTGTTTTCTTAAAATAGTTTAAGTTGGTTTTGTGTTACTTGCAAACTAAACTCCCTACTCATTACCATTTGGGCTAGTGTTCCCCAAATTTTGCCAAACATTAGAATCACCTGAGGACCATTTAAAACTCCCACTGCCAAGTAAATTATAACATCTGGGGGTTACATCTGAGCCAAGCATCAGTAATATTTAAAGATCTTATGTTGATAATATATAGAGAGAACCCCAAAGATTCCAGCAAAAAATTATTAGAACTGATAAATGAATTCAGTAAAGTAGCAGGATACAAAATTAATATTTAGAAATCTGTTGCATTTTTATACACCAATAACAAACTATCAGAAAGAGAAATTAAGAAAACAATCCCATTTATAATTGCATCAAAAAAAAAAAATACCCAAGAATAAGTTTAACCAAGGAGGTGAAAGACATCTGTACTCAGAAAATTATAAGACATTGAAGAAGGAAATTGAAGAAGATACAAATAAATGGAAGCATATGCCATGCTCATGGATAGGAAGGACTAACATCATTAAAATGTCCACACTACCCAAAGCAATCTATAGATTTAATGCAATCCCTACAAAATGCCAAGGGCATTTTTTCACAGTATTGGAACGAATAGTCCTAAAATTTATATGGAACCACAAAGACCCCAAAGAGCCACAGTAATCTTGAGAAAGAAGAACAAATTTGGAGGTACCACACTACCTGATATCAAACTATACTAATAGACTATATTAATCAAAACTGCATGGTACTGGTATAAAAACAAACACAGATCAACGGAACAGAATAGAAAGCCTAGAAATAAATCCATGCCTGTACGGTCAATTAATCTATGACAAAGGCGGCAATAATATACAATTGGGTAAGGACAGTGTCTTCAATAAATGGTGTTGGGAAAACTGAACAGATACATGCAAAAAATCAAATAAAACTAGACCACGTTCTTACACCACATACAAGAATAAACTCACACTGGATTAAAGAATTAAATGTAAGACCTGAAACCATAAAACTCCTAGAAGAAAGCATAGGTAGTAAACTCTTTGACATTGCTCTTAGTAATATTTTTTAAAATATATCTTCTTGGACAAGGGGAACAAAAGAAAAAATAAACAGGACTATATCAAACTAAAAAGTTTTTACACAGCAAAGGAAACCATCAATAAAACTAAAAGACAACCTACTGAATAGGAGAAGATATTTGCCAATGATACATCTGATAAGGGGTTAATATCCAAAATTTATTAAAAAAAAACTCATACAACTTAACAACAAAACAAACAAACAATCCAATTTAAAAAATGAGCAGAGGGCCTGAGTAGACATTTCTCCAAAGAGGACATGAAGATGGTCAACAGACATAAGAAAAAATGCTCAATTGTTGCTAATCATCAGAGAAATGCAAATTAACACCACAATGAGATAGCAGCTCATACCTATCAGAATGGGTATCCTCAGTAAATCAACAAACAAGTGTCAAGGATGTGGAGAAAAGGGAACCCTCAAGCACTGCTGGTGGGAATGGAATTGGTGCAGCCATTATGAAAAACAGTATGGAGGTTCCTCAAAAAATTGAAAAATAGAACTACTGTATGACTCAGCAATTCCTCTTCTGGGTATCTATCTGAAGAAATCCAAAACACTAATTTGAAAAGGTATGTGCACCCCTATGTTCACTGCAGCACTATTTACAATCACCAATACATGGAAGCAACCTAAGTGTCTATCAATAGATGATTGGATAAGGAAGATGTGGCACATATATACTATGGAATATTAACCATAAAAAGCAATGAAATCTTGGGGTGGCCGGTTAGCTCAGTTGGTTAGAGCGTGTGCTCTTAGCAACAAGGTTGCCGGTTCGATTCCCACATGGGATGGTGGGCTGTGGCCCCTGCAACTAGATTGAAAATGGCGACTGGACTTGGAGCTGAGCTGCGGACAATGACTTGACTTGGAGTTGATGGGTCCTGGAAAAAACGCACTGTTACCCAATTAAAAAGAAAAAAAAAAAAAGGTTCTAGATTTTCTTTAAAAAAAAAAAAGCAATGAAATCTTATCATTTGCGACACACTGGATGGACATAGAGGGCATTAGGTTAAGTGAAATAAGTCAGACAGAGAAAGACAAATACCATATGATTTTACTTATATGTGGAATCTAAAGAACAAAATAAATGAACAAAACAGAAACAGACTCATAGATACAGAGAACAAACTAATGGTTGCCAGCGGGGAGGGGGGTTAGGGAGCTGGGTGAAAAACGTGAAGGGTTTAAAAAGTACAAGTTGGCAGCTACAAAATAGGCAAGGGAATGTGAAGTACAGCATAAGGAATATAGTGAATAATATTGTAATAACTATATATAGTGCCAGGTGGGTACTAGACTTATCCAGGGAGGATCATTTTGTGAGTTATATAAATGTCTAACCACCATGCTGTACACCTGAAACTAATAAAATATTGAGTGTCAACTATAATTGAAAAATAATTTTTTTTTTAGATCTCACGATTCCAATGCACAGTGAAGATTGGGAACCACTGCTTTAAGCAAAGCAAGCTGCTTCCTCTGTGCTTCCCCAGCTCCCTGCCCACCAACTCCCCAGAGCTCTTTTCATACTGTATTATTGGCCTGCCTCCCTCTTTGGATTCTCAGCATCTTAATGGCAGATTCACGTCTTTATCCTTCTGCCTTGCACATGATAGGTTCTCAGCAAGTGCTAAACAATGAATGAATGAATGAATGAATGAATGAATGAATGGGACAAGGCCATGACTTCTTGTTTTGTATTTTTTCGTTCAAGGCACCCTATACTGAATACAAGTTTAAGAATGTTCAGTCTTTGGAGACAGAGTGCTTTCCCCAAATTCTGGTTCGATATAACCCAAGCTAAACTCCATTTCTCAGTGCCTCCTTTCCTCATCTATAAAATGTAAATAATAATAGCATTTACATTACAGTGATGTCTGGATTTCATAAGTTAATACATATGAAATTCTTAGAACATTGTTTGGTATATAATAAATACACAATAAATATCAGTTCCTTCCCTCCCTCCCTCCCTCCCTCCCTCCCTCCCTCCCTCCCTCCCTCCCTCCCTTCCTTCCTTCCTTCCTTCCAGATTACCAATAATCATAGACTTCCTGGGTTGGCTAAGAGGTGAATGGGAGGTGAGGTGGGGCAGAGAGTGAAGGTAGATGACTCCTTGCAGAATCTCATATGACTAGAAGGGGACACACAGTGGGAACAGGCTGAAGAGAGGGTGGTTTCTGGTGTTGTCATTTTCTAAACTGAAAGCCTGAGCATGTTTAGATGCTGAAAGAAAGAGCCAGGTGACAGTAGCCACTGAAATGTCAAGAGGAGCAGATTCAACACCTGATAGAGCCAGATCACAGGAGATAGCCAGAGACCTGATGGGGAAGGCTGTCTGGAGACCAGAGGAATCACAGAAAGGACGGGTGCAGAGATATTCACACCTGTATGTGCTTTGGATGTCGTTTTGCTTTGTGTGCAGTGTGTTAATTGAGGTGTATTTTGTTCAGGTGGCTGGAAGTTTACAGTGCTGGGGTGGTGAGCCAATTACGGCATGGAGGCAGAACAAAAGACTGGTAAAGTTCTCAGCATTGCTGGGCTGGCCCTGCCCACAATGCCAACAGCGCACAAGCAAGTGTTTTTGGAGCGACCTGAATAGAGCCTGTTATTTGGACTGAGGCGGTAAAGGGCTATTGTTTTGTATTATTCATGGAAGAGAATTCGGTCTGTTTTAAAGAAACTCTTACTGCCTGAGGGGAAGAGAAAGCACTTTCTCATGAAGGCGGCTTTATAATAGGATTCATTGTAATAAAACTTTACCTGTACAGACTTTGTCTTTAAAAACCTATGTGCTTATATATTTGTTAGCAGAGGGTTTGCAGTGTTCTCTGCTGTTTGAGAGAGAGAGGCAGTAAGCATTCAGCTAAGGACGTCCTTGAAAGCATCACTCCCCCTCTGCAGCTCTCAGTATTCTTTTCTGTAAAAGAATAGCGTGAGCCTGGGGCCTCCCTGCTCCCTTCCATCACCACGCATTCACTGAGCTCCTAACAGATGCAGGATAGGTGCTGCAGGGTCCACTGAGACAAACAAAACCTGATGAAGCCATAGGCCCTAACCTCAGCTAATTTGCAGTTTTGCAGGGAAATTATAACCCAAATCACTGTGTTGTAGTTCAGGTTTCATGTTTCATTGAAACACTTTCCCTGACTTTGTTCCATTTTCCTACCACTTCCAGGAAGATCTCTCTGAAGCACGTGTCCCATCTGGGTGCTGCCCACCAGCGCCATAACTCAGCAGGCAGTCCCATGCCTTGTTTTCTTTATTCGTGCTATACTCTCCTCACACTCAACTTCTTCCAAACTCCTATTCCACCTTCAAGGCCCATCTCCTTGCTTTCTCTGTACCCACCCCTTTGGCAGAATGAATTGCTCCTTCCCACTGTTCTATCGTATACAATTTTTTAACACACCTCAGTTTCAGCATTTATCAGAGGATGGTCATTTACCTGTCTGTCTACAAGCTCCCATATTGGGGAGGGACAGACCTTAATTATTTCGTTTCCTCCGTACCTGGCACTTAGCTAGTGCTGAATCAGTGATAATGAAGTCATTGAATGTCATAGGTGAGAAGTGTGTTAAGAGAGGCACAATCTCTAGAAAAACTCCTGGATATAAATATAAGGGCAAAAACATTTCTGCCTTTTGCTTTCCCAAGCCATAGCCATGTATTTGGAGGAAGCTTGAAGACCAAATACCTGGGGTGGGGGTAATATTTCAAACATAAGGACACAAAGTATAACGCACCAAACACTCATGTACCCACCACACAGCTTTAACAAATTCTTGTCATTTTGCTACACTTGCTTCAGATAGTTTTCTTTTTTAAAGGCATATTATTGTTAATGCATGCTCAGCACCTCAAAGGGATCCATTCCCTTTCCTCATGAATTTTGTGTTTATCTTTCTAACGTATGTTTTTATACTTTTACTACATAGGCATATATTTCTAAACAATGTTTCGTACTGTGTTTCATATTTTAAAACATACTAACTTGATATAAACTCACACTACATGTATGAAATTACAATTTGTTTTCCCCTTAAGATGTTTTCGAGATTTATCCATGTTTTATTTGAGATTTATTCATGAGAATACGCTAATTTCTTTTGACTGTTGAATAGCATTCCAGTAAGTGAATATATCACATTTTATTTGCTTATCCCCGTTGATAGACATTTTCTTTTTTTGCTATCATAATAGATATCACAAAAACCTCCTTGTATATGTCTCCTTGTGTATATATAAGAGAGTTTCTCCTATATATCTAGACTTGGTATTGCTGGGTCATAGGGAATATTCACTTTTAACTTCACTAGGTAGTATCCCATTGCTACCCAAAGTGGTTTTACCAATTTACTCTCATCAGTGCTGTCCACTGTTGGTATTGTCACACTTCCAAAGTCTTGCCAATCTGATGGGGATAAAAATGATATCTGATTATGATTTTATTTTATTTTGTATTTTTTGCAAAATGTGTCTTTGTATTTGTTTGCATTTTTAAAAGATTTGTATTAAAATATAGCTAACACACAATATGATATTAGTTTCAGAGGTACATCATAGTTATTCAACAGCACCCACCTGGCACTGTGCAGAGTTATTACCACATTACTGATCATATTCCCTATGCTAAAGAAGTGATCACCATAAGCCCAGCAACCATCCGACACTGCACCACGCTATCACAGTATTATTGCCTGTATTTCCTGTGCTGCACATTACATGCCCAAGACTTATTTGTTTTATACCTGGAACTTTGAACCTCTTATTCTTCTTTATTTTTTCCTCCTTTTTAAAACTTTTTCAATTAGAGTTGACATTATTATTTTATATTAGTTTTAGGTATACAACATAGAGGTTAGACATTTACATAATTTAGGAAATGATCCCCCTGAATGGTACCTACTATGCATAATTATTACCATATTATTAATTATATTCCCTGTAATTTACATCTCCATGAGTATTTTGTAACTACCGTCGAATTATGATTTTAATTTGCATTTCCCCAATTACTGCAAAGGTGAAGCTTCTTACGTTTATAGGGCATTTGGGTGTCATTTATTTGTGAATTTCCCATTTATAGCCTTTGTTTTTTGTTCTACTGGGTGACATTTTCCTTGTTGATTATAGGAATTCTTTATATATTCTGGGTATAGTCTGTGACTTGTCTTTTTATTTGGTTTATTGTGTCTTTTCTTAAACATAAGTTTTAATCTTAACGTAGGCAAATTTATTGTTTCCTTTATGACCTGCGGGTTTGTTGTTGTGCTGTTACTCTCTTCTTTAAAAAATATTTTCTTACCCCAATGTCACAAATATATTCTCTTATATTTACATCCTCTTCCAAAAAGTCTTAACATTCTACTTTTGTGTATGTGTGTTCTATCTTGAATTTTAACTTTTCCATATGGATAATTGATTACCCAACACTGTTTATTGAATGGTTTATCCTTCTCCTATTATGTCGCCTCTTTCATATATCAGGTATTCAGGTACACGTGGGTCTATTTCTGGGCTCTCTGTTCTATCCTATTGGTCTATTTGCTGATTCCTGCACTAATTCCTTCATACCAATGGTTTCATAATAGGTCTTAAGAATTGGCAGGGTCAGTCTCTCCTTCTTGCTTTTGAAAATCATTTAAGCCATTCTTTGGCCTTCTTGCTTCCATATGAATTTTAGAATCAGCTTGTAAAGGTCTAGGAAAATCCTTATTGAGATTTTGATTGCATTTCATTAAATTATATATTGATTTGAGAGAAATTCTCATCTTTATGGTACTGAATCTTCAATCCACAAATCACATAAAGCTCTCCATATATTCATGTTTCCTTTCTTGTAGGATATGGCAATGAACCCCAGAACATCATTCTCAAAGGAATCAATCCCGAATGAAAGAGTAAAGAACATCTGAGAAAGCTATCACTGTGTGTGGGCAGAGCCAAGCCAGCAGGAAATGAAAGCACGCTGCTCCAACTGACTGCCAAGGTTTGGCTAATCCAGAGCCGGCAAACAAGCTCCCGCTGCCTAATCCCACTTAGGCAGGTACTGCTGTTCCACCATAACAGGTCCTCTGAGCCTCGGGTTCTCAGCTTTCTTTCCCACCTGGAACTTTAAGCAAGCCCCTAAATTAGTTAGAGCTGGCACACTGAGTGAAACTAGACTAAACCTTTCTAAGCAGACAGGCATTTGCTAGGATCCTATGACAACCCAATGCTGGTGGCTCCAAGGGACTTTGCAGGCCTGCACAGGGCTCTGAGCTTGCTGTCTTCCACAAACACAACTACAGGCACATCAGACACAGAACCTCCTCCAATTATTGAGATTGCATTCCCCTTGCCGAAAACAGTAGGTTTTAGGCAAACCAATTAGCTGAGTAGACTGAATGGAGATGTACTTTGCCACAGGATCTGGTTTTGACTTTTCATTCCAGCCACCAGGCTACTCTGTGTTTTTAAGTGTACAGAATCCCTTGAAATCTAATCCCTGATTACCTGGCAGTAGAAGCTCTTTATTTCCTTTTATTACACATTTTATGGAAACAAATTATTATAATATCTTGTGAAAAGATTACAACAGAGGCTTGTTTAAGGATCCCTGCCTTGCTCCCTTCTGGACCTTTGCATCTGTCACACAGTAGGTGCTTACCTGATGCAGATTTGAGTTGTTAAATATCCATTAAGTATCTATCATATGTTATGCACTGGGCTAAGTGCTTAAAAGATATGAACCCTTTTTGTCTTCATTATAGAGGCATTATCAGCTCCATTTTGAGATGAGAAATAAAGGTTCAGGTTGCTAAAGTGACTCATCCGATGAAGGTCACACAGCCAGTAAATGATCGAATTGTGAGCAGAACTCTATCTACCTGTGACTGTAGAATCCAGGTCCAGTGCCATGTACCCACTTCTGCCTATTATGGGAAGGAAGGGAAGAAATGGAAGCAAAGAGAGAGATGGGCAGGGAGAGACAGTGGAAGAACGAGATGGGAAGGAGGACGCTGAGAGAGAGGAGGGAGGCTGGTGGCGTTAAAGGCTTCAGGCTTCCTCCTCCCTTTCCCAGGGTCTGCACCCTGGGTTCCTGGGAGTCTAGAAGCCCCATTATGACAGTCTTGCCTGAGTGCTGTTGTTTGTCCCTCGGAGGAAAGAGAGGAGAAGGAGAGCAGACTTTCACAGATGAGGATCCTCTCTGAAGGAAGAGACACATTCTTTGAGGTCTGGTGCGTGTAGGGGAGAATCCTGAGCCCAATTACTGAGGTACTCCCGCCCTTTATGATGGGGACAGAAAAACCATAGCAACCTCATGACCTCTGTAGGCTGGGAGAGCGGCTCAGCTAGAGACCAAAGGGATTAATATCAGGAGATGATCAGATGAGTATAAATTGGTTCAACATTAAAAAAAAAATCTCCAGAATATAGAAACTATGCATCTCTAGGAGTGGAACTCAGGAAATTTTCTTTCCTGTATTTAACATGTTGTGTACGGCGGGGTTTAAATCCCACGTGAAGATTCTCGTGATCCATACGCAACATGTTAAACATGCTATTATATGTATGTATTGCTGTGGATATAATGCCTTTTTGTCTGATTTGTCAGATGTTGTTCCCAGATCACCCCCACCTCTCAGTGGATGGATGGGAAGGGTATGTAGGTGCAGAGGACGTGGCTGTGGGCATGGAGAGGCCGTTACAGGGAGGGGCTGGCAGTCTTGTGGGCACAGACGCTCAGGTGAGCTACATAACGTGCCATTACATAAGGCACGTTGCAGGGGCATTACCTCAGCCAGGAAGGAAGCACTCAAGACTTCTGACTTCACTCTCAACTGCTCCTTGCCTGCTCCCAGAACTCTTCCTTTGCCTGATGGAGGCTGAAGGAGTTCTATGAAGCCATCTCTTCCCCCAGGCTCTCTGGGGGTATGGGCTTAATTAAAAACAAGTCCAGTTCTCCCTCAATAGGAAATAGGGCAGACAGGATGTTGGTGCCAAAGCAAGCCAAAACCCCAGTCGGCATGGGAGGCATCCACAAGCTTCCTGTCGTGGTCCACTGGGCTCAGCTACAAGGCCTGCTGGGACGGGGGCAGCACGGGCTGGGGTTCTCAGGGGAGTTGACTGGTGGTAGACCTGGCAGGGGCTCCTGGGCATGTGGCTGGGGCTCTGCCAGGAAGAGTCTCCGGTATTTGTCAAGAATATTTGTCCTCGGGTGGGCAGCAGCATCTTGCTCCTGAGGGGCTTCCTGTTTCAAACTTCCTGTTTGAAACAGGAAGTAGTTTGAGATTCAGGAACAGGATCTGGCTTATAAGAGGAAAGGTGGGAGACATTAGCAATACTTTAGCATCCCAGCCAAATGGGATCCAGGGAACTCCCTGTGTCACTGGGGAGCCTATGAGAATCAGAGCAGGAGTTTCGTCACTCAGACTGGCTGGTGAAAGGCTAGAGCTGAGAAGATAGGCGAGGGCCCAAGGAAAAGGCTTCCGCAGGAGCACGTGGCTCATGAACACGGATCTAAATCCTTCCTCTTTCACTGCACAGATGAGGTGCCCACTGTGGGTCAGGCCTGGTTTCCCACAACTGGGTCGTGGGCCTGGGCAGAGCTAAACAGGAGAGTTCAAATTTGATCTGCAGTTAGGCCTTGTGAGGGCAAGCAGAGACTGACACCTTCCCCCTCACTGTATGAGTAATAAAGTGAGACTCTCAACTTGAACCTGTGAATCATCTGACTTTACCCTCCACGGCACCTGGTATTGACAAAGCACTTGGCTGGTGTTGACCTATCTGTTCACTTCTGAAATCAGACAATTGCATTTCCTCATTCCCATGCTGAAGAGTCCTTAGAAAAATAAGACAGGAAACCAAGGCCCAGCAGGGTAAAAGGTACCAGCTAATACATACCAAGTAGGCTACTTCCTCCCCTCCTGGCCCTTGGCAGGCAGTGATCACCGTGCAGTCACTGCATTCTTTCCCACTGAGCCCAGGGGAGAGGACAGTGCTCAGCAGGGGCCTGCTGGTCTTCCTATCCAGTCGCTCAGCCTTTACCATTCCCTGTGTGATTACGTGAGCAGCCAGGGACAGAAAGCAGTGCTGTAAGGAAGAAGGGACCATGGAAAACAAAAATGTTGGTCTCTGTTATCCTTTGCCCAAATAATGCTGTGCTACTATGGTAGATTTTATTTCCCAAAGATGGTCCCAACACTATCTCCCATCCTACATTCTCTTTTGAAATGTGATCTTGTTATTTCTCCTTCAAGAGGTGGCATCTATTTCTTTACCCTCTCGAATCTGGGAGGATGTTATGACTGTTTTGATCAATAAAATATGGAAGAAGTCATAGCATACCAGAGCTAGCATAGTTCTTAACTGGCTCGGAAGCTTCCCTTTTCTGCTTCTTGGAACCGAGAGGCCATGTTATAAAAAAAGTCATGCCACATAGAAAGGTCATGTGCACGCAATAGTCCCAGCTGAGCCCCAAGATGACAGCCAGCATCAAGCACCAGCCATCTGCATAGGCCATTTCAGATGCCCAGTCTAGTTGAAACTTCAGATGACTTCAGCCTCAGCTGACACCTGACTATAATCATATGAAAGACCCCAAGTGGGAATTGACCAGCTGAGATTAATCAATGCACAGAACCATAGAACATCATAATAAGTTAGTATATAATAAATTGTTTTAAGCTGCTAATTTGGGGGTGGTTGTTACTCAGCAATAGATAGGAAGAGAAACAGACTCCCCCAACACGTATGCCATAAGTAACTGCCGTATATTATTTCCCATGAGTCTAGTTGCTCATGTGTCTTCAGTCTGTTGGCAGGTTGGCTAGGGGCTGGCTGGTCTGAGGTGGCCTCAGCTGGGGCAGCTCAGATCTTTCTATGTGATCTCTCATTCCCCAGCAGGCTGACCGAGGCTCTTCTCATGGCAGTATCAGGGGTTTAATAGACAGAGTAGAAGAAGACACAGGCTTAAGACCTAAGTCTGGAAATGGCACATTATGACTTCCACTAAATATTATTCAAAGCAAATCTCAAGGCCAGAGCATATTCAAAGGGTGGGGAAATGGATTCTATCTCTTGATGGGAGGAGCTACAAAGTCACATTACGGGGTGTGCATATTGGGAGGAGTGGAGAATTGTGGCTATTGTTGCAATCTATCCCAATATCTAATGAGGATATTAAGAAGTTTGCTGGGGCTTGTGAGATAGAAATCCCTCTTCTGTTTTGACTGACATCTTTAGTGAAATCTCCGTCACTCAGTGTTACTCTTCATTATTTTAACTTTCCAGCTTATACATGGAGGTAAGGAGAGAACGGACCATGAGGAGGAGTTTTTGGATGGCCAGCCACACTTGTCAAACTACTCCAGCGGTTTCCAAATGGTGCTCTGTGAAGCCCAGGGCTTCTGTGGTGGCTTCTGTGGTGGCTTCTCAGTGGCTGTCAGGAGGGGAATGGTGTGTATAAGTGTGAGGTCCCCTCCTTAACTAGGGCAGCTCTGTTCTCTCTTGTGATTTCCACTGGAGAAATGTTATGCAACTTTGAATAACATAAAAGAAAAAGTTTGAAAGTCCACTGAATTAGCCCAACCACCCCATGTTGTAGAAAGGGAAAAGTCTTAGTGAAGTCAAGGGTCCACTCCAACTTATTCAGCAAAGGAGTTCTTGGCTGGTACTATGCCCCCCATCTGCTGACCTGCCATTCAATCCAAAGCTAATTTTCCTACCTCACTCTCCCCTGCTCTCACTTAGTTCCACATGGGAGAAGATTGCTGTAGCTTAGTGGGTAGGGGAAAAACTAAGGCAAGCAGAAGGGATAGTCTAACTCCTTTTCAATGTTCTACTTCCCCAACAAGGAGATCATTCATACATAGTGCTTGTGCCCTAAGCCTCAGTGACCCCTGTACACACACACACACACACACACACACACTCACACACCCTCACATGGCCCTTACAAAACTTGATCCCCAGAACCACAGACAATTCAGGCATCATACTGGCAGGTAGGCTGGGCTGGCTGGTCAACCCCAGGGTGGCACAGGGCACACACAGTAGAGTTGACCCCTCCAAGGGCAGATGGAGCTCCATTTGGGAGAAAAGCTCATTTCCCAGGAGAAATGACTGGTCTTGCTTGGAGCCTGTGATCTTCTTGTTCTCCTTCTCTTGTGTTAATTCCATTTCTTTCCAAGTTTGTTTTTTTCCTAAGGACTTGGGCTATTTATAGCTCCTCCTAAGCCCTTTCCAGTCTGTTTCCTGTTCAAGTACTGCATTAGTCACCAGAAAGTGTCTCAGACAATCTCCGCGTGCCTGCCTGATCAGACTCACAGCGGGTCCCAGTGGGCAGGGGGCAAGCAGGACAAGGAAGCTGGGGACGGAGACAGAGGGAGCATCTCGTCCTTCATCCTCTGTGACATGAAGCCCCGAGACCTTATGGCTTCCCGGTGTTTCCTTAGCCCTTGGAGACACAGAAACTCTGCACAGGCACCTCCATTTAGCTGCATATTTTTGCCATTACTTGATGACCTATTTGCATGCAGCTCCATGCAGAGAATTTCCTCCCAAGCCATATACGGTGATTTCATTGCACCACAAACTGAGGTTTCCGTTTGCAGTCAGTGATAGATGCGCCTCTGCCTTCATCCTGCCTGTCCCCACATCCCTCCCTGTTACTGTAGGCTGCCGAGGCTGCTCTGAGCCCTCTCCAAGCTATGGTGTCACCGAGAATGTATGGTCCCAGGAACTTACCAGCTTCATCTGAAGGAAGGGCCCCTGATCTGAGCTGAGCTTTTGTATCCACAGGCCCAGGGAGCAGTAACGTCTTAGGTCAAGGGGAGAAAAGGGAAATTTTAGACAGGTGAGTGGGTGAAGGGGACAGTAACCAAGCCCTCCCTGCCTTTCACCTTTTCATGCCTTTGTTCATGTAGTTCCCTTGTCTGAAATGTAACACATCCTGGATGGGGGAGAACGTATCAAGGGATCCATTTCTGGAAATCTTCAGCAGGCCACCAACATCTCCTGGCAGCCCCTGGCCACCTTGACAGCTTTGATCAATGTCTACGCATCCCTAGTGAAGGAGGTGAGTGCAGGGTTTCTGACTCTGCCTTGCTGGGGACAGAGGACGGAAAGGTAGAGAGAAGTCTGAGCTTCTATTTGCACAGCAAGTCATCAGGTGTCCAGTAGCCCAGAGACTCAGGTCTTTCTAACTTTAACCTCCTCACTCCTCAAGCCCCACAAGGGCTCATGTACTTTGAACAAAGCTCTGGAGGGCTTCAGACACAATTCACTTCAGGCTCTCCTCAGAGATAGTGGCCTTCTCCCACTATGATAGTCCCAGTGTCAGGGTGAAAGGACCACCAAATAAATACAAGACAGTCGCTGAGCACCTGCTCTGTGCCAACCAGCCTGCCAAGTTCTACAGAGACAAACACTCCAAACACCCAGAAACGGTCTTGGTGAGAAGGTGCCTACGTACAAACAACCTTCCTGTCTAACTCAGAGAAC
The DNA here is from genome assembly GCF_057876585.1 of Rhinolophus sinicus. Taxonomy (NCBI): domain Eukaryota; kingdom Metazoa; phylum Chordata; class Mammalia; order Chiroptera; family Rhinolophidae; genus Rhinolophus; species Rhinolophus sinicus. Next base: position 148,556,552 of record NC_142514.1, on the reverse strand, counting down.
TGGCGTGCACACCAGCACCCTGAGCAGAGGAGGAGGAAGAGGAGGAAATTAGCTGTGAGATGTGCATGCCAGGCGCCAGCAGACCCAGGCCTATCAGAACAAATCCTGAGCTATGATACATACCAGCAATCTGTACCACTATTTTGATTCCTGTTCTGTTCTCATCCTGGGGAATTTATTACAGGCTGTCTCCCCACAGAGCACGCTCAATTACATCCCTGGGAGTGCAAGAGTCCAGAAGATGCAATCAGAGATGGCTGAGTCAGGCTTAGTCAAGGGTAAGATTTCTTCTGCCAGAGCTGGAGGCCTTGGGACTGACTCCCAAGGGATGAGTGATCCAGGAGCCGGATGGGGACATGAGGACCAAGTAGGGACGTGTCTCTTCTGGGATCATATGCTAGGTTCTGAAACAGAGAGCATGAAATGATGAAACCCTCATCCAAGCTCCTATTAAATGAGGCCCTCTTCCATTTTTTAAGTGATGAATATTAACACACATACAGAAAAGTGCACAGATTATCCATTCTAATAAATAACTATAGAGCAAAGGTCCATGTACTCACCACTCATATCCAGAAATAAAATACTGCCAGCACTCTGAAGACCCCTACGTGTCCCTACCTGATCTTGCTTTCCCTCCCCCCCCTAGACTTTTATAGCATTTACTTCTTTTTCTTTTAGTTTTCTGACTTGTTTGCATCTCTAAAGAAAATAGTTTTATTTTGTCTGTTTCGAGCTATTAATATATATGAATAGAATTGTATTTGGGGGATTTTGTGTGCCTGGTTTCTTTTGCTCGGTTATGTTTATGAGATTCATCCATGTTGTAGTGTGTAGCTGTAGTGCATTCTTTTTCATGGCTATATAGTATTCCAGTGTGCGGATAGTCCATGTTTATTTAGACATACTTCGGTTGATAAACATGTAGATTGTTTCTAGGTTTTGACTCTTATGAGCAATGCTGCAATGAGCATTCTTAGTATGTATATCCTGGTGCAAATATGCATGTATTTCTCCAGGGTTTATATCTGGAAGTAGAATTGCTGGGTTATCAGATATGTGAGTCTTTACCTTTACTAGATAATAACAAGTGGCTTTCCAAGTGATTGCACTCCCTCTTGCTCTCTGTCTCCCTGTTGCACAATTGTAGCAGCGATGCTGAGGAAAGGAGACCCTGGTTCAGAATCGCTGGTCCCACAGAAATAGCTCCAGGGGAAGAACTTTTGCTGAGAAATCATATCCACGCCTGCCTTTGTGTCTTCCTCTGTCTGACTTACGGTGCAAGCCGTCTCCTGCCTCACTCCCAGCCTCTGCTGTTGCAGCTCCCCATAGTAAGCCCATGACTCCCCAACCTGAGGTTCTCTTCACTGTGGTTCCCAGGTTAGTGGAGTCAAGGACATGGGGGGCACTTGTCATCTGAAGTAGTTCAAGGGTATTGGGACACCAGCCACCAAACCAGAAGCAAAAGGAGAATATACAGGGCAGGGGTCTGAGCAGCGCTGGTGGCAAGATGGAACTGTCATGTCTGGGACCATGATGGTGCCTCATGGAATCCTGGGACAAGCAGGGAGGAGGGGTGCAGGGGTCCTCACTGGCCCCGAGATTCGGGGGCAGACCCAGGACTGCCTTCAGCATAGCCTATCACTTATAAATCTCATATTGCAGCAAAAATGCAACTTGACTACTCTTAAACAAAGAGGGGAATTTATTGGCTTGTGATAAAATATAATGACAGCCCTGCCTTCAGGAGAAGCTGGATCCAGAAACTCTAACGATGTTGTCAATGGAATATCTTACCTCTGCTTTAGGAAAGTCAGTAGTTGCTAAGAAGTGGTAAGACGAAGGGGCAGAGAAAAGATATGTTTCTGGAATAGGAATGGAAACAAATAACCCTGGCTGAGGCCAGGCCTCAGCAGGATGTATAACTGAGGACAACCCAGAGAGTAATCCTCTGTGTCTGGAGACAGCAGGTGCCCCAGAGTTCCTAGTGCCACTTTCTGAAGCTTGATGATTGGCAGACTCACAACACTATAAAGGCATGTTTGAATCCTCAGGTTCCTGAAAAAATAATGTATTTTTATTCTGAGCATCTGATGGTACAAGGTCGGACAATTAAGTTTGTGAACTTGTTCCAAAGATGTTACTAACCTTTTTTGATATCAGAGGGATTATTCGTTATGAATTTGTACCAACTGGAGAAACAGCTAACCAAGTTTACTATTTGGAAGTGCTGAAAAGGCTGCGTGAAAAGTTAGATGGCCTGAACTTTTTGCGAACAATTCATGGCTCTTGCATCACGACAATGCACCAGCTCACACAGCACTGTCTGAGAGGGAGTTTTTAGCCAGTAAACAAATAACTGCATTGGAACAACCCCCCTATTCACCTGATCTGGCCCCCAATGACTTCTTTCTTTACCCGAAGATAAAGGAAATATTGAAAAGAAGACACTGTGATTGACATTCAGGACATCAAGGGTAATACGATGACCGTTCTGATGGCCATCCCAGAAAAAGAGTTCCAAAATTGCTGTGAAGGGTGAACTAGGCACTGGCGTCGGTACATAGCTTCCCAAGGGGAGAACTTCGAAGGTGACTGTAGTGATATTCAGCAGTGAGGTATGTAGCACTTTTTCTAGGATGAGTTGGCGAACTTAATGGACTGTCCAACCTTCGTACTCTCAGCGAGGAAAGGAAGAAGATGAATGTTCCTACTAGACATGAAAATTTTGAACATATTTTCTTTACTAGAAACTGGGAACTGAGGTCTGATTTGAGATTTGGCACTACTTCCAGGTAGGTAAGGAAATGTATGTTCCAACACAGTCAGAATTTCTGTGGTGTATGAACCAAAGGGACAGAATACTTGAACTCAGGTGTATCTTAGAAACCTTAGAGGTACAGTAGCTACACTAATTTTTAATAACATTTATTCATTTTTAATACAAAAAAAAAAAAAGTAAAAACCAATTTGTCCAAAACCCCACTGACGAGATAACCTCTGACATTTTTCAACACTAATACCTCTGCATGTTATTTATACAGAAAGCTATAAAGTGAAAAAGCTAAATCCTTTTCCTGAGCACCCACCCCCTCCTTCCCACAAGGACCCACTAGTCAGACTTTATTACGCGCTTTCTAGAAAATCATTTCTTCAGCAGCCAGACGCAGAGTAAAGGAGGACTGGAGAATTGCTCTCTTAGCTGTCCCACCTAAATGAAGGGAGACGCAAAGCATTCCAGGCCCCCTGGCCCCCTTCCCTCGCAGGCCTGCTGCTCTGGCTGCAGGTGATACAGACTCAGCTACGTGGCTCCAGGTAACCTCCCCAGGGGGCCGGCTACACTGAACCGCCACCGCCAGCCCCACCCTCGCCATTCACCTAAGCATCCCCTTCTGAGGAAGCTAAAGCAGGCGGAGATTTACTGAATGAGAATGGCCTAAAGGGAAAGGTTTTCCTACTGATGACATGTCTGGAGCTGTAGAACATCTTCTCTCTGTTTTTTCCATGGTGATTCATCCAGGAATCCTCAGCGACAGCCTGCTAGGGACGATGCCCTCATTTTCCCCACGCTTTGATCAGGGTTACACAACCCTGTGCTGATTTCTGCTTGCTGAAAAGCCTCCTCACTATCCCCTTGCCACCGGTCCCCAAACCTTGGGGAGGAAGACTGAATATTGCCTGGGGTTTCCACTACCATGAAATCCTTTTTCTTACACATCAAGTCATGTGTAGCCACAAGCATGCCTTTGCCTAGCGCTGTACCTGGAGGAAAAGCGCAGGGTTCTCAAAAATCCTCATTCTTCATTCATTATACAATTACTGAGAGTTTACCATATACTAGGCACTGTGCTAGACGTTTAGAACCTTTGTATTAGGGCTTAAAAGATAGCCAAGTTCTCCTGAGGCTGAGAGAGAAAACAATGGGCTCAGAGGTACAAATGTCTAAGGGGAAATGACTCCTTATGATTAAATTCCAGAGTAAGTGAAGGCCAGTGGCAAGAACCAAGCTGGAAAGGTAAATGGGGCTCAATAATGAAGGACCATGAATCCCAAGATCATCAATTTGGACTTTATTTTAAAGGCTGTGGGAACCTTTGAAGGTTTTGAGTAGGAGAACTGAATCATTCAGGGACCCAGCAGGAAGAAATGGTACACTCAGATGAGGACATTAATAGGTGTTAAATGTAGGGGCTATTTACTAAGGTTTGGGCAGTGTACAGCAAAACTATAAAGTATAATGTTATACCTGCAGCAAGCAACAGGGGGGCTATTAGGCAGGAGGGGGTGCAAGGAAGGAGCAGTGGCTATGAGTCATGCAAAAGTCCCCTTGCAAGGAATTGTGGCCTTTGCTTGGGGTGCATGCAGAGTGAGGGAGCCGGGGTATGAAGACTCCAACCTCACTCCCCACCCCTTTGGACCTCCTGCAAGTACTCCCCATTGGCTAAAACCAACCAGAGGCCAGAATCCAAAGGACCCTCCTAGGGACACTGAAAGCTTAACATCACCCAGTTCCCAAGCTCCACCCAGTCCCCCACCTCCTCAAAGAACAAGAAAAGCAATGTCGTGCCTACAATACTGGCAGACCCTAATCTGCCATTCTGTATTACTCAGGACTTTCGATGGTGAGTGTAAATTTTGACTTTGGCTTCTAAGAAGTATGTGATACATATGAGGATGGGGAGACCGAAACATAGTCTAAAACAGTAAGACAACTTCAGAAAGCTTTGTGAGCAGGGTCTCCAGGAGGGCCCTCTGCTCCCCCTAGAGAAATCCAATTGCCCTACCCACAAAGAGGTGGCATTGCTAGGCTGCTGGCTGCTGTCTGCAGTTGCCCTGGCGATGATGGTTTGTGTATATGAGGAGGGTGCTCATGGGTACTTGCTGGGTATCTGTATAAGGAGGCTGGACTTTCCCACCATGATGCATTCCTGCAAAAATCATTTCATAACGTAATTTGTCAAAATTTCCCAGAGGAACAGCATTTGTTCTCCTTGAGGGGTGGTGTTCATGTTCCTGACTAAAGATACAGCCAGAGATCATAAGTGTGAACAACAATCTGCCATGAGTAGAAGACACAAGTGCCCACATATCCTCAGGGAGTCCTAGGGCTCAGATGATGCTTCAGGCCTCACCATCACAAGATCATTTCACTCCACATAAAGCCCCATGTACCGTGGTCATTCGTTCTCTCCTCCATTCGTTTGAGGGCTGTGGGGATCACTGTGGTTCACTTCCAACTTCAGTTCCACTTCAGATGGTTACTTTTCTAAGCCAGCATTATGGGTGTAGTCCCCCAAAAAGATATGTTGACATTCTAACCCCTACCACCTTAGAATGTGACCTTATTTGGAAATAGGGTCTTTACAGAGGTTATCGAGCTAAATGAGCTCATTAAGGTAGGTCTCATCCTCTAAGTGGTGTCCTTATAAAAAGGGGGACTTTGGACAGACAGACATGCACAGAGGGAAGGTGATGTGAAGACACAGGGAGACGGCCATGTGAAGATGGGGGGTCAGAGAGATGCATCTATAGGCCAAGGAATGCCAAGAATTTGGGGCAAACGACCAGAAGCTAAGAAGAGACAAGGAAGGATTCCCCTACAGCTTTTAAAGGGAGCACGGCTCTACTGACCCCATGATTTTGGACTTCTAGCCTCCGGAATTGTGAGACAATTAATTTCTATTGCTTTACGTCACCTAGTAAGTGGTACTCTATTATGGCAACCCCAGGAAACCAATACAGCCGACGATGGTGATCTCACCCTCTTGGCCCAATCCTGGCAAAGGAGCTGTAAGGGGAAGACTGCCAGGCTGGATTCTGAGAAAGGGTTCCACTTCTCTCTCTCCACATACCTGGATATGACTCTGGGGATTACTGCAATCACCGTGCTGTGAGCCTAAAGGGCAAAGCCCTCGCTGAGGAGGGCAGAGAATGGATGGAAAGGGCCTGGGACTGAGGATCTTGCTGAGCGGCCGTTCCAGCCAAGCTGGAGTGTGCCCAGCTCCTGCACCTTCTGTCATGTGAGATAACATGTTTCCTTGTAGTTTAAGGCAAAAGGTGAACTAAAGTCTCCTCACTGACACAGGTCCTCCATGTGTGGCTCGACTGTCACCTGTGGTCAGCACTTCTCCCTGCCACCTCCGTCACGCTTACTGGGCCTCCAGCTCCCTCCCAACCTCTATTCTGTATGTCAGCATTGACTGTGGTGGATTGTTTGCAAAGATGGCTGCAATAGTTCCTCCTAGCCTGTACACTTTGCAATGTGACATTGCCTCTCCTGCCATCAAAGGTGGAGCTTATTTCTCCCTCCCTTGAATCCAGGCTTGGCCATGTGACCTGTCCTGCCCAACAGGAATGAGCAAACCCTAGCAGTGTGACGCCAGAGCTCCAGAAGCTTCAGAAACATTAGTGAATCAGGGCTTGCTCGTTTGGCTGCAGTTGGAACCCTGGGACCATAATGCAAATGGGCCCGAGCTCCTAGCCTGCTGCAAAGGCCATGTGGAAGAGAGCAGAGGCACTCCAGGTGACAGCACTACCTGCCAGGTGTGCGAGTAGGGCCATCCTGGATCATCCAACTTTAATCAATTGCCCATAACTGCAGCCACATGAATGATCCCAGGTGAGACCAGCAGAAAATCCAATGAGCTAAGCCCAGCCTGAATTGCTGACCCACAGAACCATGAGCAAATAAAATGGCTACTGTTTTAACTTCCTAAGTTTGGGGGGTGATTTGGTCCCAGCAATAGCTACCGGGTACACTGATAGGCAATCTCCATTCTGGCACAACCTCTGAGGCTCATGCTCATTCCAGGCACTGGCAAGGCACCGCAGGTACAATCATGAGAAAGAACAGACCTGGTCTCTGCTCTCGTGGGCGCACTTATGATATTATAATATGCCAGGCACTGAGCAGATAGCTTTTTTAGATCTATTAACCCACGTGAGAATGTTACAGTTATTGTCACTATCTTCCTGTTGAGGAAACGGAATCTCAGAGAAGGTAACAAAATTGCCAAATATTATAATGTTTTTCAAAGGCAGCTGCAACAGTATCTGCAGTCTGGTACATTTATTAGAACCTTGCCACTCCCCATCAAGAGGCAGAATCTAATTCGCCTCTTGGATCTGGGTGGGCTTATGATTTGATTGTAAACTAATAGAATGCAATAGAAGGGACACTGCATGACTGCTGAGGTTAAGTCATAAAAGAAGCTTTAAGTTCTACTTTATGAGCTGGGGCCCTTGCCTTTGAAGCCCCGAGCTTCCCCACAAGGTAGCCATGTTGCATGTGGGTGACAGCTCCTGCTGAGGGCCCGGCTGACAGCCAGCCACATGAAATTCAAAATGATTCTAGTCACCAGCTGCTGAGTCATCAAAATGATTCTAGTCACCAGCTGCCCAGCCTTTGAATCCCCAGCACCACCACCCTTAAGGGCCAGAAATCACAGGTCAGAGAGAAGTTGTTCTCACTGTTCTCTGTCCAACCGACCAAATGCACGAGCATAACACAATGGTTGTTTTACACCACTAAACTTTGGGGTGATTTGTTATGCAGCAATGATAATACAACACCTAAGGTTACTCAACTAGATAACAGGAAGGGGAATGAGGTCAGACTTTGAACCCTTATAATTTAACTCCAGAGCCCAAACTCTTAACCACTATCCCTTCCACTCTTCCCCTTGGCAAGCCTTTCGCTCTCATGCTCCTCAGCTTCCTCCCCAGAACGGAAGCTGGGCTCCCCTGACATGTCTTCATGAGAAACCAATCCATTCCCCACGTGCTGAGCTCAAAGAGTGACCAGGAAAGGAACAGGCACGCTTCTTACTCTACTGCTTGCTTCCAGGCCACCACCTCCAAGTCTTCTGTTTGGAAGTTCAGTCCCCTCCCTTGCTTCAGTTCCATGACAACACTCTCCCAACCCTTAGGACACAGCCCCACCATCCTTGATGATTTCAGTTCCTGCTTGCTTTGCTCCCCATTGAACTGCATATGAAAATGCACCTACTATGGGTCAGGCACACAGTGGGGATACAAAGTACAATGAGCTCTGCATTCGTTTTCTACGGCTTTGTAACAAATTGCCACAAACTTAGTGGCTTAAAACAATACATTTATTATCTTACAGTCCTGGAGATTGGAAGCCCAAAATGGGTTTCACTGGGATAAATCTAGGTGTCTGCAGGACTGCATTCCTCCTGGAGAGTCTAGAAGAGAATCCATTCTCTTGCTTTTCTAGCTTCTACAGGCTGCCTGCATTTCTTGTCACATAGCCCCTTCCTTCAAAGCCACCAGCATAGTATCATCAAACCCTTATGACTTTCCTGCCTCTCTTCCACGTGTAAGGACCCTTGAGATTACACTGGGCACACCTGATTGCCCAGGAAAATTTCCCGATCTCAAGATTCTTAATCACATCTGCAAAGTCCCTTTTGCATGTAAGATGACATGCTCACAGGTTCTGGGGGTTAGGACGTGGACATCTTTGGGAGGCCATCATTCTGCCTACTACAAACTCTTTGAAGGAAATATATGACCTATGTTCCAAATGGTCCTTTCTGGGAAAATGAATGGAGGGTCCCACATCTAGATGACCATGTGCCTGGCTAGAACAAGAGCTGAGGCTTCCTGACGTTGTTTATCAGTGAAGAGAACCTGGGGCCCCCAGCGATGGTATACACAAACATTGAAAGAGAGCCTGGGGAGACCCTGTAACACCAGAGCAGTTACTTTTAGGCAGTGGTCAGCATCTCATCTGTGGTACATTATTCCCATAATTGGGTCTATGGCCTCATCAGGATTGGGTGGAAGGTGAGTCCTGAGGAGCCCGTTCCCTCTGGCACCAAAAGAGGTAGAAAGTTCTGGAAGCCCAGTCAACAATCAGACAAGGCAAGGCTGAGAAGCAATCCCGGTGTGGAGAAGACAGCTTCTCCCAGACTGGCCTGGGCAGCCCTCACCAGGAAGGACCCGCTGGGGGAAGGACAGTCCTACTGACCGAGCACATTCTGTGCCAAGCTCTGTGTTCTGCCCTCCGCTGAACAATATGAACCTTGTGTGGTAGGTACTTTTAATCCCCAGGTTGGAGACGGGGGCGGGGAGTGAGTCTTAGCAACACTGGAAAGTCAGCCCAGCCATGGCCACTGCCAGGGGCGGAGCTGGCATGCTAGCACAGTGGCGCCAGAGCCAGGTCCCTGCGCTCAGACACCTGCTGAGAGGGCTGCAGCTGCACCCTTCAGGCTGCTTACATCATGACTGCTGATTTTTTTCCTCTTGACTCGGCTCTGACTGAAATAGACCAGAGGAGGGAGGCACTGCGGCCCCCACTGCCACAATTAAAGCTATAACTGTTGCCAGGGGGGTGAAACTGCTGACCTTAACCAGCCATGAGTGAAATGGTGCTGCAAAGCCAGGGGACACGGCGTGCACCGGGAGCGCTCACCCCAGGCACCAGGGTGGCGGGTACTACGTGCTCCCAGCTTCATCGCCTTTGGGGCCTCGGATTTCACATTCCCAGTGACACAGACCTTCCTGGACCAACTTGAGGGCCCTCAGAACACTCTGAACTGCTCATTGTTTACCCAAGTGGCTGCAGTGCGCTTTACAGGGTTAATCACGGTGCAACTGTGAGCGTTAGAAGTGGAGAGACTGAAGCACCTCGAGGCCTGCATCTAAACCGGGACTCAGAAACCAGAGAGCAGGCCGTGGTTTGAACAGCAGTGGTGGTAGTGAATACTTCCCGAATAACAGTCTGACTTTTCCTCTGTGTTGGCCCTGCCATTTGTGACCAGGTGAGCAGTGGGTGGATGGCAGGGCTCAGAGTTCTGGATGTCAGGAGGTTGACTGGTGGTAGAAAGCACTCTCATCCACTCCTCAGATCTGGTGGTTCACCTGCCGGAATAAACACCTCACGTTCTCACTTGGCCACCTACACAGAATGGGGGTTCACTTCCATGGGTGGTTTTCCTAAGACGCTGGTTTTCATAAGCCCCCAAACAACAGGTGTTAAAGTTTTTGTTGTGTGTTAGTTTTTTTTGACAGTGTGGGATTGTATGTCACCTTTTCTTTCTAAGTGACATTGACAGTTACCTGAGTCCCAGCAGCCCACTGAGGGTTTCACAGATGAAGAAATCCATTCTGTTCTTTTCTTTAATAAAGTTGTCACCCAAACCGTTTTCCCTTCAACTCTCCCTTATAAAATATGTCAAGCCATGGTATTTTAAGAATGATATTGACGTGCATAGACCTCAGTGATAAATGAGTTGGGGACAGATTATTGGACTAGAAATTGACAGGAATGTGAAATTTTCTACAGAACTCTAATTTTGGTACTTTAAATTTTTTTGGGGGAAATGAAACAGCATTTATATACAATTGCCTTTTCCTAGGCATTTAGCTTTTATTTTTGAATGTTCTATTTCGAAATTTCCAAAAATTCCTTAAAGAGGTGAGGCTGCTAGAAGAAGAAAAGATGAGAGAAAGAACCAGCCTGACTACAGTGGACTGAGAATATGTGTTAGCTGAGTGAGTGGATGGGTGGATGGGTGGGTGGGTGAATGAATGAATGAAATTATTATCAAGCAGTGAATCTAAGTGATCCTTGCTCCTCCCTCCCCTCATTGTCCCCTGCAAAATAGTATCCAGACATCTCATGTGCTTCACCCAAACACCCACTGTTCAGGCCTCAGGGATTGGGAACTACCTCGGGCTCAGGCCAGAGCAGTGGCTGCTGTGGGCCAGATACCCTGAAGCAGCCACCAGCCCTTCCCCACCTGGGCACTGCTGGTTTGTCAAGCCCCCGTGTGGTTCCCTCCTAGGCTCCTCAGAGAACCCTTCCAAGGCAGAGTGGGGATCATTCCTGTTGTACCCTTGGGGTCCCACACCTAGGACCAAAAGGGGCGTGGCTGCCAGCTGGAGGAGGGGCCGTCGGGATCCACAACGGGACATCGCTGTGGCTTGGCCGCCCCAAGCTTGGGGGAGCTGAGTGAGTGCAGTGTCCCAGCCAGTTTCCCAGTCTTTATAAACTCACTCCCCAACGACACTTGTACACTTTGTTTTCTCTCTCCACTGGGCAAGAAAACTATCGAACTTTGACTTGTAGATTAAATTAGGAGAATGATAAGAAAATGGTATGTCCATTTGCAAATGCCACATCCCCTTTGTCTCAGACTCTGGTAGCATCCCCTAGGGGTATGAGACCCCCACTTCCTCATCTCTCTCTCAGGTAAGCACTGCCCTTACCTGCAGTGCTTAGAGAGGGTGGTCCCCATCTCCTCTGGCGGGTGGGACCGCACACTGCACTCCGCCTTCAGTGCCACACCCCGCACCCTGATCCTAAGAGTTATGGGAGCGGGCAAAGTCAGTAGAGTCATTTTTCCCCCAAATCCAGGGGCCTCTACTTTTCGCTGCTATTCACTGGAAAATTTGGGCAGAGGAGCAGAATGAGAACTGGTTAAATGTATCAATCCTCACTTAAATCCACTGATTCTTTTTCTACCTAAAAACTCTGAGCAGGAAGAACGGATCTGCATGTTGCTGGGGGAGGAGGGTTTCAAAACTTGCAAGCTGCAGAGACTTGCTAAGAGTCTCAAAAGAGTAAACCTAACTTATCGAGGGGCAGAGACCCAGGCAAGCCCTTCAGGGTGACTAGGATGGCACTCATATGTGAGTGACAGCCAAGAGAAATGGTGACATTCATCTTGGAAAGCATGTGGGTGGCCACTGTTTTCAAACCTCTGCATGACTCTGATGGGGGAAGGGGAGTGGGAGTGTTCAGAGGGGCCCTACAAGGGAGGACACAGGAAGTCCGCATGGTGGTGGAGAGCAGCAAGCTGGGGAAGAGCCAGTAGTCAGGAGCCACCCAGACAGAGGCCAGGCTGGCCTGTGCGGTGGTGAGTTCCGTGCCCCTGGAAGCATCCAAATATCCATTCATTCGTTTACTCCATCAACATACAGTATTGAGGTCCAGCAACAATCTGAGTGCCAGACAGGCAAGATTCCTACTGTCATGGAGCTTACATTTTAGTGGGAAATACAAACCACAAAAAACCATAAAAGAAAAAAACACAAAATACATATTCAGTAGCGATAGGGTTACGAAAAAAAAAAAAAAAAAGAATAGGGCTGTGGGAGAGAGCATGCTGGGTGTCTCCTTTAGGTGGGGTGGTAGGGGTGAATAGCAAACAGAAGCAGAATGGCCTCTTGGCAAGGGAGGTGTTAAGGAAGCACCAGGTGGAGGCCTTTGAAATTCCTTCCATCCTAAGTCCACAATCTCATATAATACTACTGGCCCATTCATTCATTAATGACCACGCCGGACTCCTCCCCAGACGGTGGATATGGCTAAAGACACCTTGAACCAAGCCCCACATGGGTACCTGTCTGGGGCCAGGGGTCCCAGGCATGGTGGGATGGTGGCTTCCCCTGTCTCCCATCTGCCACCTCCTCGCATTCTGCCTGCCTCATAGGCTTGATTGCGTAACTGCTGGGCCTGCATTTAGAACCTAGCGCAGCGTGGAGCTTGTAAATCTTCTCTCACATCATGAAATGCCAGCAATTTCACAGCCAGGGATTCCTGTTCTCATAAAGTCCCCACACTAGCAGCCTTGCATCTAAAAGTGTCCTCCGACTGAGGAATTGATGTCATAGCGGCTCTGGAGCCAAACACGGGGCCAGCAGCCTCCACCACCTGCTTGGCTCCTCCAAAGCCCCCAGAAGTGAAGGTGGTGATTGCCAGGCCAGAGCTGGGGCTCTGCCTGCAATGTGACCCTCGCGTATGTCTCCCGTTGGAGCAGAGGGACAGAAATGGCAGCCCCACAGTGGGAACTGAGGCCGTATTTATATATGAGACTATTTGAGGGGAAAACACACTTCTAAGTAATAGGTGCAGTTGTAATCCATGTGAGGAAACATTCACTTATATTTATATTTGTCAGTGACTCTCAACCTTGGCTCCTGTTACAATGGCCTGTGGAGTGTTTAAAAGATAGACTTACAGAGAGAGGTAATTGCCACCCATGGAGATTCTGACCCAGTAGAATCTAGACTCTACAAAGGGGCCCCTGCATCTGTATGTTCCACAGGTAAAGATTTGATACCTAATTCATCAGAAAAACAGAAAACAGACAAGAAGGACATGTGGCAGCCTTCTAAAATGGTCCCCACTGAGCCCCCCTTCCTAGTGTTCAGACCCTTGTGTAATCCGCTCCCCTTGAAAGTGGGCTGGACCTACGGATTCACCTCGGTGAGTAGAACAGTACACAAAATAATGGACTGTCACTTCCAAGATGAGTTTACAAAGAGACTATGGATGCTGTTTGGGTGCCCTCTCTCCTCTGCTCTCAGGGAAGTCAGCCACCATGTTGCAAACTGTCCTATGGAGAGACCCATGTGACAGGAAATTGGTGTTCCCAACCAACAGCCAGCGAGGACTCGAGGCCTTCCAGCAGCCACAGGAGTGAGCTTGGAAATGCGTTCTCTGCCAGTGGAGCCCTGAGATGGCTGCTGTCCCACTGACACATTGATAGCAGCCTTGTGTGTGACACAAAGGCGTGCAGAAAAGTGCTCCCAGATTCCTGACCCACAGAAACGTTGAGATAATAAGCACATCTCATTTGAAGCTGTTATGTTTTCAGGATAATTTGTGAGGCAGCAATAGATAACCCAGACAGACATAAGTAACAAGACATTAATAGTGGTTTATCTCTGGATAATGGGATTATGAGTGATCTGTGTTTTCTTCCTTTTGCTCATGTATATTTTCTAATTTTTTTATGTTACCCTAGATTGTATTCAAAATAAAAACAAAATCATTTTCAAATTATGTTCAAAAAAACTTGTAGAGTAAACCAGAGGAGAAAATCTTTGTGACCTTATGTTAGGTTAAGCTTTCTTAGACAAGTCACCAAAAAAGGTGATCCAAAAGAAGATAAATCATCTTCTTTTATCAAAGTTAAAAACTTTTGGTCTTCAACAAATATCATTTTAAAAATATGAAAGACAAACCTCAGCCTGGGAGGAAAGATTTGCAAATCATATATCTGATAAGGACTTGTTTTCAGACTCTATAAAGCATAATAAGATAAACAACCCAATTAAAAAATAAGCAAAAGATTTGAGTAGATATTTCTCCAAGGAAGATACACAAATGGCTAATAAGCACATGAAAAGATGCTCAACATCATTAGTTATTAAGAAAAGGTGAATTCAAACCACAAAGAGATACCAATACATACATATTAGAATGGCTATAATCAAAATGGCAAGTGTTGGCGAGGACGTGAAAAAAGTATAACTTTATACATTGTTGGTGTAAATGTAAAATGGTGCAGCCAATTTGGAAAACACTTTGCTGGTTTCTTGAAAAGTTAAATATAAGCTTCCCATATGACCCACTCCTAGGAACCTACCCAAGAGAAATAAAACCATGTCCACACTTGTAGGCAAATATTCATAGCAGTATTATTCTTAATAGGCAAAAACTAGAAACAATCCAAATTTCCACGGACAGATGAATGGACGAACAAAACGTGGTATATCCTTACAATGAAATACTACCCCACAATAACAAGGAACAAAGTCCTGACTCATGCTATAGCATCACTGGACCACAAAACAGTATGCTAGTTGAGAGAAGCCACACAGAAAAGAATACCTACTGTATGATTCTGCTTATAGGAAATGTCCAGCAGAAGCAAATCTATAGAGACAGCAAGTAGATCAGTGATTGTCTGAGGATGGAATGGGAGTGAGTTTGACAGCAAATGAATATGAGGCAATGTTTTGCGGTGACAAAAATGTTCTAAAGCTGGATTGCGGGAATGGTTGCACGACTATATAAACTTATTTAAAATCACTGAATTATATACTTACAATGGGTAAGTTTTATGTTATGTAAATTATACCTCAATTAAGCTGTAAAAAAGTTATATTTATAACCTTGGAACCGAGTAATTTCATGTCAAGGGCATAATCAGAAATGTACACGAAGACTTACGTCTAGTATACTCATAACAGTGTTTGTTTGTCTGTTTTTTAAGTTAATGAAAAAGTAGAAGCAACCTGAATGCTTAGTAATAGATAATAAATGGTTACTAAGTGGTAATCCACTTGACAGAATAGTATGCAGCCATTAAAAAAGGTCTTTACAAATCATTTGTAATAACCTGAGGAAATGCTTAGGATAGAGTAAAAAGTTGTCCTTATGGCCAGATTTCTCTGAGAGTAAAAAGAGTCTATATATAAATGTTCATTTTTAAACCTAGTTGAATTTGTTCTGTGAATGTATGTGTCTATATATACAGCATAACCAGATGCATATATGAATATAGTTTTTTTTTTCCTTCTGGATACTTATAAATAGTAAACTGCTGGTGACTATATAAGTAATTTCTGTTTTCTTTTTTGTTCTTCATTATCTTTCCTGATTTTTTTTTCCCCAGAAAGCATGTATTCATTTTAAAATCTGGGGGAAAAATGTTTAAATAAAGGAAAACAATGGCAGGTCTCTCTTCTCCTGGTCAGAGGAGAGATTACGGTTTCCTCAACAAAACGATGTAGAAGGCCTATTAGCAGCTGCAGATATAAATGGCTGTGAGCTCACCTGGAGATTTCTGTCAGTCCCATTCATCCCTCCTTGGACTTATCAGCCTGTCAGAGAGGGAGGAAGAGGGCAGGGCCTAATGCAAGGATACATCCCTCATCATTAGCCAAGAGGAAGAGGGGCTCCTGACATGGCCTCCAGGGCTGGTTTCTTTGTCACTGCAGGATGACAGGTAGGAAAAGGAACAATGACCTTATAAACAGATGCATGAAACTTAATAGAAACTGCTGGAAATCCAGGTCTACAAGCTGTGGCACCATAAAGAAAGCCTAAACTTGGGGGACAGAGAGACCAGGGTTTGAAACCTGGCTCAGCAATGGAAGCCATGCTCTGTGGGGTCTGGGACAAGCTACCAATCTCCACAGAATCTCAGTTTCCCCACCTGTAAAGTGGAGACAGTGGGAGTGCTTATTTCTAAAGTGGAAATCTGTATCATGGGTTAGTAAGATTCAAGGAATAGAAGGGTTGTGTTAGTTCCCAAGGCTGCTGTAACAAATTAGCACAATTGTTGACTTAAAACAACAAGAGAAATGTATTCTCTCGAGTTCTGGAGGCTACAAGTCTCAAGGTATTAGCAGGGCCGGGCTCTCTCCACCGGCTCTGGGGATGACCCTTCTGGCTTGTTAATGGCAGAATTCCCAATGACTAGAACAGTCGCTAGTACATGCTAGATGCTCAATACAATTTGTACAAAGAGCAGACTGGTTAATCATTCAGAGGACAGTGGGTTCTTTTTTGTTTCGTTTTATGATAACCTCTTTTTTCCTTAAAACAAAGGGACACATATTCATTTTATAAAATATCAAAAACACACACAAGTAGAAAGATCAAAACATACCAGAATCATACCTTTTACAGATAAATTACTGCTAATATTTTTTATAATAGCTATCCAATATTTATATAGTAATGTTTTTTAAAAACATCATACCGTAAACAAATTTATGTAACCTAATTTGTACACCTAAGATTTTATAAATGCAGCAGTCCCCCTTTATCCACAAGGGATACGTTCCAAGACCCCCAGTGGATGCCTGAAACAGCAGATAGTACTGCACCCTACACATACTATGTTTTTTCCTATACATACCTACTTATGATAAAGTTTAATAAATTAGGTACATAGATGAACAACAATAACTAATAATAAAGTAGAACAATTATAACAATATACCATCATAAAAGTTATGTGAATGTGGTTGTCATGCAGGGTCTCAGCTCCTGCTCCCCGTACAGAACGCAGGACATGGTGAGGCCAAAAGAGAACAACAACAGAGCTATAGATAGGGGGTCATACCACTATATTCTCGCTGGCCGCTGGGCAAGACACAGAAGGTAGGATCCATCCGCATCTGCCATTCGCGCTTGCTAACCCCACTTGTTGGCCGCAATCTGCCGTCTGCTTCTCTGCCAACCAACCAACCCCCTAGCGTAGCCGTGGCAGTTATATTAGTGGCTAATGGCTAACCTGTAACAGCTGGTGGCCACCCAGCCACAGTGGATGGCCATCTGATTACAGCTGATGACCATCTACTACCCGAGCCAGCACCTTTCCACGTGAGGGCGAGAGCCTGGAAACTGCTCTCTCTGGGACTCTGTCCCCACAGTGGTCTCTCTCTCAAAATTTCTTGGTGTACTGTACTCACCCTTCTTCTTGTGATGAGGGGAGATGATACAGCGCCTATGTGATGAGATGCAGTGAGGTGAATGACGGAGGCATTGTGACGACGCGTTAGGCTACTAGTGACCCACGGACAAGTTACAGCTTCTCTTCGGCACATCCAGGTCGCCAGCATCACTACTCCTGCACTTTGGGGCCCTTATTAAGTAAAATAAGGGTGACTTGAACATATACACTGTGCTACCGAGACAGTTGACCTGACATCCAAGACAGCTAATAAGAGACTAACAGGGGGAGCGTAGTGTTTACGTCTGGGGCGGGATGAAGCAGGACTCGCGAGATTTCATCACGCTCCTCAAAATGGAGTGCAATGTAAAATTTACGAATTGCTTATTTCTGGATTTTTCCATTCCATATTTTGGGACTGTGACTGACTACAGGTAACTGAAACCACAGAAGGCAAAACCATGGAGAAGGAAGGACTACTACATCTTTCTGAATCATTATATATTATCCCAGCTTTCTTTCTTTCCCTTTCTCATTTCCCCATCAGCATTTCCTGGGGTCACCTTGCACGAACTAACTGCATTCAACTTTTTGTGCCAGGTGTTAATTTTAGGGGATTAAGATACATATTATTAAAGAATGTGTCTAAACAGTGAAGCACACACACACACACACACACACACACACACACACCACAGGGGCACATTTGTGGCCAGCAGCACACGTACTCTGAGTGCCACTCTCCCCAACTTCCCCCACTCCCCCCACGCCCACAGGTGAGGCAACCGTGTCAGGTTCAAAGTCTCGGGGGCCTGGAATCCGGCATTAAAGGACATCAGGAGGCAAGACCTAAAAGGGCAGCTGGGATATAGGCAGGACAGGATGCACATGTGTGTGCAGAGAGTGTGCACAGGCCCGAGTGCCATTGTGAATTTAGGTCAATGATAGCTCTCCTCTGCTCCTTACCTGGAGACTCAGAGCCTCTGGGCCATCTAGAATGCTCTCACATAAATTACTGTGCATTTACCATGTGGTCGATGCCTCTTAGATGTAGTACCTTGAAGCAGTGAAAAGCCTGATTCCTGAACATGAGCTGGAAGGCATCACTCAGGCAAGGTCTATGAGCTGCGCCCAGAGTGGCAGACCCCACCTGGTGGTGGGCTGCGTCTCCCCAAGACCGTCGGGCCCTGCTCAGTGCAGGTCCAAGGATGGCGCTTCACTGACTTGAGCAGGGAGGCACTAGGGAGGCAGAATCCACTCCAGGCCTCGGCCACCTCTGAGATAGTTCTCTGGGCTCAGACCTGCCAGTTAAAGCCCTTGAAGATGAAAGGGAAAGGCTTTGCCAAGCGAGATGAAAGCCAAGCGCAAGTGGTGTTTCACAGCCTCCTAAAGGGAGGATTCTTGGTGCTCCTTATTATGCTCAATTAAGAGCTTGTAATTACAGAAACCCAGAGAGATTCTCACAGAGGATAGCCACTTGGCCTTGGTTTTCACTCCTGACGTGCTCTGACAAATCACGTTTTCATCTCCCCACCAGCAGGCATCTGCGGAACACACTAATTGCCCTGGTCTTCTGGCAACAGGCCGCACCCACCCCCGGACCAGAGCCTGCATACCTGCCCTCTCCACGGGCCAGGAGCCCCTGAGCCTTAGCTGTCTGTCAGACCAGAGCCTAAAAGCACTGGACAGAGCAGCCCTCGTCCTTCAGCCATGTGCACATGGAGGGGCATGAGGAGTGGAGGTGTCCATGGCAGGGGGGACCCCTGACTGACAAGCTGCATCTAGCCTGTTCTGTGCTCAGCAGCCCAGCTCATCACCCCACGGGAAGGAAAGGAAATGCCCAGTCACACACCACATATTTCATTTATTTCCTTACTGCCTATCTTCCCCTATAAGAATGTAAGCTCCACGAAGGAGAGCTGGCATTAGTAATTTCCTGCAGCTACAACAAATTCCCACAGGGGTTTAAAACCACAAAAGTTTTATCATCTTACAATTCTGAAGGTCGGAAGTTTTACTGGGCTAAAGTCAAGGGCAAGGCTGCATTCTTTTCTGGAGGCTCCAGGGGAGAATCCGTGTTCTTGTCGTTTCTGGTCTCTATAGGCCAATCACATTCCTTGGCTTGTGGTCCCCTCCGTCTTCGAAGCCATCATTCAGATCACGCTGGTTCATTATCACATGTCCTCTCTGACTACCTCTCCTGCCTCCCTCTTCCACTTAGCAGGACCCTTGAGATTTCGTTGGGCCACTCGGGTAATCCAAGATAATATCCCTATCTTCTGGTCAGCTGATTAATGATCTTAATTCTTCCTTACCATGTAACATAATATATTTACTGATTCTGGGGATTAGGACATGGGCATCTTGGAGGGGAGGGCTCCATCATTCTACCTACCACAGGGTTTATTGTCTCTTGTTCATTGCTGTATTCCCAGTGTTTGGCACATAGTAGGCCCCCTGTAAATACTTGTTGAATGAATAAGTGAATGAATAAATCACTAAGAATAATATTTAATATCATAGTAAACAGTAATTGTGCTTACTAAGTGCCAGGCACTATTCAAAGTGCTTTATGTATATTAACTCATTTAGTCTCCAACAGTTTTATGAGGTACATTTTATTATTATTATCTGTATTCTAATGGAGGCACAGAGGAGTTGCCTGCCCCAGGCTACACAGCTAGTGAGTGGTGAACCTGGGATCTGACCTCAGATTTTTTGAGCATTTGTCTCACTGGCCCTGACTGGGCACGTTACATTTCAAGTCTCATTTCATCCTCATGAGAGACCAGGAGGAAGATGGTCAGAATGTGAACCCTGATCTTGGGCACGGAATGAAGTCTCCCAGTTAACGATTCTGAGGCATTCTGTGGCTCAGTGGTTGGGGCAATGGATTGCACATTGCTTCTTGAGTCTCTTTTGATTCCAATCAGACCAGGACCCAGCACCACCACGAGTGCTCATGTTCCCACCATGAGGCCGTGCTCCTGCTTCGGACCCTGCTCTCTGGTTCTGTTCCTACTTTATATAACTAGCACCCAGGGCCCCGGCAGGCCTGTAGCAGACCATGACCTTCACCTCTAGCTGAACCCGACAGCTGTAACTCCTGGAAGCCTGTCTTCCTTCCGGGGGACAGGAGCCTACTTCAAACCTCACCTAGAGCTGACGTTGCGCTGCCCATTTTATTGATGACAATTCTGGGGACCCCCATAGCTGGTCCCCATCCATGTTTTGCATGTGCAAGAGCTGCTTGCTCTCTGTATGCTGGCCCGTCACTGGCCCCCGTGACAGGCTGCCCTTCCAGAGCCCCCTCCCTAGCCCCTTAATTTCCCCTGCTAGCCTGTTCTTCAAGGACATGAACACATAGGAAACCCCCAGACACGGGCTTCAGCTTCCCCCAGCTCTTCGGGAAGAGTGTTGCTCAGGCAGGGAGGTGGCCCTGTCCCCTCTCACTTGCATCATAACCTTTGCAATCAAAGCCAAGAAGAGTGAAACATGCTTGTACCGGCCAGCACAGTGGGGCACTGCATTTTCTGTTCCCGCCAGCACATTTTTCTAGGTCAGTGTCAGATCAGAGATATCCAATACCACGTGTCCCAACTTTTTATTTGAAAACAGATAAGTTGCTCTCCAAAATAAATAGGGTTTACAATAAAGCCTGGAGAAACCTCCATCTGAAACACACTCAGTGAACAGGAAGGACAGACAATTTGTGGCTTGACAGCTGTAAACCCAACACCAGCCCCAGCTCCAGCCCTAGGAGGATAGGCCAGGTTGGGGAGAACAGGTGTATACACACATGTACATTGATGTGTGCCTGTACATGTGTACACACATGCACCTGTATTTGCACAAATATGCATGTTTCTTTAAGGGTCTCTGGGAGATTATCATGCATATGTAAATAGGGAGGGTTATACATGTATACGTGTGTGTGTGTGTGTGTACCAGGCATGTGCCCATAGGTGTGTGTGTGTGTTTCTGCCTGATGATTTTGCACCCAGCCCTGCTTCTCAGATACCTGGTCCTCTCTATAGACACTTTCCTCCTCTCCTCACTGCTACCTCCAGTCTTAGCCCTCATCCTGTTACTGAATAAAGTGCTGGGGTTCAGATATCGATATGCTGTAAATGCATCCCCTCCATCCTATCTCCTCTCGGTGCTCACCCACTGCCCACTCACATTAGACGTGGTCATATAGGCCAACTGAGGTCTATTTCTGGTTACCGTGTTGGGATCCAGCAATTTGAGCTCACCGTTTGTTAACAGCGCTTGGTGAATGGCACCTTGGGCTGCCCCAGGAAGGCCTCTTGTGTCACATCTTGTTGATGGTCACCTTGACTTCAGGATCTCGCTCAAAGACCCTCCTACTGGCGCTGCCACCACAATCTTCCCTAAGTTCTGCCTGTTTCTTAGCCCACGACCCCAGCTGCCTGGGAACCACCTGCTTCACCAAACTCAAGCAACTCAGCCTGACTTCCAAGAGCTGAGTGATTTCCTTAGCAAACCCTCCTGGTTTCTCCAGGAAAACCTCAGGAGGGCTGCCCCTCACTGGGTGTTAGGTCAGGCTCCTCCCTTCCCAACCTCTAAGCCTGCCTTTGCTCCTGCCAGTCTCCTGCCACCACAACATTCTCTGCTGCCACTTCTCTGCCATCAGCTCTGCCAGTCCACACCCTACGTTGCTTTTCAACCAGTTCTACTCTCCCCCCTCCCCCCATGAGGCCTTCTCAAATAAACCTCCCAAACCACGAAACGCCTTATCCGTTGGGCACGGTGTCACTGGATGACACACTGCCCTGTGTATTACCTAAGAATTGTTTTCAGGTTGCTTCATGGCACTTATCTCGCCTTCCCACCTAGATTGCAATCTCCTTCTAGGTAAGAGTCAAACCCTGTGCTCTCTTTGAAAGCTGTGGAACCCGACACAGGTTGGACACAGCATAGATGAGTGATAAGGGTTTGTGGGTGAGTGGATGCAAGACACAGTTGGGATGGAGGTGGTCAGGTCATAAAACTGTGTGCCAGGCACTGGTCCAGTGACTCATCTACCCTACCGCATTTAATCCTCCCATAACCACGGAGCTGGGTAACAGTATCTCCGTTCCATAGATGAGAAAACGAAGCCAGACAGAGGCTAAGTGACTTCTCCTTAGTAAATGGTAAGGTCAGCGTTTAATCCTCGGTCTTCCAACTGCACTTCCTTGTTACTTTGCAACAACCGTATCAGTGGAAGACTGTGCACTAGAGAGTCAAGAACTTTCTGAAATTCTAAAGCACACCCTGCCCCGAAAAAGTGCAAGTAAGCACTAGATCAGTGCTGTCCAATAGAACTTTCTGCGATGATGGAAACGTTCATTTTTATGCTGTCCAATATGGCAGCCCCTACCCACAGGCAGCCATTCAATACCTGAAATGTGGCTCGGATAACTAATGACCTGGATTTTAAATTTTATTTTATTTTAATTAATTTAAATTTAAATAGTCACCTGTGACTAGTGGCTATCATATATTGGACAGCATAGCCCTAGGTGACTGCTTCCAAACCATATTCATGCTGAGCAAATACAGGAAATAATAATCATATAATTAATGAGGCTGCTTGTTAGTGGGGGGCAACAGGCTCAAGGAGTCCTGCCCTCCGTCCCCACCCCGCCGCCCTGAGGGTTATGATCCTGAGGGTCAGTGTTACAATAAACTTGTAATCCATTCCAGACACACCAGCTCTTAATGATGGGCACGTTCCCCGCCAGCTCCAGCCCCTAAGCCGAGGGCACTGAAATCACCGTGGCTATGAGAAATCCCAGCATAGGAAGTGCGCAGGACCTTGTCAGGCCTTGCATGACATCCTGTACCTCCATTTCCCACATAGTCAGTGCCAGGCCCTAGACAGAGCTGGGGTACAAAATGTGACTCAGAGCCCAGCCTCACGGATCTCAGGCCACAGTAATGAACAGAGCCTTCCTGGCCTTTCACCATCAAGGAGACTGCAGCCCCATAGTTGTTGGAAAGCAGGACCCTGGTCACAGCAACAGAACCCAAGGCCAGCTCTGGCCCTGTGGGAGGGGAGCCCAGGAGCCCAGAGACAGGGATCCGGGCTCCCACCTTTTTTCTTGGCAGCACTTCGGCGCCACCTCCTGGGCCCCTTGCAGAATGCCAATACCAATGCTTACAAACTTGCCAGGAGGAAGAAAGGACTGGACACTGCTGACTGATGGGAGCTGCCAGAGACCTCCCAGGCCCCGCCTGGCTGGGCAGAAACCGAACGCCTAGCCGCTTGCCTACCCACGACTAGGGCACAGCAGTGGGGTCAACTCCCTTCCTGCAGGAAAGGGCATTTTGGGATGAAAGGGAAACGCGCAACAACAGCAGCTCTGGGGATGTGGGAGGGGAGAGAGTTCAAGCACTCACTGTATGAGTCTGGAATAGGAACGTTCCAGAATCCAGGATCTCATTCACACCTCCATCGTTAAACTGCCAGGCCCTGGATATACAGGGAGAAAGCAGACACAAGCCTGGTGGTGGCTGTAATTGGCTGACTGCAGGAAGCCGGGTGAAGGGTGTGTTGTCTGGGTTGGTCTCTGAGGGTGCAAAGAGTTGGGCACACATAGAGAAGGGAAAGAGAGAAGTTTTCAGAGGAGGGAGCAGCCTGGGGGGCCAAGCCCTGGAGGTGAGGAGGAGGGTGGTCCAGTGGAGAAGTGAAGTGGCTCAGGGTGGTCAGAAGGTGGAGCATGTGTGTGGAGAAGGGAGCTGGAGGTGAAGCCGCTGGGGTGAGGAAGCAGCAGCAGAATCCAGCTGACACAGGGCCTTGTTTTCTGTAATTCCTACCCTGTCCAGCAGACCCCCAGGGTCAAACCCCCAGGTGCTTCTGAGTTTCAGTGGTTTTGTCCATGGCTACCGTGACAGATCCCAGTGACTAGCAAATGCAGCAGAGAGACACAGGCTGCATGGCTTGGTGCTGAGGAGAGGTGCGCGGAAGTGAGGGGAGAGCCTCAGGATGGGAGATGAGAGACTGTGCCACTGACTAGCTCCAGAACCCGGCAACATTTCTCCTCTCTGGGCCTCAGTTTTCCCATCTGTAAACTGTAGGGGTTGACTGATGGTCTCCATCAACTCCCACTTAACCAGTCTGGGTCCTAAAGTATAGGAAGGAGGTGAGGATTGGGACGTTTGCGCTCTGGCCAATGTCCCCCTACCCAGGTAGTGTGTGAGTGAGGGGCTGTCCAGCCATGCTCCAGTTACATGGAAATGCTGATGGGGCTTCTTAAGCTGACTGAAACTTGAGTTCTCTCAGTAAGAGAGCTGGGGGAGTAGGGCCCTCATGGAGGGTTAGATACCCGGCTGAACCAGAGGCTTGTGGGGTGTGGGTCTCTTGTTCAGACTTCAGCCTCACATAATCTACCCACAGCACAAAGGGAGGCCTTCTGTCAGGGCGCTGGGGTTGGGGATGCCCAGAGATCTGGCCTAGCTCTAAAAGTCAGAGGACCCCACTGTAGGTTTCTTCCCAAAAGATCCCCAGGCTCAGGAAAGATGGAAGAGAACCCCAAACGAGCCAGAGAATCCTCTGGGAGAGGCAAAGTCAGCAGCATCTTTAGCCCTGGAGTAAACAAATCAGGACAGCTTCCCGCAATCCGCAGGAAGCTGGGATGGGGAGACAAGGCCTCCAGTCACCAAGCACAGCTCATTCAAAAGTACTTCCTGGGTATCAGCGAGCTCTCACAGGCTGCCCTCAGCTGAGCCTTTCATCAACCCGTAAGGACGGCAGGGCAGGATTATGGACGAAAAACTTCCCTCCTGGAAGAAAAGCCAGAGGTCAGCAGTCCAGCCCCATATTTCATAGAAAAGGACAATAAGAGCCACATTAGATAACGACTTGCACTGAGCCATGTGGGGTACATTAGTGACTTAGTGACAGAGAAGTAGCCCCATTAATACCCAACAGTGCTGCGCCAGGCTGCTGTGCTGGGTTCACTGCTGTCACCCCAATGTCTAATTGTCATGTGGGGTCTCTGGTCCTGCTCTCTGCACAAGAACACAGAATATGTTGAGGCCAAAAAGAAACACCCACGGAGCCATAGATAAGGGAGTCATACCACTATATTCTCGCTGGCAGCTGGGTTGGAGACACAGGAAGCAGGAGCCACATGATCTGCAATCTGCCATCCGCTTCTCTGCCTGCCTGCCTGCCAACCAACCCCCTTGCTAACCGCACTCTGCGCCTGCTAGCGTAGCCATGGCAGTTATACCAGTGGCCAATGGCTAACTGGTTAAAGCTGATGGCCATCTACTACCCGAGCCAGCACCTTTCCACATGAGGCCAAGAGCCTGGAAACTGCTCTCCTGGCTCTGTCCCCACACTAATCTACAGAGTGGGAGAAGGTGGGGACAAACATGGGAATGTTTGAGGACTTTTCATGTGCCAGACACTGGACTAAGTCTCTTACATCTTATCTTCCCAGCAACCTCATGCCAGGGATAGGAGGGCAGTGAGAGAGGCAATAGTAGGAGGGTTCATTCAGGGCCCTAACTGGGGTCAGGGTGAGGTCAAGGTAAGGAGTAGAGTCCTCTCTTCTATGCATGCTCCTGGTTTTCTGGACAGAAAGATTGTCATGTAGGGTGTCATGTGAGGTCTCTGGTCCAGCTCCCCACATAAGAATGCAGGATATGGTGAGGCCAAAAATGAACACCCACAGAGCCATAGATAGGGGAGTCATATCACTATATTCTCAACGGTGGCTGCGTTGGAGACACAGGAAGCAGGAGCCACATGATTTGCAATCTGCCGTCCACTTCTCTCTGCCAACCAACCTCACTTGCTAGCTGCAATGTGCCATGCTAACTGCAATCTGCGCTTGCTAGCTCAGCCACCATCTTCTTGCTAGCCCCTATTTTCTGCTAGCGCAGCCACGGCAGTTATATTAGTGGCCAATGGCTCACTGATTACAGCTGACGGCCAACTAGCCACAGCTGATGACCATCCAATCACAGTTGATGGCCATTTACTGCCTGAGTGAGCACCTTTCCATGTGAGGGTGAGAGCCTGGAAACTGCACTCCTAACTCTCCCCACAAAGATGCCTCTTCTCCCTCTCCCACTATGTACTTCCTGGTCAACCATCTTCCCACTTGGCCTCAGCCATGTCAGTTGTGCAATTTGTCCCATCTCCTTTAAGGCTCTGCCCCAATAGATACTGTCCCACCAGTGATAGCCCAGTTCCTTCAACAACCACATACCTGCTCTGGTAGCCTTCGTGGGCTCCAGCAGTATGGTGGCTTTCAAAGAAGGCTCCCAAATCGGGTCGCTGGGTCTGCTGCAAGGCAGACATGTGGCCTGGAACCCAACCTGTGGTCTCAGAAAGCCCCTTCCCAGTTATTTCGAATCCCCAGTTCCAGAAGTGCAACCCTCCAAGGACCCACCCTCAGCTCTGGGACCAATCGGGCTATGCTCAGGAAAGTGACCCAAGAAACCACAAGGTGGCGCTGTTCCCACAAGGTCCCCTCCCCAGTAACCTCCCTTCACACCTGCATCTAAAACATATTCCAGTATTTGGAAGTTTCCCCCAGACCAGCTGTTGAATTTCTTTCTCAGCCTTTAGCTGCCAATAGTTATTCACACTCATTCTGCAATGAAAATAGGTCACCTCTGAGTGCAAACTTTAAAATAAAAGTCAAGCAGGCTACTAACTCGTCGTCAGTTCTTCTCTACAAAGGAATTCCGTACCCAGAGGCCCTCACACACACCTAACATGTACAAGAGGAATGCACACATGTTAAGCAAATAACGCACAGGTCCATGTGTGTGTGAACAAGATGGTCAGAGCCAGAAAGATGTTACAGATTATTTAGCAGTGGGGTTTTATTTTCCTATTTGTTTTAGCTCCAGGAATTTTTTTTTTTTTTGAAAGCAGAAGTAATTTATTCCATTTCTTTTTTAAAAATATTTTTATTTGAAAATATCACTAATATACAACATTATTTCAGTGTCAGGTGTACACCACAGTTATTTAACATTTATATACCCAAAAAAAGTGAGCTCCAGGAATTTTTATTCAAAAAAGAAAGAAAAGAAAAGAAAACCTTACATTGAAGCCAAATATGTAAAATGAGGGGAGAATTTTTTTAAATTACAGCTGCTTCAGTTGCAGGTGTGAGGGTAGAAGAATGTCCCCAGTGAATAGTTTTCTGGAGCATACCTTAAAAACCATTAGTCTAGTCCCACTGCCTTATTCCACAGGAGGGAAAACTGAGACTCAGAAAGGAGAAATGACCTGTTCAAAATCACAGATACTTTCAAAATGCTTTCATGTTCAATCTAAGCCCCAAAGGCAGGTGTTTTCACTGAGAAATCAAAACAATTTCTATTTTCTCTGACTTATAGCCAGATTCTCTTCAAATTGTGGTGATAACCCAGGGCAGAATGACAGTAATGGATGACACTTCCACCCAGCTCTGTTCATTTCAAGCCGTTTCATTCTGCACACCCCTCACAATGCCCCTGCGAGTTAGGAAGGGCAAGTAGATACCCCAGGGATCTGAGGAGAAATCAAGGCACAGAGAGGCGCCTTGACTTGCTCTCGGAGCACACAGTGAGTGAGTGTCAATAAAAAAAATAATAAAGTAAAAGACTAGCACCCAGGGCTCCTGTGAAAATTCTGCACCATGGTCTAGAGTTGAGTTTATTCTAGCCTTGGTGGAAAAACTTTTTTTAAAAAAGGAAGAGGCTGTTAGGTGCTGGTTCTCAAGCTGACAAAAAAGCAGAGTGAGAACAAGAGACTCTGCTCCTGAAGAACAGGACCCTACCGCCTTCACTTTTATATCTTCAGAGCCAGGCATGATCTCTGGTACATTGTAAACCTCTAAATATTCATCGAATGAATAAATAAATGGGACACAGACGCATCAATAGATATATTTGGCTCCTGAGACAAGAAATTAAGATTCTGCACATGTTAACACCATTTCCATAGTCTACTAGACAGAAAGCTTTGAGAGGTATCTTGAGAGGAGGAAAGCTCACCGCACACAGGGATTTGTTAGTCGTTCTCTCCTGTCACTCTGAACAGTTCCCCTCTGGGAAACAGCAGCTTCCAACTGCACTGAGCTCCTGTAGTATTTTTATCATTCAAATCACTTATTTAGCTACTATTTTCTACCCAGCTACTAAGGATCACTGTTCATTAGGTCCTGAGGGGTATAGAATAGACCCCTCTGTGTGATAGCATATTTAATAATATAATATTTCAGGACTTAGATTTAAAATGAGAACATTTAAAGGAGCTGTGTGATCTTGAATAAGTGCTGATCCATAGTGTCGGTGGGACAGGGAAGCAATAATTAGCAGTTTAATCCAGCAACAATGACTAACCCCTACCCTGCCCAAGAACAAGCATTGGGTAAGTGGGGAGACAGGCATAAGTAAGACAAGCCACGGAGCTCACTAGATGGATATAAATCCCATGTGAGGTGATCTACAATAAAAAAATAACTGTTGTTAACCTCCGCATTCAGAATCATTAATTGATATACTTCCCATGGTTATATAATTGAACACACCCCCTTTGTACACACAATGCATTTGCCCCCCTACAAAAATGGAATCCTATTGTATACAGTATTTTTCTATAGTCTTTCCATATTAACACATTGAGAGCAGCTTCATCCATTCTAAAGAATTTTCATGCCATTCATCCTTCAAATACTTCCTGAGTGCCTACGACGTACCAGGCACTATGCTGTATGTTGTGTAATAGGGAGTAAAACAGCTCCCTGTTCTCAGGTAGCTTAAACCACATGAATGTATCATAATTCAGTAAATCATTCCCCTATTGCTGGGTATTTCTACTGTCACATTTTTTTCTTTCTTGATAATGATAATGATAGCTAAGATTTATTGAGCATCTATTATGGAACGAGAAGAAGCACTTTATGTGGACAATGCATAATTTTGCTTAATCTTTGTAAACAGCCAACTCTTGTAGGTTCTATTGTAGATGAAGAAATGGAGGATAAAGGTTTTAATAACTTACTCGAGGTCATGCAGTTATTAAGTGTCAAAGCCAGGATTCAAACCCAGGCATTTTGACTTCAGAATCTAGACTCTTCACCAGTAGGAACAAAGCTACAATGAACGTACTTGTTCATACACCTTTTTACATTTATATGAGCATTTCTGAAAACAGATTCTTGGAAATTGGAATTAGTGTGCCAAAGGGTATACAAATCTTTTTTATGTCCTATAGAGTGAGTTTTAAGAGGGAAAGTGAAAAAATTTATTAATGAATTACTGAGAGATCATTTCTGTGGCTGATTATAACTCTGTTGTTCAACACGGCAGCCACTAGCCAATGTGGCTTCTGAGTACTAAAAATGTGGCTAGTCCAAATGGAGATGCGCTGTATGCATAAAACACACATCAGATTTTAAAGACCCAGGATGAAGCAACAACAACAACAAAAAAGTAAAATATCTCATTGATAAGTTCTACATTGATTATATATTGCAATGATAGTATTTTGGGTGCATTAGGTTAAATAAATTATATTATTAAAATTTATCGTACCTGTTTCTTTTAATCTAAATGTGAGTAGAAAATGTGAAATTACATTTGCATTGAATGGCGATGGATTAAAGAATGGACACGGTTCGAGTGGAGGCTGGAAGGCCCCTTTGAAGAGTTTGTGAGCAGATAATGAGGACAAGATTGGAGTAGAGGCCCTGGGAGTGGAGTAGAGCTGAGGGGCTTCAGCAATGAGGTAATGAGGTTTTGAGCCTGGTGCCCGGGAAGATACCATTTCCCTGAAAATAAGATCGGACCTTATATTAATTTTTGCTCCAAAAGACACATTAGGGCTTATGTTTAGGGGATGTCATACTGAAAAATCATGCTAGGGCTTATTTTCCAGTTAGGTCTTATTTTTGGGGAAACACAGTAGGTGGTATCAGACTCCTGGTTCCCTGTCCCTGCAACAACTTCCCCTTTTTTTCTCCCCAGGCTCTGTCCAAGCAGAAGCCACTGTCCCTACCTGCAAGGCTTGGCCAGTCTCCCCAGTGTTCAAGTTCACTCCTAACCCAAAGCAATGCACACCAAAGCCACCCTAGCCACCAGGAACTTGGCATCTAGTTGGCCTCCCCACCCCCACTTTTTAAACCAATTCAGAGATAAGAATGGGATAAGTCAAAATTTATTTTTCACCAAAGAAAAACAACAGAAAAGAAAAACAGCAACAATGGTTATGAGAAGAGACTGTCTCACCATAGTAATTATAATGGTTTCTTACTCAACAGTGGGGAAAATATCCAATCCTGAAGTAGATCTTTCGTTGACAAGTTGTTGTTGACTTATTCTTATTTGTACATCTCATTCTTATTCTCAATGAAACTTAAGTGATATCTGACCTTTGTATGAGGATACAATTCATGGACTGGAAGTACCTGTTGTTTAAAGGTATTGCAAAGTTAAGGCTTGTTTGTCAGAATGTGGAAAGGGCACATGATTGGGAAACTTTTTCTACAAAGGAAAAAAAAAAAGACAATTAATAGCCACGATTCTAGGCCCAAGAATCTATTACAGCAGAATTTTTGATGTGAGGACCAGGCCTTGATAGTTTAAATTGATAGTTTAAATGCTTCCTGGAAAATTCTAATGTGCTATCCATCCAGTGTTGAGAAATACCAGCTAAAACTAATATTAGTAACTATGGCCACTATGTATCACCTGAATTTTGAGTAAAACCTCCTCTCAATTATGGGTTCCACAGCACAAGAAAAAAATTAGTCCCATATGGAAAAGGTCACTGTTTCTATTTGTATTGGTTAGTGTACAGTGAAGATTGGCAAAACTAAATGGCTTTTCTTCTTCTTTTTTTTTTCTACAGAAATAAAAACCGTGTTTTTCCTTCTGAAACCAAGGGTCCTTATGAATTTGATTACATTTAGTTTTAAATCCTAGCTCTAGAAATCATATATGTGTGTGTGCGTGTGTGTGTGTGTATATTACTCAAATATATGTATATAGTACTAGGTTGGTGCAAGAGTAATTGTGGTTTTTGCAATTATTTTTAACCTTTTAAACCGCAATTATTTATCCCTCAGAGACCAAGCCTTTCCCCCGGATAATCAGCAACCCCTGAGGCAGCAGCAGACAGTAGCCAGATCTGACTCATGGTCACAGGTCTGGACCTCTGGCAGGTTAAAGATAACATCTTGACCTGAGTTATGTTTCAGCCCCTGAGTCCTAAGGTGGAATGACCCCCTGGCTACTTTCCCATGAAACCAGACAGAGGGAAGCTAGAAAAGACCTCAGAGCTGTCCTCAAGACCTGAAGAAATGTTTATTATCCTTACCTCATTCCCAACCAATCAGCTCCCAGCCGGACCCCAAACCCCTAACCCACAGTGTCTTGTAATTTTGCCCCATATAATCTGTAACCTACAGATTATACAGGAAATCATACTGCAGGAAGGGATGCACAGACCCCGAGGGAGAAAAGACAAGAAGTCTAAAATACAATAGCCTCAGCAACAGGACCTAAGCCGTGGATGTGAGCATGTTTATTAAGGGAATTTCTTCTGACCTAGCCATCCTGACAACCCTGTGTGCCAAGGCAGATAAAAGTTTTGCGTGCGTAAACAGAAAAGAGCTGTCTGCTCCAAGACCCTCCACAGCCTTCATGGTCTAAGCAAAATTACTGTGGACACTCCCCTCACCTTGTCTTCCCTTGAGCCCGAGCTGAGCACACACAAAAGAAGCTCTGTTCCCTGCTCTCTTTACAAGAGCTTTGTTGGCCAGGCCTGGTAATGATGGGAGGATGATAATATCATAATAATTAACACTCACGGATGCTTCTACAGGCCAGGCGCTTTACTAAGGACCTGAAGGAACTTGTAAGACTCACAACAGTCCCAGGAGATAGATACAGTTCCTGTCCTCCTATAGATGAGGGAAGTGGGGCTCAGAGAAGTGGGGAGGCTTGTCCCAGTCACCTGGTTCGAGAGTAAGGGGTGCTGGGGTTGCTCCAGGACCTCTGTCCTCTACAATGACTCTGTAGTGCCTTCCAACAAAGACTCGTTTCTTAAGGTCAGTGTTTATTGCTCTCTTTTAACAAAGGAAAAAATATTTTTAAAATGAGAAAGCTAGGGCTTAGAGAGATAAATTAGCTTATCCAAGATTATAAATCTAGGAAATAGCAAAACCATGACTAGAATACAGTTCCTTTCCCCACACCACGGTGTCCCCACTGCTGGTTTCTTTGTCTGTCATCCCTGACCCAGACAGACACCTGTTTCCTGAGGAGTGCCTCCTTCACCTGTGGAGCTGCCTGCGGTTGTGAGCCGCCATATTGCAGAACAATTCAAAGTCTGGATCCAGGAGTTCAATACACACCTGCTTGAATCCCTGACTCTGACCTTTGGGCAAGCTACATTTTCTCTTTTTCACCCTATTGTCTTTGAATTTGAATGTAATTTACCTACGTACATAAATTCAGTCTTTTTAGTGCATAGTTCTACAAATTTTGACAAATGTATATCAACATCCTTTGCCTATCACCCCAGTCAAGGTATAGAACCCCCAAATGTCCCTGTACCCCTTTATAGTCAACCCTCTACCCCCATCCCAGCCTCTGGCAACCAATGATCTGTTTACAGTCCCTACAGTTTTGCCTTTTCTAGAACATCAAATAAATGGAATCAGTATGTAGTCTTTTGAGTCTGGCTTCTTTCACTTAACATAATGCATCTGCAATGCATCCGTGTTGTCATTTGTAGAAGTAGTTCATTCCTTTTTATTGCCGAGCATTAAGGATCTCAACATCGCAGAAACCATAGCAGCCACCCCCCCTTTACTGGAACACCCTGCCAGGCAATTGACAACACCACTTACTAAATCTTAAATCATTATCATCAAGATGGCACAAGTATCTTGAAGATAACGGTAGTGAAGGTGACTGGAAATGAGGACTGATTCTCAGATTTACTAACACATCCCTTGGGGACTTCCCGGATTATCTGCTTAGTGACAGCAGGTGTGGACTAAGAGCCCTGTGGTCTGGGGGCTAATGTGTCCATAAGCTAGAAAACCCTAAGATATTCGGGTCATGGCGATTAGGGTCAGAACCTACACCCAGGACCAGCTCATCCCAGTCCAGCCGTCTTTCCACTACTCCACCAGCTTCCAACCACATCCATGGGAAAGTATGCTCTGCTGGCCTGACTATGCTGTTCCACAGATGGGAGGAGAGGCTGACGGGATGGGAGGAAAGCTTTTTGTTGAGGCCCAATGATAACGGAATCTTCAGCAAGGACCATTCTAGAATGAGCCTGACAGGACCCTCATACTTACTGAATCAGCATCTCCAAAGGGGACCCAAGCATCTGTATTGTTTAGCCAGCTTCACAGGTGATTCCGTTATACAGTCAGCATTGGAAGAAATAAACACAACCTTCTGTCCTCAAGAAATGGAGAAAATTAGGTAGAAACACATTTCTAAACATTCTGCTTCCATAGTTGCGTAAGAGCGTCAATTTTTTGCTTTTCCTCTTTTGGCACTGGCGTCACCAAAATGTTCTTGCTCCTTAGTCATCCTCCACTTCGGACACACATGCAGGAATATACAGTACAGAGCACATCCACCTGCTAAATAAAAAAACAAGACAGCCAGGCCCGGGACTTATTCTTCGTATGCTGCGTTCCAAATGTGGTGGCCAGGAATATGGTCCTCTGGGTCTCTTTTGTTCACCCACCCACGGAAAGTTGGCAAAGTAAATGTATGTTTTGGATATTCAGTGGCTGTTACTCATGGAAACCCTGAATCCACGTGAACACGCTTTCCAAAGCCAGATGGAGTTTCCATTCAGAAAAAATCTTGGCACCAATTTCATCAGAACAATCACAAGTTCCAGGCAAGACCTGGGAAGTCTCGATGAAATTGGTGGCTGGCACTGCAGGTCAGGCGTCATCTAGTAAAGGGAAGGAGACTCTTGGCTGGCATTTCCTTGTCCACAGGACGTGGTGGCCCTGTTTCTAATCCATGGGTCTCAGACAGGGATAGTAACATTCTCTAATGCAAACCTTCCTTGAAAAGGATTGCTTTGTTAAAGTATAAGCAGCCCCACCCCAGACAGTTTGGTAGCCAGTAACAGAGAGTTACTAATCCTAGCTCATAAGTAAGGGAAGTTATGAGAAGAACCTAAAAACATCTCCCAAAGTCTAAGGGAACATGTTGTAGCTGGGTCTCAGACTCACAAAAGATAAAGACTAGAAACAAGAACCAGAATGACATCATGGAATGAAGCAGCTATTCCCTTCCTTCCTATCCCCTCCCCCCACCCCCCAGGCTCACAGAATTTCATTTCTCTAACTGACTCTCCCCCTCATTTCCACTTTCTCCGACTTTCTCTATATTGGCTTTTGTCCTCAAGCAGCTGAATGGTGTCTCCAGTCTCAAAATCCAAGAAAGAATCTGATGGGTCAGGAAAGAATCCAATCTCCATTCCAATCAAAGGGTGAGTGAGGTAGGTCATCCATGAGGATACCACATGGTCTCCCACTCCCACCAGAGTTAACTGGACCAGGGATGGACAACCCCCATGGGCATCCTGGAAAGAGTCAGCTTTTATTTTATTTATTTATTTATATTTATTTATTTTTCAATTAGTGTTGACATACAATATTATATTAGTTTCAGGTGTGATTGGTCCCTAATCACAACATAGTGATGAGACATTTATATACCTTATGCAGTGATCACCCCAATAAGTCTAGTACCCATCTGACACCATACATAGTTATTACAATATTATTGACTATATTCCCTATGCTGTACGTTACACCCCCGTGACTATTTTTAGAGCTGGCAATTCATACTTCTTCACCTTCCTTTCTTTTAGGAGCCAGTTGCACTCCGTCTTTTCCTCCATCTTACTGTACTGGCATTATCTGCTTGCTTCTCTGTTTCTTCACACAGTGCAGAGTCCTTGAGGGCGGGGAACCACCTGCCCCCAGCAGGACCACCTCTAGTTGGCATGCTGACTCTCTGCAGCCCTTGGGTGACTGCAGAGACAAGCATCCCGTGTAATCTCACATGGCTTGCATTCGGGCAGCGAAAACAGATACTAAACAGCCATGCAGACGCCTTATCTCTGAGCTTACTCTTCACATTGTTTTCCAAGTTATGTTCAGTACTGTCTATTTAAGATGGAAGGGAAAGCAAAAAAGAGAAATGTGTAATCGACCCTCTCCTGGTCTAATTAATTATTCTGAATGGTTAAAATGTAAAAAAATCAGTGCGTAATGGTCACCTATCCAGACTGAGTGTCTATAAGTCCTGGATATCTGAGGTTTCCTTATTTGTGTACTATTCCTTCCCCTGGGAAGGGAACAGATAAGCCCCATCTGCTGCAGAGAGCCATTACCTGGCTCCAGCTGCCTGATCCTTCCACCGACCCCAGGAGGAAAGCTCCCAACCATTCAAGCAGACAGAGGGCCTTTTATGAAGAGAAATGCCCCTCCACTGGGGCCTTATGTGGACCCTCCCACTCTTGGCTCCCACCTCACAGTAATGGAGGCTACTGCTGGGCCCCGGGGGAGGAGAGCATTTCTGTCAAGAACAGATCTAAGAAAAAGTCTCTTTGGCCATAAGAGGTTTTTTTGTTTTGTTTTTTAAGAGGAGGTGGTGAGTGGGGATGGGGGGGTGGGGAGCTTGCCTTTTGCTTTTTTTGATTTCAGTGTATTCACAAATGATTTCAAATATACCGGAAATAATACAACAGACACACCCATAAACCCACATGTAATTAATCAACTGTCATGATTAAACAGATGTGACTATTTGGACACTTTTGCTTCAGAACTCCTCCATGCTGGCACATGCTTTCTTAAAGAGAATAAAATCTTATAAATACAATGGAAACCAGTCTCCATCTGTTCCCCTGCCTTCCACCTCAGAGGCAGCCTGCCCATTTCTGTATTTTTTTTTACTATATTTAAGCATCCATAAACAGTATGCACTGTTGCTTTGTGTTTTTAAAATATGCACAAATAGAATTCTGTACATGTCATCTTGCAAATTGCCTTTTCCACTCCACATTATGTTCCTTTGAGAATTATCCACGTTGTTGCCTAGAAAGATTGCTCATTACTTTAACTGCTATATTGTATTGTTTGTAGAAATCCCTGTTTATCCGTTTTCCTGTTGAAGTACTAATAAGAGGTTTCCACATTTTTTGCTATTGTAAATAGAGTTTCAATAAACATCTTTATACATGACACCTCCCAGTCAGGTTTAGAGCAGAGGAGTTTGACAGTGAAGAGTGAAGGCTCTGGAGCCAGATTCCTAGGTTCAAATCTCTGTTCAACCACTTACTAGCTAGATGCCCTTAGATAGTGTCCTTATTTGTAAAATGAGAATAGAAATAGTAGTACCACCCTTAGAGGGTGAGAATTAAATGAGTTTACCTGTTCTTGGCACATAGAGAGTGCTTAGTAATGGTGATACTATATGGCTATATCAAGAGCTATTGCATCCATTTCTCAGAGACCAGCGGTGTATTATGGCTCCAGCCCTGGTTACACAAAGGTTAGCAAGTCAGTCCCTGCCTCCCGGGAGCTCCTGGTCTCTGGGGAGAAATGGGCCAGTGACCAGCCAGACCATGGCAAGTCGGGGTTGCGATGGAAAAGCACACACGATCCTGGGGAACCTAGAGGAGACATGGGTGAGCAGGGAGAGTTCAGGAGAAACTTTGACTCTAGAAGGATGAGGAATTAGCCAAGCCAAGGGGAAGATGGAGGACTGTCCAGACAGAAAGATTAATAGGAAGAAATAGGAGGAGGTCTGACAAATAAAACTCTTGTTTATTCAAAAAAAATATAGGAGAGTGCTCCGTGTTCTAGGCACTCACATATTTTAAAAATCATTAAAAAAAATAGTACCCTCTGTTCTAGGTGCTGGGGAGAGTGCTATGAGTAAGACAAAGTTCTGTTCCATGATAGCTAACATTTACATCCCACTTACCGCGTGCCGCACACTTCCCACACGTATTATCCTTGTTAACTATGAGGTACACTTACAGCTATAAACTACATTTTACATTTGGTCTCATTGCAGCACAGACAGTTCTGGCCAGATGGGTAAGGTCCTAAGGAGCAGAGCTGGGATTCACGCTAGGTAGCCTGGCTGCGGATGTCTGGTCTTACCTACCCACTCTGCTATGCTGCCCTCAAGAAGCCTGCTGACATTCTCCTGACCTATTCCAGGAGCTACAAGTGGGTTTTCTTGGCTGGGGTATGGTGTCAATAACGGCAGACAGATTAAGGCCAGCTTGTGATGAGCGATGAACGCCAGGCTTCGGGGCTGGGATTTCATCCTGTAGGACTGCGTGCTGGCTGGAGGATGGCTTGGAGAGGGCCAGGTGGGACTCAAGAAGACACCCCCATCCCCTCACCTGCTCCCGTCCCTTACGCTGTTGCAAAAACCCAAGGCAGAGAAGACAATGAACTAGGATGCCGCGGGGCCACTGGGATTCAGGAAATTGGACGGCTTCCGGTAGAGTGGATCGCGGAGGCAGAGGAGGCAGGCCTGGGGCATGAGGTCGCCGGCGCCCGGCTGGCCAATGGCTGCGGGCTGAGCGGGGCCCCTCCCGCGGGGCGGGGGCCTGGAGGGCGGGCGGGCGGAGCGCGCTGCGAGCGAGCTCGGGTACCAGCGCTGCCGCATCCCAGCCGTGCTCCCGCACCCGCTGCCAGCCCACCGCTCAGCTCCCGCCCCTGCAGCCGCTCGGCGGCCTCCCGGCTAGGCCTGGCAGGTCCAGTCGGGTGGGTGAGGGGCGGCGGCGGGGATGGGGGATGGCTCTGCTAGGTCTCGCCTGGGTGGATTAGGAGCCGGGCGCTGGACTCAGGTCAGACCCCGAGGTTAGGGTGCTGACCTGCGCTCTGAACACCCCAGAGGGGGCTGTGATGGAGTAGGGGCAGGAATGGGGTCGCGGCACTAGAACTGCGCCCTGACCCGGTCGAGAAGGGGGCAGGGCTCGAACCTGCTGAACCCAGTGGCTGGGATGGGCCGGAGGCTGTTAGCATAAGAAACCCTGGTTCGGTTGCTCCGTGAGGGAGGGGTCATTACTGGGAGAAGGGGCTAAACTCAGCCTGTGCACCAGGATGAGCGTGGGGGTACTGAAGGGATCAGGGCGCAGGAGCGCGGGGCTGGACCCGGAGGGTGCTTCTCTGTCCAGGGGAGCTGCGTCCTGGGGCACTCAGTTTCGTCCCATCTGAGGGTGGGGGCGGAGAAGAAGGGAGTCGGGGGCTGGCGGGGACTTAGAGTGCCCAGGGCGGCGGGGCGGGGCGACGAGGCTGGCGAGGGGGTGGTCGGCGCGCTCTGACCGTGTTCCGGGACGCAGGCAGTGGCAGTGGCAGCGACATTGGGCGCAGAGCGGAGATGCGGCGGTTTGGGAACACCCTGCTGTGCCTGCTGCTGGCGGCGGCGGTCCCCACGGCCCCCGCGCCGGCTCCGACAGCGACGTCGGCTCCCGTCGAGCCCGGCCCAGCTCTCAGCTACCCGCAGGAGGAGGCCACCCTCAACGAGATGTTCCGCGAAGTGGAGGAACTGATGGAGGACACGCAGCACAAATTGCGCAGCGCGGTGGAGGAGGTGGGTGCGCCGGGAGGGCTCTGCGAAGCTCAAGGCTGGGGAGAGCCGGGGCGGGAGAAAACAGTGCTCTGACCGCTGGCTAGGGTCCTCGATTCCGCAAAAGGGCTGGGAAGGGTCGGCAGCAGATTCGGAGTGATCTGGAGGCAGCACGGGGTTATCCCAACTCCCACCTCGTTCTGCGTTGCTGCCAAAAGATTTGGATCTGAGCCTGTCCTCCTAGCGCTTCTGGCTGGATCCACTCACCGGCAGCCAGCCCGGGTCACCACCTGTCTGCAGGCTGCCGACCACCACCAGGCAATTTTCTTCCGGTGTGCAGTTGGCCTTCCTCTGTTGTAAGCGGATGCTTGCAAGGCCCTGATATTCCAGCGCATGGTTTTGCAGAGAGGCTGAGGAAGCCCCAGGCATCTCAAGTTCTAGCTTGTCCGTTGGGCTTTGAGCTTGTGCCATCTCCCCAAGACACAGTTAGGATGCCATGTGGGAAACAAGAAACCTGAGCTTTGCTGGTCTTCTGACTGGAATTCCCCCAATGCCATGTGGGGCAGAGAAGGAAAACCAGAATCCTGAATCTCAGCAGTGTGCATTTGCAGAGGGTGGAAGGTAGTAGGAGGGGTCATGTGAAAGACACCCCACCTCCACCCCTAGAATGCTCCTCCTCTGCCACTCATTAGCAAAGGACATTGGGCAAATCCCTTAACATCTTTTACCTCAGTTTCTTGTGGGAATTAAATGCCACGATGCGTGTGGGCACCTGGCATATAATAGGTGTGCAATATATAGCAACTGGTAGTATCAGATACCAGGTACCTAGGTACAACTTTGCCTGGCTTCTTTCTTTTATCACCTCCCAGGTCCAAACACTGTGAATGGCATCCTCTATGGTGGGCACCCAAGCATCGCCAGGGCTGCCTAGCCAGGAGGTGCAGCTGGCCCAGTTCTCCTACTCAGGTGTGGGGAGCTTTCCCTGATGCCTGGGGTGGGTGGGCATAGTCACTGTTGAGCCTGGCTGCAGCCTGTCTTTACAGAGAAGGAGTCGGTGAGAGACCAGATAGATAGCCAAGATTTTGGGTCTGGTGTCTCCACATCCATTTGGGTAAAGCCTTCAATGCTGGCTCTGGTCTACCAGAAGTTGCTTTCTTCCCCCACCCTTGTGTAGTTTGGAGATATATCCCCTTCCATTCCATAACAGTCAACCTGGAGTTTTCAGTGAAGGGGACACTGAATTGGGAGGTAGTTGCCTGGGCAACTGTACCTGAACATCCACTGTATGGGCCAGATTCCAAAATCAACGGACTTTCTATTTCCTGTGAGAGCACAAGAATCATGACATGGAACAATTAAAGAGGGATGGGACTCAGTGAGGCCCCACTGTCTCTTAACTCTGCACCTTCAAATTATATCGAGGTTTTGATGCTTCTGGTTCCAAGGCAGGTCATCTGCTTTCCTTCTCTGGGTTCCAGGACTTCCCCTCCTGCACACAGATTCCCAGTGAGACTGACAGGGTCATTGCCATATTGTTATGCAGTGTGAACTTGCCCATGCAGCATGATGGTCGGATGGTAGCCCTTAGTGAGGGCGATGAGGGAGCAGCAGGGACGCTTCAGGCTTTTCATTGATCAGAGCAGTTAGGGGCCTCGTGGACCTTAGTGGTAGGGTCCACTCGATGGGAATGTCCAATGTGACTGCCTGGGCCTCAGCCTTCCTCCCTCCAGACATGGCTCTACTTGACTTGTGCATATGGGCTAACTGAAGTTTGTCATCAGGGGAGACATTGGCAACACCACTACCCTACTCAGTGGTTGTTTCCCAAAGAGTGTCCTCACCAGCTGTGGGGCCAGGTTGAGAAAGGCAGAATACCTGTGGCAGGAGAACGGATGTGGGAACCATCGTTCCTTTAACCCATCCCAGCTCTGCCACTTACTAGCTGTGGGATCCAGGCTCTGAAATGGAGGAATGTCTACCCCTTAGGGTAAAGGAGAGCATGAAATGAAAGGATGCAAGTAAAGCAAGTTATCCGGCTGTCTAAAATAAGGTTGAGTAAAATTGGTTTAAGTTGGCCCCCGATGAGGTGGTTGTAAGGATTACAGGAGATTGTTGGTTCTCAATAAATAATGGCTGTCATTATCATCATATTAATAGTACTAGTATGAATAATAACAAAGAACCATCGATGTCCATTATATAATAGATTCTCAATCGATTGTGGCTATTAGTATTGTTTTTTAAAGAGACTGCCAAGAAGGCCTCTTAAATCTCATAAACACAGGACAGTTGCTATTTACTTGTTGTCCCGGGTAAGAACCAAAAAGAACAGGACCAGATGTATTAATTGTTTACATAGTTGCATCATGAATCTGCTTTCAAGTAACTTCCTGACATTTTAAATATTCCAGCTGACTCAAGCTGTTGAGTCTTCTAAGGGGGAAAGATGAAGTTAACTCTACTTGTAGAATGGTTATTGGGGGCAGCAAATCTTCAAATAATATAGTCCAGGCTGTTCCTATTTTCCTGTCTTATTATTCATTATGTTACCGATAAATGTATTTTGAAGACAAAGCCACTCTCCTCCCTTTCTTCCCTCCTCCTCTCCCCCGCATCGCCACATCTGTAACTGGCATATTTTTTAAATGTTCTTATCACCTCCCGTATTCCTAGGAAGGACCCCAATACCAAGCCTGGATTTATCTCTCCAATTTTTCCTACTGTGCCCCTTTAACAGACACACAGATTCAAGCAACCATAAATGCCACTTTTAATAAATTCACATTCCTCCTCTATGAAACAAGTCCTACTGCTTCAGGCTTAAGTTTTTCTTGCTAGTGGCAGTAATAGTTGTGGTTGAAATTTCCATTGTAAACTGTACTTTTAGCTTGCGGTGCCTTTAAGGAACTGTTAGCTCATTCTGTTGAAATAACCACAGGTTAAGAGAGGGAGGTTTTTATAAAAAGACTATCTGCTCAGCCCAAAGCACACTCTAGATTTGATAACTTGTCAATTATTTGAAAGCCAAACCTGAGGATACAGATTCCCATGGGAATTTTAAAAACATTAAAACATTCCTGTCTCCTTCTGGATAATAACCTCTCCAGCAGCTGCCGTCTCCTAATCTTTTCCAGCTCTATTTTTTCTATCACTAAACATGCCAGGCTTTCTTGCTTACAAAAATAAATACATACATACATACATACATACATACATACATACATACATACATACATAAATTGTCCTTTTCTTGCCCAGCCTGTCTTTTATCTTAACTCCATTCCATTTATTCTCCATTTTGTTAAATATTCCAACACCTAATATCTGCTCTTTCCACTTCTACCTAAACATTACTCAGCAAACCAACTTCTAAAACTGCTCTCTCCGTGGCTTGATTGGTCCTTCTAGACTTGTTTGGAGACTTTATCCCCTAGAAGTCCCCTCCCCAGATATAACTTCCTCCCCCCAGACTTGGTTCCAGCCGGTCGCCTGACTGGATTCTCTTCTTCCTTCTCTGGACTCTGTATTATTTCCCAACTAGTGAGAACTTGCTGCAACTCCCCGTTGCCAGGCGCAGAGATTCTTACCTGGGAGCAAGTGGAAGGGAGGGAATACCTCAGAATCATCTGAAAAGCTCGTTGATATCCCGGGTCCCACCCCCAGAAAGTCTAACGTGGCAGGTCTGGTGAGGGATCCACATATATGAAGTTTTGGGCCTACCTGCTGTACCCTCCTGGCTGAGAACCAGGACAGTGCCCTCTACTTTAGAACTGCCCCCTGGATCTCCTGCCGGTCCTTCTGTACTTCACCATCCATCATGTTATCCTGTGACCAGCAGGGGCCCTCTGCTTTTGCCACCACACACACCATTCTCATCCAGGTTGCCGCAGCTTTGCCCCCTTCTATGCTCCTGTCTTTCCAAATCCTACCCATCCTTCAGACCAGCCCAATCAAGCCTCCTCCCCCTCCTGGGAACCTTTCTCCTCTCTTCTTTGAACTCCTGACTGGCTTCTGGAAACCAGCATAGTTATCTTCAAACTTGTTTCTGTGGGGCTCTCCTATCTCCCCAGTAAAAGCAAGGGCGGAATTATGCTAAGGGCAGAATGGAGTTAAGATAAAAGACAGGACAGACAAGACAAGGACAATTTATTTATTTGTTTGTTTTTGTAAGCAAGAAAGCCTGGCATGTTTAGTGATAGAAAAGATTGAGCTGGAAAAGAGTAGGAGACTGCAGATGCTGGAGAGGTTATAATCACATATCGTGTTTCCCCAAAAATAAGACCTAGCCAGACCATCAGCTCTAATATGTCTTTTGGAGCAAAACTTAATATAAGACCCGGTATTATATATTATATTATATTATATTATATTATATTATATTATATTATATTATATTATATTATATTATATTATATTATATTATGTAAGACTGGGTCTTATAGTAAAATAAGACCGGGTGTTATATTAATTTTTGCTCCAAAAGACACATTAGAGCTGATGTTCCAGCTAGGTCTTATTTTCGGGGAAACACAATAATTTGGAGCTAGACTGTCACGAGTTCTAATCCGAGCTTTGCCACTTACTACCAATGTGATGACCTGATACAGATCCCTTCACCTCTCTCATCTCGTTTTATTCATCTGCAAAATGAGGGTAGAACACCTTCCTCATAGGGTTACTCTGAATATTCAAGGAGAGAAGGTAGGTGTCTGGTGCTGTGGCTCAGACATTAACACCCACCTTGCAGGGAGGTTGTGAGATTTATGGCTGTAATATATGCAAAACATTTAGGACGATGTCTTGTCCTAGTTGATACTCAATTAATGGGACCTATCATTATTAGCATTATTTGTAATCACAGAAGAGGAAACAAGAAGGAGTTCTTTTTTCTAAAGGACTCTGATTTGTATCAAGAGAAAATAATTTTGCTCATTTAATTCATTGATTTACTAGATGGAGGCAGAAGAAGCTGCTGGTAAAACGTCAGAAGTGAACCTGGCAAACTTACCTCCCAGCTATCACAATGAAACCAACACGGAAACGATGGTTGGAAATAATACCATCCATGTGCATCGAGAAATTCACAAGGTAAGGGCGGTCGTGGCCAGCATTTCCTCCGCTCTATAGCACCCAGTCCCATTCGAGAAGTAAGGTCTTGTTTACATATTTGATACACAAGCCAAAAATACAAATGAGGAGGGCAAAATACAGATGAAAAACCAGAGGAAGTGAGGGAGCTGTCTAAAGGGAGAAATATGTATCAAAAATCTAACTTGCTCTTTCGTTTAAGCAATAAATTTAACTCTAGGCTTCCTGCCAGCCCAACTGCAAAGGAATGTTCAGGGATTTTTATCATTTGAAAAAAGGAAGCAAACAATGGTCTACAGAGATGCTTTCCTAGTAGTGAACTTGAGGAACTTATCTCGTAGGTTTTTATGTATGTTTCTGTAGAGTGAAATAGCTGTGGAGTCCATGTTGTGATAAGTACAGCTTCACTGTTTCCTTAGAAGGAACTCAAACGTGATACACTTTGTCTTCAGAAGGGAAAGCAAGATTCATTATTCATTACTTCA
The DNA here is from genome assembly GCF_057876585.1 of Rhinolophus sinicus. Taxonomy (NCBI): domain Eukaryota; kingdom Metazoa; phylum Chordata; class Mammalia; order Chiroptera; family Rhinolophidae; genus Rhinolophus; species Rhinolophus sinicus. The sequence goes on along the minus strand of NC_142514.1, from coordinate 148,512,145 downwards.
CTGGTTATCCATTCAAAATTCTATAGCGGAGTTTTTCCAACCGACCCCATGTCTAAGTGTCTACGATTAGGCATGAGGAGCAAGCAGGTTCGTTCCAGATCTGACTTGAAGAAGAAAACACTGCAAATTTAGAGGAATGTAGCATTAGCCTGCCTCTAGGCTGAGATGTCTCCAATGTGATTTTGAGAGGACCCTAAGGGCAAACTATGTAAGCTGTGTTCTCTTGAAGAGAGTCTGCTGTGCAGACATTCAGGGTCATTTACAGAGGCTATAGAGTTGACATTCTTTTGTGACTGTCCAGGAGCTTGACCTCGGATCTCATCTCAACTCCTACACTATGTAAGGCCATAATAGTTTTCACAAAAGAGCCCAACTTTTATTCGAGTGCTCAGGTAATGACTTGTTGAAACAATAGCATTCCTGTGCCATAGAGCATATAGGGGTCAATTTTCATGGGCCATTGCCTTGAGTATAAAGTAGCCTTTGTGTGGCGCTTCTCCCACTGCATACTGAGGAGCCCCGCTTCAGAGGGTACCCCGCCCCCAGATAAATGAATGAGTGGCCTGCTGAACAGAATCCTTTAGCGTTGTTCATCTGAAGACTGGAGAATGTTTCCGAAAGTGATTATTTTATTCTTGTCAAAACCAATATTAAGTCATCCCTTGTGACAGTGATGAGCCAACAGATCCGGCTGTTTCTTAAAGGTGCTCCTTGTGGCTGTCAGAACATGTAAGTGTGAATCCTCCCAGTAACTGTGTGGTTTTGAAAAATTGTTTACATTTCATCACCCATCTGACCACATTTTTGAAGTAGGGATATCAGCATCTACATTACAGTATCGTGAGGGTCAAATAACCTAAAGTATATGAGAGTTCATTGTAAACTATAAAGTGCTATCCTACAGCAAGTTGTTATTACTATTGTTAGTATGGTACAGTTGTGTTATCAGCCCGGTGTTGGGGTTCTCAGCTGGGTTCTGTGGAGCCCTGTCCTGTGCAATGCTTCATGAAGGAGAAGCTCTTTCATGAAGAGCCTCATGTTTGGAAAATATCGTGTGTGTTTGTCCTCCTGTAGATACAAAAATGCACATTGCTATTGATATAATAAAGACTGAGAAGTCCTGCAACCAATATGTACAAGACTGTAGAATTTAAAAAAAATATATAACATTGGTTAATCTTGTAAAAATCTGGCACAGAGGGAGAAGACATCGTCTCTGCTGGGGAGAGGAATTATTTGGATAAAAATTTTAAAGTATGTTGACGAAGACATGATCTTTATCTCCTTAGAAATGGAATTTGATCCACTACTGAAAAGTAGGCTAAGAGTTTCCACTTTGTTCTGGCTGCAAGTTCCTGTGATAGTTAGAGCTGCCAGGAACTTTAAAGATCATCCAGAAATGAGAAAATTGTGAATCAGAGAAGAGAAATGACTTGTTCCACATTATGAAGTAAACGGTTGTTGGCAGCTGAGCCAGGGCTCAAAGATCACAGATCTCCTAGCTCCTGGGCCGCAACATTTCTGTTCTTTATCATCAACCCAAACCTTAGACACGGCTTTTAGTACAGAGTCTTGATGGGGCAGGAGTGGCCAGGGTTTCATGTCACGATTCTAAGGCTTAGCTCCAAGATGCCTGCTCCTGGTGACAGAACCAGAGGCAGAGATAGCAGCTAGAGATATTGGGCCAAATCTCCCCTTGTACTTAAGCACTTTCTTGATGAAACAAAACAGTTCACCAGAATCAGGAGTGGGGCAGCTGTAGCTAAAACCTGCTTGCTTCTCATGAAAAATGTTCAATTAGATACCCAGACCTGGAGTTGAAAGAAAGTTGACCTTAAGTTTCAAGTGATGAGCCCGAAGGACGATAAAAATAGCTAACACTGAATATTTGCTAGGTGACAGGCCCTGTGCTGAGTGCTTTACACAGACTGTCTCATGCCTGCACATAGCATCCCTGTGAGGCAGACTCTGTTATATCTATTATCGCTGCTCAGAGGAGAAGCTGTTCATCTGAGGGCTGCTGGTGGAACTCAGAGAGAAAAGGGGGAGTGGGCAGTCTTTCTGCTTTACTGGATACCCCTGCTTCAGAAAATAGAACAAACAAACTTGTGGGATTTGCCCAGAATTCCTTCTATTTCACATTCACTGTACCTGTTCTCTAGATCACCAACAACCAGACTGGACAAACGGTCTTTTCAGAGACAGTGATCACGTCTGTGGGAGAGGAAGACAAAAGGAGCCACGTGAGTTGTCATCTCCCCTGCGCTCACACCCCAAGGCACACACACTTTTGAGCACCCTGCCCAGGGTGACCCTGGCTTCAGACCATGGGCAGGAGGTGACTGACTCTCAGGCACCTCTCCTGCCTCGTTGCTGCCAAGATTCCCTGATTCTTCCATTTCTGACCAGACCGATGCTATGTGGTAACAGGCTCTGCCTCCACGCACTTTGCATCAGAAATAACAGAGGAATTCAATTCAGTTGTTATTTGCATGGCTCCATCTCAGCCTTGAAAGGGGAACAAGGAAGGACCAGGTGCATTGATTGGGGACCCTGGCCGCAGGACCTGGTGCATCTGACTGTGGAATGCCCTAAAGCCTCTGGACTCGCCCATGCCTAGTATAATTTCAGCCCTGGTCAGGCAGTTTGAGAGCAAAAACCTTAAGTGGAACCCAGTGACCTAAGGGGTAAAAGGTACCCTCTCATTCCAGGCTTCATACTCTGTCTTCCTGTGATTGATTGTGCCTGCTTCTCAGTTATCTGTTGCTTAGTCCAGAGGAAGATGGTTTTTATAGAATTAGAAAGTCCTAAAGTTGGAATAGATGTCATTTTATAGAAAGAAGACCTAGACACAGGTCAGGGATGACCCAATCAGGGTCACCGGTCTCCACACTCCCAGACCAGAGGTGACTCAACTGTACTTTATCCTCTCAAAGAGGTAGCTAGCTTTAGAAGCAGATGTCCGACGAGGAGTGGACCAGGTGACTGCCCCGCGTCACGGTAGGCAGTAAAAATGTGCCTCCTCTGTGGGGAATGCAAGGACCAGCCTCCTTGTTCCCAGGTGCCTTATAGAAACTCCTGATTACACGGTTGTCCCCTCTGAGGTGCAAAATGCATCCCTGGCCTTCCAAGGGGATCAAGGAGTTTTCCTCTTCTCTTTTAGCCTTATTTCAGAGAGAGAACCAATGTATCCATAATAGTTAGGGAGGTGATATTGACATGGTTCGTAATCGGTTCTTTTTGCTTGTTGTTGGTACATTGCTTAGACACTTGCTGAAGGCTGAGGGCTCTGTTTGGTCTTTTGTGATGCTGGTCTACCATTCAAGGGCTCCGGGGGTGAGTGGGGGCAAACCGTGTGGTGAAATGGAAAGAGCCCTAACGGCAGAGGCTGGAAGCATGAGTTTGTCACTTCAAAGTGGGTCACCTCCATTTCCCCATGATTCTCAAAATCTCTCCCAACTCTGAAAGTACAGAAGCCTTTGAAACAAAAACCGGATTGACTAAAATCAGGAGGGAAGAGAGGCTAGCTTCTGAAGGTGGGAAGAGAAAGAGGGAAGCAAAACCGAAAACCAGACAAATAGCCATAGGGTACAGTCTTGGTAGCGAGAAGGAAAAGCTTCCGGGTATTCCAGATTTATGTCTCTGTTTGGGGCCCCATGAGGGAAGGAAAGCAGGGCCTGAGCAGAAGCCATGGAATGGGAAGAGCAGAGGAAACAGAACTCGTAGGGCTGTGAATTAGAAAGAAAAGCTGTTGTCCTCAAGTTAAGAAAAATGAAAAAGTGTATGATTGCACGTTGATAGAGGTTTGCTCTGGGGAGCCTCCCAGTGCCCAGAGAGCACAACTGAACCTGCTGGAGGCCCCGCTGCACACATGACCTGCAACATTCACATCCTGTGCTCTGTCCTCTACCCCCAGTGAGGTGATTGTGTCAGGCTTTGAGCCCCAGAGTGGGGGAACTGAGGCTCTGAGAGTGGTGGGCGGGGGAGAGACAAGAGCTCAAAGCTGCCTGCACGTGTGTGCTGCAGCCGGCGAGTTCATGCCAGCTTTCCCGAGTGTGCATGGCCGTGTGTGTGTCCGTGCTTCAGGCTCCGCTGGGAGGCCCAGAACCTCCACACCTGCCCACGCAATCTCACAGGTCCATCACCGTGTGATACAGGATACACATGCGGCATCCTTGTGCAGTGCATGATTTGAACCCCTGTATACATGTTCCTGAGAATACAGGAGGTGGATGAAGAGAGAGATCCAAGAAACCCAGAAGGTAGAGACTCACCAAGTTTTTCTTGATTCCTGCTCAAGCTATTAACTCACTCGGTTTGTCTATGAGAATAAATTCCAATTTGACTGGCTAGAAGGGAGACCGGGGGCATCTGATGCTTGACTTGCCGGTGTTTGGAGAATCCCCCGGGTCTTTAGAGAACAGACTGGAGACCTTTCAAGCCACCTGTGAAAACGATGTCATGTTCAGAAATGATGGTCTGTGTACCAGACCATTGTCAGAGTGGTTTGCCAAGAGTCAGAGAAGCAAGATCTAGTTTCAGATGCCCACAGAATTCTTCCATGCGACTGCTCTTTGGTTCCTGGGTCCCCATGGACCTAACTTAATTGAAGGGTGGCTCAAGGGTCATCTTTACAGAGATGTGGAGCTCCTTTTTCTGAGTCGCAAGCTATAAAGGCTAGATTGCCTTCGAAGGAACGTGAACGGTTGAACATTATCACAACTATCCCATTCTATAGTTTTATAATGGAATGATTTTTACAGTTGGCTCTGAAATGCATGACGTGCTGCAGAAACTTTCTCTTACATGGAAAAGGGAGATTTGCCATTCAAAAGGACAAAATCATATACTGTTCAAACTTTCAAATTACTGTAAACAGGGGCCAGATTTTCAGGATTTAAAATTCCCAGATGAATTCAATTAAAAATAATCACCAAGCACTCCCCCCCTATTTTCCTTTCTTCAAATGCCCGTATGTGTATTAATATGTATGGTAACCCGAGGAGGCCCATGGAAAATTACAGACAGTAACACTATACGCCTGTCTAGAAAACTTAGCACTGTGTGCAAGGTTTTGGTCTGTTTTTACATTCAAATGCGAAAGGGGAAAAGGACATTGCGGCTTGTTATTTCACCTGAGTGCACCGGCGCTGCTGATAGGGTCTGACGTCTTTCTGTGAAGCTTTTGTGCAGAGCCCCCGGCCTGTCTCCCTTCACGGGCCAATGGGTGGCTGACTGATGTGGTGCTACTTTTGTGCAGGGTCAGGTTCAGAGGAAAGTGGTGTGTTGGACGCTAGAGAGCAGACAAGCCATTATGCATCAGTGGGCAGCTTTTATTTATAGCTTTGTGTCCCCAAATATGAAGAATCTGGCCCAATTAGCCAAGACACCATTTTGAAGGGACATGTCCTCTAATTCAAATACAGCTCACGGCTACCTAGCTCAGCACATCCTGCCTTTGTTGTCTTTTCTGTTTTCACAGGAGAATGTGATCTAAAAGAGTAGGTCCATTTGTTTTTCCAGTGGAATGTACCTTGTTTGAACTTATAGGTTCAATTACATTACAACCAACACCCAGATCTTGGTCAAAACTTCTGAGGCCCCGAGTAGACAAATTTTACTCCCCATATCATCCAGATATTAGCAATTGGAGTGACTTCCTTGTCCCAGGAATGACCAGGGCTGACAGCGCCTTTTTGACCTGACCCAGTGGACTGTGGACAGTGACAATGGAATTCTCTACAAGTGTGAACCCAATGCTGTCTCTGTTGTGAGGATGCTTGTCACTTGTGTTGAAGACTGGGAGAAGTGGGAAGGGAAACTGGGGCTGCACCTCTCAGGACTCCTTTGTTGGTTTCCCATTGAACTGAAAGCGTCCTGTCACTGCAAAGCCCAGGGGGACCCAGCCAGCGTGTGGGAGGAGCAAGGGTGTCGGATGACTGCCTTCTCCTGAGGCCGCAGGTTCTTCCTTGCCCCAAGGTGTTCATTCATCACAGAATGAACACAGGTGGGGTACCGGCTTTGTTTGCTCCCTATGCCCTGATTTCTGAGCTGGAGTTGTCCTTATCAACTTAATGGAATTGCAGAGGGCACCATGCTGACATGGCCTTGGGGGTTTATTTTAACAGAAGTGCACTAGGGGAGGGCTTGGGCCTGTTACAGAAACTCAGTCAGTTACCAAAGTCCCTCCCTCCTGCAGAGTCCTACTGGATGGAGGGAGGCGGAAGTGGCCAAGTCCCAGGAAATGCAGCCCTTCCCTGTCTGTCATTCTCTCAGTCTGGAGGCAGAATACGGAAGTCTGAACCAAGTGGGAAGCCAGCCTGGGGTCAAACCCTGCCCTGACCCTGACAAGCTTTATCCTCTATGATTTCTTTCTGTATCAAATGGGGTAGTAATCTCCGGTTCACAAAATGGGGTGAGGATCTAATAACTGCAAGGTTTCTAAAAGCTCTTTGTGTAAGGCTCACTGTATTGAAAAGTAATTAAAACTGGGTTCTAATTGGCTTCTCCCCTGGTTCCCAGCAACCTACTGCCAAAAGAATGAATGCCTGGGAGCTGAGCATATGTTCAAGGGCCCCACAGGCCTTTTTTCCTTGATGGTGTTCAGCCTTGGGCTGAGTTCTCCAGAGCCCTGCTTCCCTCTCTAAGTCAGGCGATGCTCTGTGTTCCTAGCCGCAAGGTTGACTCACCTGCTTGCTGTTCTTATCCTTGTAAGTCAGGGTGTTGGGAATAGAAACAGAGGGAAGGATGGGCCATAATAGACGACAAGAAGAATAGGTGGTGGTCAGGAGCTGACAAGTTCCAGGCTGGGCCTCAGGTTGGCAGATGCCTACTGGTTTCTACAGAAAACATCAGACTTGGGGTTCTAAGAGTAATGCCATAGTCTTGTGTGAATGTACATTTCCACAGTCCGATAACTGGACACTTAGGTACATTTGTGTTTCTAGATTTATATTTTGAGTTGAGTGTGTGATTTCTGGCGCAGTATAAGGCCCTCATGGCTTAATCCAGTAGGGAAAACTTACAGGGAAAATTGAAGCGCTCTGGATCATTCTGAGAAATTATTAACTAATCCTCAAGTAAAGAAAGTTCATGTGGGTGAGCGATTTTTAAGGAGTAGGCATTTCTTTTTGAGCTATAACCTGGCTATATTAAATTGTACTTTTCTTCACCTAATATCCTTCAAGAAGGAATTCTTAAATATACATGATTCTACATCCAAAATCAAAATATTGTGAAGTTAGTGAGTTTCCTATAGGTTGGTATAAAAGGATGTCTTCAATAAAATGTTAAGGGGAAAAAAGCACCTGCAGAGCAACATATATACAAATATACCTTATATATATAGTACATAAAAATATCTCATTTTGAGAGAAAAGGATGCATAAAAAAGCTTGGCAAAATATACACTGAATCATTAATAGTAGGTATCTCTGCAGGAATTGAAATTTGCAGCTACTTTTATCGATTTCTATATTTTTGAATGTTTTAAAGAGAGCTTACAAACAATTTTGCTGCGAACATCTATCTATAGTTTTGAACGACTTTGCAAGTATTTGTATTGTATAAATACTGGAAATTAAGTTGCTAAGTCTAAGGGTGTGCATATCTAAAATTCTGAGAGTTGCTACCAAATTTTCCTCCAGAAAAGTTGTACTAATTTTACTCTTAGCAGCAATTTCTGAGACTGTATGTCACCAGCCCTTCCCTGTAGTGGGTATTCCGGTGGGTGATCATTTACGTTTATGTTTCTTTGATTGTTAGTAAGGTCCAGGGCAATGGCTGTTTGAGAATTGTAAGTTGGTAGCAAACACAGAGTGCTCCACAGATTGATCTCATCCCTTCTTCCCTTTTTCAGGGAGAAAGGTCAGTGTTGTATTCCTGGTGGTTCTCAAGACCAGATTAGGGAGGTGTGAAGTTCCAGTGGGAGCTGAATGTTCCGTGTCCACAGGAGGTAGCAGATGGGCCACCTCACACCAAGGAGTAGGTGATGGTGACACGCAGGCCTCTGCCTCCACCCTTGTAAACACAAAAAAACAGGCACGGTGTTTCCTTCCTTCTTCCCTGACCTCCACAAACACCCCAAACACACGCCTCCTGGTAGGAGAAGCACTTCAGTCCAGTGGCTGAGGGCTCAAGCACAGGCAGACTGAGTTCAAACTGCACTTCTATTGCTTATGAGCTGGGTGAATTTGATTAAATTCCTCAACTGCTCTAAGCCTTAGCTTCCCCATAGGTACATTGGGGCTAATAAAAGCCCCTTCCAGATGGTGTTGTCATGAGGATAAAGCAAAATAATCCTCGTTAAAAAAAACACTGCCCAATGCCTAGAACACGAGAGTAAGCCGTCGGTAAGTGTCAGCCACTTGCTCTTATTATTTGATTCCCCCCAAACCATGGCTATCAAAATTCCTAGTATTAATTATTCAACTCAGTCATTTATTTGCACATTCATTGAGCACTGACTGTTTGGTAGATAAATGTAAAAGATAGTCACTAATGTCAGAGAGCACCCAGGCTAGTAGAGGACCAAAAAAAAATTAAATAGGTCACTACAATGTGGATTCATATTTCCTAAGCAGAGGTTGTACAGGGCGTGGTAGGAGCACTGTATGGGCACCAGCTCAGGTAGCCAGGAAGATTGTCGGGAGGTAATTCTTCATGGTCTCTGGCGTTTCTGCTCATTTTTTAAAAAGAGGCACTAATTGCCCTATTCCAGACTATCTTTTCAAGCATGTTTGTATAGCAAGCAGCCTTGGAGGACAGAGATTGCTCTCCCTCCTTGCCAGAGGGCAGGTGTGCATGCAGTCCATTATAAATGCTGTGAGTTCTGTCGGCTAGACATTCCTTGTCTGTGAGGCACACTCACTGCATGCACAGCATCCACCTGGGCCCCTCCACATTGTTGCATGAGACTAGGGGGGAAGGGGACTGTCACACACATGAAGCTCTTGCTGCTTCTGTGCTGTCAGCAGTAACATCCTTTGTCTGTGATCCAGGAGTCTCATGTCTTCTGCTGGCATCCATGAAGCCGTGGAAGGCTCACTTGTCACCTTGCAAGTAAAGTCTCAGACCCTTCACATTTCTTGGCAGGCTTCCTGGAAGAGGTGGCCCTTGAGCTGTAGTTTAAATGATGTCTAGGAATTCTCAGTTGTGGGGAGGAAAGGTATTCTTTGCAGAAGTCTTCTTTGTTCAAAGTCAAGGAGGCATGCGAAAATAAGAACATGTTTGAGGAACACTACGTAGTTTAGAATACCAGAGTTGGGGAGTAGGGGGTGATGTACTTGAGGGACAGCAGATGAAGCTGGGGAGAGGCAGGAATCAGATCAGGAAGGGCTTTGAGAGCTCAGCTAAGGAGTTAGAAATACATGCTGCGTTAGGAACATATCCTGCATCTGAAATGCTTTAATGTGCCCTATACTGTTTCATAGTGTATTGAGGCTACGCACAGTCCCCAGAGCAGAGTCAGGAAGACGTGGTTTGGATGGCAGAGACATTGGTGGGACAGGGATTTGCTGAATTCTGCTGAAGTTCAAGTCCTTTATGCCCTGCAAAAAGCCTGGCTTCGGGGCTCGGAATCTGGAAACTTTTAGTTAGAAATGGAACACTCTGCTTTTGCTTGGTGCCAATAGGGAGGCCACATAAGTGATAGTGATTGAACTTGAAATCTCATTAGGCTGATGGCTGCAGAACGAGCCAATTTCTGTGGTTTCTCAGTAGCCTGGGGCTGAAGCGCTCCCCTGTGCAGCGCTGTGTCTGTCCACTGCTATCAGGACCTGCGGATCCTTCCAGACCAGCCTGGAAAACATCCACCATGGAGGCCTTTGCGTCCTGCCTGTAAGATACGTGGCCCTGACCTTCCTTGATCTTTGGCATTGTTCTGAAACATGCACAAAGCTCGCCAGTCCATTTTGTGTGGTTTTTAAAATAACATAAAGACCACAATATTCCCTCATTTGGTCACTGTGACTCAGAAAGTGACCAGATTAACCAACCCCTGTCCAAACCTGCCTCTTTCTCATGTTGAGGGTTAATCCTGGGAACAATTCAGACCAACCAGTCAGTGCTGTGATGTGACTGAGTGCTCAATAATAGTGAATGACCTAATGACAATAGTAATAATAGATGATGATGAAGGTAAGAACTGCCATTTATGGGGCCCTTGTTGTGTGCCAGGCACTGTGCTTGGGATCTGACCAGCTTCCTCTCACATAATCCGCATGACAACTATACAAAGCAGATACCCTATTGACCCATTTTGTAGGTGAAATAACTGAGGCTCAGAGAAGTTATACAACAGAGCTAGGTGGCAGAGCCTATACTAAAAGACAAAAACCAAACAAATCATTTACATCTTATCGATTCCAAAACTTCCAAAACCCGTGTTCTTAATGGAACTTTTTAAAAATTGTGGTTCAATATATATAACATAAAATTTACCACCTCAACCATTTTTAAGCATATAGTTCAGTAGTAAGTACATTCACAACCAATCTCTTTTCATTTTGCAGAACTAAAACACTACACCCATTAAATAGTAAATCCCTACTGCCTCTCCCATCTGCCCTTGGCAACCACCTTTCTACTTTCTGTCTCTATGAATTTGACTATCCTAGGTGCCTCATATAAATGCAATCATACAGTATTTGTCTCTTTGTGACTGGCTTCTTTTACTTTGCATAATCTCCGAGGTTGATCCGTGTTGTAGCATGTGTCAGAATTTCCTTCCTTTTTAAGGCTGAACAATATTCCATTGTATGTGTGTATATACCACATTTTGTTTCCATCCGTCCATCGATGGACAATTGGGTTGTTTCCACCTCTTGGCTACTGTGAATAATACTGCTATGAATATGCACATACAACTATCTCTTTGAGTCCCTGATTTCAATTCTTTGGGGTGTATACCTAGAAATGGAATTGCTGGATCATATCATAATTCTATTTTTAATTTTTTGAGAAACTGCCATACTGTTTTCCACAGTGGCTGCACCATTGTACATTCCCACCAGTGGAGCATGAGTTGGGACATTTTTTTACCTCTTAGTTTCCATGACTGTAGGAACTAGGGACTCAAGGTCCCAAACATGAGCTGGAGGGCGGTAGAAAAATCCCCAGGCTGTGCCACCTTTGGTCCAAGCAGGGCCTTCTCAGCCTGTCCCAGCAGTTGCCTGTGCACTAACCAGAGGTTCTCACCGATACCCTAGCCTCCAACCAACGTGCTGAAAACTGCCCTAGGCTGGGGGTACACAGGCTCAAGCTGCATCTTGGAGATTCATCTTTAGGATCCAAAAAAGTCTTTTTTCACCATTAGGAATCTATGCCCCCCTGCCCCCTACTTTATGAGATCCCCCACCATGGTCTCCTAGAGGAATCCCACAGGCTCCAGGAGCACCCCACTTCCCTGTCAGTGCTTTGCAGACCCTAGGGAGCTCAGGTGGAAACTCTGGCCCCAGAAAGAGGGTTTTGTGGTGGTAGCAGTGGGTTTTTAATTCCCACCAGTGGTAGGGACGGCTGCCAGTGGGGAGGGCCAGAAGACAGTGCCAGGAGAGGCCTTCATCCTTCTCCTCTTCTGGGGTCAAAGCCAGAGTCAGTGGAAGGGAACTAGATCAGGATGGGGGTTGAGGATCGAGAGGGATGTGTTTAATACTCTCAGGGAATTTACAGTCATGCCCCAAATCTGGTGAGCTGAGCTGATCTCCTAAATCAGGAAGGAACTTCTACTCTTGGTGCCATCCCCAGCAGACTGTAGGAAAAATGATGGATGGGGATTGAGTCATCTATGTGTTTGCCCAGATCTCATCATTCTGTCTAGACCTGCCGTCAATTTCATTTTTCACCTATACCTCCTGGAAGAGGAAGAATAAACAAGACATCTGAGTAAGTTTTAGGGAGCACAGTGCAGTGGGATTCAGAGTCCAAAATGCCATAGTTTAGGATCCCCGCTCCTTGGGCATCTTCTCTCAGTGCTCTGAGCCCTGGTTCCTGCTCTATGAAAGGACAATGTAGTGACTTCCCCAAAGCAAGTCTTTTAGAGGTAGCAGTGTATGGAAAGTACCTCGCACTTAATCGATGCTCAATAAATATAAATTCTCCTTTCTGACCTAATTTCCTGGACCCTTGAGAGCAGGCAATAGTAATTTACTGAATATGAATGTGATAAATCAGTAAATATGTTCATTTTGTTGTAAAGTTGCTGTAGCTTGAAACACGGTAACTGAGAAAGTTTCTCAGGTGATGGTGGCTATGCTGCTAGACCAACCATGAAAAAGCCGTGTGTGTGAAGACAGGCCTCCTCCCATAGATAAAGTAAAGCAGTATTTCACTGAGTCATAGAATTATAAATGGCAGAATTCACAGGGTCCTTAGAGCGCCTGTAGACCAGGGATGAAAACATGTGGCACTCACAATGCTATCCCCCCACCGCTGTGCCTATGGCAGACATCATTAATCAATTGCAGTTCTTTCTTAATGAGCCCAGGTAGAACCTCAGAACTTGAGACAACACAGCACCTCAAGCAGGCACTGGTAATCAATTGGAAGAGCATTATATTTGAGATCCATTTCTTATCCCTGCTCCACCCCAAACCTCTCATTTTACAGATAAGAAAACAGATGGGGGGGGGCACATAATTTTCCCCAAATCATGCAGCTATTAGTGTTGGGACCTCATGTCCAGTTAATTTCAATACACTTTGGACCTGGAGTTCCCTGTTGAGGAAGCAGAGTCTAGGTGCCACCATTTTTGTGACATTTCATACAATTAGTAACAGGGAAGATGTTCTGCCTAATGCTGAGAAAGATGGTGAAGACCAGTGGGGAGGGGTCTTCTCAGGCCCAGGATGCAAAACCAGAAGTTCATAAAGTGGTGGCCAGGAGAAGTGTCTAGAAGACTGTGAGCCCTGAGATGGCAGGGACTTTGTTGTGTTGGTCTCTGTATCGACACAGGGTAGACACTTAGTAGCTGAATGGACAAATTTATGGACAAATTTATGTATGACCAAGGAGTAAATTGGGAAGTCTAAACAGAAGCAGAAATCTTTGAGGATAAGAGTCAGCAAAGAGCTGTAAGTATGAAGATGAGTTTTATTTGCTTGAAAAATGATTTTCTCTGTGTTTTCCTTGCATTCATTCGTTCATTTACATCACTGAACACCTACCGTTTGTTGGGCTGTATACCAGGTGTTTTCACATGTTTTATTTTCTAAGCCTTATAGTACTGAGAAGCAAATATTTTATAGATGAGGACACTGGCGTTTAGAGAAGTTAAAGTCATGGTAGATGGTTGAATGGCAGAACTGAATTGAATATGAACCCAGATATAAATTTTGGCCTTTGCAATAAAAATATTTATTTCTGATAGAAAAAGTCATGGAAATGTACAGTCATAATTCTGGGTGGTTTTGAAGAGGTTATCATGAGCCTTCAACCATCTGGTTACGTTTCTGTCATTTATATCAAGTCATTAAACACCCTTGGGCCCAAATGCCCAAAATGAAAAACCAATAAACACAGGGATCTTTCCCTCCGAGGGATGGCAGAGTTTTGGGGTCTCTGGAAGAGGACATAAGAAGAGGGTGATTAGGAAACTGGGGAGTCTCTCACCCACTTTCATTTGCTCTCGCCAGTGATCGAGTACGAGACCTCCTGCCACTGAAGAGGGATCTAAATCACTGAAGAGGAGTGTGTTAAGTGGGTAGCATGTGTCCATATCTGAAAAAGTTGGCCACTGGAGCATTTCAGTGATGTGATGTGGAAAATACAGCCACGGGAAATAGCCTGAATTTTCCAGAGCCTCATAATTCAGGGCCTCCCTGAAGAGGAAGCAGGTACAAAAGGCAAAGAGCCCAGTGCCTCATGAGTAGTGGTCAGGATGGAAGACATCCTGGCTGGAAGATGGAGGAAGGCCTGTGCCCCAGGCCGTTGGGTCCTTCGCTGGCTCAAGGTGGGCAGAGGCCAGCAGACTCCATCCTTCTCAAGCCCTGGAAGCAGCAGAACTTAGGCTCAGCCCCACATGTACAAGTTTCCCACCCAGCACACTCTTGCTTTTTTCATGCTTCCGGGATCCTGCTTTTCCCAGTGATGTCTACCGGGCCTTCCTTCCCCAGAGAGAACACACACCCTGTAGCAGAAAGGCCAAATCAAAGGCCCATACTCACACTCAAAGCTTGTCCCCTCCGCCTAAAAGCTTTGCTAGGGTTTGGAGGCTGAGAAAAAGGAAAGAGAACTAATATTCATTGAGCACCTACTATGTGCCAGATAATGTGTGACCATGTCATGTATGCTCTTTTCCTTAATCTTACCACACCCACCTAAAATAGGCCTTACTTGTCTTGCTTTAAAGAAAAGGAAACACAGAGTGACTTGCCAAGGTCATACAGTTAGTACGTGGCAGAGTTGGAATTTGGAAATAAGTCTGACTCCAAAGCCTATTCCTACTGTGTAACACTACCTTACAAAAGGGCCAGGTGGGAAAGTCACTAATAGTCATTGAATGACTGGTACATGCCATGGTATGTGGACACCATACCACTTATTACCCTTAATCTGGCAACCTCATTGGTTGGGTTTTATCATTCCCATTTTACAGATGAGGAAACTGAGGCCCAGTAATGTTAAATGACTTACACAGGCTTGCCCAGTAAGGAGGACTTGGGGAGCTCACCATGGGGGAGTGGGTCCTCTCTATAGCCTGTGGTCTGGGTCTTGGCTTGGGGAGCTGGAGATACCAGGTGGTGTGGGTGGCTTCCTCGGTGCTAGTGCCTCAATGGGCGGTATTGGGATCACCTTGATGATGGGTGGCTCCAGGGTGTCTGGCTATGCCCAGACCACCTTCAGTATACCACTACACACAGCTGAAGCTTTCCATGTTCCCTGCCATCCCACCAAGGTGAAGCAAATAAGACGTGGCTGCTTGTGAGCAAAATGAGGCCAAGTCATGTTTTTCCACGCCTGAAACATATTAAAGCTTTTTCCAGGATCATTAACATAAATGGTTCAACTTGAAAGGTTTAACAATTCCACAAGCCCCTTTTTTAGTCCTCACTGTGTTAGGACTTTGTGGGCAGTGCTGCTGGGGACAGAAAGAATGATTGCTGAGAGCAGGAAAAAGGCCAGGAATGAGGGGTTTGGGAGCTCATTTGAGGCCCAGGGTGAACGCCAGGCTAGTTCCCCAACCCAGCAGCTTGGCAATGGGCTGGGAAAGTGACTTTTTTATGCAAAATGGAAAACAACTTTGTTTGTTTTGCTTTAAATATTCTTCTTTTCACATTTTTTAAAAAGGAATTCTTTGAGATGTATTTTTAAAAGTGCCATAGATTGGATGCACTAAAGCAGTGATTCTTAACCTTGGCTATGCATTCAAGTCACCTTCTTTACCTGGATAGAAATGCACCCTTTTTACTAACTGTTAACTTAAAGCAGCTCTTCCTCCCATCTTCAATATGGGCAACAAACCACAGTATTACGAGCAGTACCTTTGTTATAAGAGCAATCACAGATATTTTCATATTCTTTTACTGTTGTTGCTGATGTCTTTAAATAGCACTTATGTTCCACTACTTAGAATTAAGATCATTGTCAGACTGCCAGTAAATCTTACTATTCAGAGTATGGGTAAAGAAGCCCATAAAACACTGATCTCAAAATATTTTCTAACTCTATTCCAGTGCAATCATTTTTCTTGGTATTCTTGTGTTTTTCTTTATTCATCTAAACGCATTATTCTGAACAGGGGCCTAGGGGCTTCATTTAGCTGCCACGGGAGTCCATGGCACAAAAAGGGTTAAGACTCCTGTTTTAAAAGAAGGCCAGTGGTCAGTGCCCACATGGGGGCCTCTTGATCATTCAGGTGTAGACAGGGCCTCTCAGGCAGACGGAGGTTGTTAAAGGGGATCCGTCCATTGCATTCCCCGGAGTGGAATACCCTGCCCCCCGTTGTATAGGAGACTCGATTCCCAGTTTCCCCGGGGATGTCCGCCTCCATTCAGGTGGTTAGAATCCTAAGGATGGGAAGACGCATTTGTAGCAAACTGACACTTGAGCAAATTCTGATCACCAGCATTGTGGGAGCTCTTGACAGTGCTGGGGCTGGGGCCCTCTCAAATGTGGGAGTGCACAGGTGGTCCCAGATCTGCCGTCTGCCACCTGTGTGGCCGGGTGGGAAGCCTTAGACTCCTGCTGCTCCGGACTCCAGCAGAGGTTGGTCTCCCTCAGGGAGTTCCTGAGGCCTTGGCTGCATCTGGCAACATGAACCTGCCTCTGGAGGTGGTTCCCAACTGCCTTCTCCCTCTGAGGCCTATTTCACCAAGGGCCCAGCTTGAGGACACAGAGGACTCAGTTGGAGGTCTCTGCGTTGTCAGGAGGGATGACATGCCACACCCCTGGAGCCTGTCCCTGCTCAGAGACGACATCACCCACTCTCCTGAGGAGGAAGAGCCCCGCCCCGAGACTCGGGGATGGACGGAGGAAAGAAGATGATCTATCTGGTCCTTATCACCCCAGTTCTCGCCAGGACATACGCGTGCCTGGGGACTGCGTCGCAGAGTACCAGACTCTGAGAAACTAGATCCTGTGCAGGCATCATCTCTAAGTTCTGAGAGTATGTAGGAACATGATACTGCATTGCTTTTTCTTTCTAAGGCAAAGGAAAAGCAGTTGGACGGGTTTGGGATAGGCCAAGTCAGCTCACTGACTCCTATGACTCAGAGTAAACAAGAAACCAACTGAGTAAATATGGGGAAACTCCATCCATCCCCAGTGATGGAGGGAGGGTCCTGAATATATAACCAAATGTGACTAACCAGTAAGAACACTCTCGGAACGACAGAGGTTTTTGTAATTACTGAAAATCATAAACAGACACTTGTACCCTAACCCTGAAACCTACCCTATTCCTACCCTTCATCTCCTGCATTATTTTTTCCCTTGAATGAATGAAGGAATCACCTAGCCAATCATGTGAGCAATACCAGGCGTGATGGGTGCACGTAAATGACATGAATGTGAATCAGTTTAATCCACGTAAGTGCATTGAAGTGAGGTGATTTCATTAGGGCCCATGTAAGGAGATTCCTGAGGGTGGAGATGCAAAGCTATGGCTACCTCCTAAGGCCCTGACTGGACCCCACGTGCCATGGTAACATGCGAGCTTCATCCTGGCCTGTGACCTGAGGCTCAGGCAGTGCTCTCCCTTAGCCAGGGAAGTGTAGAGACTCGGGACACCGCTGCCTTGGCGATGGCTCCGCTGTCATCCAAGGCTGAACGCTATTTGTCTGAGGCAAATGCCAGCGCTGAGGGTTGCTCAGACTGGATGCCAGACTAGATGCAATGGGATGCAGAATGCAGACCGCTCTTTCATCCCCAGGCTAGAAGAGGAGGAAGAGGAAGGTGGAGGAGATTTGCCTGAGTTTGTGGATGTGAGGCCAGAAAGGGTAAAGCAGATACAGCCCTTTGGACCAGTGACAAAAAGCTTGTGAGCAATGAGCAAAGATCTGCCTTCCCATAGGCATCGCTGTGATGGTTTCCTGGAGCAGCCTCCTAGGAGACTAACCAGGGATACCCTAGATCTTTCTGTCCCTCAGAAGACCCATCTTCTCCCCGCCAGGAGGGACAGTCACAATGCCCAAACAATCTCCTCCTGTAGCTCCTTCCAGGCCCCTGACCTGTCATAGTTCAGGCTCGCTCTTGGCTCCTCAAGACATAGCACAACCCTGGGAGGGACTGTGGTCACTCCGCAGATGTAGCCTCTGATGCCCACCATTCATTGCCCAGAACATTTATTTTGAAGGAGAGAAAGCATAAAGACCCTCACCATGGGCCTCTCTTCCAGCACCATGGGGTCGAGGCCGGTATTGGGGGGGGGGGGCTCTTCCTCAGAGACCAACCAGGACCACAGGGGCACCTCCAGCAGGTGACCCCAGAGACTCGACATCAACAAGGATTTATACGTTATAAATTAATTTATAGGAATGCTAGCTCTGCCTGACTCTTGAACAGTGAGCAGAGTTGTGCAGCCAAGGAGAATGGCATCAAGCCTGCTCGGCCTAGACAGCAGCCAAGGTCAAGGAGACTGCCGAGGGGCCGAGGCTAAGAGGGTCAAAGTGGAGCTGAACGAGTTCATGAAATCAGCCACTAAGCTATGAGGTCACCCAGAAGAGGGATGTGGAGTTGGCCTTGCTCTAAATGACCGCTCGAGATGGCTGAGAGAAAAACTACCCCCAACCTGAATCTTGGCTTTCCCAGTGTCAGTCTTAAAATCACCTCTTGGTCCTTTGAGCCCAAATGTATTCCTGTCTTCAGCCACTTTTTACTGGGGAGGATACTGAGGGCTGGGGGCAGAGGGGCACCAAGGAGACAGGTGCCAGCTGCCCAGTGGGGAGAGGAAGGGAGGGCTTCACTGAGGAGGACATATTTGTGCTTCTCCTTAAAGATGAGTCAGTGAGGGCGTTCTGGAAGCAGGGACCAAGACTGGGTATTGGGGTGGGTCAGGAAATCCGACGGGAAAGCAGGTTGGGGACTGACCGTGAAGGGCTCCATGTGCTATGCTGAGTTTGGATTCTAGGCCATGATTGTCAGGGAAGATGGAAAGATAATGTGAGTGGCAAGGTCGTATGTCCTCAGGGTGAAGGTCTTGTGGTGACTCACAGCCCTGGTCAATGTGCTAGAACCCAAAACCCTTGAGCCCTGTACACCCAGAGAGGGGGCATTCTTGACCCTCTTGCTAACAAAATTCAGACCTCACAGATGCATAAACTAAAAAGCCAGGTTACTAATTTTCAGAGTGAGAAGCATCTCTTTACAGTGGCAGAAAGGTTGGGACCCTCTCCAGGACACCCCCTATCTGCCTTCAGGGTCTTGGGGAGCCAGGTTTGTTGTCTGGAGGTTGCCGAGTGAGAATTCAAGCCACGGGAGGTCGATACTGTTGATACGGCAGCTGAGAAGAGAGCTCCCCAGTGACGGAACCTCAGCGCGCCCCCCCCCCCCCCAGGTCACTGGGGGATACACCTGTTTGTTTTGTGGTTTTTTCACTCAATCTCCCGATGGCATATTATTTTATTATGCCAGTGTCACAAATGCAGTCTGACCGTTTCCCGGGCTTGGAAGTAAGCCTGTCTTCTTCCGTTAGGGGTTTATTGAATTAGTCCAACCTCAGGCTTCTCCGGGGCCCCTCTGCTGGAGCAGATTCAGGACAATTGAGGTTAGGGACATGCGTCATTAGGTGTGTGTTTTAGGAAGATAATTTGGGCTGCATAGAGGAGGCTGGTGGAGAGGAAGAGAGGCTGGAGACTGGAGACCTGCGTCTTTGCCACCACAACTGTGCCGAGCATGAGGTGTGACCTCAGCAGGAGGAGGTGTGGGCAGCGGGTCCTCCCCTGCCTGAGAGGCAGCCCCACTCCCAATTTCCAGGCCTGAACAGGAGCTGGGCAGCATGGGGTTGGAAAGGAGTGACGGCCACTTTATTTCGGACACTCAGCATCTTCTCCTGGGATCCGGTCCGGATTCAGTTCCTGGGAACCGGGCAAGAATCTGGCTCTCGGCCCATTACTGGAAGCGTTTCTCCCAGCTCCCACGTGGGCCTTCAGACCGATGTAGGTGCAGGCTGTCCTGTGTCCAGGGAGTATAAGCACTGTCGGGGTTGTAGCAACACTGAGAAGACTTCTCCTAAAGAGGCCCAGCCCAGCCTCCGCTTCCCTGACGTGGGGGGCAGTGGGGCCCTTGTGGATGGAGAGCTCTGGGAAGGGTGGGCTGCACTTCTCCCCCGTCCCTCCTCCCCCAGCAAATGAGAAGACGACTGAGCATCTGAGGAAGCAGCTGGGCACTCTCACTTGCATGATTTGTACCTTTCTCATTATGGGGATTCTGCCCCCACTTCTGTTGCTGCTCATTTTACCCCACGGGGAAATGCTCATGGGCAGAGGGCAGGGCAAAGCCCCGCAGGACTCTCAGCCTGGGCAGGCTCTGGATCCTGGCCCCACTTGCTCTCTGACCTAACATAGGATCCCGCACGTCTGGGCTCACCTCCCAGCCCTGCTGCTCACTAGCTGTGTGACTTCGGGCAAGTTACTTAAGCTTTCTGTGCCTGTTTCCCCATCTGTAAATAGAAAGGAATAATAGTACCTCTCTCAATGGATTGTTCTGAGGATTACATGAATCGATGCTTAGGATGTAGGAAACTCTGGCATATGCCGGTAGGAAACATGACATAAGCGTTGGCTGTTATGACAGATAGATTCATTGTTATAGTCACTATCGTCACACGGAATCCAGAGGCCTTTTCTCCAAGTCCAGAAGCTGCACCTGCACACAGTGCCCCTGACGGACAGTCCAGACTCCAGGTGGTCTTCTGCTCCTAGCCAAGGGCCCAAGGTCAAGAGCAGGCTCCCTGATGTCCCCGTTGGCTTATCGTCATGGATGTCTTCGAGGCCACATCTCTTCTCCAGTCACCAGCCCCTCCCTCTTCCTCATCCTTCTCCTGACAAAGGCCAACCCCACTCTCACTTCCAAGAAACACACCTGTTGAATCTTCCTCTGTTGATAAGGTTGGCAGATAAAACACAGATGCCCTTATAACACTAAAATACATTTTAGTATAAGTCTTCTCACGCAATATTTGGGGCATACGATACTAAAATATTATTTATCTGAAATTCAAATTTTACTGGGCATCCTGTATCTTTATTTGCTAAACCTCGCAACGCTCCTGTGAAATTCCAAAAGTAAAGGGTCTCATGCAACCCTGAATAAGGAGACCTTGAGGGGTCAGGACTGGGTTTTTCCTCCTACTGGAGACCTGGGGGTGCTGCAGGACCAGGCGCCCTAGCACTGTTGGTGCTTTTGGATCTTAAGTGCCCATGAGACTCCTGGTGAGGGGAAGGGCAGCTAACTTCTGCAGATGGAGCAAGAACTGGGTCATAGGTGTGTTTGGTTAAGTCAGACCCAGGCAAGGCCCAGTGGTTCTACCCCACCTGTGCCTTTGGAATAGGGGGTGGGGGCTATGCAGACCCAAAGCCCCGGCAGCATTGTTGGGGGAAGAAGGTAGAGCAGGCTCCCTCCACTGCTTCTAATCCGGGCGGGGAGACAGCACTCCTGTGGTTGGGGAGGCCTGTGAAGAAGTTTCCTTTGGAATGAAATGTCCTGTGAGTTTGCCAAAGGAAACATCACTTAGACTGTAAGAAAGTGTTGGGAAGTTCTGTGAGTGTGGGCCTGGCTGTCTCTGTGGCCTCGCAGCCAGACAGGATCACTGGAGGAGGGAACACCCCGCCCCTCCAGCCCTGAAAATCTCCCCAGGAGGCAGTGGAGCAAGGGACTCAGAGGGCCCAGGTCTGGGGGCTGCTACCTATGTAGGGGGAGGGAGCAGGAGGAAAGGGAGAACTCCAGGGCTATTTCCTGAATGATCTGGGCACAACAGATTTAGGAGCGGGGTGCCCAGCCCAGCTGGTGATGCAGTCTCCTCTTTCGTGGGCTGTGTGATTGGGGGAAGGAAGAATTGGCTGGAGCAGCCCCAAGAGACACAGGCTTTTGCAGACACTGAGACATCAGGATAATAATAGCTAGCGTTAGCGCTTGGCTTCTGCCTGGGTTTTTCCATAGGGCAAGCTCTGCATCATGGGTCAGGACAGAACCCGTGGTGAGGTTTGGGGCCCCCGCTTGCCCTGAGCTGGCTGAAAGTTTCCAATGCAGTGTCCAGGAGAGGCTGGGGGTGCCCTGCTGTGTTCAAGACAAATGTGCACTTTACAGGTTCCTATGATTTGCACGGTTTTAAGGTAAAAAAAAAAGGACTCTGAGGAACCCGGAAACTGACTTGAATTTTGAATGAATGAAGGGGAGATTTCTTGCTGCTCTGCCTCAGCATATTCCTTAAGCTTGCGCCAGGGCCCAGCCTTGGGGATTCTGCCCTCCCGCAGAGGCAGAGTTGGCAGCCCCACTCCCCTGCCATTGCTAGAGGCCTCCTCTCTCACATGCATCCTCCTGCCCCGTGCTTGGGTCCCTAGTCCCCAGCTCCCGGGTTTCCCTTATCCTCGGACAGCACTGGGTGTGTTCCGTAAGTGCCGGCCCTGCTGCTTCTTATGCATGACCTCGGTCAGTGACTTCAGCTCACTGCCTCAGTTTCCTTGTCTATAAAATGAGGCTTCTCCTGTTCACCTTGGAAGACAGATGGATACCAAGGTGCCTAACCCCTGGGGGCGATCGAATCCTGTTTACATTTCCTTGCCTCTGGCACAGCCGCTTGTCCTCCTTGGTCAGATGGCCAGTCTTGGGCCCCCTTGTTGTTCTGTACAACTGTCCTCCTCCCCTAGCAGAGGGCTTCGGGGTGAAGCAGGCGCTTGTTTTGTGGAGATGGGTAGAAAGCCCTGCCTCGACCTGGCATCCTGGGTATTCATTGGCAGGATGAGATCCACTGGCCCCCACTTAGTCTCAGAAGGTTGCTCAGGCCTTCCCAGGGACACCTGCTGAGCTCCTGCTGTGAGTTAAGCATGCAGACAGAGGTGCACCCGGGGGTTCACTCCTGGGGACCCCTGGGGACGGCTGTTCCAAGCGAGTGCACATATTCTCTCTTTTAATCTGTGCCACAGCTTCATGAGGTTCATTTTAAAGACAAGGACAATGAGACACAGAGAGGCTCAGTAATTTGCCCAAGACCCCCCAGCTTGTAAGTGAACCTATATTCAAACCCGGCATGGGTCCCAAAGCCCTAGTCTCGCCCTCCAACCACCCCAGGTCCTCTGGGCACCACGCAGCCTTGATGGGGTGGAAGAAACACAGGCATGACCCTTCAGTGTGGTGAGTGCAGCAGCAGGGCCGGGGAGGGTGGTGGGTGACCACACTTCACACGGTGACCCGCTCTCTAGATGTGCCCAGGGCTTACTTGGCATTGGGACTAATAGGCCTGCACCCCCGGAATTGCCCAGTCCTGGGAAAGTCAGGGTGACTGGTCCCCACAGTCCGCTCTTCTCTGGGACTCTCTCTGCTCAGAGAACAGCCCTGTGTCGTACACTCATCCTGGGGGCGTTCAGGGCCAGGCACCCCCACCCCATGCCTGGGGCCAGACATGACCCTCTGCCCAAACCCCCCGGAACCAGAGTGTGGGCTTCAGGTGCCAGAGCCTAGAACTTTCTGGTTGGGGGAGGAAGGGCTCAGCCAGGAAATGCTGGGCTGGTTTCTGGGTTCAGCAACCTTCAGAAGGTGCCAGTGACTCCCCACGGGCTCCCCTCTGTCACCTCCCCCAAGGAGATGCGGAAGCTGAGGAGCAGGGGCTGGATGTGTGTGGAAGACCCAAAACAGGGGACTGTGACTATGGGCTGTTGGGGGCAGGGGTGGTATTAGATTCCTATGGCTGCTGTAACAAAGTACCATAGTCTGGGTGACTCAGCAGAAATGTATGTCTCCCAGCTCTGGGGGCTGGAAGTCTGAAGTCAAGGTGTTGGCAGGGTTGGTTCCTCTGAGGGCTGTCAGGGGAGGACGTGTGCTAGGCCTACCTCGTAGGCTTGTAGATGGCTGTCTTCACTTATCTTCCTTCTGTGTGTCTACCTCTGTGTTCAAATTTCCCCATTTTATAAGGACACCAGGCATCCTGAATTAGGGCTTACATCCTAGCGACATCGTCTTGAGTAAATACATCTTCAATGACCCTGTCTCCCAATAAGGTTACATACTGAGGTGCCAAGGGTTAGGACTTCAACATGTGACTTTCTGGGGCACACAGTTCAACCCATAACTGTCATTTGGAGGCAACAGGGTGCAGTGGAAGGGGGGAGCCTCAGCTTGTAGGTCTTTGGACTTGGGTTTCAATCTTAGTTTTTCAAACTCCAATGAGGATGTTGGGCTCTGAACCTCAGTTTCCTTATTTGCAAAATGGAGCTCGATCAATTGTTCATCTGTTCAATTATTAATTCTTTCTTTATTCTTTTAGTGAATGGCAACCATGTCGCCCAGCACATGCTGAGGGATATGCAGTCGGCAACTGACCTCACAGGGTGGCTGTGAGTATCAGAGAGCTGACTAAAGCCTCAGCAAGTGCAGACACATAGTAGGTGCTCTCTGAGTCTTCACTGCTGCCCTCTCTGCCTCAGCTGCAGGGTGCAAAGCTCTGAGGGCCAGCAAGTTTTGGTTGGTGGCGGTCCCCTGGCCTCCGTTTCATGTGTCCTCACTCCTTCCCTTGAAGATTTTTTTCCTGACTCTTGGAACTGGAGAGGAGGCCGTAAACAGCCTAGCCCTGAAGGGTCCACCCCTGGCCAGTGTGAAAGGGGAAGCATCATCGCAGCCTAAGGGCCACAGAGAAGCCATCCCCACCCGCCCCACTCATAGTTGTGAGGACAGCCTTGCAGGGGTCGTGTGCTGTTTTCTCCCCCTCTTTTTTGTTCCTGCCTCCTCAGAGCCTTTGCCATTTTCCACTATTTCATGATAGGGTCAAAGCAGCAGAGACATTTCCAGGCCCAGTAGCCTGCCAAATCTATGGCACGTTCCCCGCCAGCCCCACCTCCCCCGCCAGCATCTGAACAGAGTGCTGTGGGGCCTCTGGCCAGAGCTTTCTAAACATAGCTCCCTTCTGGGGACAACAAAGCACCATCCTCTGGATGGCTTTAGTCCTGATGGCCAGCCTCTAGACTGTTTGTCAGACTTCCCCACCAGGATGAGACAGAGGAGCTGGGACAAACGAGTGCCTGGAGGGAAGGGGATTAGAGAGGAGTCCCTGAAGGCAGAACATAAGTGACATTGAGATCCAGATGTCCAGGGGCCGTGGCCTTGGCCCTGAGGCCCTGCCTTCTATGTCTGGGGATTTGTGGGGCCTAGGACCCTGTCCCAGGCAGGCCCTGTCCCCTGAGGAACAGGACACTGGTTAACGATGAAGGGAGAGAAAAATGATCTTCATAGGAGATAGAAAGAGCCTGTCTTTAGGGTCAGACCAGCGGGATTGGACTCTCGACTCCACCTGTAAGCTGGGTGACTCTGGGCAGGTCCTTCACCTTAAATCTCAGCTTCCACATCTGTGACGTATGGATTATAAGGCCCATGTTGAGGGGATTAAGGAGAATTTGTGACACGTGGCGGGCACTGATGGCCCTGCCGTGCCAGGACTCTGTGCCACAGGTTGCTGTTGCAGGCTCTGAAGGGTGGGTGCTCAGCACAGCACCTCCTCCCAGCTGCTCTGTGGCACTCAGGTGACCCTACCTTTTGTGCTGGTGAGTGTCTTTAATTTCACCTCAGTGTAGCATGCAATCCCTTTTCCAGTCCTAATGGTCTAAGAAGGACCCCAAACCCAGAACTTCCACAGCTCTTTACGTGGGGAACAGCCCAGCCTCTTTCCCCTCACAGGCCTCTTACTTCAGAGCTCACCTGCTCAGACACCCTGCTCCCAGGTGGGTACTGAGGCTCCCTTAAAACATCAGCCCACATGTAAACCCTTGAGCACAGGTAAGAGAAACTGCAATTATTGAAAAGAATACAATCCTGGATTTCTCAGCTCTGGGCCTGGCTCTGCTGGGTGGGGTGGGGTGGGGTGGGGTGGGGTGGGGTGGGGAGGCACCCACCCATGTCCTCTCCTCCCCGCCATTCAGTTCTGTTTAAAGTGGGGGGACCTGACCTGTTCCCCAGGTCTTTAACACCTGTCCCTAGTAAGGGGTCCTCAGGAGAGACCCAAAACTTACAACCTTACCATATGGAAAACCGGGTCTTTGTACAATGAGAGGCCACTCTGCCCCAGGAACTTTATTCCTATGGGCATACAAGCT
Source organism: Rhinolophus sinicus (assembly GCF_057876585.1). Lineage (NCBI taxonomy): Eukaryota > Metazoa > Chordata > Mammalia > Chiroptera > Rhinolophidae > Rhinolophus > Rhinolophus sinicus. The sequence continues at coordinate 148,486,415 of NC_142514.1, read as the reverse complement.
GCTGCCCACTTACTAGTGACACTCTCTGAATAGAAGTCTCTAGGTGTTAACAGGAACAGAGATGGAGAGTTGCTGGTGGAAACATCAGCCCCTGTTGTTTCGACCTGCCTTTCGTTGACAGGCTCGTCCCCTGGCAGGGGTGCTCCCCAGGGGAATCGGACATTGAATGGGCGAAGGAGCAGATATGCAGCGACTGCTGCTACGGCCACCACTCATAGGGCACTAACGCCACCCAGCAGCCCTGTGAAATAGGTCACGTGGCAAGTGGCAAAACCGGGATTCAAAGTTTGTGCTGTTTTGGCCTCTAAGGTTTCTTCATACTTTGGAGTTCCAAGGTTCCCAGTATGATCATAATTCTTAAAGACCTTTTCTAGAGGCCACTGGAAACACATGTCCACAGCAAACACGCTGGCAGATTGTTAGAACAAAAGCACCGAGCTTTCCCGAAGGAAAGTTACCCTGAATTAACCTACCAGCCCTCTTATACGTAACAAAAACATGTCAGCAAAAGAAACCAGTAGCTTTAGTGTATTTCAGTTTTTTAGAAGTCTTTGACAAGGTTCCATGCCCCAAAACTTTCCATACCTAGAAAAAACATTAATTGCTTCACTGGGGCTTTTCAGGTAATGCTTTGTCATGCGAAGGAGGCGGTTTAGGGAAAGAAAAATATTCCTAAGGATGAATGTGTACTTTTCGGGGTGGAGAATTGTAAACAGCAAGGTCTCACAAGGATCGGTGCTGGAAAGCTCTTAGCTGATATTTTTTTAATTAAAGATCTGGAAGAGGAAGTATATGGTGAACATTTCAAGTTGACAGGATTCTTTGGAAATGAGAAGCCAAATTAATGAAATGTGTGTGTATTTTGCTTCCCAGATCACTGCTAATGATCAGCTTCCTGCTAGCCACTTGCCACAGTGACGTACAAATGGTTTCATCCATTCAACATATATCTGTCGTGTGCCGCTATGTGCCGGGCGCTATGCTGGTCACAGGCACATATCATAGATATTGTCATTCTGCTTTTAAAAAGTGAGATTTCCTGGTCTCCCCCTTGCTTGTTTTAATTACTGATGTGAACATCACAAAGCAAAGCTCTACCTCCTTCTTTTTAATGTCTGTCTGGTGGTATTTCCCTGTGAGATGACTACAGTAATTTAATCAGTTCCCTCTGTTGGGCATTTCCATTATTCCTGGATTAGAAATAATATCAAAATGTAGTCTTAAACATCCCTGTACTCAGATATTTGTACATATGAACAAGAGTTTCTGAGGATAGTCACCTGGAAGGGAAATTGCTGGGTCAAAGAATATATGCATTTAAATTTTTGATAATGCTGATGAATTGCCTGCCAAAAAAAACCATTTAGTTCCATTTTAATTACCCCCAAAGTGTCTGGCCATGCCCACGGCCTCAAATTCCTACCAACATTGGTTATTACATGTCATGCGGGGTCTCAGCTCCCACTCCCCACATAAGAACACAGGATGTGGCGAGGCCAAAAAGAAACACCAATGGAGCCATGGATGGGGGTTCATACCACTATATTCTCGCTGGCGGCTGGGTTGGAGACACAGGAAGCAGGAGCCACACAATCCGCAATCTGCCATCAGCTTCTCTGCCAACTAATCCCACTTGCTAACTGCAATCCGCTCTTGCTAGCTCAGCCACGGCAGTTATATCAGTGGCCAGTGGCTAACTGGTTACAGCTGATGGCCAACTAGTCACAGCTGATGGCCATCTACTACCCAAGCCAGCACCTTTCCATGTGAAGTTGAGGGCCTGGAAACTGCTCTCTGGGACTCCGTCCCCACACTCCAGCCCTGCAGGGTCTCACCTCACAATCTATGTGACAAGCATCTTCTGGGACGGGCCCTGTGTCAGGAACCCAGCTCACAAGAAAAGGTCCCAGTTCAGTTCAAGTAATGTCCCAAAGGGTGAACCGCGATGTCCACCTACTTTCTGGGCACAACCAGGGTTTCCCAGGGCACTGCCCATCTTTCTGGCTACACCCAGACTTCTGGGCACAGCCAGGGTCTCACATATTCTCGGCAGCGGCCGGTCAAGACACAGGAAGTAAACATCCGCCTGTTCCACTACATGGTGGTAAGTTCCCAAGCCAACAGTCATCAAATCAGGGATGGAAGGCAATTCCCCATAGTCCACAGTCATTCGCCAGGACTGTGCACCAGCCCCACAATGTGTGCCCTCTCCTCAGGGCGAGGGCTCCAAGTCCTCCCCAACCTGGGGGTGAGGGACGACCTTGACCTCACCCGCATCTTCTACTGAGGACTCAGCCAGTGTTTCCTCCTGGGACTACAAGTCCCGCATCTGAGCTGCCCCAGCAAGCATCTCCCAGCCCACACGGACGCAACGACCTTTTTCTCCATCCTTTGCTGGTTGGAGAACCGTCCACATCCTCCCACCCCTTCATGGGGGTCCAACTCCTGAGAACAGTGGCTAGTGGGCACCACACACTGTGTGGGGGCCACATGTCCCCCCGCCCAGAGTCAGCCATCATTCTTACCTGGCTGGAGTCTTGCTCGCCGTGCCAGGTATCCGAGTGGGTGGTGGCCTCAGTGCAAGATGTCCACAACTCTAGTAGCCCACGGCAGCAGCAGACCGTCACCAAAAGGAAGGTGACGCCGGCCACGGCCAACAGGGTGGCGTGCCATCCGGAGGCTTCAGAGGACCACCAATTCACCGAAGGGTCACGTTTCTCCCAGGCTGCGTTTCCTGCTCCTGGTGCCGCTTCCCCTGGGCTTCCTCAGACTGAGTACTAACACACACAAACTGCTCTGCCGCCCTTCGGAGAGCTTTGGCCGACACCGTACGCTGCTCGCTGCACCATGTGTCACATGGGGTCTCAACTCCCGCTCCCCGCACAGGAACACAGGATATAGTGAGGCCAAAAAGGAACAACACAGAGCCATGGATAAGGGAGTCATACCGCTATAGTCTCGCTGGCGGCTGGGTTGGAGACACAGGAAGCAGAAGCCACAGGATCCGCATTCCCCTGTCTGCTTCTCTGCCAACCACCCCACCCCCTCGCTAACTGCAATCCCCACTTGCTAGCGTAGCCATGGCAGTTATATTAATGGCTAATGGCCAACTAGCCACAGCTGATGGCCATCCAATCACAGTTGATGGCCATCTACTACCCGAGCCCGCACCTTTCCACGTGAGGTCGAGAGCCTGGAAACTGTTCTCTGTCCCCACGTTACATTAGTTTCCTATTGTTGCTACAACAGCTTACAATACGTTTAGTAGCTTTAAAACAACACAAATTAATCTTACAGTTCTGTAAGTCAGAAGTCTGGCAGGCGTCTCCCGGGACTGAAATCAGGGTCAGCAGGGCCGTGCTCCTTGGAGGCTTTGGGGAGAGTCTGTTCCTTGGCCTGTAGGCCCCGTCCATCTTCAAAGCCAGGGAAGTGGACGTGACCAGTGGAGTTCCACATGGTATTGCTCAGACACGGACTCTTCTTCTGCCTGCCCCGTTTTCCATTTTCAAAGCCCCTTATGATCGCAATGGACACCTGGATAATCAGGATTCTCTCCTTATCGTTAGGTCAGCTGATTAGCAACCTTGATTGCATCTGTGACTTTAACCTCCCCTTGCTATGTAATGTGACACGTCCACAGGTTCCAGGTAATAAGCTATGGACATTCTGGGGGGCCGGTATTCTGCCGACCACAGGTATTGTCAACCTTTTTAATTGTTTTCATTGTATGTGAAAACATGGTATCCTGCTCTTTTAAGTTGCATTTCCTTGATTATTGGTGAGGTTGAACCTCTTTTTCTGTGTAGAGAGGCAAAGCAATTTCTGTTACTGTAAGTTGTCTGTTCATACCCTTCATGTCCTTTTCTACTGGGTTACCCTTTTTTTTTAATTGAATTATAAATTCCTTGAGGGCAAGGACTTTCTCATCCTCACGTTTGCATCCCAGTACTTCAAAATGTGGCTGGGTTCAGAGAAGAGACTCAATACCTGTATTCCCTCCCCCTCCCCCATTCTCTTGCTATTCTGCTTGGGAAGAAATATCAGGATGCTTCTGGGTGAACTGGCCGAGTCGAGTCTGTGTCTCAGAAGGCGTGGTGGCTGAGACAAGGCGTGTCTTGTGGTTTTCTTACAGCCCAGTGGACTTCTCCGGCTGTTATGAGCTATGGGGTAAAACAGACCAAGTTCCCAGCCCCCAGCTCAGCTGCTGACGTGGGCAGTCCTTCCACCCCGCTCTGAGCCTCAGTTTTCTCACACGTAGAAACAGAAATGGTGGCCTGCTGACATTTTAGGGTTGCTGGAATGGGAACAGGGACAAGCACCGACTCCTTTTGAGAGGGAGGACCCAGCTTGCCACGGTGATGGGTGATTGGGGGGCAAAGCCAAAGGAGGGGGCTGCTGGGCTGACACGAGTCAGAATCTGAGGAAACACAGAGAAAAGCAAGTTTAGGTCATTTTGCAGAGTGCCAGGCAATGTGCTCTCCTTTGACATTTTTAAAGAAGTTACAGTAAAGATTGAAATTGCTTTTCCTTTATTCTGGGTGTGAGCCCTTGTCCCTTCTGGAGTCCCTGCTGCCCACAGGGCCTGCCTGGTGCAGGGCGGTAACTGTTACCACTGCCTCCAAGTTGCCCTCCTCCCATCATCCTCCAGGGGGGATGTGGGAAGATGGTGTCCAGTGGGACTGATGGTCTTCCTGGCTGGGCAAGCCTTGCTTAGTGAGCAGAACAGGATCCACTCTCTGAAGTGTGGGGTCAACAGCAGTGCTGTGCAGAAGCCCAGCCTGCAGCGCCTGGACCAAATGCCCACCCTCTTGGGCCTGCAGTGTTGGCCAGGGGACACCAAGAACTGGAACAGGACACCAACCACTTCCAGTGGTAGAGCTCCATTCCCTAGGCTGCCTGTCCAGACCTACCCACATGCTGGGACCACCAGGTCCCCAGAATGCCCCGTTGGCAGTCTACTTGTTCATATCCATTAGCACTGCTGTGTCAGCTTCACAGAGAATAGTGGGGACCAGCTTAGGCCACGTAGGCCAGGGGCTGCCCATCCAGGCCTTTCCAGGTCCAACTCCACACCCACTTTCAGGATGGAGCATGCCCTGGTCAGAGGGGGGAGGCAGGTCCTTCCCTCCCTCCCCCTAGAACCTTCTGGAAGGTTTGCTAGGGCCCCAGAATATTTGCCTCAGAAGAGTCTTTCTTATCCACACGTCTCTGATGGCTGCATCTGGAGCCTTGAGCCCCTTCTCCAAAGGGCTAGTGGTGGAAAGAATCCCCTTACTCTGAACTAGCCATACTATCTTGGGGGACTCCTGGGCCTCTCTGAGCCTCCATTTTCCAGTGGGCAGCATGGGGGTAGTAATCCTTCCAGTGTAGAGCCCAGCGTGCACTGGACCCGTGATGGGGTCCGCAGTGGTGGTTCTTGTCATGGCCTCCTCGCTCCTGCCCTTCTTTCCTTCTGCAGCTGCCTGTTCCCAGGCTTGAGCTGACACAGTCCCGCTCCTGCCAGTGACTGGTGACTGTGGCAGGGCCACAGTGGCTTCTCCCATGGCCTACCCCTCTGGGCCTCAGTAGCGGACACATTCCTTTCCCTCCTTGCCTCCCCCATTTCCCCAACCAAGTGGGGCTGACAGCCATGAGAAGGCACCTGGATTGGAGGGCCAATGCCAGCCGCTCCCTCCTCCCATTTGGAAGCTGGCAGCTGCCTTTGTCTGTCAGCCCCAGACCCCAGACCCAGGACCCTGATATGGGCTCACAGTGGCCACCCTCTTCCTTCTTGGTCAGCAGGGCACTGCAGGCCCTGGACTTCGGCCCCTCCTGTGCAACCACCCGGGGCCTGGAACCCATTAGCCTTTTTAATTAAATCCGTCTGCTCTGTGCTGAAGATTGGCCCTGCGTCTCTGCTCCCCACCCTGGGTGTGTGAGCGGAGGCTGCACACAGAGGCAATTGTGTGAACTGGGTGTGGCATCCTAGAGAGCAGAAGCCCCGGCGTGCGGTGTGGCTGGGGGCCCCGCCGGCCTGTGGTGGGGGTGTGGGATGCCAAGGAGCCAGCTGGACAGGACTCGGCGCTGCGGGGCACTGAGGGGTATCTGAGACTGTTCCTGCAGCCTGAGCCCATGGGGCCGAGGCTGGAGGATAAACAGAGCTTTGCCCTTCCCAGGGCACGTGGGCTTGCTGACCTGCTTTTCCTGACAGAGCTGCTCTCTGCCCACCCAGGAGTGCATCATCGATGAGGACTGCGGGCCCCGAAGTTATTGCCAGTTTTCCAGCTTCCAGTACCTCTGCCAGCCATGCCGGGACCAGCAGATGGTGAGTGTGCCCGCAGGCCCCAGGGCTGTAGCACCAGGGCCATGGAGCCCAGAAAAGGGCTCTGGAGGACAAGGCCCGCCCCCCCCCCCCCCACACACACACACATTTTCAGCTGGGTTTCCCGGAAACCTCCTATGGGGCCACACCATGTCCACGCTCAGAAGACCCTCTCCATGATGCCTGTCCAGGAAGCCATCCCCACCCGCCCCGCGACTTCTGGCCCCTTTGTCTGCCTCATGGATGATGGAGGGGAAGGGAGGGCAGAGGAAGAAGCCCCACACCTGTCCCTTCCCCAAGACCCATCCCAGTAGATACAGCCAGGGACGCCGCTGCAGCCCCTGGGGCAGGGAATGGGTAGCCTCTCACCTTCCTGGCCTGCAGCCCACCGCCCACACCTTTCTCCCAATCTTCCCAATCAGAGAAGGCAGAAGTCAGGCCAAGAAGTAGCCAGAAAATCTTCTGTTGGAGATTTTTCAGAGAAGCATGAATAAGGGTAGCAGTGATTCTCCCTCCACCCAACAGATGTTCGGACAGAGCCATATGGGCCCATAGACTTTTCTTGGCCGTTTTTATTATTAAGACAAGAACACAGCACAGTAACAAGTTTGGAAAATAGAAGGTTTCTTACTACCCCTTCCGGCCCCATCTGTGGTCAGGCAGCTGCCGATGCCCCTCGTGGCCTGTCCTGCTGGGGGCCATCACTGAGCACGGCCGTGAAGAAGCCACTTTGCTAACTGCCATTCCCCATGTGTGACTCCAGGCCCACGGCACCCACGTGCCAGCCCATCTGCCCCTTCCCAGGCTTGGGCCTTAATGTAATCAGCTTATAAGGATCACACTGCCTGCTTCTGTGGGCCCTATGCCATGTTCCTTCACATTCCTTCCCAACCTAGGGACCTAATAAGAAGGAGGCAGGGCACAAGTCTGGGCAGACAGCAAAGACACACTCCCATCCTTTAAAGGCAAAATCTCAAGCTGTGCAGGAAGACCCAGATACATGCAACCCCCCAGGTGCCATTTTTCCAGTGTTCTGAGCCCTCACGTCTGTCTCACCAGCCCCGTTCCCACCTCTGCCCCCTTGACTTCCATGAAAGCCCCACCAACCTAGGATCTCAGTTTCCTCCTCTGTACAGTGGAAGGATGTGGGTTGACCTACCTGCAATACCTTCAGGCTTTCCGGGCTGCGGGTGGTGACAGGCTCTCCCAGGTCGTGAGCTGGCGGGCTGTTGTGTTTCCCACCTCTCTGCAGATCTGCACCCGGGACACTGAGTGCTGTGGAGACCAGCTGTGTGTCTGGGGTCACTGCACCAAAACAGCCACCAAAGGCAGCAATGGGACCATCTGTGACAACCAGAGGGACTGCCAGCCTGGGCTGTGCTGTGCCTTCCAGAGAGGTGGGTGGCTTCCCTCTGGGTACAGGGCAAGCCCTTCCGCACACTTCTCCAGGCTGGGTCTCCTGGGCCCGTCTATGCCAACCACACCCCTGGGCAGGCTCCCAAATGCTCACTCACTATGTGTTCCAGCGCCACAACCTCCGCCTGACACCTGGGGTGGAAGACCATCTCTTTTTCTTTTCCCTGTTGATTCCTAGAACATGTAAATTCCTTCAGGACACTTAAGCCCAGGCAGGAAGAACAGCCCCTCCCCATTCCATTTCACCTCCCTCCCCAGGCCTGAGGTAGCATCTGGCCCTGGTGGTGTTTCCTGTCAACTGAATGGTCCCCTTCTACTCCCATCTTCTGTTCCCATTGCCTCTCCCAGGTGAGGTCAGCTCAGGCACTCTCCCCTTGGCCACCTCTCCCAGCCCCTTCGTCCTCCTGGTACCTGCTGCTCCTGCGGTTTTCCTCAAGGATGGCTTCTGGGTGTCACTTCAGTCTCATTCCACCTTCCAAGGCCTTGGCTAGCTCCAGCTGACCTGTTCTCCTTTTCTCTCCACCACTCCTTGGCCCATTTGGGAATCTCACTGCCCCAAGCTTTCCCACTGAGTCCATTCCCAGACCTTTGTTGGTACTGTGCCCCAGCCTTGAATGCCTTTCTTTCACTCTTAATTTCTCCAGACCATCGGCCTCAAAACCCAGCCCAAGCTCGCCTCTTCCAGGCAGTCCTCCTAACTGCTCCAGCCTCCCCACTCATTCCCTCCATTCATTTCCTCTCATTCCACCTCTTCAATCCTAACCCCCACATTGGGTAGGGTGGAAGGGGGGGGGCTGCCTCCCATTTCTCTGCTCCACCCCCTGTGCCTGCCCTGATGCTGGGGCACAGGGTGACTCCTGGCTGGTTCCAGGTCTCTTGTTCCCGGTGTGCACACCCCTGCCTGTGGAGGATGAGCTCTGCCATGACCCCGCCAGCCGGCTCCTGGATCTCATCACCTGGGAGCTGGAGCCTGATGGAGCTCTGGACCGATGCCCATGTGCTAGCGGCCTCCTCTGCCAGCCTCACAGGTGAGGCCCCACCGGTTCTCCTTGTCATGAGCCAAGGGCGGATGAGATGTCTCCCAGTTGGGTCTCAGGACCAGGAGCAGGGAGGAGATGTGGGTTCAGCTTAGGGTAGGTTTAATCTGGGGTGTTCTTGAGTATTCTAGATGGAGGAGTCCAGTAGCAGGCAGACCTATAAGGCTAGGGCTCAGGAGAAGGTATGGCCGGGGGTACAGGGTCAGGTTCATCTGTATGGTGGTGGAAGACTCATGAGTGGGTGACCTGGGGAGAGGGTATGGAAAGAGAAGAGCTGAGGGCGAAGGAGGCAGCCCAGGCCCATTACTACCAAGGACAAGCTGAGAAGGAGCTGGCAGAGAGGTCGGCGGGAAACCAGGAAAGTAGGCCCCCAAGGTGGAGGGCACCACCAATGCTTAGAGGCGACTGAGAGGCTGTGAAGCATCAGGATGGCGCCGTGGACATTTCTCAGGGCACGTCTTCCTGGACCTCTCAGCAGCCGTTACCCAGCCTTCTCTCCCGGCGGAATCCAGGGTGGCTGGACAGACAGAACTCCCCCGCCCTGCACCACAGGCCCAGGGCTACCCATGAGGCCAGGGTTCCCCACAGGCCCAGTAGATGAGGCAGTTAGGTCCTGTCCCTCTGTCAGGGCCTAGATGGGCAGGGGGCTTAGAGGGGCGCCTTGTTGCTATAAATTCTCAGATCCCTGTGTCCCCTGCGTCTGTCCCTGGGATGCTGGGCCTGAGACCTCAGTCACAGGAAGACAGACCTGCAGCTAGAGGTTGGGGGAGCTGCCCCTTGAGTACATTTTCCCAAAGTGATCCTCCCTCAGCAATCTTTTTTAAGGTAAGATGTTGACACGAAGTTAAGACTCTGCTGAAGAGATGTTAGAGGAGGTGTCGTGAAGGTGAGACCGGGAGACCTGCCAACAGCAGAAAAAGGGCAGTGCCTTTGTCTCAGGCATAGCCTCATGCCCAGGATCCCCCACGTTGAGCCTGGCTTTGCCCCATGGGGAGACATGGCCTTCAGCTGAGCCACAGCCCCCGTCTCTCCCCAGCCACAGCCTGGTGTATGTGTGCAAGCCAACCTTTGTCGGGAGCCACGACAAAGATGGAGAGACCCTGGCACCCCGAGAGGTCCCCGACGAGTATGGAGATGGTGGCTTCATTGAAGAAGTGCGCCAGGAGCTGGAGAACCTGGAGAGGAGCCTGTCAGTGGAAATGGCTTTTGGGGAGCCCGATGCTACCTCTGAGCTGCTGGAGGCTGAAGAGATTTAGACCCAGGCCTGTTCTGCGGGTAGACGTGCAATAGAAGTAGCTAATTTATTTCCCCAGCTGTGTCCTCTAGGTGTCGGCTCACCAGGCTTTTTTCCATGGTCTCTTCCCAGAACATTTTCCCTCTGGCTTGAAACAAAATGAGGTGCTGCACACTTGTCTAGCCGCCCCCAGACTGTATACCACACAACACAGTGCTGGTGCTGGGGAAAGGTGGGGTGTGGGGGGTTAAAGCAAAACAGGGCTGTTAAACAGGTCCAAATTATTGGCCGCTTTGCCTCTGTTGGTTGGCAGATGGCTCATTTCATTTTGTTCTATGTTGCCTCGAGAATTGTTGGAGGGGAGGAGATGGAAAAGGATGCAGAATTTCCTCATGATGGGTTTTGGGGAAATGTTGACTCTTATGTGTGAAGAAGAGTGCCCTGTTTTGCAAACATAAACCTGGCAAAGATGCAACAGACGAAGTTTTCATGCACTTCTTCGCATGGGCATAGGTCAGCTGTGCCTTCAGCTGCTGCAGGTGAAATGTTCTGCTGCCTCTGAGTTACATACATTCAGCCTTTCAGCAGTGTTACTCGGCCCCTACCTTTGTGCCAGGGAAACAATTGCATACGTACCCACGATCGAGTCATGCTCTCACCACAACCTGGTGAAGGGGGCACTGTTCTCCCTGTCTGTCAGGATCTTGGAGGCTCAAAGATGTCAAGCTGCTTGCCCAAGTCACACAGCTAGTGAAGACCAGAGCAGGATTTCACTCAGGTGTGACTCCAAGCCCCGTGCTCTCCCCAATCCTCCCCACCAGCCGCAGAGCCACCAAAAGTACCCCATTCAAAGAGGAAGAATGAGATGTTTTCCTTTTTTGAGGCACATCTGGAATTCAGGTCAAACTAGTTCATACATCAGTATAAGAGTCAACTTCTACTCTTAGAAATCGTCGTGTTCTTCCTAGTGCGGGGGCAGCCATCATTCTAGTGGAGACAGATCATACTGACAGCATGTGCCGTGGCGGTGAGTTACAGCAGTAACTTTGAAAGGACAAGATCGGAGCATATTATCTAAGTTAACTTGCCAGAAACAGTACTTACTTAGGTCATTGTAGGGCCAGGAGTCTAAATGAAATTTACAAAATCACTTACCAGCAACTGTAGACTATTATCAACCACGTGGAGAAAATCCAACCGAGCTAAGGCTCTATGAAATATGGTTGTAATATCCAAACTGAGAGCACTGAACTGTATGCTGTCCCACAAATGATATTTTCAGGTGCCATGGACTGTTTCCATCATGTATTCATCCAGAGTTATTAAATTTTAAAGTTGCACACGATTGTATAAGCATGCTTTCTTTAAGTTTTAAATTATGTATAAACACATATGTTGCAGTTAGAAATTAAGCATAAATCACTTAAACTACTCTTTTGTGGTTCTTGGACTTCTTTTTTCCTTTTGACTTTGAGTAAATATAAAACCCTTTCAGCCAGAAAAAATAAAATAGAAATGACCCATATATATATATATATATATAATATTATATTATATATATATAAAATCTCTTTCATGTAAATAAATTTTCCAGACATCTGAAGCACACCTCTTTTAGCATCAACATATTTTAGAAATGTTAATCATTGTTGGACAGGAACCTTTCACTGTCTTCTGAAAGAGTAAATGGAATGCATCTGACCCTTTTCTTGGAAGTCCTTTAATCACAGTTCTGGGCCATTACACAGTAAGAGCTTCAGGAACTATAATAACAGAGCTACTATATATTAAGGTCAGTCGGGTACAGGCAGTCTACCTATATTAACTCATTTAATCTTCACTGAATCCATGAGTATTTTCTTCATTTAACAGGTGAAAATGGAGTCCCTAAAAGATTAACTAATAGAGCTAGAAGGCAAACAAAAACAGTATGTAGTACAGTATGCCCAGGATATACTAATAACATTAACATCAAATACAGAACTATTCTCCAGTCTGTGTCCCCAATCATCAGGACCACTCTAGATCCTTATTACTCAACAGCTACTGACTGACAGCTGCTCAGAGCCAGGTGCTGTGATATGCTTTGCGGTGCCAAGTCAATCCAAATAGGGACCCTGCCATGAAGGCAGCACAGCCTAATGAGGGAGGTACACAGAGCCCAGTGCCCACAAAACAAATGCACTCAATCCGATATCGGGACAGATGTTACATCAGCCTCAAAGGAGCACTTGGCATGGGAGACCTAGCAGGGAAACTGGCTAAGATGACAGAAGTTGATCAGGAGGCAGAAGGATCAGGAAAAGGCATTCCGGGCCACGGCAGAGGGAGCAAGGCAAGAAGGAGAGAGGGTATATAGGGGAAACTGTAAGTAATGCACAGTGGTTGGAAGGCAAGGTAAATTTGAGCAAATGTTTGGAGAAGAGGCTGAAAATTATTTCAATCAAAAAATTTATTGAGCACCTACTATATGTCAGGCCCAATATTAGGTGCCAGGGAGACACCTAATATTGAGATAAAACCAGGTTCCCTCCCTCATGGAACTTATAGGCAGGTATATTACCTTGCTCCACTTTGTCATCACAGCCACAAAAATGTAAGCACATGAGAGGCTTTGCAAAATACTCGGCTGAAATCGACAGGTAGAGTGGCTGATGTATCTGCTGTACTCACAATTCTAAATGGGATGTGGTTGTAAGCGTTAGGTGGAGTTTGGTACTTGACCTTACTGCCTGTCTTTCTCTGGGATGCAGCAGGGTAGACACTGTCGTTTCAGCTACTTAAAGCTATTCCCAACTCTCTTTTCTTTCCTTTCTCACACCACCGCAGAGTCTGGAAAAGCCAGCCCCCCTGCAGCTTGGGATGGCCACATGACCAAGCTCTGGCCCAGGAAATGTAAGGGAAAGACTGCCAAAGAGTCTCTGGGAAGGAGTTTTCCTTGAGTGGCAAAAGGAAAGAGGCATACAGGAAGAAGTATGCCTTTGCCTCCTTCCCTGGTTTACTGCCTCTGAGTCCAGGGGTTTAGGGTGTGCCGTTTGGCACTGTGGCAGCCATCTTGTGGTCAGGTCACATGATCAAGATCAAGGTGGTGTCAGCAGGGCTGCATTCTTCACTGAGGAAGAAAACATTTCCTTGCTCTTTTTCAGCCTCTAGGGGTCACTCTCATTCCTTGGCTCATGGCCCCCCTTCATCTTCAAAGCCAACAATAACAGGTCAGTTCCCTTTTGTATGAAATTTCTTTGGTTTTCTGCAGCTGGGAAAGGTTTTCCACTTTTAAGCACATGTAAGAATAGATTGGGCCCATGTCATGCGGGGTCTCTGGTCTTGCTCCCCACATAAGAACACAGGATATGGTGAGGCCAAAAAGGAACACCCACGGAGCCACAGGTAGGAGATTCATACCACTATATTCTCGCTGGCGGCCGGGCGAGACACACGAAGTAGGAGCCACAAGATCCGCAATCCGCCGTCCACTTCTCTGCCTGCAAACCAACCAACCAACAAACGTAGCCACGGCTGTTATATCAGTGGCGAATGGCTAACTGGTTACAGCTGACGGCCAACTAGTCACAGCTGATGGCCATCTATTAGCCGAGCCAGCACTTTCCACGTGAGGCCGAGAGCTTGGAAACTGCTCTCTGGGACTCTGTCCCCACAGCCCACCTAGATAATCTAGAATAATATTCCCATGTTAAAATCCTTAACCTTAATCACCTCTTTCAGAGGTCATTATTCTGCCTACCACAAAGGAATGAATCCTTGATGACACTGGGGAGGAAAGCTATCCTGCTATCAACCATATCTGGACCCGTTTTCAAGTAAAACACCAAGATTATTACAGGTAAAGTCACTGTTAGTCTTTCCATTATTTGAAGTGCAAAGCATTCCTAACTGATACCAGAGATAGTTGCATCAGGAATAATAGCCAAAAGGGAACAAAGGATAACTTTATGAATCCCAACTCACCCACTTTCCCACCCCCAATGTACGGCTCTGGAAAAATCAAGATGAGAAAAGGAGATGTTTGGGCATGAGGTGCAGGCTCTGAGTCTACAGCCTGACCTTCCACACAGATGAGAATGGCTGGTCTGTCCACCCGCATTGCCTCAGAATGAACAGGAAGAGGAGTGTGATGGGACATAAGCGGTCGCTGCTGATTCTTCCCAGCTTCCCCTCCTCCTGTTCAGTTCCTTCTCCCACTCATTCCCCTTCCAAGTGTCTAGCTTTCCCTGCCTCACTACCTGGTTTAGGCTTTGGACACAGACGGTTGGGAGAAAGGGACGCAGGGCAGAAGGATGAGAGTTGAAGAGAGAAGCAAGGGGCCCTACTGTGGTGCGAGGGAAGAGGTGGGCATTGGAAAGGGGGCATTAAGTGTTCCTGTGGTCTGTGGATCCCCTCCAGATAGTCAGAAATGCAACTAGATTATTCTGGAATTACTTTTTGATAGCTAGATTGGGTTTCTAAATTCTGGGGGACAATAGCTGTGGAGCTGGGTACAGGGCTGGCTGAGAGGTGTCATTTCAGCAGCGGCAGCGCAACTCCATATAAACTAGAAGGGGGGGGTAAGGAATCCCCTTTTGGGAGATTGCAGTGTGTGGAAAACAGTATTCCCTGTTTGACCTCCCATGAAGGAGGGGCAATTAGACTGATTCCATTGACTAAAACTCATGGGGAGAACTGTAGGAGAAACTCATAAAAATCTATTAAAAATGACACGTCATGGGGTGGGGAGGTGGCTGCGCAGAAGCTACAGGACACCCTGACTTGCCACCCATGTACCATACAAGGAAGAGCATCAGGGAGAGGGGGCTTGTGGGAGCAGCTACGCGTGTGCAGGGTGGGGGGTTGGGGCAAAAAAGATGGATTCTAGCAGCACTCACATCCCGATAGAGCTATGGAAGAAGGGTGAAAAAAGGGTGGAAGACTTGGTGGGGACCAGTGCAGCACGGGACATATATTTTTGAGGAGCACCTCTTGTCAACAGGAGGCTGGCAAGTCAAGTTTCATAAGGGAACACCAACGCTGGGAGTTGAGGTTTTGGCTGGTAGGAGAAGCAGGGCATCATTTCATAGTGAATTTACAGTCACGAGAAAAGGGACAGTAACCTCACCATGACCAACAGGAGGCTGTGCATGTAAGGAAATGTCTTTCCCTCTCCCTTCTCTCTTCCACTGTCCATAGAGCTGGTGCAGGGAGAGTGGATGGGGAGAGTGACAGCACTGGCCACACCCCCTTCCCTCTCCAGAAAGCAGCACAGTGAGCACTGTGTGTGGGATGGTGGTGCGGGAACCTTTGAACTAAATAACTTAAACGTTTGTAAGATGAGATTGTTTCAATAATGCAGTGACTTAAATGTTATCGGATTGCACTGAGAGCTTGATGAGAGCCCACTTCCAGTGGGAAACTGCATTCAACAGAACACACTTGGCAGTTACTGGAAAACAGAGCCACTGCATGTTTGTATCTCAAGTTGATACTCCTCAATGAAATGGGTTACTTAAGCATTCTAAGAGGCTGAAAACAAGGTGTGCCCTCTGAACTGGGGGGAAGGGAATGAATGCTGGGAGCAGAGAAAGCAGAGGGGGAGTGTGGGCCCCACCTTTCAGGCTAGGCTATAGTGTCCACTAATAATTCCTGGTGGGGTAAATTCTCAGGCTCTGACCAATCAAAAGGCCAGCTTCTGTACAGATTAGCTGGTGAGGGGGAAAGGGGCAGAGGATTCCACCCCAATGCTTTTTTTGCCCTCCTAGCTTGGCCCTAGTGATTTGCTGCGTTCTTTTCTAACTTTAATGCACTCTTGATTTTGCCAACTATTCTTGTTTTCTGAAAGCCGAGTTTTGAAAACTAGCACTCTCTCTAAGATATGATCACAGTGCCCCTCTCACCCATGTGAAAAACACTGAAGGAGCATCTTCTGAGTTCCTGTACACTAAGTCTGGGTGGCCGCAAGCTTTATTTGGGCCATGAACTGCTTTACCAACTTGGTAAAAGAGCATTTTATTAATCTTCTAGAAAATTATACATACACCCTGCTAGTGACCAAAATATTGATTTTTCAAAAATCACACAAATTGTTTAGATGGACTAGTTTTATTTAGCCAAAAAAACTTGCTAACTCAAATTCTCTTCTATTCCATTTACTCTGGACTACGTAGAATTTGCAAGTCACAAGTGCAAGAGTTGTTTAGGGTCTTGATGCTGAACAAAAGGACAAAATTCAGAGGGAGAACTACCGTAGCCAATTGAAAAGGAAATACTAGCAAATGAGCCAGAATAAAAGATTTTATTGTATTCCGTACATTCACAGGTCCAGATTTAGTAACACTGCAATGTTGGATGCTGTGCACTCCCTTCGCTTAGGCCACACTGTAAGTCTGTAGCTCTCTCCTCTCCTGGCCTAGAGATGTGTCACAGTTCCCACTGCAGTCTGGCAACCAATAGCGATTGACTGCTTTCTAGCAGTGACATTGGTTCACCCCTGCTTTCTCAGAATTTTAAAGTACTTTCCATTACACTACAAAAGATCACCAAACATTCTAATGTGGGGCTCCTTCACTTGCTATTTTTATATCATCATGACTACTATCCCTTACTTTGAGAAGCAGACCTTCAACTAGCAGACTTCTGGACAGACCAGGGAAATACAGCATGGTCCTGAAACCACAGCTTTTGCTTCTTTGGCCAGAATGCCTCCCTTGCCTTTTGCACCTGCCTCAGAAATGTAGGTACTTGGTTCTCATAGGGCCTGCTGGTTGACACCAACCCATTTGCCCCACAGTAAAAGCGCTTCACAACTTTGGCGTGACCTGTGGGAGCAGGGTCACAGTGTCCTGGGTGGCCTGCCTCAGCCTCAGGAGGTTCAGCAGATGAGTGGTCACCAGGCTCCGTGCCCTCTGGCTTGGGCACTCGGCCCACTTAGGGCTCTGCCTCTTGGCTCAGAGGTGCTCCCTTGATCCTCTGAATAGGAGAGGGGATGACACATACATTAAACTCCCTCCCACTGCCACAAATCCACTTAGAAAAGTTCACCACCCCCTTTCCTGAAATTACTAAAGTGCAACATTGTGTTTTTACTCTATCAGGCACTGAAAAGCAAGAACTTTAAGTTTTTCTTTTCTATAATGAAATATATTTTTACTCTTGGTATTTGTAATATGCCTGCAATTAGAAGTAGCAAACACAACAACAACAAACAGGGCAGAACGCACAAAATGAGTGGTGGGTATAAGAATTTTACCATTTACTTTTATAGGAACACTAAACCAAACCAAACCAAACAAGCCCACAGTCCATTTTGTTTACAAATCGGCCTCTGCTCCACAGTCCAGTCCTTGAAGGCAGAAGCACAATTTATTAACCCCAATGTCCCAAGTAAGCAGGCTTGTATCAGAACCAAAGGGCTGTCATGTTACAGCAGAAAATCCAAGTGATCCGAAAGACAACTCACCACAAATGCTTCCAGTTTTCCTGTGAATACCACCAATCCCAATAATGCAAACTCAGAACAGTATTTGAAATTGCACAGAATGCTACATAGCTCACATGGAATAAAAATTAGCCAGAAAAATACCTTAGAAAATTTTTTTTCTTTGTGGATTCCAAGAGGCTTTTAAGATGTGGAATTCTCAATCATTATATTCAAACTGCAGAGCCAACATCTGCTAATACTATTTTCTAATTACATATTTCTTAAAAGGAAAAAAGGGTAAAAATCTGATTTTGAAATATCGACAGGATCCCTCCAAAGTTAAATATTAACATCTTTTCATCTCTCATGAGAACTTCACTGTAAACATACCTTATCATACAAATAATTATTCAATACACATTATAAAATGTTATATTTAAAGAAAACAAATCTATTCTTAACCCAGATTCTTCATCCACAAAAGTTTAATGACTAAAATAACACAACAGAACGAACAAATGTTTTATTGGCATGTTCATTGTTGTAAACAGCATCTGGCATGAAAAAGTTTTACCAAAAACCTTTATATTGATTTTTATAAATTAGATGGCATTTTCAAAATTTACGTATAATTGTGTTCATTGAATAGCTGTATTTAGCAAAGCAAAAACTTGCCGACTCTAATACTTTGCAATGAAATCATGTTGACTGCATCAGCCTGTGCTATGCATGACCTGACTTACTAGCAAGTTTATTCAACACGATGTTAAGACGTTTCCCCAAAGTTAAACTACATGTAACTACAAATCAACTCCAAAAATTAAAGTGGGACTTACAAGGGTTCTAGAAGATTCAAACTTGAAGTAAATCTTCAAAAATAATGTACAAAAAGAAATAAAACTGAAGCCGCTGAACAGAAAAACCTCATTAACAAGGGCAAATACAATCGTATGGGACCCAGCACTGAGGAACCTCACTGAGTACATTTACACAGACTGCTATACTTCTCAATGTACACAAATGTACGTCATGAATGATATGTGAAAAGAACAACCATGGGAAATAGGTGAACTGCAATTATGACAACTCAATAGGATCAATTTTATTTACATGCTGAATGAATGAGTGAAACGTATTCTCTACATCCATAACTTAAGTACAATCAGTTATAATTACAATATTCAGCAATTTGAGCTGCCACCTGCTGGGAGCGGTCTAAGGGAAACGTTTTGATGTTCCAGAATAATGTTCTTTATACTTTGCAAAAAATGAACAAAATAAAAACACAACTTCACAATTCTTTACTGGGTTACGGCTGGTTCTAAGAATTTCTTTCTTCAGCTCCTACTTTTGCTGCTTTCCAAGAGTCAACACACGTTGCATTTACTTCCAAATTGTCAATGAGGTAATGTGTGTATCAGTGAAATAAACAGAAAATTCATTCATTCATGGCCTTTGCACAGCTTTTATTATTAAGCTATGAGCATCCTGTTTGAGGCTAGTTTTACTAGCGGCTATGTGCACATTTGTCCGCAATAAAAGACGTTTACTCACCCCCCTTCCCCCTTTTCTAGTAGCAGGTTTTGCTTTTTGTTTTTATTTTTTTGCACATCCCTTTTCACTTTACAGTACATTTGACTATAGTGCACAACATGATTCCAAGTCAAAACAGTGGCCCATTGGGCACTGAGCTTCTGATTGGTGAAGGGCCGTCCAATCAGTGCTGGTGTCATGGGTTACCCCTAACCATGTCCGGCCATAATGGCACTACACAGTAGCAGTGAACCGTCTAAAGAAAACCAAAAATCCCCCAGGGAAAATGCTACACTAGCAGAGTCAGTCTTGAGTCAGATCTTTATTTGGTGCTCCATCCAGATAGATCTTTAGTGCTTTCTCTTTCCGAGGTGAGTACGTTACACGATGTCCTGTCTTCTGGAGTCGACTGCTTTCTTTTTTCATCAGTTCATTTCTTTGCTCATCTGTCAACTCCATTAGTTCTTCTGTTTTATCCCTACGTTTAAAATATTAATGACATATTAGGCGAGTACAGCCACATGCCTCTATTAATTTATGCTTGAATGCTATAATGCTCCTCAGTGAGAAAACGAAATCTGATGTCACCAGTGTAATTAAATAATCTTATATACTGAGATGCTGTAGATATCTAAAGTGTTTACATATTAATATAGCACTCACTTCTAAAAAGGGCAGAGAATAATTTCCATGTTATTATCAATATAATAGCTATCATTTATTGAATGTCTATTTGTAAGAGGTTAGGTGCCAGTTTTTAAAACTGCAATAATAGCTCTAATTATCATAAAATCCTGCAAGGTTGACATCATTGTCACTGTTTTACAGGCGAGGAACTAGGTAAATTAACAAAGCTAAATCTGAACCCATGTTTGCCAGGCTCCAGTGACTTCTTTTTCCTCTTCATCTGTGTTGTCCAACATGGCAGCCATGTGCCACATGTGCCTACTGAGCTTGAGATGGGCCTGATTCAAATTGGAATGGGCTGAAAGTGTAACATACACACAATGTTTATAAGACACACTATAAGAAAAGAGTGTAAAACACCTCATAAATGAGTTTTTATATTTACTACATGTTGTAATCATAATATTTTGGATCTGTTGGGATAAAAACATTTTATTAATTGAATTTCATCTGTTCCTTTTTACTTTTTAAAATGTGGCCACTAGAAAATTTCAACATGAAATGTGTGACTCTCATTGTATTTCTCCTTGTCAGGGCCGCTCTCCATGACAATAGTAAAGGCATTTATGAAAAACAAGATAGTTATGCACAAAAAAATGGTGTATCACTAGAAATAAGAAAAACATTGTGAATGTTACCTATAAAATATGACCGCACCATCATCACAGATGTAAAGAGGCCAGACATTCAGGGTAGAAACTTTAGGGTTCCAGTCCAAATCCTGATGAATATCAAGGACAGAAATATCACAGGGAAAAGTTCCTCTACCCTAAGGAAGAAAGAATGAACGAATAAATCATGCCATTAACCATGTTAATTGAGCATTAGGAACCAGAAACAAACATTCTCAGGGCTTTACCTTGGCAAATTCAATATCTTCCAAAGGAATTCCACTGATTTCACAAAGCTGTAAAAGGAAACATTATATGAGTTCATTTAAAATATAAATTTACTTAGAAAAGTTGTTTTCCTTTTACCCAACATGGAAATAGCTCGATGTGTTTTCAAAAAATGTTTGATATAAAAAAAAAAATTAGAAAAAAAGCAGAAAGTGAAATTCTCTCCCCTATCTACTATGTAAATACCATGTCCCAGAAATATCAATTTAGTCCATTCTTTCCAAACTTTTCCTATGTAAACTATATACACATATTTCTAAAATACATAAAACTTTACTTATGAACATCTCTATATCATAACTTTATAACAGTAATTATCCTATTATAAGAATAGGATACAGAGTAACCTTCTCTTCTACGGCTGAATAATATACCATTTTATTTCCTATTTATGGACAATGAACCTGTTTTTAATTTTTCCCAGTTACAATGGCTATACTATATATGTCCATGAATATCTTTGCATATTACTGCAAATATTTCTTTAGATTGAATTCTCAGACGTGGAATCACACATCTGGAATACTGACAGACAAGGCCAAACTGAACCCTGAAAAACATCACATCAATTTAACCACTTATGAAAGGTGTATGATATTGCTTGTTACCTTGCCAACTAGGTATTTTCTGATTTTCTAAATCTTCATCAACTTAAGAAGTGAAAAATGCTCTTGTTTTAACTTGTATTTCTTCTAGGAATTGCCTATTCATGTTCTTTGTGTATTTTAAAATTAGATTGTTCATCTTTGTATTAATGTAGTAGATCTCTTATAAATTATGGACACTATGTTTCATATATAAGTTTCAAATATTTTTTTCCCCTTTCTTATTTTTTTTAGCTTTGTTTATGGTTGTTTTAAAATAAAACTTTTTTTGGCTGTGCACAAGATATAACTTTTATGTACTCTTTTCTTTTTTAGCTTCTGCTATTATGCTTACAATTTATCTTCCCCTCCTCAGGATTATAAAAATATTTTCATATAGTGTATTTATTATTTTATTGTATTTTTAATATAAATTTAACACATTTAGAATTTATATTTGTGTTTGGTGTGAAGTATGGAAATAAACTTTTTCCCAAAATGCCTACTGTCCTAGTACCACTTATAAATAATTCACTCTTTCCCCAGAGATCCTTAGAATTCCCACCTTTAAAATAAAAAATTCAAGAGACCGTCATCTGGATTCTCTATTCAGTTCTACCTCATTTGGGTTTTAAAAATACATACAGCACTGTCATCTGGTAACTCCTAAATAATCCAAACTACTTAGGACAAAATGATCCAAGTAACATAAAGTGAGGGTCCACTTCTCATGGCCAGAAGCCAGTGCTATTTTTCAAGGCATTAGGAGCCCTAAGAAACAACTAGAATGTGTGATACAAGGTGTCACAGGTGTGACCGAGACAAAGAAAGGAAGGCTGTCGCATCAGTGTCTGGCACTCACTATTCCTAGGCTATCGTACGCAACACAGAGAAAAAGGTATACTAGCTCATTTTGTTTAAAATGAACTTACCTTTTCTCGCAACTCATCCACACTACTGCTTTCTAACACAACCTCCTGGAAGGGGTCCAGCTTCATCTCTGAAGGCTTCCACCGTCTCGACAAAACTGCAAGCTGTGACATAGATTTCATTTTCTCCACCCCTATGAACATGCAAGATTAGGCCATCACTCTTTTCTCTAGAGGTTCATAATTTGACTTTTCCTGTGTTGCCTGACTAAGCAAGAAGATTTACTTCAAGTGTTTTCTTAAAAAGTGGCATAAAAGAAAACCAATTATCCCCAGGAGTTTTTGAGAATGAAATATTTCCTGTCTTCCCTGCAGTCTCAGAAGAGAATTCCTCTCTCCTCACGCTCTCCCCCAGCAGCACTCCTACATTCCACTGTCTCCCTTCTGTGGGGCTCCGCTCTACCAATGCACTCTCTTCTCTGGGCCTCCGATCTTTGCTTCTCTATTGGCTACTACTCACAATCTAAACATCATAATCAAATAACCTTTACTTTATCTTTTTGCCCCTCAAGCTATCGTCATTAATCCGTCTCTTTATATTTACTCCCAAACTTAGTGATTCTTCAAAATGCAGCTCACTTGTCACTTTTCTCTCTGGTGTATACAAGAGCAAACAGTACTGATTTGGTCCTCAGACCTATCATTTTGGAATGACAGGTTTGTGGTTCTGACTCTCCCACAGACTGTGCACGTCTGGCGGGCAATCACTGGGTCTTATTCATTTATTGTAGCACCAGGGCTTAGCTGTATCTGGCAAATTACAGGTCAACGGATGTTCCTTAGATTTAATCACAGGACGTGTTCCTTATTCACCTATTGGATGCTAAAATACACACTGGAATGATACTGATGCAGTAGCATTTTCTGGCTAATCCACCTCTGCTAATACATACTGAATTCCCTTAGAAGGGTGACTTCTATGTTTTCCAGGATCTCTTCCTGGCCTACCCAGACACAGTGATTATTCTCTAAGGCCCCAGGCACTCAGAAAAGGAATTACAATCTGGAGCAGTTGCTTACACACCATGGCAGATGGCATCCTGGTTTTTCCTTGTCACCCCAGTTAACTTGCCAATAAATCAGAATTTCAACCATTGAAATTTACAGCAAATTAGACATGAAATAGTGAAGTATAAGTATTATTGAGTCCTCTGAAAACTATTACAATTACATATAAAAACATCCAGAACTTTTAATACTTTAATTTCTACAGAAGAAGAAAAGGAAAGTTTGGCTAAGCAACAGCAGTCACAGAATAATATAGAACTAATTGTTTCCTTTGATATGATTCCCCCCAAAACCAAGACTAACTTTCCCCACACTACCTCTTCCAAAAAAAATACTTTAAATGTACCAAGGTTGATAATCAAAACCAAGAGGTATGACAAACACAAGTGCTCTTCTAGGTTGTTATGGGTTGTTGCCTCCAAAAGACATGTTAGGTCCTAACCCCCCAGTACCTCAGACTATGACTTCATTTGGAAATAGGGTAATTCCAGAGGTAATCAAGTTAAAAGGAAGTCAATAGGGTGGGCCCTAATCCAATATGACTGGTGTCCTTGTAATACTGTGTTTCCCCGAAAATAAGACCAGGTCTTATATTAATCTTTGCTCCAAAAGACACATTAGGGCTTGTGTCCAGGGGATATCATCCTGCAAACCATGCTAGGGCTTATTTTCTAGTTAGGTCTCATTTTCGGGGAACATGGTATAGGGACATTTGGATACAGACAGGTAAGCCCACAGGGAGAACCCCATGTGAAGATGAAGGCAGAGATCTGGGTGACGCATTTACAAGCCAAGGAGCTCCCAAGGTTGCCAGCAAACCAGCAGAAGCCAGGCGAGAGGCATGGAACCGAGTCTCCCTCACAGCCCTCAAAAGGAGCCAACTCTGCCAACACCTTGGTCTCAGACTTCCAGCCTCCAGAACGGTGAGACCATACATTTTGTTGTTTAAGCCACCTAGTTTGTGGTACTTTGTTACGGCAGCCGAGAAAACCAATATAGTCATTGTTCTCAAAATCTCTGATAAATTATCAATAGCATATCCTCAAAACAAAATAAGCCATAATTAAAAAAAAAAAGAAACTAAATTATAAATATGGCTAAGAAAATATTAGAATTTTCTGTACAAAGTATACAGATACAACCTGGAAATTGTAACTTCCCTGTAAGGAGGAGTTAATATTCTAAAAAATTAGAGGAAAAAAAAATTAAAAAGCAAATGGGACCCAGAGAAAAGCTAAAAGAAATTCATTATTTGATGAAAAACTATGTTTCTATTAGTTCTAGAGCATTTATAATTGGTATTTCCCCACAAAAATATTGGTAATACCATCAAGAACTTCCAGGAAAACCTCCCAGTTACTGGAAATATTAATATCTTCTTCATAAATATGGTAATCCAAAAAGACAGTGCCAGGATTCTTCCATGTTTTTTTCCTTAGACGAAACCTACAAAAGTGACAATACATTGTAAAGTACTGTAATTTAAAGTTCCTGACTTAAAAAAATATAATAAATCTGACATCAAGAAAAAGTGAATTATGCTCAAATACAAATGACAAGTGGTTATTCATTAAATTTTGAGGAAAATACAATGAAATACAGTGCTTTATATTTAGTACCCTACCGACAAAATTGAAACACACTTCTAATACTTTTGCTTAGTTTTATTAAACTAATTTGCAGTACTAAAATTCTGAATAGTACAGGAATTTTCATTATTCTAGTTTTAGAAAATTGTACCAATTCATGTAATTTGACCACACAGTCTTTCTTCAAATCACTAATATTTTTGCTTTATTTTTACAAGTCACTGTCATTTTACTTTACCTGTCAATACTGAGCTCTAAACCACATTGCTCCCTGAGTTGAGGAATTAATTCCTCTTTTGATTGCCGTACAGTCATTCCTTTGGCAAACACAGCATCTAGCAGAAACTTGCATGGCTAGGAATATAAATAATTAGAGCTTGAGTTATACATTAAAATAAGGAATTACAAGATATTTGTACTTTATTCCGTGACAATTGTCTATCTTTCTTGGTTCAAATCTAGGCCCCACTACTTACTAACTGCTATCTTAGGCAAGTTTACTTAACATTTCTGTGCCTCAGTTTTCTCATCTGCAAACTACAGACAGTGTCTTCCTCACAGTCATTGCAAAGATTAAGATAACACATTCACATTTCCCTTCTTATAATAAACTGATCACAATTTTAAAAGTAAAAAATCACTTTTATGGACTAAAATAAGGGAAATGCAAACTAATTCTCCAAGCACATGCATTAATTGGCTCAAGAGACAGTATCCACAAACCCCCTACTTAGAAGGAACATAAGTCAAAATGACTTATATATAAGAGATATGATGGGTGCCTGATAAACTGTTTTTGAACAAATGAAGGCATTTTATGAAAAAATGTATCCCCTTATTTGTTATTTATTTTTCACATCTGTCTAGATCCCCAATAAGATATTATAAACATCCTGAAGATTGGGTCTTTGCCTTATTCTTCTGGGTATTCGCCACAAGCCGTGTGTATCACAGGAATTGAAATATTTTATTGATTACTCCCTAAAAAACATAGTTTGTTTAGATCCTTAATCCACCATACAAGTTGTATGACCTTGTGCAAGTTACTTAATGTTTCTGTACCTCAGTTTCTTTATCTATAAAATGGGTATAATAGCACTTATATCCTTAATTGAAGAAGATTAAAGGAGTTAATATTTGCAAGCATTTAGAGACAAAGTAAACACTAGATACATGCCTATTAAGTACTAAAATGACTCTCGGAACACAAAAAGAACATATATACTGCATAGGTCAAGTGCTAGCCACTTGTAGCATTATACCATCATTTCCCAAAAACAAGCACAAACAAATCCCCTTTTAAAAGCAGGAATTTTTGCCCCCGTCCAGCATCTGTAGCAACACCTTAGAGATGGGGACAACAAACAATGATGTGAGGGCCACATGTGTCCCCTGCCTGTTTTTATAAATAAAGTTTTGGTGGGACATAGCCTCTCACATTGGTTTAGGTATTGCTTATGTCTGCTTCTGTGCTACAATGGCAGGGCTGAGTAGTTGCAACAGGGGCAGTGTGGCCTCTGCACAACTAAAAGGTTTCCTAGAAAAAGTCTGCCAACCTCTGTTTTAGAGAGAAAAAAATAAATGACTAGTAATAAAATCTCTGCATTGTACGTTTTAAGTCACTACCCAAAGCGACCTTATGTGCATTACTTACCTCTTGTTCATTGACTAGAAGCTGGTACACTTTAACTCTGTATTCTCCTTTTTTAAGCGCTCTCCCCAGTCTAATTGTAATCTATAAATTAAAAACACTTTTTAGATGTACTTTCTCAACAGAATAAACAACCCATTCTCACCCCATTATTTAGCTTCTTTTTCCAAAATTCTCTAGGTTATGGGGCGCTTTGAGAACAGACATATCTTTTACCTCTGATTCCCCAGCACCTAGAACAGTAACTGACACACAGTTAACATTTAACAAGTGTTTGTTAGATATATGGAAAACAAAAACAAAAAAATAACCACTAAACATCAAAGGAAAATTCCCCTTTTAGAGTATCTATTTCACCTTACTTGGAAGTAGAGCAAGATGTTCTCATAGCTATCATTTAAAACAGACTCTAATTATTAAAAATCATTTTAATCAACCTTATTGTCATCTGAAAATGATGAAAGTGTTTCATTCAGTCGGACGCTCTCAAACTCTTGATTGCTGGCATACACTCGAAAGACCTTGAAGTGAGAGGACAAAACTCCAACAAAGGGCTCTAAATGTTGTTTGAAAGCAGCCAGAGTAATTCTTTTATCAACATGTACCATCAACCCTAAACACGAAAAAACCAAAACAAAACAGAAACAAAAATGTAAAGGAAACCTCTTAGAGTATAAATAAAACAGAGCATACACTTTTTATTATACTGTAAGCAGGAAAAAGTACCCCTTTTTAGTTATTAGACTTTTAGCTAATATACAACATTGAATGGACAAAAAATATGGACACTGAGTATATTGATAGGTATAATCGGACAGTTTTAAATGTTCTGAGATATTTAAGTGCTTATGTATTTATTTAGGCTGCTGAATTCAAAACCAAACTTCCAGGAATTCTTTTGAAATACATACGTTTCTAGTTCTCCACAGTCACGTGTGGGCTGTGGCTGGGTTCCAACCCTATCTCTTCTGCTTCCTTGGCACGGAGCAAGCTATGTGATATAGAGCAAGCCACCAGCCTCTATACCATTTCTTCACCAGAAAAATGGGAGACAATAATAGCACCCACCTCACAATATTGCAGTGTGAATTCAATGAGGTAATATAGTTATCATGCTTTTAGCACAGTGCCAGATATATAGTAATTGCCTCAAAAATTTTATTAATAAATCTAGTTCTGGGATTTCTAAAAAAACAAACAAAAAAACAACCATCAAACCTAGCGTCTGAAGATGTGGTTGGCTGTAACAGGAACAGCGTCTAAGTGGGTCAGAAGCCCCCACCTCCTCCGAGCCTCAGTTTACACTCTCTTCGCATTGCAATAGAATTATCTTTGATGAACTTTATTTTTTCTAATGCTTATCATTTTAATCTTTGTCCTTTATTTTATAAACCACTTATGAGCATATTTCTAGACTACTTCTAGTTACTCTGGTCTTTACATTCTCGTAAAGAGCAAAAGCTTCACTCATTTGTCTCTCTTATAACAGGCAGTGCGGACTCCGAGAGCCGCCCCTCCGCCTCAGGCCCACAGTCCTCTGCAGCCCTCAGGCTCTCTCTAGGGCAGGCCTTGGTTTTTTTCTTGGTGAAATTTACATTAAAGGTCAAGGACGATACCCTAAAAACACTCCTGGTTTATGCTCTCAGGTCATCTCTTGGGTTGATGAATTTCTCTGAGTGGATTTTTTTCAAAGAAACTAATGTTCATTTAACTGTTTTCCTGATTATAAAATACAGGCTCATTATAGAAAATGTGGTTAAGTACCACATGGAAAATACGTAGAGAGTAATGAATTTCTAAAAAATGTCCATTTCTAAGCTTTAAGGAGGGCCCCTAAATGTTAATAATCCAGCTTTTAGAAAACAACTCTAGTTATGCTATCCAGCAAGAAACTAAATTTCTTGAGAAGAGAGTAATGAAAAAATTACTTGATTAGAAATCAGAAGTCCACGGGCTGGATTTCAGGTTTGCCGTTTTAGTCCAATAAATGGCTAGAGATTGGTTATCCAATATCTCACAGCCTTGTGGGATATTACACCAGTCTCATTGATTGTTGTTACACATGCAGTAAATTCTAAAGCATTACTCAAATACATTTGAGTTTTGGTTTCTCTCATAATTTGTAGTAATGTTGTAACACAGGAAGACAAATATTTGTTGATTATTGATATAGTCCAAAATGGTGATCAGGACCATGTGATTCTGGAGTTAGATGGTCTGGCCTGAATGAATTCTTGGCTCCTCCTCGCATATTACATTTGTGACTTTGACTTCTTAACTTTTCTGTACTTCAGTTACCTCTATTATAAAATGGAGATAATAGTATTTATACCTCAAAAAGTATTTTGGGGTCAATATATGTAAAATGCTTAACACAGCCCTAACAAAAAGTGTTAGCTTAATTGACTGGCTATAATTATTTTATAGATTTAGAGATTACCATCATACCATTATTTTTTTAATCCACCTCTTCAAACTAAAGCGTTTAGTTTCTTCACAGTGGAACTTTAAAATATCTTTAGGCTTCTGCTTTTTCTTTCCTTTCTTTTATGTAATTCTTGAATGAAGTGGTAACCAAAATTGTACAAAGAAATTTCCGCACTACATTTTTATTACCTTTACCTTCCTGTTTATACGCAAGTGCCTGCAGTCTACAACTAGGTCACACTGAAACACTATTTTCAGAGAAAGGTATATAATGACTCCCTGAAACAATTCCTGGATTATAACAGATAGCTTACAGACCATTATCTTAAGGGTAGTTTGGTTATTATCTCAATGGACTGCCTATACTGTCCACAGACTGTCACTCTTCAGTTATCAGATTCTTTGTACCTATTTTACCTTGCCATTTCACCACTCTGAAGAATGTTATTACTCATCATCTACATTTTCTAGGCACCTACTTTCAGATCACTGAGGAACTGTGATGAACCAGTCTCACTAGACTCCTGAAACAGCTGGCTATCACCTCTACTCCCCTATCCCTAAGCCAGTTTTCTAAACATAAAAAAGGCATTTTCCAGTTTTCACTTTTTCATTTTCAAGCAAGCCTTCTGTATGGCTTCTGAAAACCTAAATAAATTGTAGTAAATGGTTTCTCTCCATCACCATGTTTACTATGAATGCTAGTAAACCAGCCCACTATGAATTTCCAGAAAGGTTAATATGCCAGCATTCTCCTTTCAAAAGATTTCTTTAACCATTGTAAGATGGAAGTAGGAGTCTTTGGACTATAATTCTAAGTGCCACTGAATTCTTCTTAAGGTTGAGACTATCATGCAGTCAAATTTTCAGCACATTATTCTAACACAAACCACTTAAAAGAAATTTCTAGCCTTTTCCTGATGAGGAGCTACTTTTAATTTCTCCAACGCCCCTGAAAGGGTGAGAATGGTAAGATGTCAAAGTAGCTACTGGCTAATTTTCTTCTATTATTTGTGAGGAAAGTAAGGGACAGTGGTAGCTGTCATGGGGTAGAGGAATGCATACTAGGCATACAATCAGAATACCTGAGTGCGATCTACTAGCTGTGTGACATCAGGAGAATTATTTAACCTGTTTGAGCCAGATGCTTCATCAGTGAAAAGTGTCTAACAACATCAATTTCACACAGCTGTTGAGAACTAAATGAGATTATGTAAGTTAATGAGCCTTATGAGGTAAAAAAACCCAACTCCATAGATATTTAAAGCATTATTATAATAGAGTTTCTATCTCCATTTTGGCCCAGCAATCTACGTTTTCTCACTGGAGTTTCTGTAAGATATTTGTATGAATGTCACATTTCCAGTGTTATCTGGGCCTAATTAGTTAAAAACACAAATTTATGTGTTTTTACTACTGATTTCATAATACTTACAATTTCCTTTTAAAAGACCAAATTTTAAGATTAGAAAAAAAGCCTCTTTCCTTTCTTTGACTTTTCCAGTTAGTTATGCACTTTTTTTGGGGAGGGGGGTGGGAAGGGAAATGTTTGCATTGGTGGATGGAAGGAAGGGAGGGGATACACAAATTTAAAAAAGATTTCCTGGGCATTGAATATAGAATGTATTCTAAAGTGTCCGGACTTTTATATTGGTGTTTCATTTACTTTCAAACTATTTAATTTTTTACTTAGTACTTTTTATCATAATTATTTCCTTAAAAATTTTTTTTTTTACTTCTCTGACCAGAGTTCTGCCATCATTACTATCACAGATCTGAGTTGCATAGGCCTCAGAACACCGTTCACTATAAGCACCAAAAATGAAAGCAAAGGTGATAGTTTTACAATCCAGGAAGTTAAGGCGATCTTAGAACAAAGCACCTAACTCTTAGCTGATTCTTTCTTTAACTAAAAATTTAAATAAAACTGAGAAAAAGAAAATGATGCTGTTTCAAGGAGCCTTATTCTTTTTAAGTACATACATTTATGTCCTTCCCCAGAACCTTCGTCTGCAGCATAGGGTTCTGCTTTGAAATACATGTACTGTATTTCTCCCCTACTCTTGCCACTCTCATCGTATTCACTATCAGTTCCAGAGTCTTCTTCTGCTGTATCCCACGTCTCTTTTTTCCCTTCATTCGCTTTAGTTCTTCTACTACTCGTGATGCTATGAGAGTCAAGTCCATTAGCCAAAGGGATTTGAGCATTATCTGCATTGCACAAAGTATCACTGCTATGACTGGAGCTAAGAATATCACTGTCCACTGAACTTGTACTCCTGTCATTATTCACATCTGAGTCTGATCGTTCTTCAGACTGAAAATTTTCTGGATCAGAAGTCTGAATATGCTGTTCAAGTTCTCTATTATCCACTGATGCTGAAGAGTCCCTCTCATTGAGAGGTGATTCGATGTTTTCAAAGTCACTTGTCTCAGTACTTTTGCTGCTATCCCCATTATCTCCATCTTGCTGCTGCTGTAGTGACAAGCTTTTGAGTTTTTCAGTGCTTTCTTCTAGAATAGCTTCCACAGACTTTAAGCTCCCCACAGGTCCTTTGACTCTTTCACAGTCATCGTCCACATTACCAGAATCACCCCCAGCTTTCTGGTATGCTGTCCTTTTGGAATAAGATCCTGGGGATTGTTCAGGTAACAAAACAAATAATCTGATTGTATTTGC
Organism: Rhinolophus sinicus; assembly: GCF_057876585.1. Lineage (NCBI taxonomy): Eukaryota > Metazoa > Chordata > Mammalia > Chiroptera > Rhinolophidae > Rhinolophus > Rhinolophus sinicus. The sequence continues at coordinate 148,455,032 of NC_142514.1, read as the reverse complement.
ATGCCGATCTAGGAGTTTCCACAAATGAGAGTCTGTAAAGGCCATCTGGTAATCCAAAGTCTCAGAACTTTCAACAAACACCTAAATTGGTAAATCAAAGAGTTAAATAACATTATTAATTTTAGTGACATTCACATTCACCATTAGAATAACATCACATCAATACCAGACACTGGTATTTTATAAGTTATAAAATTTGGAATGATAAATGTTTCTAAAGAACAGGAACATTTTTTTGGAGACGTAACAAAACAAATATTATGTTTGTATGTTTTTATAATTAGCTATAAAAATGCGCTAAGGTAGATGGAACACACACACAAGCACATATGCAGATTTCTTATTTATTGGGTTGTCCATTTTCAGAACATTTTTGTGTTTCACATCTTGCTCTTTAGGAAATCAAAGCTTAGCATGAATATAGATAGAGGAACATGTATAAAGACATTTTGGAAATGCAACACCAAAACCCAGATTATAGAAAAACTCTAATGGACAAACGACTTGATTCTACAGCAAACTAATTGCAGGAAACAAACAAAGCACACACAGGGGAATCTTTAGATTAAAATAAGACTTGAGAGCTACATTATGGACTTTATTTAGATCCTGATTTGAATAGACACATCCTATTGTAAAAAAATTTTATAAGATAATCAGGGAAATTTGAACACTGACTTTGGTTGACCTTAAAGCATTTCTACTATTTTTTTAGGTGTAATAATGTAATTGTAGCTATGTTTGTAAAAAAGAGTTCTCATCTTTTAGAGATATCTATTCAGATTACTTATAGATGAAATGATATGATGCTGGGATGCTTTCAAATAATCTGGGGTGTGGGTGGTTGAATATAGGTGAAACAAGAGTTGGTAATTGTAGAAGCTGGGTGATGAGTATATGGGGGTTCGTTATACTATTCTCTCTACTTCTCTATATGTTTGAAATTTTCCATAATAAAATTTAAATAATGAAATGCAGGTAATTAATTTGGCAATTATGAATAGCATTTTGAGTTTTGCATAAAAAGATAATTATTATTCAACAAATGTTACACATCAGGACTAAAAGCTGACCATTCAAAGAAAAAAATAAAGTTAGATTCTCCCACTCCCTACCCTAAAACAGTATTAGGATGGATTAGAGATTTTAATGTTTTACACACACATTCACACACACACACACACACACAAGTATTAGAGAAAACAGAAGTAAATAAAAATTATACTTCAGGATTAATAAAACAATACTAAAAATGGTTAAATGAGATAAAAGATTAGACTGCACTAAGATGAATGAGACTGGAAAAAGCAATAAATAAAAGATGGTAAATAAGGAAAATTTTGGATGCAATTTATCCAGAGTAAACCAATGGCATTAGGAACAAACTCATAGGAAGTATGATAAAGGATGAACCACATAATGATATAAGATGAAACAAAAAGAGTGATGTCAACCTTCTGTTTTATAACAGAGATAAATGAGTAGGCAAGGGGAATAATGCTGGATTATCCCAGGGTGATAATTTTCTCATACCAGGCATACTTCTGATTTTTATCAGGAAGCATGACTTTATGGGAGAAGCTCAAGAATGAATAAAATTCCGAGAGCATAATCATTGTGGATAGAAATAGCCATGAAGGCTTCACCAAAGAGGCTGGACTAATTTGGGGCTTGAAAAAAATGTAGAAAAAGGGGAAAGAACACTCCAAGTGGGGGTAGCTTATGAACAAGGCAAGAGGAGAACCAGCAAGACTGATTCAGAGAATAGAAAGAAGCCAGGTCTGCCGTGACTACAAAGGAAGAAAATTATTGGGAGGATGTAAGAATTTAAAAGGTTAATGACAGACAGATGATGGATAGCACTAGAGGTTGGGCTTATAATATTAAACTTTATTTCATTTACCATTACCAGCATAGAAAATAGTAATGCAAAAATAAGAGAGATACCTTGTTACTTCTAAAAAAACCTTCAGCCTTCAGGGTTTTACTGGGCACAGTGAGAAGACGTAAATCATTGTAGCAGCGTTCCAGCACTATTCTCATTGTTTCAGCAGGTAAATGGACGGCCTATAATAAAAGTAATTTTAATAAAAAAGTACTCTTTCAGGAATAATTCTGCTTCACTTTGAAATATGAGAAAAATAAGACAATGCTGAGTTCTTAAAAATAGCAGAAAGAAAAATAAGAGAAAAATAATCTTAGTAGAGGTTTACAAATTTTTAAAGAATCTATGGAAAAATTATTAGTCTCATCCATTAATTATGCTGTAAATTAGGAGAACAAAGTATCCCTTATAAATGTATGCTCTGAAACTATTCTAAAGGTAATGATTTTTCACTAAAAATTCTATTCCTCTCAAGCTTGCAAAGTAAACGAGGGTACTTGACTCCAAAGAAACTGAATAACTGACTCTGAGAGCTGATGTCAAACCAATGCCTGTTTAAATTCTTGACTTTTCATCGGTTCCTTTGTATTCTGCGAATAGTTGTTGATACGTTTACTAAACCAAATTCTTCCGTGTAAAATGAGATTATATTAGTAGATAAAACTTATTTTAAATTTAGTTATTTTAAAATTCCATGTCCTTAATTTTTGGTGTCATTTTATGAATTTCACATGAAATGAACAGGTTAAAATAATTTACATTTTAAAAAACATAATTGGTTTTCAACAGAACTAATGATAACTAATTCTTCAGCAGTCTAGTTATACTTCAATACTGTATTTTTTGGCACAGAGTTTTGTGAACTGCCTTTATTCCCTACAGACATATTTCCTCCCCCAAAGTATTAGCTTCCTCAGGGAAAGGAATGTCACGTATTCTTTGTATTCTACCTCAGTACTCATACTCTAGATTAAACTGTAATACAGCGCAATTACACTAATGTAGTCTTTTTATGTGCAATTTAATCATAAAATACAGTTTCACAATATGGTTTGTTTCCTCTAATTATTAGTTTGGCAAAAATGTTAGAAGTCGTTTTTTTTTTAACACAATAATTAAAACCCAACTTTTATATAACACAATTTTTCACAGAGCATCTGTTTGTTTATTAACGTTCACAACAACCGGTTTAAAAAGCATTAAAAACCCCAGATGAGATAAAAGACAAGTCTACCTTAAGATGAATGACTGGAGACTGGACTCCACTTCTTAACTTGGGTCTGTTGAACAATTTCAATGACACCAAGGGACCTTAACCTGGGGTTTAGGAACCCTGCAAAGTTTTGCCTGTGCGCTCAATGTTCTATAGAGTGCAGGATCCTTGAAAGGATAATCACTTCTCTGCAGTGGACTAGTTTTGTTTTGTTTTTTTGTCCAAGAAACTCACGTTTTCTAGTTCAGAAATTCTGAATGAACCTATATTCTTTATCATTAATTCACATGTAATGTGGCCAATATTTAATCTATACCACCTTCCTTGTCAAATCTGCTTCCCTACTTATTCTTCTATTTCCATTAATATAGCATTACCTTTCTGGTTATCCAAGTTTGAAACTCCTCAGGTCATCTGTGTTCCTTACTCCAACATTTACCAATCACAAGTTCTATGGATTCTGTTTATATAATCATTCTTACAGTCTACACCTTCTTTCATTTCTGGTCGTATGCCTTCACCTGAATTATTTCAACCATCTCCTCACCTACTTTCCTGACTCCTCCCTCAATCCATTTAGAACACTAGTGCCGGCAGGCTTACCATTCCTACAGCAGAGCTCATCATACCGCTGCCGTACGTAGAAAAACAAACAAAACACCTACTTCCTATTGCTTACATCCAATAGCACCCAAACTTTTGTGTTTACTATTTAAAAACCCTCCATGAAATAACTGAACTTACATTTCCAGCCATGGGTTTTACAACGATCCAGCCAAACACACACCATTGTTCTGTGCACTTGCCTCCCACTTTCTTACCTCCATACTTGGATCAATCTGTTTCTTTTATTTGAAGCATCCTTCTCTCCTAACTACAGTTGTCTCCTAGCTGATAAATATTGGCTGCTTGAAGTAAATATTGATTCCTATATCTTACTCATAACTATCACACAGTGCTTTGTACACAGCAGGCAGTCAAATTATTCACTAACCAATTTTAAAACTTACCTTTGAAATAAGTTGCTTGAACTCTGTAACTGTTTGATTTAAGTAAGCGCGAACAGTGACAGGAGCAGCTACAGATTCTGCCTTTAGGTCAACAACATGAACTTTCACCATCACTTCTGTCACATATGAAAAACAAAACTGGAGGTTACTTTTTTAAACGTATTTCACGTGAGCAATGCATTCTTAATGTGTTTCTAATAGATAACACCTTTTCTAATTATCAAGACGATAGGTGTATGCTATACATGGATAATACATGTTAAAACTTTTCTTTCACAATTTATCACAGTACAAACATATATAAATGGAAATGATGCTAATAAAAAAGTTCTACATTTCTTTAAAAAAGACAAAATTCAAAATGTTTAAAAATACATGTTTTGTTTCCTTATAAAACATAACCACTGTCAAATTTATCAAGCATATTAAAAATATACATCCAAAGTTCCAAAACAGTGACCAAAACAACATTACATAAATATAGCTAGAGAATGCAAAACAAACACTCAACTAGGAGCCCTACTTGCTTTTGCACAACCTTTATTAAACTATTCAAGACCTTGTTCATAATCAAACACTTCTTTTCAAAACAGTATTCTCTATATCCTATGAAAAAAATCCTATAGAAAAAACTGTTTTGGTTTACATGTTTGTTTTTTCACTTAAATTTTTTGTATTATAATTTAATCCTATCTTCTTCTCTTCTGTTTCAGATCATTATACAACTAAACTTTTAGTCATTAGAAAAATAAATGATCTTCAAACATATTTAATAAACAGTTATTCTCTAGATTAAATAGTTTAATCTCTCATATGTAGTATGTCAATCCTCAGTTTTTTCCCTATGTTGCTAATCTAAATCTAAAAAAATACTCTGCTAATTGATTATTAATGAATGAGGGAGATTAGAAGTTTCACAAGTCACACTTACATTTAGAGTTTTCTATTAAAGAAGTGGTTTGGCTGACTCATTTTATATTTTGATATCATAATTTTTGCTATCTAGCTCAAAAATAATCTGTAAGGAAATGCTCCAAAGGGATTATTTACAGATAGGGCAAGAGTCTGACAGAAAGAGCCTTTGAAAGAATACCACACTTAGTCTGCTTTGGAAAAAGGAATCTTCATTTAGGAAAAAAAAAAAAAAAAAAGGAGGTGTTATAGGGTCTATATATGAACAGAACTTGAAAGCGTAGAAGGTTTTGTAAGTTCAATTTTTAGGAATAAAAGTAGAGAACATAAGCCTGATTTCTGATTAATAACCTACACAAGAAAACTAGGGTCAAGATAACAACAGTGAGAATCTGGTTTAAAAAATGTAAACATTTTGATTTCTCCCTATTTGTTACAGTTTACATATAGTGATTACTAGAAAACTTTGGACATATAACTGCCTTTAGGGACAACTTCGGGTAAAGCTAGGGGCATGGTATTTTGCTTTCAAGATCAGTCTCAAACAAGGAAAAAAACCCCTCACATCCTGAGGAATGTGACAGATGTAATGAAAACAGAAAAAGCTGAAGTACCTGGGACCTATAGAAATGGAGAAGAAGGAGAAAATTTTAAAAATGTTGTAAGTGATGTGTATTATGAAACCACCTCTTCAAGGAGACTCAGAAACACATTCTACTTCTGAGAGTTTATGCGAATATACTTTTTTTGGGCCAGGGTCTTCTTTATAAATGGGAATCGGGGGAGGGAGAATGAGTCAATACTGAGAAGAAAATTCCCACTGAATACTATAAGCTAGAAGTTTTGTTTGTTTGTTAAATCTGTGTATAGCTCTTTAAAAGTAATCTAGAACTTAATTCCAAGCTTGATGCTGACTAGTTCCCAACCTATCAAAATTATTCTGCATTTTAAGAACATCTAAAAAATTAAAATTAAATTCATTTCTGTAAACAAAAACTTTATGAAAACTTTAAGTCCAATACTACTCAAAATAACATAAAATTCCTTACCTCCAGGTTTATAAGACTGAAAAACTTGATCAGGTTTTCTCGTCTCCAATAGCAGATCAAACATGTATGTTGACTTGACTCCACCTAGTAGAAGTCCCATTGGTGTATCTTCTTCTCCTTCATATGATCGTTCCAGATAATCATGAAACTCATCATATTTAACAAGGCGACAGCAATCGATGGGTATTACCTCTTCCAAATCCATCATCTAAAAGAAAATGACCCCCGAGAAAAAAAATATATAGTATTTTACTCTGATGTGTAATTGCATTACCTAATAAACAATAAAACCCGTATTTATGATTCAAAGTTTAAAGATATCAAAGTTAAAGGCACAATTTAAATGCTATTTTTAAATAATCATATTACATTATCCCTCAAATCATACAACACACGCACTAACATATTATAAAGATATTTTTTTGTTTTAAAAAAGTTAACATTCTTAACTTTAGATGGATTCAAAATCAATGTATTACAAGCTATTGCTCTGTAATCACTAAGCTGGAAACATAAGGGGAAAACAACCCACCAGAACACGCATCTGTTGTTTTCTTAATGCAATTTGAAGAACTGGTAACTCATGTTTCTATAGTAACTCTCTTCCTAAGTACAGGAGGAGAGTATGCCTTGTAGAGCCACCATGTAGGATGTAGTTTCTGTGTCTCTTAAGTGCTGCCCCACTCCTCTTTGGACCACCCCCTTCAATATTAGCCTCAAGAATACCTACAACTCAGGGCACTGGAATTCCTATCACAAAATTTACCTCTAGTCCCTGTCACTAGTCGATGGCATGCCTTAGATGCAACATCTCTTAAGTTGGAAATGAACTTCCTGGAGAAACATAGTAGGATTGCTTAGAAATATTTAATCCTCATTTAAGTCTTGTGATTATGACTTTATAGAAAAACCTGTAAGCCTTCATGTGTGTCCCCACTGATCTATACCCAACCCCACTTTCATCCCCAGAGATGAGCTCCATTTTTGGTAAATAAGATTGGTTTATTTCTCTCTTCTGTCCTGTTTGACTCTTTACATTTGTGAATTTTTACTTCCTATTTTTAAAACAGTATTTTTTTCTTCCTGCATTAAAAACTGATGGAATATAAACTACCCTTACTGCTATTACTGACCTTACTACGTAAAATTGTTAAGACATTTTTTCCATTTTAGTTAAATTTGGTTTCACTATGGTTTTGCAAAAGATGATGCTTGCAGTCCACCACCATGTTTAAAGGATTTTCACTTTAATTAGGTGAATCCAGAGTCATCCATCCATGCATGTTATTGTTTGTTCATTTATTTACTCATTCACATAGCCATCCAATTTTGACTCTCCTATATACTAGGCAAAAGTACTGGAAATGCAATCATGAGCAAACCAGAACACTGGTCACCCTTATAAGTGCTTACAGTTTAGTGAGAGACAATGACATTAAAATAGTCACAGTTTGTAAATTTTCAGTATTGATAAGTGCTATGAAGGACCAGGTACCTAACACAAAGTGGGTCGCAAATTTTAGCTTAAAAATCACCTGAGGTCCTTGCTTAAAAGGCATATTCCCAGGTATCAACACAGGAATTCAGATTCATTGGCAGGAATTAATTTTTTAATAGGAATATGATTCTGGTGCAGGTTGCGCTGGATCACACTATGAGAAACAATGTTCGCTATCTTGTGTATAATTTCTAGTTCCTTCATTGATTCTAGACATAATTATAAATGAACTAATGTAGTATACAATTTTTTTCTCTAGGTAATGACTGTTTAATTTCAGTCAAATGATGTTAACATTTATATGGAAAGGACAAAAAAAATTTGTTAAGTATCACAGACGATATTTAGAAAAATCTGGTTATTTAATGCTTCCCTTTCTATTTGCCTTTCAAAACCCACTAATAATGTCCCATTATTCTTAGAATAAAAATGCAAACTTCTAGTCTTACAAAATCTCTAACTTCATTTTATGCTACTCTACATTCATTCAAAACAATCTAAATATAACGCCCCTTTTATCAGTTTCTTGATCATGCCAAGCACTTCCTCACTTCAGTTTTCACACATGCTGTTACCTTTACTTAAAATATTCTTTCCCAACTTTTTGCATAGTGTCTTCGTCTCATGGTTAAAGTCTCAGAATAAATGATCTCAATATACTAATGATTTACTTTAGTAACATCTAAACAATAAAGTACTTGAAAATTTTAATGTTTCTAATTTTTTTGGCCTGCTTTTTTCACCAATGGATTAAAAATTCTGTGAGTGCAGTAAGCATATCTTGTTCACTTTGGTATCTCTAACACTTCATGTTGTCTTGTTTACTCTAGCAATCTCTAATGCCTCATATGGTAGCCACTCAATAAATATCTGTTAAATGAATGTAAAAAATAAATGAATATTTTTGCTTCAAATTCTAATTCAGAGTTTTACAATGCTTAACTGACTTTCAAGAGTGAGAAATTTCTTAAAACCACCTGAGTATGTTCCAAAGAGGTATAAACTACACTCTTTAAAAGATATATGATTTAAATGCGCTATCAAAGTTACTGCAAGTGCTTGTATTACTATTGACTAGAATAAAAATTTTTTAAAATATGGTAATACTGTTAACTAAGATACCGACAATAATTAAATGCCAACAGTGCAATCAAACATACCTTGTAAGCCATTTCTACTGCTTCATTTAATGTCTTATCCTTATGGACCTCCAATTTATTTTCCATCATTACTTGTTTCACAGGATGCAAACAGAATAATTTTATCTAGAAATTGTAAAATATCATCATCAAGTCAGCAGGTCATGAGTCAAAGCTTAATTCTTTTGTAGACAGCATTTTTTTTCCTAATAGTCAAAATATTATAATTAAAAAAAAGCATAATTGGGATCATTGTCTTTGGTTTCTATTTTTCTCACATAATAATCCATAGTGACTATGTCTCATGTCATTAAAAAATTCAAAAACATCAATTTTAACAACTGTATGTTTCTTTATAAGCATATATCACAATTTATATCATCATTCCCTTACTGATATACATTCAAATTGTTTCCAACTTTTCCCTCGTTTGGAAAATACTGTGATGAATGTCCTTGTGGTGAAAATTTTACAGCATCTCATTAGGTAATATTTCCTAAAGAGAATTACATATAAAAGGATATAAATTTGCTTAAGGCTCTTGATAAATTCTACTCAATTTCTACACAGAAAGGTTTTACAAATTTATTCTTCGTGTAGCTGAATGTGACAATGCTCATCTCATTATAACCTCACCAATATTGAGTATTATCACTACATGTTAGTGTTTTTTATGCATGAAATCATCTTACCTCAGTAATATAGTTAGTTACATTGCTTAATGATCAAGATACCATAACCGTCTACAATATTACCCCAATGGGCTAGTTATCAGAATTGCAGCTAAGCAAGTCTCAACAGTACTTTTTAATTAAAAGTAAAATTATGAAATCTAACCTTGCATGTATTGCGCTCAATTTCTCGTTGTCTCTTTTCTTGTTCTTCCAATTCTCTTTCTCTCTGAACCAAGTTTTTAATATGCTCTGGATATTCATCTACTTCTAGAAATTCTATTAATAATAAAAACAGGGTAAGACAGTGTCATTGAAATTGAGCTTCCTTTATTTCATTTTGTTCTACTATGTTCTCACAGTATATACTTATTGTGTAGCTCTCATCAAAATACATCTCTATTACATGAATCTCTCAACTTGAAACATGAGTTGTCCCAGACCACGGTAAAGAGGTAGTTAATAATAACACGTGGTTAGGTCTCATATTTTAAAAAGACTTATATTTATTCATAATAGCTCTTGGCTCCAGGACAACACTAGTATGTAGATACAGATTTTTAGAATAAAAAAGTTTCTCTGAAACTTGCAAATAAAATAATTTCTGATTTCAAATTGTGCTATCATCAAATTGTGTGGCCTTGTGCAAATTCTCTAGACCTTGGTTTCTTTAGCCTATTACCATACCTACCCCAAAGAGTTATTACCTGGGATATAATAAAATGTAATAAATGCTGTTGCTGCTGCTACTACTACAAATGCTATTTATTTATTATTATTCATTCAAACAATTATCTCTTTTGCTCTCAAAGCAGTCTTTTAGCTGCCTTCAAGAACTTCGTATGTAACTCAACATATTAAAAGTGACAATATGAGATTATGATACTGCTTAATAAAATCGATGATTATTAGGCATTAAATAGGGAGACAAATTTATTTATTTAAAAAAATCAGGCCTTGGTGGAAGGTGAAAATCTACGGTTCTTAGAAATGAGCTCTAATTCTAAAAATATTCCCTGTCATACATACAGCGCCCTCTGGTGCTTCATCACAAAACTAGAGTGGGGCAATGAATAAAGGAAAGCTGAGTAATTGCTGTATTTATGGGCTGTATCTGGAATGCTAGTTGCCATAGAGGACACATGAACTACAATCCGGACTCTGCCTCCAGGTAGCTATGACATTGGACGAGTTACTCTTTGGGTTATAGGTTCTTTATCTGTGAAGTAAGAATGATTACTTCCACTCTGAAATCTGTTCTAAAATGACTTATAATTTCCCTTTTATTTTTTCATTAATTCCATAGTAAATTACTGAAAAGCTACTATATGACAGACCTGGGACTATACTGTTGGTGAAAAGATAAATAAGTCCCTAGCCTTGCACCAACTGGATTCACAATCTAATGAGGGTTTACAAAAATGCAACAAAAACATTCTACTACTAAAAATAGATTTACACATAGCATGGTAGTTTCTAAACAAAGGAAATAAGTTAAAATCAATGACAGTGATTATATAATTTTAATTATGAAAAGAATATAAGCAAACACATCACCTGTGTATACACCTATATATGCGTGCCCACACACACTCACCCACCCACCCACCCTACCTATTTGCAATACTGCTTCAGTATAGTCAGAGCGAATGTAAACAAAAACTGAAATTTTTAAAGTAATAATTACCAAAAAAGAGACAACCCCATATGCTTTGTATACAGGATTTCTTTCTGTGATTCTTAAAATTGAAATTTAATAAAGGACGTACTGTAGACTCATAAAACTTTACTTGCTTTTTAAGCAAATAGCAATGATATTTAACTCTAGTTCTTAAGAACATTTCTAGAGAGGTAGGTGGGAAGTTTACTTTATCTATGGTCCCCATTCAAAGCATTTAGATACTAAAATACCCAAAAGGCTAATAATAGAAAAAAAGCAATAACAGTTAAATTTGAGGTTTCACTCTGTACTATACATGATGCCGAATGCTTAAAATGTCATCTCATTTAATTTTTATAACAACCCGATTAAATACTATAATTATGCCCATTTTACAGATGTGGAAAGCAAGAGTTAGAAAAGTTAAATAACTTAGTCTAAGACATGCAGCTGGTGAGTTATGACTGCTACACAGGTCTGGGGGCTATCATCACTGAACCAAACTTCATATGAGGCATGATAAAAAAATACCGTGAATGTTTAAATAAAAATAATTTATTATAGTAAAAGACATACTGCCAATTAGTCCCCCTAAAAATAATCCCTCTTGCTTTGAACACACTTACCCCATCATTCTTGCCACTTTCTGAAGCAGTTGTAGAAGTCTTCTTTTGTGAGTGTCTTTAGTTGCGCTGTCATGGCTGCCTCGATGTCCTGAATTGATTCAAAATGTTTATCTTTCATGGTCATTTTGACTTTGGGAAAGAGCCAGAAGTCGCATGGCGCCAGATCCGGTGAGTAAGGTGGATGAGAACACACCATAATGTTTTTATTTGACAGAAACTGCCATACCAGAAGCGATGACACAGAGCCTTTCCATTGTGATCGCAAAATACAGTGAATGCTACTGACGAGTGTCATCCAACAGAAAGGCAGGGATCTTCTATACAGGAAGTGGTGTGTCGAACCTCAGTAACAGTGTGTGACAAGTTTCAAATTGTTTGGTGCAGTCAGTCGGGTGTGAGCTACGGTTGAGAGAAGGTGTGTTTTAAAGTGTGCTGTAAATCATCCTCCATCATGACAACACTCCGTGTCAGACACCACTTCTGGTATAAGGCAATTTCTGTCAAATAAAAACATTACAATGTGTCCTCATCCACCTTATTAACTGGATCTGGCACCGTGCAACTTCTGGCTCTTCCCCAAAGTCAAAATGATTCAGGACATCGAGGCAGCCATGACAGCACAACTAAAGACACTCATGAAAGAGGACTTCCAGAATTGCTTCAGAAAGTGGCAAGAACAGTGGGATATGAGTGTTTGAAGCAAAGGGGGGTTAAAGACAATGTGTCTTTTACTGTAATACATTTTTTATTTAAACATTCACCATATTATTTGATCACACCTCGTATAATACAATCTTACTGCAAATAAATATCCCTTTTATTTAATGCAGAGTTTTTTCTCTTAGTGTACTAAAAAAGTTCAATTTTTTTAAGTGTTTTTACCAGTTGGTATTATCTCATAACAGTCTTTATAATTAATTTTTCCATGTATGTGTATATTAAAAAAAAACTTTAATGGTCCTGTCATTTAAAAGTAGTTATCTGGGTTTGCAAATCTTGCAAAAGAAATTAGTTTATAATACAGACTAAAATCAAATAACTGTATGTTAACATACTTGCATTTCTTGCTGGATCCTTCAGTCGATATATCAGCATATATGCATTTGTGGAGCTAGTAGAAATATAAAAAAGATTAAAGGGGACAAAAAGTAGATTGTAAAGATTCCATTTCCTAGCATCAAACATTTATTCAAAACAGTTTTTTGTTATTTTAAACAATTAGAAAATCACGTAACTGTTCTTGGACAGGTTCAAATTTCATTCTAGAAAAAAATTATCTACTTTGCTTTTGCTGACACATTTATGAGAAGATTCCATACCTCCTCCTGGTAACACAGCAAAGTCTTCAAAAAACCTGTGTCTTAGAATGATTACTTCAGTTAAGTCGGGAGTCAGCAAATTTTTTCTGGAAGGGCCACACAGTAAATGTCTTAGGCATTGTGGATCATATGATCTGTGTTTCAATCACTTAACTCTGATGTTGTAGTGAGACAAGAGCGACACACAGTATTTAAACAAACGAGTATGGTGGTGTTCCAAAAAAAATCTATTTCCAAAAATCAGAAGTGGGCTGGATTTGGCTCATAGGTTATAGTTTGCCGACTCCTGGGTTAAATCTTTTTAATGGTAAAATGTATTGAGAAGCTATAGTTAATTCTAATTTATCAACACTAAAAATTAAGAAGTTATTTACCTTGCAAAAGCACTGGAGTAATAGCCTCTGCTTCCTGAAGATCCACCATGTGTTTTCTTAATGTCCTCTTGTGTTATCTAAAAAGTTGTTATATTATTTACCTTTGGGTAAAAATTCTAACACTGTTACCTTTACGTCAATATGTAAGCCAATTTTTAATCTCAGAGTTAAATGGCCCACCCAGATACCAATTCACAGGATGTAATCATAACCAGTGGCTGCTGCTGACCAAGCAGTTCTAGTGCTCCTAACCAGTAGTACTACACGAAGGCTCACGGCAAGAGGAAAACTGGGAGTCTATTTCTGGAAACACTCAGCAAGCCCCACACAAAACAAAATAAAACCAAGAAATAACAAGAAGAAACAAAGAAGGAAATTTACTGAAAGCAAAAACAAAAGACTGATTTGGAATGTGTTTTAAAGTGTTTCACTGGACACAGTCTCCCATTTCAATAAACCCTGCTATTGACAGAATCATCCCTACTGTTGTCTTTCAGAAAGATAATCTTTAAAAAACCCCTTCTTACCCTGCTGACATGCTGATCATTGAAGCTGTACCACTGCTCATCACTGAATGACTTTATACAAGCATAATAATGACCACCGGCAGCACTCCCTGAATGAACCATAACGGAGAAGAGCTCATAGATCAAAGAATTCTGAGGGGAAAAATAAAAGTACCTCAGAGAAGAGGAAAAACACAAAACACCTATTTGTTTATTTCCTAGTCTCTATTAGCACGTAGTCTAGTAACATGTTCGTTGTCGTGTTTATTTATTGTAGGTTAACTATCCTATAAGATAATCAAAAGGCAAGTCACCACATAATTTTATATACCACAAGTTTCACTAAACGTATTCCTTCACATTTTAATTATGCTATAACCTCTGGTACTATGCACATCTGAAATGTAAATTTATTTATGTAAAAAAGAAAATAATAGCATGAAATTTTAGAAGCAGGTGCCAAATACAAGACTATCCTGAGACGCATGGTCAAAATAAAAAAATCCCAAATAACACTGATTTTTTTCAAATAAGATTCTATGTCCTTTACAGAGGAGCTGAGAGATATAATGATTTGGGCATCTTCTAATGTATTTATGTAATATCTGTGATATAGGGATCTACTGACTTGACATCTCTCAGGTATGCAAAGCTGGTTCAACATTAGAAAATATATTATGTAATCCAGGTTGAAGAAGAAAAATTACATGATCATATCAACTAAGAAAAAGCATTTGACAAAAGTCCAATACCCACTCATGATGAAAACTCTCAACACACTGGGAAGAGGGGAATCTCCTTGACTCCATAAAAAACATCTACAAAAAAACCTAGAGCCAACTTCATGCTTAAAGATGAGAGACTGAACACTTTCCTCGTGAGACCAGGAACAAGGCAAGAATGCCCTCTCTCACCACTCCTGTTTAACACTATATGGAAATCCTACCTGTTGTAATAAAACAAGGAAAAAAAGATATATTGTCTATGCAGAAAAATAGACACAGGGTTAATTTTGTTCTTGAGCCACAGTCTGCCAACTCTTGCTTGAATGCAATGTTTTTTATGCTACGTTATATTGTATCCCTACATTTCATAGCAGTTCACATTCATCTATCTGCCCTGAAAGAAATAGATAATTTTCAAAGGTAAAGGATAGTAGCAATTGTGGTGAGAATAATGGTCTTGGTCTAAAAATAGATTTATGCCAGTGAAACGCTATACTCAAATACTTCCTAAAATAATTCAGTGTGACTCTGTAAGACTTGAGCTAGTGATCAGTCTTCATGCTTGTGATTCATATTTGCTCTGTGCTCAAGATACTTTGATGGGTTACTCTCCCCTCAATAAAGCAGATTGTATGAATGTGAAAAAAAAGCTTTGATAAAATGTTAAAAATCATTGACAGAGCGACAAAAAAGGTTCTATCCTAGAGAGTTTCCAGTTTTGTAGTTTTAAAATGATCACCCATGGACCACTTTGTGAAGTGCCTTAAGGGCTGTCCTGAGTGTGGGGCAGGGGGCGCAGGGAGACTGAGGGCTTTGTTCTTCCCCTCCCTCCAAAAGATCAGTTCTATCATTAACTTTTTTGTAAAGGGTTCCATAGCCAGAATTTTAAAAATCAAAATATCTAGTCTAATGCTTTTTGTTTTGCTATATGAGAAAACTCTGGTAAGATACAAGATTTTAGAGGCTTGCTGCAACTTTAAAGGCAGAAGTCTGACTATTAGGACCCTTTCCACACCACCACCAAGCTTACTTACATAATTACAGCTCAGCCTCCCAGAAATTAATGCTCCCATCTGTAAGTTTTTCCTAAAGTTTAATTATGATCACATAAATGCATAAAAAAACTATCCTAAAAAGTCTTAACTTTCAAAAATTAAACTTCTTTTAGAGAGAATTTTATCCATCACACAGCTACAGAATTATATACAGTAGCACAGAGATTACATTATTCTCTCTTAACTAAAAACCACGAACTATAAAAGGTACCTTTTCAAGACCAGGTTTCGAAATCTTTTCAGTTCCACTATTGCTTTCAAGGCAGATCCCTTCATCAACACCATCATCATTGGAGAAATCATTGCTCATTTGATCACTGTGACAACTGCCTTCATTTTCTGCTCCACTGTCAGTGCAACTTTCAGTCTGAGGAGATTTCTTAATAAAACATAATTATCTTACAATTATAAGGTAAATAAAGGGAAAATATACACAAAGTAAAACTTTATATGCTAACATTTTCATATAATTTAAGATATTATTAATAAAAATACTCATTTTAAGTAAATTTAGTTTCTCTTAAAAAGTGAGACCTTAAATAAAATTAAACAAAAAAGTATTTAAAAGCATTTCTATTAATGTCCTTAAAATTTTAATACAATAAATTAGTGATTTAGAATTCTATTAAACTCCATTTATGTTCACAGTTGCAAAGTAACAATATAAAATTATCATTTCTTTCATCAAAATCCATAAAAGCAGAGAACTTAAGCTAAAAAATGAGCTTCTTTTGTTCTCAAATCCGAAAAAAACCCACCTTATCTTGAACAAAAAGTTTAATTCAGTTTATCACAGGGCTAGGTATCATAGACAATTAGAAAGAAAAACAAGACATTGTATCTACCCTCAAGAATTTTGTACTCATGTTTGGAGGTGGAAATGTAATAATAGCCAATCATACTTTTCAATGCTTTTATAATTTTAAAGTCCCTTTCATGAAAATTTAAATTGAAGAAATCTATTTCTTAGGTATCCTCAAGTAACTCTTTTCCCTTTTCCTTTAATATTTTATACACATACCTAAATTTTTTTTTTACTTAAATAAAGAATTTTTCTCTAAGGCATTGCATAGAACTTCCTGAATTAACCAAGCAATATAATAAGCACCAACTTTTTGCCAAGAACTTTGCTGTAGGCGCTGCATCTAACATAAAGTCTTCGTCCCTCTAGAAAGCTTGGTTCAACGAAAAATAACTTCAGTTGGAAAACCAACTTCAGAACTCTACACTAAGCCCAAAAATATGATCATTCCTTATCTCTTTTCTTAAGAAATGGGCTCAGAATTCCTAAAAGTTTCTGTCAAACTTTATATCTAGGATTTCTTCCTTCGGAAAAGATTTCCCTTTACAAGACATATATTAGGAAGATACAGAAGACAGATCTAATGCTGATCTCTGTTTGAGCAGGAATCCTATTTCTCCTTTGAAAGTCTGGTCTACTTTTGGTAGATTTCCTAGCGTAAGCCCGAACGTTTGAGATAATACTTTAAATCAAACCTTTCAGTATGTTACCTGGTCATAGGTACCATTCAATGAACATCTATTTTATCTAAGGCACTCTCTTCTTATAAAACCTATAAAAGCTATTCTTATTCTTACTTTACAGACAAGGAAAGTGAGGCTCAGAAAGGTTGCTCTTCTATACCATATTAAATAAAACCTGATGAATGTTTAATACTGTTTTGAGCTCCTGGGAAAAGGCATTTTTATAACTATAGTACTCAGTTCCAACCAGAAAAAAAAGCTTCATGCCAGTTTTGTGAATAATATAATCACTCTGAAACAACTATGTAAGTAATTGCAAATATTCCCCTTAATAAAATCATAAGTGTTTCCAAAAGAATATAGTGGGACATGAATCTTTTATTGGATTAAGACAAATTAGAGAATCTGGGGAGGTCAATGAGTGGAAGAATTGATGAGCTTTACCTGTGTACTTCAAAGTCCCATTCTCCAACTATTTTAATAAAGCTTTAATTTAAAAAGACTAATCAAAAAAGGAAAACAGATAAAATACCTTTCTTTTCTGTCTTTCTAACCTAGGCAATTTAAGAGCAGGCAAACATGAAGTGAGAATAACCCAGAAACTTGAATCCTTGAAAAGGACACTAAGACAAATAAAAGAAATTAAGGCCATCCGACTCAGTTTGCTTTTCTTTCCCCTTTCTATTTTCAGTTTCATTTCTTTTATTTTTCAGTTAGTTTCAGGTGTACAAAATAATGTAATAGACATTTATAATTTATATCCCTCACACAGTGATAATCCACTCCCCCCACCTACTACCCCTCTGACATCGCATACAGCCGTTACATTGCTACTGTCTCTATTCCTAATGCTGTACTCCACAATTTGCTTCTTATTCATTCATATATTTGTTCTGTGTTTATTATGTATCACAAGTGAAGCCCACCTCTAGACTGGTTTGTTTCAATAACTGAGAAAGTTATAAAACATAAGATTATCTCTCAGATTAAAGAAATAATTCCAGAATTTTAGATCCTTTTTGTCTTTTCAAAGAATATCACAAGTTATTTGATATTCAAGCAAGAATATCTGCAAAATATTTATGGTAGACAGGAAAAGCTTATATAAAGTTAGTTGTTTTTACAGAACTTGGCATTAGAAAATAAGGAAAGGAAAAGCTTCCATCAAGAAAACAATCTATGCAATATCAGTGTTAAGTTACCCCAAGCAACTATTTTAAACACAACTGACCAAATGGATTAATGAAAAATATAACAAGAAAATATAATAAATATTTACCTCATCTTCAACATCAATAAATGTACTCATATCTAGCTCTTCAGGAAATGTCATTCGATCATTCAATTTAATCCTGTGCATGGTTGTATAATCAAAATCAAACCTTTTCAATTGTAAAGTCAGCAGATAAGGGAAATGCAAAAACCGAAGACCCTGAAAAAAAAGTGGGACCTATTAAACACTGACTATTATCTCAGGTAATTAAGTATTAATTTCTATATGGCATCTACCTTTCGTGCATCACACTTCTTCTTACAACGTTCACAAAAATATTGATTTGGGCCATCCAGGATCTCTGGCTGAATAAACGCATGCAATGCTTCTTCCTAGTTAGAAAAAAATTGTTTCTTAATTACTTAAAAATATTATAATATTAATGACAAGGTCCTGAATATAAAAACACTGCAATTACCAAAATACTTATAAGTAGAATGGCTAGAAAATTAGGAACTCAAAATGCAAAAAGGAAAAAAAAGTCAACAAAATGTTATTATATTAATAAAAACTGAGCAAAAACATAATTACTTATTTCATTCTGCATGAGATCTGCCTTTCCTACTACTGCATATCAGTTAGTCATTTCTACCTAATTTTTATTGACTTTACATTGTGGCTAAATAATAAAAATCCTCAATCTTTAGATTACAAAGTAATTCCATACTTCTTAGAAAAGCAGTTACATGTAGCACTTCAATCTTCTTGCAAAAGGAGACATTCTTAAACTATACAGTAACACACCAAAAAAAGAATTGACACTATTCATATATTTAAAAATCTAATAATCATCCTTAATCACTAGATTTAGGGTCAATCAGTGACCCACCACTGCTCTAGTTACAAAGGTTGAAAAATACTGCTATCTTCTCATTGCATGTCAGAGATTGCTCCATTTGAAAATGTATGAGGGCTCCTGGACTGTTCACCTAGTGGAATCATGTGGTTCTCATTTCTCCATACAGCCTTAAAACAGAAGCAGGAAATTTAGTATGAATACTGTGGAAGAATCAGTGGGCTTAAAATTTTTTATTTTAATTTTTAATCACTGATTGTTCACAATCAAAAAATGAATCTTAGTTAATACAACATATAAGATTGCATAATCCAAATTTCATTTGATGTCACCTCTTCTTCACACATGATCTAAACACAATTTCTGACAATATTTATTACATATAAAGAAAAAAAATAGAATTATTAAGATCAAGTATCTTCAAATATTTCTGTTGTTCCTCAAAAGATAAAGGAGCTGGATCTGGCAAAATGGACTTAGTTGTAAAGTGGCTGGCAAAGCTTATAAAACTACTATTCAGATATTGTTTGATATAGCTCATTTTGGAATAAGATCAAAGATATGAAAAGATATTCAAAATGCTTCTAACTTCATCCACCTCCTATTTGTTCTCAAAACACAAGGAAAACCAAAGATTGGGGGACCAATTAGCTGGGGGTTTTCCACATGACCAAGCATTTTACTGAAGTCATAGGAAAGGACACATTTGGAAAACGTTTTTTTCTCTAAAGGCATATTTTATGCATAAAAAGGTAAATTCTGTAAAAAACAACAGAAAAAAAAGCATCTTTCAGAGAAATCACATATATATAGCTTAACATAGAATGGTATCAAATTCATCAAGTTTTCCAAATAGAAGTAATTTGAATTGGTAAAACATTTAATACCTAAAAAAAATCCAAGGGGGTGAAAGAGTGAAAAATTATGTAACTCAAATCCTACCTTACTAAACTATTTATTGATCTCTGGCTTATAGATCATAGATAGAGCTATTTTTTTTTTTTTTTAAACTCAGAGAAAACTTTAAAGAACAGAAAATTCCCATAAACTCTTTACTCAGACTCACCAAGTTTTAACATTTTGCTGCCTTTGCTTTCATTATCCCACCCCCACACACATTCTTATGTATTTTTTTGGAGCCATTCAAGAGTAGGTTCACACATCATCCTTTTCCTCTTAACACTTCAATGTGACATTTTAAGAACAAGAAGATTCTTACATAAATATTAATGATATCAAACTTAGAAAAATTTAATATTGATAAAGTGCTTTTATGAGTCCATATTCCAATCCTGTCAATTATCCTAATAATGTCCTTTTACAGCATTTCTCCCCATCCAGTACAGCATGGAATCCAGGATCAGACTACATTTTGCTGGTTGTCTCTTCAGATTCCTTCTGTCTAGAACAGTTCCAAAGCCCTTCTTTTACAACATTAACATATTTTTGTAGAGGCCAGTTGTTTTATAAAATGTTCCACAATTTGGGTTTCTCTGATGTTCTTCATGAATAGATTCAGATTACGCATTCCTTTCTAGACTACTACCTAAGTAATGGTATGTCCTTTTAAGGATATCACAGTCACAGGTCATGATGTCCCTAACCTCCTTATTGGTGATATTAACTTTAATCACAATTAGAGTGTGGTCCACTATATAGTTATTATTTTCCCCCTTGCAGCTAATAAGCAATCTGTAAAGACCCTTGGAGACAACGCAAAAATCTTGAGCCTTAAACTTTCCACCCTAGATTTAGCATCCACTAATGGATTCTTGTTTACGAGCAAACCAAATTTTAATGTAGTTTGCTTTATGAGCTAACTTGAAAATCTTTTTCTTTTAATAGGCAATTTAAGCCCATTCATATTTGATATAACTGATATGTTGTGTTTCATCTCAGTCACTAATGTATAATTACTGTGTGTATTAAGTAATATTTACTGTGCTCGTTTCTCTGTGTGGCATGTTTTCCTGTTTATTAGATTCTTTTGGTATTTAGGAAGGCTAGTAATTTTGTTCTAGTGTATTTATACTTTTGTTATTGCCTTTATTCCTCTTTATTTTTTTCCCTTTTTTCTTACTTAAGCTTTTAGTGTCTAGTCTGCCATTTCTAAATGGTACTGTTTCCCATCTATTCAACAGTCAATGATTTTATTCTATTTTCCCTTTCTTATCCTTTTTTCAGAATGATATTCTTTGTACTTTGTCTAACACGTAACATTTCATACTATTCTTCTACCCATGTCCCCATGCTTTTTAAATTCAGTCCTAGTTCTACAATTTTAATTAGTTCTTAATTCTACAATTCAATAAATCAAATGCTCACAGTCCTTTTGTTGAAGCTTCCCTAGTGATGTCTTGGTTGGATAGAGCTAATCCTTTAATAAATTCTTTAAGAAGGGCTCATGGTTATAATATTCAGTGAGTCCTTTAATATTCAAAATTGCTTTTCTATTGGAACCATAACTGAAAGAAAACTTGGCTGGATACCGAATCCCTGGCCTATACTTTCTTCGAGTTTCTTGAAATTGCTATTCTGTTGCCATGATTTGAATGTTGCTCTTCCGAAATATGATGCCAGTCCAATTTATCATTCAAGTTTAACTATTTACTAAAATATGTCTGAGTTGATCATTCCAGGTCAATTTGTCCAGGTAAATGATGGGTCCTTCAAAAGGCAGATTTAAATGTCCCTTATTCCCAAAAAGTTTCCCTGGAATGTAATTTATAAGTTTTGTTTCACTGTGTTGATTTTATTTTTCACAGACTCCAGTTATGTTGGACCTCCTTTGCTGGTCTCTCCTTACCATCATTTTCTCTGAGATCCTTCTTTTCTCACTCATTTTCATTTGATGTCCTTTAGATTTTCATTCCATTCTATTCTCTTTCAAGCACTTTATAATTTACTCTTCATTTCTAATAGCTTTGTCTTTTTCTTTTCTGAATTTGATCAACACTGCATTTTTTAAATGCGTCTCTCCTTAAATTTTTGGATACCAGCTTGTTTTGCTTGTTTGATATTTAATTTAGAGCACTGTTCTACTTTGTACTATTTTACTTTGTGGTGATTTTCCTGAGGCATTTTTTTTTGGGGGGGGTGGAGTGGGGGTAGATTTTCATAAGCTGAAATGCTTTAATATTTTCTGTTTTATTCTAACAGTGGTGCTAAGTTTGATTCTGCACCCTCCACCCCCCCACCCCCCCCAGTCATTTTGTGGACAGCATTCTTTAACTTGAGAGTACCTTTTTTTGTCAACATAGTGAAGTGCAGTTTTTTGAAATGGTAATGAAAGGGAAGAGTTTGGTGCCTTCTTTCATTTTGCAGGACCCTTAATTCTTTTTCTTCTAGTTTTCTCTTTACCTGCTAAGGCTCAGAAGCATCACCCCTTTTCTATTCATCTCCTTCTTCCCTCAAAAGCAGAATTCCTCCAAGGCTGCCATTTCTCATCCTCTTCACTTTAAAACTCCTTTTCCCTAGCTGGTGCTATAAACTACCAAGTCCAGTCTATGTTCGCTATTTTGGCACATACTGTTGTACTTTCTCCTTTTGACATTGATCTTTCTGTTTTAAGTTCTTCAATCCCCTCTCCTCCGTTTCATATGGTCTCTAAAGCTTCCATCTCCACATACAGACTAGCAGTAGCAGTAGACGCTCTGTTGAAACTTGGTGATTATTTATTTTGCTACTGACAGGTAATTGGAAGTTCATGATAGTCTGTCTCCTAGTAATACAAAAGGAACACAAATAAAAACCAACTAAACCCATACGTCCTATGATATTTTGCGAGGATGTGTGGAGATAGCCACCATTATCCTTCAGACAGAGAAACCAGTTAAAGCTTTATTAATAAGTTTTCTTTAGTTTCTATATTAATAAGTTTCTATAGCTTCTTTACTCTAGCTTTTTAACAAATTGTCACCAGGATAATCATAATTAAGATTAGTCAGTTATAAAAATTAGCTTCAATTCATCCATCCATTTAACAAATATATGTAAATGATATGCAAATGATGGGCTAACATGGTTGTATACATTTATCTTCACTTAATGTGAAGTAAAAGATAACTAAAAATCATGTCAAACTATATTTTAGATATTAAAAAATAAGTTATGGATAAAAATGGAACAAAATATTATAAACACTGTACCATTAATACACACACATTAAAAAACAAACTACTGCTTACCATGAGCTGTCATCTTGAGCATGTCAAATTCATATATTATGCTTCTAAACTAGCTTTGGGTTTGACTATGATTGTTCTTCATCATTCCAGAGTGAAAATAGTTTCATTTTCTAGAACTTACTTACATAGTGAACAAAATGTAATTTTGCGCATTTTTAAGACTATAATTTTTTTTAAAAACATCACCAACAGGTTTTATTTGTCACTGTGAAAAGTCTGAATTTTAAACAGAGTCTTGGACTGGAGGCTCATATCCATCAGCTCATTCAACTTTAGCACCTGTCTCATCCCCAGTAGCTTTTCCAGAACTGCTGCCTTCCCCATGAAGCTCCATGAGTTTTCCTAATTCAAACTTGGACTTCTTCAGCATTTTGACTTTTCTAACAAAGACATCATGGAACGAATAGATTGGCAAGGCTTTTCTGTCTTTTCCAGTGCTATCTGGAATTAATTTATTGACTTCTTTCAAGTCATTTGTCTGCACCTCTCAGGTCATGATTTCCATCATCTTCTTCCGATTTGGCGGACCTGCTGATGCTGAGTATAAGAGGTCTTCCGAATCTGACTATTGCATTTTTTTTTAGTAAAACCAACAAAGAACAGACGAAGCAAATAACCATCGGTAGGTAGTCTTGACATCAGCATGAGCTTCAGTCATGGCCTGCCATTTTTGACCATGGAGCACATTTTGTCACGAATAAGACCCAGGCCACGGAAATCAGGCAGGCAGTTTTCGCCCTGAGCATCCTCAGTAATTAACTTTCTTCTAAATGCAGCTTCATCATTCTGCAGATCAGCAGGGCTCACTTCAAAAACACAACCTTTGAGACCATCAGACACAATTTTGGTTCCTTGAGTTCTCATGACTAGTGTTTTTCCAATATTTCTTATATTGAACACAGCTGGTGCTTTCACTGCATACCAATCGTTCTTAGAAAATGGGTCAACCACTTTTTTCTTGGCTC
This sequence comes from Rhinolophus sinicus, assembly GCF_057876585.1. Lineage (NCBI taxonomy): Eukaryota > Metazoa > Chordata > Mammalia > Chiroptera > Rhinolophidae > Rhinolophus > Rhinolophus sinicus. The sequence goes on along the minus strand of NC_142514.1, from coordinate 148,430,684 downwards.
CCTTCTTGCCGCCTTTCGTAAGGTGCTTATTCTTGCCGACTGCCATGGTGCTGATTAGAGCCAAAAGGCGGGACTATAATTTTCATAGAGAATTCTTACATCCTTCATTCTCCAAATAAAAAATATCGGTTATCATAATTTTATATTTAATGCAGAAAATCTCAGCACAGTGCAATCAAAAGATATAACCAAGGAATGGTACCATCTATAAATCCTCTCATTTTCCTTTTTACTCTTAACCTATATATAAAATCTGTCTTTCAATGTCTATTTTGAGTGGAGAAATGGGTATTAAAATGTGATGTTTTATTTTTCAAACTGAACAAAGATAAATCAGAACCACTACTGATAACTATTTCCTAACTGATTTTCAGGTACTTAAAATTTTGTGCTATTGATATACAGCAGCAGATATACTGAACTATCGTCTCAGGATACATATTTTAATATATGTATGATATGTTTTTGTTTTGTCTAACTAGGAAAAGTACCCCGAATACTTTTACCTAAGCCTTCTACTTATTTTATTGCAATTTTTGAGTTAATTGTAGATTCACATACAATTATAAGAAATTATACAGAGAGAACCCTTGTACACTTTGCCCAGTTTCCTCTAATGTAACGTTTTACAAAACTATAGTATACTATAACCAGGATATCAACATTGACACAATCCACCTGTCTTACTCAGATTTTCCCAGTTTAAGTGTATTCATCTGTGTGTGCATGTGTGTATATGAAGTTCTATACAGTTTTATCACCTGTATAGGTGATAAACAGACTGAAGAGTTCCTGCACCACAAGGATGCCTTATGTTGCCCTTTTACAGTAACCACTTACCCATCATCCCGGACCCCACCAAATCTATAAGCTTTGGCAACGGTTTATCTGTTCCCCCGGTTCAAAATTTTGTGAAATAAAAAATATTACATAAATGGAATTATATATAACATATATAACCTTTTGGGATGAACTGTTTTCCACTCAACATAATTCCCAGGGGATTCATTGAAGGTTTCACATATATCAGTAATTTGCTCTTTTTTTATTGCTGAGTAGTAGTCTATGATTTGTATGTATAGCCTGTTAAACCATTCACTTGCTGAAGGACATGTGGGCTGATTCCAGCTTTGGGACATTAAAATAAAGATGCTATGAACATCTGTGTACAGGTGTTTGTGTGAACATAAGCTTTCACTTCCCTGGCATAAATAACCAAGAGTAGTACAATTGCTGCAGTTTATGGTAATTGCATGTGTAGTTTTACAATAAACTACCTGTAACATTTCAGATTCCCACTAAGAATGTATGAGTGATCCAGTTTACTCACTGTTGCCAGCTTTTTGTGCTGTCATTATTTTTCATTTTAGCCATTCAGTAGGTAATATTCTCATGATGGTTTGAATTTGTATTTCCCTAGTGATGCTGAAAAATTTTCCAGTATTTATTTGACATCTGTATATCCTCTTCAATGAAATGTTATTTATGTCTTTTGCCAATTGTCTAAATGGATTGTTTGGGTTATTATTTATTTTAATTTGGGAATATTGGGGAACAGTGTGTTTCTCCAGGGCCCATCAGCTCCAAGTCGTATCCTTCAATCTAGTTGTGGAGGGCACAGCTCAGCTCCAAGTCCAGTTGCCATTTTCAATCTTTAGTTGCAGGGGGCTCAGTCCACCATCCCATGTGGGAATTGAACCAGCAACCTTGTTGTTGAGAGCTCGTGCTCTAACCAACTGAGCCACGCGGCCAACTTGTTTGGGTTATTTTTTACTTCTGTTTTGAGACTTCTTTACATATCCTATATACTAGTCCTTTGTCATATATGTGATTTTCAAGTATATTTGTTCAATCTGTAGCTTCTATTTTTATCCTCTTCACATGGGCTTTCAAACAGCAAATTTTTTAATTTTGATGAATTCCAACTTGTCAATTTTTCCCCTTTGTAGACTGCACTTTTCGTATCAAATCTAAGAACTTACTACTTAACCCTAGATCTGGAAGATTTTTTCTATTTATATTTCTAAAAGTTTAAAACTTTACACTTTATGTTTTAGTTTATGATCCATTTTGAGTTAATTTTTGTACCATATGTGAGGTCTAAGTAGAGGTTCTTTTTTTGTGCATATGGGTGCACAATTGTTCCAACACCATATGTTGTAAAGAGCATCTTTCATTGAATCACTTTTGTGATTTTCTCAAAAATCAGTTATGCAAACGCGTATTTGTGTGGGTCTATTTATAGGTTTTCTATTCTGTTCTACTATAATCTATTTTTCTATCCCTTCACTAATACCACACAGCCTTGATTACGGTAGCTACATAATAAGTCTTGAAATCAGGTAGACTGATTTCTCCAACTTTACTCTTTTCTTCCCCCAAAATTATTTTAGCTATTCTAGCTATTTCAGTTCCTTTGTCTTCTACATAAATTTTAGAATGAGCTTGAGTAGATCATCAAAAAATCTTGCTAAATTTTGAAAGGAACTGTATTAAGCCTATATAATTTGGGGGAGAACTGACCTCTTTACCATGTTAATCTTCCAATTGATGAGCACAGAATGTCTCTCCATTTAAATATTCTTTTCAGAGTTTGTAGTTTCTAGCACATAGGTCCCAGTACATATTTTGTTAGGTATATACCTAAGGTTTGTTTTTTTTTCTACAACTGTAAATGGTATTGTATTTTTAATTTCACTTTCCACATGTTCTTTGTTAATATTTTGAAATACAATTGATTTTTGTAGGTTTGTATCTTGCTACCTTGCTAAACTCACTTATTACTTCTAGGGTTTTATTGTTTTTTTTGGGGATGCCTCGGGATTTTTTACATAAAATATCATGTTATCTAAAAAAGGGGGGGGGGGCGACAATTTAATCTCCTCCATTGATTGGTATGTCTTTCATTTCCTCTTCTTGCCTCACTGTGTTGGCTAGGACTTCTAGTACTATACCGAACAACAGCGGTAAGAGCAGACAATCCTTGCCTAGATAACCTTGACATTATATAGGGCAAGTATTCAGTCTTTCACCATGAAGTATGATCTCAGCTGTAGGTTTTTTGAATATGTCCTTTATTCGGTTGAGAAAATTATCTTTTATTCCTAGTTTTTTTGAGAGTTTTTGTCATGAGTGGATATTGAATTTTGTCAAGTGCTTTTTCTGAGTCAATTGATGGATCACGTAAATTTTATTCTTTTGCCTGTTAATATGGTAGGTTAACTATTTACTTTTTAATATTGATCAGCCTTGAATTCCTGAAATGAATTCTACTTGGTCATGGTATATAATTACTTTTATATATTGCTTGATTCTATCTGCTGATAGTTTAGTAAGGATTTTCCTATCTATATGCCTTAAGGATACTGACTGGGTCATAGTTTTTTTGTTGGTGTTGTTTTAACTATCTTTGCTTGGTTTAGTATCAGGATAAAACTAGCTTCATAAAATAAATTGGGAAGGGTTCCCTTTGTATCTATTTTTTGGAAGAGATTATGTAGAACTGATGTTCATTGCTCTAAAATGTTTTGTATGAGTCTCCAGTGAAACCATTTGACTTGGAGATTTCCTTTTTGAGAAATTTTAAATTATGAATTATCTAATTCACACTGGATGAGTTGCAGTTTGTGCTTTTCAAGGCATTGGTTCATTTCATCTAAGTTATCAAATTTATGTGTGCAGAGTTGCTCACTGTAGTCCCTTATTACCTTTTTGATACCTGCAAGGTCTGTAGTGGTATTCACTTCATTCTTAATATTGGGAATTTGTCTTCTCTCCCTCCTTTTTTTCCCTCTGTCAGTTTAGTTATAGGTTTATCAATTGATCTTTTCAGAGAATTAACTGTTTTGTGATTTTCTTGATTGTTTTTGTTTTCAATTTTACTGATTTCTGCTCAAAATAAATTATGTCTTTCCTTCTGCTTGCTTTGGGTTTCTTTTGTTCTTCTTTTTCCATGTTAGGTGGAAGCTCAGATTACTGATTCAAAACTTTTCCTCATTACTAATGTAAGCATTTTACTAAAGGTCAGCATTTAATCCTCTAAGTTTTCCTCTCAGTATTGCTTTAGCTGTGTCTCAAAATTTTTGATGTTATATTTTCATTTTCAGATAATTCAGTTTTTTTTTTAATTTCCTTAAAACTTTCTCTTTGACTCATGGATTATTTAGAAATGTGTTGTTTATTTTTCATGTGTTTAGTGATTTTTCTAGTTATCTTTCTGTTATTGATTTCCAATTTGATTTCACTATGGTTAAAAAACACACAGTCTATGATTTTAATTCTTTTAAATTTGTTGACGCTTGTTTTATGGTCCAGGGTATAGTCTATCCTGGAATACAGTCCATGGGCACTTGGACAGAACATATTCTGCTACTGTTGAGTGCAAAGTTTGATAAATGCCCGTTAGATTCTATACGCTGATGCTGTTGGTGAGTTCTATACCTTTGCTTTTTTAATTTCCTGTCTAGAGGTTCTACATATAAATTATTGAGAAACGGGCAAAGAAGTCTCCAACTACAATTGTAGATTTGTTCATTTCTCCTTTTAGTTCAGGCAATTTTTGAAACATATCGTTTGCAGTTCTACTACTTGATACATACACGTTTAGGATTGCTATCTTCTTGATGGACTGACCCTTTTATCATTATATAATGACGCTCTCTGTCTCAAGTAATTTTCTTTGCTCTATGGTCTACTTGATCTGATATTAATATAGCCATTCCTCATTTCTCTAGATTAATGTTTACATGATATATCATTTTCCATCCTTTTACTTCCAATCTGTCTATACCAACATATTTGAAAGTTCTCTGTAGATAGCATACTATTAGGTCATGCTTTTTAATCTAATATGCCGATCTTGACCTTTCAGTTGCTATAGTTAGATTATTTACATGGAACTAAATCTGCTATTGTAATTTTTTTGTTGTTCTCTTTCTCCTGTCTCCTTGTGGATTACTTGAACATTTTTTGAACTCTATTTTGATTTATCTATAGTGTTTTTGAGTGTATCTCTTTTTCAGTGGTTGCTGTAGGCATTATACATACATAACAGCATATTGGTAACATCCTTTCAAGAGTTCAAGTGAAATACAGACACTTTACTTTCCTTTTTGACTTCTTACCCCTTCCCATTTATAATATAATTGCCTTAAAAAATTTCCTATACATATATTTAGAATCACATAATTTTGGTTCAACCTTCAAACATAATTTAGAAAACTCAGGAGAACGAAAGCCCATTTACCCAGATTTTTGCTTACCGTGTCATTTTTTCATTCCTAATGTTCCAACATGCCTACCTTTATAATTTCCTTTCTGTTTACTTTCTTTAGCCATTTTTTGAAAGTTAGGTCTGCTGGTGACAAATGCTCTTGGTGTTCCCTCATCTAAGAATGACTTGACTTTCCCTTCATTCCTGAAGAATATTTTCCCTTGGTATAAGACTAGTTGACAGTTCTTGTCTTTCAACACCTGAAAACTGTGCCACTTCCCTCTGGCATCCACAGCTTTTGATGACAAATGTGCTCATGAAAATCAGAGTGCTTTTCTAAGAAAAGGTACCCTTTTCTCACTTGCCACTTTCAAGATATTTTCTTAGTCTAGTTTTCGTAAGTTTGGCTATAACTGGACTTGACGTAGAGTTCTTTTGGTTTATCCTGTTTGGAGTTTGGTCAGCTTCATGGATCTGTAGGTTTATGCCTTTTGCCAATTTGGGAAGTTTTCAGTCGCTATTTCTTCGATTATTAGTTCCAGCCCTGCCTTCTTTTTCCTCTCCTTCTAGGACTCCAAATGACACAAATGTTCGATCTTTTGTTATAGTCCTATATGGCCTTGAGGAACATTTTTTTCCCCCACTCTATTTTCTCTCTATTTGGATGGGGCAATTTCTATTGCCCTATCTTCAAGTTAGTTCACTGATTCTTTCCTCTGTCTTCTCCATTCTGCTGTTGAGCCTATCCATTGAGTTTTTTTATATTTTGTTTTTTGATTATTGTATTTTTCAGTTCTGAATTCCCATTTCATTTTTCTTTATATCTGCTATTTCTTCCCTCTGACTTTCTAGTTTTTTATGTTTCAAGTGGGTTTGAGATCTCACACTGAAATATTTATGTGATGTCTGCTTTAAAATATTTGTCAGATAATTCTAACTTGTTGTTTCAGTGTTTGTTTCTATTTATTGTCTCTTCTTTCATTCAAAATGAGATTTTCCTAGTTCTTAGAATGTAGAGTGATTTTTTAAATTGAAACCTGGACATTTAGGGTATTATGTTATGAGATTCTAGATCCTATTTAAATCTTCTAGTTTAGCTGGTTGGTTTGACACTGCTCCAGCTGAGGAAAAGGGCTCTGCCTCATTACTGCTGGACAGAAGTCCAGATTTCCCACTTAGTCTCTGTTGACACCTGAGGTAGAGAGGGCCTCCTCATTAGTGCTGGGCAAGGGTAGGGATTCTGGCTGCTCTGTAGGCCTCTGCTAATATTACCCTGGCGGTGAGGAGCAGGAGTGGCTCATTACTGCTCCCCCTGTGGCCTCCACTGACACCACAGGTGGGAGGGGGCTAGGCTCCTTACCACTGGGAGGTGATGAAAGCCCTGACTCTCCACTAGGCATTACTCCAGTGGGGAGAGAAAGAAGTACCTCCTTACTGTCAGGTGGGAGTGGAAGGCCAGGCTTCTCATGTGGTCTCTAATTACACGGAAACAGAGGAACAGGAGAATGGCAGTGGGGAGGTTCATTACCACCCAGCAGAGATGATACTCCTGGCTCCTTACTCAGCCTTCTCTGAAACCACCATGGTGGTGGTGGTGGTGGGGGCTGGAGCACCTAGTTATAACTTGGGAAGGGGGAAGTTTGGGATCCCCATTCAGTTTGGGCAGGCACAGGCTGGAGCAGCGGCCATCGTCCTTCCGCAGTGCTCGGCTAGGACAGAGCAGTTATTACATAAAAGTTTTCTGTCTCGCTAGGCTGTCCCTTTCCTGGTCTTTTGATTAGAGCGAGCAGGCTCTTTAATCCGTGCCTGTTACTGTTTCCAGGCTTCTTCCACTCCAAGTTTGGGATATATTAGGCAAAGAGAAAACCTGAGGAACTCACCCCACGTCATTCCTTGAATCCTGAGGTCCCTAGTCTTTATGCCTTTCAGAATCTTCTTTCTCATGTTTATTTTATACTTAATGTTCAAGATTTTCAGTTTTAGCGGGAGGAATAGGACAATGTACATCTACTCCATCTTCCTGAAAGCAGAAGTCCCACTTTTTAAACTGCTTCCACTATGTTCAACCACACAAATTCCTGGAATTTATGTGGAAGAGATTTTTCTTTATGTGATGCTTAAAAATTTGGGCAAGTTTGGACCACTCCGTCATCCAAATGAGTTATATGGCTAAGCCAGCCACAGAAGAATGTCCAAATCACCTGCTAAATTAGGGAAGGACTTATGATATTAACTTACGTACACTAAACATTTGAAATTCTTTTGATTTCATAAATACTTACGAATTTAACAATTTTCCATTCAAAATTTTTAATAAATTCATTAAACTACGTTTACTTAGGGAAGAAAAGTCTTTTACATAATCTGATCTTTCCAAAGACACTATATGGAACTATACAGCTAAACCCAATTTCAGACTTCTGAACACATTTTGTCCTAATAAAGAGATATTTAAATGTACTTACCCAATAATAGAATAAAAGTATCCTAATAGAAAATGGCCTAGAACAGTACCTGCCACAGAGTAGGCAACTCAATAAATATGTTAAATGACAAGATCCCCATAAAAACATAGTGTCTAAAATTTTACTGTTAAATAGAAAAGCCCTTCCCTAATGTCAAACATGTGAGACTCTAACGCTGTTTAGTTTATGAAATATGCTTAATTAACAAAAAATTATGTTTCTAATTTTTATGTATCATTAGAATGTATTTAGGACTAGCTCCTTACAATAATACATCCTCAAATGTGCTTGGTAATAAGCAGATTCAAGGTTTCTTTGATTATGAAATTCAGAAAGACTGGTTTTATATAGACAGCTCTAATCAGTAAAAATAAAAGATTCCAATTACCTAATAAATCATTAAGAACAAAATTTTTAAAAAGACTAGTACAAGTAATTTTTCAGCGGATATTAATTTTTTAGGATTAATAACAAAATATATTTAAAAAGGAAATTAAAACATATTTCAGTATTCTCACTCCCCCTCAACATCCCAAGGACATAAATGTCAATGTAACAAATTAGAAATATTCCTTAAATCACCTTACTCTAATGCAGTGCTTTCCAAAATATGTTCCTCAGAATCCAAGTGTCCCTTGAAATATTAACAGATGTCCCACAGAGAAAGACAATGCTAGGTTAAACATGGTTAAATAAATTTCTCTACTACAGGAATCCTTAGGGCGTTTAAAATAAAATACACACTGTGAACTTCCCAAAGAGGATTACAGTTACACAGTTTGCCACATTTATTTAATCAAAAAAGCGTTCCCCTGAACATCGATTAAATCCCATTGGAGACTAGTGTTGCAGAGAACTCAATCTGAGAAAGAGAGAGAATGGCAGGAGAGCCCTTAAATACTGATTCCCTACTTGGCCATGTAAAATTAAGACCAGAAATTCAATAAATATAGTTATAAATAAAAAATAATTCAATAAGGAAAGTATTATGATGAAAAGCTTCTTTAAAAAATTGTAGGCAATTACTAGCACTCATTTAAAAAAGTCCTCTATTAATCATGCTGAAAACAATCATAAAAATTGATTATAGATGTCATAAGAATAAATTAGCTAAGTGCTAATTCTATTCATATCTTAATCATAAATGTTATTCTCAAGTACTTTATTTGAACATGGAGATAAAACTCCAGAAATTGAATGTTTCAGATGGTTTAAAAAAACACTTCAATTTTCAACAGAACCTCACTTAATTGTCTGAAATTAAACAGAGGTATTAACCTCACTGTATACACATATCTGTAATACTGTGGTTCACTGAACAGAACATACGATAAACAAAACATATAACCATCAATGTTGTATGTGTATGTATGTATATGTGTGTATATATGTGTATGTATTCATGTGTGCTTGTATTTATGTGTATATATAGCCAGTAAGATAAAAATACAGAATCCAAAATTAAAAGTAGGAAAACAAACTTAAAAAGAGTTCAATTCAAATTAAGGCCAGATATTAGATAGCCTGAATGAGATTTTATAATACTCTTTTAACTAGATTTTTACAATCCACATTAATACCAAATTCTTTTGAAAACACATGAAATACACAAAGTTAACAAAATACACAATGGCAAGCAGTGATATAAAACTAATTTTAGATGCTGTGTGGTAATTTCTGTGGAGTAAGTAGGATGTGTGGGTTACATAGGTTTTGAATTCAGAAAATAATGGGAAATCACTTACCTCTAACTAAAGTTCTCTGAAGGTAGTATCCTCCTTAGAACCCCTATCTTGGGTAGTTTCACCTGCTGTTATTTCCCTCAAGAGATTCCAGCAAAGTCTAGGAAGTTTTAAATTGCCTTCTTCAAGCCCTATTAGCGCATGTGTGTCATGAATCTGCTCACATACTGCCTCATAGCTGTAATGCCCAATTCCCACTGAATCACCACCACCACCACCACCACCACCATCCTTGCATCCATGGAGGATTACTATCTTTGGAGAATTTCATTTACAGATATGACTTTACTTCTCCAAAAGTATCCTCCAAATCGCTTCGTTGCTGTGTCTCTAACGTACTTAAGAGAGTGGTGGCAATTCAGCAGGTAAATAAATAATGACAAATATTTAAGTAAGCAATTATATTTGCTGAATACTCAAATAAAACATTGCAACACAATACAAATAAAACTAGCTTCCTCAACATTCAATTAATACATAAAAAACTGAACTGAATGTATACATGTAAAGTCCTTCATAAAAGATACTTTCATAAACAAAATAGTCTATATCATTTGGGACAACCAAAAATTTCCCTAGTATATTTTGCTAAAGAAATGCCAATATTTAAAAAAATAAGTTAGAAATAAGTCATTGAAAGACAAGTATTAACCAATTTTCAATGGTTTTTCAGTATTTTACTTCTACTTAAACTGCCAAAATAAAGTAAAAACAAAACAAAGAAAAACAAAAATAGCCACTCAAACCATGGCCAATCTCACATACAAAGAATGGCAGTGTACAGAGTGTACTATTAACATTTAACAAAAACTTTCAAATCTATTCAGTAAGTAGACTGAAAATAGTGGAGGAAGGGATTCTTGATCTTCTACTATCCAGAAAAGATCTTTTTACTTTGATTCCATAACTTCCTGCTGATTATTTTCTGATAGTCATATAAAAGTAGGAGAAAAAAAGCAAAGGGAATCAATTGTCCTAGAGACCAGAAGAACAAACCATACTCGCAGCACTACTTTAGAGGACAAAGTACCAACTGGCTTTAAAAACACTGATTTTAGCTACAAGCCACCATCAGCTTGTTAACAGTCTAAATAGACCCAAAACAACACCATGATGAAATTACACTTTTTAGATGTCTTACTTAGCTCTGAAAGTTTCCCCTGGCTCATAATGGGTTCAAAATAAATGTTTCTGAACACTTTCATTTTAAATATCAACTTAATTCCTTCCATGACTCTCCTCTTGTACAAGTAAACACACATACATAAGAATAAAAGGCAATAAAATTACCAAAAGTAATTAAGAAATGGATTTAACAGGAAGAATGAGAAAATCTTAGATAACCTCCCACTTAGATATTCAATCTATAAATAAACTAAATATATTTAGTTCTGATTCTTCAAATTATCAGCTTATATAATGTATGGTTTTAAATTTTTGAATAGGGACGCTCCTTTAAAAATGTGGACTCTGTTTATCATAAAATCAAAGGTTATTTTTCCAACTTTAGAAGTGTATGGAACAAAACAATGTCCCTAAAACAAAACATACTTTCCAATGCAAAAAAAAAAGTCACAAAAATAGCATTTATAGATCCAACTGTTTATAAGTTAAAACAAATAAATAAAGTGAAATAATCTAGTCACCTTCAGAAAGAATAAAATACTGAGCCATGAGGCAGTACATATGCATTCACTTTCCCTCTTATACATGCACTATTAGGACTCACTGAAGGGTCAAAATCTTCTAGATTTTGCTGTCTAAATGCAGGAATGACTAACAACCCAAGAAGGTGTATCTAGGATGATACTTACCTTACGATAGATTATACCACTGTGCTATTATGTATTCTGTGTAGGGATACACAAGCAGTCAGCGGAAAGGTACACACCACACTAGCAAATGCTTGGCTGGACCCATAAGGTCGGATGACCAATGGAATATCAAGATACGTGTCGATTCTCCAGCCCTCATATCCACATTCCAGACATCTCACGTAGTCCTTCAGCTTGCCTTGATATAGTTCATTTATAAGATCAGCCTAAAAATAAGTACATTTATATTTTAAAAAGTGTTCCTTAAAAATAATTTTTTAAATATGTGAAAACACAATAATTCATTCTTTTAAAAATGAATTTCAAAAGGATATTCATTCTTATTATGGAAATTTTAGAAAGCTTTAAGATTTGTCTAAAATTATACTGAAAAACAATCAAGTCTTGATAAAAATCAAATAGAAAGCAATAAAATTAGATGAACAATAATTTAAAAATCAATGTCCAAAAACTAACTCTTTCAATTTTCATATATTAAAAACCCCTCTATTAAAATATGTTCTGTTGAAATCAGTTACCAATTTATTATACTATTAAGCCTCGTATCTTTTCATTAGGGTGAGAATACATCCTAATCCATCATTTTAGGCATGTTAATAATTACACAGTTAAATAACTGGCTGTTTTCATGGCGTTACTTATGCATATCATCACTCTTACAATAATATATTCTGATTTCTAAAATCCTATCTTCTAGTTCGAGGTGCAAATAAAAGTTAACTTTCTGTAACCTGCATAAAACAATTTAAAGAAGCTTTCAGTATAACTTTTTTTAAATGTGTAGAAATTTAAAAATATATATTAAACTCTATCTCCCTCAAAATATCTTCATCTAAAAGAACAGATCTCTCATCTACTCCCCACACTGAGCCAACTGGGGCTGTTCTGGTCCAAAGAAGGGACATAACTCCCTAAGTAAGCACCCTCCATGTGAATGTCTTGCCTCAAGAGTCTTGTACCCAAACCTTGGAACTCAGTAGGAATGCCCCAGTTGACCTTAGTGAAGTGTTGACCCACAGACAGATGTAAAAAGAGGAAGGGTACCTTCAGACCTATGAGGAAGAAACAGCCCCCTAATACCATCTACATAAAGTGTCTAAAATACAATCCCATAGGACCATGAGACAAACCAGATCACTAAATAAACGTACAATTTTTTTTCAATATCTCTTAAGAATAGATAAGAAGAAAGTTTACCTCTTTCATAAATTTACATCTCTTCAAATGTCTAGGATTTATAAACCTTCAAACTAGGATCTACCATCATTTTTACTCCAATACTATTTATTTAATAAAGCCTTCTTCATTCACCTGTCCCAATCATAGTTGGTTTTGTCTTCTGCATGTGGGAGGGCATTTCTAAGTGGTTCAATCCAATGTTTTTGAAACAGTGTTGATAGTAACCCACAAAAATAAAATAATTTTCATTGAAACCAAGTAATCTAACTAACAAAAGTTGCACAATTCAATTCTTACCCTTACTTTTGTGATGCTCTCTTATACTTTTCTATTCTATTCCATTTTTTAAAAAGTGATGGTGTAGATTCACTAAACTGATTTCATAATCCACAAATGGATCACAATCTACCGTTTGAAAAACTCTGGTCCAAGCCATCATAATCGTTCCAATCAGACCGTAGACTCTCCAGGCTATCTTCCAGATTCTTCCCCTTTTTTATCCCTATGATCCTCAATCACTATACCTAATACAAATTCTCTGTACTGAGTCCTGAGCCTCATTCAGTTCAGCCCTATTCGTAATCCCAATGATATATCTAATGTTCTCCCATCTTCAAACCTGTTTCTCCTTCTGCTGGATAAGAAGAATAAGGTCAGATTAACAAGGATCCTGACTGTCAAAAGCATATGGCCAAAATGAAGATGCAATGCTTGATGAATATACTTTATAATGTATTACAGATTATAAAACAGATACTTAGTAAATACCTGAAAATACTGTTCAAAAATCATCTCTCCCAAACATGCACGCACACGCATGCACCTACACACGCATATATGAATGTGTTTGTAGTTTTCAATATGAATTATATAGTTCTTAGCTAAAAAGAGACCATCTAGATAATAGAGCCCAACTTCCTTATTTTAAAGATGAGAAAACTGAGGTCTACGGTGTTTTAATGAGGATTTTTATGACTCAGTAAATGGTCAAGTGAGAACCTAGTACTTTCGATTCCCCATTTAGTACTTAACAACTGACCTATGACCAAGTTAAAACATTACAATAGAATAAAAGCCACTTTAAGGTAATAAATGATGTATTAGAAAACACTCCTCTCAACTTGAGAGGGATGAATTACCTGTTCTGTTTGTTTCCATTTCTGTTCCAAAGCATCAAACATGACTCTGCACAGTTCTTGTACATCGTGCTGCTGCCAAGCTATTTTAAGATAAAATTTAATTAAAAATAGCAGTAAATTTAGTGCAGTAAAATGTTAATTTGTTGTTTAAAAGCAAATTTGTCAGAAGCATGGAAAAGTCTACAGAAATAATGATAAATTTAAAAAGAACACAAAACATACACTACAGTTATGAAAAGGCAATCACAAGGAAAAAAATCAAGACATTTCAGTATTTTATAAATAACATGCTTTATGGTGCTATAGTATCTATTGTATAGTATGTATTGTATAGCATAGTATTGTTATTTTTTCACTGTAGAGTTAAGAAAATCTAAAACAACAAATTGAAAATTTTAGTTTAACTATATACAGAGTATTACCAAATGTATTTTATAAGCAATTTTAATTGATCAAAAATTTACCCCTCAGAGCTTAAATTTTAAAAGTAAGTTATTTTTAAATCCCAGCAAAAAGCAATAAAAATGTTTAATGTAAAGTTAATTAAGTAAATTTGTGTTATTTGCTTATAATATAATCTCCTAGAATTCCTTTGAATATTAGAAATACTTATCATTACAAGAGAATTAGTACCCTCACTACTATCCCATCCAAAGCTCCTTGTAACATCTGTGGTTTCAATTGCTCTTTTTTTGCTGGTCTGTAACAAAACAAAAAGCCTTTGTAGTTGGTATGGAATACTTGTCACTGGATCTTCTTCAGATTCTTCAAATTCCCACCTATTGAAATGAAATTATTGAAAATTACTTATTAACATCATAATAATGTAAGCTCCTATGCGGCAGGGGTTATACAGTTTGGATATTAACTGAACCTATTAATGTCTAATGAAACATTAGTTTTTCTCCAATTCATAATTCAGAAGAATTTAGACTTTAACAAGAAAAGGCATAAGAAAACAACATGAACGAAACACAAAGCACATTTAAAAGTAATCGTCAAACTTGAATCTGATCAAGACTTTTGTCCTAATTATTGATTCACAAAAAATAGAGGGAATAGAACAATATTAAATGACACAGTGGCATTCACTAATCAAAATCCAAATTGTTGAAACTACAGCACAAATAACATCAGTTTTCAATCTATATATATATTTTCAAGGACTAAATTACAAGGGAGAAAAAAGATGGAAGGGGATTAAAAACAATTTAAATAGATTGTCTTTATCAATCAATTTCAATGCATGGATCTTGTCTGGATCCTGGTTTGAAGATTGTTTAAAAATTTATAAGGTAATCAGGTAAATCTTAGCACTGACCTGAGATAAAATTTACAGCTAATATAATAGGGGTGTACTTCCAAAAAAATCAGAGTAAAGGATTATCAGTAAAAAAGACTGATCATGAGTTGACAATATTCAAAGCTGGACGATGGGTACATAGAAATGTATTCTACTATTTCACAATATGTTTTAAATTGTGCATAATCAAATGTTTTAAAATGAGAATATAAGTAAATAAAATAATCTAGATAAAATTTTTAACCTCACAAACTTATGATAAACATTAGTCTAGTCCTAACTACAGGGTCTGTCTCAATAACAAGCAAATTCTTAACCAAAGAACTTCAAATCTCATGGAAAAAATAAGATCAGGGGACTAAAGTTTGTAATGTACTTACAAAAGTCCTTAAAATAATTTATATACAATAAAATAAAATGCCAAAGACAAAAATATTAAATAAGGATAATATTAATGATTCTCACTTTCTTAAGTTGGCAATAAGATTATTACTTTCCACTTCCTCACTAGAACCTGTTTAGTTTCAAAAAGAGGCTGGAACATTAATTTTCCTCTACTGCAATTTACAAATCTACTAAACGTCTTTCATTTTTTTCTTTTAGCATGGCCTTGTTAAAGTGTTCAATCCTTTTCTTATTTTAGGGCTTAGAAGTTGCAGCTCTGTGATCCTGTCCCTTTTTTTACACACCGAAGCTCCCTTCTGCCTTGCAGATGTCAGTGGAATACATTTCACTTTTTTCTTCTCAAAGCTTCCCTGCAAACACTTCTACTCATTACCTAACATCTGCTTTAACCTTCTACCCTTCTATATTCAATCTCTAGCCCTCTTTTATTCTTACTTTTCTCAACAGAAGGGATTTTAAATTGACATTATGGGATTTAAATTTCTCCCAGTAGCTGTAAAGACACAGTGAAGTCAAAAACACAGAATGCTTAAATTTCGTGCCAGGGAAATTCACTGGTGGGAGGAATTACTGTAATAACTGAATTCTCACCTGCCTTTTAGTTCTAGTGCAAATACTTTAAAAGGTTTTAAATCAGGCTGATACTTGTTGTTACTCCAGTCACCTAAATTAGAAACTTTGGTGCCATATTTGATTCTTCCCTTTCCTTTACTCCTAAATAAAATTTGTCACTAAGCTGTATCAGTTTTCAATCTGAAATATAATAACCACTGCCATCATCTCCATTCTGACGCTCAATTATCCATGCCTGGTTTAATAAGATTCCTCCAAGGTTCCCTATCTTTCAAATCAAATCTGCACGCTGCATTATATAAACTTTCCTAAAACAACACATCACTTACATGCCTCCACATCTTAAAGTGGTAGAATCCCTGTTGGCTATCAAGTAACAAGTGGAGAAAATATACAAATAGAACCCTATCCTTTCATGCTAGTGCTTACCCTGCCTGTAGTCCAGTGAGGCTCAGGCTTTTTAACAAACCATCCCTTCCTTAGCTCTACACTATGAAACATTAGACTCTCAGGCTTTGCTTCCTGACCTGTAATAAATGTCCCTCTTCTCACAATCCCCAAGGCATCTGGCCTTCCTCTTAACGGTATGTCTCACCTCCCCTCCTCACTCACTGGGCTCTAGTCACAGTGGATTTCTTTTTCATCAGAGGCCTTTGCACTTGCAGTTCTGTCTGCCTAGAATGCTCTTCCACCAGATCTTCACAGGACTGGTTCCTGTGAAGTCTATTCACTTGGTAGTTCCTCAGAGAAGCCCTCTTGGACTAACTACTCCAACTCCTGACAGTTACTCTTTCCACATTGCCCTGCTTTGCATTTTTCATTGCATATACCGTGTTTCCCCCAAAATAAGACCTAGCCGGGCAATCAGTTCTAATGCGTCTTTTGGAGCAAAAATATAATATATTTTACTATAAGACCGGGTCTTAATATAATATAATATAATATAATATAATATAATATAATATAATATAATATAATATAAAATAATATAACATAATATAATAAATGTAATATAATAATATAATATAATATAATATAATATAATATAATATAATATAATATAATATAATATAATATAATATAATATATATAAAATACCTGGTCTTATATTAATTTTTGCTCCAAAAGATGCACGAGAGCTGATTGTCCGGCTAGATCTTATTTTTGGGGAAACAGGGTATGACTGTGTGAAATGAACTCATTTACGTAAGCTGACCTATGGAAGGCCCAAGGGAGGGACTTTGTCTTATTCACTACTGTAATCTCTGTGCCTAACAGAGTGCTTCGCATACAGTAAATATCCGATATGTTTGCTGAATGAGTAGTCCTGCCTATGCTTAGTCTCCTCCACAGTGTCGTAAATTTACAAACCACTTTCAGGGATCAGAACTCACAGTTAATCAAGCTCCTGGGACCTCAGCTTCTCTGTACTACTCGCCAAAACAGGCATATCACCCTAGACTATACAGTTTGTTCCAGCTTTGAGGGCAGGCTCTAGACTCCATCTATTAACCTCAACTTCTAGTACTCTGACAAAAACTCCAGTTTTCCTGATTTCCTAGAGGCCCCTGGGACATATTACACTTATTGGCATCAGCTACAATACAGGCAGAATAAGGAAATGGATTATGGTATCTACTGGGTGTGCTACTTCTAGCATCGCGGCCTCTAGCAAAGTACTTAACCTCTCTGTGCCTTCAGTTACCTCCTTTGTAAAATGTGGATAATAACATCGCCGCATTCATACAGTTGCCATAAAAGTTAAATGAGTCTGTATGTAAAGTGCTCAGTACCGTATCTGATACAAACTAATAATAACACCCAGCATTCAGGTAGCACTGACTCTTACTCATTTTTGCTCGTGAAAGTCCTCCTACCTGCAATGCTCTTTCTTCTCAAACTGGCAAACCATACCTAGCTCTACAACCTCAAATTCTACTTTCTATGCTAAGCCCCTTCTTCAAATTTCATTAATCTCCTTTTTCTCTAAACAATCGCAGCATTTAGCTGTCCTTAAATGTTATTCAAACTATTGAGGGTACCAAAAAAATGTATACACATGACTTGTATTCATCTTTTGTTATCGGTATATATTGAGTAGTACAATTTTAATACCATTTTTTCCTTTCTTAAAGTGTGTATGCATTTTTTTGGCACCCTCTGTATTTCATACATATACATGTTGCTATTGTGAAGAGGTCTGTAACTAACCCAATAACAAAGACGTTTTTCTAACTCCATCCCTATCCACCAAGTGCCTAGCATAGAGCATAGAACTCTATTGGGTAACAAATACTTGCCAAATGAAAAACGTGTCAACTTTTATAAGTAAATTCAGATAATGAGCTTGCATATGAATGGAACGGTAATATAATGTTTGAATAATACAGTCAATATTAAAAGTTCCAAAAATACTTTAAATACATATTTATAGTAATTTCAAGGATGTTACTCAAAAGTAACACAAAAAAGGAAAGAAATCAGTTTATTTGTACTTTAAAATGTCTTAAAAAATAAAAGTTATGTGTAACTTAAAGAAAACATACAAAACAAGGGTGAATTAAATGTATAATTGATACTCATAAAAATACCTGACTTTAGGGTTTATTTAAATATGGACTTCCTTCATAGAGCATGTATCTGATATATATAGTCTTTTAGAAACACACAAATATACAAAACACCAAACAGTTGCATTATATATTACTTAGAAACAAAGTTTGCAAATTTAAAAATAACTTTGTTTCTTAAATTGAGAAGTGGAGGGAAATGAGAAGTAGTTTACACATTTGAATTATCTCAAAAAGCAGGTATCATATTTCTTCATAAAGGAGTTAAAGCTATAAGAAACGGAAGTCTATATATAATAATTTATCCCAAATGTAAATCATATCAATTTTATCCTTTGCTGTCTATGCATTTCCGATTCTCTCTCCCCAAAAGTTTTTATATGCCAATCTCTCATAAAAATCCTTTTCTTATATAATACTATTTAAGAAGGTGTGTCTCATGAAGTGAGAAATGCCCCAAACTACACAAATAACTGTAAGAAGATAAATTAAATTTTATTAGTAAAAAACTATATTTTCATTCTTAAATCAGTTTTATTTTTAGAATTTTAAAAATACTTACTTATATAATGCATTCCTAAATTCAGGAGTCATAAATAGTGTTTGCAAAAGGCTATTCAAATAGCAAGTCATTGCTTGGTTTACTAATCCCACATATCCTTTAAAAAGAAAGCACAAATAAACATAAATCAGCATTTACATTACAAAATAACAAATAGGAACTTAATAAAAATTTAATACACAGTAAAAACTGAGAGGTTAAAGTTACTCAGTTGGAAATAATTTCAATTTTTTTCAACAGCACCTAAGAAAGATTCCTTTTCTGAACTGTGCATTATGTAAACCTTGCTTCTCAGAAAAAGTAGGTTATCTTGTTATATATGTCCAGATATACACGCGGATATTACACAGCATTTAATAAAATTTTAAGAGAAATGTTTAATTGACATAAAAATCTTTGTTCCCCAAATCTAAAAGTTGTGGATTAAAACGGAAAAATACAAACATATCCACTTTAACTATCACATACACCCAATGTAGGAAGACTGAACTGAAGCAGTTATCTCTGTCATGAGGCCCTATAAACCAATTTCAATGAAGAATTAATAACATCTGAGATAAATGAAAACTCAGAATGACTTCCTCTATTTTAACAAGCTATAAAGTATGCGATTCTATAGGTCAGCATGCTATGCGAAAAGTGGCTATAAAGTATGAAGTCAGAGATGGAAGTAGGGAAGAACAGAGAGAGGGAGGGCAAAGAGGGAAAGAAGAAACTTACATGAACTTCAAATTTAAGTAAATGATTAAAAGTACTTTGCTATATATATCTAATGGATATGGCTACCATTGCTGAGAACATTTTTGGAACTTCTCTTTTGAAGTAGACTTCAGGCCGTTTCACATACACATACACAAAAAAAGTCTCATCCTTTTAGTTATACCCTCATTATTTGAGCAAAACCTTGATTAACGAACGTATATACTCCTACTTAATATCGAATTACTTGGTTGTCTCAAAAAACACTTAAATCTTTTATCAAAAGATGCTGAAGGTGTTCACTGAAGAGCATCAAAATACTTTTTCGATTTCCCAACAATTATAAAAAATGTCTTCAGAAATGGTGGGCTCCATGGATAACTATATTGCTAAAGAAGGTGATCAAAGGACCAAAATACGGATAGGCATGATGAATCTTAGTTGTAAAATGGAGGAACAGATTCCACACTATCTGCACCTGTACGATTCTAAGAGACCAAGTGGCTAATCACTTTTCACAATGGACTAAGATTTAAGCTTTGACTTCTAATGGCTTTCATCTTTATTTTAAGAACACTGTGTTTATGTATTTTACTCTACATTGTTTTATAATTATAAACTGCTTCAATTTCTAACCACCCCCGATCTGCACTGTTTTCATAGCACCCTGTCCTTAATCCATATCAGAGACTACCTCATTGCTCTGTAATTACCAATTTACTTATAAATCTTCCCCATCAGACTGTGAGGGCAGGGTGTCAATCAGATTTCTCTAGCCTACTACTTAGTACAGCAGCAAGTACACATGAAGGGGAAGTGCATAAGATTGGCAAGGAACTCAAACTTGTATGATATCTGGCCTGATTATTAATGAAAAGCATTATTTAATTCTTATTTCATATAAGCAGACTCTTCTCCACAAACAACAGCGATCTGGCCAGGAGAATAGATTGTTCTACACCTTCTCAGCTGAGGCTGCCTGGAATTTCCCAATCCTATATAAATGAATAAACCTTTGCAAAAATAAAGCGATTTCACTAGCTCAATAAATTGAAAAAAATAAAAACTCTAGCTTTAATCATGTTTGGAAAAAAGTTAACAGGAACTTTTTAATTACATGATTAATTTCAAACATATGATTAGATTAAACTAAAAGATAACGCAGTAGATCTAATAAAATAACCCTAACCATCTGCTTCAAAATGAAAGCAACCTTCATAGTCTATTCTAATCCAAAAAGATATAACAGAGACATTCCTTTTCAAAGAAGTCAACATCAAAATTTTAGGATTAATTCAAAATAGAAAATTACCAAAAAGAAAAGTCTTCCTTCAAAATACAATAATCAATATTTTTTCTTTATTATTAAATAGTGACAGTAACAATACAATAAAAACAATGGGTTGAGGAAAAGGGAAACCACATTAGTGTTATAACTCAGTTTTCTAATCCATAAAATGAGGGGATTAGGCTTGAGATCACTAATATTACTCTGGGTATAATGCCCTATACTTCATGAAAATACAACAACAACAAATCTTACCAGTTTCTGATTTACTCAAAATAGATGAATAGGAGTAGGTCTGGCTGACATAATCACTGGTGGAGCCCACGGAACCTTCTCTTGGAAGTGGACCGATAAATCTGTCATGGACACTGTCATCCCCAACGCTGGAATCCTCCTAAAATGCAGCATAACCAATATTTACTGAATGGCAAACGTTGCTGAAACAATGAAAAAAGATATACTAATTGCTGAGGCAATGGGAAAAAGATGAGGCATTGCTGTTACTGTTACTACCAAGACATTTAAAGGAGTGTACACCCTCTCTCACCATTCCCTATAGGAAGGTTTGAAAGATGCCTGATATAAAACATTTTAGAAAGGTGCTCATGTCTCCTTCCAAAGTCCTTATATTCTCCTTCTTCCTTAATTCTCTTTCAAATATTGTTTACACAAGAAAAGGAGATTTTTGGTACTAATAAATCAAAAGTACCATTGTGAACTCCTTGATGACATAGTCTATCATTACTCAGCTTTATATCATCCTTGCCAAGTAGGCCTGGCAGGCAGAGGATATTCAGTAAGTGTTGGATTAAACAGATAGTTTCCTATTGTTTCCAATAAGAAACCTATTAATGAGAAAAATGTGGGAAAGGATTAAGGGATAGAAAATCAGCACAAACAATTAAGACAGAGCTGAAGAGTAATTACTCTGCATTTTAAAACATGAATTCCCAAATTGTGAATTTAGAGGTTCCTAAATTAATAGCTAATTTCAATGTCAGACTAATTAAAATCTTCACATGTCATAAAAATAAATGAGATTAAGGAACGTCAGAGAGCATATTCTGATATTGTCTGATATTGCAGTATGAATGCCCTGTGCTTAATTATTACCTACTATCCAAAGAGGCATTCTAATTAATTCACAATAGACTTCTAAATGAAAAGCATCAAAACAACTTTTCCTAAGGTAAGTTTCACTGAAGAGTAGGGCTCTGAAAAAGCCCATGAATCTTCTGAGCCTTCTTTTCCTCAGCTCATAAAAATAGCAAGGTCAAATCAGGCCAGGTTTTCTCAGTCTTTTTTAAGGAATGCCCAAATTGGGAGTTACTGAATTAGATGATCTCTAAGGCCACTTGATCAGACAGGAAAGCCTATGGAAATACGAAATTTGTATAAACACTAAAAAAATAGAAATAGATCATATAACTAACAAACTAGTCATTCCCAAAAAGAGGGGAAGGGGAAAGAGGAGCGAAAATGGCAGAGTAGAGAATTCTGGGGGTCTGTCCCTCCCCCAAAATACAAAAAAACAAAACAAAACAAAACTTTGGTCAAACTGCCAAAGACTTACAGCAACCAAGCTAATACTTATCCAAAGGAAAGGCCACTGAAACACAGTAGGAGATGTTTTTGACAATTTAACTTACCCTAGACCCATCCCATCCCTGTTGTGGTGGTTTTAAAGATGGCAACCCGTGTTCCCAGCATGGCAACAGACCATATACACAAACAGTGTAACCAGGTAAACATATACACTTGTAACAAATCAATATAAAATAGAAAAATAATTTACCATACATAAATTACAAAACACATCTCTCCTCCTTCCTTTAGTAGTTGACAGTGCACAAAAATTATGAATACAGAGATTTCTAAATAGCTTACCAGCAGTATTTGAGGCTGTTCACCATCTTTATCTGTCAAATGCAGAAAGTTCTTCTTCCCTGGCTCAAAATTAGCATCAAGAAGAGACTTGTCACTGGTATGATCCAGTGGAGCCTATGGGCATAAAAATATCTCAAGTTATGAAAAACATTAATTGTAATAATAAAATAAAACGTGTATATGCAAATGGATACCTATCTACAATAATTGGGCTCAAACGGTATTTTTTTTTTTAAACAAAGATTCTGGTAAATTCTGTTAATCTAGACTTGGAATTAACTCATCCACTCATGTAATGAGATGGCTAAGCCCAGTGACGGTGCATATACTGACAGGTATCCCAGATGTTCCCATTCCCCAACATCTAAAAAACTGAAAAGAGAAAAGGTTAAGAATGTTAAATACCACACAAAAAAGGAATTATAAACATTTATGTTTCTGTGTTCTCTAAAATGTATACAATATAATATTTAATGGACTTCCAGGAAAATTAAAGATAATTTTATATAACTAAAAATTAAAAACATGTTTTTATATATGAATATATTGAGAATTCCCAGATAAGAAACACTAAACAACCCAACCAAAATAATTATGTAATGTAACAAAATGGGCACTTTTAGGAAGACACCTTAAGGAAAAGCCTGTCCTACTAAATGATACCTATTTTAAGTCCACTGCCAGGATCCAAAAGAGCCCAGGATGATGAAAGTAATCACTCCTTGGAAAATCAAACACCTAAGATATTTAGTCTTTACCTAACTCTTCTATCTGTTAGGGCAGTTTGAACTCCAGCTGTCATTTTGATACACTCACTCTAGTTGTGAACGAAAGACGGAGCTCTGTGTGCTCTAAACCCTACTCACCCATACTCCAGCCCATTGCTGAAAAAAATGCAGGATGGGATGAAAACCTTATTCTTTTCTTCTAAAATGTTTTTGTTACATTGAGCGATATTTTTAATGTTTTAAAGATGAGGAATGGCTCTTTAGAAGTATTTATTTTATAGAAATACCCTTATTTTTTAGGAAATTAACATTCTATAAAAGTATAGGTATTAAGGACAAAAAATTAACTTAAGTGATTTTGCCACTTGCTATTTGTGTGACTTCGGGCAAGTTGAAGTTATTGACTCCCCATGAGTCAGTTTCCTCATCTATAATATGAGCTATAACTTGTGGCTGTAATAGCATCTATCTTACAGAGGAGTTATACGGATTAAATAAGGTATTTGTATAGAGCTTAGTATCATAAGAATACAAGGCACCTAGTAAGTGTTAAGTAAATAAAATAACAAACTATATATCTGTTTCTAATCTTTGGCTCATAACTAGAAATCCATGAGAAAAACAGGACATAGAAAACCTGGGTCTAAGAGAAGCCACATGGAAAGAGGAACAGTATCTTTGGGTCCCTTGCGTTCTCTGGCAGGACATGAAAGATTAGATGCTATAGCTTGAATATACAGGGGTTCTACCTCAATAAATGTGCCTATATGTACAAGGTGGTTGGTAGCTAAACGGGCTAGGTTTTCAGAGAAGCATACGCGTAAATGCAGCACTGTGCGGTAAGCCGGTGAAAGAGGATACCTATAGAAATGTACAGTAGGCAAATAAAAATACAGAAATAGAGTACTTAAGAACAGTCATAGCTGAAGAAAGAGAAATGGGTAATCTTGACATACAGCTACTTGAAGCTACTATAGGTGTTAATTTAATAAACACTTTTTGAGTACCTAGAGAGAGTATCTATAGAGGATACAAAATTGATACTATGAGGTCTCAGCCATCATAATACTTGCATTCTACCAAATGGAAAGATACAAATGAGTAACAATTATACTAAAAGGAGACTATGGTAAGTAGCATAGCAGAGGAGAAAGTGCAATAGGAGGGCAAGGAGAAAAGAGATTACTTTTAAAGTTGCATCAGGAAACCTCAAGTAAGGCTTCTGAAAAGATAAATAAGACTTGGGTAGACATATATGACAGTAAGGAACTAGCCTTTAAAATGAAAAAGAGGCAACACTAGAAGTTATATATGGTGATATAACAGGGAGTATTCAAAGTTTCAGATTAAATACTGTTTCTCTTTTTATATCTTGTTGGACCACTAATTTCATTGATCAATTTCAGAGGGAAAAGTTGACTAACTTAAAACATTGGTTTTATACTTTAAAAAAACAGATATATTATGGAATAGAAAGCAAAATATGAATTTTAAAGGCAAATCAGGCAACATCAAACATCTTTGATTCGTCTACGGAGCCAATCAAAACTATGCTCTCCTAAATACCACAGGGACACATTCAATTTCATTTGCCATGAGAGGCACTTTCCTGGAAAACTTAAGAGCATCAATAGAGGTAACATAAACAAAAATATGGATATGCAAAAGAATGGAAATTTGTGTTCATAAAATACATTAGTCCAGTATGTGGGAGTTAAGATGACAAAGACTTAAAGGACCAATTGTAGCTTGTCTTGAATGCTAACCGAGGGAATCTGATAATTAATGGTGGGCAATGAGCAGTCATTGAAGGTTTCTGAACTGGAAGGTGACACAAGTGCTATGATTAAAGATGACTGAAGATAATTCTAATAGTAGTATGCAGGGTGAATTTGGACTGAGAGACAGGAAACAACAAAAAAACTATTTAGAATACTATTCTAATAGTGCAGATAGAGCCAACTCAACAGTCTCCTTTGCAACTCTCTCATGCAAAATTGATCAATGCCTCCTCTTTGCATTCATGGCAAATTTATAATATACTACTTAAAACATAGTAGTATAATTACTTGTTGCTACATCTTTCTCTACAACTGGACGGTAAGACCCTTGAAATAGAAGTCATGGGACCACCATACTCCCTGATCAAGAGCCTTCCACTCTATCTGGTAGATAATCTCTGTTAACAATGGGGTGTATATTCTCCCACTCCTGTCTCTTTCTATATACATTTTTTCCTACTTTTCCAAAAATTCGATCATAAAATACATATAATTTCAAATGTACTTTTCATTTAAAAACAAGATGAACATCATTCCATTCAGTAAATACTGGAAATCTTTCTGTAGTTGACACAGTATTATAATAGTCATCATACTTGAATAAAAAAACTGAAGAAGAAACCTGGTAAGCAAATATAGAATCCAGAACGAAGGCAAAGGGATAAAGAAGGATGCAATTATTGAGCTGCACATAGGATCTTAACATTACAGCTTTGCAAAGAGTTCTAGCACTTAACATACTCATTAATAAAAACAATAATAATGACTATAACATTGTTAGCAGCGTAGCAGAAGACACTGTAAGGTCTTACCGTATCAGCAGTATGGATTCCACTCCCCCACACCAAATCGAAGGTTCCGTTTATGTAGCCTACTTTGTTGGCCACGTCTTCAAAGAGCTTCCTGAGTGGAGTAGAAGCTGGTAAATTTAAAGTGATCCGTTCATTCACTGTCTTGGAATTAGTAGTATCTTGTATTATACATAAGACTCGAGGTTCTTCAGCAGCATTTTCTATCTGAAATTAAAAATACATATATTATTTATCTTTACTGGAAAATAACTATAATTAACCATATTTTCTATGATTAAATGTAAAAAGAATCCCACAAAATATTATTTTCTTTGTGTTAGTATTACTGTGTTGTTATTCTGAAAAACACTCCAGTGGATATGTCAAACATACAAAGCACCACATTTGTTTGTTTTGGAAAAACCGGAGCATACTTAAAAATCAACAGGCATTCTTGTGGAAACTTGCTTTCACCTTTTAAGGTTGTAAATCAATGGTCAACAAGCCATGAAGAAAGTCTATCTGAGCAATTTTCAGTTGAAAATGACAAAATCTGCTCCTTCAAAATGTGTCATTACCTTGCTAGCAGTCAAATCAAGCATGTCTGGGTCTCCAGAAGCAACAAAAAGGGAACTGTATAGAAATAGAGTGAAGACTAAGATTGTAAAATCCATAACTAAGGGACCTAGGAAAGTAGGCCTCCAGACCTATATGCTGCTATACACGGAGATCACTGTCCAAAAAGCCCATTATTGATGTATTGGGAGCTGACAAGCTCATCCAAACAGACCAGCCAGCAGAGGGGGAAGGAAAAACAAGGGAAACAAAACAAAACAAAACAAAACAAAAACTTCAATTACCAATGTACAAGGGATTCAGGGTCACAAAGTCTCCTTTTTCGTCTAGTGCATAACTTTGTAATTATCAAGACAAAAAAATTTTAAAGGACACTTTCTCAAAGAAGCTATGCTCTCCCTCAGCATGTTGAAGGACACTGCTTTTCTTTTACACTTTCCACAGGGGAAGTAAGAGGCTGCATCAGATCCTACCTAACGGAAGAAGCTCTTTCCCTCCTTGTCCTGTAATGCTCAGCTCTCATTGAATGGTACCATCAACCACCAATTGCTGAAACCAAAGAGCTGATCATCTTCCCTCTCTCCTTCTCCTTCACCTCACAATCACAAAATTCTATCATTTCTACCTTCTGAATTTCCCTTTTCTCTTATTCCTGCCCGCAGCAATCAAAATCTTACACCAAGATTATAGCAATCCTAAGAAGTTTAACTTCTTCCAATATTATTTTCCTTCAATCCAGAATAGTTATTTTAATATACAATTCTAATTACATAATTTCTTACTTTCCATCAAAGTCAAGTGCAGCAGTCATTTAACTGGGGTGCCCCTCACCATCCCATAATAGGCTTTTCGGAAATATGAACTAGTGCTGTATACAAAAATTTATTTCTTTTCCTCTTTTTTCCAGTATCAGCCTCAAACTTTCGTTCCTTCTATATTACCCATTTTTCATTAAGAATAATCATAATCATTTACTAGTACTGAAGACAGAGTAGCCACAAAGTTGGTCTGCTTGTTTGATGGGGTAAAAATACAATCATAGTTTGTTTCTGCTACATATAATTTTCGTTTTGCATGAGATTATTTAAATTAAGTTTAATTCAATTAGTTTAGAACAGAAATAAGCTGGTGTAAGAGAAGTATAATGTTTAAAACTATATTTCAGACAAATCAAAATACTTAATTACTAACAATAACCCATTTAAAAATGAAAATAATACATTTCTATAAAATAAACAATAACAAAAAAGAACATTACTAATCTACTTGTCAGAAAGGAAAAAAAAGCTTTACCTATACACTTAAGGTGTCATATTGAACATGTAATGAATTGTTTTACACATTTTAATCCCAAACTGAGAAATATGAAGTGGACCTTTATAAAAACTCTGATTTACAATAAAAGAGTGAGCAATCTGAATCTCAACTACAAAAGATTCACTTTTATAGTTTCAATAGTACACTTCAGAGGTAGGCTCAAGTTTTCCAGGTATAAAATACTATCGTGGCCAGATTTTTAAAGCTTCAGACAGGTTGGAACTGACCATCCAAGGAAGATGACCCTACCTAAGAATTCGGAAATCAGAAGTGCTGACACGGCAGTCTACCTAAGAATGGTGACGTGGCAACATCAGATGGCCAGACATTAACAGTTCCTAGTTCCTCCCCTAAATACCTGAGCACAAGATACAGGCACTCTAGCCTCCTCACCTTCCATCCAAAAATGTGGGGAAATTATCCCCAATTGAATCTCATCTGAACACTTACATATACCGAAGACAAAATTTAATACCATTATTGCCTTTTATTGTTTTTAATGACAAAAGCTTTCTTTTCTATGCATTGCATGTAAGTAATTTTGTTTTAAAATAGGAAGAGTATAAAAGGAAAAGTGAAAGTCACCTGTAATCCCATTAACACAAAGATAACAAAAATTTTGGTATAAACATGCGGACATATACATGCACGCTTTTTAAACACAAACATTAGGTTAGAATATACATGCTGTACTGGAATTTCTTTACTTACATAAATATATCATGTAATCCTCTGTCAAATATTTTTAACTCATCATTTTAACAGCTGAATAGTATTTTATTACATGAATTAATAATAATTTGCTCCATCAATTCTATTTTACTGACTCTTAGGATAGACTTTATTCTATGATGAAACCTACATAAAACTTTGTGTACTTTTCTGTTTCCTTAAAATTCCTATAAGCAAAATTTTGGGGCCAATACCATTTTACTCTTGAATTCAATGCTAGGATAATTGAAACAAACAAACAAACAAACAAAAAAGCTCTTCTCTTCTTTAAAGCTCTAAGACAGCCACTTGCAAATCATATGACTTTATACCCAACCTTCTAGCCCATTCTTTATTTCTCATTTAATCTAATAGATGGTTGCCATCCATGGACTGCATATAAATTTTTGATATCATTATTGCTAACACTAATTCACTGAGGTGAAATCTCTCCTCCCAACCCTCCACCATCCAATTTGGGAAATGATAAGGAAAAATTTTTTTTTTCAATTATAAGATATCATCAATAAGGTGTACCAATTATTGTATAATTGCTTTTCAAAAGAAACAATATTTTACAATATTATACCGTGTTTCCCCGAAAATAAAACCTAACTGGAAAATAAGCCCTAGCATGATTTTTCAGGATGATATCCCCTGAACATAAGCCCTAATGCATCTTTTGAAGCAAAAATTAATATAAGACCAGGTCTTATTTTCGGGGAAACACGGTATTAAACATGCAGATTTCCAAAACATTTAAAAGTATAAAGGTGTTTCTCAGAACTGGAAAAATAAGGTAGTTATCTTTCTTCTTAATTTCTTTGGAGCTCTACACCAGATTGATCCTACTTATGCCCAAAAGAAAAAGCAGTATCATCTTGAGGTGAGTTAAAAGATGGCTACAAATTCTTTGCCACCCTTCTTCCTTTTTCCTCTTCCCACGAATCTGGGCTGGTCTTGTGACCAGCCAGGACCAACAGAACATGACAGAAGTAATACTGTGTGATTTAAGGCAGGTCCTTAAAAAATTAGCAGCTTCTGCTTTTGCACCTCTTGGAACATTTCCTCTTATAACCCAGCCACCAGAAAAGAAATTCAGTTACCCTTGGACCACCATGCTGTGAGGAAGCCCTAACAATCCACACAAAGAGCAAGTGGCCACTCAGTGGAGCACCACTGAAGTGCCTGATATGTGGGAAAAGCCTTGCACATTCCATCTGAAGCCGCCAGCCAAACAGAGTCAAGTAATCATCCCAGATGACACAGGTGAAACAAAAAAACTGACCAGCTGAGCCTTTGTCCAAAACCAATCCGATAGAATGGTGAGCAAATAAGCTAGTTGTTGTTGAAGCCACTAAATGTTGGGCTAGGCTGAACCACAGCAATAGATAAAAATGCACCTAAACACAGTTAAGCACATGCAAGCTCTATGTGGGAAGGTTGTGGGGACGGTGGTGGTGTTAGGGGGTTGAGGGGTAGGGTGTCCATTTAAGTACTACACCCAACATTAGGGTGTGATATCTGAGGATACAATGTAATTTAGGGAAGGGAGCACAATTTTTGAGTCAAAAGAGTTCTACGATGAATAAAAGAAAACAGGTAAGAGAAAACAAGTACAAAGTTTTAGAAACGTCTAAAGCATGTTCCACTAGGGAAAACATTTAATATATCTTAGGTGGGCTATTAGAGGGGCACAAAGTATTCTACACAGAAAATCTAGCCAAGTACAAAAAAGGTATAGAGCATAAAATTAAAACTGCTTATTTTATGGACAACTCAGAGCACTATTAATCGTGTGAGAGTAAGGGAAAGGGAAAGGTCAATGACAGTTACAGTAACACTGTATGTTAAGAAAAGCGTTCTGTCTCTGTCTATGCTCACTGTAGAAACAAAACTAGATTTCCTAACAAAGTCTGAAGAAAGAATCCCTGAAAAAAAACAAAGTAAAAACAATAAAACCATACTATTATTTATAAAAGGTAAAATATACTGGGACAAAAACATTGAAAACGTATTTTTCTTCCAAAGATAAGATTGCTGCTAGGAACATCTAAAATTTTTGACACAGGTATCTGTCTAAGAAATCTCAGAGCCTGCTGAAGGCACGTTTGTTTGCCTCTCAAGTCGCTCTGGCTCCTTCCCTCGGCATTCCTCATTGGTTCTAACTTCAAATCTGAGTTCTCTAAAGTTGACATCATAATTTTTGTTTCATAAAAAAAATACTTTCCAGGTATTTCTTATTAAAAAACAGAAAACAAGTTGTATAACTGACAAGATACATATTAACATGTAGAAAACAATATCAAATAAAATTCAAAGTTATCAAGATCCAGATTTCTTTTCTGAGAGAAAAAAAATAAGATAAAGAATCTTAGAACATTACGAAGGGGCCTCTTTACTTCTAAATTTAATAGTCAACTCACTTTCTCTCAAGACTTTCTTTCTTTCAATGTTATTACAAAGAATAGTATTACGGTCGCAAACTTAAAAATACACATACACACGTAAGTCCATTTTTATCTACTTCTTCATGCAGGAGCTGCTACAAGCTAAGAAATCAGGCCTTAACACACTACCCTTCTGGATATCTATCCACAGTTCATGTTTAACGTACTGCCATATATTAAACAAGAGAATTGACAGTGTGAATACTCTTGCTAATTGAAATTTATTAAGTTTATTGGGCTTATTCAGACTGAGCATTTTTACTTTAACAAGTGACAATTCCTGAGGTAGTGATGGGGACCCTAACTTACATTAAAATAAAATTAAAAAATTATTTTTAAGATCCTCCTTCCACACCATTCCAACTACCCCAGCAAACTCTGATGTTATATGATCTTTTTCTAAGTGATTTCTTGCCACAGGTCACTTGGAGAGAACAGAAGAGATTAAAGGAAAAGCGATGGGGGAAAAATCTTAGAGCTAAATGGACCTAGGGAAATGAGGTGTTAAAGGGAAGTATGGGGTGCTACATCACAGGAAAGTTTAGGTTTCAGTGTATACAGGCTTCCAGGAAGGTAAGAGTTTTATTTAATTCTTCAAATAATATTTCTGGGTTTTGACTGTGTAAATTATTACATGATTTAAACCCAGGGCTATTATTATTTCTGAAAATAGCATATCTATAAAAAAAAATAGACAACTAATATCCCAAAAGTCAAAACAAAGAGTTCTATGATTTTTATATCAATTTTCTCCCTCAATTACTTGTTAAAAACAAGGGAATATCAGACACATTCATTTAATGTGACTTTCTTATTATTAAAATCAGGTAGAAATAAAAGTCAAACAAGCACAAAACTTAACACATGCCTTGTTATTAAATAAAAATACTAACATGCTGTTACTTGCTCTGCTGATTACCACACTAAAGCAATTACATCAGCAGTCTAACCTGTAAAAATTTCTTCTTCATTTCATCAAAGATATTTTGTCTGCATCTCCAAAATACATCCTATGGTATATAGAGAACAAAATGAATTACAAATTTTTCTTTGAAATAAATAGGTAAGACAGTGAAATAAGAACAATTAACCGAAAGAAATTTTTGCAAGTAAAATATGTGTTCATTAAAGTATTATACCATCTAGAATTTTCTTCATAAATTACATTTGTAATTTTTATCTTAGGCTTCCATTACTTTTAAGGTTACTGAAAATGGGGGCTATAAAGAATAATATTAACATATTTTAATACATAATATTAACCATATCGTTAACAAAGACTGGTAGCTTAAGAACTATATATAAATCAAATGTTCTAAGTCACAATATTTGTTCCCAGTTTTACCGAGATATAATTGACGTATAACTTGTATTAGTTTAAGGTGTGTGACATGTAGATACATGTATATATTGTAAAATGATCACCACAGTAAGTTTAGTTAACATCCATCATCTCATGTAGTGATGGGAAATTTCGAGACAGTATAGAATTGTTAACTTTAGTCACCACGCTGTACATTGCATCCCCAGAACTTATTTATCTTATAACTAGAAGTGTGTACCTTTTGACCACCTTGACCCATTTCCATCACCCCCACTCCCTACCTCTGGCAATGACATACCTCTTTTCTGTTTCTATGAGTTTGTTTTTTTTTAGTTAGACCATAGAGTTAGATCATACAGTGTCTGTCTTTCTCTAAGTCACAGAGTATTTTGAGTCCATTAAAGGAACTCTGCAGGGAAATCAAGATATCCCTGACTTTGCCAGTTTATAAATTTGGGTTTTTCACATAATAGATATTCGTAAAATAAGGCTGCTTAACATTATCCCCTACAACTATTTTCTTTTAATATAAATCTTTTCCTTATTATGAGACAAGCTTATTTTAACAATTAATACAAAAATATATAAAAGGAAATTAAAGAAACCTATAATAAAGAGATAATCTCTTGAAAGAATCTTGGTTTAAAAAAATAAGAAAAAATCTTGGTTTTACATCATTCCACACTTTTGCCACACAAATTGGTTTTCCTCCATCTTTAATTAACGACGAGACAAACATTGTTTTAAAAGGTGATTTTCATCACTCACGGTAGAAATATATTTCTATTATAATACAGTATATTGTTTTTTAAAGTAACTCTAAAATAACCTCTATAGCAATTAACAATTCGATATATATATCCTACCAGATCCCTCTCCATTCTATGCATATATCTATTATATAGATTGTTAATTAGAAACCAAACAGAATCAATCTGTACACCATCATTTGAATTATCTCCTTGTCCTTCAACACTCATCTTTCCATCCCAAAACATTTAGCTAAAACCGGCACATTATTGTTTTGTACACCTGAAACCAACAAAAATTTTTTTTTATAACTGCAGTGCTCCATATCATAGACAAACCATAATTTATTTAACTAACCTGCTATATTAATGGGCATCTAAGCACCTTCAAATTTTCACTATAGCTTTGCTTACCTGTATATTTTTTCCTGAAGATAATTTCCAAAAGAAATACCAGATCAAAGGTTATGAACTCATGTTTAGGATTTCTGATATATGGTGTGAAAAGGCCAACTCCCTCTTCCACAAATAGGAACTGAACTGCAACTACGTGTCATACACTGTACCTGGTGCTGAGAAACCAGCAGTGAACAAAGCCCTTGCCCGCAAGGAGCTGACAAAGGACAGAAGGAACCCAGCCACAAACAAATCTAAACCATCGGGCACCCGTAGCAGCCTGAGTCTTTGCAATTCTGTGCACTGTACCTGGAAAGCTCTTCCTCTGGACAGCCTTACCGCTTTTGCTCAAATATCATCGTGGTGGCTTTAAAATATGTCCACAGATTCTTTGACAGGAAGAGTCTAATTCCAGTCCCCTTTCACATGGGCCAGCCTTAGTGACTTCCTGTGATAGACAACGTGACTCCTAAGGCTGGGTTAGAAAAGGCCATACAGCTTCCTCCTGGCTCTCGCTCAGATGCTCGCCTTTGAAGTCTGGCCTATGCCGTGTGGGAGCCAAGTACCACATGGAAAGGTCATGTGTAGATGTTCCAGTCACAGCCCCAAAGAGATCCCAGCTGGCAACTAGCATCAGCCACCATACATGTGAGTGAGAAAGCATTCGGATTCCAGCCCCCAGCCTGT
Source organism: Rhinolophus sinicus (assembly GCF_057876585.1). Classification (NCBI taxonomy): domain Eukaryota; kingdom Metazoa; phylum Chordata; class Mammalia; order Chiroptera; family Rhinolophidae; genus Rhinolophus; species Rhinolophus sinicus. The sequence continues at coordinate 148,396,315 of NC_142514.1, read as the reverse complement.
CAGCTGCCCCAGCTGACGCCTAGCAGAGCAGAAACAAACTGTCAGAGCCTAGCTTTGCCCAGGATGCACATCTGTGAGCAAAAGTCACTAAGTTTGGGGTCAGACTGCTATATAAAAGATCATCAGAATAGTCACCTTCTCAATCGGGTACTTCTCTCACATCCTACTCAAACCACAATCCTCCTGGTATTTTTCATTTCCCTTCCTTTCAGGTTTCTCCATAGTAGTATTTACAGCTACTTGATTTGTTTGTTTATATTTAGTTATTTATCTTCTATCTCCGAAAAATTTCCACTATGAGCCAAGATGAAATAGCAGACTGGATTTACCCTCCTCACCTTAAACAACGAAAAATCTAGATAATATATAATGCAAATAATTTTCAAATATTAAACAGATATTTGAAGCATCTATTTCAAAAACAGGAAACACAGGACAGTGATCTCTGTGAAAGAAAAAACAAACTACCTGGAAGTAAGCCACTTCCACGCTGCAGTGCTGGGTGGGAAAGGTAGAGTCCAGCAATCTCCTTGAGTTGAATAAATGAGGTGGGGAGTTCAAGGAGGCCAATTCGGCTAGAATTTACAAGGCAGAATACTGGAGAGAAGAAAACTACAAATAGCAAGCTCCAGACATCTATAAATCAGTCCTCCTCTGAGTATGCAGCCAAGCACGCATCAGAACATGCATGTGAAGAAACTATCTGAGGCAGGGAAAAGAACCACAGGAAAGAATCCCTGCAGCTCAATTTAGATCCCAATAGCCAGAATGGGAAAAAAAAAAAAAAAAAAAAATCTCGTAATACACAGGGCTTCAGATAAGAGTACTGTCTCAGTAGTGGGGCAAAATTCGGCCTAGTCTAAAGGTTACTCTGGTCCAATCTCCCAAAGCTTAAATGCAAGTCTTGAAAGGATCAAACTGTGTACAAGTAAATTAACCGCATCGAAGAACAAGATGCAAGAACATTTATGGGAATAAAAAATACCCAGTACCAACAAGGTAAAATTCACAATATCTGGCATTCAACCAAAAATAAACAAGCATGTAAAAAATGATGGAAGCTATGATCCATAACGCAGAGAAAACTCAATCAGTGAAAACCAACCCAGAAATGATACAAATGATAGAGTTAGTAAAGAAGGACATAAAACGTTTATAACTATATTCTATATTTCAAGAAGGTAGAACAGAGTATGTTAAGGAAAACATGGAAGATATAAAGAAGGTCCAACTCAAATTTCTAGGGATGAAAAGTACAATATCTGAGATGAAATATATAATGGATGGGATTGACAGGTTAGGTATTATTCAAGAAAAGATTAATGAATGCTTGAAAACACAGCAATAGAAACTATCAAAAATAAGACAGAGAAAAAAATGCCAAAAGGGGGTGGTGGAGGAAGAGACAGTGGGACACCTTTCTTACCAGAGGTCAGAAGGAAATTGTACAACGTTTCTCAGGTGCTTACAGAAAAGAACTGTTAACCCAGAATATTATAACCAAAAAAACCCTTTAGGAATGACCCAGGAATCGCTGTAGTAATCAAGCAGAATTCCAGACGTTCTCAGATGAAGGAAAACTGAAAGAATGTCTCCTGTAGAACTACCCTAACGGAAGTTCTCTAAACAAAAAAGGAAATGATCAAAGAAGGAACCTTAGAACATCAGAAAGAAATAAGGAATATGGTAAGCAAAATATCACTAAATATATTTTCCTTCTCCTGTTGAGTTTTTACTAAATAGTTGCCAGTTGAAGTGAAAAAATTAAAAGACTGCTTGATATACTTATAAATATAAGTAGAGGATATATTCAACATAATTATATTATAAACAGGAAAGGGTAAAGGGACATAAAAGGAGTTAAATGTTTCTACATTTCAATTGAACTGGTAAAATATTGATACTACTAGACTATAAGTATACATACACACACACACATATATAACACACGCACCAAGAGTGCCAAAAAAATTTATGTAAGTCGATATTTCGGTCAACATTATTCAAGCAGTAGTTTGCCATAATCAGAAGTGTCTGGACGCTGATGGTAACCACTTTGAGCACCTCTTGTAATTGCATAAGTCAAATGTGACTTGTATTCATCTTCTATTATTGGTATATATTAAGTATTACAATTTTAATACAGTTTTCCTTTCTTAAAATGTGTATACATTTTTTTGGCACTGTGTGTGTGTATGTGCGTGCGTATATATTTGTATTTGTCTGTGTGTGTGTGTGTGTGTGTGTATAAATGCCCAAAGGAACCACTAAAAAAGCTATCACAAAAGAATACAATCAAAATCACTATACATAAATCATAATGGAATTTTAAAAAAATATTCAAGTAACTCACAGGAAGGCAAGTAAAAGACAAGAATAAAATGGAAAACAGAAAGAACAAACAAAAAACACCAAATAAAATGGCTGACTTAAGCTGTAACATATCAACCATTACAATAAATACAAATGGTCTAAATAAACTAATTAAAAAGCAGATATTGGCCAAGTAAATTAAAAAACAAGACTCAACTATATGCTATCTCTGCAAAATTTACTATACACACACACATATACACATATATAATACATATTATGTCAAATATGTGATATATTAAAATATTTTGCCTGATTTGTATATAATATATATTTCATATAAACTATTTTGTATGAGTAAAAAGGTGGAAAAAACCATACTATGCAATCATTAATCAAAAGGAAGCAGAAATTAATTTTAAAAATTAGTATCAGATAAAGTAGACTTCAGAACAAAGAAAATTATCAGAGACAGAGAAGAACATTATATAATGATGAAAGGGTCCACACACCAAGAAGACATAGCAAACCTAAATGTGTATGAACCAAACAGATCTGCAAAATATGTGAAGCCAAAACTGATAAAACTGAAATAAATAAATCTAAAATTATAGTTAGGAGATCTCTCTCTCTCTCTCTCTCTCCAATTGCTAGAACCCCACAGAAAATCAATTCAAACTTACAAAACATTCCAAACAAAGACAAAATATACATTCTCTTCAAATGTCCATGGAACATATAACCAAGACAGATCACATCCAACAAACAAACAAATTTAAAGAACTGAAATAATGTAGAATGTGTTCTCTAATCACAATGAGATAACAGACGAACTGAATAAATGGAGCGACATACTGTGTTCTTACACTGGAAGACTCAACATAGTAAAGATGTCAATTCTTCCCAAATAGATACACAGTTTTAAAGCAGGTCCTATCAAAACCCCAATAACATTTTCTGAGGACAGAGACAAGATTATTCTAAAATTTACATGAAAAGGCAAAGGAACTAGAATAGTTCAAAGGATAAAGTAAGAAGACTCAGTCTACCCAATTTCAACACTTATTATACAGCTACAGTAATCAAGACTGTGTAGTACTGACAGAGGGAAAGACATACAGATGGATGGAAAGCAACAGAGATCCACACAAATATGCGCAACCGATTTCTGACTAGGTACAAAAGCAACTCAAAGGAGGAAAGACAGTCTTTTCACCAAACAGTGATGGAACAATTGGACATCCATAGGCAAAAAAGTAATCCTCAACCTAAGTTTTTCATTAAATAAAAAGTAACTGAACATGGATCATGAACTTATATGAAAAATATAAAACTATAAATTTTTTAGGCAAAAACCAGGAGAAAGTCTTCCAGAGCTAAGGCTAGGCAGAGTTCTCAGACTTGACATCAAAAGCATGATCTAAAAAAGGAAAAACTGATAAACTGGATTTCATCAAAATTAGCAATGCCTACTTTGCAAAGACATGTTAAAGATGAAAAGACTGGCATAAAATATTTCAAACCACATAATGAGCAAAGAACTAGTATCTAGACTAAAGAACTCTGAAAACCTAGCAATAAAAAAAGCAAACAATCTAATTAGACCACAGGCAAAAATCATGAAAGACATTTCAACAAAAACCATAAACAGACATCAAGTAAGCTCATAAAAAGATGTTCAATATCAATAGCCAATAGGGAAAAGCAAATTAAAACGACAATGAGATATTACCACACACCTATCAAAATGGCTAAAACTTAAAAATGACAACAAATTCAACAAGATACAGACATCAAAATTAACAAGCCTCATCTAATAGATATATGAAAACACTATACGTAACAATTGCAAGATTATACAGTCTTTTAAAGCATACACAGTGCATTTATAAAAATTGACCTGATATTGGCCTGTCCTATAAAGCAAGTCTCAACAAATTTCAAAGGATTAGTATATGGAACACTTGCTCTCACTACAATGCAAGTAAATTAAATGTCAATGACAAAAAGATGACTAGGAAAACCATATGTAATTACAAAATTAAGAAACACACCAAATCATGGGTCAAAGAATAACGAAAATTAGAACATACCTAGAACCAAGTGATAATAAAAATATTATGTATCAAAACATATACAGCATATTGGGGAAAAAGCAGGGGAGTTTTCCAGAAAAGAAGTGAACCTGCACGGGAATAAGCAGAGGTAAGACGAAGAGTGATCTGCTGAACTCTAGATGAAGAACTCCAAAAACCTAGAGCTGAAAAATATAGTTCTCTGTGACTAGGGGTGTTTGCGGCTCTAGCTGGTCCCCAGAAGGCAGAAAACAAAACAACAAAATCTGTGCCATATAGCTAAAGCAGTTGAAGAGAAGAAATAAAAGGTCAAAGCAGAAATTAATCACATAGAAAATAAAAATACTGTGAAGAAAATTATCAAAGCAAAAGGCTGGTTCCATTAAACAACAAAAACTTTAATTAACAACCACTAGTAAGATCAATCCCCAGAAAAGGAAGGCACACAAATATTATAAGGGGGTATAACCATAGATACAAAGAAAAAGATAAAAGAATGTCACAAGCAAACTTATGCTAATATATTTGAAAACGTAATAAAATGGATAAATACTCAGAAAACTATAACATCAAACAAACTCAGAGGAAAACAAAAGAAAACCTCAATAGTCCTAAAGTCATTAAGCAAATTGAATTAGTAGTTAAAAATCTTCCAATAACAACAAAAAAATTCCAGGCGTAGATGATTTTACTGAAGATTTTACCGAATAATCAAAGATAACCAATTCAAGTTTTACATAAAATTTTCAGTTACAGAATATGAGGAATGCTCCCTAAATCATATTATGAGGCTAGCATATGACAATTAAACTCTAAAAAACTAATATAATGAAGGAAAACTAAAAACCAGTATCACTCATGACAAAAGCTGCAAAATATCTGAAACAAAGTAATAGGAAACTGAATTTAGCAATGTATTAAAGCATAATACATAATAACCAGGTTCATTTAACAATGGAAACATCAATTTATATAATGCAACATATTAACAGATTAAGAGAGAAAATCATGTCAATACATAAAATACAGAAAAAGTATTTGAATTAAACATCTTTTCATGGTAACAACTTTCTATAATAACTCCATGAACATCTATTCATAACACATAATAAAGTAGAGAATTTCCTTAACTTGATAAAGTGCATCTACAAATTTTTACAGCAAACATATTTAATAATGAAATGCTGAAAGCTTTCACTTAAAGAATAACCATATTCACTTTAAGAATAGAAACAAGGTTGCACACTAGTCACTATGTCCGTTCAGGGGCAGTGCGATTAGCAAATGCAGTAAAATACCATGCAGCCCTTGAAAATAATGCTGTTACATTTACTGACAAGGGAAAATATTCACTACATATTGCTAAGAAATAATGGTACCCTTAAAACATGAAACATAATAGCATTTTAAAGTCTGTATTGAGAAGGAAAAGAAGGAAAAATGTAGAGAATAAAAGAATTACATTGAAGTGTTATTAACAGTATTATCTTTTAGGGATAGAATTAGAGGCAATATTTTCCCTTTACGTATTTCTGGGACTTTCAAATGTTTGGCACTGCACGTGTACTTGGCAAAATTTTAAATTATAGAAAGCAAAAATGTTCAGTGTTAGACCACTCTTACCTTGTAAGAGAGACAAAACAACTAAATGCAGAGTAAGAAAATGAGAGCAATTTGCCTAGGCGGTAGTACACACGAAGAAGATCTGGGGCAACAACTAAATTCTTAGTGCGTACAGCAAGCAGAACGGTGTCTACAGAAAACAAATCAACAATAAAAACTAGCAGTCAAGATCAGGTAACACTGGGAACGGCCCAGTGGCTCAGGCGGCTGGAGCTCAATGCTCCTAACTCCGAAGGCTGCCGGTTTGACTCCCACATGGGCCAGTGGGCTCTCAACCACAAGGTTGCCGGTTCAACTCCTTGAGTCCTACAAGGGATGGTGGGCTCCACCCCCTGCAACTAAGATTGAACACGGCACCTTGAGCTGAGCTGCCTCCTGGATGGCTCAGTTGGTTGGAGCGCGTCCTCTCAACCACAAGGTTGCCGGTTCCACTCCCTCAAGGGATGGTGGGTTGTGCCCCCTGCAACTAGAAATGGCAACTGGACCTGGAGCTGAGCTGCGCCCTCCACAACTAAGACTGAAAGGACAACTTGAAGCTGAACGGCACCCTCCACAACTAAGATTGAAAGGACAACAACTTGACTTGGAAAAAAGTCCTGGAAGTACACACTGTTCCCCAATAAAGTTCTGTTAAAAAAAAAAAAAAAAAAAGATCAGGTAACACTGACAAGACAATATATAGATTATAGGCAATTTGAGGGCACTACATAAAAAAAATAATTAAAGGAACTAAGGATATCTAAAATAGAGAGAGCTTATGATGATACACTTCAACTTCTAGGATTCCTCTACTTCAAGTAATATATATTAGGAAGAACAGAGGGCAGAAGGAAGAGTAGAAGCCTCTTAAAGTGGAAATTAAAAAGAAAATAGCTTTCACTGGTTAAAAAAGAATTACTGTCAGTCATAGGCTTGGAGTGACACACACTATTCTACTCTTTAAAATACCTAATACTTCCATTTCTAGAAGAGGGAGTAGATGCACTTCTCCCTATTCTTCCTGCTAAGTACAGCTAAAAATATTACGTATAAAGCAAATATAATAGACAGTGAGAGGTGAAGAGGAAGCAGACTGTCTAGGGACCTCTAGACCCAAAGAATGATGGGCATGGTGGCTAATTCCACAGATTTCTTTTTGCCTAACACATCCTGGTCTGAGTGGCACACACTAAAACAGCCCCATGAAAAACCTGCTCTTCTCTAGCTACAGGGTCAGGAAAGGGGTAGCCTTACAAAACAGGAAGCTTTTAGACACCACACTACTCCAGTCAAACACCACAGAAAAAACACCTTGTCCTGCCTCCACTCCCATCACCTGGCTGTACCAAGGTACTCCCTTCCCCCACAACAGGGTGGTGTCAAAAAAGACCTAGTGGGCAGTGGGGACTTTCATCACAGCCCAGTGGTAAGAGGTACCTCCCCACTTCTCTATCAGTAGAGGCCACATGGGGAGGAATAACAAAGTGCCCCTCCTCTACCCAGCCAGGAAGATGTCCACAGAAGCTTGAAGGGAGCCTGAAATTCAGCCACACCCGTCAGTAAAAAGTACCCTTCTCATCCCAGATTATAAATAAAGGCGGGATGAGGAACCTGAACTCCTGCGCTGACCTCTAAGTAATAAGGGAGTGCCCCCTTTTCCCTGCTGGCATCGTATCAGGATTTAAATAAGATCCAGAGTCTCATAACATAATACCTAAATGTTGAGGATATAATAAAAAACCACTTGTCATACCAAGAACCAAGAAAAATCTCAACTTGAATGAGAAAAGACAATCAACAGACACCAATATGGAGGTGACACAAATGTTGAAATTATCTGATGATTTTAAAGCAGCCATCATAAAAATGTTCAACAAGCAATTATTAAAACACATGAAGCAAATGAAAAAAACAAAGTCTCAGCAAAGAAATAGCAGATGAAATACAATAACCAAAATTAAAACTCACTAGGTGGGCTCAACAGCATGATGAATTATCACAGGGGAAAGAATCAGTGATCCTGAAGAACAACAGAAATCTTTATCTCAACAATAAAGAAATAAATACTTAAAAAAAATCAGTCTCAAGCACCTGTAGGGCTATAAAAAAAGATCTAACATTCCTGTCACCCAAGTCCTGAAAGGAAAGGAGAAAGAAGGAGGGCCTGAAAAAGCACTAAAAAAAAATAATGGCTGAAAACATTCCAAATGACAAAAAAACTACATATTCAAGAAGCTGAGTGAATCCCAAACAGGATAAATCCAAAGAAATCCCTGCCAAGACATAGCATAATCAAATTCCTTGCAAACTGAAGAGAAAGGGAAAGACTTTGAAAGTTAGTGAGAGAGAAACATCTTATATAAGGGCAAAACAATTCAAATGTAGATTTCTCATCAGAAATCAGAGAGGCAGAAGTTAAGTGGCACAGTATTTCCCAAGTGCTGAGAGAAGAATTATCAACTCGGAATTCTATATCCAGCAAAATATTCCTCAGCAATAAAGGGAAATAAAGACATTTTCAAAGGAAGGAAAACTGAGACTTGTTAGCAGGCCTACACTAAAGGAATGGCTAAAGGAAGTTCTCTAAACAGAAATGATAAAAAATGCTAAAAAAAACCCCACTTTGTATTAAAAGTGAAATATGACTATTATGTTCTATGATAAGTATTGCCCTGATGAATACACCCTGCAAAACTCTACACTATAAAATCAGTTAGAGTTGACTCAATGTGACGCTTGGGCTGTTTCCACAAAAAGCGAGACATGATGTGCTCTTAGCAAGTCTATAACCTCCTGTCACACCACTATCTATGCTGCAAAGTCTAACTCAGCTTACATCATTTCAGCTTACAACAAGTTTTTAAAAAATGTGACACTATATATATAACATACAAATATATACAATGGAATATTATTAAGCCTTAAAAAGGCAATTCTGACACATGCTACAAATTGAATAAACCTTGACGAAATTATGCAAAGTGAAATAAGCCTGTCACAAAAGGACAAATACTGTGTGATTCCACTTATATGAGGTACCTAGAGTCGTCAAATTCATAGAAACAGAAAGTAGAATGGTGGTTGCCAGATGCGGGGGGTGGCGAGGGTAGGGAAGTGGGGAGTTAGTGTTAATGGGGAGAGTTCTGCAAGATGAAAAGATCTCTGTGGATGGATGGTGATGAGCAGCACAGCCATGTGAATGCACTAATACCACTGAATTGTGCACTTAAAAAGGATTATGATGGTAAATTTTGTTATGTGTATTTTACAATGTTTAAAAATACTGAAGTTAAATAGAGAACTTATGACCATAAATTTGTGGAAGTAGCAAAAAAAGCCTGCAAACGGGGTTTCCAATGGTTCTGCATTACAAACACATAATATGCATAGGATTATATTATGGATATATGTAAATATATGTATAAGCATGAAATAAATTTTCTTGCAATCCAAAAAAATAAAAATCTGCCTATTTCTTAAGGGTTTTCATACGATTTGAGTGTATATATGCATACATGTAGAGAGAAATATAGAAATAAAAACAGATTTCACAATTATGTATGTTTGTGTGCATATATTTTCTAGCTCCTCCCACTAAGAGAACCTAAAAGTAATGATATCCCTGTAGCACTAAACACATCTAGTGCCCAGATCTTCGTTTCCGAATGCCATTCTCCACAAAAAGGATCCAGAGGTCTTTGTAGAATGGCTGATCTTAGTACTAGGGCTGAGGAAGTACAAAAAGAGCTTGGGAAACCTTGCACTGCCAGAAAGTAAGGGAATGCTCCAAGAACGGTGGGATATCTCAAGAGGACACAGAAACTAGTTGAAGGGCTCTTACTGACCAAATCGTGAATAATCTAAACATTAAAATAAATGGATGATTTATTCAATTTAAAAGTTAACATTAAGAAGATTGCTGTATAGAATGGGAGATAACCAAAAGACTAAGAGTGTATGTGTAAGTATTCTAAAAATTTTAACAGTAAACATGTCCTATTTTTTGCTGAGTAATACTAAGATACGGATGACGGAAGAAAAGGATTAGGGAATGGCTCTATCTGGCTTAGTGCTCCTTAAGGAATGCTTGGCAAAACTTATTTTCAGCATTTAAAACTCACTTGTTCACTTAAAAGCGAAAATATCAGCTATAGAAGTTAACTGCCAGGAAGCTGTGTTCCTAAATCAAATATAAAAACTTTGATCATATTTAAAAATAATCTGATCATGAACTTTTTATTCAGCATATTTTAAATATGCAATTTAGAAACAAATGCATATGTAAATAAAACCGAATTAGGGTAAAAACATTATGATCAAATTTGATATGCATCGAGTTAGAATTTTTTAGTGCTTATTTCAGTTTTTAAATTTTTGAGAATGAAATAATTTACTGTTTCCATTTTTGTGATTACATATTTTAAATGTTTCTATTTTAATGTGAATAAAAACTGAAGTTAAAGTATATCATTAAAATATATCACATTTCCCATTTCTCATTTCCATTTCTGTTTAGATTCCTAAACAGTCAAGCCTTTCTAATAAAACATTTCTATGAATCATTATGATCAGAGAGTAACACAAACTACATATAACTAACAAAAATTCAAGACTTTCTTAATATACATTTTATCTTTAAGTCCATTCCCACTAGTATTCTCTATAACTTCCCCCAAATGACTGGTTCAGTCTTCTTAGCCCTAGCTTTTGATAATTTTAGTTTTAGGCTCAAATTTCTAAAAAGAAATATCTTTCATATATCTAGGATTTATATCAATTTAAAAAAACAGAATTTAGCTCTTCTTCTTAAAAGAAAACAAATATATCCAAGGATTTAAGATCAGGAATATATAAACATAAATCAAGTTAGAAAATCATAAAGATACAATATGAACATAAAGACCTTAACAAGTGTATAGGATGATTAATGCATATTCTTATGCATTATTCTTCTTAGCCAAAAAATGAAAACGGTTACTTTACAATCTTTACTACTAAAACCAAACCACAGAAGTAGAAAGTCTAAGCCCTTTAGGGAATTCTCTAACAAAACATATTCATTGAGGAAAATAATTTCATAATATGTTATAAATGATGCTTTCGGAAGCATACTATACTCTTAAAACTTTCAAGTAAATTTCTAAAAACTGGTTATGAAACTGAAAATTTTCCAAACTGATTTTAAATTTTCAAATTGTTTTTAGTGCAAGGAATTTTTACTTAAAGGAAGTTTTATAATAACCACTCCCTGCTTTAACCAGCTTTCTGAATTCAAATCTTCATAGGCATTTTCTAAAAATGACTTTGTACTTAAAAGCTTAGTTTGAGACACACAAAAAATTGTAAGTGCATTCTATGTACTTTACTATTGCAGTTAAATACAAATTCTATAATAAACTAATTTGCATTATTAACAGGTATTTGTTCAATATATCATGGTCTGGATTTTCTGAACTTAAACAAAATGCAACATGTCATAACGCCAACTGCCTGTCAATATGACATTTGTTTTAAAAATTTTGTAAAAGACATATTTTCATACCTGCCTTCGTGTTCCAGTATTAGGGTGTCCCCCAGATACTTGCATTCCAAAATACCAATAAAACAAGCTCCCAGAACCCCATAATATTATAATTAGATAATTAAATAGTTCTTTGGAAACTATGTAACATTTTTACTTACAACAAATTACCTCAAGTAAGTATTCATTCCATCTGAAGAAAACTAACAATGTAAAGTTTCAAAACTTTAAATAGTTTACAATCTATTAAACTATTATCAACATATTTAATTTGACAGTTAAGAACAAATCAATCAGATGACTCATCAAAATGTGAAAGATGGATGAAACTTTGGACATCAGATCTAGCTCCTTATTTTACAGATGAATAAAAAGAAATTCAGAAACCTGAAGTGATTAGCCTAACGTCACACACGAACACAGATTTCCTAAGAAATACAGGCTTACTTGTGACTCTATAATGTTGACATATTTGTGGCATTAAATTGTAAAGGCATTATTACTTCTATCCTAACACTCTTCTCACTTTTGTCGTAACTCCTTTTAATAGTAATTGTTCTACTAATGGTAATGTGTAACCCACTAATAATATACTGTAGGTATCTAAACTTAGAAACTAAACAAACTACTCTCAGGAGGGGAAATAATATGCCCTTTACTATTCCTGTTACTTTTATTTTTGATTACAGCTAAGTTTTCTTCTTTGAGTAGGCTAGGCTGTCTGACAAACAGTGACTCAGCTTGTGATACAACTGACTTGTTTACAGGTCTTGAATTAGAGTTCTACTGCATTTACTAAATCAAAGAAGCTTGTTTATATTATGTTACTATGTTTTTTATTTAGAAGCATGGATAATTTTAATGTAAGAATATTACACTGTAATAATTCTCTGAACGTGAAATTATACAGCTGAAAAAAATGTTAAGATTATTTAAAACTAAAGTATTTATATCCTATTGGAGTAGGTGACAGTGCAAAGAGCAATGTACTGCAGAAGCAAAAGATCTAGACTAGAATTCTCAGGTCAAGGTGGCTACTTTTCTCTTAGCTGTGTAATCCTACGTAAGTCACTTATCTCTGACTCTCAGGGGCACAGAGATTTTCTGAAGATTAAAAAAAAAAAAAAGAATACCTTAAGAATGCTCCATAAATTATAATAATATAATAGTATTAGATGAGAGGTATTACTATAGAACTATCAGTTACTATCCTTACAATAGATTTAATAAATATATAATTCTCGAGTATAATAACATTTTATTGTAATTTATATTATTTAAAATTTCAAAAGATAATGTTTTTGGGGCAATAGGAATATCATCAGACAGAAAAAATCTGCAAAGATTTTATGTTTTCTGATTGCACGGCCTTCTCACAAAGTTTAAAAACCTACTACTAAAAAGTTTAGGTAGATTTATATATAATTTAAGGATAAATCTTATAGCATTTCACAGATGAAAGAAATTTTAAAAGGCCCAGAAAGGTTAAGCACCTAAGGCAAAGTCACCGCTGACTTTTCTGCTTCCCAAACCATTGTCCTTTCCACCGGATCCCTTACTATGTGAACCGCTTTTTCCAAGAGTCCAGCACAAGTATAGCCTTTCCTCCTTAACACGATTACCAGTTTTCCCTATGATAATCATGCGCTCCTTGAAAACAGGTACTTTTCTTTCTTTCCTGTCAGTACCCAGCAAAATTTTAACCAGGTAATACTTGCATAAAGTGTGTTTTTCGGATCCGGCTTAATAAAAAATCCCTCAGGTACATGAAGATGCTCTACATAAGGCATTAGAGAAATGCAAATTAAAACCACAAAGAGATATCGCTACACACTTATTAGAATGGTTAAAAAGCGAATTGAAACTGAAAAAAACCGACATTGCCAAGTACAAGGACGCAGAGCAATGACAGTGCTCACACACTGCTGAGTGGAATGCAAAACAGTGCAGCCATCGCAGGACGGTTTGGCAGCCTCTTACAAAATTCAACATGTACTTACCATGTGAAGACATATGTACACCTGAAAAACTGTACACAAATACTAGCAGCAGCTTTAGTCAGAATCGCCCAAAGTGAAACAACCCAAATGTCCATCAGCTGAATACATAAATTGTGGCATTTAGCAATAAAAAAGAAGAACCTATGTCATGCAACAACATAAATGAATCTCAGTTTTATGCTAGATCAAAGAAGGCAGACTCAAAACGGTACAGACGTACTATATGAATTCCAGTTAGAGCATATGTTAAATTTCATATAAATTTAGAAAAGGCAAAATATGAGGGCAGAAAACAGATCAGTGGTCGCAGGGCCTGGAGGTGTAGGAAGGGATTGACGACAACGGGCATGAGAAAGCTTTTTTAAGGTGAGGAAGACATTCTGTATCTTGATTGTGATGGTGGTTCTACAACTGTGTAAGTTTGTCAAAATTCATAAAACTGTACACCTTAAAAGAGCAAATTTTCCTGTCTATAAATTATACCTCAGTAAACTTGACTTTAAAAAAAAAGTCCAATTCTAGCTCTTCTGCTACCTGAGACCTTGAATAAATTGTTGAGCTTTTACAGCCTTTATGTTTTTCTCACCTAAAAATAAAGAGGCTGTCCTCCCTCACGACTACCCTTCCAGTGTTAAATTATATTACTGAATTGTAGAAACATTTTCTGTATCATGTCTTTTTTTCTTAGAATTCTTAAAATTGTATTTGTATTAGGTTAATGGTAAATAATGGAATGGTGAATAAACATTTCAAGACACATGAATTTCAAATGTCAAAATTAAAGCAATACTATCTCTCAGATATCTTTTAATAAGAAACTTCATTGTTAGGTATCTAATTTTTCACCATTTTTTTTTTCATCACCACAAAGTACTATAAATACAGTAATCAATTATACAACTTGGTGTAAACCTAAAATTAAAGGCAATCAAATTAAAACACATAAAAGGGTAGATATTTTATATCTATAAAATTGATGTATATAAACTTATATAGTTTCTATTTACTATGTATCTTTTATGAGATGAGTCATACAAAAATTCTACTTTCTAATCCAACCTGGAACCGGGGTTGTAATCAAGAGCTCCTCTTAGTTAAATGTTAAATTTAATTTTATTTGGAGCATTGGGGACATCCTTGGGAAGATTTCATTAATCCCTTAATTAAAAACATTCCTTGCGCTGTTCTCAGTTGCTGCCACTGCTGCTGCCACCACCAGACTCATCATCCCTCTCTAGCACCTCCCGGCGGCTGAGCTTCTGACAAAAAGAAGGAGGGTAAATAGGGAGCTCTTTATAGTATGGCTCCTACAAAGCGGGATGCCTGCAAACAGACCACACAGGCTTATACTGAAAAGGTGAAGAAACCACATCATTACAAGACTAGTACTGTGGCTGTCAGTAAAAATCAGAAGCACACCAAACTTACTTGCAAACTTCCCTTCCAGCATCAAGTATAAGAAATTGCTCAGAACTTCCCAACAGATCTACACTCCCAGAGTGTAGCAACAGGCACTTTTCTGACACAAATGGTGCCTGTCTAGTTAGCCTATTTGAATACACCTACCTGTGTGTTACCCATACCAAATATGGAACAATTATGCCAAAGGATACCCTGCCAGCCCGGCTCATGTGGAAAATGTGCTTACGGTGCATTGAGGATGGGAAACATTTCACTCTTAAAAAACAAAAAAGGGACCTAATTATATGATTGCAAATGAAAAAGAAAAAACAAACAGGTGAGAGAAAAAGTATTAACAAATTCCCCTTTCCCCCACTTTCATTTGTGCATAAAACATTCACAGGAGTAAAAAAATGTTTCAGTGAACAAGTTTCAGCAATTAAACTTTACAGCAATTACAAATAAATCTATCAACTTTTCCTGGGGAAAAAAAATTTCCTTGCTCCCTAATGTCTACATAGTGAAAATCTAAACTCGTGATAGGTAAACAAAGCCTTCAGAATTTTAAGACACAATGTGGCAGAACTATCTTCTCTCACTCAACCCCAGACACCCAATGCATCTACTAAATTTTTTGCTATTTCCTAAAATGCATTACAAAACTTTAGTGTTTTAAATGCTATTCCTTCTAACTAAAAGCTCTAACCTCCTTCTTTACCAGGCAATAAAATCACCCTTTGTGACCTCGTTCAAATGTTATATTCTCACAGAATCCCCTAGATAAAGCTGGCGGCTCCCTCCTCTATGGTTCTACTTTATTTTCATATTATATATTTGTCTTGTTACATGTCTGTCTCTTCCAGACTATACAAGACTAGCACATAGAACTAGGTCAGGTTCCTAATTTATCTTTGAATCTCTGGTTTCTGGCAGCTACTAACTCAAGCTTAACTGAATGAATTCTATAGCATCAAGAGCCATGGAAATCTATACTAAGAAAAATTATATTTATGATTCAATAAAAATAGGTGAGTTCTCATTTGAGAAAACAAAGGTATTTATAGTAAAACTACAACGCTTTGGTTACACAAGAAAATTTCACATAAGTCATAAATGAGGTTCATGGTTTTCCTAAAGTTAAACCTATAATATTACCAAAGGTAATGGATTCACTGTATACAGAAAGATTTAAATCCAGACCTTTTTTCTTAACAGCCCTTAGGTTTTCTTTACTGGAAAGCCACTCTATTTATTGAATATAAGCATGTTATATGAATATCTGAAAGACAGCTAGTCTTACAGCAGTCAATTACACAGCATCAAATTAAAAGCACACAATAACACAAATGACAGAAACAGTCTCTTCCATCCATATCATCCAGAAACAGTCCCTTTTTTGTTTTTATACTCCAGTTACGGGAAAATCAGGATTATCAAACATAAAGTTCCCTCAGGAACAAACTATTTTTAACATGGATCCTGCTTTAAAATAACACTTCACACTGAATCTTGCAATCAAGTAATTTATTAATATAGTTATTTTCACAAATATCTAGTTATACTAAACCCATTTTTCTTAGGACTCATTAGACTCAAAATTTTATTTTTAATATTTGTACTTTGTTACATGTTCCAGTTCTTAACTAAAGCAATGATGATAGGCCTTACTTAATGACATAAAAGAATCTGTCAAATCTAACAATCAACTAGGATTTGTGCTATACACATAAAATATTTAGCTGACAGGTCATAATCAGAACTGTAACTTCAAATGACTAGCGTATTTCATAACTAAAATATTACTTCATTTTCATTTAATCAATAAATATTTATTAGACAATGTAAAGCACACTGTGCTGGCCTCTGGGGAGAATATAGGACGAAGATATGGGGAAGAAACTTTCCTCTACCCTCAAGGTTCTTTCTGCTGGTCTAATAATTAAATAGACATGAGGCAAATTAGCAAGAGAAAATAACCAAATGTAATACACATGTATGGGAACCCCACATACATGAGGGAGTCAGAGGCAGAAAGGGAACATGGGTATATCTGACATTCTGAGCTAGGGGTGAGGTAGGGCACCTTGGGGCTTCAGAGGGTCATTGCAGAGAGTGCACACTCAGGAATTCGTAGTTTGCCCTGCCCCACAGATAGGTCAAAAGAGGTTACCTCTGATCATCTTTTATTGTAGGCAAGGGCCCTAATTCGAATTCTTCTAGGTAGTTAAGGGAATGGCAGAAGTTTCTCTTGAGTGCTCAGGTAAAGTTGTTTTTAGCTCAAAACAATCCTCATACCAGAGGCACATTTTGGGGTGATTCGTTCTGAACTCCCACAAAGGTGGTAACAGTAATGAAGGTAGTCACAGTATTAACTAACATTTATAGAATGCTTATTATGTGGAAGATCTTTCCATGTATTAACTAATTTAATGTTTCCAACAATCCTAGGAGGTAGTTACCAGTATCTCATTTAACTAAGGTACTGAGAAGTAACTTGCCCAAGGTCACAAAGCTGGTATTTGAACCCAGGCACTCTGGCTGTCCTGACTTTGAAAAGCTTCTTATCTAATAAAGGCATTAACACAAAGGACAAGCAACTTACAATAAAGGGGTATAATTTTTCAAATGCCAAGAGCTATAGTGCTATGGGATATCAGGGTTAGGAAAATGCAATCAGGTTGAAAGAGGAGACTCAGGAAAGGTTTCTTATAGAAGAGGGGCTGGATTTTGCTGGTTAAGCAGGCTTTTTAAAAAAATCATCAAAATTCATACATTTCAGTAATTTTCAGAGAAACCATAATTTCTCAACAGTGGGGCATAGCAACAGTTTTATGTAAATGAAATGTTCATATCCGTGGCCACTTTACATATACCTGGTTCAGTTTAGTTCCATTAAACAAAAAACTTGGGCAATTATTATTACTCCCACACCTACAAAGTAAGTGG
Organism: Rhinolophus sinicus; assembly: GCF_057876585.1. NCBI lineage: Eukaryota > Metazoa > Chordata > Mammalia > Chiroptera > Rhinolophidae > Rhinolophus > Rhinolophus sinicus. The sequence goes on along the minus strand of NC_142514.1, from coordinate 148,378,457 downwards.
AAATACGCAGTAGGGCAAAGAGAGGCATCTGTTTACTTACACTACAATAACAGAAAACCAGGCTCAAAAAAAATATGTGTGGTCTTCAAGAATCTTGATGTAAAGACCACATCATTTTTGCCAATTGTTTGCCATCACTTCCAAACACAATCATTTTGTCAAAGACTTTTTTACAATGGAGAATGCGTCTATAAAATTGGATTTTAAGCTAGCAATACCTAGGCCAAACACTTTAAAATCTGTGTAATAAATCTCACCTAAAAAAAAGAAAAAGCCTCTGCATGACACCTAAAATGTTGCCTGAACTGAAGAAGATCCTTAATACTAATGAATCAATTTTAAAAATAGATGTCTTCTCACCTATGTAATTTTACTAACCATTGTCACCAAAATAAATTTTTTTTAAAAAGATGTCTTCTGGAACCTTAATTTACAGTAGGTATTTAAATCTATGTTTAATGCTATGTTTTTCACATCCCCCTATTTTCAATATAATCTTTTCTTTCCAACTTGGGCTACGATTGTATACTAGTACTCTGGAAATGTGCTAGCCCTCTCCCCTACATTTTAGCAAACATTTATAGTATGTGGCACTAAGACATAAAAAGTTTATGTGACTAACCAAAAAAAAAGGAAAATAAAACAGAGGCAAGAAAATCCTAAGTATGTAAGAAAAGTACTTAAATAGTAGTTCTCATGTAAAATCAAAGTTCACCCATTGAAAAACTCTTTAAAAACCAGATGATAAAAAATACTTATTATTCACTCAGGGCAAGGGCGTAGAAGTGACACATGAAAGCATATAGCACATCTGGGAACAGCAATTAACGTAGTCAAATGTGGCTAAGACAAAACTGGCTTGACGCAGAATACAAAAACATTAAGTTAGGAATTTCTGGTTAAAGAGGATAGATTGAAAACAAGCATTTAGCTCTTAAGTTCCCCCCAAATAATTCTCAAATAAGAGTAAAGAAATATTCAAAGAGCACAAAACCATAAGAAACCAGAAGCTGGAAAGCAGAACAAGTGGTAATGACTATTACACCTGAGAAGGCTGACTCCTACACTAGCCTAGGGGAAAGCCAAAGACACCTGGTTTACATCATGTTTACATTTCTACCAAAAGACCTCAAACTCCTTCTTAAAATGGTTGATTTTAGGGTTAGGGCAGGGAAAACATAAGTTAGACTGAAGCATTATGGGGTACCACAAAGCAAGGAGTGCTCAAATAGAAAAGATGAGCACAAAGCCATCAGTAAGTCTATAATGACATAAATAAATAAATAAATAAATAAATAAATAAATAAATAGGGGAGAAGGGACAACTCTTCCTCACAGAAGAATTCCAATTAATCAATGTAGATATAATGATGGAAATAGAAAATTACTACTAGAATGCAACAGTAATAAGGCAAGACCCATAGAAGGAAGCTAAAACAGGTGGGCAGAAATTTAAGCAGAAACAGATTGGCCTCAAAATATTTAGTAATTATTAAAAAGAAAAAGAGTAACTTCACAGTGGAGAAACCTGGCAGACACCACCTGACCCACGTGCTCAAAGTTAACCTCTCCAGCAGCAGTATCAGCATGTCTCCTCACCCCTTCCTTATGATGTACTGAGGACACCTCATGCCCGTAATATCCTTCTCTTTAACTCATAACCTCAGTCTAATCATGAGAAAATACCAGACAAGCCCAAATTCAGGGCCATTGTACAAAACAACTGACCAGTACTACTGTGTTTCCCCGAAAATAAGACCTAGCTGGACAATCAGCTCTAATGCGTTTTTTGGAGCAAAAATTAGTATAAGACCCATTCTTATTTTACTATAAGACCGGGTTTTATATAATATAATATAATATAATATAATATAATATAATATAATACCCAGTCTTAAATAAAATAATATAATACAATATATAATATAATGTAATAAAATAAAAGACCCGGTCTTATATTAATTTTTGCTCCAAAAGACGCATTAGAGCTGACTTTCCAACTAGGTCTTATTTTCGGGAAAACACGGTATTCAAAGCTGTCGAGGTCATGAAAGAGAAGGAAACTAAGAAATTGTCACATACATAAAGAAAGGACACATAAACAACTAAATTTAATATGGGATCCTGAATTTGGATCTTGGAACCAAAAAAAAAAAAAAAAATTAATGGAAAAACTAGTAAAATCTCAATAAATTCTGTAGTGTAGTTAATAGCATTGTTAAGGTTAATTTCTTTTGATAAGTGTTCTATGGTTGCATAAGATGTTAAACAAGCAGCTTGGTGAAAGGTATATGAGAACTCTGTATTCTTTTTGCAACTCTATTAAAAAATTAAAAAGAAAAAGGGCAGTTTCAGATACTCTGGGAGTAAGAGTAGAGTTAAAACTAAAATAAGATTGAAGTCTGCTTAAGAAGCAGTTAGAAACCCAAGATCCCCTCTTCTACTCTTTGACTCTCCCTGGCAATAAACAATCTCTGGAGAGTATAAAACAGGATATCTCTTGGACTTGAGGGGTGCCATTCGGAAAACTGGGGAATTAAATGAAAGTGTATTTGCATACTTAATAATGAAACCCATCTCCCTTTTTCCTACTCAGCTCCCAAGCTTGTTCTCTAGAGGCAAAAGATCAAAAATCTTTTCTGGGAAATCAACCCAGCTAAAGAGAAAAGATGTGTCACTGGGAGTCTGCAAGGAAATTATACAGACATGTAAACCTACGGGGAAAACCATAACCACCTACTGGCAGAGCTTCCATTCAGCTTTTTATGGTACCTCTTTTAAATAAGTGTTGACTTCATTTAAAAGGATCCACAGACATCTAAGGAAAGCACCTAATATGAAAGAAAACACCCATAGCAAACAAACAGCAAAAGGAAATTTGGAGGAAAGAGAAAGAGAATATGCAGAGAAGAAAAGTACCAATAATTTCCTAAGAGAGATAAAAGATATTGCATCCATAAAACAAAAACAGGGTATTATTAAAAACTTTTTTCCAGAAAAAAAAAAAGATACTTGAAAATTATAAACATGATAGCAGAAATAAAACCTTAGTAGAAGAATTGAAAGATAAAGTTGAGAAAAATCTCCCAGAAAGCAAAAAAAAAAAAGAAAAGAAAAGAAAAATAAAAATGAAAATGGATGAAAACAGACAAGAATATTAGAGAAACCTCTCAGTGGCCCAACACTTAATAGGAATTAAAGAGAGAGAACAAAGAAAATGAAGAGGAGGAAATAAAAACAAATATTTAAGGAAACTTCTCAGAACTGAGATAAACTCCAGATTAGAAAAGACTACCCTGAACCTAGCAGCAATGGATAAAAACAGACCTATACCAAGGCACATAATACAGGAATTTCAGAACTCTATAGAGACAAAGATTCTTCAAGCTTCCAGAGAGAAAAAAAATGTTTCAAAATAGTGGTAAAGAATTTTCTAGGCATTTGATATCTGTCTCTAAAGCAACACTGAAAAAAAAGAAGACAGTGGGCCAATGTTTTCAAAATTCTAAGAGAAAATTATTTGAGGGAGAATTCTTTGTCTAGCCAAACTATCGTATAAAGCAAGGGGGTACAAACAACATTTTCAGACCTGTAAGGTCTCGAAAAAATTATATCCCATCCAGAAAGCTTTTGAAAGGGGTCCACCAAAACGAGAAAGCAAAGAAAAGATGAAGACATCAGATACAGAACCAGCTCTAACACAAGAGAGACCTGAGGAGAACTACTAAGATGACAGAGAGTAAAGGCAAACCTAAGACAATAGCTGCAATTTAAGGAAATTCAAACAAAAATGATAGGTTTGCACATAAGAGGAGATTTATACTCTTGAGAGACTGGGTTAAATCAGGGTTTCTCAACAGTGGCACTATTGACATTTTGGGGCACATAATTCTTTGTTGTGGGAGGCTGTCCTGTGCCGTGTAGGATGATACTTGGCAGCACAGCTGGCTTCTACTCACTAGATTATCAGTAACACACTCCCTGCCCTCCCTCTACCTACCTAATGTTGCCAAGTGTCCTCTAGGTTGCCCCCAGTTGAGAACCACTTGGCTAAATTAATAAGTACAAAGAAAACTAAGCAAAAGCAAAATTTAAGAAATAACTCAGGGAAAACTGTTGTACAAGAAAGGAAAATAATCACAGTAAACTATGGCTCAACTATGAATAATGCATAGTCATACTGATTTAACTCAATATTAATGTATCCAAACAACTTGCAATAAGACAATATCGGGAGAACGGGGCAGTAACGAGAAGTGTGTCTGCATGTGGTTGGGGATAGTGGTAAACCGTATCTTCCCCTATGGGAAGTCAGTAGATAATCCCTTAAACTGAAAAATCAAGAAGGAAAACTATAAGCATGCTATTTTGAGATACAGAGATAAATCTCTGAAATAAAAGGGAGGAAGAATTGCAGAGGACTATAGTTTTTCTAAGTAGTCCTGCACAGCTAGTCAACTCTTAAATATGTGCATGTATAACTGATAAAAATTAAATTTTAAGAAATCAACTGAGGCTAGATTATGAAGGACTTTCCTACTGGTTAAGGCCACACAAACTTAGAATCAAACAGCTATATAACTTTGAGCAAGTTACTTAACTTCTCTAAGTGTTACTTTACCTACCAAATAGATAATGAAACATAATAGCTGTCTTAAAGGGCTGTTATAGGAATTAAATGAGATACTGTATATAAATGGTTTAGCATAGTGTCTGGCACATAGTATTAATAAATAGCACCTAATATTTAATTTGCAATGGTGGCTAATAATTATAAACTTTAAAACAGGTAAATCCTAATCTCATCTGTTTTAGAAAGTAATTGTGGCTGGAAGGCTAGGAAAGAAAAGAACTTAGAAGCAGAGAGACCATTAGAAGAGCTACATTTGAATGAGAAAATAGAGGCAGAGCCATGGATAGAAAGTAAGAGAACAAGAGATATGTTCCAAGTGATAAACCAACTACAGTATATATGAGAAAAAGTAAAAATAAGGATTCCAAATAATATTTTAACAAGCAAATAAAGAGTGATGCACTAACTGAACAAGAGAATACAGAGAATTATGTTGGAAGACATGAGAAGAGGGAGAAAATATAGATGAGGTGGATATTACCCATATTTAATGTGTGGGTCGTATAGTATTCTACAACCAAGTAGAGATATGCAGCTTGCTGGTAGAAATCTGAATCTAGAAGAAGAGAGGTCACGGCTGGAATGTAAATGTATAAATCACAATCAAAGGTTAAAGCCATATAGGTGGATCAGATTACTCAGGCAAATAGTATACAGGGCATGAAGACAGGGGAAAAATAAAACCATGTAAGCATAAAAACAATACAACTCTATATAAATAGCTACCTCAGAAACTATAATCAGATCATCTAAATTTGTTTTAGTAATGTACCTGCTCATTGTCGAAATACATAAAGAAGAAAATCTAAATAGAGCCTAATAATCCAGATATCCAGAAACAATTGTTAATATTTTAGAGTATTTCTTCTAAATCTTCAATGCATAACTCTAAATTGTTATTTTTTTCCTTGACAAAATTGGAATCATATACAACTCAACATTTAGCTTCTTTACTTTATTGGAATATTGGAAATACTAATATTGGAAATACTAATACTTTTTATTAAACATTCCAATTTATGTACACCATCAATAAGCAGTATTTGACATACTTGCCTTTTACTGGTAAAAGCGAATAAACACCCCAAATTTAAGAAAAAGGCTAATTTTAAAAGAACCACCCAAAACAAGAATGATCACTGCAGCACATTTTCTCGAGAAATGTAATTAGGAGAAATAAAATTAAAAGAATATTTGTTTGACATGCTCCATAACAGGTATCGAAGGAATTTATAAAAAGTCAGACAATAGAGATGAAAAATAAATTGTTTTAATGTTTTGGGGGTTCTCAACATCAACGGCCCTTATATAGTTGTGAGGTCGTTGTGAAGCTCAAATGAGTTAATACACACTAAGCACACACAACATGTCATAAATGCCTAATAAGTATTGGTGATTACTATAATTAGTTCCAGCTGGAAGTAGTATTTACTGCATGGAAAAGAGAGGCAGAAAAAAACCACTGAAATATGGAACTGCATTCTTTTTCTTTGATTTTTCCATCTTCTCTACTTTTATAGACTCCTTGGACATCACTTTAAATGTTGCAGTGAAAGTATTATTTTAAAAGCATTAGTAAATTATGTACCCTATCCTTAATTACACTACAAGATACTTGAGAGAAGAATGAATTTTTTTCTATTTCTTCTTAATTTTCCCTATATGGCAGAGTACAGTAGTATTATGCACAGTGAATACTCAATAAATATTATCACAAATCCTTATAAGGAAACAGAGTAATAAAAACAACAAAGCAATAAATAAAAAATGATGATATTAAAAGCAAGAGATCTCCAAGCCAGTATCAATATGCAACAACTCAAAGACATACAGTGGAATGAAAACATGAGGTGAAAAGCTTTGTTGTTAACCACAATGAACAGACCACACTCTCTCTGCTCTTCTCTGGGTACAACAATTTAGGAGGAATGCTAAAAAACACTGACATATGTCCAAAAGAGAGCAAGCGAGACCAGTTCAAGAACTGAGATGCTCAGACTTTAGAACAGAAAGGGTTGGCGCTCCTGCTTCCTGCCCCCATCTTTATCAGGGAGAAAAGGCTATCCTACAGAAAATGATTTAAGATTTCTTTGTTGTCCAGAAGCAACTATCAAAAGATGGCAGCTACAGAGATCTAGACTTCTCTCAACTCAAAAAGTTAACAGATCTCTTTTAGCCAAAGATATTAAAAGAGATTAGTCATGAAGGTATTCAAGCAAAGGTTGGAAAAAATCTTGCCAAGGATGCTGTGGAAAACATCCAAGCAGGGGATAATGGGTTAGAATTCTAAGTTTCCGTACAACCCACATCAACAAATATTATGAATATGTGCTCCAGGAAGGACACTGTCCTAGACCTATAATATGTATAAAACAGGTGAGAGAAACATACAAATATCTCTGCTGCCAAGAAATTCGTAACATAATATATAAAACGTGTATTATAGTTTGAGACCATAATATAATAGATGTCACAAAGCACTATTTATTAATTGCCAAATGAATTCTATTCATATATAAAGGTCTTCTAAGAAGAAATCCCTAAGGTTAAAATGGTCACAAAAGGCTTCTTTAGAATAAGTAAGATATGAGGTACTTACGGGAAAAAATGTGCATGAAGGCTCTGAACAGCTGGAGAGAAGTAGGAAAGAGGGGATAGCAGAAACAGAAATGAAAAACAAGTGAGAGAGAGAAACCTGTTTGGCTGCATTAAAAACTTGTTTCGTGGGAGAAGAGCTAAAGTGAAAGGGCGGGTTGTGGCCAGAATCAAACTGTACTAGCTAGGCCTTGAATACCAAGCTAAGTAGTTCAAAATTTATCCTGCATGCGGTACCTGCATCAACTACTCAACTCTGCTGTAGCCACAGACAATAGTAAATAAATAAGCATGGCTACTTTCCAATACAACTTTATTTATGAATACTGAAATTTGAATTTCATGTATTTCCATGCATCACAGAACATTATTATTCTTTTGATTGTTTCCAACAATGTGAAAATGTAAAAATCAGTCTTAACTCATGGGCCATGCAAAAACAGACTGCGGGCTAGATTTGGCCTATCTGTATAGTTTGCCATCCCCTGTACTACACTAAGCTGCTTTCTTCAGCAGCCCTCTAAGGTACATTTGTCCTTGAGCTTCAGGGACCAGAATAATATATTACTCATTCAACATGCATGAATGCACATACCTAACTAAGATCTAGCAGGGGTCAAAGGTTCCCTATACAAAGGTCCTCAAAACAACAAAAAACAAAACCTTTCAAATTGTTGATAGTAAGCCATTAGAAGAGAATTTTTTTTTTTTTTTTTTTAGTTTTGTAACTTGTTTTCATATAGTAAGTGTACTTAAAGAGTTAAAACTATTCTTACAGAGCCTCTAGGATACATGGAGGGACCTGCAAAATAGAGTATAATGAAGGGGATGTCAGTTCTAGTCCTAGCTCTGTCATTTACTCATTATGTGACCCTGAACAAGTTATTCTCAATCTTCTGGTCCCAATTTCCTTATCTGTAAAATAAAGGGGTAGAAGTTACCAAATGATCACTATGCTCTCTCTCAGCTTTAGCACTGGATGATTCTACTCCTACTGAAATAGACGGGAGAGGGAATGACAAACACCAGACAAAAGTGGTAACTGACAACACTGAAAACAGAGAAAGGCATTGACTAAATGAGTGGGCAGATAGGACAAACAGGTAGGAAAAAAGACCAGAAAAGTACACTATTACTAAAATCAAGGAATTTTTTTTTAAAGTATCAAATGCAAAAGAAAATTCAAGGAGGAGAAAAGCAAGCAAGAAATTCAAGAAATATGGCTATCAAAAATGAAAAGAAGTAGCTAGCTAAAAAAAGGCAAGGACTTCAAGAAAGTGTTGTAAGATTTGAGAGTATTATGTGCACGCTTCCCGAAATCATGAGATGAGCCAGGGAAAAAGACTGAAGACGAGTCTAGGGAATAGAAAATAAAAGTATACAACCCAGGAAAAGTAGAAAGAAAAAAAGTTGGGGTGAACGTGAAGCCTCAGGTAGGGAGTTAAGTCTTAAAGGAGAAGTATTGAATCTCTAAAATCCAAAAGGTAAAAGCAGCATTACAGTATCTGTTCTCATGTTTTCTACACATCAATTAGGGAAACAAATCTAATGGGTTTTCTTAAAGCAGAACTCCACCTATAATATATTTTCCAATGGTCAAAAAATTAAGAACTAACTTTGTTTTTCATAAGAATAAAACCAGCAATATGTAGAACTAAAAGAAAATGCATATTTATGTCTTTTTTATATCACTAGCACTTCCATCCTTGCATAAGAGTTAATTATGTAGTAAAGTACGTGGCCCCTAATTTGGACTCAATGAACACTAGTGTTCTAATTCCTAGTAGCTTTGAAAGCTCCCAAGGCAAGACTTCTGATTAATTCATCTGTTTATCTGCTTTGCACAGGTGATGGCTGATGAATACTGACACATAACTGAATTTTTAAAAAATTGTGCTTGCCAAACAACTATCATTTGATGTTGGAAAAATATTTATATCAGAGATACATAATTCCAATGTCTTTTGCAGTATCAGAGCTTGTTTTAAGCAGCAACAAATTGTTACAAAGCAACTAAAAAAGGCAAAAAAAAAAGTTTCTAATGAACATCACTCATAAATATCAAGATCCTACTACATAGCTAATTTCAACAGACACCTGCCTCCATGTAAGGTATATGAGAAATAAAAGTCCAAAGCATTAGTCTGAAGACCAACCAGTTAAAAATACACGTTTGTATACGCTAAAGATATTTATAAAGCCAACAGAGATACTATTAATATATTGAAATTTCACTGGCCAGGGCTGGATTCTACCATTAGTCGTGCACTACTCAAGAGAAGCCAAGAAGTCGAGGCTTCTCGTATCACTTGCTTTTAAGAATTTAAGAAGTCACCCAAACTGGCATCCACAACCCAACTACAAAAAGTAGTTCAGCCCTCCATAAGGTAATGTTCTCTCTTACCTTCCCGTGAAAGTCACATTTATTACTTTTCAACGCTCTCTGGCAGGCCCCATTTGGGCAGGCCCATAGTACTACCAAGTAATAGGAGTTCAAAAAAGTCGTAACAGTTAACTCTGCCCTCCCCAGATCTCAAGTTGGGTGTACATTTCCCAAGCCCTGAAAGTTATACGCGGCCACTGTCAAAACCAGACGCAGCACCGTCACCCTGTCGTGCCCATCAGCAACTGCTCCAGAATTTTTCCCTTGAAATTACCCATCTTGGCTCGACATGGTAAATAAGTACTTCAAAAGGCCACCTTAGCCTCCCACACCGGACCCGATTCCCTCCAGTTCGCTCCTTTATCTGTCCAGCCCCACACACCCGAAAGGCGAGGTCTCCGCTCCCCCGGGCCCCGAGATCCACTCGGGTCTCCCAACTGCTCGCCGCCCCCACCGCACGCCCCCTCCGTGCCCCACAGCCGGGCCCGTACAGGAGCTGGGCCCGCAGTCGGCCCCTCGCCCCGGCCTGCGAGCGTCCGCAGGCCTCGGGCCTAGGCTCCTCCACTCGCCCCTCACCTCTTTCGGGACCAGTTGGTTCTCCTCGCCGGGCACCATCGCTCAGACTCGGGCCGCTCCTCTCCGCCCTGCGGGGGAGGGGGAGGTGGCGGCGGCTCTCTCTCAGGAGAGAATGGCAGCAGCAGTCATCCTCCCCACTGCCTGTGCTTCGGCAACCGTGGAGGCCTCAGCCTGGGCCTTAGACACCAGCGCGCAGACACCAACCCAAGGCTCCGCCGCCGCCGCCGTCGCCTTAGTTGTCGGCCCCTCCCCCAGTCCGCTGCAATCAATGGAAAAATGGCGGCGGCCGCTCTCGCGAGAATTCGGGCCGTCGGGCTCGGAGCCCGGCGCCTGGTGTCCGAGGTGCAGAGGCAGCTGTCACTCGCGTTTAATTATCTCAGCTCTTACTCGGCCCCAGGAGGTACAAAATTGGTTGAGTGGCCATGCAAACGCTGTTTTCGTTAGACAGATTTTGGACCATCCATCGCGGGACTCCCTCTGCCGGCAGGGGAAGGACCAGGCCTCAGAGTCCTCCAGGCGTTCTCGGGCTGTTCCGACTGGCTGCCCACCAAGGAAAGACTCGAGCTTAAAGCCCCTTCTCCGACCTTACCACAAACACTGCTCTCCCCTCCCGTCAGGAAAGCGCCCGAACTTCACCCCCTCTTCACAGACCCCTGGCCTCCTCCTGGAAGAGAAAGCACCACGGGCTACCTCCCGGCCTCCACCCTCTGACCCGCCCCGGCCAGAAAGAACTGCGTTTTCTGCCCCCCTCCTTCCCCCACTTTCCCAACACTCCCGACGCCCCCGGCTGGAGGGACTTCAGGACCCATCTCCTGCGAGGCAAGGCAACAACCCTATCCTCAGAGGAATGGCGTTACATCTTCCCCCCAACACACACACAAACACCCCCCCCCCCCATTACAGCTGCATTTCCCTGCCCCCTTTAAAGGAACTTTCTTCTCCAACTCTGAACAGCAGGTCTGCAGTGTGAACCTATGATCCTCTTTAAAAATGTTTGTAGAGTACTTTCCTCTAGCAGTAAGCATTGTGCTCTGTTTTATACTAACCAAATTTTGCAATATTTTTCCAAATCCTACTCATTCCTCAAAACTTTCTTTATGAAGACTCAGTGGGGTGTGCTTCATGAGGAAGTCCATGGGTACAGTGATTTTACAACTTCCTGATGTAATATAATCCTGCCACCACAGCATTAACTACCTGTACCTGTGCTCTCCAAACTTTTAAATTGCACTCTATTACCCCAAATAAGTCTGTATACTTATGAAAGTTATATACACATCCTGTTGTGTATGCTATAAAGCCGTTTTTAAATGTAAGAAGGATAAGATAAAGACAAAATAAACATTTAAAGTGACTAAGAGTTTTTTATATTAATGGTATAAAAAATCCTTGTTGCTCTCAAAAATATTCAGTGAAAGCAATATGATTGACTAGGTTTCAATGTTTTAAAAAATCTTTAATACCTTGTGAAACAGCTATTAAAGTGATTCAAATAACCTCAGCTTATTTCTGTACTTCGTTTTAATGGCTTTCATAAGCTGAAAAAGATAACTCACAAAGATAGGTAGATATTAATGAAAGTACGTCTTTGGCTACTCTTACTAATGCAAGTTTCCATTTTTATCACTTCCATCCACCAGTCATGAAAAGTTTTTGTTGAAATTCAACTAGTAACTTTTTCCTTCCCCTGAAGTCAGCCAGAAAATGTTGCATTTTTAACAAATGGTTTCAAAACTCTCTGGAATTGTTGCCCGAAAAATTGTTAAATAGGTTGGAAATTTTTGTCTTCAAATTTTGATGTACATGTATAAATTTTTTAAGGTATTGACCTTGTCTTTACTTAAAATTTTGTTATTTTGTTCATCATAGATTTTTGTATTAATTTTGGCTTCTTAAAATATTGCATTAAGATATTTATCTTGATTACTGAGTGCACCCAAGATGAATGCCTCATATGCCTCACCGTAGTCCCAGCCTTGGGTAACATACATTCATTATTTTTGCATCAGAATCACGTAATGGAAATGTTTCCAAATGTCTGATTTCAAAATATCATCCCCACTACTTAAGATTAATTCTGTAGATTTCAAGGTAAAAGTAAATTTGTTGTCTCTACTGTCGTCTATTTTGCTTATGCTTCCATTATTTCCAACTCGTGTTTTTTTCCCAGAAATCTTTTCAGCTACTTTCATTTTAGTGGGGGTTAATAGAATGAAATAATAATGTAATTGGCAACTCTACTTAGCCCAGCACACATAAACTGAAATACATCACAGTATAGTAAAAGGAAAGAAAATGAAGAAATCCCTTAATTATTTTCCACTCACACTTTTCACTCATTAATAGTGAGATGCCAGTGGAAATCTATAAAATATTTGTAAGACTTCATGTTTTTGTTTTTAGATAAAAATAAATATTTAAAAAGTGCTAATATTTTCTTCCCCTGATCTACCTTCTCTGGTTACACACTCTTTAGAGACCATTGGCATGACTGTACTATAGCCTAATAGGTTGGTAAGTATACAATAAATATTTCTGGAATCTGTATGTGAATTCATGAATTGATTAATAAATGAAAGAATAAATAGAGATGTATGGCTACTCTTCCTAGTAAATTAAGTTACAGATATTACATGTATGTGTGTTTATTTGACATATGGATTTTATGTCTCCAGTTCTGACCTCTCCCGTGAGTTCCAAACTCATACATCTATCTTTTGATGACTCTAAAATCTTGAATTTAACTTGACCTGAGCAGAATATTTGATTTCCAAGCCTCCCCTACTTTACTCCTGCGACATATGCTCTGTCAGTTCTCCCCACTCAACAGAGTATACCATGATTTTGTCAATTGAGTTTATCAAGCCAAACAGTTGAGAATTTTATCTCGTATTCAATTTGTTACTAAATGCTGTTGTTTCCTCCTCTGAAATATATCCCAATCCAAATGCATATAGCCACTGCTACCCGTCCCACTCCAATCATCATCATTTCTTGCTTGGACTATTGCTAACTAGGCTGCGGGCTTTTATTCTTATCCTCCAATAATTCCTACTCCACACAGCATCTAGAGCAATCTTTTTAAAATATATCAGATTATGTCTTTCTCTTGGTTAAAACCTTTCAGAGAGTTCCCATCCCACTCAGCAGAAAATCCATACTTCTTGCCATGGCCTATAAAACCCAGTGTAATCTAGCCCCGGTCTGACTTGCTCATCTCATCTGCCATTCTTTCTCTTACACGGATGACGCAGCCACCCTGTCTTTATTGAAGCTTTTTAAATCTATCAAGTTCACTTGTGCTACAAAGCCTTTGCACTAGTTATTCCCTTTCCTTGAATGTTATGCCCCAAATTGTTGTTCTTATCTAGGTAGTTCCTTTTTATAATTTGGGCCTCCCAAATGCTACTTTTTAAACAAAGACTTTCATGACCACTCTATCTAAACTGGTTGTCCTTAATGAGTATTCCTCTGTGCCTAGAAGAGTGTCTGTTATGTAATAGGTACTCAATAAATTTTTGTTGAATTAATGACCTTTTTAAGATGAGATTTACATTTAAAAAAATGTCAGGACTATTATAGGTGGAAGGCATTTTGCTTTACCTTATACATTTTTTTTATTTTCTTTTTCCCTTCCCTTTAAAATGCTCATAATATAACTCTAGTCAAACATGAAGAAAAATCACACAAAACCAGATTGGAGGCCATTTTACAGGATACTTGTCTCCTATTCCTCAAGACAGTTAAGCTCATGAAAAGCAATGGAAGACAGAGAAATTGTCACAAACCACAGGAGACGGAGGAGACATGACAACTGAATGCAAAGTGGTATCCTGAGTTGGATCCTGAAGCCAAAAAAAAAAAAAAAAGAAAAGGAAAAACTGGTGAAACCCAAATAAAAATCTGTAGTTTGGTTACCAATAATGTCTCAATGCCAGCTTCTTAGTTTTGACAACTGTGCAGTGGTACTGTAAGCTGGTGACTATGGGGAAACCAGGGAGGGGTACATGTAGATTCTGTTCCATCTTCGCAACTTTTCTGTAAATCTAAAACTTCTCCAAAAAAAAAAAGCATTTAAAATATTCATGGTAATAAAGGTATTTCTTTCCTTTCTTTTATATTTAAAGACCCTTTGTGAAACATTTCAATATTTTAACTTCTTCTTAAAAAGCTATGTAGTCAGAGTCATAGTGTATAATTTAAAGAGCTAGTGATAATATTCACCCCTATAACTATGAGTACTGATGTTAAGTGTATTTTATTAATGTGAATAGAAATTTTCACCGTGACTGTGTTCTAATAAGATTAACAAGAAGATCTTTAGTCAGTGTGATTGACTTTGGAGCCAGACTGACCTGTTTTGATATCCAAGCTCTGACACTTTTTCCATAAAAGACCTCACTGAACCTCATTTTTGTTGTTGTTGTTTTTTGTGTTTTGTTTTCTCGACTAGAAAATGGAAGTAATAAAGTAGAACCTTGGCATTTACAAATGTAATATTTGACATTTTGACCAGAAAAGTCCATGACGTGTAGACCTCTATAATTGTGCTAAAGAGAATATTTGAAATTTATGCATTAGCCAGAGTATAGAAGATTTTATAGCTGAGTGGTTGAAAGAATAAGCTGAACATTGGTTACCTAAATTTGAATCCCACCTTTGTATTTATTAACTTTATAGCCCTCCTTGGATAGATCTCTTAAATTTGAGCTTTAGTTTTCTTATCTATAAGATGAGGATAATAATAACCCCCACTATATAAAGTTATATTAAATAGTAAAGAAAATAATGATAATCACAAAACTGTAATAGTTAAGATTGGTTAAATATATATTTAAATAGATAACTGTAAATAAATATAAATATATATTCCAAACAAAACATGGAAGTGTAAAGAAAAAGATGGTAACATTATATACATACATATACACCATGTTTCCCCGAAATAAGACCTAGCCGGACAATCAGCTCTAATGCGTCTTTTGGAGAAATAATTAATATAAGACTCTTATTTTACTATAATGTACGACTGGGTCTATAATATAATATAATATAATATAATATAATATAATATAATATAATATAATATAATATAATAATATATAAATATAAATATACATGCAGCCCTATTCTAAATGATTTATACATATTATTTCATTCAATTGTCTCAACAAGTTTAAGGATAACTACTACTATTATCCCCATCTTTTGAGTGAGGAAATTAATATAGAACCTTTGAAGCATGCAGCACACTGTCTAGCACGTACTAAACAATCAATATAGTCTGGCTCTATGTATCCCAGTACTAGACTAAGCTCCATGAGGGACTATGCAGCCCTCATAATGCCTGGCGTATAGTAGGTTCTTTTAAATATTTGTTGAGTGAATGAGTAAATAAACTAGTCATTTAGCTAATGACTAATCTTGTTAATCACCCAGCAACTTTACTTTGATAAAGTTTCATTGTTGCCTACTCTTCTCCACTTACGTAATATCTCCATGAAAATGCTTAATACTTTGTTTTTTTGAAAATGGCTCTGAAAAGAAATTCAACTATTAGCAATAAGATTGAAGAAATTAATAAAGTGTTGGATCTTAGCCACAAATAGGCTCTTTGGTTAAGTTAGAGAGTGGAATGTAAAATTAGTCGATGGCTTATATTTGTGATGGAAATGACACCATCAATATGAAAACAAGAAAAATCAATTTGGGAAACTATTTCAGTGAGTGCTTCCACTACAAAAAATGTTATCAATTGAGTAGAAAACCTAGTAAACATTAAAAAGTTGACTAACTCTTTGTGTAAAAATAAGAACAGAAAAGATGATACTCAAGAAAATGTAATGCAAGAGAAACCTAGGAATATGGACAAGTTTTTATGAAGCAAGAGTATGAGGACATTAGTGGAGCTGTCAAAGAAAGCTCCAAAGAAAGATTGGCCTCAAAGAAAGATTGGTTCAAGGACTTGACGTAGCATTTTTCTGTTGACATAAACTAAAAAGACTCATTGCCACAGAAGTGCTTGCCTCTTTCTGAGCTGAAGAAGTTCATAAAAGAAAAAGTTTATAGGTCAGTGTGTTCAACAGCATAAAAGGAGGCTCACATCAACAGAGAATGCCTTGGCAAATGTATCGAAGAAGGAGACACAAATATCAGAGCTTAAGGCAACCAAAGACAGATTGACCATGATTCATCCTAGCTTTCTCTAGGGTTCTGCAACCACTCAAATTTCAAGGCCCAAAATAATGAGGAATCCAATAAAACAAAGTTGGAGTCACGATGTCAATTTTTAAAAATGAGAATAACGTCTTTGTAAATAGAGTAGTACTTACAAATTTGGTGTTTGAAGAGACTTCAATATTCCTTGAGAATATCAAGTGTTCATTGTAACAATTACTTTATAGAATTGTGAGGATGAGAAATAATGTACACAAAGGAGAATAATTTATAATAATATTGTTATGGAGCAAAAGCAAAAATCAGAAGTATAAATAAAAAGATGGCAATTAAATTTTAACTTGTGTATAGCAAAATATTAATATAAATAAAGTCAAAAGACAAAATAGCTGGAAGAATATTTGCAACAAATATGACAAATGGCTAATTTCCTTAATATAAAATAAAGTTCTTCTAAATCAATAAGAAAAAGACGAACAACCAATAGAAGAATGCTTAAAGGAGATTAAATTGACACCTCATAAAACGTGAAATGTGCATTGCCAATAAATATCTGAAAAGATGCTCTATTTTACTCATTAAAGAACTGCAAATGAAAACAGCAAAATGCCATTTTTACTCTCAGATTAGCAAGACTTAAGGGGAAGTAAGAACTCATTTAAATTTTGTGGTATATGAATTAGTGTAAACTTCTTTGAAGGCAATATGTACATCAAAATTGTACACAAACTATACACATCTTTTGATCCAGCAATTTTATTTTTAATATTATTCTACAGCACAAGTGAACAAAGATATACACATAATGATGTTCATTACAGTATTGTTTGTAATAACCAAAAACTAGAAACAACATGAAAATCTGTCAGTAGGATTATGTAAATTATGATTCACCCATACTATATAATACTATGCAGTTGTTAGAATAGAGTGAGGTGAAAACATAAAAACTGATATGGACTAAATGCAGCATGGTATGGTGGCTTGGATGCTGGAACAGAAAAAGGACATAAGCATAAAAACTGGTGAAATCCAAATAAAGTCCAGAGTTTAGTTAATATTAACGTACTAATGTTAATTTCTTATTTTTGACAAGTGTACCTTGGTTGTATAATATGTTCATATTACACATTTCATGTAACTTTATATTACAACTTTCTGTAAATCCAAAATTATTCCAAAATAAAAAGTTTATTTTATAAAATGATATAGAAAGAAAACCAAGACGTAATAAATGGAAAAAAAAAAAGCAAGTTGCAGGATAGAATGTATAGCATTTGTATATTAAAAGAGGGGGGTTATATATGTATGTTCCATTATAGGCATAGAAATCTCTAGCAGTATCTGCTCCTACGCCACCAAAAAAAAAAGTTTATTATGATTAGCTCTTAGTCCCTTGAATAGAGGTTGTCAATGCCAATGTAGGTGTTAGCTGGGATCTTTTATTTTTCACTTTCAGATTAAACCATTCTGTATTCTTTTAATTCTTTTACCAGGGACATGTGCGTCTCATATAATTTTAAAACAACTAATTAAAAAAATCAAGTTATGAACATTGACTGACATGATGACTGACTGATACACTGCAGATGCTCAATATTTGAAAATGTTTATGGTCTTTTATTGTCTACTTTGATTCATAAGTTCTCCGTTTTGTCCCTAATGACAATTGCAAATTTTTATTATTTACTTTGATCCAGGCCCTGTGTTAAATATTTTTACACATAGTATCTTATTACTTCTCACAACAACATTCTGAGTTGGGTACAATTGTTATCCCCATTTTACAGACAAGGAAACAGGAATAAAGAAGTTAAGTAACCTGCTAGGTCACAAGACTCTAGTGAATGGTGGAGCTGGGATTTCAACCCAAGCAGTCTGACTCCAAAGTCTTTTATCATAGGCAAAGCCTTGTATGCCTCTATAGATGCTATATTTTAATATATAGAAAATATTCCATAGAGTATATTTTAACTGTCTTGATGGTTCTGTGAAAATTATAATTTATAACACTTTCAGGGGAAGAAAGCAGTGACTAATCACTTTTAATTTGTAACTAACTTAGGTGATTCAAAGTCTCTGGGCCTTTTAAAATTTCAGCAAATGAGCTTTGCTGTTTGATCCTTTATATTTTAAATGTTCAAACTGGTCTTTCAATTATTTGGTGGTTTTCACTAGACTAAATGATTTCACTTCTTGATCATTTTTTAGATATTTAGTTATTTAATTCTTATAGTTGCTCTTTCCTGGAAGATTATCAATTTATCTCTATGTATCTAAAAGTGAACCTTCTCTTTAAAAAGCTAAATAGCAGTTGTTATTCCTTTCCTCCTCTTCTTCTAACCCCCCCCCCTTTTTTTTTATAGAACAGGCAGTTTCTTTTGCATAATATCATCTAAACTTGTCTATCAAGACTTTCTAGCTACCAGTACAAGCGAGTAAAGAAATATTTTCTCATTGGTTTACATGAGTCCTCTAGTAGAAAAACATTGAAATTGACACTTATGTTAGCTGTTGATAGAATTTTCTACATGCACAGATAATTAGGTCTTTTTTCTTATTTAAAAAAAAAATCAAATGCTTCAACTATTATCTCATTTACTCATCTGTAGGCAGAGTATAGGTTTTTAACCCCAATCATCATCACAATTTTTGTCAATAATCAACATTTATTGGATTCCTGCTGTGTCTACGGCACTGTTGTTTATGAGGAATCATAAATTTTTATCTAGACTCAATGTCTCATTAACTTAACTACAAAAACTTCAAAATTTATTATGTGCATGAGCACTACAATCAGACAAGCTCTTTGGAAGATAAAATATCATAAATAAAACGTAGAAAGTAGATCGTAAAAATAGATAAGAAATGTGATGGAAAGAGCGGAAAATGACCAAGGGTCATTTATCATAATAAATTAATCTCCATTAAATATCCCTAAGGTGTTTGACATTGTGATAGACGTTTAAGAGAGTGTAAAGTCAGATGTGGTTACCGATTTCCTGCATAATTTAATCAAGAAGATTTAAAATGATGGAGCATGTGAGAGTTTCATGTCTGAAAATGTACTCTGTAACTCAATCCAACAGATATGTATTGAGAGCCTTCTGATAAGGCATGTTTCCAGGAACTGTGCCAGATGTTGAACAAGTATGTTCTCTACTCTTAGGGAGCATACAATCTAGTTTGAACAGTGCTGTCCAATGTGTGAATTGGGAAAGGCACTCCAGGGTTTATAGTTTGGTGGGCAATGTTTGGGCTAGACTTCAGCCTCCACTCCCCCTTAGATGGGCATCCATGTGCATTGCACAACTTGCACAATCCCATGTGGCAGTGCTATCCATAACTAAAACAAGTATGCTAAAAAGATATGGTAGATGTACACATAAAGCCCTTAGCTTATATTGGAATAGGTTCTGTCAGGACAAGGCATTTGAGCTTCAGATGATTGGTGGGATCTATTAGAGTGGGAAAAAGGAACCGCCTTTATCTATGATTGGCCCAGTCTGGGTCACATGCTTAATGCAATGGCCAAAGCCTGAACTGAGTGGAGACAGCCCAACAGAGACACCAGTGAGAAGAGATTCCTGGAAGACAAAGCAACCGGGGGCGTTTTGAGAGCTGGAGGAGGCTCACAAACATAGAAGAGCCCAAATGCCATGTTAAGAAGTTAGGCACTTTGTGGGTGTTAGTAGAGACACAGAAATAAATTTTATTCTTTAAAATATCCTTCTAAAATGTTCCATAGTAGTTTGGGAAATTTTAACATTATTTTAGTCTAGAGGTAACATGGAGAAATGTCATCTTAAAACTCTTTTGTGTACACAATCTCATTTCCCAGAAGTAACCACAATAAATAATGCGGAGTGTCAGGTAGACCCCCAGAGAAAGGCGTTTAGCTCTCCGTTAATCTCTAGAGCAGTGCTCTCCATTTTTTTTTTTTTTTTAACCTGGTGCTTATTTAATACAGCACTAACATATATTGATTCATTTATTTATAAATTCAATGCACGTCCTACTAATATTGGCTAATATCCCAAGACATAATAAACAACTGAAGGCAATGTGTATTATTAAGGATAGTGAATGCAAATCCATATTTCCAATACCTTCTTGGTAGTTCCATCGAAATTTGTTTTACTGTCACACTGGTGAGATTTTTAGCTTCCTAAAATGTCTGACTGGGGTATTGTACCAATAGGAGGAAAAGAGTTCACTTTGCCATTTTCTTCTTTCCCTGTGCTTAGAAGGAGTATCACATTGTGGTGAAGAGCACTGACTAGAGACAGAATGTCTGAGGTGAATTGAGGCTCTGCCATTGACTAGCAACTTACTTAAACTCTCCATGCCCCAGTTTCCTCATGTTTAAAATGAGCATAAAAACAGTACCATCCTCACAGGGTTTTTGTGAAGGTGAAATGAATTACTGGAGAGGAAGCACCTTAGGACAGTGCCTGGTATGTAGTAAATGCTATGTACGTATTTGATCTCATTAGCATGATATTCCTGCTGTAGTTTTTGTAGGAATCTTTCAAAGACACTTTTCTATTTTGTGAGGGCAAGGTAGTTAAAACCAGATACTGTAATCTGTAAATCTACCTCACTGAACCCTCAGTGACCCCCTCTTTGCTGTGGGAGCTCCCCTTCCTCCTTCCCTTCAAGCAGCCTGGGTACTGTATTGGCCAAGAGGACATCAGACATGCGTGCTGAGTGGGAGTGTTGATGTCAATCCACACATAAAATGTTAGTAGATCTTAATTTTTCTTTTTTAAATAAAAAGTAAGTAAGTAAGTGTGTGTGTGTGTGTGTGTGTGTAGTCTAATCTTTTCTTTTCACACCTCAGTGGGTTTGTATTCTAATATTCTCTTCTTACACCTCAGTGGATTTCTAGGGTATTCCCCCTGCTGTGTCCACCCACCGCGGAGGCCCCTGTGCTATGGGGCGCATGGCTGAGATTAGCTCCTCCGCCTTAGCAAGCTGACAGCTGTGGAAGCAGGACCGGAGCAAGGCTGAGCCTTGGGATGGGAAACAAATGCAGGGGCAGGAAAGGACAAGCAGAGAAAAGGAAACCTGGCAAGAGCCCACGAGTGGAATTTTAGCTCTAGGCGTAATCCTTCTGTGAAAGTGAGTGAGTAAGGCTGTGGGGTTTCAGATCCAATACATTCCCAAAGCTCAGATCCAAATAGCACTGGGCACCGACTGGGGCCCAGCCCTGTGCTATGGGCCTGAGGGTAAGTGGTCACTTCTACAGGGACTGTATAGTCTGACTGAGATAACTAACAGCAACATAGAATTTCAATATGAATTATTTATTTATGCCTATTAATATGTACCCACTTTATGAATAAATTGCATAGCATGAAATGCTATAATTTACAGAAAAAGGATATACTTAGCCCTACTTGAATCTTCAGAGGAACAGCTTCCTGGAGGAAGGAGATGGTGCTTGGGATAAGTATTGAAACAACAAACTTTCCTTCATTAATGTTAAAAAACTAACAAAAAAAAACAACCCTTCTTTTAATTGTTTGTTAAAGATGCTATTCCTAATGACCCAGGATTTGTATAAATCTATTACAGATATTAGAATATAAATTCTGTGAGGACGTTTGTCTGTTTTTGTTCACTGGTATGAGACTGGTGCCTACAATAATACTTGGCATGTAGTGGGTTCTCATTTGTCAAATGAATTAATGAATGATTAGAGAAACTAATGTGAGAAACGTGTCTGTGAAATGTGAGTTGGAAGCTTCATATTCTCTCTTTGAATCATAGAATGAGTATTATGGGGACGCCAGGCCAAATTTAGTCCAAATTTCACAGCTGAAAAGCCAAGGCCCATATTGTTCAAGTAATCTACTCAAGGCAATCCAGGAAGCTGGGTCTAGAACTGGAGTTAGAACTCCTGTTTCCTAACTCCTAGCCCAGTGTTTTCATCACAATCCAATGGCACCTCCCCAGAAGTACCAGATGGTCACAACTCATCTTTCACTATTCAGACCGTCTCAAGAGCCAGGAAAGAATCTGATTCCAGAAGGTTGACAGAAATGAAAACAGCTAGAGATTTTTCTCTTCAGCTGCTGTGTCTGTGTCTGGCTTCCCTGGAAACCAATGGTTTCCGTTGTTATAGGTCCTTCTTCTCTCAGGAATGAGAAAGAAGAAACAGAGTAGCATTAAATCTGAAGGTACAATAAATTATGTAACATAAACACATTCTGTAACTACTTTCATTGTTTCCCAAGCAAATTAACCAGGCTAAGTAGCCCATTCTAAGTAGTCCAACAGGAATATGATCTGAATATCTCAGAATTCTTCATTGTTCTTACGGGCACATTTTGAATACACATATATTCATAAATATAATATGAATATATGGTCATATAGATAGATATGAAATGAATGTATGATCTATAAACTATTATATTCTATATAAAATAAAATTATATATATATATATATATTCAACAACCCAGAATTTTAGGTTTTAGGCATAAAATCTGACCTTGTTACAACATTTTCTTAGTCTCTGCATAAATATTATTGTTGCAAAGTAAACTCTACCCCCCTTTCTAAACAGGGACTTCCTAAGCCTTACCAAGTATTTTCCCTTTTAAACTTAAATTAATATCTAATAATTTAAATATTCAGGCCTTAGTTGTTTGTCAACTCTACTTCCTAAAATATATCAAAACTGCCCAGTTTTCTCCAGCTCTAGTACCACAAGCTAGGCCAACAACCGTGATCTCTCAATTAAGACTAATGAAATAGCTTCTTAATTCCACTCTCTCCCTCCAATACCTTACCTTTCCCACACGGCAGTTAGAGTAATCTTTTTTTAAGCATCATGTAATTTTTTTGGTTACATTCTTTTTATAGTTTCCATAGCTCATGAGGTAAAGACCAGAGACTTTGCTTGGCCAACAAGGCCCCTCATGATCTGGCCTCCTTCTGCTCAGCAGCTTCCTCTTGGATACTCTGCTCCTAGACCTTTGCATTTCAGCCACATTCTCTCAGTTTCTGAGTGGAGTCAGCTTTCCCTAGGGTCTTTGTACATGTTGTTTCAGCTTCCTGGAATGTTCTCTACTATGGAGCTTCCCCCATCCCACACACCTCCCTTGCCCAGTTATTTTCTACTTACCCCTCACAGTTCAGTTCAATCAGCACCTCCTCAAAGGAAGCCTTTCTCCCTCCTTAAATGAAGTCAGGTGCCTTGTCATTATCCTCTCTTAGCAGTTGGTTGTCCTCTTTTTTAGCACTTAGCATAACCGTAGTTAAATAATTATGTTAGTTGTTGTTCAATGTCTACCCCGACAGAATATAAGTTCTATAAGAAGTGTCTTATTCATCACAGTCACAGTACTAGCAGGAATAAGTATCTCTTAAATGAATA
Organism: Rhinolophus sinicus; assembly: GCF_057876585.1. NCBI lineage: Eukaryota > Metazoa > Chordata > Mammalia > Chiroptera > Rhinolophidae > Rhinolophus > Rhinolophus sinicus. Next base: position 148,354,704 of record NC_142514.1, on the reverse strand, counting down.
AATAAGAAGAGAATAATTTTAAAAATCAAAGGTGTGTGTTACAAAAGGGAAAATTCAATTACGAAAGTGAGATCACATTTTTTTAAGTGAACGTAATATAAATATATACTGAAAAACAAGACTAGACACTTCCCTAAATTAAAACACACACACACACACACACACACACACACACACACACACACACAGAGGCATTCTGTACCTCTCAAAAAAAGGATAAAGGGAAAAAAATTGCAGCTCCAATGAGAAACATCTTGCTAGAGCAGGAAGGAAGTAGAATGTGTCTTAAATCAGGGAACTGGGTAGTTGAGGGCCTGGTTACCAGCCAGGAGACAAATGGCCTCACCCCAGCCAGGTACGTTGGGCTCACCTCCTCTGGAGACCCCTCCATGCTGACTCTCAGGGAGAGGAAAAGAAAGACTATGAACTTGGCTGATGCCAGAGAGGCACATAAATCTTCCAAGTTTCTGGGGGCAGGGACAGGTAGAAGCCTGAGGTTTTCTCCAGATCAGGCACATAGGTGAGGAAGGGATGTCTTCAACAGCTGAGCTTCAACCATAAGCTTAGGGTTCTGCCCTCGAGCAGGACTGTTCTATAGAGCAGGTGGTCACAGTCTTTAGGCAAATGTGTGGAGTCTTTGGTGTGTGTGGACAATCCTCCCTCAGCTCCCAGTAGTTGGTCAAGAAGCTGAATGGTCTAGAGAGAGAGAACATTTAGACCCAACCTCCTCTTATGCTCTTGTGTTTATAGCATGCTTCTGGTGTTTATAGCATCCTACTTAGGCTTGTGAAGACCTCATCTATTTTATCAAACATATTTCAATAAGGTTAGTTATTAATTCATAGCTGTATTTTAAGCTATCACTATGTATTTATTCTCTATAGGGCAGTAGGGATAATACAATAGAAAACACGGATAATTATTGATTAGGAATTCACATTAAAGAAGACAAACCAGCTGTCTATCTTTTTATAGTACTTGAAGTCACTTTATCAAAACTGTGATAGAAGTGGGGTCACCTGGTTGGATAGATTTGTGACTTCAATCTGGTTCACAGTGAGTGCTCATCCTGATTGTGCTACCATCTGCCCAACTACACAACATACGAGACTGGTTACAGTGAAGATTCTCGACAAAAGACTGATATTCATAGGACTCTGATTTAGGGTTTGAGAACTTGTTTGCAAATTAAAAGTTAATTAAAGGATGTCCATGACAGCTGATTTACAATAGCACGTCTCATCTTCCCCTGTGCGGACCACCTTGTGCATGTCTGTGAGTGGGCGGTGGAGCTGGTGGGTGCTGCGGAGCCCTCGCTAGTGGCTCAGAGCAGGAAGATGAATGGAGAGGAAGAAAGGAGGACCGGTTCTTGGGGAAACCACAAAATGCCCTTTTGGGACTTGCAAATGATTGGGGAGAATCTGGGTGGGGCTAGATTTTAGAGAGAGTAGGGGCGGGAAGAAGGGGAGGGCTAGAGCAAGAAATACATTCCTCAGGACCATGTAGGTTTTTGTTTGCTTTACTTACTTCTATCTTTTTTATTTATTTAGTTTTTCCTGTAAACTAATGTGACCTGAAAAAGTCAACCAGCTAAATTTATACGTATTCCCCAGTGAGTATGGGTGGCACATAGGCACTTTATGCATATTATTGACTTGAAATGAGAAGAACAGCAGAAACAGGTTTTTTTGTCTAAAATGTTTAAGAATATATTAAAAATAATAGCTCCTATTCATCAAACCACATGCTGCATTTTACATTACCTGCTCCACATTTAATCCTCATAACTAACTGCAGGTGAATGTTTTAAAGTTCTGGTTTTACAGAAAAGGATCCTGAGGCTTAGAGAGGTTAAGTCACTTGTCTAAATCACAGCCAGTGGATGGCAGAGCCAAGAGTCAAACCAAGAAATGCCTGATTCCAGAGCCTGTGTTCCACCTTCTCATACTGCTCTGCCTTTCTGCATTACTGAGTCATCAGAACTAAGATAATTTTCCAGGCTGATAATCAGATTTTTTGTAGAATTATCACTTGTATGTCTATTGTCTGCTAATGTGTGCAGAACTCCCAGAGTGGAGAGAGCTGTTCAGGTCCTCATGTTGTCCCTACAGCTTAGCACAATGTTCATAATAATAACAGCATTCATTGAGTATTAGGTGTTAAACACAGTGCAAAGGGCTTGATGTAGGTATATTAGCTTAATCCTCACAATAGCTTTATAAGATAGACACTATTGTTATCTTCATACTGCAGATGAAGACATGGAGCCACAACGAGGTAAGTAATTTGCCCAAGATGTCACAGAAGTTTTTAGTGCTCACCCTTCCTGGGTCCCCTCACTCTGTGAGCATGCAGGAGGATCATTTTCCCATCCTCTTGCCGTTTGATGGCCTTGTAACTGCTAATGGTCAGTAAGCTACACGGAGAATTGGTATGTGTCACTTCTGTGCGATAGGTCACTTCCCTGCTGAAGCATTTAATGGCTGATATGAAACCCTCCAGTGCTTAAGAAGCTGACATGCTTACACAGCTACAAGATGCTAGAATGTTCATCACCCTGATCACTGAGTGATTGTGTGAGTACAACTCCCTCTCCCTCAGGATGGAAATGTAGCATGTGTGAGAAATAAATCCTGATGTTTTAAGCCACTGAGATTTCAGTTTTGATCTGTTACCATATGCTATAGACTGAATGTTTGTATCCCCCCTAATTCATATGTTGAAACCTAATTCCCAAGGAGATGATATTTGGAGGTGGAGCTGTTGGGAGGTGAAGGGATCATGAGAGTAGATCCCTTATGAATGACGTTAATGTCCTTGTAAAAGAGACACCAGGGAGCTCTCTTACCCCTTCTGCCATGCGAGGACACAGCAAGAAGATGGCCATCTATGAATCAGGAAGCAGACTCTCACCAGACACTGAATCGGCTGGTACCCTGATCTTGGACTTCCCAGCCTCCAGAACTGTGAGAAATAGATGTTTTTTGTTTGTAAGCCACCAGTGCATGACACTTTTGTTATAGCAGCCCAAATGGACTGGGTTGCCATAGCAAACATAACTCATGTTGATTAATACACAGGGTCAGAACTCTAGTAAGTGATGGAGTGTAGATGTAAACTCAGGCAGCTCTGGCTTTGAAGCCTATGCCTTAAATCACTACCTTGTAAGTGATCAGTAAACATCAAATGAATGAATAAATAGTAAGAGGACTTTGTTATCGGCTCCTGCTTGGTGATAAGGATTCAACTTTGGTAGGGGTGGAATGCTTTCCTTTTTCTAAGAATACTATCTTATTTTTATCTTGAAACATGGACAGTCTTGATATTTATAGTGAGAGGAATATATCTAATTAGCATAACATTCATATTGACCTTGTCTTTTGAAGCTATTCAGCTAAATTTCATATGTGATTAAAATTGAAACATTTGGTTGTTTTGATTTAGTCATTTTTGACTCTGTGCATTTAAAATGACAGCACTATCAATCAAATTAAACTTTAATCACAATTGGAATCTTCAAAAACTAACAAAAGTCAATTTGGTAGTAAAGGACAGTTCTCCACAGAAAATATTTGAATTTACTTAAGAAATTGATTTCTTCCTCTTCTTATAAGGCCACAGTCCTTTGGGATTAGGCTCCACCATTATGACATTATTTAACCTTAATTACCTCCTAAAGACTCTACCCACATACAGTCACTTTGGGGGTTAGGGCTTCAACACATTAATTTTAGTGGGGACATAATTCAGTTCATAGCAAAATGTCACTACGGAGCTATAGTCTTATGCCCAAAGAGAATGGGATATGATTCAAGATTACCGGGTTTCTAAGATTTAATAGTTTGTTTTCCTGGAGGACCTTACACATATTTTCTACTTTTCTGACGATAATTATGTCAGGTTATTAAGTTTCCCTCCTGGCCTTGGTACCAGTAACCAAAGTGGCCCTTATTATTAGAATAGTGATAGTCTGCCTTATTTTTCCTAGATTGTTTTCTCCTTAACTTTACTTGTCTCTTTTTATTAGCCAATTCATATTTTCCCCCAGGTAATATAAAGTAGAAATTAAAGAAATAGGCAATGATTTCAGTACCCATACGTTTTTGGTTTCCTTTTCTACATACTATCAGCTTATAGTGGTACTATATATTTTTTCACTGGAACACATTGTACTTAATAACAAAGAAACATTGGTTGAATAATGTTTTCTTCCTACAGGGGTCTAATATTTTCCCCATATACTATATATTACTTTGTGTCTCAGGATTTTATCTTTTCTAACATTTGAATAACCTTAAGGATTGATTAAATTTTATCAAACTTCAGACATTCATATCCTTTGTGTAAGAAACCAATATGAGTATAATTAATTGGCAAAAAGAGAATGTTGAACTAAGTTGCAAGGTCCTGAAAATACTGGATTATAATGAAAATATCTCCTTAACCATGACTGCAGTGGTTAAAATTTAATGCCACCTTCACGGTGAAGTATGACTCTTCTAATAGCGTCTGCTTTTGCTTTGTGGAAGCTAAGGGAGGATTTATGCTATAAACAGGATTCTGTATTCATGGAAATATGCAGCTTAGTTTTTAAATATCCCTAGCACATAAAAAGGCCATTTGCTCTGTTTTATATGTTCATGTATTTATTAGTTTATAATAATAACCATCACCTCCAGAGGCTGGACGTTTTCTGGGAGCTAATGATCTGTCGGAGTTAGAGGCACAAAGCTTTTGCTGAGACCATTCATCAGCCCACCAGCTCCTAGCTTATGGGCAGCGCCTTCTTCATTAGTCATCGTGACTCAGGTCCTGCAAGCCAGAGCAGGAGGTTTGGAAAGCTTACCCTGTGGGCAGGCTTCACTGAATACCACAGTATGCTGCTAATCATACCGGTGTAAATCAGTGTGAAAACTTCACACGGCAGAGTACGATTGTCACTCTTTTAAGGCTTGGAGCCTATAGCTAAAAAAATCAGAATATGAGACAGGTCATCGTTAACTTCCTTTTCAAGCCATTGATCAAGCTGTATTCAAAATATTTCAAAATGTTTTCACATAATCAAACCCTGTTAAACAAGGATTTTTAATAATTTAAAAAAGTAGGCTGGGTTTTTATAGAAAGGAAAATCACAAATGAGCCCAATATTCCACTGTGTTGTTTACAACCGTATTATAATTAACTGAACTCTAGGGCAGGTTATCTATTGATAGTACACTAAGCTCTTACATCTCTCTCCCTGGAAATTCTCAGAACACTGAAGCTGAGAAAACCAGGGGACTTTTCCTTTGAAAGCTGTTCCCCCAGGAGAGTCCAGCTCAACTCCCAGGGGACTCTTTAGAGCTCTCATCCTCCACAACCTCTCTGTGGCATGTTGACCACTTCATCCCTCTGGATACTGCTGTTCATTCATTCAACAAGAATTTATTCAGCACCTACAATGCACTAGTCTCTTCGCTTGGCTTCTGGGCCATCTTTCTTTCTTAGTTCTCACTCCTAACTACAGTGGCACCTCGGTTTTCGAACGAAATCTGTTCCAGGGGACCTTTCAAGTTCTGAAACGTTTGGAAACAGCCGACAGCTAGGCCTCAGGATCTTGCACTCAGTGGAAGCCATGTGACATGTTCCACTTCCAAGGCGGGTTGGACAACCGAAGCCTTTACTTCCGGGTTCACGGCGTTCGTAAACTAAAATGTTCCCCACTTAGACGTTCGAAAACCGAGATATTACTGTACTTCTCTCCACCTTTCCTGTTTCTACTCTGTCTATTCATCCTCGTGTTATCCAGGGTTCCCATTTCCTTCTTCTTCTTCTTTATTTATTTATTTATTGTTTATTTTTTTGAGGTACACTTAACATACCACAAAAATTACTCGTTTTAAGTGTACAGTTGGTGAGTTTGGGTAAATGTAGACAACTGTGCAACCATGATTATATTAAAGTTTTGAAACACTTCCATTACCCCAAAACGATTTTTCCTGCCCTATCTCTGGGCCCAGACAACCACTGATTTGCTTTTTGTTGCTATTGCTTTGCCTTTTTTGGAATTTCATATGGAAGGAATTATTGAGTATGCCCTCTTTTCTGTCTGGCTTCTTTCACTCAGCATGATGTTTTTTGAGCTTCATCCACGTTATTGAGTGTATCAGTAATTTATTCCTTTTTATTGCTCAGTAGCATTCCATTGTGTGGATATACCACCTACTGTTTTATCCGTAGCTCTTAAACTTTTTAACCACCCTGTGCCTCGGTTTCCCCATTAGTAAAACGGACACAGTAGTGGTACCTTACTTAGAGCAGAGACCTGCATCTATTAGGTTCTCTGTTAGCTCCTATTACTATATTTAATGGTCCACCCACAGGTGGTACACATGTCTTAGCATTAGGAGATCAAATCAAGAGCTTTTGGGTAGAATTTGGCTTCCTGTCTGTCAGTAGGCGTGAATGGCGGAGCTCTCCGTGTCAGTCTTCACTGGGTCTAGCGGCTGAAAGAGAGAAGGGAAGCAGGTGTAGGTGGGGGGTGCGGAGTAGCGTGGGAGATGGGGTACTGCGCGGTGGGAGGAAAGCGTGTAGGGTCAGGAATGGGTGGAAGAGTGGGACAGCAGGGTGAAGAAAGGAATGCGGGGAGCCGAGTTCTGGGCCTGGGGGGCGCGGGGGACAGGGGTGGCTGGAGAGAGGGCGTGGCAAGGGAGCGTTTGGCCTCCGGAGCTTGCGCTCAGTTTCCCAGCGCGGTGCACGCTCCCGGGGTCTCCTAACGCAGCGGGACTGAAGGCCCGGAGCGGCGGCCTCTTCCTTGTCCCAGACGCGCCGCTTCTGGAGTCAGAGTCCTTGAAGATCCTTCCGGGGGGCTCCGGTCTTCCCGGGAGGGAAGGGAGCCGTGTACGCGGGAGAGGGGCCCGGTCACCGGGGGTCCGACCCTCTGCCCCTTCTCCCTTGTTCTGGTGCTAGCGAGGCCGTCGATGGCCCCCAAGAGCCGAAAATCCCACAGCCAAGTTCAGTGCTGCGGTTCCTCGCCCTCTGCTGGTGGAAGGTGTGGGAATCCAGCGCCCTGGTACAGCTTTTTGATACGCGGTGGCCGTGAAGGGCAATATTTATACTACGTGTGGCGGGAGTTTAGTGTTTAGGAAATTTCTTTATTAAAATATTAAGAGGAAGAGGTAGAGTCACATCCACTCCCAGGGCACTTCTTCAAATACACATAAAGTACTTAGATTGTAAAAACGTCCGTCCGCGGAAAGGGCGCTGAGCCGGGAATCAAGATAGGGCCCACTGTGTCACTACAGCCCCTCTGTTACCTCAAAGCGAGTCAGTTAACTTTCTGTGCTCCCCTCATTTTGTCAACTGTAGAATGAATGATCTCCAAGGCTTTCAATTCTGTATTCTGTAAAAGGCAGTCTGTTATAGCTGGCAGCGTGGTATCACTGAACAGCCTCAGTTTGCGGTGTCCTCAATCACAGGTGGCGGCTGCAAAGCTACTATGGCCAAGAGAATACAAGCCCTGTGTTCCGGAGCTCCCAGCCAGCAGGTACCATGAAGCCCACCCTTTCTTTCAAGAGTTCTCAGGGTCCGGGAGAATGGATACTAGATGTGTTACGGTAATACCTGGGTATCTGGGCAGAGGATGGGGGAGGAGGCTGTGTTTGGAGACGCAGGGAGGGCTGTCAGACTGGGAAGAGGGAACAAAGTGTACAAAAGCCAGGCTGGTGCGGGAGTGTCAATGGGACCAGTGACGCAAGCATATGAAATGCTTTTGCGGTTCTAGGGCACAGACCTGACCAGCTGTTTGGGGACCAGGTCAAGCACATCTTTCTAAGGGTCCCCTATCCCCAATCAGATGCGCTAGCATGGATGACTAATATAAGCTTATCTTATCAAAAAGTCCACAAAGGGGACGGGACAGGGGGTGTACAAGAGTATATGGACTCTTTCAGGGCTGTATTTTATTCATTTGTTTCTCCAAAAGTCCCTAACAGAGAGCCTTGCACATAGTCGATTCTCATTTGCCTTTTTAAATGTAATTCCCGAGTCTCACAATGAAAAGCATGGTGAACTCTCTCCCGAAGCCCCACAAAAACAAAAACAAAAACCTTCTGATAACAATAGAAACCTTTCTCTTGTTCATATGATCCTTGGGGCCTGCAATTCATTTAATGGTAGACAATGGCTTTCATTTTGTATTTAGGCCATTTCTGCAATATTGTGTTCCATTCTGGACAACACTTTTGAAGAGGGGCTTTACTGAATTGCAAAGTATCCGAGAGAGGGAGAGAGTGAGCAAGATGGTTAGTAGCCTATAAATCATGTCATATGAGGAACAGTTGGGCACATTTGAACTGCAGGGACCGTGGGGAGGTGACAGCTGCCTTCAAACAAAGTAAAAGGCTGCCAGGAAAAGGACTTGCTTTATATTTCTCAAGTGAGGAGAAATTGCAGGGGGCTAATTTTGACTAACACGACTGAGAACCTTTTAATGATTAGAACAGTCCAGAAATAGAAGGAGCTGCCCCAGGAGGCCTTGCTTTACAATCAGGAGAAGTGTTGACTCACAGGCTGGATTCCATGTGGGGGATTATTCTTGGAGAATTGATGCAGAGGGTGAAAAATTAGGGAAAAAAGACTTCTACGGTTACTTCCAGACATCTGACTCTATGTGTTAAATTCTGGTTAAGAATATCTGACCTCAAGTGATTCAGTGAAGATCTTTTCCTATTTCTACGTCCTGGGAGTGGGGGATTAGGGAATATGGGTAGTTGGGTTCAGGTGGGAAGACTAAAGAACTGTAAATAGGAGTGCAGTAGGCAAGGTGAGAAAGACCCCAGCAAAGGGGACACTCTTAAAGGAAGGCTGCCTTAGCCCACTTCATAGGTTTTCCTTTGTTTATTTTTCTCTGGGAGCAATTCTGTTTACTTTGTATGGAGAAGTGCCATGTGGCTTGGTGAGCATGTTGGTGCATAGTTTTCTCTCTCTCTTCTTCCTATTAGGTCCTTTCTGTAAATCACACTTTATTGCTTGTTGCCAACCCTGATGAGTTGGAGTGGCAGATTTAAAGATGAAATGACAAGCAGTTTAAATTAACCAGTGCAATATAGACTTGGGTTCTATTTATATTCCTTTCCTCTTATTGTGTAAGTGGATAGAGGTTTGATTCACATACACAGTGTGCTTCTCTTGCCTTGCCTTCTAGTTAGTTTTGTTAACCTTGTTTGATTTTGTTTTCATTGGCGCCCAGCTTCATAGTCTGGGGCATATGTTCACATAATACAATATGCCAAAGACAAAGCAAGCTGTCCTGCTTGTAGCCACTGCCTAATGGTCCAGACATTTCCCCCCTCAATTTACATTATAGCTGCAACTGGCACACCATATAACATCCTTCTTAATTTATTGGTATAGGATGTGAAAACATTTTGAAAGTAGAAACATACTACACGGGTGTAAATTACTATTATAGATAATATGCAGTTCTCAGGAGAACGTTTATGTAGATATTACTAGTACCTTACCAGCACAACATGGCTTTGTTGGTTTCATGATATGTTATTAGATAGATACAGCTATTATTGTAAATTGACAACGTTCATTTTTGGTGACTTGATGTGCTTGTAGTTTTAAAATAGCTTTCTCTTAGATGCATGATCCCCAAATGAAGTTTCATCATTGATCCTCTGCTCTCTTGCTCAAAACAGCACATACTACTTTGATACACTTTATCAAGTGGAAACATTCTTTTCTTTAAATTGCACTAAGTTGGCAAGTTGGCAATAGAACCTCTTTTCTGCTTAAAAATCAAAATCATAGCCTGCCCTTTGAGGAGCAAATGCTTAAGGAAAGTAACCATTTTTATCTAAAGTACATCAAGTCACTACTGGTTATAGCTGAATTATCTTACAGTGTTGCTAGACATATCTAATACTACTTATATTGCAATCAAATTATTATCATGTGTACTATGTATAATGTTGCTAAAATAATATTACAGATTTACTTTTAGATATAACCATCTTCCGTCTGACCACCTATTACGTACTTGCTCAAACAGTGGCTTGACTTTTTCTTTCCAAGGACCTGTATCTTCCCTTGTCCAACTAACATCTTTGAGGTTTGACCATAGAGAACACTTGGTGTAAGTCCGTGTGCATACGATAACTATTTAAATGTTTATTATATGGATGAATGGAGCTTACTGTTGTTTATCGTATTTTAAGTATCATCAGTTGTAACCAGATGTGCACCAGTGTGAAAATTATTGGCTATAAAGGAAAATTCAGAACAAGTAATCATCAAAGAAAAGATAAGGCTAGAAAATTAAATAAGACATGGAAGTTTCCCATGGATCATTAAAGTATGCTTCAGCTGTGTAAAGAAAATGAAGATAAGATAATATATTCAGAAAATGTGAATTTTTTGAAAAACGTTTCCAATGCCTTGTCTTGTAAAAATAATAAAACTCCTAAAACAAGCATTCTAAACCTGACAAAAAGGTCTAGGCACTAGCAAACCCACCAAAGATTCTATTTATGAGGACAAATCTTCTCTCTTTCGTCTTTATTCTTATCAATTATATATTCAAACAAAATTAAATTCATCTTTTTTCTTTCTTTTTTATTTATTTATTTTTTTTCATCTTTTGTCTTAAAAAAAACGAGTATGATAGTAATATTCCTTAAAGAGCTGTTAGTAAAAGTAACAGCCAACAATCATCTTTGGCATGTGGTTTTCTTCTAAGGACGTTGAGGCCTTTTCCTTACTTCATTCTGTATCAATTAAGAAAGGAAAGAAGAGGGCCGACCCGGTGGCTCAGGCGTTGGAGCTCCGTGCTCCTAACTCCAAAGGCTGCCGGCTCGAATCCCACATGGGCCAGTGGGCTCTCAACCACAAGGTTGCCAGTTCAATTCCTCGAGTCCTGCAAAGGATGGTGGGCTCTGCCCCCTGCAACTAAGATTGAACACAGCACCTTGAGCTGAGTTGCCTCCCGGATGGCTCAGTTGGTTGGAGCACGTCCTCTCAACCACAAGGTTGCCAGTTCGACTCTCGCAAGGGATGGTGGGCTGTGCCCCCTGCAACTAGCAATGGCAACTGGACCTGGAGCTGAGCTGCGGCCTCCACAACTAAGACTGAAAGGAAGACTACTTGACTTGGAAAAAAGTCCTGGAAGTACACAATGTTCCCCTTCCCCAATAAAAAATCTGGAGGAAAAAAAAAAAAAAAAAAGGAAAGAAGAGAAAAACACTTAAAAAATCTTAGTCAAGTCTCACTGTCAGACATAACTATAAAACGTTTTACAGAAACCTCATCTCTCCCCCAGAAAAGTGAAACCAAGACAAGGCCAAAAGAGCTGTGCAAATATTTACATATGTTTGTCTGTCAGGATGAAGACAGTGAATACCAGGTAGCCATACTTCTAGAGATAATTGCAATGATCATCTTAAAACTGCTTCATATTGTTTTGATGATAAGGTTCTAGCAAATTGCAAACAGCAGAGAAAGGCCCACAAGGAAATCATTGTTGGCCTTGTATTAGGAGTTGCCATCCCTGAAACAAACAGCTGTCCTCATAGCATAGAGCTTCCTTTGTCATCCAGTCCGTCTGTGCTGGAATTGAAAACATGTAACTCAGAAGATGAATTTTGGGCAGAAAGCCTGAAAGATAAGAGGGCTTCTCAAACCCTGAAAAAAGAGGCAGCAGTTTTGATCACAGTCAAGAGAGTTTGCTGACTCCAAAAAGTTTTTTTTTTTTTTTTTACAAAATAAAAAAATTGGGACTACTCCCCAGTAGTTACAGCAGTCACTGTAGTTATTTGTCCTTAACAACTCCTGAACATGTCAGGGATGGGAGTGGGGGAAAGGAGTCACCATTTCATGATTCTGCAGAAATCGGACAGAGATCTTTAAGTGGAGAAACAGTTCAAGAGCACAGCTACCTTCCTCCCTCAGAGCAACTTAAAATCCGCTAAGATCAGAAGCCATGTGGGTGTACAAGAGAAGACTGCTCACACAGATTTCTTTAGTTCTTCAGCCATAGCTACTTCCTTGCTCTTCAGAAAGAGAGAAAGTAGATTTGGATGAACAGCTTCTGGATGTGAGTTTGACTGGAAGAAGCAAGTCATGGCTGAAAGGTGCTGAGAGTATACGAGTGTACAGCTCTATGCTCAGACTCTCTCCTGAATTCCAGACTTGTGTTTTCCAGCTGCCTGCTTGGCACATTGCCCCAGGTCTCCAATAGCATCTCAAACTCAACATGTCCAAAACAAAGCTCTTAATGTCTCCCTGCCACAGTCTTCCCCATCCTTTTTGCCCAAGCCAAAACGTAGTGATGCTTTTCTTTCTCACCTTCCACATTTAATCCATCACAACAGAGCCACAACCCATGCACCTTTCTCCAAGCCACCATCATTTCTCAGTGGAACTGCAAAAGTTTCCCTGCTTTCACCGTTGCCCTGTCTACATTTTCCATAAAGAAGTCAGAGTGATAACTTAGCAACTTAAACTAGGTAAGATCACTCCCTCATTTAAAACCTTCTACCAGCTTCCCATGATACTTAAAATAAAATATAAATTCTTTGACATTACTTCCAAAGTCCTATGTGATATGGCCACTGCCTACCTCTCTTAGTTTGTTCCTTTTCTCCTTTGTCCATTCTGTTACATCTGCACTCGCCTGCTTTGGAGTCTTCCAACCCAATAAACCACTTCTTTCTCCTGATTTTCGCATGGCCTTAGCAAGCCTGATGGCATCTCTTCAGAGAGGTTTGCCTAACCACTCATTCTCCAGGAGCTCAAACCCTATCACATCACCTTCATTTAATTGTCTGCATACCACTTATACTTACTGGATCTTGTTTATTTGGTATTGTTTGTCCCAACTAGAAGGTGATCAGAAATCTTGCTTTAGTCATTCCTGTTTCCCGTGCATAATACTCATGGGTCATCCACAAGATATTGGATATGTGAGTCTGAGGCATAGTAGAAGAGGTTGGAGATTTCATCAGCTGAAACCTTACGTAGTACTTCCCCAATACCTGTTGATTTTATCTTCTAAGTATTTCTCTATTCCAACACTTTCCTTCTATCATCAAAGAGATGGAGCAGGCACAAAAGTGTCATCCTCTCTTTCCAATATTACTTCTATAGTTTCCCAGCTGGCCTCCCTGCCTTCCGTCTTAACCCTTTTGATCCATTCTGCATCTCAGTTTCCACAACACAAATCTGATGTGTCACCCCCCTATTTAACACTCTTCAAAAGCTCCCCATAATCTGCAAGATAAAACAATTTCCCTGACACAGCATATAAAGGCAGCCCCTCTCTCCATGCTCTTCTTCAGGCTCTGTTCCCCAGGAATGCCCCGCTGCTTTCAGGGTGTGAGTGCCTTGCTTTTCCTCATCTCCAGGTCTTTGCTCTGGCTTTCCACTCTGCCTTGGAATGCCTCTCACTTAGGAGCTGTGTGACCTCGGGACATGACTGATTTTTCTGAACCTTAGTTTCCTAGTCATCATCATTCTTCACCGGAGCAGCATGAGGAGCAAATGATATCAAATACAGATAATCAGGTACAATGATTGGTACATAGTATGTGCTCAACAAATTATACCTACTTTTATGAGCAATGTTAATATTAACAATAATCAATAATAATGTCATGGAGCTAGGATAGGATTTCTGGTGGTTTCTTGACTTCCTTGCCTTGGGGGAAAATTAATGGATCTGGTTAAAAATTCAAGCTATCAGCTCCAGTTCTCTGATCCTCTGATTTAGCTCCTTCCCTGTCTTACCTAGAAACCTTGCAATCCATATTAATTGCCACACCAGGAATCTCAAATCTGCAGGTCAGGCTTTGCCCCCATCACCCCCAGGCTGTACACACAGGTGAATGGTCAGTTGGGATTGCTCTGTATTCCCATGTTTTGGGATTAGAAATCAAGGCTTTGAAGTTTTTCTCCACTCTTTCCCATGGACTTGCTAGACAGCCCAGTGTCAGGGACGTGCTGGAGCCTCCTATGGTGGCCTCTGGGCATGGGGATAGTCATAACAACAGTGTGAAAGGGACCTGCCAAGTTCAAAGTACTTTGGCCCCAGTTATCTTGTTATCACTGCTAAGGGATTAGGCATCTCTCTGGCATCTGTAAACTGAGGCGTAAAGAAGGGTAATGACATGTTCTGACCTTCCAGGGTGCGGTGGGAATGATGAGAAAGGGCTTTGGTGTGAGCCTCAAGGGCTCCATAGAAACAAAAAGCAGGAGTGCTGTGCAAAATGACAACCTTTGACTGTATCAGAATAGGACCCAGGTGAGCCAGGTCTCCTGCTGATTTTGGTGATTTGAATCTACTCCCAAGGTTTAGTTTTTCTGAGCTCTGAATTTCAAATTGTCTAATAGGCAGTTTGACAAATACATTAATTCACTTAGACTTAGAAACTTAAAAAATTAAGCCAGTAAATATCTACTGAACACCTACCATATGCTAGATGCTATATTAAGTACTGTGGCAAAATTCGGAGATGAATCATGGTCTTTGTCCTTCAGGAACTCAGTCTTGGTGGGGGATATAAGACACGTAGACCAATAACTCTTTGTATGACCTTGGGCAAGTTACTTACCCTCTCCCAGCCTCAGTTTCCTATAAAATGGGGTAGGAAATTTTTTCTCAGAGGAGCTGTGAGGATTAAATGAGATGATATATGTAGAATACTTAGAATGATGCCTGGCATATGCTCAATTAAAGCTAGTTATTTTTAAAAAAAACACATTATTACCATGAGTAATGGAAATTATTTTAGACAGAAACTTGGAGACACTGACAGTTTTGGGGGGTGGAGGTAGAGTAGGCAAAGAAGATAGGAAGAAACAACAGAAGAGAATCAACAGACTATAGTTTTGCAACATTAGGAGACAGTTTCACAAGGATTTGGTGGCTACTGTTACCAGTTGAAGTGAGAAGTTAATGGGGATGAGTATAGAGAAAATACCATTAAATTTGGAAGGGGGATGTATTAGTTTGCTAGGGCTTTCATAGCAGAATACCACAAACTGGATGGCTTAAGCAATAGAAATGTATTATCTCACAATTCTGGAGCCTAGAAGACCAAGGTGTTGGCAGGGTTGGTTCCTTCTGAGGAGGTGAGGAATAATCTGTCTCCTTCCTCTTCCCTAGCTTGCGGTGGTTTGCTGGCAGTCTTGGCATTCCTTGGCTTAGAGCTACAATGCCCTGATTTATGTCTTTGTCATCACGTCGTGGTCTCCCTGTAGACATGTGTGTCCAAATTTCTCCTTTTTATAAGGTCCCCAGTCATATTGGATTAGGGGCCTACCTAATTAGTTCATTAAGACTCCACCTTAACTGATTATACCTGCAACTACCCTATTTCTAAATAAGATCATGTACTGAGGTAGTGGGGTTAGGACCTTAACAAAGGAATTTGGTAGAGACACAGTTCAACTCCTAACAGAGAAGTTGGCCTTTGGAAGAATAGTTTCAGTAGAGACCAGATGATGCAGAGAACAAGAAAGTGGAACTCTGAGATGGAAGGGAAACAGAGGAGCATGGGAAAAATGGAAGTGTATTGACCACGAGGGCAGAAGAGATGTTTGTATGGAGGACGAAGTGAAGGCGGTGGATGAGCAATGATCTGTGTCTGCATCTAAGTCCGGAAGGTGGAATTTTCTGCACCCTCTTGCCAGGCTCTACATTCTTGTTTTTGCCTGAAGTATGTGGAGAATTGGTGTACCTCTCCAGTATGCTCATAAAAAAAAAAAAAAATGTTCAAAAATTGTTCACGGAGAGAAAGCAATCACATGGAAGCCACCCTGATTGATGTTATATTGTAGAAGTATAATGAGGGAGGGAACAAGGGAGTCCTCCTTTGGACACAACCAGAGCATATGCAACTTGTAGAATTTCAGGATTACTTTTAAAATATACATTTTTTTCCCCAAAGATATGTAGCTTAGAATGAAGAACACTTCCTTTGAGAAAAAGCTTTAAAGATAGTAATAATCTTAATTAAATAGTCTTTCATATTCAGAAGGGAACAAAATTATAAATGTACGTGCAATTTTCACAGCCATGTGTTCTTTTTAATGATATTAGTATATCTCTAGAGATAATAGTAAAGCTTATTCCTAATTAAGTAGTATTTTATTAAACTGAATGAAATCTCATGTTAGTTGGAATACCATTTTCAAGAATTAAATAACATTCATAGTCTCAGATGTTTTTTTTCTCTTTTTTTCTTTCTTCCACAGAAATTATTGGTGCTAGTCAAAAACCAGTTTCAGGATGAGTCTAAAAGGAAACAGTGAGTCTGCTTATTAAATGAAGACAATTCAAATTCCCCAAGGTTTTACCAAGCAGGAATATATTATTGCTGATTCTGCTTATGCCAAGATAGTTAGCTATTTTAAGTAAAATTTAGAATAATTTAAACTTTGTAAAAATCTAATTTCTGCAATTGAGTAATCCTTTCAATCTAATCAGTCAAAATGATTTACATTTACAGATTCAGCCTTAATTAACCTCTAAGGGTATAGTATGGAACAGTGGCATGAGGGCTGGCGCTGGAGGCAGAAAGCCTGGGACTCAAACTCTGGTTCTACTATTGAAAAAAGAGGAAGAGCAGAAAGTATGTAAAACTGGAAATGATAGGGATTAAAATAATTGTAAGGAGTGTTACATACTCATACACCTCTATGGCAATACACTTGGCAAAAGAAAGAACTGTTCATTACCCAGAAAAATATAAATCCCCAAAAGGAATAAGCTAAAGTAGAAAATACGAATGTACCAATTACCATTCATGATGTTGGAAAGGTGATGGAAAAGCTATGTTTGAAGAAGACAACAGGACTAGACAGATTCACAGCTGAGTTTTTTTCTCATTTTTAAAGAATAGTTAGTTCACGTTTTATAAACCAGTCTAGTTTATAGACAATGATCACATATGAATATAGATGCAAAATTTCTAAATAAAATATCAGCAAATAGATTCTGGTAGTGTATCTAAGAGTAGCAACACAAATACAGTTTATTCCAAGAATGCAAATATAGTTTCATAGTGGAAATCGATCAACATGATTCATTAATCAACAAATCAAAGGAAAAAATCAACATATCAATTAAAAAGACATTTGGTTAAGTTTGTCAACTATTCCTAATAAAAATTCTCCATAAAATAAATATTGCTTTACCAAAAATTAACAGCAAATATTATCCTAAATGGGAAAATAGTAAAACCAGTTTAATTCAAACCAACAACTAGACAGGAAGGCCTAGTCTCACCACTATTATTTAAGATTGTTGTGGAGGTTTGTGCAAATATAGTAAATAAGTAAAATAATTGGTAAAAAATACTGGGAAAGAGGAGAAAAATAATCTCTTTTTCTGACCTTATAATTATTTACATGGAACACCCGGGAAGCCATAGTAAAAGCCTTTTTATTTTGGCTAGGTGTCTGGATGCAAGATAAATATATAAAAATTAGCAATTTTTAAATATTATAAAAATAAACAGATACAAATTGAAATGTTAAAAGTATTTAATTAATAACAAAGTTATAAAACAGGAGGAAATTTAACAAGAAAGGCAAAGGATTTATATGAAGCAAATAATCCATTAAAAGTTTGTGTCTTATGTAACAACATAAAACAAGAACATAAACAAATAGAAATACCATGTTTGGATAGGAAGACTTAATATTAAAATTGTCAGTTCTTCCGAATTAATATATAAATTTAATGCAATTCTTATTAGGATCTCAGTGGGTTTAGAGTGGGGAGGATTTGATAAAATGATATTAAAGCTTATGTAGATGAATAAATTCCTAAAGATGGCCCAGAAAAATATGATAAAAAGACTAGTGAGAAAGGGTTTACAAGATGTCAGAACATACTATAAATTAAATATTACATTGGCATAGGAATAGGTAACTAGATGAGTAGGATAGAATAAAGACTCTGGAAATAGATCCTGAAATATATAAGCGTCTTCCATATTAGAAAGTTGGTAGTTTAGTTCAATGAGGAAAGAATGTATTCTGGCAAAACTGACTATTCATTTGGAAGAAAAACTTAGACCCCGATCTTTGTATATTCAACATAAATTAGAGATAGACATAAAAACTAAATATAAAAAATTAAAACAATATCTTGCAAGATAATTTGGGAGACTATACTCCCAGATTTTTCCCCCCTTCTTCCATCAACCCCCGCCCCCCACTCCAGTTCAAGCCATTGTTTATGAAGGTTACTGCAGCCCATGGCTCCAGGGAGAGCTGTTGACAATCTTAGCTGTAGAGGGCTCAGCTCACTGACCCAGGTAGGAATCGAACTGATGACTTTGGTGTTAGGAGCACGGCGCTCTAACCACCTGAGCCATGGAGCCTGCCCACCTAGATTTTCTAAGAAATGGGAATAATGGGGAGAGACCCTTTTAGCCAGAAGTTTAATCATATTTAACTATATAAACATTCATACTCTTGTATGGCAAAGATATCCTGGGCAAAACCAATAGACAAATGACTGATTTGGAAAAAATAATGGTAATTCAACTGACAGGTATAAGATTTGTAAAGAAAATATACCAATAATTCTTACAAGTGGCAAGCAAAAGATAAACTACCCAATCAAAAATGACCAAGTTATACATATAAACAGGAATTTTGTGGAAGAGCAAATACAGTTACCAGCAAACATGGAAAAGTGCCCAAATTTATTACAAGTTAGATAAATGCAAATTAAAGTGATACTGAGATTAATACGTACCTTTACCAGATTGGTGGAAAGAAGTAGAAATGCCAACTGGTGGTCGAATACAGAGGTACTTGCATACTGTGCTGAAGGAAATGTAAATTATTTCAGTCCTTTTAGAAAGTTATCCAGCAACTTCTTTTAAAAATAATAAAAAAAAATTTCCTTCAATTTAGTAATCTCTCTCATGCACTTTCTTTGATACAAATGAAGTCATTCTAATTTGAAAGAATTTCTGTAAGATATTGTTAAGTGAGAAAAACAAGATGCCTTGAAATGTATATAATACGGTTCAATTTTATAAGACAAACAATGAAAAGCCTCTGCTACGTGAATATGAATTCATATGAGGTTTTATAAATATGGGGAAATATATGGAAGGATACATGCTAGGTTTTGACATGGGTTTTCTGTGGTATTGGGAGAAGGGCAGTTAGTAAAACCAATACAGTTTCTTCAACAGTTTTTCCATACAACACATTTCTTTCATTTTTCCAATTAAAATTTTTATTTTACTGAAAATTTTTTTATTAAAGTCAGTTTTTTCCATATGATTTTTTTGGACAAAAATGTGCATTTTTTTTCCTATCTAGCTAGACTGATTATAACTTTTGCTATTGTGAGTTTTCCCTTTGGCAATTGTTTTTAGCATGTACAATTCTTCTGGGTCAAACTATCCAAATTTTGTGAAAAAGGTTCTGTTTTTTTACACAAAATTTTGAGTTAAAATTTTGCTTTTTTCAATATTACCTAACAGAGGTGATTCATTTTTAAATCAGTAATAAATTTCACTGTTTGAAGCTTTTGCCATTGTGAGCTTTACTTTGAATAGATTATTTCTGCAAGTAATATTTAATATGAATTGGATGGGAGAGAGATTTGATACCTCTTGGCCCAGAGAACAAAGCAGATGCATAGAGCAAAGATGTAAGATCCAAATGCACAATAAGATTAAAATATCTTTGGGTTCAGAAGTTAGGGTCCAAATGCTCTTACTTGTGCCTGACACAGATTAAGTGCTTGGTAATTACTAATGATTATTGTTATTTGAAGATGTTAATACTCTATTTAGCCAACTTACTCTCTGCAAGGCTTTGTGGTTAGGATTTAGGGAAACAATACAGGTGAAGAGTTGGGCTCAGAGGTCAGCAAGGTAAACTTACTAAGTGATGCAGGCCAAGATCCAGCAGGGATCGGTCGTGTCACACTGGAGAAGGCCTGCCCCGGCTAAAGGGACATTTACTACTCAGCTCTAGTTAACTGCTGTCATGAAGAAGTGTGGGCCACGTGTTGCCATATCTTTAGATTTTTTAACAATCTGAAATGTACATTTTCAAGGTGAAATCTGATATTTAAGCATTGGCGGGTAATTTGAATTGTATGAAATATGGTGTGGGCAAACACTATGTAGTTTCAGCAAAACATGTCTGCAGGCTGCATACTACTTTTTGATCTCCAGTGCAGTTCAGCCCATGGCTGTCCTCATATTCCCAATGCTGGAAAACATGACCTACAAGGAAAATGTCATCTTCTGTCAGAAAAGTCCTTCTTGCCAAGGAAATTCAGCTGTAACCCCAGGATCCAATAAGTCAGATTGCCCTTGGTCCAGATTTGAAGGATGGAGATAAAGGGAATCGTGCTGGTGGGGAGGATTTGTCTAGATGTACCCCACGTAGTCCCCCATTTATTTCAGTGCATTCCCTTGAAATAGCAGCTTGGATGTTGGCTGTCCAGCAGCAGGTGGCAGCATTAGAACAAAGATTGGTTCTGTTTAGACCTATGATATGCTAAATTCCTTCCTTATTTATATATGAATAAGAGAAGGAACAGTTACCCCAGATCAGTTTCAGACGGAAGAAAATGATTTGCCATACACTTTCTACTTAAAAATTATTTAAGCCCCTACTATGTGCCAGCCACTGTGTGTGCATTTTCTCAACACTCTTCTTTTTTAATTCTCACAACCTGTGATGTAGGCAACTCTTTCCCCCATTTTAAAGATGAGGAAATTGAGTTTCAGAAGACTAAAGGAATCTGTCTGAGGTTGTACTGTTTCTAAGAGGCACAGTTGGGTCTGGAACTACTAGATCTTTGACACTTTTCATGGAATCACGCCTGTCATTACCAGATGTGAAGAATTGCTGTCTCAATTCTGTTGACGTTTTGCCAAAGTAATGTTCTTGCGAAACTTGGACTGTATTCTGGGATCGGGAAAACCAGCATGGTAGAGGACATTTGCCCCAGATGTGCTTCCTCTTTCAGGCTTCGCCAAAGCTGCCATTGATGAATTTTTTGGCTGCTGCCCAAGGATCTGATGTAGAAAACCTCAGAGCTGGTGACTGAGAGAAGATGGATGCAATTGTGGAGGAATACCAGCTTTACAGTCTGCAGAACGGATGTGGGGATTTGACTCCTTTCTCCTTTTTTCTATATACCAATTCCTGTGACAACAACAGATTACCTTTTTCCCTTATTTCTCATTGCTCAAAGGTAAGTTATCTAAGAAGTTTAATCCTTCTTGTGATAAATGTGAGGGGCGGGTTATCATTCCTGATATTTGGTAATTAAGGCCGCAGGATGTTTGCATGCCAGACCTACCCATGGTTATTTCATACTGTGTCAGACTGTGTTTGATTAAAAATGATTAATCTCATGATTTGGCATAAATGGTTTAAATCTGTTAAACAATTTGCTAAATAAATCAGATCAATCAGCAAAGTTCATCATTTCTTCCAACTAAGGCAGTGTCGAATAGAGAAAAGATCCAAGACTATTCTTCTTTTCCTATGTGACCTGGTGCAAGTAACTCATTCTCCATCTGGAAAGCAAGGGATGGACTAGTTGACATCAGAAGTTCCTTCCTGCTCCCCTCGTCTATGATTTTCTGGAGTCCCCATGGATCTGTATGTGAGCAGAGCTAACCCCTTCCCATGCAGACGAGCTCCAGAGGTGGGCACACAGGTTACATAAGCCCTCCAATTAATACAGTTATTTTCATTCCAGGTAGCATTCTACTTCCATCTTTCACCACCCTGAATGCACCTTGTATATCCCCTATACAAGAACACATCTTTTTATTGTGGCTGTATGTTCACTGCCTCAGCTACTTCAAAAGGGTCAGCAAGCCTTTTGGATGATATTAAAATAGTTCACCTTTATTGATACTTTTAAAATACTTCATATGAATTCCATCATATAAATCCTCACAACTCTTTGAGAAAGATACTATTATTTCCATCATTTTATACAGCAAGGAATTCAAGCACCAACATGTTTAGTCACTTATCCTAAGGTCACACAACTGTGAAGTAATAGAGTCAAGATTTAGATGGCCTCAGGCACTCTGACCCCAGACTCCTTTCCTTTAATTCTCACAATGAGCTCTTAACCACCATGAGAAGCTTGAAGAGGACCAGGGTTGGAAGAAGAAGAAGTCTGAGCGGCTGGCACTCATCATCAGTAGGGCTCTCAGCAGCAGAACAGAACTGAGAGCTCTGTGTCCCCAGCACTCGCCTCCTACCACCTCTCTCATCACATGCCTGGAACGTGCTAGACACAATGGTGCTCACTGCCCATAGAGTCCCCGTAGATCTGTACTCACTGCCCATGGAGTCCCCATAGATCTGTACTCACTACCCATAGAGTCCCCACTGAGCCTGCTAGAGGGTGTCATTGGCCAGAGCCCAGAGCTGTTACTCTCACTTTTGGTCCTGGACCCTTCCTCTTTCAAGCTTGGCCAAAGCTGCCATTGATGAATTTTTTTTGGCTTCTGCCCAAGGATCTGACGTAGAAAACCACTATGGAAGGACAGAAGGCCATAGTGGTTAACAGGGCAGGCTTTGGTAACAGATGCCTAGGTTGGGATACTGCCTCTGTTAATTATAGCCTGGGTGAACTTAGGTGATTTATTTAGCCTCAGAGCCTCACCAATAAAATGGGGATGTCAAGAGTACTTACCTTGGAGGGTGGTTGTGGTGAGGAATATTAACACATGCTTACTTTTAGACCAACACCTGATGAGCGAGTACTTAATACATGTCGGCTGTGAGTATACAACGTCAGTGGGATGGATGGAGTACTGTCCCATCCTAGGAGGGCACCTCTCTAAGAAAAAGGACTGAACTATATCCAGTCCATAGTAATCCCGAATTCATACAATTTTCATAACCTGCCATCCACATTACAATAGAAATACAGAACTTTGATGTGTAGGTAATTTATTTGAGGAATTTTGTGATTTATAGAAAATGCACATAGCATATAATAAATATTTGGTGCGGTGAGGCCCTGGCATGGCAGGAGGGAGTGGAGCACCGCTTTTTGGAGGGGTGTCTAGGCAACTAAGATAAAAGTCAGGGTGGTCAATTGTCCAAATCCCTGATTCTAGAGAATGAGGTGAATTCTGATCCAGTCTAAGACAATAAGCAGAGACGTGAGAAGGCAGTAGGTGCATCAAGACTCTCACCGTGACCATCGGTGGTGGAGACGCCGAGGCTAAGGCACATCTAAGCTAGAAGAAGCAGGCTGGGAGCAAGCGCAGGGAGGAGCAAGGAGCAGGGGGCAGAGCCATCGCCACTTGGGCTCCATTCCAAGTCAGGGACCAGGACAGAAGCCTGTCAGGCAGATGGAGAGACTCTTCTATGGGAATTAGAGATGGCTTCTGGCTCTGTACTGACTTAGGGAGGCCCCAACACTCACAGGCTCTCTGGGGACAGGCCTGTGGGCAGCAGAAGCACGCACACCCTGATGGCCATGTGAGCCACGCCTGCCTCTTGTACACTGAGCACAGGTCTTTATTGCTGGCGGCCGGGAGGTGTCAGCCACCTGAGCTGAGAAAGAGTGCAAGGACTGGCCTCGAGCTTACATGTCGCAAGACGTGGAGCGATACCTGAGCCTGATGAGAATGGGTGCCCCATTCTGAACCTGTAACTTTCATTGTGAACCTCTTACCTCCTGGAATTTTCAAGTGGAGTTGATTGATGGCTTTTTGGAAGCAATGGAAAAATTTGTTTTGGGTTTGTCATTAAGAAGTGTAGATTGTTATAATCTTTTTGGAGGGTAATTTTGCAATCTTATCAAAATTTAAAGGATGTTAATTGCCATGTTGCTTGTGGCAGTGAAAAAATGGAAATGATATAAATGCCTTCAACAGAGAGCTGATTAAATAAATAATAGTATGTCTGTATAAAATGCATTAGTCAAAGATGATGAAGAAAACACACATATACAAACATGGAAAGGTGACCACATTACATTATATGAAAAAAAACATGTTTCAGAAGAATGAATCAGTATTATCCTGTATGTGTAAAAAAAAGAATTATGTGCATATAATACATATGTTTGAGTAATACATGGAACATATCTGAAAGGACACAACCAAATGACCTGTGGCTAATTCCAGAAAGAGTGATAGATGGAAGATGGGAGGAAACCGGGAATTTCACTTTCTATTTAATAGATTTCTGTCCTATTTGCTTGTACTCTTTTGTTTTATGAGTATTTATTGTATGTCATTTTCCAAGCAATGTAAAAAACCTCAAAACAAAAGTTTGTTACCTTGGTATTTGGGGTTTTGTATTCTCTTGGCTGTTTTCAGGTTTGGAACAAGTCACTTGTTTTGCTAAAATGATATTATGTGGCTTTTAAAAGGCCCCTAGAGTTTATGTAGAGGCTGGTAGTGGGGTTGGAGTCATCAGCAGGCCAGAGGGACAGTCCTAAGGGACTGGCTATGGGTTGTGGGCAGGAGAGCAGCTTCCTAGGTTTGTCATTCACTGGGTGCTATGTACGCTATCAAATGGGCACTGGTTGGGTGCTAAGCATTATCCTTAGCACCATGTGGACCTCGCACTGGGCACGGCTCGGAGAACTTCAAGGGGAATTTCACTGAAGACCTGTTGACCAGACACCACATTGGGATGGCTGAGGTCATCTCACTGGCTTTGTTCAGGCTGCAGCACATTCTATCTCAGAGGGCTCAGGGCAGTCACTGCAGGGAGCTCCCGACTGGAAATGCACTGGGCACTAGATGGAATTCTACGTGTGCCACTGCACTGGCCACTCTGTGGACTCTTACTGGACTCTACACAGAATGTGACTGTTTGCTTCTTAGTTGGCCTCTGCAGAACTTTGAGCTGGTCCCCAGGAAGCACATCTTTCTAGGCACTTTCATGACCCCAAACATGGGTATGGATGGACAGCTGAAGAGTTTGATTCTTGCATTCCAGGCTGTTTCAGTGGACACCTTCCAGGAACAGAGCCTGTGCTGTGGAGGAAACCGAGCTACAGGCTCACCAGGGCAATCACGTGCTCTCTGCCAGGGCTCGCTAAGTTGACTGTGGTCATGAGGACGGTAGACCACTCACACGTGTCACCTCCTTCTTGCTTCCTAAAAGGGTTTGGAAAGGGTCAGTTTGCTGTGTGAAACTCCCAATCGACAGAAGCAACTGTCAATAGTAGAGATGCTTCCGAGAATAGTGCGAAGGGAAGGCAAACATTTCCCAAAGAGTGTGAAAGGAGAATGAACCTCTGAGATAAGGTCTGTGTTAGGGTTTACCCCCTTGCCTGGGGGTATGTCCTGGAGGCCTTGGTGAGTCACTATTTTCATGTTGCCTGTAATTTCCCACATGAAAGGCAGTACAACCAAATTAAATTCCTCAAGTGACTGGTCACCCTTCATGAGAATTTCTGCACCCTCTGTGCCATGAACAAAGCACAGCTGGGTGGCTGGTTAGGCACCCTTATTAGCTAACAGATTATTCCATATATTTCAGTCATAGAGATTCAAAGATGCTCCTGCACAACCAAACATTGACCACACACACACACACACACACACACACACACACACACACACACACACACACAAAATAAGTACAACATATTTGTGTCTGTGCCGGGAATTTATCCACATTCTTCATTTGAATCGAGAAGAAAGTGTTGGCTCATGTGGCTTCACTTAACTCAGGTACTTCGCTGTCCCCTACATATGCTGAGGGTATTCTCTTGAAACTCTCCTCTCCCCTGCAACCCCTGGCAACCACTAGGTTTCTGTCTCAATAGATTCACTGTTCTGAATGTTTTCTATAAATGGAGTCACACAATATGTCACCTTTTGCATCGGGCTTCCTTCAGTGACTATAAAGATTTTCAGGTTCATCCGCATAGTCCTAATAGCTTTTTAGGGACACTACGTAGTATGAAAATAATTTAGTCTTTGGAATCAGATGGACCTGGGTTTTAGTTCAGGCTCAGCCACTTCACAGCCATGGGTCCTAGGAAAGTGACGACTAACAGAGAACATAGTACATGAAATCACTTGTTCTGGTATCTGGCACATGGTAGGTACTCCCTAATTGTTAGAGGAAAATAAATGAAGTAAATGTGAAAGTGTGGTGTATAGCATGCCTCTTCTTATATGTGCTTAGCAGCAGCTCTTCCCTCTGCGTTTTTGTAACCTCCCTTTCCCTTATCTAAATAATTTACCTTTCACTGAGCATACACTTCCTTGTTCTTTTGTCAAGTAGCTTCTTTTTTTCCTATGTGTGTGTCTTATCTCTCCAACTAGAGTGTGAATTTTCTTAAGGTCAGAGGCTATTTTCTTCTTCTAGGGAACATATATTGCAGATTGTCCAGTCTAGTCCCACTTTTAAATACCGTTATGTAGTCCCCATAAACCACCAAGATACCACAGAAAATCCAATAGCTTGGCATCCGAGCCAAAACTCCCAGACTGCTTTGGCATGCAGAAGTGGCCCAAACTCTTCTTCAGCCTGGGTTTGGACAACATGATCCCTTTCAATGTTTGGTGAAAGTGTCAGTCACCCAGAAATGCCACATTTGTCCCCTGCCATCCGCACAGAAGTAGAGTGGGCAGCAGGTAAGCCCCCATCCTGGCCGTAATTGAAAGGTACAAGCTGGCATTCTCAGGAAGGTGCTTTTCCAAAGGCATTTACTGCAGGAGGTGAAGTTCAAACGCATATTGATTCACCTTCTCATAGAAGCATCAGCTATTGGAGTAATTCTGAAAAAGTGTGTGTTACCAGAGAATGGAGTCAGGTCTGGACAGGGAAAATGTCTTTCCGAGTTTCAGCATAGTTTAGACTCATAGCTGAATTTATACATTGAGTTTTTACTACAAATATAATGTAATAATGTTCACAGCATCCATTTAATGTTTTTGACCCTGCCTTTCTTTCTTTAAATAGAAACTTGGTACTTAGAGGAGGAATGAGAACAGAAACCAAGAGTCAGAAACATTTATGAAGGTAACAAATTTCTAGAGTAGTTGTTCTTTACCATTTTTTGGTCACAGAGCCCTTTGAGAATGTGGTATAAGCTATAGACCCTCTTCAACAGAAAGGTACACTTGTGCACAGACACACAAACTTCTGCATACAATTTGGGGGCTGGATTTTCAGACTCCTTGGAGGCCCACCTAAGGCTTCCAGGTCAAGACTTGTACTATATGTGAGCCACCTTTGCTAAACACTAAGGACGCAAACATGAATAAGACATGGCTCTTGCCTTCCAGGGGCTTGTACTCTGGTGAGGAGCTCAAGCCAGGCAGTGGTACCTTAGCTAGAGAGTTGCAGAAGCCTTCTAATTCTCTCTGCGCCATCTCTTCTTTGGCTTCCTACTGCCCTCACCCTGGTTTTGTCTCTCAGTTCTGGGCAAGTTAGCAACAGCTTTCACGCTGGTGGCCTGTTGTTAATTTCTCCACCCTTCACATGGATGAGCAGGGATCTTCCTAAAGCTCAGGAAGGGTTGGATCATTCCTCTCTTGAGAAACTGGCCATGCTGCTTTTCAACCCCCTCCAGAATAAAGACCCAACTTCTTACCATAGCACGTTATGCCATATGGTGGAATGTCATTATACATTGCAGCCTTGTGTTGTAGCCTGCCTGCTACGAACCCTGCTCTTTATCAATACTAGATCTCTCATTGTTCCTGAAATAAAGCTTGCATTTAAAATTTTTTTAAATTTATTTTTTAACTACAAACACTTGCATTTTCAAGCTTCTCTAGTTGGCTTATTCTGTACCCCATCCTAGAATGCCATTTCCCTTATTCTCCATATACTAAATCCTTCTTATCCTCTAAGAACCAGATCAAATATCTCCTGTGAGAAACGCTTCCTAATTCACCAAGTCAGAAGTAATGAAGGCTTTTTGGAGCCTGTGTTTAGCATTTGGTCTGTCCTGTCTTATAAGACTGTTACTGCCCATGTCAGATTCCTCCAATAGATTATGATTTTTTTTTGTGGGCGGGAGCTGGGCAAAGCTGGCATCGGACTTATCTCTGGGGTTTGGAGTACCTACCAGGCGGGTGGCTCACTAGAGATTAAATTTGTGTATTTTTTTCTGTTTTTTTTTTTTTTTTTTTTTTTTTTTTTTAATGGGAAAGATGCAGAAAGCCACCTCTGACTCCCTGAGGCTGGCAGCATTCCCTAGAATGGTGGCAGTGAAATCCTCTGGAGGATCTCCCTGAGAAAGGCAAAGCCCCTTAGAATCACTAAAAATAGATTTTTTGAAAAAAGAGTAGGTGTATTATGATTGAGGAAAACAAGCATAACAAAATCCTGTGCATGAGAGTTCAAAATTAAAGCTGCTCAGCTCTTGAAGACAAACCCTGAGAGGGAAGAGGATGGCGATTCTGGGTCTAAGAGATGGGAGACCCCAGAACCAATCTGAGACCAGCTCATTCCCAAGCTGGGCTTCAAATAGAAAGACATACTACGTAAGGACTGTGTCTGCGCTGGGTTGACATGGGAGCAGAAGACCCACCTCCGCCTCTGAGTTCCAGCCTGCTCTTCACGGGCAGGGCCCTTTGCCAGCATGTACAGTACTCTCCCCCTCCGGAGGTTCTCCTGTGCCAAGCCTCCAGACTCTCCTGTGCCCAGAGGACAGAGCTTCCTTCCGTCCTGGCTTCCACACCCAGTACCGGGAGACGGGAAAAGGTTAGCCTGAGGATCCTGTGGGGTGCTTTAGGTTAGCTTCTGATAGAGAGGAGCCACTTTAAAATGCAGAGCTGCGACTGGAGCCGAGGACTTGAAGCCACTTTTGTGGTTTGAAGGCAACTCCCCAATAGGAACTTCTGCGCAGACCCCAGTGCCCCTCCCTGAAGTGGGAACAGTGAGGTAGAGCCAAGGTGCTCCGGACTTCTCCTAAGCTCTCGGGAGTGCTAAGCACATCGCCAGGAGGATGTTGTTACTCAATTTATGCTGTTGTTGTCAGAGTGCAGCCTGGGGCATCCTAGTTTGACCCCAAACGGATGGAGGATTCTCCTCCTACACCTGAATCTCCAGGCTTGTCCACCGTGGGGCACCGTGAATGCTTGCAGAATTGAAATCCAAGTGCTTCTTGGCTGGCTCTGAACACTGATTCTGCTAGGCACACGTTCCTTCCCATCCTCCACAATACCAAATGCCATTGTTTTGGTCCCTCTCCAAGGTCTCTGTCTCTAAGCTCTTAATGAGAAAAAGGAAGCAGTAATTACTAAAGTTATTAAAATATGGAATATTGCAAAGGAGCGGATTAGAAGTCTTCATGCTAATCCAAACAAATTGTGCTAATGTTACTTTGATTCTAGCAAACCCTAATCCACAGAGGAAGATAACAGCTAGGGCTTGATTTCCAAGTGGAAGTTTTAGCTTATTTGCTAAGCCAGGATCCCGCAAGCATTCACTAGGATCTGCAAAGGAGATGAAAGCAAGAAAGATGTGAACACGATCGAAAAGATGAGGTGGGTAGGGAGGAGAGCTGTGTCAAGACAGCCAACTCAGTAGCTATACCACGAGCTTGTCTCACATGCTCCTTTCTCTGCTGGGAGCTATGGGCTACAAGGAGGGCCCTTTCTACCCTCTGACTTCAGCAATTGCATTCATGAAAACGACTGCTCAAACCCTCTATCTAATCCAGACACGTCTGCAGGTCTAGTTGGCTACTGGACATGGCCACATATCAGAATGAAGGATGTCCTCTTCAGCCAGCATGGTCCCCGAGCTCCAGCAGTTACACATTGGACACGTTTTTGTCTGGGAACCTACTATGGCATGAAAGGTACCCACACGCACCTCCAGTTTAACACACGTCAGATTGAGCTGAAAAGTTACACCCCCACCTGTTCATCCTACCGGTGTCAGTCAATGCAGCCACCACCCACTAGGAGGTCCGCCAGGTCGAACACCTGAGAGACCGCTTCCGTGCTTCTCCTCATCCCTCTGCCAATGTCGTTTGGTTGCTAAGAACTGATGATGCAACCTGAAAAATATTTCTCATATTCTTTCCTTCTTCTTTACTTTCAACGCCACCGCTCTAGTTCAGATCGTTACCATCTTTTCCTGTACTGCTTCTCCAATCTCTTCTACCACTTTCCAACCTTCCATGTTTCAGTCTAACCAAACTTTTCACCATTCCCTTCTCCATGCCTTTGCACGTGTCATTCCTTTCCCTCCCTTGACCACCCATCCTCTGAGGCCCAGCCTAAAGGTCACCTTCTCTGGCTGTCCAGTGTTGATTCTCACAGAGCTTTGGGCATTGTGCCATCAGAGCCCTGGTCTGTGACACTGCCGCTGTGGATGGGTCTGTCTCCCTCGGTGGTCAGGGACTGTGCATTCCACAATTACCTATCCCAGATGCCTGGTGGAGTGCTTGCTTGCACACTGTAACACACACAGTACACCTTTATTGACAGAACACTGGTTCTGGAGAGTGATTCATCCTGTAGATACATGCTGCTGTGAAGGACAAAACCGCTAGTTTGAAAGCAAGATTCGGAGATGCCACAAAGAGCTATTATGTGTGATCTAATGATTTGATGGATTACAACACGATGCCTGAGGATGCAAGAAGCATGAGTCTGAAGGGAAGGAGAGGATAATTAAGAAGTTGCCTTTGAGTCTGTCAGCTGGTTAGGACTCTACTGTATTTCATAAAAAGATCTTGGTAGTGCTGAAAAATCATTGCCATAGTTAGGACTTGAAAGATTTGAAATAAACATTTCAATTCAGAATAACTACCACTTATTGAACACCCTATCTGTCTGGATGCTGTGTTTTACCTATTTTATATTTAAACCTAACAACTCTACATTTTAGGTATATTTACTCTTATTTTATAGACGAAGAAACTGAGGCTCAGAGAGGCTAACTAATTTACCCATCGTCACAGAGGTATAAAGGGAATAGAATAAGGATTTTCTAAGAGTTGGAACACAGATTTGATTCTAAAACCTGATCTCTTTATACAAATTCTTATTTACCCTGGAAAGTGGAAATATACTACCTCTCCAGGTTCTGTGTATGAATCAATCACAGCTCCAATTTCTTTTCTCATCAGGAATATTATAGAATTAATACATGATGAAATGGACTGAGGTTTGTATCAATTGCCCTCCTTCCCTTCCCTCACTTCTTGTTGGTACCAAATTAGACAAGAAAATAACTCCAACAGGAAAGGACCAAATGAGGAAAGGAAGAGAAGCAAAATGCCCTAAAGCCACCCACAAATGACTAACAACATTTCCTCTTGTACCTTCAACGTGCTTTTCAGACGTTATTCTATTTCTGCCTCATAACAATACTGGTAATACTACTAATCCCATTTTCTAGCTGAGAAAAATGATGCTCAAGAAGCTTAAGGGATTTGACTAAGTTAGAACAACTAATAACGGGCAGAACCAGAACTGAAACTCAGGTGTTTATTTTCCCAAACCCACTTTTGTTCCACCACAGCAGGTGTGCCTGTACCCCAGCACCCAGCACAGGGCATGGCCACCAATTGTGTTTGAATATATGAATGGTAATAAGAATAACCAATTGTTATTCCACTGACAATGTGACAAGTACTGTACAAGACGCTTTTTTTATTTTTAATAAATGATCTCTTTTACAACCCTATGATGCAGGAACGGCTGTTAGTCCCACTTTATAGAGAGGGAAACTGAGGGACAGAGAGATTAAGTCACTTGCGAAGTGGCAGAGCCAGGATTTAAACCTGGTTCTGATGACTGCTAAGGCTTTGCTCTTGAAAGTGGATAACACATTTTTCTGTGTCTACTAATCATGAAGCATCTTCCAATTATCTCCCCTCTCAGAGAAGGCCAGTGCTGTCTTCCTTTAGGGCTAGGCTCAGTTGGGTACCATCTTACACAGCAGGCCTCCTCAAAAGTCTTTTGTCCAGATTTGGAAAAGAAGTAAAAGCAGCCCCCTTGGAAGATCGAAGAGAAAGATAGTTGGTGGCTGGCTTTTCTTTAGTCAGTACTAATTAATATCACCTTTTGAAAGCCCTGGGTCTAAGTGGTGGATATTTCCTTGTGTTTCATTTGAATTGTTTG
This sequence comes from Rhinolophus sinicus, assembly GCF_057876585.1. Taxonomy (NCBI): domain Eukaryota; kingdom Metazoa; phylum Chordata; class Mammalia; order Chiroptera; family Rhinolophidae; genus Rhinolophus; species Rhinolophus sinicus. The sequence continues at coordinate 148,322,629 of NC_142514.1, read as the reverse complement.
CTGAACAGAATTCTGAGATGAGACAATGCAAACAATGGTCCGCACAGAAACTGTGGGTTCTATTTTCATCCTGCTAATGGTAGTGAACTAAGGACAATGCTTTTAGGGTTTTTATCTCCATCTTCGGAAAAAGTCCTGAAAGGGAATTTGGAGAGATGGTGGTGAATGTGGTGATGACTATGCCCCAGACACCCCAGATTCCTCAGGTCATGGGACCTCTTGGTTTTTTGACCCCCTGCCGCCCATCCCCACCTTCATTTTTTTTTTATTCATTAAACTAGGCATTGTTTTTATTTTTTAAAAGGTTTTTTATTAAAAATATAGGTAACATACAATATTATATTAGTTTCCGGGGTACACCATAGTTATTCAACATTTACATACCTAAAGAAGTGATCACCATGATAAGTCCAGCAACCATCTGACACTGTACCACATTATCACAATATTATTGACTACATTCCCCATGCTGTACATTACATCCCCATGACTTACTTGCTTTATACCTGGAAATTAGACCTCTTATTCCCTTTCACCTTTCCCCCCTTTTTAAATTTCCCAATTACAGTTGACATTCAATATTATTTTATTATTAGTTTCAGATGTACAGCATAGTGGCTAGACATTTATTTAATTTAAGAAGTGCTCCCCCTGGCTAGTCTAATACCACCTGGCACTATACACAGTTATTACCACATCATTGACTACATTCCCTATGCTTTGTTTTACATCCCCACGACTATGTTGTAATTACCAATTTGTACTTCTTAATCCCTTCCCCTTTTTCATCCATATCCCCAACCCCCCTCCCATCTGGCAATCAAAACATTCTATGTATCTATGAGTTTGTTTCTGTTTTGTTTGTTCATTTTTTTCTTAGATTCCACATATAAGAAAAATCACATTGCATCTGTCTCTGTCTGATATACTCCACTCAGCACAACACCCTCCAGGCCCATCCATGTTGCCGCAGATGGCAAGAACCCATTCCCTTCCCTGGCTGAGCAATATTCCATTGTGTATATGTACCACCTCTTCTTTATAATTCATCCATTGATGGACACCCAGGCTGCCTCCATATTTTGGCCATTGTAAACAATACTGCAATGAACATACGGAGGCACATGTCCCCTTGAAGTAGTGTTTTGGGTTTCTTTGGATAAATACCCTGAAGTGGGATTACTGGGTCCTTCTTTGTCTTTTGTTATAGCCTTTGTTTTCAAGTCTTTCAATCTGACTGAGTCTTTTGTAGGCAGCATATGTAAGAGTTTTGTTTTCTTATCCATTTAGTCATGGTATGTCTTAACTGGAGCATTTATCCATTTACATTGAAAGTAATTGTTGATAGATATGTAGTTATTGCTGTTTTATTATTCATAATTTTTTTTTTTTTTTTCCATCGTAAAAAAGTTCCTCTAAGATTCTTTGTAATACTGGTTTGGTGGTGATGAACTCCTTTAGTTTTTTCTAGTCTGGGGAAGTTCTTTATCTGTCCTTTGATTTTAAATGGTAGCCTTTCTGGGTAGAGTAATCTTGGTTATATAGGTCCTTGCTTTTCATCACGTTGAATATTTTGTGCCAGTCCCTTCTGGCCTGCAAAGTTTCTGTTGAGAAATCAGCTCACAATCTTACGGGCGCTTGTAAGTTACTAGTTGCCTTTCTCTTGCTGCTTTTAGGATTTTCTCTTTGTCTTTAACCTTCGCCATTCTAATTATAACGTGTCTTCGTGTGGGCCTGTTTGGGTTCATCTTGTTTGGGACTCTCTGCGCTTCCTGGACTTGTATATTTATTTCCTTCACCAGGTTAGGAAAGTTTTCAGTCATTATTTCTTCAAATAGGCTCTCAATATTGATACGAGTGTTGTTGTGCTCGATGTTGTCCCAGAGGTCTCTTAAACTCTCCTCATTTTTTTGGGTTCTTTTGTCTTTCTGCTGTTCTGATTGGGTGTTTTCTACTCCCTTGTCTTCCAAGTTACTGATTTGACCCTCTGCTCATCTAGTCTTCTGGTGATTTCTGTTAGTGCATTCTTCATTTCAGTTACTGTATTCTTCACTTCTGACTGGTTCTTTTTTTATGGTTTATATGTTCTTTTTTATACTTGCTATCTCTTTGTTGAAATTCTCCCTAAGATCATTGAGCATCCTTATAACTGTTGTTTTGAACTCTGTCTCTGGTAGGTTGCTTAACCTCCATTTCATTTAGTTCTTTTTCTGGATTTTTCTCCTTTCATTTCATACACACTTCTTTGTTTCCTCATTTTAGCTCTCTCTCTCTCCGTGTTTGTTTCTATGTATTAGGTAGATCAACTATGTTTCCCAGTCTTGGCTGGGTTGCATTACGTATTAGGTGTCCTGTGTGGCCCTGGCACAGTCTCCCTGATCACCTGCTCTGGGTTCTTCAGGAGTGTCCCTTGTGTGGGTTGTGTGCCCTCGTATTATAGTTGAGCCTTGATTGCTACTGGCACATCAGTGGGTGGGACTGACCCATAGGCTGACTGGCTGTGGGGTTTAGCCATGTACACAGCTTATGGGCTGCTGTGAGGGGGGCTTACCCCACTGAGTGGGATTCACTCCATTGGGGCTCTGGTGCCTGTTGAGACTGCCCTTTGTGTGTGCTGCTTGTGGGGCTAATTGGGTGGTACTCTGCTAGTCTGAAGCCAACCTCCAAGTATGTTGGTTCTGGGGCCTCCTGGGAGAGGCTCCAGTGCAGGCCCAGATCACCCACTGCCTGTGACTGTTCAGGTACTACCTGGTAGGGGCTACAAAGTGATCCATGGTTGTTCGCTGCATGTGCTGGACCTGGAAGCATGTGGGAGAGGCCACGCTGTGAATTAAGGATGGCTGCTACCAGCACTGGCCTGGGGTAGCTCCGCAAAAAGCCAGGACTCCCCAAGGCCTGCTTCCTCCTGTCAGCTCCCTTAAGGTTCAGCCACTGATAAAGCTTCGTGAAGTATGCAAGTTGGGTAAGGCAGGGTCCCAGGAAGTCACTAGAGTGGTGTCGTGCAGGGAGGCCTGCGGGGTCTCTGCTCCCGCTCCCCATACAAGAACGCAGGATATGGTGAGGCCAAAAAGGAACACCCACGGAGCCATAGGTAGGGGAGTCATACCACTACGGTCTCACTGGAGGCTGGGTTCACTGGACGTGCGACCTGCTGTCCGTTTTGTCTGCAACCCACCGACGACTCTCTTTCACTCTCCTCCACTCTCCTCGGCTCTCCTCCGTAGCCGCAGCAGTTATATTAGTGGCTAATGGCTCAATGGCTACAGCTGACGGCCAACCAGCCCCAGCTGATGGCCATCTACTACCCGAGCCAGCACCCCTCCACGTGAGGCCGAGAGCCTGTAAACTACTTTCTGGGGCTCTGCCCCCACAAGTGGTAAGAGTTGTGGTCACCAGGTTAATGTAAATTCTGGTTTGGTGCCAGTGCTGAGCCTGAAGCTACTCAGCAAGTCTCGGAGCCCAACAAGGCCAGTAGCCGCCTGCCTGGGGTTTGTCAGACTCTGATAGTTTTCCAAGAAAGAGTGCAGTGAGAGCAGGGCTGGCTGCTTGTGGAGAAAGTGCCACTGGCATAAGAGAGTTGGGTAGGGCGGGGTCCCAGTGAGTCAGCAGTGTGGAGCCCTGGAGCTCACCAGGCCAATCAAATTCAGATTTGGCTGTGGTGGGGGCGGGCTCAACACAGGAAAGATGGTGCCCACCTGCTAGCTGCACTGGCGAAGGAAGTCTCACAGGGAAAATGGCAACTGTCCTCCAGTCCTCCCCTTGAAGTCACAGCTCAGTCTGCCCCTCTGTATGTCTCCAGTGTCTTCTGAGTCACTGTCCCTCTACCGGAGCCCAAGGTGAGTGCCTGCAAGCGAGCGAATCTGCGTGTGGGCCGTTTCAGAGGATGTTTGGGTTTCCTTGCATCCATCTGGTCCGTCGGAATCTCCACTGTTTTTCACAGCCAGATGTATTGGGGGCTTCCCTTTCCGGCACCAGTACTCCAGGCTGGGGAGTCTGGTGTGGGGGACTGGGGTCCCTCACTCGGCTGCTGCCGGGATATCCCTCCTGATTCTCAACCACCACATAGAGGTTTGGGGCCCATTCCACGTCTCTGCCCCTCCTACCATTCTGATATGGCTTCTTCTTCATATTTTTAGTCAGAGGGCTTCTGTTCAGCTAGACTACAGATAGTTCTCCAGGTTGATTGTTCTATAATTTAGTTGTCATTTTAATGTGTTGATGGGAGGATGCAGGCACAGTTTTTACACTCCATCATCTTGGACCTCTCTCCCCACCTTTATTTTTTAGCTTTTCGTGGCCCACAGCTTCTTAAACTTTCAATCTCCTTGTCTGCCTAGCTCTTAATGGTCAGTTTTCTCATCTGCCAAATTGTACTGGGGTGGGGGAATGATAAATAATAATAATAATAATAATAATAATAATAATAACAATAACTGCTCTAATCCTGATGTCTGTTGGGTCTCTTACCCTTAAGATAAGATTGGCTTCAGTCCCATTACACCTCAATAGATATCCAATAGACTCCCCAAGATGTTAGTGCATTCCCTGGGTGGGGTAGGGGTTCTCAATCTCATGGTCACCTTGTGCTCTAAGCTCCTGTGTTTGCAGAATAGATTCAGTTTCACCTGTTCCTGGCTTCTTCTGAGAGACAAGTCATTTTACTTAATTCTGCGTGGTAGCAGTACTGGCATCTGTCTTTCTATGTAAGTGTGGAGGCTAACGTAGTTAAATCAGTCAAAAATTGATGTACCAAATAGTGTATAATCTCACGTTGCCTTTTACCTACTTGGGTTCAAAATAACAAATCATATAATTATTGAAGCCTTGTGATGTGTTAGGCACTGGGCCCATCACTTACCTGTATTATCACATTTAATCCTCAGAACAGTCTGACAAGATAAGAGTTTTTATTCCTATTTTGCTGATGAGGAAACAGCAACTCAAATCACATTGCACAGAAGTATAGGAACTGGGATTAAAAATCGTCTGATTCCAAAGTCTTAACCTTTGCGTCCCCATACTGCTCTGAGTGCTGAAAGTTTGCTGCACCTTGGCTGAGCTCCTGGGGCAGTGGAGAGGTGGGGGCAGATACTCTTGTTTGGGTCCATCTCTTCTTATGTCTGAGTATTCTGCTATGTGCTGGGCCACGTTTGTCAGTGGCAGCTGAGGACTTCGTTCTTTAGCAAGAAAACAGAGTTCTTGATCCCTTTCTTCTTAGTCTCCCATCCTTTTTGAGAGTTCTCTCCACTGGAATGTACTCTTCTGAAAGCCCACAGGTTTCCACAGCACACCTTCCTTGGCCATGACTCTTGCCACAGATGATTATTGTGAAGGTAATGTAACCCTCACATCATTTCCAAACCATGATGTTAGCGTATTGGTGTATTTTAATGTACTTACTGTATTTTACACCAGTGAACACAGCCTCTACCTCTTGCTCTTGACAATCTGAAAAGGTGTATCTCAGGTCAAATGTTAGTCTTTTTCAAGAAGGCCTTCTCCTGCCACCCAAAATGAAGGTGAACCCCTCTCCTGCTCCCATGACTCTATCATATTTAAATGATTCATAAATCATATATTTATCTCAAATTGAAATGATCGGTATGATTCCATTTATATGAAATGTCCAGAAAAGGCAAATTTATACAGTCAGAAAATAGATTCGTGGTGGCTTGGGGTAGGGGCTGGGAACAGGGATTAACCATAAGTGGGCACAAGGGATCTTATCGTGGTGATGAAAATGTTCCTAAACTGATTTGTGGTGATTGTTGTACCACGCAGTAAATCTACTAAAAGTCACGGAATTGCACACTTAAAATGGGCAAATTTTATGATATGTAAAAAATACCTCAATAAAGCTGTTAGGAAAAAGAAATTACCTTATCAGTTTGTTCACTTCACTACTATCTTTCACTCTTTGACTAGCACATAAGCCACTGAGGGCAGGGTTCTTGTCTGTCTTGTTCACCAGTGTGTCCCCGGCATCTAGATCAGCAAGTGGCCCATAGTAAGAGCTCAGCAAATATTCAGGGTATGAGTGAATAAACACGCTAGCAATCTCTACTACTTTCAGGCCCTCAGTGCAAGCCTGTGAGAGGAGATAGATTCAAAACAGAATCACTAACAAACTTCAAACCCACAAGTCACATGCTAGGGATAAAGAAACCGGCAAAACCCTCATTATTAATGGGGGGGGGGAAGACTGTCTGCTGTTAACTCCACATCTTCTCTGTCTGCTTCTACATCATCTTCAGCATTATGTCATCATTACAGACATGTCTGCAAGTCCATTTCCCAGAATTCTTCTCCAGGATGGTTCTGCATTGTGTTAGATTCTATAAACTCATGTGTGAGTTGAATAGTGTCAGAGCAGGAAAAGCCATTACTTCCTGGCACAATTGTGACATATGGGAAGCGGGCAAAGGACAGGTTTACAGAAACTTCCAAGTGAGTTCCTGTGAACCGCCTGCCACAGGTAGCTGAGATTGTAGCTTCTCTGCAATTCCTGAGATTTGCAGCATCTCTGATCAATCTCCCGTGTCACTTGCTTTGATCTGTGAACAACGGAGATTGTCAACAGCCACTTCCCTGCTCTGGTCACTTTGTAATTTCATGAATTCCAGCATCCACTGCCCTGATTCTTGCTTCTCAAGTCCTTCTGATGGCTATGCATGTGTCTAGTTCCCTAGATTAAAAACTCCCCTATTTGGAAAATCCAGAGGAGTCTCTTTTTCTGATTGAACTCTGACTGATACAATAGGTGTAGGACATAACCTTTAAAAACTCAGAGTTGGATGATTGTAGAGAAGAGAAGGGTAAGAGATTCTGTGTCCTTTTTTAGACTCCCAGTTGGCCGCAAGGTGTACATCCATTATTAATCCCTGGACACCTTGGGTCTTGAATGAAAGTCTCCTTTCCTCTTCCCATTGTGACCTCTGTCTTCTGTTTCTCCTCCTCTCTGTGCTATGGTTATTGTAAGTACTTTCTTTTCACGTTACTCTCCTAGCCAACTCCCAGAAGCCACCAACATATCTTTCCCCAGAGCACTCATTTATGGAACTTGGCCAATTTTCTTGCCAAGTTTGTAGCCTTGATAAAATCATCTGGTTGCCTGGTTACACAGATGGAGCATAGCCAACAACAGGGAAGATCCCCCAAAGTGTGGCACATCTAGCCTACCCACCAACCTTTCCAAGCCTTGTTGCAGACACTTAAGGAGTCAAGAACTTAGATTTGCTTCCTAGAAAAAGATATTATACAACCTGCTCTGTTCTTTCAAATAACAAAGAATAGAAAACAGGCCAAGATCATCTTTTAATAATTATTCTGCCAGTATACACTGTTTTGGTTCAATTCATGCCTGAACTACCATGTTTCTGAACCCTTGGTAGAAACGGGTCAGGGAGGGACGGCAGGTTTTTCACCATGTGTCTTGGTCTTGCTCAGTGCCTCTTACCTATAAGTTCAGGGCTTCATAAACCCCCTAATCATTCCTGATTAGGACATAGCTTACATTAGTAGCCTGACACCCGTCTCTGGGGGGCTTGGAGTTAAGTCACACACACAGACTTGATGTTTGAGCAGCAAGGATGAGCTCTGCTTGTTTGAGGCTGCCCAGCCCTGCTACTTCATGGTTTAATATTAGACTTTGCCAGACTTGGGCATTTGTCTCAACCTCTGCTTTGTAGTCACCTAGATATCATGCCGTGTATTATAATCTCTCTCCATGACTGGAGCCCGACTTAAACTCTGTCTCTGTGGTTGGTACTTATACCCAGTTCAGTTTCTTTCCTCCCTGTTGGGGATGGTGGTGGAGAGGTGCTGAAATCTCCTTCCTGAAACGCCCCTTCCCAAGTTACTGGCTGAAGTCCTGCTAGGAATGGACAGATCACTAGAATTGCCATCACCTGTCTGTATGTATCTCCCCCAATACCGAGTTCTTCCATTTTAGTACTCCATCATCCCCTCTCCCGTCTCCCCCACCCTTTGCACCCCACCAGTGGCCTTACCTTACCTAAGTCAGTGCAGAAAAATCTACTTGTCAAACTCTTAGTCTTAGACCGTCTGGTTGCCCTTGCCACAATCAGCCTCTTCAGTTGAGATGGCTGCGATTCAACAAGCATTCAAGCATTCTTTACTTGTTGCTGGAGGATAGAGAACAAATAAGTCCTTAGTTTCTACCCCCAGGAGCTTACAGTCTTGCCCAGAGTACTTCTCCCTCTGCCGGCTGGCCCACATTACAGAGAGCCCACCGTGCATTGCATCTAAGTCTCCCTTCCACTACGGTAGACTTTCTCACCCCTGGAGGGAAGATTGAAAGCAAAGAAGAGTGAAATCTTCTTGTTAGTTTAGGCAAAAGCAACACTGGGGTCTGAATTCTCCAGGTACTAATATTTTCACTTATGTGGGGGAAATCTATGGAGCCTTGGAATGCTTTTCTGTTCACAAAGATGAAGGCCTTTTGTTGCTGTTTTTTTCAGATTTTTTGGAGACTCCTAGTCTGGTAAGAATAATAATGCAAAAATTATAAGATCTGTTATAGGTGTACTGATAACTTAGGGAGAGCCTTGAAGGCTGTGAGTTTTTGATGGTTTGTTGCTTTAGGCAAAACCAGTGCCTAACCTAACAGTGATGGCAATAATAATAATAATGCTGGAAAGAAATCCAGAAGAAAGCCATTCACTGTGCTTCTGCAATGTGCCAGTCACTGTGGAAACGGAATTGTCAGATACGAGGAAGATTTTCTGCTACAAATCTCAAAGACCCTGGGCATTTCATGTAAGGGATATGGGAAATATTTTTTAACCACCTCCGGCTTCAATTTTTCTTTTTCCTCTGAAAAGCTGTAAGCTTTTCATGCTATAAGCTGCCTTTCTTTATAGAACTATGAAAATCTCCTTCAGATGCAGTCAAATTTTATTGCCAAAAGGCAGAGGATAAATGGGGGATAAATACATCTCTGTATTCATTAAAACCTGCACTCCATAAAACGGGTTTTACTTTTTATAAACATTTATTCCGCCAGCGCTGGGATTGTGTGAACGTGTGGGGGTGTGTATAAAGGCACGCTGCCACAAGGAAACAAAGCTAGGAGTTGCTATGTCCAGTCCTTGTGCTCTGGTACCGAGCTCCCTCGGGTCTCTGCAGGCACCGAACAGCCTAGTGATGGGTCGGATGCCACACATGGACACACTCGTCTGCACGGTGTTCTGGATCCCTCTGAAGGAAGGCATGCTAATTTGGACTGAGCCTCTCATCATTAAGCTTAAACAGTGGCAGAAAACACCGGGCTCGGTGGACTCATAGTTATTTTAAACTAACAGTATGTCATCCACATACCTTGCAAACAGTAACTCTGGGTCCCGTGGGTCCCCACAGGCATTGCTAATGTCGTAGTCTTATTGGTAGTAATCTTCTGATTCATCTTCACTCTGGATGCCCGTTTCATATTTAAGGTCTGTAAGGAGCAAGGAAGGTCTTCCCCATGCGTCACCTTCTATGTACTGAATAACCCCAGGTTGTCTGTCAGTAAGCAACACAATTCTCAGAGCAGAGATGTGATGAGCTAGAATCTGGTCAGACAGGGTTTTATGGACCTGGAATATGGGAATCTGTTCATTTATTCTAAGGAAATCTGTTACTTTGGAAAAATTACTGATATTTTCCTAGTCACATATCCTCAATGCCAAGAAGCTGAAAGAACTTCTTGGACAAGAAATTGTCATGTTCTTCAGAGAAACTCAATTGCTATTTGGAATTCTATTATTATCCCATTCAATTGCTCATCATTTATCGGCAGCAGGAACATTCCTTATAATGCAAGAATTTAGGTTTTAATCAAAAGAATATATAGGGGGTGGCTAGTCAGCTCAGTTGGTTAGAGTGTTGTGCTGGCAGCACCAAGGTTGCCGGTTCAATCCCCGCATGAGCCACTGTGAGCTGCGCCTACCTACCCCTTTTTAAAAAAAAGAATACGAAAGAGTCTGGAAAACCACTTGGGAGGCTTTCTCCCCAGACAGTACAATTCTGTCTTGGGAGGGTCTAGAGCCAGAAGAACTCACAGTGAAGCACGTGGTGGCTCGGCTTCCTGACCAGTGTCCTTTGCATGGGAACGTCCCTTTCACTGCAGACCAGCTGGTAGCTATTTACGAATTGAAAAGCCCAGAGCTCCTCCTAGCACTGCCATTTAGGATCCTTGGGGTCCAGTCCACCCAGAGGGAGGACCCAGGCTGTTCTTGGTCCTGTATATACTCCTGACCACCAGCAACTGGACTTAGCAAACAGGAGCAACGACCACAGTAAAATCGGAGAACACTTATGAAGCAGCTAGTATGTGCCAGGTGTGGGGAAAGGTGCTTTTCCTACTTTATCCCATTTAATCCTCATAATGACAATGTGAAGTCGGTATTATTTTTATCCAAACTGTACAAAAGAGGAAATGGAGGCACGAAGGGATAAAACAATTAACGCTGGGATTCAAACACGTCTACTTGAGCCTGAGTCTTAACCACTGCATGCTGGTTTCTCTAAAGTTTCGGCATCTTTTAGAGAGACACTTTACAAAAAATGAAGTTTACTGTTTTCTGTTATAAAATTTATATTCCCTATAAAAAATTAAAAACTAGAGAAACAAACAGTAGAGAAAAAATATGACTGGGCTGTTATAACAGAAATGCCATAGACTGGATGGCTTACCCAGCAAATACTGATCTCTCACAGTTCTGGAGGCAGGAAAATCCAAGATCAAGGTGTCAGCTGATTTGGTGTCTGGTGAGAGTCTGCTTCCTGGTTCATAGACAGCAGAAGGGGTGAGAAAGCTCTCTGGGGTGTCTTTTGTAGGGGTACTAATCCCGTTCCTGAAGGCTCCATCTCAGGACCTAATCACATCCCGAGGGCCCCATCTCCTAATAGCATCACCTGGGGGTTAGGATCTCAGCATATGAATCTGGGGTGGGGAGCACAGAAACATTCAGTCCATTGTAATGTCCCAGTTTTACTCAGACAATCCATGGTTACTACTTAGTTACATTTCTACTCAGCCTTTTCCCTGCACAGAGTTCTCTTATAGTTGTTCTCATATAAATATGATCATTCTCTACTGAAGACTTTGCAGACGGCATTTCCCCACGTTATAAACTTCAGAAATGTCATGGACAACGGCCACATAGTATCCTAGCTAAGGAATACTTGTACAACATGATTTTCTTGACTCTTGTTGGACATTTAGAACCTTTCGGTTTGCTTTATTTAGTGTTATAGATTATTTCCTTTAGGAAAGATAACTTTAGCTGTCCAGCGTCCAATGGGGATACCCAAGGAGGGGACAAGGAAAGAAAAAGGAGCTATCTTCGTGGCACTTCCTTCCCTCCATGGGAGATTATCCTGCAGGAAGCAGGGGAAAGCCTAGGGAATCATGATGCATGGAAACTTCACCTTGACCGCTGCTCTGTCTGTTTTCTCTTGCCATTCCCCAGACTCTATGTACATGAGAGAGAGAGAGAGATCTTCTAGAGTTTTGACAGTGATCTCAAGAGGTATCATGACACTGACAACATTCTGACAAAGTAAAGTTTAATTCATTAAGAAAACATTGTTACCTATAACATGATTGTTTAGGAAAGCAGGAATGCTGCAGAGGTAGTTTAGAGGGACTCTTGGTGGGGTGGAAGAGCGATGGAATGGGAGTCTGAAGGCCAGAGTTCAACAACAAGTCTGCTGGTTATCAGCTGTGTCATTGTCGGTTACCTGGCCTCTCTCAGCCTCAGTTTCCTCATCTGACTATGGTAGGACAAGAGCTAATATCCGAGCACCTACTTCTGTTGGAGACTGTCCCTGTTACGGTCACATGAAGCCTACTGGAGACAACAAGATGTCACTTACTGTATGGAATGGGGCATTTTTCCCAGTCTCCTGAGATGGGAGTCACCCCGTTGAGCCTAGGAATTGCTTGAATGGTGCGCCTGTTGACTTGCTCTAAACACAGAACAAAGAGTTGGTTGTGAGGTACAGATTCCAAAAAAGGCACTAAACGCATCCTATGGAAAAGAGCAGTGTTCTAGGCGCAAACTTGGTCTCAGATTAAGCACAGGAAATCCCCGTGCTCCCTGCCCATCTCCCTGCACGCCTGCCTGTCTCCTATGTCCTCACTCAGGATTGAGAATCTGGCCACACGCTGGTTTCATTCTGCTCCTTCCAGTTTGCTCCTCATTTCGGTTTTGGCATTTTGACTCGCTCTCCCACAAGTACCCTCTAGCTCCTTTCTCTGATCTCCTGCGTGTTACCGCACAGGATCATCCAGAGTTTAGAGTATTCCCAGCACTTCAAAGCCCCTTCATTTAAGCCAGGCCCCTGGAACGCACAGTGTTTTAGGAAGAGCCCTGAGCTGGTGTTCGCAAGATCTGTGTTCTAGTCTTGGCTCTGTCACTTACTGCTCCATTTCTCAACCACTCTGGGGCTTGGTTTCCCCATATCAGACTTTAAGGAAATAAGGGTGGGCAAGTGGGTACAGCATCCTGAGTCCCAGAATTCTGGTGTTTGGTGAGCGGGGGTGAATTCTGAGCTTGTCAGGGAAAACGAATCTTATAAGAAATGAAAAGGCATGGAGAGAAGGTGAGGGTGGGCCAGTGTGGGATTGGAACTTCACCCCACTCCAGCCCTGGATGTTTGCGGCTACATGGGAGAGTGGAGAGTCGTCCACGTGAGCAGGCTAGGGAGAGAGTCTCCCCCTAAGTGAGCAGTCTCCTTTCCGACTTCCCACTCAGGGCTGTAACTCACTCCAAATTGTATTGAGGTTATAAACTGCACAGAGCTCCTCTTGAAGAATTTATGAGGGGTCTGAAAACTGTATATGTGCTCTAGAAACATCTATTGTTTGTTTATAATGTGTGCATGCTTAATTTGCAATAAAACCAGAGGCACTACTGTACCAATAAGCAACTCATCCACCCTTGAGTGTTATCTTGGAAGAAGGAGGATGGTAGAGCGGGAATTCAAGGAAAACTGTCCCTATCTCTGTCACATGAAGGCTTCAAAAATCCTTTCACTGGCCTGTCAGTGGAAGGATTTTGAGTTGTTGCTTCATCGCTAATGGGCTGTCCTGTTGTGCTTGTGGGTGGGTGACTGTTCCTGGGGGTGTCTAAATGTCTCCTTATCCCGATATTCCTTATCAGAGTTCCACACCACCTGAATTCTCCCCTGGGGTCTGCAGGTAAGTTATGGGGCTCACACACCTGAAATCCTAAGGAGACTTCGGGTCCTGATAGCTATCTGAGGACAGAAACTGGGGAAATGGGAGCTTAGGTTAGGTGAAATAAGTACTACCCTGGTAGGGGAAAGAAACCTGTGTTGGGTGCCCTACAGGGCCATATGGGGTACACATCGAGGGATGAGAGAAGGGAGAGTCAGCCCGGGGGAGAAGGGGGGAAGAGAGGAAGCTACTGAAATTTGCTAAGAGTCTTATATGCCAGGCTTGGTGCAAGTGCTTTGAATACAGGATCTCTTTCAATGTGCTTAGAAACTCTGGTAGGTTTGGATTGTTATCTGCATTTTACACATGAGGAAACTGAGGCACAGAATAAGTGATGGGATCAAACTGTCTGACTCTAAGTCATTACTTTGAGCCAATATGACATACGGCTTTATTGTGATTGGTCTTCTAAGAAAACCAGCTTCTTTGTGGACCAGGGGAGACTCAACTTTTCTCCCTAGAGAGGGCTCCTAGGAAGCTCATTTTGGGAAGACAGACCCTTGGGAGAGGGTGTCGAGTCTTCATATCTTCATTGTCAGGAGCACGTGGTGATTAGAGCATGGTCTGCTATCACCCTCTTTACAGAAGGGGAGGCTGCGCACATTCGGTTCTGTTAGTCAGAGACCTGAGAGGGCGTGTGAGCCCTCTGTGTAATGAGCTGGGCATCTGTGTCCTACATTTCACTGGGAAATGTGTCCCCTGCCTTAGAATATAAGCTCCATGACAACAAGGACTGTCTCTGCTTTTTGCCCTCGTGCTCCTAGAACCTAGCACAGTATCTGTCACGTACTTAGTTAATATTGCAGAATGTATTATTGCATGAAAGAAGAGAGGCTAGGACATAGTTCTTTTGGAAGTCGGGGATTTCCTGTGCCACGCATGGCTCAGCGGTTGCTGGGACTGGAGGGGCCACATTTTATAGATCACTTGCTACGCTAGAAGTTCTTAGTTAGGCCCTTGGCCTTTCTTTGGGGTCAGCCGGAGTCATCCCCTTCGTGGCAGCTGAGGCAGGAAGCAGAAATCTCCGAGATGAGTCCTTCACCGTCTGGACATATGTCTGTCACTGGGTCATTCCTGCAGCAAACCTGTGAAGAACTTGTGCCTGTTGTCCCTGGTGCAGGTGAATTAGGACGGCATCTGGAGCCACCTCGGAAGGAGCGACTCACTCTTATGGGGTGTCCCAGGAAGGCTGAGCAGAGGAGGAACTAACCAACTTAATTCTTAGAGGGATCCTCCTGCGTAGGGTTCAGTGAGGCTGTGGGTGATGGTTTATTCCACTGGCTGCCACCATCATGGGTCTGAATGGTAGTCCTTACCAAAGAGGCATTTTCTTCCCGACCATCCATTTTCGCATAGATTACTCTTTCAAGCCACCAAAGGTTGCTTTCACAACAAAATGCATCTGCTCAATATACAGCCTTGGTATCATCTACCTTGAGACCCTGGAATCTCAGTGGTCTCCAATATTAACAGTGACAAAGTTCTCCTATCCACCTGCTCTCTGCTCTGGGACCCCAACTCCTACGATCCTCTGCTGACAGAGATAGCTCACACGTCCAAAGCTGACAGGACCACGTACCCTCTCTGGGTTGCCTTTGCATCATGGCTTCCCCACGTAGCTCCAGATGGTAAAAGAGATTAGGAGGAGTGGACACAGAAATGTGCTGTGCAGATGACTTGGAGTTTTACAGGGGACATTGTTCAAGGGAAACTACCAAGGCAGAGAAGTCCCTTGCCTGAAAGTCTGAGCTGCAGGTCGTTTGCCTTCTGCTATGAGCCATTCACAAAGAGCTATCTGCTCTGAGCAAATGTTGGTTTTCTACTTTCTCTAGCCTTGTGTTGGTGGCACTCTCAGCCATTATGGTTGCTTTTTAAAAAGTTGTGGTAAAATACACATAACATAAAATTTATCATCTTAACCATTTTAAGTGTATAGCTCAGTAGTGTTAAGTATATTCACACTGCTGTACAACCAATCTCCAGAACTGTTTATATCTTGAAAAACTGAAACTATATCCTTTAAAGAACTGTCCACAATCCCCTTCCCTCAGTCCCTGGCAACCACCATTTGCTTTCTGTTTCTGTGAATTTGACTACTTTAGGTACCTTATGTAAGAGGAATCACATAGCATGTGTTTTTGTGACTGACTTATTTTGCTTAGCATAATGTCCTCAGGGTTCATTTATTTTGTAGTATGTACCAGAATTTCATTTCTTTTTAAAATGGAATGATACTCCATTGTGCCACATTTGTTTATCAATTTATCTGCTGATAGACATTTGGGTTGTTTTTACCTTTTGGCTATTGTGAATAGTGCTGCTCTGAATACGAGTGTGAGTGTACAAATACCTCCTTGAGACTCTGCTTTCAATTCATTTGGATATATACCCAGAAGTGGAATTGCTGGAATATATGGTAATTCTGTTTTTAATTTTCTGCGGAGCTGCCATACTGTTTTCCTTACCGGCTGCACCATTTTACATTCTCCCCAACATTGTACAAGGGTTCCAATTTCTCCACATCCTCCCCAACACTTGTTATTTTCTATTTTATTTATTTATTTTTGATAGTAGTCAATCTAATGGGCGTGAGCTGGCATCTCATTGTGGTTTTGATTTACATTCCCCTAATTAGTTACGCTGAACACCTTTTCATGTGTCACCAGTGTGATTTTGACTTCATACTTATTTGATGCCACCATCAGTAGCCACTGTTACTTAATGAAGTAGAGCTTTCTAAGTACTAAGGCAGTTAACTCAAGTCAGTCCCTCCACTCAGACTCGTCTGCTGGTCTTTCAGGAGGCCAGGAACCTTCTGTGCCTTTCCTGTCTGGCCTCATGCAGGGGTGGGGTTTGCTTGTTCGTCAGGACCTCAGCCTGGTCCCCTCACTATATACAGGTGGCCTTTTAGAATTGAATGCATCCTGGTGTGCCCAAGGGAAAGCTGGGAGAACTTTCCTTGAATCCCACTCTCCTGCAGACCCATATCTAGGAGGAATCTTGGTTCATCCTGGGTGACTCTTGGGGAGCTGAGAACCAAATGGCATTGTGGCGTAGATGACTGTGAATTGGGAGCTTCCTTGAAATGCTTTAGGAGCAGCTGCTTTGGCTGAATGAATTAGATTCTCTGCAGGCCAGTGGAGCCCTATTACCCCAGGTCAGGCCCAACTTGAAAAGACTCAATGGTTTGAATTAGAATCCCAGAGGACTGGATTGTTGTCAACCTCTATAAGGTTTTATTACTGCACATGTCGCTCTGCCATCTAACTCCTTCTCTCTCAGTGTATGGACACCCCTCTGCTTCCAGGAGGAGCTGGGCACTGTCTAGGGGGATGAGTGTATCCCAACTGCTTTTGTAGAGCCATGCTGCTCGCGCTAGCTCTTGTTTTTGGCTGCTGACCCATTAATTAATTTGTTAATTAATTAAACACAATTTGTTGAATATCAACCCAGTGCCAGATCTCCTGTATTACTAAGGTTTTTTTGATTACAAGTGTCAAAATTCAGCTCAAGCTGTTTTACATAAGAAAAGGAAGTCTGTCATAAAGGTAGAGGGATGTGTGACAGAACCCAAGGATAGGAATGCAGCCAGGCCTCAAGAAGGGTGTAGAAAAATCATCAGGCCGTGTCTGAAAATCATGGGCCCAGAGGTACTCCCATCTCGTTCCTAGTCTCTTCTTGAACATCTGTTTCATTCTTGTATCTTGGAAGATTGGCTTTCTCTGCGTCTCGGTTCATGTGATAGGTGCAAGAGGCTGCCCACAGCTCCCAACTCGTCTGTGCAGAAGACCAGCCCATGCTGATGTAGGGTCTCTCAGTCTGTCAGAGTCGCTTCCAACAGGACAGCAAATCTGATTCATTGAGATTGAATTAGGTATCCACCATTTGTCTAATAAACTGTGGCCAAGGAACCAGGATGGTGAAGTACAAACTCTCAGAGGATCACTCCTGGGAATGGCAGGTCAATTTAAAAGGTCACTGTGAATGGAAAGGTCTCTACTGTGTCTGCCAGATTTGGCGATTAAAGAGGTGAGTGCAGCATAGCCCCTGCCTTCAAGTAGCTCTCAGTTAAGGGGGGGCAGATAAGTGTACAGCAAATACAATGAAATAGAGCAGTCGTTGTCAACTGAGGATAGATGACTTTGTCCCTTGGAGACATGTAGGAATATCTGGAGACATGTTTGGCTGTCACAGTTGGGGTAGAAGGATTGCTACTGGAATTAATGGGTTGAGCCGCCACAATAAAGACTTATCCTGCCTCAGATGCCAATGGTGTAGAAGTTGAAAAACACTGAAATAAAATAAACGAACAATATGCAAAGGTAGTTTTACATTTATGGCTATGGTCTGATCACGTTTCTCTATAATCCCGTCACTGATTCTCCTAGTGAGCCTAAGATACTTAAGGAAGGGGGACCCCTACTACCCCGACTTCTCAGAGTTCTTGAGGTGCATGTGCAGATTAGACACCTCCTTCCGTTCCCTCCCCCCAACATAGACACACACTCACCCCCACATACTCATACATACAATCCCCAGCCTGTTCCTGTGTGAAAAGGCATTACTTCCATGCTCATCCCTGAGTGCAGGGCCAGATTCTGGAGGAGGGCTGTATAGGGGAATGCAGCTGTTCTCAGGCCTGCCTGCATCTCACAATCCCCAGAAAACTGTGGGCGTGGCCAAGGTACACCTGGTTCCAGACCCCAGTCCCATAACTTTTAGTCTAATTGGTAGTGGTTTTTATGTGGCAGTGGAAGAAGTCTGGAACATCTACTCAGGAGAACTGGGTTAGGCTATCTAGAGAGTTCTTTGACTTTGGCAAGACCCTTGTCGTCATCAGCCTTCATTTTCTGATCTGGAAAGTGAGAAAGCATCTACCTCCTCAGGTTGTTAAAAAGCTCAAAAGAGATAGTGAATGTGAAAGCGGTCTGTAAATCTAAAGCTCTGGATAGGTATTACCACTAATATTAGAGCTTGCTCTTGACGACACACTTTCAAGGTTTTCGTTAAGTGCAAGAGAGGGTAACCTAAAAAATGGATGACTCAGCCCAGAGGCTGATGTGGGGCTCACTCTGAGCACGTTTAAGGAACAGGATAGAACTCTTTTCCTGGGATCTTAATTAGGTAGGGACCCCACTGAGTTATAACGCTCCCCCCTTTCAATGAAAAGCACTTCTGGAAAAACTAAGGAGAATGTTCAGGAAAGGAATCTCTTACCTATAATAGCATGTGAATGAGGGCAGCCATAGAGACTTTGGAAATGGAGGAAATCCCGTGGGGTTCTATTTTTAAAGCACATAGGGCCATGACTGCATTTCATCAACAAAATGGTGCTGCTGAGAGGCCAGGACCCCTGTGGGCAGGGTGAAGGCTCCTGCTTCCCCTTGGGCAATGTCTGTCAGAAGCATTTATTTTATTCCATAGATGTGTCTTCGGAAGTAAAAGAGGATTTTGCACAAAACAAAAACAAAGTGTATTTCTGACAGACAGGTAAATGCTTCTTGGTGAAGGCAGTAATAACATGTTTGTCAGGGAGGATAGGCATCTCAAACTTATTTTTGAAACAGATTCAATTGCTCCTTTAATCCCAAATAACCACTCTATAACTGTATGAAACAGATCAGCCAAAGGATAATTGCTGAGAGGGGGAAGCGCTAACCCACTGCTTTCTATCTTGAAAGGACTTAGCCTGCCTCTGAAAAGTGGTGTACGGTAAGAGCTGCTCACAGCCAGCATAATGCCCCCTTGGCTTTGCCCTACTGCAGACATGCTCGGAAACCAGCCATCTATCACATGCCCAGGAGAACAGAAAGTACTCTTTTGTAATCACCGCTATTTTCCTCAAAGTACACAGATTGAAACATCAAAAATTCATAGACTAATATATGTCAAAGATGGAAAAGACACACTGGGGTCATGGATTCTGTCTCCCGTGGTCCAGACAGCAGAAACAATGATCATGCTTGACCCAGACAGCACTTTGCACTTGCCTCACAGCTGAGGCGGCACAGAAGGCTTGCACATTGTTTTTTAGACGGAGGATGTTTATTCTTCCGCAGCCTGTATCTGATGGGGGTTCAGGCTATACTTACTCAAATACTTCCCTTTTCCTCTTCTCCTGATATTTCTTCTAGGGTTTTGAGACTCACGGGTGGGCATAAACAGATCTAGGTCAACACTAGGGTAGGATAAAGGGTGAAGGCCAAGAGCAGAAAATCACTAGGAGATTTTGACAGCTGTACCAGGGTGGTCCCCAAAGCGTGGTCCAGATTTTCAGACTAGGATCAGCGATACCGCAATTACTTTCAAGCGTGCTTTGACTACCACTATAGATTCTTAAAGTCTAACCTATGCCAGGCCCTGGGCCAGGCTGGTCCTGGGGGATACAGAGATAAATAATATAGAGAAAGGACAAAATGACTGAGTCCGGGATTCACAGTCCAGTGAGACTTATAAACATTGAGTTTTAAAATAATTGGAAGTACAGTGACAGAAAGATGGCATGATGCCTCATGGACCACAGGGAAGGGACATCTGACCCAGCCTAGGAGTGGGGATGCATGCTCATGAGACCCACGTTAGTAAAAGTGGATAGGGACTTAAGGACTAATGTGGGGAGAGGAGAAAAAGAAGGAAGAACTCAACTACTTATAAGAGGGTGGCTTGGAAGGGAAGGAGATCATATTGTATCCCTTTATGTGTTGACCTTGAAAGCTTGATGTGGTTTTTCCTTCATCTTTTCTTGTATTGATGTAAGACAGATCACTACATTAACATTGAAATGCTTGGTTCTAAGATGATACTTTCAGGATCATTTCTATAGTTTGAAATGCTTGGTTCTAATCATCAAAACCCTCAGAATATCAGGGTGGCTCTATTAAAGGGTTGAGTCACTGCAGGGAGGGGCCTTACACAGATGACGGTGGTGGGATAGCAATATTTGTACCTATAATTACATGACCACAGCATTCCTAAGACATGTGAACATGGCAAAACTACAAAAAAGCAGTGAGCACTGATTCAAATTCCATTTGGGGGGAAAAACAGATCCTTTCCAGAATCCTTAGGCAGTGGTTTATAAACACGGCTGCACTAAGAAAGAGAAAGTGTGTTCACAGAAGAGTTGGGGCATGAGCATGTCAAATGAGCAAACCATGGCCATGGTGTTACCCATGGGGCCTGCCCTTGTACATGCGCAATGAACCCCAGTACCAGTTTGCTTTCCTTTGATCCTACACCCCTGCCATAGCATGGGTCTTTCTAGTATTTTATCTCTTACTTGGCTCTTTTTCTTGACGTCTCTTTAGCTTGAGGTTTCTACCACTAGCTCTATCCTATTTTGGTGTCTACAAGGTCTGACAATTAAGTTCACGAACTCATCTTAGGAAAAGTGCTACATACCTCATTGCTGAATATCACTACAGTCACCTTTGAAGTACTCCCCTTGGGAAGCTAGGCACCATCACCTGTGCCTAGTCCACCCTTCAAAGCAATTTTGGAACTCTTTTTCTGGACTGGCCTTCAGAGCTATTGTTGTATTACCTTTGATATCCTGAATGTCATAAAAATGTCTTCCTTTCAACATTTCCTTTATCTTTGGGTAAAGAAAGAAGTCATTAGGGGCCAGATCAGGTGAGTAGGGAGGGTGTTCCAATACAGTTATTTGTTTACTGGCTGAAAACTCCTTCACAGAAAGTGCCCTGTGAGTTGGTGCATTGTCGTGATGCAAGAGCCTTGAATTGTTGGCGAAAAGTTCAGGTTGTCTAACTTTTTCAGGCAGCCTTTTCAGTACTTCCAAATAGTAAATTTGGTTAACTGTTTGTCCAGTTGGTACAAACTCATAATGAATAATCCCTCTGATATAAAAAATGTTTAGCAACCTTGTTGCGACAAGTTCCCGAACTTAATTGTCAGACCTCGTATGACTTGATAACTCCTTCTGAGTTCCTGTTTCTGACTTAATACTTCAGGGGACTTGTCTATTCACCTGAACTTGTCTCTGATTTGGCATTTATTCATTTGATGTGCAAATGAGCAAATGGGGTAGTAATTGATTTCTGCTGATGTTGCTGTCTCAGTTTTCTTGTTCTGTTACCATTCCCACCATTCAACTAGACCTTGGCCTTCAGGGAAGGAAGGCCATGGCAGAAATGGAAAGAAAAACAAGAACAGAAATTGGTTTGGAAGAATACTTGGCTAACCAGTTTCCTTTTCTCCCTATTTCTACTAATAGAGGAAAAAGAAAAATCTCTGTATTTGAAGAGAAAAAAGAGTTGGGAGTGAAGGAAGAGAGTATATGCAAGTGAGGGTTACTGAGAAAGGGTTCCCCACAGTTAGCTCCAAATTGATTTAGAAGGGGCTGGAACCTCTAGAAAATATGGGGGATCTGAGAGTCAATGGAATCCTAGGCGATGGCAACTTTTTGGTGATTTCCATGCTGCCACGGTGTGGGAACAGGAAAATAAAATATGGGTGCCAGGGGTAGAGAGGGCCTTAGACAACCCTACTGAGTTCCTATTGCTCCAAGAAGCATGGGAAAGCACTTGAATTTTCTTATAGTCCTGGGGTTGGAGATGGGAGGTAGCTGACAGAGACCCAGAAGATCCTCTTAGCCAAACCAGAAAAAACTCTTTTCAAACATTTGTTCATTCATGCCCACTCACATTCACTTTGGCAAAGCAAGTCACATGATAGACCCCAAGTTGGGAGCAGAGTGGGGGTGGGCACAGGGATATTCTTTGCCTTTTCAGTAGGAGGAATTGGACAATGAAAAGGAATGAATTCAGGGAGGATGAAGAATTGGAACTGTTGGTACAGTTTACCATAGTGGGTAAGTGAGAAGATGGGTCAGGATTGAGCACTGGGGCAGCCATCTTAAAGTGACTGCCACGTTAAGCTATGCTGGACCACTATGAAGCCAGGGATAACTGCAAGCACGATGCCCCCAATTTTAAATGTTGCGTAAAGTTGCTTAAAAAGTGGATTCATGTTTACCACCTTGGGTAATTTAAAAAATACTAGCTGTAATTAAGTGCCCCAAACCCATTTCTCATATGGTAGAAGAATGGTCAGCCTATCAATTGAAAACCACATTAAGGTACTTTGGAGTACTTAAAGATACAGGCCATATATATGCTATTGTATTGGTTAAATTACTTGCTGGGAAGTCCTCTTCGGATCATCTCACTCAGTAGAATCAATGTAGTGGTCAGCATGAATTAGCAGCCAGGGATTTCATAGCAGCCTTCTGTCAAGCCTCATTCCTTTCATCCTGTCTTCTCCAGCTTCTTCTGTGGGCTTAGGCCCACTCGTTAATTAGCCAGTCCTGACAGCAGGAATGAAATTTGTATTGTGTCAGCCCTAACTTTGGGTGCTATTCCAGGGTGATTGGTTCCTGGAAAGTACGTAAACCATAGCATGTCCTATCCCAACCCTTTTAACACTTGTCTTAAGGGAGGCTTCCATTTTGATACCTGTTTACTATCTGGGCAGTAGGGTGTCAAACAGCAAGTAAAAGGACTTAAAGTTATATTTTCAAGACTTATTTCTAAGCTGCCCCCCTCCATATCCATACCTCCACTCTCTTTGCCTGTTTGTTTTCTAATCTCTTACATCATGACAGCGTCTTTTCCTTCCACTCCATTTCTTCGAGCCTTTGGCCAAGCACGTCTTCTGGCTTTTGGCTAGTCTCCTCCTAATTGATTCAATTGGATGGAGTTGGTGAATTGGTCTTTTTTCCAGGACCATCACTCATGAAATACTCTATGAGCTGCCCCATATTGACGAGCCCTTGTGTGTGCGAGCCCGCATGTGTATGTGGAGAGACAGTGGGCAGAAGACACTCAGACTCTCCACTCAGTCGGGAGCTCTGATCCGAGCACCAGCTCAGTCAGCTAAGTTCATAAGAATGGTTTGAGTCCAGGCCAGTTCCTTTCCCCTGGGAATTGGATACACCTGTTTCTTGGGTCCTCCCAAGACTGGTGGGGGTCCTGCTGTGAAAGACCTGATTGGTCACAACTTGATGCTGCTTCTACCTGGTCATCAAGTGTCACCTGCCATCCAAGCTTCCTCCCATCAATTTTGTCAATTCCCCAACTAGAGTCTCTTTGAGTTCTGTACTTTGGATAATCCAGATAGCTCAATTAGATCAACCACGGTAGCCAGGTCACTTGCCCAATGTCTAGCTAAACTAGTCCCAGCTTCATCTGCCTCTGCTCTGCTTGTGTTGTCATCGTTCCTCACTCTGCCTCTGCTAAAGCAATGACACTAGTAGAGGGAAGGCCAGGCTGAGACCATAAAGGATAACATTGTCCCATTCCAGATTCATACTCATAATTCAATCAGTAACAGCAATGCAAAGCTGAGAAGATGTTTCAAGAAAAGAATAAGAGCTGCAGGTGGAAAGGAAATCTGAAAATAAAAGATTGCAAAGTACTTTCTTAAAAAACCCCAATCTACAGAGACTATCACTCTGTAACATTTACTGAAATGTCAGTGTTCTCCAAAGCTCTCAAGTACCCATCCTGGTGATTAAGAAATCAATAATTAACATGCAAATTTGAAAGCTCTAGGCAAATTGAATATTAATTACTGACTTCATAAGTGGAGGCTGCTCAGCGGTATGAAAATAGTTCAGGATAATTAGGATTTAACAACCTTCAGACATAAAGAAAATAAATACAGGGTTCCTGATGAATGACTTTATTTTCATTTCATTATTGTATTATACACATTCTTGGTTTTTCAAAGACCAAGGAGAGACAGAAAAAGGGTGGTTTTGAATACTTGGTGTATTTCATGGCAATAACTTCCTTCCCCTTCCTCCACTGAAATCCTTTGGGAATTGCCAGATAGAAGTTAAGTTCCATAGTCTAAGATTGCAAGGTGATCTCTGTCAGTTGGGAATCAAGTACCACACAGCAAGATTAAAAAAATGACTGAGATACATGGTTAGAACAAGTCACTAGTTCAGATCATCTCATTGCTCTATAATACCTGTCTTACATGTTCACCTGGGTATCGCTTCCTTTCTTCTCAGCTACTGAACTCCTATTTCAGTCACCATATTTCCAGGATCTTCTTGGTCTGGTATTTTGGCTTTCTTTCCCACTTCCCCTGCTCTTGGTTTCCGGCACTCACTCCTGATAAAGTCCTCATTTCCAGGCCTTTGACCCCCTTCGTGGTTGGTACTTCCTGACATCTCCCTGGGCAATCCATATCTAAGTTTCTGCCCCTTTTATGTATTTGCCGATACACAAATTTGCTGATCACCACCATCTCAAATTTAACTTTTTAATAAAATTCTTGTTGAAAGGTAACATTCATACAGAAAAGCACATACATTTTAAGTGACTTCAGTGCATTTTTACTAAGGGGCGCACACCCATGTAAGCAGGTTAAAGAATAGAATGTTAGCAACACCTCTGGAAACACCCAACGCCACCTTCCAGTTGACGTTCCCACTCTCCTTCTTAAAGGTAAGCGTAACTGAGTTTAACATCATAGATTTTAAAATCTGTTTTGAATTCTGTAATGGTATAAATAGAATCACTCTATATTCTTTGTGCCTTGCTTCTTTTATTCAATTTTATGATATGAGATTCGACAATAATGCTGCACATAGCAAGAGTTCACTCATTTTCTTTGCTATATTCTATTGTATGATACACTGCAATTTATTTATCCATTCTATTGATGGGTATTTAGATTATTTCTACCTTTTGATGAAATTGCTAAATCATGGGTTATGAATACAGTTAAGTTTTGTAGACACTGCCAGCTTTCTACAGTGGTTATACAAAGTTACACTTCCTACGTTGCAATAGGATCTGAAAGTTCCAGTTGCTCCATGTCCCTAACAACATTTAATATTATTTTTCTCTTAAATTGTAGCCTTTCTTTTGGGTGGACCTTGGTATACAATTGTGGTTTTAATTGGCATTTCCTTGAAGAACATCTTTTCGTACATTTGTTGGTGATTTGAAAATCCTCCTTTTCTATTTGACTATCTACCTTTTTATTACTTTTTTAAGACATTCTCTATGTATTCTGGATTCAGCTTTGTAGGTTACATATCCATATTGCAAATATATTTTACCAGCCTGAGGGTTGCTTTCATACCCTTAAATCTCCCAGTCTATGTCTTATCTTTTCATGGGTAGAATTTCCAAATTTTACTGTAGTTAAATTATCAATCTTTCTTGTGGTGAGTAGTAATTTTTGTGTCCTGTTTAAGAAATATTGACAACCTCAAGGTCGTAAAGATATTTCTCTATGTTCTCTTCTAAAAGATGTATTGCTTCGCCCTTTATATTTAGAAAGATAATGCATTCAGAATTGACTTTTTGGTATGGTATGTAGTATGATGAGGTATTGTACGGTGTCAGCATACATTTTTCCGTACATATCTGTAATGGCTTTTGATGTGTTAACTTGACTAGCCTGAAATATAGTTTACCAGAATTCCCTTTCTAATATGTTCTTAGTTAGGGTGGGCTACAAAGGACATTGTCACATGAAAATTGGAGCATAGAAGGGAGGCAATGGCCATTTTGTAGTATTCTTCCAGTTATATTCTCCCAGTTATTCAATCAGATGTAAAACTAAAAAAAAACTTTTAGAAAAACATACATCCTGAAGATTTTCTCCTGTTTTATTCTAAAAGCTTTGCTGTTTTACATTTTACTTTTTAATTTGTGGTCCACTCAGAGTCATCTTCTGTATAAGGTATGAGGCTTAAGTGGAAGTGTTTTTTTTGGTTGTTTTGCCTATGGATATCCAGTTGCTCCAGCATGATTTGTTGAAAAGACCATCCTTCCTCTATCAAGTTGCTTTTTACCTTTCTTGAAAATCAATTGGGTCTATTTCTGTGGGTCTATTTCTGGGTTTTGATTTTGTTCCATTGATCTATATGTCTTTTCCTCTATCAATACTACAGTCTTGATTACTGTCACTACGTAAAATATTAAAATTGGATACAGTGATCCCTTCCCCTTTATTTATCTTTTCTAAAATTGTTTTAGCCATAGTAGTTTCTTTGCCCTTCCAAATAAATTTTAGAATGAGCTTGTCTATGTCCTCAAAAACATTACTGGAAGTTTGATAGGAACTGCATTAAACACATAGGTCCTCTTTACTATGTGGAGTTTTAAAATATGTGAGCATAGTATCTCCATTTTATTAGATCTGTTTTTCAGAGTTTTGTAGTCTTCAGTATACATGCATTGTACATGTTTTATACCTAAGTATTTTATTTTATTTATTAATGATTTTACATGGCATTTTTATTTTAATTTCATGTTTAATGCTTTCATTTCCAATATATTGATTTTTGATTGTTCATTTATTTTGTATTTTAGAACCCACACATAAGTGAAATCAGATGGTATTCGTCTTTTTCTGTTCTGACTTATTTCGCTTAGCATAATACCCTCTAGGTCCATCCTTGTTGCAAATGGTAAAATTTCATTATTTTTTATGGGTGAGTAATATTCCATTGTATGTATGTACCACATCTCTTTATCCAATTGTCTATGAATGGACACTTAGGTTGCTTTCATATCTTGGCTGTTGTATACCAAATGTCTTCCTTTATCTCTTGTTATAGCCTTTGCTTTAAAGTCTATTTTGTCTGATATAAGTATTGAAACCCCAGCTTTTTTTTTTTTTCATTTCCATTTGTGTGAAATATCTTTTTCCATTCCTTTACTTTCAGTCTGTGTGTGTCTTTCAATCTGAGGTGCGTATGTTGTCAGCAGCATATGTATAGGTCTTGCTTTCTTTTCCATTCAGCCACCCTATGTCTTTTTTTTTTTTTTTTTTTTTTTGATTTGTTAATGTTTATTTTCCTTTTACAAATTACAAGAGCATATTTGAATACATGCATGGTATAGGAAAGCATGAAGGGAAGAAGAAAACATTCAAGGGTAACACTGTTAATATTTTGGAATATTTCCTTCCAGTTTTTTGTTTCCCTATGCTTTTTTTTCCCCCATACCTTCCTCCTTATTAAAGATTTTACAATGGCATTTTATTTTAATTTCATGTTCCCACCTCCCTCCCATCTAGCAACCCTCAGTTTTTCCTCTGTCTCCAAAACTGTTTCTGATTAGTTCATTCACTTATTCTTTTCTTTAGATTCCACATATAAGTGAGATCATATGGTATTTGTCTTTCTCTGTCTGACTTATTTCACTTAACATAATGTTCTCTAGGTCCATCCATGTTGTTGCAAATGGTAAGATTTCTTTCTTCTTTATGGCTGCATAATACTCCATTGTATAAATGTACCACAGTTTCTTAATCCAGTCATCTACTGATGGGCATTTCGGTTGTTTCCATGTCTTGGCTATTGTGTATAGTGCTGCAATAAACATAGGAGTGCATAAAGTTTTTTGAATTAGAGTTTTGGATTTCTCCGGATAGATACCTAGGAGTGGAATTGCTGGATCATAAGGTAGTTCCATTTTCAGATTTTTGAGATAACTCCATACTGTTTTCCATAGTGGCTGCACCGATCTGCAATCCCAACAACAGTGCACAAGCATTCCCTTTTTTCCACATCCTTGCAAGCACTTGTTGTTTGTTGATTTATTGATGATAGCCATTTTGACTGGGGTGAGGTTGTATCTCATTGTGGTTTTTATTTGCATTTCTCTGATGGTTAGTGAGGTTGAGCATTTTTTCATATGTCTGTTTGCCATCTGTATGTCCTTTTTAGAAAAATGTCTCTTCATGTCCTCTGCCCATTTTTTAATTGGGTTGTTTGTTTTTTTTGGAGTTGAGTTGAGTGAATTTTTTATAAATTTGTGATATTAACCCCTTATCAGATATATCATTGGCAAATATCTTCTCCCATTCAGTAGGATCCCTTTTTGATTTATTGATGGTTTCCTTTGCTGTGAAAAACCATTTTAGTTTGATGTAATCCCACATGTTTATTTTTTCTCTTACTTCCCTCACGCGAGGGGATACATCAGTAAAAATCTTACTCCGGGTAATGTCTGTGAAGTTTCTTCCTATATTTTCTTCTAGGAATTTTATGGTTTCAAATCTTACATTTAAGTCTTTAAGCCATTTTGAATTTATTTGTGTATATGGTGTAAGGAGGTAGTCCAGCTTCATTTTTTTGCATGTGTCCATCCAGGTTTCCCAGCACCATTTATTGAATAGACTGTCTTTACCCCACTGTACATTCTTTCTTCCATTGTTGTAGATTAAATAGCCATGTAGGCATTGATTTATTTCTGGACTCTTTATTCTGTTCCATTGATCTATGTGTCTGTTTTTATGCCATTACCATGCTGTTTTGATTACTGTAGGCTTGTAGTATAATTTGATGTCAGGTATTGTTATACCTCCCACTTTGTTCTTATTTCTCAAGATTGCTGAGGCTATCCGGGGTCTTTCATGGTCCCATATAAATTATAGGATTATATGTTCTATTTCTGTGAAAAACGTTGTTAGTAGTTTGATAGGAATTGCGTTGAATGTGTATATTGCCTTAGGCACTATGGACATTTTAAGTATATTAATTCTTCCTATCCATGAACATAGTATGTGTTTCCAACTATTTGTATCTTCTTTCATTTCTTTCTTCAGTGTCTTATAATTTTCTGAGTACAGATCTTTTACTTCTTTGGTTAAATTTATTCCCAAGTATTTTATAGTCTTTGAAGCAATTGTAAATGGGATTGATTTTTAATTTCTCAATCTGATGTTTTATTATTGGCATATACAAATGCAACTGATTTCTGAATATTAATTTTGTATCCTGCTATTTTACTAAATTCATCTATCAGCTCTAATAGTTTCTTGGTGGAGTCTTTAGGGTTTTCTATATATAGTATCATGTCATCGGCATATAATGACAATTTTACTTCCTCCTTACTGATTTGGCTGCCTTTTATTTCTTTTTCTTGTCTGATTGCTGTGGTTAGAACTTCCAGCACTATGTTGAATAGAAGTGGAGAAAGTGGGCAACCTTGCCTTGTTCCTGATCTTAAGGGGAATGGTTTTAGCTTTTCCCCATTGAATATGATGTTAGCTGCGGGTTTATCATATATGGCCTTTATTATGTTGAGATATGATCCCTCTATTCCCACTTTCTTAAGGGTTTTATCATAAAAGACTGCTGGATTTTATCAAATGCTTTTTCTGCATCTATTGATATGATCACATGATTTTTATTTTTCATTTTGTTAATGTGGTGTATCACATTAATTGATTTGCGGATGTTGAACCACCCTTGCATACCAGGGATGAATCCCACTTGATCATGGTGTATGATCTTTTTAATGTATTGCTGAATTCTGTTCGCTAATATTTTGTTGAGGATTTTTGCATCTATGTTCATTAGAGATATTGGCCTGTAGTTTTCTTTTTTTGTGGTGTCTTTGTCTGATTTTGGGATCAGGATGATAGTGGCTTCGTAAAAAGTGTTTGGGAGCCTTCCCTCCTTCTGGACTTTTTGAAAGAGCTTGAGGAGAATAGCTGATAATTCTTTTTTGAACGTTTTGTAAACTTCACCTGTAAAGCCATCTGGTCTAGGGCTTTTGTTTGTTGGGAGATTGTTGATTACTGATTCAATTTCCCTGGTGGTAATCAGTCTATTCATGTTTTCTGTTTCTTCTTGAGTTAGCCTTGGAAGGTTGTACGCCTCTTTAAGTTGAAATGAAAATATGGTAAACAACAACAGGGAAACATATGAAAGTATAAATGACACTGGTAAAGGTAAATAGAACTATAATCATAAAAATTTGTTAATGGATACACAATATAGAGAAATACAGAATAATGTAATACTGTAATAATAATGGTACATAAATCACATTGAACTTCAGGATATAAGTTAAAGGCAAAAATATTCAAAATAACTATAACCATAAAAATTTGTTAATGGATACATAATATAAAAGAAGTATGTTCTGACATTAGTAACAAAATGTGTGTAGTGGGGTAGTAAAAGTGTAGAATTTTTGTATGTGATTGAAGTTTAAGTTACTATCAGCTTAAAATAGACTGTTATAAGAAGTTTTATGCAACACTCATGGTAACCTACAGTAGAAAGAAAACACCTACAGTAGATACAAAAATGATACGAAGAAAAGAATCAAAGTATATCAGTATATATACATCAAAGATCAAATAACAATATAAAAAGGATATGAAAACATCAAATCACAAAATAAGATGAAAAAAGAGAAAGAGAGGAACAAAAGATCTACAAAACAAACAGCAAGCTCATAGAAAAAGGGAGATTTGTTGTTACCAGAGATGGAGGTGGGGGGAGAAGGGACTGGAGAAAGGTGGTCAGAAGATAAAACTTCCAGTTACAAGATAAACAAGTGCTAGGGATGTAATGTACAATATGATGACTATAGTTAACATTGCTGTATGATGATATATAGGAAAATTGTTAAGACAGTAGATACTAAGAGTTCTCAAGATACGAGCAATTTAAAAAATAATTTTATTGTATCTATATGATATGATAGGTTAACTAAACATACTGTGGTTATCATTTCACAATACATGTAAATCAAACCATCATGCTGTGTACCTTAAGCTTATACAGTGATATATATCAATTATTTCCCAATAAAACTGGGAAAAATCTACAAAACCAACAGAAAACACTGAATCTTCATATTGTTTACATTAATAACAAACTATCAGAAAGAGAAATTTAGAGAAGAATCTCATTTACAATTGCATCAAAAAGAATAAAATACCTAGGAATAAATTTAACCAAGGAGGTCAAAGTCTTGCTTATTGAAAACTACAAAACATTAATAAAAGAAATTGAAGAAGGCATAAATAAATGGAAAGATATTTCATGCTCATGGATTGGAAGAATTAATGTTGTTAAAAAGTTCATACTACCCAAAGCAATATACAGATTCAATGCAATCTCTATCAAAATTTCCATTGTGTTTTTCAAAGAAATAGTACAAACAGTCCTAAAATTTGTATAGAACCACAAAAGACCTTGGATAGACAAAGCCATCTTGAGAAAGAAGAACAAAACTGGAAGCATCACGCTCCCTGATTCCAAACTATATTACAAAGCTATAGTAATTAAAAGAGTATGTTATTGGCATAAAAACAAACACATAGATCAATGGAACAGAATTGAGAGCCCAGAATTAAGCCTACACATCTATGGTCAATTAATTCATGACAAAGGAGCCAAGAATATACCAGTACAATACGGAAAGAAAAGACTCTTCAATAAACAGTGTTGGGAAAATTGAACAGCCACATGCAAAAGAATGAATCTGGACCACCATCTTACACCATGCACAAAAATAAACTCAAAATGAATTAAAGACAAACCTAAAACCATAAAACGCCTTGAAGAAAACATAGGTAGTAAGTTCCTTGACATATGTCTTGGTGATGATTTTTTGAATCTCACAGCAAAATCAAAAGCAAGAAAAGTAAAAACAAACAAGTGAGACTACATCAAACTAAAAAGCTTCTGCACAGAAGAAATACCATCAACAAAATGAAAAGGCAACCTACTGGATGGGAGAAAATAATTGCCAATCATATATCTGATAAGGGGTTAATATGCAAAATATACAGAGAACTCATATAACTCAATAGCAAAAAAACAAACAATTCTATTCAAAAAGAGGCAGAAGATCTGAATAGATATTTTTCCATAGAAGACATACAAATGGCCAACAGGTACATGAAAATATGCTCATCATCATTAATCATCAAGGAAATGCAAATCAAAACCACGACGAAACATCACTTCACACTTGTCAGGATGGTTATTATCAAAAAGAGAAAAGTGTTGACAAGGATGTGGAGAAAAGGGAACTCCTGTGCACTGTGGGTGGGAATGTAAATTAGGGCAGCTATTATGGAAAACAGTGTGGAAGTTCCTCAAACAATTAAAAATAGAACTACCATATGATCCAGCAATACCACTTCTGGGTATTTGTCTGAAGAAAACAAAAACACTAATTTGAAAAGATATATGTACCCCCATGTTCATTGCAGCATTATTTACAATACCCAATTTATGGAAACAATCTAAGTGTGCATGAATGGATAAAGACATTGTGTGTGTGTGTGTGTGTGTGTGTGTGTGTGTGTGTGTGTGTGTGTATATATATATATATATAATTCAGCCAGGAAAAAAAAAAGAAATCTTGCCATTTGTGATAACATGAATAGACCTTGAGGGCATTATGCTAAGTGAAATAAGTCAGACAGAGAAACATAAATACCATATGATATCTCTTATATGTGAAATCTGAAAAAAAAAAGCTTATAGATACAGAGAACAGATTGGTGGTTACAAGAGGTGAGGGTGAGGGTGAGAAGTGGGAGAAATAGGTGAACTTTTTTTTTCAGTTTAAATAAATTGAACACATTTTTTTTTTTATAAAAGAAAAATATCAAACTCTCTTGAAAGCAATGAAAGAAAAATAAATCAATTGGGATATATTCCTTGTTCGTGATCAAAAGGGACAATATTATTAGGATGTCAATTCTTCTTAAAGTGATTTAAAGAGTCAATGAATCTCAATAAAAATCTCGGCAAGCTATTTTGTAGATATCGACAAACTCATTTTAAACATTGAGTAGTCTAGACAATACTGATAAAGAACAAGTCGATGAACTCACACTTACCAATTTCAAGATTTATTATAAAGCTACAGTAATCAAGAGAGCATGATAATTTAAAACAAATAGACACATAAATAAATGGAACAAAATAGAGTCCACAAATAGAACTATGCAAATACAGACAACTTGAATTTGGTTAAAGGAATAAAGACACATCAACACAAAAAAGATAGTCTCTTTAGTCATCATCAACAAATGATGAGAGTACAAATAGGCAATCATAAGGAAATAAATGAACAAAGATATAAACTTTATACCTTAGACATAAATTAACTCAAAATAATTCATTGTCTTAAATATAAAATCCAAAACTAAAGAAATTATAGTAGGAAACTTATTGCCAGAAAATTGTGAGGCTAAGCATAGTGTCATCATATGATGCAGCCAGTGTATTTGTACCCCAGTGTATTTGCCCAACAGGTGTGAAAATATACCAATTGAAAACCACTAAGAACACATAGAAAGGAGATTGAATAACAATGGGAAAAACCTGGAAGGAACCAAGATGTCCTTTAATAGGTGAATGACAACCAAGTGAGGCACAGTAAGTGGAGACATTTGAGGTACACATGGGCTGCAGGCATAGGGTAAGGAAACACAAGTTTAGACAGAGGCTAGAGGAACAGTAAATGAGAACACTGGTTATCTAGATAGATTGGAGGCACACAGAATGTACACAAACATAGGCTGGGATAGGCTGGAGCACAGGGGACACACTGGAGGGTGGGTGGAATGGGATGCAGATGAATGGAGTGAGACATTTGAGGTCTAGTATCAGCTGCAGACACAGTCGATAGGGACACCCAAGGAGAGATACAAGCTGCAAGCACAGAGGAGAATGACACTAGTTACTTGACATGGGTCTTAGGAACAGGAGATAGAGACTCGTGTGGGTTGGCATGGGCTGCAGGAACAAAGGAAAACAAACAAACACCGTACTGCTGCGTCCCAGGAGGATGGGCAGATTTCCTTGGTGAACATTCCTTACATCTTCCTACCTGGGCCAGGTTGATGAGTTGGGACCTCCTGGGTCTATGTGACAGGAATTCTCATAATTTCTGCCATTCTCCCTTCTTTCTGGCTGTAGGAAACCTGACCTGTCTAATAGCACCAGAGACTGAATTACTGGTGCCATGTATTGTGCAATGCATGCTACTTAGACTAATAAAGGCTTGAATAAATAAGCAAGTGGAAAATAGTCAGTTATGTTTCTATACAGTAACAATGAACTATCCAAAAAGGAAAATTAAGAAAACCATCCCATTTACAATAGCATGAAAAAGAATAAAACACATAAGAATAAACTTAACCAAGGAGGTGAAAGACTTGTACACTGAAAACTATAAAACACTGATGAAAAAAGTAAAGAGGACACAAATAAATGGAATACATCCTGTGTTTATGGATTCGAAGAATTAGTATTGTTAAAATACGTATACTACCCCAAATGACTTACAGAGTCAATGCCATCACTATCAAAATCCGAATGGCATTTTTTACAGAAATATAAAAAACAATCCTAAAATTAATATGGAACCACAGAAGACCCTGAAGAGCTAAAGTAATTTTAAGCAAGAAGAATAAAGCTGGAAGCATCACACTTTCTGATTTCAAAATATATCACAAAACTACAGTAATCCAAATAGTAAGGTACTGGCATAGACATATAGACCAGGGGAGCAGAATAGAAAGCCCAGAAATAAACCCATGCATATACAAGTCAACTGAGCTTCAACAGAAGTTTCAAGAATAAAATATAGGGAAGTGATAATCTCTTCAATAAACAGTCTTGGGAAAACTGGATATCCACTTACAAAATAATGAAATCATACCCTTAGCTTACACCATTTACAAAAATCAACTCAAAATGGATTAAAGACTTAAATGTAGGCCCTA
The DNA here is from genome assembly GCF_057876585.1 of Rhinolophus sinicus. Taxonomy (NCBI): domain Eukaryota; kingdom Metazoa; phylum Chordata; class Mammalia; order Chiroptera; family Rhinolophidae; genus Rhinolophus; species Rhinolophus sinicus. The sequence goes on along the minus strand of NC_142514.1, from coordinate 148,287,840 downwards.
AAACTGTAAAAGTTTTAGAAGGAAACTTAGGGAAAAAGCTCCTTGACATTGGCCTTGGTGATGATCTCTTGTTTATGACTCAAAAGCACAGGCAACCAAAGTAAAAATAGACAAATGGGATTACATCAAACTATAAAGCTTCTGTAGAGCAAAGGAAACAGCCAACAAAATGAAAAGGCAACCTGTGGAATGGGAGAAAATATTTGCAAATCATGTATCTGACAAGGGGTTAATTTCCAAAATATATAAGGAACTTATACAGCTCAATAGCATCAAAAGAAATCACCTGATTAAAAAATGGGGACAAAAAACTGAATAAACATTTCTCCAAAGAAGACATACAAATGGCCAACAGGTCCATGAAAAAGTGCTCAATATCACTAACCATCAAGAAAATGCAAATCAAAATCACAATGAGATGCTACCTCATACCTGTTAGAATGGCTATTATATAATATAATTATATATATACATATGTGTGTGTGTGTGTGTGTATATATATATATATATACACACACATATATATAGTAGTCAACATATATATATATATATGCCTATATATAATACCCAACATATATATTTTAATATATATTAATAATATATATATAAATAATATATAATAATATATATAACAGCCAACATATATATATGTGTATATGTGTGTGTGTATATATATATATATATATATATATATATATATATATATATATATAACAAGTTTTGGAAGGATGTAGAGAAAAGGAAACAATTATGCATTGTTGGTTAGAATTTAAATTGGTATAGCTACTATGGAAAATAGTATGAAGGGTCCTCAAAAAATTAGGAAGAGAATACCAAATAATCCAGCAGTCCCATTTTTGGGTATATATCCAAAGAAATTGCTGTCAGAATTTCAAAAAGATACCTGTACTCCCATGTCCATTGCAGAATTATTCGCAATATCCAAGACATGGCAGCAACCTAAATGCCCATCAGTGGATAAATGGATAAAGACAATGTGTTTATGTGTACAATGGAATATTATTCAGCCTTTAAAAAGAAGGAAATTCTGTTATTTGTGACAGCATGCATGAATCTGGAGGACATTATGCTAAGTGAAATAGGCTAGACACAGGACAAACACTAAGGGATACCACTTATATGAGGAACTTAAAATAGTCAAATTCATAGGAGCAGAGAGTAGAGTGGTATTAGGTTGGTGCAAAAATAATTGTGGTCTTTGCAATTATTTTTAACCTTTTAAACCACAGTTACTTTTGCACCAACCTAATAGTTGCCTGCAGTGAAGGGGAGAGGGAAACGGAGATATTTATCAAAGGGTACAAAGCTGCTGTTGTACAAGATGAATCGTAAGACCTAGAGATCTACTGTATAGTATAGTGCTATAGTTAACAACACTATTACGTAGCTCAATATTTGCCCAGGAAATAGACCTTACGTATTCTGATCACCCCCACACACAAAGTACAGAGGACAGTAGGAAATGTTTGAAGGTGATGGGTATGTGTATGGCCCACATTACGGTGATGGTGTCATGGATGTGTACTTATGTCCAAACTGATCAAAGTACATACATTAAATAAGTACAGCTTTTTATATGTCAATTATACCTCAATAAAGTGTTTTGTTTTTTTTTTGTTTTGTTTTTTAAGAATGGTAAAAGTGAACAGCCTTGCCTTCTTTTCAATCGTAGGGAGAAAACATTCAGTCTTTCACCATCTGGTAGAAATGGTTTAGTAGGTTCTAGGTACTGTTTTAGGTGCTGAGTATAGAGAGATGGAGTGTCTGGGTTTGCTGAACCACAAAATCATTTCAGCCCCAACTTTCTCCTCCTTGCCCCCTTCCTGACACTGCACCCAGGGAGGATTCTTATGTGTGACTAATCGGGGTTCAACACTAGGGCTGCCAAACTCACCAAGGTTTCATTAATAGACAGAGGAAATCACAAGAGGCCACACTGTCTGCACACTCAGGACTGGGGTTGGACTTTTTGGCCGTCTTTTGACCCTGTAGACAGAAGATGCGTGATCAGGGAAAAGGCTGGCATCATTTTGGCTCAGCTTATCTGTTACTCTGAACAAGCAAGGGAGTCTTTGATCCATGGGGTGAGCACAGAGGGGGTGCATAGGATGTCGAGTTTTACAAACTCATAACCCCCTATTTGCACTGGCTGGCACAATTACCAAAGAAAGCAATGAAAGAAAGTAGCAGCCATGCCAAGCTGAAGAGCTGGGCCTCGTGTGGACCTTTTGTGCACCTTATTTATGTCGTTAGTGCAGCTGGGCAAGCCAGTTTTTCTTCTTGACTTTTTTTTTTTTTTGTATCGCTCCATTCTTAAGAAAAATTAACTTTAAAACATGAGGCAACCAAAGTTTTGGGGGCAGGGGAAGGGTGTTAAGTAACTTGTCCAGGGCCACACAGCTAAGAAGTGTCAGAGTCAGGACTCAGACTTACGTCTGAATACCTAAACGTCCAGGACCTTTCAACAAGCTGCCTAAATTAGCTCTAGCTGGGGTGTATTGTGAGCTGGGAGCTAAACTAGAATTGGCTTTATTCCATCTTTCCTATTCCTCAGGTTATAAAAACACATCTTGAGAACTTGGGGAGAGCAATGTCTCCCTGCAAATTGGGGAGACAGCTGAGTCGGTGACTGGGGCAGAGACAACAGGCTTGCCTGGTGTGGGGACAGAGTCCCAGAGAGCAGTTTCCAGGTTCTCGGCCTCACGTGGAAGGGTGCTGGCTCGGGTAGTAGATGGTCAGCAGCTGTTACCGGTTAGCCATTAGCCACTAATATAACTGCTGTGGTTACGCGACGGGGAGGGTTGGTAGGTAGGTAGAGAAGCGGCCAGAGGGTTGCGGCTCGCGGATCATGTTGATCCCACTTCCTGTGTCTCGCCCAGCCGCCAGTGAGAATATAGTGTATGACTCCTCTATCTATGGCTCTGTTGTTGTTCCTTTGTGGCCTCACCATGTCCTGCGTTCTTGTGCGGGGAGCTGGAGCTGAGACCCTGCATGACACCTGGTGGAGTCCCATCACAGCTGCCCGACAACATGCCTGCTCTGTATCTGAAGGGAAAATGCTGCAGGAGAATAAGTGGGTGCTGTCACCTCCTTTCCCAGTTTCCTTATCTGATGAATGATTTAGGGAGGAGACAACTCAGAGAAGCCAATTTTAATTACGCACATGAAAGAAGACCTTCTGAAAGTGACTTTCCTGGATTATTTATGAAGATGGAGAGGAAAGAGGCTTGGAAATAAAGACTTGTAGAGAAAAGGAACCAGGTAATGCAAAGGCAAGGGGAAGAAAAGAGGTATTGAGAGAGGAGAGGGGGACGAGAAAGAGGCCAGGACTTGCTGCTGTGAGGTGTGGAGTTGGGGCATCAGTGAGGTCAGGAGAAGGCAGCTGGGAGCTACTGAGTGAATGGCACAGCCTGCTTTCTGCCACCATTACAAACTGCAGCTGGCATCTCAACTTCTGTTGGGAGGCGATACGTTTCTGTTGATGCTCATGTTCAAGTTGACCCCAGCTGATAATGGAGGGGTCTACTACCCGCCCTTATGGTTCTAACATCAGAGAATTCTACAAGGTGAAAGCAACTGCACTTTTTCTGCCATGACGTGTAAAACGTGTCATCTAGCCTGTGGGATTTGGTCCTTCTCAAGTGACCTTCCACGCACATCCTGTGGGATCTTCCTCTGCTCAGCATTTTCTCCTTTTCTATTTTTTATTTTTTTAAATTTAGCTGTCCCCTCTTGTCAGGCACCTTCTCTCTCTGCTTAAAAACAAAACTCCCTTTTCCTTAAGCTTGCTTAACCTCTTTAAACCTCAGTTTGCTCAAATGTCAAAATGGAGCTAGTCCATCTCCGTTGCAGGCTTTAGGAAGGTGGCATAAAGTGGCATTGGATAGCATGACCAGCTCCGGGAGGTTTCAGTCAGTGGGCATGTCTTGCCTTCCTTTCTTTTCAGCCTTGCTTCTAAAAGTGTGCTGTCCAGCGTGATAGCCACTAGCCACAGGTAGCTACTGATGCTTGAAATGTGGCCAGTCCAATCTGAGATGGCCTATGTGAGAAGCATCATGATGCATTCTAACACTTGCAAGCCCCTTACTTGTTTTTGAAACTCTTGTTCTAGGCCCATGTTCAAATCCAGTTTCTTTTTTCCATTTATATCATCCGGATTCATATTGCATGATCTCCTCCTGAAATAGTTCCAAAGTGAATTTTATCTATGCCACATGTTATGCACGCGCACACACACACACACACACACACACACACACACACACTTAAAATAATAGCTTTATTGAGCTATAATTCACATACCACAAACTTCATCCCTTTAAAGTGTACACTTCAGTGGTTTTAAGAATATTCAGAGGGTTGTACAACCGTCACCATGACTTAACTCCAGAACATTTTCAGCACCCCAAAAAGAAACCCTGTAGCCATTCCAGTTACTTCCCATTCCCCCCTCCCCTCAGCCCCCTGGCAACCACTAGTCTGCTTTTTGTCTATGGATTTACTTTTGCTGGATATTGCATATAAATGGAATCATACAATATGTGGCCTTTCGCATGGTTTATATTTTATCTGAGACCTTCCAAATTATAACCTCCACATCTGGTGACAATCCATGAAGTGTATTTTATGTGATGCAATGAAAGCAAGTGCACGAAAACTTAATTTTATTCATATGCATGTACCCTTATGACCACTTTGGGAAATCGATGTCTCCATTTCACAGGTGAGGAACCTAAAGCACAGACAGGTTATGTAGCGTCCTACAGTCACATATCTGTTAAATGGAAGAGCTGGGACTTACACCCAGATTGCTGTATTTTTCCCCCTACTCTCCAGTGTTAAGGTATGTGAGAATCGTTTTCAGCTTTTTCTTTCCTCTGAACCGAGGAGAGTATCTGACACACATGTATATGTTTGTGAAATGGATGAATGATCCAGGCAATTAATCAGCTGAGAACCCAGTGGTGGGGAGAGGGCAGTGGCGTCTGAAGCCCAGGTGTGAGCCGGCCAGACCTCAGGCTGCCTACGCTGTGGCTGACACTGAGCAGTAGCGCAGGCCCAGCAGGCTTTGTCACTCGTGCTGTGTAGTACGTGCTGCCTGCCTGCCTTGGGGACACTCTGAGCGCTGTCAATCCTGGCTCTCCTCCTCACTGGGCCATTAGTGTGCCACTGGGGTGCAGCCGCGGAACCTCCCAGGGCACTCTTGGGGGCTGCACGCTCCGGGAACACAACTTTTTACAAATAAGACAGATAGAAATAGGAACCCAGGGGTAACTTGGGTCACCCAGAGTAATTGAAAGTATGAATTGATTTTTCAGCTGGAGACAGTGTTGATGGCCTGCTTCTCATTTGTGCTTCACTGAGCCTATTACCTCATGTGGAAAATTAACAGGCAAATGAACCCCTCCGCACAGCCCAGGCTGGAGGAATGGAGGAGGCTCCTGCTTAGAATGAAGTCTGAGGGTAAAAAGGAGGCCGGCTACAGGGCCTGGGCAGGGGGAGACCCATGTCCCAGGTACCTGGGAACATTTCGAGCCTGCATGTGGGCCACATCGTCACTCAGGGCGACACGGCGACAGAAAGGGAACACGTGTCCTTCACCGAGATCCGTGGCTTTACGGTGACTGTGTTGTGACAGCCAGGGGGGAAGGTGAGTTAGACAAAAATAAACAGATCAGTAGGAGCTCCGTCCACTGGCAAGGGTGCCCCCTTTCTCCCAGAATTCTGGAAACATCGGTTGTATCCATTGTTTCTGTCTCTTCCCCATTGCTTGAGGTGTCATCTTCTGGCTTCTGATCAGATCACTCGCTTAAACCTCTAGTGCAAAGGTCCTGTGCTCTACCCGTTACTGTCCCCTCCCACGCCTGCTCCCCCTGCTCGTCTTGTCCTGCTCCTCTGTATTCTCTCTATTCTAGACACACTGACTTCCCTGTGTCACTCAGCCTCAGGGTCTTTGGAGTTTCCTCTGCTTTGCATCCGTGTCCCTTACTTTTTCTCTGAACTAAACTCCATTCAGTTTAAATGTTACTTCCTTGGGGAAGCAGTTTCTGATTTCACACCTTTTACCTCAAACCATTATATGGGCTCAGTCTCCTATATTTCTCTATTAATAGCACTTGTCAAAACAGCAATTAAATAATTAGTCTGTAATTGGTTGTTTAATGCCTGCCTTTCCTGCTACACGGTTGGCTCTGAGAGAGCAGAGACTGTCAGTCTCATTCACCCTTGTATCTCCAGTGTCAAGCACATTGCCTGGGATAGAGTAAGTCCTCAAAAATGTATTGGACGAATGAATAGCTTTCTTGTTTTTTTTTTTTTGCCTTGGCAGGTGGTTCTTTCTGAGAGTTAAAGTTGGCATTTCCAGGAGAAACTAATTACTATGTACATTTTCTTTTGAGAATCACATTAGAACCCACATATAAGCCAGTGCACCACACAATCTAACCTTGGTGCAGTGTCACATGCAAACAAGCCCAGTTCAGCACCAACATAAACATTCCTTCCATTTCTAGCTGGTTTGTCTCTCCCTGCCCTGACCTAATGCCTCATGCCTACATTTTGTTCAGAAGATTGACTTAACTCTGTCTCCTTGATTGAGCTGGCTGTGCAATGACAGTCCTTACCCACCAGAAATTGTAGATTGATTAGTTAGGAGGCTCTTGCTATAGTCCAGGCAAGAAATGATGGTAACTGGGAAACCACAGAGGTGGATACATTTAAGATATTTTTTAGGAGGTGAAACTGGTAAGGGATATGAAGGTCATTAGGGTTGACGCACCACATCACCATCTAGGCGATTAGTCCACGTTGTTCAGGGTAATTTCATTATCCTGTTTTCTGGGAATTAATTTTAAAATGGTCATGTGATTCAATCCTGTCTAATTCTGAGACATGAGCAGTCCAATGAGGACTTTTAGGGGAGAATAACCTTCCTCTTAAAGAGAGAACCACAAAGGGAAACAGTATCACTCCTTTGCTGGATGTGAACCAAGAGCTCGTTCCCTGAAGGTGGTCTGTGACTACTTGTGTCGCTGACTTGACTGCTACATGATTGGAGGGACAGCCACGGGAAGGCAGGGATGTGGAAAGAACTGGCGCCCTTGCTGACATTGTTGAGTTGCTGATTGCCGTGCATGGAATTCTGGGTATGTGAGACAATGAACTTTTTCCAGTCCTTAGGCCATTTGGTTGGATTTCCTATTACTTATAGCAGAAATCACCCTGAACGATACCGGGGGTACAGCGGTAGCTCAGTGAGCACGAAGGTATCTTTGTCTTGCTGAAGGCTTTCCAATAACCGGGACTGTGGACAGCACCATCACATCGCTTAGTTACCTTGTTGGGCTGGGGCACCCGGTTTCCCTTCTGAGCTGCTCAGGGATGGAGCTGAGGCAGCAGGTGGAGGCCTCAATATGTCTAGTTGGGAAGGGGTGGAAAATGACCCAGATTAAACATTCCTCTTTTGGGCTTTCAAACTACGCTGAAATGGGAAGTTAGTTACTTACTGATTTATTTATTTTTAATCAGCTTATGTTCTACTCTTACTCTTCTTAGATAATATATTTTGAGGAATTTCCCCCAATCCCCAAAGAAATACTGTATTACAGTAATAGCAAGAGAAATCAACATGTAGGAAAGGGCAGAAAGAATCTTCCGTTAACCCACAACCAACACAAATAGTTTTCTTTGCCTATGCTTCCTTGAAATTCTTGTTCATATTCATGCAAAAATACACAGAATGGTAATCACAGCCCAGGCATCATTAATTTTTTATCGAGGTATGACAACCATGCTGTGAAATGCCCAGATCTCTACAGCTTGATGACTTTTCACATGTGTTCACTTTTGTAGCCACCCCCAGTCAAGATATAAAACACTTGGCTGGGTATCATTTTGTCATTTGATTTTTAAATTCCGTGTCATATCAGAATCATGTCACCCTGCTGTTTATCCTAAGAATTTTTTAGTCTGCTGCAAGGCCTTCACCCTGCTGACTCGTAAAGCCTTTAAAAATTCAATCATGGCTGCAACCCAGATATTTGTGCCAGCGCACATCACTGGACATTAAGGTGGTTTAAAATTCTTCTAGATCGTAAACAACGCTTCAACGATCTGTACAGTAGAAGTCAGAATGATACAGGGGTACAGCCTGTACACCGGATTCTGCCCCCATACCCATTTTGTTAGGCTTGCATGGTGTTGGCACACACAGAATTTTTAAGAATTCATGAGTTATGTCAGACACATTTAAAACTTGAGCGAGCTCATGTGGAAATCTGGATTTCTTGCTTCCTTGATAAAACAGAAGGTCTGGTAACATTCCGAGCAGTGGTGGTCACGTGGGGATGAGAAGGGGCTGCCCTCCTGGGAAGGGCCACGTGCTCCCCAGTTTGCCACAGTCCCTATGACTCCCAAGTTTTCCTTCGATCAAGTCTGTTTACTAATTAACAGCATCTGCGTGGGTCCAATAGGCACTTGAGTTTGCGATCCCTGGCATATAGCTTCTTTTTTCCAATGCTTATAAAGGTGTCGTTTATGCACAAGGTTGCTGATAACCCCAAGGACATGGTACATAGAAGCACATTCAGAACTGCAGAGTGAAAAAGAGCATGATGATTGTGTTCAAGGTACCTCAGCAGCCATCACTGCTCATGACTTTGGCCTGGTCACATCCTCTGTGGGCCTCAATGTTCTCAGGCTTCAACGAAGAACAATGATGGCCACTTCATGGAGCAATTATGAAGATCTATTAGAGCTTAACACACAGTAGGCAATGAATAAAGTGTGGCTAAGTAAAACAAATATATTGAAAATTGTTCTTTATGGTTAATTTATTCAATTCTAGTTCTTGAATAGCCACATTTATTTTCATAAAAAGAAGATTTAATTTCCTCTGAATTTGCAGTTCATTCAAAAGGCCTCCAGAGACACCTATACAGTTTTAATAACAGCAACAATAATAATGATAAGTGCATAGGATTTAATAATGTTGTGTCTGAGTGTCTAAAGAGTGACCTTAATAGTATGATTTACCTGAGATGGTAAATTAAAACTGCTGCATCGCTCCACCACCCTACGGAGGTTAAAACAGGAGAGAGTTGGTCCTTAGCATTGATGGTGGAGCTGATGTTTCTTTAGGAGGATCACGATCCCCAGCCACTCTGTTTGGCCTTTCCAGTTGATTTAAACAGGTCCAGAGGTTCTGTGGGGACGATCTCTAGTAATACATAGAATTCTGAGAGCATAAAGTAGTGACCTCTGTAGAAGAAAACTTTCCTTGAAGATAGTTTGTCTGTCTCTTAGTTCATGGTCCCACCCACCTGCTGGAAACCTAAGTCATACTTATCTTTTTTCCCTCCTCCATATCTAATCCAGCAGTAAGTCTATTAATTCTTCTTCCTAAATATCTCTCAATTCAATTTACTCCTCTCCATCTAGATCAATACCACCCTCCCCTAAGTCACAATGCGTTCTCTACACAGCAGATAGGGTGATCTTCTAACTACTCCACTCATATCACATCACCCTACTTCTTAAAATTCTCCCATGACTCCTATTTCACTTCAAATAAAATCCAGTCTCCTGATCTTCGCACACAGGCTCTGCATGGTCTGTCCCCAACCTTTCATCTAACTTCATCTCATGTAACGCTCCCCCTTCAATATACTCCAGCAACATTGATCCCTTTCACACCAAATACCCAGCTCAGAGGCTTTGCACATGCCTTACCTCTGCCTGGAATCCTGGCCTTTACCCCACATTCTTCATCTCTCTTTGTAAGGTTGGCTTCTTCGGGTCTCAGGTTAAAAGTCATGTTTTCACCCTAAGGAAGCCTTTATTTCCCTTTCTTGTAACATACTATGGCTTCATACCCCTCACATATTCTGCAGTGGTTTTGTTTCCCTGTTGATGATCTGTTTCCCCATACTAATGTCGGTTTCACAGGAACTGAGGCCATGCCTCTCTCATTTACCAGTTTATGTCCCCAGCTGCTAGCACGTTGCTGGGCATACGAAGGACTGACAATTAAGTTCGTGAACTTGTTGCAATGATGTTGCTAACCTTTTTTGATATCAGAGGGATTATTCATTATGAATTTGTACCAACTGGATAAACAGTTAACCAAGTTGACTATTTGGAAGTGCTGAAAAGGCTGCCTGAAAAAGTTAGACAACCTGAACTTTTCGCCAACAATTCATGGCTCTTGCATCACGACAATGCACCCGCTCGCACAGCACTGTCTGTGAGAGAGTTTTTATCCAGGAAACAAATAACTGTATTGAAACACCCTCCCTACTCACTTGACCTGGCCCCCAATGACTTCTTTCTTTGCCCAAAGATAAAGGAAATATTGAAAGGAAGACATTTTGATGACATTCGGAACATCAAGGGTAATACAATAATAGCTCTGATGGACATTCCAGAAAAAGAGTTCCAAAATTGCTTTGAAGCGTGGACTAGGCACTGGCGATGGTGCCTAGCTTCCCAAGGGGAGTACTTCAAAGGTGACTGTAGTGATATTCAGCAATGAGATATGTAGCCCCTCTCCTAGAATGAGTTCATGAACTTAATTGTCAGACCTCATATAATAGGCATCAATAAATATTAATTGAATGAAAGAAAGAAAGGATGGATGTAACCGCTGTGAGAATTCAAAGTAGTCTCAGGAAAGTTTTTCTAGAATGTGATAGCTAGAAAGAACCTTAGCCTACCCAGCTATACCAACATGTGGTATGTGTTTGATATTGCTTACAGAGGGAAGTCAAATGGTCTACAAATATTGAGAGCCAGAGTCCAAGATATTGTCAGCTTGTTTCTAGTCTTATCTAGGGAAAGTCCTGGGTTTCCGACCAATTATCACTTACATTTTTCCCTGAAAATTAATGATTCAGCCTTTGGTTTATTAGTCAGTTTCCTGTAAATTTGGTTAGCGTGTATTAGAGCTCTTGAACCTGATTTGACACATCTAACCAGCTGAGGGTCTGATGCACCTTGGTCTCTCACTGGTGCTCAGCCCCGGTGACTGATTATGTAGCTCTGACCCAGCTCTCACTCTACTCTCACTCAGGATATTTAGCTCTGGTCCTGCCTTCTCTCTCACCACTTTCTGACCTTGGGGCTTCCTTCTCTCAGCTTCTACCATCTCCCTTTTTCCCATTGTGTGCCTTGATGTAGTAAACTCAATGGATAGATTTCAAACTTAAGAACCATTAAGTCAGAATACATCTTCATATCTACAAACTGAATTACCTTGTATTTAGGTTTGACAACGTCTTGGACAACATGATGCCAACATAGTCGGCTGCCCCTACTGGTGAAGTGTGGTATCACAACCCAGCTCTATTACATGTTAGAAGTGTGAAAAAATAGTAAGAAAAAATAGTAAGAAAGCAAAATTCTGGGAGCTCTGAAGTGGGATTTGAGAACTGTTCGGATGTAGAAGATTACCGAGTTCTGGGGAATAGGAACAAGACAAAATTAATAAAATTAGATGGTCTGCAAAAGAAAAGTAAATATATAACTGTGGGGAGTATCTTTTTTAGGGTCAAGGACAGCTAGTTCCCTTCCATTATTCTGGAAAATATGGAGGAAATTACTCTCCCTGGTCTTTATTTTCAGCTCCCCAGTCTGGGTTTAGTCATTATTTCAAGACCACAGGGACCTTCTACTGGGAGCTTTTTCTGTGATCTGATGGCTTGTAGCTCATGAGAATGAGAGTGCTTAGACTCCCAGATCAGACTAGTCTGGCTCTGACTGTTGCTGCACGCTTTCCTATCCAGGCCTACACTGACGTGTAGTCTTAGGGGAGGTTGTGAAGTTGAACATGTTTGTTACCTATGAACTTATTCTGTCTTGTCTGCACCATACACACCTCTCTGAACCTCTACCACTTCCTCTTCCCTTAGGCCCACTACTCTCATATTTGTAAAAGGAACAAAATAAAAATAGGGGTAGTAATAATAATGATGATGGTATCAGTTAGGATTCACTCAAGAAAAAAGAAATTACAAAGCCCTGGGTTCAAATCCCAGCTTTAGCATTTGTTAACTGTGCTTCAGTTTCCTTTTAACAATATGAAAATTGCAAGGTTGTTGTGAGGATCCCATAAAAGTATGCAGAGTGCCTTTTATATTGTCTGCACCCGTTGCCTTTTCCCTTTCTGAAGTATATTAGTATGTTTTAAAGTTATCTGGAGAGGCAAGGATTAAAAACAAGGAATGCTGCTTTAATGGTGCAATTTCAGGCAGTGGGTGGCCTGGATATTTTTGGATTGTGGCTTCTCCATGTGCTCCTGACATTGTAACGTGGAGGTGACTTCTTACTCTGCCTGTATGTAATGGCAGCTGGACTTCACACTGTGGTTTCAGCACGATGAACATTCCTAGTGCTCAGCTCTTGCCTATGTAATTGATCCTGTTCAAAGACATGATAGAAAAGAGATTCTCTGATTAAGTTTTGTTCAGTTTTATTAAATATTTCTTGAGTCCATTCCTTCCTCTCCAGCCCCTCACCTCTGTCATGGTTCAGGAACTCATAATTCCCTACATGCATCATTGCATCTGCCTTCTAATGGGCCTTCCTGCTGCTGGGGGCTTCCTCTTCTGTTCATCATCACACAGAGGGCAGAGTGATTTTTCAAAAGCATGCATATGATTCTGTCAACCCTTTACTTAAGGCCCTTCAGTGGCAATGTGCTTTCCAGCCATCGTGGTTCTCAGCCTCTGGTGTCATAACAGGCTGGTTTGTCACATCAGTTGTAAGGCAGATTTATTCATCCTTCTATTTAACAAATATTATTGAGCATCTACTATGTGTTATTTACTGTTGTAGGTGTTTGAGGGGTACATAAGTAAAAAAAAAAAATGTATGTTGCCAGAAACTTGTTAGTAATAAGAGTTAAGTCCTGAAATTACGAATGATTTATCTGCTTGAATATATAGTGCATATATGTTTATTTCTACAGTAACATTGCCCTAAATCAATAGTACGTTGAGGGGCTCCTCGATGGGGAGTGGAAGGGGGGATTTATAGCTAGTAGTCAGGGAATTGGGTATAAATCTCAGTATGCCTTTGGCAATGTGCATCTGAACAGTATCCCTTAAAGCTGTTTCATATTCATTTAACTTCCCACCAGTAGGAGGGCTTGGGTCAGAGATAACTGAAATGTGTAAATAATTTTCTTACGAGGTCAGAGGTCTTATCCGTCTTGGAGGAGTGACTAAGTCCATACTGTAAACTGAAAACAAGGAGTGAAGGAAGAATTTGGTGGGACCGTCAGATTCCTGCTAACAGATTACACTTCTAATATTTTAGAAAGGTACATTTCTTGGTATTTGATGAAAACAGACATGGTCTTATGATAATAAATCTGAAAACAGTGATATTGGCGTACTATTATTCAATCACAAGTATCCAAGCACATTGGAGGATGGGATAGTTTTGGAGGAAAAGAAAAAACTTTGTGTAGGTATTTGTCTCATTTTATCCATGAGTGAGGGGGGAGTAGACAAAAATGACATGGAGAAAAAGCCTTTTACTATCTACTCATAAGACAAGAAAATTCTTAAGAGAGCGAAATAGGAGCCACGTCCTGATGGATTTCCTGCAAACATTAGAATTGCTCCCCATTACAAAGTGGACTTCAGTCGATTCCTATTGTTTGCAGCCTTGACTTTGAGCCACATGCCCCATTCATCTCATGCTCAGAATGAAGATTTTCTCCTAATTCTTTCAACGTCTGATGTTGGGACTTGTCTTCCCATTTATGACATCAAAAGTGATGCTTGACACAACCTGTGGCAGCTTCAAGAGGGAGAAAGTAAAGTGTCCGAGAAGCTGCTCTTACAAGGTTTTTATAGAAAGGTGTGAAAGGGGAAACTTGAAGGTAACACAGATATGGCTTGTTGAAAGCAGTTGGGCTAGGAATCCACAGGCGGTGTTGGATAGAGACTTCCCTACGTGGTTTTCTTCCCAGGGCATTCAGGATGGCTAGTTGGCGGTTCACTAGGGCAGGATTCACTAAGGTGTGAGGACTCACCAACATCACAGGTACCCCTAGGATGTATTTCAGTGTTTTGAAGCAGGAAACAGAAGTAGGGGCTCAAAGCCATGAGTCGTTCAAGGGGACATAAGGAAGAAGCGTACAGTAGACAGGTCAAAGGGTCCAGAGCCTGTGCTTTTTCTGGTGTTGGGGTAACTTTGGGGGATTATGCCACAAGGTTCTCAGAGACAGGGCGTATTAGAGAACTGGGCGCCTCCCTATCCCTTCCTGCCCCCATAAATAGAGCTGGGCAATTTTCTCTCTCCCAAAGGGCCTCTGTACAGTCAATTTGGTTCTTGCAGTCAAGGCTTCAGTGCCTGTCCTCTCTCCAAAAGTGGGTGCGTGTGGTCAAGGACCATTCTGGGCTGACCCTCACTTTGTAGTTAACCCTCTTTACTAGCATCTCACTTGCTTCTGATGGGGCACTGCTCACGTTTGTGTTTATGTGTGTAACTGCCAAACAGGGCTGGGCCAGCTGTTTGTGGGCATCCTAATTGTCTCCAATCACAGGGAAATGAATTGCAGTGAGAAAAGTAATGAGGAGTGGAGCACCCTGGCCGCCAGCCAAAGGCTCCATACTGTCAGCTGTAAAGCCCGCAAATCTGCCATCAAAGCAGGGCACTTGAGGTCGCCAGGGAAGTCAAAAGCCTGGTGCCAACCTGCTTAAGGAGGGCGGCGGGGTTGAGGGGAGGGGATCAGGACTGGGGAAGGAGAGCACTTGAGTGAGGGAGAGGGAGGAGAGATTCAAGCACTTTCTCTTCTTTGTGACCTCTCCTATCTCCGATCGCCAGCAGCCTCCAATGCCATCCTAGCCGTGATCTGGAGAGCACAGGGAAGTAAAGAGAGGGCAGGGCAGGGCACGAAGAAGAGGGTGGTCAATAAAAGGGATCTGCAAGGATTTACATGATGAAGAAGAAGAAAAACATCTCACAGAACACGTGCTTCAGCCCACCTTGCGTTTGCTGTCGCTACTGCTGCTATGGTGATGGGGCTGCTAGTGGAGCTGGCCTCTACGCTGAGCTTGTGGCTGCTCCTGGTGTAGTTATTTCAATGCTGGGGATTCCAGTGATGAGCGACAATAGGCACGGAAGCCCTAGCACTTTAACTCAAGGTTACCTTCTATGAGTGAAATTAGGAAGAATAAAAATGTCACAGAATGAGATCAACGCTCTATAGATGTGGCCCAAGAGGTCATAAAACGGGCAGTTAGTAAAAGGCAGTCAGTGAAAAGGAGTTTAGGAGAACCCAGACTATCAAGCCTCAGTCAAGCTGGAGAATTTCACATATTCATGTACATATACTTGGCTGCAGTTGAAACCTAACTGCAGGTCGATGCTTGAAGGAGATTTGCCATAGAGAAGATGGATCTGCAATGAACTTGCAGGGTGGGGGAAGAGGGTTCTCTTATGGACAGATTTGTCGCTGAGTTCCAAGAGTTGTCCAGGGAAGAAGGATGAAAATCAGCAAGACAGAACATTCTTGACCTAGAGAAGCATTCCTGTTGTAGGCAGGGATGTTTCACAGGTACTCACAGTGGTTGGGTGTAAAGTTTTTCAGGACTGTTCAGTTTCCATTGATGGATCGACCCATGAATTTATCCCATAAATATTTATTGAGTACCAACTGTATGACAGACACTTTGCTAGTCCCTGAGAATAAAGAAATGAACAAAAGAGATACAGCCCCTATCCTCGTTGAGCTTTCAGTTGAGCAGAAAATATAGAGGATTATGCAAGAAAGTCCTGAGCATCGTGTGTTTCAGGCAGCGAGACAGGGAGAGTGGCAGGAGATGACGCTGGTGAGGAAGGTGGGGCCCACGTCAGGTAGGACCTTTTCTCGGTGCTAAGGGGATAGGGATAGGGCCCTATTCTGAGGGCAACTGTGGCAAGCAGAACTTTTTTGATTGCACGTGAAAGAAAATAAAGAAAATGAACTTGAATAATGTGTGGTCAAAAAGGCAATTTACTGGCCTGGAATCCAAGGAAGAGATGAAAGCTGAATACTGACAGGAGGATCTGAGATGGGGTCACACCGAGGATGACACTAGGATCAGGAGCTTGAACTTGGCTGGGAATTTCCCTGCCTTCTCACGTTGCTGACTTCTGCCTCTCTATACGCTTTCTCCAAATGGTAGAGAAAACAGACACCTATAGCTTCTGAGTTTTACCATGTAGCCTCGACCACTGGAGAAGAACTCACTTTCTTTTCTCCTGTCCCAGGTCACACATCCTGGAGAGGAGCATTAAGGCCCATTTGGGTCAAGTGTCCCCCCAGGGTCAATCAAGTCTGTCTAGAAGGCAAAGTAAATGAAAGAACTTGGAAGCTACCCTAGGAACTATGTCAATTGGGTAGGGTGAGCTAGGGGATCTGGATATCCCATGGATGTCCCCTACAGCCATCAGTGCCCACCAAGCAACCTCTGGACTTCTAAAGCATATTCCTAGGATACCCTGATTCTGGAACAGATGCGAATATTAGTGTTCGGTCGCTGGGAAATGCTATCACATTGGCAAGTAATTGATTAATAAGTCGTAGACATATCACTGATGGCTTAGAGTAGTGCCTGGCACATAATTCAGTTCTGGACTCACACAGCTAACAATCTGGGTTATAGCACCAGCTAGTATTGTCCACATCTCCCTATAGCTTCACTCCCAGTGATAGCAATTTTGATGGATGCCAGGGCTTCCATTACTAGGAAGTAATGACAAGTCTCCAGCATGAACCATGTATTCTTTCTGCTCTTCACTACCAAGCACATGATACACGCTCACTAGTTGATAAACGTATGTGATAAATTAAATCTGAGTGGAGAATTCTTCCTATTGTTTGGGAGCCTCATTTTGAATAAGCGAAGTTTTCCCACTAACCTTCAGCAGAGTCTCCATGGATCCTCTAATAATAACCTTGACAGGCAAAGCTCCAAACAAACATTAATTAAGTCTCTTAACACTCTTGTAAATCAGTAAGCCATATGGCAATTATAAAAAATAGGATAATTTTAAGGAGCAAGAAATTTTAAAATGATTGTTTTCTTTATCATAACAGAGAAATAATTTACATACACACAAAAATGAATATTCAGAGCCATAGATAAAACAGAAATGCTTGGCTAATTTCTGATGCGCCAGAGTCACCTAGGTTAGATTGATCTGTCTGAGTGCAAAGGTGTATGTAGTCTCTGCTTTGCATTCCCAATTCATATGCCTTGTCCGAGACCCACACCGTCTACTAGAACTTTCTGTGATGACAGAAATGTTCTATATCTGCAATGTCCAATATGAGAGCCATTAGTGGCTAGTGTGACTGAGGAACTCAAATTTTAATTTGCTTAATTTAATATAACTTACATACCACATGTAGCTACCGTGTTGGACAGTACGAACTTAGACCGTGGTTCATGGATTTGGAAACATTGTGTTTTGGAAGAGGATATACAAGAGATGTTAATACAGTGTTAATCAGAGTGTGTTCCACAGGCAGGGCATAGGAATTGTCATAATGGTGAAATTACTCATCATCCCCCTCATCACAGGTCATTCATTCATTCATTCATTCATTCATTCATTCAAAAACCGTATATCGAACACCTACGATGTGCCAGGTCCTGTACTGCTCAGGGGGCTAGCCATTCTCCTGGCTTAGATTTGAAAGAGAGAAATGAGCAGATTAAAAAGACAGAGAAGTTTTTGATGTATTGTTTATATTAGGGGCAGGCACACGAACCGTAGGAATATAGAGGAGGGGCAACTAATTCATCCTAGAAGTATGGAGTGGGGTGGGCAGGTCACAGAATACTTCCTAGAAAGGTGGAGCTGATTCTTAAAGGAGCAGTAAGGATTCTCCCAGGTGATGAGGACGGGAGGGAAGGGCCCTTCCCGGGCAGAAGAACTGGCACAGGCAAAGGTACAACAGTTCTAGAGAGGGCGGACTTTTGGGGAACTGTCAGAAGTGTGGCACGTAGAATGTAGGGTACATGAGATAAGTGGTCAGCCATGACCCCCAGGAAGAAGGTAGGGGCAGTCAAAGGAGTTTGATAAAAGAGTTTGGATGTTTCCCCTAAAGGTAGTGGGAGTCATTCAGAGGGCTTTGAGAAGGGGAATCACAAGATCAGATTTCCCTTCTAGAAAGACCCTTTGGCAGCAGTGTGGTAAATGATTTAGAGGGAGTGAGAATGGATACAGGAACCTCTAGGGAAGACAAGCTTTTCTTCCAAGAGACACCTGGAAGTCGCATCTAAGTAAGTGCTGCTGGCCAAATGCAAAAGTACCTGGTCCCTTTTGAGGAATGGTGGGGAAATCTGGGTTGCAGCGTGCTGGAAAGTCTGAAGCTGGCTTCACTGAAAGCAAGGAGCCTGGTGTGGCACCAGGGGGGTCCATCCTTTGGAGAAAGAACTGTGTCTACTTGAGCAACGTGTGTGTACATGGATGGGTGGGTAACCTGAGCAAGGTGAGCCTTGAGGTGAGAGCGCTGACTGGATTACTGTGCTACTTTCTTTTCTATCTTTCCTCTGTGTGCATGAACTTCTTCCTGGGTTGCTGCTCTATTAGTCTGCTCTGGTTGCCATAACAAAATACCGTTGACTGGGCAACTTAAACAACAGATATTCCTCACAGTTCTAGAGGCTGGGCAGTCCATGATAAGGTGCCAGACAATTTGGTTCTAGGTGAGAGCTTGCTTCCTGGCTTTTAGATGGCCACTTTCTCATGATGTCCTCACATGGTCTTTTCTCAGTGTGTGCACGTGGAGATCGCTCTCTTCTTCTTCTTCTTATAAGGCCACTATTCCCATCATAAGGGCTCCACCCTCATGACTTAGTCTAACCCTGATTACCTCCCAAAAGCCCCATTTCCAAATACCATCATTAGGGCTTGAACATACAAATTTGGGGAGGGGGATGCAAATGTTGAGTCTATAATACCTGCATTGGGCAAATGACCAGGTTTGAGGCTGGGTACACACCGCTGGACTTCCCAAAGGTGCATGCAGAATATGCCTCCACTTGGTATCTCAAGAGCATTGATAAAACCCAGGCAAGAGTTACACAGTTCGTGCTGTGCTCCCTGCTGCGTGAGGCCAAGGACACAGGCCCAGACCCAAACTCCTGGGCTGGGCCTAGAAGAGATTTATTCATCCCTCCTGCAGTTTGCCTTTCCCATCACTCATCTCTCATTCAGAAAGCAAGAATCTTTATTCCCTGAATATGCACAGCTGAGTGGCCAAGGAGATAAGAACTCAGAAGAGATTGGGTGGTTGGCAGAGGCCAGCTTGGGTTGAGAATGTTAAGCAATTCTGAGCTGCTTACATCTACCTGTCATTCCGACAGTGGTTGTCCCCAGGGGTGGAGTCAGGGCCAAGAAGAGATTATAAGAAGAAAGATTGGGGTTACTATGAGAACAGACTTTTAACTTTCCAGCTATAAGAAGGAGGTCTTGAAAGGTAGTGGGTTCTCCATTATTGAAGGTGTGAAAGTAGAGGCTTGCTGACAATTTGGCAAAGATGCTGTAGGGGGACAAAAGCAACAAAGGAGGAATTAGACTTGGAAAGCAACAAAGAGAACACAACATTATGTAAATCCTCTGCCGAATCATCTGAGTAAACAGACTATTACAACATGGTGCTTAGTGGGGGGATTTCAGGGTGCCTGGGGAGCACATCGGAGGGAATATGTTATCCTGACTTTAGGAAGGCTGAGAAGACCACCCAGAGGAAGTGACATTTCAACAGAACCCTGAAGGACCAATAGGAGTTAGCCAGGGGGAAGGGGATGGCATTGAAGGTCACAGACTGCTCCACTTTGTGATTCTTACAAATAATTGTCTGGCTCAAAATGTCAGTAGTGCAAGGTGAAGAAACCTTGATGTAGAGTCAGTTCGGAATTCCTGGCTTGTGAGAAATGACAGGCCTCTTACAGTGTAAGCTGTTTGAATGAGTTGTTTTGCTTCCTCATTTTACATTTGTTCTTTATTCATCAAATGAAACACTTTTTGACAGGATCTAAGATAGCACTGTAGAAAAGAGAGTGGGGCCATTCTTTGCAATCCTGAGTTCTTTATAGTGCTCTTAAGTCCTGGGAAGGCAATGGTGCAAGTATGGATGATGCAATGAAATGTAGCCATAGCCAGTAAACCACAGATACCATGCTTCTCCCACTTCTTGGCACCTTCTTCCGGATGATACTACTTAGTCACGAGTCATTGCAAAGCTCCTTCTCGCTGTCTCCTGTGATACCTGCAGCCCTACAGGTTGTCAGAACTCTGAAAGGCACAGGCTGAGCCTGTGCTATGTATGGGGGAAAGAAATGGAGAATGAGACACAGACTTATGGGAAGCATTAAAGACCTCTGGGCATTTGGCCGGGGGGGGGGGAGGAATGGAAACTTGACCTGATTTCCATGGGCAAATTCCAAGAATATGCTTCCAAGTTTGGACTTTCTCTCTCTAGGGTCATGTACTCATAAATGTTCAGTTAAATATTGAGAACTGAAGCTCAGTTTTTTTCTTTTTTTCTTTTTTCCTCAAAATAATGGAACACAGCAAATTTTATTCAAATTTTCTAAAATTTATACTCAATATGTTAATTACTTCTAAAATGTATGTACCCTTTATATAATGATTTTGTTGTTTCATCTTTCTTTTATAGTTTTTCCATCTTTTCTTTACAATTCTTCAATAGAAGCTAGTCTTGAATTATGCAGTTAGGAGCCTCTGACCTACCATTCTGGTTAAGTTTCTTCTCAATATTTATGGCCAACATCTGGCTTCTAAACAAAAGTCTTTTGGTCTTTTCAATCACTTGCTGATTAGGTAAGGCTGCATTGTTACCCATTACCACATGACCTAGTTTGGAATCAATTTTGTCATCCCATCACACATTTCTAATCAAATTTACAATCCACCTTTCAGCTTCTTCTGGAATCATGTTCAGTTTATCTGCCAACACGTTAATGCTGATACACTGGTGGATGCGACAAAAAGTTTCAAATATGAAGAGACGAGCATTTTTAATGAAATCCTCAAGAACAGGCCACCAAGAAGTCATTCACTAGCACAGATTCACATTCCCTCAGCTTTTTCTGAGCCCCATCAAAGTCAAGGTTTACATATAAGCATTCGATAAACTCTGTAATTGGGTCTTGATGAGTAAGACTCCTGTTGAATAATTTTGACGAGATCTTTTAGCACCTGCGGGATTTTAGAACATCTTTGTACATCATGACTGTACGAGGTCTGACAATTAGGTTTGTGAACTTGGTGCAACGATGTTGTTAACCTTTTTGATATCAGAGGGATTATTCATTATGAATGTGTACCAACTGGACAAACAGTTAACCAAGTTTACTACTTGGAAGTGCTGAAAAGGCTGCATGAAAAAGTTAGATGACCTGAACTTTTCGCCAACAATTCATGGCTCTTGCATCACAACAATGCACCAGCTCACACAGCACTGTCTATGAGGGAGTTTTCAGCCAGTAAACAAATAACTGTATTGGAACACCCTCCCTACTCACCTGACCTGGCCCCCAAGGACTTCTTTCTTTGCCCAAAGATAAAGGAAATATTGAAAGTAAGACGTTTTGATGACATTTAGAACATCAAGGGTAATAGAACAATAGCTCTGATGGCCATTACAGGAAAAGAGTTCCAGAATTGCTTTGAAGGGTGGACTAGGGGCTGGCATCAGTGCATAGCTTCCCAAGGGGAGTACATAGAAGATGACCATAGCGATAGTCAGCAATGAAGTACGTAGCCCGTTTTTTAGGATGAGTTTGTGACCTTGTCAGACCTCATATATGAACACATTGTCTGAATTGCATTAAGTTACTGTGAGTGGTAAAGGAAGAGATCAGTAATGTTATCTTATCCTTTGGGATCATTGAAGGAAACGGAGACCAGTGCATGAGCCATGTTCACTGCTGAAGAGACTGGAGTGGAGAACTCACAGAGTTATTATCTATGGTCGCTTTTAACCATGTAAGGTCTTTCATGGCTGCATCCCAATTTTGCATTAAAATTTCAGAGGCCAGTTTTCCCCACAGTGAATTCAAAGCATTTCTATCAGTTGCTGGAACCAACACTCTAAAGAAGTAAAGATATTCTGCTGCTCTAGACTCATTCCCACTTTCATATTGGAATGTTGCATATCTGTTGAGTGTATCTAAAGACTCTCACCTAAAACCATGATGGTCCACCAGGTCGTCAAACAGTATCCCACCGTTCCTGGTTGGCTATATTTGCCTTGTGGTTTCTGCATCTTCAAACATCTTCACAACTGGTTCTGTTTCTGCCTGAAGCTGCTTCAGTTGTGCAACAACTGGTGTTCTTTTTCCTCTCAAAGCCTGAGGAGTATCATCAGGATAAAGGTTTTTGTATATATCCATCGCAGTCTATCATGTCAGTGTTACTAGGAAGATCCAATTTCCCTTGTGATGATTCTTTTTCACTATATATCTCTTTTTCGGAAAGCAACTCAAGCAACAGAAAGACTAAATGCTGATCCAAAAAGTGTGCAAGGTGCGTAGTCAAGTTGTATTACACTGTCTTGTCAAGGAAAAGCTGAAGCTCAGTTTTATGATGAACCAAACCTGACTTTGTCATCATCTTTTATGTTGCTCACTTGCAGATTTTATGGTCCCGTCTAACACGCTCTTCTTTGTGGTTATTTGAAAACGTATCCTGCTTTAACATGCTGGAGACATAGCCTGGTGTGAAAAAATTAGCATGGAATTTAGAGACAGATTATGAATCTCCACATCTGCATAATGAGCTGTGTGACCTGGGTCACTTCTGTAACATCTCTGAGTGTGTTTCCTCCTTTGAAATTTAAGGGTAACATCTGTCTCATAGCAAGAGTCTGGTACGGTGCCTGATACATATCAATAGATGCTCAAAAGATATTCCCCTTTTCTTAATGCATAGGCCTTTCTTATCTGTTCTATGCTGCTATGTCTTAGGTCCTGTAAAAATTTGTTACATTTGATGGTTGTAAATCACATTTAAAATGACACAGAAAAAACACTCAGCCATATGGCTTAGTGTATCAAGAACTGTATTATATCTTACAAGACAGAATTCTAGTTGACTCTGGAATTGTGTTTGCCAGTCTTAAACACCCATTTTCTTTGAAAGATTTGTGTAAGAATGAAGAAATGAAAGACATGTTTAAACAATCACGTTTTTGACCAACCCTGAAAATTGTCAGTTGTGCAAACTTTTCATTTTGAGTATGTCTGATGTAAAAAATCATGGTGTAGGTTCATTTTGTTCCATGCATAATTCAGAGCTACCTCAATAAAATGCTGTAGACTCTTGGAGCTGGAAGAAATCTTGATGATTTGTAATAAATGCAAGTGACAATGCCATGGGCTGTTATCTGGGATATTAGTTCCTCCATAAACCTGTCTGATAAGGAAACAGACTCAGTGAGTAGAAGTGGCTGGCTCAAGATGTGGCGATAGGGTTAGTGATAAGTACATTGTATGGGTCTGCCCAAGGCTTATTCCTCATGTGGCACTTGGGAGTCACCTGCCTCTCTCTTGACCAATTGGCAGCAGCAAGACATGCAGGGAGGGACTTTCCATCCTAGAACCATGGCCCAGTTTGTCTGTAACCTTGCAGGGAAGGCCCTGCCACTGGTAAACGCTGCTCTGACTTACTGGAAGCCTCAACTGGCCACATTTTGGCACAGGCCAAGTTTGAGTTGGTTCCTCCAACCCCAGCTGAGATCCCTACAGCAATTCAGAGCTTGAAACAATAGTCAACAGTGCTCAAACTGGGAGCTTCAAACAACTCCCAGTAAGGAAGCTCTGCTGAAGGAGGTGGCCACTGAAGTGTGGACGTGGTTTTATGTGGGCGAGACCATAGGCAAGCGTGCATCGTTGGTGATAATGTTTGAAGACCAATAGTTAACATCTGTTTCTTTTGGGTTTATTATTTGAATGTTCTTGGATCATGTGTGATCAGACTGGTATTTGAATAAAATGTGTCAAAATAATATTTCTATATCAAACTCTGCATGGAAGGCCACATTTTCTCTTGACATTAAGTTGGATTGTGTTTTGCTTTAATAATGTTAATATAACTCTAAATGCATGTCTTTGCTTAGCCTGAAATTGGAAAGGATATATGTGACTATACCAACCTGTTACATATACTTATGAGGATAACATTTTAATTTGAAGTTGGAAATAATGTATTTTACTTCCAGAAAAATTGGAGGAAAGGCCTTGACAAAACTAGAAGTTGCTGCAGTAGGAGAAATAGTAAGACCACATACCAAAATTAAATCATGTCAATAGTATAAAGATAAAATTTGGATGGTTTCTCTTTGCTGAAATCAGAGAAAGCCCTTTGACAACACCTATGTCTATAAATGTTGGGATACTTGCTGGTATTCTATGTATCTTTATAACATCTTTAATGCCAGGACAAAGTGAATGAGAGCCTTGACTAAATTTTTAATGTAATTTTGATATGTGTATTATTAATCTATCTGGTTTTATGATTTTTAGAATCTATCTTTGCAAAAATAAAACACCCTATGGATATTTAAACAAAACAGGGAGTATAACTCACTGTCATCCATGGGCCTAAAAGCATATTATGTCCTGAAATAAATTGAAGTGATTATAAAAAAAAAAAAAAAAAAAGAAGGCCACGCAGGGAGACTGGCTTCTCTGTCCTCTGACCTTCTGCCTATGTCCCCCAGTTGTGTCCTAGATTCACCTGCCCAGTGCAGCTAGAGTGATACATTGTGAGTTGAGCATATTTACAAAGCTGCCATATTTTTCTCTTGAACTACTAGAAAAGGTTCTGGCAGAGACTGAAAGTCCAAAGTCACAAATGTTGGAAGCTGGGTCAAGCCAGACAACACAGTGCAGGTAGTAGGTATGGGAGGGGAGACACATAGCTCAGAACTATAGATGGTCTCTCTTTTTTTTTTTTTTTAAATTTTTATTGGGGAAGGGAAACACGACTTTAGTGGGGAATAGTGTGTATGTCCAGGACTTTTTTCCAAGTCAAGTTGTTGTCCTTTCAGTCTTAGATGTGGAGGGCGCAGCTCAGCTCCAGGTCCAGTTGCCGTTGCTAGTTGCTAGTTGCAGGGGGTGCAGCCCACCATCCCTTGTGGGAGTCGAACCGGCAACCTTGTGGTTGAGAGGACGTGCTCTAAACAACTGAGCCATCCGGGAGCTCAGCCACAGCTCGGCTCAAGGTGCCGTGTTCAATCTTAGTTGCAGGGGGCGGAGCCCACCATCCCTTGCAGGACTGGAAGAGTTGAACCGGCAACCTTGTGGTTGAGAGCCCACTGGCCCATGTGGGAATCAAAATGGCAGCCTTCGGAGTTAGGAGCATTGAGCTCTAACCGCCTGAGCCACTGGGCTGGCCCCTATAGATGGTCTCTTGAAACAAGCTCAGATGGGAGGTAACCAAGCGTCCGTATAGCAGCCACTGAGACTTGTCACTAAGTAGTACTGCGGTACCTTGACAAAGCATTGCTGATTGGAAATTAAAATGCATGGAATTGTAATTGTGTGGGGAATTTTCAAGAGGAAACAGAATCAACTTAGTGACACCATTTCGGCTCTTGTAGCCGAACACCAGATGCAAGGATTTTTCAAGGAAACCACAAGGTTCTCTTCTTTCCTGGTGCAGAAGTTTCAGTGCTGAGGTTGGTTAGAGTAAAGCTATTAAAGGAGACATTGCCAAAGCCTGAGCAAGGAGGTGTCAGAGAGCTGTGTCCAAATTGATGCAGACCCAGCCCTGGGACCAGCTGGACAAGCGGCCCTTTGATTCTATCCGGATCTGTTTGCCTGACTCACTGGTGGGGTTGGGGTCCTCAGGTTCTCCCACTGCCCCAAATCAAATATCTGCTGTATTGTTGGGCCCAAGGGGACTTGTGTGTCCAGTGAGTCACTACTTTTTTTTTCTAACCCTGCTGTGTCGGGCTAGGTCAGTTTGTCTTGACCATGTAGCAGACATGAGACCTGACCTGCCTGGGCCCTTTGTCTCCTGGACAACTGGCTCAGCCAGAGTCTCTTTTCCTGAGCTCAGATTTCTTCCATTAAAAATGTATATATATATATGGAAATATAGTTTATGTCGAATGTGCTGTGAAGGGAAGTGTGCTGTTAACCAGTATACATTATACATGTATAAAAAAATGACCACATCCTAATCCCTGGAACCTGTGAATATGTTACCTTACATGGCGAAAGGACTTGGCAGATGTGATTGATTTGAGGATCTTGCGGTAGGGAGATTATCCTAGATCACCTGGGTTGCCCAAAGTAACGAATGACAGAGTTCCTGCAAGAGGGACACAGAAGGAGTCAGAGTCAGAAAAAGGAGATGCAGTGATGGAGCTAGAAGTTGGAATGATATACTTTGGAGATGGAAGAAGAGACCATGAGCCAAGGGTGCAGGCAGCCTCTAGAAGCAGGGGTGCAGCCCTGGCACCACCTCAGTCAGACTGCTGACCACCATAACTATAACATAATTCTTACTGTTTTAAGCACTAAGTTTGTGGCAACTTATTACAGCAGCAATAGGACACAAATGTATATGTACTACATACATATTCATATATATTCTAAGTTTAAGAATTCAAGGAATATAAAACTTATATGTAATTGCACATATTATATAAAGTGAAAATAGCAATAACTTACACGAGTTGGAGTTGCGACTAATGATTGTGGTCTCTGGAGTCAGCTCTGCCATGTTCTAGCATCGTGACTTGGGCAAATCACTGAATCTCTTTGCACCTCAGTTTCCTCAGTTCTACAATGGGCGTATGATCCTACCTTGTAACGTTGAAGTGAGGGTTAAATGAGCTAATATATATAAAGTACTTATGAGAGCATCTGGCACACCACCTGAAGCTGAAGCTGAATAATACTGAATGTCAACTATAATTTAATACATAGATAGTCACAGGATGTGGAGTACAGCGTAAGGAATAGAGTCAATGGAATTGTAATAGCGATATACGATGGTAGAAGGGTAGTAGATTGGGGGAGAGGGTTATCACTTTGTGAGGGGTGTAAATATCTAACTATTACATTTTTACGTTTTTTGTACAACTGAAACTAATAAAATAAAATAAAGTAATAAAATAAAATAGAATAAAATAAAAAAGAGTACCTGGCACGTATTAAGCATAATATTATTATTAATTTTTTTTTAAAAAAAAATTTATTGGGGAATATTAGGGAGCAGTGTGCTTCTTCAGGGCCCATCAGCTCCAAGTCATTGTCCTTCAATCTAGTTGCAGAGGGTGCAGCTCAGCTCCAAGTCCAGTTGCCATTTTCAGTCTTTAATTGCAGGGAACGCAGCCCACCATCCCATGCGGGAATTGAACTGGCAACCTTGTTGTTCTGGGCTCAAGCTCTAACCTACTGAACCATCCAGCCACCCCTCCGGAAGCTCAGCGGCAGCTCATTGTCTTCAGTCTAGTTGTGGAGGGCGCAGCTCACTGGCCCATGTGGGAATCGAACCAGCAACCCTGTTGTTCAGAGCTCATGCTCTAACCAACTGAGCCATCCTGCCGCCCTAAGCATCATATTATTATTATCCTTATTTTTCAAATGAAGAAACTGAGGTTGACTTTCCCATGGTCATGCAGCTCTGACATGGCACAGCTGTGGTTGGAACCTAGCTAATTCAGCGGCAGTATGGTTTCCATATCACACTTTTTCATCAATGGAAGGAAAATATCTTTAATGGGCTGGATGTTTGTGTTCCCTCGAAATTCATATGTTGAAGCCCCAACCCCTGGTGCAGCTGTATTTAAAGGTTAATTAAGGTTAAATGAGGTCCTGAGGCTTGGGTCCTAATTATATAGAAAAAGTGTCCTTAGAGCTCATTCCTCCTGCGACCCCCACCCCCATCCCTTTCCCACCCATGTACACACTGAGATAAAGGCCATTGACGAGATAGCAAAAAGATGGCTGGCTATCTACAAGCCAGAAAGAGAGGCCTTCCTAGAAACCAAATTTGCCAGCACCTGGACCTTGGACCTAACAGCCTTCAGAACTGTAAGAAATAAATCTATTGTTTATATCACTTAGTCCATTGTTTTTTGTTATGGCAGCCTGAGCAAACTGATAGTATTATCCTTCCCCAGGCCTCAATTTCCATTCCACAACCATATACTCCTGTTAACTATTTGGTATGTACCCTGTCAGGGAGACAGACAGACAGACAGACAGACAGACACACACAATGTATAATAATATTTAAAGTAAAATGCCATCATACAGTATATGTAGTTTTGTAACTTGCTTATTCATTTAATATATCATGAACACCTTTTTTATAAAATTTATTTTAATTATAGAATAATGCATAAACACATTCTTTTTAGAAAGTTAGAACATTATGCTAAAGTCTCCTTTGGCCACCACTTTTAATGCTGGTCTCCCTTATGCCTGGATATAACTACTGTTTGAGTTTAGTGCATATCCTTTCATATCTTTCTTCAAGTACCTTTGCACACACGCACATGTGTCCACAGTAAATGTATAGTGTTGTTTGTTGTTTGTGTCTATGTTCTTACATAATTTGTGTCATACTGTAAAAATTGTTTTGAAACTTGGCACTGTATTTCTGAGATCTGTCTATACTTACAGATATAGATTTGCTTCATTCCTTTTAACTTCTGAATTGCGTTCTTTCACATGAATATATTGAATATGTTTGTCCACTCCATTATTGTTGGACCTTTAGGTCATTTTCAATTTTGTGCTATTATAATGCTTCAATTAGTTTCCTTATCCAGGCTTCTTGCACGCATGTGAAAGTGGTTCCCTGGGTAGAGACCTAGAAGAGGAAATGCTGGGTCGTAGGATATGCATAGTTACCATTTTACTAGACTGCCAAGCGACCTCCCAAAGTGCTTGTCCTCATTATAGTGTTTCCAGCAGTGTAGGAGAGTCCTCTCTTCTCTACAGCATCGCCATCAACACTTGATTTTGTCAGTGTTTTAAATTTTGCAGCTCTGATGAGTAAAAATAGAATCTTCTTGTTTTCGTTTGCACTTAGAAAAGTTAATCAATTTAGGTAGTTGAGCAACTTTTCAAACTGGCTATTTGAATTTCCTCTTTTATGATTTGCCTGTTCCTATTCTTTCCCCGATTTTATTGTCTTGTTTACTTTTTATGATTTGTAAGAGTTCTTATGGGTATCTTTCTGTCTAAATACATGCAGGTCTGCTTTAGTTATTTATTTTTGTAATGGTTGAATAGTATTTAACCCTATATATCAGGGGTCAGCAAACCCTGAACCAAATCTGGCCCTCCATATATTTTTGTAAATAAAGGTGTGGTTTTTTTTTTATAGACATGGTCATGTCCATTCTTTTATATATTGTGTGTGGCTGATTTTGTGCTACAACTACAGAGCTGAGTAGTTGTGACATGGCCCCAGAAAGGCTAAAAATATTTTTTATCTGGCTCTTTATGAAAAAAGTTTGCCCTGATATAGATAACTTATCATTTATTTCACCATTCCTCTTTTGATGCATATAAGTTGTTTCCCATTTCCCATTATTATAAGTAATCTGTAATTACTATCATTAACACACACATCCCTCTCTGCAGATGTGAACATTGCCTTGGGCTCGATTCCTAGAAATGAAATTGTTGGCTAATCAGAAGGCTGCGTTGAGTGAAAATTGCTTATTTGAACTAGTGGTGTGTCTGAATTGGAGGATATTTTACAGAAGTACAATTATTTCCTAGGAATAATGACAGCTTCCCATTATTTAGTACCTGCTACATACCAGGAACTGTCCTACGTGCCTTCCATATATTATCTCATTTAATCCCCCTAGTATCCCTGAAATTGGTATTAATAACTGCCGTTTACATATGAGGAAATGGAGGTTCAGTGAAGCTGAGCCTGTCCAAGACCACAGAACGGCCATAAGGTAGAGCCAGGACTTGAACCCATTTCTCTGACTTCAGAACTCCCATATTTTCTACTACTCAGCAGAACCTCTCAGTGAACAATTAGGGGGTCCACACTATTGGCATAACATTGTATTATAAGTAACAATTTTGCACATTTGTTTTTTCAATGAACAGGTACCATTTGTAATTAATGCAGTAAGTTTCTGTAGACAGATGGGTTAAAGTAATTTTATAGACTCTTTAAAAACTGTTGACTTTCTTAAGCGAGGTAAACATTTCCTTTGCAATCTTATTTATGCTCCTATAAATAAAGCCACAGTTGTGATGGAGTGGAAAGAATACTGGATTTAGAAATCCAAATTTAGAAATACCATGCTTTCTGCCTTCTTCCAAACTTGCTGTGTGATCGTGGGCATATTTCGCACCCTCTCTATTCCTGTTTGTTCACAGAGTTGTGAGAAGTCAGTGTGAGGAGCTGCCACAGTGCCTGGCATGGAATCAGGGTACAATCTGTGAGGGTCCTCATGCCCTGAGGATATTTCCAGAAGGAAGGTTCCGTCCAATAAACCTCAAGTACACTTCAGGGAGCTTTTTAAAGCTCTTCCCTGCTCCGAAGCCCTAATGTCATACTCTTGGCATAATAGTAACAGAGATGCCAGAGACTGTCCATTGCCAAGAATGAACCTAATGCCTGCAATACAGAAAGCAGAGGCCAGCTTGTAACCTTTCCTGGCATTTAAATATTGCTATACCTGGGCCATGCTCTTTTGCATGGTGAAAACCTTAAGACTAACAGCTAACATTGACTCAACACTTACTGTTACCAGAGACTGTGCTAGTTATTTTCATTCTTCTCACAAGGCTGGTAGATCAGTATTCCTTCTGTTCCCTGTGAGGGATAGAACAGATGCAGAAATAGAGACCTAGACCGACGACAAAGAGGCATATACTGAGTAGGTAGAAAAGCTAGGATTCAAATTCACATTTCCCTGACACTTCCAGCCTGAGCATTTAATTTCCATGCTATACTGCCCCCCACCCCAGCCCCACCAGTTGGGAAGCCTTCCATAGGAGGATTCCTTGCTCGGACTTTATAGGTGCTTATTCCAGATGCAGGCTTTGAGTTGGGAGGATTTGTCCTCTTAGGCATACAGTGCACCAGACTGGGCATGCTCAATGGTCATATCTTAACATCTGGAGGGTAGGATTGCCTCTCTTGACCGTCTGGCGCCACGAATCAACATGTCTGCCTTAGACGTATTGATTTTTCTTGCCCTCTCAGGGCTGTCTACCCACACTTTGGAAAGCGAGGTCTGACAGCTGCCCCTTTTGCTCTTAGCACCGCCTTTCCGCTGTCAGGGAAGGAGTCGCTTTCACCCCAGTTGCTGCTGAGCATCCATGGCAGAACCAGATCAATTTGTCGGTGCCCCTCTATCGGGATTGCTGTCAGTTTTTGGGTTTTAGCTGCCTCCCAGACCATCATGTTCGCAATATGAGCTCCAAATGGCCTGGAACTCGTCTTTTATGGCCTCTGCCAGATTAAACATTTAGAACATAATATACCCGGCTTCAAAAACAATTGCGCAGCCGCCCAACCAAGCAGCATATTGATTTTAATTTAAGCAATTGCACACGTTTTCAGGTCTTAGGAGGGACTCTGGGGCTTCAGACTGCCAGTGGCTCACGATCCTTCTCCCTCCTGACTCCTACTTCTTTACTTGGGGCTGGAAGAGCCTAGAAAACGTGGGGCAGGAAGCATAGGCCTCCTTCAGTGTACCATGTTTTCTCTTTTGGAACTGAGACCATCTCAGCCTCAGTTCTCAAACTTCTATGCAGTAGAAAGGCAGCAAGTAACATAGGAATAGTGTGGGCAAAACTGGGTTCAACTCCCTGCCTTACCATGGGATGGCACATGACCTTGGGCAAGTCATTTCAATCCCTGGACCTCGGGCTTCTCATCAGAAAAATGGGGCAATGAGGACATTTCACTCACAAAGCAGATGTTAAGATTAATTATTAAGCACTAGAAGATCCTCAATAAAAATTCAGTGAAAAAATGGACTAGTCTGTACAACATATAATGCTTTTTCATTAAGTGACTAACCATGGCAGAATGTTTTAATGCCCAAGGAGGGTTTTTTCCCACCCCAAGGAGGCTTTGATTCAACAACCACTGCACGCAGACAATGGGCACTGGTACATTTTGCGTTTTGGTAGATAGTGGCATCCTACATGCAAGGTTGATGGTGCATAGCTTCATTAATTAGTCAATTCCACAGACTCCGTCGTTAATACCAGTCCCCAGCGCAGTTTCCACTTGTTCATCCAACATACATTTGCCGAGTTCTCACCTTGCTCGGTGTTGCTGCATAACTGTGAATAAGTCAGAGTGTTTGCCTCGAGACACGCATAATGGTAATTTTAATGCACTGCTCTAATGGCTGTTCCCAAAGAAACATCTGCCAAGGCTGAAGAATGCCTTTCCAGGTCTGCTTATTCCCACCGTCTCAGGGGGACTCACAGTAGCAGAGCTGCTAGGGACCGAATCTCAAATACAGAGGCTTAAACACATTATCAGGTTGTTTTGTGACTTGTAAAAGAAGTCTGGAGGTCAGGAGCTAGGGCTGAGGATCTTCAGCTGTCAGGTCAGCATGCCAGCGGGAAGAAGAGAAGGGGTGAAGGGACAAAAGGTGGTCACTCTCATCTGTCGGCCCTCTTAAAAGTGGTTTCTGGAAGCCCTGGCCACTTACCTCTTTTTAAGATCATGCCAGTCTGTTAGCTGGCACTTTGCTGCCTCCTACAGAAGAGGAAGGGAGAGTGGCTACTGTATAGACAACTAGTGGGCATTGCAACATCCACCCACTAGAACGTTGGCTTTTTCTACCACCTTGAGATTTCTTACATCTGTTTAAAAATAAAAATGGATGAGAGACGTGTGAGACTGAACCAATGACCAAGTTTTGTGGTACCATTTGTGACTTCCAATAGCATGGTTCATGTTGATTTGCATTCCTGGTGTGATGAGTGGGGACTAACAGGGTGAAGGATGAAAGTGAGATAGTGGCTAAGGGGATTGGAGGCCGACTCCAAAGGAAGTGGTTTCTTTGGGGGAGGCTTTGGGAATGGAGCTCATGGAAAGCTGTGTCTCCTGCAATCAGAGGAGCTACTTTCCCTGTCTGCAGCGGAAATGGGGAAAGCTAGAGAGAACAGCAGGAGGTAGTTGATATTGGGGCTATTTCTTTGTCTAAGATTTCCTGACCTGAATCTATAACAGCAGTCAATGGAGTTTTGCTACTTCAGCAAACTGCCTGAGAAGCCCCAAACCACTGGGATGAGTTTTGGCTCTCAGAAATGAGCCTGGAATTTATGCTATCAGCCTCTTATCTTCCTAAATTTACCTGTCATGATGGTGTGAAGCAATTGTGTCTTTCAGATCAGAATAACTTTATGCTTCAAAAAAGCTTCTAACTCTGGTTGCAGAGAAATTAGAATAATGAATAGAGTTTGATAAGTGAAAATCTAACTTTGCCTGCTTTCAGAGAAATAGCTGAATGTCAGCCAAAAATGAATGTTTCAGTACCTTGGAGAGTTTGATAAATGACAGATACTAATAACCCATTTTGTGGAGAGGTGCTCAGAGGTAAGGGGAGACATAGGCAGTGGGGCGTGTGGCCCTGCTCTCACATTGTTCTCACACAAAGCTGTTGACCTCATAGCCATTGTGGAAGCCCACACATTCAGTGGCCTGTCCTTCATCCCCAGTGGGTGCCCACAGACACCCCAAACTCAGCATGTCCAAAACCATCTCTTGTCCCTCCCCCTAACCTCTGTATTCCATCTAAATTAGAACTCTGGGTGGCATTCTCGACTCTACCCCATACACCCAATTCTGATCAACCACAAAGTCCCAGTAATTCAAATGCCAGAATTTTTCTCGTCTGTTTTCTCCTTTCCACCCTTAGTACAATGGCCCGGTTCAGATTTTTCTTTCTCCTGTTCTACTGCCAACCTTCCAATGGCTACTTCCCATCATCTCTGATTTTTTATGCATGTGATGTTTCTACTGTCTGTATAAAATTCTTCAGTGGCTCCCTTTGCCCTACGTGATAACATCCAATCCCTTTAAGGATGGCTTAGCCTAGTAATCTATCACAGAGGTAGTGGAGTGTGGCAGTTAGGAGTATATTTACCCACAGCCAGACTGCCTTGGTATAAATCCTGGCCCTGCCGCTTGCTGTGTGGTTTTAGACAGTTACTTATACTGTCTGTGACTTGGTTTTCTCATCTGTAAAATGGGGATGCTCACCTCATTAGGTGGTTATGAGAATTGAGCAAATAAGTAAAATAAATGTGTTGTCTGTCTCTGTCTCTGTCTCTGTCTCTGTCTCTGTCTCTGTCTCTCTCTCTCTCTCTCTCTCTCTCTCTCTCTCAGTAGTACCAGCCACATTTTAAGCACTGTCTAAGCATTTGCTATTGTGATTCCTTTCCCATACACCATGCTCCACTACACCTTGTGGCTTCCTCCTCTCAGTTAGGCTATCCCTTATCTTGTTCAACTAGTCTTCATTCACATTACCCATCTGCCTTGAAAGTTCTCCTCACCTGCACCTGGCCGACTCCCAGCCATCCTCTGTGAGTTCAGAAACTGCCTCCCAACCTCCCATGATTCCTCAGGCACATCCATAGCTTCACATTTTCACCTTTGTCTACACTGATCTATTTTCCAGCCTATTTTCCCCACTAGCTCATGGAGAGGAGGGATTGCATCTTCTTCTTCTTTTTTAATCTCCTGCCCCTAGCTCAGTGATTGGTATTTAGAAGAAATGCAATTAAAGTTTGTGGACTGGAAGATATTATGCTACTAATGAAAAACCCCACCATTGGAGCTACCTTTTTAAACATAGATCTGATGACAACTTTCCTCTAGCAGAAATGTTTATTCTGAAACAATGAGGACTATATTCAGAATAAACCACAAGACTGGCAGCCCACTTCCATGAAGGACAAGGGAGAGGCTGGCTGGAGAGCTGTTTAACTCAGGTGACCTAAGGCGATGTCCCAGAGGGAGAACAGAAATCGTGAGGTGGAGAAGCAAAGTCCCAGCTGGGTGATTGTCGTCATGCTTTGTCAGCCACTTCTTGAGGGAGCAACTACCTTAACTCTCCTCTGACAAGCCAGTTCTCCCTACTCAATCCCGTCTGCTCATTGGGAGCCTGTTGGCATCAGAACTTTCTTCTCCCTGTCAGGTGATGACAATGACCTAAGATGATAGAGCTGTCAATCACATCCCCAGGAGGCCATTGAAAACCTGGGAGAGCAAGCCCCACTGTAGGGCAGTGACACCCAGTCCTGGCTGTACAATAGAATCACGTGGGCATCACCCAAACCTCACCATGTCTGAGCAATACCCACAACAATTGGATCAGAATGCCAAGCGGTGGGACGCAAGGGTCAGTAATGCCTAAAATTGTCCAGGTAATTCCAATATGCAGCAAGGTGGGGAACCACTACTGTAGGAGACGAGTGGTGCTGGGCTGGGTGGGAAGAAAGAATTAAACTCACTACCCTGTCTTTTTTCTGGGCCAGATATGCTTCCTTCTTAAAAAACATTTACAGATGAAGCTACTTCCCCAAATCTAGTCCCAATAAGCAATTTGTTGTTTACGCTCTAGCTTTCATTCATCTGTTTGGTT
This sequence comes from Rhinolophus sinicus, assembly GCF_057876585.1. Lineage (NCBI taxonomy): Eukaryota > Metazoa > Chordata > Mammalia > Chiroptera > Rhinolophidae > Rhinolophus > Rhinolophus sinicus. The sequence goes on along the minus strand of NC_142514.1, from coordinate 148,252,175 downwards.
TGTATGTTTTTCAGGGTAATTTGGGCTGGTCAGTGTTGTGACCTAGAGCATAAGTTCCATCTTAGACGGTAGATCAGGCAGGTTCTTAGTTGCAAGCAACACAAATCAACTTTGGTTAAGCAGAAAAGGGATTTTTAAAGAAAGTTTTTATAACAAAAAAACACCCCACATAAGTATATATACCATAACATTTGAAATTTTAACTATTTTTAAATTTACAATTCAGTGGTATTAATTATATTCACAATATTGTGCCACCATCACCACTATTTCCGAAATTTTTCATCACCCCAAACAGAAACTCTGTACCCATGAGGCAATAACTCTCCATCTCCTCTTTCCCCAGCCCTTGGTAACCTGAATCCTACTTTCTGTTTCTATGAATTTGCTTATACTGAATATTTCATATAAGTGGAATTATGAAATATTTGTGGGGTTTTTTGGTCTGACTTACTTCACTCAGCATAATGTCTTCAAGGTTAACCCATGTTTACATCAGTATGTTTTTCCTTTTAATGGCTGAATATATTCCATTGTATGGATATATCACAATTCGTATATCCAAGAAAAGGAGTTTTAAAAATAATATTGAGTAGGTTCTGTAGAGAAAGCCTGGAGCCAATGTGGGGCTTTAGGTCCTGTAGGGGTTTTACCCCAGAACTAATGCCTGGCTGTAGAATCGAAGCTGCCAACTACTCTGAGCCAGTTCCCTCATCTGTAAAACAGGGATAAAGAATCTTGTTTAATCATTTGAGATAATCCATGTCAATCACTCAGCATAAACTGCGACACAAACAAAAGAGTGCTCATGAATGTTACCTATTATTATGGCTTGTAAAAATCGTTGTTTATGCTTCTTCCTAATACAAAATCTAACGAGTACAACTTTTTCTAAAACATCTTCTCCTAAGGAAAGACATAAAACTAAGTTGCTTTTTTTTTTTTTTTGTACATGACTTCAATTAATTTGGGTGGGGTGGGGGGTGCTTGGAATGTCTCAGGAAAGGAAGCAGGCTCCCCTCCTGACTAAGAGAGATATTACCCTAGTCAGTCCAGCCTGATATCTTCTTTAGATGGGAGCAGCTTCAGGGCTTTCCTTTCCAAGTATAAGCCCACACCATAGAAGCATGAAAGGGCCGGGTGAGTAAAGATGCTGATGAAAGGGAGTAGATATGGTTCCTTTTGCACAGGAAGTCCTGTTGGCTCTAACTGGACTCCCGTGCAGTGGAAACTAGTTTTAGACTGGGGGATGTTGTGGTCCTTTGAAAGTAGATGGGCCTGGATTCAAATCCCGACTGTTGTTCACAGGTCAAGTTTCCCACTTTATAGGGCTGACAGAGGTCACATGTGGGAGATGCGCTTATGGGTAGCTCCCAGGAGATCTACTGCCTGAAAATGCTATGGGCAGTTGTGCCAGCATGGAACCCCCTTGAAGAAGCTGGGACCTCAGGCTGAGGTGTGTTGTTGCTCATTAGTCTGTCACTCCCTCTGGCCTCTCTGCATGAGTCAGCTCAGAGCCTTTGGTGTGGTCTTTCAGTATCATCCCAGCAAAGAAGGAGTGTGACAATTTTCCATCCATTACCGGTGGAGATCCAGTAATTCTGGGTAGAGCCTCAAGCCACCTTGAGCAACCTTGAAATGTAGCTCTGCCCTCTGATTTCCAAAAGTGTTTTATTTATTTGTGAAATTGATTTTTTGTATATGTGTAAAACCTGCTAGAACAAAATAATCTTCACCCACAATTCAGATGCACTGAGAAATCCACCTGGTATGCTGCATTTCCTCTTTGCTCTGGCCGCTGACCAGAAAGGCCATGGCAGGGCTGGCAGTACCGTGAAGGGGTTTTCTGAGACCTCTCACCGGCACTCCTAACAGTGGCTTATGGGACTACATTGCAATAATGATTATAACAGTGGTGATCTCTCACACAATACAGATTATTTAATTTATTCTTTTCAAAAACCTTTTGTGTCTGGCATGTGATGGAAGACTAGCCTCTTTCTTATAGATGTGGAAATTGGAACTCACACATCGATTGCTCACAGATGGCACATCTGGTGCAGCATACACACTTCCGACTTCTGGTCCAGTGGTCTCTTTATTTCCCCCACTATGAGCTGGGCAATGTGGAACTCCAGATTTTATTGACTTGGTGGTTTGTGATTCGTTTCCAGGGTGGTCACCTGACCTCCCTATGCCTGGGAAGGGAGCAAATCTGTGATCTTTCTCTCTCTCTCTTCAAATTTCCAAAGAAGAAGCAACTTTCCACCAGAGCAGGAGTCTGAGCCTATTTTGTAGGCAGTGGGGTGTACAGGTGGCTCATTGCCTGTGCTTGGGGGCAGCAGTAATTGATATTTGCCGATCTCCAAGCCTCTGGCAGAGATGGGGAGGGAAGGCCGGGAAAGTGACAGTTCTGTAAATAACCACACCTGGTTCTAAGAGCAGGAAGATTGGCATGTCCCTGTAGCCTCATCAATTACCATCAACCTTTGCAAAGAGAGCCCCAGGAGAGAGAATCTCTTCACACTCTTATGATTATTTATAGAAAACTCATCCTGTCCACACTCTGGAGGGAGTATGGTTTGCTCAGCAGCAGTGTCCTCCCAGGTTTGTTTACATTCTTCCAGGCCCCGTGGAATGCATCCTTCCGCCCCTCCACTATATGGAGCAGAAGGGATGCCCAACCCTGGGACATAACGAAGATGTGGGAGGGCAGACATGGGCAGGATGCCTGAATTTCTCAGTTAGATTCATGTTTCTCCCAGCAAACACTGATTGAATAGCCACTTTGCTGCTGAAGGAGGCAATTCAACACAGTGGTTAAATAAACATGCTTTGCAAGCAGATAGACCTGGATTTAAATCCCAGATCTTCCATGTACAAGCTGTGTGGCTTTGGTTAAGTTACTTAAAGCTTCTGCCTCCATTTCCTCATATATAAAATGGGATAATAATACTTCCTGTCAGGGTCATTGTGAGGTTTGAATGCAAAGGGCTGAGCAGTGCCTGACATAGCAAGTGGTAGGTAGATATACGAGGTCTGACCATTCAGTTCGCGAACTGATCCTAGAAAAAGTGCTACATGCCTCATTGCTGAATATCATTATGGTCACCTTTGAGGTACTCCCCTTGGGAAGCTGTGCACCGACACCAGCGCCTAGTCCACCCTTCAAAGCAATTTTGGAACTCTTTTTCTGGAATGGCCATCAGAGCTGTCATCGTATTACCCTTGATGTCCTGAATGTCATCAAAATGTCTTCCTTTCAATATTTCCTTTATCTTCGGGTAAAGAAAGAAGTCATTGGGGGCCAGATCAGGTGAATAGGGAGGGTGTTCCAATACAGCTATTTGTTTACTGGCTAAAAACTCCCTCACAGACAGTGCCCTGTGAGCTAGTGCATTGTCGTGATGTAAGAGCCATGAATTGTCAGCGAAATTCAGGTCGTTTTCGTCTAACTTTTTCAGGCAGCCTTTTCAGCACTTCCAAATAATAAACTTGGTTAACTGTTTGTCTAGTTGGTACAAATTCATAATGAATAATCCCTCTGATATAAAAAAAGTTAGCAACATCATTGCAACAAGTTCGCAGACGTAATTGTCAGACCTTGTATTTTGCCTATTCTTTTTAAAAAATTTTAAATATGGAATGCTTTACAAATTTTCCTGTCATCCTTGCCCTGGAGCCATGCTAATCTTCTCTGTGCCATTCCAGTTTTAGTATATGTGCTCCTGAACTGAGCACTGGTGTCTATTCTTATAAGACACTGCTAGTTAGTGTGTGTGTGTGTGTGTGTGTGTGTATGTGTGTGTGTGTGTATGATTTTGATAGAAACCCATGGACAGGATAGGTCAGAAGGGACTTCTTGGCGGGAGAGGTGATTGAGCTACTTGAGCGTCTGAGGTATGTTACTGGACATACCAGCAAGGTACCTACCGCCTGATTGTGGGTTGGCAGGATGCCTGAGAACAACTTTTAGGAAAAGCTGTTTTAGCCTGGGAAGGTGGCATAGGCTGTCACTGTCCAGTGTTAAGGCTTTGGCAGCCTCTTCAGATGGAGAGTTCTGTTGGCATGCCACACTCTGAGTGGAGCATTTGTATAACAGCTAATCCAGCCCCCGCAAAAGTGAGGCTGCCTAAAGTGACAAAAAGAAAAGATACATTTTGGGTGAGTTATCTGCAGTGAAGGAATTTTCCAGTCAGTGTTCACATTTGTCTTCATGTTTTCCCAGTTGAATTAGGATCTAAATAAGATTCACACATTGCAAGTGGTTGATATTTCTCTTTGCCTCTTCAATTAATATGTTCCCCAAGTATTTTTATCCCTTTACAATTCTTTTGTTGAAGAGACTAGGTTATTTCCTATTTTCTAATAGGACTGCACCCCAGTGATGTCATCTACCTTGCTCCTTTGTCCCCTATATTTCCTATAAAATTGCAGTAAGATCTAGTGACTATTTGTTTGCAAGAATACGTTGTGGGTGTTGTCCTGTGCTTCCATCAGCTGGCACATATTGACGGGTTGTCTCTTCTTGTGATGTAACAACAGCCATTGATAATCATTGCCTAGATCCATGATTTCACGTATGTGTTCGCAAAATGGTGGCATTCTCATTCTATCTTTCCTTCCTCATTTACTACATGGACAATTTCTAGGAAGAATTGTTTCCTCATCAACTGTTTGGTTACCTCGTGATATAATTTAATCAGGAAAAGCAGGTTCAATGCTTGATTCTTTCCCTGTGCTTACCAGCATTCAGATTCGTGAGTTGGGTTCCTTACATCCTCTAGAGGTGACCAGCGAGATTTTTTGTTTTATAATATCATTAGGAACCCATGAATCTAAACACAGTCCATGTGTTTCAATCCATTGCAGCTATTGTTCTCTCTGAGGCTCAGATTTTCCCATCTCTGACCCATGGGAATCTCTTTCCTGAATTGCTTCCCTAGTTCTGACAGGAGCATGTTCCCAGCGGTCATTGTTAGGTTCCTTGCTTTCTGGAAAGGAAAGCTATGCAAGCTTGGAAATAAAAATGTTTCTTTTTCTTTTTCTTTTTAAATTAAAATTTATTGGGTGACAACTGTTAGTAAAATTACATAGGTTTCAAGTGTACATTTCTATAATATATCATCTATATATCACATTGTATGTTCATCACCAGAGTCAGTTCTCCTTCCATCGCCATATATTTGATCCCCTTTACCCTCATCTACCACTCCCCTCCCTCCTTACCCTCTGGCAACCACTAAACTATTGTCTGTGAAAACAGCAAAAGAACAAGACAAACAAATGAAGAAAGAGAAATATTTCTAAAAGAGAAAACATGTTATAAGTATATACTGATGTTTTCAATTCAAACAGGATTATAGGGCTTTGTTCAACTTCTTATTTTGAATCTTTTGCTCTTGTGCTGAAAATCTTGGTTCTTAATGACACAGCATTATTGCTTATTTGCTTTATATTACACGGGGATGCCAAAAAAATGTATACAAGTGGACACTTTGGTCACTTTTGGTCAACCTTGCTCAAGCCGTATTTCGCCATAATCAGAAGTGTCTGGATGCTGATGGTAACCACTTGTAATTGCAGACATCAAGCGTGACTTGCGTTCATCTATTGTTATCGGTATATATTGAATATTACAATTTTAATACAGTTTTCCTTTCTTAAAATCTGTATACATTTTTTGGAACCTCTGTATACATTTTATTATATATATATATATTATATATATTTTATATATTAGATACATAATACATGTATATTTTTATTTAATATATATATTAAAACAATGCCAAAATATTATTATTATTTGCAGTTCTTACGTATATCTCACTAGAGACGCACAGTTGAATTACTGTATTTTCAAAGCATTTAAAATAATATATCTCTGCATCACTAAGCTTTCAACTCAATGTACAGTTAGATCCATTTATTTTATTTTACCTTTGACTTTAGGAATTTCCTTTTTCCATTGTGATTTAATGTTATTTATAATCACCTAAAACATTTTCATGGTTCTAAAGTAAAATATTAAAAACAAAGTCTTATTCAGAGAATTACAGATTCTATACCAAGCTCACCTTCCTTTTTTCTCCTTTCCCTTTAGCCAACAATTTCATTTACTTTATGGTTGATCCTTCCAAGTTTTTTTTTACATAAGCAAAATCATACATGAATATGTACTTGTATACTTACATCTCTCTCTGTTGGATGTGTGTATATATACACATTCTCTTAGATAAATGGTAGCTTACTAATATATATACTTCAGTCCACCTCCCCCCCAACTTATCATTATATTCTGGAGATCATTCCATAGTAATATATATTCCACATCCCTTTCTATAGTTGCATAGTACTTCACTATTTGAATGTACCAACAGGGGCCTCAACTAGTTCCTTGATGGACATTTGGGTTTTTGCTCTTACATAAACACGTGTTCATGCTTTTGTGATTCTGTCAGTATCTCTTTAGGACAGATTTCCTGAAAATAGACTTCCTGGGTCAAAGGGCCACAGTACCTGTATGATTTTGCTAGATATTGCCAAATTCACCTTCATAGGATTTATACCTTTTTGCATTCCTTCCAGCATTGATGGAAGTGTCTGTTTTTTCAAAGCCTGGCCAAAAGAGTGTTTGGCAGTCATTTGGATATTTGCCACTCTGATAGGTGAAAAGTGGTACATTAGTGTATTTTTATTTTGCCTTTTTCTTATGATGTGCACAATCAAGGCCATTTCACGTAGATAAAAGGCAGTTGTGTTCACTTTTCTGTATGCATCCCAAGCCTTTTTTATAGCATTATTGCTCTTTCATTCTTTCTTTTTAACGTTTTTTTCCTATATTAGAAGTTTCAACCCTTTATCTATGATAAAAGTTGAAAAATTTTCCCATTTGTTATTTGTATCTTTACTTTCCTTATGGTGTTTTTTGCTTTGCAAATCAAAATTGTTAGTTTTGGTATATTGACCTGAAATCTTGTTTAATTCCCTTATTAATTAGTAGATTTTTTTTGGATAGATATCTTACTTATACAATCAATTACTTCTTCCTTTCCAATCTTGATGCTTTTTTCTTGCTTTTCTGCATTGGTTGGGACCTTCGAGTAGACAGCCTTGATTTATTCCTGATTTTAGAGGAAAATGTTTCAGGTTTTACCGTTAAGTATGAGATTAGTTTTAGGTTTTTCATAGATACCTTTTAACAACTTAGTAGCTATGAAAATGTACCTTTCAGATTTCCAAGTGTCGGAAGCTTAAAGACCGAGAGCCCCAGCAGCTGCATTCTGGAATCCATTAGTTTCTTTGTGCTGAGGCCACATTTCCCAAAGTCTTCTTCCTGCCAATGCTTAGGACATGTGGAATTCCTCTGGTGGGTAACTGTGGCTTGAGGACTCCCTGATGGCTTTGTTTCTCTAGAAGCTGCACTGGAGTTTCAGATGCTCTACACCATCTGCTTTCTTCCCCTCCCCCTTCATCTGCTCATATTTGTATCATGATCTGACAAGTCTCTCTCGTTCTCTTCCAGGTCTTCTCCTTATTTCCTTTTACAAACATTTTCTCTAATAAACTTTCTTGCATGTCTAGTCCTGTCTTGGTGTCTGCTTCTCAAAGACCCATATTAACACAGAGATTAACGAATTCCTTTTCTATTCCTAGTTTGCTGAGAGGTGTTTTTCTCCTTAATTTTGAATAGGTATTGAATTTTGTGACAGGATTTTTCTTTATTTACTAAAATGATCATAATATTTTTCTCCTTTTTTATTGTTAATATGGTTACATTGAATACTTTTTGAAAGTTAAGCCAACCTTGCATTCCTGAGGTAAACCCTCAGGTTTTAGTTGGTCATGAAGTTTTATCTTTTTTTATATACTATTGTATCTTATTAGCAGTATTTTCTAGGATTTTATGTCTATGGGGGATATTGATCTGTAATGCCTAATGTCTTTATTTGTTTTTCTACTAAGGTTATTCCAGTCCCATAAAATGAGTTTGGAAGTGTTCTCTCTTCCTCTATTTTTAAAGAGTTTTTGTAAAATTGGCATTATTTCTTTTAAATGTCTTGATAGAATTCACCAGGACAGCCATCTGTGCCTGAGGTTTTCTTTGTTTTCTTCCTGCATATTTAGTCTTTATTTCTGGCATACATCATCGTCTGTGAGGACATTATTCTGTTCACTATTCTTTTTTCTTTTCTTAAAACAACTTTGTGTGGGATGCAAACACAATCCTTTTTTGTTGTTTATGTTTAAAGGGCATTAGTTCTCCTATTCACTTTGGCAGGGAGAGTGGGCCAGGATTTATAGCTCTAGAGTTCACTATTCTGTTGTTATTACCAAGTGTTCAAATATATGACTTATATTTTCTAACATCTATTGACTCAGCTAACCTCCCCCAGTTTTATTGGGAGTTTTTCTCTTCTTTTCCCCTAATGCCAGGTCCTACATAAATTAGATTATACTCCTAATAATTTCTATTCAGTGCAGGCCTTTGTCCCTAGGGCGCTCTTGTTAGTTCTGAGAGTTCATGGAACCCAGGCAGATCCAACATTCTCTGATCTTGTGCTCACAGACTGAAGCCTGCAAGGCCCCTGCTGGTTACGGCTGTTTTTTCCCAGATTGTAGTCACCTTTCTTAGGCATCTCTATTGGCAATTTGGGGTTCTCTGACTCTTAAGTTCAACATAAATCCTTTGTCTCTTCTTTGCTTCTCCCATCCACTTGCTGATGCCACATAGTCTGGATGATATTTGTGGTATTTTTTTTTTCCTTCTACTGCTCATATTTTGGGGCTAGTATTAATTCCTTATTTTGCGTTGGATGTTGTCTGCAGGATTTTGATTTTGCTGTCTTACTCCCGCTGTCTGTTTTGTGGGGTGATTCAAAAAGATTTTTTTAAAAAAATTACACGACCATTGCTGCCACCCTCCTAAAATCCCTGAGTGTCTCTGAAAATTTTTATGGTGGAAGTGGGGGTAAAGATGCACAGTTATATGAGCACTTTAGGAGCTTAGGCAATGTGTACAAACCACCAAGAGTCCTATTTGATTTTGAAAGTGTTAGGACTCTTGTGAGAAACTACAAAAGACCTTTAGAATTGATGGTGGTAAGCTCAGAATGCTAATAATAATAATACTTGCGAAATAAAAGTGGGAAGAAAAACAAGATGTTTCTCACTGAGCTCTCCTTGGTACTAGGTATTGTGTGACATCTTTTATATGAATTTTCTCAATTAAGTCTCTCAACCACCTTATACGGCAGATACTATTATCACCCCTACTTTATCACTTTTATCATAAGGCAAGTTGTATCACTTCTACTTTACAGTATTGAAAATGAGGCATAGAGTGGTTTGTAACTTTTTCATAGTCACATAGATCTCTTAGACTTTGAAGCTGGTGCTTGTAGCCATTCTATCATACCACCTCCCACTTCCTTGTGCATGTACACTAGTGGGGAAAGGGGCACAGATGGTCAGGGAATCACTCTAAAGTCGGTATCTGAATTCATGCTTGAGTCATGGAGATGGCAGCACGTGCCTAGCCTTAATGACTTGTTCTGAGGATATAATGTAATACTCTCCCCTTCCCCACACACAAGAAAACTTTTGAAAGAGTATCATAAGAAAGTGGCAACTCAGCAGTCCAATGGTAGGAAGAGAGGGCCCTCCCCAGTCAGGCAGGGCAGCCACAGTGGATGTGTCAATAATGGCGTGGCCAGTGGTAGAAGCTTCAGTGGAGGTCACCAAATGACGGACGAGAAGTTGGCCTCTGTGGCAGCATCAGGAAAGCTTCACCTTCTCTGAATGAGAAAATATGAGCCAGCCTTCTATACTGGAGGGAAGGTAGGAGGTTCAGGGCTTTGGCTTCGAAGTGATTCTCTTGAGAAACTGAGGCCATTGGTGGTAATTGCTACCCAGAGGCAATAAGTATGGTGGTTCCCACAGGAACTTCAACATGTTATTTTATTTCTTTTTGCCTCCATTGCCTGAGTTGTAAAATGGAACAGTGGTAACACATGCTTCATTGTGTTGCTGGTGGGATTAAATGAGTCAATACATGTAAAGCACTTAGAATGATTCCTTGTGCCCTATAAGTCTCTATGTATGTTCCTTCCAATTATAATCCATCCTTCTTATTGGCAGATTCTGTATTTGCAAATTTGCCTACTGGCTAAAATTTATTTGTAACCCCAACATCAATAGTCATGGTGTTTTCATGTCATTTGTGCAGAGTGGAGAAGCATTTCAGTTGCCTGATGTCACGTTCCCCTCCGAGGTTAAGTTGTTGCTCTGTTTTCATACTATAAACAAGTGTCCTCTCCACAATCTATTTAGTGCCATGTTTTCTTTTGCATTTTTGTGCCTTTTCTTGGTGATTTCACTGTCTAAAATGCCTGACAAGCGTAGTGCTGAAGTGCTGTCTACTGTTCCTAAGCACAGGAAGGCTGCAATGTGCCTTACAGGGAAAATATGCAAGAAAGGCAGTGCCACATGGACCTCGTCGCCGCTCTGCATTGCTAGCTAACAAAGCCAGAATGCAGCAGAGTCATCATGACCCTGTGACAGCCTGGCAAGTTGGCACAACACTGTGATGCAATTGCAATGGCACATGACAAGAACATTATACCATGACAAAACAGGACTAGGCACCAACACAATTCCACACCATGCAATTATAACTAGGCACTACACCTCGCACTACACCTCGCACGACCACCATGCCGTAACAGAGATTATAATGTAACCACCTGAGAATCACTGACGGCACTTATCATGGTATAATCACACCCATAGCATGATATTGCAATGCTCTAACAATACTCCAGCATCTTGCAAAGCTCTAACCACATAGTATCTGTTTTGACTAACTTCCTGGGTGGGGTCTCATCAGCTCAGAGTTTAGATACTTTGGGGGATCTTTAAGCCCAGCCCAGAAGCACCACTGATGTAAACATCTGAAGGAATTCTCTCTGGCTGCTCCCTCCCTTGTACTGTTGGTTGACATGCGTGCCTTCTCTGTGAGTGTGAGGACGGAAGTCATTTCGTCTTCACCTTTGTATCTCTCAGCACTTAATATGGCACCTGGCTCAGAGTGAGTGTAAATGAGGAAAAGGCTGGTGGTGAGTGTGGTATTGAGTTAAAGAAATCCAATGACATTGAGGGAATACTGTGCGCATCACAGGTCCAGAAGGTACCTCAGACTAGATTCAATCAATGTTTCACCGAGTTTACTCATCCTGGTATTCGTTTTTGCCATATTTGTGTATTACTGGTTATTAGTTCAATATCTTTAAATGTACTCATTAAAAATATACAAATTATGTATACAAATATACAAATTAGAAAGAAAACAAAAAGCCCAAAGAATTGAGCTCCCTCACCGTGTCTCTCTGTGGGAGTTTTCCAGCTGTTGGCCTCTGGGCCCTGCTCGGTGTGAGAGGGCGGCATTTCACGTGCTGCAGATGACCAGGTGAAGCCTGGGACAATCTGTGCCCCCTGAACAATGCAGGGCTCCACGGATTTGGGGGCATCAGCCTGAGCCGGTGGGGTCTTTGGGGCTGTGTGTGACCCAGGCTGGGGAAGCGGTCACCTCAGGGAGAGTAGGAGACTTAAATCAACCCTCTGGGCCTTCCTGGGGCTCTTGTAATTTGCCTGGCAGGGGCTATAATCCTGGAACTATTCTGTGTTTCCAGTACCACCCTAACTAACATTTATTGAGTTAACGCGTCCTACTTTCTGTTTTTAATTTTCATAGCAATTGGGTGAGATTGGTACTTTTCATTGCCCCTAGTTTGACATTTGGGAAACTGAGGCTTGGAGTGGTTATAAGTGGCACAAGATCACACAGCTAGTAAGAAGTGAATCCAGAGTTCAACCATAGGCTGGCAGCTCTGCAGCTGCAGAGTCTGGGCCCCTGACCATTAGACTCAACTCCCTCTCTAAACTGTTTCCCCTCGTATCTTGCTGCCCAGTGTGGCCAGCAGGCACAAGTAGGCATGGATCACTAGAGTTGGGATGATGTCCGCTCACCCTCTTTGCTTGGACAAAGCCATTCTCTGAGGGTTTGGAGAAGCTAGTTGGTGAGCCTTGGAGCATCTGGAAGCCAGTGGTCAGCTGAGATGTGTGGCCCTCTGTTCCTAAATATGTCTGGGGGCCCAGCCAGAGCTGCACCATAAGGTGCTAAAGAGATATGATGGGACTTACGCTCAGGCATATATAATGACTAACAGGAGGTAGGATATGGCTAATTCTATTGCCAGTACTTTGCTTAATTAAATGACACTCCCAGAGATGTGTAGTGGTAATTACTTCTTCTCTGTCACATCCCCCTTTTCTCCTGCTAATTTACTCCTGGCGCCCACCTAAAATTCAAGGCCTGCCATGGCTGGCTAGCTCTCAATCTACAACCCTCTTCATCTCGCTGACTAGCTGGGATGTTGTCCTGGTTTGGAGCACAGAGAGGTAGGCTCCTGAATGTGGGGTCCCCCTGGAGATGGTGAACAGAGATATTTACCCTAAAATATAAGCTCATTAATACTACATAGGAATCAAGTAGATGTACACACATATTCACAGAAGCCCTGTTCACGACAGCCAGAAGGTGGAAATTACCCAGATGGGCAGCATGGACGCGTGTATACACACAATGTGGTAGGTCCACACGATGGGATATTATTTGGCCACAAAAGGAAATGAAATATGGACATATGCTATCGTGTGGATGAACCTCAAAAAGGTTATGCTAAGTATTAGAAAGTAGACTCAAAATATTGCATGATTCCATTTATATGAACTACCCCGTAGAGGCAAACCCATAGAGACAGGTGCAGACTGGTGGTGGCCAGGGGCTGGGGGGAGAAGAGAATGGGGAACAGCTGCTTTATGGGGATGGCGTTTTCTGTTAGGGTGATGAAAGCATTTTGGAACTAGATAGTTGTGCTTACACAACATTGTGAATGTACCAAATGCCACTGAATCGTTCACTTTCAAATGGTTAATTTTATGTTATGTGAATCTCACCTCAATAAAAAGAGGCCAAATTTTAAAAAATGCTACATAGGAGATATTTGGTTAAAGCATCAGATGATTATTAGAAAGAGTTTGAAGTCATGTCAGCAACTACCCAATCCTTCGATGGAAGCATCATCTGTATTTTTCAGTCTTTACACATTCCCAATGAATAACACATGCCCCACGCTGACGGGGTTGCAGCTCATGTTACCCAGGGGTGTCCCGGGAAAGCGTTTGGGATGACAAGAGGGTGATGGGGAAGAGAAAAGAGCCAAGGCAGGGGAGTTAGACTCTGGTTCAAGACACACTGGGGCATTTCTTCTGCCTGGGATATAGGAGGGAGACCTTTTTAAAATGCAGCTCTCTCTATGACCTACAAAAACAAATCGATCAGAGGATATGTGATTAAATAGCAATATATTTTTAGAGGAATGGAAAATGTGCTACTCATGAATTTTTCCTTAAAGTTTATTGTTTTACTTAATTGTAAAAGTAGCATCATACCTATAGATTGGGAAGAACATGAAGGCATAAGGGGGAAAATTACCTATTATTCCATGATGTAGAAGTAGCTGCTTTTGACAGTTTAATATATCTTTTCCAGTATTTTATCATTGCCCTTTATTCACATAGCTAAAATTGTATAATGTACACACATTTTTAACCTACTTCTTTTCCCTATAATATCATAGAGTAAGCATTGCTCTGGTTTATTGCACTACTTTGTAATCATCATGCTATTGGCTGCACAATATTCCACTGTAAGGAGGTGTGGCTTATGTAACCAATCGCCTATCACTACACATTTTGATTGTTGTCTGAGAGCTCAATGCTGAAAACTCCCCAAATACAACAGATGTTATGGGTGGAGTGACCCTGGAGGTCACCTGGGACAGACTGTGTGACTGGTACACAAACCTTTGGTGGAGATAATGGGGTATAATCTTGGGAAGATGAGACTGGTGTGTGATTATAATTTTGCTAGTAGGAAACAAACTCACAGCGGTAACTATCCCATTTGGAGATCAGACAGAGGGGTGACGTCAGCACACAGCCTGAAGTTGACAGACTCATTCGGGCAACTGCCCAGTGAGAAGGGAGCCTAGCCTAATGGTGTATATTTTTCACATCTTTAGTAAACATTTCTTGACCTCCGCCCCATGTGGCAGGTGATGGGACACTGTAGGAATACGGCACCCTCCTTGCCTCAAAGGAACATCATATATAGTGGGGCGAGCAGACTGTTGAGTGATGGTGAACACTGTGGAGCAGTGTGGTCTGTGCCATGATAGGACTGTGCATTCTGGGCGCACAGAGCAGCTTTCGCATCGGGGGTGGGAGTGGGGACAGGGAGGCTTCCCGTAGAAGGTGACTCCTGTGCTGACAGTAGATGAATTGGAATTACAGAGTCTGCTGAGCCCTACTGTGGATGCCACCAGTGGCTACCTGTCTTCCAATTCCACATCCACTGTGCGGCCATTTGTGAATCATTTGGCTTCCAACATCCATAGAGTAACAACACGCTGTGCAGATCTGTGTGGTGGACGCATTGCTCATTGTCATTGCCATATTAGCTCTGCTGTTCAGCTTGGTTCCTGTGAGTCTGTCCCTGGGAAATGGGCCTGCCCTTTGTTCTCACCTGGTGAGATTTCTGAGCCTGCAAGGCTAAGGATGCCAAGGCCTTAAAGCATGGTGAATTGGCCAAGGTAACAGAAGTTCCCCAAGAAGGCCTCTCCATACATGCCTTTCACCTTCTAACTGTAACAGCTCCCTGTCAGAGGAGTTGTGCAGAATAAGCAGGTGGATGTGGGCAATGGGCCCGGCTTAGAGCGGATGCTTGGAAGACTAATTCTTCTCCTCCTCCCTCGCAGACTCTCCTGCTTCTGGTCGGGGGTAGCTGATGAGCGGAGATGAGTCACACAGTTCACCAACGCCCTCTAGCTAGTTCTCCCAGTTCATTAATCAAGCCATCAGTCAATGTGACTAATTGTTACTTTTCGAGATAAATGTTTAAAATATCATGTCCTATAACAAAGTATTTTTTAAACGCTGAAGGACTTCTTGGGGGTGGTAATGGAAGATAATTCGCATGCACAGAGCAGCCGGAAAACAATAGTGGAAACTATTTGACTGCAAAGGTTCCCCCCTCTAGGCCTGGGCTGGAATGAGCCGGCACAGCTTGGCTGGTTGCTCATGTTCGCGGGCGCGGATCAGGCGTGCGCAGTGCACGGGCAGTACAAAGGCTGACTTCCTTCTTGACTCCCCCTGCTCTGCCCCTCTGCCAGCACTGGCACCAGTCACCTTTGTATGCATGTCTGTGTGGGGAACAGAGGCTTTCCTTCCCTGGACCGCTATGCAGCAGTGGTGTACCTAGGAGCGGGCGTGTTGAAAAGCCTGATGTGAGCTCCAACTGGGAACAACGGAAAGTCCTGCTTTTCTCTCTCTTGGGAGCTGAGAGCTAAGTGAGCTTGACCAAGCTTGGTTTCTTAGGTAGTGGGAGCAAGGTCACCACGAGACAGATTCCTGAGGTGTAGTTAACAGAATTGCCATAGGCCTAGGTGAAGTTTTTGGGAACTTCCACAGATGCCCAAGGTGGTGTTGGAATTGAACTTGGACATTTGCGTAGCCAAGGGTCAACTCTTCTAGACAGGATTCCGGAGAGACTGAGCCAAGACCACACAGCCCTGGGTGTCGGAGCCGTCTGGGGTTTCCACCAGGAATGCCCCTGATCCATACACACCTAGGGTCACCCATTCTTTTCACTTCCTTTCCCCTGCCAGCTCTTCCCCCCGCCTTCTTTCCAAGCTCCTCTCTGAAAACATTGCATCAGTCAGAGTCTTAGAGTCGCCATGGCTACACTGAGGGGAGCAGTTAAGGCAGAGGCACTTGCTCTAATTGGAGCTTGGTGGTGGTCACCCTTGGTTGCACACAGCCTCTCTGCCCTGACAGGGCCACACAGACCCTCATAGTTCATGAGCCTTGATGCACCCCATATGCGGCAATGGACTTGTCCTGCTACTGCTGTCCCTGACCCTGGAGGATGCTTGCTAGCTTGTCAGTTGGCTGCAAACGTCACTTAGGCTTGCATCTAGGAATAAATACCCTTTTTGCGGGATGAAACGAGCAAGTGATAATAAACCAACCAATCAACACCCCCACCCCCACCACTCCTACCATCACTAAAAAGGAAAGTGAAAAGAAAAAAGCTGATTCTAACACTGAGTTCCTAATGTAATGCTTATGCCCATCTTCTCTCCCCTCCCACTTCCAAGTGCTGCTTCAGTTTCCTTTAGGGATTCTGAGATCTCAGTCATATGCCCCTGCTCATGCACAAAAGGAGAAGCCTGAATCTAGCTCATAGGTCAAGAGCAGAGATTCTGGGTCCAGATACTTGTATTCAAATCCTGGCTCAGTAGATTACTAGTTGTTTGATCTTGGGCTAGTTATTATCCTGTCTGTGCTGCTGTTTCCCCATCTGTAGAGTGAAGATGATAATATGACTAATCTCATAGGATTAAATGAGGATGAAATGAGTTAATATACTCAAAGCACTTCAAATACAGTGGTGGGAAGATGGTAAGCGCTATCTATGTAAGTGCTTGCAATTAGAAACTTCTGGGTGGTTACTGGGTTTCTGGCCAGAGCTGAGCCACCATGCTTCAGACAGGATGCTGCTTTGTGCTTTGGGTCTCTTTCACCCATGCTTTGAGCAAGGGATCTGCCATTTGCAATAAAAGATGACATTTATTGCAAGGGATTCGATGAGTGGGTCATAAATATTTACCCCCCAAAACAACTGTAGGATTAAAAACTGGAATCTGACTTAGAGAAGGGGTCTCAATACAGACAGTGAGTCTCAGCTGAAAGACAGTGGGAGCCAGTGTATTTCTTGCAGTAGCAGCCAGTTTTTGAACCCACCCCTGTGCATTCCTGACTCTCGACCTTGTCTCTTTCCCGGCTTCTAGATGCACGGACGTGTTAAGCATATACTGGGTACGTGGGGCTCTCGGAAGCGTCAGGCAGTTCCCTCTGCTCTCCCTGTGCAGACTGCAGCATTAAAGCCTACCTCTAACTTCAAAAATAGAAACGATGCCACTGCTGGGCTGCGTCAACTGCTCTGCCACATTAGAGCTGAAACCTCTGAAACTGTTGTTAATGTACTTGGCATTTGTAAAGTGTCCAGGACACTCAGGGAGTTTCTGGCTAGTATTTGTGAATTCAAAGAGAGTGACACACCCTCATTGGTAAAATCTTCAGCTACCAAAAAAGCTGCCCCTCGACAATATATTGGCATGTGTTAGGAGGGCATTTCCCGATGACCCAAAGGCCCAAACAGTGCCTCGTCTCTCTGCCCATGTAGAATTCTTGTTGGCTGAATTATGTGTTTCCTTGCCTTTCAATGGCTGATGAGAGTCCTAATAATTACATGCATTAAGCACTTGCTGGGAGTTTTCGTATCTTATATCCCTTAATCCTTAAAGCTAACTTGGAGGTGGGTACCATTATCAACCCCATGTACAGATTCACAAACTGAGGTTCAGAGAAGCAATGAGTCTTGTCCAAGGTCACACAGCTGAAAACTGGTAGAACTGGAAATCAAATCTGTTCTGTCTTTCTAATCCTGCAAGACTGCACTTTTGCCTGCTGTGTGTGGCACCACACTCTGTAGAGGGTGAGTGGACAGAAAGGTCATGACCTTTGGTGTCAGATGGGCCTGGCTCTGCCTCATGAGCTGTGTAAACTTAGATCATTTAGTCTTTTTAACAACAGCAGCAACAGCCATGATAATAGCTAATACTTCTGTGGCACTGCTGGGAGCCAGGTACGCTTTACTGTATTAACTTATTTACCTTGCAACAACCCTATGAGGTCAATACTATTATTTTGCCAGGTAATTAATATCGGTGACCTCAGTGTGAGCCCATGAAGATTAAATGAGATACTATTTATGCAAGTGTTTCCCCTGGCAGAGAGTTAGGGCTAAATATTAGGTAACGTGGTTGACTACAGCTCTGAGAAAGACACACAGGCCAGCTCTTCTCTGCGAACATGCTCCATTTGTGAGAAGAGATGATCCTGAGCTGGGTTCGATATGTTCTCTCTGATTTTCTTCACTAAACGTAACAGCTCTGTTTCATGAAGTTGCCGGTTCTGTTACCTTGTCCAGCACAGCCCAGGCACTCCATACATGTCTATTGAATGAATGAATGAGCCAAGGGGTCATCAGTCACCTGTAGCTGATTTTGTCATCGCGTATTCCACAACAGAGAGGCCATTTTCTCATAAACAGAGAAAGCTCATCTCCGAGAAAAGACACAGGGGCCACTCTTGCGTCTCTGGTGCACGTGTGTGGTGTTTAGCTGCCTTCTGCTTTTTCATTATCAGAAAAGGGGGACACCTGCATGGCTCACCAGCATCCCACTCCCAAAAGGATGACTTAGTTTTCTCCACACAATTCCTAGGATGTTGTTCCTGGGGTAAGAAGCGGGATGGGGGTCTAGAACGGGGGAGAGGAGGCCATGACTACATCAGCGGGCAGGAGACGTGGCATCCCAGGAAACGGGTGTCTGCTCCTCAGAGGCTTCCCTGGGAGCTCCGGAAGCTGGTACTCCAGGCTTCATGCTGCGCCACCTGAAGGGTCCACTCCAGTTCCTTTCATGGCCCATTTTCACCCTGACAGGGAATTGTTTCCTTTTTACCTGACCTGAGCATCTCCTCCTCTGGAGTGTAAACTCATTTCTTTTGGTCCTGTGCTCTGAGCAGAAAAGGGCCATCGGTCACCAATTTCGATATAATAACCCTTCAGATCCTCAAAGACTGTTATTAAATCTCTCCCTGGCTGCCTCTTCTCTGACTAAACAATTCCCTCTCCTTTCACCTTTCTCCACAGGTCCAGTTTTTCCACTCTGTGCAGCATTGTTCAGAGCCCCTCCATCTTCCCTACGTGACCAGGAAAGTGGGAAGCCCAGGGGCCAGCTGCTGGCTGAGGGGTAAGGGCAAAGGGCAGCTGGGGGGCAGCCCACACTATTCTGTTGCCCCTGGGTCACACACACACAGCCTCAGCTTCTCTCCTTGCTGCTGCTGCCCAGGGATAAAAAGAAGAAAGATGCTTTCCCCCAGGGCACAGCCTTGGCTCCTCTTTTCTTCCTTCCCTTTGTCTCGTTCTGCCCTTCTCCATGCTGACCGCAGCTTTCAGCACCTTCCCCTGGGCTCAGATGCATCAGAGAAGACAAGCAGAGAGCTGAAACAGGCAAGCGACAGAACAATTAACAGCGACAGCTACCGTTGTCCACTAGCTAGCTGCCAGTTAACTGCATGCTGTAGCTCAGTTCTTCAAACCACCTGATGGTCCCTATTTTACACAAGAAGTTTCTAAAGCTCTGTTATAGACCCTCTAAGGCACTTGTCTGAGAGCCCACCTGGGAGTCGGTACAGCCAGAATTGATAGCCAGACAGTGGGACTTCAGACACAATGTATTTAACACCCACTATCTCACTCTACTTGTTTTGCAGACAGTGAATCAGGAAGGGGAAAGGAGCCCCTGACGGGTATGCCAGGATCTGGTTACTGTGGACAACTGGGACTAAAGAAAGGGACTCCAGGACACAGAGAGGTGGGAGGAGAACCAGGAAGGAGCATCTCAAGAAGGATAATCAGTGTCAAATGCACAGAAGGTCAAGTATAAGGTTTCCATGTTTGTCTTCCATCCAGGCCCAAGGTAAGCTGTCCCCATGGGACCCATTTTCTGGCATCTGGAAGAGGCCTGTTTGTGTCCCAGGCCCGTCCTCTGACTGTGTGCATACCCCTGACCCTCTTCTCCATGAGGGCTCTCCCCAAGCTTCTGCAAAGCCCTCCCTAATCCACCTCCTGGTTCCTGAATGCGCTCTCAGAGGCCAGGCCCCGGAGGGACCCTGGGAAGGTGTGGGTGCTTTGGCTCCCTGCTGTGCGTGGGCCTGGACCCAGCGTCCCAGCTTTCTAGTTCACAGGGTCTGGCCTCTGACTCTCCGGTCAGCACCCTTTTGCTTCCCAATTTCTCCTCCTTCCTCCCTTCCTGCCCTACCATAACCTGGGTAGGAAAGGGGTCTTTGCTCCTCTTTTTTGTTTTCCACCACAACCACCTGAGGTATGGTTGGCTGAAATATGGCCGAATCCCCAGAACCTGTGAATGCACATGGCAAAAAGGAAGTTTTACAGACAGAATTAAGTTAAGGACGTTGCGATGGGGAGATTCTTCTGGATTATCTGGGTGGGCAGTAAATGCAATCACTGTCCTTATAAGAGGGAGGTAGAGGAAGGTCTGACACCGTCTGGTGTCAAAAGCTAAAAAGAGGAGAAGACGATGTGAAGACGAAACAAAGAGACATTTGAAGATGCTGGCCTTGATGGTTAATGTGATGTGGCCACAAGCCAAAGCATGCCGGCAGGCATGAAGCTGGAAGAGGCACAGAACAAATTCTTTCCTGGACCCTCTGGAGCAAGTGTGACCCTGGCAACCCTTTGATTTTGGCCCAGTGATATTGATTTCAAACTTCTAACCTCCAGAACCATAAGAGAATAAATTTCTGTGCTTTTAAGTCACCAACTTTGTGGTACTTCATTACAGCAGCCACAAGAAAACAAATACTGGGGGTGCCAAAAAAATGTATACACATTTTGATAGATGTTATCTATGCTCAAGCAGTAGTTTGCTCTAATCAGAAGTGTCTGGATGCTGATGGTAACCACTTAGAGCACCTTTTGTAATTGCAGAAGTCACACGTGACATGTATTTCATCTTTTGTTATTGGTATATATTGAGTATTACAATTAATAGTTGTTTTTTTTCTTTCTTAAAATGCATATACATTTTTTTGGCACCATCTGCATATGGGCATCACCAGGACACATTTGCAGGTAAAAGCCTACCACCATTTCAAAATGTGTGACCTCACATTTGCAATTCAGTGCTTAGGGGTGGGAAAGGAGTAGGGGTGTAGCGCAAAATTCAAATTCCTAGTTTTAGAGAAAGAGATTTTGCTATCATTCCATCATACTCCTCTGTCTCCTTCCCTCCATGCTCAAGGCACTTAAGACCAGAAGCTTCTTCTACGGGGGTGTGAGAGGAGCTTGTTGAACTTGTTAATTTGTACCTTCTCGGGGGCTTGCATTTTAAAAAGAGTGCTGTCCCCCGTACCCACTCAAAGCGCACTCTTGAATCTTGTGCCTTCCCTAGGCTTTGCAGATGCCTGAGAACTGGCCATTCCGATGACCCCTAAAATGCTAGAATGGAAATAGAGAATAATGAAAAACGGGGTGGGTGAGAGGATGTGGCTACCTAGATAAGGTAGTCAAGAAAGGCTTTTTGAGGACGTGACTTTTATGCTTAAAATCTGGGTTATTCCAGACAGAAAGAGTAATGCATCCAAGATTTCAAGGTAGGAAAAAAATCAGACATATCCTGGAACTGAAAGCAGGCCCATGTAGCTAAAGAGTAGAGCTAAGTTAGTCATGAGAGCTTTGTCAGCAAGGTTGGGGAGTCTGGAGTTTTCTGTAAGTAAAATGTAAAGCAAGCCAACTTGTGGATGCGAAATCCCAGGCCCGTCAGTGTCTGACTCACCAGTACTCTCTTTTTCCATCATGCAGATGAAGAATCGGGGGTACAGAAAATCTAAGTTGCATAAGTTGATCAAAGTCACACAACTAATAGAGTCTGGATGAAAACCCAGTTCCAGGCGACCCCAGGCCCCGTGCCTTTAACCCCCACAAGCCAGGATCTCCGGTGGACTTCACCGTGACATACAGCTCCGCCTGGTGATGAGCCTCTCAGAGCGTAGTCGCCAATGGTGCCAAGTTTGTCAGTTAGAGAACTAATCACTCAAGATGTAGTAAAGATGTATGGTTAATTCATCCTGGGGTTGGACCCATCAGTCCCATGGCTTTGGCTTCTAGTTGTCTGAAATGCTTTGTAGTCTAACGTGTGCCAGGATATTAATGATTCAGAAACCGCTGACTGATGATGGAGAGGAGAGAGAAGAGAGAAAAAGGGGGGGGGGGAGAGAGAGAGAGAGAGAGAGAGAGAGAGAGAGAAATCCAAATCCAGTCAGCTCTTTGCCTGGGATCGATTTTCAAAATGGTCTTCTCACCCTCTTTCTACCACTCTCCCTGCTCAATAAATGTTGCTGTTATTATTATTAGTTATTATTTCCTCAAAATAGTGGAGTTATGGGGGAACTCCCAGAGGGGCTTGCCTCATGGGATGGCTAGGCCCCGTGCTGCAGGGTCTGGCCTCAGCCTGGAGCCACTGGAGGGGCACAGTGTGGAGTGAGGGACCCAGAGGATCTGCAACTGAACCTGGAAATTGTTC
This sequence comes from Rhinolophus sinicus, assembly GCF_057876585.1. Lineage (NCBI taxonomy): Eukaryota > Metazoa > Chordata > Mammalia > Chiroptera > Rhinolophidae > Rhinolophus > Rhinolophus sinicus. The sequence goes on along the minus strand of NC_142514.1, from coordinate 148,229,820 downwards.
ACTTTAGCGGAATTCCAGGTTGTATGGCTCCCTCTGTGTTACTAGGTACAAGGATGTACGAGGGGAGATCCTTTAAATGTGGGAGAGAGATCCCCAGCTTTGGAGGTGAGGGAGGAGGTCAGAGCCAGGGGAAGGATGAGTCCCTTTGTTCATCTCTATTCCTATTGTTTGGCACAAAGCCGGACCCGTGATTGACTCTTAAGCAGTGTTGCCCTGCAGGACTAGATGGAATGAAATAATTATAGCTCAGTCCTGCTGCCTGTTCCCTGGGTGACCTTGCTTTTGTGAGCTCAGTTTCCCCATCTGCCAAGTAGGCATGAATGTAGCAGGTACCCCCCAGAGTTCATGTTGGGGAGAAAGCGTAGTGAATGCACCACGTGAACTCTAAATGATTCTGAGGCATGAAAACTTCCCAGGTTGTGTCTATTGTTCCTTTTCAAATATGCCAAGGTATCACATTTTTGGAATGGTTAAAAGCACAGTTCTCCCACTGATATATTTTTGCATAATAATGAGAATATACATATTCTCCTCCATGGGATTCAAGAAAGTTATTTTCATTTTGAACAGGAAGAGAAAAATGCTGTCCATAGTCCATAAACGTATCCTCCCACCCCCGCAATTACTCTGTGCAAAAAAACAAAAAAACAAAAATGTAGCTCTCTGGTGGTTTAGGAAAGAAATGTCGGCAACATTATTTTCGTGCATCATAAAGCTTCCTCTTTGTCCCCAGTCCCAACAATTGAACTTTCTTCTCCTCCTCCTTCCTTACTTAACTTTGGGTAGACATGTCCTAAAGAGCAAGCAGTTTCTCCAAAAAGACCCCAGAATCCATTGTGGTCTTTTGCTCTTAAGTTTCTGAGGGCCACTCGGAGGGGTTCGGCTCTGCCTCTGCACTGGAAGTTGGTGGCTGTACTAAGCCAGGCATCCCTAAGGCCCCAGGTTTCTGAGCTCTCTCCCCTGAGCTCAGATGGTTGTTGGTGACACATCTGGGGATGTGTTTACTGGTAGATGCTACCTTCTAATGGAAATGCCTAGCAATATCAATGCGACAGCAGCCCTTCTACTAGGAGAAGGGTCTCCTTACCACCCATTTTCTGACAATGAATATGAAATCCCTTCACATTGAGGGTGCACTTAAAGAAAAAGTTTACCCAGTGACGATAGCATTCTGGGAGCTTCTATCATTGCCTCCCCAGCCTTCAGGCCCCAGGCTTCTTTTTCCTTTTACACAGTCGAGAAGATTCCAGAATCACATTGGTGTGAATCAGCAATCCAGGGTTCACGTTGGAAATGCCCCCCATTCTTGCTCTTCAGAAAGATCCGGAAGAGCACTTTGCCAGGCACCCTCCACTCCTTGGTTCTCATACACAGACTCATGTCCTGGATGGAGGTGAAGGCTGGGCCAGAACTTGGGGACTAAGTGCGTTGTAGATCCCACACCGATGGGACTGCAGAGCAGAGAAGCTATAACAGAAGCCTTACCTCCTACGCCCCCAATGAAAGGTCACCAAGTGTCCTTGTTTCCTTCATACTCCCACCTGGGGGGACAACAGAAATTATATACACAACTAGGTATTAGACACAGTTGTTTGAGGCTGAGAAACACCTAACCTTGGGCAGATAGGTGGGTAAGTGAGCTGTTATGTCCTTGTGGAGAGTGGGAGAGCTGGTCCCCGAGAGCGTGAGAACTGTGCCAGAAGAATTCAGCTCAAAGACGCTGGGGAAGAGGAGCAAAGAAATTTCCAGAACCCAAGTCATTACACTCACGGTGTTACGGGAGGGGATGCTTTCCTGCATCTAGGGTGATTTGGAAGGTGACAGGATGGAGACGAAGCTTGGGATGAGACTAAAAACCGCTTATAGGTAAATATGTGTAGGCAGACAGGTAGACCCTGGCTCCAGTCCTGGCTCTGGCACTTACAAGGTTCGTGACCTTGTGCGTGAAGCTTGGAACCTCTGAATTACTATTTTCTCTTCCATCAAATGAGGCCCATTAAACCATCCTGTTTGGGTGAGGTGGGATTTAATGAGAGAATGTATGTGAAGCATGGGAACCATGAGCCCCTGGTAGTATATACAAGCTCAGTCATCGGGGGCTGTTTTCAGGACTTTTGAGCTCAGATTCCTATTGGCTGGCACCCAGTGGAGGGGGCCACAGCATCAGGTTTTACAGGTCCTGCAGCATGAGGTTTTACACCACCACAAATCCTTCAGCACCTTGTTGTGGTCCTGAAGTGTGTTTGGGGGTGACTGCCCCTCCCTGCCAGGAATGGAGACAGAGGGCTGGTCCTGCACAGACTCCTGCCCAGATATTGTAATGAGTCAAATGGTTGGCCATGCATTGCCCTGGAAATGGCTGGAAAGCACTGCAGATCTTTAGAGAGCTGGATTCTTTGAGACACTCTTCTAGCTCATTCTGCCACCCCTTTTGGGCCAGGCTAAGCAGCAGCGTGAGATCCCTACTTCTACCTGGTCGGTCAGTGTTTCCTCCCCTCCCAACAGGTCCGGGCTACAGAAGTACTACACCCGCTCCACTGGGCTCTTCATCTTCTATCATGTGGGAAAGGTTACAAACGGAAACACGCCTGGGCCTGGAGGGTGACTGCTGATAGAACGAAATCTGGCCTGAGATTTGGTGTGTGATAATGATGCTCTAAAAAAAGAAGCTTAATTAAACCTTCAAATGGGATGATTCCTTCATTCTCTTGATCTGAACGTGCTAGATTTGGGAAGCCCCTGGATTTCTTGCTGCCTGGTCTGTTTCCACTTCTCTTTCTCCTGCCAATGTTGCTTGTGTCACATTCCAGAAATCTTTCCTAGGGTTGAAATCCTATTGAGAATGGACCACTGACCAGCTTGCCACTCAGAGTTCCTTGTAGATCCCGTCCTGTGCCATGGACTGAATAACACCGTGCGATTTCAATTCACTACCTCCAGCTTGGTTATCATAAGAATAACAATATTTACCATATTGACACACAGAGTGGCTATTCAATAAATGATTTTTTTAAAAAAAGAAATGATTAAAGTGAAAGCATGTAGCTTGATGCCAAGTAGGTGATCAAGATACATTAATACAGTCTGCATTTCATCAGTTTCCTTATCTGTGAGAATGAGAATAACATTCCCGGCACCTACTTTGTACAGGGTCACTGTTAGAATGAAGTGGGACAATCTGTGCCAAGAGCCCAGCAGAGTGCCTGTCACATGCTGGGTATTCAACATCTGTTCCCTGTTACATTTGTTATCAACTGTGTGGGCTCGGGGATTTTTATAATGTGGTTAATTTGAAAACAAGAAGTGAGAAATGACTCCCCCTGAGGAGTACTCAGCTCTCCATAGCGCAGCAGGCCTGGGAGCGTTAGGTGGGGGGGTATTGGGTAGAGAAGCAAGGGGAGGGACAGAGATAATGCAAAGAACATTTTGGCCTGCTAGTTACTTTTCAAGGTGATAGGATTCTAAATCAGTTCTAAATGATGCTCTTTCGAAAGAAAGAAAGAAAGAAAGAAAGAAAGAAAGAAAGAAAGAAAGAAAGAAAGAAAGAAAGAAAGAAAGAAAGAAAGAAAGAAAGAAAGAAAGAAAGAAGTTAGTGGGTACAGGAAGCTTAGTGTGACCAACTTTAGGCATACTGTCCTTGGACTCCTGGGAGCATTTCAGAGCGCAAGTCTGATTTCCATCTGCAAATACAGGACTCAGAGCATTCATGACACATGTCTTCATTTCTAGCCATGGCTGTTTGCCTCGGAAAGCCAGGACAGACTAAGGCAAGGCTGAGCAGAGAGAGTGTCTGCTTAAAACTGCATCCCAGGGCGGCCGGATGGCGCAGTGGGATAGAGCATGAGCTCTCAGCAACAAGGCTGCCGGTTCAATTCCCACATGGGATGGTGGGTTGTGCCCCCTGCAACTAAAGATTGAAAACGGCGACTGGACTTGGAGCTGATGGGCCCTGGAGAAACACACTGTTCCCCAACATTCCCCAATAAAAACGAAAAACAAAAAACAAAACGAAACTGCATCCCAATAACTGATTGAGCAGATTTGCAGGCTCTACGTGGTGATCATCAGACTGAATCTGGTACATAATCCGGTACATACCTGACGTCAGCTGGGACCTCCCTGCCCTTCTCCTTCTGGAGAAGACAGATGCAAATCCTATTCCAAGACTGTGGAAAGTCCAGCTCCTCTCTAAGGTTTCTATAATTCTCTGTGGCCTGATGCCTGCAATATGTTTACTCCGATGTGGAACTTATCCCTCTTCTAAATTTACACATATATGAACTCGCACGTGGAGTTGTGTGTCTACCAGACTTCACTGAACATTTGGGTAAATAATAATTTTTTAAAAAGGTACATTACTTAAAATAGAATATTTGATATTCCTGTTCCTAGAAGATTCCTTATCCATGTCCTCAACTGGGAATATTGCGCCCCACTTTTTTCTCCCCTCTTTGCTTTCTCTAGTGACTAGTCTCTCCTCTCCAACTCAGTTCCGGGCCACCTTTGCATATCCATCTGGAAGAGACCGTTGTTGAAAGGGGCCCACCCTCTTCAGGTGCTTATAAGTTGCCCTTCCCCCACTACATATTCAAACCAAGAGGATTTCTAAACCCATTTGTTGAAGAAGGACAGGAGACACCATGCATGGGGAGACTTTCTCCTGATCTGAGGACAGAAGGTCAGAGTCACCTGTACAGAGCTGCAGGCCTCCCTTTCCGGCCTGGAGAATAGACTGACCCGCTGGCTCCGTCCTCTGGATGGACATTGTTTTTGGAACCAGCTTCAGGCCCTCTCAGTCTGCACACAGAGCTGCTTCTGTCATTAGGCACGTCCACTCGCTGTGTTGGACTAATAAGCCTGGGTGACAGGTGGCGAAGTACAATATTATAGGCTAAAGCCTTCAGCCAGAAGCAACACTCGTGCTGACCAGACCCAGCTCTCCAGAGCAGAGCTGGCACCGCCTTGCAAATCGTACCACTGCCATTTGCTTTCACTCCGTCCTGCAGTGTTACAAGAGCAAATAAACCCAGTCACTTCTGTTTCCTCCTGAAAAGGAGGGGGCCACATGGCATTCTTTTTCCAGCATTTACTGAAGGAACACTCTGTGAATTGTTCTACAGGTGTCCTCACAAAGGCCCTGTGGGGAGAGAGCATTTCACTTTATGGAAGATGCGGGCATGGGCTTCTAATCGGACTCCGGAGCCTGCTTACTTTGCGCTTCATGGCAGTGATGGCCCATCCTTCCTGGAAGAAGAGGAAGGACACTGACATTTACTGGGCATGAGCCATGTGCCTGGTGCTTCTACACAGCTGTCACCCTTTCCAATTCTCGTTGCACAGCTCTAAGATGCTGTTAGCCTCACTTTTCAGATGAGGAAACCAAGTCTCCGAACATCATCAGAGGTCGTATCATTATTCTGGCTGCAGCTTTCCTTGTCTTCACCCGCAGGGCAGTGACCCTGGGCTGAGCCCATCATGCGTGGATGCCATTGGGAACCCCACCAAGCTCCCCATCCAGCTCTGCTGGCTCCTTGTCTCCAGGCCTCTCCAGCTGCCAGCTTTCATAGCCAGCTACTGTGCCCAGGCCCGCAGCCACTGGGAGCCTGGCCTGGCACAGAGGAGATGCCCTCCCAATCAGAGAGTGACCTCTGGAGTTGGCCTGCTGCCCATGCCCTGTGACCAGGTTGTGTAGAGCAAGTGAGCTGAGCAGGAGGTGGCTGCAGGCGCATCAGGCTACAGCCTCCCTCCCTGACCCGCTCCACCTGCCTGGCTTTATGCCAAGTCATCAGTTTGCTCTCCAGGGCCTGCATCACAGGGTTCAGTGGACCTGGAGAGTCGTCTTGACGCTCAGCCTTTGCTTTGGGACTTTGATCTGACTTGAATGTATCTTGGTCAAGCAAGGTAGGTACCCTCTTTATACAGATTGGGGCATAAACAGCACCCCAGCTTATTCCCACAATGCAATGCTTGAGTATTCTGTTAAGGTTCTACAGAGAAACAGAACCAATAGGAGACACACACACACACACACACACACACACACACACGGAGGGGCTTCACTTATTGTAAGGGATTAGCTCGCTGACTGTAGGGGCCATGAAGGCTGAAATCTGTAGGGCAGGGTGGCAGGCTGTAGACTCAGATAAGAGTTGATGTTGCCGTCATGATTCTGAATTCTTCACAACAGCAGGCTGGAAACTCAGACAGGATTTCTATATTACAGTCTTGAGGAGAATTCCTTCTTTGGGAAACCTCAGTCTTTGCTCTTAAGGCCTTCAATGGATTGAATGAGGCCCACTCATATTATGGAGGGTAATCTGCTTTGCTCAAAGTCTACTGATTTAAATGTTAATCACATCTATAAAATACCTTCACAGCAACATCTACGCTGATGTTTGACCAAACAGCTGGGCACCAGAGCCTAGCCAAGTTGACACATACAATGAAGCATCACAAGTGCCCGTCTGTGAATCATAGCAGCAAGTCCCGAAGTCCAGTCCAGGCCCCTCCATAGCTCCTTGTAATGTATCAGGGTGGCCTCACACAGAAGCCCTGTAGTGGTCACACACAGGAGTCGCTATAAATAGCAGTAGCAGCTCCCCCCAGTGTTATGCTCCGGGGAAGGTCGAACTGATCAGGGCCCTTTAGGTTGAAACTTTGAAAATTCTCAGGCATGAGGAAGTGGATTTTGCTGTGACAGACCTGTGTACCTAGAAGAAAATGCCACTGGCCAGGAATCATGACATTTAAGAATTAAACAATTGAGTGTCACCAACGGGAAGCAGAAGCGAATCAGCTACCCTGAGGGTGATGTCCTCTGTTCCACCTGTCTCCTCAGACAGGAATTCATGGTGTGGAGTTCAGCTACGGAGCCTTCCTACCCTCAGAGGCTTAACCCCAAAGGGAGAGAGAGAGACAGAGTGTGTGTGTGTGTGTGTGTGTGTGTGTGTGTGTGTGAGAGAGAGAGAGAGAGAGAGAGAGATCCGGTTTTGATGCTCCCGCTTCTGGTTCTAATCGTAGCAAGGTGCCCTACCAGAAAGTCTTTTCTCTCTTTTCCATAAAAGAAGTTGGCTGCCGCTTGCAGGGCAGGCAGTGTTAAAGGTTCCATGACTTAACGGAGGTGATTTGAAGGAGCTGCTCATCAAGATCAGCTCCCTCCCCACAGCTGTGGGGCCCAGGGAACGCGCACAAATGGAGGACCACATACCATATGCTTGAATATTTAACAGTTACAAACCATGCAAACATACTGTTAAATAAAATATGTTCTGTCCTCCTACCTGGTCAAATATACCTTCATAGGCACCTGGCAGGCTGGTTGGAAATTAGAATCCTCAGCCTCTGAGTTCTGAGAATATCTTGTTGTAGGGAGAGCCGACACGGAGCCCCAGCCTCCAGACTGCCTCTCTTTGTCTTCCTATTCCTGGCACTGACCCACTCTGCAGGGGCCATGCCTGCACAGGGCAGACGTCCCAGCATGCGTGTTCGTAAGCCCTGCCAGCAGCCCCACTAGGCCACCCCTCACGCCTCGGATGTACACACTATTAGAGTGGGCTACCTTTCGGAAGATGGGCCCAGGGAGGAGGCCTGCTTAAATCTGGGGGAAAAAACTCAGGTTGCCTGGGCAAGGAATTTAATTCAGGGTACCCAGAGTGCGTCTCGGTGCAGAGTTGGACAAGCTGAGGGTGGGTTCATCCTCTAGGCCCTGTGCACTCTTTGCCTCATGGAGAGGGGCATGGCCAGTGGAGATCCAAATGCAGGGCTCTCGGTAGTGTGGGGGTCCAGGGCAGGGACCCATTTTGCCTAAGAGTGGTCCTATGTGTGCTAGATCAGAAATAGCTTCCTGCTCTGAGTACCAACTGTTTTGTGATTTGATATTTAATGTATTTCTGTGGTTATCATCTCTCTCATCATTCTCATCTCTTTTGTTCCCTTGTCTCTAATCTTGGAGATTTTCCCAAGTTTGTCTTCTAAATCACAGATTAGATTTTTGTGTGTATACGAGTCGGTTTTGCTAATTAATGCCATTTAGGAACATTTAAAATTTGTTGCTATTTTATTTGGGGTTCTGTTGTTTTTCAAATTCTATCCAGTTCCCTTTGCATACCAGATTTTATCTCAGCCTGATTTCCATTTGTGATTCTTTTGGTCTTTTTTTGTGGAGACCAGGTGTTCTTTTGTGGTATTGAAACATCAAGCAGGTTTTAAATAATTTGTTCTGTCTCTTGTGGTAAATAATTTTTCAAAGGTATAATTCTGAGGATTTCTTTACTGTCTTCCTATTGGACTCTTTGGTTCATTTGTGAGAAGAAATTAAACTCGATTTTCATTTTGCCAACAGACTGCCCTAATTCTAAGCTTCTGATATCTGCCTCCTCACACATCTTGAGCTGCGGAGTGATCTGAGGAGCCTGACCTCCTCCAGCGTCAGATTCCCAGCCGTCCTTCACGCATCTGCCTTCGGGCAAAGGCACCGGCTCCTGCTCTGAGATCCCTGTTCTCTCTCGAAGTGTGAGACTGAGTCCAGTGCTTTTCGTCTTCATGTAGTCCATGGAAAGCCATAAGCTCTCACATGCTGGGCTTCTAGGGGGTCTGTCTCTGTCCCCATTTATGGTTTTCTAGGGTGCAGCACCCTGTACTCTCCAACACTATTCTATTAGAGTTTTCGTTTCTGAACAGTTCCAGAAAATTGAGCTGGGGGAGGGGAAAGGAACAAACAAATTAGCACGAATTTGGCTGTCTCCGAAAATAAATATTGAGCAGTAAGGAGGGTAGCTCTCTTGTGTTCCGTAAATACTTCATGCCCAAGCCAGGGGAAGATGGGGGGGGGGGGGGGATGGGAGCTGCATACAAAGTGTTTTACTGCTGTTTCCCTTCTCTGTTCTCTACCTTGGGTTCAGAAGGCAGAATATTCAGTCATTAACTGCATATCTCAATCCAACCTTAACAGGAATGAACTAAATGTTTGCTTTTTAAATCAGCTCTGTATGTTGGAGGAATTTCCGCTTTGATTCTGGCAATGATCTCTTTTTAACCTTCGTTTCTGCCTTAGTCAGAGATTATTTAGTTGCAAGTGGCAGAACCATGCAAGCTAATTTAATGAAAAAGTAGACTTAATTGGAAGGACATAGGAGTTGCTCAAAACCCAAGGGCGGGAAATGAAGCTGAGACCCGTGAGGCCCTGGGAAGCCCAAGTGCTCTGATTTATATTGTGGTGGGTGATTAGCGTGTCTTGGCCAAGAGCCCAGTACATGCTCCCTAGGCTGATGGCAGTAGGAGGATGAGAAACCCAGTTTAACCTTCCAAAGCCACCATCACCTCCCCCTTTATATACACAATGCTTTCAAGTCAGAGATCCTGTTCATCTCATTGTGGTACAGACAGTGCTAGAAGGATGCTGGCCACTGAGTTAAAGTTGGCCTCAGTGGGTCAAGTCTGAAGCCTGGTGGCTGTGGCAAGGACCTAAGCTCCAACGGGTGTTAGGGATCCATCTTGCTGCAGCCATCGCACATTTTGAGAAGTGGTGAGCCCACCGCCCAGTGAAAGAGCTCCCCAGGAAGTTAACTATGTCACCCAACCTCTCCTACAATGTGTGGAGGCTGCACCTTGGGTGACCCAGTCCACACAGGTTTCAATGTCCACCACCTTATACCTTGTTAGGAAAAAAAGGCAAAACCCTGCTCTCTACTTGTGGGGACTAATTCATGGAGCATAAGGATGTCTCAGGCTCATCCTCCCTTGAATTCTACAGACGGTGGTGTGGAACCCTCTTCAACTGCTCTGGTTCCTTGAGTTTTAGTTGGGAAGGCACCATGTTTTAAGCCTATATGCTAGAGCACTCAGTAATTGGCGTTTTCAGTACAACTCATGGCCTAAGCATAGGGCTCCAGGCAGTGCCTGAAAAGCTGATTGCAGACTGACTGTAGTGCCCACCACCCACAATCCCTGTGCCCTTTCTTAATAGGGTGCCAAGACTAATGCACAAATGCTACCTGTCTTTATTCTATAGCAACTTACTTTGGGAATTCCTTTGCCTGTCACTGCAACTGGATTGTGATTAGGGGCATCTAAGTTTACCCCAGAGATATTCCTACCTTTAAATCTTGAAAGGAATAGGTTAAAGGTATGGGTTTCTTTCCTCCCAGAACTCTGCATCCATTATGCAAAATTTCCTACTTTCTGACCACAGCTCTGCACACCCTGAACAAATAAAAAGGATCCCATTGTGTCTTTTCCCCCTGGCTGAGACTGTCGGCCTCGCATGGACATAAATAAGACAGGTGCTCCAGCAGAGCGGGGCGAACATTAACTCTTCTTCAGCAAAAGGACTCCTGTGGGGCTCGCCAGGATAACCTGAACCAGGAAGTGAATATCCTCAGTACCTAAGGCAGTCTCTTCTCTTCTCTTCCTTTTCCCTCCCCCTGGCCACCCTTCTGTGCTTCTCTTAGTGGATCAGCCCTACCCCCCATTTGTGCAGAGTGCCTTTCTCTGTCCCACTTACACAGGATGAAAACATGGCTTTCCTCCTCCCAGCTTTACACGCTTCCCCAGTTGTAGTACTCTCGGGAGACCAAGTAGAACACCTGTGTTGCCATTTTAAAGTCTGGGAAGAAAGAATCCCATTGGTCAAGTTGAGTCAGCTGTTCACCAGTGCGCTGATCCGCTCCAGCCAGGGTGTGGGGCCACAAGTCCACTGCCCAATCAGTGGAGGCCACAGAAGTCTCTCTGGGAGTGGAGACTGCAGGGCAAGGAAATGCGGAAATGTCCACTATAGTGTCCATCACTTTATTATGGTTCTTTCTGGTATTTTGATGAAAGGAAGAAGAAGGGTCACCAAGTGCTCTGTGTTAACCTGAGAACTGAGTCACTTGTGACAACCTCCTGTGGCATCCAGACACCATCCTGTCATCTGACTCCATGGGACAGAGACTACCAAACTTCTGAGGGTGTGGAGGTTTTGTATGTAGAAATCCACTGAACTTTGATCAGCTTTAATGTTTTTCTGATACAGTGGTGAATAATTCCAGTATACGATCATTCTTAATTTGCACTCAATAATTCAAAGGGACAGAAAACAGCAGGAATGAAATGAGGTCTGGAGTATGGGATTGAGGATCTGGATTATGAGGTTGAAACGAAATTTCACTTTTATTTGATACTTTATCTAGGTCACCATGACACTAATGCAATATATTTTCTGCCATCCTGAGTCCCCTGGGCAGAGCTGTGTCCCTCCCCTCTGCCTTCCACAGTACTTTGTTCACATCTCAATTTACCGTTTATCATACTGCACGGTCTTTATTTGCTTATGGGTCTGTTATCCCAACTAAACCAGTCTCCTCTAGGGAAGAATCTATATGGTGTTCTCTTTGTGTTCCTAGCATGCAGTGGCCTTGAACATGGTAAAAGTTCAATAAATAATTGTTGAATGAGCCAGACCAGGACTAGATGAGCCCAGGCAAGCCTTGGGTGTTTGTACGTCGTCCAACTTGAAGAATTCCCCGCCTTTCTGCTTCTCACTATGGGGACTCCAACCACAGTGTGGGGCCCTCTCATGGCTCCCTGCCTCCTGTCACACACTTTCTTTCAGATTAGGGGTCTTACCCGAACCCAGCCAACTTGGCTGGAGCCTTGATCCTCTGTCTAACTGTCACAGACCCTTCCTGAATAGTATTCTTCCCAGCGCTGCTTGGGTCCAACCTGAACAGACAGATCTCTGGCACCGTGATGTAGCTCTATACATGACATGGTAGTTTTCCCCTCCACAGGGGCTCTTCTGTTTTCTTCTGCAGGTCAGATAAGACAGTGATCCCTAGACTCCCTTTTCTGTCCCTTGCTCCAGGATGGACCATATTTAAACTCCATCAGCACCCTGGCTAGTGCAGCCCCTCCCTCCACCTCCCCCTGATTTGACATCACTTCCGCTTCCTGTCATGCTGTTGGCTGATACTTGCTTTCCTCATTCTGTGCCCACCATCAGCTGCATGCAAACACCATGGTACATAATGGTGTTCTCTTCCCTGGGTCACTGTGCGAGGGCTCAGTGTGAACCCTTCCTAGTCCCTTTCAGAACTTTTACTTGCATTGCTAAGAAGGAAAGAGGCATTTTCCTGCTGGGCTAGCTGAAGCACTTAGTGTTTTCCTGGCTGGACAGTTGCCATGGCCACCATTTCAAACAGACCCTTCCTGGAGCTAAGGATATGTTGACCCTTCATAAAATCAAAGCAAATTTCTGTCTGACTGGCTGACTTAGCGTGGAGCTGAGTCCTGCCTGATCTTCTAAGGCAGCACAGACGAGACCTAGGACTTGGAATGAAGCCACCAGGCAGACAGCATCTGTCGCTCAGGGAAGCTTCAATCTTACAGGAAAGCACATGCTGTGGGGACCACAGGGATAGCAGTAATTGCATTAGTTTCTAGGGCTGCCATGACAAAGTACCACAACCTGGCCGGATTAAAACAACATAAATTTATTGCCTCATAGTTCTGGAGGCCGAATCCAAAACCAGCTTATCGTCAGGGCCATGATCTCTCCGCCATCTGCAGGGGGGAATCCTGCTTTGCCTCTTCCTGGCTTTTGGTGGTTTGCCAACAATCCTTGGTGTTCCTTGGCTTGCAGCACTTCAATGCCCACCTCTGTTATCACATGGCATTCTTCCTTCATATGCCTGCATTTCTGTCTCTCTTTTCCTCTACTTTTAAGGATACCAGGAACGGCCTACCCTTCTCCAGTATGACCTCTTCACTAAGTACATTTGCAATAACCCTAGTTCCAAATAAGGTCACATTCTGAGGGGTTAGGACTTTGACCTAATCTTTCGGGGGGGAAACCATTTTTTTCATAACAGTAATATCACAGAGGGTGTCAGAATGAAGGTTTGGGATTTCATTAAGTGGGTGGGACTAATTAATAGATAATTTAGGATGAATATTAATCTGGAATCCTGGCAGATTGTTGGATAGTTTAGGGGTCAAAGTGAGATTTGGATTCCATGATGATGACATTCTGGCCAGGGAAACAGGAATGCTTGGATGCTGACCCTTCTTTCCACTAGACTCTTATCCAAAGGAGGTGCCCATGAGGAACAATGGCCAAATGGGAAACAAAACACTGGGCAAGCACCTGCATGCCAGTGCCCATGAATAAAATATGGCACATTGATTAGCTGGGTTCTGACTGATCAGGTTACAATATCTTCTGCCTTAGAGAGAGCTAGTAATGTGAGAAGCAAAGAAAGGCATGTGGTGGGTAGGACTGACATGAGACAGCTGGAGAGCAGGCCCAGGGGGACTCTAGCCACTAGTCTGAAGGACTCCATTTCACTGGAGTGTGGGTCTGGGGAAGAGATTTTAGGTGGTGATAGTCCAGTTCTATGAACTGGGGTACCACATGAGCTCTCAATCTGGACATTTGATGGGTACATAGGTGTTCAGCTCGAAGGTGATGAATCTGAATGTGGAACTCAAAGGAGATAAAGTCTGAAGCCCAGAAGCAGGGCTATAAACTGGTTAGATCTCTCCTCCAGCCTCTGGTCAGTATTGCTAGACACATGGATTGATCCAAATGCAATGTGTGGTATTTATGGGGAGATGGTAGGGAAGCAAAGCCAGATACAGAAACTAGAAATTGATAGAACCTGATTTTCCTGTTGACATGTCCCTTCTGTTGAGCATCCATTATACGGTCCTTAGTTTTTATCAATCCTTCAGTCTTTGTGTGTCTCTCTACAGCCACTTGGCAAAACTCCAACCTGGATGAACGTAGCCAGCCACCTGCGTGAATTTGAAAAACTAAATGTTGCCAGAGAAAAATCACATAGTCAACTGAGAAGATTACCTTTAAACTCATAATCTCAATCTACTGCCCAGAATTTCTATGTGATCTAATAAACTTGCTATTCTACCCTTTATGATGACATTTCATGCCTTCACCTCTCTTCTCAAATCTCCCACTTCATTCCTGAACCCCTCATTCTTATGTGATTAGCCTGAGTCAATTGTATCTAATTGAAAAATTAGAACCATCAGACAAGAACTCCCCTAGGCTATATCTGAGTTCGTTTGCATTTTCTCCTTCTGCCTTCCTGAAACAAAGAAGAAAGTGGGCTGTTCCCATCAGAGCTCAGCTCCTCCTGGATCCCATCCTCTCTTACTGTCTCAAGGTTTTACTCCTCCAGTGATTTCCCATCCTTCCTAAATGATCAGTCCCTCCCTTTCCTATGGGACTAGCTTCTTCTGCTCACAAATGTGATTGACTCTCCTGTACCCTAAACGTCCTACTTGGGTTCCCTCATCCCTCTCCAACTACTGCCCATTTCTCTACATCCCTTCATAACTTAATGCCTCAAAGAAGTTGTTTGCATACTTTTCACCACTTTCACTTTTGATTACTCTTTAAAACTCTGAAATTGCATCTTTTCCCTTATCACTTCACCAAAACTTGTGTCAAGGTTATCAACAATTTCCATGTTGTCAAGTACAATGGACAATTTGTGTTCTTGTCTTACTCAGTCTCTCAGTTGCATTAGACCCAGATGACCACCCCTTATTTGACATTACGCTATTGGTTTTCTTCCCACCTCTGATATTGCTGACAATTTCTTCTCATCGCTGTTACAGACCTTCTTCCTGTACCAATGTCCACTTATTGGTGTTTCCCAGGGCTTGTTCTCTCTCTCTACTCTCTTCCTAAATAATCTATTTTCATGTCCCAAAATATCATCTAGATGCTGATGATGTCCAAATTTGTATCTCCATTTCAGTCTCTCATTTGAGCTCCAGTCATGCACATCAAACTGTCTACTTAAATTTTCTACTTGGATTCATTATAGGCACTCTCAGCCTAAATATACACAAAACTGAGCTCACCTACACTTCAAGCAAACCTATTCTTGTCACAGTCTGCTGATCCATTTGAGTAAATGTTGAGACTATCCACCCATTTGCTCAAAACAAACTGTAGGTGCTGTTCTTTATTTCTTCATATTTTTTTAATAAACAAATCCAGTCATTTCTACCTTCTAACACATCTTAAATCTAGATATTGACTTGCCTTATTCTTTGCTAGTCAAAGCCTTTGGCATCTTTCTCCAGGACTGCTGTAATAACCCCTTTAATAGTCACCCTACCTGTTTTATCTAGCTCCCCTCAAATCTATTTTCTCAAAATGATCAGAGGAATCTGTTAAGAACAAATCATCACATTTCTCCCTTGCTTTAAAATCTCTTCTGCATCTTTTCATTACATTTTTAAATATTATGCTACACTTTATATACAATAAAATGTGCAAATGTTACATGGTCCATTCAATGAGTTTTCATAATTATAAACACCCAAGTAGTTACCAAGCCAAACAAGTTTGATCTTGTATGAGTAATTTGTTTTGTTTTGTTTTGCTTTGTTTCTTGCTTGCCTAGCAGTATTACGTTGTATGGACATACAACAATTTGCTTATCCATGTTTTTATTGATGACAGTTGAATTGTTTCCAGTCTTGGGCCGTTATGACTAATGCTGCTCTGAACGTTCATGTACAGGTCTTTATGTAGATACATGTTTTCATTGCCTTTGGGTAGACACTTAGTAGCAGAATTGCTGGGCTATATGATAAAACTATGTTTAATTTTTAAAGAAACTGCCAAACTGTTTTCCAAAGTGGCTATATTTTCATTACATTTAACATAAAACTTAAACTCTTTACATGGCCCTTTTCTCCCCAACCTTGTCTCACTCTACCCTTCACCTGCTCCACTTAGTTTCTCAAACACATGAAGCTCTTTTGCATCTTCAGGCCGCATCTCATTGATGATTATTCTTGAGTTTCCTTCCTTATTTTTTCTCTCACCTCCCCTTGGCTGTGTCCTCTTTGAGGGCAGGGCTATGTTCATTCCCTTCACCACTGTCTACTCAGCTCGTAGTCCCAGCGCTTGGCCTGCAGTAGGTGCTCAACAACGATTTGCAAAATGAACGAATACTTATTGACCGGGCTTCAGATTACCCCGGACATGCAGTTCGCTAGATTGAGCAAGGATATCCCCCAGGACTGTTACCCACTTTAAGAAATTAGTGTCAGGGAAAGAACATGAGATTTCTTTCTAGGAAATCTGAAAACATTTCAACTAAGTATGCCCATTCATTTAAATAATTGCACGGTGCACTTCCCCAAAGCTCTCCTTCTAAGTACTTCAGTAAAATACAATAATGAATCAGAGTGCTGAGAGGAGACCCACTGCCTGGAAACTCGAAGTATTGGGAGTATCAGGGCCAACACCCTAAACATGGCTTCTTTATAAGGAGGGATGCTGACATAAAGGGCCAGAGTGGGCTCATTATCAGGAGTTAGGATACCAGGCCCAAGCCTGGGAGATGCATTGTCAGGTAGAATACAGACCCTTGATACCCAAGGAATTAAGTCCCTTTTATACTGCTGTAGAAAACGTGTTAACTGAGCTAAATGAAGTTAGCCTCTGTTGCCTGGATTCCGAAATGCACATGACTCTTTTAAAATACATGCTCAAGACTCTTACTCACAAATAGCCTCAGAAGATGAGGATGAGGTTGAATACAAACAACTGAGGCAGAACCAGTGGTGCCTCTTACATAAAAGGCAGCCCGCAAGGTTAGGTCGGTGACTGCTACAAAAGAAGAGAGCAGTGGAGGAACTGATCAATAAAGTAATATTTTATTTGTTTCAAAGAAAGTATGCTTCAAAGGCAGCTGCTTTTTCCAAAAAGGCAGACTTGTTCCAGTTATTCTAAGTGAACCAGGGAAGCAGTTGGCCTCCCTGGGAACCAAGCGATATCAGAGACGATTCTTAGGTTGAAAGAAACAGAAATGGACTCTGACTACTTAAACAAGAAAAGGGGAGTTATTGGAAGGATAGCGAAAAGCCCTAAGATTGAAGGAAAAAGCTGAACAACCTAACCTCTGAAAGGCCAGGAACCAGGGGAGCTCTAGAGTTCTCAACTGCAGGAACTGAAACTACCGTCCGGTGACTTAGATTTAAAATCCTGCCTGGGTGACTGACTCTGACCTGTATTGTGAGCTGTACGCTTGCTTCAGTGGATCAGGGTGGAAGCCTGAGATGCTTAGTCCCGCCAGAGCCACAGGATGTAGAGAAAAAAACATTTCACAAAGGAATCGATGTAGGGAGGACAAAACAAGTGATTCATTATTCTGGTAGTGGTAGAGGTGTCAGTAACCAGATTAATGAATTCATTCATTATTAACCTTATCAACACGTATATAATTCAGTCATATTACTATGAGCCGTGTTATACCGAAGAAATAAAATACACTACTTACCCTTAAAGAAGTTACTATGTAATGTTGGGAGACAATTAAAAAGACAAACGAAATTGTTGACGTTATGGCTCCTTTGGTTGCCAGAAAACAAAACTCATTCAAAGTTACTCAAGTGAAGAATAGTGTTTATTGCAAGGATACAGAGTTCTCACAGAATCAAAGGACATGAAATCAAGTTCAGACGAGCATCAGGGGAGATTGAGAGGAACAGAAGCAGCTGGCTACTGTCTCCATTTTCCTCTACTGGGGCACAAACTCTTCTCTCCTCTTTGCTTCTTGTCAGTTCCACTTTCCTTTCTCTGCAGAACAGCGTCCTCCTTTTACTCATCAACTTGTGAGCGGTTGCAATTACTGTAAACTTACAGGACTCTCTCACCACTCACTGTCAACAGTCTTATGTCTTATATCAAGTTCTCAAAGTAGGATTTGTTTGGCCCTGCTCATCTCATGCTGCAGGGTCACACAACGTCAGATTTCTAGCCAACTGTTAATAACATATTGGCTACTTTTGGGTCAGGTGGTCATCACTAGTTCAATTCAGCCCTAGCTGTGTGTGTGCATTATTTTTTTGGGGGGGATGGAGGTTGGATGGAGAGGAGTGTGTATATGAAGCTATAGTTGGGGCTGGCTCTATGGAGCATTTCTTTTTGCAGGAATACAATTACAGTGAGTCGAAGAGCATGCATGACTGATGTCGACTGAGATACGCAATTGAATCCATGCTTTGGAAACTTAGCAGAGAGAAGAGGAGAGCTGCAATGGAAGCTTGATGAGGTGATAGAACAGGGGAGAAGGTGTGGTAAGCATCTACTGCTTTTGCCAAACATCCCTTCAGCTTTTGACTTGCAATAGTATTGCATTTTACCACACCTCCCTCTGTTTTTTTAATATGACATTTCCTCTTAGCACATCTAAGCTTTATATCTATCCCAGAAAATTTGTTTTTATTTTTATTTAGTTCAAAATATTTTCTAATTCCCCTTTTGAGTTCTTTATTATCAACTGAGTTATTTATAATCCTGTTTTTAATTTCCAAACATTTGGGTTTTTCCAGATATCTTTATGTTAATGATTTCTAGTTTAATTCCATTGTGATCAGGAAACATACTTTATATAGTTTCAACCCTTTTACATTTATTGGCTTTTTATGGTTCATTTATCTTGGTAAATGTTACATGTGCAGTTGGACATAATGTATGTTCTGCTGTTGTTGATTGGAATGTTTTCATGTGTCAGTTAGGTTTAGTTCATTCACGTCTTCTGTATCCTTAGTGATCTTCATGAAATTGTTCAGTTACTGAAAAGGTGTAGAAATATTCAACTACAATACAGATTTGTTTAATTCTCCTTCCAGGTTTATCAGTTTTTAACTTCAATTTTTTGAAGCTCTGCTGTTAAGCGTATACACATTTAAGTCTGTTATGTCCTCTTGATGGATTTACCAATTTATTATTAGAAACATGCCTCTTTATTGTGTAATATTTCTTATCCTGAATTCTTTCCTCTCTATTAATGTAGGCTCTCCAACTTTCTTTTGATTATTGTTTTCATAGTATACTTTTTTCAACCTTTTACTTTTAACTTATTTGTGTCTATATTTTTAAAGTGGGTTTATTATAAATAACATAAAGTTGGTTCTTGCTATTTTTATCAAATCTCACTATCTCTAATTTTAATTGCAGTGTTTAGCTCATTTACATTTAATGTAATTATTGATGTGGCTGGATTTAAATCTACCATATTGCTGTTTTCTATTTTCCTATCTGTTTTTATTCCTTCGTTTTCTCCTTTCCTACATTCTTTTTATGATTCTATTTGATCTCTTTGTTGGCTTATTAGCTATACCTCTACTGTGTTTTGTTACTGGTTGCTCTAAACTTTACAATATACATCTTTAACTCATCACAGTCCACCTTCAAATAATATTATACCACTTTGCATATCACGTAAGAACCTTCTCCCATCTTTTGTTCTGTTGTTGTTATGTTTTACTTCTATATATGTTATAAATCCCGTATTTTACTTCTATATATGTTATGAACATATGGTATTTTGCTTTAAATAGACATTTTTATTTTAAAGAGAGTAAACAATGGAAAGAGTATCTTGTATATTAGTCCCCATATTTCTCATTATTGGTACTCTTGATTGCTTTGTGTAAATTCAAATTTCTATTTATATTATGTTCCTTCTGCTTAAAGAATTTCTCTTAGAACTTCTTATAGTGCAGCTCTGTTGGTAATGAATTTTCTAAGATGTTGATTGTCTGAAAAAGTATTTATTTCACTTTCATTGTTGAAGGGTACTTTTGCAGGGCATAAAAATCTTGTTGACAGCTTTTATTAACTTCTGATTTACACAGTTTCTGACATGAAATTTCTGTCATTTTTATCTGTGTTTTTCTGTACACTATTATTGTTTTTTCCCTCTGACTATTTGGAGGAATTTCCTTTTATCAGTGATTTCCAGCAATTTGATTATTAAGTGGTTTGTTGCATTTTTAAAATGTTTATTCTCTTTGAAGTCATTGAGCTTTTTGGATATGTGGGTTTACGGTTTTTATCAAATTTGGAAACTTTTCAGTCATTATTTTAAAAAATATTTTTCTGTCTCCCTCCCACTTTCCAGGATTTCAATTACACATTTGTCAAGCCACTTGATGTGGTCCCACAGGTCACTGAGATACTGTTCCTTTATTCAATCTTTTTACTGTCTGTGCTTCATTTTGTATAGTTTCTATTACTATGGGTTGTTCTTTTCCTTTATTGTTTAATCTATTGTTGATCTCATCCAATGCATATTTTTTGCTTTTTAAGTCTGTGGGTTTTTGTGTTGTTAGAAGTTCCTTTTGGATCTTTTATATGACTCTTAATTCTCTCTCTATCATAATCATGTTTTCCTTTACCTTCCTTCCTGAACACATGAAGCAGTTTTTAATGGTCATTTTAATATCCTTGGTATTTTCATCATATCATTTCATAATATGCTTGGTATTTTCATCATATTGTTCCTTTTTTGGTTCTCTTGATATTGAATGATTATTCTCTAGAAATTGGTCATATTTTCCTGCTTCTCTTCACGTTTGGTAATTTTTCCCCCTACATTTTCAAATTCACTACTCTAGTAATGTTTTATCATTAACAAAATCTATTTCTGTTTTAAAGACTTTTCCCAGCTTTATTGAGGTATGACAAATAAAAATTGTATATATTTAGGTTTTACAAATTGGTTTCTTTAAGTTGTACAATGTGATGATTTAATATCTGTCTACACTGTGAAATGATTACCACAATCAAGTTAATTAGCACATTCATTGCCTCACACAGTTACCGTTATTTTTGTGTGTGGTGAAAACATTTAAGATTTACTCTCTTGAAAATTTCAAGTATATAGTACAGTATTATTAACTCTAATCACCATAATATACATTAGGTCCCCAGAACTTATTCATCTCACTAATGAACATTGTACCCTTTGTGTGTCTTATGATTTTTTATTGGATGCCAGACGTTGATTTTATGTGTTGGGTACTGGATTTCATTTATTTTTCAAAAATGTAGTGTTGGGCTTACTTTTTCTGGCATGTAGTTACTTTTCTTGGGATTAGTTAGATCTTTTTTAGGCTTGATATTAGGCTTTGTTCAAGCAGATCCGGGGCAGTCTTTGGTGTTGGATTAATTTAGGCGATACCCTTCTGAAGACTCTAGCTGATATCTTTTGTATTATACGGTCTTTCTACTTTGATTGGTGGCATCCTTAACTATTCTCAGCCCTGGGTGAACTTTGACAGTTGTTCAGCCTACTACTTTCTGGTGATTTTTTTCACCACCCTCAGGCAGTTTCATCTTATGTGTGTGCAAATCATTACTCAGCCCAAAACTCAAAGGACCCTCTGCAGTTCTCTGGGGACATTCTCTCTGCGCAGCTCTCTTCTCTCTGGTACTCTCTCCAGCAAATTCTAGTCACAGTGGCCTTTCTGTATGCTGATTTCTGCCTTCTAAATTCATCAAGATCACCAGGTTGTTGGGAATCTTTGTCCTTGCATTACAGCCTGGGAATTGCCTTCAGGCAGTATTCTAGGGCAATTAGAGAGTTCACCACATTTGTTTCTCTTCTCACAGATATCATAGCTCTGTGTTGTCTTTTGTCTAATGTCTGAAAAATTGCTGTTTCATATATATTTGCTTAGCTTTCTATTTGTTTAAAGTGAGATGGTAAATTCCATCCCTGGTACCCCATCATGCCTGAAAGTGAATGTCCTATATGTTATTTTTAATTAAAAAATAACTTTCCATAAGTAATACTGTGTTTCCCCAAAAATAATACCTAGCCGGACCATCAGCTCTAATGTGTCTTTTGGAACAAAAATTAATATAAGACACGGTCTTAGTCTTATTTTACTATAAGACCAGGTCTTTATAATATAATATCATATAATATTGCCCGGGTCTTATGTTAATTTTTGCTCCAAAAGACACTTAGAGCTGATTGTCCAGCTAGGTCTTATTTTTGGGGAAACACGGTGTATGTATGTTTTAAAACATTAAAAATATCTGAAAGACTTATAATAAAATCCAACATTCCCCTGTCTTGTGCCTTCCCACCTCAGCCCCACTATGTGGAAATAACCTCTTTTTAAATTAAGTAGCTTTTCTTTTTATAGCTAATTCCATATTTCTAAATAATGTGCTTCTGCTATTTCTCATTTATTTATTTTTGACATTATGTATTGACTTCCAGTTATGCTAGTAAAAGATTTCACTTTTTTATATCACTTTTCAATTTCCCATTTTCCACTTTCCCAATAAAATTGTATCATGATTTTTATATAGTAAATAATTAGTTTTATATCATTATGACTATGCAAATATTGCTTATTACAGAGCCTAATATAGTACTATAATTCCATTTTATTTCTACATCAGTTTTTTTATTATTCTTCAAATTTATAATTGCTTAATTTAAAAATGTATGCATATTTTGCGGTTCATGTAGTCTTAATTTTTTTCTAAATACTCTGTTTTTAAAGATATTATGTGGGGTGCCCCCCCCTCTTTTTGTTGGAGGTGACCCTCCTGAGTCCTCTGTGATGCTGGCAAGTTACACATATGTTACCCTGAAGTCTCTCAACACTATTTTCCTAACTCGTATCCTTTGCTAATTTCCGGTCATCATCTTTCCTGATTTACTCCCTCTTTTTTTTTTTTTTTTTAATTTTATTTTATTAAATTTATTGGGGTGACAATTGTTAGTAAAATTACATAGATTTCAGGTGTACAATTCTGTATTACATCATCTATAAATCCCATTGTGTGTTCATCACCCAGAGTCAGTTCTCCTTCCATCACCATATATTCGATCCCCCTTACCCTCATCTCCCACCCCCCCACCCCTCACCCCCCTTACCCTCTGGCAACCACTAAACTATTATCTGTGTCTATGAGTTTCTGTTTCTCATTTGTTTGTCTTGTTCTTTTGTTGTTTTTGGTTTATATACTCCCTCTTTTTTTGCTGGAGTATATCCTCAAGTAGCTTCCTAATAAATGGAGATCATTTTGGAGTCATGAAGTGCCAGAACTATTCCACTGTTAAGTTTGTTGGATAGTTTGAGTATGTGTAAAATTTTAAGTTAAAAAAGTTTCCACCGGAATTTTGAAAGCCTTGGCCCATAGTCTTCTGCTGTCCAGTGTTGCTAAGGAAAGGTTTGAAACCATCATAATTCTTATTTCTACTTTACAATTTTTAAAAATTTTAGAATATCTTATAATTTTCTCTTTGTTCCCTGGCCCTGAAATTTCATGTTCACGAACTTTTAAATGTGTCTCTTTTATCACTTACTGTGTTAGATAGCCTGTGGGTCCTTACAATCTGGAGACTTATCTTTGAGAAAGTAACAATACCCTTCTACTTCCTCCTCTCTCATTATTTCTGTTCTTTTTTTCTATAGCTACTATATTTGTACAATACAGTTCTTGGATTTATCTTCTATTTATTTTTTTCCTACCCCTTGGTCATGTCTTTGTCTTTTTACTCTCTTTTCCTTCAGAATTTTTCTGACTCTATTTTCCAGACATTCTATTCAAGTTTTTAATTTTGGAAATCATGTATGTTAAAGTCCAAGAGCTCTTTCTTAGTCTCTGAGTGTTTTCTGTCTCAGTTCCCTACTGTTTAATGTATGTGTTTTTTCATAGGTAACTGAGGATAATAACCAGGGGGAAATTTTTTCTTATGTCTTGCATTATCTCTGTTACATAAGGTGGGTTTTCTTTTCTGTTTATTTTTTTGATTTCTCACTTTCATTTTAGAAGTTTTTCTCAATTATTTGATGATTGATTCTCAGTTGTCTGTCCATATTAAAGAGCAAGACACAAAAATGTGAATGTGTTCGAGCAAGAATATGTGTGGGGGTGGATAGTGGTGGAGCTTTTTAACTGATGGGCTTCACTTCAAGATACTTGAAGAAGCAGTTGGTCCTTTTATGGTTGCTCCCTGAGTACCAGTGACGAGACCTCTAAAAGCCACCCAGGGAAGTAGCTGACTACAACCATTCTGCCTGCAGGAATGTGGACTTGGAGGGACAAAGAATTTGGTCCCATCATTTCATTTTATAGACTTTCAATTAATCTTTTTGTCGTTACTCCTGCCCTCCATCTCTGAGGTGCCTCTGAGCCCAAAGTTTCTCCTGTTAATTTTGCCAGAGAAAAAAAAACCTCAGCTCTTGTCTGGGGAAGAAGTGAGTGGGCAGGATACCAGACAACTCGATCTAAGTGTTCTGGCTCCGCTGAAGTTGTAGCCTTTCCAGGTTTTTATGGAGCAAATTGCTGTTTTTTCAATGCCCTTCCTCTGGTTTCCCTTATCCTGCCAAGTCAGTAACTATTCCTCCATCAATGTTCAGTCTTTTAAAAATGTATTGAAATCTCTCACAGGCTGATGTCCCCTTTCCCATTCTCTAGGTGGCTTTTAAGAATTATTCTTTCTATCATATTAGTGGAAGCAAAAATGAAGAAGAAATAACACATGCTAGCAAACTGCCATCGTTAATCAGAACTCTAGCTTATATAATTTTTATTGATATTGCTATAATGAATACTTTTTATCTGCCTGTAGCATTTTTTCTCCTTTTGCATTTATGGATTAGTGTAGGATCAAAAGCACAAGTAAGAAATTAGATTTAAATAGAGGGACACTTTATCCCACATTTCTGAAGCAGAGAAGAGCTGTAGAGAGAATTTGAGGCGATTAGGAAGGGAGATGAAGAGCTTTGTGTCACATGTTTTCGTCTTTTTCTTTTTTAATGAGTTTATTTGTAGAGTAACAGGACTGGAACTGTCTTGAACTCTGTAAGTGAGTGGGAAGAGTCTAGAGCACTTTTCTTTAAGAAGGAAGAGACCATATCAGAAGCTTCTCCATCCTCAGTTCTTTGCCTGAGGCAGGCCCCGTTGGCAGCCTAGGAGAATTAACTATCCACAGAACTGGAATCTCCACTGAGAAGCCCAAGGCATTAATCCTGAGAGCCAGACATCTCCCAGGGATCGTACCTTGGCGTGCCCAAGGCTTCTGCTTCTCCCAGATCCCATCCCCAGTATCTGCTGTGGAGATCCCAGAGAATGAAGAAGGAGCTTGCAAGGATTTCTCAGCAGCTAGGAGCTGCTGCACAAGTGCTCTGTGTCCAGGTGGCACCAGCTACCTGCACATGGTGGCTTCCCCCAAATGAAAGACCTTTCTCATTAGCTCGTAAACTCTAGGCTCTGGGCCTCAGCTCGCTGAACTGTAATCTGTAGCAGAAGGATCCTTGTTCATTCTCAGCTGTACCTAGTCTCTCAGCGCCTGGAGCCAAGCCAGCGAAAAGTGGCCCTGGGCTCCCATACCAGAGTAGGAACTGAATGAAGTGATTCATTTTACCTTCCTTTGGACTATGAACTTTTCCAAAACGTTCATTTCTTACGTTTCCCCCACAAAGCCTCATATAGCAATGTGAGTACAGGAGCAGCACTAAGGAAATTCTTATTAGCTAAACATTAGTCCAAAGAGGAGTGTGGTAAATGACAGCCCCTCTTATTTGCATAGCATTTGACAGTTTTCAAAGCCCTTTCCTGTGTGTTGGCTCATGTGATCCTCACCACAGCCCTGGGAAGTTCTCAGGATAGTGAATAGTATCTTTCTTCTACAGAAAAGGTAACTGAGGCTTAGGTAAATTACATGGTTTGTTCAGGGTCAGACAGCTAATATGTGTCAGTAGCAGGACTCTGTCATAGGTCTTCTGACTTTAAGTCCAGAGTTATTTCCAATGTATATAATGTGGTTTTAGAAAAATTTATAACAATACAAGACTCGGGAGGTACCCACATAAAAAATACCCTAAAAATTATATTATGTTATACCCAGGTATCTGAGTCTGCCTTCAAGGGTTCTTAGAATCTGGGTCTACCATTTGATTGATTGATTAATTTCCAAATTTTTTTATACCTATTAGTGCAGTCATTTATTCACTTTAAAATATATATACAATGGTTGCTTACTTTGTATCTAGTATTATTTGGTAGCCAGAAGTAAAATATTTACAATAGTCTATGATATCCGACACTTTAGCATTGTAATATGAAGTATATAAATTTTGTACTGCTACTGTAACAACTTACCATAACTATAGTGGTTTAAAACAACCCCAATTTCTTATCTTATAGTTCTGGAGATCAGAATCTTGAAATGAGTTTCACTGGGTTAAAATCAAGGTGTTGTCAAGGCTGTGTTCTTCTGGAGGCTCTAGGGAAGAATCCATTTCCTTCCCTTTCCCAGTTTCTGGAGTCCTGCATTTCCTGGCTTGTGGTCTTGTCCATCTTCAAACCTATCGATGACCGGCTGAATCATTCTCATAATGCCTTCTCTTTAGTTCTTGCTTTTCTGCTCCCTGCTTCCTTAAAGAAACTTGTGCCTACACTCGGCCTGCCTGCATAACCCAGGATACTCTCTTTAAGTCAGCTGCTTAACAACCTGAATTCCATCTGTAACCTTAATTTTCCCTTTCACATAACACATGCACAGGTTCTGGGGATTAGGATTAAGACAGCTTTGGGGACCTATTTTTCTGCCTTCTGCAGAAAGTTAAAGCTGTTACCTTGGAAAAACAATAACATTGTAATTTCAGGCATCATGTATCCGGGTGTCAAATGAGTACAATAGAACATAAATGCAGAGAGCAGGAAGAAAGCCGTCCTCTGGGCTTCGGTGAGTGATCAAGGAACACTTTACATGAGGCAAGGAAACAGAATAAGCAGTTTCAGGGACAAGAATGAACACAAGGAGCCACAACAGATTCTTAAGCAGAGGTAACCTGATGAAAACGAGTTCTGAGGGGATGAAGCTGGTGCTTGGTTATCCATGGGCCTCATTTGATTATCACCTGCTGTGTCCTTCTCTGTTTTATAAAAGGGAAAACTGAGGTCCAGAGAGTTTGAATGCCTCACGAGGAAATTATTTGGCAAACTCCTAGCCAGATGGTAAGAGGGTTTATCATGGTTCTGGGGAGAGGAGAAGGCTCTAACTTTTGCCATTGGCCGTTACTGTTCTCAGTAAACCAAAATCCCTGGAATTATTTCCAGAAAATCCCTAAAATTAGCTCTTTCTCTCCTTGCTCCTCTTCACCTTCTCTTACAGAATATGCATTTTCAGAGCTCGCTGCTCCACGCCCCTTTTCACTTGCCGTGAGGCGAGGGCAGTGGTTACGAAGCCCAGGTTGGGTTAAGAAGTTTAGAGCTGCTCTTGGAACATTTTAGAAAGTCTTTTGTTTCAGTATTAGGTTGCTATTAAAGCCACACTGGGTCACCAACTCTGGGCCTTTGCCGAAAGCTTCAGTCCCATTTTTAGCTTCTCTTTTGGGAACTGTGTGGCAGCAGAGTGCAGAGAAAAAGCACAGTAGGGAGAGGCAGAGCTGCCGGTTGTTGCGCTCGGTTGCTAGCTGGCTCCTGGACTGTAGTCAAGTCACTTTTCCTAGTCTGAGTTTCCCCATCTCTCAACTGGACTAATTTGACATGGCAAGACTTTGAGTTCTGACAATCTGTATTCCTGATTCTAGGACTCAGCCCCCGTGGCGATAAATGGATCCGGATATAATACTCATTTGTCCACCTCCCCATTTCCCTAACTTTGTTATTTACTTTCATTACCTGCTTTAGGTCTCCACCTCACCTTGGTATGGCAACCCTTCCACTGGAGATGTTCCAAAATACGTGTTATCAGATGTTACTCCTTCATTGATCCCTCCATCCATTCATCCACCAATGAGTGCCCCTTTGTGCAAGGACAGCCAAATACATTTTCCTAAGCCTTCCTGTTAGGTGGGAAGCAAGTGCAATCCAGGCTTATCGAATCACGGATACCAGAGAATGTATGGAAGGACATTTAGAAACCATCAAGTTCAACAACCTTATTTTTACAAACAAGGAAACAAAAGCCTAAAGAGATGAAGCGATTTGCCTAAGGTCACATGGCTACCGTGTTTCCCTGAAAATAAGACCTAAGACCTAGCCAGACAATCAGCAATAATGTGTCTTTTGGAACAAAAATTAATATAAAACCTGGTCTTATTTTACTATAATTATTTTACTTACAGTAAAATAAGACCAGGTCTATATAGCTATAATATAATGTAATACCAGGTTTTATATAATGTAATATAAAATGGGGTCTTATATAATATAAAATCAGGTCTAATATAATATAATATAATACTAGGTCTTACATTCATTTTTGCTCCAAAAGATACATTAGAGCTGATTGTCTGGCTAGGTCTTATTTTCAGGGAAACACAGTAGTAAATGTCAGAACTGGGAATAGAATCAATTTTCTAATCTTCCATCCCAGTTCTGCCTTCTCCTTCCATTATCTACCACATTCTATTAACTGATTAGAAAATAAAACTGTAAGGAGTCCTAAATTATTTTCTCATTGAGCACAAAGAGTTTTTAATGGGGGAAGGATGTGCCCAAATTTGTGATGAAAAACAACACAGCCTCGGTGGAATTACTGGGCTATGATCCGTTGTTTCAGCAAAGGCATTCTATAATGGGCGGAGAAAGAAGATGAGGAAGGAGAGAATGCTGTCCTTCCTTGTTTGCAAAATCTTTTGTTTCCCTATTAGGCTGTGTTTGTTGGCCAACTATGAGCCTAGTAAGTTGCATAGCCCAAACAATCCCAACTCTCTACCTTAATTCCTCAGCGCTGCATTTGGCATCTGTTATCTCAGCTCTTGTTGCCAAGCTGGGTGAATAGACCTCAGCTGAGTTCTGGCTGTAAAATGAGGTCTTGGGTACAAGGGTGCCATCCTCTCTGTGATCCAGTGAAGACAGGTCAATGCCTGCCTTATTCATCTTCAAGCCAGTTCCCCCACACCACACCACATGGAGCCAATAAAAGTGAGAGACCAGTCTCACAGCTGCAAGCAGGGCAATTCACTTTGACTTCTCTCTTCACTCCTGCTCTTTAACTTGTGATGCCATTCTGTTTTTTATAGTTTTGTCTCCTATTTCTAACCCCATCGAGCCAACCCTTTAACGTAACAACCGGATTTATTGGGTTCAACTCTTGGTTCTTCCTGGGTCATGGATTACACTGGTCCTCTGACTTTTCCCATTCCTGGCCACTTTGAAGTCCAGACCAATTTTTATTGGATCTAGTTCCCAAAAACCCTTTATCCTTACTCCCGGAGTCACTGTGCTGGGCTCATCTCTGTTGGCTTGCCTTAGTCCCCTACACGGGGTGACTTGATATTCAAGCCACTGTGTGTACCCCTAGAACTCACTCAGATCTCTCTTCCAGATAAATGCCTGCATCTGTCACTTGCATGTCTACCTTTTCATTTCCCTGCCTATATGCTTTACTTTTAGAACCTGCTTTGGACCCCTTCCTCACCTTGGTTTGTCAACCCTTTTGTGTTCTCCATTCACCCACCATAGCTCCTCACCAGCTCTGGACTCTGCCTCGGCATCACTGGTAAGAGACCCTCCTTCCAGTGTCCTCTGGAGCCTTTCCTGGTGGGATCACAGCTCCTTCATTAGCATGCCTCAGCTCCACCACCAAGGGAGGAACATTTGGAAATGGCCAGCGCTTTCCCGTGGTACTTTTACCTGAATATTTTTAATCTCTTGCACATCTGGAATTTGAAATTAACCATAGACGCCTACAGTTTAAAAAAGCTTAAGTATCAAGTCTAGAATTTCTCAAATTATGGTTCTGTGATGACTTTCACCAGAGTCCCCTTGTGAAAAACATAGATTCCAAGCCATCACCCTAGACCAGCTGAATTGGGGGAGATTATTAGATTGATGATAAGGCACAACAAAAGGTGGTAATTGCTGATTTAACCTATCTTCAGTTGGTAGCTTATGGAAGCCATCCACAGCAGTGAAAGGACCCTTCTGGTGTAGGTGGGCCTTGAAAAAAGGAGGTTTCTTAAATCACCAGACTGTCAAAGAAACATTGGTATTACATGTATCCACTATTTTCAAAGAACCCATCAATAAATTTATTTTAAACCTTCTTTGCATAAAACTTTGATCAGGCACAGTAATGGGTACTAGTTGCCTAAAACACTCAGACTGGCTGTGACTTGAAAGTGAGGACACATTTTCATTTGTGTCTCAGGGAAACAGAGACAGTATGGGAACAGCTTGCAACAAGTCTCACCTTGTCAGAGTGGAGTTGTCAACTTTGGCAGGTAAGTCTGTTTTGATGGTTGTGATAAGTGAAAGTACATGTGGTGAAGAAAAAGTGGGTTATCATTTTGAGATCCAAAGTTGACATAAAATTTTATGTGAAAGTAAATCTCTATGGGAGGTACTGATCAAATTAAGAACAGCTTATAGAAATGAAGTAAAGTTAAAACATGTAAAGAGCATAGAAAACATAGCTGGAGTGTTGGAAGAATCTGTACCGTATCATAGATTTCTGATTCAAAGGGTCCTCAGAAATCCCATTTTCGATTTTTAAAAATCTCTTGGACCCATTTGTCAAAGAAAGTCTTATACAGAAGTCTAATGTGTAAAACAGATAAACACGAAGTTGTTCTGGTTGGAGAGAGAGAGAGAGAGAGAGAGAGAGAGAGAGAGAGAGAGAGAGAGAGAGGGAGAGAGAATAGGTTAGGTGCAGTAAAAAACAACTCCCCAAATTTACCAGCTGTAAAAGAAAGATTTTTCTTGTTGATGTTCTATGCCTGGCCTGTCATAGATGGGCATGGGCTTGGCTCATAGCTCCTCACTCCAGGACCCAAGCAAATGGAGGAGCCATCATTTGAAACATTCTTGGTTACCATGGTTAGACTGGCAAGTAAATGTTTTGATTTGAAAGTGACACACAGCCCTTCTTCTTAGGTTACATGGTTCTACTTGGGCCACGTGGTTCAAAACCAGTCACACAGCCATACCCAACCACAAAGGAGACAAGTACAATCCTACCATGTGCCCAGAGGCATCGTCTATGAAAATGTTTGTTGGACAACACCATTGACTATCACAGTGAGTGAGCATGAGAGAGAGAGAGAGAGAGAGAGAGAGAGAGAGAGAGAGAGAGAGAGAGAGAGAGAGAGAGAATGGTAGAGTGGTGACTCAAGAGTTAATGTAGATAAAGACTCATTCTGAAAGGAAATGTGAACTTGAGGAAATTTTCCATGAAGGCTTGCCATGCATTCCAAGTGACAAATAGATGCAGTAAAGACATTATATTTGCTCTGATTACCCAGGGGACGCTGGGCAGTATAAAGTGTTTTTGAAGAGAACAGCAACGGATGATGAAACGTGGTATTTCTAATGTGCTGAGGAAGCCAAGCAGAAATCACCAACTTTGCTGAGACCTGAGAGAAATACTTATGTCAAGATCACAAGCGAGGAGGATATCAACTGATTTCACTCAAGTCAAGGGCATTGTACAAGGAACATTTATTTCACAGGACTAAGCAGTTCCATTGGGTTCAACAAACATTAGCCATCACCAAGTCTGTTCGAAGCGCAGTGTTCAGTGCCAGGAATCCAAAGACAACAGCACACAGTCAAAAGGAAAAATGGTGAGACTTGCATTTAGAGGTAGAAATGTATTGGAGGACCCGGGATGTTGAGACTATTAATAGGTGCGTGCTGGGAGGGCAGTGAGGGATGGTGAAGGAAAGGAAAGGAGAGTCTAGAATGATTCCTGAGTTTCTCTTTTCCTGAGGTTTTTCACTGAGTACCGTGTACAGCAGGAAATGTAACATTTCTGGACTCAAGGGCTGCATTCTCAGTCATTCCTTGTGACCCGCCCCAAACACACACACACACACACACACACACACACACACACACACACACACACACACCATTTTCCTTTGTCCCTGGAGGGACAGTATCGTTTCCTTCCTGCCCTTGTCCACCTTCAAAACCAGTAATTCTTCACTCCTGCCCTCCACACTGCAGCCTGAATAATTTCTCTGAAACACAAGTATTATCCCATCTTCCCTCCCATATGACTCCTTCATTGCCTCCTAGTTTTCTCCAGGAAAGTTAGGCATGTTTTCAGGTGCTCCAAACCTGGGCCCTTCCAGTATTTCTACCCTCATTGCTCTCCACTTTCTTCCTTGTCCTTCATTTACCCACACCAAGCTCTAAATTCATGACACTGTTTGCAGCTTTCTTGGTGCCTAATGTTCTTTCGCATCCCTGTGCTTTTGCATATGCTTTTTCTTTTCTTTTCTTTTCTTTTTTAAGATTTTAATTAAAATATAGCCAGCATACAATATATTAGTTTCAGGGGTACACCACAGTTATTCAACACTACCTAAAGAAGTGATCACCATGGTAAGTCCAGCAACCATCTGACACCGTACCACGCTGTCACAATATTATTGACTGTATTCCCTATGCTGTACATTACATCTCCATGACTTGTTTTGTACCTGGAAATGTGGGCCTCTTATTCCCCTTCCCTTCCCTTCCCCCTTTGCTCTTTGTCCAGATGGTCTCCCTTATCCATCTGGTGAAATCCTGCTTCCACTTGTCTGATCACTCATTCCTCGTGGTCACTAGCCACTGCCTGACTTGCGGTTGTCCTGATCATACTCCTTACAATTATCTGTTTTCTTGGAGGAAACTGGAGAGTGTAGCGTTGATCACTCATGTTCTAGATAGATTGTAGGAACTTGCCCTGCTTCACTATTTAGCAGCTGTAAATTACTTGGATTCTCTGAATCTCAGTTTCTTCTTTTGTAAAATGATGATAATAATAATAATAATATTTTCTGCATAGTTTTACTCTGAAGAGTAAAGTAATGCAGGTAAAGTACTAGCAAGCCATAGATGCTACTTATGGGTCTGATTATGAACATTATTTTACTATTTCCCGTACCAGACGCTGAACTCCCTGAGGGCAGGTGTCTTGTTTTACGCAACTTTGTACAGTTAGTTCTTAGCATAATTCCAAGCAAACAGGAGGTCCTCCATATATTTTCGAATAAATGAACCAGTCAGAAAACTGTGACATTGTGCTCAGTGAGTGATCAGTTTACATAGGCAGGTAAATGTCACATAAGTGTTAGGATTTCTAACTAACATGTTTGAAAAATAAAAACACCTTTTTTTCCCCCTTGAAGGGTGTGCTTCATTTATTTGGAAACTTCATTGATGGGAACCTGCTAGTTTCTTGGTGCCAGAGCAGATGACCACATATCCTTTCACACTACAGAGGAGTGTGGAGACTGGAGAACGTGGGTTTGCAGCCCACATTCACGGGGGTTCCATGGGGGTTGTGTCCCGGCTCTTCTACTTTTTACAGGACCTTGTAGTGCTGACCTAAGCTTTGTGAACACTGGTGTCCTTAGCTGTAGAGCGGTTGCACGTCTATTAATCTTGTTGGATTATTTAGATTAGAGCCAGTGTGTTCTAATCCATCGTTTATCATAGCTTTGGCACTTAGTAGGTGCTCATTAAATGTCAGTTATTTTGCCTTGCATTTCCAGGTGAATTATTTCTTTAGCAATCTTGTGAGTAACCTGAAGGTAGGGATTCAAGGCCTATATAAGTCAGGGATCTTTGGTGGCAAGGACACCCATGCAGTGAAGCTCAACTTGGATTCAGGGGAATCTCATGAAAAGCAATTATGGAATCAATCAATCAATCAATCAATATTTCTCTCTCTCTCTCGTCCCCCCACCCCGCCCCCTTTCTTGCACGTAGCCCATCATGGCTGTCCTAAAATGGTGGTCTGCACCACTACCCTCCTTTACTGCCCACTGCTAACAGATTCAGTCTTTTGTGCCTCAATCACAAATTCCTGAGAGAAAGAATCTGATTGGGCTAATGTCTGGCCAAGAGGTCCCAAATACCTGTTCAATCAGCTTTACCAGAAGTGCGTCTGAGGATGGTAGGAGAAACAGGGTGGCAGAATGTACCTCCAATGCTGAGGTTATCTCCAGAAAGAGAGTGTGGGTGCCATTGGTACAGTGTCCTATCCTCTTGGGCTTTGCATTGTTCAGTGTCGAGTGAAAGAGAGAGAAACAGGGAGGGAAAGATAGGCTTTTGTGGCAGAGTAAAAAATGGCTACTATGTCAACTAATTTTACTTTTTTCTCTGACTATTGCACATGCTGTATCCTTGTTATTTTATTTGTTTTGTTATTGTTTTTAACCTTTTCTGTGGTGCCACCAGAAATATCAGCTCCTTAGGTATTTCTGGATGGGATCCAAGGACGTTTTGTCACTTGTCTCAGTGTGAACACCCCTCAGTTCTGGTATTCTTAGGGTCAAGCCGTTGAAGGTGGTCATTAGAATAAATGCTCAGGCTGGGGTTTCGTTGATCAAATAATTGTAAAGAAAAAAAGTTATAGATATCAGCAACATCTATGACAATGTCTCCTTCCTTCCTATGTCTCTCAGAGTCCGCAGCCTCTCACTTTACCCGATTACCAACATGTACGTGAAAATTACACCTTAATGTGTCTGCTGGCCCTGAGTTTACTATATAAATGACCTGTGATCTGAGGTACACTCAGGTTAGGAGTGGGGTCTCCAATTGGGAGGCTGGGAGGCCTCGCGTTAACATGGAGGGAGAGAAGCTGGAATGCCAGGGGCAGGAACATCAAGAAAAGAAGAAACTTGTGCTGGGTGGCAAAATCAAGGCAAGTGCTTCTCAGACAAGAAGCACTGAGACCGAGGCTGGTAGTGAGCTTTTGAGCAGGATAGGAAGACTTCACCTTAAAAAAACAATTTTAAGGGTTATCATTCTGTGCTGATTTCTTTGATTGCTTTCTCATATGCCCCTGATCATGGAGGATTTATGGTTTCTTTTATGCTTCCCTTTTCCTTCCCATCAACCCAGTGGCACAGAGACTGAAAATCCTCAAGCCTAGGGTTGACTGGAAATCCTCCTGTGTCCCTGAGCTGCTGGCCTGCTCTTCAAGGAGGTTTGGAAAGTTCCAGTGAAAGTCTTGTGTTTGAACCAGCACCCTCTGCCACCGCCTGTCTGTGGATCCTTTGTAGCGGAAACAGCGATCTCTGTTCTCTATAAACAGTAGAGTGGCACGCTTGTTGGGTCCTTTCCACTGCTGAGAATTCCAAGCAGCCCTTTATCATCCCTGGGTGGACTGCGTTTCTTTACTGTCTGGCAGAGCACACATTGTAAACACGTCATTAGACATAAAGGCTGCCCCAAGATGGTGGCTGGAGGAGAACTGGTGGTGAAGAAAAGAGGATTTTCGCTGAAAATGAGGTACTGAATAATTTATCGTGAACTGAAAAGTCAATACCTTAAGTCAGGCGTGGTGAATCTCAGGAACTCAGAGTGAACACCACGAGGGTATAATTTTTGAAAGAACATTATCTCAAGGAATGGCTCTTTGGAAGGAGCAGGAGGCAGAGAGACCCTGACCAGGGGTTGGGATGGGGATGGGGCACAAAAGGAGAAATGGATCAGAGCTTCCCTTCAAGGCCATTGGACCTTAACTGGAGAGAGTTGAGGCTGGGAAGGAATTGGGGAATAGTTAAGAACCAAATGAATGATGCTAACTTGGAGTTGCAAGAAGACGTGAACAGTAGGCATAAGATAGAAAAGCTTCCTGGGGGAGGGAGGACCCAGGCCTGGAAGGGAAGATTTGATGAAGGGAGAGGAGGCAAAGGGAATTTTATCAGACAAGCTGTGAAAGTGCAGCAAGCAGACGGAAGCTGAAGAGGCTGTTGGTGGTGCAGATTGAAGAACGCCGTGCAGAAGAATGGAAAAGTGTTCAAGTTTGAAATGGGAGCCCCTGCAGATTTTTTGGCAGGAGACTGACAGTCATTCATTTATTCATTCAGCAAATATTCAGCATATAATTGAATAGCTGTGTTCTGGATTCTGTGCTGAGTTTTGGAGTGCCATGCATGCCACAGTGAGTGTAAAACAGGTCTGATTCCTGAACTCACAGGATTTACATCCTAGTGAGGAAAACAGATACCAAAAAATAATAATCATATTTATTGTGCTAGGTGTTCTTCTATACGCACTCTCTCAATCTTCACTGTGAGAGTAAGACATGGGTGAAATAAGTATCTCCATTTTACAGATAAAGAAATTGAGGCTTAGAAAAGTTAAGTAATTTGCCCAAGACAGCGCAGCTAGTAAATGGCGGAGCTGCAAATCTGTAACGGTATTATGAAGTTACGATTTGGGGCTAAATGTTTGGATGGGGCTATGGGTAAATGTTGGACACATGGCTTTGTTCAGGGGATAAGGGAGGCTTTCTAGAAGAAGGAGTTAAGATGAAAAGTGTAAGATGAACTGGAGTGATATGGTGAGGCAAGAGTAGCCTAGAAGTGGTGAAGGAAGAAAATATTATAGGAGCGGCCAGATCTGGCAGGACTTTGAATGCTTGTCAAGGAGGCTAGACTTTATCCTGAGGGCAATGAGAAGCCACTGAAGGGTTCTAAGAGGGGAGTGATGTGTGTGTGTGACAGAATCAATTTTGAATTTTTAGGCCATCATTCTGGCTGCTTTGCAGGGAATTGATTGGTGGGGCCAGGAATGCAAGCAGCTGGAACAGCGAGGAAGTTGAGAAGCAGGAATAAGTGAATCACCAAAAAATGTGTCAAACTCTTGAATACTTTATTCACAGGAGAGTTCCCCAGTCCTTCTCTTGAAGTCTTTCCCTCATTTACATCCAATGCTAATAATTCAGCTGTGTTCCCCCCCTAGTTTTTTTTATAGCAGATTAAGAGTAACAATTTCAGAAAGAATTTGGGAGTGTAGTGGGTAAAAAAAATACTAGCAATTGGGAAAAGGGGCAGTTTGATTCTAAGGAAGAATACACATTAAAAATATTAAAATAAACAAATCTAAATTACTCAGCAGGTTGGTATGATGCAATGGAAAGGCAAATAGCCCTAAACCAATGGCATCCTCCCATTTTACCTAATATTTGATAACCGTTAGTGATTACTTTGAATCAACAACAAAATGTGATGTTAAATAACCTCCCTTAAAAAAGTCAGGAAAGAAAAAAAAGATGCCTCCACATTCCCAGAAGCGCTGGCAAGTGGTTGGTGGAACAATCCAAGATGGCTGCTTAGCGTGGTGCTCAGTGTTCCCACTCGGGCTCCAAGGCCAGCTGTGTGCCTCCCCCGTGGGAAGTTGGCCATCCAAAAGTTGCTGGAGTGGAGGGACTGGAGGTTGGTCAAAGCCTCCCCCTGTCGTCAGTGAACCCAGAATAGGGGTTGAGGCAAGATGACAAAGCATCCATGACGGACAGGGCCTTCTTCAGAAGCTCCACCACCACATTTTCTAGACTGCTGCAGCATTTTAGGGATTTAGAAGGTCGCAGCTGCCAGGGAACTTCCCTCAGGGAAGCACAGCGTGTAAATGATCTCAGCGCCTGGACTCGCG
The DNA here is from genome assembly GCF_057876585.1 of Rhinolophus sinicus. NCBI lineage: Eukaryota > Metazoa > Chordata > Mammalia > Chiroptera > Rhinolophidae > Rhinolophus > Rhinolophus sinicus. Next base: position 148,192,649 of record NC_142514.1, on the reverse strand, counting down.
GGTTATACCAGCGTGGGCCCTGGCCTACACTAAGTGTGGGAAGCGCCCCGTTGTGTCCCGGCTTAGATTGGCTCATCTCCAGTCTTGGACGGATGCCCTCCAGCACCCTGGTACTCAGACATTCAGGCACGTCCCCGCATCCCGGAGGCGGGCGATACTCCAGCTTTCACAGTTGGCGGTGTCAGAAGTGTGGCCAGGGAGCTGGGTTGATGAAAGACTCCTGCACAACCTCTTCTATTTAAGGTAACTTATTTTGTTGTTGTTGTTGTTGTTAGTATAACAGACTTAAAACAATGTTATTTGGTTTAGATCTAAAAGGCTGCAGTAGGAAAAAAATACTGTCTGAAGAGTGGGGAGTCCCCTCAGGCCTGGATTCTGTGAGGACTTAGTTCCCCATACTTCCCCTCTTCCAACTATCCTGGACCCTTGGCCTCCACTGAGTTATTCCAGACATTGGAGTTCCATCTGGGAGGCCCATTAGGAAACAAACAAACAAACCAACCCCTTCAGTAGAAGATACTGGGGTTGGTCGGAGAGGCCAACTTGGGACCTCGACTTTTTTTTTTTTCCCCCCAAGATTTTATTGGGGAAGAGGAACAGGACTTTATTGGGGAACAGTGTGTACTTCCAGGCCTTTTTTCCAAGTCAAGTTGTCCTTTCAATCTTAGTTGTGGAGGGTGCCCCCCAGTTTCAAGTTGTTGTCCTTTCAGTCTTAGTTGTGGAGGGCGCAGCTCAGCTCCAGGTCCAGTTGCCATCTCTAGTTGCAGGGGGCAGAGTCCACCATCCCTTGCGGGAGTCAAGGAATTGAACTGGCAACCTTGTGGTTGGGAGCCCACTGGCCCATGTGGGAATCGAACCGGCAGCCTTCGGAGTTAGGAGCATGGAGCTCTAACCGCCTGAGCCACCGGGCTGGCCCGGGACCTCAACTTTTTACTTAGTTATGACATCCTGGCTGGAAACTATGATCATTGGAAGATGGAGCTGTGCTGTCTCTTGCACAACTTTTGCTTGAGCTTTAGGTATATTTTTTGTTGTTATGATAAATGTAATTTTTTTCATGGTTTCCAAATTGCTTTTTGGAGTGTAGAAAAGCAATTGATTTTTGTTTATCGATCATATATCTAGCAATTTGTTAAGGTACCTTATTAATTTATAATAAATTGACATTTATTTGGAGTTCTCTATGCATAATCATCTCAGAATAATGACAGTTTGATTTTATCTTTTCTGAAAGAAAAAAAGGAACATGTGCTGGTATATTTTAGGAAGATTCTTTTCCAAACTGATTGAAATATAAGGGAACAAATCAAGTTACAATTATGTGGCAATTCTTATATGCCATATTTATCAGTCTCTGACACTATCACATAATACATAATTTATGTGGAAATATTATTCATTAACTTATTAAATATTTATTTAGTACACCAATAGGCTTTGAGGATATTATTGTGAGTAAAACCCGAGACCCATCTCTGGCCTCCTAGAGCCAATAGGCTAAGGTTGTTTACTAGTTAATAGTCCAGGTGAGACATGAAGACAGTTTAGTTAAGGTTGTGGTAGAAGACGTGGAGAGTTGTGGAAGAATTTGTGACATAATTAGTAGTTCAAACCAGTACCACTTACTTGGTCATGGATTGGACGTGAGGAACAAAGGAGAGGGAATTACCAAGGATAACTTCTGGGCTTCTGGTTTGCACAACTGAATGGATGTTGTCAGTCACTGAAATGGGGAACCCTGAAAGAGGAGCAGATTTAGAAGGTAGGGTGGAGAGCATGCTCATGAGATAGGTTTTGCCATTTTGACCTTGAGATGCTTTTGAGTCATTTAAGGAGTGATGTTACGTAGCAGGCAGTTGGATATACTGGTCTGTAGCTTGGAGGAGAGACCTGGCTGGAATCATCTGTCTGTAGAGAGTAATTGATGGTTTGGGTATAAATGAAATTGACTAGGGTTGGAAAGAACAGAGGAAGGAGAGGAGAGAGAGGCATGGATGGAATCTAGAGGAGCTACAGCATTTAATGGCCAGATAAAAAAAGGATAGGTTGGCACGGGCAAGAAGTAAGAGGAAATCCAGGAGAGTGTGTTGTCCTAGAAGCTAAGAAAATTGAATGTTTTCAGAAAGAAGGGAAATTTAACAGTGTCAAAAGCTACTGAAAAGGCGAGGATTGAGAAATAAATGCCATTGGATTTAACCACATTTTAATCATTGGCAGCATTATCAAGAGCTATTTTTGAGATGATTATCATGGTTAAAGAGTGAGTGGGAAGTGAGATTTTTGATAATTAATTGAAAAATAAATGAATTTACATTGCTGTATTTTGGTATCAGAATCCATTCAAATAAGAATGTTACCTGTGAAGGTTTACAGAAAAAAGCTTTATGAATGAGCACCATCTTAAAATGCTGGACCTACCCATTCAACATTGTAGTCACCCTGCAATGAAGTTGGGTGGGATGGTAAGGAATTTGCCATGTCTGTCAAACCACATGGGAACCCCGGGACGTAAGCACTTTATTCTGGAGTCTGTCAGCTCTCTCATTATGCTTGCAAATGCCTACATAAGGGAGCCCATGCGCAGTGGAGAAATACTAGCAAATACCTGGACACTGTTTGAGTTTGGGCTCTGTCAGAGAGTGATTATATTGGTATCTGTAAATACATCCTGCCACATCAGCCCATCCATTGGCACCTGCTGAGGCTGTTGGATCTGGAATCATCCATTTGAGTACTTTGTACTTCTGTACATTTGCATTTGTCTTGAAACTAAGTTTAGAGAAGTCCTCTGATGACAAATTACACAGCTCTCTGAGGAGGGCCTCTGGGCCTGCTGCAGATGCAAGCTAGCCCTATCTCTGGTCTCTGGCTCTGTCACAGGAAGCAGATTGTCGACTATCTCCCAGCTGCTTCTTGCCACTTGCAATTTGTGCTTTCTACAGAAAGCACTCTGTTCTGAACAACCAGTCACCTCACTGTTGTGAGAAGGTTGTGTGTTTGTTAAATATTTTATCTACCATCTGGCTGGCAGCAAAGAACAGAACATACTTAAGGGCCCATAATGCCCCAGATCATCATATACCAATCCTGAAAGGGGCACTTGCTTCTCCTTCTGGCTGGCTGGCACCAGCAATCCCTTCCATAGGTCCTGTGCTATTCCTCTGAGGCTTTGGGAAGGAGGGCTCTGTATTATGATGCAGCTAAAGGAGCTTTCTGTCCTTTCACCCAGGCATTTTGCTAAGAAGAGGGGCATTTCATCATCCCTGACTTTCTGAGGCCCACCCAAGAGTTTTCAGGGAAGCACCTTTCATGGGTATGAGGAAATCTGTGACTATACTTCTCCTATCCGTTAGGGGCTCTATAAATGTGGCTTCACTTTCCTCCACTTCAGCAACCAGATTCCCTTTTGGAAAGGGGGAATTTAGTAGCTCTTTTCCTTGCCCGGGGGACAATATCCAATTAGGGTTTGAAAGTGCTTCTGTTTGCACCCGTGCTCTTTGCAGATGCAAATACTTCAAGAGATTACTCACCTCTGAGTCTTATTCAGCCAGTAATTCCTTCGTTGATGATAGACACCCCTATCAGATACGCAGGAGGGATGTGGCACAGTAGCACCTTGGTTTTCGAACATCTCTGTTGACGAACATTTTGGTTTATGAATGCCGTAAGCTGGAAGTAAATGCTTTGGTTTTCGAACATGACTCAGAAGTGGAATATGTCACAGGGGTTCCCCTGAGTGCAAGATCCTGAGGCCTAGCTGCTGGCTGTTTTCAAATGTTTCAGAGCTCGTGGATTGCGTTTGAAAACCGAGGTACCACTGTATATGGAAGAAAGAACTGGACTTGGAGTTAGACGCCCTCTTTCACTTTTACTCATTAATATTTGACCTAACAGTGATGTGTCTTATTAGGTCACCACCTATATTTCTAGGACAGTTAGGGTACACTAGTACTGCTCAACCCACAGAGCACTATTCACATGTGTCTTGAGCTTCACAACAAGCCCACAAGGAAATTAATATAATACCCATTTTACAGATGAAGAAAACCATTCTGTGTAGTTCTACTTGGTTGACTCATGTAAATTGTATAGAAAACTGATACTCAATCCTTTAAATAATAAAACATTAAAATATATATTTAGTCCCTGGGATAACGAAGGGTTAAGTTTCTGAATATATGCTATAGAATATGTATAATTATGGATTGGCAATGAAATAGTATGCTTTATTATCTAAATAAAAGTGTTAAATATTATGAAAACTATCATTTGTTGAATACTTACCACAGAGTAGTAGCAAGCTTTACAAATACTGTTTCATTTCATCTTCACAACAACCCTATGAGGTAAACACTACATTTTATACATAAGGAAATTGGAATGCAAGAACTTATAACTTGTCTACTTTCACAGAACTAGTAAATGGCACCAAAATTCAAACCCAAGTCTGTCTGGTTACATGTGTGTAACCACTATGTTCTACTATTTTCCTAATCAACATATCTTGTACTGAGCATCCTTTTAAGGAACAGAAAGGCAAAACATTTATAAAATCTTTTCCTACATCTCCACTAGCAGACAACTCTGTACAAATGTTATTTGTGGAAAATACACAAAACTATGAAAGGGCTCCGAGTGAGTAAAAGAAAGAGGTGGTGGTTGGTGACATTCCTGCTCTCACTACGTGGTGACAGTGTTATGTACCTTGATGATTCCGTTTATTTTTTTCCAATAGGAAACACATACAATTAGCATAAGTAGCTCAAGAATTGTGTGTGTGTGTGTGTGTGTGTGTATGTGTGTTGTGTATGTGTGTATTTGCTGCATTTGGCAAAAATCTTGCTCCTATGATATTGCTCTCCTCTTTATGGCCGTAAATCTTACAAGTTGGCCATTTTCCTGATGACAAAGAATGGTCACATGAATGCAAAGGTTGAGCTGTGTTTGGTACGATGTGCTCCAAGTCTACCAATGTGTGAGCCTGGGCTGGCCATTTGTTCGCTGGGGGCAGTAGTTATCCCTAGTTTTTCAGATGAGGAAACAAGCTTAGAGTAGTTACAAGACTAGTGCAGGTCACAAAGCAGCACAACAACCAATGTGAAGCAGATTTCAGCTCAACTAAAGCAATCATTTTTTTTTAATTAAAGAAAATAATAATTCAAATGTCAGAAGTATTACATTAAGAAATATTCATTGTAAAAATTCAGACATTACAGATGAACCTGGTAAGAAGTTCAGAAGCTGGCCACTACACTTATTGTGGTTCTTTTCACAAAGAAAGTTTATGGTTAACGGTTGCATGTATATTTCTTCTCATATTTTTTTTGTATATATGACTCATTTGGGGATTTTGTTAAAATGAAGATTTGATTCAGTAGATGTGGGATGGGCCTGATATTTAGCATTTCTAATAAGCACCCACGTAACGCTGATGCTACTGGACCATGGACCGCACTTTGAGTACAAGGTCATAGGGTGTGTACATTTTTAATTTCATCATCAACGTCAAACTGCATTCCAAAGTTATTGTACCAGTTACACTTTGACCAGCAGGATATGTGAGTAGTTACTTCCTTACATTCTCTCTAATACTTTATCATATTAAATTTGTCAATCTGATAAGGTGAGATATGGTATCTATATTTTAAAAGAGTATTTCCTGATTTTTAACAAGTTTAAGCATCCTTTCATATACTTAATGGATATTTATGCTTTCTCTTTAGTTAATTGCTTCCTCATATTCTTGGCCCATTTTTCCATTTGGGTATTTTTGCCTCTCTGTTTTATTGGTTTATATGAATTTTTTATCTATTCTGGATATCAATCATTGACCTACTAAATATCTTGCAGATATTTTCCTCCAGGTCTGAAGAGCAAATTATCACTCAGCAGAGTTGTCTAGTGATTTAATGGAAGTTGAGACATTCAAAAGTTCCATAACTCCTCGTTGGGGAGGAACGTGGTGCCTCTATTAACTGCTGATGCCTTTCTCTTTCATATTAATATAATACATCAAATTAGAGCTTATCAGACTGTATTGCAGTTGTTTATGTGTTGGCGTCCTCCACTAAACAATGATCTTCTTGAGAAAAGGGGTGCAGGTCTCTGAGTCATCTGTGCAGTCCGAGTACTTAGCATTGGGTCGAGCACAGAGCAGGCACTCGGAAATCCTTTGTGGATAAATAAGTGGGCAGGTAGGTAAATGGATCTAACTGCAGGATTCCTCTCAGGATCTGCCCAGCAATTCAGCTAGGAGTTGCTTTGGGCCCTTCAATAAGATGAAAGAAGAGGAGCCAAGAGTCTGTTTCTAAGATCCTTTGCTCCTAGTTAGAAGAACATTTTCTTTGGCTGGCTGTGTCTTCTCTCCTTTCATTTACCTTTTAGGTACTATCGTGCTCAGAGATAGTAATAATAACAATAGCTAATACTTATATTATGCTTTTAATGTGTTTTATAGACATGAGTTTATCTAATTCTCACATCTCCAAATGGTAGGCGTTATTATCTCCATTTTATAGATGAAGAAACTGAGGCACAGGGGTTACGTAAATTGCTCAAGATTGTACAGCTAGTAAATTGCAGAACTGGAATATGAATACAACTGTTTGGCTCCCTTGTCTGTACTTAAGAAACATATGAAAAACACTAGGCCTGACACAGTATAGCTAGTACACAAACATTCCTCTCTTTGTTGCCCTTCTCTCCCCCAGAAGTGTGCCTTTTCTGTCAGTGACATCTCAGTGCTGTGCCTTGGACCTATTGTTCCTGCCTCTGCATTCATCCCTGCTGGAAGCCCCTGCAATCCCCTTTCTCCTAGGGACCTGGCAACCTTCCTTTCCATGCAGGCAGACCAGAAGTTGGGGCTTTCCAACCTCAGGCTCCATTTTTGCCCTGTAGCCCCCAAATCCCAATTGGCACCTCTGGGTCCAAGGCTTTTCATGGTGCTGCCATCTGATGGGTATAGATGACCCACTGACATCACTCTTTGATGATTGGATCCCTGCCCATTGGCCGAGATTGGTTCACTGTTTCTTTTTAACCCCCAGGTCAGGGTACCCTGTTTACAGTGTATTCAACTAGTGGTTAACCGCCATTAATGACTGGTTTTCCCAACCCTGGTGTCAAAGGTATTCCGAATGAAGGCTTGGTGTTGGTGAGATGACAGTGTGGCTGTATTCGGGGATAAGAAGTCCCACTTAGATTTCCCTTGAATCCCATGAAGGCAGCTGCCTACGCAATATTTAAAAAAATGGGTGAAATCCAAAGGTTGTACTGGGAAGATCCTGTCAAAGATGTCTGGCCCTTTTTGTAGATTCTTCAAGGTACTCATTTTCCTCTTGCAGCAGGAGTGGAAGGAGACCCCAGGTTCAAATGCTAGGCATAAGCTTAAAGAAACACATTATACTAGATTCTCTGCTAGGCCTGCTCACATCCATTATCTGATTAAGTTCACAGTGATCCCCTGAGGCAGGATTTATTTAAAATAAAGGTGAGGAAACACTTGGGAGTTATATAAATGACCTAACTTGAGACTCAGAAACATCCTTCCAGTTCAAGGATGAATTTTAGCCGCTTTTCAGGCTCAGAAAAGAGGCCCATATTGAGACTATGAGGCTCGGGTTATAGCCACATGTCTCGGGTAAACTGGGCAGGGCTCAGGGCTACTGGTTATTAGACAAAACCTCAGGGGCTCAATAATTGAACTGAGGGCCAAAGATATAAATCTCTACTCAGGTATGTTTGCAGGAAGGATTCCGTGGGGGCCAGCTCTTATGGCCTGTAATTGTAAAACCTTTGTGGGTAAAGTCTTTGTGCTCCCTTCCAATGTACTTGTTTGTAACCAAGGGGTTGGGAGTCTTAGTGGAAATTTGAGGGTACAGAGGGCAACAGCCTCTGAAACCAGCTTTCCATTTTGAACATCTTGTCAATCTATGCAAATCTGCCGGTGAAGACAGACATGAATAAGAAACCAGTGTGCTCGAGCCCAGACAGGCAAGCTGAGCACCTTGCTACCTCTAGCTTTAGTTCTGTTAGCGTTTGTGAGGGAGAGAGCACTGATATGGGTTGGTGGGGAAATCAAGCATTGCCAAACAGCAGCATGAGTTCATGGAGTCGAGCTCTGGCCTAGAAGGGCAGGGATCACATCCTGGAAGGAAACTCACCCGAGCCTGAGCACCCACTGTGTGTCCTGTAGTAACGAAAGCTCTTTCTGGTGTGTTCTCTCATGTAATTTTCACAACCAGTCCTTCAGCAAGTCTTGTTTACATTTGACACATGGAGAAACTGAGTTCCAGCGATGTTTTGAAACTTGTCCCAGCTCACATAACTAATAAGTGGTGGAGCTGGGATTAGAGTTTTGGAGTCTGGCTGCGTCTCCAGTGAATATTCTTTGAACTGGTTCACTCAACCCTGTGGCCTTTCAGAGAGGAGAGCCAGTTTTGTACTTCTTTTGTTGCATTTGTCCACTCCACAGTTACAGATTGTCTTAGAGGATCAGCTGGACAAAATTTAAGATGACACAATCCACTTTGTTTTCTTCTGGAACCTTATTTTTAAACTTGGGGCTCCCCCCCCCCCATTAAGAACGGGAAAAATGAGCACTTCTCTTTTCCGCCTAGCCTTGTGGTAGTTTAGGAAAAGATCCTAGGAAGAGCTGACCTTCCAGGGATCCTCCTGGAAGAGGGTGTAGAACAGGAGGAAGAATTAGACCTTTGTCATTAGCTGTACTCAAGGCTGCTGCTTGTAAATCCATCCAGCCGGAGGAATATTGTGAGCTGATTATACTTCCAGAGAAGAAAGGGAGAGACAGCTTTTATTCTTTAGTAGATAAAGATTTCTGTACCTTGATTTATGTCAGAAGTAGTGCATATTCTCTCCTCTTATACTTCTTGACACGTATATACTATTCTCCTCTACTCGTCCCCAACCCACACTTAACTGTTCTCTTTTCCAGCTATGGGTAAAGAGAAATCTTCCAGGATCCCTGGCTGGTGTCTGTTTTCACAGCATCTTTTGGGTTTTGTAAGCAAAGCACTGGTCGAGGGGCCCCTGGCTGATGGCCATAAAGTACCCCTTCTGTGGTTTTGTGCCCTCCTTTTGTGGGCCCTGTTCTTTGAATCCAGAAGATACCACTTGAGGGAGCCTCCTTGAGTACTGCTACAAGGTGAGCTGGTGCACGGGGTGAGTGTGCCGCAGGGCAAGGAGATGCACCCCACAGATGGAGAAGAGGATAGACATCTGTGTTTTAAAAAGTCTTGGATTAAAGGAATTCTGTTTGGGTGCTGAGAAATCAGTTCAGCATAGGGGGATAATATGAATATTTGCTCTAATCACAAAGAAAATAGTGTCAACCATTGGAGTCCAGCCTTGCTGTCAGCCACAGTTCTCTCCTGCCTAAACCCTCAGTCACAAAAAGCATGCATAGGGACTGTGCAGTTCACAGAGAGCTTACCCCCCCCCCCGCCCCCACTTCCCCAGGGATATTTCTGTGCAGGGCTTCTCTATGCACTGAGATGAGCCTGGTACCACATGGATGACAACTGGGGTTACAGGACGCAGCTTTGTCCTGGGGGTGCACAGACTCAAAACACAAAAATCTAGAAGGGGCAAAAATCTTCTAGGAGATTCCTAGGAGGGTTGGCTCCTTTGACAGTTGCCTCCTTTGACAGTTTGGAGACAGGGGGGGATGGGGTGGGGGGAGGCAGGGTGGTCAAAGTGAGGTCAAGCAAGAAGTGGGCACTCACAGGGCCTAACCAAGGGCAAGGCAGGACAGACGACCCAGCCCACGCTTCCCTGGTTTCTCTGCATCCTGGCAACCGGGAAAAGAGTCGAGGAGTCCGCCGGTGGGACCAGCGTGAAAACCCCCGGCTGGGGCAGGTGAGAGGCGTTGAGCCGCGGGAACCCCCAAAGACTGGAGGTGTCTGTGCAAGAGCAAGAGGTGGAATTCCCCTAGAGGTGGAATCTGCCAACGTAGGGGCTGGGACTGCCTGAGAGTGAGAGGCGTTGAGCCGCGGGAACCGCCAAAGACTGGAGGTGTCTGTTCAAGAGCAAGAGGTAGAATTCCCCTAGAGGTGGAATCTGCCAACATAGGGGCTGGGACTGCCTGAGCGTCTTCGAGAGCTTTGGGTCTGGGGCAGCCAGCGCGGGCGCGGTTGGAGGCTCACGGGTATCCCTGGAGGGCGGGAGCCCGGCGCTGCCAGCAGGTGGGGCCCGGGCGCCGAACTCCGCCCCCAGCGCGCTCCGCGCGTTCGGCGTTGGTCCGCGGCCGCCCAGCACCGGCCCCTCTCCCGTGCCGGAGCGCGATTGGTGGCAGTGCTTGTCGCTCGGAGGGGGCCGAGCCGCTCTGCTCCTCCGCTCTCCCTGCTGCTGCTGCGGCCTCAGCCGTCTTTCCAGGAGCGCTGGCGGGTCGGACCGCCTAGGCAACCGGCGGCTGGCGATGGGAAGCCGAGTGGCCGCGGATTCAGGTTGTGGCAAAGTTTCCCAGACACGCACATCCGAGTGCGCGGCTGCCGGCCGCCGGTGAGCGCTTCGAGGAGGGCTGGAAGATTCTTAATTTGGAAAAAAAAATCCACCTCATTTCCTTTGTCAATTTCTCTGTCCGAGCAACCAGCGGCGGGAGCTGCAAACTTGGGCACAGCGGCTCCACAGCCAGCGGACCGGGCTTTGGAGAACCTCGGGACTCAGGTGATCGGGCGACTAGTGGCCGGGGCAGGCTAGTGAGTGTGAGCGCGGGGCAGTCGAGGGCGCGCTGTGAGGAGGGGCCCCCGGGAGCTCTATATGGAGGAGGGCGCCCAGAATGGTGTGCACCAGGAAGACCAAAACTTTGGTGTCAACTTGCGTGATCCTGAGCGGCATGACCAACATCATATGTCTGCTCTACGTGGGATGGGTCACCAACTACATCGCCAGCGTGTATGTGCGGGGGCAGGAGCCAGCGCCCGACAAGAAGCTGGAGGAAGACAAAGGGGACACCCTGAAGATTATTGAACGGCTGGACCACCTGGAGAATGTCATCAAGCAGCATATCCAAGGTATGGGCGCCTCGGGAAAGTTGGGCTGCCCACGAGGCCCGGGAGTGCCCAGCCCAGCGCAGGATGCGCTGGGGCTGGTGCGCTTCTATCCAGCGATTGCGGGGCTCTGAGGCCGCAAACGGTTAGGGGGCTTTTTACACGCTCTTTCCAGAGTGCGGGACCCTCATGTCTGCTGCTGTGCGCGCTTCTCCAGGGCACACGTGTGTGCTCTGGGCTACACGCGCGGATGTGTGCAGCTCGCTGGAGATGTGGGGGCGCGCTGCGCACGTGTCCAAATGTGCGTGTGACTCCCGGCTGGTTGCTCGTGGGCTTTCCGGATCGCACACAGGTCCGGCTCAGAGTGTGTGTACGTGTGTGTGGAAGAGAGCGCTCGCGGGTAATAAGCTCATTTGACCAGTGTAAGGGCGCAGGGTGAGTTGCCCACGCGGCCTCAGCCATTGGCATTTAGAACCCACAAGCTGCTGGACGAGCTGGAGCTAGGAAGATTGCATAGCCTCAGCGCCAACACAGCTGTGCAGGGTCCGTAGGGGGAAATACAGAGGGTTCTGTAGCTGGGCATGCTGCTTGAACCCCACCCCCACTACAGCCTGCGGCTCTGAGACTCTCCAGGAGCAGGTGTGGACGTGGATAAGATGCGTTGGAGCCTGGAGCTCTGTCCGTTGCGGTGGCACCTCCGCCCAGAACCTCGAGAACCCGCCTTGCGCTGCGCCTCCTGCGTGGGTCCGCTAGCAGCAGGGTGAAGGCCATTCCCTCCCCTAGCTCCACTCCCAGGCCCAGGGAGCGGCTGGGGCGGAGCAAACGGACCCGCGCAGGGTGGGTCTGGAGTCTGAGGCTGCGTTGCGCTCCAAGCCGGGGCTGGGGCCAAGGGGAGGGTGGTGTACAGGACACTCCATGGAGGCAACCTCGGTGCAGTGAGCTGTCAAAGGCAGGGGATAGAGAGCTCCAGGCTCCGCCAGCACCCGGGCGTGCACATACAGGCGTCGCTCACGTTCACACTTCTCTTTTCTTCTCCCTCTCTCCCTGCTTTCTACCAGGCGTGTGAGCTTCTTAAGGGCAGCGTCGAGTTCACCTGTAAACCTTTCAGGCCTGCCAGGCTTTTTGGTTCCAGCACTCTGCAGATCTTGGCAAATATAGGGTTGAATGCAAGTGCTCCTTTCTCCCCCCAGAAGCACTTTCTTTTGTTTACACGTGGGAGTCTGGATCCAACTCTTGCACCTGCTGCCCCTGCCAGGATGGGGACAGCTTCCCTGTCCACATTTGGTGTGTTTTCCCATATGTCCAGAACGGTTTCTTCCCTAGGGGAGGTTCAGGTGGGTGCAGGAGAGGCTATATATCCATTGTGCTTCCTGACTGATGACTTCAGATCAAGTCCATGGCTCTGACACTCCCCCAGAAAAGGAGACTGTTGACAACTTCTCCTTCATGCCTTGGCCTCTCAACCTAGCACTGGGGTTGGCAGACCAATTTCTCTCTCTGATGGTGCCTGTTGCTGCTCTTTCTTACTTGTCCTTTTCCATCCTATGGGTCTGGATTGGCAATTCATCAGCAACAGAAGTACCGTGTTTGCCCCAGGGTGATTCAGAATGTTCCGAGGGAGACACAAGGCCATAGCTTATTTCGACATTTCTACTTTGCCTACGGATTTTGAGAGATTTTCATTCACAGATTCTGTGTGTGTGTATGTGTTCCTGGAAGATGATTCCCTTGTGCTTTGCAGTCTGGTCAGGGAGGAAGTGAGCCAGGTGCTACATTGGGAAGCAGTGTGGAGACACTGTTACCGCACTCTCTCATCACAGAGTGGGCCCCTGTCATGTGGAGTGTGGACCATTGCCACATGGATTACAAGGCTGTACCTGAAGAGGAGTGCGGTGTGGAAGTTGAAAGGAGCCTTTGTGATTTTTCTCCCCAGAAACCTTATTAACTATATACAGTGTTTGGAACTTCCAATTACGTATATACCTGAAAAAAATGAGAGGGATGGGAAACGAAGAGGGAGCAGAACCCTTAAACATGCGTTGGTGCAGTTCTCCTGTGCGTGTGCAACGCCTGTATTATGACTCCATTGGATAATCAGAAGTGATTAGATTCTCAGGACAGAAAGGCCAAAGCCACAACCCACATGGGAGACTTGGGGAAGACTGGACATGAGGCAGGTGGAGGACAGAGGTTACATGGTTGGCTGTGCCATGATGTTGTAATGATGAGTAGTGACAGCTGCCCCCCACCCCCCGTGGTGCCAGAGCCATCCCGGAGCTGGAATTTAGGGAATTTAAAGGGAAATGTAGGGGCTTACCTTATTTAGATAAGGGGCCTACAAGGTGTGGGGCTGGCCAAATGCAGCTCTCTGACGGCAGAGGGTGGGGAAGCACAGGATCAGACTCTTGAACTTGAAGATTTGTGTATTCCACTGTCAAGTTTCCTCTAATCAGTAGAGCCTTTTGAGCAATCTAGTGTACTCTGCTGAGCTGAGGGGGCATATGGGATAATAATAATAGCTAAACATTACATAGTGCCTGTTATGTGCCAGGCACTGTTCTGAGTGCTTTATATATACTGACTTATTTAATCCTCACACCCCTAGGAGGTAGGTAATATTAGCTCCGTTTTACAGATGGGGAGGTAATATGACCTGTCTAGGGCCACAGCACTGGTATGTGGTAGTGCAGGGATTTAAACCCAGCTAATGTGTCTTCATAGTTTGTGTTCTTAACCATAGCCTATACTGTCTCCTAAGAGGGCCAGTGGGTCCCAGGGAAACAGTGCTCCCTTGGAGTCACTTGATGGGGGGAGTGGATATCAAAGTAAGAGACCTCAAAGGGTGGCCCAGGGGTGATGGCATCATAGCCTTCCCACCTGGAGACTCTTCTGTAGATAAACTCAGGAATCTCTGGGTTGTGTTCTGTTTCATGCTGAGAGACAGAGGTTATATTCACTTACAAAGTGTTTGTGGAACAGCCAGGACGGTTCCTGCCTGGCACTCTACAGAGAGTAAGTGTAGGATGGATGTGTGGATGAATGAATGAGCACACAGTGCGGATGCCCAGTGTAACGTTTAGTCATTAATGAAAACATTTCCCTTCTCAAACCAATATGTTTTGCTTTGGAGCCCTGCTCCGGCTCCTCTTTGCTTTGGAAGGAAAGTTGTCCCGGAAGCTGCAAATGTCACAAAATGTTCTGCAGGATGTTCCATAGGACTTGCAATTAGAAGAGGCTTTGGAGCATCACCCGAGAGGTCTGTTCTAGTCATGCCTGAAAAGTTTATTTTCCTCTTGGGGGTTGCAGTGATATTTCATTTTAATTTGTTTTCTGATTGAATGATTTAATTAGATAGTGTTTGGGAATCTCTTGGGAATGTAAATTGCAGTTTTCAGATTTTTTTTTTCTTAACCAAATAGATGGTAAACGAGAGGGTGGATAGCTCCAGATTTTAAAATTAGCATCCTGGTGGCTTGAAAACACAAAGTCAGTATTAGAACAGGTTCGGTCTTAGGAGAAGAAAGATCAGGTCGCTTGGGTTGGTGTGGTGGATTGAGCAGAGGTGTGCTGAAGGAGGCCTAAGGGCTGGAGAATTTAGGAGGTGGAAATGTGGAATCCCTTCTTATTTTGGAGTCAGTAGAAACAGAAACAGCATTCTCCTTTTCTTGATTAATATCTTTCTGAGTCTGTAAAAGAATGTGCCAGTATTAAAGGAAATATATAAAAATGTATAGAAGTGCCTCGAATTCATTCTACCCTAACACAGCTGTTTTTGCATTTTATAATAACAATCCCTTTTAGCTTTGCCTGTCTGTCTCTCTATCTAAAAAGGAAGGTGTAGTTGTTTACATGTAATTTTTGATCCTGCTTTTTTCAATTTGCTTTTTGTTGGAAGCAGTTTTCTCACGTTTGCTACATAGTTTATTAATTAAGTCCTTATTTATTGGAGACCTCAATGTGTCAGGCACTGCGCTGGGGAGGGAACTTTGGGTGCAGAGGTGAATCAAAATACTTCCGGTCCCTGTTGTAGCGTACTTGTTTTAAAGGATGGTAGACACCTTCGTATTCCACAGTTAGGGTTTAAGTTAGTTGATTGAAAAATGGGTTAAAGAAGAGAATAAAATAAGACGTTACATGCATTAAATATTTTATTTTAATTTTATTCAAAATGTACAGTCATTTGCCAGCCTTTTGATGTAAAGCCAAGGCTTTGCCTTTGGGTTGGGTCTGTCGATTGGCTTTCTGATCATCTTCCTTCCGTAAACTACTCCCATCATGTGCTGTTTGTGAAGTCTGATTTCTCATTCTGTTTTCTTTAAAATTCATTGAGAACTTACAGATGCTTAGGAAGCAATCTCAGTGTAGTAGCCTACATTTTTATGACTTTTTTCCCCTCTTCTGCAGTCATTTTGCTCACATGTAATTTGACTATTATTTAAGTGACTAGCTTTGTAAAGTTTTTTCAAAGCATTTAAATTAATTTTCTTACAAATACTAACTCTCATCTTTTTAGTAGTCGTATTCCATTGGTTCATATAATATGTAATTCCATTACACTGTTACAATGACATACCGAGAATATAAACACATTTGGGAGCGAACCCACTGGACTGTTGGTAAGCATACAACTAACTCAGTTGCTAGCAGGAGATTTGAGTGAGCAGTAGGAGAGAGAAGCTGACACAGAGCGACAAAGGTGTCTGGGGGTTTTTCTCACAGAGGGGATGGCGGCGTGGTTAATCTGGAGGGGTGATTCAGTAGTGTTTTTAAAGAGAACTTGTACTGCATTTTTAATGACTACATAATATTCCACGCTCATTGATTTAAGCGTGTCCCTATTTTGGCACATTTGCTTTTCTATTATAATAAATGCAGAAATAAGCAGCTTTACCTCACTGTTTTCTTCATTTGAATTACTTTTAAGAATGTATTTGCAGAAGTGGGATTACTACTGACTCAGAGAATATGAACATTTTTATGAAAGATTGTTTTTCAAAAGGAAAGCTTTTCTAAACAGCCGCTAGCAATGTGTTATTGTACTGGTTTCATGGAGCCTGGCCAGCATTGAGTATTATCATTGTTCAACTTTCTCTGGGCAAATATAATTATTGTCAGATGTCCCATTCTTTTGATTTCTCCTCTGTTGATTACTATAGAACTTAATACCCCCCCCCCCCATGTTTGATGTCATCGGCATTGGTGTCCTTTTGCCAGTTTTTCTCTTGGGCTATCAGTGTTTGTGATTTGTGAATTATATATTTATATTTTATTTACATATATCATAAATAAAGCCTGTATTCTACATCATATATGTAATTTTTGTGTTACATAGATGCCTTAGGGCGGTGGTTTTCAAACTCTGTCCCCAGGAGCCCCAAACTTCTAGAAGGTTTGATCTGTTGCTTGAGAAGTGGAAGGGGCAAGTGAGGTCTCCTGGACCCCTCCTGCACCCACCCTCTGCCCTCCTTGCAAGCGATGCAGCTTCTCTTTTATCTGTCTTGTGTTTGGTGTTCTGTAAAATATTTCATGTTTTAAAAGGCTCTGCTTTTTTAAAAAAAATGTTGAAAATCACTGTTTTGGGAAAAAAGGAAAGATCAGACTGTTACATTTTTGTGAGGGATAGCATAGAGATTTCAAGAGAGTAAACAAATATAAAAGGAAATTGAATTCCTGGGTGGTATTCTTATAACATCTCTTTGCCCTTCTGAATATTGTGATTAATAATGTATTACAATTACATGACTAATTTCTAAATCCATTATCTTACTACAGCGAGTCAAGCTCATCCCAACAATGGGAGAAGTGGATTATTAATTGCTTTTTGTTTCCTAAAAGTTTATTAGGCATGTTATGTGCATATTAATACATATCAGGTCAGTCACAACTGGTTGCTTATGGTGGTTACAAACTGTATACGGTCCTTAAAATCAGAATATGTCCGAGGTCTGGAGGTTGGGAGATATTTTTGCTTCCTAAAGCTTTTCGATGTCACCTAGAGCTGGCTCTGGCGGGTGTCCTCCTCGTCTGATCTCTGAGTTGGCAGGGATGTGAAGAAGAGGATATGACGTTTACCGACTGCTTCAGTTTATTTGAGGAAAGGGTGTCATTTGAACAGTAAGGGTATTTGTCCTTCAGAATGAACTGTGGCATGTGAAATTATATTAGTAACAGTGATTGATATTTTGGGAGAGTTCGATAGCAAGATGTAGAAATTGAGCCCAATTACCTTTATTAATAGCTCAGGACCACATCTTTATGGACTAGAAAAACCTTGCCAAACAATACAACTTTTACCCATGGCCAAAGAATTTTCATTTTTATCCAGAAGTGTGTAGGCTGTAAAATAAATGAGTTCCACATTCTTTCCCACTCACTTGACATAAATTGTTATTTGCCCTTGATGAGTAGGTTGATGGAGAATCTCAAGGAGAATTCCGAATGAAATGTCGGAGAGCCGCAGTCTGGGTTTCTGGTTTGCGAGGGCCTTGCTGGCCGGCATCAGCTGCTTGGGTTAGGCTGCTCTGTGTGTTTCCGAAGGTATCAATGGGGTTCAGAGCCAGCCTAACCAAGCAGTTACCAGAGCATCTCATCACCATCCTCTGGGATTGCGAACTTCACTTAACTGGAAAAGCGGAATGGGCTGTTGCCTTGATCTGGGGCTTGAGTGTCTCTTTAGGATTGTTATCCTTTGTCATTGCTTGGGTTCCATCCAGGAGTCTGGGACAGACAGGCCTCCCTGTGCAGAAGCATGTAGGACAGTGGCCCAACTATACGTGGGGTTGCACAGACGTGCTTTTGGGGAAACACTAAGCCAACTGTGAGTGATGAAGGCAGCCAGAGGTGAGTAAGGTGGGATTTGGTGGGGAATGGGGTTATACGTGAGGCTGGAGAGGCGGAAGTTCCTAAATGTTGGACGGGCGCTGTGGTGGGGAGCAAGGGACAGAGTGGGTTAGGTCTGCTGGTGGGCGATCCAAATCCAGTGAATGCTGGGCTGGCCTTGAATGTCTCAGGCTGGCGGTGCCACCTTGAGTTTGTCAGAGATTTGGTTCTTTCATGGCACCCACAATAGTCGTCTCATCCAATCTCACTTTGCCTTTGGGGTCAGAGTCAGCTCTGTTCTACAGTGCAGTGCTTGAGCACAGGAGTTCTTGATGGTTTTTCCTTACACACACACACACACACACACACACACATACACACACACACGCACACGCACGGCACACGCCCCAGGGCAGAGCCAGCATGATGCACGTCCCAGCACATTGCATTCGATTTCACTCCATTTCTTTTTCTCTCACTCCAGAAAACATACTAGTGTGCAAGAGACTGTGATAACCTTGACATCCCTTCAATTTATTAAACTTAATCATTCGTAAGCTTTGGTACTGAAATTATTATTAATAACAAATTACCGAACAGCAGTTCCAATATGCAGTATGAAGTGGCAGTGACTGGGAACAGCGACTGTTCTGGACTCTTGTGTGTGGGTCTGTGTACTCTTTATGGACCCAGCTGAGTGCAGCCAACTGGAACTTGAAGCAGGAGGATTCCAGATGATAGGAACACTAATGCTTTGGTAGTTTTTCTGGCTATGCGATGGATTGAAATATGTTGGTAGAACAGCTTATCTGAGTGGCTCTGCGGTTCTGAGATGTAGTTCTCTTTCAGCACCTGCATTCAATTTCAGTTTTGTGAAGGTTCGTTTTTTGGGAGGGGAAGCTGCCCTTAATGATGCTAGCTGAAATCCCTACGTGTCCAGCCCCAATGAGACAGTGACAGCTTCCTGTATGATACTGCTGCTAAAATGGCACTAACGCCAGCCAACGTGCTTGCGGGGCTGTTCTGGTAGCACTGTCCTTTAAGAGCTCACAAAAGTACAGTGTTGGGAAAGATCCAGGAAAGTGGCACCTGCAACCATCTCCTTGGGACGGATGAGAACAGTGGAAAATGATGCCCGAAGAAGAGGCTTGGGGCCGAGTCTTTGATATGAACGGGTTCATTCCACCCATGTCCAGAGTTGGCGACTGAGTGTGGTGCACCCAGTTTAAGACTGTTGGGTGCTCCATCTTAACAAGCTCTGGGGCCTTGTTTGGCTTCACCCGTCTGACTCG
The DNA here is from genome assembly GCF_057876585.1 of Rhinolophus sinicus. Classification (NCBI taxonomy): domain Eukaryota; kingdom Metazoa; phylum Chordata; class Mammalia; order Chiroptera; family Rhinolophidae; genus Rhinolophus; species Rhinolophus sinicus. Next base: position 148,173,532 of record NC_142514.1, on the reverse strand, counting down.
TCCATCCTTCTTGAGATCCCAGAGGAGCAGGAAGGTAATTCAGGGACCCGGGCAGGATAGGGTTTGAAACTTGGGTTAATAAATGTCATGCCAGTGGCATCTGGGGACCTAGGAGGACAGTACCAAAATTGCTTGAGCCAATGAATGTGAGAAAGGAAGCTAAGGAGAGACTTGAAGCTACAGAAATGACAAATGAGAATCCTAACCAAACACTTGATGTAGTTTAAGAGCAGCAGGTGTATAAAGAATTGAAGATTGATTGTATCAGGGAGACTGGAGGGAGAAGTGCTGTGTGTCAGGGACAGGGCTGGGTATTGTCCATGCACGATTGCTTTTTATAGAGTTTTAGAGGTGAGAACATGAACATGTAGAGACTTAGAGAGTTTGCCCGAGGTCCCAGAGCTGATAGGTGGTAGAGCCAAGAAGGGAAACTGTCTCCAACATCTATGCTCTTTACAGAATAGAAAAAAACATGCCAGTCTCACAGAGAGAGGGCCAGGAGATCATTGTATCAAAGACAGGGTTCCAGCCTGAGCTCAGAGGGCTCAGTCAGGTGGGAGACCGATGGGACAAGACGCTGGGTGATTGGCTGGGTCTGTCCTTGTGTAAGCAAGAAACCTCAAGGTTGGGGTGCCAGCAGGGGAACCTGGCTCTGGAAGACAGTTAGGTGCCGCCATGAATGCTGTGGAGAGTCTTTTCCTTGGATCACTGTGGATCCACCTGGTTATTATGGAGCCCTCAGGAACTTGTCCTTGTAGGAAGAGAGGAATGTGCCTGCTGCAGGCGAAAGCTCATTCAGATTCCACATGTGGCTGTTGGCACCTGTGCCGTGCCAGGTGCTGAGCTGAGTGCTTTCCTCTGCACTGACGTAGTCATGTGTCTGCCAGCGTGACCAGCTTGTCCCCTTGACCAGGACTTCCCGTGTTTTAAAACAAAGTCCTGGGTCCAAGGAGGCCCGCAGCCCTGTGCAGCCCTGGATGGTCCGTCGTGCTTGTCTTCTCAGTGACTTTTGTTTGATGGTGATTCCTCGCATCAGGGCAAAATCGTCGTGCTGATTGCTCCACATCGGTGTTTTCTGCTTTCTGCTCTTGAGCACTGACTTTGTCAGAGAGTTATAAAGAGGACAGCGAGTGTCCCAGCAGCCCCTGTCCCCTCCCTCCTTCCCCGCAGCCCATACAAGGTGCCTCCTCCACCCTTTCTGATTCATTCTGCCTTGGCACTCTGTGTTTTAGCTGTCTGAGCCTCTCAGGATTTGGAAAGGAAAAAACAATTGCTGTAAATGAAAGCTCTAATAAAGTGGTTTGGGCACCAGGCATCAGCAGCTGTTTATTTGCCCAAAACAGTAGGAGTCCGTATTAATAACCTTGTGAGTTATATGCTGGGAGGTTAAAAGTAAGCAAAAATCTTACTCGCGACCCGCAAATGTGACTTTATTCCTTTATTGAACTAATTTCTCTTCCTGTGTATGCTGGTAACATTTTCTATTATCGATGTGGAAGATTCTTTTTGATCCTCTGTTATAGATTTATTTAGCTGTGCCTTAGTTAGGGTCCCAGAGCAGTTTTCTGGTTTTTCTTTATTGCAGTTATGATGCTTGGTGTTTATGTGGTCACTGCCTCAAAGGATCTTGACGAGTGGGACAGGCTTTGTCTGATTAATCATCATACTGTTTCCCTGACAGGCGAGAAGGAGCCATGGAGGGGTGGGAGGGGTGTGGGAGAAGCTTTAGGTCTGCTTCTCAGTTCACGGGTGTGGAGAGGGTCTTTTTACATTTTGGTTTCTTCCACTTCTAAATCTCAGTTTAATAGTAAACTTATCTTCTGATTTGCTTTATTTTCTAAAAGAATGTGTGGAGGAAAATGTAACACGCAGGAAATATGAAGCAGATTATAATTGGGTGAGGCTTTAAAGAATATTATTAGAATCTGGGGAGTTATGTTGGAAGGGAATCCAGTGGAAAGTGGATAGAAAAGACTTTTATCAATGATTCGAAAATTGGAAAAAAGAACCAGTGAGGAAGCATTGTAGATATACCAGGTCTGAATTTGTCTAGAAAAGACATGGGAAGGGGAAGAGAATTAGTATTTGTTGAGCACCTAGTATGTGCTAAATGCTTTACATGCGTTACACCATTTTAACCTCAAAAGCAACCCTTTGGGATGGTGTTGTTACCCCATTTTACAGATGAGGAAATCGAGGCCCAGCACCTGTCATTAATGTGTCCAAGGTTATACAGTTAGTAGGACAAAACCTCGTTAGCTCTATCAAGTTCCTTATTAAGGGGCTAGGGACCCTCTTGGTTTTTCTGCTTCATTGATACTGATCAAGAGAAAAAAAGGCTCATTCCTTTCTCTTAGCAACAAGTTTTCAGATGAGACTGGAAGAAAGATTCATGAAAGGAGCAAGGCCCTGAGATGGGTTACAAAGTGACTGTTTTGTCAGTCTCCTCCCCTGGAGACGCAGGAGGAGGAGTGTGCCCGGAGCAGCCCAGGACTGAGTGCTCTGGAAGGCTGAGAGTTTCCAGACGGGGCTCTTTGTTGCTGTCAGTGTCATTTTTTCCAGGAGAGGACTTGGTGTGAATAAGGCCATCTCCTCCATTCAGATCACAATTTTGTTGAGGGGGTCCTCAGGATGGGGTCAGGTCAGGGACCATAGAGGGGCAAGTGCACACACAGGAAACAGCAGATACGTCCAGGTCTGCCAGGAGCTTCCCATTTAATTGAGCAAGTGGATTGTTCATGGTGAGGTGTATCAAACAGTGGGCCCTTAGCTCTGTGGGCAGATGTGAGTGGAAGACTCCAGGTCTCACATTGTTTATTGGGCCCTGGGGGCCCATCGGATGGTTGGGAGAAACTGCAGACCTGCTTCCCAGTTCCTGTTCTCTATTTTGGCTGAGCGTTTGATAGTGGCCTGGGATGTACCTGCCTTCTGTTAGTCACATGCCCAGATTCTTCCCTTCTTTCCTCTAACCAGTATTTATTGAGCGCCTAGGAAGTGCTGGGAATAGATCAATGGAACAAACACAAAAATATGAAGGGGTTGCAAGTACGTGAGGTGGTCAGCAGCTCAACTCTAAGCAAAGACTTGAAGAAAGTTAGGTGTGACTTCTGTGTAGGGGAAGCGAGTTCCAGGGGGAGGGGCAGCCAGTGCGAAGACCCTAAGGCTGGGGATGCCTGGGGTGTCTGAGGAACAGTGGGCTCGCTGGCCAGCGCAGAGTGCTTGGGAAAGGAAGGGCTGCTGGTGGGGAGGGGCAGAGGGAAAGGCCAGAGAGGGGCCATTTGGGGAGCGGGTTGTGCAGGCCTTGGAGGCCACTATGTGATGGATGCTCTGGGAGGAATGGGGAGCGGCTGGAAGGGGTGAGCCGAGCAGCCCAGCTTTTAAATGCTTCAATCAAGGCTGTTCTGTGGCTGATTCCTAAGCCAGGTGTGGCAGGAGATTACAAAATACATGGGACACTGGTCCTTTTCTTTAAAGAGCTCACAATCATGCTGGGAAGACAACACAAGAAACAGTTCGGGATCGTTTGCAAGCTAATGTAACGTGGGTCAAAACTGAGTTCTAGAAGAGGGCATCAGAACAGACTTCTGGAAGGATCTTCCGGAAGGATCTGGACTTTATGACACATCTTTGAAGAATGAGGAGGATTTAAAGGTGTGGAGTCGGGAAGATTAGCAGAGGATAAGTTCAGATATTAAGTAAAACCAACAGTTCCCTTGAAGAGGGAAACCGAGTCTCTCCTGTAGTCTGCAGGCAGACTGCTATGGGAATCAGCACTGCCGTTTACACGCGGGGTGACCTCGGGCAAGTCTCTTCACTTACCAGTGCCTCGGTTTCTCTAACTATAGAAATGAGGACAAGTGCTCCTTAAACGCTGCGGGATCGTTGTGCTGACTAAATGAGGTGCCCAGGAAAGCACCCGCACCCTGCGTATTATGTGGCAGGCGTGTGGGGCACGTTCCTTTCTTCAATCTTTCTCTCTTCCCCTTTTGCCTTTATTCCTACTATCTTTCCTTCTTGAAGCTCACATAGAAAACATGGTCAGGAACATATTTTCTGGGTGTAACACCTAGAATATCAGATTTGAAGCCCATTTCAGTGCAGTTAGACACGACGTGTGTACTCGGATTTCCACCTATGAAATGGTCATAGGTCTGATTCGAGGGGAACGCAAACTAAAGCTGATTTCAGTTGCTTAGCCAAGAAGTGTGTACGTTTGACCTGAATACACCTCTGAAATTCTAAGCCTGCCAGCCTAGGGGCCTGACCCTGTTTGCAGAGAAATATTTGTAAGACCCACTTGGCGCTGTAGTGGGCAGCAGACATGTCAGGAATGTGCTGTGTTTGTCACAACCTTGGCTGGTGGGAGAGTTATGCCAGGTGTCTGTCCACTTACCTGGCCAGAGCGTCTCATTTTCCCAAATCCTTGATGTGGGGAGAGTCTCCTTGAGGGAGACTTGTGTTTCCCTCCATCTCGACCTCCCAGCAGAATTGGAGCTGCATCAGCCTGTCTTCCTGCCAGGGTGAATTTGATTTAACTCAAAGCCAGGTGACTTACAATTTCAGTTGCAGGCAGGAAGGTGTGATTTAAGACAATTGTCAGGAAGATTCAATTTAATTTTTTCTTCCTCCTCTACAAAATGTGCATTTTGTTGCGTGATATAATTTTAATATACATTCTTTACAACTCAGAGATGGATGTAGTTTCACATTGGGAAGGTAAACTCCACTTATTTTTTTTATTTTATTTTATTTTTTTAGTTATTTACCTATTTAAAGTCCATTTGAAAGGGATTCCTTTCTAGTGACAGCAGAAAACTGAAGGATGGGTTTTGCTTTTTCACTGGAGATTACTGTAGTAAATCATCACGAAACTTCCTGAGCAATAAACCATTTCTTGATTAGTGGGGGTTATTTTGGTCTCTTACTGGTAGGGAGATAATTGCCTTAACAAAACAATAAAAATAATTATTTTATTTACCTACAACTGTACAGTTGTGAATTTTGAATGTTTTCAATAACAGCTAATTGTTTTTAGCAAAACAGGCATGAGTATTTTTGACTTTGAAATTACTTTAAAGTATAGAAAGTATGCATTGATTTTTGTAAATCGAAAATTAAGTGTCTTCTTTCACCCTGGTCCGTATTAAAAATTTACAGCATTATGTTGTGCAGCTCAGTGCAATCCCTTCCCTCTTTCCTCACCTGTTAGCAGGGAGGGGTGATCTTTCTCAAGGCGTGCTGCTCCAGTGTGAAGGATCTCTGCGTAGAATCAGAGCACCCTGGAGCCAGAAGTAACACCAGCAGCCTTAGCCTCTGACTGTTTGCTGAGGGATCCAAGGCCCAGCACAACTTGGTGACTGTCCTGAGGGTCCTCCCCTGGGCCCTGGAGACTCTGGGATGGGGACTAGATGTCCTGAATCAAATCTAGAAAGTTCCCTTCTACATCCACTTACTTCCCTCAACCTCAGAAGAAACTCCGCAGCGGGAAGGTACATCCTTAGTTGTATGTTCCTAGGTGAAGGCAGAGCTTAAGGAATAGGAATGGGCAGATTTCCTCAGATGGGGTCCCAGGGATGAGGCTAGAGGGGCCCCGGGTTCCCTCTCCCCGCCTGTCTGTGTCCCTGCGGCCTGCATCCTGCTGACGGGAATCACCTTCAGGCTTGGGGACGTAACACTGCTGGGCAGGACCTGACTCCGATCCAAGATCCAAGCCTGCACGGGCGCTCCCAGCTTTCCACATCCCGCGGTGGTGCAGATGGGGGAGGAGCAGCGATTTTATATCAAGAAGAGAGAAAATTGACATTTATCAGACACCAACTAGGTGTTTGGCACTGTTTAATCCACTGCATGTTGTTTAATCCTTAAAGTAAGCCCGTGAGATCATTAGCCCTATTTTACAGATGAGAAAGTTGTACTGTAACTAATAATCTGCTTTTCCATCACACTGTGGGTTCCTTGAGGGTGGAGACAGGGTCTTGTTTTTTCTGTTTTCCAGTTTCACACAGCGGCAGGCATGTTAACGGGCTAAGTAGGAATTCGGTGAGTGACTGAATGAATAAATAACAGGACTCCCCAAAACCACTTAGCAAGAGGGGTCATACGCAGGTCTCTGGCTTCGAAGCTGCCTAGAAGGGAGGACAGGGGACTGAAGAGCTGGTGCGCGTCCCTCCAGGCTTGGGGATGGCGTGCGGAGTGGGTCTCATGCTGTGTCCTCCTGGGTCAAGGACAGAAAACACATAGTTTTCCTAGCACCTCACAGCTTACACGGCTTTTCAAAGTTTAATCACAGAAAGCTGCAGCGTACTGGGGTGTGTATGTGTGTGTAAAATGTGCTTTCCCTCACTGAGATCCCCCAGGAATCAGCTGGTGAGAGAAACCTAAGTCTTCAGGGGACCCTCAATGTCTTTATTTTAATAAAGCTGTCACTTGTGGTCACTTTCAAATGAAAGCAATCTTGTGGGTACAGAAGGGGAAAAATAAACATGCATCAAAAGCAGAAAATAGTGCCAGAAAAGATGCAGCTGAACAGGGAGGTTCTGCTTCTAAAGGACAGACAGAGTTGAAGTTATTTAAATGGATACCTGGAGAGTCAATAGGAAGGAGAAAGCATAATTTAATTTCCAAGAAAAAGAGTAATGAATTCCTCAAGGCTCCTGGGACTCAGGGAAAGCTGTCCTTTGGCTTCCCAGCGGAAGTGGCAGTGACTTGGCATCCTGTCCCCTGAGGCCTGTGAGATCCTCAGAATGGATTCCACCATCTCAAGGTGTCTTCAGGGTGGCCGTGGTGAGTTGGGACTGGCTCTTTCACCCTCAGGAGAGAGGCAGGAACTGTCTGCAGGGAGGAGGAAGCACTCCCAGGGCGACTCTGGAGTCGGGGAGGGTTTCCCTTCCTCCTCGGTCGAAATTCCTTGGGCACCACAGGCAGGAGGTGGGCATAGGAACAAGTTTCTTCTCTGACTGCCCATCAGGACAGCGCAGCCTCCCAGCGGGAGCCACAGATGACTATGATTTTTCTTTTCCTATTATTCCCTGATATTTTCAGTTTGAAAAGAGTCACTTAAGCAGTAGGGGGCAAGAGGGCATAGCAGACATAGGGGGAAAATTGAAAATGTCATTTAAAAATGACGATTCCATTTTTTTTTTTACCTCAGCAGACAGATGGCTGCCTCACCTTTTGCCCATGGCCGGGAGGCAATAGCCTGATGGGTCAGTGAGGACAGCAGTGATTTTATTTTTCTTTTCATTTCAAACAGATCGTGTAGCCCTTGGGGTGTGGGGACTCGTGGAATGAAACTCTGGGCTGGGAAACTAATTATGCCTCCCTGCATGGTTGAGCTAGTTAATACCAAACTGTCATTGAGGCTGATTCTTCCCTGGGGCAGAAGAGCTTCCCAAATTCCTTTTCTCTTTCTCTTTGCCTGGGGAGAGGAGGCCTTTGGGGTTTTGCCAGTTTGAGAAAACAGGAGCAAAATCCAGGAAGCTTCTTGAAGCTCTGAAATGGTGCTCTGGGTTTTGGTTCCAAACATGACCTTCTGATACCCAGCAGCCCTGTCTCCTCCAGCTCAGATGGCGTGTTGAGGTTTGGAGTCAGATAAACTCGGCCGAATTTTGGTGCTGCCACTCACGGGTGTGATGTTGCCAGAGGACTGGAAACAGACTGCTGGTCCCCTCCCGCCACCCCTCCCCAGCAGTGTGGGCTCAGCAGTGTGTCACTGGGGTGGGAAGCCTGCCTCGCTTTACTGATCCAGCTGCACAGAGTGCTTAGCTTGGTGTCACCAGTGGAGGCCACATATGAGAATGGATAATCGAATTCAGTAATGCTTTAACATGGACTTTTAACTTACGAAACTAATACATGTCTTTGAAAAATGGTGTACACAAATATGAGTAAGACAGATTTCTGTAATCTATAGATAGTAAAGTTGTTACGCTTTGCAATAACTCTGACTCCAGTGCTTTCTGTCCCCCAATCTGGAGGCCTGTGGCCTCCAGTCCATGCAGTCCTTAGCTAGCGAAGCAACTCAGAAAGCATCGGGTCTAATAAAATCTGTGGGTCTTTTTAAGGACAGAAAAAGGGTTTTAACTATTGGGGGAAGCACTTAAAATTATCGTCTTTGTGACAACTGAAGATCATGAAGCTTGTGTACAATCCCAAGCAGTTGGGCAGATGCAGATTTCCAGGGTGGTGTGTGACCCTGATGATGGCTGAGGGCACTGGGGCTGTCTGTCATTTCCAAAACAGATTTCCCTGGTGACTTCAGAGTCTGATGTTAGGGAAATTTGGGAATGAAGTCTCATAGACGGTCCTACCTTTGCCAGACCACATTTTCTTTGCCTGTATCTATATACCTAGACTTTAGCCGGGAACTTTCCAAGTGGCTTGAGAGAGAAAACTCCCTAGATTTTGAATGCTGAGGTGGTGCCTGATTCAGAGTCGAAGCCAAGTGGCTTGCCAGCCTTGGAGGATGGTATTATGTGGCAAGGCTTAGTCTTTGCTGTTGGATGTTTTTTGTTTACAGCCCAATTCTCTCCATGTTGAATTCCCATTAGAATTAATTGATTGTCTTTGGAGAATCACCAAACACAAACTGAGATGGTTGATGGAAAGACACAGCTTAGAAGTGTCCCTTTTAAAGGAGACTTTGTATCAGCCAGGAATTTCTTTTAAGTTTTCAGGATAACCAGTTTTAGCGACTATATGATGAGGTATGATAAAAAACTATGGTGAATGTTTAAATAAAAAATGTATTACAGTAAAAGACGCATTGCCATTAATCCCCCTCAAAATACCCCTCCCTAGCTTCAAACACATTTATCCCATCTTTCTTGCCACTTGCTGAAGCAGTTCTGGAAGTCCTCTTTCCTGAGTGTCTTTAGTTGCACTGTCGTGGCTGCGTCGATGTCCTGAATTGATTAAAAATGTTTCTTTCACGGTCATTTTGACCTTGGGGAAGAGCCCAGAGGTCGCACGGGCCCAGATCATGGTCACTGCAGCATCACCATAAACTGATTTTAACATTCTGTGTGTTTCTTTAGCACCTTTTTGCAGTTTGAAACAACATTTCATGCATTGTTCACGATCAATGATTTTCGACACTTCATTTTATTTTACTTTTTTTTTTCTAAGGAGGGCGCAGCTCACAGTGGCCCATGCAGGGATCGAACTGGCAACCTTGGTGTTATTAGCACCACACTCTAACCCACTGAGCTAACCGGCCACCCCACAACACACTTTAAAACACACCTTCTCTCAACCGTAGTTCACACCCAACTGATGGCACCAAACAAGTTGAAACTTTGTCACTAACTCGTACTAAGCTTTGATGCGCTGCTTCCAGTATTGCAGAGCCCTGCCTTTCCATTGGATGGCATTCGGCAGCAGCATTCACCGTATTTTTTAATCATATCTTGTATATCCCCGGGTTTTCTGGGACAATTTCAAATATTCTGACCTGTTCGCCCCAGAAATCATCTAAACGAATCGTAAATTCTAGTATTGCCAAAGGTGACTGCTCATATTGACTCCCGTACCTGGAAGCAGGGCCAAACCCTGCCAGACCACATGCCCCTTATTTTTAATTTAGAAAATATTGCCACAGTGAAGTCAGCAGAGCACTGGTAAATACAGCAACTGTTCCCTAAATGATTCCTTTTTAGGTGCAAGTCACATGGGGTTAGGAGAAGCATTTTAGGAATGGCGCTGTCGGAGCTCTGTGAATCTTGTCCTCAGTAAAACAAACATAACTTGTGAAAATTATTTCAAAAACCCAACCATTTAAAGTCTCTGGAAGTTCTTCTAAAGGCATACATGAAATGGAGAAACACTTATTCAAGAAAATCTAAATCTCAGTAAGAACAGCAACAATCTGGCTTTTGAGCCACAACCTGCTCCCTTCCTAAATCCCACCTCATAGAGATAGAAGCTCTTCTCTGGGCAGATACAGCCAAGACCAGGCTCCCTCTTTCTCTTAGCTCCTACTCGAGGGCTACAGTTTCTCCTCAGGAGGGGCAGGCCACTACATTGCTCAGCTCTCCCAGCTCTTTGTTGCAGGAACTTGATTCTATGCAAGCATGGCCAAAACATTTGGGGCTGCTTTCTGCTACCCAGCCCCCTTTGTAGGGTGAAAGCTCTACCTCAGGCCAACAATACTGGACCCTAATCTCCCTCACCCCAGCTCACATTTAGGGTAAAGTTTCCAGGCCAGGAGAGGCCATCCAAGAAGACCAGTGGCTACCATCCCCACCCAGCACCCAACTCATAGAGCAGAGATGTCACTCTGAGAGAAGCAGGCAGCTGTTCCTACCCAGAGCTCCAGAGCGTTGGTACAGACATTCCGCCCAGGCAGGAGGCAGGTTATAAGAACACAAGAGTTCTGTAGTTCTCCCGAAGGGGACTGACTTTATTTGCAACAAAGTGTGAGAAACCTCAAGCAATTGGTGAGCATTTAAGGGGAGGCTGTCAGCTCCATAAAAGCAATAAGAGATACAATAAGCCAGCTAGACTACCATGTTTCCCTGAAAATAAGACTTAGCTGGACAATCAGCTCTAATACATCTTTTGGAGCAAAAATTAATATAAGACCTGGACTTATTTTACTATAATATAAGACTGGGTCTTCTATAGTATAATCATAAGACTGGGTCTCATATTAATTTTTTGCTCCAAAAGATGCATTAGAGCTGATTGTCTGGTTAGGTCTTATTTTCGGGGGGAAAGGGTGTATAGAAGTTTAACACAGAGAACTAAAGAAAGACACCTGAGAAGAACCCTCTTGGTGTCAGAGTATGCCTCACAGTCTGGCCTCAAAGACAACCCCTACAAAGAAGTGGGAATTTAAGTAGATCAGGCTGTGGAGCAAAGTATGCCTCCAGGCACTGTTTAAAACAATGGTGCAGTCAGGTAGCAATTAGTGGAGGTTAACAGCTGAGTGTGATACCCATAGGACAGTGCAGTCAGAAGCTTAATGGAGATAAGTGAAAGAGACAGTCAGCAAACAAACAAACAACACTGTGATCCCTGGGGCCTGGATAGGGGGAGTGAGGGACATTGTATACAAGACCAATGCAGCACCCTCCAAGAACTGACTTCAGAGACAGCCCACTGGGGCCTGGGGAGGTGGGGTGTGTGTGGAGATTTGACTAAGTATATTCAAGTCACTAAACAAATACATAAACAAGCAACAAGTCCTGAGTGGGGAAGGGTGTGATTATATCCAGAGTGGGTAAAATATATATAAAATGTCTGATTTTTCAACAAACGTTTAAGAGACATCAAAGACAGAGGAACATAAAGAGGCAAAAAGCAGATAACAGAAATTGTCTTTGAGGGGACTTTGATGTTGGACTTACCAGATACAGACTTCAAAAGTAGTTATTATAAATTTGTTCAAAGAACTAAAGAAAACTTTATTGAAAGAATTAGAGGAAAGTATGATTCTTATCATTGACATTGACAATGTATTATCAATAGGGAATATCAATAAAGAGAAATAAAAAAAAGAACAATGTGCAAATTTTGGACTTGGAAAGTATAAAAAATGAAATGAAAAATTCACCACAGGCATTTTAAATTGGATTTGAGTTGACAGAAGAAAGTATAGTCAAATTTGAAGGTAGATCACAGAGATTATGAAATCTGAAGAAAAGAGAGAAACTGATTTTAAAAGGAATTACATAAAACAATATGCACCAGATTGTATTGCTGGGCCTATAACATATAGAAATGCTATATTTGATAATAATAGCACAAAGAAAGCACAAAAATGAGGAGGCGAGACTAGAGCTATGTAGGAGTAAAGATCTTATATTTCATTAGAATTAAATTAATGGACTTGGATGCGTTAAGATGTAGATTATAAGCTCTAGACTAGCCATTAAGAAAATAACTCAAAAAGTGTAGACTGGATGAAAACATGAGATGCAACTATATAATGTCTACAGGAGACATGCTTTTGATTCAAATGTTACAAATTGTTTGAAAGGGAAAGGATGGAAAAAGATACAACCATAAGAAAGATGGAGTGGCTATATTAATATCAGACAAAATAGACTTTAAAACAACAACAACAAAAAACATGTTACTTGAGAAAAAGGAGGACATTTTATAATGATACAAGGGTCAATCCATCAACAATATACGAGTTCGGACTATTAAGTTCATGAACTCATCTTAGAAAAAGTGCTGCATACCTCGTTACTGAATATCACTACAGTCACCTTCGAAGTACTCCCCTTGGGAAGCTATACACCGACACCAGTGCCTAGTCCACCCTTTGAAGCAATTTTGGAACTCTTTTTCTGGAATTGCCATCAGAGCTGTCACCGTATTACCCTTGATGTTCTGAATGTCATCAAAATGTCTTCCTTTCAATATTTCCTTTATCTTCGGGTAAAGAAAGAAGTCATTGGAGGCCAGATTAGGTGAGTAGGGAGGGTGTTCCAATACAATTATTTGTTTTCTGGCTAAAAACTCCCTCACAGACAGTGCCGCGCGAGCTGGTTCATTGTCGTGATGCAGAGCCATGAATTGTTGGCAAAAAGTTCAGGTTGTCTAACTTTTTAAGCAGCCTTTTCAGTACTTCCAAATAGTAAACTTGGTTAACTCTTTGTCCAGTTGGTACAAATTCGTAACGACTGATCCCTCTGAGATCAAAAAAAGGTTAGCAACATCGTGGCAACAAGTTCCTGAACTTAATTGTCAGACCTTGTATAGCAATTATAAACATACACACACTTAACAGCAGAACCCCAAGGTACATGAAGCAAAAAAGGGAAAGAATTTAAAGGAGAAATAGACAATTCAACAATAATAGCTAGAGGTTTCAAAACCTTCTTTAAATAATGAAAAGAACAATTAAGCAGAAGTACAACCAGGATATAAGAGACTTGAACAAAGCTATAAATCAGTATATCCTAACAGGTAACTATAAAACACTCCACTCAACAAAAGCAGAATACACATTTTTCTCAAGCACACATGGAACATTCTGTACAACAGATCATATGCTAGGTCATAAAACAAGCCTCAGTAAATTTATGAGGATTGAACTTCTACAAAGGACATTTTCTGATCACATGGAATGAAATGAAGAATAAATAAGAGAAGGAAATCTGGGGAATTCACAAATAATGTGAAAATTAAACAACACATTCCTAAATAATCAATGAATCAAAGGGGAAATTAGAAATTGTACCCCTACCTCACTCCATACATACAAACTCAAATGGATTATAGACCTTGAATGTAAGAGCTGAAACTGTAACATTTTTAGAAGAAAGCTGTCATAAACCTTTATGAACTTGGGTTAGGCAAAGGCTCCTTAGATATGACACCAAAAGCACAAATGACAAAAGAAAAGCAGGTAAATTGAACTTAATCAAAATTAAAAGCTTTCATGCATCGAAAGATACTATCAGGTGAATGAAATGATAATCCACAGAACTGGAGAAAAATATTTGGAAATCATGTATCTGTTAAAGGATTAATATTCAGAATGTGTAATAACATATCTCAATAAAAAAGGTGATAACCCAATTAAAAAATGGGCAGAGTGTCTGAATATTCATTTCTCCAAAGAAGATATACAAATGTTCACTAAACACATGAAAAGATGCCCAACATCATTAACTGGTCAGGAAATGCAAATCAAAACTACAACGAGATATGACTTCACACCCACTGGGATGGCTTTAATCGAAAAGACAGTAATGAGTGTTGGTGAGGATGTGGAGACATTGGAATCCTCATACATTGCTCGTGGGACATAAAATGGTGCGATCACTTTGGAAAGAGTTTGGGAATTCTTCAGAATTTTAAACATAGAGTTACCATGTGACCCAGCAATTTCACTCTTAGGTTTATACACAAGGTAACTGAAAACATGTCCACACAAAACTTGTTCATGAATGTTTATAGCAGTATTCTTCATAATAAGCAAAAAATGAAAACAACTCAAATGTCCATCCACTGATGAATCGATGTGCAAAATATGGTACATCCAGGCAATGGTAGATTACTCAGCCAGAAAACGGGAGGAAGTACTGATATAATCTACGGCATGGATGGACTTTGAAAACATTATGCTAAGTATAAGAGGCCAGACGCAAAAGACTATGTACCATTTGATTTATATGAATAGGCAAATCTATGGAGATACAAAGTAGATTAGTGTTTGCCTAGGGCTGGGTGTGGGGATGGGGGTGGAAAATGGGGACTACTAATGGGCACAGGGTTTCTTTGGAGAGTGATGAATATTTTCTAAAATTAGATTGTGCTGATGGATGCGCGCAGCTCTGTGAATATACTAAAAGCGAATTGTACCCTTTAAGTGAGCCAATGGAATGCCGTGCGAATTATATATTAATAAAACTTCAAATTACATAAGGTTATTAATGTTAAGAACTGACTTAGGCTAGTGGTTTTCCAGCTTTGGTGGATGGAGGAGAGAGCCTTTCTTCATCTAAGATTGATTTCTGCAGTGAGCCCCATCTGGAGAGAAACTGCAGATACCAATGAGCTGTGGCCGTCTGGACCGGACAGTCCTTTAAGAATTGCTTTCTCCTCTCTCTTACACACAGACAGAGCCCGGTGCAGAGCGAAAACTACTTTCAGTTATAAAAAGGAGTCTTTGCTATGTTTATCTTGTAGCAAACGAGAGAGGAGCTGCGAAGCAATAGAAGAGCAGCCTTTATTTAAAATTCTCCCACTTCCCAAAGTACAAACATGAGGACCAGTTCTTTGAAAACCCACAAGCAGCACAGGGAAATCACGTTCCAGGGGGCATGGGGATTATCTTTGAAATCTTATCCACAGAACTTGAGAGTGCAATTGAGAAAGCCTGGAAATTTTCAGGTGGTAAAAATCACTTATAGTAGCCTCTGGAGATTGTAGGAAAATATCAGGTATGGTCCAGTTACGTAAATATCTCACTGGTATTTTGAGATGTTGCATGTGGAGAAAGGGGAATAAAATCCCTTGCACACCTTACAACCCTTTCGTTAGCATCTGAAAGGCCAAGCTTCATGGTGCCTTTTAGAAATTTGGAAAATGGAGGAGGGGATTTGGTATGGACTTTTCATGTCATGGACATTTTAGCTCATGAACGGACAAAGCTGGAGGGATCCCTTGAGACCTTCCAGTCCAGGGGCTGCAAATTCAAATGCCAGGCAAGTAACTTAAATGGGTGATAAGGGTTTGTTATAATATAACAGGGAGCAATTGGGACCACAGAGAAGTGGACACTGCATGTCCTGTGGGAGGGGACTGCAGTGGACAGATTTGAAAGAAAGCTTGGGTGACACGTCTTGGTCAACCTCCTGACATTTTATCTACAAAAAAGGAGACCAGAGGCATAGAGAAGGAAGTGAATTCAGAGTACTGTGCCTTCTTTTTACACTTTGGAGCCACCTTAAAAGATTTCCAAGGTGGGTCTCAGACTCCCTTATAAATGAGCTCCTGTCCTGCCTTTGGCATTTCAAAGAGTTAGGACTCCCAAATGTGCTTTGGGGAGCGGTATAATTTTTACATGAAGAATGTCCCCACTGTCTCTCACTGTTTCTGGTTTCCTAAGAAAGAATTGTATATACCCTTTTTCTGAATTTAATGTTGTTTTGAGCTTGTGTCAGACTCAGGATGTGTGTTGTGTACCGGTAAAGTGAGGGAACCGTGGTGGGAACTTTGGGGAGGGAGCCCCTTGTTTAGCTGGAGGTACCTTTTTGCCCTGGAAAGTGGAAAACAGTAGTGGGGAGGATTAATGGCTCAGGATTATTTAGAAAACTCCGTCCATTTTCTTGTAAGAACAGCATGTCGATATGTTTTTGTCTGGTGAACAATGTGTGGGAAACATCTTTGATTTTTTTTTTTTTCTCATAACTGTGCATGTAATTTCTTAGCATTTTACTTCCGGGAATTGATTAAAGCTTTTCTGTCTCTCTGGAGTCGTTAAATAGGAAAAAAAAAAAAAAAAAGTCTGCTGGCGATGCATTGATGGTGTTTCTAGCGACTCACTCAGAGAAATAGGGGTCTTCTTAACCGGTTGAAAGCTTGTTCTGATCTGTGCTGAAAAGACATGAGTAGCTAATATTTATTGAGTATTTATTATGTGCCAGGTACCACGCCTAGTGTTACATACAAATTATCTCACTTTATCTGCATAGTAACAGCCTGAGATAGGTACTTTTATTAATGCCTTTTCTGATATTAAAATTGAGGCACACAGCATGAAATAATGTATCCAGGGTCACATACTTAGCACGTGGTGGGAAAGGAATTGACTCCATGTGGTCAGACAATAGAGTCTGAACCCTTGACAACTGTGTTACATCAAAATAAGAAGCTTTAAGTCCTTGAAGCATCGAACCACAGCTGGATGTTAGCTTTCAGGATTATAGGTGTGGTCTCAGGGACACAGCCTTGTAACTGGTGTACTTTGGTCCTTTCAGAGATTGTGGCGGCCCACCTTGTAGCTGGGGTCATTGTATTTCTATCCAGCACTAAAGAGAATGTACTTCCATCAATGTCTTGGCCTCCTTTGGCCCCCCACATTCAGCCAGAAGGGAGCATTTCCATAAAATTGTTTTAAAATGACAACGGTACCCACTTGGGGACTGCTTTCCTTGTAGACAGAATGACTGTGTTTGGAAATGTAAGCAAGGAAGAGAAAATTTAGGCTGTCAACGCCTCCTTCACCACTCGCCTATAAAGTAGACGGGGGAGCGTTTGGAATAATATTCACTTACAAATGAGGAACCTGAGAAGCACAAATGAGAAAGAACTGTGTGAGGTCCATCTGATTCAGTCAGCCAGGGGACAAGTACCTTCTAGATGCTTTACATGTGTGATCTCAGCAATCCTGATAGTGACCTCATTGAGCAGACAGTCACCTCCCGGTTGCACCAATGAGGAAATGGAGGTTTCAGAATCAAGTTGGGGCGGAGGATGGGGGGTGATATCCCATTAGAATGTACTGGGTGCATTGGTGCTGCGGCGTAACAGCCAGGGCCCTTCTGATTGGTTGGTACCTATTTTATTTAGAGTAAGGAATGTTAACTGCAGTACCACCTTTCAAACCTCGGTGGCTTTAACCGGTAAAAATGTATTTCTAACTTACCCAACAACTAGTGTAGAAGTTTCTGGTGAGCCAGCAGTCTTCCTTCTATCCAGGGATACCTTGGGTATATACCTTGGGCCTTGCAGCCTTCTGCTGGGCTCTCTGCCTGCAGCTGACAGACACAAGAAGAGAAAGAACACGGAGAACCCTCTGGGGAGGTTTTCATGGGCCAGGACTAGAAGTGGAGCACATAATTTCCACCATATTTTATTAGCAGGAACTCAGTCATGTGGTGCCTCCTAACTGCAAGGGAAGCTGGGAAATGGAGTCTAACTGGTTACCCAGGAGAAAAAGGAGATGGGTTTTAGGGAACACATGGCAGTCTGCCCCGTCACCATGCTCTACTGGTTGCTGTATCTTTGAGTTTCGCCCGAGGTTAAGTCACAAAGCCAGCATGTAGCAGAGCCAGGAACAGGACCCAGGTCTGTGTAACCCCAGATCTGCATTCTTTCCAGTGTATCTCGTTTTCCTCCAATGGCTGGATCAAATTCTGTGGCCCTGGATACCGTGGGTGCGCCACGTGACCCCGTGGTCTCTGCCTTCCTGGGCTACTTCAGTTCTGTGAAGTGTGGACGCCCTCCCTGGGCCCTGCCCTGGATGTTTGGGCCATGGATCTGAAAGCAGGTTGTTGGGAATTTTTGTGAGCAGCCGACTCAGGACCCGGCCTTTGAAGCTCCTGGTTTACATGGTGCTCAGTGGCTATTCTGGGAGTGATGGACGATGGACAAACTGTGTCACTCTCCCCAGCTGAGCTCAGGCCGTCATTAGCATTCAGCAAGGCTGTGAGTCTTGTACAAATCAGCTGTTTAAGGCTTTAAAAAACAAACAAAACAAAACTGCTGAATGCCGCTCCTGGTTGACGCTCCTATGACTGTGGAGCTAAGTTTCCCATGCTTGTTGCACACCAAAGGGGAGCCATGGTATAGTGTTTTCCTTTGGGGGCGTGTTTAGGGGCTGTTTTTAGGAAGGTGGCTAAATGTGAAGATGCTCTTGGAATGTAAGTATGTGTTGTCTTTGACAAAGGGCATTGCTTGCTCTTTTTCGGAGCTCCAGTCTTGCTTATTTAGAGGAGCAAGAAGGATCTATTGGTTTCATCAATGAGCTTCTCCCTGGAAAAAATGCTGGATTTAACCACTGCTTCACACACCATTGCACTGGTCCATGCCAGGAGACTCAGGTTGCAGAGGGTCTGCAGGCCCTGTCTCCCTCTACTCCTCTGGGGCCCTAAAGAGCAAGCCCCCAACACTTCACCCCTTTATTCAGGGCTTCGGCGTCACTTCATTTTCTCCTGTCAGTTGGGAAGGTGACTCCATGCATGCAGTCCTCTCTGAGATAAAGGCTTGGCGTACTGTGCCAGCTTTGACTGCTGGCGCTGTGCTCCCTGCTCTCACCAATCCTGCTTTCTCAGGCCTGGGTGGAAACGGGCTGTGTAGCTAAAAAGTTCTCATAGGCACTGTGTGTTGGATGGTAATTAGGTGCGCACTTGGACTTTTCCTCGTCCCAGGTGTCTGGGAGTTAGAAACAAATAACAGCTATTCTTGTCAAAAGGGAGGGTGGCAAAGTAGAAATCACAGTCATGCTCAGTAAGTCCTGGAGCTGGGGTTTGAGATCAAGAGTGGAATCTGCTCTCTGAGTGCACAGCATGTTCTCAGTACCCCTCTTTGGATAAAGAAAACAGAATTAAATTTCCCCAGAGCTCAGAGCTGACCCAGGTGAATATCCTCTTACCAGATTTAGGGGAAGAGGACAGGGTTGGTCAGGATGCTAAATAATAAGGAAAAGAGGATATTGCTGAGCCAAGCATCTGTCTGATCCAGGGAGAGAACTCACAACCAGTAGGGAGAGGTAAGAGTTAACTCACCTGGCAGGAATCAAGGCATCACATTATACCATTGTTCCTTCCTTCCTTCCTTCTTTCCTTTCTTCTTTCCTTCCTTCCTTCCTTCCTTCCATCTACCCATCATGCATCCATTGATTTAGTCACCAGATAGCCAGATTTTATGCCAGGTGCTCAGAAGTATACAAATGGGGAGATGTAGTCCCTGCCTATAAGTACATAGGTCAATATGGACAGAGGTATTTCAGCCCCCAGGTGGGAGGTGATAGGTGCCATAAGAAGGGGACAAACAAGAATGTGTGGTGGAAGATCAACAGTGGGTGGCCTCACGTCCAGCTGAGCCGATGTGTGAGTAGGTTTGCGGAAGTGTTCACGGAGAAAGAGGTATCTGAACTGATTACTGAAAGACGGGTTGGATTTCAAGTACAGTAGGTTGGGGAAAGAGTTAGGAGCCTCTGGGCATGAGGACCTGTATGTATAAAGGTGTGGAAGTGACAATAAAATGTAGATTGTGAAATGCCGATCCTATAATCAATTAGGGGTTAGAGACACATACCACTCTTAGTGAGTTAGAGGCAAGGCTGTCTTCCTTTCCTCTTCCCTCCTCTTTCACCCAGATTGAGTTCTGCATTTTGGGTTCATATTAACCTTTGGGATCATGAGAAGTCTTTGAAATGGGAGTGTAGGGGGCTAGAGAGGGTCACCTTGCCTTTACCAGCCATGGACTTTTCCCTCCTCTCTCATTTTGAGTAACTGTCAGGGAAAGTCAAGGAGGAAAAACTGCCTGTTTCTTTACCTTGTTGCAGCTTGGCTTTGATGCTAATGACTGACTTAGCTTCACTAGGATATAACTTCTGAAACAGAATTTGTGAGGACATTAGATTTTCCGCATCAATCTCAGCTTTTCCCACTTTAGAGTATTTCCCCGGCTTGACCTGTCCCTTCCTAGGCCCAGGCGTAGGTATGGTTACTGCTCATTCCCTTCTCACGGAGAAGCTGGGTCCCCCAGCCACCTCTGGCAGCTCTCCGTGATTTGGTGTGTAACTCATTCTTCAGAGGAAAGCCTGCTTTGCGGACAGTGTCAGTCTCTATGACGTAGTGACTGGGGCATCATGGTGTTGCCAGACCGTGTTCACCCTTCTGGAATGCTGTCCCCTGCAAGTCTCAAGTTGCCTCCAGATTTTCTCATCCTTGAGGAAGTGAGCTAAGGGAGGTTGGCATTCAAAAATATGAACGACTGATAGGGCGTTTGGCAGTGTCCCATCAGAACAGATCCCAGCTACAGTGCTAGAGCAGGGTGCCCCGCTACTGTGATAGATGGTAGCTGTTTAGTTGCTGGTTCTTGGGGGAGGATGGAATACTGGGGGGGGGGGCAGGAGTACCAGGGTTGTGGTGTGGGGGGCATCTGTCAAGTGGCTTAGGATAGGAGCTTTCTACTGAATGGTAAGAAATTATTTCAGTATTTTAAGAAATGACATGGTGATACCAGTACATATTGTATCAGCTAAATATCAACCCTGAAACATATGGTCAACCTTACCCTCACTATGTGCAGCCCAAGCAAAAAAGGTCGCGGGTGGCTTCTGCTTGTCAGTAGGGCAGATCTCCTCATCGGGGCCTGTAGGAGGCCGAGCCTGTCTTATGGAGGCTGGGCCCGGAACAAGCAGAATCTCCTATCTTCTAACAATAGTTCAAACCTGCCATTCTCAACTGCTTTCATTACAGGACTCTTTTATGCGCTTAAAAATTATTGAGGACCCCAGAAAACTTTTGTTCATGTAGGTTACATCTATCAGTATTTACCGTATCAGGTATTTAAACTGAGAAAACATTTTAAAATAATTATTTATTAATTTATTTACCAATGACGATAATAAACCCAATTATATGTCAACATAAGTAACATGTTTCTAATGCAAACGAATTATAGTTTCCAAAACAAAACGTTACCGAGAAGAGTGGCTTTGTTTTGTGTTTTCACGACTCACTTTACTATCTGGCTTGATAGAAGAAAGCTAGATACGCGTATCTGCTTCTGCATTCGTTCTGCTACAATGTGTTATTTTGGTTGAAGTGTATAAAGAACATTCTTCTTCACATGGATATGTAGATGGAAAAGGAGGAGTATTTTCATACAATTTTCAGATAATTGTAGATATTCTTCTTTGATATACGCCCAAACCGGGACACGTGGTAGGTTTTCAGAGGCTACCAGTAGTTGCCATGTGGAATCTGAACCTATGATGTGGAATCTGAAACTATGTCAATAAGCTCTTTGCATTCTGTTACATTGAAATCTACTGATCTGTCTTGTACTTTTAAGCTTGTATCTTTTACCCAAGCATGATTTTGTAACACTGCACTGTGCATTTGGAAAAGATAAGTTTATGAGATCTAAATGTTGTTATGTGTGTCATACAGCATACAGCATACTGAATGTTTATCATACAGTTTATCATATCATATGTTTATCATTTCATCAAAAATTACTTTCGTTAATATGCCCTTTGATCTCATCAGAAGTCTTTAAGTATATTGAGAAGCAGTCAAGCTCCTCGTGGTGGGTGCAAGTTTTCCAAAATTCTAATTTTTGCTAAAGAGCTTAAATTTTATCATGGGGATAAAATTGCTATCAGTAATTTCCCTTGGATTGACAAGTTCACGTCTTTCGTTTATGAGAATTCCCAACTTTGAATAATTATGGTCTGTCAGTTGGTCTTTCAAGTAAAAACAGTGTTCCATGAAAAAAGTGGCCAGTTCAGTTTGAAACTCAAACACTCATACACTTTTTCCTCAAGACAACCATCATGCTTGAATCTACAGCAGGCGTGCTTTATGTGTGTATGTGCTTATTGCTATTACTGAATAATAGGGAGAATTTACACTATGGCTCTTTGGTTTCGCTTGTTTGGACTCCACCGTCCCCAGGAATCTCAAGGAGCAAACGACCGTCTGGGTGTTTTACTCTAGGCTTTCCTTTCAGTCCTTATATGATCAGACGTGTTTCTCTGCACTCTGCCTGCCCTGAGTGCAGAGGGCAGTAGGCCCCGCCAAATGTCTTGAGGACAGGCACCCGCTCTGTCTCATGGCATCTGCCATCAGCTTTCCATCCATCAGTAATCCGGTGTCTCCAAGCTTCCTGTTGACTTTGACTTACTTTTTTAAGACTGTAAAACACAAGCTGTGCCCTTGTGTTTGTGAGTTTGTTTTTATTTTTCCCCTTTCCTGGATATAACTTCTGGGTCTTTCCTGGCAGAGCACCGTGTCTGTCCCTGAGCTTCCTTTCCTGTCCCTAACTCTTGGCAGGACAGTTTGCTTTAATTTTATTGCCTCTGGCCACTTGTCCTGCCTTTTGGAACCAAGTTCCTGGAATTCAAGGGCCACTTCTCCTATTTCCTCTTTTTGCTCTCTCTGTGTGACCTCTTTTTTCCTCTCTTCCTGGTCAGACTCTTCAAAGCTTAAAGTATTTCTAGCCAGCCCCCCCACCCCCCGCACCCCCCCCAATAATTTGGTTCATCTCTATTTCATTGAGTGTGACCTTGTGCTTTCATTTTGTGGAGAACTGTTAACTTGCCCAAGACCAAAATTCACTTATTGGGGTCTTATATTGGTGTTGAGACCAATATGCCCCTTGGAGACAGGACAATGCCTTGGGCAGCTTCATCTCTCCCCCCAGGTCCAGCTAATGCCCGCACATTGTAAGGATTCACCCACCACTGGCTGAGAGCATGTACGTTGCCAGGTTGGCTTTTGCTTTACTAAAGGAGATTTCAGCATTTTCCATATATGGTCAGGGATTTGGAAATGTCTTGGTGTGTGACCTTCTGAAGGTCTGCCTTTGAACGAGTGACATCTCATAGGACCTCTGGTCTTTTGATGTCCTACCTTTGGGGAATGAGATGTAAATGTGTCCTTTGCTGGTGCCACGTGGAGAAGAATTTAGTAGCTACAACCTTTTTCATTTATTGATTAAACCTAGCTTTCATGTGCTTTTCAGCCAGAAACAGAGCTAGCAATCTTTTTACCCTCTGAATTTTATTTTGGCCTATGGATTCTGATAGTTTGCGTTTACTCATTCATTCAATACATACTAATTGAATACCTACTATGTGCTAGGCATTGTGTGAGACGCTCTGGAGGACACAGAGGCATCGAATGGTCATCATCTGTTGGGGGATATGATATGTGCATACAGAGAATGAGCCTGCAGGAGGACCAGGTGCCAGGAGAAAGAACCCAATAGATGGTCCTGCAAAGAATGAAAGAACAGAGGCAGATTTGGCTGTATCTTCCCGGACTAGAACCGAGCAGGAGACCCCTCTCTCAAGCCTAGATCTGTGATGCTTTGGAAAAATCCCCTCATAGAATGACACATTGAATGCAACTTCTCGGCAAAGAGCTAGAAAGCACCATGATTTTGCTGGCCCTCATGGCTTCTGCAGAAGAGCCTGTGAACACCCTTTCTGAGGGGTGTGTGGGCAGGGCTTACAGAGAGGCCAGTCAGTGCCTTTCAGGTTGGGATATAAAGTAACATGGGGGACAAGATGGCTCAAGGATATCCCAGACCTTCCTGCCCAGGCCCATGGTGGCTGCATCTTCAGAGGTGTGTGGCCGGGATGAGTGTGGAGAAGGTGGTGGGGGCGCAGCTGACAGGGGTGTCTGTTCTCCACGTAGCAGTCAGGGTGGTCTACTAAAAACATAATCAGATCTGGTCTTGTGAAAGCACACTCTTCTCAAAGCTCTGGAATGGTTGTTCATTATATGAAGAATAAATCTCACCTTCTTTAATGGGACCTCGAAGGGTGTGGTAGTGAGTTTTCTGCTAGGTTGTGCTGAGTGATACCTCAAAGGCTTTCTACCCCAAAGGTGTATTTCTTGTTCACACTGAATGTCAGCCCTGCTTCAATGATTTCTGCATTCCGGGACCCAGGCTAAGGGAGCAGCAATGGCCAATCATACCGTGCTTCCCCGAAAATAAGATGTAGCCGGGCCGTCAGCTCTACTGCGTCTTTTGGAGCAAAAATTAATGTAAGACCTGGTATTATATTATGTTATGTTGTACCTGGTCTTATATTATAGTAAAATAAGACCGAGTTTTATATTAATTTTGCTCCAAAAGGCACATTAGAGCTTACGGTCTAGCTAGGTCTTATTTTCGGGCAAACATGGTACTGTCTCTTAAAGCGTCACCTTGAAGTGGCGTACGTCACTTCTGCTTATATTGCACTGGCCCGTGTAGGTGCCATAGCCACTCGCTGTGGGGCTGGATGAGTAGTTGCCACCAAATAGCACTGCAAGTCGCAGAGCAATAGATAGGCATGTTTAATCCTCTTACAGGAGGGTAGCAAAGAACTGGGAGCAGTGACACCCCCCACAGTGGCCCTTTGCTCTGCGGCCCTGCCCCCCCCTTCCCGCACTCTCTCTAGCTGCCCATTCTGCTCGAGCCCCGTCCGCCTGTGCACTTCCTTAGGCATGCCAGCTGTGTGCCTGCTGCCTCAGGGCCTCTACCCGGGATGCCCACTTCTTTGCACGGCTCCTTGTCATGTCATTCAGCCCTTTGCCCAGATCTCACCTCAGAGAGGCTTTTTCTGACAACTTTCCTCCTCTGTACCACTGTCTCTGCTTTGTTTTCCTTTGTACACGTGTGAGCACCCGAGATGACTTGATGTATCTGTTCATTTGTTGTCTTTCTCTTTCAGTAGACTTGTAACTGTCAAGGGCTCAGGGACTTGGGCGGCCTGTTCTTCTCAGCAGCTCATCTACCAGGATGTCTGACAGCTGGGAGGCTTTCAGAAATACATGTGGAATGAATGGCTGCTCACCTGTAGGACAGTCAAGTCGGTCCCAAGGCAGACCGGCTCCTGACATGTGGGGCTGAGGGTAGCAGCCCGTCTGGGAATAAGCACAGGTCTCCAGTCAGCCTGGATGCTTCTGTCCTGCTGAGCATGACACGGCCACACGCCTTCTTTTTAGGCAGATGTCTGGGGGCTTCCCGAGTCCTCTGCTAGCCTAGGCAGGAGAGGCAGCTGGATCCGGCAGTTGTAAAGCACCCAGTCAGTAGCGGCCCCTGTTGAATTAACAAGGGGCTGCACCTTCGGCAGCCCTGCTCTGTGTGACTGCTTTAGGTGACCTGGGCTTGAGGCTGGGTTGCTGTGTGCATGTGGGAGAGGACAGCTGGGTGGGTGACGAGGACAGCTGGGTGGGTGACGAGGACAGCTGTGCCTGTTTCTGCCTGGATCAGTGTTCAGACCCAAGTAGCAGGGAAGTTAGTAACTGTTACAGGTGGGCAAGGGAAGCAGAATATCCCCAGAAGGCAGGAATGGCACACGACTGACACCTGGCTCTGTTTAGAACCCCTTTGTTCCCAGATGAAAAATGAATGTCATATTAGAGCCAGTGGGACTCAGCGCTTCTCTGACAGGAGGAGCAAACAGCCAGAAAGCCAGGCCTTCCTGGGTCCTGCTTCTTGCCCTGGCCTCCCCCTCTGCCCTGTACTTGCCCCCTGGACCTGTGCTTATACTTACCCAGCACCAGTGTGGGCTGTGCTACTTGACTCCCAGCCCTCCAGCTTTGTCTGCCCCTCAGGCTTCAAGCACTTCTGTCCTGTGGCTTTGACCTTAGGAAAGATAAGGCCCTTCTAGCTGCTGCAGCTGGAACTCAGCAAGCCTGCTTCCCTTGGGACACCAGCAAATAGACTAAACTCATGCAGCACATAAATTGTCTTCGTCAATCTCTCTCTCTCTCTCTCTCTCTCTCTCTCTCTCTCTCTCTCTCTCTCTCTCTCTCTCTCTCTCTCTTTCATGCAGGGTGGCATGCGGGATCTCTAGTCCTGCTCCCTGCATAAGAACGCAGGATATGGTGAGGCCAAAAAGGAACATCCATGGAGCCATAGATAGGGGAGTCATACCACTATATTCTCGCTGGCGGCTGGGTTGGAGATACAGGAAGCAGGAGCCACACTGTCCGCAACCCGCTGTCTTAACTGCAATCCGCACTTATTAGCTCAGCCACCATCTTCTTGCCAGCCCCCATTTTCTGCTAGCGTAGCCACGGCAGTTATATTAGTGGCCAATGGCTCACTGGTTACAGCTGACGGCCAACTAGCCACAGCTGATGGCCATCCAATCACAGTTGATGGCCATTTACTACCCAAGCCAGCACCTTTCCATGTGAGGCCGAGAGCCTGGAAACTACTCTCCTGGCTCTGTCCCCACACTCTCTCTCCAAGGGGCTGCTTCAGGATGGCACCATGAAGGGGGATACAATCTTTGGTGGTTTTCGCTAGGATCCCCTTGTGCTGGAGGAAGGTAAAGGTCACGGAAGCCCCAATGTGGCCTTTTCAGTGTGGTTGTACTGTCCAGAGGAGGATGGAAATGACCCCTGATCCTGTAGCTGTAACAGGCAGTGGAGATGCTTATCAGCAGGTAGAGAGTCACTCACCCCCTGCCCTTATCCTTGCTGAGCCCAGGAGGGAGTTTGGTCCACATTCGGTCAGGGGGAGAGATGGCCCTGATACGGGTGACGCTGAGTGGGAGCAGGGTCACTGGTCTCTGGAAGGTGCTGGTGTGGCCGTCTGGGCCGTCCTGACTAGTACCTGTTGGGTGTTCTGCTTGGGTAGTGCCCTTCTTGGTCCATATTAAATATTTTGCATGTTACTTTCGTGTGGAGGTCTCATTAACCTGTAACCTCCTCCAGTGGCGGAACTGTCTGGCCATAGAACTGTAGGTACTTGAACTTGAAACATGTGTCAGAGTTTAGTAGCAGAATGGGGAAGGGAGGGCTTCTAAGTTGAGGCAACAGCCTCGGCAAAGGCCCAGAGGCATGAGAAAGCCTGGACTATTTAGGGGTTAAGAGTCCAGGGGGGATTGTTTTATGAGAGCTTTTAGGAAGAAGATCCCAGAGTTAGGCCTCAGAGTGGAGGAAGAAGAGCAGGATGGCAGCTTCCTCAGCCTTCAGCGTCAGTAACTGATGAGATTTGACCTGAGCCTGCCACGGTGCTGTCACAAAGGTCTTTCCCTGCATCTTGGGAACAGACTGGAAAACCTGGATCCAAACACAATGTGACATGCTGAACGTAGGTTACATGGGGAGTTAGTAGTAAAGCCAGAGTTACTGATTGTTGAATGCCTCTGTTTCAGAGACATCTCCGTATCTATCTATCTATCTATCTATCTATCTATCTATCTATCTATCTATCTATCTATCTACCTACCTACCTACCTATCCTGTGTCTTACTGTCTCTCTAATCCACTTACTCTCCCCTTTATTTTCTTGCCCAAAGCTGAGTGACACAAACTTTCCATCTTCTAAACTCCCTCCACTGCGGCCTCCCTTTCATCACTGTAGGAAACCCACCATACTGAGGGTGTGGGGGGCATCTTTTGTTGAATTCTCAGGTCCTATGAAGCCATTTCACAGGTGAAATTACTGAGTCACACCTCAGCTAGGGGCTGGATACAGACCCAGGGTGTTAAAGCTGC
Source organism: Rhinolophus sinicus (assembly GCF_057876585.1). Classification (NCBI taxonomy): domain Eukaryota; kingdom Metazoa; phylum Chordata; class Mammalia; order Chiroptera; family Rhinolophidae; genus Rhinolophus; species Rhinolophus sinicus. The sequence goes on along the minus strand of NC_142514.1, from coordinate 148,146,107 downwards.
ATCTTGACAATCTTCTTCCTGCTGTGCTCCCAGGATGCTCTCCTCACTGGAGCAGGGTTAAATGTGGGAATTTGTTCTTGAGCATTGTAGGGCTTAGCACATTGATTTCTAAAATCACCTATTGGCATGGCTTCACAGCACACAGGAGTGGGCTTAATAGTTTATTTAGAAAGAGACACATTATCAATTAATCTTAATCACCCCTGCTTTTTTATTGCCCCTCCCACATTGGAGCTCTGGGAGTCAGTTCCAAAGCCCTCATCTCATGTCCCTGGTTTCTGATTATGCCCTATGAGGCCATGGGGGACCTTGGAAGTGAATCAAGGGCTGTGGCCTGATGGGTACGGGGTAGGGACAGAGACCCCAATGCAACCCTCGCTTTGTCCTGAGCTGCTCTGCTCTGTCTGTATTATATATTGAGAGTCACATAGTTTATTGGGCACGTATCTCATGACTACAACAAGTTTGGAAATCACTGGAGTGGGCAAGCCACGTAGCTCGGCCATGTGGCCTGCTTCCTGTCACCTCTAAGCCCTGGCGGAGCCTAGAGAGGTGGAAGCAACTGCGCCTCAACTCAGCACTCGCTGGAGCCAGCTGTGGGCAGACCAGGGTGGTCCCATGCCATGGCGGCGGAGCAGGACGCTTCCTCTGTCATCATTTCCACTTGGCCAAACATAGGCCCAGACTCACGTTTCCCCCCACTGAGATTGTGTCTGACTACAGCCAGGTCCCGGCCACTGCATATCTGCTGAGATGCCGCTGGCCAGGAAACTCAAGCTGCGCTCATGGCTGGGTATAGCTCCGGAAGGGGCCCGTCCCTCCCCCAGATGTCCCGTGATGCTGCCCTCACCTCCTTCCTTCCTGACGCCCCGGGCAGAGGGAGGACACCCCATCCCTTTTGGATCTCCAGGGAGCCAGTTGGTCCAAGCCTCAAGTTCTTTGCTGTTGACATAGTCCTTTCAGTTTCCAAGAAAGCACAAAGCATCAGAAGGCTAATCTTAGGAACTGGCTGGTAGGGGGAGGTTGGTTGGGATTGCACTTTCCTGTCTTCTCCACTTCACTGCTTATGTAGCCAGAGTCCTGGAGGAAAGCAGTGGCGGCAAGGAGAGGACAGCCCCCATCTGTCCTGCACACAGGAGGCCCAGGCCTGCCTGCAGCACGCAGCCCTTACTCCCCCTCACCTCCTGACTCCAGGAGGTGGGGTCTCTTCCTGAGATGCCCTGTTGCCTTTTCCTCTTTCTTTAAAAGCCAAGCAATAAATCCATCCTGGTGAAAGAAGGGATAAAAGGGAAACCTCTCCTCAATTGGCTCAAGGCCATTGCACACATTACCAGGTGCACTCAAGCTGCAGTTTAATTTTTAATTAAAGTTCTTTCTTCCGCCAGGAAAGCTGAATATTGGGCTAGTGTTCTGTCACTTGAAAAGGATGTTTTGGGGAGCAGTTACAAGCAGAGAGTGAGGAGATCATTTGACTTACTGAGTTTGAGTATCTTTCCTTTTTATGCCTTTTCGTTGCCCCTCCTATGGATCCGTTTTCTTAGCCAGTGACCTGTGGAAGCGTCTGCCCAGAACCCTCATAAAAACCAAAGGCTGACCCTCCTCTTCGTGGTGGGGATCAGGTGTGCAGTCTCAATCCCCGTAATGTACGGAGGCAGGGAAAGGGCCCCGTCACCCTTGGCGTCATGTCTTCGGTGTTGGCTGCTTCCAATCCGCTAGTGCAATCCCCGTGGGCCAGGACACGAGGAAGAGGAAAAACAAAATACCAAAGGCTGGTAGGGTAGCCTGGGCTCACCCCCTCGTGGTCCTCGATTCCATGGCCCAGGGGTGTCCTTAGCCTACACAGGATTTGGCACGTTCCAGGGCCCATCTCGGAGTCTCCTCCATGTCTGGCTGTGGCCTGTGCACCTGTGGTCTCTGCTTTGCCCCAAGTCAACGCTGGCAAGAAAAACCTTACCTCAGCAGTCTCACCTGAGGCGGGCATAGCACCTTCACTTTAGGGGATATTGGAAAGGCTGTGGGGATGGTTACATCCTGAAGTCCAAGCCTTGCTTTTCCTTCTCCCAAATGGCCCGTCTTTCCCTTCATTGTATGCGGCAGTTTCCTGCTTCCTGGAAGCCTCGGCTACCCCCCCAGCACCTAAGCCCTGTTTTTTCACTTATTTATGTACTTCCCCAGCCAAGGATCTTCCTGACAAAGATACTCGCTCCCTCGGGGGCTAGTGGAGAGCTCATCTACATCCCCTTTCTACTAAGATAAAGTTTCCATCTCCAAATCATTCAGCATGTCTGGCTTCTGGGTGTGGAGCCCAGGATTCTGTGGGCTTCACATAGACCCCTTGGGTCAGAGGGGAGAGAGTGTGCACATACCCCTTACCAGTGACACTGCCTCTAATGAAACAGAAGCTGGAAGGGGCAGGGTCTTTGAACTGTTGGGGGATGTGAATGGCATCTTTTTCTGGCATTCGGTGGTCTTAACTCCTCATATGCCAGGCAGTTTCCAGAGAGTGGGCAGCGAAGGGTCAGAGGGCGCCTGCCCAGGAGTAGGGCTGGATGAGCAGGGCTGCCCCGCGTTGGGGCGAAGCTCCATTCTGTGGCCGGGGGCGACGCGTGGTTCAGTGGTTCGCAGTGGTCTTCCTCAGGACCCGGTGGATGTGGAATGGAAAGGTGATGGTAACAAGCAGAATAACGGCTAACGCTGCCGTGTGCTTGGCACGAGCCAGGCGCTTGCTGAGTGCAGCCCAGCCGTCATTTCATTTAATCCCCACCAGCTGTGCGGTCAGTTTCATCGTCTGCATTTTACAGGCGAGGACACTGAGCTCAGGCTACACAGCCGGTCGGGCATATTGTGCGTTCTCAATAAATGTAGATGTAACTTTCAACATTTCAGGCCAGTGTCACATTTCCTCCTCAGAGGAGTGACCACAATGGTAATGTTTTTGTTCTAGAATGGTTGGTGACTTACAAACAGAGTCCCTTACTTAGCTAAGTGGCTCACTTTCCTTTCTCCCTCTTCTTTCCTTGTCTTCCTGCCCCTCATCCCTCCTCCTTTGTATCATTCATAGCATCTGTTGTTTGCCAGACACACTGTGCTGGGTGCTGGGAGGATGTGAGGATGGAGGGAGCCGGTCTCATCCTCCAGGAATTCATGGCCTCCAATAGAAGGTAACCGGGCAGGAATTTCAAGGCATGAGAACTACATTCAATTTTTGCCCCCAAAGTAACTTTGAGGTCATCTTCTCAAATGAGGAAACTGAGGTTTCAGGAAGGAGAAGAGACTGGGCCCAGGGTCTGCCAACTCACCTGCAGTCTCTTTGCCTCCGCCTGTTCGGGTGGGAGAGGCAAGAGGGAGAGTCTTGCCTTGGACGAGCAGGAAAAGCGTTGGTGGAGCAGACCCTTGACCTGGGCCTTGCACGTGGTTTAGAATTTTGGCAGGCAGAGGTGTGGGGTAGGAGGGGCGTGCCAGGAAGAAGGACAGCTTGAGCGCAGGCGTGGCAACCTAAAAGCAGAGGCTGGTCCAGGGACGGCGAGTGGCTCTGGAGTAGGGAAAGGTGACTTGAGGGCCTCCCAGAAACTGCGTGACCATCCAGTGGCTCGCAGACGCCGTGGATTAGCTTCCACCCTCCGATGCCCTGCCAGGAATTAATTGCCTGCATGGTAACAAGCTTGGACCCTGGATACCAGGCCAGCTTAAATAAACCTCTTTTAAATGTTGGATTTATGACGCATTTTACATAATAGTAGCAGTAACTAGACTGGGCACATGCTAGATAGATGAACCCAAATACTTAAAGAAACCTGGTTCAAGAATGCCGGTGAAAAACACCTCCCGATAAATCATGGCTATTAATTTGCATGCTTCTGGTCTGCCAGGCTGGAGCAAACAATTCCTCAGCCTCCCGGGAGTGGTGAGCAGCAAGCCTTTATAAACTCTCAGAGTAATTTATCCTAATGCTTCTGCTTGTCCTTGCTTTCCTAACGTGGCTCCCTTGCTGGGAGGGATCTGAATTGGCTCCATCTGTTTTTATGGCTCGTCTGGTCGTCCCGCAGAAGGAAGTTCCCTTTGACATCGGCCCCTGCCTGCACCCAGAGTGCCTTCGGCTTCCTTTGAGCCATCTTGGAAAGTGCTCGGTGCTGGTGGGCAGACTTTTTATGACATGAGATAGACTTTGACCCTAAGTAAACCTCATGTGACATCCTGGTGGCCATGATGCTGTGGGTTCCTTTAAGTGGGTGAAAGGCCAAGCCAGAAGCTGGGACTGACGGCTTCTGGAGGATGTGACATCATGCGGGATTAGCCCGTTTGGGTATGGTCAGGAACTGAAGGAGGATCTTCTGTTTTGATATTTTTAAGATAAAGCAGGATTATACAAAAGTTCAGGACTATCTGTCCCAATCAGGTCTTTAATGCCAAGCCGCAGGGAAGGCTCACCCACCATGTCCTGAGTCTTCCAACTCTCTCTGCTTCCCCAGTCTGAGGAAGCAGATGTGATCAGCTTTCTGGTCCTGGCAGGGCCCGGGGGTCCTTTGCAGCCTTCAGAAACCATTTGCTTCCTCTGGCCCCTCCTGTAAAATGGGGGCCCAGTTGTTTTGTCTGACTTGGGTGGCCGTTGTCCTATGGGGAGGCCGTTTCCCAAGCTGATACCACAGGCAGCCATTGGGAAAGGCGGCCTCCCTGTCAGTCACTCGCTGTGGAGCGTGTTCTGTGATCAGTGATCTTCCTCTCCCGTGAGGGACAGGAAGCCACACCCCAATAATTGATTTGCTTAGATTCTCCTCTGCTGTTGAAAGACCGTCTGGTATCACTTGGAGAGCTCAGGCTCAGGGGCCTAGGTTTGAATCCCAACTGCACCTGGAACTAGCTGGAGACGCGGGGAGCCAGCCCGATCTCCTGAGCTCTCTTTTCTAAGATGAGAATCTTGAAAGAATGCGCCAACCCTTAAGGTCATCATGAGCACCAAATGAAAGGGTGTGTAGAAAGCCCCACAACAGCACCTCGGACAGTGGGGTCAGCCCGCCAGCCTGGATGCTTCGTGAGGGGGAGGCCACCTTCACGGCGTCTCTGTGCGCTGTGCGCATGCAGGGGTGTCTTCCTAATGGATTTACTGAGGCAATGACTAGGATGAAAAGTAGGACACAGGACCTCCCTTTCAGTCACACAGAACACTTGGTGTAGAGAAAACTTGTCCTCGCAACATCTAAGCCTTTCCCCTAGGAGTCGAAAGATTTGTTCACGGCAGCTCCTGGTTCTCCATCAGCTTTTGCTGACCCAGCCAAGCTGTCTTCCCAGGCAGGCTGAGGTTGCTGGGGACGTGCGGGGTCGAATAGCACTCCCACCTCCCTCTTTCCCTTCCCCTTCTCGGAGCTTCAGGTTCTGCCTCTGTAAATTGGGGTAACAAAACGCAGGCTGGCATGGTGGTGGTGAATCTTGAATAATATCATCTCTGAGCAAGTTTCCGGTACTAAGTCGTGCTCTATGAATGGTGGCTTTTCATCTTGGCCTGACCCTTCGAGGTGGGCACACCTGCCTTAGCATAAGGCTGACACCCCTTTTCACCTCGTCTTCTCAGCCTGGTCAGGAAGTCCTCTGTGGAGGTGCTGGGCCGGGCTATGTGTGGAGCTAGGCCCATCTGCTTGCTGGCCCTGGGACAGCTCAGTTAGTGTCTCTGAGACCCAGGTTTCTCACCTGTACAATGGGCTAAGAAAAAGCCCTGCTTCATGGGGCCACTGCGAGGGTTTTAAAAAATGACAACTAGAAAGGGTTTTGTGTAGAGTTGGTGCTCAATAAATGGTAGCATCCTCTCCTTTTTGTCAAATGTACAAGCGTAAGGGGCTGTTGTTTTAAGAATTCTTCTCAATATTTTGGGCTTCCGGACTAGGCAATTCAAAATGGCAGCCTGTGCCCCAGTTGGGGTTGTTCCTGTCATTGTGTTTTCCTTCTTTCCCATTAGCAGAAATGGGTGCCTGCTGCTGCCCCGCTGACAGGGTCACACGTCTGTGTTCCTTGTCCTCCCGTGGAAGGGTACAGGCCAGCCGTGTTTAATGTTCAGGGTTCCTCCTGTCCCATCCCTCAGGCTCAGATCTCATACCTTGGCCCTGTCAGTGGGCTCCATCTCTGGGCACACAGCTCGCTGTGGCATCCCAGGGCAGAGGGGCAGGGCAGGGACCCCGGCATGAACAGACACCTTCACAGCCTGCAGCCCAGGCAGACACTACCGCCCACAGGTTAAGTAGGAGCTTGTGGACACGCAGGTAAAGAAAATGGTCGCTTTAACACAGCAGTTTTTTTTCCAGGTCATTGGATTTCTTTCTAGATTGAATAACCTCATTACGTATTATGGGCTCTGTAGAGTAAGTCTGTTTGAACTGAATTGAACTATTCTTTGTCATGATATTATGTTTGGCCTGCACACAGTTAATTGACAAGTGGTTGCCAAAGCCAACATAACCCATTGCAAAGGGCCCCTGGGGACTGGGTTGATCCAAAACTTGTGCAGCACCCCACCCTCCACAGCCCATTCTCACGGCCCAGGGAGAGGCACCTGTCACCAGAGGAACCTGGAGTTCACCTGGTACTTCCTCTGACCTTGATCTGACCTCGTCATTGAGAGGACTGGAGCCTTGGCGGGGCTTCTGGAAACACAGGGGCACAAGCTCAGGGGGTGGCACTGATTTTAAAGATCTATATCACCAAATAACCCTGTTTCCTAGCACGCTGAGGAAAGGCAGTGCAGACTCATAGGTTCCTGCTCTGCCACACAGAACCAGGGGTTGATTCTCCAAAGACATGTCCTTGGAACCTTTCCTTTTTGTGTTCTAAAGTTGCCATATTGGTGGTGGCTACACACATGGGCCACAGATCAGTCTGCCTGGATTCAAATCCCGACTCTGACACTCACTAGCCTTGTGCTCTTGGGCAAGCAGCTACATTTGTTTTAAGCCTCAGTTTTCCCATCTGCACAATGGAAGTCCGCAAGGAGGAAAAGAGCTTGGTATGTTCAAGAAACGTAGGGTGCGAGGGGAAGGAGACCAGCTGAGGCTAGAATTGTGGGTAAAGGTGGGCTGAACTGCAAGGAGAGGCAAGGAGATGTGGGCAGTGGCAGGCCAGCCGGGGCGTGTAAGAAGGGAGGAGACCTACAGATCAGCAGTGTTAAAAGGCTGCTCTCACTGCATGTGGAGAATAGAGGGGGTGGGGGCCAGAAAGCAGCAGGGAAGCTGCTGGAGTGGTTCATGGTGGACTCAGTCTAACACTCTGACACGTTAAATCTCATACTGTGTGCTCAGCCCAGTGCTAAGCTCTTTGGGGCAAAAACTGACCCATGAGATGGGGTGATCTCTTCTAGTCACAGTCCAGGGCTCCCCCTTACTTGGACTCTCAGCCCAGCGGAGCTACTTTACACGTCCTCTGCTCACAGCGGAGTCTAAGCCCTTTCTGTGTGTTTTCCCAGCCAAGAAAAGTCCAAGCTGCGTTTCCCATCACGCAGGCCCTTGCTTCCTGAGTAGCCTGCTCTGCTCATATCCCTCGTACATAAATCTCCTTGAACCAGAGTTTCTCTCTTTCCTGATAATTTCCTGTCTCCATGGACCAGCTTCTGTCTGGTGCAGTTAATCTCCTCTGGCTGCTCCAGCAACCTCATGCCCTGTTTTCTGGTCCCCACTTCTTGTCTCTGCCCTGCTTGCCTACTTACCAGCAACTGGAATGTGGGTCATGGTCACCCCTGGTTCTGCGCTGGTGTCCAGACCACTCCTTGTCTCATGGTCGGCGCTGATCCATGGAAGAATGGGTCTCGTCCCATTGAGTATTTTCACTCATTTCAGGTAGCAAAGTGTGCCTGGACAGATAGGAGGTGGCCCTTGGTGTCATGAAGGCCTGACTGTCAAGACTCTACCCTATTCCCCTGGGCTCAGAACATGGGTCAACCCACAGGGGCTCTGGGAAACCAGGAGGCTGTCCATCCAGACCCATGGCCTATAAGCTCCCTGAGACCAGAGTTTCCTAAAAGAATTCTGAGAGAATGTGGGAGCTACAAAAAGGGAGGGATGGGGGTGGGGTGGGGGTGGCAGTGGATGAGCATCAGAATTCCAATCAACAAATTCCCCAACAAAGTTCCACTCCCTGAGATAGTTTCCAGGGCACGTTGGCCATATAATGTGATCTAAAAGTATGACTCTCACTCAGAAAGACCCTTTTCCAGATGGGATGTTGGGCTTGGGGCAGGTGGTGGTCTTCCCAGGTACTCTAAGCAGAAGGTAATCCTCCAGGGGAAAGCTAAGCATGGGGCTATTCCCATAGCAGTGTCTCCAAACTGGTGGTTTTCTTTAGCCTTCTCATTCCAGTCACCTTGCAGCACTAGAGGCAGCTGTTATAGCTCTTAGTTGAGTTGTTCTGAACCTACCTCAGTCTATTCTTGCTTGTCAGTGAGTTGTCACTGGCTGCCCTTTGGGTGTTAGTAAACCCTTTACTACAGTGACCAGGAAGACGATGACCACGGAATGCACAAAAAGGTGGGGGCTTGGCAGGCTCCCAGAGCATCAGAGCTGGAAAGGCGCTCGGAGATCACCTGGTCAATGGTTTTGAAATGCATTTGTCATAGAATTCCTGGTCCAAATAAATCTTACCTGGAAACCTAATAAATCAGCAGATAAGAGCAGAACGGATGTGGCTGAAGCAGGACCTGAGGGTCCACTGGCCACAGGCCGCTTTTCACCTCAGCCAGGTATCTGCTGAGACCTCTCTGAGGAGCCCGGGGCTGGGTTTGAAAACCACTGATCGGTTCAGACAGAGCGACATGCCCAAGTCACCCAGGTCCTAGGAGGCTTGTGCTTTAAGGGGGTAAAACGGCCCAGGACTTGGCCTGACCTGGAGCCCAGCACCTCAGTGCCGTCTCCTGTATAGCGAGCTCCGTGTCTTACTCAGCGAGTAGCCATCAGCCCTTGGTGTGCAGCGCCTCCAGGAGAGGAAAGAGGTGGGGGAAATAGTCACTCTGAGATCCCCAGTAGTGCTGTTGAAGCATTAGGCCTTCTTTTCTTTCTCCCAACTAGAGTCATTGGCAGGAATGAGTCATGAACTAAGACACGGCTGGGAAGATTCACTCCTTAAGGAGTCTTCAATGTAAATGGATGGAAAATGAGTCACCGAGAAGGTGGGACCAGGCCTGGGCTTTGTTAGGTGGTGGGTAAGAGCCGTAGTATATGGGTGCAAAGAGCTGGTAGATTCCCAGAAGCTTACTTGCTACTCCTTTATTGGAGGGTGAGTAATGAGTTGTTGCTAAGTTTGGCTGCATAACAAACAGCCCCCAAATCTCAGTGCCTTACAAAACAAAGGTTTATTTCTTCCTTGTGTCGCATGTTGCCTATGCATTAACTGGGGTTCTGCTCCATATATTTTTCTCATTCCTCAACATGCCCATTTTATTGTAGCTGTGAAGAGCAAAAGGCTAAGCCAAATGGTACAGTCACGTTTAAAACTTCTGCTCAGATTTGGCACCCTTAATGTCTGCTCACATTCCATTGACCAAAACAAGTCACGTGGCACAGCCTGACAGCGGGGCAGGGTCCTTGTAAGTCACAAGGCAAGGGGAGGGAAGTTGCATAATTCTCTTCCAGACAAGGGTGAGGATTGTGAGTAATGGCAAATGAATGATATCTACCACAAAGGGTGTTTGGGGGGGGGATTGGTGGAAGATGTACAGGGCGCTTATATCCATAGGACATTGTCTTTGGAGATAGAAAGGCCCTTTAAGATCTCTGGGTCCTAGCTTTCGAAAGAGCTGAGAAAGTCTATGCCAAGTCTATGAGAGCTCTGGTGCCCAAGTAATACCATGCATCTCTTACGAGGGACTTCTGTTTTATTTCTCCTCCCAGAAGAGCGTATGGACCTGAGCTGGCTTGTAGATGTGTGTGTGATGCACGTTCCCTGGTGGAGCTGGCCAGGTTTGGTGCCCAGGGAGGCTCAGGGAGCACCCCTGACTGACATTGCTGTAAGGCCATGTTTCGCAGGGAGTTGGAAGGTGGGAGGCCTGGAATGGTCATTCATACTTCTCTCCCCTCCCCGCTTCCAGGAATTGTACATTCTGTACTTTATGGTGTTTGTATGACAGATGAAAAATCAAAACTGAAGCAGCTTGAGATACTGGGCCTCCAAACAACTGTACCTTCCCAGTGAAAATCAATGACTACTTTAATGGAGGTGATAGTATTTTTCATGGTATTGATTCCTAATAAGTCAACAATTAGGAAATCATTCTGCAGTGGGATCGTTGGCAATTCAGATGTGGGTTACTTGGGAAAGTGCTGCTGCCAACCTTTTTAACGGTGTCAGTGGCTCCTGGCTCAGCAGAAAGTGTCACACCAAGCACCTGTGGGTTCCAGGTGGCCTTGCATCACACATACAGTGCTAGAGACCTCCTTTCCTCAGCAGCTGCGCCCGAGTCCGTCTTCTGCAGGAAACCCCAGGATGGGGAGCTCTCATGGCTCTCAGGGCTGCTTGTTGTTCCACAGCTTCTGAGGCCAGTGTCAACAGGAAACCGGTCTCCAGGCTGTTGGGTGAGAAAAACAAGAATTCAAACAAAAAGGGGCCTGAGAAGGAGCCAAGAACCTGCTCTCATTTTTGCATTGAAATGACCGTTCTCTGGTTTTGCAGAACTAATCAAAAAGGCGAGGCACATGATCCGAAGTGAAGCTGCACCCACTTAGAAAGACAAGCTAGTGCTAGGTCAGGTGGGAGAGCCGGGAAGGATGGGAGTTCAGAGCAGCCATTCAGGAAGACCTTTTGTTCCTCAGAAGCGACTCACGTTTTCCCTCCAAGCTTTCAAACTAATATAGAAGATGCAAGATTAGTACAAGGGACATCCATATACCCTTCACCCGGTTTTACCATTTTTACCATCTTGTCATATCTCACATTTGCCATCTCTCTCTTTCTACAGATACTTATCTTTCTGAACTACTTAAGAATGCGTTACAGCCTTTATACCTCGAAATACGTCAGCATGTGTCTCCTAAGAACAACGACCTTCTCCTGCAGCACCACAACATGCTTACCACACTCAGGAACATCAGCATTGATACACTGCTATTATGTACAATCCTTCTTCATATTTCCCTGCTGGGCCCAGGGATGTTCTTTATAGCAGGGGTCGCCTACAGGGGCCAAATCCTACCCGCTGCCTGTTTTCATAAAAAAGTTTTCTGGGAACACAGCTGTGCTCAGTCATGTATGTATGGTTTATGGCTGTTTCTGTGCTACAGCTGCAGAACTGAGTAGTTGTGTCAGAAACTGTATGGCTCCCAAAGCCTGAAATATTTTACTCTCTGACCCTTTAAGAAAAAATATGCTAACCGGTGTATTAGCATGTTGTGTAATCCATGAGCCAGTCAGGGCTCATACTTTGCATACGTTTTTAATTTTTAAAAAATATGTGAATGATCCCTAATGTATGAACGTTCTTTATACGCAATGACAAGAGGCCCTCCGTTGGAATGTGAGCAGACATCAAATACGCCAAGTCTGAACAGAAGTTTGAGTTGTGACTAAGTGATTTGGCTCAGCCTCTTGCTCTTCTCAGTCACAGTAAAGCGGGCATGTCATGGAGTGAGAAAGTATGTGGGGCAGATGTCCCTTAGCCTGATGTCCTAAGACGCCGTGACCTGCTCCCTCCATCCTCATCTCCCCTCACTTCTCTATAAACGCTGGCTCTGTGGAACCGCTTGATGTAGTGACATGAAGTATTCATGCCCCATCTGTCTTTGTTCCTGCAGCTGCCTTTGTCTGGGACTCCTCTCCTTACTTTGTGTTTAAAGATTTAGAGCAAGTACCACCTTTTGGAAGCCTCCCATACCTTTCTCACTTCCCGTTCTCAAGACCCCTACCCACCATCTGGTTGTCTGAGCTCCTGCGGCCACTGGGTTTTCCACTATCAGAGCACTTATCACACTAGTGCACGGATGCGTGTTCTGTTGGTCTCACTAGTTGGTGGAGGCCTTGAGGACAAGGCCTGTGTCTTATTGATCTGCATCTCCTCGGTACCTAACATGAAGTCCTAACGTGCTCGGTCATTGTTTACTGAATGAATGAATGGGTTCTTAACTGGCTCACAGGCCTCTCTCTTATTCCCAGGGCTACCTCATGGGAATTCTGGCCCTCTCTTCCTCCAGCCTTTCCTCCCCAGCCCCCCAGTGTCTGCGATTGGGGTACTTACCCTCATGGTGGTTGATTTCAAAGTGGCCTTAGATCATTCTAACATAGGGACTGAAATGACAAGGGATGGAGCGAGGAGAGCCGGGCGGACTCCTGAGGCCACCAGCCCACCAGCTCCCTGCCTCCCCTCCACTGCTCCTTGGCAGCTGGGAGTCCCATTTCCACCCGTCACCCCTCTGTCCCAGGCTGGTCCGGCACTAGCGATGACTTTGAGTTGGGGCTGCTGGCCACTGCTGTGTGGCAGGTGGCGTTGGAGGGGACAGAGGGAGCACTGCGTGTGCTGAGCACGGTCTCACTTGATCCTCACAGATACCTGGGGAGACGAGGAGACGGCACATAGAAGTTAACGACATGGTCAGGAAGTGTCAGAGCTGGGACAGACTGGGAGCTGTGTATTTCCAAAGCTGCCTTTCCTATCTTCTGAAGTTTACCATGATTTCCCTTGGGAGGGGTGATGTGTTCCTGTCACCCCAAATTTGACCTCTGAAAGAACTTACTGTCTTAGGCAGTGTTAGAATTTGGGGTTAGGATCTGGAGCAGGGCTATCCAATAGAACTTTCTGGAATGATGGAAATGTTCTAGATCTGCTCTGTTCAGTACGGTATCCAGTAACTGTATGCTACTTATGACTATTTGAAATGTGGCTAGTGTGACCTATTAATTTTAATTAACATATTTAAATTTAAAGAACCAATATATGTGGCTACTGCTTCACGTATTAGGTGGTGCAGACTAGAGTAAATGTTGGTCAAGTTCATGCTGGGTAAATGTGCTGTATGGATTGGCTGGCTGGAGACTTCTCCTTGGGGTAGCATGGTTTTCCTAGAAAAAAAAATGGCATTAAATTCCAAAGTACTCGATGAGCAACCCGTTTGTTCTGGAATGGGTTCTGCCTGCATTGCCACCACTCTGATGATCAGTGATGGTTTTCAGATGTGCATTTGAGACGCATGAATCTCCTAACCCTCACACTAGGCGGAGGAAATGCATGGGGCCGTGGGGCAGAAAAGAAGGGTGATGTGGAAGACAGGACCCAGGGGACCTAAGCGGTGGGGCTGTGACGTGTTTCCTCTCGTTCTGTTCCTCCGCCTGCCTGCCCTGCGGTCCTTCTGTGCATCTGAGGATGCAGGGCTCCAAGTGAGTTACCAGCTGGAGTGGACAGCAGAGTATAGACTCCCAGGAATACGTCTGTCCTCTCAGGACCTAGAATGGGGTCAGGTGTGCTGCCTCGTAGCTGGGCTGTTCAGCGGGAGGCAGTAGAGCACACAGTTCACAAACCTGGGCTTTGGAGCCACACACGCCCTGGTGGTTAAAGCTTACAAGTTCTGTGACCTTGAGCGAGTTACTTCACCTCTCTGTGCTCAAGTTCCTCCAACTGTAGAATGGGGTTGATGTCAGTCCCTAGCTCATGGGGCTGTTGTAAGGGTGAAATGAGCTGGCGTGTACTTAGCACATAGCTTCCTCGGTCTTTGCTGGTTTGCGGGCGCTAGTACAGCCATGATGCGCCCAGTGTCAGGTCAGCATGACGTTTTATCTTCTACCCTCTGCTTTTTCTTTCATTTATTTTTTTCTCTCTCTTCCCCCGCCCCCTGCACTGACAGTTTCTTGCTTTCAGAACTCAAAATGTTTTTAGGAGCTTTGCAAGAATTTGCTCCCAAATCCTGGGAAAGGATGTCTGATTTTTCATCTCATTTCATCTCCCTGTCTCTGGATATTTATAGTTCTGGATAGAAATGAATTGCTTTGATTTCTTAGAATAGTTTCCACAAAAGCATGGTGTTGGGAGGCAGAGCTAGGTAGAGAGAGTGTCGGACTTGGCATTGGAAGGCCTGGGTGTGAATCCCACTTACTAGCTGTGTGATCCCTCACCCCCAACCACAAGCTACGTCAATATTCTGAGCCTCAGTTTCCTCACTTGTGCGAAATGGGGATAGAGGGCTAGTCACATGAGAGCGTACCAACGGGTGTCCCCAGCCCACTGCCTGCACATTGAAGACACTGTGTCAGTTGAAGCTGAGCATTTAAATGCTTTTTTCGACTTAAATGTTCAGGCTCACAAGTTGGAAGCTACTTGGGGCCCGTTATGGTAGGGCTCCCAGCTGGAAATGGCCCAGAGGCGTTCTTTAGTTATGCAGTGAAAGGCAGCAGAGCCTGTCTTCTCAGCCCTGGACTGTTCTTCTACCAAGGGGCCTTATGTGGACTACTGGAACCAAGTTTCTGGGAAAAAGAGACTGCAAGCTGAGCAAGGTCAGGAAGAGCTAGTCCCCAGGCTCAGGGAGGCCTGAGACCGACAGCCACACTGACTCGATGGGGGCGCATTTTGGATACACATTCTCCTGCGCAGTGAGGGCCTCCCTGCGGGCACCTCTGCTCGGTGGGGTGGGGGTCAGTGAGGTAGCTCCCGAGCTGGGGGGTCTTACTTGCAGGCGGAGGATGAAGGAGGAAACATCAGGAAAAAGGTGGCAAATTGTAGAAGGGAGGGAAAGCACCAGCACGCAGAGGAAATGGGCAGTTCCACACTGCACTGCAGAGGACTGGATGATGCCTCAGCCCGAGGGATGTGACCAGAAGGCCTAGATCAGATGCTAGGCAGACCAAGGTCACATTGGTTTTGTCACTTTTCTCCACGGGACCGAGTTAAATATCCTCCCGCAGCCTTGAGTTAGGTGCCCATTAAAATGGGGATGAAAGGCACGACACTTAGTATTTAGATGAACTTAATATGTGATTGATTCTTCTTCCCCTTGGAATTTCATAATAAATAATGTGTCATTTGCTCATTTACTGACTGACTTTGCTATTTGCAAAAGTCCATATAGAGCCACGCCTGGAGCTTTGAAGTAGTGCTGTGTGCCTTCATGGCTGGTGAGGGACGGGCCAGCTTGGTGGGGACAGTGGTGCTGGGTGTTTCCAGGACGACTCCTAAGGCCCCGGTTCTGCCTCCTAGAAGACTTAGCATCTAGGGGAGTGGCCCCCACACCTTTATTAGAGAGGAAGGGTTCAGACTATGGCTGTGGGGCCCTCACGTGGCCTCCCCAGAGCCCTGCCCTGCACTTACCACTGTGAGACCGTGCACAGGTCCCTTCACCCAGGTGCACCATCGATGCGTCATCAGGACACAGAGGTAATGACAGTACCTTTCTTCCCTGAAGATTTGTGGGAGGAGAAATGAGATGGTCAATGGTAATTGCTGTACTTAGTCCTTCCACTCTCCTGTTCTGACCCCTTTCCACACAGACGCTGGAGGCCTCTTGTTGGCTCTGCCTGGCAGCCATTTGCTCCTCTGCTGCTGGGGAGCCCAGGATTTCTGGAGGCAGCACCTTGCTTCCCTGGAAAAACCACACCCATGGCCCCGGGAAGGCTTTGAGGAAGATTCTTGGCCACAGTTCTGCAGTAAAGTTTATCAACTCCCCACCCTGACTGCCAAGCTAGACCAGAAAGGTTTCCCTCAGCTATGTGCTTTTGGGATGAATTAATGAAGAAACCAACCTTTACTGGACATCTGGTTTTTGCCTAAGTCTGCTAGGTGTTTTCACATTTGCTTTCTCATTTAATCCTTGCCACAATCCTGTGAAGTAGGTATTATCACACCCATTTTTCAGACTGGGAAACTGAGTGTCAGAAAGCTTAACTAACTTGCCCCAGGTCAGCAGGCTTATAAATGGTAGTGCAGAATCTAGAACTGTGTGATTCCTTTCCCTACAACATGGTGCTTTGTTTGTAGGAAAAGTGTTGATTTTTGGTCCTAGAATATGGAGTTTCCCGGGTGAGATTGTAGGTGGAGGGTAGACAAAGGCCCTCTCCAGGGCTGCGTACATAGAGTCCTGATTTCCCTTTTCCTCCCCTCCCCTCCTCTCCCCTCCCCTCCCCTCCCCTCCCCGCCCCGCCCCTCCCTTCCCTTCCCTTCTCACCTCCCTAAAAGAGACACCCAGCAGTTTCCCAGGCTGATGTTTCTTTATGGATTTTTAATAAAGATGATAAATGAGCTAAGAATTGATAAGAAAAGGCAAGTGGTATTTGGGTTATGCATTGTTCTAGTAAAATGCATTTTTCACTGCAGATCTTAAGTGACTTTTTCATTAAAATGCCATACCGGAAAGAAAGGTTAAATAAAATGAGTTTTCCGTGGCAGAAGTGTCAGGCCAGGGGCCTCTGCAGGACAGACTCCTTAGGCAGTCGAGCTGTAAGCTTGGCAGCTGCCCAGTGGCAGAGTTGTGGCATGTTATGCCAACACCTTTCTCCCAGCAAGAAGGCTAGAAGAGGGATTCCCTAAGAAAGGCCTGGCGGGAATTTCAGGAGTTATGCTCCCTGGAGAACCAGTCAGGTCTGAAGTCCCAGGAAAATGGTCCCTGTCAGCAGCTGCAAGGTGGGCGGCCAGCAGAGCTGCCCACGAGTGCTTGACTGGGGTCAGTGCCCTGCGTGGTGACTTAGCCTCTATTTCCTGGCCCACCGCACTTGACATGGAGCCTGCAGCGTGAGGAGAGGGTCAGGAGCTGGGCTGTGGGCCAGAGCCCTTTCCAGCTGAACTCCCTCTTGGCTCTGAAGGAGTCTCCTTCTATGGGTAGGTCCAGAGGGCTTACAGTGGCCTGATATCCCCAGGGAGACCTTGGGTACCAATCGGTGAATTGCCTTCCAGATCAAGGTTATTTTTCTTCCTGAAACTGCCTGAAGCAAGTGTTACTGCTGTGATTTCGAAAGATCATGTCACAACTATTTTGTCCCGTCCTATCCCGTCCCATGCTGTGCCATTTCATTCCAGCCATTCCTCTGTGCTTTCAATAGCCATGGGGTTGTACTCGGTTCCAGATCCTCTTCTAAATACTCGGGGCACAGAGACGATCAAGACTTAGCCCCCGCCTTTATGAAGCTTCCTCTCTCGCAGGGGAAACAACCGGACAATTACAGTGTGACGCAGACCATATATGGAGAGGATATCCCCCCTTCTCCCACGGTGTCACCCACACATACACATCCAAGGAAAAGAGGCAGGTGGAGTAGAAAGTATGGTCAGGGGTAGTCAGGGAGGGCTTCTTGAAGATGATTATTGGGTTGATTTTTCAAAGGATGCATAGTTTACCCGGCAAACAGTAAATCTCCAAACTAGAGCATAGATGGAACTTGCTAGGTATTGGCCGCATTCCTGGCATTTTACGTATTATAACTCCTTTACTCCTCTTGACAGTCCGTGAGGGAGGTGCTTCTGTCGTCACCTCCATTTTCCAAATGAGGAAGTAGAGGCACAAAGTGATCCAGTTTAGTCGGTGGTAGAGCTGGGGTTCAAACCCGGGCAGGCTTTCAGCACCATGGTCATGGTAGCCCTGGCGAGGCAGGGAGGACATTTCAGACGGAGGTGAGACCTGGTGCTGTCCTTGATCACGGGGACAGTGAGCGGCGGCTACAGCAACCACTCCTGCAGCAGACATAATGTTCTCCGTGAAGTAAATCTCTGAGCCAAGCTTTCCACCCTCTTTGCCACAGAGGAGCACCAGGGACCATCACCACCTTTCCTCCACCAATGTGTGCTTTCCTGCCAGGGACGCTGGGTGAATCCAGCAGCTTGTGAGCTGCTGGGGCTCCAGGCCAGGAAACTCTGAGCCTGGCCTGGACTTTCCATCTGTGCTGTTTGTGGAGGATGGTGGGAAATGCTGCAAGGCTCCAGGCATGATGCCGGCTTTTCCTGCCCCTACTCACCTCCGTCACACACAGGCTCCACCCACAGGGACAAGTGCTGCGTCCACACAGAGCCCAGCCTCACCTGCCAACACCGTGGGCACGTGTGAAGCACACAAGCTGTGGCATTTGCAAGTTCCCGACAGGAGGATTTAGCCATTGTTTTCTCACTTGTTTTTTCCTAGAGAAAATCGAGGGTCCAGTTGCATCTGTTACAAGGTATGGTCTTTTCTCAGTTTGAGCATGCCGCCAATTATAAGGGTCATCATTGATTTAATAATAGTTTTCCAGAGGAAAAAGAAGAATTACTACCACATTAAATGTACACATTGACTATGAGGTTTTTTTCGCCATTTCAGAAACATTGAAATGTAAAAAAGAAATGGACATCTTAGAATCCAGGGAATATGGCATTTTCCAAGAAAAAATTGTGGCTGTGTGAGGGTACCTGCTTGGGGAGCTTGTCCAGCGAGGAATGGAGGTGGCGCTGGCTGGCAGTGGCAGGGCAGACAGGTCCACATCCACGTGGCTCTGCCCCAGCTGCATCCAGTGTCAACCATGCAGGCCCACTTTGGGTACAGTTCAAGTAGCTCAAAAGCACTCATAGCTGACTTTGTTCTCCAGTTGGGTTTAACAAATAATCAGCTCCCACTTCAAGCTGGGAAGCATCAAACTCAGTGGTTGTACAAGGGCCCTCTGTGATGCCCAGGAACCTTGGCTCACCTTCCTGGAGGGTGAGTGGTCATTGGAGCCTGCCGTGTGGCGTGAGGGCACCTTGCCCTCAGAGCCAAGGGACAGGGAAACCTCTGATGCATCATTTCGCCTTCCTGTTTCCCAGAGTCCCCTTCTATATAGTGAGGATGCGAAACAGTAGTTATAACAGCTAACTGTTACTGAGTGCTTAGCATGTGCCATCATAAGACGCATTATTCTATGTGTCTTATAGGTACTACTAGCTCATTTAGTCCTCACAACAACTCTATGAGGTAGATACTGGTATCTCCCTTTTTTCAGATGAAGAAATGGAGGCCCAGGGCAGTTAAGTAATTTCCCCAAAGTCACACAGCTAGTGGTGGAGATAAGGGTCGAATCCAGGCTCTGTGGTTACAGTGTCTGTGCTATATTAATCATGAGGTTAGAGCAATAATTATTCATTTTAAAAGCCCAACATAACCCTTTTAAACTTGAAATCTGACATAGAACTCCAAAATTAAAACATAAAATAGCAGTCTTTCTGGTTGGCCAGAAGTGAGCCTCAAAGACTCTTGTTTGCAGGGACCTGGAGGCACCTCTGGGGCATCCTGGGGCTCCTTGAAACAGCGTGAAAAGAGCTAGACTGGACTAGCTCCAAGGGCTATCTAGTGCCAGTGTCCTGGGATTGTCAGGGAAAGACACAGGTCTGGCGCCAGAAGCTCGCGGAGACCTGCTAGCCTCCAGGCGGGCGAATGATGTGATACCTCTTCTATCTGATATTTAAAAAATATCTGTTCAACATTGATTTGTTGGAACCAGAGAGAAACACATTTTCTAGTGATAAAATATGTACACTTTTTCTTTATGTTCTTTAGGCTATAGCAGTGAATATAACATTTGAACTTATTTGGGACTAGTTTACTGCACATTTTTCTGTCACTCATAACTGGATGACACTCAACAGTCATGTTTGCTTAAGATAATGGTAGCTTACACTGACACATCATAAAATATTTGTTCCCTGCAAATAGTGCTATGCTGTGCTTCACTCCTTTTACAATTTCAGTTGACTGCTGCTGCCAAGTTCAGGCTGCTGGCAGCTGGCATCATGCAAGGTCGATGGCATGGTCTGCCCTTGTATGGTGCAACTGCCACATGCAAATCACCAAAATACTCAGTGGTGGTTGTAAGCTGGAGCCAGTGAGAAGTTTATTTTTATATTTAACTTTTTTTCTCAAGAGTGGTCTTGCACAGAAGTAAGACTGACTCACTTTCAACCAGTGATGTCTATTCCATAATTATCCATGGAAACCTGAGTTAACTGATGCCATATTGCTGATGTATTCCAGTGACATTTTTGCACTCCCTAAAGGTGGCAATCCTGGCGACTGTTAGGGCTGCCACGTATGGGGTACAAGGTGTGTACTACACAATTCTAGGGGCAAGCGACAATGTCAGTGGAGTCCCCTGGTTTTGTCACCTGCGCATACAACCTGCTGGGCTCTGATGGTTGACTTCTTAACCACGTGCTGGAATTTCAGCTTTGTTCCATACGTTTGCTCCACCTACACAAGAGCGGGAATCCTGGGTTCACCTCTGCCTCCACCTCACTGTGAGTCCTCCGGCAACTCATGCCACTCCCTTCTCTGGGTCCCAGTTTCTTTCTTTAAACCTAAAATGTTTACATAAGGTGACCGTTTAGGTCCGATCACCTTCATGTGATTGACTTGCTCTATCCTTGAACTTGACACTGAATGTCTGCTGATTTCTGGTGTTGGATTATGCCTGATATAGGTTATAGGGCTGTAAGGAAATGAGAGAAAGTCAACCAGATTAATGCCCGGGGATCCTCCTCTGCATTCTCCCACACCTTAGCCTTTCTTGTTACATGCTGCAGTTCTTTGGAGAAGAGTCCATCTCCTTGAGAAAGAGTCCACTTGGTCCAGTGTAGATAGGTGCCTCCCTAAGCAGGCTGTTCCATCTGACCGTGAAGACTATCCCTTGAACTGAGAAAGCTCTGGCGAGGGAGGCCGTGACTGCTGCCTTCCTGCTCTAGTAATTCTGTTAAGGAAATGAGGCTAGTCTGACCGGAAGTGTCCGTGGTGGGTGCATTAGTTTCTTAGGGCTGCCGTAACAAAGCACCTCAGAGTGGGTGGCTTAAAACAATAGAAATTCATTCTTGCACAGTTCTGGAAAATCAAGGTATCAAAATCAAGGTATCAGTGAGGCCATACCTACTAATATTATTCTAGAGAAGAATCCTCTGAAGGTTCTGGGCAAGAATCCTTCTTTGTTTCCTCCTAGCTTCTAGCTGTCAGGAATCCTTAGCTTGTGGAGGCATCTCTTCAATCACTACCTCATCTTCCCGTGGAATTCTTACCTGCGTGTCTCTTCATCTCTGTTTTCTCTTCTTATAAGGACTTCAGTCATTGGTTTAGGGCCCACCCTAATCCAGCATGACCTCATCTTAACTAATTACATCTGCAAAGACCCTATTTCTAAATAAGATCATGTTCTGCAGTCTCAATGGGCATGAATTCTGAGGGAACATTACTCAACCCAGTCCACTGGGCCATCTGGGCTCCCGGTGCTCAAGTCATTGCTGGTGTAATTCTCCTAGAATCTCCCATGGGTGCCGCCACAAGTCTGTAGTCTAAAATCCACTTCTTTACTCTGTTTAGAAACTAGAACTGCAGGATGCTTGTTGCCAATCTCTTGACTTCTCCCTTGTTCTCCAGGACTCATGACAGTCCACCGAGAAGTGTCTGGTCGCTCACTGGCAAGTGCCCTGAGAACTGGGGCAGGAGGTGGGCCTGGTTTAGATAGACTAGCGCCCGCTTGCATTTCCTTCGACCACCTTGGGCTTCTGTTCATTTATTCATCTAACAGACACATATGTGTTGAGAGCCTTCTGTGTCCCAGGCATGTGCTAGCCCTGGGGATACTGTGTGAACGGAGCTGTGATTTCTATGGTGGTCATAGCCTCTAAAGGAGTAAACATACAAGTAGGTAATGAAGTGTCGAACAGTGATAAGCCCTGTGAAAGAGGAGGAGGCGCCGGAGGTGGGGGAAGATAAACAGACAGAGAAGGGAGGGAAGCCCCCTCCGTGCCCATGGTTGTTCAATGCCCAGCAGCCTGTTAGAATCCCGACCAGAGGTTTCACTGCAGTGGCCCCCATCTCCAGGCACAGCTGAGGGGCAGTCCAACCTGTACCCATCCTGTGGGGACCCCTGCCTCCCTGATAGCTGGCGAGGGCCTCCTCTCTGTCCCAGATGCCACTGTCATTAACTTGTGTGAGACAGGGTCTATTCTGAACCTGCTTCTGACAATGATAGTTACGTACATGAGGCCGTCTGGTGCTTTCAGACCTTTCCAAGCTCAGGAAGGCAGCACGGGGAGGAGGAAACAGGTTGGCTCCTGGTCACAGCTCAGCATGGGTATGTGACCTTTTACAAAAAATGTGACTTCCCTGACCTTTGGTCTCCCCTCTAGAAATAGTGGGGGATAGTGTTGCCTGCCTCATAGCTTTATAGTGAAGATTCAGGGAAGGAAAACTGTCACGGAGTTTAATGCTCACAAATATTAGCTCCACTCCATTCACTTAGAAATAAAGACCCCACAAGACAGGCGCATTTTGTTGACCAGGAATCTTCTGAAGTCTTTCCTTGGAGCACAGTGGGTGCTGAATAAAAGTTTGGAGGTGAATGGGGCAGTGTGGCAAAGGGCTGCCTGTCTTTGGAGGGCCTCAGCAGCCCCAGGACTGTGAGTGTCCCCGGGGACTGTGAGCCCCCTCCTCCCTTGGGAACCAAACGCCCTCTCCTCACTTCTCTTCCTCGCAGGACTCCCAGAGGTTGGGAAAGTTCTGCCTGAATGTGTTCGGAGGTGCAGAAGCTGCCCCCGAATGGCTTTGCCTGGCGCACGACTCAATCTGTTAGAAATTATGGGGTGGAGGGAACTCCTTTGCAGAGAATAATTGAATTTCCCCAAAACAAACAGAGCTGGTTTAAGGCAGAAACCAGAGCTCAGCAGAGTTTTATCGCAGGGCACACCTGCCAGACCCATGTCTTCACATGTTGACACCTGCCCGCTCCTGGGGCGACGCTATCGCCGTCTGACCCTTCTAAGCGCTGGAATGTGGGTTCAGGGTTGGGGAAGGTAAGAACCCTGCTCAGGAGGGTTTATGTTTACGCTGGCAAATGTTTACACTGTGTCAGGAAAATGCTCCTGAGTTAAATCTGATAAAAGAGGCCCCTGCAGCCTGCTGGCTGCCAGAAAGCAGCCAGGTCCTTGCCATCTTGATTGGCGTGGATGGTGGCAGTGGGCAGGGGTGAACGGGTGTTGTCGGCTGGCTCTGCCTTTGCCTTCCCCAGCAGCCAGAGCTCCCCTCGGGGTCCATAGCAGGACTCATCGTTTGGAATCTTAGTTCAAATCCTGCTGGTTTCTTAGCATCTTTGAGTCTTGGTTTCCACATCTGTGAAATAGCAATGATGGTACACATGTCCCTGGGTGGGTGGTAGGGTTTAATGCGACTCTGATTTCAAAGTCTAGGAAGGTGCCTGCAAGAACAGGTTAGAGGATTATAGATTTCCACCAGCAGGCTGCCCAGCACCAGCCGCTGTTGCTCACCTGTCCCTGCCTGCTCCTTCCAGAAACCCGACCCCTCACTGGGCGAACCACAGGCTCAGACAAACACCATTGGCAGCAGGACCCTACAAGCCTCAGATCTGGTTGTTCTTGCCTCTCCGTTAACACCTTGTGCCTGCGGGTGAGGTGGATACAAACAAGCCACAGGAGGGAACCAGCCACACTCCTCACAACAGCTGCCGAGAGAGCTCCAGTTCTCGAAGTGTGTCCCATGGCACACGAGTTCCATGCCAGGCTCATGGAATAGTTCTGTGGATGAATGCATTGAAAATCATCTTCAGGGTGGACCTAATGTGTTAACCACATTAAAGGCGCTAGGACGCCTTATCATAAGAAAGCCCTGTTCTCTTCTAGGGTGTCCCAAGTGAGTTTGATCACAGAAGTTCCCCACCCCCCCTTGTTTTTCACAGAACACCTGCTAACATAACAGCCACAGGTAATGTCTGTCACAGAAGGCACCTTGCAAAACACTGGAGATGTGGATTACAGGTGCTTCCTGAGGCGTTTGACTCGGGTGCCTCCGAAGCTGCCTCTGGCCCCACTCCCCGCTGACACTCACATCTCTGTGACCCCATCTTCTCCCAGAGACTGCTTCCTCTAGAACCCAGACAGGGCTGAAGGGACCGGTGGGATGGTGTTCGGGGGTGGCTTGGGACAGAGGGGAGCAAGCCGGCTGGGGAGAGTGTTAAAGCAGGGCGCAGGGCAGGTATGGGAGCTGCTGTGGGGGCACAAGCCACAGCTCCCAGTGAGTGGTAGCTGCTTCCACTCAGGGTGGTGTCTGGGAGCAGAGAGATGAACCTGAGCTGAAGGGGCAGTGTCAGTGTCAGTGGGGGGTGGTGATGCAGAGGAATCCACTCTCGGTCTCGGAGCCGGATTCTGGCCCCCAACCCGCAGATCCTCTTGTGGTTACGTAGTGCTCAGCAGGTAATCGATGTATAATTACAAAGTATTAGGCAGGCAGAGCTGGAAGCGGCTGGGAAACACTGTCTTGTTCGGCAAAGGCTCCAGTGCTCCCGCAGGGACGGGCCCGTGCATTTTCTAGGAGTTAAATGGATTTCTGGGCCACATTTGTGGACTTGCAGTCACGGACTTGCAGGCAACCTTGGCACCAGCAGTGAGCGACTGTAGCTGAGCAGAAAGCAACCTTAAAAGGAGGACTAATAACAGGGCTGAGTAGGGGCAGCCGGTCAGCAGGGCCCTCTGTGGACTGAACCCTGGGGTGGTGGGTGGGGAGGGAGCCTGCCTTTCCTTAGCCCTCCACATTACTCTTTTCTGCTAAGTGCCTTCCAAGGATCTCTCCCATTTCTCCTTCCAGGGACTCTCAAAGGCATTTCCCATCCCTGAGCTGTCCCTCCGGCCTATGGAATTCTGGGAAGGGCAGGCAGGGAGAGCATGAGGGAGGCGGTGGCTGCATCCATGCCCCGGGGCCGTGCAGATGGGCTTTAGTGGGGCCCTGTCTTGATTCCCGTAGTGATCGGCCCTGGGTGCTGGGTCAGGAAAGCAAAGTCTGCGTGGATGGGGTTTGCCTGAAACCCACACAGCAGGTGGCAAGTTCTGCGCAGGACCTCAGGGCCAGTCCTGCCTGGGGCGTAGGAGGAAGACCCCAATCTGGGGGCAGGAAGAGGTGTGGTAAAGAGGGTGGAAACAGGCAGAACTTCAGGGTGGCTCTCAAACTTGAGAATCTATCAGAATCCCTTGGAAGGCTTGTTAAAATACAGATTTCTGAGCCCCAGCCCCTAGAGTTTGTGGTTCAGTAGGTATGGAGTGAAGCCCCAGAATATGCATATCTAGCAGGTTCCCAGGTAATGCTGATGCTGTGGGCCCTGGGTCACAGCTGGGCCAGACTAAACTGATACAAGTAGGTAAAGCACAGAGCTGTGACTGGGGGACAAAGCCAGGCACCTGGCACTGTGCTGGGCTTTCAGGGCTGTCTGCCCCGGAGGCCCCCTGGATGGAAAGCTGTGGCTCCTGGAAAAATGCTGTTCTGTCTGAGTGGCTCAGGAATGTGGGTGTGATCTCAAGGCACAGGGAGTGGGGACAGACGCCCGAAGATGAGGTGAGAGGCTGGTACTTGGTTATTTAATCAAGGGGGCTCTTGTTTTCCCTGAGAAAAGCCGACTAAATCGTGTGGAAACTAGAATATTGGGTCCAACGCTGGCCAAAGGCATTTTCTAAGTCAGGGTGAGGGGACACTGAGAAGTGCTCTGTCTCATCTCCCTCCAGCTCTGTGCCAAATAAGCCCCTGCCTGTTGAACCCTTACCGGGAGCTAGGTTCCCGGCTGAAACTAAAATGCTTCCTCAAATTTAATCCCAAGTATGGGCTCTCCAAGGTTAAGTAGCTGGTCCACGGTCTCACAGGAGGCCGGGCTGGGATTTGAACAGGGTGCCGCCCATACCCTGTTTTCATTCCTTCAACAGCCATTTACTCACTCCTACTCTCCATGGGGCCTGTGATGGGTGCGAGGATGCTGGGATGGAGTGAACTAGCGCCTGCCCTCGAGAAGCTTCTGGCCTCTCAGAGGTGCTGGAAGTGTAAACATAACATGAACACACATGTCAACTGTTACTGTGATCGTCTGGATGAGGAGTTACAGGGGCCAAAGTGGGGATGACTGGCTCTCTCGGCTCCTACGTTCCTTGCCACAGTTTGGCCCTAGCAGGTGAGTGAGGCAGGGGGCCACCACTGTCACGTGACAACCTCACTGCCCAGAAACCCCTGACCAGAGGGCAGATGCCCAACTTTCTGCCTCCAAGGACAAGCAAGACATGAGCCTCCAGAGGCACCACTGGCTGCTTTCTCCTTTTCCTTCTTTTCAGTTAATGCATTTGTAAATATGTCATTTTCCTTTTTAGAAATTCTTATTCCAGCCCAGGAAATGACCAGTCATGGCAACTGTATCCACCAGCTTTTCCAAAGCCTTCAGCCTGCTCTATCCTCACCAGGGGGCTGACCTGCTTCCCGGTCAAAGCTAATGCACCTTTAATTCTGAGGAAGCCTAAAGAGGTGAAGGTTTTGGAAAATTCTGGGCTTTGGAAATCTGTGGGCTCTGTGGCCTCAGGGATGACCTCCGAGCCTGGTGGCTCTAATGGTGGAAGTCAAGGCAAGGGGTTCGAAGAGGACAGGCTCAGGCTGTGGCCCTGAAGCCAGCATGCCCCCTTTTCTCCAGAGTGGGGTGGGGCACGCTTTGTTCTCTGATGGACCTCTGTTGCATAAGAAAAAAGAACCAAGCTGGCCCACATATAAATAGACAGCAACTTTATTTAGTTTACTTTTCCTCAGAGAGAAATATATAGTAGTGAGCTGACCCACTTTAAGTTTGTTTTTCTTCACGTAAATAAAATGAACTCATTATAAAGCATTTGAAAAAGATTTTTGGTGTATTTCCTTTCAGGCTTTTTTTTTTTTTTTTCCTTGTATAGAGTTTTGTTTTTATGTCTATAGTTGGGTCACCCACTAAAATGTGACTGCTTCAGGGAAATGTACCCTCACCCCCAGAAAAGCTTGTATCCCCCCGTTATACATCCTCACTATGCACCGTTCACTTCCCCCATGGTTTTTATTGCAATCAATAACAAATCTATATTAGGACAGCTACTTGCTTATTCATCTGACTCTTCTAGAGCTGGAGTGTTCAAGATGGCCGCCACTAGCCACATGTGGCTATTCGATTTAAATTAAGTGAAATAAAATAAAATGAAATTAAAAATCCAACTCCTCAGCTGCACTAGCTACGTTTCAGGCACTCCAAAGCCACAGGTGGCTGGTGGCTGCTGTCTTACACAGCACAGGTGGAGAACATTTCTGCTCCAGAAAGTTCTACTGACAGCACTGCCCCAGACTGTTCATTCCCAGGTACACGGGCCACCTGTGGCCCTTCTCCGTCTTATGCCATCAAGTGCGTGCCATCCCATGCACCTGGAATCTGAGACTCTAGTGAAACTTTAGAAATGATTTATTTCTAAATTATGGCCAATGAGAGAGAGAGAGAAGGAGGAGAGGGAACAATAGGCTCTCAGAAGAGCTGTGTGGGGGGTGTGACAATAGAGTGGCTTGGGGATTGTTCAGTTCTGGGCCCCACATGGCACAAGGGTGGGTCAAGGACTCAATCGCAAGGTGCCAAAATTTAATGTGTCTATTTAGCAAGCTGTGAGAACGGGACTGCCTGGAGGTCCCTGTGCCTTCTGAGAGGTCCCAAGCACGTAGGACCCGGGGAAACAGGGACCACAACCTGCTCATCCAGGAGACTGGAGCCCAAGTTATGGAAACTGTCATGTAGACTTGAGACACTGCACTTGGTGGTCTCACCTGGGCTTGGGCCGCCTGGGTTAGCCCCCTGCCCATGCTCCCGGGACTGAGAGCTGAGCACTCCCTGCTTCTGTGTCTCTCCTATGAGACGCATTGGCTTATAACCCTGCAATGCTGGTTGATTCCCTGCTTCCCAAGGCTGCCACCAGAGTCCTGTCTGGTCAACAAAGCCTGCCTTGGTAGTGGCGCCTGCCACTGCCCTGTGTGCGTCTTGCCCTTCCCTGGCTAACCCAGATCAGGGCTTTCTGAGAAGGCCAGTTAACCAGGACAGGCCCTTACTTTTGTTTCCCTGCCATGCTTCAGGGTAGACTAAATATGGAAGGAGGCGAGTCCACAAGGATGTTTGTGTGCACTGAGCTCTCCTGGAGGGTGAGGGCAGGGGAGGGCAGCACTTAGGGTCCCAGCCCAACCACTAGGTTTAAAGCCAGAACAATTCAAAAAAGCTAGTCTGCTGGAAACCACCACGTGAAATAAATACTGTATGCAATGTGGAGAAGGCACTGGGAATGAAGAGAAAGGGTCGTAGGCCAGAAAAGCTGGCCAGTGGATGGATATCACGCAGAAAGGCCAGGGCAGGTAGAAGAGTGGAGAAGAACACTCAAGGCCAAGGCTGCCTTTGCCGTGTCAAGTTTTGGCTCAGGACTGGGGTCTCGTATTCCATTTAGGTGGAAGTAGCCCCTTAAAGGAGCCCAAGCATGCATGCTGGAGCAGCCCCGTGTGCAGTGTTTGGCACTGATGTAGAGGAAGACGCCTAAGAAGGCGAATCAAGCCATTTTAGGTCGCCTGCAATATCAGCTAGACTTGGGTTCAGCAGTGAGTCGACAGAAAACCCAGTAGAACAGTGGCTTAAGCAGGATAGAAGTTTGTTTCTCTCTCACATTCAAGAAGTCTGGAGTTAAGCAGCCTGGGGCTGGTCTGGCTATTTCAGCATCAGGGGCCTGGACTCTTCTTAGCTTATTGCTGTCATCTGACGATTTGTGGTCCAAAATGGCTGCTCTAGCTCCAGCCATTATATGTGCATTCCAGCTAGCAGGAGAAAGGGAGGAGAAAGGCACATCCTTTCCCTTTAAGGACAATTCTTGGAAGTTACACATGTCACGTCCTCCTACAGCCTGTTGTCTAGAATATAGTCACACTGCCACACCTAACTTAAAAGAAGCTGGGAAATGTAGTCTTTTTTCTGGATGTGCCCAGCCATAATTTGGGTGTTCTAACTAACAGTCTCTGCCACAGCTAATATGAAGTACATTAGTATGAGTGAGAGTATAGATGAAGCATCTATTGTCTACCAGGAAAACATCTATCATGACCAGCCAAATGATTTTGTATTTGTGTTGAATTGTCTGCTCTCAGCATAGAGATCTATTTATTGAATATGCAGTTACTGCCTCAGATAGGAGACTTTTAGCATGCAAAATAGAGTTTGTTGAGCTAGGAAAAGTGACAAGTTGTATATGTGTTAACTCTTGTGTGCCTGACACTTATTGTGATTCAAAACTCGTTTGGATGTTCCAGTCCTTATTTGATGGACAGGAGTGATGGTTTTGCCTACAGGGCTAGGAGGCCTTTGGAAGCCCTCTTCCTGATGGCTTCCTGGCCAGGAGGTTCCTGGCCCAGGGGCCCCAGGATGTCTAGATGTCAGAGGGAGCAGAGGCTGCAGAGAGGTTCCTGGGAGCAGAGAAGCAGGGACCCGAGGGCTAGCTGGACAAGTCTGTATTGGATGGATTGGTTTTGCCTTAGCTCTTGGTGCCTTCCCAGTTAGGTGTTGGAGAGGTGCTTCCTCGTGGCCTGGGATGTCAGGGCCTGCCCCTCCCCCCCCCGCACCCCCCCCCCACTCCTACCTCCTACAGTCCCAGGAGGGGGTGCTAGCTACACAGTGCACAGTGAATGAGGGTAAGAACAGGTTCATCAGAAATGTCAGCTTATGTTCTCCTTTGCAGCTAAACTCTTCATACGCGTGGGGATTGCAGCCTGTGCGGGCTTTCTTCAGGTAACCACTGATTAGGTGCTCATAGTGTTACACAGCGATCTGTAATGAGGGGGCACATGCAGAGAATCTGGGATGTGAGACATTGAAACGGTCTGTCCTGGCGTCTCCGCCACAGGGCTGGGCTGTTCTTGAATCCCCAAGCCCTTCCCACCCAAGGAGCATGGAACTCAGTCAGAATAAGGGCGTGGAGTCCTGGCTCAGTCACCCTCCTGCTGAGTGACTGGGGGGGGGGTATTCCCCACAGAGGGAAGAGCACACACAGCTGCCTGCAAACAGGAGCGAACATGGTGTGTCCCAGGAATGGCAGATAGAGACTGTGGGACAGGGTGAGAGGCTGGAAGGACTGTGGAGACCTGGAATGCCATTCCCAGGAATTTTGACTTTTTCTGGAGGGCGGTAGGGAGCCTCCACTGAGTGGGTTGTGGACTGAGGAAGGATAGAATCAGATCTAAGTCTGTATTGCTCACCCTGGTTGCGGTGTGGAAGATCGACGAGAGGGGGGTATATGGCTGCAGGGAGACTGGTGAGGACCCTAAAAGTCATGCTGGCAGGGCCTCGAGGGCCAGCTCGGACAAGCCAGCCTTTGTTATGTGCAGCAGCTAGTCCTAACTCTCCCTGCCTTTCCAAATGGTATCTGTGAGCAGCTTCCCTGCAGCCTGGGATGATAGGGGTTGCCTTCGTTCCTTTGTGGAGGGGGAGGCATGCCTGGCAACTTCACAGGGGCCTGAGCTGTGGGCATTGCTGGAGGCTGGGCCTTGAGGCTGAGCATCACCCTCTGGGGAAAGCGGCCCCTCTGCCCTGTCCCTCAGGCGTCAATATTTGCAGTGTGCTTGCAGTGCTCTTTGCATCCCTTAATGTCTGGGGCCTTGGCCAAGCCTAAAACTGCACAAAGTAGGCCAGGAGCTCCTCTGTGGCTGCCTCTCACCCTTCACTCCAGTCTTCAGGAAAGATCCTTTTCACCCAGAACTAGGAGAGGCTGGAAGACCTGGATCCTGCTCACTGGAGGACAAAGGGCCTCACACGTAAGGCCTCCTTCCAGCAACAGTGACTGTCGATTATTGTGCACCTACTATGTGTTCGGCACAGGGCTAAATACTTTCTGTACATTTTCTCATTACATGCTCACAACAGCTCTACGATGCAGGTATGATTATTCTCATCTTTCATGTTAATCAGTTTAAAAGTAGAGGCCAAGCTACCTATGTATTTGAAAATGTCTGGAGGCTGTTTGCCTCTCAGAGAGGCATCAGATGAAAATGACAACAGTCAAAAAAAGACTCCTAGTCCATCCATCCATCCACCCATCTACTCACCCACCTGTCTGATTTAATTTAAAATTCACCTGTTCTGTGCCGGGCCCTCCAGGAATCCACAAGATGGAGGGATGAAGATCTGGGAAGCAATCAGTAACATTCAGGATATCTACTGCAGTAGGTACTATGGGCTCTTGGGGGAACACCTGTTTTGATGTAGCTAGAGGTCAGTGTGTTTGGGAGATTGGGCAGTAGGTAACGTCAGGCAGCTTGTCTGGTCCAAAGTTGTGACGGGCTTTGAAGGCCAAGTCAGTATTGGGGCTTTATCCAGTAGGTAACGGGAGTCATGTTAGCTTTTAAAGCATCGCAGTGGCAGGATTTGATTTGTGCTCAGCAACTATAGAGAAGGGCTTGTGGGCGCTGAGATGACGAGCCCTGGAAGATCCTCGTGGGTGTACAGGCAAGAGATGCTGCCACAGGCCCTGGGGCAGGAGGGGTGGGTGGTGCTGTGTAAAACAAAACCCCAGAGCTGAACAGTAAAGTGGTAAAAGATTTTATTCAGGACTATTGCAGTAGGGGAAAAGAGACCTCTCTATAGAACTGGGCTCAATTTCAAATACAAGACAAGTGGGAATTTATAGCCAAGGAGCAGGGTGGGGTCAGTGGATGGAAAATTACTGAGAGGAAACATTAGGGCTAAGGGGGCGTTCTGGCTAAAGCCACGGAGCTGGACCCTTGCTAACGGCAGGCCAGATGATCAGACATCATGTGAGAGGTGGTGGAGCATAAGGGACCCAGTCAGATATTGAGGGTGATCAGAAATCGTGGGTAAGCAGCTGGGCTAACCTGATTTAGCGGGATTCTTGCCGGAATTGGCCGATGCAGAGGTGAACACACAAGCCCGAAAGTTGAGATGTAGTTGGAAAGAGGATTCGGAGGCACCTGAGCAAGGGCTGGTCAGTGACCCTTTTTCAGTTGGGACAGAGAGAAGAGGACAGACCTGGGAGAGAAAAAAAAGGCAGGAGAAGCAGGACCTGGTACCTGAGAGAGTGGGCGAGAGGGAGTGGCCATCTGCGTGGCTCCCGGTCCTGGCCGTGTGACAGAGCAGTGGTAGCGCTGGTGCTGACCGAGCCAGTGTGTGTGGCCAGGCCTCTTCCCTGTGCTCCCCATCTGCCAAATATGCTGCGGTCCAGGGGAAGCTAGGCACCGGGCTTTCTTTGGCCTGTACGCCTCCTCAGGGGTGTTAAGGCTCAGGGGAAGTCACCGGTAACCTGGGAGGGGAGCCCACACTGGCAGCCCACAGGAGTGGCTCCGGAGTGGGGCCTGAGCTGCTGGGGCCTTCCCTTCCCCCGCATGTCCTGGGTACTGGAGCAGTTTGCTTTGTGCTTTTCTGGGGTGCTGTGATGTGAATCCCCCTTGCTGATGCTTTGTGCCGAGGGGCTTGTCATGTAAATATAAAAAGTTCCAGTCTCTGGGATCTGGGCCTTCCCCTGGGTGCTGCAGCTCTGTAGGCCTCTTAGAGATGCATAATTTCAAATGTCACCGCCAGGCAGGCCCTCCCCAGCCTTCTGTCCCTTCCCCTGGCTTGGCTGTCCCCTAAGTGAGGAACTGACCTTTACACATGCACTCTAGCTGCTAAAACTTTTTTTGACTGGAAAATACTTTTCAGCTGAGGCTTTTTAATCCTCTGGTGACTGCCTGGTGTTGTGGGAGGGGCTGGAGGCCTGCCTCCCACAAGGTGACTTTTTGGGTTGATGTTCCTGAGGAGCTGGGCTTTCAAGGAATGTGGCGTGGATACACTGTGTGCACAGTGGCCTGTGCACATGCCACACATCTGGTGACAAGCAGATATCCACATGGCTGCACATGTACACAGTTGGCATTGCCCAGCCCCTGGGTGGGGCTCCGTGGGGCACAGGCTGTTCAGGATTCCTGGCCTGTCAACACCTTCAGACAGTGTGAGAAGGAGCCCCTCTCCCCCAAGTCCTGACCTCTTAGCAGAATGTCTGCATTTCTGTCCTTCCTGTTATCCCTGACTGGTTTTAGTTGCTGTTTTTCCACCTGATGGCTCTTTTCCTTTATAAAAGGATGTTCAGAAAAAGTAGAGTGGAAAGAGCATAAGCCTCGCTGGGATAGACCTGACTTTGAATCTTAACTCTGGGGTGTGCTAGTCATGTGACCTTGAGCAAGTTGTTTAGCCCTCTGAGCCCCATGTTTATATCTGTGAAATGGGAATAATAGTAATACTTTCTACTTCATCTAGTTAGGTAGCCATAAAATTATATAGCAGTGAAGTGATGTGATACCCTTTAAATCCAATTATAATGCTTTGGGTAAGGTTTTGGAAGGCAGAACAGCGTAGTAATTGAGAACATTGGCTCGGTAATCAGACAGAACAGGGTTCCTACCCAGGCTTTGAGCTGTGTGATGTAGTGCAAGCTTTTCAGCCTCTCTGAGCCTGTTTCTTCACCTGTAACATGAGCATAGTAAGTCTTCTCCCGTAGCACAAAGTGTGAATGAGGTGGTTGAGAAACAAGAAGATTCCTATTTGGGGGCATGGCCCAGACTTAGCACCCTCGGTGATTCTCATTAGCTGGCCCCCTAAGTCTGAGGCCCATAACCCTACATTGTTCGCTCCCTGCGTAGGGGAACCACGGCCCTTTGCCGTCACACTGTGCCCAGTAGCTGGCACAACTGCTGGCACATGCTGAGTGCTCACTAAGATTTGGTCCAATAAACAAATGATTACATGACTTAATGCAGCCAAAGCACATAGTGTAGTACCTGGAACAGGGCAAGGCCTGGGTAGATATCTCAGTTTCATCATTAATAATAGGGAAGGTGCATCTCACAAAAGGACTCAGCACTTTGGGTCATGGAGCACATTCGCTCCCGCCCCACATGTACTGAGGTTGGGTCCCCTCAGTTTCCATTACAACGTGCCTGGTTTCACTGAGGTTGACAATTGAGAGCCAGGCCTAATTTGATCCCTGCTGATCAGAGGAGACAGAGCCTCCCACATCCACCTCCATGGGTGTTTTGGTGTCCTGGTTGGTCCTTTGCCATTTGCTTCTTGCCTTAGGAGGGGAGGCTGAAGCCCCGGGACCTTCCGGGCTGATGAGGAGTTACTGTGTTCACCATTCCAGGGCCCAAGGCATCAATTTTTATTTCGTTTGTAGACAAGTGTGACAGAAGACAGTGCTGGCGTTTCATTGTTCCAGCTTCCTTTGCTTGGACCTGGAGAGAGGAAAAGTGATTTAGAACAGGCTTTTCCTGGCTGAGGAAGAGCAGGTGTTCCCAGAAGCCAGCAGAGCCCAGAGCACCAGGGGGAGAAATGGGAACGATGCTGCCCTCACCACCCTGACACTTTCGAGGCCTGGGTCACATTCTCACACCGCAGGACGCAGGAGCCAGTGACCTCGCACTTACAGATGCACAAGCCTGGGCCCTGGGGAACGACGGCGTTTGTGCCAGGTCAGTGAGTGGCTGGGGAGGAGCCGAGGCTCAGGCCCCCCTGTGCTGACTGCGACACCAGGCCCTCTCCCAGAGCCATGCTGCACTGTCTCCTTCCTGTGTCACACTCCATTCCCCCAGAGTGGGAAAGGCGCCAGGGGTACTTACGAGTGACCGTAGCTGCCATGGTCTGAATGTTCGAGTCCCCCAAATTCATATGTTGCAATCCTAACCCCCCCAGATGATGCTGTTAGTAGGTGGGGCCTTTTGGAGGTGACTAGGTCATGAGGTGGAGCCCTCATGAATGGGATTAGTACCCTTACGGTTCCCGAGACGGTTCCCGAGCCCCTTGCACCTGGTGAGGACACAGAAAGAAGGTGTTGGCTGTGAGCCAGGAGGAGGCCTTGAGCAGAACGTGACCACACTGGCGTTTTGGTGTCTGACTTCCTGCCTCCAGAACTGTGACAAATCGATTTCTGTTGTTTATAAGCCACCCAGTTGGTGATATTTTGTCATAGCAGCCCCAAAAGACTAAGACAGTAGCAGAGAAGGGACATCTCCGACCTGAAACTAAGGGCATGGCCAACTCCTGGCTGTAGAGGTCCCAGAGGCCCCACTAAGTACCCTTTGTGTGGCACCATGCCCCCCATCATTTCAGCCGGCCAGGGGAGTGGGCACCGGACAGGGGCTCAGGTCACCCAATTAGAAGATGCCTGTTGTGAGGATACAGTGACGATGTTGGGTACCCATGCCACAAATTTTATTTGCCCTCGGACCCCTTCAGCAGGTTTTGCACCTGACGCACACTTGTCACAGATCAGCAAGGCTAGAATTAACAACTCCCTGAAATGGAGGCTCTAGAAACATCCAAGACATGGTAGCCGTTTGGGCAGAGCTCATTGTTCTGTAAATGGCAGAGGCAGAAAGACCTGGAAAGCTGGTGCCTCCTTAATAATATTATAGTAACTAACATTGATGGACCACGTACCAGGTACTTCGCCCCTCTCAAGTACTTTCTGTACACCAGCACATTGAATACAACCACGTAGGAGGAAGGCCAGATTACTTACTCTTGCTCCATATTACAGGTGGGAAAGTAGATGCTCAGAGAGGTGAAGAGAGGGGACCAAGGTCACACAGCTAGAAAGTGGTAGAAATAGAACTTGAACCCAAGTGGCTTCACTCTTAACCTCTTTACATTCTCTTCTCAATACTTCAGCCCTTCCTCTCTGAGCTTGGCTTGATTGCTTTCTGTAACTGGGCTGTGGTAGGAGTTATTCCTTGGCATGTGAAAAGTGAGTAGCATGTGTTGATTTCCTCATTCATGTACTCCTGCATTCATTCACTGAAGACTTGTTAAGTGTGTACCAGCACTGTGCTCTTTGCTGGGATGGCTAGGGTGGGATCCCTGCCCACAGGGATCGATCATGGTCCGAAGGAGGAGAGCTCAGGGGAGGAAGCCCAGGTTGCTATGGTAGCAGGTGTCCGTGGCTTGATCTATCTGGTAGGATGGAGAGGGTGAGGGAAGGCCCTGATAGGAGAGGGGATTTGAGCAAATGAGCTGTTCCCACAGTGATGGGGTGGGGGTGGGTGCCAACTCAGGAAGGGCCTTCTATGTCAGGCTAATGGATTAACACTGGATCCTGCAAGCCTTGGAGACAAGGGGAAGAATTTTAAGTAGCGAGTGACATGATGAGCTCTAGGGTTTACAAAGACCACTCTAGTGGAGGATGGCTTGGAGAGGGTGAGACTAAGGGCCAGAAGCCCGCCTGGGAGAGGACTGGAAGGGTGTAGGAGAGAATGGCTGGCTACAAGTGGGAACTAGTGCAATAATGGTGGCAGTGCAGGTGGAGTTCCAGGAAGGTTTGGTGACTAATTAGGTATGGGCAGGTGAGAGATGGAGGAGTGGGGATGATTCTGAGGCAGAAGCACGCGTGGAAATGCAGGCAATTACTCAAGTGGAGGCAGGCTGCCCACTGGGAGAGGGAGCTTGTAGGTGCCCAGTGTGACATGAGAAGCAGGCAGCCACAGCGTCACCTCATTAATCTTAGCCAGTGAGGAACACCGTGGTCTTAGGACTGACGTGGGCACCTGAGGAAGCCTGTTGTTTGCCCCGTTTTATCAGGAGCGTCTCTATGTGATCACATTTCTGTTTCCCAAAGTGACCACCACTGTTGAAAAGAGAATTGTGACAGTGCACTAAACTAACCTTTTAGCAAATCAGATGCATTTTGTAGGGTTATTCTAGACTGGAAGGATTTTCCAACCCATTTGCCCTTCTGACAATTCAGAGGCTGACTAGACAGCACTGCCCCCATTGACCTTTCTGCCAATTACACGTTTTTATTTGGGCCCTCGAAGACCTGCTTTCTGACACAAGTTTCTGTGGAGTTGATGTGTTTCCATGATCAGAGAGTCACATAGAGGTGCTGTCAGATCTCTCAGAGCTTGTTGAAGGCACCTTTGTAAAGTGTGGTCTCCTTAGAAGTGGCAGGAAAGTCATCCAGCTTCTTGTTGAACTCAGAGCAGACGAAGGGAAGCCCGCGGAAGCAAGCTCACGAGTCAGTTTGCAGGGCCCACGGGTGCTCGGGTTGTGGGAATTCCTCAGTGCAGTCTCAGAACTGTTAATGTGATTGCCATGGTCCCAAGCTTTGTAACAAAACTTGGTAATCCAGGAGGGGGTAGCAGACGCCAACCAGCAAGCCATCACTGAGCTCTGGGAACACGTCGGCACTCACACACTGCACGTGGGCAACACAAGCCCAAACCACCTCGGCGCACAGGGATGCAGGAGTCGCAAGTTTCCATAGCAACGAGGCAGAGAAACAATTATCCTGCACCTTCCGAGGCCCTTCTCCAAGGTTACAAGGATGCTGTCTAAGCCCTGGAGAAGAGGATGGAAATGACTGTCTCTGTCTTTGAAATATTGACATGGAGGCGAGAAAGAGTTTTCGAAACCATAAAATATTTTTAGAATAATCTAGTCTAACTCTTTTCAGTTTTCAGAGAAGTACACCGAGACCCAGAGAGGTTAAAGTCTTTCGTCCATGATTGCCCAGCTTGGGAGGAGCCACACTGCAAGTGCCATCCTGGCTCTCTAGTCCCCAGCCCACTGCCCTTTTCTACTTTCCTTGGGGTTGGTACTGGGCATACAGGTGCCCCTTGCCTCTGCCAGCTCCTGTGTCTCAAAGCCATACATCACGTGTGTGCAAAGCACAATCCAGTCTGCCGTTGACTTCCCTTATAGTCTAAGAGACTCTTCTTTATTTCTGTTTGACCTTCTTGTGGCAGCACCTTCCAACATTTTGGTGCTAAGGTTTTATTTTGCTCTGCTTCCTAAGACCCAGACATTGCTTTTCTTCCAGGCTTTGGGCAAAGTCTTCAGTGATCAGTAAATACACTTAAGTAGTTGAGATGGACCCATTAGCTCATTGGTAGGGGGCCAGGGGGACCTCGCACCTTCTGCAGCCTCCCCTGCTGCCAGCTTCCCTCTGCGATCCCAGCAATCCCATGTTGTAGCTGCCTGGTGCTTTCACTGCTGAAGCGCCGTCTTTCAGGGGCCTTCTGCGGGGAGGGTGTGAGGCTTCTCTTTGGCTGAGGCCGCATCTCCATCTGCTTTGCCTGTGGATTTGCCTGCAGGAGGCTGTGAGCAATGAGAATGTGTCAGGACAGCTCTCTGGAGGAGTAGCCAGGCTGAGAGACAGCTACCTCAGGAGGGGCCTCTGGGCTTGGCTGCAGCGCTGTGCTGCACGGGAAGTCCCAGAAGGAGGGGCCTGAGCTCTCACCCCGGGAAGCTTGTCCCCAGGACAAAAGTGAAGGGTGGAGTAGGGAGGAGAGGAGCACAGCACCAGTGCTGCTTAGCCCCACTCCCAGGCAACAGAAGCACGGGGGTTGGAAGGGGGCTTTGATCAGTCTTGAGCCCTTGAGAGGGAGCCTTAGCTGTCAGATCTGAGGGCAGAACCACACACTCCAGCACTGGGCCTCATGCAGATCAGGTGTGCAGCTCTCATTTGTTGAATGACTGAGTTCATTCATTTGGTTATGTTTTGAGTGCCTGCTCCCTGGCAGGCGCTCTTCTAGCCCGTGGGTATAGCAGAGAACAAGACAGTTAAAGCTTTGCTCTTGGGAAGCCTACATCCTGGGGCTGAGGGAACAGGCAGGCCCAGGGCCCCCAGAGTTCTGGTGTTGGGGATTGGGGGGCTGTGGGGTATGTCTACTAATGAAGGAGCCCCCATCGTTTATTGGAACCTCTGACCTGGGGGCTGGGGTGGGAGACCTGGCAGAGCTGTCCAATGGGAACGATACCAGGAACTTAAAGACGGCAACAGCAGGAATAAGGACGGGAGACCTGCAGTCTGTGGGAGCGGCCAGGACCCTTCCACATACATGGCACCTCCCGTAATCCTCCAGAGACCCTGTCTCTCGTAGCGCCACGTACAGATTCGCTGAGGGGCACGTGTCTTGGAAGTGAGGATTCCCCCTCAGGTCAGGTCAGCTGGATATTATTCCACCAAGAAGGGGAGCTGCGTGAGGTCCTGAGGGGGGCCTTCAGTTTCTGGGGCCCTCATGTTGTTTCCAGCAAGAATGTGCTCGCCTCAGTTGCTGGTACTGGCAGGTGCTGGTGACAGCCTGGCTCTCCCACCCTGCAGGCTCAGGCCTAACAAAGCCAGTGTCCGCTCAGCAAGTTGGCTGTTGTCAGAATAGGAGGACGGGTGCCCCAGGGGTATCAGCTGAAATGGAAGCTTAATAATAAAAGCTTTCATTTATTGCATCCCAGGCACCTTATATATGTTACCTTGCTGAACTTGCAACTCAGTGACGCCGGTACTATTAAAAAGGCTTTATTTGACCGAGAAGGACTAGGCTGGTGAGCACCATTCCCAAGGTCACACAGCTAACAGATACCCGAAGAGCAGCTCGACCCCTGCTGATGCTGTGGAAAGGACCCCAGGCCTTTGTCACCTTTTGACCTTCCCAGCCCCAAGGGACGATGGCAGTGGGTGGGCTGCTTGCTGCACTGACCTCGGGCTCAGAGCCAGAGTGGTCAAGGTGACACACCAGGTTTGAATTCCATCCTCACTGCTTGCTTTTCTTTCAGCCCTGAGCTAGTCACCGGACTCCGCTGGCCTTAACATCATCGTCAGCAAAACAAGGTTGACCGTAACAACAGCACAAGGCTGTAGTGAGAATGAACATAAGTGAGATTGGCAAAGCTCTCAGCAGTTCTGGCATCTAGTAAATGCTCAATAATCGGTAGCCATCCTGGTGGTTATTATATTATTAGTATCAGATTAAATTTGGTCATGGGGCTGGGGCTGGGGTGTAACTCGCGGTTTGTTCCTGGGGTCGAGTTATATTCCCCCAGGATGCACAGAGTAAGGAGACTCAGGGCAAATAGAGCCGTCAGGTTTTCTAGCAGACGGTCCCGACTTCCCTGCCATCAGATCATCCAGGAGCCTGGTAAAGGTTCAGGTTTGGGGATTATTATATTCCCTCCAATCCCCTCCTCCCTCCCCAGAGATTTCAATTCATGGTCTGGAGGGAGGTCCTAACTCTGCACCTTTAATGAGATCCTGAGGGGGTTCTGTAGCAGGAGGTGCAAGGATGAGGTATGGGGCATTGCTGCTTTCTAAGCCTTTTCCTCCAGCTCCAGCCAGCCTGGTGGCTGGCTCTCCTCCATGGCTGCCATGGCCAGGCTATTTCTGTCTAATCACTGGGAGCTGTCACCTCAAATCGGGCTCGTTTCCCTGGGCAGCCCTGGAGACACGTGGACAAATCCTTTCTCCTCGCTCCCTGTCGAGACACCGTGCAGCCCTACAGATTCTTTTCTCCTTATAAAACACCTGTCTCTACCTGGCCATATTTTCTAAACTTTCCCCTCAGAAATATGGTTAGATAAGTGATCCTTTTTTTTTCTGACTTAGGAATCCATCTTAAAGGTGTTACAAAGGCACAACAGTATATTTGCCTTTATTTGTATGTTGAACAGATCCCTAGCAAATGCAGAGTAGGTTAGCATAGTGGTTGCAAATACAGACTGTGGTTCTGGACTGCTTAGGTTCGAATTATAGCTCTGCTCTGCCCCTTATTAGCTGTGTGACCTCGGGCAAGTTATATAATCTCTCTGTGCCTCAATTTCCTCACCTTTGTAACAGGACTAATAGCAGCACCTACCCATTGAGCTGTTATGAGGGTTGGCGGAGTTAATATTGATAAAGCACTTACAGGCCATAGAGAGCAAAATGTAACGCACGAGACAGCCTGGACGAATCCAGGGAGCACGGGCATCACATACATCTGAGCAAATTAAAACAGAAACTAGATAATGGGACGGACTGGCTTTGGTCAAACTCCGTTCTTTTCTGACATACAATTCTGCCTTGAAGCACCAATTTGCCACATTCCTGTCATTGTTTTTCCAAAGCAGGAACGAACAGGCCATGCCAGTGGTGGAAGAAGCCAGATCTGTGATCACCACACGGGAAGCGGAATGTCATTTTGTTTAAAGCCCATTAGCAAATTCTGTATGGACTTCTCTTTGCAGAACCACTCCAGCTGTGATCTAAGTGGCATGCAGGGACCTGGGGACTTTTTTCTTTGTCCCAGTTTTCCTTTCCAGGATGGGGAGTTGCTGAAGGTATTGCTTTCTTCGACTACAGGCTATAGAGGGAGAATCTGATGTAATGAAGGGAGGAATTAGCAGAGGCCAAGACAGCAGGGTCTGTCAGACCTTTCTGATGATGGAAGATGGGAAGGAAGCACCTGCCTGGCAGGTCAGTGCCTGCCTTGCCTCCTTGGGTGGCAGGATGGCAATGTGCTTTGCGACTGGGCCTTGGGCTGGCCTGGTACCTGTTGGCTGTGATCTTGGGAACTTTTCTAACTAGTGTAGAATAAAGATAATAATAGTACCTATGTCACTGAGTTGTTCCCTCAAGTTCAGCAGGGTAATGTATAAAAGGTGCCTGGAACTCAATAAATGAAAGCTTTCCTATTATTATTGCTGTGTATTTTCCATGTGACCAATCTACCATGGTTCCCTGAAAATAAGACCTAACCGGAAAATAAGCCCTAGCAGGATTTTTTAGGATGACATCCCCTGAACACTGGATTTTGGGGAAACATGGTAGTCTAACATTTGGATAGTTCAGGTGGTTCCCTGTATAGGCTCCTTGAAA
Source organism: Rhinolophus sinicus (assembly GCF_057876585.1). Classification (NCBI taxonomy): domain Eukaryota; kingdom Metazoa; phylum Chordata; class Mammalia; order Chiroptera; family Rhinolophidae; genus Rhinolophus; species Rhinolophus sinicus. The sequence goes on along the minus strand of NC_142514.1, from coordinate 148,104,727 downwards.
GTATAGTCAGGAACAGCTGGAGAGAGAACATGGATCAAAAGACAGTGTGCGTGGGCCCAACGCATGAATTATTGTGTGTGTGTTTGGACAGGGGGTGGGTAGGGGACTTGGAACTCCTGTGTAGGGACCACGCTTCACATGGTAAAGGACCTCGTTAGGGTTCCATGTGACTCCTCTGGGTGCTCTAGAAGCAGTCACGGGAGTGAGGGAACGGGCAGGAAAACACGTCTGCGCAAGCAGGCCCCGGGGATCAGGGCGCAGCAGGGCATGGCCGACAGTCCCCAGGGTAGAAACTGAGGCAGGATGTGGACCTGTCAGGAAATGCACTCGCTGCACAGGCTGGGTGGCCCTGGGTCACTGAGACGGCAAAGAAGGTCTGGAACATATCTGCCAGCAGGCAGCACCTGTGCTTGGCGAGGAGCAGGCAGGCAGGCCTCCCAGGGCAGGCTGCGGGAGCTCAGAAGGCCGGGCCTAGCTCGGCCAGCCATTGGGCTGGTGGCAGGCAGGACTCTGTTTGCGGGAAGGAGTGGCATGAGCTCAAGGCCCAGCCCTGGAAACTAGAGCCCATGGGAAGGGGGGAGTCAGCCCTAGGGTACTGGAACTTGGCCCCAAAGGACAACAGCGACAGTACTGAAAAAATGACACAGGAGATTGTACCTAGAGCTTTACTATGTGCCAAAAATCACATTATTTCAAACAATTTTCCCAGCAACCCAATGAAGAAAGTATTATCACCATATTGCTGATGAATACACGGAGGCTCATTTATATTAACTGACTTGCCCAGAGCTGCTCAGCACAGAACCAGGAATTGCCAGGCCTGCTCACTCAACACTCATGTTCTTGTCCAGGTAGTAGAGTATGTAGGTCTCCAGGTACTGGAGTACTTAGGTCTCCAGGTACTGGAGTACTTAGGTCTCCAGGTACTGGAGTACGTAGGTCTCCAGGTACTGGAGTACTTAGGTCTCCAGGTACTGGAGTACGTACGTCTCCAGGTACTGGAGTACGTAGGTCTCCAGGTACTGGAGTACTTAGGTCTCCAGGTACTGGAGTACGTAGGTCTCCAGTTGGCTAGGATCCAGCATCTGCCTCACCAACAGCTTTTCACACTCGTTCTTTTGTGTTATATGCAAAGCACCAACTGCACTTTTGGCCATGAGCCATGTAGATGCTTCATGGGACTTTGGAAAGGACCTGATGGAGTTCATCCTTCAATCTCCTCAATTTAAAGAGAAGGAAATGGAGGTTCAAAGAGGTTAACAGCCTTGCCTGGGGTCACTCAGACAATAGCAGAGCCGGGACCTGAATCACGTCTGCCGGCGTCTTGCCCCCCATTGTCTCCACTGCATCAACTGGTTCCCTCCGGGTGCTGGAGAAGATACAGGCAGACTCGTTATGTGCCATGCAACACAAGGAACAGCATCAGACATTAAAGGCCACCGGCATATCTCACAGGACAGGTGACAGGAGTAATTTGTGTCTGCAGTTGCATTTGTAAACACAGCGTGAAGAACACATCAAGAAACTGGCAAAGATTGCACAGGTTCTATTTGTCTGCTAATTAAAACAAGGGAAATGCCAGTGGAAAAGAGGATGGATTAGGAAAAAGATGGAAGTTTTAAAATCATGCAGAATGACAGGAGGGGTGGTGTGGGGGCAGAGCCCCAGAAAGCAGTTTCCAGGCTCTCGGCCTCACATAGACAGGTGCTGGCTCAGGTAGTAAATGGCCATCAACTGTGATTGCATGGCCATCAGCTGTGGCTAGTTGGCCGTCAGCTGTAACCAGTGAGCCATTGGCTACTAATATAACTGCTGTGGCTATGCTAGCAGAAAGAGAGAAGAGAAAGAGAGAAAGATGGGGGCTAGCAAGAAGATGGTGGCTGGGCTGGCAAGCGTGGATGGCGGTTTGCAGACAGTGTGGATCCAGCCTCCAGTGAGAGTATAGTGCCGCCAGCGAGAATATAGTGGTATGACTCCCCTACCTATGGCTCCGTGGGTGTTCCTTTTTGGCCTCACCATATCCTGCGTTATGTGGGAGTGGGAGCAGAGACCCCCAGGCCGCCCTGCACGACAGGTGGCAATCCCATGTCTTGGGTGGGGGTTGACCTGCATCTCAGGGCAGGTGTGTTGGTGGCTTTGCCTCAGCCACCACCTTCTCATCTGTCTGGCTGACTGGCTAAGCATCTTGAGGACAAGACTGTGTCATATTTACCCATATTTACAGGGTCTGGCATGGAGCAGGCTTTCAGCAAATGTTTGTTGGATGATTGACTGAATGAAAACCATTACTCAAGGTAAGGCTGAGACCAGATGGCTGGTCAGTCAGTAGCTCTCCCTTCCTTTCACATTGCACCTACCGTGGTCTCCAGGGTCTCCAGGTCTGGTCCACAGAGGGCTTGGGGACCTTCCATGGTCATCCTTTGCTGCTTTGAACGTTCGCCTCAAGAGCCATCAGCCTGGTGATAGCGATAGTGGAGTGTGTTAGTTCTTGAGCAGTGTGGGCAAGGACCTGACCCAGCTGGTCATGATCAAAGGCCTAAATGCCAGGGGCAGGTTGCTCCACTTCAAGTCTTGGTTTTATCCCTTTCTGGCGAGTGACCTTGGGCAAGCTGCTAGACCTCTTGAGGTCTCCTTTTCCTTATCTGTAAGAGTGGGGTGATTGCGTGGGGAAGGCTGAAGATGGAATGAGACAACATACAGACAGCTCTGGCTCCTCAAGGGCTCAATCCATGTTAGGTCTTTGTACTGTGATTCCCTGAGGGGCTGGGGGAATGACTGGTCCCTTCCTACTCCCTCTGCCAGGTGGGCGGTGAGCGAGCCCTGGCTGTGTGCCCACATTGCCTTTGTTTATGAGCGCAGAGGAGAGCAGGAGAGAATGAGACAGCGAGAGGAGTCTATTAGAAATGGCGCTGGGAGAAACTGTTGGATACACAGTTGTGCATCGGGGCAAGCCCACGATTGGATAACATTTCCATTCTGTTTCTTTCATCCGTAACTTAGTTATTGAAAGTGCAGGGAAAAAGCAGACGACGCTGCTCCAACTGTACAAATGAGGTTTAGTAATCTCTATTGTAGAGAGTAGGCAGTGTGGAGAAATCTGGGTGCCTGCAGTGAGTCCTGACTCAGTGCCGGAGGGCTCTGCTCTGCCAATCTTGAGATGTTTCTTGTGTCTGTCTCGGAGTGACTCAGCTCACTCCTGATGGCCCTCAGGGACACTTGTGTGCCTCAGCGCTGAGGATACGGAGCACTGACTGGGCATTTGAATGGGCTTGGAGGGCATTAGCAGCACTGGGCATGGCAAAGATGGCAAGGTTTAGAGCGGGGAGCACCTGAGTGTGAGTCCCGCTCCATGACTTGTCAGCGGTGTGACTGTTTTCTCCTCTGTCCACTGCAGGTAATGAGACGTGACTAGTAGGTTGCTGTGAGGATAGACCTTATTCCTGGGGGGGCAGCTCAACAGAAGTTCTTGCCAGCTTTGGCAAGATAGGGATTTCTGAAGCCAGACAGTTGCAGTATTTTCCGGGGTCTGGAGATTACCTAAGAGCTAGGTATCAGCAGGAACAGACAGGGACGCAGGGGAACATGCTGGTCACTGGGATGGGGCAGGTGTGTGCAGTCCCAGCTTTGGCCCCTGAACAGACCCCAAATTTGAGTCATCTGACCCTCCAAAGGATGAGTCTAGTTGTTGTTGTTATTACGATTATTAAGCACCCCGGTTGCCATCCACTTCAGTTTCCATCAGTGGTACAGACTACCTGCAAACGATCTGCTGTTGAGTTCCTACCCCAGCCTTGCCCAGAGAGTAGGCTGAGGGATGTGTTAGCAATTCAGCCCTTCCGCTGCTGTGATTCTCAACCACACATCAGGCCAGCGGAAAGCCCTGGTCCAGCAACTTAACAACGTCCCTGGCTCTGACCGAGGTGGGGCCAACCTCGAAGCAGCTCCTTGGGAAGCCCTCCGTGTTTTTGTAAGACTGCAGCTACAGGCACCATCCATTGTGTCGTGGGAGAAGATCTGAGCTCAGGCCTTGAGCAAGTGTGGCTCTTTGTACTGGTGAGATTATGTTTGGATTTAAGCATGCCCTTGGATTTCCTTCTAAGCTTCAGTTCAGTTTCATAAACACTGAGTGAGCATCTACCATGTGGTTATAATTGTGTTCCTGGTGGGGCAGCAAAGATCCAGCACAGTGGACTGGGAAGGACCAGGACCCCAACTCACTCAGGGGTGAGGGCCTCTCCACTGCTCCTCAGATATGTGCCTTTGGAATCGTCACCCAAAAGCCTCTGAGCCCTCGTTTCCCTCTTGTAAAATGAGACTGATTATCTGCAAGGTTTCTGGAATAGAGAAAATGCTCCATCACAGATATTCAATAAGTGCTAGCCATCTTTTTCTTCTGCTCCTCTCGCCTTGCCCTTCCATTCCTCCTCCTTGTTTTCTTCCTCTGCCCCCTTCTTTCCTTGCCTTCAAAGAGTTTGCCATTGAGTTGTGGGGCAGGCAGAGACCTAGTCTAAACATTTCAAATGGCATCAGGATGGAAATAAGTACAGGGGACTCTGAAAAGCAGAGCTGGACGCCCAAAGATGGCTTCCTTCTGTCAGCCTTGGAAGTTTAGGGAAAAACTGTGCCATGTGCTTGTGTCAGGAGGCACACACAGAGCTGAGCGTGTTTATAGCCTGCCTGTATCCACACTCACACGTCCTTACGTGTATGTGCATCCTTATGTGTAGACACACACACACAGTCATACTTGTCAGAGGGGACCTGGCATGAAGCAGGACTTACCCCAGTGGTTCCCATGAAGAGACCTTAATGAAGAGATAAGGTCAGAGTTAAGGGTACAAGTAAGGCGTGTTGAGGGGCCCAGAGACTCATGATGGGAGGAGGCTCTGCCACACCTGGGCTCTGATGGGACAGGGGGAGAAACAGTGTTACCAGGGAAGGAAAGAGCCTGAGCCTTGGAAGGGATGCAGCCTGGAGGGAGTTACAGTCACGGGGAAACACGGCTGCATGTGGCCCGGAAGTGTTGCAGGAGAGGCAGACATTTCCTGACCACTCTCCTCTCTGATCTGCTGATGCCGCCCATGGGCTGAGCCCTGCCAAGGAGCTTGTATGGGCAAGAGCCTCCTTCCTGGGCACAGAGCCTGGCAGAGAAGGGTGGAGAGCGGAATCTTGGGAGGGCATTCAAGTGGAGAATCAGCGGCAGGGATCTGAATGCACTCTGTGTACTCATGCAGGCAGGCACAGGCTGGCCGGAGCTGCTTCCTGCAGGCCGGCGGGTGGGGAGGCTGGCGGGTGGTCAGGGCAGGGGTGGTGCAGGCGGATGATTTCCAGGCCCCTCCCACCTGTCCACAATGCTGGGCAGGGCTCCCAGAGCCCTCAGACGGGCTTGCTGCAGGGTTCTTTCTCCAAGCCCCATACACTGTGATGCCACAGTTGGTGATGAGAAACCACGATTGGCTTCCAGCCTCCCTGGTCTTTGCGGAAGGCAGCTATAAGTTACATATATTCAAGATAAATCCATGCGTAGTGTGTTTCTCTTTCTGCCCCAGTGCTGTGCTCAGCAGGTGTATGAGGTACCGTGAAGGCCCCAGACAGGGCCTGTGGCTGGATAGAGGCATGTCCTCAGAGCGGACACGAGCATCCCAGTGCTGTCCTCGTGTGGCCTGTCCCTGCCCTCACCCCCTCAAGGCCCCAGACGTGCTCTTGGGCTCTCTCCCTGGGCTGCACCTCCCAACACCAGTAGTCTCAGCAGGGCTTTGCCAGGAACCAGGGCTGGTGGCTCTGGGCTGAGCTTCCAGCCAGCACCCGACAGACAGCAGCTCCGCAGTGTTGGTGGGCAAGAGCTCTCGTGCTCTCCGCTGGCCGGCACAGCTGACCAGAGCAACCTAGGATGTGACCACTGAGGGACCCCGCAGGTAGTTTAGTTCAGGTGGTGGGCAAAACAGAATAGTCTTGGGAGCTCGGTTTCAAATCCCAGCTTTGTGTGGTCTGGAGGTCTCCACGTCTACAAGGTCTGTCTCCCCTTTTTCCAGTTAGGATGCCTGCAGAACACCTGTTTTGAGCAGGCTGGCTTCCAGAAGGGTTAACTGCAAATTGCACCTAGAATATAACAAAGCTAATGAGCCTTTTTCAAATGCAAATTGCCCATTTTCCTGCTGAGTATGTCGGCCCAGAGTGGGGTTTGGATTTGGGTTCAGGTGACATCGTCCTGATGTTGCTGAGAGCCCATGCCTTGCAGGACTCCCCTGTAGGCAGAGACAGGCCCTGTCAGCAGCCCAGGGAAGGCTGCCTTCCTGTTTCCTGTGGACAGAGGGTGTCTGTCCACTTCATTTTAAAACTGCCTTAAGTTACTGAGTATATGTTAAAGATGGCAGTGAGTTAGTTCCCTTCCCTGCCCATTTTAGGCCCGGAATTTGCTCTCTCTGGTCTTCTCTCTGGCTGCCCTGGCCTTGCTGTGAGAGGCATTGCAAGTCCATGCATGTGAATGAGTCTGTGTGGGGGAGAAGGGGGGGAGAACCTGGCTTACCTGCTCTAGAGAATGACAAAGGCCTTGGCTCCGAGACAAGCTACTTGCATTGGATTTAGGTACATCTGTGGTACCTGAGCCATCTCCCAGCTGCCCTTCCCCAGAGTCTTGCAGTGCCAAGGACTAGACTCAGAAAAACTTCTGGAAGGTAGGGATGTTTCTGTAGAAGAATCCATGTGGAGTATGAAAACCAAAGAGCTCACACACGTACACATTCATACATAGGCACACACCCATATGCAGTTACACACACAATTAACCACATAGGAAACACTCTCACATATACATATACATAGACACACACACTCACACACACAGTCTCTCTCTCTCTCTTTCTCTCTCTCTCTCTCTCTCTCTCTCTCTCTCTCTCTCTCTCTCTCTCTCTCTCTCTCTCATACACACATATTTGGCCAGAACAAGTAAACCTGGTAGAGGAGATAGCTGCCCATATCTGCAGCACCAAGCTAAATCCCCTTCTGGATGACTTAGATTTATTTGCTCAACACAAAGCTGGTGATTCTGTGCCCTAGGTACCCAGCCAGTTCTGAGATAGGAGGCACACATCCTAGAGCCAGGTGCCCCCGGGGTCACAGAGATACCCAGAGCAAGGGCAGGGCTGGTTCCTTCCAGAGCAGCAAGCTCCCCGAGGACGCCCAGGCTGGCGTGACTTACTGGTGCATGGGTTGGATGCATCTTCCACACGTCAAATCACGCCTCTCGTCCAATCAAGTCCATGCCGGCTGCTCACCTCCCCCGAAGGGCCAGCACCTGTGGACACTGACACTGGACTGCGCATGCTGGGGTTTGCATAATATGATCAAACTATCCTCTCTCCACTGTGGCAGTTCTTCTGTTCTTAGAGGAGGTGCTTAGCCAGGGAGGCAGTGTCGGGGCGCTAAGAACACAGACTCTTCAGTAAGATGGAATCACATCTGCATCTGGGCTAGCTGTGTGACCTGGATCATAGCCCTGAGCCTCAGTTTTCTCGTCTGGAAAGTAAGGATATGCTTGCCCATCTTTTAGGCCTGTTGTGAGTTGTAAACAGATGTTATGAAAGCCACTAGCAATGTAACTGGCATACAATAGGTGCTCAATAAATGGAGAGCTTCCTTCTCCTGTCTTTTACATTCTCCTGACTGAGGGTCACCTTCAACTTACATGAGAGAACCAGACCCATTCAGACACAGCTGACTCTCCACGCCAGCTGTGCTGGCTCTGACAGCTCTAATGACGAGGAGACAGGATTCGGGCCTACTCCTTCTTGACCTGGTGTATTAGGGTCTCCACAGAAGCAGAACTAACAGGATACATGTATTGGTTGGTGCAGAAGTAACTGCGGTGTTTGCAATTATTTTTAACCGTTTAAACCACAATTACTTTTGCACCAACCTAATATATGTATGCATATATATATATATATATATATGTATATATATATATATATATATATATATATATATATATATATATAGACATATGTAGACACACACACACACACACACACACACACACACACACACACAGAAAGAAATTTATTATAAGGAATTGGCCCATGATTACGGAGGCTGACAAGTTCCAATGTCTGCAATCAGCAAACTAGAGACCCAGGAGGGCCGACGGTGTATTCGTAGTCTGAAAGCCAACAGGCTTGAGACCCAAGAAGAGCCCAAGTGTTTCAGGTCCAGTCCAAAGGCAGGAAAGACTGGTGTCCCAGCTCAGGAGTCAGGCAGCAGGAGCTCCCTATGACTTGCAGGAGGGTCAGCCTTTTTGTTCTGTTCAGGCTTCCAGCTGGTGGGATGAGGGCCACACACATTAGGGAGGGCCGTCTCCTTTACTCAGTCTACTAACTCACATGTTCACCTCTCCAGAAACACCCTCATAGCCACACCCAGAATAATATTTTACCAAGTATCTGGGCACTGCACGGCCAAGTCAAGTTGACACAAAATTCACCATCACAAGTAGTGTTTGGTGACCTCATGCATCAGTGGGTGTCCTGGTGCAGGCACCCATGTTAGGACTTCCTGGCGCTTTTGGTCCAGGATGCCCTCTGGAGCGGCAGAAGAGCACAGTTTGGGCAGGCCCATCAGCCGTCCAGCCATCTTGGCCAACAAAGAGTCTTGGCCAAGGCCCACACCAGCCCCTGTGGGCCTATCTTGATGGCAGAAACATCAAAGCTTCGCCCATCAACTTGTTTGAAATGACTGTCATTATCTTCCACATTATCTTTGAAACCCCCGGACCTTTCCTCCCCCACATCCTGTTTGTATTCAAGTCCTGCCAGCTCCTTCCTCTTTCATGTTTCCTTCTCAGACCCATTGCTCTTTTCTACCCACTGCCATGACCCTGGTCCCAGCTACCATCACCTCTTGCCACTTTCCTGCATCTTCCTCCCCAGTGGTTTTCTTATCCTCAGTCTTGCCCCACAAAGCCTGTCATCCCACACTCTTGCCAGAGGGGGCGCTCTACAAGAAGAGGCCCAAGCACATCATTCCCTGATTCATTCCCTTATCAGTTTCTCACGGCCTCGTAGTTTGCAAGCCGATGCCATGAGGGCCAAATGCATCTCACTCTTAAAAAAAAAAAAAAAAAAAAAAAAAGGATGCCTTTACATCTGAGGGTGTGTGCCTTCCAGTTTGCCACAGTCCTCACAGCTCCTTACTGTTCCCACCAGCCACTTCCCCCCTTTGTTTTCTTGCCCAGTCCCTGACGTCAGAGGCCAAACTCTTCAGCATAACATCTGAGTCTTTTAACAATTCGACTTTGGCTGACCTTCCCAGATTGAGTTTTAGGCAATTCTACCTAAGAACCAGGTTCCCCAGCCGTTCTGGTCTGCACCTTCGCCCCGACACACAGTACTCGTCCTCATTTCCGTGCCGTTCAGTTTGCTTGCATGGCCTTCCTCTCCTTGAACCCTGGTCTACTTCCTAATTATCCCGTAAGACTCTACTCATATGCCACCGACTCTCTACAGTCTATCCGTGACAGCCTCTAAGTCTCAGTCTCCTCTCTGTAACTAACATGGAATAATCCTAGGACCTGCCTCGTAGGGTTGTCATGAGCATTAAATGAGAGAACCCAGGAAAAGTACTTAGTGCAGTGTCCGGAATGTAGGAAGTAGCCAGTAAATATTCAGCCATCTGCCTTCCTGGCATCTAGAGGTGTCGGTGGTTTTGGCAGGGGCCATGGTAGGGACTCTGCTGACTGTCTTCGGCCAGGATGACTGAGTTTGATAGTCTCTTACTACTCACAGTTACAGCAAATAGAGAGTAATTGGCGGCCATCAGGCAGTAAATAGGAAACAGCCCCTTGCAGACGTCTGGCTTAATGCGGTGACTGGTGCAAGATTGGGGAGAGGAATTTGTTATGCCCAGAAAGTGAAATTTGATTTAATAAATACTTCTAGACTTAAGGTTTAAACATATCATTGGGTATATATGGGGAGCAAAGTCATAGTGGGAGCAGAAACAGATGCATCTTGGCTCCATCCTTACTCCCGAGGTGAAGATATCTCCTAAACCTTTAATCTAGAAGGAATTTAAATATTTCATGGGCCATTGCTCATGGCCTGGCACTTATCACTGGTGAACTAGGGTGGCGGAGACTGTGCTTTGTGGCATCTGTTTACAGTCCTGTTGAATGAAGTTCATGTGGACATTTACTTAGGAAATAACTTAATTGAAGAACCAGATAGGAATAAACATTATTGTTGCTGTTTGGTACTGGAAGGTGTTGGCTGCATCGCACTGGAGAAGTGCAAGGCAAAACACGTGATCTGCAGGCATAAAAGGAAACCCCCCAACCCAGCAGCAGACCGACAGGTGACATTTAATCTAAAAATGCCTCAGATAGTGAAATACAAGTTTTGTACAGAGAAAATGTTTTCTTTTTGTTATTTTTTTATGGGGAGCAAAGTCATAGTGGGAGCAGAAACAGATGCATCTTGGCTCCATCCTTACTCCCGAGGTGGAGACATCTCCGAGATAATTAAGACTTTGGGAAGGATCATAACGCAAGCAGTACAGGTGTAGACCGAAGCATTCTTGGCTGGGAATACGAAGGACCTTGTCCATCTGTTGCCAAGACTTGAGAGATCCATTTCTAAAAGAGAAAATATAACCCTGTGTGGAACCCCTTCCTGCAGGAAGTGTCCACAGAGAGTGAGAGTGGCCGCACTGTACGGGAAGCGTTGGCACAGGCGAGGAAGGAGCCAGCTTGGTGTGCAGTGTGTCAGGGACTGCATCGCTGTTCAGTGACATCTGGTCGCTCTGCGGGAGGGTTACATTTCCCACTGCCCCTGGACACCGGGCTTGGCTGTGTGACTTATTTTAGCCAACACAATGGGAGCAGAAGTGACATGTGTCATATCCAGGTGGAAGCTTTAAGAGCCAGTATGTGCTTCGCTTTGTTCTCTTTCTTCTCCGCCACTGACATAGGCATCCTTGGTCCAGGTGCTCCATCGGCCTCGACCCTAGTATGAGGGTGACAGTGACAGCAGCCGCAGCTCTCCTGGTTGGCCCTTGAGGGACTTGTAGCACAAGTGAGAAGCAAACCTTTGTTGTGTCAGCCACTGATGTTTGAATATTTTGTTATTGCAGTATAACCCAGTCTTTCCTGAAAAATATACTATATTGTTTTTTTTTTGTTTTGTTTTGTTTTGTTTTAAATATACTATATTGTTAAAAGGGAGAATGATATGGCATTTGTTACTTCTGTGACTAACTAATTATCATTTTTAAAGCAGAAGAACAGTGATAGAAAGAAGTATCCATAAATGCCAGAATGGACCTTTGTAAAGGAACGTGAAGGGACCCAGGAGTTCACTTTTAAGAGTCAGCAAATTAATCACAAAGTTATACGACACACGGTCACACAGGTACTTCCTCACCCACAGAAATGGTCAATTCATGACCAGTCCCGTGGGTTGTGGGAAAATGCTACATAGGGAAGCAGCCACGTATTGGCTTCCCTCCGTCCGCTGTATCTAATTGTTCACTCTTCCCTGATTACATCCTGCCTTGATAGCTGTGTACATGCCTGGTCCCCTGCCCAGAATGCCATTGCTCTCTTCCCCTCTTCCAGTATCCTGTCGACACTGCCTCTGGATCCTTTCCTAAAACCTTCCCTTGCTCCAGGTAGATGAGAATGTCTTCCATATCTTCCAACTACCAACTGGAAATCTCCATCACTTTGTCCCAGAGACACCTCAGATGTGATACATTAACCACAGACCACCAGCTTGTCTCAAGCCTGTTCCCCTTGCTGCATCCCCCATCTCCACGAGTGACTCTACCACCCATTTAATGATCAGATCTATAACATAACATTCTGTGTCTCTCTCATTCTTTCCTCTTTCATCTCTCATCCAGTCAAGTCTTACTGAAAAGTTTTGTGACTTGTGGTTCTCAGTATCACTATTTCAGTTCCCGAACCTTATTATCTGGCACTGGCTTTAATCTAACAGCCTTATTCACTGTACTCTCTGCTTCTCACTCATCCTCCCCTCTACCACTTCTAGGGTGATATTTCTAAAATAAAGATCTGCTGGAAACTTTCGGTCGTTCTGTTGTCTCGAGTATGAGGTTGAAACCTAATGACACGACATTCTGGGCCATTTAAAGTCAGCTACCCCATTTGCCTGTGTTTTCCACCACGCATCTTCACTTGCCTATAGTCTAGCAACACCAGAATATATTCTTGTGTGGACATATGTTTTTATTTTCCTTGAACCTCTCTGAATTTGGGTATTGTTTCCTCTGCATGTAATTTCCTTTTCTCTCTTCTTCAACTTTCTCTGATAACACTGGACTTAATCTTCAAGATCCAGTTCAAGTTTCACATCCTCTGGGAAGCCTTTCTAGAAACCCCAGGCAGGATCTGCGTTTCATTTCCTAGTGTTTCTGCCTCTCTTGAAATATTTCCACTCTCTGTACCAGCTATGACTTGAGAATGTCACAGGTAAGTGTCATGAAGGCAGAGACTGGGTCTTATTTATTTATGGATTCCCTTTGTTTCGTAGACAATGAAATGGTATGGGGCATCCCAATGTATATGTATCAGACGGTTTTGTTGTAACAAATAGCTCATGCCAAATCTCAGTGAGTTGGAACAGGAAACATTTATTTCTTGCTCATATCAATGTTGGAGAGTGTATGAATCAGTTGTGGTGGCTACAGAGCTCTGCTAGGTTCTGTTCCCTGTGTCTTCCCATTTGGAGCCACGGGACATGCTGTTTTCCTGGAAGAGAAAAAAAAGTAAGTCTTCTGTGCAATGTCTCCTGAAGCTTCTGTCAGAGCGTAGTTTACACATATCCCATTGGTCAACACAAGTTACATGCTTAAGCCCAGTGTCGGTGGAGAAGTCTTCTCCCATTGGAGGGGCACTGCCAGGCACTGACGATGAATGAAAACATATAACGTTTTTACCAAGAAGAGGGAACTAATAGATGGGAGTTATAATCCACTCTACTGCAGTGTGCTTGTAAAATTAAATGGACACATGCTGCTGAAAAGAACCTTAAAGAGTTCTTGTCCAGTTTCCTCATTTGTTGGACATTTGTCATTTTGAACCACCCTGGGTCCACTTCTTATGTTTGGGGAATTTCCCTTGTTGGGAGCAGAGACTGATCAGAAAAGCCTCCTACTAGAGAAATTATTTCCCAGCCTCCCTTGAATTTAAGCCTGGATCCATGGCTTGGCCTACATCACTCAGATGTTCCTTCTCAGACTTGGAGGCAAGAGCTCTCGCTGAGGTGCCAGGAGCCTTGAGTTTTTGGGGCCCTAGTGGCCGCAGTATGGATAGCAGTGCCCGGGGTCAGCAGTGTTGGCGGGTGGTCCTCTCCTGAAGCAAGACTTGGGGTGATGTACTTGGTGACATGACTGAGAGCCTGGTTCTCCAGCTCGCCTGGCAATTGCATGAACCACCCAGTTAATCCTTTCTGTTTATGTCAACCATTGCTGTTGCTGTTGCTTGCAGCCGTGCATCCTGGCTCATCCACCAACTTCCCCAGGGAAGCAATGCATAAGGTTGGTAACAGGGTCAGCTTTGAAACCAGACTTCTGAGTTTGAGGACCTCCAGCTTCCTGCTACCTCTGTAATTAGGGCAAGTTATAATACTTAACTTCTATGAGCCTCAATTTCCTCATCTGTAAAATGGGGGTGATAAAAAGACCTACCTCACAGGGTTGTTGTATTAAAGAACATAACATGCATGGAAGGGATCCGGGACCTATTAAGATGATTAATATTCACAAGAAGGCTAACTGACTTTCTCTAGTTCAGAAAGTATGATGATCACAAGACTGAGTCCAGAAGGCAGACCTCCTGGCTCTAGAGATGGTGCTTGTGGGCCTTCACTCAGATGGAACTTACCTGATGGACATAATGAAAGGGCTAGTGTAAAAAACGGCACATACATTGCTACTGTCTTGACAAGTGGTTTCTGAAGAATTTCTTTCTGAACTGTTGGTGGGTGGCACTGAGCTCTGTCTCTTACTGTACTCTTGTACTTTGTACTCTAATCTGCACTCGTGTACGCTAATCGGAGGACAAGGAAAGAAGTGCAGGATTTGACAGCTCCGTGGGAATTTCAGCGTGAGTGTGGGGACGCTGTGGAGCCCAGCTTTGGGTAGAAAGTGAGTCTATTCCGTGCTGTCTGCATGGCAAATGCATGGTCCAGGGTTCTTAAACACAGTGCAGATGGCGCACTGCCAGTTACGTACCGATGGCCAAGTACCCTTGTCAGTAGAGGAGGAGCCATCACCCTGAGACCGTTAGAGACCTGGGGTCCCCTGGTTACAGTGGGTTGTCTATTTTGTTTTTGTTTTTCAACATCCAGGGGCAAACATGCAATCAGTGGCTTGCATCAGGATTCTAGCATGCTCCGAGCTTTCCTGCAGCAGTCCTGAGAAGCTTAGTGTGTGGTATGGACCAATTGGAAGTCCTTCTAGTTGCTTTTAGAATCTAACGGTGGTAGGACGCCTGTGTCGGGGCTACACGTTTCTGTGGACATGCCTCTTCTCTGTGCTGTGCACTGGGACCTTGGGTCAGGAACAACTGCAGAAATTCAGGGAGACTCATCCCCTACTCCCCTCTGGTGGGAGGACCCCCCAACTTGGCTCATCCCTGTCCTCATCCTATGCCCTTATTGTCAGTGGAAGCTGTGTTGGAAGAGTGGCAGGGATGCAGGTCAGCTGTGAGGGCTTCAGAGAAGGGCAGCCCTCTTCTGGCAGTGCAGTAGTGAGCAAGGAGTTGGCAGGGCAGGGAGATGTGTGCCTGACCTGGTGATCATTCTCTGGAATGAGGACACGCTGAGGTGGGAGAGGCGCACCTCAGGGGCAGGATTCCTGTGAGACAGGAAGCTGGGGTCCTGCCAGCTCACGCCGGGAGGTGAGCGTCATCTCTCCCCAGGGGTGGTGATGTGACTCTACATCACAAGAAGTAGGTTGATGTTCACCTACTTCTAAACCACCTGTGTCCCGGCTTTTTGGTTCTTGCCTCTTATGGGATCGTAGGAAAGTGTTGTGACGGCGGACTCTTGGGCCAGCTGGTCCTGGGCCTCCTATAACAGGGGTTATGGTGCAGAAGTCCCTGGAGGGACAGCAGGACTGCAGGAGCAGGTGCAGCCACCTGGGTGGCTTTGGCCACCCTGGGACCCCGTGGAGAAGTGTCTGCGCTCCCTTGGCCAAGGGGGTGCTGGTGGGTCCTCCCAGAGGGCTTGTCCGCACCAGTTCAGGTCCCGTCATTGAAGCCGCTATCTGAGAAGCCACTGTGATCGTAATGTAGATTATGTTTAGGTGGAAGGCAGCTTTGAGGAATTCTTTGGATTTTCTCCACTGGAACCTTCTCTGGCATTTTCTAATTGGGAATGAAGCCTAAACAGTTCAGAGGTAAAGGAAGAGCTCACGAAAGGAGCTTTCCTGTCTGGCCTTTCCTCTGAGACGCACTCAGACCTCATGTTGGCCTGTCAGGCCATCCTTTTGTCTTCCTGGAGGGGCCTGCGGAGTCCCCGGTAACTGGAGAGCAAGTCAGCCTAAAGGGATTGAGGGAGCCACGGACACGGACCAAAGAGCCAGCGGACGAGGAGCGAGTCCTGCCAGTGGCCAGCGGGCGGAACTGAGATGGCCAGCGAGCGGGTGGAGCTGGACGCTCAAGTTGTCAGATCTCAGGACAGATTTTCTCTCCAAGTTTTCCTATTTCTGGTCATTTTAAAATATTTGCTAGTTTGTTACCCCTGTTAGTATCCAGAGAGTCATGATCTTTAAGGCTCTTAGAGAACTTCTAGCTCAGGAGTGGGTGTCAGCCCATGTGGGACCCTTTATGGGGCATAAAAGTGAGCCAGGAGGTGGTGGGCCTTGTGCTTAGGGGAAAGGAATGTGGGATTCTCGGGCGCCAGAGTCGCGTCCTGGTACGAGCACATGGAGAGCCCTCCTTGATGGCTGTGGACGGGCCGCCAATCTCTGATGGGCTCCCTGTGATGGGTGCTTGGTACGCTTCCCAGATCCTCCAGGAACAATGGACTGGTTTTCCCACGTGCTGGGAACAACGTTGGCAGAAACCCCCCCGCTGACTCTGGGCACTGTGGCTGAGAGGGCTGCCTTGGCCCAGGTCATGGCCCCTCCCTGGGCCCAGGTCATTTCTCCACGAAATGACTGCGAACATGGGGCACCTTCACCCCAACTCACGGCCTCTCTGTGAGGTCACCCATCTTTACTATTCAGGTCAGCTCAGGCGTCCTTTGGGACTGCATCGCAGCTTGGCTTGTCCTCTGCCCACTCCTGCTGCCTCCCCCTCTAGGACTGTGGGTCTGGACAGTCTCCCTCACGGAGCTCCTGCGTGCTCACCTCCATCTCAGAAGCTGCTCCCAGGAACCCAGCCTGAGACTTCTGCCAAGCCCGAGAGGCCCTGTGTCATCTCACAAACTGTTCAGGTTTGCTCAGTGAGAAGCAAAGAGGTGTTTTCAGAGCTGCCTTAACTGTCCGGTCAGGGAGGAGTAGGCCATCGGTCTGGGTGGCTGTTAGTGTCTGGCTGCCAGGGGTGGGAGAGGGTACACGCCCACTGGCTCAGTAGCTCAGAGAACAACCTAGAAGCCGGATTGCCTGAGTTTGACTCTCGCTCTACCATTTTCTCCCCGTGAGATCTGAGGCAGGTTATTTAACCTCTCTGTGCCTCAGTTTTCTCATCTGTAAAATGAAGAACATAGTTATATATATCTCCCTCATAGTGTTCTAGTGAGCATTCAACGGGGAAATCTGTATACAGCTTTTAGAACAAACAGTGCCTGCAGGGCATGTAGTCAGCACTATACGAATGTATGTTAGAACATCACCCAAGAGCACTGTCCCAGGGGCTCTCTCTGGGGGCCCCCCACGTGGCGAGCGAGGCCAGGATGGTGTGCTCCTTGCAGTACTGGTTGCCCCTTGCTCTTGGATGCCTTTTGGGGCAGCTTTTGTCCGGTACTTGGCTGGCAGACCTGCACAGCTTCTCTCCTTGGATATAAAGCCCACCACTGGCAGGTACTGGGGACAGTAGCTGGGCCACCTGCACAGCAGGCAGGGTCCATCTTATCCACACACTCAAGATGCCGCTAGAGGGTGAGCAGAGGTGAGCAGATTCCCAGGCCCCAGACGGCCCCAGGGAGACCGAGTCTCCTGATTTTCTTGATTGTGCTTTGATGGATGGGCTACTGTCCCGCCCCCCTGTGGTTTCTCCTGCAGACAGGGAGGGATGGGGCGGAGGCACGTGGAAATGGAGAGTGCATGAAATGTCGGGGTGTGGGGGGATGGGGGGGTGGTACCAACCGTGAGAGGTTCTCCGAAAGGAAGAAAAGCTGTGCATCAGGCTTGGCTCATGCGGCCCTTTGTGGGCATCAGAGAATGGGTTCCTGGCTTGGGAGAGTCCCCTGTGCCCTTCCACGTCCATGCCCCACCTTTCTTGATGCCGCCTGGGGTCCCAGGAGGCTGACCTACATCACATAGGCTTTCGTGCCCCTGGCTCCCGGGTGCGTGCAGCCAGTGGGCAGTACCAGCAGGAGTGCCCGAGGGTGAGAAGCTGGGTATTTCCTCTCCAGGCCTCCTCCAGGCAGGGTCTCTGTTGGCAGTGGCTGTGTTCTTCCATTCACCCCACAGCCACAGCTCCTGCTGCTTTCTGTAAGGACTCCCTCTCCTAACCCGTCAGGCTCAAGGTGGTAAAGCTCCCCTTCTTGCTAGCCCAGGCTGCCTCTATCCCTGTTGACGTCCTTCAACCCCACCCAGCTTTATAAATAGTTCCTTATTAAACCCTGTTGGCTAGTTTCCTGCTGCCACCCTCACTGATCCACACCTCTCCGGGCTAACGCCCCTTGACTTGTCCAGTGTTGTGGGCTGGATTGCAGCCTCCCCTCCCTCCGCAGGTGCCCCCGTGCAGGGCACAGTCTGCATCATTGCATGTGGCAGTGCTGGGGGGGAATTTCTTTGTTCTCTATGTGGAGCATCCCCTCCGTGGCCAGTAGCAGAAGGTCTGAGTTTGGTCTCATCAGAGAAGCTGGTAGGAACCTTTAGCTGCTGCTATGGCAATGCCCTTAGAAAGGGGATGGGACAGAAGAAGCCTGGCAATGCCAGTGCGGCAAAGCCAGGAGAGCGGCACTAAGGCGTTCAGAGGGCCCGGGGCCTCTTCCAGCTTTCCAGGTCTGTGTTTAGAGAAGCTGACAGTGCAGGGCCCCTTCCCTGCCCCAAATCACTAACACTCGGCCCCTGGACAAGTGAGCTACTGGTTCTAGTTTATTTCTCACCTGGAATCGTTTCCTAATGAAAAGCCATAGACCACGGTGCCCCTAGAATAGTCTTATTCTATGTTCCTATATTTTCAAGAAGTTGCTTCTCTGTGTCTTCAACTTTTTGGGAAGACCAAGAGCCATTCATTCTCCCTATTTCAGTTTACAGACCAGGATCTAGTTTATTCCGGGCTTTACAAGTGGAAAACCAACCAAGACACCCAAAGACATATTGTCTCTATTAGGAAGGATTCAGGGTAGGAGAAAAGCCTGGGAATCCCAGATCCAATTAATAATTCCATAAGACAGTTCATTAGAATGCACAAGTGCTTAACTAAACAAAACCATAATCGAAGCTGTCAGAAGTGATCCACAGTTGTGTTAGCATTTTCTCATTCACACATCATTTCCTCTACAATTTAGTTAGATAACAAACACTACTTATCCCGTCACTGGCTTTTTCAGCCATGAAATGCATTTAGTGTCTGTAGTGGGCAAAGGCTGAGGAAGGGCTTTTGACTGGTTGGTGGGAGGGGCTCCGGCCTGGGGATAAGTGGGGTCCACCCGGTATCCCAGCTCCCGAGAAGTCCTGTGGAGCCCAGCATTGTGCGGGAGGATGACACCCTTCTGCTGACTTCTTTGGGGCTCTGCCGTCTTGGGGATTGCTAGAGGGAGACCGTTCTTCAGAGCAGAGCCCTTTAACCAGGCCGACGTAGGCACAGGGCATGGATAACCCTGGCTTTCCCAGGATGCCTTACACCCCTCCATGACTGCATCGCCCCATTAGCTGAAACCGGGAATGATGGGAAAGCACAGATTCCTTTTCTCAGGAGGCTCCTTTGGGAGGCTTATCAGTGTTCTCACCTTGGTTGGAATAGTGTCGAGACTTCTTCTGAGTAGGGTTTGAAGCTCGGGCTGGGGGCAGGAACCACAGGGTGTGAAGAGGGGACCCTGGGTGGCTCAGCAGGGGCAGGCCGCTGGGACTGAGGGTTGTAGCAGGAACTCGCAGGGAGCCAGCCTCTCCCAGGGAGCTAGAGAACGGAGTGACTGAAGAGTTTAAGTGTTTGTTAGAACAAGCCAGATCTGTGCAGCCCAGAGCAAGGACGCCAGAACCGTATGTGAGGGTCCACTTGGTCATTAGTTACCTGAGGAGAAAGAAAACACCCCATCACTCATTTTAATTGATTAAAACAAGTCCATATGTGTGCCTCTAGGGGTGTATAGGTTCCTATACACCCTCTTTCCCCCTCTTTATTTCCTCCAGGATGGGACAAAGCCCTTTCACACAGCAGTGAAAAGATCCGTGAGTGCCAGCAGGGTTGGGAATCCCGTAGGTTCCGGTGGGTAGAGGCCACATGTGAGGCTCTCTTGGGCTGTCCGGTTACCCCCGGACCACGGGGCTTCCACGGCTGACCGTGTCTGGACGTGCTGTAGCTTGATCAGCCAACACCAGCCATAGGCGTGGTGTCTCTCTTGGCTTTACCACGTCTACTTAATGTGCTGCAATGGTCATGGGGACAGCTATTGCTTACAGAGGGCCTACTGTGTGCCAGCGCCTGCTGGGTGCTTAGCCAGTCTAGGCCTCGTCACACCCCTGCAGGGTAGGTGTCATTACTGATAGGAAATGGAGACTCGGCGGCATTAGGTGACTTTTCTGAGACCACTTAGTGCAGAGCTGAGAACTTAAGGCCAGCCCACAGATGGGGCTATTTGGGGGGAAATTCTGCTTGACTTTTCGGAGTCCGTTAAGACATTTGCTTTTCAGTGATTTACACTGCATACAATGGCTTGGTTCCCTGTCCCTACACTTTCTTCCCTTGCATCTGAACCCAGAACTTAGCAGCTCTGTGGCCGTCCTGGGGCTGAGTGGGGGCTGGAGGGAGGCTGTAGTGAGGATCCGTCTCAGGGCCACGCCTGTTCAGACTCAGGACCCCGCCCGCTGTACCCGGGCCTCTTCCCTGATCTGCCCAGCTCTACAGGGCCTCGCTGTGTCCTTATCTTCCTGGTGACTGTGGCCTCGGTTCCTGAGTCCCGAGGCGCCTGCCCATGGTTCCCGTTACTCCCAGGAGCTAAGCCCGTCTGTGTATCTGGCCCCACACCAACACACCTGGCCAGGGCTGTGGGCTTGGCAAGGAGAAACTCTGGCGCCACCACTCTGTTGGGGCACCTTGCCGATGTGCTTCTCTCCCACCTGAGGGAGCCAGCTGTTCCCACTCTCGCCCTCACTCCTGTGGCCCAGCCACTGGGCCTTTTGCTGTTCCCCCGTCACAGGGAACACTTGGCTTCCCCAGGGTCTCTGCGTCTGCTATTCCCTCTGGCTGGAAGGCTCTTCCTTCCTAATAATCCATATGGTTCCCTCCTCCCTTCCCTCCCTCTTTCCCTCCAGGTCTTTGCTCAGGTTTCGCCTTGTTGAAGAGGCCTTCCCTGACCACGTTTATCAAATAGCCCCCTTTCCCTGTCACTTTCCATCGTCCTTATCTGGCTTCATTTTTCTCAGTAAAACTTTTCACCATCGGAGATGTTTTCTGTGTATGTGTTTGTCTCTCTGCCTCCTAGAATGCTAAATCTGTGAGGGAAGGAGCGGTGTTGTTTTTATTCCCTGGATCTGAGGGGCAAGTTGCCTATGGAAAGAGCAGGGGACTGGGTGGTCGGCAGAAACCGAGGTTCCAAACTGTCTCTGCCACTTACAGGTGTGTGACCTCGGGTGTATCCCAACCTCCCGTCACCCAGTTTATTTGTCTACAAAATGCGAATACAAACTCTGACTTCCTGGACTATTGTGAAGATTCATCATAATGGCTAACATTTACTTCGTGCTTACCAAGCATTTTGCAAGGATGACCTTATTTTATCCATATGATATCCCAGGAGAAGTACGATTACTGTTCCTAGTTTACAGATGGGGCACCTGAGCTACAGAATGGCGAAGTGACGTGCCCAAAGCCCTACAGCTAGCAAGTGGCAGATTTAGAACTTGAACCCAGGATCTGGATCTAGACACGGCACTTACTAGGCTATAATGCCTCTCATTAGACAACATGTGCTTGGCGCAGATGAGGCCCCCAGTAAATGATAGCTGTTCTCCTTAAGGAGTCTGCCTTTTCCCATGGCTAAATTATTTTCTGGGTTCAGGCCTCATTTTGGATTCCTGGTCCCTCATCCTTACTGCGAGCAGCCAGACCTTTGACTTTCTCTCACCCCTGGGTCCTCTCAGTCTCTGAGCTCCAGCCTGCCCTGGTCCAGTTGCTTTTTCCTCTGTGGCCGCTCAGTCCTGGCTGTCATGGTTCTGTCAGCCTTCCCATGTCCTCCAGTCCCCCTCCTAGCAGCCAGGATGGGAGCAGCTGGGAGATAGGTCAGAGCTCAGGCCCAGGGTGGGAGTCTGTTAGAATTCCAACAGCTTCCTTGAGTTTGCCATTTATAGGACAAGAGTAGGAGGGAGACATCGGACCATTGGCTTGTGGCCATAGCCCAATTAGTGACAAGTAGTGGGAAGTGTGAAATTTCACATTAGAAAGCAGAGTCTCAGTGTGATTGTTCTTATCCACACTCAGAAATGCCACGATTGGTGACTCTTGGGCCGCTAGAGAGACCTGCCAGCCACTGTCACTGCAAAAGCAGTGGTCAGGGAAGTTCCTTCCTGGGGGACAGTTTTAGGGGGCTGCTGCATAAAGGACCGAGTCTCTGCCGTTCCACAGGGGAGGCCTTGGCCTGCACATCAGAGGCAGGTTCCTGGAAGGGTCAGCCTGGGGCAGGCAACTGCAAGTGTGAGCTCTGGAGTTCCAGAAACCTTATCCTGGTTTATACCCAGGTTCCAACACTCACTCCCTAGGTCACCTTAGATAAGCGATGTCAGGTCTCCGAGCAGTTTCCCCGTCTGTCAGGTGGGAATCACTCAGTGGGTTTGGGTCCAAGATGCTCTTTAAGTGAGGGTGTTTTAGACAACTCCCTGCTTGTTCTGACCCCGCCTCGGTGGTCACACGGGATCTCACAGGGAGAGGCCCCCTCACTCTCAGTGGCCCACCGGCCCGCTCGCCCTATTTTCCCTCTTCGACCCATTCAAGCGTGGTGCTTTCTTTCTGGAAGTCCCACCAGAATCAGTCAAACGGGACCCTGTAAATGCCGAGAAACACGTTTTCAGTCCCACTTACAACTAAAGAACAACAGCCTTTAAAGCTCTACAAAAAATAAATTATGTTCCCTGTGAGCAGTCCCAGAAGAAATGTCATTGGCAGCATAAACTGTTTTACGGTGCCCTATGTAAACGTCCCAGGAAATAAACTGAGTTCCCATTTTGTAAAGCCCCTTTGTCCCTTGACTTGAACAAACCAGATTAGATTATTTGAGAAGCGGGAGCTGGAGCTTTGGCAGAGAAGAAAACGTGCGCTGGGAATACGGAGGGGGGAGGCGGGGTTTCCATGACAGCAAACGGAGTGGCAGCAGGCCCCTCATCCAAACCCTTTTTGACATGTGTCAGTCACTGGCCCCTCGTAGGACGGGGGAGCACGACCCATGCCTTTGAAAGAGGTAGACTCTGGGCCAATAGAGGGTTTCAAAAGTGAGAGTCAGATTTTTTACTCAGATGATTCCATTACAAGTTGCTTAGAATGGAGCAAGAGACAGAAAAGCAGCTGACGGGTACTGATACGTGCAATGTGCCAAGCGCGAGGCTAATCCCTGTCTTCAATCCTTGCATTTGTTCGCTCCCCACCACGAGGGAGAGTCTGATTCCCATGTTACAGAGGAGGAGACCGAGGCTCAGAGACATAAGTGCCTTCCCTAAGGTCACACAGGGATTAAGTGCTGGAGTCTGGATCTGAACCCAGGTCCAAGCGTCTGTGATTCCCAAGTGGGACCAGGAATTCTGGACAAGCGCGTTTCTCCCCCACCAAGCTGCCTTTTTCTTCTCGACTGTATTTCTGTGGTCCTGAGGGGAGGAGTGCCCGTTGTCTGGGCCCTGTCTGCTGGGAAATCTACCTGAAGTCATATGAACACGTACTGTCCATTGCCTTTTCTGTGTTCATACCTTAGATGTGAAAGCACGCACATGCACACACACAGACACACACACAAATACACACCACATAGTAACCACCTGATTGACGAGAGGGATTAGCTTCATTCCGGGACTTTGTCGCGAGGCATTTTTTTCTAGCTAGCACCCGTGTCCTGGTGGCTTTAATAGATGGGCTAAGAAGATGGCCAAGCATGATGATACCTCAGGCTTAAGGCACATAATGAACCCAGGCCTCCATGGCACCTTCTAGACACATAGTCTCTGCACAAACTACCAATTGGGATGAAGAATCTGTCACTTAAATTGTAGTGTATAGGTCTGAGCTGGACTGAACCATCCTGAGGAAATGGCTTATTGGCAGTCACTGCACTGGGCACAGAAAGAACCCACGTTTGAATGTGTGTGTTTACATGCGCATGCCCTCACACAGACCCCCACTACACATTGCTCATCCCAAATTCCTGGTCTCTCTTGGAAGGAGGCATTTCTACAATTCCCTCCACTTCTAAGTGAAACCCAGAGACAAGGCCTGTGAATGGCAAAGGGCCTGAACTACTCCCACAAAGAAAAACACACTGTCCGCTGGCAGACCTGGGTCATTGGAGTCTGACAACTGTGAGATGGGGGTCAGAGCGTCCGAACACAAGACAGACTGTCCTCCACACTTGTGTAAGGCCACATGCCACCTGGACTAGGGCTGGATTAACCCGTTACTCACCCCGATCCCAAGGGGGCAGGTTTCAGATGGAAAAGTTGGCTTCTTCGGTGACTATAATGAGGAAGGTTGCTAAGAACCCAGGGTTGCTAGGTCGCTCGGAAGATTTAGAAACAGGATTCTTAACTTGGACTTCATGGATGGGCTTTAGGGGATCTGTAAATGTGCAAAGATTATGGGAATAATTCTGTGTATATACATATGTATGTATATGCATATGTGTACATGTGTGCGTCTGGGTGTACATATGTAGGTGGGTGTATATGGATGCATATGTAGGGTGTGTGTGTGTACATTTTCCGAGGATATTGTCCCACCCTTCGCTCAGATTTTCGAGGGTTGTGTGAGCCGTAAGAAGAGAAGAACCATTTCATTTTCATCACTAGAGGCGCGGCAAAGCCTCCTCAGGATGGTGGGGCGGCTGCCCTGAGGAGCACATGTGTGGGGTTCCGCCCCATCCACTGCAGGGGACTGGCTCAGTTGTGTTTCAGTGGTGGCTGAGGAGGGCAAACAACGTCAGCATGGAGCTTTGTCAGACCAGTTTTTAAGGTTAGAGACCAGCGTCTGGTGGCCGGGGTAGCACTGAGGAGTTCTCACTGTGTGACACTGGACAGCTGGTCCCTCCAGGCTTCAGCACATTCCTTGGCTGGGATTTCGGGATTCAGTCTCTGAATGCCATCCATGGACACTTTAGTGCCATTATTCCCAGTGGGAAACCTCATTCCGTCCAAAAGGAGGGCAGCCTGTTTTCAGAATTACCCAGAGAGCAGACCCTCAGCTGCAGCCTGTCCCTCCTCTGTGTCACCTGGCTGACCTTGTGTCTCTGGCAGGAGTCAAGTGGAAGGCCATGCCAGCTGCACACACACCCACAAGGAAAGGGTGCTGGTTGGGTCTGCAGGAACTGCACTGAGCCAGGCTTCCCCGGGCACCCTCCTCACTAATAGAGCTGCGGAGGATGTATAGAGGCTGCACACAGGTGCTTGGGGCGGGGAGGCCTGCTGCCTGAGGGAAGGCTCTTCACCTGAGGGTGGCGCTCAGTGGGCACCTGTGCAGGGCTGGGCTCTGAGACTGTCCACCATCATAGAGGACTGTCTTTAGAATGAGTCATTATATGCTCAGCCCTGAGATTTGCCCTGAGGCCATAGAGATGCTCCTTTTCTGAAAAAGATCACAGCAGACAGAGGGGCCAACAGGTCCCACTAGAGGGTGTGAAAAGTGGACAACAGCTAGAGAACTCCTAACGGGCAGGCGCTTTCATTTCCGTATTTCTTGCACTGAGCCCAGAGTCAGACCCCGGAATTGCATCACTGAGTGGATACATGCCTTGCACATAGTTAGTGCTCAAAGGGACTTTGTATCCCCAATGCCTGATGATTAGCTGTGCTCTCGGAAGGTTTGTAGAATGAGTGACCTGATTAGAGGTACATCGAAGAGGAGACACAGAGTAGGGAGCTCTCATTGCCCTGTTTCGCATCTAACACTTCTTACCTGCCCATCTCATAGGGCCTCTGGGAGAGCATATGGAGACAAGTGCTTTGTGCACTTTAGTGGCGGCTGCCATGAAAGGCGGTTTTCCCACTGAGCGAATTCCCAGGGCCTTGCTTGTTCTTGGGTGCTCCAGGTACATTAGTATTGTCTCTGGGACTTGGCGGCAACGCTCCTTTGGGGCAGGACCTAGCCCTGCCCTTGTATTAAACTTCCCACATATGGCTGGCATAGGCTAGGCACTTGGTTGGTATTCACAGGGCCATGGTGAGGCGTCCGGGGGGTTTGTATGCTGTAACCAGGAACCCAAGGGGTGTGCTCATAGGCCCTGCCCTCAGGAGGCTGCCCAGGGGACATGAACACCCGCGGTCTGTTTTACATGAATATACTTTCTGAGTGCTGCTGGGGTGGCCCCAAGCATAGCCAAAGACGTGAGCTTGCCCTCCGGTTGTCATCGTGAACAGGATGCTTCATTTTTCCCAGAGGACGGAGCAGCCCTCGTGTTGACCACAGGCCAGTGAAGGTCTTGAATTCAAACACGCCAGCATGTAGCTGAAGGTCCATGGCCAGCTCTTTGCTCTCTGATAGTCATTAGCCACAGAGGGCCTGGACCTCTTCCTTCTGATAAGATGTGCCAAGGGTGGTGGGGTAGCAGAATGGGAGGAAGTCATTCCATCCTCAAAGGAGCAAAAACAATTGGTGTAACTCCCAGTTTTCTCTCAGTTGTTCAGTGACTACTTATGGAGCCGTTACCATGCATAACACACAGTGTCGGGCCTGGGGCTAGGGAAGAAGTAATGTGAATTCTGTTGCTGGAGTTTTCAGCCAGGGATAGATGAAAATATATGGGGTCCGAAGAATTATGGTGCTCCCTTTCCTTCTCCTCCAGATGTAATTCAAAATAAAAATATATTAAGTTATAAATATGTATGAGGAATACCCGTCAGCTCTAATTTTTCTCATGATAATTACTTAAACGCTGAAATTTTTTTTTAGATATTAAATTCTTTCAAAACTATTTTGGTGCTCATATTTCATCGATGTCCTGAATACATGCCCAGTGTACTGTTCAGGTGCTGCAGCCCTGATTTCAGCCTTATGGGGAGATAAAACACTCAGAACAGTAACACGTACCAGGTGCCCTCATTGTCACAGACTAAGAGAACTCAGACAAGGGTGGTTACTTTCTCAGCAAGTGCTTGTGGAAGAGCAAAAAATTGCCCTTGGCCTTTAAAGCTAAGTAACGTTTGTAAATTCCATGATGGAGATCAGGGCATTCGAGACAAAGGAATCAGAATGAGCCAAGGAAAAGCATGGGGGTTATATAAGAAAAAGAGGGAAGCTTAATTTGGTGGAGATGTGAAAGGGATACATGAGAGATGGGATAAAAGGTGTGGCCAGATCCTAAAAGGTCTTAAAGGCCATGATGAGGAGTTTGGATTATATCAAGTAGTTTTGGGGAGTCACTGAAGGTTTCTGAGCCTCAGCTATTGTAGAGCAGTTTTCACCTTCAGATATTCAAAACCACCCTTGCATTGCACTTAAGAGTGTCTACAGTGATGAAGTGATGCCAGAGTAATTGAGTATTGGTAATCGCTTTCAGTGTGCTTCGGTGTAATGCATTTTAAAAATGAAGTTCTATTCTGTAAGTGCATCTATAGGAAAAAAGTTCCAAAGTCTTAATTATCATTAACCAGTGCCAAATGGGATTTACAGAGATAGTGAAGTGAGTGAAGACCATGCCTCTGTCCTCTCATTACTGTCCCATTCTGTTGGGGAGGGATCACAATAACTGCAGTGATTAAAAAACCACAACAATCTGAGGAAGCAGATATTCCCATGGCCTCAAAGTAACACACTACACATTACTTATTAATTACAAAGGAACAAAGTAATGTTACCATGGAGAAATATGGAAGAAACCACCCCCATCAAGTGATCAACCTTAGCATTACCAGTAATGGGACAAATGTGGCTTTTGGTGGGGTGCAGCGGGAAGGACACAGTATCACTTACATAGTATTCTTGCCAAAAATCTTTGACCTGAATATAATAAAGAGAAATTAATCAGGCACATTCCCATTGTAGGATATTCTTCAAATCAAATCTTATAGAGTCTAAAACTGTCAATGTTTTGAAAGAAAAAAAAGGTGCGCGTGTGCAAAGGGACTGTTCTAGACTAAAGGAGACTAAAAAGATGTGACAACCAAAAGCAGTGATGATTGGATCATGAATTGAAAAAATGAACAAAGAGCTATAAAGGACATTATTGGGAAAATTGGGAAATCTTGAATATGGAATTTATAATAGATCACTTACCCTATCAATGTTAAATTTCTTTGGTATGATAATAGTATTATATTAATATACGAGAATGCCTGGTACTTAGGTGACACCTGATGGTATATATATCGAGTTGGAGGGAGGGAAGGAAGGAGGGAAGGAGGGAGGGAGGGAGAGAGAGAGAGAGAGGAAGAGAGAGGAAGAGAGAGCCTGAATGTGGCAAGATGTTAACAATTGATGAATCTAGGCAGCAACAGATGTTCATTGTGCTACACTTTTAACTTTTCTATAGGTTTAAAAATTTTCAAATGGCATTCTTAAAGCAACAGCAACTCCTTGTGAGGCAATATAGCTTATAACTGTGATCTCAGGTTGTCATAAAGTTAACTTTATGTATTGTAAAGCTACCCTGGAAAAATATACGTACCCCATGCTTAATAAAAGAGGTATGTGCTATAAGCTGTCTGCAAAGTCAGTTATAATAGTGAATCCTCTTTTCTCATTTATTCCCATTGCAAAAGTGAAGAATGATCTCTAATAGGTTGAAGTGAAAATGTCTGCTAAGGGAAGCGTTTTGAATGAACTGCGATTCCAGGGTGTCTGCCTAAGTGTTTCAGGTCTCTGTAGAAATTTTCTTGATTACATGCTTGCTTCCCTTAGTGTTTTCTTCACTTTGCTCTTGCTAAGAGAATTGTTCTGCCCTGTTCAGACATCTCTAATACTATGTGATCATGTCCAGCCTTTGGGACATTGTCCTGGCAGTCGCCCCCTCTCACAGTGTCTAAGAGAGCTAGGCTGCTATGCCATAATTTGCCAAAAGGCGTCACTGATCAACAACGTTAAAATTCTGTAAGTCTGAGGCTTCATGATCTGAAAAATGTACCAGTAATTTACCTGATCAATTCTGTGAACTAAAATTGAATTAAGATTTTTGTTTAAAACCAAAGAATACTTTTAGAAAAACTGTAATTCTGGGTCTTTAATTAATGTTGCACCCATAGTTAACACCAGAAGATGAATGTAGCTTCTGCGTGAGACATGCAGTTCTGCCCACAGTATCTTGGGGCAGAGAGAGATTCAAGGTCCAGCACACAGACAAACTAGTAGAATTTAGGAAGGTAGTTTTTGTTTTTGTTTATGTTTTTTAGTGTCAACAGCATACAGGAAATACAGCATACAGGAAATACAGGGTGTATTTCCTTATTTTTTCATGTACAGCAATCTACATTTATTCAAATACAGTCATGTCATCTTCTGGAACATTGTCCTAATGTACTAAATATGTCCGTTTGGCTAACGATCTTAACGGCTTATTTTTGGGGTAGGTCTTATATTCGGGGAAACATGGTAGAGTAGGTACTTAACAGTTATATATGTAATTCTCAGAAAAATCCTATGAGGTAAATGTTGTTCTTTACATTTTACAAGTATAGCAACTGAGGCTCAAAGAGGCTAAGTAGTTTGCCACAGTCACATAGTTAGGGGTAAATGCAGAACCAGGATTTAAGCCCTGCCAGTCTAACGGTGAAGCCAGTGTTCTTTTCAAACTTTGGTGACTCCAGTGTGTCCACCAGTTTCTCCGGAGAAACTGGCATATATACTGTTAATCTCTAAGCGGAATGGGAAGGACTTTTCTCTCATTAAAGGAAGTTTAGGCAGTAATAGCAGAGAGAGGACACATTTGGGGGCAGTCCTTGCAGTGGTTATCTCCTCAATACTTGCAGATAATGAGTAGGGACGGGATCAGAGTATGGAAGCTGGAAGGGGTAAGGAACGGGAGGCTTAGAGCCGGCTTGGGGAACGATCAGAGCTCTGTGCTTTGAGCACAGGTCGAGTTTGTACTTTGTATTCTACGTCATTTTTCTCTTTTTAAAAGCTCCGGCCATTCTTAACCATCCTCAGGATTTTTTCTTCATGTGACCTGAGAGCTAAGGAGAGAAGATGGGTGTCCTGGGGGACAGAGGGTGGTGGTACCCGGGAGAGGTTCTTCTTACTGCAACCTCCTCATCATTTGGTCCTGATTCGTGTACAGCATTCCAACCCCCAGGTCTCTTTTCCTGAATCACAATCTTTTTGTCCCCCAAATTCTCACTAGGCTATATACACTGAACCGCTCCTTTAAACCTGAGGTCCCTCAAATGCACTTTTGTTGTTCTTTCACTCATCAGTCCCATCATGACCTCGTTCCTACTCCCTTCCGAATAGACGCTATTCTAGAAGTATCCTGTAATCTCTGCTTCCTCCATACCTGTATTATTCGCAGCTGCTGATGCAAGTGTGGCTACGATCAGGCTGGAAGCAGGAGGACTGGTTGAAGGTCCGTTTAAGAAGTAGTTAAACCCTCTCGTCGCCTCTTTTACTCCATGGAGTCAGGTAAATAAATCATGCCACCCTCACCCCCACCACCAACTTTGATAGGAGACTGGAGATTTGTTCTCTCAGGAGAGTTAAAATAGAGGTTTGGGGCTGAGGGACAGCTGGAAACAAAGTGGGGAACCATACCGAGAACAGCAGGATTAACTGAAACGCTGTCTTACACTGAATATGGAGGCCTCCCCAGACATTGTCCTCCACTTGGTTCCTAGAACAGGGATAGCCAGACTTTTATACTCTAGTCAGGTGATAAGAAGATTCTTCTCTGAAAAACCTGTTCAGACATTCAAAAACAAAAACAAGAAAACCCCTCAAGATATCAGTAATGGGTGTTTTCCCTAAAAGTGGCCCAGCCAGACTACTCTACTGTGAGGCTCATGGTCACAAAGCCCCCACGTGGAGTTTCCAATGAACCTTGTGGTATCCCAACCTTAAATAAAAGGAGATGGTCAAGCACCATCAGACAGCCAAACTGAGTGGGAAGAAACAATATGAAAGACAGAGATAAACAACAAACAAATAAGAAAAAAACAACCTAAAGCAAACAAACAATCCAGGGAAATGAAAGTTTTAAAATTGTTAAATATCTTTAGAAAGATAAGAGTAGAAATTGCATTCAGGAAGAAGATGCTTTTTAAAAAGCTAGATGGTAATCAGAGCTCTTGGGAATTAACAGCATGTTAGCAAAAATGCAACAGCAAACTTCTTAGAAGCTGAAATTGAAGTTATCTTTCAGAAAGTAGAGACAAGATAAAAGACAAAGTGATAGAAAGTAAGGGAAAAGGCAGGCACATTAGAGCGTCAGTCCTAGAGGTCCAATATCCAAAAACAGGTGCTCCAGATGGAAAGAAGGGACAGACAAGAAAGGAGAAAATCAACAAAGGATTAACTGAAGAAACTTGTCCATAACTGAAGCACATGTCAGGAGTGGAAAGGCCCACTGAGTGCTTCTCATAATGAATGAAAATAAACCCATGTAAGACATACGAAGGTGAATTTTCAGAGAATACTGTGGACAATATGAAGCTCTTGTGAGCTCCCATACAGAAAAGACAAAGGACTAAGAATCATGATGGCCTCAGATGACTCAAAAACAACATTGGAAACTACTAGAAGAAAATACAGCAATGCCTTTAACATTCTGAAAGAACATGGTTTTTTCCACTTGTAATTCTATACCCACCTAAACTATTAAGTGTGGATATGGAGTAAAATCACTTTCAGAAATGCACAGCTGGAGGTGGGTGAGGAGGGGAGGCAGAGTATGTGTATGAAAGTTAAACTTTTTTCTCTATTAGGTAAGTCCACAGATAATGCTTTAAATTGAAAAAAAAATAAGAATAAGTAATATATGCATGGTATGTAGAGACAGGCAGTAAAAACTAAGAGAAAAAGCCAGAAGAGTTGAAAGCAGTTGCCTCAGGAGAGTGGGATATGTTGACAGCTAGGGGTGAAGTAGGATACCCCTAAAATACTTTTTAGGAAGGATACTTGTTACAAAGTTTGTAGAAGTAATTGACCCTTTAACTTTTGTACATATAAAGTTTGGATAAATATAAGAACTGAAAAGTGGGGGCAAGGGGTAGAAGTCAAAGCAGAGGAAGTGAAGGAGGAAAAGAAAGAAAAACGAAAAAGGGAAGAGCATTGGGCCGGTGGCTGGGAGACTGACTCAGGTCAGGGTTTTTCTCTGAGGCTCAGGGACATGTCTTGTCTTTGGTGGGTTTTTTATGAGAATTAAATATTCCTGGTATAAAGTAAGTTTTTAATTAAATGTTTATTTCAATGATTTCTCCTTTTGTTTTGAATGAACCAGAGACCTAAAAAAGGCAGAGTCTCACGATTGGAAAACATCAGTCGACTCACTCATTATCCAGTGAACACTAGTGTCCCTGTGACAGTCCTGAATAACAATGCCAAGGTCCTCAATGACAATAGAGCAGCCAGCCCTGAGTCACAGGGCACGTTTACCTCTGTTTGTCCAGATTTTCAGGTTTCCGCCAGGGAGAGGCTTTCTCACAGATGCCCTTTTCATTGGAAGCTTCCCTGGGGGTTTTGCCTGCACTTTTCCTTGTTCCACCTTCCTAGTGTGGAAGCAAAAGTGTGGTCTGGGAAGGGACATAGGGTTGTCCGACTGCCCGAGAGAGGACCAGCGGGCCATGTTACTGACCTGCTCTCCACCGTCCTCTGTAGCTGGAAGTCTCCCAAGACGCCAGGGCACCCCTGCCAGCGTGCCAGCCTGGCCAGCCATGGGTCTTCTGAGCATTTTCTTGCCCATTGACCGGACATTTTGTCCACTTGGTATCTGGAAGCATCATCATCTTGAGAGTTTCTTCGCATGCCTTCACTTTTCTAACAACACAGTTTTTTCTCCTACTGCATTTTCAATTAATCTAAGACAAATGCCCCACTTTCTACCAGAAAATAGCAATGACAAGAATCAATAGTGCCAGTAGAAGCAAGGTCGGCCTTCCTCCAGGGAATCTGAGCCTGAGACAGGAATACTCTTTAGTATTGGAAGGTAATGGAAATTTTAGCACAGTTTCAGTGGAATGACAGGGACTGAAGCCAGGCTCTGTGGCATTTATGAGGGAGGAGGTGGTGCAGCAATGGAAGCCGTAATGTGCAGCCCAGAATGGTGCCAGCTCCCATTTTCTGGCACCGTTTTGGGCTGCACATTATCTGTAGTGTTGCCGAGAGCTCTTTGTGGAGCAGGATTATGAAGTTGCTTCTGGGTAAATCAAGTAGGAGTGCCATGATCGATTGCTAATGTCTGACATGGGCATAGGAGTGGGCATAGGATGTTGGCGTGTCTGACACCAATGTGCCATCCTTAGCAGAGATTAGATGTCCTAAGCATGACATGCCTTTCCTTCTCTTTCTGTTTTTAGGGTTGATACTCATATCATCTCACAATCAGCCATGACTAATCAATCACAGCAGATACTGGCTATAAACAGCCAGTGTGCCCATAGTGGTGTGTGTTACTAAATGTCTGCCCTACTGTTATTTGTGTTATTTACTCATCCTGTAGTGTTCTTTCCCTCTGTTGATCTAGTGAACCCCACTCATTCTTCAAGCCATTTTCAAATGCACCTCAATGTAGCATTTCCTATAGACTTTCTCCTTTACGTTCCCATGACACATGGGTGTATATCTGGATTATAGCACGTAGGCACATGCTTTAGTATTGCAGTTGTTTATGAGCCCGTATCTTCCTTTAGCCTAGAAGCTGCTTGTGGACATCAATGTTGCCTGATTCATTTCTGAGTCATCAAAGACAAGCAAAATGCCTAGTACATAATTGGCACTCAATAAATCGCCTCTCTTGCCTAGCTTAGTGTAGGCTTTCATTAAACATTTGATAACCTAATTTATTTGTGGTCAGTTTTCTTTTTCAAGGGAAAACGTGAATATGTTTGAAAGCAAAAGAAAAATGCCTGCTACTCAGCAGATCTTCAGTGAATCAGGATTGGGCCCAGGGCTGTCCATTCCAGATGGGCAGAATGACCTAGAAAAGAGGCCTCTGGCCTATAGTTTCTTCTAAGACCCCATCACCATACTCCCTGCCCCACAGCTGTTGTCTCTGAGCCTCCTTTTGCTCAGGTATGGTGACTGGTGAGGGGTCTGATGTCATCATTCATTTATTCAGCACATAGCTGCTGAGCACCTGTTATTTGTGGGCACTGGGGACACATGTCCCAGTCCCCAGGGCCTCATCGGAAAAGAAAGACAGAATGTCATGATCTAAAAGGAAACTTTTTCATCGTTTGCCTTTATATGCCCAACCTATGTGAAAACAGGTCAGGAGAGAGGAGAACCCAGAACAAATAATTTTTTAAAAGATCATGTCAAAATAGTAAAACAGACAAATGGGTGTATGCTGCTAGAACCGAGCATTGCGGTTATCCGTGGTCGAGTGGTATGGATGGGAGGATGAGGGGTTTCTGGGTGCTGGTGAGGGTCTTGCTCTGGGTGACAGTTATATGGAGGTGCTCGACTTGTGAAGGCTCATCAGGCTGTACCCTTGTGTTAGGTGCACTTTTCTGTATGTACATGATGCATCAACAAAAAGAGGAGAGAAGATGATGCCTGGAAATAAGCTGGGGTGTCGTAGAAGGAAGTGAAGTCTTCTCATAAGCCTTCCCAGCCACAGTGAACACGGATGCATTGTAATCGTTCTGATTCAAAATTAGGAAATCCTTACAAACTGTCAAAATCACCCACAGATGAACTCAGCTGTGGGGGGTGGGGAGCAGCAGCTTGCTGAACCCACAGTGCCCAGCACTGAGCAGGTTGATACCACATCTCTGTGAAATGATGGGATAGATGAAAGCCTGCAGCCAGTAGTATCCCTGCAAGGCTTCAGGTAGAGGCTTGACTGGAAGTTGCTGCAGAGATGGGCACCTGATTGGATTCATTTCGGTAATGATGATAGCAACAGCTGTTCTTATCGAGTAGCTCCAGTGTGCCTGCCAGGTCCTTCACATATGTCCTCCCTCAGCTTCCTAGCAGCCCCATTTAACCTGCCAGAAACTGAGGCTCAGAGAGCTGACATAACTTATCCAAGGCAACTCAGCTAATAAGTGGTTCAAAGCTGGCATTTGAAATTTGGATTGTTTTACTCCATAGCCTCGCTCTTTGTCCGACAGCACCTCAGCTACCTCCCATGTCTGGTCCCACTTCTGGCATTCTACCGTTCTAGCATCCATCTACTTCCTTAGGGGTGGCTGCTGGGCAGAGCAGCCTGTTTGCTTCCGCCCTAAGGACAGAGATGCGTCTGTCGGTGTGTGGGGACCAGGTTCTCCTCCTCTCCCTGTGTTTGCCTGGCCTGTGTATTGCAGACGTTTTAATGGGGACCAGAGTCTGGGCCGATGGCGTGCTCATGGGTTAGACTATGAGTGAGTGACTGTGCTTCCATCTCAAATGCCTTGCCTCTTGGCCTGGAAAGTACACTTCCTTCAGAGAGTTAAGGACTGAAGCTGGTGAGCAATTCAGCTGTGAATTTTTCTGAGGATATGCTGCGCCCCTCATGACTGGCAACTTATTACAAATGTCACAACTTATCTGCAGCTGGAAGGATAATTTAGCAATCTCTGCGTCTGCCAAATGAGGATGTTTGCATTTCATACCAAGCAGCCTGTTCATGTGCTAACAGGAGGATCAGAGAAGGAGGTCTCAATCAAACAAACACACGATTAACCTCAAAAACAGACACATAAACACAACTACAATGGATGAGTTATGCAGCGGGCTGTCCCCGCTGCTGCCACGAGCCCACATCTGGTTTCTCCGCTAGGGCTGTTCTATAAATGACTTTCCTTCCTTCTTCCTTTCCTGGCTCTCTCTACCTGTTTTCCTTTACACAGAAGCCAGCAGAGTGTGTCAGAGGCTTCCTGTCTTTGCTCCCAAACAGTCCTTCTGCAGAGGGGCTCAGGGACCTGGGCCTCTCAAAGGCCACACATGCTCGCCTGCCCACCTGCTCACCTGGTGGGATGGCCTGGGAACACACACCCCAAGCAAACACTGGGGCCTTTTACCCCAGGCTTTGGAGCCAAGGCAGACAGTTCACAGAAGAGAGGAGAGTCAGGTACTATTGGTTTAAGCTTGTTTGCAAGGAGCCTCAGAGCACACAAATCCTGCAAGCCTCACCTCACCTTAGAGAGACATCTTATTTACGCAGTCTGAGCTTCACTTTATGAGGTGCTGAGCTGAGCAGGGGGAAAGCACTTTATCCTTAGGCGCTACACGCAGAACTGTGGGTGTGTTCTTGCAGACTTCCTGCTTCGGGCCAGACAGGCATTGGCAACGTGCAAGGCTCCTCTTGGCTCCTTCCAGCTGAGAGACTCCTGGTTCAAGGCCCCTGCAGACATCTGACAAGGGTCTACAGCACGTGGGGGCAGCAAGGCAGCGGGCAAGGGAGCAAGAACTCAGGCCTTCCTGGGCTGCGTTTGCTTCCACCCTCCCCAGACTAGAGAGTCAGTAAGTGGGAAAAAGAACAGGCACCTTAGCAACATGGAGTCCAGGATCTAGAAACACAACTTGTTCCGTCCCTACAAACACAAAGTCCCTTGGGAATTTGGAAGTTATGATGGCTAATACTGATAATAAGGGCCAACGTTTGTACCAGGCCTTCTGGTTCTCAAGGCGCTTTTCTTTGTTTTCTCTCACATACTCAGACAAGGTATAAACAGGCCTTTTCAAATTTAGGAATGAGAAATCAGTGGTTTCACTTTGGGCTGTCTCTGTGGAAGACATTATTATACAATACAGGCAGATTGTGTCTCGGAATAGTTTGTTCATGAAAGAGTAACATTTTAAAAAATACTATGCTTCAGAAACTCACGGAATCGTCTCTGATGCCTTAATAAAGAGAGAATGAATAATAGAATAATATTAGCTTTTACCACTTCATCAAGTGGGCATTTTCACCATTTAAAATGAAGCTGGTCAGATCCAGGATTCTGTGAGATTTAAATATCTCCTTCCCTTGGTTACTTATTCATTCCCATCAATGTCTTGGTTAAATAGTTACAGGGCTGGAAAAATAATAACGCTGAATTTTTTCTAACACAGACCATTAGAGTGCTGTGCACGCCAGAGTGTGAGACTGACGTTTGTTGAATAATTGAGAGAAAGAATGAATTCTGACTTCTACGTTCTGAA
This sequence comes from Rhinolophus sinicus, assembly GCF_057876585.1. NCBI lineage: Eukaryota > Metazoa > Chordata > Mammalia > Chiroptera > Rhinolophidae > Rhinolophus > Rhinolophus sinicus. Next base: position 148,067,919 of record NC_142514.1, on the reverse strand, counting down.
TATGGGATTGTATCAAGTCAGGGAGAAATAATGCATTGTGGGCCCAGTTGGACAGGTGTTTGTTTTTGTTTGTTTGTTTGTTTGTTTGTTTTTTGCCTATGTGAGTAGTAATGAGAGAGGGTTCCTGTCAGAAGTGCCACTCAGGCCCAGTCTTTCTGTCTGAGTTCAGCCTCCTTGGAGCTGCTTCTCTGTCCCGTTTCTGGGCTGAGGTGGGTGTAGCACAGACGCTTCCATGCCAGTCAGCTCCCATACCTGTCTTGTGTGCATCCCTGCTGTGTGCCCGGCTGGCAGCGGGCACGGCTCTGTGGGCAGGCAGGAAAGGGACTGCCAGGCACGGGGGGAGCTGGACAGTGCTCAGCACCTTACCGTCTCCATTTGTATGGAAAACGTCAGCAAAGGGGACCCTGGTACCTACCTGATGAGATGCGCTGTCCAGATGGAGGACGGGGGAGAGGCTCAGGTAGGGAATTAGTGCTCGCTGATCCCCACCAGGGGCTTTGGGAGCTGTCCCGTTCATTGTGGGATGATTAGCAGGGTTACCTGTATCCCCGGCTTCTGGCTTCTACCCAGGGATGCTGGTGGTGTGCCTCCCTCCACCCCTGCCAAAAGTGTCTCCAGGTATTGCCACTGGTCTAGGTACTTGGGCTGTATTAACTCACTTAAGACTCAGTAATCCATGAAACAGCTGTTACTGACATAATTTTACGTGTGATGCAATGAAGCCTTGCAGAGGTTAAGACACGTGACTAAAGCCAAATCTCAGTGATGACACTGAGATTTGAAACTCATGTCTGGTCACCAGTGTCAGGGACTCCTGGAAGGCCAGCCTCTTACAAGTTCTCTAGTGAATGCCTCTGTCCAGAGCTCCACTTTTCTAGAATCCCGCACTGTGACTGTTCTTCCTGTAGACCTGTAATTTCCTTAGCACTTGCTTTGAGATCCTGTCTGTGGCTCCCAATGAAGCCATTTTGTAGAAGAAAATGAGATGAGAACAAATGTGGTGAAGATGCCAAGTTTCAGCAAGACTTGGCCTCTCTTTTGGTTTTTGCTCCCTTTCCTTTGATCCTTTTTCTGTCTCTGCCTCTCTAGGTTTGTCTTAATCTCTTTGATAATTGGAGCCATTGAGTCCTTGGGTTTGGAGGCTATTGGAAGCTAACTGCTGCTATGGCTAGGAGGGCTCTATCTCTTCCCGTATGCATTACCTACTCCCTGTGAACCCTCCAATCCAACAATATCGTGTGCTGTGTTAGTACTAAATTGGAGCAGCAGAGGTCTGGGTCTCTCTGGGGGTCACACTTGGGGCCATGGGTCAGACCATAGCTTGGGTCACCAGGATGTAAGGCATGGCTGTGGAACCACGTAAAGCTCGGCTGAACATAGGACAGGCCACGTGGTGGGCAAGGCTGGAGGTCAGGCTGGAGTGGCACAGAAACCAGGGGGGCTAGGGCAGCAGAGGACAGAACACGAAGCCCACAATCCAGGAAGGACCGCCCCTCAGAAGGGAGGCGAGCTAGAGTGATATAGGCAGAGCCGTAGCAGCGTCACGCGAATGAGGCTGCATCTGTCCCAGGATAGGAGTCCTGAGCCCACAGGTAAGGGAGGGAGGTGACAGGCTGCAGCCAGGGGTGAGAAGGCAGTTGGGGAAGCCAGAACTGATGAGGAAAGGCTTTATTTTTAATTAAATTGCAAAGGAGAGGGCCGGAGAGTGACATAGTGAGGATTTGGTCAGGCTGATGGCTCATAGACTTGACACCCTGCCAGCTCAGGGAGATGCTACCTGCATTGGGGAGGGGACGTAGTTTTGGGATAGAGACCTGAGCTTAAATTTTGAGCCTCATAAGTGAACACAATCATACAGTCATCAAGCTGGGCAGCAGAGCACCTACCTTGCAGAGAGCGGGACAACAAGGACTAGAGGTGACATGTAAATTGCTAGCATAGAGCCGGAGCCCTGGAAACGGTAACTGTCAGCAGCATCCTTTGACTTAGCCAAGAGCACAATTTATGTCCTGTTTTTGTGAAATATTATTTATGACGTTGTCAACATTTGAAAGATAGGGGAAATTGTTAACAGGAAAATTGCAATTTCGTTGAGAAAATATTTTGGCATCTTTCCATTTAATCTTCTTTAACTACAACTACAATTACTGCTATTAACAAGCACCACTGCTACAATAGAACCTCTCTTAACCCATCCCTACTTAATTAACTCACAGATTCACCGGTGTTCTCCATCCCCCTTCTTCTGTGGAAGCCCCTGACTGATGGCCATGGCCTGCTGGGCCCTCGCAGCTCACAGGGACGCCTGCTATTCCTGTGAGCGTCTGCCCCACCATTACGGTGACTGCTTACCCAGGAAGGGTCAGAGAGGCACGCTCATTCCCCATCCTTCTCATGCTGGCTCAACTTGTTATTGTAATAATGTAATTTAATCAAATATAAGTAAGCCCGGGAAATATGGGTGAAAAGAGAGTTGATTCCTAGGAAAACCACGTTGCATGTGTTGAATGACTTGATAAGTCAAATGATAGCAATGAAGGCTGTCAAATTAGTTGTGGGTAGGGCAGTCGATAAAGATAAGAAGACATTTCTACACCATCCTAGAAGTTTGCACTTAGATCGTTTCATATGGGAGTTTAAGTTCTTTCTCTGTTCTAAAGCCAAAATGGAAATCACAGATGATACACAAAAGGTGTGAATTATTTTAAATGGGGGGAAAATAGATACAGAACTCTAACCTGGCGATCTAGCTCAAATAGCGGCCTTATCTCTCCATGAAAAGATTAGCAAGAAATGTTTAAGTTGAAATAGTGTTTCAGGTTTGTATAATATGTATGTATCATTTTAATGATCTCTGCTTTATCCAACTTTTTGATTAACTGATTAGCTGGTCCTTATTATGTCAGATAAGAGAGTTGTTACTTGAAATGCTGTGTTTTGGATGCTCATTATATGCCAAGCCTGCTGCAAGACTCACAATGTATAATTATGTCATTTAATTCATACACAAACTCTTTGGGGTACTATTTCATCCAGCAAAAATTTATGAATCAGCTATTTTGTGCTAGAACACTCTTCCAGATGCTAGAGGTGTGGCTGAACCAGGCAGGTCAGTTTCCTGCTTTCATGGAGCTGTATTCGAGTGTGTGTATGTGCTGGAGCGGGGAGGCAGAGCATAAACAATAAACAAGATCATTTTACATCATTATAAGTGCTGTAAGGAAAACAAAACACAGAGTTATGCTAGAGTGACTGGTGTGGGAGTGGTTGAGCGTGCTGATATTAGGTTGTCGGGGAAGGAAGGCCTCTCTGTGGCAGGCAACACAGGAGCTGAGACGTGAATGGCAAGATGGGTCTGGTCCTGGGGTCACAGCAAGTGCAAAGGTCCTGAGGTGGGAATGAGCCTGGAAGAAGGAAGGCCAGTGTGGCTGGAGCGTAGTGAACAAGAGGAAGGGTGGGATGAGCAGGAGCAACGAAGGCCCTGTAGACCAGGGTTAAGAATTTGGATGTTATGCTAAGCGAGAAGGGAAGCTATTGTTGAGTTTTAAGTGAGGGAGTGATGTGATCTGATCAATGTTTCTAAAAGTTCATTCTGGCTGCTGTGGCTAATGGATTGCAGAGGGCAAGGGGATAGGCATGGAAGTGGGTAGACTAGCTAGGAGGCCAGTGCAGAGATCCAGGCCAGAAAGGGTGAGCGTGTAGACCTCCGTAACGGGAACAACAGAGGCAGAGAGGTAGGAGTCAGAATAGTATGATACCTGCACGAGGCAACTCAACGTGTCCCCAAGCTCACTCCGTGGGGCCGCCCTTCCCCCTTTGTACAATTATATCTTCTTCCCACCCGCTTTATAATAACCCTTCATCTACTCCTCTGCAGTGTCTGTCAGAACCCACTAAGAGATAGTGAGCTGCCTGTTCTTTAGAAAAGTGTAATGGATGAAGAGTAAACCTCTTCCTGCACAAGGGCAAGTGTCCTGTTTTGTTTTCCTGGCGTGCCCCATTGCTGAAGTTGATAGCAGTATATTGCTGAGTAAGTTAAGGCTAAACCCAGGAGCTGCAAGTTGGGCTCATCTGAATCCAGCAGTAGCTCATCCTCTCTCTAATTGGACCCAGTTTGCAGTATGGTGCGCTCTGGAGTCTTGCTGATGGATCGAGGGGATCCCAGGCTTCTTGGTGATGGGTGGATCACAGGGGAGGGGCCTGCCATTTTCCAAGGAGACGATGACTGTCTAGTAATCAAACAAGGTCAGTAGGACATCAAAATTCTTCTCTTCTATACCAACCCTTTTAAATTGTGCAGAAAAGTGTTTGTAAACACAAAGCTCCCAGCTCACCCCTTGCTTTGTGTCCTGAGACAAGTTCCTGGACCTTCCTCAGCTTCAGCTGTGAAATAAGGATACAGATAGCACACAGCTCTTAGGGTTTTGAAGATGTAATGAAAGATTGGATGTGATGCAATTTGCAAACTGTCTGGCACATAGTCAAGTTGGTCTTAGAGAAGGTGAGTGAGGAGCTCACTTGGTTTCCTCGGGGGGGTCTACAACCTTGAGTTTGCAGGTTCCTTGCTTCCTTGATTTGATGGTTCTTGGTGTGTAGTCTGTGTGACCCTCGCCCCAGAAGCCATCCTTCTCCAAACGTTAAATTCATTTAGGGGAAGTTTCATACCAAATCCCCTATTGGAGAGTCAAAGGCATCATTAGCATAGTTAGGCTCTGAGAAGAACTTCAGTAAAAAAGCATGTTTAATTTTATTTAACCTACCATTGCTGTCCACACTTTGGAAAACACTAGTTTTCATCTTATTTTGGAGGGTGGAATTCAGGAATCAAAGTGGGAAATCTAAGACTCCAAACCCCAAATCTAAGCCCTCAGCTCAGAATTTCAAATTGCTGACCTGATTTCTAATACCTTTTCATTCACATTTCTTGGGCTAGATCAGATTTTTTATTTAAGATGTAATTTCAGAGTTTATTGTGATACTCCATCTCCTCCCCCTTCTCTTGGCAAAGCTAAGGTAATCTTGAAGATTCATGTTGGAGCTTCTACATTCATGTGCTCAAACCACAGAGCACGATTGGCTTAAACTCTGTGTTACTGCATTTTCCTTTCGTGGAATCAAACATCTGATTTGTGACACTCCCAGATGACCATGGTTGGGTTTGTAAGATTTAAAATACGTCCCCTCTAATGAGAACATTAGTCTTAGACCAGCTTTGAATAGTGGTGCCATGGGCTGGATTCATCTCGCTGACTTGGCCACAGTGGGAATGCCCCAAGATGGGGATTGTGGGTTCTGATGTTACCGAACTCAGGTTCGATTGCTTGCTGCTCATGAGCCAGTGGTCAAGAGACAAAGGTTGGTGGAGAAAAACGTAGGTTTATTTGAAATGCTGCATTCCAGGAAGATGGAGGACTACTGTCTCAAAGGCCACCTCCCCCTTTTGAGGAGTTGTATAGGCACACAGGAAGAAACAGAACAAGGAAAGGGGGAGTTAGTCATGCGACTCATCCAGGAGAACGTCTCCTGGGGTCAGGTTTGTTCCGCGATGGTTATCTTGAACCTGGTTGTAGGGGTGATTCATATGTCATCTGATGGAAAATTGCAGTCCAGAACTGCAGCCTGGTTGCCAGCATCCAGATGTCCGAGGGCTGACTCAGTTGTTTTCAAGTCAGCATTCTGGCGATTAATCAGATTAACGAGGTATGCATGTAACCTCAAAGAAGCATCAGGTAGGAGGGAAAGGAGAAAGAATAAAAAAACAAAAACAAAAATAGATGAAATTGTTAAATCTTGAAAAGTACACCATCACTCTTACACTGACAGAATGGAAGAGGAACTGCCGTCAAATCAACCCTCATCCTCTGCAGAGTTGAAAACAAAAAAGGCCATGGCTGTGTAGAAAAGTGTGTGGCAGATCACACAGGGAAGAAGGGAAACTGACAAGTTGTAAGGCATGACTCTGCATCCAGCTCAGCCTGCAGGGTGCCTTCCACCGGGCAGAGCTGGGTCTGGGTGGTGGTTAATGCTGTGGGGAGATGGCAGTCTGAGCTGAGCCTCGTAGGGCACAAAGATGGTTCCAATCATCTTGGATATGGCAGCACTGAGCATGGCTCCTTGGAGTCAGTCGTTCTCAGACAAGGTGGCCAGTGACAAATACAGACTGGGGAAAACAGACTCTCTGGGTCACATGGGCCCCTAGACCCTGAGGAAGGGAGGGGCTGAGGAAGGGACCCAGATCCTAGACTCAAGTGTCTGGCTTGTTTAAGCTGCCACTAATCCCATTAGTTTTCACTAGAAACTTGAAGACCATCTTCTTGTGTTCAAATCCTATTCCCAGGACTTTATTCCCTTTCCGCCCTCTTATTCCTGATGATGATGATGATGGTGATGATGATGATGGTGACAGTATTTAACATTGTGATTTATAATAAATACATACTTGGTCTTAGGATGACTTCTTGGCACAGAGTTCCTGAAACCCTTGGATTTTCCTAAGTAATGAGAGCTGTAATGGTGTCTTCTGTTATGTTAATGAGATTATTTAGGAAGCCCCTAAGTCCTGTAAGGATGGCTGGTTACCAGAGGAACCAACCAGGTGAATAGAGGGTTAGAACTTTCGGTCCCACTCTCTGCCCTCTTTGGAGGGAGAGGGCCTGGAGATTGAGTTCTATCACTGGTGATCAGTGACTTAATCAGGCATGCCTCGTAATGAAGCCTCCATAAAAACCAAGACGATTGGGCTCAGAGAGCTTCTGGGTTGGTGAACACATGAAGAAGTTTCAGGAATAGTGGAGAGCTCAGAAAGCATGGAAGTTCCACACCCCTTCCCACACACCTTGCCCCAGAAATCTCTTCCACCTGGTTATTCCTGAGTTGCGAGTGTATCCTTTTATAATAAATTGGGGATCCTAGTAAGTAAAATGTTCCTCTAAGTTCTGTGAGCCACTCCTGAAACTTAACCTAACCTGAGGAGGGGTTCTTTGGAACCTCCAATCTATAACCGGTCAGTCAGAAACACAGGTGACAACCTGGACTTTCAATTGGCATCTGAAATGGGGTGGGGTGGGGGGCAGTCTGGTAGGACTAAGCCCCTAACCTTTGGGATCTGACACTGTCTCCAGGTAAATAATGTCAGAAATGAGCTGGTGTTGGAAAATTGCTTGGTGTGGACACACACACACACACACACACACACACACACACACACAGAGTCATCACAAACGTTTATTAAGCATTTACTCTGTGCCAGGTACTATGCTGAGTTGATATATGCATGGCCTTTTTAAATCCCTACAGCAGCCCTCTCAGCTATTTTTATTAACCTCGTTTTGTAGATGAGAAAACAGAGGCACGGGGAGAGCAAATAACTCTCCCCCCTGGGATCTGAACCTAGGCAATCAGGTACCAGAGCCAGGCTCTGAACCTTTATGACATGGCCTCTGGTCTGCTGCCATAAGCTGGATGTAAGCAAATTGGAGAAGGAAAGGTTGGAAATCCCTGTTCCCCTTCTAGCCACCAACTGAGAGGCCCAGTGGTGGAGGTTCCTCATGTGCTTTCTTTTATAAAAATCCTTGAGATGTCGATATCACCATTTCCACTTTGTATCCAACACCCATATGCTGTGCTGCTGTGTGCTAGAGGCTGTACTAGAAACTCCTGACCTTATTGCTAATTCTCCTAACAGTTCTTCAAGGTATCTAATATTATCCCCTTTTACAAAAGAGAAAGCTGAGGCTTTCAGAGGTTAAGCTACCTCCCAAGCTTATGCAGCCAAAGTTGAGCTTGTGGGCAAAAACATGTGTACAAAACTATGGGGTTTTAATGAATGAGGAGTTGTTTTTTTCTTGAGTAGTCTTTGGCCTTAGGCTGTGAAGAGAAGCCAAATAAAAAGATCCTTCCAGCTGAGGGAAAGCTATCGTGTTGAGGCCCAAGAGACTGGGAAGTCGTGGGCATGGACTTTGCCTCGGGAACTTCAGAGCACAGCTTCGTCACTAGCCCTGTGCTTGTGTCTGTGGCTGGCCGGGGCTACTCCTTCCCTGTTTGCAGCATTCTTGGCTGCTATGGAGCAGTTGTTGGTTCTCCACCGGCAGCTGCCAGGAAGCAGAGAGGCCCATCGTGACACTGTGAGATGAGTAGGGAGGTGACCTGGAAGGCAGCGCTGGTGTCCACTCAGTTCTCTATGCCGACTGCCGGGCACTAAGCTGGCAGGACGCGGCTACAAAAACGTTGGATAATGCGGTTGGTCCTCACAGCAGGATGCCTGGTGTTACTTAATAGCTGGGATAGAATTTGGAGTGATTTTCTTCTGCCCTGAAGGACCTTTTTTTCTTTCTTTTTTTTTCATTAACTTATTAATTCTGGTTCAACCAATAAAACTCATCACACATTATTCATTTTAGAATTTAAAAATCAAATTTTGAGTCAATGCTAAATGGATCATAGGTATTCTTTCCTTCTATGAGAGATGAGCTTTTCATTACCGATTCCGTCAATTTGAATCTCCTGTAATGGGCAGGCTTTGTTCTTGGGACTACGCCTGGCTGCAGATGCCAAGTGAGCTGGTCTTGCTTGTGGAGGGAAGCGAATATCGCGAAGGTCTCCTTTCCCAATTGCTTCTGTGGCTGTGGTGTAGACTGTGCCCGCTGAACCAGCTTGGTCCGAACAATCTGCTGCCCCAGCACTCTGCCATCAGTCTTTCCAGGGCTGAGGTTCCGGGGCAAAAGAGTGCAGTGAAATTACACTGAATGATGATGTATGCATCAGGAAATGCCCCGTAAGTGCTTTGAAGAATAGAGATTATCAGCGGACTCTGCACATAGCCATATGAAAACCAAGTCCATCGGGAGGTGTTAGAGCTGCTTTGGGAAACGCAGATAAATATCTCAGCAGGAATAGCCCCCACAGACTGCAGTTTGCTCCTGTGAGCGAATCAGTCAGCTTTTTAAAACTCAGGCTTTAATTGGTTATGCCCTGGGAGAGGGTTTTCGATACATTGCCCATCTGGCAGGACTAATTGTTCTTTGCATTCAATGGATAGATTGGTGCTCTGAGCCCGGGAATGAGGCCTGGAAAGTGTTCATGCCTGTGAATGTCACTGCTCGTGGCTCTTCGATGATAGTGAGTCTTTTCTGCCATCTGACTCTTGCAAATGATTCGTAGGACATGTTTTATATCTGAGCAGCTACCACAGAGCTCCTGGGATGACAGAGAGGTGAGGTGCCCTCATAGGAACAGGACACCTGATGGGGAACCACCTACCATCACGGGCCTGACGTCTGACTTCTCTGGTGATAATGGCCCTCTGTGGGCCGGGGGGACAAATGAGGTAGACCAGAGATGACCACCTCTCTCTGGACACTTGCTGGGCTCCCAGGTCTGGCCTCTGTAGGTACTCCTCCCTGCCTCCGTGGGCACATTTCTGCCCTGCACTAAGTGAGTTCCTTGCCCTCGTATCTGCCAGCGCCTTCCTTAGGGACTGGGCCCCCAGGTCTGGTTTCTGTGGCTGTGCCAAAGTGACGTTGCTGCTGCCTTGCCTTATTCAATTTCGGATACACTGGACAGACCCTCCAACAGTCCGTGTTGAGGTTTTTAGTCCTGTCTCAGGTTTTCTGGGGAGAACCGGCCCCCACACAGCATGATTTGGAGAGACCAGTCAAAAGCATCACAAAGCTTCTTGGCCTCATCTGCTGGGAAGGACCTTCTAGGCAGGGCTGTCCCTGACACACAAGTCAGAGATGGTCCCACACAGGGTTTGCGTTCCCTTGGAATGCTGCCACATCATCAGCCATGTTGGAAACATGCTCATTCAGTCATTCATTCATTCACTCGTTTCTTCATTACACGTGGTTTGGTTCTGGGCCTTTGGTAGGTCAGATACTAAAATGAGTAAGACCAGCCCCTGCCCTGGAGAATCTCACAGAGTGCTCTCCCTGTGGGTCCCTGGCCTGTGCTGAGTGAGGTCTCAGCCCTTAGTAACTCAGTACAGGGCAAAGCCTGTGTGCCCCAGAAGGGGTCCTGACCCAGGACAGTTGCCCAGTCACTGATGCAGAACTGGGGGGCCCCAACCCCTGGGAGTCTGCCCTGCCCACCCTTCTGTGGCCCAAGGGACCTGCAGGCTCCTGGCACCCCTCCCCCACATGCAGCCAAAGGGCTGCAGTGAGAGCCCCAGGGGCTGGGTGCTGTGCTGCCCCTGCACAGCCCAAGAGGCCTGTGCCATTTGCTGAGCCCGTCCTCAGCATAAGCTACTCCTAGCAGCAAGGAGAAATTGTTTTTAGGCTTTGGAGCAGAATGCATCGCATGGTGCTCTGATTACAAATTGGAGACTAACACACACTCCCACGTTCATCTGGCTGCATGTCCTTTGAAGGGATACTCTTGTCTTTCTCTACAAACGTGACTGCATTGACTTCCTGCCGGTCCAGACTGGCTTTGCCCTGGGTGTTCCTGGACGGCAGGAACACCCATGGGGCAGCAGGCCTGCCTTGATCCCTGCATCCCCCGAGCCAGGCAAGGCGGGACTCTGCTGTGCTCCCAGGGCACAGTCACAAATAAGCACCGCTCCCGTGTTCCTGGGCAGCAGGGGTTACACAAGCACTTCACGCGCACCTCATTCGATCCTTCCCAGCCACCTAACTGGGTATAATATATTATTATCCCCTTTTGATGAATAAGGTACTGAAGGCTCAAAGGGGTTGGGAGGCCACGTCATTGGCAAATTTCAGGGCAGGGCTGTAAAGACAGATTTATCTGACTTTCAGGGCCCCAAACATTACCTACCTTAATTTATCATTTCAGGGACATAGCAACACCAAAGAGGGCAGAGCCTGTGGACTCTCCAGATAGAGGTAGTAAGGAGAGAGTGGGAAATAGGGAAAAAAATGACACACATTCATTCATTCACTCATTTCTTCATTATATATGGTTTGATTCTGGACATCTGGTAGGTCAGGTACTGAAATGAGTAAGACCAGCCCCTGTCCTGGAGAATCTCACAGAGTAACAGACAGCTGTGCTGAGCGGAACTGGGTGCAGTTTGCTCCTGTTCTGCAGGGCATAGGCTAGAAAACAGAGAGTTCTTCCCTAGAGGGCAGGGTGGAGTATACACAGAGGGGGAGGCATTGGATTTGGGCTTGAGAGGAAATCAGGCACTCGGGGCGGAAGGAACCATATAAGCAAAGACCCAGAGGTTGGGGGTCACATTAACTTATTGGGCGATGATGGCTGGCCATTCCTGGGGGAGGAGAGTGGGGGTGGGAGGAAACTTGATTAGGAAGGACATTGACTATCATAGCAGGCCATGTGGTGGGGCATGGCAGGAACATCCCTTCCTGTCCTCATTCCTTACTCAACTCCTAGCAAGTCACTTTACAAACACGTATCAGTCACTCCTACCGTGTTTCCCTGAAAATAAGGCCCAGCTGGACAGTCAGCTCTAATGCATCTTTTGGAGCAAACATAAATATGAGACCCGGTATTATACTATATTATATTATATTATATTATATTATATTAATTATATTATCATATCATATCATATCATATCATATCACATCATATCATATCAAAGACCCGGTCTTATAGTAAAATAAGTCCGGGTCTTATATTAATTTTTGTTTCAAAAGATGCATTAGAGCTGATGGTCCGGCTAGGTCTTATTTTCGGGGAAACGCGGTAGAAGAGTAGGGATCGTGGCTGGGTTGGGGCGGGCCCATCAGCTTGGACGCAGGTGTCCCAGGACTGCTGTTTGCCTTGGAGCTGAGGGACCTGGTCGCAGAGCATAATTGCTGACACCAAGACCAAGCTGGAGTACAGAGAACAGGCAGGGACTCCTTTTGGCTGTCAGGCACATCTCCATGGAGGAAGTGGAGATTTATTGAGTGTTAAATGTCAGTATCGATGTAATAAAGATGGTGCACTGTAAGTAATAAGCACTTTCCAGGTGAGGTACCATTTTCAATAAGTTGTCAACCTGTCTAGTACTAAGAATTATTTTTTAAAAAGCAGATGATGAAGAAAGCCCACTTGGAGTTATTTCACTTCAGATCTACTCCTCAGCTCCGTCCCTCCTTGAGGGGAACACTGGTATCCTGTCGTACCCAAGGACCCTGGAGTTTCATCTCATAAGAAATCCCGATGTTTCTTTTGTTCTCTCTCCTTGATGGGGATAGGCTTGATGGGGAATGGATTTCGGACCTTCAGAGGGCCTTGTGACAGGCAGGGAAAGGAAAGGTACACAGAATAAAGAGAGCATGAAGGACAAGGGGTGCAAGGCACCTGAGATGGTCAAGACATCTGACACGTGTGGCCAGTGTCACCTGCGGTTCACTCACCCCTCAAAGATCTACACATCGTTCTGGATAATTCCATAGCCCTGGGAATGCAGACTCCTTGTAGACTGCTGCTCACTCCCAGGGACTCAAGGCTGCCCCTGCCTCCTGGGTTCTTATCTTCCCATGGACCACCTCTGAGATGTGCTCCCTGTACTCAAAGTTGGGGAGTTCCACAAAGAGAATTCACAAAGGGTTCAAGTGCACAGTAAGCCTTCCCACAGCAGCTTTAACTGTCTCCAGAAGCCTCGAAGTTCTTAAAACATCTGCTGGCCACTTTATCTCATAGGGTTTCACTGCCCACATTTCATCCCAGGCTCACCTCATCTTGCTGGCCTGTCACTCACTGTCCTACCTTCTCTTTTTTAGGCGCAAACTCCCAGTCCTTCACCCTGGCCTGTGAAGGCCTCCTTCCCTCCTGTGACTCCTGGGCCCCAGTTGGTACCCTGGTCCCCGGGGGGAGGCTGTGTGAGCTCACCTCCTACCCAATGTTCATCAAGTTGGTTTCCAAAGACTTTTCTCCCCCTAGAAGGAATATTGCCGCCGGCTTTAATATGATAAACTGGCTCTCCCTATGTTGTCTCATGACAGGCTCTCCTTGAGATTAGCATAACGATCACATTTTACTGATGAGGAAACTGAGGCTTGGCGATGTTGAGTGACTTGTCCAAGGTCTCATGTTGAGTGGCATTCCCACGGGTCTTGCTCAGCTGCTTGGTTTCTTCTCACGCCTCCTGGACCTGGTCTTAGCTCCTCTCTCTCCCCATCGCCAGGGCTGCTGAGGGCCTGTCCTTCCAATCCGTGGGACTCTCATTCCATCCTGTGCTCGTTCCATCATCTGAAGACAGCAGGTAGACCTTGGGGCTTTATTGACATTTCACTTGGCTATTTTTGAAATGAAGCAAATTGTCCAGAATCAGCCTGGGTTCCCAATGGTCACAGAAGACTTGTTTGTTGCGTTTTGGAGGAAGTCTGCAAATGCCCTTGGACACGGCTGGCTCAGCTAGCCACCCTGACTCCAGCACTCACTGCTCCGTGACTTCAGCGATCTTTTCTTTTTAACCACTCCGGACTTCTGGTTCTTTGTTTGTAAAGTGCACATAGTAATAGCTATCTCCCTGAGCTCTTGGGAAGACTAAATGAGAAAATGTGTGGAGAGGCTCTGGCACAGAGTAGATGCTGTTCCTTGGGGTGAGGGAGGGTTCCACATTGGACCCAACCTGTGCAGTGATAGCTGCTTGGCTTTGGGCCTTCATTTCAACCTGCATCTACCCACACGCAATTCACGGCTTCCCTTTTAGAGCCACATTAATCATCCCTCCAAAAACACACAGGAAGGAGCTTAAATACCCCTCGCCCACGGAAATTGAGCTCATTATTTATTGAAGAAACTTTGGTGCATCCCGAAGGCGTGGTCCCCATTAACTTGCCCTCCTGCAGCTCAACTAATGGTTGGCCGCAGTGCCTCCTGCCTTTCAGAGTCTTGCCTCGATGGAGAGGAAATCAGAATGGCCTTGTGGGGTGACATTCTCACCTTTCCAGGTTCTTCTTCTGGCCTTGACTCCCAGGAGCTCTGTGGTCCAGGCTAGGAGCAGGCGGGGGCACATTCTCAGATCCATCCTGCCATGGGCTTCTGCAGAATGAATGGGCAACTTCACCCTCAGAGAAATGTCCAGTGGCCGTTCTGTTCTCCTGAAACAAGATGTTTTAAGGGTCTTTGCTAGCAGTTGGTTGGTGATGTAACGGTGACCACACAGCTCCCAGCAATGGGGGAGACGAAAAGCCAACAGAGCTGCCAGTCTTGGTGAAGGCTCTGGTAGGACTGACTGCTGAGTGCCATGGGAGGCCAGAGGGTCAGAGGCAGCTTCTCGGAAGCTGAATTTTGGAGGAAAATTTAGCCAGGCTAAGAATGGAGCTGGGAAAAGGAGGGCACTCTGGGCAAAGGGAGTAGCAAGAGCAGAGATGAGGGGGCATGACAGTCTCTCAGCACAATGGTGGGCATCAGATTGGACCTACGGGGAGGTGGTCAGGATTTGGGACTGGCAAATGCATAAGCTTGTCACGGTTTAAAGAAGAGAACTGTGAGCCAATGGAGTGAATCTAAGCAAAGGCATTGAGATTTTCACGTGCATGTAACCACCGAGGAGTTTGATAAATGCAGGTCATGCTTAGGTACGTCTGGACTGGAGTCCTAAAGTCTGCATTTCCAACAAGCTCCCAGGTGAAGCTCATGCTGATCCACAGACCACACTCTGAGTAGCAAGGAATAGACCTGCGGCAGGCAGGACAAGCCCTGTGGGTCTGACCTTGGAGGGTTTTACTTCTTGTTTCCTATGACTCCAGGAATGGTGAGTGGAAGTTTGGCTTTAGCGAATTCCATGAAGCAGCTGAGGGACTGGAGTTCTGGCCAGTGCATATGCTCATCGCCTTAGTATGTTCGGCTACTAATTTGTTTTTATCCTTTTCTTAATGACATTTGCCTTCAGTGCCCATGTTTCTGAATTCCCCTTGGGACAGGGCAAGGACCTCCGAGAGGAAGACAGACTGCCCTGTCTGTGGGAATCCAGGCTGGCGTGGGGGTCCTCCTGAGTGAACAGAAAGGGCTGGGGTCTCACGCTTGGGGGAGGATGGGTCCCCTCTTTCAGTGAGTCCAGAGATAGCATCGCCCCTTCTCCACCTCTGTGCATTTCCCTCATTGCAGAGCAGTCCAAGCCAGGCCTTCTGCCCAGACTGCTCTCGTTCCCATGCCTCCTGGCTCTGCGGGGCTGTCTGTGGGTTGTGATAGAGAGCTTTAATAAATGGGGCCCCGTGAGCAGTGTGGAGGCAGAGCTCCAGGGTGGAGCCACATACCCAGCACCGGTGCGCCCATTGCATGGGGGGCAGCGTAGCTGTGGGAGGGTGGCAGGGACCCTACCTGGCCCTCAGGTACAACCTGGCTGCACCTGGGCTTTCCAGCCTCCAGGATGGAGCCAGATGACCCTTTGGCACACTGCTCTTTCTCACCCTGAGTTCTCCATCCCACAGGCCCTCATGGGAAGTTGTCTCCATTTCGTACAGTTCAGAAACTGACATTCAGCCCCTGTCATAGCTGGGCCCTGGGGAAACAAGAGTCCTTCTTAAGAAGTCACAGCTCAGTAGAGAAAACAGACAAGGACATTGACATGTTTTCTCTCCCCCACGGGTGTCCACTCTTCCACTCTGTTGGGGCAGCCAGAGTGCTGGGGAATTAACATTCCTGCCCCGCCCCCCCAAGCAGCTGTCAACCAACACTGGGAGGAGATGATGTACAAATACCCCAGGTTCCTCGCTCTTGGGAAGACAGCTCTGAGGTGTGGGATCTACACTGAGTTTCCCCACCAGGATTCAGCTTCATTCACCCATAGCACACGCAGGATAAAGCACCGTTTACTGGCTGCCTTCCCTTCCTTGTCTCACTTTTCTCCCTTACCAGGATTTTCTTCACCTCCTACTCAAACTCTAATGCTTATCCCAGAGTTGGCTTTGGGACAACCTACACTAAGACAGTAGAGTAGGAGGGATCTATGTTTCTGAAGAGGCGACAGCGGGAGCAGAAGCACAGAGGTGTAGGAGCATGTGACGTGGATGGAACTGGAGGTGCTGTGCTGCGGCTGGGTGACGCCTGGCACAGACTGTCTTCTCTCGTGGGAACTTGGGGAAGACTCACCTTGCTGGAGTGGGGGGCTGCCTTGAGTGATGCAAACACCCTCTTGGTCCTGAGCTCACACACGCAACTCCTGTGTCTGGCGCTTCAGACCCACGGGGAGCCTGCCGCTGCAATTCCATGGTCCTCTCCCTCTGGAAGCAACGCGGGCAACTTCCGTTAGCTTGCAGGATCAGTGCTGAGGAACTGGGAGAAGATTTTGATGAAAGCAATTCCCAAAGCAAGTTCCATGGAACGTCAGTCCTGGGTGGTGGCTCCGGGATTCAGGGTGTGGTGGGGAGTGGGACCAGGGCCGGAGACCATAGATAAATAAACGCTTTGACTTTTTCACATGGGAGCAGAAGGTCAGCTTTGTGAACTATGGGTAGTGAATTTAATGTCATCCCTCAGCAAACCACTAGAATTAATCATTATTTTTTAAATTGTTTTTGAATTTCATCAAAGTAATTCTTTATATAGTTGAAAACCTCAAATAGTACCTGTAAGAGGATATAACAGGTCTGTACTCACCAGTCATCTTCCTAGCCCTGACCCCCAAAGGAGCTCTGCTTAACCCTTTCAGCTATTTCTTCTCGTCTCTGCCACCGTGTTTCTAAACGACTTGCTTGTACCACCATTTCCTGATTCACTAAGATTAGGAACAATATATATTGATTTCCTGTTGTAGTAGATGAGGGTTTGGCTTTCTTATACTCTCTCCACTTCTTCCAAACACACACCTCCTCTCCCCCAATCCTCACACTTTGGGTTAAAACAATAGACAGTGTTTACATTATATACTGTGAAAATAGTGCTCACTGTTAAAAGTAGACTTCTACGATGTAAAGGTTTGTTTTCCTGGTTGAATCAGTGTCCAGTTTGGAAAACAGAAATCTCTAAGCATTTTAACAGGAAGGGAAAGACTTAAGGAGTTGATTGCACAGATAATGGAAGAGCTGGGAAGGCAAACAGGGGAAGTTGAGGCAATCAGAAATTAGCAACAGCAGGAAGCTGCTACCACATCTAAGACTGGAGAGCCAAGGGCATGGGCAGTCTTTCTGGAGCCCAGGATACAGGGTCACCTGGCAGAAGGTAGAACCAAGGTGGGCCTGTCCAAGAGGAGTCAAAGCCATTGAGGAGGTGCCACCTCAGTGGGAGATGCCACATGAGACAGAGAGCAAGGGGGAGAAATACCCTGGCTTCTCCCTTCCTCTCACCCTCCATCTCCATTCAGCGCCTCTCATTGGCCAAATGCAGACAGGAAACTATTGAGAAATGCAGCCTGCAGGGGTCAACCCCCCTCTCTCCTTTCTAACTCCCATGATCCAGAACAGATTGGAGAAAAGCAAGGAATGGCTATGAGGGCAAACAGGCAAATATCAGCTGCACTAATATAAATATTTGCCTCTTTTATGAAAACTAATTACAAAAGTATTTAACATTGATTTTTTTTCCTATGTACCTTTATCAAATCTGTTTTACGTCTTTGATACCACTTTCCACATGTTTCAATATTGCATGGAATCCATCCGTTCCTGGTTGTTTCCTGCAGTGCTTGATCCAGTCAGGTCTGTCGGCTCCAGGCCTGCCTGGGCGCTGCCGTCTGAGGCTGCCACCTCGGGGAGTCCCATGTCTTTGCCCCTGGGCTGAATCCCCTGTGTTAATCTCACAGCTTCCTTTTTCTTGGTTTACTCCCTTTTTATAGGAGCATGCCCTCTAGTAGCTTCTCAAGAATGAAAAATAAATGTTTTGCTTTTGCATGTCTGAAAATGTCTTCATTCTACACTCATATTTGATCGACAGGTTTGCTGGCCCTAGAGCTCTAGGTTGAAAACAAAATTTTCCTGGAATTTTGAAGGTGCTGATTCATTGACTTCTAACTGCCAGTATTGCTTTTGAGATATGGTGCCATCCAATTTTTTTTATGACCTGTTTTTTGTTTGTTTGTCTTCTCCTTTGTATATGACCTGTTTTTTTCTCTTTGGAATCTTTTAGGATCTTCTGTATATCCCCAAGTTGCCTTTGCAAATCGAGACAATGCCAAATATAGATTTGTTATGCTGACAGTAGAAAACCACCCCCTCCACAGTGAGGAAAATAGCAAGGCCCAGTGGGGTTGAAGCTCTCATCTTAGATAGACCATGATGTTCCAGAGGGATCAAATCCTAATTGTAGGACTTCCTGGCGGAATTAACCATTAACCATGGATGATCACGTGATGACTCTCCTTGCTGCTCTGACATGGTGTATCTGGTACTTTGAAGAAACAAGACCCCTGGGGTGTAATTATAGAAGCAGCTTTGTTTTTGATATTACTGTCCTTTTAAACGTACTCAATGGGAATAAGCATTCCCTGGCTATGGGGCAAAAGTTCAGACAGGACCGGGACTTCCTTTTTCATTAATGGGCAAAAATAAATCATGTGATTAATTTAAACCAAACACAGTCTCAGTTCAGTCAGTAAGAAGGCCCTGGGCTGTATAATCAGCAAAACTTCAAACTTGACTTGACATTAATTCTTCTCCGAAGGTTCTGCCATCCAAGGAGAAGTATGGTCCCGCTCCTTGCTCCTCTTTTCCAATTTGCTAGCTGTTCTCTCTCCATTCTAGGAAAGAGGACGGAGAGAAGATGTGGAGGCGGGTTGGCTCTTACTTGGCTAATACTATGGTAAGATGGCTTTGTGCCCTCGGGCCTGGCAGATATAGAAGATAACTCTTTTGTTACATTTTTTCTGGGTTCTCTGAAGAGTTCGCTGCTGAGCCAGGTAACTGTAGCTTCCTTGACAGGGCTAGTGCCTCAGCTTTAACTGGCCACTCCTAGTCCTCCCACAGCTTCTGCCCTGGTGGTACCCCCAAAGCAGCTTATTGCCCTGGCAGGCTGCCCTCCTAGGCAGGAGGGCTGTTAAAATGCTAGCAGGATGACATTTCCATCTTGGGTTCCATATTTGTGCGGTTGTCCTGCCATTGGAGGGACTTCCAGTGGCTGCTTTAACTTTCTCAGGCATGAGCCATCAGTAATGAGACTTCTGTGTCCCGCAATTGCAGGGAACACATGTCAGTTCTGTAGGTGGTTCCACGGAAGCCTCTCCCACTAAGTTTGGGGGGGAGGTAGGTCATCCGACCTTTCCCCTCAGGGGAGACCTCAGCTCAGAAATCCTCTTCACAAATCCTCTCCTTCATCTTTAACAACTCAGTCCTTATCCCCTCAACTGGCGTGAATTTCTAATCAATTTCCAATCATCTACTTCGAAGTTTCCCACGGGTTTGTCTAAGAACTCACTTGGGCATCTGTTACCCACTGCATCTTGGTGCCTTAGTGAAAATTCCCAGCCTAGCGTTCTTGTTATGTGGGCATCTCTAAGAATTCTACCCCCTTCCACCCCATCACACATACTATGCCAAAGTTGCTATGAAATAGCTCCCTCGAATGTCTCAGTGCCTCTGAGCAGTGGCTCCTGAAAAGCCAGCGGTGGGGGGCACTGCAAATTTGATTCCTTCAGAAAGAGAGTTTCCTGAAAAAGGACATTCCAATTAGGGAGAATGATAGCTCAGCCTTGTCACTGGAGCTGTCGATAGCAGAGCAAGAGTGCCGGGCAATGCTTTATGAGCCAATAAAGGAAGATGCCACAGCACCTCCAGAGTCATAGGAAGCACATTTTATTTGCTTATTTGCTGCCTTTAATTTTATAGGTGATGGGAGAAGTGTCCCCCTTCTGCATGTGTCCAATTAGCTCTGTTTACCCAAGAGGTGCCCCACTCCCTGGCTCTGAGTGTTCCTGAGTAAGCCCAGGAGAAAACACAAGGAGAACAGAAATACATACCCCTGGTCTGAACGGTGCCAGGCCCTAGTAAGTCAGCTATCACGAGGGTGAGGGTCTGGGATGCCAGGGGACTTGACTGAGAGACCATCTGTCCACGCTGTTATTGATGTTTCCATGACCCCAATTCCACCGCTGCTCGTGAGAACCTTGGCGCAGAGCTAGTTATCAGCTGGGTTGGGGGAGGGCTGAACTAATTGATTTCTGATTTTTATGGACCTGGCTGGCAGATATGAAGGGAAAAATATGATTCTTCAACTACTACGTTGAGAGATCACCAGGGGACAAGAAGGGAAAGCTGAACCGAGAAGGCACTTCCGGGTTCTCCATGTTCATATTTCTATCATATGAGCCATCTCTCTGTACAGGAAGGGAAGTCTTGAGCTTAGAGAATGAATTGGGTCATGAAAACCATGGCTCCCCAGCTCTGTTCCTGGATGTGGTGCCTGTTGTTCATCTAGTGTAGACAGTGGACTCAGGATCCGCGTGGTTTGGAACTCGGTGGGGTCAAGGCACCCAGGTGGCAGGTGAATGTGGACGAAGACTGATGATCCAGAAGCCCCTGGAGACTTGTCCCACCCTGTAGGAGGGCTGCTGGGGAGGGGAGATTTGGGCCAGCACTCATCCGGTTCTCCAGTGTCACTCTACCCAAGGCTGGGGATCTTCTGAAAATACAATAAATAACTGTTGGGCAGGTACGACCATCTGTGTGGCTTCTCTTAGGACTGACGAGCGTGTGGTAAGGGCCATGCTCAGCAGAAGCGACAGGACCCGGCAGCTTCTGGCCAAGTTTCAAAGACTGTTTGAAAGTATGCTTTTGGATTTTAACATTCATTGTGAGGAACAAAACTCAATTTGGGGTCTCAGGAGCTGTACCTCTAAACTCTGAGGATGTCGGGCGCCATGCTCTCAGCTTCTTATCCTGCTGTTCTAATGAGGTTAATGATTATTTTTTCACTGGGCACCTATCTGGGATCGTCATAAAAAAATAATGAAATAAATGACTCCCAGGGATATTTAGACGGATATCACTATGGAAAGTGGATGTTAATAGGCTCTAGAAATATGATAATTATCAGCTATTTGTGATGTAGTGACTGTAATATGATAATAAGATGTATTACGCAGGTAGAAAGCACCAAAAGAAATGATACAAAGTAGAATTATGAGAAAAAAGAGAAAGGAGATCTTGTTTGGTTATTGTCTTTGTTGTGATAAAGTTGAAATGGGAAAAAGTTGAAATCTATTATACATGTTGAAATTTACATGGTATTTAGTAGTTCCTTTATTTTTGTTGAATTAGTGTGCTATCTTTCCCCTAGAAGGTGGATCAGTGTGTGTGTGTGTGGTGTGCGTGCGTGCGTGTGTGTGGTGTTTCTGTGTGTGTATGCGTATCTGTTCGTGTGTGGTGTGTGTGTATGTGTGTCTGTGTGTGTGGTGTGTGTGTGTGGTGTGTGTGCGTGTGTGTACGTGTGGTGTATGTGTGTGTGCGTGGTGTTTCTGTGTGTGTATGTGTATCTGTTCGTGTGTGGTGTGTGTGCATGTGTGTATATGTGTGTCTGTGAGTGGTGTGTGCATATTGTGTGTGTGTGGTGTGTGTGTGTGTGTGTGTGTGTGTGTAATCCATGGTGAATTTAGACCCTTTGAAGCCTCTGCTCCAGCAGCAACTCCTATGGTTAGGAGCCGTCCATGTCTTGGTCTACAGTGCTTGTTGAATGAATGAATGAGTGAACCCACATTTACTTAACTTTAAAGCCTGGTGTTTCTATTTCCAAAATGTACTTTAAATCCAGTTCACTCGCTCTCTATCTCCAGCTATTAGCCACGTCCAAGCTACTTCTCTCCTGGACTCCTCAATAGCTCTGAACTGGCCTCCTCCCATCTAATCTTGGACCAGAATGAACTTTTTAATATGTTAATCAGATTATGCTGCTCCTTTGCTTGTGTCCCCCAAAGTTTTCCCATTGCTGTTAGAACAAGACCCACATTTCTTACCACGGCTTACGAGGCCCTGCGTGATCCTTCTAGCTTCCAGTCACACTGGTCTTCTTTCAGTGCTTTGGACCCCCGTATTCTTTCTGGCCACAAGAGTCTCATGCTCGCTGTCCCCTTTGTCTTATGTCCGGCTCATTTACCAGCTCCAATGTGTCCCCAGGATGACCTGCGCTGATCACTGTTTGCAAAGCCGTGCCTCCTCTTCCACTTTCTCTTTATTATACTACTAAGTTTATCCCCTTCACAACTGTCGCAGCCTACAGTGACCTGCTTTCTTGGTTTAGTTTACTTAATGTCTGTCTCTATCAGTAGAAGGGAGGCTCCACTTGACAGACTTGCCTGGCAAGTGCAGTTACAGCCATGACACCAGGTGCTCAATGAGCATAACAGAGTTAATGGCTTGGGAGTGAACTTGCTCCTGTCTCCCCCTACACTCATGCACACGTTAGCTTTGCAAAGAGACAGCCCTGACGCTGCTGTCCCTGGAGACTTTCTTTGGAGATGGTACTCAGGATGCTGAAAGTGGTGCTTACATATTTCACTCTACGCCGGCTGTGCACGCTGCCACCTTCAGGCCTGAAATGAGCCTTCTGGAATCCTCAGGCTTTCTAAATGCTAAATATATGGCATCATCGGATCTTGCATCTCTGGTGAATAATTAAGACACCTTTATGTTAAAATGCAGATTTTCCATTGAAAGGCAAATCTTTCCTTTCAAACCTTTGAATAAGACGGGGTTTATATTTATAAAGTAAGCTATATGCAAGAGCATATTCTGAGCACTTTCATTTGATTGCTCAGTAAATGCATTTTCACTCATCCAAGCTCTGTCTCAGAGTATTTTGCAGAGATAGTCAAATAAGTGACAGTAGCCCTATTGAGTAGTTCTATTTAATTTTATTCTGTAATGTTCTGCATGGTTCCAGGGAGTTTTTTGGGCCTATGTGTCTCAGAGTTGGGTTGAGAGTGTTTTCTTTGGGGCCAGCTGGGTTTTGGGGCCGAATAGGGGAAGGTAAAGTGTGTAACATGGTTGGCACCCTTCCCCCTACTTACTGTATCATCTCGTCTAAAACACCTCTCAGAGTTCTGGGAAGTCCTACCACCATGGGATTATTTGGAAGATGAAATGATATAATGAACGTGAAAATACTTAGCACACTGTCTGGCCCATAATTGGTGTTTTTATAAATACAGCATAGCTGAGTTCAATTTACTTGGACATTTTAATCATTAGCACTCCATCTAGACTCCTTGTATAGGACTGTGTATCTTTGCTCCACTCTGTACATTCAAATGTATTATTTGTTATTGTTTTCTCATTATAGAACTAATCATCAATAACAAATAAATAATTCAGAAATAACTGCTGACACTTTAGTCGTTGAATGGACCCACCATGAGTTGACTTCAGTTGGATTTACTGGGGGCAGAGAAAGGCAGCCCTAGAAACACATCAGTCCAGAGAGAAAATAGGGGAAACGTTGCCCCTGATGCCCCCCATTCCCATGTGACCCTCTTCCCCTTACCCGCTGGGCCGGCCCTGAGCCCGGCGTTGGCACAGAGCCCCAGAGGTCCCTCTCTGCCCCCACCAGGCAGCGCAGAGCAGTGGGAAACTTGGCCAGCATCCAGACAGCAGGGCACCTGTCCTCCCGTCAGATTTAGGTGCTGTCAGCTGCTCCCAGGGTGAGCTAGATCACCCATTCTTTCCTGGCTGCACACTCCGAAGAAACCTACTTGTCTTGCAAGCAAACCCCAAATAAAGCACGAGTTGCTTCCTGCAAGTGGCTTTGTGCCGAGGCTGCTGTTGCTCGCCTTGTTGCTCAGCCATGTCCCCGTCGCTTTCTGGGACTCTTGGCTCAGCCCTTCATGACCCTGAATAACCGTGCTGCTGACAGGGAG
This sequence comes from Rhinolophus sinicus, assembly GCF_057876585.1. NCBI lineage: Eukaryota > Metazoa > Chordata > Mammalia > Chiroptera > Rhinolophidae > Rhinolophus > Rhinolophus sinicus. The sequence goes on along the minus strand of NC_142514.1, from coordinate 148,044,221 downwards.
TCAGGCTACAAAGCGGTTTTATTTGTCAAACAGACATCCAGTCAGGGCCAGGACAGAGCAGGAGCACAACGGGCCAACGGACAGTGGGTTAAGAGGAGCCATGAGAAAAGTATCCCAGAGTTTGGATCCTGTCGACCTTATTTTCTTGCTGGGTATCCCCAGGCAGGTTACTGAACTTCTCTGAGCCTCAGTTTCCTTGCTTAGTATGGTCCTACCAGGGTTCTTCTTGCAAGAGTCAAGCCCTGTGCTGTGGACGTCATAAACATCATCTCAATTAAGCTCAGAATGTCATGGCAGAACCGGTGTGTTCAACAAAGTGAAAGGAAAGTGGTGGTTGGAAAGAGAGCCAGGGAATCACAGCCCAAAAAAGTTTGCCTGGTATCAATGTTGCTGCCACCGTCCCCAGCACCATTATAAGCAGCTAGACACCACCTTCCTGTCATGGCACGGGGAGGGAGGTCCCAGAACAATGTCATGTCACAGATGGAGCAGGTCTACCTGCTTCATTGCCTTAAAGATGAGAAAATGAAGCCCAAAGGGTATGACTTATGTGAGTGTTATTCATTCATTCATTCATCATTCATCATTCATTCATGAAACATCTTTTGTGCTTCCAGCATGTCTAAGCCCTGTGCCCTGTGCTAGGGATGCAGGCCTGCCTCGAGGGCATGGTCTGCCCTCAGGAAACCACTGCAAGCATGAGGGGGTTAGAGAACCAACTGTAAGGATGGATGGGGAGGAGGCAGTCAGCATAGACTTCTCTTACAGGAGGAATGGAATTGAAGAAAAGGACTGAAATGAGAGGATAGGGTGAGGGGGACCCAGGAAAGCTTTTATTCGGTGGGAGGACAGGGAGCACATGTAAGGAGAATGATCCAGAGGAAAAGTAGATACAGATGGGAGAGTGATGACAGATGTGCAGGGGCTCGTGCCTCTGGGGAGGAATCACAAAGTTGTTTGGAGGGACATTTGACTCCTAGGCAGAGGTTTTTAGGAGGTGGACATGGAAAGGGAAAAGCATCCCATGGGCCACAGAAGTTGTGTCCTAGGGCCACAGGTGGTTGGAGACCGAGGAAGCGCCATGGACTCCATGGCAGCTGCAGGACCCAGCAATCCTTCCTGGTGTTCGGGTGTGGGGACAAGCCTTGGGTGGGCCAAGCATAGGTCTCATGGTAGCAGGAAGAAGCTCTCCAGAGGAGAAGCAAGGGGTCTGGCAATCTGCCAAGGGACCTAGTTAGTGCAATTTTAAGGGATCTTTAAGACAATTCCATACCTCCACCAATATCTCAACCAGTCGAGTAATATAGGGGCGTCATATAAAGATCAAAATTTTGCCAGTGAATAGTCATCCTATGACTGTCCACAAGCCTATACCGGAGGAGTAATGAGGTCTGCAGAGTGGTCATGTACCCAGCCAGACGCACGGAGGACATTGCTTTCCTCACACCCCAGTGATAGAACGTGAGATGTGTGGAGAAGAGTAGGAGGCTTCTTCCTGTCCTTTGAGGAGCTCCAGGTTCCCATCCATCAGCCAGGACAGAAATGTGAGGCATGAGAAACTATGCTTTCCTCTGTGCCAGCAATAGGAGGGAGCATGCGTAGACAGAAAACGTGAGGGTACTTGGTGCCCAGGGTCTCAACCCTGGGGCCCAAGGGCTGAAGACCTGGCCTGAGCCAGGCGGTCCCAGGTTTCCCACCTCAGGAGCATAGTGGAGTGACAGCTGTGGCCAAGCATGGACTAGGGGCTGGCACTCAGGCCTCCAAGGCAGGGAAACACCTTGGGCTCCGCTTAAACATCACCTCCTTCCAGACGTCTCTGTCAGTTGGCAAAGGTGACCCGAGAGACAGAAGCAGATTGGAGGGGCGGTCGTTCCGGTGGTTGTGGTCATCACTGTTGTTCTGCTCCAAGTGCGTTTCCTAAAGGTCGTTGTGGGAAATGGTCAAGGAAGCAAGAGAACAGGACTTTGGTTCATTCAAAAGACAAAATCCATTTGGAGACTATGCACCTTTGGAAAGCTCGTGATGGGACCCTGCTCCAGGGAACTAAGAATCACTGATGTCCACAGAGTTCAAGGAAGACAGGGAGGGGGGTTCTTAGGTCATTCCTGAGGTCAGGGTCCTTCTCTAACGGCCACTTGAGCCCCTGGAGCCCGTTGGAAAGGCTTCCAGAGGAAGCTGGAAATACCACAGGGACCTACCTCATTCCCAAACAATCAACCCATTCCCATCAGCAGCAAATTCGGTTGACACTGTGTGTCACCAGCCTTGGGCCACATGATGTAGTGAATCCAAATTTGAGCAAAGCACAGACTAAGCCCAGGCCGCAGGGATGGTGCCTGTGTGTGCGTCTGCACACGCGTGTGTGGGGGGGTGTCCTGGGCTGACATTCATGGCTGGGAACTGGGCTCACTCCAGGACATGGGGTGTTTCCCTTCAAATGCCTCCATCCGGCCATCACACTGGTGTGGCATCCTCTGCTGTGTCTGGGGGATCTTGCTAAGAGCCTGGAGAAGAGCCTCTGTCGCCCTGCCTGTCCTGTCTGGCTCTGGGTAAGGCAAGTCTCTCTGAAGGAGCAGAGGGCAGCAGCTGCAGCTGGAACCAGCCAGCCCTAGAGGTGACCTCACCTGGGACAGCAGCACCTGAGATAGCGGGTGCTACAGAGCCATGAGCCTGCCCCTCTGCCCTGCTTGTGCATGTCAGTGGAGGAGCCAGCAGAGGCTCCCGCCCACCCCCTCTCCCTGGGCACACACAGCTTCATGGCCTCAGGCACATACAGGGCCGTCTGTCCTCTCGCCATCAAGGGCCTCCTGCCTCCTGGACTCCAGGTTAGGAAGATGCTCTCTTTCAAACACACTGCCCCTGCTCAGAGATGATCAGTTTATTTCCTATCTTTTATTAATCAAAGACATATAGCTGTTAAACTACTGATTCCCAGCAGAACACCTTGGGTGTTCTAAAAATCTAACCCAAAGCCAAGGAGTGGGGTCCCTTCATTGATTCGTGTGTCATTATTGCGAGGCCTTTCTGAAACAGTTGGAAGACTGGGAATTCCCTGCCCTGGTCTAACCTGCTGTCTTATCTCCCTCTCACATCTGCCCCAACCTTACCTCTCTGTGTCATCTTCAGCAAGTCTCTGAACATTTCTAATGAAAAGATTGATTTGGCCTCATTCTCTCCCCTGGGAAATAAGACAGATGAACTCATTAGCTTCATCTCATCTTGATTTGGGGGTTCAAATCATCTTCTTTAGCCATTGACCCTCTAGGTTTCTTATACAAAACCCTAATATGTAAACAGACTAAATTAGAGCCTCCCGGGTAAAAGGGGAGAGGCTTCAGAGCCCCGCCCTCTCCCACTCAGAGTCCACCTTCCCCAAAGGGATTCCACAGGAGCTCTTGAAAACCAGTATCCTAATTATTTTCATGGTGAGGGGGTGGAGGGTATCTTCTCTCCTTCTGGGGGAGGTGGACCCATATCCAAATCTGGAGACAGTAGGGTTAGGTGGCATGCATACTTTGAAAAAGTTTATTCTAAAACAGCCATCGTTTTCAGTGACATTTAATTTTTTATTTATTTTCAAATTTCAAATAATATGAAAGGAGGGTAGAGATTTTATGAAAAGGGGGCATTGACTTATAAAAGGTTGCAATCCATTAATCTAAATCAGTGTTTTTCAAACTAAGGGTCACAATCCATGAGTCGGTCATGGAATCAATTTCCTAGGTCATGAGTAGCTTTCCTTCTTAACAGAATATTGTTGCATGAAATAGACTATATCAGAGGTAGTACATACATAGTAAGGCTGAAAACTGTTTTGCAAGTTGTGGTTTCCCTTGTGTATGTTTGCATGCATATACTAGATAGACATACTGTGAAATGTCATTCTTACTGTGGGTTATGATCAAAAGAAAAGCCAAGAGCTGGTCTGGAGGGATGGTTCCTGCCATCTTTTTATGCTCTGACTTTACCTCGCATCTTCATTTGGGAAGCTTCTGACCTGCTGTGCTAAGCAGCGCACTGGAGAGCAATGCAATGCTCAGGAGGGCAGGACTGCTGGATGGGGTGAGCCCTCCACAGGGAGAGCCCAGCACCCTACAAATGCCCAACAATAACATTCTCCCTACTGGCGCCTGGCAGGAGGCGTGGAGGTTAACACAGGGCCGACCTTGCCCAAGTCCGTGGTCCAGGAAGCTAATCGTGGTGTATCTTGTACAGGGCAAGTGATGTGAACATGCGAGGGGGAGGGGCTCCCCTTGATTCTTCCCAGCGGCAGAGAGGCTTTTCACCTCCAGGCCGCTCTGGTTCATGGAGGTGCTCTTCGGACCCCGCCTGAGCTGTGCCTGCCAGCCTCATGCCCTGGGTTGCCTCAGTTTCTCTGATTGCCAAGATGCCAAGGCTACTAGGTCATGAGCCTCAGGAACAGAGAGCAACCTGGAGGACCAGTGCCCAAGCTGTGAGGAACCCTTGGTGTCTCCCTGCGGAGTGACAGCCCCACAGGGTGGGAATCCCAGTTTCACAGCCCCGAGCTGCACGGTACGACAGACCAGCCTCCAGGAAAAGTCTCCACTGCCCACCCAACTCTCCAGCCCAGGGAGAACCAGATGGGGACAGAGGCCCTCATCCTGTGACACTGGATTCCTCCACGCCCATATGGCTTCTCTGACTTCCCTTCCTCCCCTGACCTTGGCAGGGAGCCGAGGCAGACCTTCCTTGGCCATCCCTGAGGCAGCTCACCCCGGGGTACCAGTCGGCTCTGGGTCCTATTTGTCCTGTCAGGAGCCCTGTGATCTAAGTCCCTCTGTGTACCAGACCCTGATGTGAAAGACAAGAAAATGACGAGCAGCCACCTCACCAACTCCCCACTGTCTCTGCTCATCATCCTATCCCACACCCAGCTCCGTACCTGACCCATAACAATATTAACATTGGCCAATGATCGTATAGCACATAGAATTTAAGAGGCTTTGTTACTAACGTATTCAATCCACAGTAACCCTGCATGGAAGCAGGTATTATGATTATCCCCAATGTTCTGCATGAGGAAACTGAGGCACAGAGAGGTTAAGTGACTTGCACCAGGTCTGCCAGGCTAGGCTACGTCTACACAGCTGCATCTCGATACACATTTGTTGAATAAGTGAGTTAACTCTCATTCATAATTTCAAATGCATAGAGTTTAATTTTCACCTCTCTGTGGGTACCCAGGAAAGGTAGGGCAAGCCAGTGTGTCTTTTGCAGTGTTCTGGGGCCTGCAGGGAGCTTCTCTCTGAGCCACCTGCCCAGAGGAAAGGGCATTAGAACTGGGTGTATCTCCTTCCTGAAGAGAAGGACATGTTCAGGAGTCCACGTGAGGCTGTGCATCCGAGTGACCTCTCTGGTCACTCCTGGCATAGAGGTGGAACCTCAGGGCCACAGGGTCTCTGAGCAGAGCTCTCATCCTCAGATCTGAGCCTGGGACACTTGGGTCTCCTAGGAAGGCCCCCTCGTGATCCTTTCTGGGCATAGGAACCCATTTCATCGCGTACTTTGAAACTCCATCTTTTGTAGAGCAATAAAGGAGATCCCTGAAGAAAGTTCAGACCCTGTGGAGAATCCTGAGACCCGCTAAAGTGGCCTTGTCTGACCTTGTGCACAAGGTGTGAGTATGGATGCTTTCCAAAGCCCATGGCTGACGGAGCTAGATAAGCGTGGGATCGCTTATTTACTGTGTCCGGACATGTAGAGTTTCTTTGTCTGGAGCCTTTGCTTATTTTGTTGGCTGAATGCTGGGCCCTCCCCCTTCCCCTTCCTCAGGTGCCCATGCATCACAATTGAGTTGATAAGTTAAGAATTTGCCAGATGGAAAGGACTAATTTTCCCCCTTTCAAAATTATAGGCATGACGGGTTTTCTTTTTTTTTTTCTTTTTTTGCACACATTCCGCTGGGCACACGCATTCATAATACAGAGTGTTGGGACATCATAAAGGTTTTCACATCTTTCATGTGATAAGTATTTTTGCTGTCATGCTTGAGAAAAGGATTTCGTTTGAAAATGGCCTATTTCTTTTGAAGGCTTCTTTGACGTGGATTCAAAGCTTTTCCTGGTCCTGCAGGGGTCTGAGGTTGGAAGGGCCTGTTGGTTAACTTTTTTCAAAGGACAAATCTACTTCTTTTCACCAAAGTACAGCGTGGCTACCAGGGCTGGGAGACTTATGAGTGAGGAGAGTCATGAAAAGATGGTCGGTGAGCCCACAGCTGCTGGGGATGATGGCACGCTCGGCCCTGGGCCCCCCACAGCCGGGGCACCCAGGAGTCTGTGAGCAGATTGAAACCCGCCAGTGCCCTGGCTCTATTTATCCTTTTCCACTGTAAATTACACTGAAAGAATCAAATGTGGCTATGTGACCAGAGTGGAGCCCCATGGTATTTTCACGCAAGTTTGTCTTTACACGTGTTCTCGCCTTTGAAATGACACATTTTTAATTCTTCCTACATGTGGTGAGCAGCCACTTGGGACTAGAGGAATCTGTTTTCAGGACAAGCCTTTGTGGGCTGCTGTGGCTCTGTGTGTGTGTGTGTGTGTGTGTGTGTGTGTGTGTGTATGTGTGTGTGTGTTCCTACATGAGTGTGTGCCTGTGTGTGAGGACACAGCTGCTGAGCACTGAGAAAACCAGGGACTCTGGTGTCCTCTGGGGGCCTGGGTTCATCATCCTGGGATCTGGAGATTAGTGTTTTCTTCCTGCACACCTGCTGAGCACCTCCGACCTCCCTGCCAGCCTGACATGTCGCGTGCAGGTGCGTCTGTAGATCAGACCCAGGTACCAGCGGTGGTAAGGGTGCCTGAAGGAGAATCTGCTGGTTTGCCCAGGGCTCAGGCTCTGGGGTTTGACTGTCTCAGAGGTACTGGAAATACTTGGTAGAGGAGCAGGTTGCTTTTTCCCAGAGCCACTTTGCAGGAATCCTCCTGGGTGATGGAGCGAGCACTGAGCAGGGAATGAGGGCGGTCAGGGGCTTCGTCTACTCTTCTAGTCCAAGAATCAGCTGCTACCGAGCTATGCGAACTTGGGCAAGTCATTTAACCTCTCTGGATATTAATTTGTTTCTTTGTAAAATAAAGGCATGAACAGGAGGCATAAGGGTTCCACTGAACATTCTGCCTCTTAAGTGGAAGCCACCAGTCCCTGTGTGAGCTAAAATCTGTAATCTGAACCACCTTAGAGTAATGGCATTTTAGAACATGAAACATTCTTAGAAATCATCTTATCCTAGCCCTGTTCACTTACCCATGAAAAATCTGAGGCCTAAGGTGGGGGGGGGAGGCGACTCGCCCAGGGCCGTGGGAGTGAATGAACTGCAGAGCCAGGGCCAGAAGGAGGCCTGTATCTCCTAGTCGCCTCTTCCGCCTGGTTCTCAGAGTGGGGCCCAACCAGCAACCTCAGCATCCCATGGGGATTTGTTAGAAATGTACATTCTCAGGCCACACCGCAGACCCGCTGGATCAGAAATCTGGGGGTGGGGTCCAGTGATGATCTGTGAATTTACAAGCCCACTGGGTAAGTCTGACTGATGCTTGCTAACATTTGGGAAATACTGCATGTGTTTGGGAAAAACAGCACGTGGCTGTTCCTTTAAGACCAGAAGAAAGACATTGGAAACTGGAAAGCTTCCCTGAGAAGCTGAAAATGGAGAGAAAAGGGTAACGTTGCAGAAGAAAGGTACATACTCTCTCCCCAGCTAACTTCAGGCTGCAGGTTTCCCAAAGCAAGGGCACTTGGGTAGCCCATCCCAGCTCCTAGGAGGTACAGCTGCTGCAGACTGGCGTCTGAAGTTGGTCTGGCTGCAGGCTGTTCTGTTGCAAAGGGCCACTTGCCTTTCTCCCTGCTGAGCCCAGCTGTTCCCGTCTGTGTGTGCTGTGCCAGGAGGAGGATGCCACTTTCACATCCACGGGGTGGCCAGCTTGTTCATTCCAAGCAAATGATATGTAGAAACACTGTGTTTTAAGTGTGAACAGTGAGGTGTATATTTAGAAGTCCAGGTGCTCAGCTCCATGCTGTCAGCTCTAGGAGACGGGAAAAAAAAATGATGGTATGTGCTTCAGAGTTCATTATATCTCCTAGGCAGAATCCTAGGCTGAAAGGGTTGTTTTAAAGTAGCACATAATGGCACCTATAAATCCTGGTTCCTAAGATACGGACATTTGTCACTCCCTAAAATGAGTTTTTCACATGTTCTTTATATTGGTTGGCTTAGAGCATAAAGACTTGGGCCTTTAATAGCAGCTTTCCTTCTGCATAATTCCTAATCAGAGTCCATTTCCATTGCCATGCGTGTGTGCACACATTGAGCTCTGGCTGCCCCTACCTGCCCAGCTGGCTCAGCCCTGAGCTCAGCCACACCCAGGCCCAGCACCCACCCTGTGCAGGTGGGGGAGGAGAGGGCAGTCCCAGCCTGCACAGGATGGGGTGTGGGATTTGTCTGCCCCGCGAGAGGCCGTCATGGAGAATGTGGAGTGGGCTTGCAGAGTCTGGAATTCCTGTTCCCTGCCTGCCATGTCAGCCCAGACAGAAATGACTGCTTCTCCCTAGACTCCTGACTTCTTCTCTAGCTCCTTGCTAGGACTTGCCAGCCTTGCTGGATCCTAGCCCACCTGGCTGGGGTGGCCTTCTCTAACCCTTGCCACCTCCTCCCATGGCGCAGAGCCTGGTTCCTCCGTCCTTGGCTGGGCCAGGGTCTTGTTTTCAGTGACTTGACCACCCAGAATCATAACTGCCTTTTGTCCTTGGCTGAGACTAACAGGCATCCTGGGGCCCTCGCCAGGTCAGCCAGGGCTGTGTCCCCTGAGGCAGATACCAAGTGCTCAGAGTGGGTGCTCAGTGTAACGAGGCAGCGTCCTGGAGGCAGAGGCTCTTGACTAGCAGGCAGGTCCTAGCTAACACTTTCCCTGAGCTGGCTAGATGGCAGGCACGGCTCTGAGAGCTTGCCACGGAACCACAGACTGAGGCACAGCGCAGATAAGACTCGCTCATCCAGTACACGAGCAGCTGGGATCCACAGCCGGGGGCTAACACTATACCAGGGGTTGGCAAGCTACAGCCCCCGGGCCAAACCTGACCTGCTGCCTGCTTTAGAAGTAGTTTCCTTGGAGCACAGCCATACCCACTCATTTACGTACAGTGGTGTCCTCTTACCCTCGGTTTCACTTTCCATGGTTTCAGTTACCCATGGTCAACCGAGGTCCAAAAATATTAAATGGAAAATTCCAGAAATAAACAATTCATAAGTTTTAAATTGCGTGCCATTCTGCATGGCGATGAAATCGTGCGTCATCCCACTGTCTCCCACCCTGGACAGGACTCGTCCCTGTGTCCAGCACATCCATACCACAGATGCTCCCTGCCCGTTAGTCATTTAGTGGCCGCCTCGGTGACCAGATGGGCTGTCGCAGGGTCGCAGTGCTTGTGTTTGAGTCACCCTTATTTTACTTAATAACGGCCCCAAAGCTGTTCACATAACTTTTATTACAATATATTGTTATAATTGTTCTATTTTATTAGTACTTATTGTTGTGAATCTCTTACTGTGCCTAATTTCTATATTAAACTTTATCATAGGTATGTATGTAGGAAAACAGTGTATATAAAGGCATCCACTGGGGTCTTGGAACGTATCCACCACAGATGAGGCCGGGGGCGGGGTGGGGGCGGCTACCGTATTACCTACGGCTGCTTTCTCAATACAAAAGCAGAGTTGAGTAGTTGCACCTAAGACCATGTGACCTGCCAGCCTAAAATAGTCACAACTGGTCCTTTACAGTAAAAAGTTTGCGGGACCCGTTTGACATCGTACTGCTGCTCGTGATTCCCATGGATTTGGTTACAGATTGTTCGGTGATGTACCAATGTGCACTTTCCTGGGGAGTGGTCACAGTTTTCATCAGATTCTCAGATGAGAAACCCCTGAAAACAGTAGAATGCAACTTTAGGGAGTTTTGAAAGCCAGAGTTTGGGGTAGTCAAATGCTGGCCCCCAGTCCAAAGCACAGCAGTAGGAGGCAGGGACAGAGGTCAGGAGCTAGTGGAAAACTGGGGCGGGTCATCAGAGCTAGTGGGGAAGAAACAGAGAGAGGCAGGAGGGCAGCTGTCCCAGTACCTGCCTGGTACCATCTGGGGCCATTCACTGGCTGGCATATGAGGGAGACAGAGCCAACGTGGCTTCGGGGTCAGGGATGAGCTGCCTACATAGCTCGTGGCCACCTGATGTCCTCACGCACACCTGCTTCTTTGGAGAAGCTGGCTGGCAGCCCTGCCCTGCTGGTACTGGGTGTACTCTCCTGTTCAGTCTCCACGGTGTGTCAAGGACGAGAGTGCAGCTGTGCTGAGAGCACTGCTGGAAGTGGTCGGCTCTCTGCAAATGTTAACTCTTGTTCCTGTACCTCACTACAGCCCCGAGAGCCAAGTACGAGCATTAGAGTCTTCTTTTTATAGACACCCAAATGAGAGAACTCTGACGGGGGTAGGCAGAAAAACGATCCCCCAATGATAGGCATGCCCTAATCTCTGGAACCTACGAATATGTTACCTGACATGGCAATAGGGAATTAAGGTTGCAGATGGAATTAAGGTTGTTTATCAGCTGACCTTAAACTAAAGACATTGACCTGGATTATCCAGGTGGGTCCTTAAAAGTGGAAGAGGGGATCATAAGAAGAGGTCAGAGTAATGCCATGTGGAAAGGATTCATCCCACTCTTGTTGGCGTTGACCGTGGAGCAAGAAAGCTTTGAGCCAAGGACTGCCGGTGGCCTCTAGAAGCTGCAAAGGAGGATTCAAGGACTCAAGAATGCAAGGAAATGGATTCTCCCCTAGAACATGCAGAAAAGCACGCAGCCCTGCCAACACCTTGATTTCAGCTCAGGGGGACCCTGTCAGACTCCTGACTTCCAGAGCTACAAGAGAATTAATCTGTACTGTTTTAAGCCACTAAATTTGTGGTTATTTGTTATAGCAGCAACAAGAAACGAATCCCCTTACCAGGAATTTGATAGTTTGCTAAGAGCTTTACTGAAATCTACTCCCTCACTTAATCTTTGTGATGAGCTAGAGGTAAACATGACTATCTCCATTAAACAGATTAAACAGATGAGCAAGCTGAGGTTCAGAGAGGTTAAGGGGCTCGATAAAGGTCACACAGCTGGTCAAGGGCAGAGCTGACTGCAGAGCCCCTGCAGCAGGCTGTCCTGTGCAGAGCAGGCCCTGGGCCTGCCTTGTAAGAAGGCATTCTGAGGAAGCCTCTGTTCTTCCCCGAAATGCTCTTCAGGTGCCGGAGGAAGCTCTCCCAGATTGCCTTTGCCATGATGAATAAAGTCGTCATGCAGGGGGTTTTAATGGTGTTGGACCTGCGTCTGTCAGGGCTCCTTTCTTCCGATTAGCTCCAAGTCCTGTCCTGTCAGGTTCCACTTCTCTCTCTTAGCAGTTCTGAGGATTCCTGGAAGAGAAAGCGTAATTGTGGGGGCTGCCGACAAAAGACCTTCAGCTCATGTCCTGATGCACCTCTAGAAGCAGAGAAAAGGGGAGACCCTCAACTCAACACAGTACTTTGTTTCTTTATTATTGGGGCTCTTAGCACATCAAAGGGTGTTTAAAAAATCTGAGAAGTTTCTCTTGGGAGCACAATTACAAGTGGAATCCTAATGTCTTGCTTTGCTACATATAAGCAAAGTCCTCCTTTCTCTCCTAAATAAAACCCAAACACTGTTTCCATCATACAAAAGAGAAACGGCGGCCTGCCGGGGTTGGAGGAGAGGGTCGGCTGAGGCCTCCTGCCTCTCTGGCCAGCCTGCTTCCCACAGGCTCCCAGTGCCTCGCTTTGGCTGGCACAGAGGCTGGGCTTTGGCCCCTGGGCTGGGTGTTGGGAGAGGAAGGAGGGGAGACACAGCAGAAGGCACACTGGAGGCGACTAGGGCTGGCCTGCCGGTCCAGGGGCATCCCTCCCTGTGTGGGGCATGAATCCCAGCTCATCGGCCGTGCACAGAGGAACGGGCCTGGGTGCTCTGCACACGCAGCCTGGGCGTCTCAGTGGAGGCCGAAGCATCAGGCTCTTCCTGGGGGATGACAGTGACTCCTTATCAACAGGTAGCCAGCCGGGCCGGCAGGAGTTTACTGAGAGTGACAATAGGAATGGACAGTTCAGAACATTCAATAAGCCCTTTTCTTTTTGACCCAAAATAAAACATGCAACAAGGCATCTCAAGAGTAGAAGAAAGTTTTGTAAAAATCATTGAACTGCACATTTGAAACGGGTTTATACACCCCAATAAAGCTGCTTAAAAAAATAAAATGGGTGGAAGAAAAGGAAACATCCTTTAAGAATTCTTATCTGGGATATTCAGCAGCGCCTGCTCCACTATTTAATGCTTAGCCTTCGTCTTGCCGAGCTGACTTCACAGCCACTCTCCATTGCAGCTGGGCCGTCTGCTCCCATTTCACAGGTGAAGAAAATGGAGGCCTGAAGGCACTGCAGGTCTTGTCCAGAGAGAGTAAATAGCAGACTCAGGAGTGGGGAGCACAGGGGTCCCCAGAATACTTGGGGAGGAGGACCAGAAGACAGGACCGTCTGTGCCTGTTCCCTGGATGAACTTCAGACGCGGGCCTGGTGCCTGCAGCGGGAAGTTAGTTACCTGGGACACAGACCTGCCTGCCCCAGTTTCTCCCTCCCTCCTCATTCCTGGGTTCTGGATCTTATCGCCAAACACCCAGAGCTTCAGCTTTGAGCATGGCCTGAGGGAAGAAACAGAAATAGTAGCAGTGGCTACAGGACTGGCTGCAGGGCAGGAGCTAGGCCCGCTCTCCACCCACCGTTGAAGCCTTTTTAGCTGTTTTCTCTGCCTGGAAAAAGGAAACTGAGTAAAACCACAGGAAACAAGAAGGCTCTACCACTTTCCTGGGAACATTTCCCTAAAGGGACCCAAACCGAGGGACTAGAAGCAGAGCTGCCATTTCCAATGAGCTCACGGTCCAGCGTGGGCAGTGGGCAAAGGGAACACTCGGGGATGTGAGCTGTGTCCCGGGTGTCTCTGGGACGTGCTGCCCACCTAATCCTGCTGCCTCCTGTCTCCATGAATTGGCCTGGAGCCTGGCAGGTCACGTGTCTGTACTTCTCAGCTCTCAGTAGTGCGCTGCCTGACACGCATGGTGGGCATATCTGTGAGACCACATTGTGGCAGTTCCTGGATGTCCATGTACTCACTGGCAGAACTTTCTGGAACTCAGGTCATGCACAATGAGGGGCGGATGACAGCGCCCCTGCTGTCCTCAGAACCATCCGATGCTCTGGCTTGGCTATGGGCTGAGTTCACTGTGCCCTGCTCAGTGTCTTCTGTGCATGAGCTCTCCCTTGGGGAGCCCTCAGTCCCCGGATACACACTTCCCTCAAGTCACCCCTCAGTTAGTCAGGCGGGCCAAGTAGGTCTGAAGTCTGGTGGGGGCCACAGCCAGGGTCTGCTTCTGGGAGGTGCCTATCCCTGGGTGAGAGATGTCCATGGGTTTGGCCCATCACCGGATGTGTCCAGAGACCCCTGGGCCCCTGCAAAGGACACAGCCTGGCACTTCCCTGAGACCTTTTTGTCACCTCAACATGTCAAAGATGGTCCTCCTTTGCTGATGACCAATTAGGTCTGATTTCCTACTGGAGAGGAGAAGGAAGTTGTTCTAGGACTGGTTAAAGGTGGGCCACTTGTCTGTGGACATGGGGACCCTTCCTCTGGGGACTAGACAGCAGCAGCATCTTCCAGAGTCAGGACCTGAGAGCAGGGCCATCTTCCCCATCTGAACTCAAGAGGTGTTGCTGGAAGAGCACCCAGGGGGAGCTGTGGGGCTTCATGGGTCCTCAGCAGCTGACGGTTACTGAGCTAACATGTATTACGTGCCAGGCACTGTGCTAAGCTCCTTACACGGACCAGCTCTTGCATATGCACAAATGTCCTATGAAGAAGACACTATTATTATCAACCCCATTTTCCAGATGAGGAAAGTAAGGTATGGGATGAGCTAGACTAAGCTGGTAAATGGTACAGCTGGAGTACACATCCCCGATTCTGTCTCTATAGCCAGTGCTCTTAACCAGTCCTTCGGAAAGGAAAGAAAAACAGACAGAGTCAGCAGAGACAAGACCTTCTTACCTAAGAGATGTCAAATGTAGGGGGTAGAGCAGGGGGACAGCACACTTAAAGGGCCAGGTAGGAAATGCTTTCCACTTTGCAGGTCATATGGTCTCTGTTGCACCTACTCAACTCTGCCCTCATAGCTCTAAAGCAATCATAGATAATATGTGAGCAAATGGATAAGACTATGTTCCAGTAAAGCTTTATTTAGAAAATAGGTGGTGGGCCAGATTTGTCCCTCAGCCCAGAGTTTGCCATTCGGGGTGGAGAGGAGAGAATGTGGGGTTTGGGGGAAGTCAGACCTTTCTTTGATGCCCCTGACAGCTGGGTGACCTTGGGTTGTCATGTAACCTTTTCATCTTTGGTTTCCTGATGTCTAATAACTAAACACTATAGGGCACTTATTTTAATTTATTTTAAAGTGATGTATTGAGTCCCACATAAGAGCTGCGTACTGTGCTGGGAGCCAAGATACCTTGGGGAACAAGACAGACGTTGTCTTGCCCTCATGGAGTCCACACTCATGAGCACGACAGAGATAACCTTAGAGAAGGACATCAGCCACAGTGCAGTGCTTGGCTCTGGGAAGGAATTCAACAAAGAGTGCTTCCTTCCTGCTGTCATGCCCCTGACTCATCGCTCAGGACCCACTGCTTTCAAGTTTGCTGTTGTTGGTACCCGTACTGACTACAAAGGCAGAAGCATGTGGTAGAACCCAGAACTTTCATCTGTTTTTTAATGCATTATTAGGCAATCCGGGCCTAATTGTGAATCATAATTTTTTCATTAACTGATCTCATTTTGCTTGGTAATATCCATTTAGGTATGTGAGAACAGGAAAACTCCATTTCTGCTAAATATTATATCATTCAGTTGCTTCACTGATTTAGATTTTCACCACCAACCCATTCCCAATGAATGAGTCATCCATCTTTTTAGAGATAACGGGGATCATTAAGATCGTGCAAGCCCTGTACTTACCTTCAGATGCACCTGGTAGGGGAGAGCAGGGCCACCCTGAGTTCTGGGATGTAGCTCTGAGCAGCCACCACTCTACTAACAACTTCGGTTTGTCGTAGAAATGCACGCCTGGTTTGCATTTACCCCTTACTGTATCCTAACCTGCTTAGTGTCGCAGAGTTTCCTTCCTTATCTTTAAGGCTAATTGGTACCCAGGCTGATACACCCAACCTCGAAGACCATGAAACCCTAGCCCCTGGCCTGTGTCCAGCCTGTACCTTGAGGTTACCTGGCAAACGTGCCGTGCACCTGCTGGCACCATACAGACAGCTGAGGGGACATTGGCAAGTGTCCCATGCGTGGCTTTGCTGTTCCTGACCTGCTTCTGCTTCCTTCTGGTGTGTCTTATTCCAGTCCTGGCTCCATGTCTTCTGTTACACTTATAAGCATGGAAGGCAGCATCCCGTGTGTTTCGCATCTCTGTCCAATTTGTCTGATTTCTGACTTTGAATGATTTACCTGACTACCTGTCCCTGGAAATGAATTTCAAAGTCCTGACCCATCAGCCTATGTTCTGGCATGACCTTTACCCCCATAAAAGAAGGATTTAAATGACCTGGCAGGCTTCCTTTACCATAGCAACCCTAATTACCAGTTATTGTGCACTTATTCTGAGACATATGCTGATCTAAGTGTTTTATATACATTATCTTATGTAATTCTCCTGGATCCGGGGGTGGGGGGTGGGTTGGTATTATTATTCCTGCATTACAGGTGGGGAATCGAGGCACAGAGAGGTTGAGTGCTTGCTTGTCGTCATGTAGCCAGTGACTGGTGGAGCAGGGGTTTATTTGAATCCATGTCTCTGTGAATCCAAAGCCTCTGCTCCTGTAGGCAATAATGACCCCTCCGTGTTCTTGGCAAGTTCCAGGGAAACCCTGAGCTCTTCTGGACCCGATGTGGGAACTGCCCCCACAAAGTCTACCAGGGGTCCCGTGGACAGTGCCTGGAGTGTGTGAGGCACCGGGCATGGCTGGCCATCTCCTGTGTCACTGGGCAGAGTCTGGAAGCAGCAGGAAGCAGCCTGGTTGGGGGTCTTTGCAGCCAGGTGAACGTCATGTAGGGTCAGGCAACTCACAGCAGGGCCAGGTAGTGGAGAGGGAGGTAGGCTGGTGGGAACTGGGGAGAGGAGCAGACCCCCAGCTAGGGGACCTGGCAGGAAGTGGGAGGGAAAGCACAGTTTAGGAAAAGAGAAGCAGAAACCCCATTGTGGGCTGGGGCCCGCATCTCTGGTGGGGAAGCAGACTGGGAAAGGAAGGGCCTCCAACTTGAAGCCATGGGGCATCGGGATCCTAAGGGTCATCATCCATCAGCTTCTGAGCAGCCCTGGTGGTTATATTTCTATATCCCTTGTGCATAGTGATTGTTGGATGGATGGATGGATGGATGGATGGATGGATGGATGGACGGATGAATGAGTTTGGGGAAGCATGAAGATTTCAGTTTCCCCTTCGCCCAGCCCCCAAGAATAGTGCTAAGATTATTGTACCCAAAGCGATGATGAAGAAGGGAAAGGGGTTGTCATGGCATATGCAGGGGTGCACTCTGACCCACTGTCTCCTTATCCCTTCTTTCTCCAGAGGCTCCCGCCAAGCCTGAGGAGGCCGAGGCTGAGCCCTTCACAGACTCCTCTCTGTTTGCACACTGGGGCCAGGAGCTCAGCCCTGAAGGCCGGCGTGTGGCCCTGAAGCAGTTCCAGTACTACGGCTACAACGCCTACCTCAGTGACCGCCTGCCCCTCGACCGGCCCCTGCCTGACCTCAGACCCAGTGGGTGAGCAGAGTCAGTGGCTGGGCCCTTGTTGATCTGCCCGTGGGGAGACGGAGGCCCCACACTGCTGGGGACAGAGCCAGGCCTGGGCATTGGACTCCAGGGTCCCTTCCCCTTGGCCAACACTGAGCAAGTCCTTCCCCTTCTCCTTCCACCTCAGTTTCTCCAGTTGCAAAGCAGAGGAAGTCGTCCTTTCATTTGAGATTTTGAGGATTAATAACCTAATTTACTCCTTAAGGGCACTCGAATCATCTGTCATTCTTGTTAATAAGTCATTTTAACCCAATTAGTTGCATTTTAATGAACAATTATTATTTTTTTTTCTGTAAATTAGTTTTTTAAAGTACATCCATCTTCCGGGGCTAACAAGTCATTACACCCGACAGAAAATTCTGTGTTGACTTCTCTCTTTGTTACGGAAGATGTTCCTTTAAGGTTCAGCTGCAATTTTTATTACTCCTAATTAGTAAAAATGCAAGCATGTACCACAGCTGAGAAAAATCTCATTAGCTTTTGTAAGCTCCCCCCACACCTTCTTTTCCCCTCTTTCTCCTTATTTTTAAAATCTTCTTAAAGCTGCAAACCACAGTGAGCTTGTATCTGGAGTTGCTGCTGGGTTTGGAGGCTATGTTCTTTTGGGGAGGAGAGTTCAGTTTAGCTCTATAGACATTTATTGAGCACCTGCTGTGTGCTATATAATTGGGTATGGGTTTTCCTGGCCCAGGGAGAATCTGGCTGGGCTCTAGGGGTGAAAGATTAGCTGCGGATCTACAAGGGGAGTGGAGAGCATATGTTCATTCAACGGATAGTAAAGGATATTTATTGAGCACTTATTGTGTGCCAGCATAGTACAGCACAGGGTTAGACAGTGAACAAAACAGACAGGAATCCTTGTCTTGTCCTCATGGAGCTTGCAGTCTAGTTGGGTCGGGACAGACAATAAACAAAACTTAGAAGTCAACTATGTAGTATGTTATTTAGATGTAATAAGAGCGATGGAGAAGTATAAAGTAAGAGAGGGAGGTAGGGACAGTCTGGAATAGGAGGAGTTGACTTTTTAATGAGGCGGCCAGAGAAGGCCTCACTAAGAAGGTGACATTGGAGCAAAGACCTAGAGATGAGGAAGCAAGTCACGTGGATACTGTGGGGAAAAGCCTTCTAGGCAGGGAGACCAGCAAGAGAGACCAGCAAGCTTTCTAGGCAGAGGTAGAAATGTGCTCGGCATGTTTGAAGAAGAAGAAGGACCCTCCTGTGGCTAGAACAGAGCACACAAGAAGGCAGTAGTTGGAGATGAGGTCAGAGGGGCAACAGGAAGCAAATCAGGTAGAGCAATGGTTCTTAAACTTGGCTGCCCGTTTGGTTCATCCAGGAGCTTTAAAATAATCCTGATGCTGGAGCTATGCCCAGGCCAATTAGATAAGCGTTTCCAGAGGTGGCACTCAGTATCCATATTGTTTCAAGTTCATGGGCCATTACAGGGCTGCCGAGGTTTAGAATTGCAGAGAAGGGCTTTGTAGGCAACTGCAAGGATGTGGCTTTCGCTTCGGGTGATGGCGCTCCATGGGAAGAGCTGGAGAAGATTAATAAAGTGCTCTGCTTGTCATTTTCAAAGGCCCCATCTGGCTGCGGAGTTGAGAACAGACTGAAGGGACCAGGGTAGAGGCAGGGAGACCAGTTAGGAAGCTTCTGCCGAAATCCAGGCGAGAGATTGTGTTGGCATGACAGCAGTGGGGCAGGTGCTGAGATAGGGTTGGATTCTGGTAAAATCCCGAAAGTGACATCAGCGAGGTGCCACAGGGTCTCAGCCCTTTGGGAGTGCGTCAGAGACTGGGCCTGGGGCAGAGGGAGAAGCAGGGCTGATGTAGTCAGAACCTAGGGGCTCAGGAGAAAGGGTCCTCAAGAGGAGTTGGTGCTCCCGGACCCAGCAGGGGCCTCGGCCGTGCCCTTCGACTTTGCAGCCAGCTCTGACGCAAAACACAGGCCCAGCTCAATACACGTTCCAAATTACAAGGGAAATAAGAAGGAAGCCAAGGAAAGGGTGGATCTTACAGACTACAGCGTGGCTCTAACAATGACGGGTATTTTCCCAGAGCTTGACTTATTGAGAATGCCCTCCCCATTTGGACCACACCAACCTGCAATGAACTGAAGTATCCTTCCCATTCTGAGTCAAGGAAACTGAGGAGCAGAAAAACTGACAGTTATGTCTGAGGTCACACAATTGGATAAGTGGTTGAGCTGAGACTCAAACCCATGTATCCAGGTGCCAAACCATGGCCTTTGATGGTGGCCCACAGCCAGCTTTGCTTTGAACGTGCACAAGCCATGCTGTGAGCTGACCCACCCTGGAGCCCCTTCATTGAGACAGGTGACCTGCAGGCCATTTCTTCCTGCTTCTGTGGGAGCGAAACAGGAAGCTGGAGGCTCTAGGAGGTGACCTTTCTCAGCAGGGCAGGGCTCCCCAGCAAGCATGCTCCCTTCTGAAGGAAGTGCATTTTCAGAGGTAGCCCAGCCTGGACTTCTGAGTTTGCTGAGAAAGGGTTTCTGAAGGACTCCACGTGGGCAGATTCTGCCATTTTCTCCCGAGCCTCTGGAAAGGAGCCATAATTGTAATAGACTTTCCCTCTGCCCAGAGCTTCACAGTTTATGGAGCTTCCCCATCTCCCCTGTGGAGCAAGGCGACTTTGTCAGCCTCTTTTGATAGCTGGAAAAATGGCGCCTCTGCTCAGAGGCAGAGCTGAGCCTCCCCGCTTCTCCACCAGGCCTCCCTCAATGGCTTTAACAACGCGGTTTCTCTTTGTACAAGTACTTGGAGGCTCTGTCTACTCGACTTGAGCTCTGGTGCCAGACACACGCCCAAGACTGGAGAGCTGTTGAGGGGCCACTCAGAACAAGCCTGTGCGTGGGTAAAACAGTGCCTCTCTGTGTTAATTTCCATGAAAAACTTCCCTGCCTTGTAACAAGGTCATTGCTTGGCTTATCCTGTTTAACTCGTTTTGGAAACATCTTTCCAGTATCCTTTACTATCACCCTATTTCAGATTACACTGGCAAACATTTGTGTGGCATGAGCCATGTTTTCGGGGACACGTTTGGCATTTTCGTTACATTAACTCTTTGGCGCCTCATAGTAACCTTCTAGCCTAGGTGCTTGTCTAGGAGAAACGCATGGTTTTCCGTTACTCCGCTCCTTACTCTCACACTCATGATACTTCAGATGTGTGGGTTTCTTCCCACACCAATTCTGTGATACCAGCTGGGTGTCCAACAATTCAATTCAGTTTTGATGCTATGCATGGAGTTACTGTCAGACCCTGCACGTTAAGTGCTCCGTGTCCCCAGTCTGCTGCCACTTCAGACGCCAGTCACAAGTCCCAGGTAGTCACTGGCATCTGTGCTGCTGACCAACTGACTAAAAATTAGGGTTCACGCAACCCCACCTTGGGTTCAGTAAATTTGCTAGAGTGACTCACAGAACTCGGAGAAACACTTATGTTGACCAGTTTATTATAAAGGATGTGATAAATGATACAGTTGAACAGCCAGATGAAGAGATACATAGGGTCCCAGATGCAGAAGCTTCTGTCTCTGTCAAGTTGGGGCACGTCGCCCTCCCGGTATGTGGATATGTTGACCAACCCGGAAGCTCTCTAAATCCCATACTTTAGAGATTTTTATGGAGGCATGATTGATTATTAACTCTTTTTCTAGACCCTCTCCTCTTTCCAAAGGACAGGGTATATGGCTGAAAGTGCCACTCTTCTAATCATGGCTTGGTCTTTCCGATGACCAGCCCTTGTTCAGGATCCCATCAAGAGTCACCTCATTAGATCAAAAAATGCTCCTATCACCCAGGAAATCCCTAAGGTTTTAGGAACTCTGTGTCAGGAATCAGAGTCAAAGACCAAATATTAGTAGCAACTGGGAATATATATATATAGTTCACATGAGTATTATTAGTCTCCATTTTACAGAAAAGGAAACTGAGGCTCAGAGAGATTATATAATCTGCCCAAGGTCACTAGTGGCAGAGCTGGGGTTTGAACCCAGGCCGTCTGGCAATAGAATTTGTGTTTGTAACCGTCACTGTGCTTTTACTGCCTCGAGGTGTCGATTTGTATAACTACTGGGCATGGGTGTGGGGCGTGGGGAGCACTGATTTACCCACGCACAGCACTGAGCTGGAGCATTTTGTCTGGGTCAGGACGGTGTGTCTCTAAGTGTTGGAGAAATTGCTTTAGTGTACATCAAACCTGTTAGGTGGAGAGTGGGGCCTTGGCTCTGGCTAATGGGATGCGGAGTGAGCGGGGCAGGGGGTGTAAAGAGAGCATCTAGAGAGGAAGCCCCATGCTAACAATAGTCTCCAGAAGAATCGTGCTGTGTGGATCTTGCTTCAGCCCCCGCCCCTGTGCTTCTCCCTCCTGTGACCTCCAGTTTGCCCTTGGGGCTGTCTGCCCCAGGAGGTATCCTTGCTTCTTCACTTTGCCCTTTGTATTATCGGCTTTGCTCTTGCAGGTTCTAACCCCGCTGTTATGCTTGGTTTCATTCCTGGACCAGAAAGTGGGTGTCCCGAATCCTGCCCCACCCTCTTCCATCACTTCTGGCTGCTCCCTTATTTAGTCTCCTTCTTTCTTGGTGCTGCAAGATGTAATCTGATCCACCTTGTCACCTGGCTGAGAGGACCAAACTGCCTTATATACAGCATAAGACGTTAACCAGAAGGAAAAACATCCATCTAACTGGTTGCTGGGCCTCATTGATTTATTCGTCCAACAAACTTTTATTGAACACCTAGTGTGTGTCAGGCACCCAGTAAAGCATCAATCAGCCAGGGAAACCTCAAGGAGCTTACACCGTAGTGGGAAGCCAGGTGCAAGGTGGTTGGAGAGCAAGACAGGTAATCAGAAAACTCGCTGACCATCTCCTGGCCTCTTAAGGAAGATGCAGGTTTCTAGTAAAGTCAGGAGCTGGACTTGATGACCCATGGAAGCCCCATCCTTCTGTGGCCTCTGTGACAGGGAGGCTGAACCTGAAGAGAGGTGTCTTCAAGGAGCCTCCCTTTACCCACGTGACTGCCTTCCCATGGGAAAGGAAGGACACGGGCACAGGAAGTGCAGCAGTTTCTTCAGCCTCATCTGGGCTCTTTGGTCTGGGCAGAAAGAGGCACAACTTCCTCTGGGCACCAGGATATTTGGTTTTCGGGGAAATCAAATGCCATTTATTCTCCATGCATTGTTGGAACAAGATCAGAGCAAGGCCTCAGACATTCAGACGGGAAAACCTAGGGAGTCAGGACGTGGGCTACGTCACCTGGTGATCTCCTGGGCCTCGGCCCGTGAGGGGCCTTTGCCAGATTTGGGCAGGGGTTGCCTTCTTGCTTCCTGGGTTGGGAAGACACAGGACCTCAGGATTGAAGGAAAGAAAAGCTGCATCTCAGCCTGGCTATGCTTTGCTCTACCACTCACATCCCCAGGTGCAAGCTCCGAACGTTCCATGGCTTTTTCTGCGCTCTCTCCTGCTCCCAGCATCCACCCAGCTCCTCCTTATCTGTACATGCCAATATACCCTCCCAGAAGCCAAAAAAGAAAAAGGAAAAAACAACTCTTGATTGAATGTGGTCTGCATAGGTATATACATTTGGCAAAACGTATCAAACTGTGTACTTATTATCTGTACATCTTTTGCATGTAAATTAGACATCATTTTTTTTTTTAAATGAGTGTGAAACAGATCAGGTAAGTTCTCCACCTAAAAGATAGAGAAGGAGGATGGAGGCGACATATTTTGGAAAGTCGATGGGTTTCTAGAAGATGGGTTGTGGTTGTGGGGAAGGAGGATGGTGGGGGTGGGGGTTAAAGTAACCCTGCCAGCTTGGGGCAAAAAGCTAAGAGTGGGCCTCCTACCCCAAGGACAGTGGTGTCGGGCAGGTGGCATCTGGTTCCACAAGGGCAAGTGCATGTCGCATTCTTTTCTGCAGGCAGTGGTTGTTATCTCCAGACAGGGCCCAGGGGCATTTGGGTGTGGGCAGGGGAAGTCGGCCTCCCGGTGTCAAGCTTCAGGGCTATCATGTTGCCATGGCAACTCTCTGGCCTACCTCCAAGGTAGCTCAGGGCAGAGCCTCCGGCAGGTGCTGCATCTTGCCTCTTGCTGGCAGATCCTCGGAGGTTCCTGAGGAATGACATCATCTTTCTCTCAGGGCCACATCCCTCCCTCCCAGGGAGTAGGCGGACTGGCTCTCAGGTTGGATGCTGGGTTAGGGCCTGAGGCTGGGGCATGAGGGATTGCTAAAGGGGATCAACTATTTTCTGCAGCCTCAGGTGGGAGCAAATGGGACAGATCCACACCCACACCTGCAAAGGAGCCTGGGCGATCCTGTGTGAACATCCAAGTGGAAAGGAGCAGGACAGACTTAGAGCAGAGAGAACGCAGCCCAGAGCCAGGTGCTCAGGCCCTCTGGGAGTAGGGTAGGGTCCACCCAAGGTGGCTGTGCATGTTTGCTGCCATCCCTGTGGGTGTGACCACAGATTCACGTGCGAGGTCTTTGTGGTACAGACTCTAGACAGACATGTGCGATCTCTGAACTTTGAGGGCCCGCAGGGCTGGCTTCACCGATGTGGGTGGTCGGCAGAATAGTGGCTTCCCAAGGACGTCCATGTCCTAGTCCCTGGAAGCTGTGCACATGGTATGTTGCATGGCAAAGCATGAAGGCTGCAGATGGAATTAACGTTGCTAATCGTCTGACTTTAAAATAAGGAGATTACCCTGGATTATCTGGATGGGCCCCGTGTAATCGCAAGGGCACTTAGAAGAGGAAGAGAGGTAGAAGAGTCAGAGATGGCCATGTGAAAAGGACTCAGCCAGACACTGCTGACTTTGAAGTTGGAGAAGAGCCATAAACCAAGGAAGCTGGGCGGCCTTTAAATACTGGAAAAGGTGTGAAAATATATCACGTCCGGCATCCAGAACGCAAGGCGGTCCTGCCAACACCTTGATTTTAACCCAGTGAGAGAGACCTGTGTCATGCTTCTGAACTCCAGACTGTAAGAAAATAAATTTGTGTTTTATGCCACCAAGTTTGTAGTAATTTCCTACGGCAGCAACATTAGTATTAGGAAACTAATACACTGTGCGTGCAATCTGTCGCACAGGTTCCCAGGAAGGCCGGCACTCCGCACTTGGCTTAATGCTCTGCTGTTGCCATGTTAAAATGCTGAATAATGTTTGAACCGTGGCCACCATATTTTCTTTTTGCACAGGGCCCCACAAATTATGTAGCTGGTCCTGGGGGAGAAGGGGTTGGCTCCAGGTGAAGCGGCGAGGATCGTGATTGCTGGGCCATCTGGGAATTGCTACCCAGAGGCTAATGATTTCCACCAAAAGCCACTACTTACTTACTGTGTGCAGGTGCTATGCAAACTGCTTAATATCTGTTTTTTTTTCCATTTCACTTCATCCTCACGTCTTTCCGAGGTAGTTATTTATGTCCATTCTATGTAGGAGAGTACTGAATATTTGCTAGGCCAAGAAACTTTCCACTTTATATAGGAGAATACTGAACATTTCCATTTTATTTAGGAGAATACTGAATATTTGCAAGGCCAAGAAAGTTGGTTAAGTTCTCACAGGTGGTAAGTTGTAGCGGGCCAGCCGCCACGAGTCGAACGGTTCCTGACAAGGGGAGTGGGAATGAAAAAAGGCACTCACACTTTGATGATGGCGATCGCGGACCCCAGTGTTCCTGGAGACCCTGAGTTTATTCTGTCCCCAGAATTTATACCTTCTGTGGACGTGCAGTTTAACAAGTACAAAAATGCATTACCTAGTTAACAGTAAAACTTTAACTTTAACACAGGAGACACAAAATTTACTGAAACTCCCAAATGTAATTATCTTATCAATAGCCCTGATAGGCATCAGCCTTCTGTTCTGGGAACTGGCCACTCCCACCACATTCCTGAGCAGCATGCAAGCACTCTCCAGATGCAGGCAGAGACAATTGCTTCAGGGGGAGGAAATAGGTTAAGTATAAACTGAGCCATTCTGTTAAGGCTTTAAAGTTAACTGCAACCATGGCTCCCCACAGTAAGTGGCACAACCAGTCGTGTTACCTGGGTCTTGCATCTCCAGGACACTGCCTCAGCACCCTCGCCTCTCCCTGCCCAGGTGAGCTTTTGTAGTTTGGGATCTCAGCTCTGTGGAGATGACCCAGGAGTCTGGAAGATGTGTGCTCCACAAGGGCAGCTCAGGACAAATGGGTGAAATAAATCCCCTTAGTAATGATTCTGCTATTGCACTGAAAATGCTAACTGCACAAACAATTGGAGGGAAACACTTTTTAACAAAAGCCGTCTGGAAAAAATACTTTTGGTTCTTAGTTAATGTTAAGCTCATGATGAGCCAATAGTATCATGAGGTTGTTCTTAACGGTGTTTGTCATGCAGGGTGTCATGCGCGGTCTCAGCTCCCTCTCCCCACATAAGAAGGCAGGATATAGTGAGGCCAAAAAGGAACATCCATGGAGCCATAGGTAGGGGGTCACACCACTGTATTCTCACTGGCGGTTGGGTTGGAGACACAGGAAGCAGGAGCCACACTATCCACAATCTGCCGTCTGCTTTTCTGCCTGCCAACCAACCTCACTTGCTAGCTGCAATGCGCCATGCTAACTGCAATCCCCGCTTGCTAGCTCAGCCGCCATCCGCTGCTAGCATAGCCATGGCAGTTACATTACTGGCCAATGGCTCACTGGTGACAGCTAACATCCAACTAGCCCCAGCTGATGGCCATCCAATCACAGTTGATGGCCATTTACTACCTGAGCCAGCACCTTTCCACGTGAGGCCGAGAGCCTGGAAACTGCTCTCTGGTACTCTGTCCCCACAGTATTGTAACCTTGAGCTATATTAATAAAGATAGAATGTCTTTAAAAGGGGAGATGATGGTTTGGTTCTACTTTGCTACTCAGCTTCCAGCTGCCGAAATGGATTATAAGGGATGTAGAGAAAGTAGAGTATGTTTAGAGAAGAACAACCTAGGAGAAAAACTGGGTAACATGACAAACAGATGAAGTTTCTGCTTAGATTATAGAATAATATTTAAAACTTGATTCCCTGGGTTCCAAGCCCAGGTCTCTCATTTACAAGCTGGTTGACTTCCAGCAAGTTACTTAGCCTCTCTATGCCTTAGCTTTCCTGTCTGTAAATTAGCTCTGGTAGTACAAAGATTAAATTGTAATATATGTAGAGCTCTTAGAACACTGCCTGATACATAGTAACTGCTATTTAACTTTTCGTTCCTTTTGTTATCCGGGTCTCTGATTTGTGAAAGAGATAGATTGACTTCAGTACGTGAAGGCCCACTCAGTGGACAAGGAGCCCCATGGGACCGGCCATCGGCCCTGGCTCTCGATGAGAAGAGGGCCAGGCAGGCGCTGTAGGTAGATCACACTGAGGCCCCCAGACACTGATTTCTCCTCAGCCCGAGCACTGGGTGTCAGAGGCCAGAGTCAGGCGCTGCTGGAGAGCCACATGCCCTATTCCCATTTTTCTGAGCTGTGGATCCCACCTTCCCTTCCTCCACCTTCCTCAGCTCTCCTTGCCAGGAGCCCAGCCTGCTCACCGACAAACCCACCGCATGGAGACACTCTGTCCCTTTTGTGGCTTTTCCACCACAGCCAGCTGACATTTGTTCCCTGAGTGGCTCTCCATGTGGTCCCAGGGATCCCATTTTCCCAGAATTCTAAGACGTTTTAGGAACAAGTAGTCTCCTTGCTTCCTGTTGGCTGTTTACATTTTAAATGATTCGTTCCCCTCTTGTCCTACTTAAAATCTACGTTTGACTTAGCAGACCCTTTCTGTGAATTGATAGAATCATCTGAAAGGATGTTTGTAGAAGTGCTGCCTGTTGACGGAAGCTGGACACCTTGGCCGGGCTCCAGTCTGCAACCTCTCTGCTCACTGGTTAGGGTGCCGTGTCTCTGTCAGAGGCTGAACACACCTCTAGCTCACTCACTCTTTCCACCCCATCATCTCAGCTCCCTGCACGTCTGCTTCCTGCCTTCTCAGGGTATCTCACGTTCAGCCTCTCATGAGAAATGGCTGCTCCTTCTTCTACATTGCAAGATCGGTTATGCAGAGCTCCTGGGCTAGATGGCCCCATAGGCTGACAGCCAGCCCGTCGATAGCTACTTGAAGCTCAGGAATCAGTGTCTGGTCCCATCAGTTGTGGACCAAGTGCTGAGGCTACATGGCAGAAGACACGGCAACCTTTATATGAGAAGCATGGGGATTGTGGATCTCAATGGGAGCAATGTAACAGGAAGGCAGTTGCAGGCTTCAGGCACCCTGTAGTATTTTATCATATTTGTCCACGTCATCCTACTAGACACACTACACCCTCTCTATGTTTCATCAGAGTTGGCAGCCTGGAGTAACTCTTCCGTTTTGCTCCTCCCACCAGACCTCTGAGCTGTCACAACACCAGTGTTTCACCAGACATATCTCTGGGAGGGCCTGGGGAGGAAGATGCAGACCCTTGTTTAGCAGGGATTATGAGCATAGGTTTTGGAGACAAATGGGTCGAGGTTTAAGCCCTGGGAGATAACTAACCTCCTCAGTCCCATTTCCCTCATCTGTAAAATGGGGACAATAAAATTTACCATATAGGATTATAGGAAGAATTAAAATGGGGGGGGTAAAAATATTTGTGCATCTCTTAGCGTGGTTTATGGCAAACCGTAAGCACTCAGTAAATGGAAATTATTACTGTTATTATTTCTAAATATTCCGTGCTGAGGCCCTGGGTAATGAATGGGTAGCAAGCACCATGCATTCTCTGAGTTCCAGAGGTTGTGGAGATACAGATGCCAGCCAGAGGGAGTGAAAATCCTGACGGTTCTCGTGCCCAATGAGACTCTCCACACTGCCTGTCCTCAGGTTTTGTTCAGTCCAGCAGACTGGACTGTGGCAGGCCTGGGAGCCTGTCTCCTCTGGAAGAAGCCAGAAGTGTTCCCAGTGAGGTCAGAGGAGGGTCAAGCAAGTCCTTTGGGTGCACATGGGATGGCAGAGGCTGGTGAGGACGCTGACGGCCGGGAAGGGCCGAGAGGGCAGTCTGACCTCAGGGCCAGGGGTTACCAGTGCACCTGACCTCCTGTGCTGACCACAGCTGCAGAGGAGGGCCTCTCTGGGAGGACTGTGGGAGGAAAGAGATGCTGGGGGCACTGAGGGCAGTGGGTACCTGGGATTGTTCTCGTCTCACTGCTTGGTCCAGGCAGGTCCCTCCTCCACTCACAGAGCCCTGGCATGCCTGGGCTCAGCTCCCCAGGTACCTTGGCAGATAGACCCCAGCTCACATCCTACTTTGACATTCCTTCTGGAGAGATCTACCCGTCCTTGCACCCAGGTCAAGTGGCCTCCATGAGTCATCACTCTGATGGATGGGGAGCTTGTACATTGGCTGACGTTAGGGAGGGAAGCATCTGAGATCCAGTATGGAAGTGTCTGGCTGCTGCCCTGGGTGGTACCTGGTGGCCAGGAGCCTGGGTTGGCCTCGCTTAGTCTGCCACGGCTTCCCTGCCTCTCGCAGGTAATGGCACCGATGCTCTTGATATAAACTTGCCTCGTAAATCACTCCCAACAGTCTTGGGCATCTCTGCTGAGAGGCTCCCTGCAGAGCTGCTCCCGGCTCGTCTCTGCGCTGCCTCCCGCATACAGAGATCGATAAAGTCAAGTTTTAGCATGACCATCAATTCTGGCTTATTAGACAGCCATAGTACGCCCCTCTCTTGTTTTTATCTCTTGTGGAAAATGGCTTGACTTTGAACAAGAATAAAAGTAAAAAAAGGGAACTTTTATGGCTTAATTTTACAGGAGGATGTGCCTCTTCTCAAAATGAGTGAGGGGCCAGTCTCGTACAGTCAGGCTTTCCCAAAGATGTACCTAGGGAAGGGCCAGTCACACCTGTGCGGCTCCCCCAGCGTTCACGTCCTCTGGCCCTTTTCCGGAGAGGCAAGTGGAGAAGCGGGGTACAGGGGAAGATGCCCAGTGCAGGAGGGAGGGAAGGCTCTGGGGGCAAACGGTGTGGGTGGCCGGGCCCTGGAGGATACAGGTCCTGGGACAGAACATCTCAGCAGTGTGAGTGTGACAGGCAAAGCCTTCGGGTGGGGGCCAGTGCTGCCTGATGGGCAAAACAAGTGGACCGGAAGTGCTGGGCTTGCATCCGGGACAGTCCTTTTCCATAACAGCTCTGGGGTGTGCGTTCATTTGGAAGACCTCGGGCTGCCCTGTGGCAGGCAGGCTTCTGTCCTGGGTTTGGTGCCTGGCAGTGATGACGCTGGATGTGACAGCAGGTGCGTGGACATCTTGCCTGACATGCTGTTCCTGCTCCCTCTTTTCGCCTCTCCCCTCAGCCATGTAAATTCTGCTTTAATGTTGAGATGAAAATAGGAACCGTGATTGTGTATGTCGATGTGTGTGTGTTGGGGACTTTTAACGGGTAAATGTCAGTTTGTTCAACAGATGCTGCCTGAATGCCTGTTGTGTGCCAGGCACAGTGTTGGGCAGTGGGTTTGCAGGCCTTTCCCTACTCTCCGGAAGCTGTGGTCTAGTCACAGGGTAACCGACTCTTCCTGATGGTTTTATTAAAATTGTAAGTATGAAGCGAATTTGGGAAAAGGCTCCATTCTTCTCTCCCTTCCTCCACGCCTCTTTGGTGAGAGAGAAGGATTGCTGGAAATAGAATGGGAGAAGTTTCTGGTAACCATAGAGACAGTGATTTTAGTGTATGACTCTCCGACTCTTCAGCAGGCCGGGGCCCCACGGTGATTTCTCCCAATTGCTCAGCGCTGGTTGTCCCGCAGCCTTCCTCGTTAAGGAAGAGCAGGCCTATCCCTGCCCTGCAGCACTTTAATTACTGACGGACGAAAGCCCTGTGCTGTTAGGCTCATTACTGCGTGTTCTAACCTGGCTGTGCCTCCCGCTTTGGAGAAGTGCAAGCTGGTCACCAGCCCTGAAGCCCTGGGGCCTTCGGTGGCCAGTGCTGGGAGCTAGCAACCTCCTCTCTGAGCCCAGGGCCTTGGACAGGGATCTGATTGCTGCTCTGTCCCTTCAGTCAGCTCTCCTGAAGATGGGATCTCGCTGCCTCTGGGACAATTTTAGTTTCAGCCAGAGAAGGACCCCGCAGTGGTTTCCTGCCCACTAAGGCAGCGAGTGCAAGAGAAGGAATTGGGTAAACCTTTGGGAACCATGGCACTTCTTACTGTTTGGCTTCTTTATGGGGTCTGATTTCAGGGGTGCCTGTTCCTCTTCCCATGGGAATGGCATGTAGACTTTCATGACTTTGCCTCATGCCCTGTGGGTAAGAGACCTCCAGCTAGCTTCAGGGCTTCCGTGGAGCTAGGGGAGAATGGAACAGTAAAGGCAGTCTCTACCTTGATTATTTCTTCGTGAGGAAAGACCTCTGGGGTAGATATCAGAAGACCAGAGTTGAGATTCTCTCTTGGCCGCTGACTCACGGTGAGGACGCAGCTTCTCTGAACCTCAGTGCTCTCATCTATGAAATGAGAGTGGACTTGACCTTCTGTCCCTCATTCATTCATGTGGAGACTCTGACTCCCGCTCCAACCTGAAGCTAGATCCCTAAAGGCTGGATCTCTGTGATTCCTGAGGGGTTGGGGAGACCCCAGGCAATATGCCTTCTGGACTAAGGCAGGGTGGATTCTGGCAGTAGAAGTCTCTGGAAGGAGACAGATTTCCCTCCTGAGGCAGATCATCTAAGGTCTGGCCTCATCTAGGCGTTGGCTGCCATTTTGGAAAAACTAAGACTTGCCTTTGGTTGTAGTTTCTATCCTCCTGGCTTTAGACATGTTGAGTCATTCTTGTAGTAAACACTCAGTGACTACCTGCTGGAACCCAGGCATGTCTCTAGGTGCTCCGGATACAACTGTGCAGCTGGGATAGTCATTGCCAAATTCAGACTGTTGTGGGGAAAACGGTTTCTGTGGTTGTGAGCCTGTATGCTGCACACTTAGGGCTTGGCTTAAGTGTATCAGAGAAGAAGCCCTGGGAAGAATCTGGACTCCTGAGCCCTCTAGGAAAGCTGGATCCAAGATGTCGGGTGGACTAGCACCTGGGGTACCCCAGCAGCGTGCCTGACAGAGCTAAGCCTGGCTCCTCTCCTTCCAGGTGCCGCAACCTCTCTTTCCCTGCCAGCCTGCCAGAGGTGAGCGTCGTGTTCATCTTCGTCAACGAGGCGCTCTCGGTGCTGCTGCGCTCCATCCACTCCGCCATGGCACGCACGCCTCCCCACCTGCTGAAGGAAATCATCCTGGTGGACGACAACAGCAGTAACGGTGAGTGCTGGGGCTGCTGCTCTGAGCGCAGGGCTCGGCCTCCATTCGGGTTCTCAGTGTCTCTAGGCTCTCTGAGAGCCAGGTGGTCACTGCTCTGCAAGGTTCGCTCCACAGGTGTACCCTCTTTGCATCCCACGGGGGCCTGGTCCCCAAGGTCTGTCTTACTGACCTTCCACACTGCCCCCCAACACTCCAGTAGAGTAAGATAAATAGCCCTGATCTCCCCCAAACCACACACACAGTGAACATTTCCAGTGACTCTTTTCCGTGAAGCATCATTTCATTTGGTGGTATTGCTTGGCCTTTGCTTGAAGGCTCTTCACTGCTTTTGCCGTAGCAGTGGTGGTGATGATGGAAGAGTGTTGGTGCTGGTGGGTACAGGGCAGTGGTGTTGATGGTGGGATGGCAGCAGATGCGTAACCCGTCAGCAGCAACGAGACTGTTGAGTGTGTAGCCTCTTTGCTGAATCTCCTACTCCCTGTTCCATCGGGCCCTGATAAAGCCCCAGGTGGCCTGAAAAAGGCTTATTGAAGCCTTTACGTTACTGTCTCCCCTTCCTTAGCCACTACCAGCTACTTCCCTCCCTGGGTGCATTCCATGGCCTCTCCCCCCACATGTACCAGCCCAAAATATTCTCCAAATGTAGAGCCCAGTATTGAGGAAGTTTAAAATCCAGGGCTCTTGATAGGACCATCCATGGGGATGAGCTTTAGATAATGCATGTTTAAAAAACAATAGACTACTACGTCATGGGACCCATCGCTGGGCTCGTGTTATCTTTAGCACTTTCTCTGGTGTCAGGTAGCCAATTTCCCAGTGCGTTCGTTGCTTTAATGAGAAGTTCAGATGGGCAGTTTGTGATTTGTTATCAATTAAAGCTGAAACATATCAGATAATTGAAATATATTTAATCTCAATAAGCAAATTTTCTTTTTCATTTTATCATCACATGGTAAGTAGGAGCAGCTATGAAGGGCAGTGCTTATGAATCACTTAACATTGTTCCATGACAGTGAAAGAGGGAAAATGCATCAAAGGATGGCAGAAATAGGTGGCACAGTGTTCGAGGTGATTGTCGTAGGGAGACAGGAAGGGGACCAGCTCCCACACGTCTAGCAGCTACCTACCATCACCTTGCTTGGGTCCAAGGAATGGTGCCTAAGAATGCTCCCAGTCCCCAGTGGCTAACGCCAGGGTAGCTGTGCACGCACCCAGACCTGCTGACCACCCTCACTTCTGACCCTGTGAGGAGGCGAGGGATGGAACAGTCATCCTTCAAGGGTGAGACACCGCATCCCCCCAAGCAAGAGGCAGCCCCAGGCCCCATTCCACTGACTTCCTCACATCACAAAAGACAGAAGAGAATGAAGCACTAGGAAGAAGGGAATCTCGGAGCCGTTCGTTTCTTTCCCATGGTGAGAACCTTATTGTAGCCTTACAGATGCCATTTGGTCTTAATTCTTATGGGGGGAAAAGGAGGAAAGCTGACACTGAGTTTTAAAAATGTAGATAAGGAAAGTGAGCCAGATATAGAGAATTTCATAGTCGAATTTAAAGAGTTTGGGCTTTATGTTGTAAATGGCGGTAACCATCGGAAGTCTTTGGTGGGAGGAATAATGCCGTCAGAGCTGGGCAGCAGAGACTTGGCTGTGCTTTATGATACTGGTGGTGGGAAAACACCACCTAGAAGGAGGGGACTGGATAAGAAGGCAAGTGCTGCAGTATAGGCAAGAAATCCAGGGGTGCGGAGTGGTGGTGGGTGTGGGGATCGAGGGCGAGATATGGGCCTGAGAGAGTCTAGGAAGGACGCATCTATGGGATCGCTCCCCTACTAGGCCATAATCAGCTGGGCCGGAGGAGGACCCGTGAATGGTGACTCCGAGGCTGACAGGGCACTCCCAGGAGAGGGAGGCAGGGGGAGCAGTGGGATGGGTGCCCTGGTTTGTCACCAGGGATGGGGAGCTCTAGGGAGTATGTGGCGATGGCACAGTGAGGTGTCTTGACTGTGGTGGTGGTTACTCAAAGCCACATGTGACAACATCTGAACAGACCTGCAGAGAGATCTGAAGCTCTGCAGATTGTGGCGACGTCAGTGTCCTCGTTTTGCTGTTGCACTATTGTTGTGTCAGATGCTAACGTTGGGGGAGGCTGGCTGAAGGGTACACAGGACCTCCTTGTATATGTCTGTGTACTTTCCTGTGAATCTGTAGTTACTTTAAAATAGAAAGCTAAAACAAACAGAAGCCTCTCCCAGAAGATGGAAGCTGGCCACCTCTGTTTTAAAAAGCATCCTTAATGATTCTGTTGCACAGCTCTGGTTGAGAGCCTCTGCTTTAATGAGTAAGATGCAGCTTTGCTTTTGCACATGCCGAGTTTCAGTGCATGGTGTACAGAGAAAGAAGTCTGGACTGAAGGGGAAAGTCATGGGTCCTAGGAGCCTCTCTACCATGGATGAGTGACGCCAGAAACATCCCTCAACCTCTGCCTCAGTTTCTTCCTCTGTAAAATGGGGGTGATAATCCTCCCTTGCTTGCCTCACCTCGCTGACGTGGTCAAGTGTGTGCTGGTGCCCTGAACACTGTCAGTGTGACCCCGCCCCAGCCCCACCCTCACTTCCAGGAGACCACCACATGTGAGTAGATAGCCTGCTGCACAACTGGAGCTATGAGGAATGTGAGGATATGGTTGGAGTCTGGTACCCAGAGTAATTGAAGCCGTTGACTGGGAGGAGACGGTGGCAAAAAGAAGAGGGACGATGGAACTTAGAAGCTTGAGAGAATACAGAGGAGGAGACATGTAGGAATCAGGAGGAAGAGAGACAGAGAGGGAATGGCTGGAGAATCTGGAGGACGAACGATACTCCGAGGACGGAGACAATTTCAGGAATGGAGTCATGTATTGGAATGAACCCACAGACACGCGGAAGGACACAGAGTCTGGGAAGAAGCCACTGCGTTCGGAGGGTGCGCAGCATGGAAAACTCAGCAGGAAACGCTGAAGTGTCGGAGGTGGGGCTGCAGAAGCCAGGTGAAGGGAAAGCAGGTGAGGAGGTTGACTATCCTGTCAGAAATTTTGAACGTAAAAGAGAATCAGGAGCTAAGGCAGGAACTGCTGCAAAGTTACACACACAATTTAATTTCATAAAAATTTTAACCATAATTATAGCGAGAAATATATTCGCGTCATCACCCAGGATGACATGGCTACTCACCCACGTACATGCACACAAGATTGAAACCAAACTGTTACCCTTATGCTGTGTGAAGCACTCTGGTACTTTTTTCTGTTATCATCTGGACTGTGTTACTCAGTTGTGTTGTGTTGTATTGTGTTGTGTTGTCTTGTGTTGTATTGTATTGTATTTCTCTCTTTTTTAAAAGGTAGATTGTCCAGGAGTCTCTGACTGTACACTAGAATTGCGTGGAGAACTTTTAAGCAATCCAGGTGGCCATGCCCTAGCTCTGGTGATTTAATTGGTCCATGGAGCAGGCCCTTGGTCTGGAGTGGGGCTCCTGAGTCCCTGCAGGCCCGGGTGTGGAGTCAGGCATCTGAGGAAGCAGGGGAGGATGGGATCCTGGGTTGCCTCTGGGAGGAAAGGGCCCGTCTTCTTCCCTGTCAGGAGGAGCAGAGGGGTGAATAGGAAGACATCTGGAGGTAATGAGGGGCTGGCAATAGGTGCTGAGAGGTGGTTTGCAGGAGCCTGGGTGGCAAGGGGCCTGGTTCTGGCTGGAGGACCCCTGTGTGGAACGGGACAGAGGGGGAACAGTCTGGGGCTCCCTGAGAGCATCCTGAGCTGAGCTCTCAAGATGGGAGGAAGTGAGCTGTCTCTACCTCACAGGGGATTGAAGGGCCCTTCACACCACCAGCCTGACTTGGGGTGGGGAGGGCAGCTGTGGCCACATCCTGCGCAGGCTGCTTTTGGGGCGTTATCTCACTCAGCACAGGACTTGCATTTATTTCACGTCAGGCAAACTCAGCTCAGTTCAGCAAGCATTTATTGAGTGCCTGGCCTGGGCCAAGGGCAGGAAGGGAATGATGGATCAGATCTACCCCTGACATCGGGGGTCATGAATGTAAAATGGGGTGAAACATAATAGGACTCAGTTTCCAGTCTCAATTCCACAGTTTCCTGGCCGTGGGTCTTTCACTTTGTTTTTGTTTTTTTGGGGGGGGACTTTTGGGAGGTTTTTTGTTTGATTTTTTTATGTGTCATGTGGGGACATCAGGCCCTGCCCTGCCCTGTCTGTTCCACAGAGTCACTGAGGAGAAGGTGAGGTAATGAGAGTGAAAGTGCCACATTAGCTGGAAGGTGAGAAGGGGCCCTGACATGAGTTAAGATGATAGTAATAAAAATAACAACAGCACCAATAATAATTAGGTTGGTGCAAAAGTAATTATGGCTTAAAAGGTTTAAAACAATCGCAAAAACCACAGTTACTTTTGCACCAACCTAGTAATGGCCGCATGTAGCCACTGCTTACAGGCAGCCCATGCTTTTCTCTTTCCTGAAACAGTGTGCTCGGGTGGGAAGGGCGCAGAATTTGGCATTAGGCCACTTTTTGGTTCCAGCTCTTTTTAGCTTCTAGCTGTGAGTTTTTCACCTCTGCAAACCCTATTTTCCTGATCTATAAAATTGGGATTTCTAATTCCTACCTCAGGGATTGTTTGCAGGCTTAAATGAGATAACACAGGATGGAAAGGACATTGGTGTTTAAAACTCTAAGGGAAACAGGAGCACGGAGCTTTCAGAATGTCCACCTAGCTAAGCCTTCTTTCCTAGGTGGTTGTCACAGGTTCTGTGGGTCCTGGTGCCTTGTCTCCCCCACACCCCTCCTGTAGGCACCTTCACTTCAGGGTCAGGTCTGTTTCCACAAACACAGGAAAGGGGCAGGCAGTTCCTTCTTTCTTCCTTCCTTTCTCTAGAGCCAAGCCTCTCGAGACCTTTAGCGCTCGCTCTCTCTCAGAAACCAAGGGCTGAAGGCTCTGCAGATGGTCCTTGTGTAGGAGTCTGCTCTTTAGCAATTTCCTAAACAAGCTCCACCTCTTTCAAGGACTAAGTCCTATGAAGGACGGTGACACTCTGCTAAGGTGACCTCAAACTTTAGTGTTTTAGCTTGATGAAAATATGGAGATTCAGACCAAGCAAATTTCTGTCTCAGGACATTTGCACTTGCTGTTCTCTCGACCTGCAATGCTCTTACCCCCTCATATCTGCATAACCTGCTCCTTTGCCTCTTCAGTCCCTTGTTCAAATGCCACCTTTTTACTCTGTTTAAAATGGCAGGCCTTACCCTATCACTCTTCATCCCCTCCTTGTTTCTTTTCCTCTAAAGCACCTATCACCATCTGATATACTATAGTCACTTCATTACTCTCCCTTACTTATTTGTGTATTTCCTTCCACCGGTATGTAAGTTCCATGAAGATTGGGAGATTTGTTTTGTTCGTT